>NC_135533.1:168338008-170922174 GCF_045843805.1 Urocitellus parryii | reverse complement strand
TACCACTAGCCAGCCCACTCAAGTGCTTTCACTGTCAGAAACACTGGCCCCAACAGGCATGAGTCACCAGCCCCTGCTCTTCTTCCAGAATCTGGAACGTTCCCTTTCTTTACCATCCTTACAAATCAGCTGGATCCTGGCTTCCTCTTCTTCAGAGGAGCCCTCCCTAACCTGCCAACCTCCACTGCACTCCCAGGTATACTGTGAGGTACAGATCAGATGCTAAAATATTCTTGACTGATAGCCAAAGCTGCTGGCCTCCACAGACAACCCTGGAATTCCATGGCATGTCTCTGTGGACCTGCTGATAAGTAACAGCTGAGGATTCAAGGACAGGATGGGTGAGTCTGTGGGACAGCTCCCCTCTGGACAGGTAGGGTGCCATCACTCGCTGTATTAGAATCCTTCAGATGCAGCCAAAGTCTCCAAGACTCAAAAGCTGAAAAGCCCCAAATGCTTGGAGGCTTCAAAGGTGCCAGCAGACAACTTAAACCGAGATTTATTTTGAAGTAGAATTTCAAGGGAATGATGAAGTTCAGAGTGGATTAATGTTTTATCCTCAAATCCAAACAAAAGTCTTAATGACAAGCAGACTTGAAGAAATTAGGTTAATGCGTCAAGTGCCTTCCCAGCTTCTAGAAGATTTGGAGCCTGGAAAAAAATGCTAATGAGTGAACATATCAACTACCAATAAGTCTTTTCCTACTCATGGAAACCTCCTCCTAGGAGGACCCCACAGCCAGGCTTATGTTGAGTACCCCTCACATTTGGAAAGGCCTTTCAGTTTATGACATCCCTCCCCAACCATGTCTTTCCTTGGTTTTCAGGAGAGCTCTGTGGGAAAAATCACAAGCAAAGGGCCCTATCCATGTTAGGCATGAGAGAACCTTGGTGTGGAGGAGTGAAATATAAGGCCCAAACTCACAACTCCAGAAAGTAAGGGACTAGGAATGGTGCCAGGACTCCTGAGCTCTGACTTTGTGCTGTCCTACTACGACATGCAAGAACCAATAACCTGTTTCTGATGGAAATCCCCTTGGCCCAATGTACCACTGCAGACTAGGCCAGTGCAGGGATCACAGCCATATACAGGGATCACAGCCATATACAAGAATCACTTGTAAATGGGCATTCCTCATCCAGCAGGCAGACCCTGAGACCCCTCCGACCTGAGACCACTCCAATACCCAAGGATGTGTTGAGAATGAAGTTTCCAAAGAACACCTCCACACCCTCAGCTGGGAGAGTCCAGACTGCAGCTCCTGGACATCACCAGACAAGTGAGTCAGGGTCCATGCCTCTGCCTGCTGCCCAGCCTGCAAGCACGCGGTCATCCCAGTATTCCTCTGAACTTGCTAGTTACTGGACCAGCCTTCCCTTCACTCTTCAGCCCTTCCTGTAGCCCCTGGGAATGCCGCTACAGAGAGGCAAGCTGTCTCAAGCCCCAGGCTCTTCAAGAGGATCCCACATCCCCCTTGCTTCACACTTCTCCTGATCCCTTCATACCCTGCCTCCCTCATAGCCTCCTAGCTTTCCTGTTCCTCTTTAGGTCCAGGCCAATACTGCCTAATCCTGCTATAAAAGCCAACCAAATAAAAACCCTGTCTTTTGAGGGTGGTGCCAGTGGGCTATGTGACCTTTTCCTTTCCTTGGTATCATCTTCCACTGACCTGCAGAACTGAAGACTCTGATCTTTGGCTCCCAGCCTTCCTCTCCATCCCAAGTCCTGACATTCTGGGACATTCCAATTGCCTTTGTCTGACCTCATTAACCCCTGGCTTTTCAATCCCTTGACATATAGGTCTCCATTGACCATCTCTTTTGTGCTGCTTCAGTCACATGCTGAATTTTATCACCTCCCAACAAATTTATCCATGAATTTAAGCCTCTGCTCTCTTGACCATGTCAGAGAAGCTGACCTGTTCAATCATTTCCGCTCAAAATATTTTTAACCTCTCTAAAATTGGCTGGCCTGCTGATACCTCCATTCCCCCTCCACCCAAATCTGTTACAACTCTCCTTTCCTCCTAATCCACCTTAGATTTCATGATCCATCCTACCAGGGATGTCCTTCTGATACTCTAAAACCCTCCATTCCTGAATGTATACACAGCTAGCAAACTTCTCATAGCTAGAAAGTCTCCTTTTCTATACACAGCCAGCAAAAACTTTGAGCACTGTCTTTCTCCTGCATGCCCAAATTGCCCAAGTGTGGCTACAGAGAATCATACAATGGTGACATCAGTATATATGACAGCAGTATAGATTCAGCATCACTAGGTTCGAATAGGCCTTCAATGTTGCTGATCTTCTCCCTTGTTTCTTTATCTATCTACTTCCTAACTCTCTGCAAATACTATCTTAAAGCCCCTCTCCTCAGACATTGGATTTTGCCACCTAACCCCCTCACCCTTAGCTGTTAACCCTGCCTCCTGCTTCAGAGAGACTAGGAGTTGGTCAAAAATACTCCCAGCTTCCCACTACCAAGTCAAAAGCACACCTGCTTCATTTCTCCTTCCGTCTCATCACAAAGTACCTCTCTTAATACTGCCCGTCTTTTGACATGAAGGTTGTATTTTCCTATTCACAAATATCATATATTCTTCAATATAGAGAGGTCTTCTTTAATTTTTCTTTAGCAAAGTTTTAAGTAGGTCTTGAACATCTTTTATCAGACGTATTCCTAAGATCTTGATTTTTTAAAACTTTTGTTATCTTCTGTCTCTACATTTTGAACACATGAAATATAGTTATGACGACTTCATGGCTTTCACTAATCCTAATGTCTGTGTGAGATCTGGGTTAGTTTCAATGGACTGGTTAAAATCTTCCCATTATAGGTCATATGCTCCTGCTTTTCTGCATGTCTAAGTAACCTTGACTGAAAGCCTGGCATAAATTTTACCTTGTTTGATGTTAGATATTTTTGTATACTTGTTTTGCTCTCTGATAGTTATCTAACTTGGATCAAACTTTTGGATCCTTAAAGGTCTTGTTTTAATACTGGCCAGTGACTAATAAGATCAGACAATATTTCTAGACCCAAGTGTTGAACACTGTTTGCTCTAATCCATTTAAATGTTTTTTTCCCCACCTGTCTCATGCTAGACAGCAACCTGCTACTGAAAGGGACCCTCCATTGATCTCTGGAGTTCACTTCCCATGCACTCCACACCTTTTCAGTACTATCTTGTAATGCTAGCCATCTTGAACTCTGCAGACTCTTGACTTCATCTTCTCAACTTCAACAGTCTATAGGCCTCTGCCTGGGCTTCCCCTTTTGCCATGGCCCAGAAACTCTCAAGTCCACAAACTGGGGCAGTCATGGAGCTTGTTGCATTTATTTCTTGTGTCTCAGAGATTGGTTTTCTCCATTGCCTGATGTCCACAGTCTTGAAAATCATCATTTTATTTGTGGTCTATTTTGGATTTTGTTTCAGGTGGGATTATAAATCCAGTTCTGTTATTCCAGCTTGACCAGAAGAAGCCCTTTTAATTTTAGCAATATTTTAAGATGGACTTTATTGAGATGCAAGTTACAAAACGTACAGAAGTATTTAGTTTACCTAATGTTGACACCCCACAAAAGTCATCTTATTTCTCTTGCCAGCCAACCCTACCTCTCACCCAAGAAAATCAATGGTCTGATTCCTATAACTATAAATTAGTCTTGTCTGTTTCAAAACTTCATAGTAATACATTCTCCTTTGGGTCTGGCTTATTTTTGAACTTCATTGATAATATTGTATTAGCTGTTAACATCCCTAGTTATTTATCTATTTTTACATCCCTAGTTATTTATCTATTTTTACTAGTATGCCATGGTGTGAGTATACCACAATTCTCTGACCTGATTATCTAAGAAACTTGAGTCTCTCAATTTTTTTTTTAAAGAGAAGGAGAAAAAGGTCATGAGTTTTGGAGCTACAGTGAATAAGGTTCTCTAATGCTCATACACAAGTCATTCTGTGGACGTAGATTTTCATTTATCTTGGGTAAGTACCTAAGAACGGAACTAATGAATATAAAGTAGTGTTTAACTTTATGAGCGCTCGAAACACTTTTCCCAAGTATTTCAACTGTCTTAATGTTTCCAGGCACAATGTGTGAGGATATCAGTTGCTCTACATTCTTGCCCACAATTGGTATCGGCAGTCTTTTTGTTGTTGTTGTTTACTGTCACTATTCCACTACCTTTGTAGTGGAAACCTCTATATTGCATCATTTCCTGATGATTGTGAAATCAAACATATTTGTATATACTTTTTGCCTATTTGTATATGTATTCTTTGGTAACATCTGTTTAAGTCTTTGGCCAATTTTTAATTGGGTTGTTCATCCCAATTAAATATCTTTAGAAAAATCTTTTCGGCATT
The DNA here is from genome assembly GCF_045843805.1 of Urocitellus parryii. NCBI lineage: Eukaryota > Metazoa > Chordata > Mammalia > Rodentia > Sciuridae > Urocitellus > Urocitellus parryii. The sequence goes on along the minus strand of NC_135533.1, from coordinate 170,917,798 downwards.
TTAGTAATATCTATGATGCATTTTAAGTTAATGCTCGTGTCTGGTGTGACCTAAAGGTCAACATTCTCTTTTCTCACAGATGTACAATGTTTCAACCATCATAATACTGAAAAGATTATCTTTTCTCCACTGAATTATTTAGCACCTATATTGAAAAGCAATTGTCCATAAGTGCACTTTTGATTCTCTACTGAATTTGTTTCTTCTTTCATTTCAGTTACTGGTCATTGTCCCCCTTTCCTTTTTTAGTTAGTTTTTAATTGGGATTAACAATTTCATTAAGGTTTTCAAAGAGCTCACTTTTTGCTTTACCTTTATAATTTATGTTTTCTGTTTTGTTACTTCTTTTTCTCCTTATTTTGGTTTTACATGTTTTCTAGATTTGTAGGCAGAAAAGTAGATCACTGATTTAAAGTCCTTCTTTCTTACTGATATAGCTAACAATTTTCCTCCTAAGTGTTACTTTAAATGGATCATGCAAACTGAGATTTTATTATCATTTATATTTTTTCAGGTATACTCTTTTATTAGGTTATTTTATTTTTTTATAGGTTAGAGACAAATTTATTCCCAAATACTTGGAAGATTTTCTAAATAGTTGTTATTAATTTCTACTTTAAATTTATTCAAGTTAGAAAAACATACTTTGTAAGATTTCAATCTTTTGAGAGTGAGACTTTTTATGGCCAAGATATGGTCCATCTTGGTGAATATTCCATGTATTCTTGAAAAGAATGTGTATTCTGTAGTTATAAGAGGTAGTGTTCTATAAATATTAGGTCAAGTTAGTTGATAGTTACTAATCTACCTAAACACAATTTAGATACTATCTGTATTTGCTGTTTTTTTTTTTTTTTTTGTGTGTGTGTGTGAGGGGGATGGGTATCTGGGGGTTGAAGTCAGGGCCTTGTGCATGACAGGCAGACACTCTACCACTGGGCCACATCCCCAGCCCCTATACTTACTGTTTTTCATGTCCTTGCTCTAGCAATTACCAAGGAGGGATTGTAAAATTTTTCACCTGTGTTTGTGGACTTATTAATTTCTCTACTAAACCCTCACAGTTTGGGTTTTGAGTATATTAAAATTGTTATTAGGTGCAAACATATTTAAAATCATTGCATCTTCTTCATGAACTGATCTTTTCAAGATTATCCAATGTCTTTATTACCTTGTACTGAAGTTCATTTTGTGTGGTCTTAACCTCACTTTCATTTTGAATCTATGCTATATATTTACAGCATCTTAGTTTTATTTAGTCTAATAATCTGTCTTGTAACTAAAACAGTGTGACCATTTTCAGTTAATGCAATAAGTGATGTGGCTGAGATTGCACCTACCATCTTTTTTTTTTTTTTTGTACCTTGTATTCTTTATTCCTTTTTTCTCTTCTTTCCCGACTTATTTTTGGATAATTATCATTTAGCATCCCATTTTATCCCTTCTTTTGGCTGTGTAGTACCATTTTTTACTATTTTAAAGTTTATTATATGAAGTCCTTGCCAGTTCACCATGAATTCATATATTTATAATATGCAATGTAAGAATTTACCGGCAGCAAAGCTCCATTTAACTCCCTTCTATCTTTGGTGCCTCAGTTGTTCTATAGTTTACTTTACCTGTTATATTAGCTTTAAATAACCTGATATCAGCTTTAAATCACTGCTTTTAAAAGAAATTTAGGAAATTAGGAAAAAAAATCTTCTTTCCCTTCATATTTGCCAATTTTGGTGTTTATTTTTTAAAAAGTAGATTTGTTTCCATTTTAAATTATTGTTTTGGCTTGAAGAACTTCCTTTAACACTTTTTATAGTATAGATTTGCTGATGACCAATTTTCTTAGCTTTTGTTTCAAGATTTATTTTGCCTTTTTGAAGAATGTTTTTGCTTCATACAGAATTCTAGTTTCCCCCTCAGCTCTCCGAAGATATCATTTCATTGTCCTATGGCTTGTTTCCACTATTTCTGAAAAAAAAAAAAAAATCAATGGATATTTTCTTACTTAGTACATAATGTGCTGTTTCCCACCCGATTTCTTTTAAAATAGCTTCTTATTACTTTCAGTAATGTGAATTTAACGTGCCTAGGAGTGATTCTCTTTATGCTTACACTGCTTGAGATTTGTTGAGCTTCTTGGATCTGTGAATTTACAACATTTTATATTTGTAATATTTTCAGCTATTATTTCTTATAAAAACTTTTTTTCTTCCCTCTTTCTTCTTCTGGGACTCCAATTACACATTCATCAGGTTGCTTTTGATTCCATCTAATGTCACTCTAGTTTTGCTCCAGATACTATACTGTTCCTGTTTTTGTACTGAGATTTGCTATCTATTCCTTTATTCTATCCATCTTTTCCTTCAATTCTTTGAATAGGTTTACAGTAGTGATTTCAAAGTCTTTACAACATTTTTGTCATCTCTTGATGTGTTTCTATTTTCTCTCCTTGATTATGTAGGTTTTCCTGCTTCTTTTCATGACTTATAATTTTTGATCCTAAGAGGAAACATTTTTTGGAACATCTGGATTTTGCTTTCTTCCTTTAATGGGTATTGATTTTTTTGGGGGGGGCAGGTGTTTCATTTATTGGCTGTTTGGCCTAATCCCTTTGAATCCCATTTTTAAGCTTTTTAGGACAGGTCTACAGTAGCCTTACTCTAAAGCTAAAGTAGCCTGTTGCCAAGGCCTGGCTTTTTTGAAATCTCAATTAAATGCCTAATGTACCCATGAAGGTCAATCCTCTGGTCAGAACTCAGCAATGAGATTTCTAGTAGCTTGCAGCTTTCCAGTAGCTGTTCTCTGCCAGGCCTCAATAAGGATTACCTGGCACATAAGCAGCCTAGCATATGGTCAAATATTTAGGAGGATCTATTCAGATTTCAGGATCCTCTTCTTTGAGCATCTCTCTCTCTAGTAAAATCAAGAAAAATCTTAAAAATTTCAGTTGTCTTAGCAGCCCTGAACTATATTCTTTGCCTCCTCAGCAAACAGAAGCATCCTTGGCTGAGCTTTGCCTCTTTCTGCCACAATTCTAAAAGTGTCTCCAGGTAGAAAGCCAGAAAATAGTAGGGGTGACCTCATGTATTTCTCTTTTCATATAGATTTCAATCCTGGGCTATTTTCATTTTCTGAAAGCAGTTGCTTAATATTTTTTTGTCCTGTTTTATAGTGGTTTTACAGGGGAAGGTCTGGTACTGTTAGCCTATTACAAGCTGGAATCGGATTAAAATCTCCTTAAATTGGTCTCTCTGTTCTTGCATCCATACAGTCCATTCATACTACAGTGACTTTTGTGGGCAGATTTACCAAACATTTTATTAAGAAAAATCTTAAATATTCATAAGAAAAAATATACAGTGATACCACCTAATTTCCAGAATATCTGCAACATTTTTTTTCACTTATCCATGCATCCCTCTACCCATCCACCAATTCATTTTATCCTTTTGAAGATTTTTAGGTAAGCTATCAAAACACCATCATTTTCATAAAATGCAAATTTAAATCATACTACTTTGTTCATAAAACTTATCAGTGAGTTCCCTACCCTTTAGCTAATAACCAAAATCTGCACGTGGTCTACAAGGACCTCCATGATCTGGGCTCTGAGAGCCAGTCTCTCCTTTTTCTCTGCTCCCTCTGCCACTCTGGTTTGTTTAGATCCTCTAATGTCCTCTGCCTCTTCATACTGTAGAGCCTTTGCATGAGTTACCCTTTTGTCTGAAACACTCTGACACAGCCTTTTCTCCCACCTTGCCTGGCTGTGAAGGCTATTCACTCTCCATGTCTTCTGGAACACATCCCAAAACCCCTAGACAGAAATCAGTTGTGTCCATTAAACAATCTCACAGGACCATTTATCTTTCTTTCGAAGCATTATAAAAAATTTTAATTCTAATTTTTGCCTAGCCCATGAGACATAAGCTTCATAAAGATGGAAACTATTTTAGTTCATCTTTGTAACCCCAGTGCCTACTAAGCACTTGGCAAAAATATCTTCCACTGTGTCAGTAGTCAAAAGTATTCATTAAATGAACAGATAAATCATTCTTTTTAAGAAGTCCAGGACAGAGAAAAAATATCTAGCAAGATTTTCTCTTTCTTATTCCTCTATTATATTGAGCCCAACCAGGTGGTATAGAGTATTTAAGGGTGAACCCTAAACACTCCCTCCAGGCCAAGCATAGTTCTTCTGTTCCAGAGAGTTAAGGAATGAAGTCATTCAGAAAACCCTCCAAAGACAGAGAATTCACAATTTTCCAGCACTCTTCTGAAAAGCCAATCTAAATTCTCATAGCATTGTAGGTCCATATCTTCATTTGATTCTCAAAAATATGGTTCCAAATTTCAGTTTGTTTTTTCTAATAAAACATTTTTTTAAAGCAATACCTTTAAAGTTTTAAAACCAGCAACTCATCTCACCCTTCAAGGCAATAAGGGTCTCCCCTGCATATGGAACCTGTCTCAAGTCAGAGGATACTTACACCTGCAGTGCATCCATTTCCTGAAATATTAAAATGAAAATCCAAGAAAAGAACAACTGGTGGACTTAAGAGTCCCACATACAACAGATATACTGGTCTTTGTAATCTTAGCTCCCTGTAATACCAATATTTGATCTCTGTAAGCAATTTTACTAACCTGTAAAAGAACATTACGCAGAAGAAAAAAAAATAAACTTGCACAAGGTCGACAAGTAGCATCTTAGAGGCAGTCAGCAAGATATTTTTCAAAAGTCCAATTATTAAGCTCATAAACATCCTTTTCACTGTGAGAACAATGGCAACTGTTAATACCACCTACTGAACAGGGAACACGGGAAAATTATGGCTTTAATTTCAACTATTAAGGTATCAAGGACTTTCTAAAGAGCTGGGTCTGTGCATGAAAGCGCAGTCATGAGTTCTCTTCTCCCTAGGATACACGACCAACAGACTCAACAGTCTGCTCTGCAACACCATTGCCCCCAACAACTTCTTCCTTTTCCTAAGCTGCACAGCAACAAGCCAGAGGGCAGATGGAGGTGAGACTGCTTACAGTCTACTTAATGCCCAGGAGGGCACGGGTGGTTCCTCAGAGGTCTCTGCTGTGTGATATCAAAAGAACATGGTCAGGAACAGATGATGATAGCCACAGCTGACAAGTGAGAGCGCTCTACTGAATCTACGGCTAGTGCTTGGCTGCTGTCCGCTGCTGTTGCCAGGGAAACAGACGTCAGCTTGATGGAAACAAGGATCAGCGAAAACTTTCACTTACCTCGTTTCCACTGATCCCAACAGCCATTTCTATGGAAACAGTAGCTGCGAGCCAGTGGCAGAGAGGTTACCACTCACTTGTTAATGTCAGGCATGGCTACCAGCCTGTGCTCTTCCTGTGCCATGGTACCAACAGCACCAGGATCCTGCTGTCAGCTACCCCCGACAGCCATTTAACTCTGCAACAAGAAAGCTCAGTGTTCAAAAGTATATATAAATGTGTACTTTGGTTAACAGAAAAAAGGAAATTTAGCATTCTTTCACTTTACAGCCAAATCAGGGCTTAATTTCTTGTTCTACCAAAGCCAAAACATAAAAGGTTACTACTAAAAAAAATAGTAGTGACTCTTTTCAGCATCAACCTCACTCACAATATCACTTCAAAGTTCAAGAAAAGGGTCATCCAACTAGGGAGAAATCCTTTACAACAGCCTAGCAACACCAAAGACTAGTCTAGCTAACTTTGGGGAAGTATTTTGCTGCAAATGATCATTAAGGGTGCCTTTAGCATTCTGGCAGTCTGATCACTACTAATTACACATGGGGAAAATAACTTTTTAAGCTTAGAGCTATCTGCAAAGAGTCCTCCCACTACCCCTTTTAGACTAGACTTCTGTGTGCCATATTAACCACTTGCCAAAAATTCTCTGTTGGCCAATATACAGAATTCTCATTAACTCAGTACATTTCTATTCTGCAATAAGGTTATAACAAATCACACTTATGGTCTGGCTACCCCATGACCTCAACAAAATCCCTTTCAGTTTTGTAAGCAATTTGAATGATCTTCTAAGCTGTCGCAGATATGTATATAGAAGGAAGGGAACTCTGTTGTTCATTTTCTATCAGTAGATGTAAGGTGTTGAATGAGAAAAAAAAAAACCTAATCCCACTCATGAAAAATTTATAATACCTATTCCCAGAAGGGACATGTCCACTCAAAGAATATTCACAAGTGATATAACCACCACCTTACTGGTATGTTTTGCCTCCTGAACTAATATTTAAGAAGAAGAAATAAGAGATTTATCTTCACAGTGTCATGAACGTAAATGGACCATGGTACAAATCTTGATGCCCCAAACCTGACTGCATTCTGTGAAGTTCTTATATAATCCAGACTTCAGACCCACAGCACCATCTTCCCTGTCCACTGTATACCACAAATCTTTATTTTAGTTTTATAAAAGTAAAAAAAGCCTGAGTCTTTGTCTAGGCTCTTGGTAATTTTTGAACCCAGAATGGGATATAGGAAATGAGATTCAGAAAGATTAAAAATCACCCTTTTCTGTATTGCTTCACTTCATCCATTTCTCCTAAAAACTCCTGAAGTTAAACAGGCCTCTAGTAAGATAAAAGTGAATTCATTATTTTAAAAGATATCTGTGACCTGGTAGAGCTGGAACTTGCTGGGTTTACATTTAGTTTTGTCATAAAATCTGGTTTATTAAGAACATTTATCACTTACCAACAGATGAGGCCAGTTTCAGAAAGTATTTCAAATATTTTTGGCAAGATGCTGGTAAAAGCTTTGAATTCATAGATGAATTATAAATGATTTTAATCTATTCTTTAAAGCAGGCTCAAGAGGTGGTTTGTGTAATAATATCCTTTCAGCATATGTCATTTATGTGTGTACACACACACACACACACACACACACACACACACATAATAAAACATTTAAAAATACAACAGGGGCTGGGGATGTAGGTCAGTGCTAGAGTGCTTGTCTAGCAAGCATGAGGCTTTGGGTTCAATCCCCAGAAAACACACATACATACACATACACACACAAAAAAAAAAAAAAAAGGAAAAAGAAAAAAGCTATATAAATTTGCTTCTCGCTGAGACCTATCTTGGCCAATTACTATCAATTAGTTTGAAAGGGCCGATTTGATTATTTCCTTTCTCTCACTTGTACACTTATCGGAGGCCTCCATAACAACGACCAGGCACTCTACACACTTTGGCTCACTGAATCATCACTGGACTCCAAGAAGTTAGTACTATTACTAGCCCAATTTCACAGATGACAAAAGTAGGGTTCAAAACAGTGAGAATTTGCCCCCTAAACTCACAACTGGTAAAAGAGCAAAGACTCAAGCCTTGGTTATTGGACTCCAAAGCTACTGTGCTAAACCACTATATGGAAATGCCGTTCTCATCTACTTATTAAAAAAAATCCTCATCAAATATAACTTTGGTAATAATGCTTTAGATCTGCATAATACTTCACAGTTGACAAAAAAAAAAAACACAACTTCTAATCCCTGCAGCTACTTCTCAAATAGCACAGAGTACAACATTAGTGTACTAATGTTGTACTCTGTGCTATTTTTTATTCTATAAACCATTTTCCTCTTGATCACTTCCTACAAAATTAAGAAATGCTACACTGCAGAATTTTCACTGGTCCCACATCACCCAAGGGAGTAGAGGAAGATCTGTAAATTTAACATATGGATATGAAAATGAGTAAAATCCTTTATGTACTCCTTGAAGCAACTCTACATTCATTAGCTGATTTAAAACCACCCCGTAAGAAAATGGGAGTCTTCCTGAGGCAGGTATGAGGAGACCAAGTCCCAGAGTGAACAAGGGTCACTGGCAGGACAAATCCCAGGTCATCTAGTCCTCTTCTTGGAAGTCTGAGCCACATCCTGGGAGCCTAGGGAGGCCTCCACCTTGGAAACTCAGACACCAACTGTGGGTTGGCCAGTGGCAGGTGGGTCCTGAGGTGCAGAACCAAGGAGTGCCAGCCAGCCCACCACTTGCAGCCAACATTCTGCACTCTGAAGAGGCCAGGTGCTGAAATGCCAGTGTGATATCTCCTGTGCCAGTGTACGGAGGGAAGCCTCAAAAGGGACCCAAGTTAAACGAACAGCTTTAAAAGTGAAAAATTGCCAAGCTTTTAAAAAAAAAAAAAGCTAGTGTAAGAAATGAGACACTCCTCAGGTCTGGACCGGAGACTTACAGGAGATACTTTTTTCAGTTCTTTGGTCATAATGGGATTGCTCCTCAAGGACAACTTATGTTCTATTGCAGCACTAGTTACAGACATTCTCAGCTCTTCCCAAAGAGCACCACCACCAGAGATAAAAATGTTCATGACTGCTCATTACTTGGCTACACAGGGCACACGGTTCATAAATTTCATACTCACCTTGAGGAAAAAAGGGTCTGTTGTAACACCAAAGATTTTCCAGCACATTAGTCTTACAATGCTTTAAAAATGTATAAACACCAAATCAGTGTTCAAGTCAGTACAGGATTACAATAGGATGGCATGGCCACATGAAAAGAAAGAAGCCCAAGAGCAGAAACAAATGTTTTAAAAATGGTCAACAGACTTAGAAACATACAGCATCATCTCACACTTCCTCATTAGAGGGCAACAACATTTGTGATTTTGCCTGAAAGTGGGTGCCTTTTAATTCAGTGCTTTGGGGATTCCATTTGGGTTGGTCTGATGGTCCCTCAGGTCTATGCAACAGAAATTATCTTTCTTGGGACATTTATGTCCTTCTGGTTTCACAATGTCTCTACTGCCCACCCTGCCTATAACCCCCACCAAAAAAAAAAAAAACTGGAAAAAGAATCTTCAGATTAAAATAAAAAGTTTAAAATTGCTTTAACAAACAAAAAGGACAAATGGGAAAGTAACTTGGCTATAGCCAGGTGGAGAACTGTCAGAAGAGGAAGAAGGAAGAGGCCAGCTCCTCATCAGTGTCCCCTGTTAGCTATCTCCTCCTCTTCTGAGATGTCCCACACAGAGCCCCCAGGCCTCCACTTGCACTCCAGCACTGGTTGTATTATACTGCTTGCCCACGGTCTCCCCACTAGACAATGCAGGCCTCAGCACAAGGCTGCCGTGTCACAGGTACCTTGGTGCCCCTGGCCTCTGGCCCAGAGCTGGCCACTTGACAGAAACTTGGAGAACACTGGCTCAATCATCCAACCTGGCTGGGAGGCTTTGTTTTTCAGATATGGTTCTTACTTCACCCAAGGCACCCCTCAGCATTTCCTACCAAAGTGGCTGTCTGAGGAAGTAGAGGCAGTCGTTAGCCCCTAGTAAGCCTACTACTCTAATTTTGGGGGAAGACTTAGATTTTCTTTTTAAAATTCACATATCCTTTGCATTCTCCTTTGCAGTTGTATTGTAAAAATAATGTCCTTCAAAAATTTATTTTTTCAGTAAACTGTTCATGAGGATGTGTATATTTTTAATTCTCCAGGTTTGGGTATCTTCCCAAAGGTCACATATTGAACCCCCATCATTATAACAGAAAACCACTCCTCCTATCTTTTCCTCTTTTTTCTTTTTTTTAAGCACCTCCTGATTTGGCTCCTACCTCTGCTTCATCATGCTGGGGCAACAGTTTTGCCCGGCGAAGCTGAAAGATAAGGCATGTCACTGGCACTGTTAAAATTAGAGGTTTCCATGGTCTCCGTCAGTTTAGCTGGGTTTAGGAGACATGGGGCGCCAAGGAATTCACAACAGAACTGCTGTTAACCTTGTATGGGCAGTTCCTGTGGCAAAGCTTCTCCAGGGATAAATGCCGCTCTCACCAATCCTGACCTTAAATCTAAGGCCACAGAGACTCATTGGGAGGAAGGCCTTTTAAAGCTGCAGTGAAAGAACATGATCTGTAGAAGGCACCTGGGCCGGGGAGGGGGAGTGTGTCATCCCCAGCTCAGACCTGGCCCTACTCCTCTCACTGAAGGGGCCCTGGCTTATGGGCCATTTCTAGAGAGTAGCTTCACATGATATTGTGTATTTGGGCATGGAACTGACCATAATTATAGAATTCTCAGTGCTGACCTATGAAAACAGGCAGAGTAGATTTAAGGGAAAGCGAAGAAAGCAAGCTGAGTTGGATAACTAAGCTCCACTCTCTGCTCTGCAAAAGGCAGTCAATTTTCAAAAAACATAAGAAAGTCCTCCTTACTAACATGAAAACATCATGTCCCCAAGGTACAATGTTGGAAAGAGCAACATGAGGTGAGTCAGGAGCACATAAACTTTCTTGGACTCAAGCCCATCAACACTATTTCCTGAGGATGTCTGGGCCCAGTGCAGCAACAAAAGTTCCTCCAGGAGACCCGGGCACCTCCCACCACAATGGCTGCATGCTGAAACTACCTCAGAGAGTCTAGGTAGCCTGTGGCTCCTTTATCTGGAGCACCTGAGGAATGGTGAGATAGATAGCTGCCCACAGGGGCTCTGGGATAGCATCCCAACCACAGGCAGGAAAGGGCCTTGCAATACCAGCAGACCCTTTCCAAGCCAGTCTCCCCCAAGCCCTGTAATATGGAGTCAATCCAGAGGCAAGGTGGTAAACAAAGAGAAAATTAAAAAATGATGACTGAATGAGAAGGATCATTATGAGGCCACTGGAAATGTATGTGAGCAAGTTTGTCATTCTGCCTTAAGGAAAGATACTCCATAGTCTGATTAGAAATGAATCAGAGAGACAATACTCATGGTGACAGCAAGCTAATAAAGGATCCTAAGGCTTGTAAACTGATGGGTATTTGTGCATTTCTCCTTCACAACAAAATCTGAAGCACCACCATTTATAATGCCCTGAGGGTGACTACTAAAACACCCTGTTATATGCTAATGGAAAGTAAACCACAAGAGACAAAGGTCTTCCTGGGGGAGACCAGGCTGGGCGGCCTTTTCCTCACTTGTAATCAATCTCCACACACTCTCATACTAATGCTTCAGGGTTACATTTTCATTAAATTAACAGTGTTTGGCAAGCATCAGAAACATAGAATCTCACAGACAGATACAGGCAGAAAGAATCACAGTTCAATTCAAAAGCAACACACTGAGGGAACATCAGAGTCCAAATGCATGCAGAAAAGCCATCAGAGAGCAGCTGGGAGACACACAGAGCCGCCTCACACATGGCAGCAGGAGAGTGTGCGACATGGATCCAACTGCTTACCCACTAAGGACACCAAGAACCAGGTTAAGGACGAAAAATGAGCCAAGGATGATCAGACTAACAAAATACACCCATGGCCATTCCCATCCTATCGCATCATTTACCTGTAAAATGTAAGGAGATCAGTTATCAGTTATCCATTTACTAAAGAGCAGAGCCCCAGTTGCAGCTGTCAGACCACTCAGTGCTTTGGCTGAAGGTTAGTGCTCATAGTATAGGGACTGGGCCTAGGTAATTCCATCTTTTTCTTCCAATAAAGACAAGTTCTATTGCTAAATCTACAAATGGGGCCTACTAAAAGTCTTCCCAGACCAGCTCACTTAGCTAAAGTTTTGTACCAATTAATGTGCATTAAATTTGGATCCAGACCAAGAAAGCAATTACAAACGTATCTCATTTTAGGAGAGTCAAAAGGGCAAGCCATGGAAACTGTTTAAATCCCAAGTAACAACGTTGATTAATTTCTGGTCAATAATTATTCTATAGCTTTCTTTCACAAAGACTGGTGAGGTTCCAGGAAACCCCTTGATCTGGGAAGCCTCAGCAGAAAAGAGAGCATCTCAAACCAGACATGAAGCATTTGGCACCCACTCGGAGGCCCCCTCTAGCAAAGCCTGTGTGGTCTTGGCAACTGTCCTCAGGACTCTGCTTTCAAGATGAAAGAGGTGTAGCTTACCCGCTCAATACACCAAGTACAAGATTTAGTACGAAAAATGACCCAAAGATGACGAGACTGACAAAATACACCCAGGGCAATTCAAATCCCATAGCATCATTCATCTGCAAGAAATAAGATGGTCTCATAGGAGTGGATTAATAGGAGAATCTAATAAGGAAAGAGGGTCACATTAGAGAGAGCATTCTATACATTTAAATAAAACATTTACTTAGACTGAAATCAGAGACAGCAGCCAATGTACATTCATTGCATATTCCTAGCACACATACACACACAAGCACGTGCACCCACACACAGGAAGAGTGACTGAGGCTTTGAGGCCAGATACTAGCACATCATGGTCCCAGGTAGGGAAATCAATTGGGATTTGGCCCTTTCTTGCAGGAAACTGCCTCACTAAGCAAAAGTAGCACTTAGCTGGAATCTGTTTTCTGCTCTGTGGAGCTGATAGTATTAACTTTACTTTTAAAATTTGTGATGGTGGAAAAGTCTTCATTATAGAGACAAACTTACAATATTTGACTCTATAAATGCTTTTTCAAAAAAATAAATCTCCTAAAATGATAAGCTTCTAGCAGAAGTCAACCTATCCAAGAAAATCTAACCTTAAATCTGGCTTATCTATAATCAGTGAGTAGAAATATAACTAAATGAATGCAAAAAAGAGAAAACATTTCAGAGGCCAGTAAGCTGACACATATTCAGGGGTCACTTAAGGAACAAGATTTTTCTCACTTTCACTCACATAAGGATGCCGGCTTTAACCTAGATGACCTCCCATAATGGCCCCAGCTGTGAGATGACCAAGTAGAGATGTGAAGAAGGGCTCTGCCAGAAGAACCTGTCAACCCTACATCTAGACAAGCTCAAGCTGCGTGCATATTTGGGCGTAGCTTTTGTCAGACCCTCCCAGGGGAGGTTTGGTAGTGAGCAGCTTTCACACTGGAGCAGACAGGTGCTTTAAGGATCACAGCTGGATGGAATTTTCCAACAGCACAGGTTGGTGTTAAATTGGGCAAACATCTCTCCAAAGCAGGAGGTGTTAAAGACCAGTCAGGAGACAGAATGGAATACCCCAGGTCTGACCCTTCTGGCACATCCAGAATCCTCAGCCAATGAAGAATCTGGGTGATCTCTCCTGCCCTGCAGGGATCAGCCCTTAGGGTGTTTAAGCCTGTGCCTTCTTGTACCTTATCTGGCTCCCGGCTTTAGCTTTATAGAATAAGGCTCATGCATTTCACAATGTTTGCCTCATGCAGAAGCCAAACAGGAAAAGAGAACATAAAAAAAAAAAAAATCACCTACCATCTGTTGCTGAAGCCTAGGGAGAGGGCATTAAATCCCCTGTGAAACACCTGTTTGGCCACATGAAAATTGATGTGCTTAATAGAACTCATATCAGTCTGCACATCTTATACTGGCAATTAGAGTAATGAATGAGCCAGGGCTGTGGCTGCAATTGTTGATCTAATTAAGTTGGATAAACTAATTTCAGCAGGAAGGCAGAGGGTAATTCTCCCAAAGCAACTACGCCACTAAACTTATTTAAAAACCCATGTGTGTAGAAGAAACAGGCTGCCTGGTGGGGTGGCCAGAGCATAGTCTCAAATCAATACTTGTGACAGATTCTCTCTGGGCCTGTTTTCTTCTGTTGAAACAGAGGTGCATGTGGCAGAGGAGAGTGTTATATGGGGGAAGGGGAGGATGTACAAGTGCAGGGCTCCATTAGGAAACCTCACTCTTCTACCACTCTGCCAGTGTAAGCTGACCAGGGCCATCTGCTTCTCCAGTACTCCTTTAGACTTCAGTCTGGTGTCCCAGAGTATGACTCTAGTAACCGTTGTTTACTCTACTTGGAAGGGAAATTTTTCTTTAAAGAAATTAAATTCCTTTTTCATTTCTTGAGAGTAGGTGCTCAGCAGATTGGCATTTGATCAAATTAGAAGTATCACCTGGAGTGACAGCTGAGGGCAAGCTGCAGCGAAACAATAGCCACAGGAGACTAGCTCTCTGCCAGAAAGGGGACAAGAAGACATAACTTACGCTCTAAGGGCCTGTCTTTCTCCCAACTAAACCTTCTCTACTGAGTCCCTTTCTGAGCCAAGTATTTCTTAGACCTTACCATACACATTGGGAAAAAAAAATCAGAACTGCCAAGCTGTTCCCCCCAAAATACCCATGTGAAGACAGAGAGTGTACTTCAGACTGTGCATAATCTTTATCAATAGTGGAGAAACTGGGACTAGGGTTGTGGCTCAGTGGCAGAGCACTAGCCTAGCACTTGCAGGGGCACTGGATTTGATCCTCAGCACCACATTAAAAAAAATTTAAAATAAAGGTATTGGGTCCAACTACAACTAAAACAAAATATTTAAAAAAAAAATTAGTGGAGAAACTCACATAAGCTAAAGGTCTTTGATTTATCCTGGGCTCCAAGAAATAGTTTTCTATTTAGATTCAGCTCTCTCTCATTTTAGAGGCTAAATTCAACATTCTTGTCTTAAATTGAAGGCCAATTTAAGGCCTTTTGTTTTCTCTAACTGTTGAAAACACTACTGGAAACTTCATCCACTGCTTGTAGTTCCTCAGGCATGAAATATGAGAAAGGCAAGGCCTTGACTGATGACCTGGACAGGAATTTCCCAGGTGCTTCAAATGAAGGACACTGTCAGTTGACCATGAGCTTCCTATTAGAATCGGGCAACGGGCACCTCCATAAGTGTACCATTGAGGAAAGAGCTCAGTGCTCAGATAAGAGGCCATCAATGGCTTAGATGAATAGCTCTCTCCTGAAACCAATACTTTCAAAATTAATTTTCTACATTGAAAAATATTTCCTCTAAGTTAAAGAAGAAAAAAAGGAACACATGCCATTCTAATTCTTTACCTTATAGATAAGGAAGTTAAAGTCCAGAGAGGTTCAGTAACCTGCCCAAGGTCACACAACCAGCCTCATCCAGCCTCAATACTCTTGTCGGCACTATGCCCTACCGTTTTTATGGGCAATATATATGTAAGTCAAACAACACTTTAGTTAGGTTTATATAGCTCACTTTGTTTTTTTTTTTTAAAAAAAGCACTACAATAATTATTTTTCCACCAGAAGTCGATGATTTTACTATCCATGCTTCCAAATAATTCTGTCCTAGGTGTGCCTTTCTGCATATGGGACATACTGCTCTTCTCAAGACCCTGCCAGCCATTTGCCAGACACTATAGAGAATTACAGCATTAACTAGCTTGAGAATACTGACTGAATGTAAACTTGACTAGATATAAAACATTCCCCCACAAAGACTTTGTCCACCATATTCAAATACCTAAAGGATTGTGAAATTTGCTTGCAATTATTTAAAATGCAATCTCCTTTGTTACCCAAGATATTCCTTTTATGCCCTATTCATGGATTAAAAATAGATATTCAGACATGGTCCATCTACACTAATGAGGCAGTAAACCTGGACCTCTTGAAGTGTGGCAACAGTCACTTTCATTTGATGAGCACCTGCTCTGTGCTGGAACAGGGATGTTCTGTTCTAAAACACAGCTGTGTGGGTTTCCAGCTGAATGTGGCCCATAAAATATTAGGAAGGCTTGGTTCCTTGGCTCCTGCCTATCTCTATGATGGGTTAATAAATGCAATCAACAAGTAATTAAAAATAATTCTGATGTGTTTCAGAGAGTAAGATCTTAGAGAACACTCTGGAAGACATTACTTAGCTGCCCCCTAGTGTTTTGGAAGGATTCACAAACTGCTGACAAGTAGAAAAAAGCCAAGAAAAGACTACTGGGGCGCCTGGGGTTGTGGCTCTGTGGTAGAGCGCTTGCCTACCATGTGTGAGGCACTGGGTTCTATATCAGCACCCACATAAAAATAAATAAATAAATAAATAGTTATTATGTCCAACTACAACTAAAATATTTTTAAAAAAGGACTACTGGGTTCTAGTATAGACTAGGGGGTCCCCAAACTATAACCCAAAGGTCAAATCTAGCTGCTGCCTGCTTTTATATGACCTTCAAGTAGCTGTTACATTTTTAAATGTCGGGGGGCATGGCAAAAAAAGATTATCTCATAACACATAAAATGTCATATGAAATTTAAATTTCAGGGTCCATAAATGACATCTAGGTGGAATAGTGCCATACCTACTTCTTTGTATATTGTCTGTGGCTGGTCTTGAGCTCCAACAGCAGATCTAAATAATTCCAACAGGGACCTCACGGCCTGCAAGGCCAAACATATTTACTACGTGGCCCTTTATAAAAATGTTTGCATATCCATACTTTAGACAAAGAAAAAAAACAGCTAGAAGACCCTGGGAATATACAGTGATATCCCTATATCCCACTCTCTCCAGCTACAAGATCTCAGACCTTCTATAAAGGAATATAGATTGATGTAATGTTTAGGAATTACTTAAGCTCCTCCATCAGAATAAAGAGGCTATGTAATTCATAGAGAATGTAATTATGTTGTCAAATTATTAACTATGTGATTGTCATACTAACAATAAAGATAATTATATCATCATCCTAGGTGATACTTAAAAGTTCTCTAGAAAGCAAATGGAAACTTGTTTGGGGGAGGAGTTTTCTCTTTTAATCACACGTTCCCAGAGTTTTCACTGCTTGGTAACAGGACAACTGTGAGGGAATCATCATGTAGAAATGTAACAAAGTGTAATATTATTCATTAGTCCAGGCATGTTGGATCAGCAGTTGACAATTCATCCATAACAATAAAGAGTAAAACAAATCTGAGGGGAATCAGATTTTTATTTTTTTTAAAAAAATTCAGAATGTTGCTTTCTGTACTGTTTGGGGGAATGGGTCAGAGTTTGGGCAATTTGGGCTGGGGTTGTGGCTTGAGTGGGAGAGCACTTGCCTAGCATGTGTGAGGCCCTGGGTTCAAGCCTCAGCACCACATAAAAATAAATAAATAAAATTAAGGTATTGTGTTAAACTACAACTAAAAAATTTTAAAAAAAAGAGTTTGGGCAATTTGGATGATTCTTTTTCTGTTTATCAGAAACTTAATGGAAAGATGGATTGAGGCCTCACTTTGAGTGGGATTTGCAATTTAGGAGACAGGCATAAAAACAAACACTTTATCTGACCTGAGGAGTCCCTGTGCCTGGCCATGATCTAAGCTCATCCAATATAATATCCCACCTGGTTTCCTTTTCATGAAAAGGCCTTGTCTTACAAATATAATTAACAGATGTGCATATTGACTCACACAGAAGCACACAAACTCACTCTCACTCTTTCTCTTCCCCATCCCCCATAACAATCATAAAAATGATGGGAAGGAGGAGAAACAAGATATAACATGTTGTTGATACATAAGCCTTACCAAACTAGACTCACACTTTGGACACTAAAGGTAAAAACATGCCTTGCCTAACATTGAACATACAGTCGTCCCTCAGTATCTGCAGGGGGTTGATTCCAGGACACAGACCCTTCAATACCAAAATCCACAGATGCTCAAGTCCCTTACATAAAATGGCAATGCACTGCATATGACCTACACACATCCTCCTCCCATGTACTTTCAATCATCTCTAGATTACTTTTGATTCTTAATACACTATAAATGTGATGTCATTTAACTGCATTATTTATGGATAGAGAAAAAGGTTGCACATATTCAGTAGAGGTGCAATCTTTTTCA
Source organism: Urocitellus parryii (assembly GCF_045843805.1). Classification (NCBI taxonomy): domain Eukaryota; kingdom Metazoa; phylum Chordata; class Mammalia; order Rodentia; family Sciuridae; genus Urocitellus; species Urocitellus parryii. The sequence goes on along the minus strand of NC_135533.1, from coordinate 170,900,224 downwards.
TTCCCAAATATTTTAAGTCTGCAGTTGGCTGGATGTGGAGATGTGAGACCTGTGGATGTGGAACCCATGGATACAGAGGGTCGACTGTATAGGGGTTTCTATAACCTGGCAAGCATAGAGCCCACCAATGAAGGGAAACAAAACCTATGTATAACCATTATGTGTCCTTAAAGTTATAGAGTAAAAAAAATAATATAAAATCCTATCAAGTTTAGATTTGGAAACTATGAGACGATACTTCTCAATTTGTAGGCCTTCTAACAAGAAGCCATCAATTCAAGAAGTACTTCACTACTAATTTCCTTTTAACAATTCATTATTGGAATTCTAGTTAACCACAACTGGACTGGGATTTAGGCTCCAAATCTATATGTTAGCTATTTTTTTCCCAGTGACTCTTATTTAGCAGGAAAGAATATCTAAACTTCTGTGAGGTTTTCAATTCTACCAATAAGCCTGGCACTGTAGCACATGCTTATAATCCAGCAGCTCAGTAGGCTGAGGCAGGAGGATGGTGAGTTCAAAACCATCCTCAGCAAAAGAAAGGCACTAAGCAACTCAATGAGACCCTGTCTCTAAATAAAATACATAATAGGGCTGGGAATGTGGGGCTCATTGGCCTAGTGCCCCTTAGTTCAACCCCTGGTACCACCACCTCCCCCCCTGAAAAATTCTACCAATAAACAAACTCAGCCAAGGAGTTTATAATACTACTGTACTTCATTCATAGTGTCAGTAACAAAAGGAATCAGACCCTAGTCATTGAAAGAATGTCCAGCTGTTGGATGAGACTACCAGCCTTGGTAGTTTGACACCTTTTCTGCCCTACCAGAGTTCTATAACCCCTAAGAGATAGAAAGAACTAAGGACTTGTGCTGGGCTGACTTATATTAATGGGAACATTATAAAAAAGAAATTATGATGGGAAAAACTTGTGCTGGGTAAAGGTTGTACTGAGCTATGAAAAGTATGAAAGGGATCCAAATTATCATCCCTTTGGAATCTAGTAAAATAATCTGCCTTTATGTATGAAAACTCAGTTTCAGACTGTGGAAGTTGAGTGAGAAACCACACTCTGGCTCTCAAGAGTTTAATCAGAACAGCCCTGACCACCTGAAGTTCCTCCCACAGGGAACTGGGCAATCAGCAACAATTCTCCAAGCAGCACTGGGGAAGGGGAAGACTAGAAGGCCAGAAGCCAATAATACGCAGAAGCCTTCAAGAACTTAACCCTAAGGGAGCAGAATGAAGAGACTCAATGAGTGAAAGCAAGGTCTAATTCCCTTCCCCAATAACTGACTTCCAGAGTTTCTTTTTCAGCCATCTCTCACTAAGGAAGCATCTATCCAAGGAAAGAATAAACTCTCTCCTCAAGTGGCTTACCCAGTACAGCACATCTGTCCAGCCCTCCATGGTGATACACTGAAACACAGTGAGCATGGCAAAGGCAAAGTTATCAAAATTGGTGATGCCTCCATTTGGGCCAACCCAGCCACTCCTACATTCCGTGCCATTGGCGGTACACTGGCGTCCATTCCCTGAGAACGCACATGGAGCTGGGTCCTCTTCAGCTACGATATCTGTAAAGACAAAGCAGGATATGCCACACTTGGGAGAGGAACATCCAAGCCCAGAAGACATGCTAAAGCCCAGAACACCCCATCTCCCACTCATGCCGTCTCAGAATCCTAGTTGCCCTTCAAGGCCATTTTGAATACTTCTTCCTCAATGGAATTTGCCATTTCCTCTCATCACAATCCACTACTCTTCACTCTGTACTCAATCTTACAGTTCTTTCCTGAGCTTACAGATCACAATGTTATTGGTTTGGCTCATGGAGGTCCCTTATCTTGTTTGCTAGGACACATTACACAGGAAATCAGAATGGAAAGGAGATTAAGTTCTCATTCATTCTTAACATAATTCACACTAAGAACTAGCTCAACAGACTTGCTGGTATATTTGGCATCAAGAAATACCCTTCTCACATTTTTTTATTTTTTATTTTTTCTAAAACCAAACGTTGCTTATTGCGGAAATCAAAACTTTTAAAAGTTAGATTAGTTACCATTTTCAGTTCTTACCTGAGTCAGCAAAAAAACATGTTTTGTGCATTTTTCCAATAAAAAGTTCCAATCCTATAATAGCATAGATTATGATTACAAATAATACCAAAAGGGCTATGTGAAGGAGGGGAACCATGGCTTTTATAATGGAGTTCAGGACAACTTGTAAACCTGGGAAAGAGAAAAATCAGTTTGTGAGCCAGGAAGACAATTCAGATGAGGCACATATATGATTCCTAATAATACTTGCTCTGTTTAAGATGTATAGTAATAAAACTGGATGGAAGGTGAGCTGAAGAGGAGAATTACAGATCATCTAATCCAACTGCCTATCAGGAAGGAAAAACTAAAGCTTGAGAAGGACTGCTGATGTCACTCATTCATTTATTTATTTATACATTATTTATCCATTCAACAAAACTCCTTGACCATCTACCATGTGCAAAATAAAGGTTAGTGCTTTGGATGATATGAAAAGATATTACATAAAGTGTCTCAAGGTTATGTTCTAGAAGGAAATATAAGAATATTATACAAATTATTCTCAGGTAGCACACAGATGCTATGAGCATATTAAATGGTTAAAATTAAAAAGAGATGAAAGACATTGCCCTTGAGTAGGGTGAGGGAAGACAACTCCTAACAGGGCCTACAGGGTGAGTAGGATGGATTTCCACAGATGGGCATGGAGTGAGAACGCAGTACCAAGAGTAGCACAGCAGGAATGAGCACAATGTAGGTTTGGGGTGAGGTTTTTTAAAAAATATTTATTTATTTAGGTTTTAGGTGCACACAGTATCTTTATTTCACATTTATGTAGTGCTGAGGATCGAACCCAGTGCCTCTTGTATGCTAGGGTGCATGCTAGGCGAGTGCTCTACCACTGAGCCAGCACCCCAGCCCTGGGGCAAGTTTTGATCAGTGATCATGTAGTAGGAAAGAACATCAGGAAAGAGAAGAAGATTGCAGCCATATCACTCTGAGTTTTGAATTTGGGTTATGGAGCCAGACTTTAGTCCATCAGCAAAAGATAGCTTCCTCATAAAGATGAACAGGACAGCAGCAGGTGAGACAGGCAAGAAGTATTTCAAGAGTGCCGGGACTCCCAGGTAGGTTAGAATGAGGATCAGGATGAGACCAGAACTGAACAGTCAGATGGAATTAAAGAAAGGCACTTGGTGGCACTCTGAATATCTAAGCCAGGGTAACAAAGCAAATCCCAACATCCAAAACAAAAACAAGTGTTTCAAAAGAAGGATCTTTCGGAATTAGGGACAAAGGCCAGGAGGCAGAGGAACAAGAGTGACTTTAGATCTGTCCAGTTTGAACACTTGGCATAACATTAAGGTGCAAGTGTCCTATAGCCCAAATGTGAGCTTGATAAAGGAGAGAGACAGGCGTTGCACAGAGCAACCGTGCAGGTCCAGCTGCCAAGGAAGAGATGGGAATGATGAAGAAGGTTGGTGGGGGATTGGGAGAAGGACAGCAGGAATCAGAACCCACACTAGAACCAGGCTTCCTGGCTCCCTGGTAACTGGTCCAGCGTTCTCCAACACCCATGATCTCAAATTCTGCTGTGTTTTTCTTTTCTCCTTGTCCCATTGTCTCTCTTTTCTCAAACTGCCCCTTTTCTAGTATATTCTTAGTTTCCTAATACCTATTCAAAGAAAGAATATAAGACACTGATGTACTAAAGGTAAGTAAATTAAAAGTCAGAATAAGCAAAGGAAAGAGAATATTTACCAGCAATAAAAACAAAAGTTTGCCATTACAAATAGCATTGGGAAAAGTCAGGGGAGTGGGAAGGTCAGGGAGGGAAGATTGACAAGAGGGTTTCACATCCAGAAAGACCCTGTCTTTCTAAAGCCTTCAATACAATACAATACTCAGTGCTACCTTTAAATGTTTAAATGTTTATTTGGGGGGAAATATGACAAGTAGTATGATTTTCAATATTTTTGCATCCTAAAAGGAATTAAATGGAGGGGCATGAAAAACATTGGCTCGAAACTATGTGGAGGGGCTGGGGTTCGGGCTCAGTGTAGTGAGCTTGCCTTGCAAGTGTGAGGCCCTAGGTTCGATCCTCAGCACCACGTAAAAATAAATTAACAAATAAAAGTATTGTCTCCATCTACAACTAAAAGAATATTTTTTTAAAAAATTAACTATGTGGACAGATTTATTTATTTATTTTTTTTAGAGAGAGAGAGAGAGAAAAATTTTTTAATATTTATTTTTTAGTTTTTGGCAGACACAACATCTTTGTATGTGGTGCTGAGGATCAAACCCCGGCCACACACATGCCAGGCAAGCGCACTACCGCTTGAGCCACATCCCCAGCCCCAGATTTTTTATCCGTTTTTTTTTTTTTTGGGGGGGGGTGCGTGGGGGACATGGATAGGTCATCCTAAATCATCCATCAGTTAGCTTTTCAAGATTATGGAAACTATATGCTTCACGAACATTTTTATATTTAGTGTAACAACTGTATTTCAGATTGGCCCAATTTATGAGATGATAGAGTTGTACCTTAATGTGAACAAGTATATGAACTTTATATTCAGTTCCTTTGGACATAATCAACATGTACAGTAGATCTCATGGGACTCTAATCAAGGAGGTATGAGAAGGAGTAGAATGAATTGCCAGGCCAAGAATGAGGGGATGTGGTGCTGGCCTTGTGCAGCTGCCCACCAGCTTGAGAACCTCTAGTCACCACCTCTTGACAGGCCTTGGCTTGCTTATTTAAAAGAAGATGCAGAGAAAAGAGACTTTTTTAACAGATGATGCTTAGAAAACTGGATAACTATATGTAGAAAAATTAAGAGACTGCTCTCTCTGATCCTGAACAAAACTCGAATTGAAAGGGATCAAAGACGTAGGAATTATATCAAACTCTACAACTGCTAAAAGAAAACATAGGGCCAACACTTCATCATGTAAGTGCTGGCACTGGCTTCCTTAGTAAGACTCCAAAAGCACAAGAAATAAAACCAAGAATTCAATAAGTGGGATGCCATCAAACTGAAAAGGAAATGATTAAGAGCATAAGAGAGCCCACAGAATGGGAGAAAATCTTGGCCAGCTACTCCTCTGATAGGGGATTGATATCCAGAATATACAAAGAACTCAAAAAACACCTAAAACACACACAAAAAAAACCCAAATAACCCAAATCAATTAATGGACAAAAGAACTAAATAGAAACTTCTGAAAGAAGAAACACAAATGACCAAATCCATGAAAAAATGTTCAGCATCTCTAGCATAATTAGGGAAATGTAAATCAAAATTGCACTAAGATTTTTTTCTTACTCCAATCAGAATGGCAATGATCAAGAATATGAACAATAATAAATGCTGGTGAGATGTGGGGAAAAGGTACACTTGTATGTTCCTGGTGGGACTGTTGCCTAGTACAACCAATCTGGAAAGCAGTATGGAGACTCCTCAAAAAAATAGGGATGGAACCACCAATATGACCAGCTATCCCACTCATTGGTATTTTCCCCAAAGATCTAAAATCAGCATACTACAACAATATAGCTACCTCAAAGTTTAGAGCAGCTTAATTCACAATAGCTAAAATATGAAATCAATCCAGATGCCTGTCAATAGATGAATGGATTAAGAAACTGTGGCATTTATATACAATGGAGCTCTACTCGGCTATAAAAAAGGATGAGATTATGGCATTTGCCGGTAAATGGATGGAAATGGAGAATATGGTTCTAAAGAATTAAGGTAAATTCAGGAGCTCAAAGGTCAAATATTTTCTTTTATATGCAGAATCTAGAGTAAAATAAAGGAAAGGGGGATGAAAGGACAGGATAATATAAAGAACCAATCAAATGTAAATTAATACACAAGTCAAAGGAAGTCAAGTAGAGGAAGGAGAATGAAAGAGGGGAGGAAGGATAGGAGAGAAAGGGGGGATCATGAACTGAAACTGATTTCCATGTATGTACAAGTTTGTCAGGATGAACTAAAGAGCTCTGATTTAAAAAAAAATGCAGACATACCAGAGTATCTTTAGAGTTCTTTCCCACTTTGATGATCTTGAATTTGGTAAACACTGATCAGCTAACTGAATCCGGGTGGTAAAGAACTCCACAAACGTCTGAATTACCACTTTTGAAATACACTTGCCTTTCACTAATGACTATTCCCATACAAACATGCACACAAAATTATGTCTTCTAGAATAGTCTGAAATCTCTTTTGAAGGGAGCAGACAATTCATAGATAAGTATAAATAATGAAACATTCCTAGGCATTTTCAATGATTGCAGGTACTTAGAGAAGAATCATCAAGCCACAGATGCCAACCAACACAGGAAGGAGCATGGCCCTGGAACCCAACTCCTTCCCCTAAAAAATCCATTTGGGTTTGATGAGAGGAATGAATGTTCCCTTCTTGGTCAGTTAAAATACGGGTTTAAAAGTCCTCCTGTTTCTCCCTGTTGTCCTGTAATGGGAGAGATCAGATTTCCATCAAGTTGCAAATAGCAGTGTTTCTTGGAAAAATTTAAGCTATACAGTTGAAAACTGGCTCTCCAGAGTATGGAGGGGCACAGTACTAGTCCGTCTGCAGAAACCTCACTAGTCAACATAATGCCATGTGGATTCTGGAATTTTTACCAGCCAGAGGTGCTCATGCACGCACGAGCCACAGCCTCAAAAGTCTGCACGCAACAGTCCTGTCATTTTTCTCTTTGGGGGAAAAGGCTGTCATGGTTACTTTGAAATTAGATTAAGCTATAACAACTAAATCGGAAACAACATGTTTGCTCACTGAAATTCTCATTTAATCATGTTACACTTTAAAAAGCCAGTCATTTTCAAGGTATTTCTACTTTTCTCAATTGCTTCCAGACAGTTCTGTGGTTCAGACTTGTGCTGATCTTTTTCAATGAAAATAAATGAACCATCTGGAAAAACAAGTACACATAAAACACCACTTCCTACACTTTAAAATGTTAAATTTGGAAATAATTCTATGGGGTTTTTTTTCTTCCAGAGGATTTTTGGTGCATTCTGAGTGCCAACAGGTTTAATAAAATTCCATGAAGAATTTCTGGAGAAGAAAAAAAAATCTGTGCTCTTCCGATGACTATGAATTGTAGAAAATAGGCACATCCTATAGTCCTGTATCCCTAACTTCAGTTTTGAGCAGGTGACCATCTCAGAAGCACCAGTCCTAAGAAAGGCATTAGGACTTCTATCCTCTGAAGTCCCCAATACAGGGGTCCGCCTAAAGGGAAGGACAATGAGGCAAACCCCATACTTCTCAGAGAAGGCTTAGAGGTCTGCAACTCCAGGCAGCAGTGCACCTGTTCCAATCCAGGTATGATTCAACCTGGCCTGGAGGTCTGATCCAGAAGCAAAACAGGGCCTGGCACTCCCTGGTACGGAGGGCTTAGTGGATACCACCACTATCTCTGGCTCTGAGAACTTCCTCTGTGCTTCAGACATGGTGCTAGGGCTCTCCCTCCATTCTCTAATTAGGTTCTCACAACCACCTTCAAGGCAGGACCTGCTGTACCCTGTATGCTGGTGTGGGAGCTTAAACATTCATCCCTTTCCCTCAGAACTAGACAGACATATAAAGAATGAAATTAAGTCATTTGCAATAAAAAGGGTGGAACTTGAGAACACTATCTTAAATGGAATAAGTCAAACTCAGAAAGTCAAGGGTTGTATGTTTTCTTTCATTTGTGGAAACTGAAGAAGAAAATCAGGGAGAGGGTTTTGGATCTCATGAAAATTGAAGGGAGATAAGTAGAATAGAGGAAAGGGATTGGGAGAGGCAGGAGGGAAAGAAAAGGAAAAATACTAGGGAATAATATTGGCCAAAATATATTGTTATATTATGTGCATGTATAAATACAAAACAATGAATCCCACTGTTACGTACAACTATAATGCACCAAAATATGGAAAAAATAACTGGACAGGCACAATTCTTAGTAGTAGGATGGCTATCCATATTTTCCAGAAGCCCAGCCCCCTGTTGCTCCGCACTTTGAAAAAAGGCTGCGAGGCGAGTCCTCCAATACCCTCCATCTACATCACCTACCACTTTCAGAGAGGCAGGCCTGGGAACAGGGAGATGATGGTGGTATACCATCAGAGAAGAAAACTACACTGGAATCTGGATGTATGAAGCCAAGGTCTCCCACCACTACCCAGCCTCTCTGCAAGAGGAGTCTCTCTTCTACAAAATCAGAATGACAATAATCACCACATGCCCCCTTTCAGGGCTATCTTGGAGATCCAAAATGACAGTGCAAACCACAGTGTTCTGTCAACTGTAAAGGCATCCATGGTCGGTCGGCTGCTGGGCTACTGATGGGTACAAGGCAACTCACCTCAAAGCACTCTGTTTCATAATCCTGGACCCACCTAGAAGAAACAGATCAGCACAGTCCTGGCTCTAGGAAACAAAAAGTGCTTACTGGGCACTCCTGATACTAGTCGAAGTGGTCGTAACACTCGGAAGGCACGGAGGGCTTTGACATCAAAGCCTCCTGATTTGCCACTGGAGTGGTTCCCGCCTTCTGTTTCTTTGGTTAATTGTTCCAAAATTACACTAAACAATCTGAAAGAAAGAAAGAAATGTCTGTCACTCAGGGAAGCAAAATAGGATGATAATAGTAGTTATTTTTAAACAAGGGCTAATTCTGGGAGGCTGCTGCCTAAGTAAAAAGGAGGCAGAAAATAGGGTTCTTACCCTATTCCTTGTTCTAAAAGGATTTGGGATAGGAGCTAATGTCATCTGTTTCCATGCCAATAGAGCATCCCTAAGCAAGTTAACCTCCACCAAAGTAGAGACTCACAGGGGATCCAGTGATGACAAGTGGAATTGCCCCCAATCAAAATGGAAGTAACAGTGATCCTGGTGATCACCATCTATGAGTACTGGTGATATGCGTAAGCACTTCACATCTCATCACATATGTTGTGCAGCAGGGATCAACAACATTTTACTTGTGCAGAGACAAATTCAATGGGAACAAGTAATCTGTTCAATGTCACGCAACTAGTGGCCAACCATTTGAAACCAGGTGTGCTGGTCCCATGAGAATGCAGGTTCCATAAGGACACAAAGTCTTTTCAAAGACTTTGTAAAATAATTTGTTTTTTTACTGTTTTGTTCCTTTAGTCTGTTCTAGCCTAGTGCCTAAAACAGCTCCTGACATACAGGAAGTGCTCAAAAAATATTTCATGAGTAAATCAATGAATGACTTCAAAGTCCCACATCTTAATGTGTTATACCACTTTCAAAGCAGTCACTGACACACACCCCCACCCAAACCCTCATAGGAATATTTAGGAAATGATGTAAATCACAGATGCTAAGGAGCTGTGCAAAGACTAAAAACAGTTACCTGAGGGAAGGGATTAATACCATTCTCTTTTGAAATGTGAATAATATTGTATCTGGCAAACAGGATGAATTTTTTCCTGCTCTCAGAAGGTTTTTTTTTTCCCAGATAAAGCTATTTTCAGGCAATCTGTTCATTTGACAGTTACTTTTACCCTTTTAAATAAATATTTATTCTTTGGAATTGTTACTCGTTTTTCAGAATAAATATAAACTTACCCACTGCAAATAGCATTGACTCTGGCCAATCAGATTGTAGGAATGATTGGCCCAGCAACAAAGAAAAGGTTCCTAAAGTGTAATTAGCAGCCAAAGGAGAAATTCTGCCACCACTGGCAGGCCTCTGGATCACCAAGACACTAAGTCCATAAAACGCAGGGTGGTCTGATTACAATCCTGATCGGGCACAGCCATGTCGTTCTGGGCATTTATAGACCAGCTCTTTGTTGTAATAACAGTACAGCAATTAGCAACAGATCCAGCCAGAAGGGAAAATAAGCCAGATATCTACCTTTTCAAAGACTTTGTAAAATAATTTGTTTTTAGTTTTTCAAAGCCTCTTACGACAGGCTCTCCCTAGTTATAACTGGGGAAACATATCATATTTATGATAGGTTTCTCATTAGCCTAGTTTAAAAAAATTACTGTGAACTCCTTCAACAAGAACAAATTCATAGCCGCACAGAAACCAAGCAAAAGGAAGAAGAAAAACCTCAAAATCTTCTGAAATGTAGAAGCCACAGGAATTTTCATCCCATGGGGTTAGGAAAGTAATTTATGCAGGTGGTGACTTAAGATTGCCTTCAAGTATCAGTGTTTTGCAGGGTGTACTTTATAGTTCTTTTGTACCCTGTTCTTCAGCAATGGCCTTGAAAATAGGTGAATAATGTCTCTCCCATTGCAGAAGAGGCTGAGGAGGAAAGAAGCCAGCTGCTATTCCTGGACTGTACTGGGCTGGAAGGGGCTGGACAACTTCCATACCTAACAGTTCTGAAACTGTTAGGAGTTTAGGAAAGTTTCTTTCTTTGGGCCTCAGTATCCCCCTAGGTAAAATGAGAAGTCTGGATTTAGGGACACCAGAAACCTGCCCTTCCCATTCTCATATTCTGTGATTCTAGTTCCCCTCATTACCACTGTACCAAAACACACATACATACACACACAGTGCCTAAAATGATAAGGACATGAGAAGAACATAATATTTACCCCAAGACAAGAGGAAAAGAAAAAAGAAAGAACGGCCTTAGTAGCTGCAGAATGAGGACACCATGCTCTTCTTCACAAAAGTTTAAGGGATGAGCCTGAATGCCTAAATGTCTCTTTACTGAAAAGTCAGAGAAGTAGGATAAAAGTGGATTTGAATCAGACTGTATTTTAAAGGGAGTGACGTCAGCTCTGCTAGGCCCAATGAGTCCTCCTGTGGTCACATTATTAACAGCTAATATTTTAGAAATACCCATTACTTCCTTAATGCTTGGTTAGTGGGAATATTGACAAAAATAATAGGTCATTGTGGACTTGGAACAGAAAACCCATTGGACTGAGATACAGACCGTAGTTGGAAACTCTAGTGAGCAGGAATTTGATTCAAATGAACACATCATAATTCATCTTTTAAAAACTTTTATTCTACTTTTTCTTGGACTGTAATTTAATGTACATTTTAGATAAAAAAATAATATGCTCTAAAGTTTTTCGTATTTAATGAGAAAAAGATTGATGAGTCCGGTTCTACTTTAGTTTCCTATGTAACTTAACTTTTAAAATCAAGTTTATTATCTTAATTTACAAATAATATACCCATTTATAGTGCAGAATAAGGTGAGTCTGCAAAGCATATGTCTAGGTAACAAACAAGACCACCAAGGTGGATTATCTCCAACCCCTCCAACAGCTCTCTCATTCCCCAACGAAGTCATCTTCCCTCTGTCCATCCTCAAGGATCCACAGCTTGGCTCTTTATCCACATAAGATTTTTCCTCTTCTATAGCCTAAAACAATAGGATCATGTAGTATATTCTCCTTTTTGTTTATCTTCTTTTGCTTACCATGTTTTCTTTAGGTTCAGCCAAGTTGTTAAATTTATCAGTAGTTTGTTTCTTGTTATGGGGAGTAAAATTCCACTATGTAAATAAACCATAGTGAGTTTATCATTCACCTGTTGTGGGATATTTGGGTTATTTGAAACCAGCTTTCCTCTATTATGAATAGTCTTTCTGTGGACATGTGTTTTCATTTGCCTTGGATAAAAACCCAGGAGAATTAGTAATAAAGTCACATGGTGGGTTTAATATTGTAAGAAACTGGAAAGATTTTCCTAAGTGATCGTACCACTTTCCATTTCTAGACGTATTGTGTGAGAGATCCAGTTGCTCCACATGTTGACTAGGGTTGGATATTTTTGGTCTATTTACGTTTAGTAATCCTAGTGGGCACATAGTGTTGCCATGTGGTTTCAAGTGACATTTTAAAAATTACTAATGATGTTCATCTTTTCAGAAGTTTGTTGGCCTTTCTTTTGGGGCAGGGTTGAAGACCTATTCAAATTTGTTGTTCACTTATGTCTTGCTATTAAGTGGTAAAAATTCTTTATATATTTTGAATACAAGTCCTCTGTTAGATGTAGATACTGTGAACAGTTTTCCTACTCTGAATTGGCTTTTCACTTTCTTCTGTCTTTTGAAGGAAAGTTCTAAATTTTGACAAAAGTCTTATTTTTCAATTATCTTTTTTATGGCTTAGTATCCCTGAGAAATTTCTGCCTACTCTGAGATATAAAGATATTTTCCCATATTTTCTCCTAGAAATTTTATAGTTTTTAAATCTCACAAGTAGGCCTCTGATCCATGTTAAGGTAATAATTATATATGGTTTGAAGTAAAAATAGAATTTTTTATATTGATGAACAGTCTTACCAGCACCATTTGTTGAAAACAGTTTCTTCTTATAAAGACATTTTTCTAAAACCAATTGATCACAAATATATGGGTCTATCCCATTGATTTTTATGTCAACTCCTTATGCCAATGTCATACTATGTTGACTCCTACAGCTTTACAGTAAGCCTTAAGGTCAGGTTCCAGCTTTGTCTTTAAAGATTTCTTAGGCTAGTATAGAGTCTCTCTCATTTCCACATAAATGTTGGAATAAGACCGTCATTCTTCTACAAAAATCCTGCTGGGATCTATATTAGGATTCAATACATAGGGTGTAATTTCTTTCCAAATCAAGCTAACAATATTGAATCTTACAAAATGTAAGCACAGTACTTCCATTTCTTTAGATCTTCTTTAATTTCTCTCAGCAAGATTTTGTCATTTTAGTGGACTATTTATGCCTAAATAGTTTAAGTTTGGGGGGTTCTAGTGTAAAGTAACATTATAAATATTCATTTCCAATTGCTAGTACATAGAAATCCCCATGACTTTTTTTACAGTGCCCTTTAATCTAGAAACATTCATTCAGAAAATCCATCTATGGTTTTAATTTTTTAAATTCTCTGAGATTTATTTTATGGCCAAGAATGTTGTCTCTCTTGATAAATGTTCCATGTACAGATGAAAAGAATGTGTATTCTGCTCTTATTAAACCAAGAGTTTAAAAAAAACTAACAGTCAATTAGGTCAATGGTATTGTTCAAGTCTCCCTACATCCTTAGTGATTTTTTGTCTACATGATCCATCAATACACTTCAACAGAGTATGGAGACGTACAATTATAGTTGTAGATTTATCTATTCCTCTTTTGCTTCTATCAATTTTTACTATGTATTTTGAAGCTCTATTATTAGACATATGTAAATGAGGATTGTTACATTCTCCTGATGAAATGATTTGGGGGCACAGGGTGCTGGGGAAATCAAACCCAGGGCTTCAGACATGCCAAACAAGTTCTTTACCACTGAGCCATATCCCCAGTCCCAATAAAATGATTTTTTACCATTATGAAGTCTTTCTCTCTATGCCTGATAATATTCCTTATTCTAAAGTCTACTTTTGAGGTAGTAATATAGCCATTCTGGCTTCATTTTGATAATTTTTGCATGGTATACATTTTCCTGTCCTTTTACTTTCAAACTGTGTCTTTATATTTAGTGTGTGTGAAGACACCAAAGAGTTGGGTCTTGTTTTTGAACATGCACAGTATGATAAGCTCTGGATATCAATAAGGATTTCACTGAGCTTAAATCTACTGTCTCACTATTTGTTTTCCATTTGTCCTGTCCTTGGTTCTTCCTCCTCTTTCCTGCCATTTCTGGACTGAGTTTTTTTTTTTTTTTTTTTTCCTCATTTCACTTAGGCTCCACTATGGGTTTATTAACTAAACTTCATCATTTTTTCTAGTGGTTTCTCTAGGGCAAGTGCCAAGAAAAAAATTTCCCATAAAGTGCCAGATAGTCAATATTTTAGGAGTTACATGCCATAAGGTCTCTGGTGTAACTAATAACTTTGCCATTAAACAACAAATATCCATTGACATGTGGTTGAGTTGCAATAAAACTTCACTTGCCAAAGAGGTAGCAAATAAGCTACTTTATCACTGGGGGCAAGAGGACAAGCTTAAACCAGATTTGATTTACAGAGGATAATTTGCCATTTGGTCTCTAGGGTTTAAAACCTACATGTTAACTTATCCTGCTCTGTCTTCAAGTATTTTATCATTCTACCTATTGCATAAGCATTTGATGAGTGTAAAACAATTATTTCTCTGTTCTGGACTTTTGTGAATTGTTATATATTGTTTCTATAGAAGGTACAGACTCTACGTTTTTTCTCCTAAAGAGCTTCTAAAATGAGAAAAGAAGTCTTTATATGTACCCATCCATTTATCTTTTTGGGCATTCTTTGTTTTGTGTAGATCCACATTTCTAGCTGGTGTCATTTTCCTTTAGTCTCAAGAACTTTGACATTTCTTGAGGTGCAGGTCTATCAGTCATGAATTCTCAGCTTTGATTTGTCTAAAAGTAGTTTATTTTGACTTCAGTCTTGGAAGATATTTTACTGAATAAGAACCATAGTCTGACTATTTCCCTCCAGAACTTTAAAGATGTCTATCATCTTTGGCTTCCATATCGGATAAAAAGTCTGTGATGTCTTTTTCTCCGTTTTAAGATTTTCTCTTTATCTTTGGTTTTTAATAAACTGATTACGGTTATGACGTGTCTTGATGTGGCTTTCTTCATGTTTGGTCTGCCCAGCAGATTTTGAGCTTGTTTAATTTCTGAGTTTTTATTTTTCATCACATTTGGAAAATTTGAAGCCATTCCTTCAAATATATTTTTTTTTCTGTCTTCCCTCAAAACTCTCCTTCTGCGATTCTAAAATATATCAGTTAAACCATCTGATAATTTCCCACAGGTCACCAAGGTGAAGTTCATTTTCCTCTTAATTATTATTTTTGAGTTGCTATATCTAATTCCCTGAGTTTTTTCTTTGATAGTATCTTAATATGCTATTAAGGCAATTCAGAATTTTTTTTCCAGAGGTATTTTTCAGCTCTTAACATTCCATTTGGTTCTTACATTGTCCCATCTTTCCTCATTATAGTTATATATTTCTTTTAGGTCACAAACATTTAAAATAGCTGTTTTCATACTATTGTAATGACTTT
The DNA here is from genome assembly GCF_045843805.1 of Urocitellus parryii. Taxonomy (NCBI): domain Eukaryota; kingdom Metazoa; phylum Chordata; class Mammalia; order Rodentia; family Sciuridae; genus Urocitellus; species Urocitellus parryii. The sequence goes on along the minus strand of NC_135533.1, from coordinate 170,885,162 downwards.
CTTGCTAATGCCATCATCTCTGTCATTTCTGAGTTTGTTCCTATTGACAGAATTTCCTCCTGATTATGAGTCATATTTCTTCATGGGTCCAGTCTTATTTAACTAGATGCTGGACATTTGGGAGTTACTTCAAGTATTTAGATCTCATTTTTTTCCTCTGAAGAATGCTAAATTTTGTTTTGTCAAGCAGTTACAGTATTCGCAGCGGGTCTTCTCCTTTTCAGGCTTCTTTTCAAACACTGTTGGCAAGGGTTTCAGATAATCTTTACACTAGAGCACAGGATGGCAAACTTTTTCTATAAAGGGCCAGAGAGTAAATAACTTAGCCCTTGTGGACCTAAACTATTCACCTCAAGGATGTAAAAAATAAATATGGCTATGTAACACTAAAACTTTATTTATAAAAACAAGCAGCAGTAGATGGGCTAGGATTTGGCCCAATTTTGCCAATGCCCACTCTAGAGCTGCTTTAGCACAACTACTGGTGGTTTTACTGAGGTCCTCACTGCAAATCCAGGGTGTTTAATGAGGCCTTTTACTCCAACTAGTCAGAACTGGAACATCTTTCAGTCCCATGTCAGCTCTGGTTGTTATTTACTTTATAGCTCCCCAGTTTCTCCTCTTCCTAACAGTGCTCTTTGCCTGGCCTCTTGGAACTATACTCCACATAAAGTGTAGCTTAGTCTTCTGCCCAAACTCTAGAGGACCTGAAGGCATATTCATGAAGCCCTCTATGATGAGTTCCCTCCCTTCCCAAATTTGAGGTACTCAGTCGTCCTGAACTCTTGGCTCCTAAACTTGGTGAGATCACCATGTTTGCTTTGTTCCATGTCTTTGAGCTGCGCCGGTATGTACAAAATGTCTCCAGGCAGAAAGACAAGGTGATTATAGTAAAAGCAATGGAGGTAAACATCTCCATTCTCTACCTGAACATAAAGTCCAGGGGCAGGTGAGGTACAACAGGGTTAATTACAGAACCAAGAGACCTGCAAGGCTCCTGCTTGCCATTCTTCAACACAGTGCATCATTTCTATATATCTGCCAACTGTTCATTTTTGATGCACTAACTTTGCAATGATGACCTAGATGCTAATGTGCTTTGGTGGTTTTTGCAAAAGCTAACTTTCTTCCATATGGATCCCACTGTAACTTTCTAGGTTGAAAGGACAGGCCCCAAACTGATTCCACTCTTCCAATATCCAGTAGAATTAGTCTCCAATGATAAGCCAGTGGATTCATGATCAAAGGAAAATCAAAAAGAAAAATCACTTGCACAAATGCAAAAGGCAGCTAATCAAAGTTGTGGAGATGAAAATAGCCTATTTTTAAATCTTTCTCTACAGACACAATTTTAGGAAAAACCATACAGCAGCTAGGGTAAATAAGACTTTGATAACTGATTCATTTCTTTCCTAGGTGTGAAAGGAGTAGGAAAACACAGGCCACTACTTTTTAACATTCTAACTAAAACTACTAGCATCTTCTTCCTGAAACAGGAATTTGAAAAAACACCTGCTTCTCTGCATTTTCTAACTTATTTCCCTTTATGCCAGATACCTGACATTATTCAGACAATTGTTTTGTTTTTAAAATGGGATTGTGATGTGACAGTTTCTCCCATAAGTCATCAGAAAAAAATAGCTTTGCTCAAGGGATGTTAAACAACAGAGTACCTCTGCTATGAAGGGGTGTATATGTAATTTTAGCAGGGTGCTAAGCATTAAGAGCTCCACTCATTTTCTCTGACCACAGCAAGGATGGTTTATTTGTGGAGGTTCAAGGCTTGTAAGGTGAACCATCTTATATCAGGAGCTCAGCCTCCCTTCTGTACCATGTTACTGAATGTAGGAGTATGAACCTTCAAACCAGTCTCTGCTCAAAGACGGACAGAACAGTACTGACAGCCTCAGAAGCATTCCTGGTAGGCCCTGGTGCAATAATTGGCATAAAAGAGTAACCATCTTCCCTCAAAAGACTGTGTTCTCTTCATCTCCCAGTCCCACCCCTTTCCCATTTTCCAGATAAACATTTCCTCCAAGTAAGAGGGACTTACCCTACTATTACTATAACAAAATCCAGTAAATTCCATCCATTCCTAACATAAGCATTAGGATGTAGCAATAATCCATATGCAATAATCTTCAAAAATGTCTCGACTGTAAAAATAATCAGGAAGGCATATTCTACTTTTTCCTGTGAAGAGAAAGAAACACACACACACACACACACACAAATGTGGGGTGGGAGAGACAAACAAACAGTGATTAGAATCAATATCTCAAAGATATAAGCATTTTTCTCCCAAGTTTTATTATGAGAAAGAAAACAATTACACTGCACCTGGTCCAGGAAGGCATTTTAACACTGAATTTCTCATAAGCAACTAAGTGTAAAACACTTTTCATTCCAGGCTGAATGATTGCATTTTGCCACCTGCCCTAATGCGTGTGCAATGAGTCTGCCTAGGACATAACGGGCATGTTTGTTATTTGCACATATTTGCAAATTTGTTTTCCTCCTGAGATTGCCAAATCAGGTCCAGAAAAGCACAAGGGTGCAACAAAGATTTCAACAGCAACCTTGAACAGAATGTCCTCTGGAAGGAATGAAAATGTGCTTGTTTTGACCCTTCCTCTTAAGTTCATGTCTAATTTTAAGTTAGAGTCAGCTTTATCAATGAAAAACCAGGTGACCTTGGGCAGGTCCCTCCCCTTCTCTGGACATAGCTTCCTCATAGGCAGATTGAAATGGAGTAAATTCAGATGGCAAACACTGCCCGACTACTGGCGAGCTGCCTCTCGGTGGCTGACACTTCTGAGGCGCCATCACGTGCTTGTCCAGGGAGCCTGGGCTCAACCTCCAAATCCTTCTCTTCCACCAGCCATTCTCAGACTGCCAAACACCTCAGTGTGCCACCTGCTTGAGGACTACAAGACGGGAAACCTTCCAATTCCAACCCATTGTGATTCTACCAGCTAAGGAAAACACCTCAATCATTAGTTCTAAATGTTTTTAACTCCTTTTTTTTATATAAATATTTTCTTCATGGGACCCTGGTTTCAATAAAAATAGGGACTAACAGGAATATGCATAACCAAGAGGCATTCCTGGGCAAGAAGCTACTTAATAACTAAATGAAAAAAAAATCACTTAGCACATCTTCTGTCCTGAACAAGAAGCCGGGATTTGGAAAAATTCTCCACTCTCATCCTCATCCTTGAAAAGTCTGGTCTGGTGGGGGAATGTGAGGGTTTCAAACCTGCACCCACAGAACCTCTGGAATCACAAGAAGGGTATCAGATAAAGAGCAATTATCTACTTTTAGCCCTCTGCTAAGGCCTAAGTCCTCATCTACTTCTCCCTTACCCTTCCTTTTCGTGACTGACAAAGTGAGAGCTCTGCTATGTCATGTATGTTGTAGACATTTTTATAAATGCAAACTTTTGGTTTTTAAAGAAAATTTAAGCTCCTGAAGGAAAACTATTTTTAAAATAATCTCTTAAAATATTCACTTTGGGATCATACCAACAGACCTTATATATATTTGCTTGCAGAAGCTCCAGTACCCTTTTACATTCAAATGTTAAGTCTTGCCTAAACTACCCCAGGCTCTGTCTGTGACCAGAGTACTGCCCCCCTCCCTGTCCCTGGCTGTCCTAAGGGGAGCTTCCCCCATGCCTTGCTGCCGTTATCTCCTTGTTAGCCACCAGGGGAACCATCCAAACATGGCTGTGCATCCTAGCCAGCACCTCCATTTGCCACTCTCCACTGGTCATGTAAAAGTCAGTTTATCAGTTCTTCCTTCCCTTGCCCCAGAGCATCATGGTTCCTGTCATTTCTAAACCTGCCCTCCAGAGCTGCCTTTGATCCCTGGCATACCATCACAGCAGGAGGCACTCCACACAATCCTACATTCACCCTGCTGTGATATCCCAAGAAGAAGCAGGGCACATTTTGCCACTGGTGGGGGGGGGGCAGATACAAGGAAGGCTTGTAAAAGGCAGGAACTGTTAACTCTGAAAGCTCAAGGAAGAATTCTGTTATGTAAACCACAGGCAAAAAAAAAAAAAAAAAAAAAAAAAAAATCCCTGAAAACACAACCTGCTATACTCAAATCAGACCCTGGCCACCAAATGCACATCGTCAATATGTTTTTGAGACATAATATTCTAAGGGAACGAGATAATCTAAAAACAGCACATTGATTTTACAATTCCTCTTCCGTTTTTATCCTTTCTGCTTTATTTACTAGGCCAGACAGGAAAAAAAGGCTTTTGCTGCTATCAATATTCATAGCAGTTACATCCCTACGTCAAGACAGCACTATACTTCAGAGCAGAAAAACAAGGAAGGGAACAGAGAGTCCACCTACCAAACACAGCTTGTTTTTCCTCTTTGGCTTTTATTTATAAGTAATTTTGCCGCCACAATACAAGGACCATTAGTATAACTAAATTGGTGAAGGTTCTTTTATACCCTTCCCTGTCCTCTTCCCCACCCACCCCCCCCCTTTTTTTTTTTTAAAGACTTTGGCTTCCTTTTCCAAAATCCTTGGTGAATTACTTGATGGAATCGATTCTAAAAAATGTAACATTGCTTTAAAGTGATTCTTTATTACAGAGATTCTACCATAACTGAACAATCAGAGCCCATAGAACAGAAGCCAGTGTCATCCTAGTCCTCAGTCCTGACACTAAAAAGGACTCCTATGAGATAAGTGTAGCTCTACATTAAACAAATGCAGAGTCTTAAAAAAAAAAAAAGATGCAAAACAATAATAGAGGGAGTGGGATAATTATTTGCTTTACAAAAGGATTGGTCATTTGAGAAAAGAAAGTCAAGTGAATTTGAAAAGGAAACCAATAAGAGATTCAGGTTTCTAACTGCACACAGGGGAAACAGGAGGCAAGATGCGGTACAGAGCAGACACTGAGGTCTCTCGGCCAAGACAGATGTGAGCACAGGAAGATGCAACAGTAAGGATGAGGAAGAAGTAGCTGAGCAAGAACCCTTCATACCAGACATGCAGTGGGCTGTCCCTCCTATACGGCCTGGACAGAGCTACATTTTAAAAGTTCCCCTTCCCAGGCTAAACAGAGATACTACATGATCTCCAATTCCCCTCCATATGTCAGGCAGAGCCAGGTCTGTGTCACTCAGCCACCCACCATGCCAGGTTTCTCCTCATGGCAGGAGGTCCTGTTTAGCAGAGTTCTCCCTTTAGAAAACCACCACATTTTGGAGCCAGGGTTGTGGCTCAGTGGTGGAGCACTTGCCTATCATATGTGAGGCACTGGGTCCAATACTTAGCACCATGTTAAAAATAAATAAAATAAACGTATAAAAAACATAAGAACAATCTAAAAATGTGAGGTTTTGTGATCCTTATATACCTATCAAAAAGCAAAAGACAGGGTATATATCATTCTAAATCACTGTAAATGCTTTCTAGGGCAAGTTTGGAATAAATGGTCAAACTGATGAGATAAAAGCTGATGTCATTTTACCTAGCCCTCCCTTTCCATTCCAACCTGCAGGCCAGGGATAAGTTCTTTAATCTTCCATCCTTCCCTCACTTCCTTTTCCAACTTTCTCACTTCTCTTCTAGGAGACTCCTTCACATCATAGGCCAACCTACCATCTCCTACATATCCCCGGGACTTTTCTACTCCCACGCCTTTACTCAGCCGGCTTCACTTACCTGGTCTATATATACATCTGCCCCCATATATGGAAACTTCCCTCTTCAGAGGGGGTGAATACATAGGTCTATGATACAGGGCTAAAAACAAGCACAGCATAGTTGAGAGAAAAGAACACAGGACTTGTTGCCATAATATTTGTTTTCTGCTAGTCACAGCTTAGCCACTGATTCATGCTGTGGCCCTGGGCCACAGTGGAACAATTCCACATCCTGTTCCCTCTTTCTAGAATGTGTCCCCGCCCCCCTTTTCCCATCAACCTAAGCTCTATTTGTCCTTCAGGGCTCAGCTTAAATGGTACTTCCTCAGCATAACCTTTTCTGACCTCCCAGACAAAATTGGAGCCTGCTGTCATATACTGTCAAAGCCTATTATAATTCACAGCCCTAATTCACAATGAAAATTTAACTTTTTAAAGATTACCTTTTTAATAGACAGCCCAGATATAAATCTACACATTTACAGTCAAATCATCTTGACAAAAGATGCCAAGAACACAAAATGGGAAAGGACAGTCTCTTCAATTAATGATGTTGATAGAACTAGATATTCACATGCAAATAAAATCAGACCCTTTAATCTCACACCATATACAAAATCAACTACAACCAGAATTTAAAAATTAAGACTTGAAATTGTACACACACTAGAAGAAAATACAGGGTAAAACTTCTTGACATTGGTTTGGGCAAAGACTTTGGCTATGACCCCCAAAGCAAAAACTAGTCAAAAGGCAGTACATCAAATGAAAAAGCTTATGCACAGCAAGTGAACAACAGAATAAGGACAATTTAGGGATCAGGAGAAAATATTTGCAAACCATATGCCTGATAAGGGATTAATATCCAAAATATATAAGGAACTCAAATAATTCAACAGCAAGAAAATGACACATTTTAAAAAAATGAGCTAAGGAATCTTTAGACATTTCTCAAAAGATACCATACAATAGTCAACAGGTATATGAAAATACTAATTGTAATACTAATTATTAAGGAAATGCACATTAAATGAGATAGCACCTCATACTTGTTAAGATGGCTATTATTAAAAGAAGGAGGAGGAGGAGGAGGAGGAGGAGGAGGACGAGGAGGAGGAGGAGGAGGAGGAGGAGGAGAAGAAAAGGTGGCTATTATCAAAAAGAAGAGACAGATGTTGGCGAAGATGAGGGAAAAAGTGAACCCGGGCATGCTGATGGTGAAAATGTAAATTACTACAGTTATTATGCAGAACAGTATGGAGATTCCTTTAAAATTAAAAATAGAACTACCATATGATACAGCAATTCCATTTCTGGGAAATATTCAAAGGAAATGAAATCAGTGTGTTCAAAAGACATCTGCACCCTATGTTTACTCTAAAGCATTATTCACAACAGCCAATATACAGAATGAACCTAATGTCCCTCAGTAGATGGTTGGATAATGTCACTCATTATACATATATCTCCATCCACCCCAAACTAAAACTCTTTAAAAAAAAAAAAAAGCTAAACAGGAAATCCTGGGCAGGGGTTGGGGTTCAGCCTTAGAGCACTTGCCCCATTGCCCCATATGTGTGAGGCCCTGGGTTCAATCCTCAGCACCACATAAAAAAATAAGTTATTGGGGGCTGGGGTTGTGGCTCAGTGGTAGAGCATTTGCCTAGCATGTGTGAAACACTGGGTTCCATCCTCAGTACCACATAATAAATAAAGGTATTGTATCCATCTACAAATGAAAATTAAAAAAAAAGTTATTGTGTCCATCTACAACTAAAAATATTTTTTTTAAAAAAGGAAATCCTGTCATTTACAACATCATGCTACATGAAATAAGCCTAGGACAGAAAGACAAATACTCATGATATCATTTATATGTGGAATCTAAAAAATGTTAAACACAAAGAGGCAGAAAGTAGAATGTTGGTTACAGGGACTAGAGGCAGAGGGATGAGAAGGGTTGGAGGGAAGCTGGTTAAGATACAAACTTTTAAACAGGAGGAGTATGTTCATGAGGTCTATAATACGACATGGTGACCACGGTTAATAATATTATGTAGTTGAAAACAGATAAGAACATTTAAAATCTATTCTTGCCACAAAAAATAAGGATGTGGATAATATGTTAATTAGCTTAATTTAGCCATTCCATAATGTATACATATATCAAAATGATGTTGTACACTATAAATATGTATAATTTGTCAATTTTGATGATTTTTAAAAATTACCTCCTTAATAACTGTATCACCCAATGAATGTACATTTCTATAAGGCCAGAGGTAATTTCTATTTCATTCAACATTGTATTCCCAATGTCACTAAAATAGATAGAGTTTACAAATGAATAAATGAGCATAATAAGATATTTTGACTAAATATTACGTCTGTTCCTGCTAGTAAGTTCCATGATGCCAGGGCCCTCTTGATTTTACCTTGTTCCAGGAAGACTTCCATCCCAGAACAGCCACCCTGTCCTCTAATCATGGCCAGCCCTGCTGGACAGCAGGGTGAAGGTAGTCCAATCAGAGGGAGGAGCACAAGCACAGGGTGACAAGTGTCCTACAGCAGCTGAAGCGCAAAGGGTGCGTGGGAAGGGGTGGGGTGAGGCTGAACAGGCAGATGGCCATGAAGGGCCTCAGGTGCCTTTCGACGGGGTCTGGCCTCTGTTTCTCATGTGTAAAATGAGCAGACAGAATCAGATCATCTCTTCCAGTTGGAAAACTACAATTCACTGTGACCTGCTGAGCAAAGCTCCCACACAGGCTTCACAAGGAGGTTCTGGGAGGGTTCAGAGGTCCCTGGAAAGAGCCATCTCAGGGCAGCATGAACCAAGAGCAGCTACTGTTTCTCCAAATGGTTGGGTTCACCTGAGGTCAACATGGGCACTTGGGCTGGTCTTGCTGAGATGTACTCCCACCCACTGTACTATACACTTCAAGAGGTGACCTCAAGGAACCACACGACTGCAATCACAGTTATAATAAGCTGATCCAACCGCTAGTAAAACTCTGATGAGTGAACCACAGGAGGGTGACCAGCAGGCAGGCCTCGCAGCTCAGAAAATAGAGGTGATTTGCTCCCCTGCAGGTATTAATGAAGTATCTACTCAGAAGGCCTCTAATGCGTAGTTTAATGCCACATTTACATGAAGAAACTGGCTAGAAGTGTCAGTTTGCATTTGTTTGTATTCATCTTTGGTTTAAGAGCACAAATTTTACATGACATTTGTGTCCCTGGTCTCTGCTGCACTGTTATCCTGTTTGAATCATTTAGCCCTCCTGATTCTCAGTTCTCTCATCTATAAAGCAGGAATAGTCGTTCTTGATGGACCATCCAGGTTATGGGGAAAATCTGACCAAGTGAAGGGAAGGCCAGAGGGTGGGAAGGAAGAGCTCTGCCGGCTGTAACACACTTCACCATCAAGGCTTGCTCTGAATAAGGATGGACACAAGACCGGTCCATGGGAAGCAATGAGTAAACTCCCTGTGCTGAATTCCACAGAAGCATCTGGAACTCGCAAGCGGTTTCTCCTGATACACCACAGCAGCCCAGTGCACTCATGACTACTGAGGATAGCAAGACCCTGCCCAGGATGCTGACCAGAATGAGCTCAGAGCAGCTCAGACAACAGGAGGCGACCAGCAGGGTGGCCTCAGAGACATCTGGTCTGCAGGCAGCATCACACCTGGGGGCAGGGGGTAGTCTCTTTGCTCAAAGGCAGCTGCTGATTTGCTGCTGAGTCTAGAGTTATCAGCTGAGATGGGGTGGGTCACTGTGGTCCTTATCACCCAGCAAAATTCCCAGGGTGACAGCACCCAACTCCTGGAACCACTCCATTCCTGCTCTCAGTTCAAAGGCTACAGAAGTTGGAATGTAGGGCAGTTTACTGGTTCAGGGATAGGCATATGTCCCAACCCACACCAGCCAGGTCCAATTAGAGCTAATCCTGGGATTTGCACTTCACTTCAGCAACTAGAAAAATTCTGTCATTGGCAGGATTAAACCCTGAGAAACTATAAGCCTGCAGTTACCAGTGGGGCATTGAGATGAAGAGCCAACACCAAGGGAAGCCAAACCAAAAAGGGGAGAGTGTGTCAGACATAGAAATTTAGAAGCACGTGACCCTGATATGCCATTGTATGAGCACCTGGATCAAGATGATCCTAAAGTCGGATATTCACTCCCCCAACCTTGCATTTTCCAGTTATAAAAAACAAATTAAACTAGTGTAGGTTGGGTTTGTGGTCAACTGCAAGTTAAAGAGTTCTAGTTAGGGGCTGGGATTGTGGCTTAGTATTAGAGTGCTCACCTAGCACATGCGAGGCCCTGGGTTCGATCCTCAGCACCACATAAAAAATAAATAAATAAAATAAAGGTATTGTTTCCAACTACAACCAAAAAATAAATATTTTTAAAAAAAGAGTTCTAGTTAAATGCACAGTCCTAGAGGATCATTCTGCTTCTCCAAAAGCTCAAAGCAACAAAGAATATTCAGCAGTTACTATTTTCCCAAAAGCAGACTTCTTTGATGCTTCCCTCTGACCCAAAAGCTCAGTGAAAGTCCCCTATACCTAGGCCCCATAAGTCCTGCAAGTCACTGCCTCTGGAAATTCATCTAGATTCAGCTTTCCAAATTTACTCCTTCATACTTATCCGGTCTCTGAGGGCATCTTCAATTTTAATCTCAGAGGTAAAGCGATGGTAAAGAGGAAGTGGAGAGGAAGTGGAGTTGAACATGCCAACTGTGGAATGTACCCGCTGCCAAGAGAAATCAGAGACCAGGTCTCCAGGCATGTTTGAAGTACTCCATATGCAGGAGTGCAAGAAATTAGTAGAAGCACCCCTCAGATCTTTAAGACCTGTCTACACTCCATCTATCAATAAACTACTTACTCTCATAGCCCCAACAGGGATGGGGCACCCTGCCCTACCCAATTCCCCTCCCTCCTCCACATCCCCCAGCTCCAGTCCATCTAATGTCTTGCATATATGTCATATCCATTGAAACATCTGGTCTTTGTGCTTTCTCTTGTCCTCCAAGACTTGAAACACTTCAGTTCATCTAAATCCTACTCCACATTTAAAGGAAAACTAGAGAATTCTATTTTGCCCATGCAATGTTTGTTCCCTCTTTTGAAAGCCTGATACACTAAGCAGAGTGGACCACTTACTGCCACATTCCTCCACCCCGACTCCCTGTAGCAGACAACCCCACTAGTCATTAGATAGCATAGCATTTCACTCCCCTCTCCACTGACAGAGTCCCACGGTGCTCCTGTTAGGCATCACCCATTGAGTGGGGCAGATATTATTTGCTATCCTGGAGTTAAGAGTTATGTTTTGGCATTTGATTATGAAATTAAATTATATCAACAACACTCAAGTACCAACTATGTGTGAGGACATGAAAGAGCAAAGAAAGGCAAGGGACTAGCTGGGAAGTCAATCTACTGACATGCTGCCTTGCATTACTTATAGATCATCTTACTCTGAGGACAGGAACCATTTCATCTATTGCTACAGAATCCTCTTGGGGTACCAAAGCAGAGAACTGATCATTTAGCCTCAATAAACACTTTGACAACCACACACACAAAAAAAAGGGAAAACAAAGCCATGATCTCAAGGCTACATTGCTAAGTACTGAGCCAGCAACCCTGTCATACCATCAGAGAGCTCTAAGAGCTAACACCTGGGCCAGAATATGAGGTACCCTTCCCTAGTTGAAGTTGCATGGTTCTACTTTCTTTCTAAACCATGTAAGACCTTTACATCTCATCCCAACAGTGTAGGTCAGACTGGGTAACAGTAGGATTATGTGTCCTACATGGGACTGATCAAAATTGTCTGCCATATCCCTTGAAATCTCTGGAGCTCAGCATACAACAGCTATCCAACACCTAACATTTTAGAAAAATCCTAGAAGTGGTTGCTTTATGTGACATCACCAAACTCTACAACACATCTACCTCCTTTGTTGAAAGGAATGAGCAAATATTTCCAAATTGCAGTTTAAAAGTAAACCTTTTCACTTTGACAAGATATATTTGACATCCTTCCTTTTCTCCATTAACAGAGCCTTAAAAAAAAGAAAAAAAAAAAAAGCTTTTCAAATCTGTACGGTTAAATTCACTGATGTCTGAATTAGAAGTGAAACCATAGTCCACTCTGGTCCCAGGCCTGCCAACTCTCTCCTGTGTTTATTCTATCCTATTCCACCTTAATCACAGCTGGATGATTTTGGCTGCTGGACCACAGAAAGTTAGCTATGGCCATCTAGTCAACTTCAACCTAGCAACCTGAACATGGCCCTTGGTGATGGAGCCACGTCTGCCAGGCAGAGCAGCTGTGAGCATACCCCTCCTGGTGGGCAGTGCTACTGAGCTCCTACCACAAGGCAGTCACTATGCCAATTAGCATTTTGATCTTTGACAGTGGAGGCAAAAGAGCCTAGATTCAGGTCCTAGCTCTGCCACTTATCATCTGCATAGACTCAGGTGACATTATGCCTCCTCCCTGTAGCTTCTTCATCAAAAATAATAAATGTGGGAGTTTCTATTCCTAAGTATGAGTGACGTAATACTTGTAAAACACACAGGCCAGGATCTGGGTTTGGCAAATTTCCATGGCCTCAAAGCATGCGGGCTGTTAGTTTTGTGCTCATGTAATGCTCCTCTGCTTGGCCACTGCCCAGGACTAGCACAACGCCTAGCACAGGGTAACTGCTAAAGATTCACTTAGTAAAAGGACAATGACTCAACTCACTGCTGACCCTGTAGTCTAAACCCTGGCAAGGGTGCACCTCTCTCCAGAGGAGGCCCTTTCTTGGCTTCAGTAAGAGAGCACTGGTTCCAATAAGAGAGCACCTGTCCAACACCTTCCCAGACTGTCCTGCAAAAGTCTGTAGTCTTTTATAGACAGAACAGAACAGTAAAGAGATAAAAAGGTCCAACTCCTCAGGTCTCATGTTACTGATCTCCCTGTATGGTGAAGGAAACTGTGTGGCAGGGGGTCAGTGGAGAGCAGACTATATTCATCTCACCACAAAAACTAACCTTTGGGATAAAAGACCCTAATTCATAAACTCCACTTTTCCCTGTGAATGTGCTGAGACCATAGGAACATAGATCATTTCTAAGTAAATTCATGTATCAAAGTTTTTTTTTAAATACTTAAAGCATAGAGTCTGTAATTGAAGTGTTTGACATATTTACTCAGAAGATTATAATTCCATGACTATAATTCACCATTGTTTTACTATTATAAAGTTAATGAAGAGACATTGGGAGGCTTAAAAATCAGACACCAGTCAACTGTGGTCTTGAAGAGAAAATGAATCAACAGGACCAAGTCTCAGCTGACCCATGCTGGACAGGGAGCATCTAAGAAGCCAGCGTTATTTGCACTGACCTGGTCTTACCAGGCAAACCTCACATGCATCTGTCACTTGATGAACCTCCCAGAGGCTGAAGAGGGCTCCACCAGTAACTCTCAAAGCATAGACTTCCCAACAGGCTTTTTACAAGTGACTCCACTTTTAGAACTAGGTGTTCTTGGAAGCATTTACTAGGGGAAACTTTCTAATTCAATGTTTAGGTATCTGATTTGAGATTTTTTTTTTACTTTAAAAAATGTTTTAGCATCACTGGGAGCAGCTTATACTTTAAAATCAGCTGAAACTAAATATTCAGGACAGAAGAATAAAGTGGAAAGAAAAAGAAATTTATATGAAAAAGAATAGAGCAGAAAATAAGACCGTTTCAAAGAGGTATCCTGTAAAGACATATCTTTATAAATATTTAAGATTTTTAAAACTTTTTTAAATTTTATTTTTAGTTGTAGTTGGATGCAAATACCATGATTTTATTTATTTATTTATTTATTTATTTATTTTTTTTTTTTTTTTTTTTTTAAAGTTGTAGGCTTATCATTTTAATTGAAATTAAATTCCCAAGATCACAGTTTTGATAGAACCATTCCCCTTTTCTTACATGCTGCTCATGAAAATTAAATCCACTTCATTTTATGAGATTCCCAGAATCCCAGGAATTATCTTACCATTATTTCTGGCACATCCCTTAAACCAAATTTCTTTCCCCTAGGGGGAAAGAAAGCATTATGCTTTTATTATTTTCCTAAAAGCATATGATAAATCCTCTTCTTTTTTTTTTTTTTTTTTTTTTTTTTTCCTGTTAGAATTTATTCTTTTTTTTTTTTTTTTTTGTTTGTTTGTTTTAAAATTTTTTTTTTTTTTTTTTTTTTTTTTTATTGGTCGTTCATAACACTACATGGTTCTTAATACATCATATTACACGGTTTGATTCAAGTGGATTATGAACTCCCGCTTTTACCCCATATACAGATTGCTGTATCACACCAGTTTCCCTTCCATTAATTGACATATTGCCTTTCTAGTGTCTGATGTATTCTGCTGTCTGTCCTATTCTCTACTGTCCCCCCTCCCCTCCCCTCCCCTCCCCTCCCCTCCCCTTTTCTCTCTCTACCCCTTCTACTGTACATCCTTTCTTCCATTTGTATTATCTTGTCTTACCCCTCCTTTCCTCTTATATGACATTTTGTATATCCCTGAGGATCGCCTTCCATTTCCATGCAATTTCCCTTCTCACTCCCTTTCCCTCCCACCTCTTATCCCTGTTTAATGTAAATCTTCTTCTCAAGATCTTCGTCCCTACCCTGTCCTTGTTTACTCCCCTTATATCAAAGGAGTCATTTGGTATTTGTTTTTTAAAGATTGACTAGCTTCACTTAGCATAATCTGCTCTAATGCCATCCATTTCCCTCCAAACTCTATGATTTTGTCATTTTTTAATGCAGAATAATACTCCATAGTATATAAATGCCACATTTTTTTTATCCATTCATCTATTGAAGGGCATCTAGGCTGGTTCCACAGTCTTGCTATCGTGAATTGAGCTGCTATGAACATCGATGTAGCAGTGTCCCTGTAGCATGCTCTTGTTAGGGCTTTAGGGAATAGACCGAGAAGGGGAATAGCTGGGTCGAATGGCGGTTCCATTCCCAGCTTTCCGAGAAATCTCCATACTGCTTTCCAAATTGGCTGCACCAATTTGCAGTCCCACCAGCAATGAACAAGAGTGCCCTTTTCCCCGCATCCTCTCCAGCACTTACTGTTGTTTGACTTCCTAATGGCTGCCAGTCTTACTGGAGTGAGATGGTATCTTAGGGTAGTTTTGATTTGCATTTCTCTGACTGCTAGTGATGGTGAGCATTTTTTCATGTACTTGTTGATTGATTGTATGTCCTCCTCTGAGAAGTGTCTGTTCAGGTCCTTGGCCCATTTATTGATTGGGTTATTTGTTATCTTATTGTCTAATTTTTTGAGTTCTTTGTATATTCTGGTAATTAGGGCTCTATCTGAAGTGTGTGGAGTAAAGATTTGTTCCCAGGATGTAGGCTCCCTGTTTATCTCTCTTATTGTTTCTTTTGCTGAGAAAAAACTTTTTAGTTTGAGTAAGTCCCATTTGTTGATTCTGTTTGTTAACTCTAGCGCTATGGGTGTCCTATTGAGGAATTTGGAGCCCGATCCCACAGCGTGCAGATCATAACCAACTTTTTCTTCTATCAGATGCCATGTCTCTGGTTTAATATCAAGCTCCTTGATCCATTTTGAGTTAACTTTTGTGCATGGCGAGAGATAGGGATTCAGATTCATTTTGGTGCAAATGCATTTCCAGTTTTCCCAGCACCATTTGTTGAAGATGCTATCCTTCCTCCATTGCATGCTTTTAGCCCCTTTATCAAAAATAAGATAGTTGTAGTTTTGTGGATTGGTTACTGTGTCCTCTATTCTGTACCATTGGTCCACCCGCCTGTTTTGGTACCAGTACCATGCTGTTTTAGTTACTATTGCTCTGTAGTATAGTTTGAAGTCTGGTATCGCTATACCGCCTGATTCACACTTCCTGCTTAGTATTGTTTTTGCTATTCTGGGTCTTTTATTATTCCATATGAATTTCCTGATTCTTTTATCGATTTCTACAAGATATGCTGTTGGGATTTTGATTGGCATTGCATTGAACTTATATAGGACTTTTGGTAATATCGCCATTTTGATGATGTTGGTTCTGCCTATCCATGAGCAGGGTATATTTTTCCATCTTCTAAGGTCTTCTTCTATGTCTTTCTTTAGGGTTCTGTAATTTTCATTGTATAAATCTTTTACCTCTTTTGTTAGGCTAATTCCCAAGTATTTTATTTTTTGGGGGGATATTGTGAATGGAGTAGTTGTCCTCATTTCCGTTTCAGAGGATTTGTCGTTGATATACAGGAATGCCTTTGATTTATGCGTGTTGATCTTATATCCTGCCACTTTGCTGAATTCATTTATTAGCTCTAATAGCTTCTTTGTAGACCCTTTTGGGTCTGCTAGGTATAGAATCATATCATCTGCAAATAGTGATAATTTAAGTTCTTCTTTTCCTATTTTTATGCCTTTAATTTCTTTCGTCTGCCTAATTGCTCTGGCCAGTGTCTCGAGGACTATGTTGAACAGAAGTGGTGAGAGAGGGCATCCCTGTCTTGTACCAGATCTTAGAGGGAATGCCTTCAATTTTTCTCCATTCAGAATGATGCTGGCCTGTGGCTTATCATAGATTGCTTTTACAATGTTGAGGTATGATCCAGTTATCCCTAATTTTTCCAGAGTTTTGAACATAAAGGGATGCTGTACTTTGTCGAATGCTTTTTCTGCATCTATCGAGATGATCATATGGTTCTTAATTTTAAGTCTATTGATGTGGTGGATAACATTTATTGATTTCCGTATATTGAACCAACCTTGCATACCAGGGATGAATCCTACTTGATCATGGTGTATAATTTTTTTGATATGTATTTGAATCCGATTCGCCAGAATTTTATTGAGGATTTTTGCATCAAGGTTCATTAGAGATATTGGTCTGTAGTTTTCTTTCTTTGAAGTATCTTTGTCTGGTTTCGGAATCAGGGTGATGTTGGCCTCGTAGAATGAATTTGGAAGTTCTCCCTCTTTTTCTATTTCCTGAAATAGCTTGAAAAGTATTGGTGTTAGTTCCTCTTTAAAGGTTTTGTAAAACTCTGCTGTATACCCATCCGGTCCTGGGCTTTTCTTAGTTGGTAGTCTTTTGATGGTTTCTTCTATTTCCTCTATTGTTATTGGTCTGTTTAGGTTGTCTATATCCTCCTGGCTCAGTCTGGGCAGATCATAAGACTCAAGGAATTTATCTATGCCTTCACTATCTTCTATTTTATTGGAGTATAAGGATTCAAAGTAATTTCTGATTATCTTCTGTATTTCTGAAGTGTCTGTTGTGATATTGCCTTTTTCATCCCGTATGCTAGTAATTTGGGTTCTCTCTCTTCTTCTCTTCGTTAGTATGGCTAAGGGTCTGTCAATTTTATTTATTTTTTCAAAGAACCAGCTTTTAGTTTTGTCAATTTTTTCAATTGTTTCTTTTGTTTCAATTTCATTAATTTCAGCTCTGATTTTAATTATTTCTTGCCTTCTACTTCTTTTGCTGTTGTTTTGCTCTTCTTTTTCTAGGATTTTGAGATGAAGTATGAGATCATTTATTTGTTGGTTTTTTCTTTTTTTGAGGAATGAACTCCAAGCAATGAATTTTCCTCTTAGAACTGCTTTCAATGTGTCCCATAGATTCCGATATGTTGTGTCTGTGTTTTCATTTAACTCTAGGAATTTTTTAATTTCCTCCTTGATGTCTTCTAAAACCCATTGATCACTCAGCAACCTGTTGTTCATTCTCCAGGTGATGCTTGATTTTTCCTTTCTTCTTTTATCATTGATTTTCAGTTTCATTCCATTATGATCAGATAAGATGCATGGTATTATCTCTACCCCTTTGTATTGTCTAAGAGTTGCCCTGTGACATAGTATATGGTCTATTTTTGAGAAGGTTCCATGTGCTGCTGAGAAAAAAGTGTAGCTACTTGAAGTTGGGTGGTATAGTCTATATATGTCAATTAAGTCTAGGTTGTTAATTATGTTATTGAGTTCTATAGTTTCCTTATTTAACTTTTGTTTGGAAGATCTGTCCAGTGGTGAGAGAGGTGTGTTGAAGTCTCCCATGATTATTGTATGGTGGTCTATTAGACTCTTGAACTTGAGAAGAGTTTGCTTGATGAACACGGCTGCACCATTATTTGGGGCATATATATTTATGATTGTTATGTCTTGTTGGTGTATGGTTCCCTTGAGCAGTATGAAGTGTCCTTCTTTATCCCTTTTGATTGTCTTTGGCTTGAAATCTATTTTATTAGATATGAGTATGGACACTCCTGCTTGTTTCCGCGGTCCATATGAGTGATATGCTTTTTCCCAACCTTTCACCTTCAGTCTATGTATATCTTTTCCTATCAAATGCGTCTCCTGTAGACAGCATATTGTTGGGTCTTGTTTTGTGATCCATTCTACTAGCCTGTGTCTCTTAATTGGTGAGTTTAAGCCATTAACATTTAGGGTTATTATTGAGATGTGGTTTGTTCTTCTATCCATAATTGTTTATTGATGTTACTAAACCTGATTTGTTATCCTCTTTGACTACTTTCCCCCCTTTACTGTCCTACCTCCCATTGTTGGTTATCAATGTTAGTTTCCATTTCCTCTTCCTGTAATGTTTTGCCAAGGATTTTTTGAAGAGATGGTTTTCTAGCTGCGAATTCTTTTAACTTTTGTTTATCGTGGAAGGTTTTAATTTCATCTTCTAACCTGAAGCTTAATTTCGCCGGATACATGATTCTTGGTTGGAGCCCATTGTCTTTCAGTGTTTGAAATATGTTATTCCAGGATCTTCTAGCTTTCAGAGTCTGTGTTGAGAGATCAGCTGTTATCCTGATTGGTTTACCCCTAAATGTAATCTGCTTTCTTTCTCTTGCAGCTTTTAAAATTCTCTCCTTATTCTGTATGTTGGACATCTTCATTATAATGTGTCTAGGTGTGGATCTCTTATGATTTTGCACATTCGGCGTCCTGTAGGCTTCTAGGATTTGGGATTCTGTCTCAATCTTCAATTCTGGGAAGTTTTCTCGTATTATTTCACTGAATAGACTGTTTATTCCTTTGGCATGGAGCTCTGTGCCTTCCTGTATCCCAATGACTCTTAAATTTGGTCTTTTGATATTGTCCCATAATTCTTGGATGTTCTGCTCATGGTTTCTTAGCAGACTTGCTGAGCTGTCTATGTTCTTTTCCAGCTGAAATACTTTGTCTTCATTGTCTGATGTTCTCTCTTCTAAGTGATCTACTCTGCTGGTAGTATTCTCAATTGAGTTTTTAAGTTGGTTTATTGTTTCCTGCATTTCTAGAATTTCTATTTGTTTGTTTTTTATTACTTCTATCTCCCTGTGAAATTGATCTTTTACTTCCTGGATTTGTTTGTCAATGTGATCTTTCATTGTCTGATTTTGCTGTCTCATGTCTTCCTTGAGACTCCAGATCATCTGAAGCATATATATCCTGAACTCTTTATCTGATATTCCATCTGTTGCAGCTATTACCTCTTCTAAAGTTGAGTTGACCTGCATTGCTTGTGGTCCTTTCTTTCCTTGTCTTTTCATACTGCTCGCGTTTCTTTCTGCTTGGTGCAACTGTTGTGTTTTTGAAATTTACCCCCTATTTATTTATGTTGCTCTTGTATAGTTGGAAAGTCTCCCTTGCAGGGTGGGTAGTGGCTGTGCTCCTCCTCTAATTATGGTGGTCTATCTATCACGCTGATCGGTCACAGGTCTGCCCCCCCTGCGGGCACAGGAGTCGGCTTTGCTCTGCCCCCACTCCAATTGTGGTAACGTAACTACCACGCCCTGGGGTCGTAGGTCCTGATCTGGATGTGGGTGGCGGCTCTGCTGGGTCCCCACTCCAATTGGTGTGACGAGTCTACCACGCTGGCATACTTCTAGGCCGGTGGGTCACAGTTCTGCACAGCCCCCACTCCCAATGGGAGTACCTGACTACCTCTCCAACGGGTCGCTGGGCCCCCTCCGGACCCGGGCGGCGACCCTGCTCCGCCCCCACTCCAACCAGTGTGACGCAACTGCCTCGGTGTTACGTGTCCACCACTCTGGCAAGCTACCTGGCCTGTCTTGCCAGTGGGCCGCAGGTCTGCCTGCACGCTCTGCACAGCCCCTACTCCAAATGAGGTTACTTGGCTACCGCTTCGCGGGGCCGCTGGTCCTATTCTAGGCGTGGGCGGCTACTCTCTTCAGACCCAGCTGCGTTTGGGGTGTCATGCTACCACGCCGGTGGGTCACTTGGCCTGCTCTGGGTGCAGGTGGAAGCTCCACTCTGCCCCCACAGCACCCAACAGGACCCTGACTGAGAAGCAGACACCGCTGGTTCCCTAGCCTTGGGTCAAAGCAGCTTCGGTAGCCAGAACCCGCCTCTCCTATCTCAATACACTCTCTGCTGGGAGCTGGCTCCAGCGAGCGACCCCCACGGGTTCCCTAGCCCCGGGCCAAAACTGTTCCGGGAGTCAGAACCCAGTCGCCCCTAGCTCAGCGCACGCTCCACTTGGAGCTGGCCTCCACCGGCAGTCTCCGCAGTTTCCTCAGACCTGGGCCAGGTTAGCCCCGGGAACCAGAATCCAGCTGCTCAGTGCCCGGTACATGCCTTGCCAGGCATGAGCCTCTAGGAGTATTCTCCACAAGATCCCCAGTCCCGAGCCTGAGCTAGAAATCTGTCTGCTAGACGCAGGCAACTACCAGCCTGAAATCACCTGTTCCGTCGCTGGGTGAGCTGAGATCAATAGAACATGGGGATGATTACATCATCTCTCCGAAATGGCGGCTGCTGTCCTCCTCTGTGGTCCGACCGGTGTCTGGAACCCAACTGGACCGCTTCTCTCCTCTGTCTGAAAGCTGGAACTCAGCACTAAGCGCTGCCAAAGTCCTAGCGCCAAACCGCTAGAGGCAGTTCACAGACTCAGGCCTGCGGAGCCTGGTCTGGCCGCCTCCAAGCCGGCTGGGGGTGGGGTGGGGTGGTAGGAATGTGGATCCTATTGCTGGACCGCCGGAGGCCGTTCACAGACTCAAGCCTGTGGGGCCCAGTCTGGCCGCCGCCCCTGGCCAGCCGGCGGGGTTGTGTCCCTGGTCCGCTTTGCTCCGAACTGGCTGGGGGTGGGGTGGGGTGTTAGGAGTGTGGATCCTAGCACCAAGCCGCTAGAGTCAGTTCACAGACTCAGGCCTGCGGGGCCCAGTAGGTTCCTATGTTCGCTGCAGTTCAGCGGCGGCCGGCGGGATTGTGTCCCTGATCTGCGTTGCACCGAGCCGGCTGGGGGTGGGGTGGTAGGAATGTGGATCCTATCGCTGGACCGCCAGAGGCCGTTCACTGACTCAAGCCTGCGGGGCCCAGTCTGGCCGCCACCCGTGGCCAGCCCGCGGGGTTGTGTCCCTGGTCCGCTTTGCTCCGAACTGGCTGGGGGTGGGGTGGGGTGTTAGGAGTGTGGATCCTAGCACCAAGCCGCTAGAGTCAGTTCACAGATTCAGGCCTGCGGGGCCCAGTAGGTTCCTATGTTCGCTGCAGTTCAGCGGCGGCCGGCGGGATTGTGTCCCTGATCTGCGATGCACTGAGCCGGCTGGGGGTGGGGTGGTAGGAATGTGGATCCTATCGCTGGACCGCCAGAGGCCGTTCACAGACTCAAGCCTGCGGGGCCCAGTCTGGCCGCCGCCCGTGGCCAGCCCTCGGGGTTGTGTCCCTGGTCCGCTTTGCTCCGAACTGGCTGGGGGTGGGGTGGGGTGTTAGGAGTGTGGATCCTAGCACCAAGCCGCTAGAGTCAGTTCACAGATTCAGGCCTGCGGGGCCCAGTAGGTTCCTATGTTCGCTGCAGTTCAGCGGCGGCCGGCGGGATTGTGTCCCTGATCTGCGATGCACCGAGCCGGCTGGGGGTGGGGTGGTAGGAATGTGGATCCTATCGCTGGACCGCCAGAGGCCGTTCACAGACTCAAGCCTGCGGGGCCCAGTCTGGCCGCCGCCCGTGGCCAGCCCGCGGGGTTGTGTCCCTGGTCCGCTTTGCTCCGAACTGGCTGGGGGTGGGGTGGGGTGTTAGGAGTGTGGATCCTAGCACCAAGCCGCTAGAGTCAGTTCACAGACTCAGGCCTGCGGGGCCCAGTAGGTTCCTATGTTCGCTGCAGTTCAGCGGCGGCCGGCGGGATTGTGTCCCTGATCTGCGATGCACCGAGCCGGCTGGGGGTGGGGTGGTAGGAATGTGGATCCTATCGCTGGACCGCCAGAGGCCGTTCACAGACTCAAGCCTGCGGGGCCCAGTCTGGCCGCCGCCCGTGGCCAGCCCGCGGGGTTGTGTCCCTGGTCCGCTTTGCTCCGAACTGGCTGGGGGTGGGGTGGGGTGTTAGGAGTGTGGATCCTAGCACCAAGCCGCTAGAGTCAGTTCACAGATTCAGGCCTGCGGGGCCCAGTAGGTTCCTATGTTCGCTGCAGTTCAGCGGCGGCCGGCGGGATTGTGTCCCTGATCTGCGATGCACCGAGCCGGCTGGGGGTGGGGTGGTAGGAATGTGGATCCTATCGCTGGACCGCCAGAGGCCGTTCACAGACTCAAGCCTGCGGGGCCCAGTCTGGCCGCCGCCCGTGGCCAGCCCGCGGGGTTGTGTCCCTGGTCCGCTTTGCTCCGAACTGGCTGGGGGTGGGGTGGGGTGTTAGGAGTGTGGATCCTAGCACCAAGCCGCTAGAGTCAGTTCACAGACTCAGGCCTGCGGGGCCCAGTAGGTTCCTATGTTCGCTGCAGTTCAGCGGCGGCCGGCGGGATTGTGTCCCTGATCTGCCTTGCACCGAGCCGGCTGGGGGTGGGGTGGTAGGAATGTGGATCCTAAAGCTGGACCGCCAGAGGCCGTTCACAGACTCAAGCCTTCGGGGCCCAGTCTGGCCGCTGCCCCTGGCCAGCCGGCGGGGTTGTGTCCCTGGTCCGCTTTGCTCCGAACTGGCTGGGGGTGGGGTGGGGTGTTAGGAGTGTGGATCCTAGCACCAAGCCGCTAGAGTCAGTTCACAGATTCAGGCCTGCGGGGCCCAGTAGGTTCCTATGTTCGCTGCAGTTCAGCGGCGGCCGGCGGGATTGTGTCCCTGATCTGCGATGCACCGAGCCGGCTGGGGGTGGGGTGGTAGGAATGTGGATCCTATCGCTGGACCGCCAGAGGCCGTTCACAGACTCAAGCCTGCGGGGCCCAGTCTGGCCGCCGCCCGTGGCCAGCCCGCGGGGTTGTGTCCCTGGTCCGCTTTGCTCCGAACTGGCTGGGGGTGGGGTGGGGTGTTAGGAGTGTGGATCCTAGCACCAAGCCGCTAGAGTCAGTTCACAGACTCAGGCCTGCGGGGCCCAGTAGGTTCCTATGTTCGCTGCAGTTCAGCGGCGGCCGTCGGGATTGTGTCCCTGATCTGAGATGCACCGAGCCGGCTGGGGGTGGGGTGGTAGGAATGTGGATCCTATCGCTGGACCGCCAGAGGCCGTTCACAGACTCAAGCCTGCGGGGCCCAGTCTGGCCGCCGCCCGTGGCCAGCCCGCGGGGTTGTGTCCCTGGTCCGCTTTGCTCCGAACTGGCTGGGGGTGGGGTGGGGTGTTAGGAGTGTGGATCCTAGCACCAAGCCGCTAGAGTCAGTTCACAGACTCAGGCCTGCGGGGCCCAGTAGGTTCCTATGTTCGCTGCAGTTCAGCGGCGGCCGGCGGGATTGTGTCCCTGATCTGCGTTGCACCGAGCCGGCTGGGGGTGGGGTGGTAGGAATGTGGATCCTATCGCTGGACCGCCAGAGGCCGTTCACAGACTCAAGCCTGCGGGGCCCAGTCTGGCCGCCGCCCGTGGCCAGCCCGCGGGGTTGTGTCCCTGGTCCGCTTTGCTCCGAACTGGCTGGGGGTGGGGTGGGGTGTTAGGAGTGTGGATCCTAGCACCAAGCCGCTAGAGTCAGTTCGCAGATTCAGGCCTGCGGGGCCCAGTAGGTTCCTATGTTCGCTGCAGTTCAGCGGCGGCCGGCGGGATTGTGTCCCTGATCTGCGATGCACCGAGCCGGCTGGGGGTGGGGTGGTAGGAATGTGGATCCTATCGCTGGACCGCCAGAGGCCGTTCACAGACTCAAGCCTGGGGGGCCCAGTCTGGCCGCTGCCCCTGGCCAGCCGGCGGGGTTGTGTCCCTGGTCCGCTTTGCTCCGAACTGGCTGGGGGTGGGGTGGGGTGTTAGGAGTGTGGATCCTAGCACCAAGCCGCTAGAGTCAGTTCACAGATTCAGGCCTGCGGGGCCCAGTAGGTTCCTATGTTCGCTGCAGTTCAGCGGCGGCCGGCGGGATTGTGTCCCTGATCCGCGTTGCGGAGATTCACTCACCTGGGACCAACTGACCCCTCCCACAGACTTACTAGTTATCGGCAGGTCTCCTTTCAGTGGAAAATTGTTAGAAGTTCCTCAGCATGTCCCATGCAAGTGTATTTATGTGTCTCTCTGATCCCGTTACTGCGGAGGTATAGAAAATGCTGCCTGCTCGCCAGCCGCCATGTTGGATCCCTATTTATTTTTATGTGATGCTGAGGATTAAACCCAGGGCCTTGCACATGGTAGGTGAGCGCTCTACCACTAAGCCACAACCCCAACCCAATATTTGAGATTTTTAACACATAATGTAAAAGAAGAAAATCAGATTAGTGACTCAAGTCACCTTGTCCCTTGAATGAAACCGTTTCTTGGTCCAGAGAAAGTATTTCTCCAGAGAATTAACTGAGAAAAAAATCCATTGACAATAGGAACTAAGTACCCATTACAGGAAGAAGAATAACATTTTCCCATCTTTGTGGAATTTATTGTGAAATGGAGGAGAGATAATCATTTCAGTGGAATTCATAGGAAATTAATTTAGAGGGTTTTATACAGCATTTTTCAAAAAAATCCCCAATATAATGAAAAATATCAAATGTAAGGAAATGCTAGAATGTATTAACACTATGTATATTTTCATCAAGTATTTATGTTTGGGGATTTCAATATAAAATGTATTTATTTTTGCTGACCAAGGCTTAAAAAAAAAAAGTTAAACAATACAGCTCTAGAAGCCAAGACACTGGAGCCACCAGTACATACCAGTAGGGATGAATGTCAACTCTTGCTTACCCAAAATCACTCTCCCTCCCTTCCCTGATATAGCACAAAAGCCCTTAAAAGTTCTTTAAAGAGCCCCTAAAAATATGCCAAGCCAAGTGCCCCAAAAGCAAACCCAATGGTCAGAAAAAAATCAATCTGGGAAGTGATGGCACTCTATACTCCTAAGAGCACCGTCCTCCAACAGTGGGACAGAAAGGGGCAACACCAGCACCCCAAGCACCAGGAGGCAGGAAAAAAGCATCAAACACCTGAAGGCTGGACAAGAGAGAAGGACAGGTGCCATGCAGTCACTCTCCCTAAGCCAACTCATCTTCCCTGATCCCCCTCAAGTCCAGATGGAGAATGGATCATAAAACAAAAAACAATGGCTGGGACAAGAAGTAAAAAGTCACCCACACACTGGGTCCTGAGCATGGGGCAGCAGATCAGGGAGAAAAGAAGCAGGGCAGCATGGAGACACTGAAAACCTTCGATATGGGTCACCACCTAGTACAAAGAGATTCACAAAGGTACCTTGTTGCCGGGCATGGTGGCACATGCCCGTAATCCCAGTGTCTTGGAAGGCTGAGGCAGGAGCATCACGGGTTCAAAGCCAGCCTCAGCAAAGCTGAGCCACTAAACAACTCAGTGAGACCCTTTCTCTAAATAAAGTATAAAATAGGGCTGGGGATGTGGCTCAGTTGTTGAATGCCCCCAAGTTCAATCCCTAGCACCAAAAAAAAAAAAAAAAAAAGTACATTGTCACTTATGTCCTCCAGGAGGCAGGGGGCCACTTGTAGTCAGCCACATAAACCCCTCTCAGCTAAGGATAGGGCTGTGAAGGGAATCCGTAACCCCCCTGGTGAATGAAGGGAGGGGGTCCTCATCTGACATCTTTGTGGAAAAGCTGGTACTACAGGATAAAGGCTATAGTTATTTAAGCATATTTTTGCATCTTCATTCACTGAATGAGATGACTCCTTCCCTCAGCTTCCTTTAGACTGTGAAGAGAGCTCCTAAAAGAACAACAACCTTATAAGGGAGCATAAGACCACCTCTCCTCTGGGCAGCCATGAGGGTAATGAAGAATGATCCAAATTCTGGCTCTTCCCTGTACCAGCTATGTTTCCACGTCCCTAGGCAAAGCACTGAAATCCCCCAAGCAGCTGTTTTCTCATCCTCTCAGAGAGTCAAGAGCGCCAATTGCATGGAACTGAGTCACACCGATGGTGGGAAATGCCCAGCACATGATCAATAAGTAGCCACTGTCATTGTGGTTGTTGTGAATGTTATACAGAGGGGTCTCCATAGGATAGGGTAATCCCATACCAATCAAGGGATGGAGGGTTCTGGAAAGTTGCAAAAGTCATCCTACTCAGCTTCACCTTACATTGCCACAATGCTAAAGCTGAAGGGGGCACAGCAAGCACAGCCCACCACATATTTGTACCCCTGATAAAAAGGAGTAGACAAGGCTCAGAACACACAGGGAAAAATCATAAAGAAACTGGCACTTTGAAATCATAAGCATTAAAGTCCTGTTTGGCTAACTGAAAGCTCAAGACTCTATCCATCCTGCTAATTCAGGAATAGGCAGATGTCTTTTTAATGGTTTTATAATCACTAAAATCAATCACCGTTTTAAAATGATTAGTGTTGGAAAAGACAACAGGCTTAATCTCAACTGCCTCAATTCAAAATTCATTAATACTCTATGACCAACCGAAACCATTACACTTGAGTTCTATTTCAGAAATGTATCTTCTAAGGGAATTGTCAAGCTACTTAATTTCTGTACTTCATATTTTAAAGTTGCCCTTATATGTCAGCAGAGTTATTCCCATAGCCACTCCCCTATAAATCTAGTATTCAGGCTTATCTATAACATTAGGATAACTTTGAGATGTCTGAACACAAAGCAGAAACAGCTAAGTAGATGCTATTTCCTAAATATCTAGATTTATTATTTATAAAAAACATCCTAGTGAGTTAGGATAAAATGGAGTGAACAAATACAGGTTGTCCTTTAATCACAGTAATGTTGGTGAATCAGATCTCAGATGTCTTGAAATTACTACCTTCTACAATTTGTGATTCTGCTCAAATGCAAATTTTAAAAACCCAAATACACAACATTTGTTCAGTTGTAACATACAGTCTTGCATTTTTCACAGCTCAGACATACGAGAGCACAGGAGACAAACATTTGAGATGAGATTAATCCCAACTACCTAGTAAGTAGTAAATGGGTGGGTTCTAGAAAGCACTTCTGTGGGGCCTGCATCTGCACTGGTTTGCTATTAAACAACCAGATGAGGCAAACTGAAATTTATCTGGACAACTTCCTGGCTGCCAGTGTGTCCTAAGTCAGGTAGCTCAATGAAATCAGTCAGGTAGTTGGGTTTGAAATTCTTACTTGGTCCAACTAAACTGTGGACAAGTACTTCACCTTCCTGTTCTTTGTTCTTTTAATCATGAAAAGCATTGTTAATAGGAATATATTAGGTAATGTGCAATGTTTGGTGCACAGTATGTACATAGTAAGTGACAGCTCTTATTATATTGGTAATTGCGGGTAGAAGCTTAGATCTTGGCCCCTTTCCTAGTCCTGTAGAAAGGTCTCTAAATTAATTTTCTTTTAACTAACTTGTCAGTTGAACTGGCATTCTTTGTTCCTTCTGGGTAAAAGATAGTGACTAGCCATACAGAACTCTCATGGCTCCTCCATTTCTAGAAAGCTTATATATTTTTGTTCCCAGCAACTGAATTATATGCTTATCAAAAGTTGGTTATGTTTGTTCCCAAGTTTATGTCAGTTAGTTTGTTACCATAACTATCTATCTTAATTGAACACTGCCTCAAATGATGAAATAAAATTGCAAAAAAAAAGTTGTTGCTTCCAAAAAATTAGGCTGAATCTGATAGGAAATACTGCTAAATGTTATTCTTTTAATTTAGGTACTGGGGATTGAATCCAGAGACACTTCATCACTGATCTACACACCCAGTCCCTTTATTAAATTTTTTATTTTGAAACAGGGTCTCATCAAGTCACTGAGCTGGCCTCAAACTTGATCATTTTGCCTCAGTCTCCCAAATTGCTGGAACTACAGGTATGTGCCACTGTGCCCATCTGCTACATTTTTTAGAGTTGAATCAGATATGGGTAAGACTACAGCAAAAGGTAAAAGAGAAACCATAAACTTTTAGAACTGCTCTCAGCTTTCTTCTCATGTATATTTTTTAAAAATAAAATGAAACTGGAAAGTGTAGACAAATTACAGGTGTAGCTTATGCAAGAGAGAAAAATGGGCATTTTCTTGATCAGTAGATGTAAAATACTTTAAAAAATTTTTTAAAAAAGTCTGTGGCTCTACTTGAAAAAATGGACAAATACAAACTATGGTACCAGCCTAGTTGTCTGTGGACAGATGAATGGATTAAAAAAAGGGTGGGGGGAGGGGATGTAGATATACAGAGTAGAGCTTGATTCAGCCATAAAGAAGAATGAAATTAAAGAAGAATAAAATTATATCATTTGCAAGAAAATAAATGAAACTTGAGAATACTATTGGCAAAATAAGCCATGTTCAAAGTCAAGAGTCATGTTTTCTTTCATATGTGGAAGCTAGAGAAGAAAAATGGGAAGAAAAGATATGTATGGCGTTGGGCAGGGGTGGGGATCTCAGTAAAACTAAAGGGAAATCAGTACAGAAAAGGGACCAGGTAGTAAGAAAGGGAAAGGGGATATAGTGGGGGGTAATATTAACCAAATTGTATTGTTATGTTGCGTGTATAACATATATACAACAATGAATCCCACCATTATGAACAATTACAATGCATCAACAAACACTAGGGAAAAAAAAACATTGGCAAATAAATGTCCAATCAGATTCCAGGTTAAAATAATTTTAACATGTTTATATATATATTTTAATTGAGACTCCCTATAACTGAATTTTTAGAATAACCAACTTAACAAATCAAATTGAAAGACAGGTATGGCAGGAGGCCACAGAGACTAACCAGGCTTACTCCATCCTTGGTTCCCTTCTAAGATCTAGAATTTAACCACATTTATCTTGAGTTTGTCTCTAGAAACTGGATGAAGTGCAAATCCAGTCACTAGTGCAATATGTATGTAAATAAACATTATATTGCTCTTATAACTTTTGAATATGTTGTTAGAATAAGTACCAACTGCGACCACTTATGGACTTTGGGCTTGAAGTCAGCAAACTTTCTGAAACTGCATACACTGTCACCAACCTCTGTCCTTAGTGGGCCAGAGTAGAGAAAAATGCTCCTATATGTGCATTTGGTAGAAGCAGCACCATTTTGGGGGTGGGGGAAAGCGGGGGGGGGGTGTAGAGAACATGCATGAGCATGAGAGAGAAAGCATTCAAGGCCAACAGAACTGCACAGTGTCACATGGGAAAGAAGGAGGGCAGCATCTGGCAGAAATTCACAGTTGGTTAGAGCTCCCCCAGATTTCACCTGGGTGCCAGACTGCCAGCTCCTGACCTGAACCACAACTTCACTTAAACTGTCAAGAACACTCTCATTCTATATTTTATTCTGTGTTGGATACAGTTCCAACACACAGCATCTGCTGTGTGTGAGGTAGAGTGAAGAAAGGAAAGGAGATTCTCTCTCAGGAGGCTACATAAATTTCCACAATCGTGATCATTTTAAGAGAAGATTGAAGACCAACCTACCCTCACCGCCTACTTGAACAACCAGCTAGAGAAGACCTGGGTTGGTGTGAAGGCAATCAGGGAAGCAGAGCTACCTTCTTGGGCTAGATTAGACTGCCAGTGACAACTCAAAAAAGTTATACTTCTGGTTGGGCACCGTGGCACACGCCTGTAATCCCAGTGACTCAGGGGGCTGAGGCAGGAGGATCACAAGTTCAAGGCAAGACTCAGCAACTTAGCAAGATTCTGTCTCAAAATAAAAAATAAAAAGGACTGGGGATATGGCTCAGTAGTAAAGTGCCCCTGGACTTGTACTTCTCACAAGACCAAGGGTTGGAAATTATGGCCCCTGGCCTACCAGCCAGCTTTTCATAAATAAGGCTTTACTGCACATAGCCTCATTGTTTGTTTATATACTGTCTATGACTCTCTTTGCCCTATAACAGCAGAGTTGAATAGCAGTGACAGAAACTGCATGGTCCATAAAATCTGAAATATCTACTATTTGGTTCTTTACAAAAAGGCTTTCTGACCCTCCTCTGGACCAGTGGTGCCCATAAGAAAGAATGCTGTTGGCTTTTGCTTCTCTGTCAGAAAAAGGAGAAGGCTAGTAATTATTCAGCCCTGTTTCTTCTTCTAAGATGAACAGTGAAATATTTTTACTTAATAGCTAGAATATCTGTGAAATACTAGCAACTCTTTGCAAACACAAACATTTTTAACCAAAAGTTTCCGACAGTCTTTCCTTCTGCTTCCTATGTATATCTATAGGTGTTCAAAACTGTAGTAGCCTCTGAGGCTTTGGAAAACACAAATACACAGTCATGTGATTCTCAGGTTTGTTTAGAGGGACATACTGCAATTTGTAATTGTAGGCACAGAAGAAGCTGCTACTTAGTGAATATTTTTTTAAAAGACCTTGAAGGACCTGATTCTTCATTATTCCCAAGAAGCTTTTACTTTTTACTCTGTATTTAACCAAAGTTCCTATAAGACTATAAAAAACTGTAGCCAGTGTGAAAATGAGTTAAAATAATAGTTTCTGCAAAATACTTTTAAGTGCCATGGCATTTACCCTTTAGAATTGGGTTAGGGAGTACTGTAATTTGGTCTGTCAGCACTGATGTCAGCATATACTAGACCCAGAACAGTGTGTGTTGACTCTAAGGCCCGGGGGATAGGGAGGTAATAATGGCCTTAAGTAAGACTCAGCTTCCATCCTTCTACAAGTTACCCTGAACTGTGACAATACCATCACAAAGAGAACAACCAAAGCATGAAACATAGGCCCACAAAAGGGTGCGTGTTCTGCATCTCATATTGGATTTATGTGTGTATATAAGGTCTGGCAGTGTGGGTCATGACACAATCCTTCATTCTGTGCATAAAAGGGAACTGCGTGTTTCCTACTATGAAGGTATCAGAAAGGACAGGCTTGGCACAAGTACCACCAAATACCTCATTTTCTAAAAAACTGAAAAATGGGACATCTTCCAGCCCTCTATAATCAACCACCCCTTCCCACCACAGAATAAGTGAGGCTTGATCAGGTTGTTGACCTTAAAAAGGCAGGCAGAAGATAAAGGAAGGGCCCCTTTCTAGACCCCAAGAACAAGGACTCAAGAGAATCACATTGATAGTTATGCTTGTAAGGAGGAGACACTAGCACCCTCATCCCCAGGGGTTCTCGGTTTGGCCCACAGTTCTAGACTGCTGCACTTTCCTGAGTGGGACAATCATCATGCTACCCCCAAAGTGAAGCCAAGCTGAAGCTCCTTCTGGGACCTCATCCAAAGGAATGGTCACCATGCAAGGTCACACTAGTTACCAGACTGTATAGTAGGGAACACAGCAGTTGAGCTAGTCACAGCTCCTTATCAGGACCTGTGAAGTGGAGACCTTCACAGATTCCAGGTGATATGCCTGTGGGCACATTTCAGGTGGAGCATGTGGTCACCTGGCCAATGTTCAACTAGAACAGCTGCAAACACCAAATAAGGAAAGAAAAAAAAAACCCTCAGGAATGCCCAGTTAGGTAAAAAGGTATTTGCCCTTTTACCATTGTCCCTTCTACAATGGCAGGGATTATAACTGAAAATGACGGGACAGACATGGTCTCTGCCCTAGAAGCCACACAGAATGACAAGAGGGGGATTCAACACAGCAACACATGAAAACACACGACTGGAAACAAATCTATTTCATGTTAGAATTTGAGATTCCTCTACCAGTAAAATACTGGTGGGCAAAGTGAAGCTAAAATCCCAGTCTCCTGTCTCCACACACAATGACACTGGAGTGTGACTTTACCCTTATCTATATGTCTGACTAAAAAACAAAACCAGCCAGGTATGGCATTCTGTACTTGTAATCCCAGCAGCTCAGGAAACTGAAGCAGGAAGATCACAAGTTCAAGGCCAGCCTCAACAACTAAGCTAGGCCCTAAGCAAATTAGCAAGACCCTGTCTTAAAATATAAAATAAAAAGGGCTGGGGAGATAGCTCAGTGGGTAGGAACCCCTGGATTCAATCTGTAGTATGAAAAATAAATAAAATTAGGGGAATTGGCCGATAGCCTTGGTTCAGGATTCAGGTCTTCCCACTTTAAAGACTTTTCCTAAGATCTTCCTTTGTTCATTTCCTCATTTAGCTTTTCCCTCTTTCCACCAGATATCAATGACACTGGTGCTGATGCTAAATCATCAACTCAGTTGTCCCCAAATATTAAGGTTTCAATCACATATATAAAACTATCTCCAACTGGGGCAACCAGGAAATGACTCCATAACAGGCCCTTCTGGAGCCTGGCTATCAGCAACCACTTTCTATCAATCCCTCTGACCATGAAGAAATATGCACTAGCCAGCACTGACCAACCCAACCCTACCACATTATACAGTGAAGAGACCAGGCTTGCCATCACCCTGGGTGAGCCCCACTTTTCATCTTAAAGTATACAATGTTTAGATCTTTCTGCTCCAGAATTCTACTAATTCTGAGGTATCTCTCTAGCCAGTTTCTAGCTTGGAAGCTAATTCAGAGAAACCCAAAGCATTGTACCAGTGCTCAGACCCAGCCACCCTCAATGCCTTTCAGGGATTCTTCCTGGTACACTCTCAATGCCAGGACCTCAAGACCCAGCTGCAATCAGATGTTGTCTTTACTCACTAGATGCTCTATACTCAGGATAGTTTACTATACTGAGCTCCATCTCCTGCCAGGGACTCAGAAAGGTGAGCCACTTTATTCAAGGATAAGAATACAATGGAAGAATCCCAGTGGCAACTGCAATATTCCTTAGCACTTATATACTCCCTCTCCCTCCCCTTCATCCTTTTTTCCTTCCCCTTATAAAAACAGTCGTAGCTGGACGTAGTGGTGCATGCCTGTAATCCAATCGGCTAGGGAAGCTGAGGCAGGAGGAACACAAATTCAAAGCCAGACTCAGCAACTTAGCAAGGTCCTAAGAAACTTAGTAAGACCCTTTCTCTGAATAAAATAAAAACAGGCTGGGGATGTGGCTCAGTGGTTAATTCTGGATACAATTCCAGTACCAAAAAAAAGTCATTAATCAACTTTCTCATACCCCTATTCTACCAGTGCAATTTTCACTATCATTATAATACTTCAGGTGTCTTAGTGTGTTAGCTTTTCATTGCTGGGACCAAAATACTTGATACGAACAACTTAGAGGAGTTTATTTTGAGCTCATAATTTCAGCTCATGGTTCATGAGGTGAACCATGGGTATGACCCCAGTAACTCACCACCTCCAGCCACATTCCACCTACCTACAGTTACCACCCAGTTTGTTCATTCCAACTAGATGGAATGACTAGGTTATAGCTCTAGTGATCCAATAATTATACCTCGAACATTCCTGCATTAACACAGGAGTTTTTAGGAGACAACTCCTATCTAAACTGTTCCCCTGGTCCCCAAAATCTCAGGTCCATCTCACAATACAAAATGAAATTTCATTTTCCAGAATAATTAATCCATCACCTTTAAACTCAGCCTCACAGTGTCTTAGGACATGGACAAAACAGACAAGTTCTTTGCCATAATATAACATGAATGGCCTCTGGTCCAATACCCAACAGAATCCTGTTCCCCTCTAAAACTTCATAAGCACAGTCTTTACTGTCTATATTTCTAATGGCATTCTGGTCTTCAGAGCTCCAACCAGAATTGCCCATTAGGCTCCGTTTACAAATTTCTAAGGCTTCTCTCCAAATTTTTCCAAAATCCTCCTGCAAACCAATTCTTACAGCTTCTGAAATATGTGATCAGGTTAGTCACAGCAACCATGCTACTTCTGGTACCAATTTCTGTTAGTCAGCTTTTCACTGCCGTGACCAAAATATCCAGTAGGAACTACTTAAAGGGGGATAAATTTGTTTTGAGCTCAGTTTTAGAAGTTTAGTCCATTGCCAGCCAACTCCATTGCTGTGGATCCAAGGTGAAGGAGAACATCAGGATGGAAGGGCATGGCAGAGGGAAGCTGCTACACTCAAGGAAGCCAGGAAACATTTAGTCCTGGCTAATTTTGACTATAAGGAAAGTAAACCCTTCCAGGGAACACCCCTAGTGACCTACCTCCTCCAGCCACACAGTTACCACCTTCAGTTACCACTAGTTAGTCATTCAAACTAGGATGGACTAGTTACGTTGTAGTTCTCATAATCCAATCATTTCACCTTTGAATAGTTCCGCATTAACACAGGAGCTTTTGGAGAACACGTCATATCCAAACCATAACACTTTAAGAGTTTCTCAATGCATCAACAGGGCATCTATTTCTTTGGTTCCCCTACATAATCCCATAGCATTATTTGGATAAGTCCAGTCCCAGGCCTGTTACCTGAGGAACTCATTGTCCCTCATGGTAATTGTATTTCCAATTGTTGACACAATCAAGACTGGAGCTCATGGACAGAGGAGTGTTTTGTATAATAAAAATCACTATAAAGGGCTTGGTAGGATAGCAGAGGGCCTCGGTGGGGTACTATCAAAGTAAAACACCATATCATGGGAGGTAAAATGCCAGCAAACATATCTTCCAGATTGGTGACTACAGTTCGACTTGGGCCAGCAAAATAAGGGTCCCCCCCCCAAAGAGCACCTGAGAAAGGTTCCACATTAAAGGAGAATGGCAGAGCCAACTTTATTAGCCCAAAGGGCTTCAGTTTGCTTTCATTTGCCGTTTTCATAATCTCAAAAAAGCTAACTACCTAAAGTGCCATATCTCCTTTCTCCCTCTTTTCCCTTCCTGTACTTATTACTGTATAGATCAGTTCAAAAATTAGGTTCACTGCAAATAAAAATGAGAACAATGTTGTTCTGACTTCATTCCAAGAAAACAAAAATGGAATGAGTGTTGATCTAATCTCTGTCCTCAGTTCACTCTGTGATTCTCCATGGTGGTTTTTAACTTCCCCTCTCCTTTCAAAGGTTTTCCCGATACTGCTAACTGGAAAAATGTATCTGGCATTTTTATCTAAAACCCTGAAAGTTAAAATGAACAACCATTTCAGCTCTCATAAGTGACATCTACCATTACATTGTAGGCGAAAAAATTTCATCAGAGAGGGAAAGATGACCTAGTTCATAATTTATTTAAATATTTGTTGAAAAAACAATTTCCCCAATGCTAGAAATAAGAGACAGTTGTTTCAATTCCTGAGTATGTTTCAAATTACATACCCTCCCCCATAACCATTCCCCAATCTCCTCCTTGTTAGCTTTTTGCTCTATAAACTGACAATGAAAGCAACAATTCCAAAGTTGCTGCAAGCATTCTGTATTTAAGGATGATCACATTCAAAGGGGGAGAGAGAATTAACTGTGGTAGGAAAATTAACTCAAAGGTGACCAGGTGACACAAATGAATCACACTGGAAGGATTCTTCTGAATTTGATAAATAAGCTATGTTGCAGAGGATCCTTTGTTGGGTTTTAATGGAATTTTGAAGAAGACATGCACAATAGCACTATGTAACAAAGAATAATAAATCATGAGTAATCTTCTATATATGCTATTACAATGTGTATCCTCCCCTTAAACATATTTATTCCAACATTCATTATAAATATTTTCAAACACATAGGAAAATTAATTTTATAGTTTATGCCCATGTATATACTACCTCAATTCTATGATTAAAATTTTTCTCTATATGCTTTATCATATCTAGCCATCCCTCAATATATCCATCAACACATCTTATTGTATATACACTTCAAAACAAGGAGAACTCTCTATACCTTACTCCCAAATGATTACGCATGCATATAATTAACTAGAATTTAATATTTGTTTACAGGTTTGTTCAAATAAATTTATACAAAAATGCAAGAATCTTGGGTTTACCATTTGAGTTTTGACATATTGTATTTACTCATGAAAGGCTTCTTTCACTCAGAATAAGGGTACATGTATCAGTAGTTCATGCCTTTCTATTCCAAAGTAGTATTCCACTCTATGAAAATACCATGGTTTGTTTATCCATTGTCCTATTGGTAAACACCTACACTATACTGTTTCTAGGCTTTATTCCTATTATGATTAAAGTCATTATAATAATTTATGAATAAACCTTTCCACGGATGTAG
Organism: Urocitellus parryii; assembly: GCF_045843805.1. Classification (NCBI taxonomy): domain Eukaryota; kingdom Metazoa; phylum Chordata; class Mammalia; order Rodentia; family Sciuridae; genus Urocitellus; species Urocitellus parryii. The sequence goes on along the minus strand of NC_135533.1, from coordinate 170,849,072 downwards.
GTTTGCATCTTACTTGGGCAAATACTTAAGAATACAATTTCTGGGTCACAGGCCTGGGTTTTTTCCCAAAGAGTTTAAACCACTGTAGGATCCCATCAATGATATGTTAATAGCTCCTGGTTGCTCTATATCCTCACCACGGTGTTATCAGCTTGTTTCATTTTAGTCACTCTGGTGAGTGTGTAGTGGTACATCATTATGATTTTAATTTGCATTTTTCTCATGACAATGTTAAATATATTTTCATGAATCTCTTTATCCTCTTGATCATTTGTATCTTCTGTTAAAAATATCCATTAACTCTTTTTACCCATGTTTTAAAATTAAAATAGTTGCCTTTTTATTATTGAACTGCTTGAACGTTTCATATGTCTTAGATACAAATCTTTCATCAAGTAAACGTTTTGCAAATATTTTCTCCTGAAGGCTGGCTTATTCATTTTCTTTACAGCATCTTTTCTTTTACTTTTGGCAGTGCTCACACATTAGGCAAATACTTCACCACTGATCTATATCCCCGACCCCACATTACCTTTTGATGAGCATAAGCTTTTAATTTTGATGAAGCCAACTGTACTATTCTTTTATGGTCATTGCTTTCTATGCCCTGGCTTAGAAACCTTTGCTTTTACCCAAGTCCTTTGTTTCTTCCCACATAGTCTCCATTTTGCTCATTATCTTAATTCATCTTATCTCACTTCTCTCTCCCAGAGCAACTTTTGAACACATATATTCGACTCTTTTGTCACCACTGAACCCCAGTCCTCAGCCCCAACCTCAGCATAAGCACAAGAAAACGATGGAAAACAGGCGAAGCAGGCTTTGCACACTTTGGACCCTAAGGAGCTCACCCTGGCTTAGTTCTAGAACAACAAAAAAATTTTTTTAAAGACAAGAAGGATGAGACATTAAGTCAAAACATAGGGTTACCTAGATTCAGCATCAAACAGGGGCCATGGAGAGAACTGAGGGAGCTGCACACCTGTCCCATCTATGTTGATTAACAGGAATTCACAGTTCTGGTTTATTCTGTTCTTTTCCTATGTGGTAGTCACAGGTGTCTACCACAGTGTTCAAAGTAAGATTTTCTCTTCTTTATAATAAAAAAGCCATCAGGAGAAAATATTTGCAAAACATTTACCTGATGAAGGATTTGTATCCAAGACATATGAAACGTTCAAGCAGTTCAATAATAAAAAGACAATTTCAATATCAAAACATGGGTAAAAAAACTTAGAGGATGACCTTTTATTAGTACACAAGAGGGGGAGCTTGAAGAGGAGGAAATGGCATTTCAGACTAGTGTCTGAGGCTGTGTGAGCAGCCACCTGTTCTTATCCTCATTTAAGGAGTGACTTTCTTGCTCCTTTCTCAGTGCTCACCTGGCAGTGTCAGCCTGCCCTCAGAGATGGGACCATTTCCTCTTTCTTTGGTCTCAGAGCCTGTACATCCCAACCCTGTTTTCCCATTAAAGGTTACAAGCTCCTACTGCCTTACAAACAGTAACAGAATCCTTCAGAAGCCATCTCAAACTAGTTCCTTCTGCTGTAGAAATGTAGGCATAACTGTTTGTATACTAAATACTTACAAAAATGTAGGGTACAAATCAAGTTCTTACACAAATCTATCATTGCAAATGCTTTGGAGAGTTCCCAGTTGAAAGTAGTGTCCCCTCACATCGTGAATGCACAAAGCTGATTAAAGAGGAACTAGAATTGAGCCTGGGGGGGGAAAAAAACTCAACATCCTTCTCAAAAAAGGCCATTACCTTGCTCCCGACCCCTCTGCTGAGCGACCCATGGAAAGGCACTAATTAGATACATATCCTGGATCTACTGTACCCTCTCAGAGCCTAGACATCCCTGCTTTTATGAGGAGGCAGGGCCAGGCCTTTCCAGAGCCAACACATGATTATTCTATAATTTGTTCTTATTTTATTGTGATCTACTTGTGCTATTTAATTTTTCATAAATTTTCTTCATAGCATAGGCACTATCTTGATTATGTCCTTCTTTATTAACTGTACCATGGCTAAGGCCTGGGAGACATGTTTTCTGTATAGCTGGACACTAAACCCAACCCTTAGCACAGTGCTGGGCACAAAGCAGACATTCTATAACTATCTGTTCAATAAAGATGCAAAAGGCTAAACTTCAGTTAGTTTATGAACTTCTGGTAAGAGGGAACCATGCCTTTCCCCTGTTTCTACACCTCCAAGTGTTCTTCACATTTAGTGGAGAAAGGTCCAAAAGAAACAACCATGTGCTGCGGACAGGGTGTGGGAGGGTAAGCTCTGGATCCTCTACTGCCCCACCAACCAGGGGACAAGTGCCAGGGAAAGAGAAATTATCCAGGAAGAGGCCGACTGGCTTCTCAGCTCCAGAGGATGAGGGCTTGTTTCAAAAGTGAGGACAGGAATAATTATAATTCCCCTCACCCACCTCGGAGCACTGTGAGGCCAAATTAAACAGGACCAGTGAAGGCCTAAATAATGCACAGCCATCTAGGGAAGCCGTTTATAACTTCTAGCACTTCACAGCCCCAGGCAGCTTACCAGTGCTTCACAAAGGTTTGTCCGATTAATTAATTTAAAGAAATGATGATTTTCACAGAGCACTAAAGAGGGAGAAAAAATGGAGAATTTTCCATGATGAAATCCGATTCAGAATATTAATTTTCTGAGGGCCACGAGAGATAAGGCATGATGAAATATTCAAAATGGAGTCCCACCTCTTTCTACCAGGGCTCAGTATGTATGAAGCCCTGGGAAAGGCTTGGAAGGGTGTGGAAATCATAGAAAACATGGTTTCTGACCTCAGTGTGCCTGTCATTACTAGAATATTTCATGGCATTGTTTCTGCGTGGAAGGGGATTGTGCTGCCTGGTGAAAGAGACTTGACAAACAATAGCTGTGGGATCATATGAGGGCCTACTAGCTGACAACTAAGAAGACTAAAAACTTGGGGTTTTGTTGCTTTACTACTTAAGAATTATTAACTCCATTTCACCAATAAAGATGCAGAGATCAAAGAGGTAGGGTGATTTGCCTGAGGTCACACAGCTAGTCCATGGCTGACCTGGAACTTGAATCACAGTTTGTTCAACAGCAAAGCCAGTATTTGAATCAGAGTATCCTCCCTTACAGACACAAAAATGCTAGCTAGGTCAAAGTACATACCATCCAGGTGTTACAGGTTATATGATAAAGAACCAATTCTGACCAAGGGGATTTCTTACGAAGGGAAATACTGAGCAGGCATGGGTAAAATCCCAAAGAGCACTGCTGTGAACCCAAGAAGGAAAAGTGCAGTGAATGGCCTACATGAAAAGCCAGAAAGGAAAGGGTTCCAAGTACACTTGGGGAGACTCCAGTATGGGGTTGGGGACCTGAAAACTGGTAACGAAGGGTAACCTGAGAAAAACAGATAGGGTTCAGGGCATCTCATGGTCCTTAAGTGTGATGTCAAAAGTTTTATCATGTGGGCAACCAGATGCTAGAGTTTCCCAAGCAGCCAGAGGAGGGTGAGGTGTTGTCAGATCTCTTGACTTGGCAGTAGCAACAGCAACACACACACACACAGCTGCCAGGGAGGTCTTTCAGCATCAGCAGGAATCTAGGCTGTCCACAAGCTGAAGTGCTCCTGCAAACCTAGCCAGCCCTGGGCCATCTGAGGACAGTTACACACTGTCTACAATACCGGCAGCACCTGGGTGACCTTGGTGCTTGGCAGCCAGCTCATGCTCTCATCTCTCCACCCAGTTCTCCAAAAGTGCAGCTGGGGCAAAGATGCACATTGAGTGTTGTGAAGCTGCCAGAAGTCTTCAATCTATCAAGCTGGAGAACAGCAGATCATAAGAACTGGCAAGGTCCCAACAGGCCCAGCCCCTCCATGTTCTGGGGAGATCCTTGTGACTCATAGGATGTGAATAGCTGTTCAGGGTTACCCAGTTCAGAGGCACAGCCAGAGCCATGGCTTAAGGCTTCTGGGCATTCGTTCAGCAGAGACTGACCTAGCACCTACAATGTGCATGGTTCTGGGGGATGGGGATGAAAGAGTGAAAGCTACAGACAGGTACTCCCCTTACACAGCTACCTCCCAAACCTAGACCACAATGGACACATTTACTTGGTCTCCAAATCAAGGCTTTTTCCACTGCATACTGACGTATCCATCTCTACATTGGGATTGATGTGTTCCTCCCAGTCATGCCCTCTTGAGTACTTAAGTACATGATACCATCCCTGTTATAGCAATTCCAAGCAATCCCAATAGTTGCCTATGTATAGTCCTTGCTTGGAAACCAACAACTGATGGTACAACTGGACTAAGTCATCTATGCTCCCCACACTTTCTTCTCCTCAACTACAGAGTAGGTCTAGAATAGTTGTAACAATCACACCTAACACTTATTGGTCACTATGATCCTGCCCTTAGGCTGAGTACTTAATAGGCAATGTGTCATTTAATTGTCAGAATCCTAAACTGTACAATTTATGAGACTAGAAATAGTACTTTCAGTATTTTACAAGTGAAGAAAATGAGGCTTAAGAAGGTAATCCTGTAACCAAAGTAACACAGAAGGGACAAATCAGTCACTCCAAAATCTGTGCTCTTGTTCCCAATACTAAACCACCAATTCTTTCCTTTCCTCACCATCACCATCTCACCCACTCACATCAAAGAGCTTTTGGAAGAACTGGGGGAGAACACGAGAAGTGCACATAGAGTAACTTCTGAACACAAGCACTGTCAGAGGTATAAAAGGGGGCAGTTTCTCTCACAGACAATAAGTACTGTGAGGTAACAGTCAGTGTGCTTGGTCCTGATGACATCACATAAGCACTGGGCTTTGAGGGATAGGCAAGATTTGGAAAAGCAAATAGGAGGAGAGAGGGCATTCTAGGCAGGTGTGCTAGGGGAGATAGGCATGTGGAAGAAGAGCCCAGAGAACAGAAGAGAGGTACAAGACACAGAAAGTCCAACTGTATCCCCACAGTCATAATACTACCTCCAAAACCTCCATGATATCATCTCTATTTTTTCCTCTCAGCCCAATAGACAATAGGTAGATAGACATTCCAGCAATGTCCAGTAGTGCCTGCCTCCATGAAAACCTACCTCCCAAACCTAGACCACAATGGACACATTTGAAGAAAAAAAAAAGAGCAAAAGCTAACATGATTCCTGCCTTATTTCTATAGGCCCTGGCATAGTGCTTATTTGCAAGGCTGATTGAACAGCCAGTTATACAGATTTTTTTAAGAGAAGAAAAAAATAAACAGGGAAACAGGGTATTTCCTCTTGGCCTGCTGCAACTGTCAAGCTCAGCATCAGGCCTGTGAACAGGTAAGAGGAAGAAGGAAGACAGTGGAATGGTTGCTTATTAAGCCTGGTAGACTTCAGAGCAGTAATATCTGTTTGGGAGAGAAAGTGCCCATGTGCATGTGTGCCTCTGCTTCAGGAGCAGAAAGAAGGGGACCAGAAGATATAGATGAGAAATGCCAAATAATTCCATGCTCCTTTTATGGTTCTCTCTCCACAGTGTCACCCCTGTCCCACCTCCACAGAAATGAGTGCCAATCCTGAGAGTTCAGGGGCAAGATGGGATGACATGACTTCCCCCTCAGCTTGACCTGGTGTTCAGACTTGGACATGGATGGATGCTAACAGTGCTGAGAACCAGGCCTCCACCCACCTCTGTGCACAATCCTCATCCTTAACAATTCACTTTACCCAGTGTCCCAACTGATCAACCACCCTGCAAATTCACCGGGGCAAAAACACATTCGCAAGGAAAGGTTTTTCAAGGAGCATCAAGTCCAAAACCTCCCATTCTTCAGGTGGATACTCAATGGTCTAGAAAAAGAAAGGAAGCTACATAATATCAGGTCATAGTGGGAAAAAAAGATTACATAAGCAAGTGAGAGACCATTTGTGATACAAATATACAAATAACAGGAAACATTCCATTAGTACTGTGTCATCTGGACATAGTGGCACATGCCCCTAATCCCAACTACCTCAGAGAGTGAAGCAGGAGGATCTCAAGATTGAGGCCAGCCTGGGTAACACAGCAATATTTTGTCCAAAGGCAGAAGGCAGAAGAAAGAGTCAATCTCTGCCATCTGCCATCAGAAGGAGCTGACATGACCTAGGGTTGAGAAGGTAGCTCAATGGTAAGAGCACAGGTGTGGCCCTGGGTTCAGTACCCAGCACAACATAAAAACATACAAACCAACCTAAAATTTAAATCTACAGCTCCTTTGTGTTATTATTGTGCAGAGATTATAGTGACTAGTTAGCTGCCATTTATTTTAAAAAAATAAAAAAGGAGCTGACCTAAACTAAAAAATGAAATGTTTCTAAAGACTCAAATTATGACACAAATTGGAATAAGACATCCTGAAAGGGCAAAATTCTGTTTTGTAGGACTCAGCATATAATTTGAACCAGAAACCAACATATGATGCACTCTATTCCATACCTGGAATGCCCATGTCTGAAACTCAAAGGTTGCAAGTAAAGGTGGGTCCTCTCACTATTATACCTAACAACAAACTCACAGAATACTTTATTCCAATCCCAGCAACTATGAGCTGGCTGGTTTGGAGATCTTGGTTCCCAGGGAGGGGAAGATGTTTCTCCCAGCATACACAGCAAAGATTCCACTGAATTTAAACATGAAATTACCACCCAGACATTTTGGTAACTGGTGCCACTGAACAAGTATGAGGCAGGCAAAAGGGAGTTAATCTACTGGCTGTGTAATTGATTCTGACTGGTTCAGGGAAACTGGGTTGCTTCTATATAATAGAGAAGATAATATCTAGAACCTAGGTGATTCTCTGGGGCATCTCTTAGTATTTTCATGCCCTAGAGTAAAAGTTAATTAAAAAAAAACAACTGGCAACCAAAACCAACTAGAAAAAGCCAGGCTTGGCAGGGCACACCTATAGTCCCAGTTACTTGGTAGGTTGAAGCAGAAGGACCACTTGAGCCTAGGAGTTCAAGACCAGCCTGGGCAACATAATGAAGCCCCATTTTTAAAAAGGAAAAGAGAGAGGGGGGGGGGAAGAGAGGGATGGATAAATGCATACCCAAGAAGGTAAACTTAAGACTAGAACACTTCAGGAAGGTGGTATAGGTCACTCTACTAGGTCAAGAATCTCAACCATCTCATGATATGGCCAGAAAAAGGAAGCCACAGATGTCATATTCTCTCTTTTCTTTTTATATGTACATTTTATTTGTATATTCCTATTTTGATCTTATATGCAAGTTGCTGGAAAGTAACTTAGTTAACTTCAGTGTTTAAGTAACAGAACATTCAGTAGGACTCTGACTGAACTGTGCACAATTAACATAACCAGAAAAGAACACAACAGCTCCTGGGACTGTGTATTTCATTTTGGGAAGTGATGAGAACTTCTTCACTTGTAACAGAGTCAGCTCTATCTTGTTGGATAGAAATAGGTCATGCTTGGGGATGGGGATGTGGCTCAAGCGGTAACGTGCTTACCTGGCATGAGCCGGGCACTGGGTTCGATCCTCAGCACCACATAAAATAAAAAAATAAAGATGTTGTGTCCACCGAAAACTAAAAAATAAATATTAAAAAATTCTCTCTCTCTCTCTCTCTCTCTCTCACACTCACTCAAAAAAAAGAAGAAAGAAAGAATTAGGTCATGCTATTGTATAGGAATTAAATGTATAAGAAGGGTACACATGGAAGCCAAGTAGCCAAAGGAGTGGGCTATGCCAGTTACAAATTCTCCAAATACACCTTTTTGCTTGTTCTTTGGAAATGGATCTGGGCCTTTTGAGTATTCTTCCTTTGTCAACTGGCACAATGCTAAATTTTACCATTAGAGGATGCTGGAGACAAACTGCAGGAAAAGGGGTTCCATTGCCTGGTTCCAGAATGCTCATAATGAGCTCCTATAGAGCATGTGGCTTCTTCAGCATCCTCTTCCTATAGCATACAAAAAAGAGGAGCACCTAGTGGCTAGTGCTTTCTCCAGCATCCCTACTCCCGTACCTCAGGTAGTTGCAAAATGGAGTGCCATTATGGAGATAGCTCCCAGGGGACTTCATGCCTCAATATTCTAGAGGGTAGATTTCTGGCAAAACAAAGTTTCCAGTAAGTTCCATCAGCAGAGAACCATAGGGACTTCTACCACAATAAGATCTGGAGCTCAGCCCTGGAAGATGTATTCCTCTACTGTTCTAGCTCAACCCTCAAGGCAGTATCTGTCCTTACTATCTGCTAGGCTTATCTTCTCTAGAGTTCTCTCTACTTTTTACTAACCGATCCTTCATAGCTCTAATCTTTTATGGCTAATAATTTCATATGTTTAATTCCTTATGTTTAATTGGGTGGTCAAGAAATTCAGTAGCCTTGCTATAATAAAAATAGAAGAGGCTCAAAATCTTCTATTCCTACAATGTAAGTCACATAGAGCTGTTTTTGGCAGGAGTGTTTGTTCAGACTAGAAAACACTTCAACTGTTGGGTTATATGAGTCTCAATGAGGAAATTCATAGTGTCCTCAAAAACACCACACACTCACAGCAAGTATTAAAATTCCCAAAGAGTTGTCTCATGCTCTTTGTTTGAATCCACACACACACACACACACACACACACACACACACACACACAATTATACAAATAAGGAACATGAAGCATATGCTGAGGGCTCAACTCTCCTTTCCCAAGTCACACAGAGTCACATATGGCTCCAGAATTGAAACATCTAGTATCTTATTCAGGTCTTAGGTTCTTTTCACTCTATTAAACAAGGAAGTGGGGTAAGACATTTTAAAGGAGGGATATTTTGAATAGAGCCATTGTGAAATAATTTTGAGAACCTAATGCAAAGCATAGAAAAATCATATCTGTTCTGCAATTGATAATGTATCTTATGTCACAAGCAATTTAACTTATAAGCTTAAGTTCACTTATTTAGGATTAAGTACATCAAAACCGTTTAGGGGATAGGATTGTGGCTCAGTGGTAGAGTGCTTGCCTAGCATGAGTGAGGCACTGGGTTTGATTCTCAGCACCGCATATAAGTAAAAAAAATAGAGTCCGTTGACAACTAAAAAATATTTAGAACAGTTTATAACACTCTCTATGCAGAAATGTTCTTGTTCAGAAGCAAAAGTGCCTTCCTTCTTAGATACATACTCTATTAATTGTCACCTTACAAAATTTAAAACTCAAGATCTATCCTTTAATCTTACAGAACTGCATTTCTCAGTCTGCTCATATCCTGGCTAAAAGATGACGACTGACTTCTGCTTTTGACCATGGCAAAATAAAAGGGATGGGATTTATCATGCTGCTTCAAACAACTAGGACACTGGGGAAAAAATATGAGTAATGTTTTCAAATACTCAACAACAGAGAGTGGCAACTAATCCCTAAGAGAGGGGAATTCTTCTCTCAAACCAAGCAAGCCAATGGTTGCCCTAGCTTTCTGCCTGGAGGTACATTCTGGAATATGGAGCAGGAAGGAGGAATCCAAAGCAAAAGTCTGAGTTGAATAAACAGATTGAAATACAGGGAATCTGATGAGGCTACACACTGCAGGACAGATAATATGAAGAGGGGAACCCTTTAGTCTTGAACACTGACAGATGTGAGGATAAAACTCCATACGGCTAAACAAAAAGCGACCTTGAAACTATGAGCTGAATGGTTTCCAGGTTCACAGAGGGTCAGAAATCATTTGATTCACCAACTACCTGGAGCCAAGAGGATTTGTTGATCCCTTGGACTTTCAATAGAGACCCCAAAAAGCTATTCTAAATCAATTCAAAGTTTTAAAACCATCTTTTAAATGAACACTATAAACAAAAAAAAAATAAATTGCCAACCCCATAACATAGCCCACTCTCTTAAAAAACGAAAATGCAGACACTCAATAATAATATTTACAGTGCTAAGATTTAATTAAAAATTATTAGAATTGTCATGAAAAAAGAGAAAGGGCAACCATGACCAGTCTTTTATGGGGAAAAAAAAATCAGTCAATAAACACACCTAGAAGTGATGAAATAAGTAAACAAAGATATAAAATCAGCAATTATAATTTTATTCAAATATTTAAAATAAAAAGGGAAATGCAACTTATTAAGAAACAAATGTAATTTCAAGAGATTAAGACATATAAGTTTTAAAAAATCATCAAGCAGACTATGCCAACAGTTCTAATCCAGAACAAAGCCTATTTTTGTAAATGAAATTCTACTGGCACACCATTTTTGTAGGTATTGTCCGTAGATGCTTTTGTGATATGATGGAAGAGTTGAATAGCTGTAACAAGCCATGTGGGCTATGAAGCATAAAGTATTTATTATCTGGTTCTTCACAGGAAAACAATTACTGGCCCCTGGACTAGATGCCACAGAAGAAAAGATTAATGAACATGTAAATGCAACAATAGGCATTATACAACATTTAAAAGAAAGGTGAGTCTAATCTCACTAAGTTGTGGTCAACATTAGCTGGGCTAATACATGAAATTCAAGTTCTGGAGGGAGAGAAAGAAATAGAAACATGAAAAAAAAAAGATTGAAGACTTTACAAATTTGAAAACTATAACCTATGTGTCCAAAGCTCAATAAAGGGGATAAACAAAGAAATCCTCACATAAAATCAAATACCCAAAAACTGATATAAAAAGAAAAATCTTTATTTAAAAAATGAAGAGACAATACATACAGATTGAAAGAAAACTACCCATGGAAACTGCAAACCAGAAGACAATTGAATGATATCTTTTAAATGCTATAAGGAAAACTGTATCTTAAGTTCTATGTCTGGCAAAACTATTTCCCAAATGATGGTAAAATAAAGACCGTCAGACAAAGGAAAGTCAAGAGGATTAATTGCCAGCAGAAATGCATTAAGTTAAAAGGAAGTCCTTATAAGGAATGAGGCCAAGTGGCAACTTTCATCTACATAAAGAAATGAAAAGCTCTAGAAATGGTAAATATAAAAGACTTCTATTACACAAAAAAAGACTAAAATAAAAGAGGTAAAATTTATATGGAAAATGAAGGGATAAAATAGAATGCTAAATACTACTCAATTATACCCAGAAATGTCAGAAAAAAAGGGTGAGGAGGAACAAAGGGGAAAAATAGAAAAAAATATCAAGATGCTGAACTGAAAACCGAAACATAAGTGATCCAAACATTTCAGTTAAAAGACTAAATTGAATAATAAGGCCCCACTAAAGCTGGGGTTTTCTAGGTAGGTGCTATCTTATTAGACAAGATAAATTTCAAAACAAAGAACATTGACTGAAAGACACTTCATAACAATAAAAGTCATTAATTCATCAAGAAGACACATTAATATGCTACGGTTTGAGTGTGTGCCCCAAGAGTTCACGAGGTGGAAGCCTGGCCCATGGCATGGCAAAGTTAGGAGTGGTGAGAACTGAAAGAGGTGGAGCCTACTGAGAGCTCCTTAGGTCATTAGAGGTGTGCACTCAGAAGGAATTGACATAGGTCTTGGTAACTCAGCCACACTCTGCTTTCTGTTTTGCCATGTGATCTCTCCCTGCCACACATACTCCCAACCTGGTGATGCCATCTGCCATGAGGTCCCAACCAGAGCCAGTGCCATACTGTTTGGACTTGCATCCTCCAAAATTGAGCTAAATAAACCTCATTTTTAATATGCCATCCAGTCTTGGGTACTTTATTATAGGAATGGAAACAAACTAAAACACAAGGGTAAAGTCAATAGCAAAGCTTCAAAATATATAAGGCAAAAACTGTTGAAAGACAAATCCAACTCTAGTTAGAAATTTCAACAATCTTCTCTCAGTAACTGATAAAACATATAAAGAAAATCAGTACATGTATAGAAAATAACACCACCACTATCAACCAACTTAAATTTATAGAACCTGGCATTTATAAAACATTCTAATGCTCCATTTCTAAGATAACATGGAGCATCCATGAAGACACATGATATGTGACCCATAAAACAAGTATCTACAAATTGAAAAAGTTTAAAAGAATGCCAAGAACATCTTCTGATCATAATAGAAGATAAACAACAGAAATATCTGGACATCCCCAAATATATGGAAATTTAAAGACATTTCCAAACCCAATGGTCAAAAATGGGAGATATTTTCAACTGAATAAAAGAAACATTATATCAATATCAAAATAAGGAATAGCTAACTCAGTGCTTACAGAGAAATTTATAGCCAATATTCTAACATTAGTAAAGAAAGCATAAAATCAATTAGGTAAGCTTCTAACATAGAAAAAGATGAGCAAATTAAACCCAGAGTAAAGAGAAAGAAGAAAGTAAGGCCAAAAGCAAGGATAAATGAAATTGAACCAAAATGTGGGCTTCCAGCTAGGTTTTCTTTTTCAACAGAAAAAAGAAGAATCAAATTACGAGGTAATTATCAGTTATGATCAGATAATGCCAGTTATTATCAGAAATGAAGGACATAACATTACTACAGAGCCTACAGACTTTGAAAATATAATTAGGAAATGTTAAATTTATTGGTGTAAAATTATAATAACTTAGAGGAAATGAAAAAATTCCTTCAAAGATATAAGCTATAAAAATTCAGTGAAAAAGAAATAGAAAATCTGGGTCATATATATATAGATCCTAGGTCTACTTAATAAAATTAAGGGTTTTTAAAAAATATTTTAGTTGTTGATGTACCTTTATTTTTTATTTATTTATATGTGGTGCTGAGGATTGAACCCAATGCCTCACACATGCTAGGCAAGTACTCTGCCACTGAGCCATAATCCTAGCCCCCAAAATTGAGTTCTTAGTTAAAAATCTTCCCAAAGACTGGGGAGGGGGGGCACTCCAAACTCAGTTTCATTGGTCAATTCTTCAAACATTTAAGAAAGAAATAATACCAATCCTACACAAAGTCTTTCAAGAAACAGAGGATGGCACACTTTCCAACTCATTTTATGAGGTCAACAAAACCAAAGACATTTAAAGAAAGAAAACCACAAAGCAATAACCCACATGAACAAAGACAAAAATCCTTAACAAAATATTGGCAAATTAAGTTCAGCAATATATCAAAAGGGTACACCACAATCAAATGAAGTTTATTCTGAAAGACAAGATTAACATTTGAAAATCAATTAGTGCTATTCACTGTGTTACTGTACTAAAAAGAAAAACCATACGGTCATACCAATAGATGCAGAGGAAAAGCTGACTGGCAAAACATCCTGATAAACAACAGAAAGAAATTTCCTTAAACTGATAAAGGACATCTACAACCAACTAGCATCATACTTAATGGTGAAACAATGAATAACTTCTCCCAGGTTCACAAGGTAAGGATTCCACTAACACTAACCCTATTTGACATTGCAACAGTGGTTCTAAAGAACGTAATAAGGCAAGAAGAAATTCAAGGTCTACCAGGTTGTATCCTGTTACTTAATTATTACTTTTGACGGTACTGGGGATTAAGCTTAGGGGTGCTTTACCACTGAACTTCATCCCTTTTCATTTTTTATGTTGAGATATACAGCCTTGCTAAATTGTCCTGGCTAGCCTAGAATTTGCCTCAGCTTTCCAAGTTACTAGAATTATAGTTACTTTAGTCAGTTTTAGCATTGATATGACCAAAGTACCCAACAAGAACAACTTGGAGGAAAAGCTTTATTTGGGTTCAGAATTTCAGAGATATAAGTCCATAGGTATCCAATTCCATTTGCTCTGCACCTACCGTGAGGCAGCCCATGACCATAAAAGGGCCCAGAAGAGGAAAGTTGCCCAGCTCATGGAGGAAACAAGAAGTAAAGATAGAGGGAGGTGAAGGAGCATGGAGAAGATGAACCCTTCCAGGGTACTCCCCCAATGACCCACCTCCTCCATCCCCACCTACCTACGGTTACCACCCAGTCAGTCCCTTCAAACAAGGACTGATTGGACTAATTAGGTTACAGCTCTCACAATCCAATCATTCCACCCCAATATTCCTGCAGAAACACAAGAGCTTTGGGGGGATACCTCATATCAAAATCATAATAGGCAAGCAACATTGCACCTGGCTCCACCAGGTTGTAAAGGAAGAAGTAAAACTACTTTTTTTCCCCCCAAAGATGACATGATGTGTATGTCTAAAACTATGAGCAACCATCTAAAAAGTGACTGGAAATAAGTGAGTTTACAAGGTCACAGGATATACAATGTACAAAAACTAAACTTTTATATAGTAACTATGAACAATTACAAATTGAACTAAATCTCATTTATAGCTAGCATCAAAAAATCAGACACCAGATGTGGCAGCACAAGGCTTTAATCCGAGCCTCTCAGGAGACTTAGGCAGGAGGATCGAAAGCTTGAGGTCAACCTGTGCAATTTAGTGATACCCTGTCTCAAAATAAAATTAAAAAGACTAGAGATGTAGTTCAGTGGAGAGCACCCCAGGGTTCAATTCCCTGTACTTAAAAAAAAAATCAGATCAGGAAAATAATTAAGGATTATTCAGAAATCTATGTAAGAGATCCAAAACTGAAATTACTATAAACACTGAAAATATTAAACCTAAATAATTAGTAAGAATACATGTTCATGGATCAGAAGATTCAATATTAAAATGTCAATTCTCTTACACTAATATATAGATTTAATGTAATCTTTATCAAATTCCTAATAAGACTTTTTTTTTGTAGAAACTGACAAGCCAGTTCTTCAATTTATATGGAAATACAAAGGAGCTAGTACAAAACTAGAGAACCTAAAAAACCTAGTTTCCAGATATATTTTAAAGCTACAGTAACAAGACAAGTAGTATAAGGACAGATGTACAAACCAATGGAAAAAGAGTCGAAATTTGAAAAATCCATACTCTTTTGGCTTATTTACGTATGATATATGAGACATACACATATACGTATATGTGTATGTGTGTGTGTATATTTACACACACACACATACATATATATAATATATAAATTTGACAAGGGAGCCAAGGTATTTAACATGTAAGGAATAGTTCTTTCAATAAATGGTACTAGTACTGGATATTCGGGTAAAAATGTGAACTTTAATTCTTATGTCACATGTACCTTATATAAAATTACCTCAAAAATGGATCATAGGCCTACAAGTAGAAGCTAAACCTATAAGCCTGGGCTCTTATCCAGAGACTCTAGGGGAGAATCTGCTCTCAGGCTCATTCAGGTTGCTGGCAGAATTTAGTTACATACAATTATGGGACTGAGGTCCCTCCTTGCCAGCTGTCCGCCCTCCTTGCCTAGCTCACAGCCTCCTTTCTCCTTCAAAACCAGTAAAAGTGGGTCTAGTCCTTCTCATTCTTGGAATCTTTCTGATTGGATCTTGTGCCCTCCTTTCCCAATTTTAAGGGTCCGTGTTATAATACTGGGCTCACCCACTTAATCCAGGATAATCTTCCTAGTCAATTGATTAGCAAGTTTAATTCCATCTGCAGAGTCCCATATGCCCTGCAACATAAGGCTCAGAGATGTGTCACCAGGGGGGCAAAAAAAAAAAAAAAATCACAGGGCCACCTTCCATTTCCTATGACCCTTCAATTTCAGTGTTTGCTATTTTTCCCAGAAGCAATTAAAAATACATATTCACATGAAGACTTGTATAAAAAATGTTCTCAGTTGCTTTATTAGTAAAAACCAAAACTTGACTAATTTCCATGATGAAAACAATGTTTCCAATGTCTGGACCTAAATACCCAACATTAGTTAAGAATATAACAAAATACATTCTATCTATACAATGAAATACCACCCAGCCATAAGAAGGACAAATGGGGTGCGGGGGAGTGGGTGGTAGCTCAGTGGTAGAGCACTTGCCTAGCACCTGTGAGGCACGGGGTTTGATCCTTACCACCACATAAAAATGATGAAAAAGATATTTTGTCCATCTATAACTAAAAAAGATTTTTTTAAAAGGACACACTTCAGCTATCAACCCAGAGTACATTTTCTATTGTTTTTCTATGCAATTCTAGAAAGGACAAATCCAATCCACAAGAACAGAAAGCATATCAGTGTTTGCCTTTGGTCAGGAATTGGGGTAGGGTCTGACTTGATAGGATATATAGAACCTTATAATGCTGGAAATATTCTATATTTTAATTGGTGTGATGAACACAGAGGTGAATACATATATCAAAACTCAAATATATAAGAAGATCAGTGGAGTAGGAGGAGAAAAAAAAGGGAGGGAGGGAAGGAGGAAGGGAGGGAGGAAGGATGGGAAAGGGGAAGAAATACAGAATGAATTTAATAAAATTGTTATATGCATATATAAATATACCAAATGGAATTTCACCTTTATGAATGTGTAGAAAGTACCAATCAGAAGTAAATAAAGGAGTGAAAGGATGACCAGTAAAGCAGAGGAAGGAGAATGCGGGGAGGGAGGAGTGGAGAAAAGAAGAGTGGAATGGGCATTGAAATTAAATTCCTTTCATGTATGATTTTGCAAAATGAACCAGCTACTATGTATAATTATAATGTTCTAAGTTTAAAAATAAAAATCACCAATTTGTACACTACAAGTATAATTATCAAATTATACTCAATGAAGTGGGCAACTTAACTGAGTCCTTCCTCAAGCACTTACAGGAAACAAGACCCCAAGCTATATACCACCTCTGGTGACAGCACAGAAAGCCCACAACCCCTGGACTGCTATGCTCCAGTCTTAGACTCTCAGTTTCTGGCATTTCCAAGTTGTCCCCATTGTCTTTTTCTTCCATAGTCAAAGCTATCAAAGCAGCCAATTCTCACCAAGGTGTGTGGGCAATAATGCAGTTGAATGTAGTTCACCGTAATTGAAGGTAATTCATGCTGTCACATTTGCTGTAACCAGAGGTCACATCTCCAGAGCCTGAGCGGCTGCTCACATTAATCGTTACTGACACCAACTTCTTCCTCGGGGGAAGCCAGCCCCAGTGCAGGGTTTTCTTCACTTTGGGTTCAAATAACCTCATCTAGATCTCTGCATAGCTCTCTCTCCCTCCTCTCTGTACTTTTACTTTAAGTGAAAAATGACTAAGACGGTCAAAAGATGAAAAGGAAGAGACAGTTGAGAAATCTCAAGTCATCCAATTAAATATGATTGCAAAGCTGATTTCAGCACTTTGCACCTATTATTAAGTTCAAAAGGGCCTATCTATTGACACAGTTGATTGCTTTCTCTGACTCCCAGGCCAGCCTTGTTGGAATTTCTCAGTCTTAGCCTCGTGGGTCCATTTGAGAAACAGGGCAAGAGTAGAAACAAACATCCCCCAAAGCATGGCTCCCCTGAGCATGCCCAGAGAATGATTGGGGCAGCTCTGGGGAAAGGTGTGGCACTTCAGGAAAGCGCGATACCTTCTTCCCTCATGGTTTAGTCCTGAGAGCCAGGGCCTCTAGGGAGGTATCTCATAGCTCTGAAAATTGGCACTACAGTTTCAAGGCCACATGCTCTCTGCCTTTATTTGATCTTGATAAGCTTTCTTATCTTCAGAAGGGAAAAAACAGACCTAAATCATAAGGATGCAGAATATTAAACAGAACCATATTTGTAAAGGTTCTTTGAAAATAACAAGTACTGAGTCATGATTCTGTTTTAAATTTTGGATTGCCATGTTTGAAGGTGGGATACATACATTCTGGTTTGCCACAACCCCCATCACCCAAATGTGTGGTATTCTTAACTGCTTCCCTAGTTTTCATTATATATCTGGCTCCTAAAGACATCAAAATTCATGATCCCCTATAAAAATACTATATAAACTGCTTATAATAATACAATTATTCTTTGTGTGTGTGATGCTGGAAATTGAACTCAATGCCTCAACGCATGCTAGATGGGTGCTACACTATACTACTGAGCCACTTTTCCAGTCCTTATTCAGATTTTTGGTAGCCAGCTAGCTGCCTGTCTTAGTGTACAAATCTCTTAGACTATGTCAATTAGCATGAGCCCTTCTTCCTCTGTCCAACTTCCATTAAACCTAGGCACCTAGCATTCACTTGAACACACAATCACATGTTCTTGCAAAGCAGTAAGTAATTTGAGGAGCCAAAAAACAGTAACTCATTTGTCTCCCTGAGAACTTTACACAGTGTCAGACACATAAGGAAGTCCTCTATGATGGTCTCCTGGCACATAGTTCCTGCTAAAGTCTAGAAATACGTCCCTACTTGAAGTCGTGATTTAACCTTGACAAGTGCTTTGTGCTATACAGTATGTAATTTATTTCTAACAGTCCAGTTTTGAAATCTGAATAATGTATCATGGTTTCTTTTCCTATTGCTGTATTCATCTTCAGTGAATCTGTGTTTACTCCTTCAGTGAGATCCCTCTTTTGTGCACGTGTGGCTTACTTTCTCTTCTAGAAAAGAATGGAGTTAGAGTGCAAGTTCTTGGAAGAGGGCATAACCAGCAATCAGCTCAAGTGAAATAGCCCATAGTGGAAAACCATTAAAGATACATTGCCAGCAACTGTAATCATCAGGAACTAACACATTGCTTTGCCCTGCGACAGATCTTAGAACAGTCCATACCATTAAGTAGTGATGTTTCTAGATGTTCAGATTTGGGGCTATAGCCCGGGAAGAAGAAGAGAATCTGTTCTCTCCTACCAAAGCCAAAGGCATGCTGTGTCCACATCATAAGCAATGCTTCCATGAACACTATGGCACTTTATAGTTAATAAAGTATTTTCATATTCACCATTTAATCCAACTCTATAGCAGTTTATAGGTGTATCTACCCCCATTTTAGATCAAAGACCAGCTGCTAAATGCTGGCCCAAGGGCGATCAGTGACCCATCCTGGCACCTTCATCATCTCTTCACCTAGAAGTTTTAAGACTTTTTAGCTACAAGGGAAAGTACAGAGTAGGAGTGAGTAAGGAGGTATTCAGTAGCTTCTTCAAAACCTTCATTTGTAATCCTCTACTTCCTCCTCTTTTCATTTGGCAAATAACCCTGGGTTGTTCCTTGTTCCTTAAGAGTTTATAATGGCTCTCTAATGATCTTGTCTGCCCACGTGCTGGCCAGTCATCCATATGCTTGCTCACTGATTCTCCTGTACTATTCCTCAAGCCATAGCTTCCATTTTCATCTGCATGGGCAGACATGAGAATCCCATGTGCCTAATACAAACCAGGATTCATAGATTATTGACTTCCAACTCCCTTTGCAATTATTCTTGCATCCCATTCATTGCCCAGTTAAGTCTCCATCATCATTGTTCCCCATGGCAAGGGAACCAGCCAGCCAGTAAAAACTGACCTCAATAAGAAATAGAGCCAGACTCACAGCCCCAGGCTTTAGGTGTAGATGTCCAGAATTTCTTTCAGATAATTCTGCTTGTATAACTTCTTCCATGTTACCTAATGAAATTTTATTTAAACATAGATACATGTTGCCAGACTCTACAAAGTTCTCTTGCACTCCATTAAATATAACTAACATTTATACCACTCAAGTTAGAGTTTCTCAAACACCCGGAATAGATTGGAGTCACCTGGTAAGATTGTTGTGGGTTTTTGTTGTTGTTGTTTTGTTTTTTTAACTTTCCTTCATTCCTCTTTTCCTCTGCCAAATTCTGATTCATTTGGTCTGAAAATGAACCACAAGATATGGATTTTGGAGTTCCCAGGGACTTAAATGCTTAGCTAAGCTATGCATCATTGTTCTAGGGTGCCTGTCATGTCTATGGGCTCCCCGCCACAGACAACTTACCAATTGTATTGCTGCTGCATGAATTGGGATTATAAACTGGCTTCACATAGAATGTTCTATTTCATCACCCTCAGTCACTAAGAGTATTGAATGGTATTTTGAAATATATAAAATATTGTCATTCTATTTAGAAAATTGATGGTCTAACAATACATCATCATTCATACTAGTTGCTAGGACCTAAGTGCTTTCAATATAGAAAGTCACTTAGTCCTCACAACCACCCCAACGGGAAGATTTCTTATTTGTATCTTGTTTTACAGATGAGAAATCTGAGGCACTGAGATTAAGGAACTTGCCCAAGGTCTTAGAGTTGACATCAGAGCTAGAGTTCAGACCCTAGCAGTCTGGCTTCAAAGCCCATGCTTTTGATCATTCTGCACTACTGCCTTCCAAGAGCAAACATGAGCACTATTTTGCTACTCAAAATAGTTTTGGTGACAGGCTCAGCTTCATGGAAATATTTGCAACAATTCCTCAAGAAAAGTTTATCTGTTTCATCTGTCAGCTCAGGTCTCTCAGAAAGCTCCAGATGAAAACCACAAGAATAGCACAATTACATTTTGTGCACATCAATGCTCTCCAACCAGCTCCCCAGTATCCAAGGCCTTACCTTGCCACATGCACAGTATGTGACAATGTCCTGTCACTCAACTGTCTTCACTGTTGAAGACAATTTAGTCAGCTGGAGAAAAACAGCTTGTCCAAGTTGCACCATTTACATAATCAGATAAGTGTTCTAGAAATGGAAGGGACTGAACAGTTCACCAAATTGAAAGAGCAGACAAGTTCTATCTTTTCAATTCCAGTCAACTGGTCAAGAAAGTCCAGCTTAGCAAAGGGTGGGGATGGTGACAAAGGGGAATGACTTAGAAAGGGAAGGTTATTGCTATAGTTTGGATATAGTATGAATACATTCCCCAGAGTTTCCTGTTGGAAGCTTGGCCTCCAATATGGTGGTCCCTTTTAGAGGTAGAGTCTAGTGGAAGATGGTTAAATCATGGGAAGTATTACTTGGAAGGGATTAATGCTGATCTCATGGAGTTGGTCACTTCCTAAAAGAACAGAAAAAAAAGAGCAAAAATTGCCCCTTCATTGTCTCTGGCTTCATGTCTCACTGTGTGGTCTCTTCCACATGCACTCCTACCACCATGATGCCACCTGCCACAAGGCCCTCACAAGAGCCGAGCAGAGATTGCTGCCATGCTTTTGGACCTCTAGAACTGTGAACTAAAATCATTCTTGACAAATTACAGAGGTTTAGATATTTTGATACAGCAACAGAAACTAGACTAATATAGGAACCATGGCCAATTAGTGATGGTTGGGAAGGGGGTTTCCCAGAGTCACAAAACTACTTAATGAGAAGACCCAGAACTCAGTGTTGGCTCCCACACCAGGGCCAATACATTGCTTACCTAAATGTAAACTCCAAGCTAGTATTAATTGCTGCTACCAGGGTAAAAGTCATGAGTTCTAACAAAAAAAAAATAGATTGTATTCTATTGGATGATATATACATATATTTATATATCTAAAACTATATCTATCTAAAAATTAAAATATTAAAATATCACTTATACCCAATCCACATTCCAAAAAAGAGTTTAAGAAAGCAAAGACAATATAAGTAAAAACTTTGTGATCCAGGAGTGGTAAGGGGATGGTTGCACGCACATGTTTAAATATGGACTTTAAGAGCTGCAACAGGGTATAATGTTTAAAATGACAGGTCTATTGATCTCAAATAACACAGGTTAAGATCCAGCATCTTCACTACCTAGTTATGAGGCAAAGTTTACCTATATGAGACTGGCTCATATAGAATGCAATACCTATAGTAGGTCACTTTAAGGATTAAATGAGTATCACAAGTGCCTACCACATGGCTTAGCACATATTAAATGGTGGGCTACCACCACCATCATCATCACTACTACTACTAACATAATTTAACTTTTCCTCCATGGAGTCAGGCAAATCTGCAACAGAGTTATAACAGAACAGTGTTCTCAGGGATGATTCAAGTTGGCAGAGTTCTTTCCCCTACTCAAAATCTTCCAGCTAATTTTAGAATCCCAGTTTCTAAAATCCCAGGATTTTGAGATTCCTAGGGCTTGTTTTAATCAGTCAGCTGTCTTCTCCCTTGCTATTAAACCAAGGAGTTCATCCCAGAGAGGGGCAAATCTTGGTGAAGTAGATGGGCTCAGAAGTGGGTGTAGATTAAAGGAGTATATTTAGTATTAAAATATTTCATATTTCAAAATTAAGAGCCTTAATACATATGACAGAAAGAAGGATTACTCAAATGTTTACTGATGGGATGTACAGAAATGGGATGAACTCTTGGCACAGTAATGATTCTCAAGGGTATAAGAGGGGTTGTGAGCATGCACATAATATCAGAATCTAAAGTGAGGATAAGAGTTTTTATAGTCATGACAAGAAGGCATGACCTTAAATATGGGGAACAGGAAAACAATGTGTTATATATACCCTAAACAGTTTCTTTCCTCACATCTAACTAGTATCATGCAATTATAGAGCTGATAAAATAGCATGTTGAATTGCCAATAAATGAAAACAAAATGACAGCTGGTGCATCAATGTCAACGTTTATAGCAGCTCAATTCACAATAGCCAACCTAGGTGCCCTTCAAGAGATGAATGAATAAAGAAAATGTGGTATACATACACAATGGAATATTACTCAGTTATAAAGAAGAATGAAATGATGATATTTTCTGGTAAATTGATGGAACTGGAGACTATCATGCTAAGTGAAAAAGCCAGTCCCCAAAAACCAAAAGTCAAATGTTTTCTCTGATATGTGGATGCTAACTCATAAGAAGGGAGGATAAGGATGGGAAGTAAAGAAGTTCACTGGATTAAACAAAGGGGAATGAAGGGAAGAGAGGCAGGATGGGAAAAGGAAAGACAGCACAATGAACTGGATGTAACTTTCCTATACTCATACACAAGCACATGACCAGTGTAACTCCACATCATGTTCAACCACAAAAATGGACTTTACTTATTTTGTAAAATAATTTGATTTTATGAGAACACCTTTGCTTTGATTATATATATATAATAAAAATCATAAAATATCATATAATCAAATATATATATATAATCAAATATATATATAATCAAATATATATATATAATCAAATATATATATATATATGAGAATACCTTCCTTAAGACAACAACAGGGGTTTCTTTTTCTCTGTGTATCCTTACACTCAACAGCTGTATAATTGGTGAATGCAAAAGGTGTATCCTGGTATGAAACATATTCTGATAAACAAATTAAAAGGTGGTATTACTGTGGTTAAAAGTCACCAAAAATAGAGCCACACTCCACAAGGATTTCACTCCCAATGCTGCCATTTATTAGGCACATGTCTTTGGGCATTTTACTCTTGGTACACCAGTTTTCCCATCTGTTCCCATCTCATGGGATGTGAAGATTGATTAAACGGAGAAATTTCACATTATGGACTCGGAGTCCTGAAACTCAGCTCAAGCCCTCCTGCCCTCAGCCTTCAGTGGCAGCCCAAAGTTTATATCAATGGGATTATAACAGGAAACAACTATGTAAATGCCTCCGACTCAGGAAAAAGAGACACAGACTCAACAAAAGCTTCATTCCTAAGGACCAAAGGGGAAGCTGAAAGGGGAAAAAATCAGTATTCAAAGAGTAAAATAAAGAAGTGAATTTATGACTGATGCTGGCTAAATGGAGAGCTTCAGTTTATATAGGAGCCTAGGGCTAAATCCCAAGTTTTGCCAATAACAGAGACCCTAACCAAGGGTCATGCCCAGGTCCTCTTATTTGTGATTTTTACCAAGCTGACTCTGGTATGTGTCTGTACTTCAGTAACTGCAGAATTTCTCAAGGTTGAGAAATCAATTTCTTCCATGCCTGGGTAATTCCAAAGCAACTAAATGGATTGCTTCATCTAGCTGCAAATAAGCATGTGAAATTTCAGCCTGATTAGTTTGTCTGAACATATAAATGTCTGAGAGAAGGTTTTCAGAATTAGGACAGACATCTCAACCCTGGTTACAGTGTACCAAGATGGCTGTGTGTTTCCAATGACTGCTAGGGAAGCCATGGGTGGAGCAAAGAAGAGACTGTTGATCCCATGCTCAGGTTTGGGTAAAAACAAGGACTTTTTTCATAGCAGAGTTCATTTACAGTCTAATGTTTTACTATTGAGTCATTTAATTAATGCTCACACTTAGTCTAAGAAGATGATGATGGCCATTTCACAAATGGGAAACTAAGGTTTGGAGAAGTTTATCAGGGTCTCACAACTAGTTATGGTAGACCTAGGATTCAAACCTAGGTGTAGATCTGATTTCAAAGTCTGGGCTCTTACTCATTCAATTGTTTTAATAATTTTTTTTTCTAATTTGTCTTTTAAAAGGCAAAAAAGCAAAAACTTTGTGATTCATATCAAAGACAAAAATCATACACATTCTTTTTTAGAACACTCCATATTTAGGAATTATTCTAAGGAAATAATCATGATGTGCACAGTGACTTTGCTACCCCAAGACATTCAATGCAATGTGGTTCACAGTGATACAAAGAGGAAAACAATTTGTAAAAGAACGGAAAATTGAACTCAATGGAACAACCACTTTAATGAAATATTGTGTAGTCAGTAAGAACAGGTGTAAAAGATCACACTATGACAAAAGATATTCACAATAAGTTGTTTGATTTCAATAGAGTACATTTAAATGATACCACTTTAATAAATGACATTTTGTTTTGTTTTTGTTTCCTGTATGTTATGAAATGAACATGTTTTACTTTAAAATATTTTTAAGCTAGTATAAAAAGAGAAGAGTAGGCAGAGTTGTCCCTTCAAGAGAACCTAATGTACTAAAAAGTAAAGAGGACTGGTAATGTGGTTCAGTGATAGAACCCCTGCCTAGTATGTGTGAGGTTCTGGGTTCAATCCTCAGTACCACAAAAAAAAAAAGAAAAGAAAAAAGATCCCTTTCATTGGAAAATGACTTAAAATTCCATTTACACACATTCTTTTTTTTTTTTTTTTTGGCCCAGAACACACCCATAGTACCAAAACAGAGGCACACCTATAACACATCCAAGTTGGGCCACCCAAAAATTACTTATTTACTTCCTTCATTACCTAATCTACTATTAGAGCCCTCTTTTCCCTCTGAAAACTCATGAGCATGATCCACATTCCTATCTCCATTCTGAACTTCTGATCTCCCACCAGAATCACCTAGTAAGCTCCACTTAACATTCTAAAGCTTTATCCCACTTGCATCTCTAAACTTTTCATAATCCCTTCCACCAACCAGCAGCAAGTAAGAATTCTATGTCTCTCCAGAAAATTGTCAATGGCATAAATTTCTCAGTTGTCACAGGGCCCAGAGCTGTGCCAAAGACCCCAACACCCCAGCCTAGCTCTGCCAACTATGACTGAGCCTTCACCAAATAAACAAAAGTTCAATTTCTTTTACAGCAAGACAACCACACAATCCAAAAGCAATCTCTCTGAAAACTGTTTGAGAGTATGAAAACTAGTTGTTATGATTTGTATTTAAAGTTTGTTAATACAGGAATATTCAGAGGTAAAATGATTCGATTATGAGAACTATAACTTAATCAGTCCATCCTAGTTTGAATGAACTAATAACTAGGTGGTAACTGTAAGCAGGTGGGGCATAGCTGGAGGAGGTGGGACATTGGGGCAAGCCCTAGAAAGGCTTTTCTTCCTGTGGATCCTCTTCTTCTCTGCTTCTTGAGCCCACCATTAACTGAGCAGCTTTCTTTCACTGTGCCCCTCCCCCACGATATGCTGTCTTAATTTGGGCCCGGAGCAAGGGAGTTGGCTCTCTGTGGACTAACACCCAACCATGAGCCCCAAATAAACTTTTCCTCCAAGTTGTTTTTGTCAGGTATTTTGGTCACAACTATGCAAAAGCTAACTAGAACAGATACTGTTACTAGAAGTGGAGTTGTTGCTGTGACTAACCTGACCATGTGGTTCAGAAGACTTTGCTGCTGGTTTGTGGGATGAATTTTGAAAAGTTTAGAGATGCAAGTTGAAAAATCTTTATAATGTTGTAATCAAAGCTTAGAAAGCAATTCTAGAGGGAGCTCAGAAGACCATAATGGAGATAGGAATGTAAAACTGCTCATAAGGTTTCAGAGGGAAATGAGGGTTCCACTTCGAATTGGATTAGAGGCCATTCATTTTATACTCTGGCAAAGCCCTTAGCTACATTTGCCTCTGTCCTGACACTTTGAGGCTTAACTTTAAAGTGACAGACTAATTAATCTGATGGGGAAATTTTCAAGACAGCACAGCATTAAGTCAGTAACATAGATATTTCTGGTGACTTTTAGCCAAGTTTACTGGGATAATTAGGAGCAGAAAACGAGTAGAAACATTTGAAAAACTTGCAATTTGATCCAAAAGTGCACATGAAACTGGAGTCAAGGGAAAGGATGGTTGTTGAAGAGATTACAAACACTAAAGAGATGCTAAGTGCTTTACTCAAAGATAATAGCAAAGAGTTTGAGGTCATCTCAGGAATTAGTAAGACTACACTGTCTCAGGTTCAAGGATATAAAGTTAAAAATTCCTTTGATAAGAGATCCTGGGGGCACTCTGTTCTAGCAAGTGTAGCTAGGAAGTTGTTTGACCATGCTGAGCTGTATAGACAATCAGAGGCAGCTGCAGCTATGATTCCAGGAGACCTAGGTATTGCACAAGTCAGTTGCAGAGCTTGGTATCATCCACATGGTGCAAGTTCTGCAAGAATGGAAGATGGTAGAGTTAGGGAGTCATAAATACTTCCATCAAGATTTCAAAGGAAGGCCTATGAGGCCAGGAAACACATAAAAGGGTCAGAGTCTCTGTGGGCTACCCTCAAGAGGGCAATTCATGAAGCTACGAATGTGAAGCAGAGTTGGAATGGAGACTTCAGGAATTCAGCGATGCCAATAACATGAACCATCTGCCAAGGAAAGATGCTAGCTGCAGAGAGTCAGGCTAAGGGAGAGACCTGGTGGCTACAACTAGTAAGGCTAAAGGGGCTATTCCAAGCCCTTTGGAAATAACATCTGACCAGTATATATCCTAGATGCTGGATACAGAATTACAGGACCAGTTTGCCCAGCTGGATTTTGGTCTTGCTTTGGCTCTATCCCTTCTCCCTATGCCCCATTCCTCTCTTTTGGAATGGGAATGTTTATTCTGGGCCATTACATATTGAATATGTGTAACTTGCTTTTGACTTTTACAGGGGCTCACAACGAAAAATCAGCCTCGAGTCCCAGATGAGACTCTAGACTTGTAATTTGGGGTAATGCTGAAACTGTTAAGATTACGTCATGACACTCTTGGAGATGAACTAAATATATTTTGCATTGTTTTATGGACATGAGCTTTTGGGTCCAGGAATGGAATGTTGTGGTTTATATATGTTTCCCCCCTCAAACTTCCTATTAATATGGGAATATTCAAAAGTAAAATGATCACATTGTGAGAGCTATAACCTAATCAATCCATCTAGTTTGTATGGAGTGACTTTGTAATAACAGGCAGATGGAGCATGGCTGGAGGAGATGGGTAGCTGGGGTATACCCTAAAAGGGTCATTTTTCCTGTGAGCCCTTCCTCTCTTTCTCTGCTTTCTGACCTCGCTGTAAACTGAGCAGATTTCCTCCACTGGGCCCTTTCTCCATGATGTCTCATTTTGGGCCCAGAGCAATTGAGTCAGCCATCTATAGACTAATGCCTTTAAAACCATGAGCCCCAAATAAATTCCTCTCCTAAATTGTTCTTGTCAGGTATTTTTGGTCATAGCAATGCAAAAGCTAACTAAACATTAGAAAAATTAATTATGGATTATAATGTTTAATACCAAAAATTCACTTCCATTATTCTTACTGCCAACCACCTTTCATTTTCAAGTCAGAATTTGCTTGAGAAGCCAACCCAATGAAAAATGAAGCTCCAAAGAGCAAGTTTCCATCTAAAGATGCAGACAGGAAATGACAAATATCAAAGTGCCAAGAAAAGGTCATGCTAAAGAAAAATAATAGTAGTTGTTGGCTATTGAACACCATTTCCCCAGAGTTATAGCCTCACTTTAAGGCCTCAGCTGCACTGAAAGAAGCTAGTAAGTTCCAAGATGAGAGGTGAGAGTTATATTACTCTTCTCAGCAATGGACTGGCCCTAGCTGTATGGTATTTTTATTGGAAAAAGGAGTTAAAAATATTAAACTCTGAAAGATAGTAACTTTTCTAGCCATAGCTGGCAGTATGGACTCCTCCCAGGTAAAGTGGAGGAATTCAAACAGGGAAAGTGAGGTAGAACCTTTCATTGGCCTGAGAGATCAGATCAGGTCTCTGGATTCTACCAAATCTCAAGTTTCATCCCAAATTCACCACTTCATGGTGCTATGATCCTGAACAACTGCTCAGCTCTCTGAACTTCCAATCCCTTGTCTATAACATGATGCTCCTCTCAACCTGCTCGGTTTTATTTTTCCATACCAATTATCAACCTCCAACATAATTTATAATATGTCTAACCACTATTTTGATAGTTTATCATTCATCTTCCCCAAAGCATATAAGCTTCAAAAAAGCAAAAAGTTCTGTCATGTATAACTGATTAGAACAAATAATTAAAAAAAAAAATCAGAAGATTTCTGTTGGTCTTGACCAAGATATTTGGATTCACTGATGTATTCTCAACCCCAGTGTCTGTGGTAGACACTCAAATTCTTGTTATGTGCCCTTCTCTAATATCAGCCAAAAGAGGACCATGTCTGCAGTGCACATGCTACCAGGCTCTCACTGTCAATGGATGTTGAACTCATTTTCCATCTCTTTTGGGTATTCAAAGAAGTAGCTAAATCTTGTTTCTTTAATAATAGAATTCTACAACTGTAAAGAAAACCCAGGATATCAGAAGGTCTATATTGATACCACCCTGGGTTGTCGACAAAGAGATGCCCCCCAAAACTTTTTGTGGTACTGGGGGTTTAACCCAGGGGAGCTCAACTGCTGAGCTACATTCCTAGTCCCTTTTTTTTATTTTAATACAGAGTCTTGCTAAGTTGTTGAGGCTCGCCTCCTGCAGCCCTATTGCTTCAACCTGATGAATAGCTGGGATTACAGACATGCACCACCATGCTTGGTTCAGATAATCTCAATTATATATTTTTCTTTTTTTTTTAATTTTTTTTTTATTGGTCGTTCATAACATTACATAGTTCTTAATACATATTACACGGTTTGATTCAAGTGGATTATGAACTCCCGCTTTTACCCCGTATACAAATTGCTGTATCACATCAGTTACCCTTCCATTGATTGACATATTGCCTTTCTAGTGTCTGATGTATTCTGCTGTCTGTCCTATTGTCTACTATCCCCCCTCCCCTCCCCTTCCCTTTTCTCTCTCTACCCCTTCTACTGTAAATCATTTCTTCCATTTGTATTCTCTTGACTTACCCCTCCTTTCCTCTTATATGACATTTTGTATAACCCTGAGGATCGCCTTCCATTTCCATGCAATTTCCCTTCTCACTCCCTTTCCCTCCCACCTCTCATCCCTGTTTACTGTAAATATTCTTCTCAACTCTTCGTCCCTACCCTGTCCTTGTTTACACCCCTTATATCAAAGGAGTCATTTGGTATTTGTTTTTTAAAGATTGACTAGCTTCACTTAGCATAATCTGCTCTAATGCCATCCATTTCCCTCCAAATTCTATGATTTTGTCATTTTTTAATGCAGAGTAATACTCCATAGTGTATAAATGCCACTTTTTTTTATCCATTCATCTATTGAAGGGCATCTAGGCTGGTTCCACAGTCTTGCTATCGTGAATTGAGCTGCTATGAACATCGATGTAGCAGTGTCCCTGTAGCATGCTCTTGTTAGGGCTTTAGGGAATAGACCGAGAAGGGGAATAGCTGGGTCAAATGGTGGTTCCATTCCCAGCTTTCCGAGAAATCTCCATACTGCTTTCCAAATTGGCTGCACCAATTTGCAGTCCCACCAGCAATGAACAAGAGTGCCCTTTTCCCCGCATCCTCTCCAGCACTTATTGTTGTTTGACTTCCTAATGGCTGCCAGTCTTACTGGAGTGAGATGGTATCTTAGGGTAGTTTTGATTTGCATTTCTCTGACTGCTAGCGATGGTGAGCATTTTTTCATGTACTTGTTGATTGATTGTATGTCCTCCTCTGAGAAGTGTCTGTTCAGGTCCTTGGCCCATTTATTGATTGGGTTATTTGTTATCTTATTGTCTAATTTTTTGAGTTCTTTGTATATTCTGGTTATTAGGGCTCTATCTGAAGTGTGTGGAGTAAAGATTTGTTCCCAGGATGTAGGCTCCCTATTTATCTCTCTTATTGTTTCTTTTGCTGAGAAAAAACTTTTTAGTTTGAGTAAGTCCCATTTGTTGATTCTAGTTGTTAACTCTAGCGCTATGGGTGTCCTATTGAGGAATTTGGAGCCCGATCCCACATCGTGTAGATCATAACCAACTTTTTCTTCTATCAGATGCCGTGTCTCTGATTTAATATCAAGCTCCTTGATCCATTTTGAGTTAACTTTTGTGCACGGCGAGAGATAGGGATTCAGATTCATTTTGGTGCAAATGGATTTCCAGTTTTCCCAGCACCATTTGTTGAAGATGCTATCCTTCCTCCATTGCATGCTTTTAGCCCCTTTATCAAATATAAGATAGTTGTAGTTTTGTGGATTGGTTACTGTGTCCTCTATTCTGTACCATTGGTCCACCCGCCTGTTTTGGTACCAGTACCATGCTGTTTTTGTTACTATTGCTCTGTAGTATAGTTTGAAGTCTGGTATCGCTATACCGCCTGATTCACACTTCCTGCTTAGTATTGTTTTTGTTATTCTGGGTCTTTTATTATTCCATATGAACTTCATGATTCTTTTATCTATTTCTACAAGATATGCTGTTGGGATTTTGATTGGCATTGCATTGAACTTATAGAGAACTTTTGGTAATATCGCCATTTTGATGATGTTAGTTCTGCCTATCCATGAGCAGGGTATGTTTTTCCATCTTCTAAGGTCTTCTTCTATGTCTTTCTTTAGGGTTCTGTAATTTTCATTGTATAAATCTTTCACCTCTTTTGTTAGGTTGATTCCCAAGTATTTTATTTTTTTGGGGGATATTGTGAATGGAGTAGTTGTCCTCATTTCCGTTTCAGAGGATTTGCCGCTGATATACAGGAATGCCTTTGATTTATGCGTGTTGATCTTATATCCTGCCACTTTGCTGAATTCATTTATTAGCTCTAATAGCTTCTTTGTAGACCCTTTTGGGTCTGCTAGGTATAGAATCATATCATCTGCAAATAGTGATAATTTAAGTTCTTCTTTTCCTATTTTTATGCCTTTAATTTCTTTTGACTGTCTAATTGCTCTGGCCAGTGTTTCGAGGACTATGTTGAACAGAAGTGGTGAGAGAGGGCATCCCTGTCTTGTACCAGATCTTAGAGGGAATGCCTTCAATTTTTCTCCATTCAGAATGATGCTGGCCTGTGGCTTATCATAGATTGCTTTTA
This sequence comes from Urocitellus parryii, assembly GCF_045843805.1. Classification (NCBI taxonomy): domain Eukaryota; kingdom Metazoa; phylum Chordata; class Mammalia; order Rodentia; family Sciuridae; genus Urocitellus; species Urocitellus parryii. The sequence continues at coordinate 170,817,696 of NC_135533.1, read as the reverse complement.
CAATGTTGAGGTATGATCCTGTTATCCCTAATTTTTCTAGCGTTTTGAACATAAAGGGATGCTGTACTTTGTCGAATGCTTTTTCTGCATCTATTGAGATGATCATATGGTTCTTATTTTTAAGTCTATTGATGTGGTGAATAACATTTATTGATTTCCGTATATTAAACCAGCCTTGCATCCCAGGGATGAATCCTACTTGATCATGATGTATAATTTTTTTGATATGTATTTGAATCCGATTCGCCAGAATTTTATTGAAGATTTTTGCGTCAAGGTTCATTAGAGATATTGGTCTGTAGTTTTCCTTCTTTGATGTGTCTTTGTCTGGTTTCGGAATCAGGGTGATGTTGGCCTCGTAGAATGAATTTGGAAGTTCTCCCTCTTTTTCTATTTCCTGAAATAGCTTGAAAAGTATTGGTGTTAGTTCCTCTTTAAAGGTTTTGTAAAACTCTGCTGTATACCCATCCGGTCCTGGGCTTTTCTTAGTTGGTAATCTTTTGATGGTTTCTTCTATTTCCTCTATTGTTATTGGTCTATTTAGGTTGTCTATTTCCTCCTGGCTCAATCTGGGCAGATCATAGGACTCAAGGAATTTATCTATGCCTTCACTATCTTCTATTTTATTGGAGTATAAGGATTCAAAGTAATTTCTGATTATCTTCTGTATTTCTGAAGTGTCTGTTGTGATATTGCCTTTTTCATCCCGTATGCTAGTAATTTGGGTTCTCTCTCTTCTTCTCTTCGTTAGCATGGCTAAGGGTCTGTCAATTTTATTTATTTTTTCAAAGAACCAGCTTTTAGTTTTGTCAATTTTTTCAATTGTTTCTTTTGTTTCAATTTCATTAATTTCAGCTCTGATTTTAATTATTTCTTGCCTTCTACTTCTTTTGCTGTTGTTTTGCTCTTCTTTTTCTAGGATTTTGAGATGAAGTATGAGATCATTTATTTGTTGGTTTTTTCTTTTTTTGAGGAATGAACTCCAAGCAATGAATTTTCCTCTTAGAACTGCTTTCAATGTGTCCCATAGATTCCGATATGTTGTGTCTGTGTTTTCATTTAACTCTAGGAATTTTTTAATTTCCTCCTTGATGTCTTCTAAAACCCATTGATCACTCAGCAACCTATTGTTCATTCTCCAGGTGATGCTTGCTTTTTCCTTTCTTCTTTTATCATTGATTTTCAGTTTCATTCCATTATGATCAGATAAGATGCATGGTATTATCTCTACCCCTTTGTATTGTCTAAGAGTTGCCCTGTGACATAGTATATGGTCTATTTTTGAGAAGGTTCCATGTGCTGCTGAGAAAAAAGTGTAGCTACTTGAAGTTGGGTGGTATAGTCTATATATGTCAATTAAGTCTAGGTTGTTAATTGTGTTATTGAGTTCTATAGTTTCCTTATTTAACTTTTGTTTGGAAGATCTGTCCAGTGGTGAGAGAGGTGTGTTGAAGTCTCCCATGATTATTGTATGTTGGTCTATTAGACTCTTGAACTTGAGAAGAGTTTGCTTGATGAACACAGCTGCACCATTATTTGGGGCATATATATTTATGATTGTTATGTCTTGTTGGTGTATGGTTCCCTTGAGCAGTATGAAGTGTCCTTCTATATCCCTTTTGATTAGCTTTGGCTTGAAATGTATTTTATTAGATATGAGTATGGACACTCCTGCTTGTTTCCGCAGTCCATATGAGTGGTATGATTTTTCCCAACCTTTCACCTTCAGTCTATGTATATCTTTTCCTATCAAATGTGTCTCCTGTAGACAGCATATTGTTGGGTCTTGTTTTTTGATCCATTCTACTAGCCTGTGTCTCTTAATTGGTGAGTTTAAGCCATTAACATTTAGGGTTATTATTGAGATATGGTTTGTTCTTCTATCCATATTTGTTTATTGATGTTACTAAACCTGATTTGTTATCCTCTTTGACTACTTTCCCCCCTTTACTGTCCTACCTCCCATTGTTGGTTTTCAATGTTATTTTCCATTTCCTCTTCCTGTAATGTTTTGCCAAGGATTTTTTGAAGAGATGGTTTTCTAGCTGCGAATTCTTTTAACTTTTGTTTATTGTGGAAGGTTTTAATTTCATCTTCTAACCTGAAGCTTAATTTCGCCGGATACACGATTCTTGGTTGGAGCCCATTGTCTTTCAGTGTTTGAAATATGTTATTCCAGGATCTTCTAGCTTTCAGAGTCTGTGTTGAGAGATCAGCTGTTATCCTGATTGGTTTACCCCTAAATGTAATCTGCTTTCTTTCTCTTGCAGCTTTTAAAATTCTCTCCTTATTCTGTATGTTGGACATCTTCATTATAATGTGTCTAGGTGTGGATCTCTTATGATTTTGCACATTCGGCGTCCTGTAGGCTTCTAGGATTTGGGATTCTGTCTCAATCTTCAATTCTGGGAAGTTTTCTCCTATTATTTCACTGAATAGACTGTTTATTCCTTTGGAATGGAGCTCTGTGCCTTCCTGTATCCCAATGACTCTTAAATTTGGTCTTTTGATATTGTCCCATAATTCTTGGATGTTCTGCTCATGGTTTCTTAGCAGACTTGCTGGGCTGTCTATGTTCTTTTCCAGTTGAAATACTTTGTCTTCATTGTCTGATGTTCTCTCTTCTAAGTGATCTACTCTGCTGGTAGTATTCTCAATTGAGTTTTTAAGTTGGTTTATTGTTTCCTGCATTTCTAGAATTTCAATTTGTTTGTTTTTTATTACCTCTATCTCCCTGTGAAATTGATCTTTTACTTCCTGGATTTGTTTGTCAATGTGATCTTTCATTGTCTGATTTTGCTGTCTCATGTCTTCCTTGAGACTCCAGATCATCTGAAGCATATATATCCTGAACTCTTTATCTGATATTCCATCTGTTGCAGCTATTACCTCTTCTAAAGTTGAGTTGACCTGCATTGCTTGTGGTCCTTTCTTTCCTTGTCTTTTCATACTGCTCGCGTTTCTTTCTGCTTGGTGCAACTGTTGTGTTTTGAAATTTACCCCCTATTTATTTATGTTGCTCTTGTATACTTGAAAAGTCTCCCTTGCAGGTGCGGGCGGCGGCTGTGCCCCTACTCCAATTGGGGTGACGTGTCTACCACGCTGGCGGCTCTCTGGGCCTGTTCCGGTAGTGGAAGGCGGCTCTGCTCTGTCCCTATTCCAATTGGGGTGTCGTGACTACAATGCTGGCAGGTCGCTGGGCCTGTTCCGGGCGTGGGTGGTGGGCTTGGCTGGCGGGATTCCACCTAATGGCAGTCCCTAACCTCCCTGCTTGCTAATTAATGGCTTCTCTGAGGCGCCACGCCTTCTGTAGCTGCGGGGCAGGCCGCGCGAATCAGTTGGCCTGGATCTCTGGGGTCCTGCTGCTGGCTGTTTTGATGTTGCAAGCTGTTGGAGAGTGGTGGTGTATTCTTCAGCTTTCCCGGATGGTGGCCGCTGACTGCCTGGATGGAGTGTCCGCTGTTTTGATGTTGCACTCTGAAGGAGAGTGGCGGTGTATCCTTCAGCTTTCCCGGATGGTGGCCGCTGACTGCCTCGGTGGAGTGTCCGCTGTGGGGGATGGGACTGTACCGCTTCCTTCCCCTTCTGAGATCCCGTGCTCGGCCCAAGGGTCCGTGTGGGCTTGGCTGGTGGGATTCCACCTAATGGCCTTCCCTAACCTCCCTGCTTGCCAATTAATGGCTTCACTGAGGCGCCACGCCTTCTGTAGCCGCAGGGCAGGCCACGCGAATCAGTTGGCCTGGATCTCCGGGGCCCTGCTGCAGGCTGCTGGGATCCCTGGCACTCTATATCAATTATATATTTTTCTATGTACACCCCAGCATTCCCTCCTACCCAGCTTATCTGTCTGAATCACCTCTGACATGTCATAAAATGCCTTCATCATTAAATGAGCACATGTCCTCCAGAGCACAAACTTCCTAAATAAGAAGCCATGAAAACATCTTTAAATTTTTTTTTTGAATGCTTACAGTGCATATCCCTTGCTATAACTTCAGCTGCATTCTAGACAGTTTGAGTCAGGGCTTGCAAGCATCACTAGAAGCTAGGGTCATACTGAAGCAGATAAAGCAGGCTGACAGGAGCCAAAGATTACAATATTCTAGCCTGAGCCACTGGTCACCAGGAAAAGCATTCCCAGATGCTGTATAGCTCCTGGGACCATCTGGAGAATAAGTAGCTCCTTTGGGGGCTTCACTGTAATCCAAGGCCTCAGAAACAACCATAGGTGAGGGTTCTATGTGTGTAATGGAGAAAAGGTGCTACCTTTCCTCTACGTCTTGGATTAGTCTCTGTTTTCATCCTCTTCTTCCAAATGAAAGTATCCTTAGTTTGTCCCTCAAATCCCTCCAAATGGCCTCCACTGGAGTCTCTTGACCACACCCTGTGCATCCCCCAGTGTGAAGCACTGCAGCCTAAGGATGAGCTAGTGGAGCCAGCTGTCATTATCAACTCAAAGATGGACTAAGTCTAAAAGGTTAAACTCCCCGCTAAACAGCCATCTATAAAAGCTATGTTGAAATGTACCATTTTAAGGAGTAAATTATTAGTTTCACTAAAATAGACAACCAGTGGACAGATAGTATGGAAAAATTCAAACTGAAACCTGAGAAAATAGGAAAACAACAGGACCTTAAGAGGAGTAAACTGCTGCCATGCATAATTCCAGATCAATAGATGAATTCAAGGTGATCTCATTTTCATACCTGAGTAAGGAAGGGTGGGGGAAATGACCGGCTCCAAAGTCTGATCAGAAATCTTCATATCTTGGCCAGGGGAAGAAAAAAAAAATATGCCTAGAGCCCATAAAGTGGCTGCCACATAAATACAAGTGTGGGGAACTGCACAGGAAGAATTCAAGGAGACTACTCATTCCTGTTGCATGGGAAGAATGCTGTCAACTGGTCAGGCCTTGCTGACACTTTTTTCTGCCTCAAAGCTTTTGTACCTTCTTTCTGCCTGGAAGAAAAGGCCCACTGTGGCCTTCTCTGACCTTTCTCAGGTACTGTCGTATCTCCTACTTTATTTGTTTAATAAGGGCAGTATGCTCTGAAATTACCTTCTCTTTACTTGCTTGTATATCTCCCCCAGGAGATATGCTCCATGTGGGGCCTTCCCACTAAACATCTCCATTACCAGAACAGACCTGATACCTAGAAAGTGCTTAATAAACATTTGTTAGAGTGATTAAATCAACTAATGGAGGAATCTGGGATCTAACTTCTTATCCTGACTTAAGTCTCAGTAAGCCCAGAGCACTTAAGCAACTCTGTCCACATCCCCAAGTAAGACTATACTTGAGACCAGTCCAGCTATACTTGAGACCAGTCCAGATTACTTCAAGTGGTTTAAAGTAATCCCATTACATGTCTGAACTCATTTTCTAATTGTTGTCACCAATATGAACCAGACTTCACACCCGTGAATGACAATCATTCTTTTCAAAGAAGTCTTCCAATCCTTTAGCTTTTACTTATACACACACATGCACATACCTCAGATGCTCCCTACTTCATAAACTCCTAATCAAATAGAACCCATCAGGCCCTGCAAAGCCTGTCACTGAACTTAATTTCTGTTCTTTCTTCTTCTAAAACTACACCTACTACTTTTTACACCTTCTAAGAAAAACAGCAACCCCCTAAATAATGGATTCTGACATCACTGTTTCTGACTAGAGCTCTTACACGGCTGGCTGGACTGCAGCCATCATTGCTGGTGACCCAGGTTTTGAGATAGGACACAAGGCCAAGAGCACAGTGCAAGCAGAGTGAAGGGCCTCTTTCTTCTCACCTGCTCGTTAGGGGCAGGAAGGAGGAAAATTAGAGGGGATGCTGCAGCTGCCTTGTTAGCCTTGCAACTTGGCCCTCCTCACACCTGGGGTGGAAGAATAATCACCACCATCTCTCCTCTTCCCCTCATTTGCTCATGACTTCAACACCAACAAGGTCTTCTGGCAACTTTATAATCCTAGAAAGAAGGGAGCATACCCTTAAGTGAAAAGTTACAAACAATGTTCTTTCTCCAACAAATGCTTGAGTGCCTTTGGGAGTGAAGGGAGCATGTTGGCTTTGGGGTGCATTTCTTCTCGAGTGTTTACCACTTATACACATATAGTGGGAGAGAAGGAAGCAGGAAGCATTTGGGGGGGATCAATTCCACTTATGCCATTTTCCTTTTGCTTATCATTTAGGCCTAAAGCAATTTCCAGGCAGAACCTCAAACTCAAAAGCAAGAAATGCTGGTTGAAATCTGGAGAACACATACTTCCATGTTTCTCACCCTGCCATCATTTTATCACACTCTCACAAAATTAGATTCCTGGCAATAATATCTTAAAAATCTCTTGTCCTTATATATCCACAGGTAGATAATTTTCAAAACAGTGATGATAAAATGTGATTCAAATGACTGCCTTTGGGTCCCACCTGGTTCAGTTCCTTCATTTATCTTGCACCTTCTCCAAGACCAAGAAAAAGTTGTGAATATATCCATTCCTATCTAAATGCTGCAGTTACTTTTGAAGGCTGCTAGTCCTACTCACAAACTGAGCCAAAGCAATGGAGTGAAAGAACTAGTGTTGGGATCTGGGATGCTATAGTTTAGAACAGAGACTACCTAAGACTACACACTCTTAAGCAATAAATATTTGCTAAAAAAGCAGGAGACTCAAACACAATAAGCCTTACCCATGAAGTTACTGAGCAGTGTTCTTCCATTAAAAATGAAGCAACTTCCCTTCTCCTACAAACAAGCTTGCTGGTTCAACTTCCTTAAGTTCATAAGAGACCTGAGGTGATATTACATAAATTAGATTGTGTCCCTCTGCTCCTCAAAACTCTTGAATGGCTTTCCATTTAATCAGAATAAAATCCAAGGCCCAGATGGGAGCTTCTGAAGGCTCTCAACATTCTGACTTTCTGACTCCTCCCATCTTCTTGGACACTACTCCATTTCAATCTCAAGTACCTTCTCGCTATTTTCCCAAGACTTCCATCTGTCTGTCCCTTCTGCCTCAAAAATGCTTTTCCAGAACATCCATCAAGCCCCCTCACTTCATTCCAATCCCTACTCATGTCATATCAGATAAGTCCTTCCTGGCCACCAAGGGTATAACAGCATCACTTTCCCCTCTTCTCATCCCTCTCCAAGTTCCATCAATGTCATGTGTGAGTTTGGTAATTATCTTCTCCCACTAGAATGCAGTTCTGTGGGAACAGCAGCCCTGCCTGATTGATGCATGACTGCTCCTTGATGCTCAGACTAGTGCCCATAATGCAGCAGATGGGTGAAAGAGAAATGATCCTTAGTGTAGATTAGGTGTTCCTAGAAAGACAGAGAAACAAAAGAAATGGCAAAGGAAACACAGGACCTGCCATTAGTTTTGCCAAAAGTTGGTGACAGAATAACATGAGATTTAACAAGCACCCAGAGTATGACCTGATATCCAAGCATTAATCAACTGACACCAAAACTAGGTCAACTGGTTAATTTCTTCAGCCAACAAGCTTTTCCTGAATGCCTAGGAAGTACTGAATTCTTCTATGCTTTGTGTGGTTCTCAGGAAAGATGAAATATCACTTCTGCTTGCAATATTTCATAATCTTACAAAGCATAAAAGTAGTGTGACTTAAACAGGACTGAGTAGATATAGAATAACTCATACAGGGTCAACAGAGTCAGGGAAGACATCCTAAAAGTTGTTTGTGAAGTTGGCATTAAAGGTAGAGGGTAGATGGGATGTTGAGTTCAAGAGCAGAACTTAAATATTCCAGATAGACAGAATAAGAAGGAAAAATAGATACTGAGTCCCTTGTTTTGAGGAGGGAGGGAAGATGACGGTGTAGTAAGGCTGAGAGTGAGTGATGTGAGAAGTCAGGTGCGACCAGGCAAGAGGAAAGGGTTTTGAATTATAGGACCAAAGGTCTGAATTCAATATCACTTTAAAATATGTATTTCAATCTACAAATGTTTACTGAATACCTATACATAAGAGAAAAGTTAACCACAAAGCAGTAGATCCTTATGTGCCCCAGAGGTGGTGGAGACCAGGCTACAACAGCAACCAATGTTTTCTGGATGCTCACCAGGGTCCTGAGTACTTCTCTCTGCGCTCCGCACCTGTATCAGTCCATTTAATCCTCTCAACAATTCCAGGAGGTGGGTACTTATGTTCTAGATAAGGAAACCAAGGCTCTGAGCAGTTGCTTGATTATCATCACCCAGTTATAAGTGATGAGGTCAGGATTTAACTAAAAGAATTTGGTCCAAAGCCCATGCCCTTCACTCATACTCTTGTTATCACATGTCCAGACAACAGGAATTAAAACCATGATGACCACAGTTATTTTGTGAGTAAAAATCAGGACACTCATGCTGACAAAAGATGTTTGAGCTGCTTCTGATTATGAGAGACAGACAGAGATGGTGTTTGGATGCCAAAGTAATAGAATTTCTAGGACATTTCATGGAAGTGAAGAAACAGAAGTTCTGAAATTAGGTCTGCCCTCTAAAACCTGAACCAGGTCTTGAACAGATAAGTGCATAAACAACAAGTAACAATCCTAAGTAAGAATTAAACCAGGAAAGGTCACTGAAAGAGCACTCAGTGTCTAATCTCAACCAGACAGAAAAGGCTCTCCGAAGAAGCAAAGAAGAATCATAAACCTGAAGTAATAGTAGATGAAACGAAGGAAGGGCAATCTAGGGAGAGAGAACAATTTGTGAAAAAGCTGAGGTGAAAAGGAGTTGAACTTGTTGGGGGAGGGGGCAATGTGGCAGAACAGTCATGGACAAAGTGGCAGTAGCATAAACCAAGACTGACAGGCAGGAGGGCAGAACACCCAGCTGGGTCCATCCGGGGCTGGAAGTTTTCTGGGCAGAGGTAATGAAAGAACCAGAGAGAAGAACATTGATCTAAAAGGTCTGGGATCTAAGTTGGCCCAGGGTCACACAGAAGGAAGGACAGGCCAGGGTTGCGCTGAGCAGGCAAGATGAATGGAGAGACAGGCTAGTAGGAGGATGTTAGAGGTTTAAGAGCTGACACAGGGTCATGCCACAAGGTCATGATGATAGAAAGGTAGTGAGTGAGCAAGGACAGAAGGAAAAGCTTCCTTGAAACAAAATGCCAGAGTGTTGGAGGGGATATTTCTACTATTTACCTGAAACAGCTAGAAAAGAAGACCCCAAGGTAGTTACCAGGGTCATCAGTGAACCAGGAAATGTCTGGACAGTTGGAAGACCGAAATGACCTCGACACTGGGCAAAGGGCTGGCTACAGTCATCCAGCTAGATGAGACCAACCTTGACTCCACTCTGCTCTGTCTCCGCATAGCTACAGTCCATCCACAGCTGCAGGAAGTCACACTCTCAGAACAACTTAATACTTGCAGAATATCTACACCTGATTTGCCCCTCCAGGTGAAACACACACTTCAGGAGCCCCTACTTTATCCCGTAACTTTTTTAATGCCCAGTTTTGCAAATATTTACAATAACTAGCTGGATCATTAAGGAGAACATACAGCTATTCAGCCATTGTCCCCAAAACATCATTCTTCTTACAGTTTCTCAGTTTATAAATTATGCTAAAGATAAAGAGCCTCATAAACAATATTAATAATGAAATACAAGACATGACATTCATTTGATAAAATATTCATTAAGGATTTAATTAAATTGGGGTGAAAAAAGATTCCGATTTCTTTGTGAGGAAAATCCCTATGGATCTGAAGATTCTTTATAATCACACATCTGTCATGATTCAGAAGTTCTAGTAATCACAGCAGCAATACTGCAGCAAAATGGAAATGTGCATGGAGTGGCTAAGAAATCTTAGTGCTCTCAAAAAATGCAAACATGACAAAATATTAAGACCCTTTCTCAGAATAGGGGATACAGGCTAGTGGAAGAACACTTGCCTAAAGTGTGGGAGGCCCTGGATTTGATCTCTAGCAACAGGGGCTGGGAGAGAGGCTGGCTGCACCAGAGCCTCTGTAGCTGGGGGGTAGAGTGAGGCTTGCCTGATAGCCTCTATATCCACACCCTCCTAGAGTTCTCTGGCTCCACCCAAGAGCATAACACTGGAATAAGGGACAAAAAATCATTAGTCACCTCCACAAATTCAGTTTATGTGAAATACTTCTCTGAACTCTCCCCAACTTCATATAGAACCCAAATAAAGTAGAGCTCAAGCTTGGTTGCAATTATCTGTGCATCTCCCCATCTATTAGGCCACCAGCCCCGGGCTATAAGCAGGGCTAGGTCTGAGTCACATTTCTGTTCTGGTGCAAAGAAGAGAAAAAAGGCAATTCAGGGTGCTCAGCAAACACTGATGGATGAGTCAGAGGATGAAGGCTTATCCCCAAGTCTTCAGTGTCCCTCCCAGATGGGTCCTTGGAAACATAAGGAAAGTAATCCTTTGAGGATGTCAGGGAGATAGAGCATGAATCTCACCCCAACAAGTCAAGGATTCCTCTTGACACAATTCCTCTTGACAAATCAGTTGCCCTTATAATAGGAGTCATTTTAAAAAAAAAAAGTGTCCTATTCCTGAAGAAATACCTCTGGGAATTTACATAAATAATTCAAAATTTGAAAATACTATGAATGCATTATTTCTTATGTTGAAGTATACCATAAGGATCTAATAGAGTAAATTTAAGTAGAACAACTTGTTGGCATGGACACAGCCTTAAATCAGTATCATAGAGACCAGGTATCAGAAGTCTGTCAATCATTAGTTATTAAATTGACAATACTCAGATATAATATTAAATGGATTTATTGTTCTAATTCCCTACTATATTTTCCTTCTGCATTACAGGGTCTTCTTGGAGAGCCAAAAAACTCAGCTATTAGTAAAGTAACTCCAAACAGGATTACTTGCCCCTTAAAGTTCCACTTCCTAATCAGGGATTGAGTAAAAAAAAATCCTCCCAGAAGTATGGTAAAGATAAAAGGTGGTCTAGTTCAGGTCCACTATTTCCATTCTTTTCTTTGAGCCAATTAATCTGAAATATGTATCTCCAGCCTAGTTCTCTCTCCAGAGTTCCAGAACTACTTGTCCAGCTCCTGCTCAATGTTTCTACTTTCATATTTCACAGGCATCTCAAAATCAGGATGTCCCAAATCAAATCCATGATCCTGTGTTCTGTCCCCAATATGGCTTTTTCTCCAAGGTTTTCTAACTCAGAAAATGGTCCTACCACCTTCTTAGCCAAAATCTTGAGTGTCTTAACTACTTTTTCCTCCTATACCACAACCGAACAGTCCCAAACTCCTCTTCATCCTACTCCTTAACAATTCTTGAATCTTTCCTCTTCTGTCCATCATGGCTGTACACAGCTATATTCTATAACACCATCTCCCTGAAACTATTCCATCAGATAGATGCATGATCTGGCTGGCCAATTTTGTTCTTGCCATCCTCCATGGATTTCCACTCAAGAATCAAAGCAGTCTTCTAAAACACACATCACTCTTTCACTTAAAACCTTCAGTGGCTTCTCATAGTCGTTAGGACCAAACTAAAGAACTTACCCTGGCCCTCCATGATGGAGGCCTATAGTCTTCAACTCCCTGCTCCCTCACTCCAGCCACGTGGCACTCCATCCAGCTCCCTGAACTGGCAGTGCCCCAAGTAATCCTCATGACTCTTTCCACCAAAAGAAAGCCAACACAGCATCCCAGTCTCACTTACCTACAAATGTCTCCAGAAAACCTACCTTCACTCCTCAGACTAGGGTAGGTCCATCATCATCTGTCCCTCAACTTATTGTATTATTTAATAACCTTAATTATAATATAAAGTTCATGAAATTAAAGACTGCCTTGCTTTGAATTAAAGGATTTTAGATTTGGTTCAATTGTTCACTGGCTGATAAGTAAACTTGAGCAAGAATTTTATCCTCTCTAGATCTCAACTTCCTCATCTATTAGATAAAAATATTTAAAATCAGTGTATCTAACTCAGAAGGTTAGTAGGGGTGACAGCAAAAAGCAGCCTCTGATTTTTGAAGCTCTCTATAAAGAATTACTACTATTAGTTTTATAATACTAGCAGATAGTATCCAGTTCTTGTAACATTTTTTGTGGACTATGATGACTTTAAAACACTTTCAGTGGATTAATTTCGCTCTGATGTTTTTACAATACCATTCTTATCACTCAAGACAGTATAGGCTGTCGCAAAATCTGAATAAGGAACTTTTGCCTGAGAATAAAGAAAACCAGGGAAGAGGCTTCTGAAAAACAGGATAGGGCCTGATGGGACAAGGAGCTCTGTCTTTCAAGGGAGAAAACACACAGAAGAGGGGCAAGGAAAACTCAGTGGGAAAATCCTCTTCTTTCCTTTGCATGACTTCCTCTGGCAGATGCATTTGTCCCGGGGATGTTACCCAGTCTAGGAGGGACTGATGCCCTTTCCCTCCTATCCACAAGGTATGCAGCCATGTCACTAGGATGCTCAGGGGAGTTCCCCTTCCAATGCTGTCCAGAGGTGAGAGCTTTCTGGACCATTACACACAGATCCTATACGAGGTTGGGAGCTTGTTTTGCTCCTGAGACCCCTGGAACTATTTAAACCAAACGTGGAAGAGAACAAAAGTCTAGAAAGAAACTCTTGGAGGCAGGGACTCTAGGTAAATACTCCGACAGGGCCTTGTAGTTTGCAGTGTTGCAAATTGTTATGCAGGCTTCTCACCACCTGCCTGTGTGAGTTTCAGCTTCATCTGTGGACCAAGCATAAAACTGTCAGCTGTGCCTCCCTCACTAGAAAGCTGTCCAGGTTTGACAGAGGGACATGAAAACACTTTGTGAAAGACATAGCCCTGCATGCTTGTGCTAGAGATTTGCCGTTCCCTCCCAGGAGAGCCTCACCAGGGCAGAACAGGGCCATTAGCAGGTTAGCTCTGGGGACATATTATGAGGTGGCTCAGACCCTACCCCGGTAGGAAAACAGAGCTCCCCTGCACAAGGACAAAGTCTTCACTCTTTCTCCTTGAATCAGGTGTTCAATTCATGTGACACCAATAAAAGCATGTTAGGGGAGGTAGAATCACAAAGCAGGCTTTGATAATGCTGTGATGAAAATAGGTCAACCTGCTTTAAGATGCAAACCGGGCCTCAAACCAGAGTCTGTCTGTTTGCTTCCTGTCAAAAATTTTTTCATAAGAAGGCGACAATACTTCTGGCATCAGGACTGTAAGTGGGGCAGCCACATCTGCTAAAAGCAAATCCAAGCTACATGTTGTTGATGACACCCTAGACTGACTCCCAGAGTCCTGGTTCCCTATGTGGGAATGTGCCTCAGACTACAAGGCTCAGGAGGGACGACACTGGAGGCCTCTCTGGGCAGGCAAGACGTCTCATCTCAATCATCAGCACTGTGATTCACCTTCCTATTTCTATTAATTAAACTTGTTTTATGAGGCAAGCATTTCACAGAAGTCTAGGTGTGATTAGACAAAGGCATGTGAAGATGGCAGCTCTGACCCACATTAAAAATGAATTAGGCAGCTCAAATTGACACATCCCTTTCTTTGAAAAAAAAAAAACTGAAAGCATAACGAAAAATGCATGAATCAAGCTTTTCATTCTTTAAGAAGGCCTCAGGCACAGGTATAATTTTGGGATCTCTGTCTATTAAGACATTTTTTTTTCCTCCAAGTCACTCCTCACATGTTTACCACTTTTTTTCCAAAGCAGAATCAAGATCCTCAAATAGAGTCATTTTGGCCACATGGCTAGCAGAAAGGTGGATACACTGTGCAGACACACACTCTCTTAAGCCTTTCATTAAGCAAATATACGCAGGACAGCATTTACAGCAATCATCTTACCAACCCCATCTTTCAGTTTTCCAAGAATATCAAAGAGGCTTTCTTTGACCTTCAAGAAACTTCCGGTTATGCTAAAGAACAAAACCCCAACACAACTGGAACCCTGAGAAAGTAATCAAAGACAAGCTCCCCAAGAATAAGAACTTCTTTCTTTCCAATTCCTGTCTTAGGGCATGTCAGTGTTAAGCAGCAAAGGGACAGATATTTGGGTGGCCAGGCAGAGGAACAGAAGGGCTTTAAATGTAATAAAATGTTAAATATGGAAATAAGCAGTGAAGATTATGCTGGCTTTAGATAACAGAAAATGGGGACATCCAGAAGAGAGAGCACATCCATCTACTCCCTCCCCCACCCCAATCCCATGCTGCACACATCTCAAAGCTTCTTATGATACATACTACATGGCAGTAATAATAGCTGCTGATGTCTGCCGCTTTCTGGTCCAAAAACTTGCTGAGGGTAGAAGCCATGTGCATGTGTTCAGTGTTCACCCTCAGTACAGACTAAATGACTGGCAAGCTACTGAATGAAAAAGAATGGCCTAGAAGAGCAGGTGAATGAGAGTGACGATAACATGGAATGTCCTGGTCTTACCTGGATTAGGACCTGCCTGTCTTGGCCTGTCACCCTAACAATACTACATGCAACAGCCAATATCCTTCCAAGAGAGACCAATGCCGTTGGTTGCAAAAGCTAAATATTTTCCTTGTACTTTTCTAAAAGGGACTTAGAAAAAGGGGCCCACTCCTCTCCCTTGAGCTCATAGAAGTCAGATGGGGAAACAAACGACCTTCTTGATTCAGCATCTGTGTACCCACCAAACAAAATGCCAAGGCAGCTGCCCACATCCCTGCCTCTGCTGGGAACCTCATATCCACCTGGCAGAGCTCTCAATGTTAAATGGAGTGCAGACTCACCAGGAAGAAAGCTCCTGAGGAGAGACCCAACTGATGGTTTTGCAGCCCCAGGAGTCCTTACACTGCCTATGATAAGTAAGGGTTGCTGCTGGCACAAGCTGTTCTCAAGTCAAGAAGGGTTGGTGTAGATTTGGCTTCCAGGCATCCACACCTGGTAACAGGCAGAGATGTATATTTAGGTCCAGACCTACACCTGAAGATCATGGAGTTTAAGAGCCCTGTGGAGAAAAGACAGCCAAGCTGCATTTGGCAGATGCTGGCCAGACAGCCCCATCTCCCAGCTGGCTGAAAGGATGTGCCAAAACTTATCCCTGTGCTATATGAGGATTCAGGTTGGGACCAGGCAGGAGAGTGACATTGGAAATGTCTGCTCTACACAGATTCAGCCGTAGGATCCTAGAAGTAGCAAATCCTTTAAAAAAAAAAAAAAAAAAAAAAAAAACTATTACAAGACAGCATACATATGGATGTATAGCCACACACAAGACTTTTTTTTTTTTTCATGAACAAACATTACATATAGGTTTCCAAGACCAAGTTCTAGGTGAGAAGAAGACACAACCCTGCCCATGGAGGTCATATGGTGTAAGGAGATTAATAACCCATGCCTGAGAACAGTGAAGGCTTTTAAAGTGAAGGAAACTTTCCCCAATATATTTTATAAGATTTGGGAGGTTTTTCATATTTTTTAATATAAACCTAGGTCAACCTTCTTCCAAGGCTCTCAAGGTACATATTCTTCCGAAGGAACAGAGACTCTAAAAATCAAAGGTAAAAGGTACACTATACACAAAATCATGTGTACAATATCAGAAAGCTCCCTGAGCACCTCAAACCCACTGCAAGGTTCCTGTCTCAAAGGAAAGTTGACTGCTCCAACTCACCAGGCTGTTTGCACCAACAGCACCAGAGCAGGGAGCAGGAAGGAGGGTTGGGACACCATGAGTCACAGCCTGCAAAGGGGAAGAACTCAACTTGGCCAAGCTGCTGAGCTCCCTAATCCTGGGATTCCTAATCAGCTGACCCTACCAAGGGATACAGTCCTGACCCTTCTTATCTGATGCTTGTTCCTCTGCCTAGAATGCTTTCTCCTGCACTCTCCAAGGGTTCAAATCCTAGTCACTCTTTCCAAGTCAAGCTCAGATACCCCTCCTGTCAAAGCCCTTACCAGCCCCAACTGCCATGAGGAAAGCTTCTTGCTCCTGAGGGTCCAATGCACTTTCTCTGCCTTCCTTTGGGTCACCAGTAACTTTATAAATTGAGTGATAATGCTTCCTGGTGACTTACGTCCCCTCTCTTTAGACTTGGATCCTGAAACGTCAGGCTTGCACACAAACTGAATCTTCCACAGGATAGCCTGGCTCAGGACCTTAAACAAGATAAAAATGTTAAGCAGGGGGTGCAGAGCCTGTGCATAACCACAATGAGCAGGAGGAGGCCCTCAGATGTAGGCTGACACAGAAATTAGCATATGCTTGAGAACAGTTGGAAGGCTCCATTGGAGACAGCTGTTTCAAGACAACCAGACACTATCCTGATTCCCAGCAGTAGCCACAAATCTAGAGATGTGGGCAAAACAAAAATCAATCAGTTTCTCTGTTAAAAGCACCAGCCCTGTGGACCTTCTAGCATCTCCACCTGAACTTTATCAGGAAGCAGAGATGAGCAAGATGACAACGGGCAAGGTTTTGAGTTCCAGTTCTGCTTCCTTCCAGCCCTGGGACTGTGAGTCTCTCCATGGGTCTCAGCTTTCCTGTATTTAAAATGTGAATATTGAATTACAACTCAATCTTTTGAACCCTGAAGTTCTAGAAAGACTCTAAGAATTTAGCAAACACTCTAACAATGGACAGGACCCTGAAAAAGTTACAGAAGAAATGTTAAGATAAGTCTCTTTCTTTTAGTGGGATTAGCTATCTACTGGGGGAAAATGAGATACAAAAATAACCATTAGGTAACTGAAATTATATTGCACGCACCTGCCTAGGAGAAGTATTCTACAAACATTCTACAAGGTTAACAATGATCACCTCTGGCCTGTGGATAACCGTTACAGCTTTCTGTGGATTTCCACAGTTTCTATACTGACAATGTGTCTATAGAATTATTCGTGCTTACTTTGCATGTATTAATTTAGATAAAATAAGGCAGCAATTCTCAGTGGACTGAGGAGTAAGTGTGTATCCACTAGTCACACATCCAGTATAACAGGATTCTATCATGTTTTAGTGACAAGCACAAGTCCTCACATATGTAAGGCTTAACTTGAACTAAGCTTTCAAATTCATTGTTTCTTTTGAGCTGCATAAGCCATCCTCAAGATAAGTAGAGTAGTGATTAGTGGCCCCATTTGGAAAGCAGGATTCTGACAGGCTGAGATAAGACACCTGACCTACTTCACAAGGCCTCCAGATTAGTCAGGTGGCCAGACCTGGGTCTTCCAAAATCAATGCACCTTCCTTCATCTGACACTACTTCCCAATGCAATTTCCTAAACAAATGTCAATGGCTGCCATGTGCCAATCACTGAGTTAAACATGTATGTAAAATGTATATATGAAGAGCTTGAGAACTAAAGAAGCTGAGATGAAGTCATGACTCCATTTCTAGAATGAACTGCTACTACTAAAATGCAAGAAAGATAGGTATATCCCATTCATGTATTCATTCACAAATATTTCTAAGTTCCAACCCTGGGCCAAGAACTGAACTAGGCACAGCAAAATAAATGTTGAGCAAAATAGAGGTGGTCTCTGCCTTCACCCTAGTAATAGAAAGGCCAAGTGAGGTTATAAGGTTATTAGGATGTATTAGCACAAACCTGTCCCTTCACCTAGAGGAAGTCACAATTCATACTCTACAAAGGTTGTCAGATAGGTAAACAGGATTAATTCAAGCAACCTTTATATATTCACCCTAATAAGCACCTATCGTGTGCAAAGCATAATAGTAAGTACTTAAGAAACACAAAGGAGCTGACCAAGTGTCTACCAACTGCTTTCTCTATTCACTGCGTAAGACATTTTAAACCACTCCTAACCAGTGCCAAGCACTCACTGAGTGGACCTGTCACTAGAACAAGAGAGCCAAATGAAATCAGACACATCCCAAACACCGGGGGACAAATGAGAACACAAAGGAACACTTGATTTTTCACCTTTCTAACTTTATGGGCCTCCCATATATGACATCATATATTCCTCCACAAACCCCTCAAAACATTTTAAAGAAAAAAAAAGCAGATATAATCTTTATTTTTCAATCATAGAATATCCAGATGATACTAAATCATTCTTTCATATAAAGAGTGTGTGAGAGAAAGAATATCATTTTCACAATGAGCTGTAGGGCAACACAAGCTGTAGTGGTCTCTGCACCTCACCTACCCGGAGTACATTAAAATCCAAAAGGCAACAGCAACCTGACCACCTAATGGGAATACAGCCCTTTCATCTTTCTGCAAGCCTCACCCTGGTTTACTTCTGGCCATCACTGCTAAGTGTGGAGGAGCTCCACACAGCATGTGGGGCCTGGACAGCACTGCCTCAACCTTGTGTCCTTGCAACCAAAGACTCTCCTTATGCCTGAACCAGAGAGTCAACAGTACAGTATTAAAGGGAACGGACTCAACATACCCAAGCCACACACCCTTCCCACCCCTCTGGGATCCTAAGTTCAGGACAACCATTAACATGAATGGTATTTTTTAAAATCTTCAAGTAAATACAGTTTTGTTCATTTCTATGTTAACAGAACAAGATATGAAGATTCATGAGGGAATTCATTTTAAGAAACAAAATAACTACTTTTTGAAACCTTGGAAAGGATATTGTTTCCTAAATGATATGGTATTTTGGTTCAGATGTCATTTATAAGGCATCTTATAAATGTGGTGGTGCCTCATAATACAAGGTCTTTTAAGTAAAAGAAACCAAAATAGAAAACTACTTGGGGAAATGCTTCAAAATTAATTAAGGGAAGAGAAATTTGATTATGATTAACTAAAGTTCAAGTTATGATTTGCTGTTTTTAACACAATTGCTCAGTCCATCTGCTTGATTCCAGAATGTCTCAGAATGTCTTTTCTGGTTATTTTGCATTTGTTGAATGAGCCTGCCAATGTCAGCTTTAGCGTACTATTTAAAGTAAAAATATTAGACAGTATTCTAAATTGCAGTTTAGAATTATCCACATGAAGTTACCTACAATCCTGGCTCTGAGAGCTAGTCCCTACATAGAGAGGTGAAAGCTAACTCTGGATCTTTTTCCCCCAACCCTGAATGACCACTCTGTAGCTCAGGCCTGGCTACAGGCTATCAGAGGGTCCCCTCCCTATCCTCAGTATACCTAATCCTAATCTAAGCCTCATCTCTTCCTCAACACTCTTCAATGGCTTCCTGACTATGGTCCCACCTCTGTTCTTCCCCTCTCCTTCATGCCATCTAAATATGCCCTAAAGCACAACACAGACTGATGATACATCAGCCTCTGAACAGACTATGTAATTCACAATACCCAGTGCAAAATTAAAATGCAGGGTCCCTTGTTTTGTAAGTACTAGGAATTTCAAGATGATGCCAGCAAAGCATTAAGCCAAGCATGAGGCAGGCCATGGGACACACAGCCATGTCGTCTTCCCTGGAGAACAAGGACCTGAATAATCACAGCACCACACTTCTGTCATTCAAGGTTCTCTACACCTGGCTCCACCATGCCTCCCCCTGGTAGACCTCACACTTCAGAAACACTGTACTCAAGTTCATCCTTCACCACCTTACCATCCTATTTGTTCATACCATCTCGGCGGCAGGAAGGAGCATGGGCAGGGGAAGAGGGCTCTCTCTTCTGTGCCCTCATCTGACCTCAAACAAATTTCTGAGTAGCCAGAACTCTTTATGACAGTCTTCCTCCACTAGAGTAGGAAGCAGCACTACCCACAGAAGCTGGCAAAAAGTGAACTTCAAGAATGAATGAATCCCCTCCCTTCCCCTCTCTCTGCTTCTTCATTCCTTTCTTGCACCCCTTCTTGCTCCCTACAGCTATGAAAGTTAACCCACCTGCCTCCCTCAGGCACCATCAAGCCCTCCTGCAGGTGCCTGCTGGCTCTACCCTGGGCTTCCCAGAGTGTCTCGCTTCCACACACCCAGAACTTTCCCATATTCCACTTCATGTCACAATATGTGTACGCTGAACTTAGAGACATCCCAGGAAAGGGGCTCTCCTCTCTCCTTTCCAGCTCCCTCACAGTGCTATGGGGTGTTTTATATTTATAATAATATGTTATATAATATATAATGTGTAATATTATAAATTATATATATCACAGAGTCTCCAAAAGTAAGTTTAAGGGTTTTTTTTAAGTTATAGATGGACACAATATCTTTATTTTTGTTTATTTTTATGGGGTGCTGAGGATCAAACCCAGGGCCTCACACGTGTGAGGCAAGTGATGTACCACTGAGCTACAATCCCAGCCCCAAAAGTAATTTTTGATGAGGTAACAAACATTAAATTTCCTCCTGCCCATACCCTACTCCCTTAACACAGGTCTTTTCCAAACACATGAAGGCTGCAACTAAGCTGAATTAAAAGCTTGTAAAAGATATTCATGGTGGCAGCATCAACTTAATGTTTTAAAGGAGTACGTCTGGAACCAACATAACGAAGTTGCATTCCCTAAGAGCTAAAATGAAGGATGAGAAAGGCTGGATTCTACCTACTGGGAGTTCTGCATGCCCACAATGCCCACAGCTCTTTGCCTGGGTCGCCCCACAGTCCACACACCTCTGAGAAGCCACTGTTATCATCTCACATGCTGTGTAGCCCAATTCCACTTCTGGTGAGAATCTCCTCCTCGGTGGGAAGTCCTTTGCTTATGTGATTTATACAGAGGTGACTTCATCCTATGCCATCGCAGGGCCAGAATACTGTATTCCCCTGGACACCACAAAAAGGACAGAACAGACTGTGCCTGAAGCCAAGTACTCAGACACCTCCACGGAATTTATTTTTTTCTATTGGAAAAAAACCATTGAGGCTGAGCTGCCAAGCTGTTTGAATAGGAATTTGGGGCTGCCTGTGGCCACTTCACCACCACATCTGAGGAGAAAACCAAGCTTAGACCACCACCGCTGGGGTATTTTAAGAGACATCCCCCCTCACTGAGCCTCATGTGACAATTGAGGTCAGCTGGACCCTGACTCCCTTTCATTTTAATCAATTTAAGAGTCCGAGTCGGTACAATTCTCCAGGGAAGTAGCTATTGCCTCCACCTTACCCATGAGGAAGCAGATTTCAGGATCTAGCAAAAACATTCCTGACCACATAGCCAGTGAACAAGAGGGCCAGGAATCTTACCCAGAACTCGCAAATCTCACAGTTCTGAGAAGGCCTTCTACAAGATGAAGGGAGGAAATTATCATTAAGAACTATATTAGTAACATGAACTAAAGTAACTTGCTCTTAGAATGATCTAAAATAAACACATAGGTGAGCAATGTGTGCATTTATCAGTTCTACTTAGAGATCAAATGAATGGATATTAAAATTTAATGGAAAAGAGGACTGTGGTTATTTGCTAATGACATGGGGTAAATTCTCACTGGCTGCTACTCAAGCTGGCTGCCATGTTCCACCAGATGTAAAGGCCAAAAATAAGAACTGTGGCAAAAGCCAGTTCAACAAATTCAAGAACAATGTAAATAATGGCTCCATAATCACTTATTATGGGAGGTTACACCTATCAGAAGCACATTCCTAAATTTTTAAGGTGAGGGCAGGAAGGGTCATCAGGTCCTCCACAGAGACTGCCTCAATTCATTCTCAGCAGCAGAATGCTAGACTGGAAAAACCATTAGTCTGACAGAAGATGGAGATTCTCAATGTTTTTATGGGAAGACATTTCAGAAAGCAATGACTCTGGCTCAATAGCTTTTAGTAATTTTGTACACTGAAGATTTCACTGAGAATCCTCTCATCTGCAGGATAAATTTTACATAAACCTATTTAAAATTTCAAAGAAAACCTTTCATTGGTTAGTGTTTTATTTTAGGAAAGTAAACAAGGTACGATAGAAGCAAATATTTCCCAGTTGAAAGATTGGAACACTCCCTATGTAGGTCGTGTGCCTTGTCTGAAGCCAAAACCCCCAGGAAAACCACCAAAGAAAAGGTACAACAAGGACCATGAAAGCTGCCTGCTTTGTCAAGGTTCAAAGGTGCAAATATACATTGGAGAAAAGATAGCCTCTTTAACAAACGGTACCGGGAAAACTGGAAATCCATGCACAAAAAAAAAAACTCAAGTGGACCAGAGACTCAGACTCAGAACAGAGATCCTGCATTGAATAGAAGAAAATGTAGACCCAAATCTTCATCATGTTGGCTTAGGACCTACTTCCTTAACAAAAAAGCACAGGAAGTAAAACCAAGAATCAATAAATGGGATGGATTCAAACCAAAAAGCTTCTTCTCAGCAAAGGAAACAATAACATGAAGGGAGAGCCTACAAATTTGGAGAAAATCTTCACCACATGTACCTCCAATAAAGCATTAATCTCTAAGATATACAAAGAGCTCAAAAAACTTAACACCAAAAAACAAACAACAAAACAAAAAAACCCAATCAATAAATGGGCTAAGGAACTGAACAGACACTTTACAGAAGAAGAAATACAACTGATCAACAAATATATGAAAACGTGTTCAACATCTCTAGCAATAAGAGAAATGCAAATCAAAACTAAGATTTTCATCTCACTCCTGTCTGAATGGAAGTCATTAGGAATACAATCAACAATAAGTGTTGATAAGGATGTGGGGAGAAAGGCACACTCATACATTGCTGATAGGGCTGCAGATTGATACAGCCACTATGGAAAGCAGTATGGAGATTCCTCAGGAAACTGGGAATGGAACCACCATTTGACCCAGCTATCCCACTCCTTGGTTTATACTGAAAGGATTTAAAATCGGCATACTATAGTGACACAACCACACCAATGTTTATATCAGATCAATTCACAATAGCTAACTATGAAACCATATATGCTCTTCAACAGACGATCAGTTCAAGAAAATGTGGTATATACACACAATATAGTACTCAGCTTTAAAGAAGAATGAAATTACATCATTTTCCAGAAAGTGGATGGAAGTGAAGAATATCATGCTGGGGCTGGGGATGTGGCTCAAGCGGTAGCACGCTTGCCTGGCATGCGTGCAGCCCGGGTTCGATCCTCAGCACCACATACAAACAAAGATGGTGTGTCCGCTGAAAACTAAAAAAAATATTAAAAAAAAAATTCTGTCTCTCTTTAAAAAAAAAAAAAAAAAGAATATCATGCTAAGCAAAATAAGCCTGTCCCCAAAAAAAACAAAGGCCAAATGTTTTCTCTTACATGCAGATGCCGATCCATAATGGGGGGTGGCTAGGGAAGAATGGAGGAACTTTGGATTGGGCAGAGGGGAGGGAGTAGAGGAAAGAAGTATGTGGGGGAGTATGGCAAAATGAGTTGGACACTGATATCCTATGTACATGTATGATTGCATGACAGTATGATTTTGCATGGGGTACAATCAGAGGAATGAGAAGTTGTGCTCCATACGTGTACAATGTGTCAAAATGGATTCTGCTGTAATGTATAACTAATTATAACCTTCAAAAGTTTCAATGTCGAGAGAAGTTTCCCCCAAGACAAAAGTTTCCTCCCAGCTATAATCTCTCAAGACAGCTTTGGGAAAATAATTGTAATATTTTTTCATTATCTGTTTAGTCGTTTTTCCCATAGTTTTATTGAAGTATAACTGAAGTACAATAAAATGCACATATTTGAAGTATGCAATTTGATCAGTTTTGACATGTATGTAACCAATACAATCAATATAAAAAGCATTTTCCATTACTTGTTTTAATTTTAAAATCATTCAGACTGTCTTTTCTGCATGATTTATTACATTAGAAATCATTCACCTTCAGATATATAGAACTCCACACCCTACACTCCACATGTCAACTATTTCAAAATTAAACAGCACACTTATAAATATCCCAGAGGTCAAGGAAAAAAGCACAAGTAAACAAAAAGTGCTTTGAACTAAGTGCTTTGAACTAAGTGATAATAAAAGCTTAAACTAAGTGATAATAAAAGCTTAAAATATCTCTGGAATGAAACAATACTCAAATGAAAATTTATAACTTAAAGTACTTGTATCAGAAAGCTAAAAAAATCAAATTGTTTTCAAATTATGTAGTAGGAAGGAAAAAATAAGAGTAGCAACAGAAATATAAGGGCTAAATTTTTTAATTTTTTTTAATTATAGGTGGACACAATGCCTTTTTTTTACTTATTTTTATGTTGTGCTGAGGATTGAACCAAGTGCCTCACCAGTGCTAGGCGAGCACTCTGCCACTGAGTCACAACCCCAGCCCCAAGCAAGAAAAAGGCAAGAACACAAAAATTAATATCAATAGGAAGGGAACTATCAAAATAATCCTCCCGAAGCTAAAAATATATTAAGGTAATTTTACAATTGTAAGCCAACATATGTGATAGCTTACATAACATGGTCTATATTAGAGAAGTATCCATGTGCTACTGAGATGAAAGGCATTCAGTCATTGATGGATGGAATGTTCTATATATGTCTGTTAAGTCTAAATTATCAATTATATATTTTTTTACTTAGAGCTTCTTTGTTTTTGTTTGGAGGATCTATCCAGGGTGACAGTTACCCAGTATTTTTTTGTTGTAGTCTATTTGATTCTTGAAATTGAGAAGGTTTTGTCTGATATACATAGATCTCAATTGTTTGGGGTAAAAATATTTATGATTGTTATGTCTTATTGATGTATAATTCCTTTAAGCACTATGAAACGGCCTTCTTTTTCCCCTTCTGATTAACTTTGGCTTGAAGTCCATTTTACCCCTGCTTGTTTATGTGATCCATGGAACTGATATGTTTTCCCCACCCTTTCATCTTCACTTCTTTGCCTATCAGGTGAGTCTCTTGGAGACAGCATATTGTTGGATCTTGTTTTTGAATCCAATCTGCCAGTCTATGCCTTTTGATTGATGAGTTTAGACCACTAATGTTCACAGTTATTGACATATGATTTGTATTCCTGGTCATTGGGTTTATTTCTAGTTTTTAGTTTGAATTAGTTTCTCCTTTGATAGACTGACTATTCCTTTAGCGTAGTTCTTACCTTTGCTGGTTTACTATTTCATCTTCATAGAATATTTTGTCAAGAGTGTTCTGTATTGCAGGCTTTCTAGTTGCAGATTCTTTTAACTTTTGTTTATCATAGAAGGTTTTTAGTTCATCTTCAAATCTGAAGCTTAATTTTGCTAGACATGGGATTCTTGGTTGGCATCCATTTTCTTTCAGAGCTTGGTATATATGTTATTCCAGGACTTATCTTTGAGGGTCTGGGTTGAGAAATTAGCTGAGATCCAAATTGGCTTCCCCTGTACATAATCTCATATTTTTTCTCTCACATCCTTTACAAATTCTATTCTTATTCTGTATTAGGAATTTTCATTAAAATATGCCTTGGTATAGGTCTGTTATAATTTTGTACATTTGGGGTCCTGTAAGCCTCTTGTATTTGATTTTCCATTTCATTCTTTAGGTTTGGGAAATTTTCTGATTCTTATTTCATTGAAAAGATTGCGCATTCTTTTAGTTTGTACCTCCACGCCTTCATCTATTCCAATAAATCTGAAATTCGGTCTTTCCATGTTATCCCATAGTTCTTCAAAGTCCTGATCATCGTTTCTCAACATCTTCTCTCTGTAGTCAACTATTTTAAGATCAAATATTTCATCTTCATTGCCTGAGGTTCTGTCTTCCAAGTGGTCTACTCTGTTGGTGATGCTTTCTATTGAATTTTCATTTAGTCTATTCTTTCCTTCATTTTGAGAATTTCTTGTTTTCTTTTCCCCCATCAGAATCTCTGCCTCTTTACTGAAGTGATCTTTTACTTCTTATATTTTCTCTGATTTCATTTTTTATACCATCCTTTACTTCACAGATCAGTTTAACTGTACATTCTAAACCCCTTCTCTGACTTTTTTCCACTGTGGTGTCAATGGATTCTGTTACTGGAGCATTTTGGCCTGTTTGGAATGCTTTATTTCCTTGTTTTATTCATGTTGTTTGTGTGTCTACCCATCTAACAGTATGGATCTAAGGCAGCAGTCTCTCTATCCTATGGACTTATAGTGTCCCTGAACGTTTCCAGTTCTTCACTTGCTGAGAAGCTGCCTGTCTGCTTTCTTGGTTTCAATCCACAAAGCAGTCAGGAAAGCAACCTTCTCTATTCTGCCATCTTGAAAAACCTCCTGTTTAGTCATTTATAAACTTTTTTTTTTTTTTGGTACCAGGGATTGAACTCAGGGGCACTCAGCCACTGAACCACATCCCCAGCCCTTTTATGTATTTTATTTAGAGACAGGGTCTCACTAAGTTGCTTTGTGCCTCACTTTTGCTGAGACTGGCTTTGAACTCGAAATCATCCTCCTGCCTCAGCCTCTTAAGCCACTGGGATTGCAGGTGTGTGCTACTGTGCCTGGCTTATAAACTCAATTTTAAGAACAGAGAAAACCTTTGTCAGCTAAGGGATACTTTTTCCTGTTTCCAAATAAGCCATTTTGAGGGCTCTCTTAATGACCTGTTTTATACAATGATTTATTTTAATCACTAATTACTGCAATTACCAAATGCCAGGTCTTAACATATGAATGACTGTTAAGTGTCTAGCAGGGATTTCAGATAAAAGGAACTGACTAGTGACTTTTTTAAAATGGTGTGACCAGTTTAAAAAAAAAAAAACTATCCAACTACATTTAACTAATTATTACAATTATTTTTCCAAAGCTCTACTTATTCTCCTGAAGTAACAGACAGTGACCTAAAGAAGCACTTTTCTTTGCCCACTGGGCTGAGTAATCCTGCTAATTTACGTAACAATGAATACTTTCCTTACAGCAATGAAAACTGACCAGGACTCTGCAAACCCTACAACAGTCACACTATGGAAATGCAGAAATTTCCTGACAGGTACTTATATCTCTAATGAAAGCAGAAAGCAAGTCAAACCACAAATAACTAAAGTGCACAACAAAATTGAACATAACCCAATAAATCCAGTTCATGTCCATTACTGAGCAGTGGAAATTGCCCTGAACCCAGTTCCTACATCCCAACTGAACCCCTTTGCTTCCTTGCTGCCATAAGCAGCCACATCCCCATACCTCCAGCTTTGACCAGTGCCTCTTGAACTCTCCCTGACCTTTACCTGTATCCCCATCCACACAGCAAGTTTTGCTCTCCTAGGAGCCCCCATAGCTATCTGTGCACAGCAAAGCTATCACAAAAATTATGTGATAATTGTCCCTGCTATACACTCAACATTCAGTATGGAAAGAGCTGACAGCACTACACAACGAGCTCCTCCCAGACTTCACCTGCCCTTGATCCCCTTTTGACACCACAAACAAAATATCAGGCACATCCCAGGGGCATAGTGGAGTTCAATGGAGAAGATCCCAAACACCAAGATATGATTGCCCCGAATTTCTGTCTGAAGACTTCAATAGGGTCATGATGAAAAGACACCACAGTGTCCCCAGAGAAGCCAGATCAGACATGTGATGGATGGCAGGAGGTGACTGTCACATATTTTTGAGCAGGGGGTTTAATCCTATAAGCTTCATATAGTTTTAAGACATTTCAAGGTATGCTTTGAGCTCTCTCTGGGCTGCTGCTTTATAAACCCCAAAGTGTCAAAACAAACTAGTGGATTGAGCATGCTTGTGTGGGCTAGCGCAAATGAGTAAGAGCAAGTGTAGGAAAAGCACAGGAGCAACAGTGAGCAAAAGGACATTGCAGCCTCCTGAGGTACGCAGGTGCACTGGGGGAAGACAGGTATTCCAGCTACCCAAGGGAAGAGCCTGAGATGGTAAAGTACCTAAAAGGGCGGAACTTCTGTGTAATTCAACACAGAAAACTGGCTAAGGGGTTTACACAGCCCCTCACTCATCTGGGAGAACTTCATAGTCAATGATTTTGACCCACACCTCACATTCTGTGTTCAACATAACTTGGTTGACTTTAAAAATAAACACTTCCTCACCATCAGTGATGCTCCAAGGGACTAATGGGGGCACTCAGGGAGGCAGACAGGGTCTTCTTGAAGCATTGTAAGAGCACTGCCTCGGGGGTAGAAGAGAAGGGACAGGTATGCACATGGAGTGGGTGAGAACATGAACGTGCAAAGCAGAGAGATGGGAGACCGGGCAGGGTCCTCTTCATTTAAAGCAGAAAACAGGTGAAACATGTACGTAAAACTGAGCATCCCTGAGATCAGGATCCTTTCACCCTCCCTCATGTATAGCACGATACAGTGGCAAGAATACCGGGCTGCCAAGTCCAGAGACCCATCATATAAACCTGCTTTGCCCAGAGTCATTCATTCAGTTGCTTGCTTATTCCTTTATTCTTTCACTTGAGAAAAGCTTACAGAGCAGATGGCAGTTCTGGTTGCACAACAATGAGGATGTAATTAATGCCACTGAAGAGCACACTTAGAAATGAATAAAATGGTACATATCAAGTTATATACATTTCACCACAATAAAACAGAGTAAGGCATGCTCATTATGTGCCAGTCACTGGGCATACATTGTTCATGTGTTAAATTCATTCAAATATTTATGGAGTATTCGTGTGCACAGAACTATTCAAACAACCGGATATATTGAAATGAAAGAACAGGAAAGTTCTCTGCCCTCGGCTCTCATTCTGGGAGAAGATGGACAATAAATAAGATAAAGGAGTAAAATGTGCCATATGGTGGACAGTGATAAAGTACAGTGGACAAAACTAAGCCAAGAAGGGTGGTGTGAGTGTCGAGGGCAGGTATAACTTTATACACTGGGGTCCGAGATGACTTTACTGAAAGGATGACTTTGAGTAAAGATCTACAGAGAATGAGAGTTAGTCATCTAGGTGTCATGATGGAAAAAAAAAAATCTTTTTGCACAGAAAGCCCAGCAAGTGCAAAGGCCTTGGGGCATATCCAATCCTGGCATGTCTGAGGAGCAGCAAGAGACAAGAGACAAGTGTGGAATGAAATGCAGGAGAGGCCGAGCAATGGGAGATGAGCTGGAGGCAAAGAGGACTCACACCAATAAGCTAAAGGTCATCAGTACAGATGATAATCACATTAGTGAGAAAAAAATTATAAATAGTGCTATCAAGAAAATAAGAAGAATGTAAGAGAACTTTTGGAGGAATCAGTGACTACCCAAAAGTGGTAAATGTTAAGTTAGGAACTTAATGGAAACCTCTTTTTAATGTATCAAAAGAAGTTTTCCAGATTGGAAAAAAAAATGTTTGAAAGCTTTGTGGCTAATTTTAAAGAAGTTCAAATGATTGTGTGGCTAAAGCATTAAGGGCAAAGAAGAGAGTGGACAGAGATGCAGGAGGAAAGACAGGATCGCACAGAGCCTTGCACAGTCAGCACAAAGTCTGAGCTCTGTTCCCATGAGAACACTCTATGAAATCGTGTTCAGATTGGTAACATGTTCAGATTCGTTTTTAAGAGACCACTGGCTGCTGTGTGGAGAAGACCCTGGAGGTACAAAAGATGAGGGTAATTTACAGGAGGGCAGTGGTAGTAAAATAAAAGAGGAGCTCTGAATACACCCAGAGGCAAAGGGGAGAGGACAGGACCCTTGTGATTCTGATGACAGGATTAGAGATAAGAAGGAATCCAAGGAAATCTCAGATTTCTAGGTGTCTGGCACCTAGGAGAATGGGTTGCCATCCACTAGGGCAAGACAGTTGGAGGTGGGCAAACCTGGAGGGAGATATAGACTCCATTTTGGATGTGTCAAGTTTGAGGTGCCTTTGAAGCACACCATTTGAGATGACTAGTAAGTCAGGGTAGAGATATAAACATCTGTCAATAGCATATATAAAGAGGGAAAGACAAGAAGAGTTTGGTGATCTCAAAACAAATCAGTTCATGGGCTAAGCATTTGTAAAAATGATTTTCTCATTTGTAAAACTGGGTGCTAAGGCCTTTCCAGTGATTTCCTGTCACTCAGGGTAAGAGGTTCTCCAGCCACTACTGCTTTAGAGAATATTTGCAATGCAAGCCCTGCACCAGCCATGGTCCCATCAAAGCCTGGGACAGTCTTAGTCATTGTCACATAGATCCTGCTTTTTCACCATTAGGCCTTCACAATTAAGTTCATTTTTTCACACGGAGATATAGATTGCGGAGGTCTAAAAAAGGCAATATTATTTTCCTGTTTAGGATTCATAGTTAATTTAAACACATGACTTGGGACAAGCATGACTGTCACCCTGGGAGCCTCACACCTTTCCTTTTCCAGCTTTCCCACTTCCATCTTGGCCTCCATGCCAACTGAAAAGACTCACGACTATTGAAAAGGCTTGTATGACACTGCAGGTTCTTGGCCACACACTCTGCTGGTTTGTTTAGAAATCATAGCTATAAGATGGTCAAACACACCAGGGAGTTGAGCAAGTAAATGAATATAGATGACAACCCTCTCCAGCTGCCACACTGCTCCATCTCTACTTCATGGCCTAACCTAATTTTGGGGGGAGAGTGTCTGCTAATGGTGCCAGGTTTATCTCTCTAAATAGTGATACACCTTTCTCTTCCATCAAGTCAATTCACATCATCAGAAAGAAATCCATAGCCAAATGTTGCCCTTGTAAGACTGATGTTCAAAGTCAGACATAGAGGAAACTAATCAAACATTTCCCCACAACACATCTGGACTAAACTCCCTTTCCTGCCTTCTCAGCTTAAGAACACCTGTCCCTGCCAGCCTTGATGCAAAGCTCCTAAAGCTCCCAAAAATCACAGGTGGCAGACAAAGGATATGTTTTAAGAATAACGAACTGTTTTCACAGAGGAGCAGTAAGGCAATTGCTGGACCCACCCCAGTCCCTCAGAGGAGGATACAGACTGGCCGGAGAGCCATGCACTGGTCCCTGGCTAGATCAATCTTATGGGCTATATCACAGGGTACAATCTGACTCATCTTCCTATGCCCAGCTCCAATCTCACTTTTTCCAGGAAGACTCCCTTGACCCATTTTAGCTTTTGCTAATCATCCTTCCTCCTTTGAAATCATAGTACATAAGACTTATCCTGTCCATTCTGCACTCACCACATATTGCAGAGTGATGTGTGAGACCATATCTTGTGCTTCATATTTTGCCTTATGTAACAGTGTTTGAGTCCATGTCAGCACACACGGAGATATATGTTTGCATGTATTATCTCAACAACTGCTTAACTTCCTTGAAGTTGAGGTCGTTTGTAATCTTTCCTTTAAGTAGGTACAATCAATAATTATGAAGGTGGCTACTGTTGGCATTTAGGTTTTGAAACCAACAAGCTCCTTTAAGATTTTTAAGTCCATGTTGAATACACATTCAGTAGCATCCCATATACTTTCTAAAGCCTCAGGGCAATCAAAATACAAGTTCAACTAAGTGTCTCTGGATCAAAGACAAGTAATCTATTATTAAGTGCTTAGTATACAATTTGAAATTATGTTCTTTGTGCATATAAAGGCATTTTAGAAAGAGCCTTCCACACAAAATGAATTGTTTCTCATTAATTAGGAGATGCAATTCCTCCAGAACATTCCATTCCAAAGCACTCCAGTTAAGTAAATTTTACTAAAAGGTAGTCCTTGAACTTTGTAACAGAATAAATTCCTGAAAAAGACTCTGTAGGTTGAAATGTAAATCAAATCTAATTTTCACCACAGAAACAATGTTATATTAGATAAAGATATTCTTGACCAAAACCAACAACCAACATTTTAAAGGAATAACTCTAAAAATTTCAATTTTTTTTTAAATGCAAGTAATCCTAAAGATCATTTGTACAGCTATAGGCCATTATCATAGTTATTATTAAATGCCTATTGTATACCAATAATTATGCTAGATGTATTCCATATTCAGCATTCAACTTCTTGCAATGGCCCTATAAGACAAATATTTCACTTTAAAAATGAGGAAAGTGATATGGGCAGTGGTAGAGTGCTTGCCTAGCATGTGCGAGGCACTGGGTTCTATCCTCAGTGCCACATAAAAATAAATAAAATAAAGGTATATGTCCATCTACAACTAAAAAATGTTTTAAAAATAGTTATTAAAAAAAGAAAAGTAAGACCTATGGTTGCTGTTCTGACTAAGGCATAGTAGCTATTTAATGGCAGGGCAAGAATTTAAACTTGAGTATTTGGTTCTGAAGTCAAATGTCTTTCCAGTTCCCCCAAATCAATCATTAGTAATATACTTGATACTATACACTAAAATATGTAAGGTCAATTAAATAGGATTGTAGAGAAAGTCATAATACTATCAAATGGATTTATACATATTCCTAAGGCAGACCATCTCTAAAGGGCTAGAAGACTGCTGAAGTAGAAGAGTTGAGAGAGGGTATTTGAACAGTGAATTATTAAATTATTAGAGCCTTCACTGTATACTGGGAACTGATTCATTCAATAAAATACTTATCAAGTGCCCTTACAGGTTCATGGGTGCAGCAATAAACAAATCTTGCCTAGCAGAGTTTACATTCTAGTGGTAAACGGATGACAACCACCAACCAGGAAATATATCTGCAGCCAGTAAGTGGTGAGAAGTGCTTTGGAGGATAATATGTAGGGTGAGTGGGATGGGGCACACCTCTCCCAGCAAGGGGCTATGTGAGCCTGAGGGCAGAAGGGAGATGGGAGCTGAAGGTATATGAGATAATAGCTTCTAGGTGTATTTGAAGCCCCAATCTGGGTAAGATCCCTGAAGGAGAGAGTACTAATGGAAACAAGAGGAGGTCCAGCAACTGTGCTCCAGAGCTCTCCAACAGCAAGAGGTCAAGGAGAAGTCAGGAAAGGAGACTAAGAGGGAATAACCAGTCAGATGAAGGGAAGACCCACAGAGTGAGGTATCTTGGAAGCCACAAGAAGGAAGTACAAGTGGGGAGGGTGCATATGAGGATAATATGAAGAATCAAATACACCAAGAACTGAAAACTGACTACTAGATTTAGCAACATGAAGATCATTAGTGAGAGCCATTTGGATGTGTAGTGGGAGCTAGGGCCTGATAAATGAATTCAAAGAGGAAAATGGGAAAAGAATAAGAAACCACAGATTCAGAAAATAATTTGAAGCATTGAGTCAGAGAAAAGAAATGAGTTAGTGTCTTGAGCTAAAAAGGGATCAATAAAGGGTCACCTAAGAAAGAGATAATAATACCATGTTTGTGTACTAACTAGAAAGACCCAGTATAGAAGAATTGACAAGGTAGGCGAGAGGCAGAATGACTACACTGTCATTTACTTTGACAGGCAAGACTGGATTCAACCTGGCACCCAAGCATGGCTCAAGGAATGGGTGGTTTACCCATGTCAACAGGGGAGGCAGCAGCACCTATGGACAGAACTGTAAGCAGGTGAGTGGATGTGACAGTGGGGGCTTATACAACTCTCTTCTAGTAGCTTCAGTCTTCAAATAAATGGAAAGTAAGGCCATAAACTGAGAATGAGGATGGGAAAGAGGGGTTAGAGGTTTCAGGAGATGGGAGTGTGAAATCATTGTGTAGAAATAAGAGAATGGACTTGAGATACACGGTGCCAATGCTAAAGGCATTAACTTCTTGTTTCATGTCAGTGATTATAAAGAATACCAATCATCATAGCTCAATGGTGTTTCCAGCCACAGTGAACTGCATGGGTGCAAGTACATAAGCGGGTGACAAGCTGAGTTAAACAAGTTTGAGGTCCTGCCAAGCAATTATAAAATATAAGCATCATTTTATTTCCAAACGTCAACATTCACAAGTTATCACATTACCTCATTCGATGCAAACATTACCCCCATAGGTTTCTGTCACTATTAAGGGAAGACACTCAATGAGTTTAAATGACACAGGGCTAGGTCTGCTTACTCCTAGTCCATGTTCTGCCCTCCATGCTCCTTTCAGTCACAAAGGACCCCATAAAACATAACTCCTCATCAGCTAGGAACTCCTGACTCATGCCTGCCTTGCAAAACTGGCAAAAGCCCTGGCCCTTGCTTGTGTCTACACACCTCCCAGTCCCACTCCCAGGCAATGTATATAAGACCTGTCTATAGTTACCTGAAAATTGTAGTGGACAATTTAATGGACCAATTAACTAGTTATTATTGAGGATAGTATGAACTGTAGTCATCTGACGTTACTTAAGGTCACAAAGGCCCCTTTTAAAGAAGTAAAAGCAGTAATTTACTCAAAGAGACTTCAAAGGCTGATGTTTATGAATACCCCATCTAAGAAACAGGTGCACATCTCTGTAGCCCTTTGTCTAGTATCATAGGAGGTCAGAGGAGCGGCAAAGTCTCATTCACAATGAGAAATCATTTGTTCTCTACAGATCTTATAAATAAGTCTTGCACTTTTAAGTGTTATTTTGGACATAAATAATAAATTTCACATGAGCCAAAGTGAACTTCAGCTGTCAATTATTGGTGAACATTTACTGAGAGTGAATATCATACATTAAGCACCAGGCCAGGCACCCAGTGAACTGTGGTGAGCAAGAAGGATCAGCCCCTTTCCTCATCAGGATTATAGTCAATGGAATTTTATTATACAAGACTCAAGAAAAGTCAGAGGAATACAGAAGGAAAAAGCTACTTTAGCCAGAAGTTTGCATATGAAATTAGACTGCTGTCTAATTTACTGTTCTCCTCCTTGGGGAAGACAACTGCTACCCACATCCCTTGTTAACAGATAGCTAAGTAGTCTACCGTGAACAAAGCAGCATGCCAGGCTCAGTCCTAAGCCCTGAAGGAAGACAGCAGGGATGACAGAAGGGAAAAAATTAAGACAGACCTTTGCCTCAAAATGCTTAGCATGTAATGAGAGAAATGCCCATAGAAAGAGCTGCCTAAATGGTTCTAACAGAGAGGGAAGCAAGATGTTGCAGGAGCATTGAAAAAGAGGCCAGTGGAGTGGGGGATGGGGGGGGAACATGCCTGCTCCCAAGGCCCTCTTCTGTCTTCTTCCTTGAAGCAAATAGCTCCATTCACTCAAGAAACAGCTGTCCATTGGCTCCCATGTGCAGGCATTACTACAGACACTGAAGACAGCAGTGAAAAGGAGTCCTTATCCTCTTAAGAGATAAATTACTAGTGGAAAGTGGGGGTGGGGTGGCTCAGGCAGAGTAAAGGGGGCTGGCAGTAGAAATGTGGGAGCTGTTCCTGCAGAGGCCGGTCAGGGAAGACATCTCCAAGATGAAATTTGAGCAGGTAATCAGTGAACTAAACATACAACTGGGAAAGCACATTCCAGGTCGAATGAAGAGGAGGGAAAAAATCTATGGCCAAAGCATTCTTCACATTTTGAAGACAGGCAAAGAAACTATCATGGCTAGAGCAGTGAAGGGGGACATTACTAAAAGATGAAGGGGAGCACTGACAGTTTCCTTTTGGTCATGGTAAGACCTTGCCATAATCGGGAGGATGAAAAGATTTTAGACTGCCAGGTTTTCCTTAGGGAAATGTCTCCCCATTCTCTTGAAATTCTCAGACATAGCATTTATAAATTTCCACTTTGGCCAACTGGGTTGAGAAATGCCAAGATGGAGAGAACCAATATTATTTGAAATGTAGTCATTTGCAGCATAAATAATACTTCCACAAAGAAAGCAGTCACAGGAGACAGTTGCTAGTGTTTGAAGAGATACTTCACATTGTTCAACGATAATATCATAACATTTGGGGAGGTATATTCCCAATGGAGATACCAGACATTCTAGTTTAACCCAACAGAATTAAGACAAACATTACATACCAAATTGCACACTAGCCACTTAAGACTAATCAGATGCAGTTCTCTTATTTATTGTGCAAAACAACTTAAAAGATGCATTATGCATTTTTTAACTTATGGAATCAAATCAGACAAGGCTCCACATACTTTTTGATGTTCCTTAGCATATTTTCAGAATTGCCAATGTAACTGAACTTAGAAGAGACTACTAATCCAAATTACTTTTCCTTTCCTTTCTCCTTCCCTTCCATTTAACATGACTCAAAAGCCTTCCATAAACCAATACCTGGTATACATTTGAGGAGTTTTCTGCCCCACATATAAACAGAGCTCAAGTCATTCAAATGAAATTGAAGCAAACAAGTTAATGTAACAGCAATGACAAATCATTCTCCCAAAGTCCAACATGAATAATAGTGTTAGTGTAAAGCAATTATCCTGCCATTTAGGTTTCAAAGAGTAAAAAGAAACTTTTCAAGACACTTTTGATTAAGCAGAACAAGAAAAAAGGATCTGACTTGCAAATAAAGAATGTATTCTAAAGGCATACCAATTGACATAGTATGGGGTTGATGCACAAATTCACTATTGAAATAAAACACAATTTAGAAACAGTTCAGCATATAATAAAATTTGATTTGTTACAAAGCTTATGTTGCCTTACACCTAATAGAAGAAAAAGTAGGCCCAAATCTTCATCATGTCAGATTAGGCCCTGACTTCCTAATAAGACTCCTAAAGTGCAAGAAATAAAATCAAGAATAAATAAATGGGATGGATTCAAACTAAAAAGCTTCTTCTCAGCAAAAGAAATAGTGAGGTGAAGAGAGAGCCTACAGAATGGGAGCAAATTTTTACCACATCCACATCAGATAGAGCTCTAAAACTCTAGGATATATATAAAGTACTCAAAAAACTTAACACCAAAAAAACCAAACCACCCAATCAATAAGTGAGATAAGGAACTGAACAGATACTTCTCAGAAGAAGATATATAATCAATCAACAAATCTGAAAAAATGTTCGACATCTCTAGTAATTAGAGAAATGCAAATCAAAACTACTCTAAGATTTCATCTCACTCCAGTCAGAATGGCAATCATCAAGAATACAGGCTACAATAAGTGTTGGTGAGGATGTAGGGGGAAAGGAACACTCATACATTGCTGGTGGGACTTCAAATTGGTGCAGTCAATCTGGAAAACAGTATAGAGATTCCTCAGAAAACTTGGAATGGAACCACCATTTGACCCAGCTCCCACTCCTTGGTTGATACCCAAAGGACTTAAAATCAGCATACTACAGTGACACTGCCACATCAATGTTTATAGCAGCTCAATTCACAATAGCTAAGCTAGAGAACTAACATAGATGCCCTTCAATTGATGAATGGATAAAGAAATTGGTGTATATAAACAATGGAGTATTACTCAGCAATAAAAGAGAATAATACGGCATATGCAGGTAAATGAATGCAGTTAAGAGAATGTCATGCTAAGCAAAGTAAGCTAATCCCCCAAAAAGGTCGAATGTTTTCTTTAGTGAGTGGATGCTAATCCATAATGGGAAGAACTTTGGATGGGGCAAAGGGGAGGGGGTGGGAGGCATGGGTAGGAAAGATGGTGAAATGAGATGGTCATCATTACCCTAGGTACATATATGACTGCACAAATGGTGTGACCCTACTTTGGGTACAACTAGAGAAATGAAAAATTCTGCTCCATTTGTGTACAATGAATCAAAAACATTCTGCTGTCATGTATAACTGATTAGAACAAATTAATTAAAAATTTTTTAAAAGTTTATATTGTAAAGGGGTTGGGAAAAAAAGGGTTTTTCACCTTAAGTAGTCTGTGTTGAAACAACTAATATTCCACGTGGAACAAATTAAACTAGACCCCTACCTCACACTACACATGAAAAAAAATCTATTATATAGCAATCACAGACAAATGTTAAAGCAAAAAAAAAAAATTAGAAAACAATTCAAGAATATCTGCATTACCAGGCAAGGTGGCATACACCTATAATCCCAGCAGCTTGGGAGGCTGAGGCAGGAGGATAGTGAGTTCAAAGCCAGCCTCAGCAACTTAGCAAGGCTCTAATCAACTCAGTGAGACCTCGTCTCTAAGATTCAGAAAGGGCTGGGCATACTCAGTGGTTGAGTACCTCCAAGTTCAATCCCTAGTACCAAAAAAAAAAAAAAAAAAAAAGAAAAGAAAAAAATATCTGCATGATGTCATGTCATGACAGGAAAGGGTTTCTTAAACTGCTCTGATTTAAGTCCTGGCTCTACCATTTACCAGCAGGGTAACCTTGACAAGTCACTCAGCCATTCTGTGCTTTAGTTTTATCATCTATAAAATGGGGCTTATATTAATAGCGATTGCCTCTAATGTTATGAGGATTAAATGAGTAAATATTTATAAAGTACTTGAAAGTGTCTAGCACACAGAAAGTACTTCATAAATGCTAGTTAAATAAAGAAAACAGCCTCTGGGACAGGAGTCCCCTGTGCTTCTCCTTTGCTAGCAAAGCAATAAACTTTTTCCTTTTTCAAGAAAGAAAGAGAAAGAGAGAAAAAGAGAAAGAGAAAAAGAGAAAGAGAGAAAGAGAGAGAGAGAGAGAGAGAGAGAGAGAGAGAGAAAGAAAGAAAGAAAGAAAGAAAGAAAGAAAGAAAGAAAGAAAGAAAGAAAGAAAGAAAGAAAGAAAATCCCTAAAGGAACAGATAGATAAAAAAAATAGCCACCTTAAAATTACAAACTTCAGTTCATCAAAAGATATAACAAAAAGATTTAAAGGACGAGCCACAAACTGGGGGCGGGGGAGTATCTCTCACATATAATCAACAAAGGGTTAACCTGCAGATCATGTAAAGAATTTCAGCATGGGGTAAGAAATGATGGAATGTGATGGACATTATTATCCAAAGTACATGTATGAAGACACGAATTGGTGTGAATATACTTTGTATACAACCACAGATATGAGAAATTGTGCTCTATATGTGTAATAAGAATTGTAATGCATTCTGCTGTCATATATAAATTTAAAATTTAATTTAAAAAAGAATTTCAGTAAATTAGCATGAAAAAGACATCCCAGAAGAAAAATGGACATGAAAGTATGCACTTCACAAAAGGAAAATTAAGTGATGACTAATGCTCAATGTCATTAGTCACTAGGAAAATGCATATTAAAATCACAACAAAATTCCATTTTTGAACAATTAGACTGGAAAAAATTTATATCAGACATCAAGTATTAGCAAGGATATGAAAACAATCACACCACTTACATTAATTGGGTGAGCATAAATTGATACAAACTCTTTAGAAAGTAGCTAGGCACTTTCCAGTAAAGCTCAAGACATACACACACACACACATACATATATACACACATACACACACACATATATATATATTATATATATATTATATATATATATTATATATATATTATATATATAATATATATAATATATATACACACATACTGTGACCTTGCTATTTCACTCCTGGGCAAACCTTTGCATATGTTCATCAAGAGAAATTTAGATGATTATTCAAGGCAGCATCCATTTGAATTACTTTTTTAAAAAGGAAATATCACAAACATCCAACAACAATGTGTAAACAGATGATAGTGCATTCTACTACATAGCAATGAAAAAATTATAGATAAATCTCAGAAGCACAGGGGACACCACAAGTTAAAGGATAGTCTCAGTGCTGTGTAGTTTGGAACTTGAATGTCACCCAAGGCCTATATGTTTCAGATTTGGTCCCCAAAGTAGCACTATTGGGGGATGGTGGAGCCCTTAAGAAATGGAGCCTAGGTGAAGGTCTTTAGATCATTGAGGGCATGCTCCTGAAGAGGATCGTGGGACCCCAGTCTCCCCCACCCTTCCTTCCTTTTGCTTGCTAGTCTCAAAGTGAGGAGTTTGCTCGGTATGTACTCCTGTCATGATGTCTTGCCTCACCACAGGCCTAAATCAACAGGATCAACTAATCAGATGGGAACCTCCAAATCTGTGAGCCAAAATAAGTGCCTTCTCTTTATAGGATGACTATTCAACATGTTTTGTTATAGTAATGGAAAGTTGACTAACAATAGAATTCCATTTATATAAACTTTAAAACATGCAAAGTTAAAAAGATGTCACTGAGGAATTAAGATATGGCAAAACAACAAATTCTGAAAAGGACAAGCACAAAAATTTTGGAGTGATCACATCTGTGTGACAGTGACAGGCTGGGGAGCGACACACAAGACTGGTAATTTAGTCAATCAGTAGAGTGGGTGCACAGGTTTCCATTGTACCTTCAGTTAAACTTTGAATATTTTATTAAGAGTCTTTAATATCAAACAGAAAAAAATGGTTCTCCATATTTAAACATAGCAAATTCTAATTCAGGCCCGGCTGGCATTTTCTTGATTTTCTTTCCTGGATTCCCACTAGACTGTCTTGTGGCACTCCATTCAGCCTGGGATAAATAGGGCAAATGAAGCAGTTCCGATCCTTTCTAGGTTCCAACTGTGGCTTCCTCACTCACATAATTGTATTGCCTTAGCAAACTACTTAGCCTCTATGTGCCTCAGTTTCCTCACTATACCATGAAGAACAACAGATCTGCTTTGTAGAATTATTGTAGAGATTTGATGTGTTCATAGTCCAAAATACCTTAAAGAGAAATATTTATGCCAGGTGTGTCTTAGAATTGAAAATTAAAAATTAGTGAAAAATTTGGAAGCTAGAGAGGAAAAAGGAAAAGAAAAGTGGGGGAATCTCAAAATCAACGGGAAATCAATAGAGAAAAGGGACCAAATGGAGGGAGGACAGGAAGGAAAGGGGAAGTACTTCGAAATGATATTGGCCAAATTATATTCTTGTATTGTGGTTACATATTCATACATGCACACAAATCTCACCATTATGTATCATTATGTAATTATGTGCATCACACAATTACAATGCACCAATATAAAAGAATTAAAAATTAATCAGCTTTCAAAAAATGAGTACCTATCCTGTTTCAGAAGACTACAGAATGGAATTCCAAAATCAAACTGATATTTCTTCAGTGAAACATCTGATAATTGACAAAA
Source organism: Urocitellus parryii (assembly GCF_045843805.1). Lineage (NCBI taxonomy): Eukaryota > Metazoa > Chordata > Mammalia > Rodentia > Sciuridae > Urocitellus > Urocitellus parryii. Next base: position 170,776,944 of record NC_135533.1, on the reverse strand, counting down.
ATTATAAAAAGTCTCACACAGGCACAAGAGAACTTTTGGGGTCAATAAATGTGTCATAAAAACTGGATTGTGGTAATAAACATACAACTCTATAAATTTACTTTTTAAAAAATCACATCAAATAGGTGAATTTAAGGCATGTATACTAAACCTCAATATAGCTATGAAAAAAATTTAGTTTTCACTAAAAAAAAAAATGTCTCACAGCAACTCAGGTTTTGTTTTGCCACTAAATAGGTTAATAAAAACTCCAATTTGGGCTGGGGTTGTAGCTCAGCGGTAGAGCTCACTTCGCACCTGCAAGACCCTGGGTTTGGTCCTCAGCACCACATAAAAATATATGAATAAAATAAAGGTATTGTGTCCAACTACAACTAAAAAATAAATATTTTTTTTAAAAACTCCAATTCACTTTTAGAGATTTCTAGATTTTAAGCTCTCTAAACATAATGGAAAGTGTTCTACATGCAAGTGTTTTCTATTATCATTAGTAGTATTTTACTCAGCCACATATTTGTCAACAAGAGCTCTGAGAATTTTGACTGGGACAATTCATTGCAATGAAATCCTTATAACCTGAATTCCTAAAGTACCCCTCAGCACTTTGTGACCATTATCACTGCCCAACATATTTCTCAACATTTGCAAGGAGAGAAATACCAGTTGGGCATCAAACTAAGTGGATTAAAGGTGGAGATATTTGACTCATCAAGGTGAAAATGGGAATGCTACTTTGTACAAAGACATGTCCAAAAATATCTAGCATAGAGCAAACTAACTTCAGTCCTCTTTTATGACTGTTCATATTTTCCTTTTTTGTCACATTTGAGAGAAATTAAATCAATTACATAATGAAGACAAGTGAAGTAAAAGTTTTTTTAAATTCTAGAATGCCTTTAAGACATGTTCTCCTATTTGCAAGACAGACATCAAACAAGGTACGTATTTTATCAAGACCCATAGTTTTCTAAGCATTTATCACTGGTTTATGATAGGAGTTTTTAAAAACAGTACCAACTTATACAAGTTAAACAAGCAAGGTTTCATCTAGACTTGTACTATAAAAACCTGAATATCAAAAGAAAGTCACATGTTTGTTTACTCCATTGCCCTTTATAGCTACAGAGTTGTAAGTCAACAGTCATCACAATGGTCCCAGCACTGGGCTTATTCCCTATAACACTCAGCAGCCCTCCAATGCCAAGGTACATCACCTCTTCCCAGAATCCCTGTCCATGGTTAGTGCTGTGGTTTGTCCCTACTAAAACTCATGCTGAGGCTTGGTCTCCAATGTGACATGGTTGGGAGGTGAGCCTATGGGAGATTCATGAATGGATTTATGCTTTTCTTGAGGGGAAATGCATATAAGCAGTATAAGAAATCAAATTTCAGTATCCATCTGAAAGTTTATTGAAACACAGCTATACTTATTAAGCACTGTTTACAACTGCTTTTAAACTACAACAGCAGAGTTAAGAATTTGTGATACTTATGACAAGACACAAGTATTTACTATTTGGCTCTTTACAGAAAAAGTTTTCCAAACTCCATGTTATAGTAAATAAAGGCACTTATTTTATCTTAAGAATTATTTGAGAATGCCATGATACATATTATGAGCACATCCTAGGAATTCACAAAACCAAGTTTGGTAATTCCCACACTGTGCAGGGTTTGAATTACAGAGGCTCCAATTCTAAGCAAGACAAAATAAGAATATTCACACTGTCTTTCACTGAATGTCAACAAATATGAGTTGGGCAGAAAACATGAAGTACCTAAGAACTCTGAAACATAAATGATAACAGGTAGATTAGAAAATGAAGACTGGAATTCAGAATATTCCCAAACCACCACTGAATTTTCCTATTTTCTTTCCTGCCAGGATCACTTAATCTGGCATTAGAGGACTCAGAAATGTACGCTGGGTATGGACAGAAAGAACCCAAAAAGAGAAAAACCCTTATTTTCTGGCCTGAAGATGTTTTATTGATATATAGCAATAAAATATCTTTATCAACATACATGTTATACATATAATTCTCACACACCCACACATACACATCCATCCCCTAATGTTCAGAGAAATTCCCTATATTGTTTTTGCTTTTTTTCTGATCTTTCTCACCTCAGCACAAACAAACTCACAATACCAAAGAGACACAGGAGAGGATAAGCAGGTATCTAAAACCCAGAAGAATGATTCTCCAAAGAGGAGTTGCAGTCCCAAGAGCATGGAGTGAAATCCCATTGATTTTTCTCTCTGGCCATCTGCTGATTGACCCTGGACATGGTCACAAAAAAGTAACATAGCAAAGCAGAGAATTAAAGTCCTGCCTTTCTAACTAAAAGACAGCAAAAGAGGGCTTCAGCAATCAGAAATTATAAGAGAGACTGCTATGAGAAGGCAGCTCAGGATTTATGTCAACATACAGTTCAAAGTGGTATATGACCATTTGGGGTCACACCTGAGCTGCTCCCTGTGGATCTGACCCTAAATAGTATGCCGATGGCTTTGAGATTTTTTACTTTGAGAGAGCTCACTACCCAGGTCCCAGACTGGATAGCAGATTGCACACATAAAGTACAGACCCAAATGATAATCCAAAGGTTTTGGAAACAGAATTGATATTGGAAACACAGCCCACAGAAGTCAGAATGTGCAACCAGTTCAATTATCTGCTTAAAAAGAAAAAAAACAACAGTCTTCAAAAGACGAAAGCAATAACCAGAGAATCATACAGGCTAAGTAAGTATATCTTATTGCATTGCTTAGGATCAGAAATGCTTCCCATTTTTTCAGGTTTTAGAAATTTTTCATATACCATAATAAGGTATCTTGGAAATAGGACTCAATTCTAAATACAAAATTCTTGTTTCATGTATACCTTATACACAGAATCTGAATTTGATATAGTATTTTTGTACACCTGTATTTTGGACTGCAACCTATCATATGAGGCCAGACATGCAAGTTTCCAATGTGGTATCATGTCAGTGATCCAAACGTTTTGGATTTTCATTTCATTTCATTTTGGTTTTGCATTTCAAATTTCAAGTTTGCAGATTAGAGATGTTCAACCTATATTCAAAATATTCAGAATATAATCTAAAATTACTCAAGCATCTGAAAAACAAGGAAACTCAACTTGCAAGGGGAAGACAACTAATAGATACCAACCCCACAATGACATAAGTATTTTACTTATTAAACATCTTAAAGTAGCTATTATGACTATGCTGGACATTCTCGATTGAATGGAATGATAGATAATTTCAGACACCACCCCAAAAACCACCAAATGAAAATCTGGGGGAAAAAAATATAACAAAAAATGTAAAATGTCAGTGGATGGATTCAGTAGCAGAATGGAGGAGACAGAAGAACCAGTGAGTGAACCTGAACTTAGATTAATAAAGATTATCTATGGTAAAATATAAAAAGAAAAAATAATAAAAAATTAGAGGCTTAGGAACCTGTGTGAAAATACTAACATGTCTATCTTTCAGAAGAAGAGAAAAAAGCATTGTGTAGAAAAAATACTTGAAAAAAATACTGGCTAAAAACTTCTCATGTTTAGCACTAGACCTAAATTTACAGTTTCAGGAAGCTCAACAAACTGCCAGCAGGATAATCTGAAAGAAATCCATACCAGACACACCATAATCAAAATGATGAAAATTAAAGACAAAGAAAAGAGTTTTGAAAATGCCCAATAGAAAACAACATGTAACATACAAACAACAATGATTTGGATGCTTATGGATTTCCCACAAGGGACCAGGAAGATCACAAAGTGGAATAATACTTATAAAGAGCTAAAAGGAGGTAACAATAAATTCTGAACTCGATATGCAGCAGTAAACATTCTTTTGAAATGAAAGGAAATGACAATCTCAGAGGACTGAAAACCGAATTCCTTCCCAGAAGACCTACCATTAAAGGAATCCTGCCAACAAACCTACATGGAATGGACATGTTCTTAGGAGGAAAAAAAAAAAAAAAACACTAAAAAAAAAAAAGAAGATCAGAATAGGCCTGAAATAAATTAAGAGATTAATTTTTAAAACTTCCCACAGAGAAAAGTCCAAGTCTGTGCACCAGAAAATTCTTCCAAATGTTTAAAGAATTCATAGGAATCCTTCACAAATATAAAAAAACAGAAGAGAAGGAAATATTATGAAGCCTTAGAAAAATCAGCTGGCAAAATCCAACAATCTCTCTTGATAAACACACTGAACAAAGTAGGAATAGACTCCTCCTTAACCCAATAAATTATGAAAGGCTCATCATACTTAACATGAAAGACAATGCTTTCTCTTCTATGATCAGAAACAATATACAAATTAAAACAAGAAGTCAAAAAAATATGTAAGTAACTCAAAAGAAGGCAGAAAAGGAAAAATAGTGGAACAAAAAAAGAGGGAACAAATGGAATATATACAATAAAATGGCAGACCTAAACCTGTATACATCATAAATGTACATGATCAATGAAAAAAGATTCTCTTGGATGCAATCAAAGGAGACTTAAATAGAGCAGCTTACTATTTTCATGATTTAGAAAACTCAATATAGTTCAGATGTCAATTCTACCCAAATGGATCTACAGAATTAAAGCAATAATAAATCTCAGCAGTCTTTTTGTTTTTAAGAAATCAGCAAGCAGAATCTAAAATTTATGAGGACAAAGAAATTCTAAAAAATAATAAAGGTGGAGACCTTAAACCATCCAATTTTATGATTTACAACAAAAGTGCAGTAATCAAAAACAATGTGGTACTGATGAAGGGATTGACACACAGATCAGTGAACAGAAGAAGCAAGAGTCAAGTCTGGTCAAAACAAATGTACAAAGACAAGTAATTCAACTGGGAAGGGGCAACTTTTCAATAAATAGTATTGAACAGTTGGCCTCCCATATGCAAAAAAATCAATAATAAAAGTTAATTCAAAAGGGATCATAATTCTTGATATAAAGCTACAAAATTTCTAAAGGAAAGACAATGGAAAAAATCTTTATGGCCTACTGGGCAAAGAATTTTTTTAGATATGACAAAAAGAGCACAACCCATAAAAATAACTAAAAACTTTTGCTCTGCAAAAGACATTAAGAGAATGAAGAGATGAGCCTCAAACTGAGAGAAAACATTTGCCAATCACATATCTGATTTGAAAAACAGCTTCAATCTAGAATACATGAGGAACTCTCCTACCTCAACAGGAAGAAGCCAAACCAACCAAAACTTTATATGGGCAAAAGATGGAAATCAACCCTTCACCAAAAAGGATACAAGGTGGCAAACTGTTTATCCTGAAATGTTTCATTAGAGAGATGAAAATTAACACAAAATGAGATACATACTACATACCTATTAGGAAGGCTAAAATTAAAATCATTGACACTACAAAGGCTGGCAAGGACAAAGAAGCAACCAGAATTTTCATACATTTCTGGTGGGAATGCAAAATGGTATAATCCTTCTGGAAAACAGTTTAGTCATATATTATCACATTAAGCATACACTTACCATATGGTTCAGCAATTCCTATGCTAGATATTTTACAATAGAAAAATGAAAATTTGTTATTTCCACAAAAACCTGTTTGTTCATACACATTCTCTTGATAATCACCAAAAACTGGAACAAACCCAACATTCCTTTAACAAGTGAATGAATAAAGGTAGTCTGTCTATAAATGTAATCCAACTCAGCAGTAGAAAAGAATGAATGATTGATACATTCCATTGAACATGGATGAATCTCAAAGATTATGCTAAGTGATTCCATTTATATGACATTCTAGAAAAGGTAAAATTACAGTGACATAACAGCTCAGCAATTGTGAAGGGTCAGGGTAAAGAAGAATACGACTACAAAGGGGCAGGATAAGTAAGTGTTAGGGGGTGATGGAAGTGTTCTGTATCCTAATTGCAGTAGTAGTTACAATTTACCTACATTCTAAAACTCATATGATTCTGTGTGTGTGTGTGGGGGGGTGTATACATATATACTTATGCAGAATTTTGTTGAATTTTTCGAATAAATAAAAGAACAATCTGAGCAAGGCCTATTAAGGTAAGACAAACTGTCTAAAGGGCAAAGAAAGGAACCTGGATGAGAAGCAGGCAGGCCCTGTCTGCTGAGAGGCAAACATGGTTTGAAGAGTTTTCCTTCCCAGTAGGCCAGGAACACCTGATAATAGAAGAGGGCTGGGATGGGGGGCGGGGGATGAGAAATGGAACATCACTGAGAATTATTTGAAGTGAATAAAAGAGATGAGTCTATATAACATAAAAGCTTTCATCTTAGGAAACCCTAAATCTCTCTTTTATACATGTCTTTTGTCAACTTATTCCTCTATTCCCTGGGAAGTACCTCACAGGGAAATAGAAAGAGCAGTCAGAAAGTGATGGAGAAAAGGGCAGAAGTCCACCTTCCACAGCTACTTTCCAACTGGACTCCATTAGCAAAGCCCTGTCCCACATCTTGTTATGTGACTATGACCAAGAGCCTTGTTTGAATGTTCATTACCTTCCACGGTTTTGTAAATAGCTAAAGAACCCTGTATTGGTTCATATCACAAGTCTGACACTAAATACTTCATTAAATCTTTTTCAGTTTCCTGTTAAATCATTTGGGTATAGTATCCTCATGGGACCATGTCAGATTTGCTCCATAGAAAGTAGAATACAAGTGGAATAAGGGAAGCATGGTTTTGCTCTAAAGTCATTATAATTTTCACTTTTATTGCATTTCAAAACATTTTTTTTAAATCTCAAATTGTACACTTGACAATAATATTAACATTGAGAATGAAAACTTAAAAAGGGGAGGTGCTGGGTGAAACTAAATCAATGCACAAGAGTTGGGGAGAATATGGTATTTCCCCACTCAACAGAACACTTCTCCATTCATGACTGCAATGCAAAGAGTCATCAAGCTCAACTGAAGGCAGGGGCTCAGAACCTGAAGTAATCTTTGGAATCATTAATCAGCAAAACATTTAGTGACTGCTTACTGAATCCAGGCCATGGGCCAGTTCCCGAGTGGCTAACAAAAGGATGAACTGTTAGTCTCTAAGGTGTTTAAATCTCATACACACACGTTGTGCAACAGGAGATGGAACAAAAAAACAACTTAATCCCTACCTACTCTTGAGATGAACAAATATCAAAGGGGGAAGATGAATGCATTTGAAAAAGACCTAGGAAATGGTAAAGGAATCTATGCTAAGTGCGTATTCAATCCAGTGGCCATCCTGTTGTGGGTTTAAAGATGGAGGCAAAAGAAAAGGAGTCCTTTGAACTCATCAAGGCATGTGCACAGAGAAGCTGTCTGGTGGAAAGGCCGGGAGATTAAGAATTCCCCCACCTGTTAGTGGGTGAAAGGATAGATACAGTCTGGTCTGTAGACACTGCACATGGTTGTAAGGAAGTGAATCCTGTTATTGTAAAAGCAGTTTACTGTCTCACAATTTTTGCCCATTTTTGTAAATATTTCTATTATTTAGCTCATTTTTTTCTGTGATGCAATAATGCAAATTCCAGTTTTAAAACACACAGAGACAGACAATGTAGGATGCTTTCAGAAAGTACTGACACAATTGTGGTTTATACAAAAAGTTTCCCCCTGTAACACAAGTTTCTAGGCAACATATTCAGTATGGAGAGCTCCTACTGCAAAAGGCTTATGGGGTCCTTAGAACAATCTTTGAATTTAATGTTTGCAGTCCCATTTTTACCCTCTCCTCCAATGCAGAGGAGCTGACTAGGGGGTCACATGTGTTGACTGTATTGACTGCTAAATATTACAGAGTTTGGGAGCCCCATATGTGGTATGTACCTATGTGACTTGTAACATCAGTTGAATAAAGACTAGTTAGATAATGTTTTCCTCCTAAAGTAATTGAACCTATTCATCACAAATTTTAATAACTTTCTATGATTGTAAAAATCATATACATGTACCCCCCACACACAACACCCCCTTATGTGTAGGATTATCCAATCCTTGAGGTCTCTGTTGCAAATAAAGCCTAAAGTTGTTCATCCATGCACATGAGCAGATTGCTGTCTCTATTAGGATAATGGCAGCGGTGGCTGCATCATCAGTGCTAGTAAGATTTCCCCTACACTCCCAGCAAATGCCCTTGACAAGAGGCAAGAGCCTGTTCTTAAAATGCAACATGAACAGGAGGGAGAACAGCGCTCCCAAAAACTGTGTAGCCAGGTGGTGAATGCATAGACTGGCTGCTGCAGCAACAATGTAAACACGTTTTTATAAAAACTTAATAACTGAGAACAGGGACTGTGTGAACATAAGCCTAGCCTAATTAGTCACAGAAATCGGGATTTTATTTAAAAACTTCACTAAAATAGCTCCACTAATTGGCAGTAAGGCCATTCTGAATCAGTGTGTCAACCAGAATGTTAAAATAAGTAAAACAGCATTACTTTAAACTTTTCTTTCCTAAGCTAAGGTCATTGCCTCATAGTGGCTCTTTGTGTCCCCGCTTTAATGCATGTGCAGACAATTTTATTTGTATCTGGAAGTAATTTTTAATGTGCCTGGATAACATACCCTGACAGCAACTGCTCTCTTACACAGGTTTAGCACTTCTTCCTTCTGTGCTGGGCTTATTAAGCACGCAGCAGGTGTACACACAGTGCAGACACACAAGAAAAAGTAGCTCCTGACCTGAGAAAGTTATGAAGGCAGAAAATACACAAGAATATTAAATCCTTTAAAACTATATTGTGGCAGTTCCAATTCAGACGGGGGTGGGGGAAAGTGCTAACATCCTTCTACCAAGCCAAGCAAAATAATTATGATAGCTAAGAAAAAAGTTTCCCCTTTTCCAGAGAGGGACAGAGAACTAGAAACAAAAAGGTAATTAACTACATCAAGAACAGAAGCAAGTGTGGATTGTTCCTAGTCCTCCAGAACAGTTCTGAGAAACAAAGGAGAGCCAGCAAAATCCTGGAGAGGAGAAGACAGGGGAGGTTAAGTTCTCAGACTTTAAAAGGGCATCGTCCCTACACCCACTGAGGGATACTGGCACAGATCAGAAGTGCCCTGGATTTGCCACCTTCCAGGCCCCAAGCCAAGTTGTCACAGGACTGGGGTCCACTCCCAGATCGAGGAATGGGGCCAAGTAATGGGATACCAAAGAGCAAACAAGAAGCAGGACCCCTGGCGAGAGTTCTCCTCAGCCAAGATGGCATATTCCACCTTTGTACTCTCAGGGCAAAGAAAATTGAAAACAATACCCAGCACTCAGACTACAGCCCCCAGAGAAGACAACCCATTCCAGATAGGTCAGATACTACAGTGAAAAGACAGCCCAGCAAACATGCCAAAGTGGTTGGGGGAGGGGCAAGACTTTATTGGAAGGGATAGTAGTATTAGGTAGGAATCCAAACTTCACACCTTGGTAAGGTGAAGCCTCCTAAGCAAGGGGTCATAGAATTATTTCATTGTAAGCCTCAGAGTATGCCATTAGGAGACCACAGCATTCATTCTTCTCAATAATCTACAAGTAAGTAGCAAAGAGTAGATCTCAGAGTTCATTTACAAGCTCTCAAACAAGCAAGCACATAAACATGTGAGCTGGTGATTCACCATAATAGACTGAGTACGAGATGAAGGTCAGGTTGTCCCCAGCTGCAACCCAGGCTTCTGTTCCCACTCCCCATCTGACCTGAATAACAGGGCTCAAGAACCTTCCTTTGAAAGCTGAATTTACAGGGAGTCACGGTTTCTCCAGGTGGAGGGCAAGCCAGGCACTCGACCTTAAACCTGCCCAACTCCATAACCAATCAACCCTCTGGAAAGTCACTGTGCGCCCTTGGCCAAGGAAAAGCACTTGCACCTGTGCTATTTAAGTGTACATCAGCACTAAATTGAGGGAGAACATTTTTTTTCTTGGATTGAAATCTGGCACCCTGGGGCATAGTCCCAGCCTAAATGTATTTCCTCAACTATGAAAATAGTCATCTAATTAAAAACCAGCCAAAATAAGTGAGGAGAACTATATGTTCATCAGTTTAAGATGTTTTTTGGCATAGAAATGCCCCCAAAAATGTAACTTTAAAGAAATTTTGGCAAACAATTAGGCCTAATCACTTTGCCTTGATATTTTTTCAAATATTTTAAACAGGAATGATATCATCACTATAATTTTATTTATTTCAAAGGGAGCTGACTAAACAAATTTCAGAGTATATTTCTATCCCCAAGTTAAGGATATAATTGCTCATTTAAGTTAAAAAAAAAAACACTTCTGAGTCTCCTTTTTCCTTTATTAAAATACCCACAACTCTAAATCTGTACTTTCCCAAAAGCATTCTCATTCGCCACCTCTCAAGTAGGTTAAGGTTCCATAGGCCTGGGGACTTCTCATGTGGCTTTCCTTGGGCAAGGAGCCATAAAAAGACAGCAAGAGAGACTCTTTAAAAGTACTAGGTGACCAATTTTAAAGAAGGTTGAAAAATAACCAATCTCAAAGAACAAATGAGAAATTACCCAGCATTCTAAAACCATATTGTATATCCATGGAAAATCTTCAAAATGATCCATGAAATAAACACCTATTCAAAGAAACTGGTAGTTAGCAGATCACATGGTTGCCCGACTCAGTTGTACAGGGAAGCCTGCTCTCTTAGCAGTTCAGGAATGCAGTCTGGATGCCTGCAATCCCAGGGACTAGGGAGACTGGGGCAGGAGGATTGCAAGTTCAAGGCCAGCCTCAGTAATTTAGCAAGATACTGTCTTAAAATAAAAACGATTGGAGATGTAGCTCAGTGATAAAGCACCCCCACGTTCTATCCCCAGTACCAAGGGGGACAAGAAAAGTTCAGGAATGCAGAGTTGGAAGCTCACTACAGTCCCCAGGATGCCTGGTTAGGGTTCAGGGACAGAGAACTGAACTTAGGGTGAAGAGGAAAATTGATGCTGATCAAGTTTGCTCCACAGTTTCAGAGTAATATAGCTCCATTATTCACCATCTTTGAATTTCAAGGAACATTAAAGACACAAGAGAACTGGACCTGGACCTCTGCACTGCCTGCTCCAGGTGCTGTATTTCACTGTTTCAGGATCTCAGTCTCTTGCACAGATAGGGCCCTTGAAGGCCAGTCAGCCCCACTGCTCCTGCCTGCCCCAATCAGTACCTCTGCAAGGGTATCCCCAGTCCTCCTTGCTTTTTCTTCTAGGAAACCTTTTCACAGGGGCCAAGGCAGAAAGGGCAAGTGCAGGTTTTTTGTTTTTTTTTTAATGTTGGGTGAGCCAGAACAGGTTCACACCACATACCACCTCTTTCTCTCAACAACAATGCACAGGTTTGAGCACAGTGATCAGGGTCCATGCAGCCAACTGCAATCTCTTCCATTTTCAAGCCTTGTATTCCATTATTGTCCTGTATAGTAAATATGCAGAACTGAACAGGAAAAAATATATCCTTTGAGTATTTAAAGAGAAGAAGACTTCTTCTGTGCTCCCCATTTATTCAAAATTAAAGAGCCAAGGTGAACAGAGAAAGAATATCACTAAGAAAATCTATCAACTTAGATTTATGATGTATTAATCTACAATGGTCTAAATATAACTTCTATGCAAACTACAAGGAGTTGCTTGAAAAAAAAACAATGGAGAACATTTTTTAAATAGGGTAAGTGTACTATCCTTTGAAGAATCAACTTTAAAGAGTTTTGTAAGTAAGAGGTTTACATTTCAACAGTATGGTAGTCTTCTTTAGAGTAAGTACTGAAAACCTGCCTCTAGTAGCAATCATTTGAGAAAAAATACTGAATCTTCATAAAATGACCCACACTAGAAATCCCATCCAATTTTCTATTCTCCTTATCTTATAGTCAAAGAGTATGAGGCCCAGAAAAGTAAAATTTTCAGCTCAAGGTCCTACAGGAAGGCTACTGGTGGCAGAGGCAAAACTAGAACCCAAGTCTACTGACAAATCACCTGGAGTTAGAACCACTCACATGGTCTTGAGGGAGGGCCTATGATTACATAAATACAAATGCATGTGTGTCACTTCATCTAACAAAAGCAAAGTTAATGGGTTTAAATGAAAGCACATTCAAATATAAGACAGACTTCCTAAATGAACACACATTAGGACTGGGGTTGTGGCTCAGCGGTAGAGCACTCGACTAGCATGTGCAGGGCACTGGGTTCAGTTCTCACTACCACATAAAAATAAAATAAAGGTATTGTGTCCAACTACGACTAAAACAAAATATTAAAAAATAAAAGGAACACAAATTATTGTGATATCAGTATATGACAAAAAAATAACCTGTACTGAAATGTCCTCTGATCTGTAGCACTTAACCCCATAGCAGCAGTGAGAAGACAGCATATGCTTTTTAAATTTAATTTATAGACTGTTTCTAACCTTCTTAAAGCCCTCAATGCGGTCTAAAACAGCACAAAAATTTGTGAAGCCCTGTAAAATAATGACGATTTTAAAATAGTCCTTCACTCTTTTCTGTTACTGTTCAACACCCCCTACCAGTTATTTAGAAGCCCCCAATGTCGGTTGAATTAATTTCCTATTATTTCAGGCAAGAAGGGGGTGTGGTTGCTTTCTCTGTGGCTCAGTGTCTTCCCCTGTAAAATAAGGAGAAAGATGCTGCCCATCTCAAAGAGCTACCAGCATCACATGGGAGCATGCATGTAAAGCACTATTGCTGTACCTACAATGAGAAGCCACTATATGGCAGAATTTGTCCTTACATTTATAAATAAATTGTTCTCTTGCTTCTGAATACACAAATTCCGAGGGAGAGAAATTATAAGCAAAAGAAAGACCTGAAAGCCTGGGAGAGCAGGAACCAAATGACAGAACCAGATACAAGAGTCAGCCAAGTCCAAGACTCTGGAGACACAGACTGTAGGAAGCCACAACCTGAAGTCATCCCTCCTAGCACAGCAGAGCCTTTGGTGTTCATAATAGTGACCCTGCATGATGGAGACGATGTCAGACTCAGTTCTAAGCTGGCTGCTTCTGAAGGCAGTTAAATGCATGGTACATTTCATAGAATTTTCTTCCAAAATGAATTTTTAAAAATAAAAATCATTGTTTACAATGGATAAAATTCAGTTTCAGTGCTCTGGAAAATTCAGCTTTCTAAAATGATATAATCTATGAAGGCACAGAACCAAGATTGTGTTTTCTTCAGTTATTGTATACATCAACTAAGCCATAGTTAGGGTATTTAACATGAGTCTAACTATTCTGTCAAATGACCTTTCATTTGTACAAAGGTACAAAAAGAAAGCACCAAGACTAGACAAAGGCAGAAAGAATAAAAGGACCAAGGAAAACCAACCCACAGAGGAATTTCCAAAAGACCTCTATTCCTGATGGAAAGAACGGAAAACTTTTGTACTTAATGAGCCCAGACCTTCCTTCCATCCATCCTAGGAATGGAAGCTGTGAAATCTGGGATAATCCTCCTTGGCCCGATTCTCCTCTCTCCTGGAACTTACCCTATGGCTCATGCTGGAAAGGCTGTCTAGCAATGCCAAGGAGGTGGTAAGCATTTTAATACACACTTAAGGGAAAATTTGGGGTGGGGAAAGGGTGTTAGAGGGATATAGGCAGGGATTTACTTGTCATTTCCAGCTGGGCTGAAAGTAAACCAGTATTAAAATTTCACATACAGAAAGAAAGGTTTCAGTGAAAGCTGCCAATGTTCTCTTGTTGGGTTTTGACAGCCAGCAAGAGGGATAGGTAACCCCAAGGAGCCACTGTCATTATCTTTAAGAGCTGGTGTAAAATATGTCTTCCTGAGAAACATTTTCCCATCTCTTGTAAAAAATCCTTTCAGCTCACACATGCAGTCTTCATGGGCTCCAGCTGCTGAGCACACAGCCTCAAAAACAGGTAGGCAGAATCTTAACTGAGACACCCATCTGAAGAGTCATCTTAGGACTTGCCAGAAGGGGAGAGAAAGTAAGACAAAGCCCATCTTATATTTGCAATGTGGTTCACTTTACAAAGCCCTTCACATGTGAGAATGCCATCCTTTAAAAAATTTTTTGGTTGTAGATGGACACAATTCCTTTATTTATTTATTTTTATGTGGTGCTGAGGATCAAACCCAGTGCCTTACACATGCTAGGCAAGCACTCTACCACTGAGCCACAACCACAGCCCAAGAATGCCATCTTATATTTGCAAAATGTAAATAGTTGTTTTTACTTGTTTCTTTATAACTATGCTGTTTATATCCATAAAAATAAAAACAAAAAAAAAACCCAGGGGCATTTTCTTTCCATTTGCTTTGCTCTATATATGATGCAGTACATTTGGTAATCACACTAATGGGGTCAGGCTGGAAAATTGAGACCAATAACCCAAAACTTTCAGCAAAGAGAGGGATGGCATGGAGTAGGAAGCGAGGTACAAAAGTAACGCAAAGGAAATGCCCAATCATAAATACAACAGGATCTCTTGGAAGATGGCCTATTTCTGCTGGTCAAACCTTGGTCTTAATGGTCATTCAAAGGCTAAATTATGGTAGTGACCAATAGTAAGTTAACAGAATCCTACGCTAAAAGCCACTCTGAAACAATAGAACCAAGGACATATTAATCTGAACTCTGACCACTGAACAACTATAGATAAAGATACAAATACAGCTACATAGATATACACTCAGTGCCTACACACAAGCATGTGGCATAGCTTGGTTTGGTGAATGCTGTCCCAAATTCAGACCCAGTGAGGTGAGGGTCCTAGTACTGCTCTGGTGGGCTGTGGAATAAGCCAGATTTCAAATCCAGCCACCCGTCCCCCAAGGTTCACACCTCCCCTCAGTTCTAGGACAGAGTTGACTCCTCCCAACCTTTCATGGTTGAGCAGTGTAACATCTAAATTATAAGCTTGGAAGCTGCAGCCAGACAGTTCTCATGCAGCCAGTGTGCAGCTTAGGAGAAACTCTATAGCTAGAGGCCTGGCCAATATTTGTGATCCTCTGTGACCCCATCATTATAAGACTCTCTTTCTCAATCCATGGGCCCTATATATACCTCACCCTCAACATGCTAAAACCCAGTTTACATCAGTTCTCCATTCCAAAAGGCATAAATCCCCACCGCTACTCCCATTTTTCCTTCCATCTGCAATGCCTTTACAAGAAAGGTGTGTAAAAATGGGATGGAGAAAGAGGGCAAAGGGCAGACAAAAAAGAATAACACCAAAGCACACAACAGAAATAATCTGGATTTTCCACTGTTACTAGAACATCCCCACCCCACCCACCTGCCAATGCTATATTATCTTGTGCCCCAAATCCCAACTACTTTTTCTTCTAAAAGTGGCCAGGTTTGGTTAATTGTATCCAACAGATAGAATTTTTACATGATTTAAAAAAAAAAAAAAAAGCTGAGGTCAGCCTTCATGAGCCCTTATGGTTTTCCCTGATCCCAAGTTACTTTATATTTTCATTTATTACTAAAGAAGAACACCATGACCTTTTCAGGCTGTCAGAAGCCCATAAATTACTGTTCCACTATGACAGCCCTAGCCCAAAACTCCCCTGGGAATCATCTCTCCTGAAAACCCCCACTCAGCTTCACTGAGAACCTCCTTTGGGCTTGGTTTCTCAACAGGGCAAAAGCCCAATCGAGGTGCATCTGTGTCACATGTTTGCTTTAAAGGACTCTGGCCTTGCTTTTCTGAAATATGCTCTGTCAAAAGTTCTGAGGCCTTGTGAGGGCAAGTCATTAAATGTCTGCCTGTCTGCTCCTTCATCTGGGAAAATGATAGAAATAATCACTGCTCTGCTGACGTTGTGGGGAGGATCAAAAGGAGGAAATATTCTGAGAAGTACTCTGCATTCGTTAGATATTCTTTAAAATTACAGGCAGAATCCTGAATGATGGTCATGGACAGAATCAAGAAAATTATTTAGAAACACCCGTCAGCTCACTGTTGAGGATACAGACTCAAAAAAAAAAAAATTAAAGTGGCTTGCCTAAAGTCTCAAGGCATAGTTTTATGAATACAGCAAGAAGAATCCACAGTTCTCCGGCCTTAATATCTATCTCCACACATACACACACACCAGAATCATAGCACATTAGCTAGTCTCTATGGTGCCCTTCTCTGTGCTAAATGCTTTATGTGCCTCATCTCATTTATTCTTCCCAACCCCATGCAAGCCTATGAGGATAGTGCTGTTAGTGGCCCTACATTCTATGAATGATGGACTAAGTAATTTGCCAGGTCACAGTGAAAGCAAGTCACACAGCTGAGATTAGAACCCAAGTTACAGAACAGGAGGACCTGAGCCTTTTACCCAGGTGCCTCACTGCCCTCCACTCACCCCATGCACAAGGCCGATTTTTTCACTCTACATGCCATACACAAATGAGATGTGTGAAGATTCTTCAATGCAGCTCTTCTCCTGATATTAATTCAGAGAAGAAGCTCTAACTCCTCATTGGAAACAGGCACAATGGGCAGGTGACCCCCCCACCAACCATCAGGCAAACGACTGATGACTCACTGGGTCAAGTCCTACTTGATTCTTCCTTGCCTACAGCCTACCAAGACTGGAGGTTCTCGTGACCTTTACACAGCATGTGGAACTTTCTCTCCCAGAATTGCAGGTTTTCAACTGGATGAGAGCCAGTCCCATCTGTTTCTGGAACCTTTTCTTTTGCCTCCAAGCTGCCTTATTCCTCATCACCAACCTTACCCATCCATGACGTCCCAAAGCAGTTATTGTTAACTCTAAGTTTCTTCCCATAATTTCTATACTGATACATGCAGAATTTGCCCCTTTTATAGGTATATTTAATTGTTTCACAGGAGAGACAATCTAATGGTTAGAGGAATAGAGAAAGACCAAAGGTACACTTTGAAAAAAAAAAAAAAAAAAGAGCTTCCTTGAGGGCTGTGGTTGTGGCTCAGTGGTAGAGCGCTCACCTAGCACACGTGAGGAACTGGGTTCGATCCTCAGCACCACATAATAAAATGAAAATACTGTGTCCACCTAAAACTAAAACAAATAAATAAATATTTTTAAAAAAGAAAAGAGCTTCCCTGAGCCAGACCATTGTATGAACTCATCATCAACCTTGAAAGATCCAGTCAACATCCTGATTATGACTTGTGTGACCTCCATCCCAAGGTTCTTTAATGAATTAGCAATGGACTTCACTGATAGGCTGACAGAGGCTGACAGAGGTTGAGTGGATATAAAAATAAACCAGTAGGCATAAAAACGGACTAGAGGAAATACACAGAAACATTAAAGATGGGCATGCCTGTCTGGTAGAATTAATTATGGGTAATTTTTATTTTCTTCTTTATGCTTTTTCTTGTCCATTAATTTATATTATTTTTGGAATAAAGTTATAAATTCCATGGCCCTCTCTCTTTTCACCAAAAAAAAAAAAAGTTCCAATTCCAGTGTTGACTATATTTGGGTGTCACTCCACCATTTACTAGGCATGTGACCTTGGGCAAAGTATCTAACCTCTATGAATCTGCTTCCTTATCTGTAAAGTATGACTGCTTCTACCACATCTGTTGTAAGAACTAAATGAGACTATGGAAGATCAGATACAATGGCACACATCTGTAATCCCAGGGACTCAGGAGACTAAGGCAGGAGGATCTCAAGTTTGAGGTCAGCCTTAGCAATTTAGCAAAATCTGTCTCAGTAGTAGACCGTCCTTGGGTTCCATCCCCAGTATAAAAAAAAAAAAAAAAGCAGGCCTAATACATAGTAAGTGATTAAACTACTAAAACTACTAAATGTTAGTTATTATTAGGACAATAATTATTATTCACACATTTGTCTCAGTTGGGTGCTATATTCCTGGATATTGCCAGAGTGCAAGTACAAACGGGTATTAAGAACTCAAGTACACATTGATTCCCAAGTATGTACCATATATAATATACACCTATCCAAAGAAAGGGCCCTGAATAATGTACATTGAGAAATAATAAATACTAACTCAACTGTAAACACTGAAGTTCTTTACCCGCTTCTTCATCATCTCCAACAGAAAGGGGAGGGCTATGAAAAGTACTATTTAAAAATCATTGTGAATTATAAATTTGGAGAAATTACAAAGCTGTGAGTTAAAAGAGTAGAGAATGGAAACAGACGATCAGTGAAGTAGAAGGAGGGGATTGGGAGGGAGGAGGAGGAATGGGGAAAAGGAGGAATTTCAAAAGAAATTGACCAAACTATCCTATATGCACATATGAATAAACCAAAGCAAATTTCATCTTTATGTGTAATTATAAAGCATAAGTTAAAAAAAAACTAACTAGAAGGAAAACTGTAAAGGAAAGGGAACAGGGGGACGGAAGAAGGAAGGGAAAGGGGAAGAAGTGGACATGGAATTAGAACAAGTTATATTCCATGCTGGTATGACTATGTCAAAATGAACCCCAATATTATATATAACCATAATGCACCAATTTTAAAGAGCAGCATGCAATTAGCAGATGTTGAATTTGGGTGACAGGTATATTTTACCCTTGACTTTATTCATATATATTAAAGTTTTGTGCAGTACAGGGTTAGAAAGACTGGTTAGTGGGGAGTCCTATTTGATTTTGTGCTCTGAAACAAGTATTAATAACATAACTAAAGGGCTCCTGAACAGCACTGACTCATTTAGTGAAGACGGGAACCACAAAAGGTCACTCTCCAACCTGCTGGTAAGTAAACCAGCTACTTCATTTACATCTAACTGGCATCCGTTTAGGCTCCTTCCTGCAGGACTGGAAGCTCTACATCATCCAATTTTTAAAACAATCATGGAAAGTTCAATCATGAACTTAAAGGGAAAATGTCACTGAGCCAGCTGAGGAAGAATAGCTGTGTATTTTTTGTTGTTGTTTTTGTTTTATATTTTTAACACTTTATTGAAATATAATTCATATACCATACAATTCATTCAAAGTATATAATGCAATAGCTTTTAATATATTCACAGGTATGCCCCATCGTTACAATAAATTTTTATCACCTCAAAAAGAAATCCTATATCTTTAATTTCACGCCAGCCCTAAATAAACACTGATATTTTTTTGCTACTATAGATTTCCCTATTCAAGACCTTCTTTTAATGGAATCATAATATGTGGTCTTTTGTGACTGGCTCAGCTGCTTTAAATTAAATGTTGTTCTGAAGGGAGTCATACCCAATTAATGATAAACAAGTCCACTGTACAAATATACTAAATGAACTCCTTCTATATCATGGTATTCTGCATGAAGACAAAGAGCAAATCTCAATCAACCTTCCATACCTTATTCAGCACCCCCCCTTCCCTAGAACATAATGAGGTGCTCAGGAAATATTTAAGGAAAAGCAGATATACTCAAAGACTTACTGCAACACAAGGGGGAAAGTATTTCAATTTGAATCAAATCAAAGATCCAAAAGGTGGGTTGAGAGTCTCACTCAGAAGTCAACTGTCACAAAGAACAACCATAGCCTTCAGATGAGGCCTCCCTTTGTGAACCTCACAGCACCATTAAGCATTTGCTTGCTTCCCTGATTTTTAATACGTTCTACACAAGTGTAGAATCCCCTGTGAAATGTGTTCTAAACTACTTGGTTAAATTTGCAACTTCTTCCTTTGAAACATGGTAGGTGTCACTCTCAAAAATAATTAAATTGCAATTAATACAGGGAGGTCTAAAAATCATTTCACAGCCAGATAATTTCTCTGAACACTATCAATTGAACCTTCTAACTTAGACAATATGAACTGCCTTTGTGTGAACTAAGGCAAATATTAATATCTATTAAAACAACCAAACTGACCCAGAAGCACCTTTGTTTTATAGATATACACACAAAATCATGCCAAGATTAAATACAAGATTTCTTTTGTAACACAATTTTAATGGGACTAGAAGTGACCTTAATTCTATCAATGAAATAGCAGGCCACCATGAGAAAGAATAAAACAGATCAGTAGATGAAGGATGTGAAAAGGTCTCCAGAATAAAACTTTATGTGAAAACAATACATAATGATGTGATAATATTATTCATTTTGTATAATACACATGAAAATGCCAATGAATCAATTAAAAAAGAACTTGATGGGAAAAAAATCAGATGAATAATTAATGAAACAAACAGAATCATAAAGGAAGAAAACTAAATAGTCAATTAAACATATAAAAGGTGTTTAACTTCATTGATAATTGGGGAAACACTAAACTAAATAATTTTTAAATCAATCACACTAGCAAAAAATGTTGAAATCTGACAATTCCATGTGTGGACAAGGATGTAAAGTAACAAGAACACTCACACACTGTTAGTCAAAGTATGTACTAGAATAACTCTTTAGAAAGACACGTGGTTTTAAACCCAGCAATTCTTCCTTTACATATATGACCTTCAAAATGTATGTCTGAGGCAGGAGGTTCTCGAGTTCAAAGCCATCCTCAGCAACTTAGTGAAGGGTAAGCAACTCAGTGAGACCCTGTCTCTATGGCTCAGTAGTTAAGTGCCCCTGAGTTCAATTCCTGATCCAAAAAAAAAAAAGTACACCCATGAGCACCAGGAGACAGGTAGGAGGCTGGTCTTAAACTGTTAAAAAAAAAAAGTTATAATACTAGAAACAATTCACCTGTACATTGATAATAGAATGGATACATGTGGCCTATTTATTCAATGGAGTATCATCTTACAAGAAAAATGAAAACAAATGAATATAAGAATATACAAGAGAATCCATGAAGTATTACTATATAAAATTTAAAGCAGACAAAAATAAGCTGTATTGAGTTCCTGGCATGTTGTTTCCCAAACCAGGTGGTAGTTAACAACAGTGTGGTACTATATGCATTTTCTGTATGTGTTTATTACCATAAAAACTGTTCATTTGTGAATATGTGCCTCTAAGCCCAAAAAGTAATTTTTAATATTATTTCCCACTAAAAAGAAGCAAGATTGCCTCTAAAGAAATAGCTCATTCCAGATCTGGGGCAAGAAATACGTAAGATGAGTCCAGAACATCTTATTATACCAGATGGAAAGAGAGCTATCAAAGGCCACTAGACTCGCTTCAAAAAACACTGGAACCAACTAGAAAAGGTTTTCCCTAACCAAAAAGGGGACTATTTGAACATCAGTAACTCCAATGAACATATTCAATGCTTAAAATCTTAACACTTAAAAAATTTGCAAAAACAAAATGAGTCACTGATAAAGATAAGCCAACTCAAAACTTTCAGTCAATAAGTAGAAATGATAGAGTTAGAATATCATGTTACAACCTATATTGAATCCCAGAAATTAAGTGCCTCCTATTGGAGGGACTAACACCACCTATTAAGTAACTTACTTAAAAATAAAGATAATAATAAAACAAAACATGAATGTGATCAAGCCTCAAGATCCAACTTCCAAACACCCATAAACCAAAGGCATTTCCG
Source organism: Urocitellus parryii (assembly GCF_045843805.1). NCBI lineage: Eukaryota > Metazoa > Chordata > Mammalia > Rodentia > Sciuridae > Urocitellus > Urocitellus parryii. The sequence continues at coordinate 170,755,484 of NC_135533.1, read as the reverse complement.
TATTACCAGTGACAAATCCTCTGAAAGGGAAATGAGAAAAACTACCCCATTTACAATAGCCTCAAAAAATAAAATACTTGGGAATCAACAAAAGAGGTAAAAGATCTATACAATAAGAACTAAAGAACTCTAAAGAAAGAAACCAAAGAAGATCTTAGAATATAGAATATCTACCTTGCTCTTGGATAGACAGAATTAATATTGTCAAAATGACCATACTACCAAAAGCACTATACAGATTTAATGGAATTCTGATCAAAACACCAATGGCATTCCTTTAGAAATAGAAAAAGCAATCATGAAATTCATCTGGAAAAATAAGAAACCCAGAATAACTAAAGCAATCCTCAGCAGCAAGAGTGAAGCAGGTGGCATCACTATACCAGACCTTAAACTATACTACAGAGCAATAGTAACAAAAACAAACTAGTAGACCAATAGTACAGAATAGAGGACACAGAGACTAACCCACAAAATTACAATTATCTTATATTAGACAAAGGTACCAAAAACATGCATTGGAGAAAAGATAACCTCTTCAACATATGATGCTGGGAAAACTAGAAGTCCATATGCAACAAAATGAAATTAAGCCCCTATCTCTCAAAACTCAACACAAAAACTCAACAAAGAAGATCAAGAACCTAGGAATTAAATGAGAAACCCTGCATCTAATAGAAGAAAAAGTAGGCCCTAATCTTCATCATGTTGGATTAGGCCCCAACTTCCTTAATAAGACTCCTATAGCACAAGATACAATCAGAGATGATAAATTATTGTATAATGGTGTATTAAGAATTGTAATGCAAAATAAATAAATAAATATATAAATAAATAAAATCAAGGATCAATAAATAGGATGGATTCAAACTAAAAAAGTTTCTTCTCAGTAAAAGATATAATCTGTGATGTGAACAGAGAGCCTACATCTTGGGAGCAAATTTTTACCCCTCACACATCAGATAGAGTACTAATCACTAGGGTATTTAAAGAACTCAAAAAGCTAAACACCAAAAAAAAAAAAACAAAAAAAAACAAATAACCCAATCAATAAATGGGCCAAGGACCTGAACAGACACTTCTCAGAAGAAGATATACAATCAACAAATGTATGAAAAAATTTTCATCATTTCTAGCAATAGAGAAACGCAAATCAAAACTACACTAAGATTTCATCTCACTCCTGTCAGAATGGCAGCTATTATGAAGACAAACAATAATAAGTATTGGCGAGGATGTGGGGGAAAAAAGGTACACTCACACATTATTGGTGGGACTGCAAATTGGTGCAGCCAATATGGAAAGCAGTATGGAGATTTCTTGGAAAATTGAAAATGGAACCACCATTTGACCCAGCTATCCCTTCTCCTCAGTCTATACCCAAGGGACTTAACAGCATACTACAGGGACACAGCCACATCAATGTTTATAGCAGCACAATTCACAATAGCTAAACTGTGGAACCAGTCTAGATGTCCTTCAGCAGATAAATGGATTGAAAGATATGGTATATCTACACAATGGAATTTTACTCAGCAATAAAAGAGAATAAAATCATGGCTTTTGCAGGTAAATGGATGGAGTTAGAGAATATAATGCTAAGTGAAGTTAGCCAATCCCAAAATAACAAATCCCAATAAAAAACAAATGCTGACTGTTTTCTCTGATATAAAAAGACTGATTCATAGTGGGGTAGGGAGGGGGAGCATGAGAGGAATAGATGAATCCTACATAGGGCAGAGGTGTGGGAGGGGAAGAGAGGGGGCAGGGGGTTAGCAATGATGGTGGAACGAGATGGACATCATTATCCAAAGGACATGTATGAAGACATGAATTGGTGTGAATACTTTATATACAACCAGAGATATGAAAAATTGTGCTCTATATGTGTAAGATGAATTGTAATGCATTCCACTGTCATTTATTTTAATTTTTAAAAAGACTCAACTTCCGGGCTGGGGATGTGGCTCAAGCGATAGCGCGCTCGCCTGGCATGCGTGCGGCCCGGGTTCGATCCTCAGCACCACATACCAACAAAGATGTTGTGTCCGCCGAGAACTAAAAAATAAATATTAAAAATTCTTTTTAAAAAAAAAAAGATTCAACTTCCAATTCATAGGAAATTTAGAAGACAGAGGACTATATTAAACATAATACCACAGGGATGTTAAAACCTCTATTTAAGAGTAGCAAGGAGAACAAAAAAGGTGTAGAGGGAACTAACGGATTAAAATGGTCTTAAAAGGCAAGGATAAATCACACTGTGCAAACTTTATGTGGCTCCTAATTCAAAGGAGCAGTAAAGGAAACCAAATTAAAAAAAATAATTGTGGAGAGGAAAAAAAAGACAATTATAAATAATGCCCAGTGGTCAAATTTACACTAAAGAATTATTATTTTTTCATGTCAGTGGCCTGTGGTTATGTTTTTAAAAAAAATCCTTATCAGTAGGAAGGATAGTAGAATGAATCGGACATTATTACCCTGTGTGTGTGTGTGTGTGTGTGTGTGTATATATATATATATATATATATATATATATATATATAAATATAAAATTACATGGCCAGTATGATTCTACATCATGTACAACCAGAAGAATTTATATTCCACTATGTAAGATGTGTCAAAATGCATTCTACTATCATGTGTAAGTAGAACAAAAAAATTATCAAAGAATCCATTTTAATTATTATCTATAACTTCCTTAAGCTTTTCTCTCATTTTACCTTCATGCTTTTAACTAAAGTTGTTATCTAATTTCAAAAAATAGTCATTATCATTTAGACATACTGTAGTATTTACAGATGGAATGCTATACTGGGTATTTGCTTCAACATTATATGAAGGTAGATTTCCATAAATGACACAGATTAGCCAGGAGCTAAGGAGTGTTGAGATTGAATGAAGGGTACAATGGGGTTCATTATGCTTTTCTGTCTTATACTGTGTACATTTGAAATTTTTTCATAATAAAAGGCTAAATAACATAAGAATATTTTACTAGTAAATTAAACATATGAGAAGTTTTTTTTCCAAAAAGGATATATACATTCTGGCATAACCACAAAACATGTTTTAGAATGTTAATTATCAAGTTATTAAATGTTCATTTTTAGGTTGAGAACTTGAAGTAGTCGAAAATGTAGAAGACAGGTTTTTAACTTTCTACCTTCTGCTTGAAAAAGAAAACAGCATGAGCATTTTATTTTTATTCCCAAAATATTAAAGGGGTTAGTTTGAGTAGTGAGATAATGGGTCATGTTTTCCTTTATTAGAAAGAAACAAAAGACAAAAAAAAAAAAAAAACCACCCCAAAGTTAGAAGTTGAACTTCAAAAAAGAAATATGTATCAGTGCATACATAGTCCAAAAAAAATTCATAATCTAGACTCAGGTTGGGTACAATCTGTAAAGGGTCAGAAAACAGATATTTTAGGCAACTATTCAATTCAGCCATTATAGGACAGCAGTCGCCAATAAGATGTAATGAATGTGTGTGGCTACGTCCCAATAAACTTTACTCACAGGCTCTGAAATGTGCCATTTTTACATCTCATGAAATATTTTTCTCTAGATTTTTGTTCAAAGATTTAAAAATGTAAAACACCATTCTCAGTTCTCCAGCTATATAAATATAGGCAAAAGGCCATGTTTGGCCTGGGGGCTGCAGTATGCCCAACCCCCCCACTCTTTAGATAGTTTTTCATGCCACTTGGATCCTCTGGTCTGGAGATACCATCTGGAATATATAGATTTTCCATTTTTATGTTTTTAACCTGGTAGTTCCCATGCATTTCAACAATGCTTCTGTGAAAAAATCAGTACCATATGTTAACAGGACTGTTTGCAATTATTTAATTAGTGATAGAATCTATTTTCTCAGTTTTTTAAAGAAAAAAAAATTGAATGGTCAAAAAGACAACAGATTTGCTTCAACCCATGCCAAGTTCAGCTTAAAAAATGACCGGAGTGTAAAAAAAAAAAAAAAAACCTTTGACTCTTAACCTCCCCTGTTATTAATTACATGACTTAGGCTTTCAGATCATTTACAAAGAAAGAAAAAAGGAAATTCAAAACTTCTCAGCCCTTTTTTGGAGCCCCGAGTCCTCTTGAAGTTTCCAGAAAAACAATATAGTTAAGACCCTGAAAGTACCAGTATCCACAGAAGCACAAACAGTATGTGTTACTTTAGGTCCAGCTATACATCATAACAAAATAAAGCCAACAAATGAGGACAAAAGAACCACCCAGGCCTTCAACAGCAGGCTAATCAAAGTGCTCATCTATTACGAATATTCACTGAACGCATATCACATGTGTATACACCTACAAGGCAGGAATTTTTATTCCTCTCAGAGAGCCAAGGAAGCAGGGGAGGTTAAGTGACTTTTCTATCACTGTGCTAAAACTCAAGACTCTAGAAATTTAATCTTTTTTATCTCATAGCCTAAAAAACTAGATGAAACTATCCAAGTCTAAAATGCATTTTTAAAAAAAAAAAAAATAATAAAATGCATTTTTTCTCTTCCAGAAAAGGAATAGAAATTTGTGGTCCAGAATATATTAAGATCTAATATAGCAGCCCGAGCTTTTATCTAACTTTTATGACTGGTAAAACAGGATTTCAAATAATTAGTTTACTTCCCACTAGTCTAGGAGGAAGAAGATCCTTGTTTGCTTTTTGTAACCTTGAAAGAAACACCATGTTCTAATTCCCCTCAGCAGAAAACATTAAGATGATACCTCCAAGGCAGAGTTCTAATTCATGGCCCTGCATGCGAGTCTTTTCTACATGGGAGGTAAAGCACATCAGTCAATATTCACCCACAGGTCAGAAGAGGAGAATTCTAAGCCAAAGATAGATTTTTCTTGTTGCCTTTAAACAGAAGTGACAAGCAAATACTACATAATCTTTTCGAATAGTGGATTCTCTTCTCCCTGTCACTCTACTCCAGAAGGCTCACAAAAAAACTGATCTTCATTTGGGGAAGGGGATCACTTGGGACCCATAGGCAAGGCAAGGCTCTGATTGCTCCTGCTTTCCCTCCTTTGCATCAGCAAGATACTCAGGGGAAGGTGCCCAGGTTGCAAGTTCCAAGCAATTAAAGTGCCACCATACTAGAGGAACTAGCACAAGGGCAATAAAGACATAGATACACAATCCTATTTCTTCAGTAGTATTTGTGTAAGCGAGTCTATGTAGATGCTTTTGTAGTTCCTCTTCACTCACCCAGGTATCTGCACACCCCAAAATGGGAATATGGAAAGGAAAAGGTACTAGCATGATTTTTGCATGATTTGTGTCAGAGAAAAAGGCCACAGAGAGATGCACAGAGCAAAAAGACACAGAGAGAACACTGCAACTGCAGTTCATTATTTGGATGTACAGATGCTTGGGGGTTAAAAAAAAAAAAGTAGCACAAAAATGGAACAGAAGAAAAGCAAGCAAATATGCACGCTCATGCACACACACATCAAAGGGCAGATGGAGGTGGGAAGGATCATGGGTCAAAAAGGCATGAACCAAGAGATGGAAAGGATGAAGCTGATCAGGTTCCAGAAGCAGCAAAATATGGCAATGGGGATAAGTGAGACCCAGAAAAGTGAGATTCCAAATGCAAAAAAGCACCTTCAGCCATCCTCCCAGTGCCATAAAATGCATAGAGTATGCAAATTCAGTCCCTATTCCCTGGGGATGTGGAGGGAAGCACAGGAAAAGTAAAAGGGACAGAATGAGCACAAGCTCTAATGATGCTCTGGATATACACTGCTGGAAGAGATAAAATTAGATAAGATAAAGCTTAACCCAGCAATTTGGAAAGAAAAGCAATCAGTTGAATTTCAGAAAGCAATAGCCACAGCGGGGGGAAAAGAGAAGTATAAGCAGGGCCAGCCCCACCCCCCAGTAATTCTGGAAATAAGGGATCTCTGGGAGCCACACCAAAGGGCTGAGGAGTTTAAGGTACTTTCCTTGTAAACCTAAGTATCTGGGATCACGGTGAAGAGTTTCCCAGGAGCCCTAACACACAAAGAACCAATCTAGAAATGAGAATTTTGCTCCCTTATATGACCCCCAGGTAAACAAAAATACTTTTCAACAGTGGTTTCAGATTCCCTCATGGAGCTGCATACCTCAGCTACTATGAATCTTTTCAATATTATTTCTTTGTAATTTATTGCCTATATGATGAATCTATCATATTTGTAATTATCATGATACTGTTGTCACCCTTGAGTATTTAAAACTACAGCGCCCACCTCAATGACCAACATATAGTAGATGTCAAATAATTGTCATGTACATAGAAGCTACTTCTAAAAACAGAGGTCATAAAAGGGATAGTGACACCTAGTAACTATGGCCCAAATCTTATCTTCCCATATTCAATGAGTATTAGCCAGCAACAGCATATGCCTGATGCCCCCAGCTCCACCAAAGCCCTGGACAGGGGCCACTCAGGACTCCAGGGAGGCTGCCTCAGGCCTGTCACAAAGAAGAGAGAAGGTTGTGATCCCCTGAGTATCCAGGAATCACAGGTCTGCCCACAAGGTCAGAACTGAAAGACACCCCACCAAGACTGTCAAATCAGGAGAACAATTTTTATAAAGAAAACCTTTCCCCTGATGCATACCACAGATGAGAAGATAGAAATATGAGCTGTACAAACCATCTGATGAGGAACAAGATAAAAAAGGAGTTTCAATACAAAAACCTGTCCCGAACTTTTTTGACGAAATCACTCACATCTTTTTCCATTTGTCTGATGGCCCTTCTCCATCAGAAATTATTTTTAAAATGTAGACCTGACCTACTTTTCAAAGGTTACATACAATAAAGGACACAAAAGCAATAAAATCATCAAAACATAAATGGGGAGAAACTTCATAAAAAAACAAAAAATACATATTTAAAATTTTAGCCAATCCAGCAACTTTAATCAAACAATAAATTCAGCTCAGTGTCTTTGAAGCCAAGACAGAAAAGAAAACATGATGGGGAACACAGATATATTAACAACTGAGAGATATCTCAGAGGGGGCATGACTAAAACATCAAAAGAAGTTTGATCCAACAAAGAGCCCGAGCTGGAGTGCAAAGTTCTCAGTTTAAATCTCAACCATCTTCGATAACTGGCAGTACAGAGGTTGCCAACACAAGAACAAAAACCTCCTCATGACCCCATGCATGCTCACTCACAGGCCTCAGAGAAACAGCCACCAAGCTTAACTGGGTACTAGCACCGCGGCTATAAAAATGCAGTACCCGAGACTCAGCTGTCACACAGCTGGACAACATCAGAGAAGGACCCAAGTCTAAGGTTCCTGCATTCTGTTCAAGATGTTCACCTCCTCTCTACTAGGCTCCGCTATAAAAGGATCTACCCTAAGAAGAATATAAAACCCAACAAATTTGAAGAGTGCTGAAAAAATACCAAAAACAATAAACATAACAGCAATACACATTCTAGAAACCAATTTAACAATAACAAAAAATATCAAATTTAATCAAGAGGCCAGTTTTAAAAATCAAAAGTGATGTGATAAAATTCTAACAGTACCAAAAAACACTTAAAATTTCTTTAACAATCTCTTCATTCTCTTCTCCTACCCTGGAATCTTCACTGGATAGTTCTCCCCAAAGTTTGCATACCCTCCTTGATATACAGCTTCTTGGAACCTCAGTTTATTCAAGGGGGATAGTAAAAACCATTGACCTGAAAAGGCAATTGTGACTATTGAGGACAGTGGCTGGAACACAGCAGTTGCTCATAAATGAGAAAAGTTACTGGAATATCCAGTAGAATGGGTGTGGTAGGAGAATTCATTAATAACAAGGCACCTCTACTGAAAAATTGTCCCAGCTAGTCTAAAAGTAAACGAAACAAGAAGGTCAAGTCAGACAAATTAAGCCCCCAAATAATTTAACTTGTTTCTTTTAGTCTAAATCATCTGCTCTAACAACCTAAATTTCCTGGTTGTACTTCATTTCCCACTATGTACATTTAAAAACTTTTCTTTATTGTCTCCAAATAACTAAAGCCTACCTGAAAATGTCAAGGATTTTTTTAAAGCATCTTTTCTGTGTCTTTTTCAGATCTAAACTGTATCTTCTAGGCTTCTCAATTACAACCCAAAGAATATTATATTAAACCATACAAACCATACACATGCAAAAAAAGATTCTTAAAGTGAATAGTAGCTTTAATATAAATTTTCAACTCAGAATTCAGTTATATCCTGATAAACCCACTGTAAGTTGAAAACATCTTAAGTCCAAGATGCATTTGTTATATATCTAAACTGTGGACAATCCAGGCTCAGCAACACAGGGCACTATAGAGACTGTGTGGCTGCTTGGGAGTGTGGCTTATGACTGCTGCCTAGCTTTGCAAGAGAAGATCATACCACAGATCACTATCCTGGGAAACCATCAGAATTTGAGATTCAAGGTATAGTTTCTACTTTAAGTACCAATAAAGTCAAAAAATTGTAATTTGAGCCATACTAAGTCAGGGAGCATCTACAAGGTCAGGAATGAATTTGGAGACTGGATTTGAAATTTCAAGTCTAAAGAATGAGGAGGATATGATTGGGGGAGGAGCAAGGAGAGAGGGACATTTCATGCTCAGGGAACATTTTTGTGCAAATGGTTCCCCAGATCCTTTAGAATCCCCTGGGGGAACACAGACATCCCTGAAGCAGAGCCCATGGCACCTGAGAACCTGCCCTCTCTACTCTGTGGGCACCATGCATCTCTATCCTCCTTCCACAGAAGCAGTGACAACAGCAGGAGGGAGGTGAAACCTGTCAGTCACAGGTCACCAAATGCTCCATGCAAAGTTTTGGATCCCTGCTTATGGGTGCAGAATTGAGCCCCATAACTCACTCAAACTTCCCAAGATCCTTCCAAAGCCTCAAAGGGACATAACTCCCCATAGATGCTATCTTCCAGATAAAAAAAGGAGGACAACCAGCCCTGCTGAACATGTGTAGGGTGTACTTTCCAACACATCATTCTGAACACAGAGGTGCATTCTCTAAAGCGTAGCACATACCTCAACGTCTTCCAAACCATTCCTTGTTTCCCTGTACTTTTCCTGGATGCATTATCACAATGGGAACCAGACGGTTACTCCCAAATCCCTCTCGCCCACTGCTTATTTTTTTTTAATTTATATATAACAGCAGAATGCATTACAATTCTTATTACATAGAGCACAATTTTTCATATCTCTAGTTGTATACATAGTACATTCACACCAATTCATGTCTTCATACATGTACTTTGGATTATAATGATCATCACATTCAACCATCATTAATTACCCCCATGTCCTCTCCCTTCCCCTCCCACCCCTCTGCCCTATCTAGAGTTCATCTATTCCTCCCATGCTCCTTCTCCCTATCCCCTTATGAATCAGCCTCCTTATATCAAAGGAAACATTTGGCATTTGCGTTTTGGGGATTGGCTAACTTCACTTAGCATTATTTTCTCTAACTTGATTCATTTACCTGCAAAAGCCATGATTTATTCTCTATTATTGCTGAGTAAAATTCCATTGTGTATATATGCCACATTTTTTATCCATTCATCTATTGAAGAAATAATTAAAATCAAGAATCAATAAATGGGGTAGACTCAAACTAAAAAGTTTCTTCCCAGCAAAAGACACAATCTGTGATGTGATTAGAGAGCCTACATCTTGGGAGCAAATCTTTACCACTCACACATCAGATAGAGCACTTCTTATTTAATACACAACTCCTACTTAACCAAAACTGACAATTTTCAGCTAATTCTATTCTATACTGAACCTCTTCCTAATTAGACTGAATTTGCAATCCTTCATTTTGAGCAGAAGTCTCCTCAAAACTGAAATCACCAAAGTAGTGGCAACCTACAATGCCACCAATACAAATGAAAAATATTTTAGCTAAAGCTATGTAGCCAACCTGATGCAAAATAGCTCTAGCTGACTGTAAGCTTTTGTTTGGAAAAAATAAAACCAAAAGGGACAGAGAAGAGGGAGGAGACTCAAACATTAGCACGCAATCTTATTAACTGAATACTCCACCAATTACAAATGGGTGACAATCAGAAAATGCATTCCCTCAGTGATAAATTTTGCTAATATAAACACAATTTGAGTATTATAAGAGGATGGTGCAGATTGCTCACCCCACTTACAATATTTTCCAGCATCTTTGATGCATTACTTCATACACAACAAATAGCCTATTCCATAGATGACACGTGTTACTAAGCAGAAATTCTTGGCTGATCATTAAAACAATTCCACCTCTTAACATCTGTCACTCTGTGAACTTAAAAAGAAAATTAGAACTCTGATATAGGTACTAAACTACATATTTTGAGTCAAACCCCAATATCAAAATCAGACAAAGCACTACCAAAAACTGCAGATTGATAAGGACATGCATGCAAAAAGATATATATATATATATGTATATATATATATATATATATATATATAAAGCAAAATGCATCAATATATTAAAATATAATGTATCAGGACCACATGGGCTTACCATAGAAAAACAAAATTGGTTTAGCATTCAAAATTAAATGAATTTTACCACATTGGTAAAGGAGAAAAAAACATGATTATCTCAATTCACATAGAAAAAGAATCTGGTAAAATTCAATACCCCATCATAACAAGACACCTAAGCATACTAGACACAAAAGGAAACTTTCTCAATCAGTATTGAACACCTACACAAAATTTACAATTGACATTTTACTCCATGATGAAAGACCAAACGTTTGTCTCCGAGTTAAAAAAGAAGGATATCTATACTCTTACACTTCTACTTCAACATTATAAGAATGTTCTAGTCAATGCTATAAAGGCAAGAAAATTACATACATATATAAACATTAGAAAGAAGGAAAACTGTCTTTATTCAGAGAACAACTAAACAAATACTGGAATGAATAATAAATTGAAATGTACAAGGCCAACATTTTTAAAAAATCATGTTTCTGTGTACTAACAATCAACTGGAAGTTTATTTTTTAAATGCCATTTGGTAATCAAAAATATTAAGTATTAGGGAATAAAAATATGTTTTAAGACTGATACACTAATAACATTTGAGGAAAAATTATAAAATATCTAAATAAATAGAGAACTTCATCATGTTCAGTCATTCAAAGAGTTGATATTGTTAAGCTGTCCTTCTCCCCAGAATGACCCATAGATTCAACATCATCAATAAAAATCCCAAAAGATTGTTTCACAGAAATTAAAAGAATTATTCTAAAATTTATATGGATATACAAATGATTTAGTTAGAATAGCCAATTTTGAGAGAAAAGAAAAATTGAAAAATATATCAGATTTTAAGACTTATAATAACAAAGCATCAGCAATCAAAACAGTGTAGAAATGTCATAAAATAGGCAGATCAATGGAACAGAATTTAGAAACAGAACCAAATTTATATGACCTACTGATTTCCAAAGGTGCCTAAACAATTCAATGGGTACATGGAAAAGTGCTTTTTCTGCATCTATTGAGATAATCACATGATTCTTGTTTTTAAGTCTATTAGTATAATGAATTATGTTTACCAATTTCCATATGTTGAACCAATCCTGCATCCCTGGGATGAACCCACTTGATCATGGTGCATATCTTTTTACTATGTTTTTGTATGCGATTTGCCATAATTTTATTGAGAATTTTTGAGTCTATATTCATCAGGGATATTGGTCTGAAGTTTTCTTTCCTTGATGTGTCTTTGATTTTGGTATCAGGGTGATATTACCATCAAAGAATGAGTTTGGAAGGGCTCCCTCCTTTTCTATTTCATGGAATACTTTGAGGAGTACTGATGTTAATTTTTCTTTGAAAGTCTTGTAGAATTCAGCTGAGAATCCATCTGGTCCTGGGCTTTTCTTGGTTGGTTGGCTTTTGATGGCATTTTCTATTTCATTACTTGAAATTGATCTGTTTAAATCACATATGACCTCCCCAGAAAAACTTTAGAACTAATAATCAATTCAGCAAAGTAACAGGATATAAAATCAACACCCATAAATCAAACACATTTCTACACATCAGTGATGAATCCAGTGAAAGAGAAATTAGGGAAACTATTCCCTTCACGATAGCCTCAAAAACATAAAATACCTGGGAATCAATCTAACAAAACAGGTGAAAGACCTCTACAATGAAAACTACAGAACACTAAAGAAAGAAATGAAGAAAACCTCAGAAGAAGGAAAGTTCTCCCATGCCCCTAGAATAGGCAGAATTAATATTGTCAAAATGGCATTACTACCAAAAGTGTTATACAGGTTTAATCAATTCTTATTAAAATCACAATGACAGTCTTCATTATTTGGAAAAAATAAGAGACTCAGAGTAGCTAAAGAAATCCTTAGCAAGAAAAGTGAAGCAGGAGGTATCACAATACCAGACCTAAAACTATACTACAGAGCTATAGTAACAAAAGTGGCATGGTACTGGCATCAAAATAGACTTGTAGACCAATGGGACAGAACAGAGATCACAGAGACAAACCCACATAAATATGCTTATCTCATACTAGACAAAGGTGCCAAAAATACTCACTGGAGAAAAGATAGCCTCTTTAACAAATGGTGTTGACAAAACTGGAAATCCATATGTAGCAAAATGAAATTAAACCTCTCTCTCTCTCACCCTGCACAAAAATCAACTCAAAGTAGATCAAAGATTGAGGCACTAGAACAGAGACCCTGCACCTAGTAGAAGAAAAAATAGGCCCAAATCTTCACCATGTCAGCCTAAGATCCGACTTCCTTAACAAGACTCCTAAAGCATAAGAAGTAATAAATGGGATGAATTCAAATTAAAAAGCTTCTTCTCAGTAAAGAAAACAATAACATGAGGAGAGAGCCTACAGATTGGGAGAAAATCTTTACCACATGCACCTCCAATAAAGCATTAATCTTTAGGATATATAAAGAACTCAAAAAACTTAACGCCAAAAAAAACCCCCAAATAACCCAATAAATGAACTGAACAGACATTTCAAAGAAGAAATATAATCAATCAACAAACATATGAAAAAGTGTTCAACATCTCTAGCAACAGAGAAATGCAAGTCAAAACTAAGATTTCATCTCACTCCTGTCACAATGGCAATCCTTAAGAATACAGGCAACAATAAATGTTGGCGAGGATGTGGTGAAAAAGGTACACTCATACATTGATGGTGGACTGCAAATTGGTGCAACCAATTTGGAAAGCAGTATGGAGAGTTCTTGGAAAACTACGACTGGAACCACCATTTGACCCTGCTATCCCACTCCTCAATTTATACCCAAAGGACTTAAAATCAGCATGCTATAGTGATGCAGCCACATCAATGTTTATAGCAGTTTAATTCACAAGAGCTAGAATATGGAACCAACCTAGGTGTCCCTCAACAGATGAATGAAGAAAATGTGGAATATATAGTCAATGGAATATTACTCAGCTTTAAAGATGAGTGGAATTAAGGCATTTGCCAGTAAGTGGTTAGAGTTAGAGAATGTCATGCTAAGCAAAATAAGCCAATCCCACAAAACCAAAGGTCAAATGTTTTCTGTAGATGCTAATTCACAGTATAAGGTAAGGGGCACTAGGGAAGAATAGCGTTACCATAGACTAGATAGAGGGAAGTGATGGGAGGGGATGGGAGGGGATGTGGGGATAGGAAAGACAGTAGAATGAAATAGACATTATTACTGTATGTATGTATGTATGTATGTATATATGTATGTATAACTACATGCTCAATGAAATTCTGTTACATGTACACTCAAAAAATGAGAAATCATACCCCACCTAGGTATGACATATCAAAGTGCCTAAATGCATTCTACTATCATGTCTAGATAATTAAAACAAATTTAAAAATTTTAAGAATTTGAAATGAACTATAAAAACTAATTTGAAATGAATCACAAATCTAAACATATATGCTAACACTATAGAGTTTCTAGAAGAACACACAAGAGAATATATTCGCAATCTTTCTTAGGATTCTAGATAGTGTCAACAATAAAAGAAAAAAGTCAAACTTGACTTCAAAATTAAAAGCAATGTACTGGGGATGTAGCTCAATAGTACAGCATTTGCCAAGACCCTGGGCACAGGTTGTGGGTGGAAACTATAAAATAGATTTCAAATATTCTACATTCAAACTCAATCTTTTCTGTTAGTAGTATGATTTAGTATAGTGTGATGGGGTATGTATCAGACAATCCCAGAAGATTGTAAGACCCATGGAAACAAAGGAACAAAGTCATTATATTACCTTTACTGAAAAATACACCCACATATAGCTAATTTTCTCACTTCTCCAAATCAAAGATCTACAACTGAGCAAAAGATAGACTTGTTCTTCAGAATTTAATCAGTCAAAAAACGGTAAAGAAATGACAGATTTTGAGAGAAGAGACTTATAAAACAATAACAAGTTCTCTTCCTATAAAATCTTTTACATTCACACTGCTTATACAAGAATGATTCCAAAATAAGAAAGAGTTGATAAAGAATAATAGCTAAAAACATTCAGAGACCTTCTCACACACTTATTCAAACGTTATATCCCACATGTGATGTTACACATAAGCAGCCCGCACCATCCAGCGCCTGTGTGGAGGATGTGGGGTGGCAAAGAATACCACAGACCAGGTAAAGAAAGGAAGTTGGGTCCCAGAAGCTTCCAATTCTAGGAAGTCCTTCCTTTGGGGATGATTGCTTTCCCTGATCTTTATATTGTTCCATTTCATGATGGTTCCAGGGCATGACTGAAGAAAAATAGTGCTTTTGGCCCTATATTGAGTAAAGGAAGCCAGGTATATAATACAAACTTATAATTCCATTTATAATGAAACTCACGGACAGACTAACATTAATTGCCAAAGGTAGAAATTGAAATAGTGGTTTTCTGAGTGGGGGCAGGCAAGGCATAAAGAAACCCCCAGATTGATGGAAATGTTCTGTATCTTGACCTGGAAGTGGTTACATGGGTATATACATGCAAAAATTCATTAAGCTGCACACTTTAGATTTATATACTTTATTCACCTCAAATATATATGATGTATCTCAAAAACACTTGCTAATAATCTGTACTTTGGTCTCCTACAGGAGATAACTTCAGAGGGAGTCGTGGATACTTCTAGACAAGACGGCTAGGTCAAGGCCTATGTGTCTGCTCAGAATGCCCATTCCTTGTGTATGATGAGCACAGAAATCTGGTTTTAGTCCCAATCCTCGGTTGACTAGATTCTACCCTAAAACTGTTTAATAACTGATAAATATTCCCAGTGACCTGGCTCCTGCTGGTACATGTGACCATTTCATTTTTACCAAAATGACAGGACACACTCAAGGATACTTACTATGCACAATACTTCTAATTAATCTGGTTTACATTTCCAAAAGTCTTGAAACAGTGATCTATCCAACAGACCCATAGAGGAATATTAATGAAGTCCTAACAATAGCCTATTAGATGCTGAGCACACTCCATTTTTTTTCCAAATAATTAATGCCATGGGAGTTATTATGCAGTACTGTTAAGTACTGCCAATACACAATACTTTAAGGAGGGGTATGGATAGGAAGAATGAGCTATGCATTCACCAACCAAGAATTGAAGATTTACCTATCTTTCACAAAAATCCAGCCTCCCTGAGAAGTCTTTTCTGTCACAAATGACCTGAACCTCTCCTAGGCAAGCTTTTCACACTGTAATTGGAAACCTACCAACTACAACCTTGAAATGCTTTAAACTTGACTTACGCTATTTGTTATATGTTGTATTTCATACAACACAAATTGAGGTGAATTATTTTAGTGGAGAGGTTTGCAAATACAATCCTGATAAATCAAACCAATGAACAAAGAGGATGACAATCTTATTTTCCACAAAATGAACTCAAACCTTATTCTGAAGAGTTATACAATATGGCTGTCCAGTCAAATCCAACGGTAAAACAATAGTGGCTATCTAACAAATTCAAATACTCGAATTAGAAATGCAAATCCATACTGGCATAACAGAATGCTACAGAGGACAGGGGATATATGGGGAGATTCCTGGCAGCAAGCATTGGCCTACAACTTTCCAGCCACTGTCCTTGGCTAATTCATTTGATCTTTCTAAGCCCTAGATATACCTGTCTATAAAATGGGAACTGAAATTCCTGCTCTGTGTCATCACAGGATGTTCTAAGGATCAAATAGAGAATGAACATAAAAGTCCTCCATGAATTAGGAAACACTATACACTCTGATGGCTGTGACATTTCAAGACTTTCTAACATCTCCACAGAATTCTCAAACTCTCAGTGGGGATCGGCAATGGAGAAAAGATTCTTGTGGATTTACAAAATGCTAATCCTAAAACAAACTTTAAGAGATTATCTGGCAGTATACCCTGCTCATTTGACAAATTAGGAAATAATAACAATAGCTACCTTTTATGGGCTGCTTATTAAATGTTCCAGGCAATATGTTTTTACTCATATCACTTTATTTCTCACAACAATTCTATGAGGTTACTATTTTACAGAGAAGGAACCTGAGGCTCAGTAAGAAACCCAAGACATAACATGGGTTGCTCTCCTAAGTCTCTAAAGTCTACACCATTTACCACTCCACTATACAAAACCCCAGGAAGAAGGTTAAAACATGTTTATCTAAATAATGCAGCTAAGGTCAGCAGATGCTATTGTACCAACTATCCTCATTTACCTTTATATGCTTTAAAATCTCAAATAACCATCAGCAGGAACAAATCTAATAGTGGAGTCAAGTCCTAATGCTCACCAGAAGTTAAGAGTACCACCCTACCCAGGGCAAGAACTATGCTCCCAAAGGAGACCAGATTTGGTGACCAAATTCACAGTGCAGCTAAAATTGCACAGTAACAAGGTACGATGTTCATAACGGAATCAACTCTGACTCAAGCATGTGTCGGGTGGGAATATGCCCACTAGTTGTCAGCCCCAACAATGAGCCAGGCCAGAGTTCAAGTCTGACATTGCTACTTGGTCCCAATAATCAATACTTGAATCTCTCTACTCCTTACCTACTTGGGATAAAGCGGGCTCCTCCCTGGATCCTAAAGCACTGAGCTGAGCTGTATTCAGTGCTTTTGGTGTAAATGAAATGGTCACATGTACCAGCAGGAGCCAGGTCACTGGGGTATGTTTATCGGTTATTCAACAGTTTTAGAGTAGAATCTATAGTCAGCTGAGGATTGGGACTAAAACCACTGGTTCTGGATGTACATGTGTGTCAATCTAAGCCAGTGAGATGAAACAAGTCTGTCTGGTGGGAATGGGACAGATTCAGGATTTCCTTCTCTGGAAGGAAGGTAGAAGGATGTAGGCCTAGAAATCGTTGGCAGCCTCCTACAATTATGAGGGGAGGTCATGTCTGAGAATGAAATCAACACACAGGAAGTGGAGCCAGGATGGGGAGAGAGAAACCAGATCCTGATGACATCATTTGAGCCCCTGAGCTGACTCCAGGATTTATCTCTGGACTGGTCAGTTATGTGAGCCAATAAATTCCTCTTTTACTTAATCCAGTCTATGCTGGGTTGGGGCCCATTACTGTGACTAGTGGAGTCCTGATACACAGGCTCATTAAGGGTCATCTACCCTCATTGAACTGTGAGCTCCTTGCAGTCAGCGACTGACTTCTGACTCCCTAGTTAACATTTAGTGAATTGGACTGATCCTTGGCACATTCAAAGAGCTCCAAATATGCAGGAATTAAATAAATCTCCTTCAGGATTTACAGAGAAAAACCTATACTCAAAGCAGAAAATAAACCCAAGATGTCCTATGTTGATCATCATTAGTTCTAGCTTACTTCCCCTCTCCCCTACTGTAGTCACTGGATTTGGCCTCCTAGCTACTCTTCATCCCTGGATTGTCTCCTCCTTAGGAAAACAGTTTTGGAAGAAGACGGGAATTAAGGACCCGATCTATCCCTTTTTTCATACTTAAAAAAAAAAAATGGAGAGAGCACTATTTGTAAAAATGTCCATGTTATACAAAAGCCACTTATTAACAGTGACTGGGTCATTCATGATACCAGGTTTCTTACTTCTGCTGCCCCAAAGAGCTAAGCAATAGCTATGAGTTTGAAACAAAAGTGAGACCTTAGTACATAATCTACCCTATGGCTCACTCCCAGGAGGAGGGAACAAGAACTCAGCTCCAAATGTTCAGCCTACAGTCCTTGCAGGCTCAAGTAAGGGTAAAATACAGACCAATCTTTACCTCTGCTGCCTACAAAAGAAGTTGTCAGAAATTTTTCTTCCCAAAATGAAATCTTAAGTGGAAACTCAAACACACACCACACAAAGGAAGGAGAGGGGGAGGGAGAGAGGAAGGGGAGGGGGAGGAGGAGGAGGAGGAGGAGGAGGAGGAGGAGGAGGAGGAGGAAGGGAGGGAGGGAGGGAGGGAAGGGTGAGTGGGCTCTGTGGGCACCACCAGCTGGAAGGCACAATTCCACTCTCCCTTGTCGCCCCCCCAGCTCCAGGCCTCATAGGGCTTTGAAATGACCCTGGAGGCTTGCCCCTGTGTCATATCATTGCTTCTCAGAGGATATAAAAAAAAAAAAAAAATCAAGGAATAAGCAGCAAGTTAATACATGGTTGAAATTCATGGCTCAAGTGAGTGTTTAGAACCATTTCCATTTTCCTTGGCTGAAAAGGCCAGATATCCACAGGCTATGTGAAAAAGAAAACAAAGGCAATGATCCAAGTAATTCAGCCTGAAAACTTATTCTGCTCCAACCAGAGAAACATAAGCCTTGGTGAAAGTTGAACAAGGACTTAATTAAAAAGAACCCCCAAAAAGGTTATCAGAAGCCAGGTGCACAGGTGCTCTGACCTGGGTCAGATCTTGGCACCACGTCTCATCCCTAGAGTCCTATCCCTAATAACTGAAAGTACACCAGCGGCGCCTAGGATGTTTTCAACCTATTTTTAAGATTTTCACGCACATCTTTTATAAACGGCATTTCTAGTGCTAAACTGGTGCATAAATTTATCTTGTAGTTTTGTGTGCTGGCACAGTAGTCATTAAGCTTGTCTTTGAAAAGAACTGTTTTCCACCTCTAGAGGAGAAAACAGAAAAGTTCCACTATTAAACAAGATATTCTGTGTTTATGGCACAGAATTCCTTCCACAATTCCATGCTTGCCCCCTCCCTGCTCTGGGAATACTTCCCGGGAAGTCCTGTTGGGCTCCGTCCACCTACAGCACAATTCAGCAAAAAAAAAAAAAAAAAAAAAGTAGCCCTTATATTCACAGCACAAGTGTGAAAGAAAGCTTTTTCGCTTTTATCAAGTTCAAAGGGAAAATGGGCAACTCCTCATGATGAACAAAATCATGCCATCTCTTCTGGTCACATGTCCAAATTGGAACCGACAAAATTTCAGGACCATAGGGAAAAGGAATCACACCTCAGAAACTCATCAAAATGGAAGCATTCCTGAAAAAGGCAAATTTCACAGATATTCACTAACACTCTGCACCAGTTAGTCTGAATAACAGTCTGAATAACAGAGACCACACTGTCCATGCCCTGGGGTTCTCAGAATCTGATGAAAGAGGCTGACCTTCTCAAAAAAACAAGGCTCTTTGTTTTCTGAAGCTTTCTTTAAAGTCAAGGACAGACATCCCTGCAAAAAATAGATCCTGGAGATAGGGGGGAGATAAAAATGAGAACCCTGGTGATCTTGCCAAAATTGAAAGGTTTCTTAATATTTTCTAATATGAGAATGGCAAAGAAGGGTTTTAGGGCAGGACCTAGTGCCTACAGTAGACTAAATAAATTATTATCTAAGTCAAGCAATGTCTCCAAAAAGTCCTTTCGCTTGTGTGTATGAAATTTTGTTCTTTGTGTAAATGAAGACATACGACCTGAATTGGAAATAAGCATATGGCAAGGTGCCAGAGGACCTCGATTCTAACCTAGGTTTTACTACCACTCATTTGCTGTAACCCTTAGTGAAGCCCTTCTCTACTCCGACACATTCTCTAGGCTTATCTCTGGTCTATACTATTCTAGCTTGGTACAGCCAGTGTCTCCCATCACTGAAGTGTGGTATAACATCCTTGTACATAAAGCACTTCTTTTGAGATTCTTTCTGAAGTTTTGGTGACCTTGGCATCAGTGGCTCAGATAGTCCTTAGGATTATATGCACCTGATATAAAGGTGATCCCACACAGGTCACTAAAGCAGGACAGACTAAAATCTCCCATGTTACTATTGCAGATTGCCCAGTTTTTCAAGTGTTCCTACCTCCAATCCCATCTCACTTAGTTAGCATCTTGAAAATCCTTATAACCTACTACCCCTAAAAACTACCCCTCAATTAATTCTAGGTCCCTATGCCAGGTGTCAGTGACCAGTGGTGAACGTCTGAGACTGACTATAGAACACTGGGTGTAGTCAAAGATGCTTAAAAAAGGAGCCTCTTTTTTAAGGCAGTATCAATGTCTCACACAGCAAGGGTGGACCCCAAAAGCCAAAAGAACTAATGTCAAGAGTTCTTCAGCATCTCAGTCAGGAACAGTAGCACACTCCTATAATCCTAGCAACTCCAGAGGCTGAGGAAGAAAAATCATGAAGTTCAAAACCAGTCTGGGCAACTTAGTGAGGCCTTTTCTCAAAATAAATAAAAAGGGGCAGGGCTGCAGCTCAGTGGTAAAGCACCACTGGGTTCAATTTCCAATACAAAAAAGAAAAGATCTTCAACCTCTCCCCTTGTCCAAAGGGCAGGTCAATTCATTCACGTTTTGGAATTAGCCTTTTCAAGAAGGAACACACTCCTCTTGAGCATCTTTCAGCTCTATTTCTGCAAGTCACATCTATTGGCTTCAGAAACAGAAACTGATCATGCCCAAGGTGGAAAATACAGAGATTTGAATTCCAGTCCCAACATTTTTTTTTTAGTTGATGACCTTGAGCAAGAACACTACTGTAGGAATCTCAGTGCTTTCCATCAGACAAGGGAGTTGGAACAGGCAATCCTGAAAGCCCTATCCAATTTTAAGATTCCCAAATAACTTTCATATATTGCTGATGGGAACATACAACAGTACAGCTGCTTTGGAAAACTTCAGTATCTCAAAATGTTAAAGTTACTATATTACCAAGCAATTTCACTCCTAGATATATACCAAGGGAATCAGACATATATTCACATAAATGGCTTATATATGAATATTCTTAGCATTATTTTTTAATAGCCAAAAGTGGAAACAACTGGGCATTCTGGCACATATCTACAGATGCAGCTACTTAAAAAACTGAGGAGGGAGGTTTGCTTGAGCTGGGGAGTTCCAGATCAGCCTAGCAAGACTGCATCTCAAAAACTCAAATGTCCATCACTTAATGAAGGGATAAAGTGTGACATATTCAAGTGATGGAAGATTATACAACCATAAAAAGAAATGAAGTACTGAAACATTCTACAACATGAATAAAACTTGAAAATTGTAGACAAAGTCAAACTCAAAATGCCACCAATTGTCTGATTCCATTTATATAAAATAACCAGAATAGGCAAATCCATAGGGATAGAAGGCAGATTGGTGGCTGTGCAGGCCTGGATCAAGGGGAATCAGATGGAAAGGGGGTGTGATGGCTGATGGGATTTCATTTGAAGGTGCTAAAAACATTACAAAGTTGGGTCTGGGGTTGTGGCTCAGTGGTAGAACGCTTGCCTAGTAAGTGCGAGGTGCTGGGTTTGATCCTCAGCACCACATTAAAAATAAATAAAAAAATAAAGGTATTGTGTGTCCAACTACAACTAAAAAAAATAAAAAGAAAAGAAAAATGTTACAAAGTTGATTTTTGATGATGGTTGCTCAACTGTGAATAAAAATCATTGAATTGTATGACTTAAACCAGTGAGTTGTATGGTATATGAATATTTCAATAATGCTGCTTTAAAAAAATAAGTAGAATCAGCTGGAGATATGGATCAGTGGTAGAGCTCTTGCCTAGCATGCAGGCTGCCTTGGGTTCAAGCCCCACTACCAAAATAAAAGGAGGGTTGTAGCTCAGTGGTAAAGTGCTTGCGTAGCATGCGGGAGGCACTGGGTTCAATTCTCAGCACCACATATAAATAAAGGTCCACCAACAACTAAAAAAAAAAAAAGTATTAAAAAAAAAAGGAAAGAAAAGTATAAACATGCAATAATCCCTACTCAACTAATTCTGTTCTCTTCTGACCCTATGTCCCAAAGCCAGGTACAGCAGGCTTTGGGACCAGCAGTTATCATCTGAGCCTGGCTACAGAACAAAGATGCTTAATTTATGAGAGGCCTCCTTTTAAAGTAGTTTTGTTGTCTCACACAGCAAGGGTAGAACTCTGTCTACTACAGCTAAGATTAAATCTCTAACCTTTCTGGTATCAAAAATGTATTTTTTAAGGCAAGGAAAAAAAATGCAGAAACTTACATATGCTTGAGTCAAGCCCAAGGAGCCCTGCTGGCAACCAAGTAATTCTATTTCTGTAAATAACCCAAACAACAGCTGGGAACGTCACAATTACATTGGTTCCTGAGGACCCCCAATCCCTGGCAGGGGTCAGCATGAACCACCAATCTGCCGAACTCTAGAACTGAGTCCTTACACTTTGGGATCACAGTTATCCCAGACTAAGGAAGGCCTTTAAAACCCAGGTGCGGGCCAAGAATAAAACATCTCACTTTCCCACTTCCCTGGGGCCAAGGCTAGAGAAAAGCCTAGGTGCAAAAGTTCTTGGCACAGAGGGAATGTTAGACCAGACAAGACTGCAGACTTAGAAAAGTGCGACTGCAAAAGTGGTAAGGCTGTTTTGTTTAATAAACACAACAGAATCATGTAAATAAGTTTTTCCTTCCAAGTAGTAAGCTTGGGAAACTAGACACATAATTCTGATCCTATTGCCATTCCTCAGAACATTTTCAAAATGCAGCAAAGACCTTTTTCAAAGCCCATGACACATTCTACTCCTCAAAGAGAAGAATTGGTTCTTTGAAGATGGTTATTTGTAAAGAAAATCAAATCCAAGAGTTTCCTCTGAGAAAAGACTGGTCAGTAATAAGCCTGGACCACCCCCATTGTTAGCCAGAAACAAAGAAAAACGTAAAGCAGAAATTGGCTCTGAAAGCAATTCTGTAAAACAAGTGTTTCAACACCACTAGATGAGGGTGCAACTTCTGGAATGACTACTTTGAGGGAGCACTAAGTTTTAGTCTTTTAAGTTCTGATGTTTTCATTAAGCAATAAATCTCCCCACAAGGGGGCCTATCTCCAACTTTCTGTTCCCAAGTTGGAACAAGAGACCATCAGACCCCTATTTAGAAATTAGAACACAGCTGAGCACGGTGGTGAACACCTGTAATCCCAGCAGCTCAGGAGGCTTAGGCAGGAGAATCACAAGTTTAAAACCAGCCTCAGCAATTTAGGCCCTAAGGAACTCAATGAGACCCTGTCTCTGAATAAAATACAAAAAAGGGCTGGGGATGTGGCTCAGTGTCTCAGGTTCAATCCCCAGTACCAAAAAACAAAAACAAAAAAAATTTTCAATATATGTTATATTTTGGGGGAAATACAGGCATGCACCACTGAACCCAGCTGTGTTTCAACTATTCTTATAAAAAAAAAATAGTTGAAACAATTAAAGCAACCTCAGGGTGCTTCATGTAAATAGTAAACTTCATTAAATGGCCAATCATTTACTGAGCACTCCATGCCAAGGACCATGGAGAATTTAAGAGAAGAAGTGGGTCCCTGCCCACAAGAAGTTCACATTCTTATTCAAAAAAAGAAAGTCTCAAACACAACAAAGTCCATGGTTAGAGGACAGGACCGCTCCCTGGCCCCGGCTGCAGGGCTGGTCTTTTCAGTGCTACCAGCTGATTCCACCTACCCAATTTAGCATTCACAGCCCATGAAAGGAGTGGAGACCCACATATCAGAACTTCCAGCCTCTGATGGCTACCCAGCCTCAGGCCATGACCAAGTGCATTACTTTGGTCTTTCATCACAGAGAAAATGAAGACAGATTGAGGAACAGAGTGAAGATGTGATATTAACTATGCTCTGTTCACACTTAAAACGAGGAAATATCATTGGCTTGCCTAAAGGCCTGGCTGGGTCACAAGCCTATCCATTACTAGGCAAAAACGTTTGTGGTTTGCATTTCACAAACACAGAGAATTCCACAAATCTCAAGGAGTTCAAGGAATAATCAGGACTTCAAATAACAGATGGCCTTTGAAATCCTGAAGCAGCTCTTTCTGGAAGGTGGAGAATAAGGTCATATCAAGCTCCAGGTATGATGGGCTTTTTCAGTCCCTCCCTATCCCTACCCCACCTCCTTTCTGCAACCTCAGCGTCTCCCCCACCACCATCACTGTGGCTGCACTGGCAGGTGTGACTCTTCTTCCCTGGGGCTCAGGCCTAGCAGACAGGCACCATGGAGAGAAAACAGTGGAACTGGGGCTCAGGACCCTGCTTTGTTTTCTGGAGGGACCAGAGGGAAAGGTGAGACAGACAGTAGTAAGGGTAATGCTTCACATGTGTGTGCTGCTGGGTTGATTACAAAATATTTGCATACACACAACCCACTGGAATTTCTACTCTCTACTTTATGACCACTGAAGAAAGTGGAGGTCACACAGAAGTGAAGTTACAGAGCAGGAATTCAAAGCCAGTCACCTGACTCCAAGTTTGGCATTCTTTCCAGGACATTCTTCATGCTCACTGCTGGGCACAATGCTGGAACACTGGAAGGAGTAATTACAGGCCCCCTTTATGATCTTATGGGTTGATTCCTTCAGCACAAAGTCTCCTCTGAGCTTCACTTACCTCATCTATAAATTGGGAATGCTAGTTACTACGACTTTTTTTTCTTTTGGGGGGGGGGCGGGGGGGAACCCAGAGAAGAAATTGGGTATAAAATGCTTGCTTACTCTAGTGCTTACAATGAAAGGGTGCAAACCATGATACATAGGCCCCCACTAGTTCATTATACAGAGGGGAACACACTCCCATGGGAACATCAGTGGGGAATGAATATCAACCCCCACACCCCAGAGGTGCTCGTCTTTTAGAAAGGCTAAGCTCCGCACCTCAAGAGCAGAAGGCACAGCACCACTTACCATTCCCTCAACTGCCCCACCAGGCACCTGCCAGCAAGCCCCTAGTTCTGAGCAGGAACATGCCCCTCACTGGAAAAAAAAAAAAAAAGGTGAAGGGGTATGTTCCTTTTTACACAGTCATGGTCTGGGCTTCAATAACAAAAAGGAGGAGAAAAATCATGGGGCCAAAGGGAAAAAACACTTATGAGGAGATCACAGGGATTTAACAGGCATGGTCCATGACTGATTTTTTTTTTAAAGCCCTAGAGCACTTCAAAGGGGAAAGAGGAAGAGATTCCCTCAATGCTTAGATATTGCCAAGCTCTCGAGCTCTCTGAACTTCACTAGGAGGGTAGGGGGAGCCTCTCTGGAACTACTTTTGACCCCTGAATTGATTAACCAAAGTCTTTTGGTAAACTAGGACTCAAATATTATTTACTTCTCACAAAGTCCCTAAGCTAAAAGTGAGACAAGGGTCATTTTCCCCATTTTACTAAGTTCAGTCACAAAGCTAGCCAGCACTAAAAGTGGGACCCAAAACCCAGATCTGTCTTCTTACTAAGTCTCTGTTGTCTCAAAAAGGAAGGGAGTGTGACCAGGGCAGGTCTTAAAAGCCTGAGAAAGTGAGATTGATGTATAAGAAAATTAATGGTACAGCACTGGTGATTCCCACACAAAAATCAAGGATTACTATTAGCATTCGCATCGTACAGGCAGGTCAAGCACCATGGTAATAGAGAAGACCAATCACCCAGTTTCTGGTAAGCCCTAGTTTTAACAAGGCACATTCCATCTGTAAGCCTAAGTCTCCCACCTGAATGACTGGAGCGGGGGGCCAGGTCCATGATGGCAGGAAAATAGCACATGCTATCCACATTCTAACTGGGCTTCTTGATCTTGGGTAGTCATTTCACAGCCCCAAGCCTCAGCTGTAAAATGTGAGCAACACTCACAAAATCACTGTGAAAATGAAATCAGCCACAGTGAAGCAAATACCGTGTAGGCTGTGTACATCCATTCAGACATTAGTGATTATTGTCATCATTCTGATTCTAGAAATCACACAGCTTTGAGGACAGAATTCCCTGAACACCTGTTTTGCACCCTAGCTCTTGTTTTCTTTCTACTTCTAAGCAACATTTAAATCCAGAGATGATCAGGGCTCCCACCTGGGCCAAGCATAGAACAAAGGACAGCTGGTCCAATGTAGCTGAGAAAAGAGTATATAGATGGGAATGGCAAAGACAGTAAAATGAATCAGATGTAACTTTCCTATGCTCATATATGAATACACAACCAAGGAAGTGCCACCTCATTTACAACCACAAGAATGGGAAGTTATCCTCCGTGTATACATGTCAAAATACATTCTACTGTCATGCGTAACTAAAAAGAATAAAGAACCATATATATTTTTTAAAAGAATATATAGAGACATCAGCACACCCCAAGGGTAGAGTGTTAAGCATTCAATTTCTTTTTTTAAACACCCTGGATCACTATGTAGACTGAGGCTTCAGGCTTCCCAGCTATGGCAGAATGAGATCCTGATCATTATACTAGCCCCTTTCTTTTCTTGGTGACCCTAGGAAAATAACCCTGTATTGTCTAAATGGAGATGCATAGTTCAGGTTTAGAACTTCCAGGTCACTTCTTCACTAGATCCACCCAACACCCTCTCTGATCACTACTATATTAGGCTCATCAATGGGACAAGTGGACTGGCTAAGTCTGGTGAGGATATTTTCCACAGAATGGCTTTAGAAATCAAACCCACATCCAGTTAACTATCCGGGAAACGTTCCTAATACAGCTGGAGATCCTGCCACATCCTCACTGGGTATCCTGGAGCAAGATGGTTAGTCTTCCAGGAGCCTCAGTTTCATCTGTAAAGTAGAAGCAAGCAACGACCACCTCAAAGACCAACGTGGAGATTTGAAGCACAGTGCTTTCTAGGAGCCAGGTTCTGGGCTAACCCCTTTAGCCACAGCATTTTGTCTTTCATAGGAAAGGAACAGACACAGAAGGAAAAAGAAGCTTGCTCCTGTCACACATCACAAAAGGGAAGGCTGAGGACTATGCCCAGGTCTGACTCTAGCACCTACCAACGATGTTACTGGCTTATGCTATACAACCACTCGGCATTCAGCAACCCCCTGAAAAAAACTGCAAGAGCCCCTGGATCTACCACTCACAAAGCAATGCTTTTCAAGGAATTAAAAATGCAAGAAAATCTGCCTGATGCCCAAATTTAAACTCTTTTAGTCATTCCCATTTTAATTTGATGATTGAGAAGGTTGGCAGAAGGTTACAGGATCATTAAAAAACCTCTGCCCTTTTCTTCAACCACAACCCCTATTCCTGCCCCAAGACTGGAAATGCCTGTGTGTGGTGGGAATGAGGCAGGATAAAAGTTTCTGTACCAGTTCCCAAGCAGTAACCAATCTTGGGAACGTGACGCCTGCCCAGGGAGACTCACCACAAGGCTCTGCTGTTATCTCTCTGGGGCCTCACTACTGCTACTGCTGCTGCTGCTGCTGCTGCTGCTGCTGCTGCTGCTGCTGCTGCTGCTGCTAGGTGTTCAAGCACCATCAGCCTAAGAGCCTTGACTTCCTTCTGAGCCTCATGCTTGAGTATAAACACTTAAAGTAAAAGGCCAGGTGTGACTCATCCTGACCACATCAGGATGGTGTAGCCTCGTGCAAGCACCTATAAAATGAAGGTCTTAACAACATCTCCTTCATGGGGTAAATATCAGCCATGAGCTAGTTATATCAGCTGTTACCACCAGGCCTCTAGTTGTGGGCAAAAAGACAGGGCAGTGAGCTACGGGAAAACAAGATAAGGAGGAAAGACCTTTTGCACCTGCAAACCAGCTCTGCTGAGTCTCACCTGCCCTACAATAGCCACTAGCCAGTGTCCTGACCATTTCTGCAAAACAATGAGACAGATTATGACCAAATAATATTTTGAAAGTGACATGATATTTTATAAAGTTAAATAAGGGAGGAAGAAGTGATCAATACTATCATTTTTGGAAGACATACAAAGAAAAAAACTTGAGATAATTAATAAAAGTTGACTCAAGACCTAAGCTTGCTTTGAAGAGACAATCTTTTGTCACTATTACCCCTGCTGTTCTCAGGTCCTGCCCTTAGTTATTTGGAAAGTGCATGGCTTCCACAGGCTTC
This sequence comes from Urocitellus parryii, assembly GCF_045843805.1. NCBI lineage: Eukaryota > Metazoa > Chordata > Mammalia > Rodentia > Sciuridae > Urocitellus > Urocitellus parryii. The sequence continues at coordinate 170,727,117 of NC_135533.1, read as the reverse complement.
AAATTGTTACTTGAGTGGGAAGAAAGAATGGAACAGATGTCCTGGGTTAAGGCCTCCCTGAGCTCCTCTCTCACCACGTGACCCTGAGTAAATCACACTGCCAGTTCTAAAAAGAAACAATCTAGCTGAAGCCTTTGTGGTCCTCTCCAATCTCAACCTCATCACATCTCTGCTTCAACACTGGGGTAAATCCACACCAGGGCACCTAACCTACTATCGCCCCACGTGGCTTTAATGCATCAATTAGCTTAATTCGTTTGGCCAATATAATATACCAAAGCTTTCTCTACCCTTGACCACACCAGACCATAGCTTTCTACAAAAACACCTCTCTTACCAAATTTTGCTAGCTGTGTTTATTTCCCATATTATTCTTAATTTTAAATTTTAAACATTTTAATGTCTTTTCCACCAGATAAATATTCTGAAGAGTTCTAGACAGATTCACCATTATTTTATATTTCAATAATTCAGAATTTGTATAAGCCTAAAGAGAAGTTCACTTGTGCATGATCATGAAAAAAGGAACAAAAGGCTAATTACTGGTATAAAAGGGGAGGATTTTACCCATTTCAGCTGGTTTTTGTATACTTTAAAAGCAATCATCTAAATAATAAATAATGTCTCATTATACCTCATTGTTATTTTTTTTTTTTTTACTGAAGAACAATCAAGGATGTGTTCTTTTAATAATACTGGTCAATTCCTGAGATTGGATTAAAATAATGAAACCACACCTATTCAAAAAAAATTTTGGAGGGGAGAGGAAGGGTTCTCTACATTAATATATACTATCTCTTTGCGTTCTGACTTGAACCAAGTTAGCATAGTGTTCTAATGTGTCTAATGAACTATATTTTACAGTTAATAAATGCTCAAAAAGTACTTCAATGAGTAATTTAATGTTAGCTATGAGAAACTGTTCATTTTTAATCTTCCCAGCTTTAGTCCTATTAACTTATATAATAAAAAGCAAAGTTGTTTTCGAAAATAGAAATGCTTTCGTCCTTACCATACTTTAATGTTTACCCTAGCCATTTAGAAAGAAAAAAAAAAGTGCAGGGAACATCTGCTAACACGGCATTTCTGACTCTTATAAAAGCACAGCAGAACCATGCCTTGTGGTGCTCCAACAATGTACCTTACACTGTACAAGGACCCATGCTGGAGATTCCTCCTTGGGTTTGGTTCCTAGAAAGTGCTTCTCTGAATGCAAGCAGCTGCTTGCCTTTGTTGAGAGGATAAAAGCCTCATGGATGTCCTCTTTTCCTGCCTCTGCTGGAAGCCCTAAAGGCCAGTGGAGTGTCCAAATGTTAGCAATCCATTCACCTGAAGAGCCTTGGCAAGTCTACTTTGTTTCAATTCCCAATTGCCTAATTTTTCATCAAATTCCACTTTCTAACCCACCTCAGAACTTTTGGAAGCAGAAGGGGGATTAACTTTATATAGAGACCATAAGAATAAGAATAATAATGAACATGTATGAAAAGTAAATTTGTTAATATTCAAATAACATGGGATATCAGAAATTACCAGCTTGGATTTTTTTTTCCTCTATGTAAAGGGACAAAAAGACAGTATCCATCTCAAAACCAAAATATAGAAAGCAAACATTCCCAAACTAATACCCAGTTTTTACATTAGAAACTTATTCACCTAGTAACTGCCTATAATAAAAATTTCACTTGAAAGTTCTACAGCATCCAAGTTCATGGCTCCCAAAGCAAGTAAAAAAAAAAAAAAAAACAAAGTTCTAGTGCCTTTCATCTGGGTCACTAGTTCAAAAAACAATTACAAAAATTTAATGCCTGGGTTCACAGACTTTCTTCTCTAACCAGAGAGTTGGGGGTGCTTATTAACAACTAAGAGAGAGGCTATACTATACCCCAAAAGTCCTTTTTCTTCCTAAAATACAGAACAAATGAGATCACTCATCAGAGTGAAATGACTCCTGTTCTCAAAGAGATGTAGTGGATGTGGGAGTAAAACTGGTACAGAATTAGTCAAAAACAATGTGGTAGTGAGTACGGAAATTAAAAATACAAGTACCTGCTAACCCAGAGAGTTGACTTTTAAGTAGTTATTCCAGAGAAATGTTTACTTTGGACATGAAGAAGCACATGAAAAGTTATTTAATAAAACAGTGTTCAAAATAGCAAAATGTTTGAAGCTAATCTAAGGTTCATAGAAACAGAACAATTAATTAAATTGTGGTCTGTTTATACATGGAATATTTTACAGCAACAAAGAAATTGTTTGATTTTTGCATCAGATATGGCAATATTTAAAAGACATATTAAGTGGAAAAAAAGGATGCTGTATAATACATGCCCTGTGGTCCCACTTAAGTGAAGTTTAAAATACTCAAACTACATATTTCAAATGCACAGTATATGTATGTAATATATATGTTTATATGGGTATACACACACACACACATATCCATGCACATACACATAATGAAAAACAATTCTGAAGGCTTACTGATTACTGTAATTAGAATGATTTGGGTAAATGTGTTAAGCGAATTAAGTCAAACTCAGAAGATGGAGGACTGTAAGCTTTCTCTCATACTCGGAAGCAAAAGAGGAAAAAGGTGAGGTGTCTCATGAAAATCAAAGGGAGCTCAGTAGGTACCAGAAAGGGACAAGGGGGAGGGAGAAAATGGGAAGGGGAAAATACTGAGGAAAGATACTGGTCAAATTATATTGCTATATTGTGTTTATATACAAATACATAACGAATCCCACCATTATGAATTCAGATATTATTTGTGTGAATTTTTTTTTTGTATTGGGGATTGAACCCAGGGAAACTTGACCACTGAGCTATATTCCAAGCTATTTTTATTTTGAGGCAGGGACTTGCTACATTGCTGAGGCTGTACTTAAACATTCAATTCTCCTGTCTCAGCCTCCCAAGTCACTGGGATTACAGGCATGCACCACTATACCTAGCTTGTGTAAATTTTGAATTGATGGTTTATGTTAAGAATGTAAAATATGAGACACATATGTTCTCTAACCCCAGTTATGAGTTTTCCTTAATGAAAAGGCAGCAGCAACAAGGGGAGCCATATCCAAATGGGCTAGCAGTCAGGAACACAGGGTAGATGTGCTCTGCACAATAGGTCTCCATATCTATTGAATAAAGGGTGCCTCAATTTCATTTCTTATAAGTAAGTGTCCTTACAGCTCTACAAAAATATCTGGGAGTCTGCATTGCGCTAGACTTCCCCGTGGACACAGTATAGCAGGCAGAGGGCTCTCTGGAGCTGATTACAGAGGGAAGAGGGTGACTGAGGCAGAAGAGCATGAGCCTCTTGCCCAGCTCGGTGAATCCCCAAGCTAAGGAAGGCCACCTCCTTCCTCCTTCCAAGCTGGGCTCCTGCAGGGCCAGCCCTGGCCAGCTGGTGTCCTACCATACTACCTCTGAGAAGTCTGCACCTGCCTTCCCTTCCTTCTGTCACCCTTCAACTCCCTCTAACCTGACCCTTATGTTCACTCATTCAATAATTTCAACAGATGTCCTAGGAGTTCTAAAATTACCACTTGGCCTGCAGGAAGGAGGAAAAAAAAATTTGCAGAAATAACTGCTTTGAGATTCTGGAGAAGAAGAAAGTTTTTTTTTTTTCCCCAGCCTGGGTCATGCCTGGGTCCCTTCTTCATCCTTGTAGATCAATCAGGCTTCATCCTGTCTGTGTCAATAATCACCCCAACTTTCTCCCTCAATTATAAACACACGTGCGTGCGCACACACACACACACACACACACACACACACACACACACACACACACAGAGGCCCTGTAGCTGACTGATCACTTTAAGCGGTTCCTTCTTTGTCCCCACCTTCAATCTTTCTAGTTTTTTCCTTTTGATCAGCCATTTTCAGCTTTCCCAGCCCTACCAAACACCCTTACTGCCCACCAGAACCCCAGCTGGAAGAACACTAATCTCATTTGAATTAAAAAGTGAAACACCCTCCAGCCCTTTCCTTATTCCTGTCACAGGAACAGAACAGGACTTTGGGGACACACTCTGCAACTACTGATGGCAGAGTACTTCAGGAGACTGTGCACAGCAAAAGGCAGAAGTGGGGGTGCTAATATACATTCCTAGATGAACTAACCCCTGCTATGACCCTGCCCCCACAGGGCCAGAAACATAATACCAACATCTCTTCCTATGGCACATCCATCCACTCAGCCGTAACACTATGCACGCTATGTAACCAACCACCAGAATTCTATAGCCTCTGCAGTTTTTTTGAATCTTGTCACAAGCTGGCTTTTGTGTTTAGTATTGTATATTAGCTACATTGTGAATGATTCTTTTCAGGTGGGTGAGTCTCAAGTTTCATTTAAAGATTGGTTGAGGGAGAGCCACAAAATGCCCAGAGTAGATGGACTTATGGCATAAAACTTTTCCCAAAATTTTGCACCTTCTGTTTCAGTTACTTCTCATATTTAATTTTGCAGAAAATTAAAAATTAAATAAACACTGATGGAGAAATGTTGTTGCTGCCTTTTCATTAAGGAAAACTTATAACTGGGGTTAGAGAACATGTGTGTCTGTATATATTACAAAATCACACAATCAATCTTAAAATATTAAACTTGAGTAAGGTTAAAAAAAGAATGCATCTCCTCGAGATCCCTCCCAAAATGAGAATTGAAAAATGCACATTTAAGGCAGCATGTGAGGTGGAGTTATTGGACAGTCAGAATCTGGCCTCAGAAACCTGAGGGGTGAGGTGCAGAGGGAGAATCCTGATGCCTCCTTTCCAGCTGTGTCTGATGCAATTTCTATTCCCTGGACTTTTCAGTTAATTCATTTAATAAACTGCAAACAAAAACCCATATTTTTGTACTCAGTAATAGTACAAAAATGGTTTGATGTGCCTACCATGTCCAAAGCCCTGGGTAACATCCTTAGCACCATAAAAGAAGAAAGAAAGCCCTACAAGCACACACATATACATTTTTTTCTTTCAGCTAAGCCAATTTGAGTGAGTTTCTGCAACCAATAACCCAAAGGGTTCTGGCTAATATTCTAGTATGCCTAAATGACTTCACTTTAATACAATTTTATTGGTTAAAGTGTTTGAGCAGGGAGAGTTCCTGCATCAAGTCTGATTATACAACAATTAAATTCACTTTTTAACTAACAAACAATCCAAACAAGTAAGGACACAACTAGAATTCTTCTCAAGGAACTGTAATAGTAGTAAATCTGAATTCTTTAAGAGTTGGATTTTATTTCTGAAAAATCATCAATAATCAAAGTAATATCTATTCAACAAAAGATCAATCTAGGCAATCTGTTCTTTATTGAAATGAGGTAAAGCAACAAAAAAAAGATAAACTGGTTCACATTTTGTTATTAGGAGCCAGCTTTGAGAAAAATTTTGTGCCACAAGTCCTTCTGTGGCTCTTCCTCCACCGATATTTAAATAAAGCTTGGTACTTACATTCACTGGCAAAGAATTATTCACAATGTAGCTAATGAACATATACTGAACACAAAAGCCAGGTTGTGACAGGATTCAAAAAGTATAAAATAATTTTTTTAAAAGTATCAAGAAGTACTCTTCTTCTTTCTCTCCTGCTTCAAATATAAAGGATTGAATTTGCCAAAAAATTTACAATCCTGAAATTAAAGGTGAAGCTTGACAGGTGTTTCCTGTGATTTCATTAATATTGGACAATGAAAGTCAGTCTCTCAGGCAACCATTAATCATTAGCCAATTGTTGAAAATTAACTAATGATCTATAAGGATGTATTGTAGATCCCTTGTGTGGCCATTCTCTATTCATTTATTCCACATACATTTCCTGATGTGCCTACTGTGTGCCAGCTGCAGAGATAAGTTCATAAAGCTACAGACTGGAATCAGAAACCTCTAGAAACTCATTTAGTTTCTTCCAAAGTCACTAGGCTAATCAGCCAAACAGCTGGCTGTCAAATCCCAAAACACATGTCTAGAATCACCACACCTGAGCCACTTCCCATAACACTTGTAGAACAAGATAGAAAGGGGACAATATCTATGAATACAAGAGTTTACCATGCTCATGGGAGTCCAGCAAGAAAGCAAATATGCACTTAGGCAGATGGGGGTAGGAGTCAAGGATCAGAGATGGGGGTAGGGATTAGCCAAGGATCAGAGAAATCTGGACAAAGATGTAGCACATGAACTGTCTTGAAGAACAGACAGAATCTAGGCACACAGAAATAAGAGATTGCAATCGAAGCAGAACACAATAGAGGAAAAACAGTGTAAATGAGGCACAGAACTAATATACACCCTATAGGCAAAGTCCAATGAGCCTGGTTACAAAATTGTTTCAAGTACTCTATTACAATACACCCCCATTTGGTGCAAAACGGTGAGAAACTAAATCATGACCATGCAAATCCAATGAGCTTGCTTTTTTATATATATAAATATTTTTTAGATGTTCATAGACCTTTATTTTATTCATTTATTTATATGCAGTGCTGAGAATCGAACTCACTACCTCACACATGCTAGGCAAGTGTTCTACTACTGAGCCACAACCCCAGATGAGCTTGCTTTTTAAGCCCACTTAACACTATATATAAGGATCTCAGATGTAATAAAGAGAAGGCAATCACAGCAGACTGTCCCTGAGCATTCCTGGCCCCTTTAAGACATCTAATCCCACTGACAAGTGTCCATAGCCCAGCAGAGTTTACCAGAAGGACTCCCACCACTCTTTGCTACTCTGATCCCTGTAACCAGAGCCCAAAATGTGACTGCTTCACTCTGAAACCCAGTTCTGAGGGATCCTTCAGCCAGAGATACACAAGAATCACAGATTCCAAATTCAGGAAGAAACAACTTCCTACCCACTCCCTGCAAAGGACCTCTAAGGAGTCCACAGAGGGACCTGCCATCCAAGAAAATTCTAAATTTTAGCTCAAGGAGAGGAAAGGGCAAGGTGCATCTCCTGAAAGACCTATTCATTTGTCAGTCAACAACATTCAGTGACTGAATATCTACAGTGTACTATTGTGCTGAGCAGGGTCAGGGACTCAAAATGGTTCACTCTGAACTGTATTCTGAGCTTGCTTGATAAGATAAAGATATGCAAATAAATAACAGAAATGTATGGTGTTTTACATGCAAAGTGCTGTGAGAGGGGTTCAAATAAGACTTGTTCCTTTGGATCAGGATCAGAAAAGGTCTCATTGAAGAAATATAAGTTGAGATTATTAAGCAACTTAAAGACAGTGACATATGAAGAAAGGTAATGGAGAGGAAGAAGCATCTCAGATGAAGAAAACGGTGGAAGAAAAGCTATGAGGTGGACAAGTAGAAAAGGGGATACTTAAGAACTTTGGATGGACATATAGGACAGGGGAGACTGTAAAGGAGAAGAGTGGGGTTGGACCAGAACAAATTGGACCCTGCCATGGGATCTGGTCTTTCTTTGGTGGGCAATAGTTAGCCACTGAAGCCTGAGGATCACTTCTAGCAAGACATCTGACACTGATGTGAATGAAGTGGAAGTGGAAGTGGATTGAACAGAGGCAAAATGTCAAGAAACTAAAAGTATGAACATCCAGGCCTCAACATAAGATGAGGAAAGGTGCAGGAATGGGGTCAAACACTTAGTAAAACATTTTGTTCAGCTTAACAAGCATTTACTGAGCATCTATTATAATCCAGGCCCTTTGCTAGACAAAGGGATAGAGAAGCATGAGTCACAGAGAGGCCCCACCCTCCTGCTACTCTGAACTGGTTTAGAGGTGGGTGCAATTATTAGCAGATAGCAAGGAAGGTCTGAAATGACATATGGGATCCTCAATTGGGACATTTCTAAATTGAGGCAGTTCTGTACAACAGAAGTGGGAGGCAGCCTGGGGAGGGAGAATACCAGGAAGAGGTTTCACAGACTGAAAACGATATCAGTTTGCTTATGAGGGACTTAAGGCTGGAATGCAAAATAAAGCATTTCTCATGACAGGGATGTATCACTTGTAATCATCCTTACTCTGACACCAGATACAGAAAAAGCTCCCCTCCTCTGTACCAACAAGAAAACAAAACAAACCAAAAAAAAAAATGATGTACAGTTTTCATTAAGTAGAAATGAGGAAACACTGCTACTGACTTAACTGGGAGGGCCACGACTGTGGGAACTGAGTAAGCTGCACTGTTTCCATGGCTTCAGCCTCCACTTGTCCCTGTGAGTCCACAAAGGAAAACGGCATAGAAACTTAGACTGTTTGTATTTAAAAAAAGAAAAATCTAACTCTGGGAAAACTTACTACCCCCAAGGTAGTCTTCAAATCCCCAAAGCTAGCTGAGTTACGCACCACCCAGACCAAACATACACTGGGCTCATGGAAATGGCCACATTTCTTATTCAACTAAAGTAATACTATCACTACAACTGACCTGAAATAGGCTGAAACATCAGCCATAAAGGGGCCCTGAATGTCACTCTAAGTGCTTGTCATACACAATTCCCACTGAGCTAACAGGCAAAGAAATCCACCAGGTCCCTGAGATGCACAGCTTTGCAACCTTTGTAAGCCTCTGCCCTTTGTTTTGTCATTCACATTAAATGAAAGGTATTTACTACAGATGAAAAATAAGCTTTGTTCAGCTGCCTCTAAACCGATCCCAAAAATAGAGCAATCACTTGGGTACAAATTGGGTCAAATGTATAAAAAAAAGAACTAGCTCCCTGGTGGGAGGACAGACATGGCATGGGACCTTGCTCAGAGTCAGGGGGAAATCCACAAAGAGCCTCCCTTCCCACAGTAGGAAAGGAAATATTTAAAGAGTCAGGCAGTACAGAAACTTATCTGGCCATGTGACCATCCAAGTGAAAGCAGTCAGAAACTTTAACACCACGAGTTTCAGAACACACAGTAAAGAGGTCAAAATATACGTTGGTATTTCAAAAGGCCTGCCAAACTAACACACTGCTCACCTACCCTAAGAACAAATCCAGAGTTTAAGAATTATAAAGAAAAGATCCACTGGGCGGAGCTGCAAAGGAGAAGAGAGATTTATCCATTTCATATACTTTATTCCATCACTTCTTAGCTGAGAAATCTAAATGGTCTGACAGCATTTATATTAGTGCCCTGAATTTCTCTGGGAAAAAAAATCAGAATATTAATTGGCTTACACATGCAGCTACATTAATTATTCCATTGATCTAAATTAATCTGCCTTTCTGAAAGGTATTTATTTTCTAAGTTTGTTTAATCATGTTCTCTTGAGCTACAAAAAGCAACAAACTGGGTCACCATCCACGTTGTTAAATTTGGTAACAAGGCTAACACCATCTGTGGCCTAGACTACGAGGATCCATCTCCATTGATGGGAGGCTTTTCACTCTTTCTGCTTTTCCTTTGAAATGATCGTTTAATGTCAAATGTCTACAACCAAATCAAAAGCCATTTAAAATACCCCAAATTATGCAAATAATCTCAAACATAGTACAAATATATACTCATAGTGTTCATAGGTATATCCAACTCCCATTCACAGTTGTATTTTCAGCAGCAATATCCAAAAATTTTTGAAAACTCTCTAGAAATCAAACTACCCAAACCCAAATACATAGAGACATGATGTTACATCTGAAATATGCCCAACTGATTTTCTTTATTGTTATGGTACTCATGATTGAACTCACACACGCTAGACAAGTGCTCCACCACCAACCTACATCCCCAGCCTCTAACACTTTAAATATAACAAGAAATCCTGTACCATAAACGATTAAGGCTAGATTCACAAGAGTATAATTTCACTATTTTTTGAAGCCAGCAGAGCTCTCCCTGACTAGGAACAGCATCATCGTGTGTTTGCCTTTTCAGCACTCGCTCACTTAAGAACATCCAGCCCTGTTCAAATACAGTATCAACACAAGAAACCAAAACCAAGTGCAACTAGCTGGAAAAGGTGAAAGCCGAAGAGAAAGTCTGCCATTCCCTCCTTCATCCACTTGGTCTCCAATTATCAGGAACTGCTTCTTGCAAGAAGGATGCTGCAACCCCAGAAAAATCCTGAAATGGTTTCTGAATCATCAAAGAAAGACTACAGAATGTCAGAAGTAAAAACAATCCTAGTGATCTTCTTAGCCAATCCCCTTAATTGCCAGGCGGGGGAGGAGCAATACAAAAAGGGTATGAGAAATGCTCCAGAATATAACTCCCTGACAGTTGAGTGGGACAAGCTCCTAGTCTCAGTCTAGTGCTCCTTAGTGCTTTTTTTTTTAAATTATATCAACTTTTCCCAAAGGAAGTCCCATGGAACAGTGGTTCCATGACAGTAAAGTCTTCTGCCAAAAAAAATTTTAACGAATCCATAACCAATTATTTTCAGGGACTAGCTGAATTAAACAAAACGAAACCTATTTTTTAACTGTGGAACTTCCCAGAACTTTTACTCAGCTAATGTACACTATAAATCTTTAAGAGGGCAATAAAGTATATAGAAGGATACTAGTGTTTAACCATAAACTCATTTTACCTTGGGACATTTCATAGTAGTTGAAGTAGAAACATCAATACTATACTGTTTTATTCTCCAAATTATGCTTTGTATAGATTTATTAGTTTTATTGTATTCTACCTTTATAAAAATTAATAGCTCATATACAAGATCTGTGACATTTTTCTACTTACCAGAAAAACTGAACAAAGTACCCACCATTCCCAAACAACACTGGATTTTAAAAAAGAGAGAGGGAGAGAAAACTAATATTATCAGGAAGAGCATGGTAGAAAGCAAATGCCTAGGCAGAGAGAGAAAGTCATTTTAAAATCTTCTACACATCTCCTCTGCAAAATGTTCCATATCTATTTATACAAGATTCATGACTTTAAACCCTTTCATTCAAAAAAACGTGAGAATAGAGATTAAAACAAAACCAAGAGACTGGGGTTGTGGCTCAGTGGTAGAGCATTCGCATGGCACATATGAGACACTGGGTTCAATCCTCAGCACCACATAAAAATAAATAAATAAAATAAAAGTATTGTATCCATCTACAACTAAAAAATATTTTTAAAAAATATGGTAGCAAAACTTCAAGAAACATCATATCCATGGTTGTAAATTTCCATCACCCAGAAAGTCAACTGCCAGTTCAAGTACAGAAGCAAATGATAACCGTACACCAGGATAAGCAGGAACTCTGAAGACACTTACCAAGTTATGATTTGTTGAATTAGAATCATCTTCAGGGAATGGGATGTAAATAGCTAAGGCCACACAATTGGCAAAAATAGCCAATAATATAAATATGTCAAATGGTCTGAAAATTTTTGTTAAGGTACATATGCATTATATAAACATAAACCATGTCTACAATCACACTCCCAATCATAACACATGTGAACTACTTTTAAAATGAAAATGACAAAACACAAATCATTTTTTGACTGACTACTGTGACTACTAGGTTTTCAAGAGAAATAATCATCGAAGGTCATCTCACAGTAGGTCACCCTATCCAGTGACCTCTTCATGTCCTCTTTCTGTTGCAAGAATCATGTTACATTCATTATTCTGCTGTACACTGTATATTAAAACCTAAAAGTATTGAACAGCCAGTTAGGGCATTGTGTGAACCAGGTTTCTGCTTCTTGGAGCTTAAAAAGCAAGGAGGGCCTTACTAAATTCCCAGCTGTTGTAGACACAGAGAAAGTAGCCATCATGGTATAAATCTCTTCCACAGATCCTTGCCTCCATGTGTTAGAGCCATTTTCTCAGGGGCTATTCCTGGCTGGGTCAGTCTAAATCTCCTATCTGGATTGGGGAGGACAAAGCCACTAGGAATCTTCTCCATTCTCCCTGTGACTCTCATGACTTTCAGTACCTCAGATGCTGTGATAAGCACGCCAGGCTCCAGCTCCCTCCTCTGCTTTCTCTTCTAGAGTAATCGATAGCTATAACTGTTTCAGATTAAAGCTGGACCGGAGCTCAGTTTATAATGTGCTGTTGCTGTGTCCAATTTATAAACAAATTAAATTAAAAAGCCATAAGAAATCAGCACCAGACACTTTAAAAATAGGCCTTAACAATTTTAAATCTCGGAGGTCTCTCTGTAAGAATCACTTTGAGATCAGCCTCGAACACATACTTACTAAAACATGCTGGTGTTATTAAGAGACATTGTAAAAACTGGCAATACAAATTTGATATTTGCCAAAAATGGCTGTTTTTATTCTTTTGGTTTTCAGCCATTTTAAACTCGAGGTTTTAGGAACACCAACCTAATTTGTGATTCTTGGGCTTGATTTTACAACAGTGTTCCTGTACATTCACCCACAAGAAGCAAGGCCATGGTTTAACTAAATCCCTCAAGGTACTAAAGATTTGAAGCTATCAACAGACTCTTCCCTATTCATCCTGATACTCTTCTGGGAAATCAAAAAAAATGATGTAAGAAATAAATATCCCTTACCTCTCTGGAGATCTCTTGGGTTTCATAAAACCTCAGCCCCTTTGAAGAGCTTTGATAACTAATTGGAATAAGGACAGGAATAACATTATCCCCTTACTAACTTTGATGGGTTTATTTTAAACCCGTTAGCTTTAACTCATATTGATTCTCTTAACTCATCTAGTGTTACAAATCTTTTATCCAGAGATCCAACTTTAAGGCAGTCCACCTTAAGAAGACTTCTGAGGGCTGAGGTTGTAGCTCTATGATAGAGCATTTGCCTCCCATTTTCAAGGCCTTGGGTTCAATCCCCAGTACCAGCATGGGCAATTTGGCAAGACCCTGTCTCAAAATAAAATAAAAGAACCAACCATGTAGCTCAGTAGCTGAGCACTCCTGGATTCAATCCCCAGGACTGGGGTGAGGCAAGGGGAGACTTCAGAATTCTCATTTCATTTTTCAGGTTTCCCACTGAAATTTAAAAAGTTGACTGCCCCAAAGTTATTCTCTGTAGAAACAGTTAGTGCTTCCCCTGCCCCCATACCAGCATCCTTCTTTTCCAAACTCCCTAAATGATAAACATGCAAATCTGAGCAATACTAACATGTTCAACTGTTCAGGAAGGCTAAACATAAAATGTGTTTTTTGTTTTGTCTTGGTCTGATTTCAGTCCCCAGACACTGGTGGATACTATCTCACTGCCACACAAAGTAGATGGGGTCTGATTCTAACAATTTCTTCTAATGAGAGGAACACCTTTTGCTCCCCCAAGGTCCAGGACCCTCTGCCCTGCCTATCCGTAAAAACAAACAAGACTCTCATTTCCCCAGTGCTTGCAGGGCCTGACAGAGCTGGCATAGGGTGGATTTCTATAACTAGCTCCCTAAAATGGAAGGAAACTGTCATTTGACAAAACAAATAGATCACATATCATTTAATATCTACCTATTCTACAAACCATCCCACTTGTAAGCAGGTTTCTCCCTGAACCAGAAGCCACATGCCCTATTTCCTGTATACATATGTCTGGCAACTTGGGAAAGGAAGCCGGCAGCTTTATATTCACTTTATACACATAAATTGTTATGTACAAAACACTGTACACAAAGAGAAACAGCATTGGGTCTCCCACCTCACTCCACATAAAATTAATGACCTCACCAAGAGGTCTCTGCTTACTCAGAGTCACATCAAGAAAATCTAAGGAGGAGGAGATCTTTCTGGCAAATGCACTGCTACCCTTGACTCCAGTGAGGCTATGGAGGCACACACTAATTTACCTAGTTCCTTGCCGGCCTGACATGAGTGTTCTGTCCTCAGACTAGAAAAGAACTTAAAGAGAAAATGCACGCACACAACCCCAGCAAATGTGAAAGACATCATAACTCACTCGAGAGAAGAGACATCTGTTCTAAAAAGAAAAAGCACGAGAAAACCTTTCAAATCCTACCCATGTATTCAACTGCTCTCTCCAATACCTTTTAGACAGTTGCCTCACTTTTAACTCCTGTCCAGAAGCAGAGAAAATAGTAAGCTAAGACAAAGGGCAAACAAATAAATGCCTAGCTTAGGACTCAAATTATTAGGGGGTTCAGCTCCACTTCCTAGCCAGCTGTCAACATCCTCTCCACCTTTCTGGGCCTGGTTAGGGAAGCTCAATTTTGTCACTCCGGTCTACCATTAGGAACTGCTCTGAGGCACCTGTCAGCCCCAAATACTCTTCTGGGAAAAGAAAATGCTCTACTTTTCCCAGACCAACAAATCATCTGACTAATTAGCCATTTGTTCAAAGAGAAGATTTCAGTCAACTTTTTCTGAAGAAAGGCAATAACTGGAGTCTGGCCTCCAGGTACAGGGATGGGGATAAACAGGCAGAAGCACAATAAGTCATCGAAGATCTAGAGCATGACAACCATCACGGGGCACTTGGAACTCAGTTTTAAAAATACAAAGGAGACGCCCAGAAATGTAACTTCAGTCCAAGGACATAGACAGAATTTTTTTATAAAGACAGCAACTGCAAATTCCTCCACGGAGAGGGCTGTTCTATAACTCTCCAAGGCTCAGGAAGAACAAGCATTCACAAACCTCTCCCTGCACAGGCTTCCCCATACTCACATTTCAAATACTGTTTTTGAACTTGTCAAAAAGGAAATTCCAGGAAATCACAGCATTTATAGCCCAAAAAAATCAAAAACACTCCCTATGAAAGAAACGTTCATATTTGCAGTTACCTGAACAATTAGAAACATCAAATGTCAGAACTTGAAGCAACCTTAGCATTAACTATAGTTGCAGAAGGAAATTTCAAATAAAAGAAATGAGAAGATTCCACCAAAGGTCACTACCAGTACAGTCTTAGTACAGTCTCAGTCTTTTTTTTTTTTTTTCTCATCAGTGTACCTCATCTGCAATAGGTTCAATGTATAGCACAGCCCCAAAACAACAGTGGATTTAAAACTAACCATGTAGTGTCTAATGACCAAAGATCAGTTTCATATTTTATCTCTCTACCACTTTGAAGTTTTAGGCTTCACTCCCTCCCCCCATCACTAAACACACACCCACACAGACAGTAGTCTAAATATACCCAGGGAGCCATCCTTCTGTAACCTAAGGAGACAGGAAGTTATATACCATGAAACCCCTAATACACAGCTTCACATTCCAGACTGCTACAGCTTTGTAAGTGTCATTTCAGAAAGCAAATCCTTTTAAAGAACAGATGGTAAAAGAGAAAATGAGAAAGACTCCCCCCCCCAAAAAAAAGGATACTTCCATTCCACTATACTAATGCAGGCTCTTCGGATGGGGTTATTCAGTGATAAACAGAAAAGGGCGCGGGCTGGTCTGCTGTTGGACGAGTTACCCTGTTTTTTGCTCTTGGCGTATTGCTGACGTTTTCTTTGGGAAAGAGATCCTACAGGTGGGGGTGCAGAGGTGCTCATAGTTTGGGCAGCCTTGGCCTGTCTAGCAGCATCGATTGCAGCTTGCCAGGACAGGACAGTTTGCTTGGAGCTATTCGGCTGAGAAGTTGGTCCTTCACCAGAAAGAGGGAGTCTGGTGCCTCTTGCATAGTTTGCCTCTGGAAAGAAGGAGAAAAAGAACAGTTAAAACAAAACAAAAACAATAACATGAGAATCCAGTGGTGAGGGGGTGGGGAGACAAAGGTTGTATACCAACATTAAAAGGATAAATCATTCTGATGTTCCTGTTTTGAATCTCATGTCCTATTTTTTAGAAGCAAGGATTTGTCAAGCAGAACAGTGAGAAAGTCTAAGAGCTCTGTTCTAAGTGTCAGTCACACAGAATCTTTGCAAGCACCACACCTAATCAAGTTTGTATTCCACACCCATGTCTTTGCAAGGAGTCTTTTGGTACATTTCTTCTGAAAAACTGAGGTCATTGCCACATTTTTTCTGTATCTTTTCTGACTTGGAAAACCCATGTATCTCCTACAAGTTAACAGATATGTACAACAGCTTTTCTCTAAAATAATTACCACCATCTCTCTCTCTCTCTCTCTCTCTCTCTCTCTCTCTCTCTCACTCACACACACACACACACACACACACACACACACACACACGGCAGTGCCAATAATTCAATAGTCTTAATTATTTTCAGGGTGTTACTCCAACATCTTTCCACCACCACAAAACCATTTTTTCAGCATGGTAAAAAAATCTTCACCTGATACAAGGCAATACAAAAAGCCCTATAACAGATATCTAGATTATGCACTGACACTTCCTTAAAATGAAAATTCATGATATTTGGGACTCATTTCCTCCAGGAGCTTCGGAAAACAGAAAACATGTTTAGGGCTTTTTTTGCATTTAAAATGCAAAAATTGCAGCAGCAGCAGCCAAGCCAACATCCAGACAGCCTGCACACCTACACCTAGGATAGACAGGCTAGATTATGCCAGGGGGCCCTCAAGGCCTAAACAAAAATCATTTCAGTGTAGACTAACATCCAGGTGCACACAAGGCAGAAACCAAAGAGGGCCTCTGTGAGCGAAGCCCCCACCACTTGGGGTCAGGCCATCCCCAGGCAGGTCTCCCAGGCACCTGTCTGCCTTGGGCCACAGCCTCCTAGCAGAGACAGAAGTCAAAGTGAGAGAGACGTACAGAGGTAGAGGGATGAGCATTTGCAAAGCCAATTATTGTTAAGAGTCAAAGCAAGCACAGATCTGTCTGCCCAGCAAGCCTGAGAAGGGAGCAAAGCCTGGGGACAGCAGACAACCGGATCCCGAGATGAGTCGTGCCAAGCCTTTCCCTTCAGGAGCGCTCACCCGGAAAGGCTTCAAGTCTACTGGGGTTGGGGGCGCCACTGATCTCCAAAGACCGGGTATGGCCAGGAGTTGCTCCATCCCCCTTCGACCCAACCCCAGTCCTCGTGGAAACTGCACGTGGTGCGGACCCAGACTGAGGAGGGGAGCCCACAGGGGCATCGACTTCCCGGGCATTGCTAGGTTACCAACGTGCGCACTGGAGGCGCAAGGAGCGGGAATACTGGCTCCATCCGACCCCCTTCCCCCAGATTCCAAGACCCGGCCTCCCTGCAAGTGTAGGGGTGTACGCTTCACCCACAGCGTGAAGGGTGAAACCGGGCAATCCTAGAATTTTCCGGATGCCACTAAGGACCTTCTTCCCAGTCAATCAGGGGGCAAGGGAGGAGGGGAAGGCAAGAGGAGGCTGGAAAGGGGGCTCAGGCTGAAGACTAACAATCTCCCTTCTTTCATTGCTCGAGGGCGTTGGAGGAAAGTTGAGCCCGAGGACACTGAACCCGAATCACCTCGACTCGCCGCCCCTCCAGCTTCACAGTAGTCTACGTTCTCAATAGCTGCCCCCACCCCACAAATGCAGAATTAACTCTGACATTCAGGGCCTGAAGGGGAGAACCGAGTGGCTGTCACGCATCTTCCCCTTCTATGTAGATGACACCGAGCTAGAAGCATCCTCTCCAACCCCCTCAACCCACCCAGAGCACTGGAGATTGGGGGTGGGGGGGAAGAGGGGGTGGGAAGAGGAGGACCATGACAAGGATTAGATTTGGCAGCTGGTGCCCAGACTCTGACTGCTCACCGTTCGCGTGGTCCGCTTGCTGCTGCCGTTGATGCTGCATTTTTTTCATCATCATCATCATCATCATCCACGAACATTTATTGAGCGCCTACTGTGTGCAGGGCACTATGCTGGGCATTAGGGCGGGGGAGGGATGGGTAAGGGGGTTACCGATAGGTAGGAGCCGAGGTCCCTGCCCTTATTCTCGCTTCAGCAGGGGGTGGGGAGGACAGGGACAAATAACAGAAAATAAGGATAATTTATAAAAACCGCTCGCCACCCACGCTCCCTCTTTTTCAAAAATGGAGCAAAATAAACTTTTTAAAAAAATAAAATCAGATGTATATATTATCTTAATAATATATACATTTAATTTTTTGCTGCAAAGGAGAATTGGCTTGGTCCCTTCCTCTAGCGGAGGGACGCCGCGGTGATGCCGGCCCGGCCACCGGGGCCGCTCGGAGCGCCCCCCATGCCGCCCGTCCGCCCGCCGCGGTGCCGGGTGCCCGCCGCCGCCGCCCCCGCCGCCGCTGGCTCGGGACCGCGGGCAGCAGGAGCTCACATCCGGGGACGGAGGCGCTCGCCCGCTCGCTCGCTCCGCGCCCGCCGCGCCGCGCCGCACGCCGGCTTCGCCCTGGCGACGCTGCGCGCCAGCCGCCGCCGTCCCCCGCCCTCCCTCCACACCCCCGCCCGCTCTGAGCCTCCCACGGGCCGCGCCGCGCCCCAGCTGTCAGCAGCTGGGCTGGGGGCTCTGTTCGCACGGCCCGCGCGCTCAGGGTGGCCGCTTTGTGAGACTTAGGGTGCCGCCACCCGGGTCTGGCTCCACTGACCCGCGGGCGCCGAAGAGTTAAGTGCGCTTCAGCCCTGAACCGCCGGGTTAACCCTCTCCTCGCCGCAGCGTGTGCTTTCCCCACTTCCCCCGAAAGAGGCAGGCGGCGCCTGCAGATGCCGCGGCCGCGGCGGTGCGCGGATTAACCGCTCCTCCCACTGCATTTCGTGGCGGGAGGTGCCTGGGTTCCTGGGACGGACCAGGGCTCTCCGCGTCGGCCTCCCCTTCTGCACACCTGGAGGAGGCCCCGCCCCCTGGGAGCACAGGTGCTAGCGGGTTGTCTTCGCTGCGTTTTTGAAGTGCACCCTTCGCGGAGCTGTGCCTGGATTCCTCACTGCTCTGGAACCAGACAGGCGTCCCCTTCACCTTTCCTCTGGCTTTCTGAATGAGGGAGGGATGTGGGCGCCCTACTCCCTAGAGAGCACTAACTGCCCAGGTAACTGCCCTAAGCTCCAAAGCGGTTTCCCGAGCGCCCCAATTCTCCCCACTGTCTGGCACCACCGAGGACTCCTGGATCCGGCTGGCTCCCTCTCACTCTACCGCTGTCTGTCTGTATGTCTGTCTGTCTGTCTGTCTCTCTCTCTCTCTCTCTCTCTCTCTCTCTCTCTCTCCTCTCTCCTCTCTCCTCTCTCCTCTCTCTCCTCTCTCTCCCCCTCCTCTTCCCCCTCCCTCTAACCTCACTGCACCTTCCCTCCGTCTCACCACCCCCACCCGCAAGTGTATTTGGAGACAGGTACGGGTAAGTAAAAGCCAAGGTCTTTCCACCAGCTAGGGTTACTCGAAGAAGAAATAGATGATGCTGCTGGAAGTGTTGACTCCTGTCTGGGAACTGGTAGTTTGTTTTATACCTTTGCTGTCTCCCATTTGGGTTAGGGGAGGTTTGCAAACCGCAGCTCTAGCTAGAGGGGAAAATACTGTATCTAGTGGATGACTGATATTTTTCATTTAGCTTTGTGCTGGCTGTTAAGAAAGGGCGTCTACTTTGCTAATTCACAGGATTCGATTTATTTGCCTTTGTTCCGATCTGCTTGTTCCTACAGCATTTTAGAACGTTTGAATAACAGTGTCTCAAAAGCAAAAAGCTCAGCATGAATTAAGAAAATAAGTGTTTATAAGAAGGTTCTCCTTGTCCACAGAAGACACACTGGATATTCTCAATTCTTGGTGGGCACCTGGGAAGAGTGAGTGGGGACCAGACAGAAAACTCTCCAGGGGCCTTTCTGAGAGGGGTGTCAGCTCTAGGAGGTTGAAAACAGCTCTTGTCTTCCCGCTGCCCCATCCCACTTCGTTTTTATTTTTGTTTTTTTGTTTTGTTTTGTTTTGTTGTTTTGGAGAAAAGAGAGACTGGGAAGTAGCCCCGTGGCTTTATGGTAATAAAGCTGACCTGGGCCACCTCACCCGTGGCTGTTTCTTAACCAAAATGGAAGGGATAGAAGACTGTTCCCTTCAAAGAATTTACCCTTCCATGAAGCATATATAAAATTCACAAGTGTACATTGTGATTTCAGAATACCAGGTCTAAAGCTTTGCCTCTCAAGTCACTTATAGACACTAATATTGCTGTATATATATACGTGGCAGTATAACCAATGTGATCCTGCAACCTGTACACGTGGAAAAATGAGAATTCATACCCCATTTGAATCAAATATATGATATGTCAAGATCATTGTATTGTCATGAGCAACTAATAAAAAAAATTCTCATCCTAATACTGGTTCATGATTCAGTTCAGTTCAGCCAGCATTCACAAGTCACCTGTTAAGAACAATTAGGCTATGTGTTGTAAGGATAAATCTATGGCACAACATTTCCCTCAGGGACAGACAATCTAGTGAAGGAATAAAAGTTATGTATACATCTTCACCATGCAGAACACAGAAGCTATAACCAGTTTGAGGACGGTACTATGCAAGCATCAGAGAGATTAATTAAGAAAGTCTGAGAAAGAGAAACCTTCACAGAAGAGAAGGCTTTTTAATTGATGGTTATAACCTGACAGGGATTCTACTGTCATGTATATATAAAAATAACAAATTTGAAAAAGGAAAAAAAATAGCCAGCCATGGTGGCATACACCTGTAATCCCAGAGCTTGGGGGCTGAGGCAGGAGGATCACTAATTCAAAGCCAGCTTCAGCAAAAGAAAGGTGCTAAGTAATTCTTAAATAAATAAAATACAAAAAAGGGCTGGGGTGTGGCTCAGTGGTGGAGTACCCCTGAATTCAATCCCCAGTACCCCTCCCAAAAATTAAAATACTAATTGACAGAGAGAAGGAAAAGGTATAATAAAGGGCTATGCTTTATGATAAAGTAATGATGGATGTAGGACATTATGCATTTGTCAAAACCCATAGAATTGTATAACACAAAGATTAAACAATGTAAACTAAGGACTTTAGTTAATGCATCAATATTATTTCATCAATGGTAATATGTGCCACATTAATGCAAGATGTAATAATTGGAACTATCAGAGAAGAGAGTATATGGGAACTCACTGCACAGTTTTTCAATGAACCTACAACTGCTCTAAAATGTCTATTAAAAACAGTATAGTTGAGGCCAAGTCAGCATGGACTATCGGGGGAGGAGACTGAGAAGGCCCCTCTCAAGCCCCATGGAAGAAGTCTGGCTGTCTGGCAAGCTGGCCAGAAGATCACATGCTTCTCCATAGAGGGAGCCAGTAAAGGTGTTTTAACTGAGAAGTGGCATGATTAAAATGTGTCTTGGGCATCTGGATTCTGCACTCTAGACTTTAATGAGTTGAAGGAACTGAAGTTTTTGATATTCTATCTTTGCAATGAATCCCATCTTTGCAAATGTCTCCAGCAAGATTTTTTTTTGTTTTGGGGGGCTGGGGCTGTAGCTCAGTGGCAGAGCCCTTGCCTAGTATGTGTGAAGCATTGGGTTCAATCCTTAACACCATACAAAAATAAACAAAATAAAAGTATGCTGTCTATGCACATTACAAAAATAATTTTGGGGGGCAATTTGAGTGATTAAAATATTTATATTCTTATGATAATGTGAATTACTGAATAAACAGTAGCTAATATTTTTAAATGCATCTTCTAATATAGGCATTTTACAGGTTAAGTTAACCCATTTAATCCCCATAATAAGCCTATCAGGTACTATTAATACCCTCATTTCACAGATGACAAAACCAAGACATCAAAAAGTGAGAAATTTGCCCCAAATCACATACAGTTAGCTACTTAGTGGCTGACACAATAAGACAATGAGAAATGACTAAAATAAAAGATTTTAGCTCAAAATCAACCACATGTACTATAGACTCAACTGTGTCATTAACACTCTATAGTGGGGTCTTATTCTCCTTGCCCTTGTAATATAAACATTGCCATTTAAAGGCATAGAACTACATTCCAGGTGTGGTTCCTGGCATATATGGCATTTCAAAGAAATCCTGCTGGTGCCCAGTCCAGAACTTTACCACATCAAACCCCTGGATCATGAACTAGATGCTCCACCTTTATACTTCCTCTCACAAATTATCCATCTGGTGTTCAGAAAACACTGTGTCACTTCCCTACCCTGAAAAATGTTTTCTTCTTTCCTTCCACATCCAGCCTGAACCCTGACCAGCTTTCAACCTTATCCTTTTTGCACCATTCACCTTCAATGTGGTCAGCAGTCTCCTCATTAGGCTGTGTACATGCTGTGCTCATTTCTGCCTCTGCCTTGGCTCTCGTTATTCACTGACCTGAAATCCCTGCCTTGCTGACCTCTAACTAAACTCTTGCCTCCTTAACAAGCCTCTGTCAAGTCCCTACCTCCTCCCAGAAGCCTTCTGTGATTGCCCTAGCCAACCAAATACCCATGTGCCCCCAGTGCCACCTCCCCTTCTCTAAAGACCTGTAGCATCTGGTTATTCTTTTGGTGATGTGCTTTCTTGTGTCTGGTTTGATTGCTTCCTGGCTACAAATCCTGTCTCTTACATATAGGTTCTAAGCAAGAATCACCTCCTTCACCCCTCCCCCAGCTACCAAGTGTTATGCCCACTGCAGTGACTACATTATTCTGATCATAAAAGCTCACAGGTATCACTAGAAATTATCAGCTAATATTTACCCAAAACCCATAATGTTTATGGTAGCTCACTTGGTCCTTTGATGGTAAAAATATAAAACAGAAAATTAGGTCCTTTGGACAGCAAGAATTCTAATTAAGGAAGACAAACATATCCTGAAGGCCACATGCAGGATATATCCATAAACACACTGTGAAGTTGGGTCTGAATGAGTCTGTCCATCTACAGGCCCTGGTGCTTAGAGGATAGCCCTGACCTATTAATTACCAGAACAAGCTATGAAGAAGGTAGAAACATGTGCCTCAAGTAGAGGAATATCATAGAAAAAAACATGAACCTGTGCAGAAATCAGTAAGTAGGTGACTAGACTGGGACCTAGGGCTGCTTAGGAGATAATGGTAAACAGTAAGGTTGCAAAAGCAGCCTGGAGCAGGGTGGGGGAAAATCCCTGAAGTCTGGCTCACCAGTCTGGGTATTGTCCACCAGTACTCAAACTTTCTGATCTCAGAACCCCTTTAGACTCCTAACAGTTTTGGTAGAACCTGAAGAGTTTTTGCTATATAGATTTTACCTATTGATATTTAACATACTAAAAATTCTAACAGAACACTGAAAATCATTTGTAATTCAGTTTTAAATAGTAATAGGCTCATTAAATGTTAACCTACTTTTTAAGTGAAAAATGACTATTTTCCAGAACAAAACAGAAGAGTGGCATTCTTTCACATTTTTGAAAATCTCTTTACTGTCTGGCTGAAAAGACAGCTAGATTCTCATATCTGCTTCTATGTTCAATCCATAGTGATAGAATATTTGGACTGAAATATATGGTGAACATTCAGCCATACACAGATATGTAGTTGGAAAAGAGAGCCCTTTTCAGATAACTTGGATGTTATATTTTTACTATACACCAAAACCTGACTTTGAAAGGTTAGTGAAATGTGGAATTTTAAACCATATCAGTGAAACTTTTTATACTCTATTACATTAAAATCCATCAATCTATATTGCAGTTTGAATAGATCTTTTGCCCATGCATTATTTGGTAACATCATACATTGGTCATATAGAAAATATTGGTTCAGTGAGATTTTCCAAAAGTTGACACATTTTATTATACAATATCAAAAAAACTGCATTCATTTTTATTACTACCAATCTCATCAGAAAGTCTTTAAGTATTGGAAAGCTGTCAAGCTCTCAGTGGTAGATAGAAGTTTTTCAGGATTCTAATTTTCGCTTGAAAGCTCAAATTTTATAATTGGCACAAATACTGTCAAGTTTTTTCTTTGAAGTAACCAGTTCACTTCATTCATTTTCAAGAAAAATCTGCCAAAAAGTTAGGTCTGAATAACTATAGTTTATCAGTAAAAATGGTGTTCTATGACAAAGTAACCCATCAGCTTCCTACCTCAAACCATAACACAATCACTGTGTGCAGCAGAAATGTGTTATGCATTTGTCCCTGTCACCCAGAATATTAAAAAGATCTCTGCACAAGGATTGAGATTTAACAAAATCAATAATTTTACTGCTTCGTCAAGGAGACTCTTAAGTAAAACTGGTTTTGGGTATTTGTGTGTGTGTGTGTGTGTGTGTGTGTGTGTATGTGTGTTTCTGTTCTCATTTTAATGTAAGTGCATGTTGGAATAATGCAATGTTCACCAGTATTCTTTGGTGTCACTGCCTGATTCATACTAAAACATCAACAGTTTTAAACACTGTTGATTCTGTACCTTCAATGCAAATCTCAACACAGTTATGGCAAATAAGTCTTAGTGTTACTATGAAAATAGTTTTTACCTTAAAGACCTCTCAAAAGGGTCTTTAGGTCCTGAAGGTAGTTAAGTTACAAGATGAAATACAGAATGCCCAAATATTTTGCATATATATATAACTTATTTGAAATTCAAGCCTAATTGAGCTTCTTGTTTTTTATTTGCTACAACTGGCAACCTCACCTCTGAGAGTCCACAGACCCCATTTCAAAAACAACTATTCAGAATGCTTTGGGTCATTTTTCAGCAGAGAAATATCAGAGTTGTGCTTCATTAAAATAATTCTAACCCAAATGAGCAAGATAGATCAGAAGGTGAAAAAATATATAGGTTGCAGGAAAGCCTCATGGGTCAATTAAGAAGAATACCTTAGAAGATAGAAAGATCTCCCTTGTTCTTAGATAGGCCAAGTTAATATTGTCAAAATGACCATACTACCAAAAGCACTATACAGATTTAATGCAATTCCAATTAAAATCCAAATGACATTCCTCATAGAAATACAAAAACCAGTCATGAAATTCATCTGGAAAAATAATAGACCCAGAATAGCTAAAGCAATCCTTAGCAAGAAGAGTGAAGCAGGTGGCTCACTATACAAAACCTTAAACTATATTACAGAGCAATAGCAACAAAAACAGCATGGAATTGGCACCAAAATAGACTTGTAGACCGATGGTACAGAATAGAGAACACAGAGACAACACACATAAATACAGTTATCTCATATTAGAAAAAGGCACCAAAAACATATTGGAGAAAGGATACCCTCTTCAAATAAATGGTGCTGGGAAGATTGGAAATCCATATACAACAAAATGAAATTAAACCTCTGTCTCTCACCATGTACAAAACTCAACTCAAAGTAGATCAAGAACTTAGAAATTAAACCAGAAACCCTGCACCTAATAGAATAAAAAGTAGGCCCAAATTTTCCTCATGTCGGATTAGGCCCCAACTTCCTTAATAAGACTCCTATAATGCAAGAAATAAAATCAAGAATCAATAAATGGGATGGATGGATTTAAACTAAAAAGCTTCTTTTCAGAAAAAAAAAATCAGTGAGGTGAATAGACAGCCCACATCCTTGGAGCAAAGTTTTACCACATGCACATCAGAGTACTAATCTCTAGGATATATAAAGAACTAAAAAATCTTAACACCAAAAAAACAAATAACCAATCAATAAGTGGGCTAAGGAACTGAACAGACACTTCTCAGAAGATGATATACAATAAATCAACAAATATATTAAAAAATGTTCAACATTTCTAGTAATTAGAGAAATGCAAATCAAAACTACTCTAAGTTTTCATCTCAGTCAGAATGGCAGCTATTAAGAATACAAACAGGGTTAGGCTCAGCGGTAGAGCACTCGCCTAGCACGGGCGAGGCCCTGGGTTCAATCCCCAACACCACATAAAAATAAATAAATAAAGATATTGTGTCCAACTACAACTAAAAAATAAATATAAAAAAGAATACAAACAATAAGTGTTAGCAAGGATGAGGGGAGAAAGGCGCACTCATACATTGCTGGTGGGACTGCAAATTCGTGCAACCAATTTGGAAAGCAGTATGGAGATTCCTTGGAAAACTTGGAATGGAACCACCATTTGACCCAGCTGTCCCACTCCTTGGTTTATACCCAAAGAACTTAAAAATAGCATACTGTAGTAACGGAGCGACATCAATATTTATAGCAGCACATTCACAATAGCTAAATTATGGCACCAATTTAGATGTCCTTCAGTAGATGAATGAATAAAGAAACTGTGGTATATATACAAAATGGAATATTACTCACATAAAGAGAGAATAAAATCATGGCATTTTCAGGTAAATGGATGGAGTTGGAGAATGTTATGCTAAGTGAAGTAAGCCAATCCCAAAAAACCAAATGCCAAATGTTTTCTCTGATATGAGGATGCTGATCCATAATAGGGATGGTGGGGGGAGCATGGGAGGGATGGAGAAAATTTAGATACAACAAAGGGGAGGGAGAGGAAGAGAGGGGGAAAGGGGTTAGGACAGTCAAGGGATTGATAAGGACATTATTACCTGAAGTACATGTATAAAGATATGAATGGTGTGACTCTTCTTTGTGTACAACCAGAGAAATGAAAAATTGTGCTCTATACATGTACTATGAATTGAAATGCATTCTGCTGTCATATATAACAAATTGGAATAAATAAATAAATTTTTAAAAAAGAAAAAAGAAGAAGGTGTTACTTATTAACTGTAGTTATTGCAAAGACTATTCTCATTGGGTGGGGAAAACAGTCCTATAGAAGGCAGCTCCCAGTCTTGAGATGTCCCCTATCCCGTGGTACTAACTAGCACCCTCCCCTTAGGCACCCCATCCCCACCACTAAATAATGAGGACTTTTCAATTACAACTGACCCCACCCAGCAAAATCTAAAGTCCTTTCTTCTTGCTTTGGCTTCATTGCAAGTAGAGTCCAGCTGGTCTTTATCCTTCATCAAATAACTGTTCATTTGAAGAGTAGGATTTGTGTTTCACATCAGACAAAGTAATTCCAGTTCTGTTAACTGGTTCTTTCCCATCCCCTTTGACCCAATTCTTAAATCTTATCCACCACTTTCTGATGCCTTAAATCTCCACTTCCCCAGTTGGGAAATTCTGACAGAGTCTAATATATATACACTCCACACCCCATTATCCATGCTGACTTAGGGAAGGGAGCAAGCCTTAAAGTTTCCCATCTGTGAAATAAATCGGTTATAGCACATAATCTCTACGAATTCTTAACAGTCTCCCTTTGGAGACCCTCAACTTGGAGCCTGGTAAATTTGGGCTGAAATCCTGGCCATGTCTGATACTAGCTATGTCATTTTAGGGAAGTCACTTATCCTTTGGGGTCTGTTTCCTCACCTTTAAAACAAGGATACTATTACCCCTCTTATTGATTTATTACAAATCTCTGTACATACCATAACTTGAATCACATAACTTAGATGAATTTGGTTAAATATACTCAGTTACAGAGAGAAAAAGGGAGGGAAGGAGAGAACCATTTAAATGGTGCTGGCAGGAGTCTGCCCTTCCTTTGTTTGATCTCTGTTCCTACCTTTATACTCTGGTTTTACAACTAAACTCGACACCCTACTTAAGATACAATTCACTGTAATAGCTCTCCTTTTAGTTAACAGCACTCTGTCATTCAATATGGTCTCTAAAAATAATGGAAAACTGCAGCTTTTTAAATAGTCTTTGTATGTTACTTAATTTTAATTTCCGGTACACACTTCAGTATTTAAGATTCAACAGTCAATACTGATAACCTCCAAATCAGACAAAGTAGAGCAAAGAGAATAGTAAAATAGGTGTTTACTCACATGCAGCCCCATCTCTCTCTCTCTCTCTCTCTCTCTCTCTCTCTCTCTCTCTCACACACACACACACACACACACACACACACTCACACACACACACACACACTACACATACACCACACCTGACATTGGATTTAGTCAACACTACTCCAGGTTAAAAGTGCAAACTAGCTGCTAGAAATAAAACAACTAGTATAGTTATACACTGCAATGGAAAACACACACACACACAAATCTGCATCCAATCAACCACAGGAGCAAATTTACAAGGACAGGAAGTTGTTAGGGAAAGCCAGAAAGTCAACAAACGTCAGAAATTTTATAGTTCAAACATTATAGTTTCCTTTTTGTGTCTTTGGAGCAGTTGTTTAAATATTCAATTCACAAAACAAAACTGAACTTTAAATGGCACTGGTTATCTCTCAGACCTGGCACCTACCATATTTGTGGACCTATTTACTTACTACTTTTAAAAAATTGAAGTCACAAATCATTGATATTAATATAAACCTTTTAAACATTTAGATCAAGATTTAAAATGGGTCACTAAATCATTAAAACACAATATTCTTCATTTTCTGAATCTTACTAACAAAACCCTTAGAAATAAGCAGGCCAAATCTTGAGTGCTCCATATTCTTTTAATCCTCTTTGATTAACAAAGTAGAAAGTACTCAGCCAATCTAGGAGCATTCTCTATTTGACAAAAATGCAATATGAAAATGCAGTGACCTCTTAGCTTTATGACTGTCATTAAAAAAATGGATACTAAAAAATGGAATTGGACTGTGGTTTGAAAATTTGATAAAAATAGTCAGATTTTGTATTTCCTAGACTATTAGAACATACAGATTGGGCAGGGGGAAAAAAGCAACTTTTAAATGTTCCAATTTGAGAAACTTGTAATGAGGAGGAACATCATAAGTTCCAAACACACATTTTTGAAGAATTATTATACAAACTTAGACAAATCACTGAATATTATGTCTCATATTCTAATAATCAGGGTAATGGTTACCATTACCATTATTGCATCCAGAAATATGGAATTTTCTACTTGTCAGTTTTATCTGTTTTTTTAGGTTGCTATTTTTAATGTGTGTTTATAATACACTGAAGACATCTCAGTCAATCATGTATTGAGCAAAATAATCATCATGGCAGGGAGACACACATGGTAGTTTTTATTGTCAGCATGTCTACAAAACTGGGTAAATATTTGTTAGTGTTCCATTTTGATAAATACAAGGAACACATGGGGCTCAAAGGGAACCATATCAAAGCTCCATAATTTTTCAAAAACTGATACTACTTTAATAGCAAATAACAAAGAATGCTGGAGTGTATGGGAGGGTTTTTGCAAATATACTACATCATAAATACACTAAACTTTTAATGATATGGCAAAGTAGTTAAAAGACAGGATTGGACATCTTGTCCCAGGCAGATAAATGCTTAAGTAATAGAGAAGATCTTTCAGAATTCTTAACTTTCTGCCTACAGCTGACATACCCTCTACTTCCTTCCCTTCAACAGACCTCTCCTTGGCTTCCTTCCCCAGATCCTTCTCCCTAAATGGGTTCCTTTCACCACCCACAGATCTTTCCTCTCAGAAGTTTCTTACCCCTAATTCCTTTACCTCCTTCTCCAAGTATTGCTTCATAAATCTGCAAAATGCCCTAGTTACTGTAGCTCATTGCAGACTGCTGCAGGCAAGGTGACCATCACAAGGAAAATTTAACAATAACACTCCTTCCAGAAGAGAACATCAAAGTTTTTATTTCGACCAGGATTAGTGGACAACCTAGAGGTCTGCTGTAGTATCTTTTGGAACTAGGGGGAAAAAAAAAAAAAAGGAAAACAGGCTCAGAATCCCAGAATCCCAGCCCTTCTCTTCACTAGCTGTGTGAACTTCAGCTCTCAAAATCTTGAGTTGTTTTTTTTATCTTGGATATGCCCACCTCACAAGGTCACAGGTATATGAGGATCATAGGGGATTGGCATGGGAAAGCACTTTATACACCATAAAGCACAAGATCATGGATTTCAAAGTGTAGTTACCACAGCTGCAACAAGCATCACCTAAGGATTTGCTAGAAATGCAAATTCTCCAATTTGTCCCAGACCTACTGGTTCTGATACTCTAAGGGTGGAGCCCAGCAATCAATATTTTATCAAGTGACTCTCTGTTACAGGTTAAAGTTTGAAGACATTGTACCCTACAAATGAATTGTTTTTATAATATGTCTTCTAGTTATACTTTCTATGGTTCTGGGATCCCGGTTGAAGTGTTTTCCCATGCCAATCCCCCATAATTCTTATATATCTATAACCTTGTGAGGTGGCCATATCCCAGAGGAAGAAAGAATTGAGTCAGCATAAGAAATGTTAATGCCCTTATGTTGCAATGATACCTATCGTGACAAACATAATAGCTTATTGTCTTCTGTTTTTTTTTTAATTTTTTTTATGAATACGGTACCTTTATTTATTTATTTTTATGTGGCGCTGAGGAGCGAACCCAGTGCCTCACACAAGAGGCAAGTGCTCTACCACTGAGCTACAGCCCCAGCCCTCTTCTGTTTTTGAGTTTTACAAAGTCTCTACAATAATGCAACTGTAATGCATTTCACAGAATACCATGGTATGTATATTGTAGATCATACAGTTCCTGACATCTTTGAGGACTGGAAAATATTCTACACAAATACAGTCCAAAACCCTGATGGAAGCCTATTTATTACCATTTCAAGAATAGCAGAAAGATCAAATTCTACACTTTTCTACCCATCTTACTGATGCCAGAAATTCAATCATTACAGCTTAAAGCTTTAGTCCCCCACCTGAAACATCAATATCTCTGGAAACATCACAACAAGCCCTTTATTTCTCTGGTACAGAAAATGGAAGGAAGAGGATATGAACACCTAGTTCTCAGGAAATGGAATGCTGATAGCCCTGCTTTGGAAAGAATACTCCAAAGAGGGTATTCTAAAATCACTGTGATAACTTTACTCCCTTCACAATTTTTCCAAAGGCCAGGCATACATACCACCAGGTGTACATCATAGGGGCATAAAAACCTTAAGGATAAACTGGGAAACGTCAATCTAAAGGAGGAGTTATGAATAGACCACAACAGAGATAGAACCAAATGGTCAGAACTAGGAAAGACAGAACTCCATAACCACCACTGAATTATAGAAATGCATTCCATCTCCCTTGCCTGTGGATATTCCGGTGTCCCTTTTTAAAAAGTATTGTATTTATATTGTACCTGATAGTTTACAAAGCATACTCGCATTTGCTTACATAGCCCTATGAGGAAGATGAAGTTCTTCATTTACTGAGAAAGAAACTTGGTGATAGGTGGCAGGGCTTAGATTTAAATCCTGGTTTTCCAACGACAGGCCTACTTCTTTCACCTTGGTTTGTATTTTCAATCTGGTTTGCACTCTACTGCAGAGATGAACCATGCATTAATGCTCAACTCCCACACTCAGAGAGAAGGATACCAGGGCTCCAGAGCCCTGGGGCAGAGTGTGAATCCCAGGTTCCCATCACTGAGCAGGTTCCTAATTTACTCCCACTGTTTACCTCCTCCCTGCTTTTAGAGCACCAGAGCTTAATGACTTCACAGATGGGCAACATTGTCAGCCATGGAAAAGAGATTCTGCTACACATAATTGTACTCCAAAAATATCACTGTGGAAGTGTGTGGATGAGTCACAGAGTTGGCAGAGGAACTTCACACAGGCCAGGCCCTTCTGGTAATAAACTCCACAGGGCTCTCTGCAAGGTGGCCCAGGCCATGTCCTTCCTTGACTCTAGACAGAGGGTTGATGAGGCCAAGCTTAAAAGATATTCCTTGCTCTGTCACTGAGGACCATACACATGGATCATGCATAAAGTTTGGCATAAAGTTTTCTAAAATTCTTTCCCATTCTAATTTATATTTATAACAAAAACCTTTATTCTGTTATCTGTTCACCTGGTAACATGACTCCAGCTTCCTCCTCTGTGACAATGCACTACAAATGAATACTTCCAGTCCTTCCCATCAACACCACACCAGCATTGCTTGCCAAATGTTGTCACCACCAAATCTAAGTGGAAATATCTAAAGCCAAACTAACTTCTCATTATCCTCTACAAACCAGCTCCCCACAACAACCCTGAACCCAACCATTTTCTCAACATTAAGGCAAGATGGGCTGGGATTGTGGCTCAGAGGTAGAGCACTCCCCTAGCATGGGTGGGACCCAGGTTCAATTCTCAGCACCACATAAAAATAAAGGCATTGTGTTGTGTCCATCTACAAAAAAGATTCTCTCTCAAAAAAAAAAAAAAAAGACGATGGCGTTGTCTTTTTTATTTTATATATTTGGGTTTTCACTATCAATTTCTGTTTCCAGAGTATACTCCTCATACTGTTGCCCAACTTTTATTAAATTTTCTTTATCTTCTATTCCCTGAACCAACATTTTCATTCTTGAAATGATGTGAAGCCCATCATTTCAAGAATGAAGAAAGTGGTTCCAACTATGAAAACAGTAATCCTGTCAAATTCTGATTTAAGGAGTCTGGGGTGGAGCTGAGTTATTAGTATTACTAAGAACCAATGTCCTCAGATACAGCACTTTTGGACTTTTCAGTGCACAGAAATCATATTGGGAGCTTGTTTAAAACGTATACTCTGGGACTGGGATTGTGGCTCAGCGGTAGAGCACTCAACTAGCACGGGACCCGGGTTTGATCCTCAGCACCACATAAAAATAAAGGCATCGTGTTGTGTCCATCTACACCTAAAAAATAAATATTTTTTAAAAAATGTATATTCTGATTCAGTAGAGCTGGAATGGACCTGAGATTCTGTATTTCTCACATGATCCCAAAGAATGTGGATGCTCACTGTTCCCAGACCACACTATGAGTATCTAAGTCCCAGAATCTCAATTTCTCATTCTGCCCAGTACCTCATTTCTTCCTTCTCTCACCAGGCCATCACTGACTCCTTTTGACACATGGGTCTGCCTCAACAGCCTGGTTCACCTGGAATGCCTAACTCCCTTCTCTCTGTTTATTTAAATCTCACCCCTATGCCAGGATCTAGCTCAGGTCCTATTCTGCCTTTGGTCTTCCTCAAACACTCCGTGGTTTATTAATTCTTTTTTTTCTCTCACTTTTCACAACTATAGAAAGTACAGTGATCTTCTCATCATATATAAGCTCTGTAGGTGACAGCCAGAAGAAAACTGGATGGAGAGATATTTGGAAAATGAGTACCTTGCTGGCAAGTCATTTTCCTTCTCTGAAAAATTCCCCAAATGATGAAAGTCTACTTGATAAGGGCTAAATTTCATCAGTGGTCTTGGTTTGGTTTTGGTTTTATTTTTGAATTTATTTATTCAAAAATAATATTCTCAGAAACTTAGTCCAACAGAATGGTCCTATGGATACATGAGCCAAATTGTAATAAGTAAAATAGAGATGCATCAGTAGTTGAAACCAAAGAACACTCAAGGAATTTGAGTGGTCACTCCATCTTATGGTCCCTCTCCAACTTTGTTAAGCAAACTGAAGCCCTGAGAAAAGAAATATCTGCCTCACATACCCAGTCAGTCACTAACAGATTCAGGACCACAGTCCAGAGTTTTCGGTGCTTCCAGATGTAGTGTCTTCCTGAATGTTCAAGGGAAGTCACCATAATATTAAGTAAACAATGTACTAATGCACTGTGAATGAATCTCAGGAAATGTTTAAGGGCAAGATGTTACAAGTCAACCATCTGCAAGGTAGGACTCCTGATCATAACAGAATCCTCTTGCCTCCCACCAGAGGTCAGGTGCTCTAATCCAGTGCAATACTCCTGAATGTCCTCCTGAAACAAAGTCCAACTTTTTACCCTGGCTTCAAGCCCCTCTGCAATCTATCAGCCTAAACTTCCAGCCTCCCCCAACTAGAACATTCTACTCAAGCCTACTGTTTCTCACAATAATTGCTGAATCTTAACCACCACTTACTTCTGGGCACTTGAGCACATGTGGACATGGTTTTATCTGCTACATGCCCTTTGACATTTTAAAGTTTGGATCTAGGCAATTGCTCAATGTCAACATGCATCTACACTTCACAATGGCTTACTCCTTAAGGAACTGTGGGCACAGGTCTTTCCAGGATAAAAGAGCTTTTCTTTTCCCTTCTAGCTTCCTAATCTGATGCCACCCCAGGTGAATCTCCGCTGTGTGAAGCCCAGACAATTGTCACACTGTGGCCAGAGATGTTTAATTGGATTTTGAAAGATGAGAGAGCAGCGGGGAGCTGATTGTCAGCCCTCTGACAAGATTGTACAGCATAGGTGGCCTAGCAGCATGGAGGAGGGGTGTTCTGCCTAGTGTCCATGGCTGTCTCTACCTGTGGGGCAGTGAGGATTGAGGAAAGGATGCAAATTGTGGCGGTAGCAATGGAGCTTTCCACAGACTCAGTGCCACATGGACCTGTATCGTGCTGTTACCAAGAACTGTACTTTCTCAGGAGGCAACAGAGACTTCTCTTTTAACTTACCCCTCCTCATAAGACAAACTTCTCTTAACATTAATAATTTATAATGCTTTTTCGTTTCCCTGCTACTCTTTATGACTCACTGAACCTCTGAGTTAGGTAAAACATTATAAACTTCAGTTTATAGAAGAGTACACTGGATTTATTTTGTTGGGACATGAGTTAGCCAAAGTTATATAATTAGTAAATACTTAAGTCAGAACTAGAGATCGATTGTCAAAGATCACTGATGAAACAGTAGATAAAAACTGTTTCAAAGATGACAAGTATACATTCTAATTCCTGCTTCTTAGTGCTATTTCTGGAAGAAAAAAAGATCCCTTTGTTGTGACAGCACATGGAGAACAGGCTATGCCTTCAAAGCTAATTTAAAATGGAGGCTTCCACATCCATTGTCATCCTTGGATTGGTAGAGTCTTAATACAGAAAGACAAACATCTCTAGAGCATGTGAGGATATCTTTGTACTCTGCACTACTTCTAAGCACAACGGGAGTTCACGGGTATATGAGAAAGCTAATAGTCAATGAAGAGAACCCTTAGATGCTGCTGGAGAGAGATAATATGTAGCGTGGCCATGACCCCAGATTGCATGATTCACCTTCAAGATGAAGACGGCTCTAGCTAGTCAATTCTGCCATTAGATTTGTGAAGTCATTCTTTCACATTATTTTTCTGAGGAATGGGGTACTAGGTACTATAAAAAGCTATAATTGAGGTTCCAGTCTGATAACCATGGAATAGCTGGATAAAAGAATTCCTCCTATAGATAAAATTTATAAAAACAGGACAAAATTTCTTAAAACTGTCAAAAATCACTGGGAAGTGATAAAACAAGGCATAAACTGGAGGTATATTGGCCTTTGAAAGATAATAACTGGAATTGATGATTTGATGTTTGTGGCTTTGTGCCAGAGGGGACTCCCCTAATCTACAGATTGTAAGAACTTAGTCTTACTGCCTACAGGAGCTAGAGGACAGAGTTCAAGGTAGCAGACAGGTTGGAAAATTACAAGGGAGGAAATTACAGAAAGGACGGATCCACACATAGTATGATCCTAAAAATTTTGAGTACAAGATCTATCCACTCTACCCAAACCCCTTGTTGACACCATATGATTATTTCACTATACTTACTCCAGAAGACCCAACAAATACAACAGCTACTAGCTAAAAGAAGTTGGTGGAGATATCTGCTGCTGTCCACCCCAGGGGATAGAGAGGTTGGACACTGAGTTCAGCTAAATTAAATGATGTCAATATTTTAAAAACAACACTTTTTTGATGAAAATAACTGAATCCAGAGTCTACACCTTACATTCATGATATCATGTTTACATTCAAGTTACTAAATACAAAGAACAAAAATATGTGATGCATAGTAAAGTAAGGGAAAAGAACTGTAGAAATTATCCCAAGGTGACACTCATGTTCAAATTAGTGGACAAGAATGTTTATTACAAATATATCCAATGACTTAAATGAAAAGTCATTATAAGCATAATAAAAGAACTGCTAAATTTTCAGCAAAGAAATTGAAACCATAAAAAGTAAGTCTAAAATTTAAAAAAGTATAATAGAAATAAAAAAATTAACTACATGAGCTTTAAAAAAAAGTGGAAACAATAAAGAAAACCTTACAAAGACTGATTGGTAGTAATATATCTCTTCCAAAGTACAGGCAGAAAAGGACTAGGGAAAAATGGAAAGAAATCCAAGGACTTATCCTTCAGTATTAAATAGTGATATCCTGTTTACATTCAAGTTATTAATATAAATCCCAAACAGAGAATGGAGCAAAAATAATACTTGAAGAAATAACAGTTGAAATTTTTTAAAATTTGGTGAAAAATATCCAAGAAGTTCAGAGAATACAAAAGAATAGTGTAATGGAACACTATGCCTAGGCACATTGTGAGAGGCAAAGATAAAATCTAGAAAGTTATCATAGAAAAATAAAGCATTGCATGTAGACCAAAGAATAACAAATGACAAATGGAGGTTCACTAGACTGGAGAGGGGGAAATGGGGGGGAATGGAGGGAGGGTGGGAACGGGAAAGAGAGTAGAATGAATCGGATATAACTTTCCTATATTCATATATGAATACACAACCAGTGAAACTCCACATTGTGTACCACCACAAAAATGGGGAGTTATAATCCATGCAGGTATAATATATCAAAATACATACTGTCATGTATAACTAAAAAGAATTTTACCCCATTTGATTCAAATGTATGATATGTCAAGATCATTGTACTGTCATGTGTAACTAATTAAAAAAAGTCTGAATTGCAAAATGAAAATAAAAGAACAAATAAAAATGTTTAAAAATGACAGGTGATTATTTCTCAATTGAAAAAAAGGCTAAAAGACAATGTAATAAAATAATAAAGTAATAAAGGTAACAATCATTCAACTCAGATTTCTATATCCTTTTAAAAGGAAGGTAAATTAAGTCATTTTCAAAACAATGAGAACAGAAAATTGCAACCCCACTAAAAGAAATGCAAAATGAAATTCTCCAGATTGAAGAGAAATTCCTCAGGTACTGGATAGAAAATTGAATCTAATATGCAGATGCTAATTCACATAAGGCGAGGGCACTAGGGAAGAATAGTATTACCTTAGATTAGGCAGAGGGATGTGAGGGGAGGGGAGGGGAGGGATAGGAAAGATAGTAGAATGAAACAGACATTATTACTGTATGTATATATGTGACTACATAACCAATATGATTCTGCAGCATGTATACTCAGAAAAATGAGAAATTATATCCCATCTATGTATGATATATCAAAGTGCATAAATGTCATGTATAACTAATTTTAAAAAATTTTAAAAATTAATGAAAAAAAAGAAAATTGAATCTATGAGAATGAAAAGCACCAGAAATGGTAAATACATACATACATATAGAATGCAATATTTTTTTCTCCTCTTAATTTATTTGACAGATAGTCATTTAAAACTAATATTATAAAACTATACTGTAGTGTTTACAATGTATATAGATACAAAATACATGAAAATAGTACCAGAAAGAACAGGGAGATAATTGAAACAATACCCGTGGTTCCCGTATTTGGTTCCCGTATTTTATGTGAAGTAGAATAATATTTATTCTAAGATGACTGGAGTAGGTTTAAAAATATGTATTGTAATCCCTAGAATAGCCATAAAAAATATGCAGATATAGCTAAGAAGAATCAAAATGAAATACTGAAACATACTGTATTAACCTCAAAAACAGGAAAGAAGGAATCAAAGGAGAAGGGGAAACATTAGACAGATAGAAAACAAATAAAAATAAGAGACTTCAGTCTAACCACATCAATAATTACTTTTAAATGTAGATCAATTAAATTTAAAGGAACAGACTTTTAGACTAGATAAAAATCACAACCCAACCATATGTTGTCTATAAAAGTCACATTAAATACAAAGGAAATGTCATACAAGCAGTATTATAATAAACCTGGTCAGGTGCTGTAATCTGAGCAATTCAGGAGGCTGATACAGGATTGCAAGTTCAGGGCCAGCCTCAATAACTTAATGAGACCCTGTCTCAAAAATAAAATAAAATAAAATAAAAAATAAAACAGACGGGAGTGATAGCTAAGTGGTAAATCTCTCTCTTAGGTTAAATCTCCAGTATGAAAACAAAAACAGAAACACCCAGAGTGGCTAGATTAATATCACTCAAAATAGACTTCAACGTAAGAAGTATTAACCCCAAAATAAAAATATTTCACAATGATAAAAGGGCAATTTTATTAAAAAGGATAGCAATTATAAATGTGTAAATAATTAATGAAAGACCTTGAAAATGTATGAAGCAAAAACTGAAAAAACTAAAAGGATAAATTCACAATTATAGTAATAGATGTTAATACCTCTCTTATTAACTAACAAAATAACTGCATTGTTAAGAATCAGAAATGATATATAATGTCTGAATAACATCATCAACCCACCTTAACCTGATATTTATGCAACATTAAACACAAGAACTGCATAATACACATTATTTTCAGATGTACATTGAATGTTCAGCAAGACAGACTACATACTAGGCCTTAAAACAAGTCAAAACAAAAATTTAAAAGACTGAAATCTTATTAAGTGTGTTTTCTGAACATGAGATCTTATTAAGTCTGTTTTCTCTTGCTGGGTATTTAATAAAGAAAAGAGGTTTGTTTAGCACACAGTTTTTGAGGGTGAAAGTCCATCAGGTGGCTCCATTTGTTCAGCCTTTGTTGAGAGCCCTTTGGCTGCATAACAACATGACAGAGAAGCAGAAAGGGAACATCTGTGTGAGGATGGGGACAAGCAAGTAGGGTGGCCTCACTTGATAACAATTCACTGTCATGAGAACTAGCCAGGGTCCTTTGAGAATCCCATTAATTCCTTCTTAAGGCAGCACCAGGCCCCACCTCTTAAAGGTTGTACTAACTGTCACCATAATTACATAGGGACCAGGCTTCTATCACATGAGCCTTTAGGGGACAACCATATCTAAACTCTAGCACCAACCATAATGTAATTAAATTAGAAATCAATAATAAAAGAATAGCTAGAAAATCCTCAAAATATTTGAAAACTAAGCAACCCACATTATAAAAAAACTATGAATCAAAGAAACTACAGGATGAATGACAATATTTTGAACAGAATGAAATAAAAATATAACATCAAATTTTATGGGATGCAGCTAAAGCAGTACCTAGAGGGAAACTTTTAGTATCTGTTGCTTATATTAGAGTAGAAGAAAGGTTTAAAATCAATTATATGTTTCCATCTTTAGAAGATAAAGATCAAATTCAGTGAAATATGTAAAAATAGTGAAATATGTAAAAATAGAAAATAGCAAAAATAAAAATAGAGCAGAAACCATTAAAATAGAAAAATGGACCAATAATATATTTTTTAAAATCTAAAAGTTGGTTTTTGAAAATTTTAACTCCTGGTTAGGATGATCAAAAAGAAAGAAAAAACAAACTATCACAAATTAAAGAAGAGACAAATCCTACAGATATTAAGAGAATAATAATAAAATACAGTCAATATTCCGTATCTGTGGATTCCATAGTAACAGATTTAACTGTCCATGGACTGAAACTATTCAGGAGAAAAATATGTCTATACACATGTACAGATTTTTTTTTCTTATCATTATTCTCCAAACAATATAGTATAACAACTATTAATATAACATTTACATTATATTAGGTATTACAAGTAATATACAAATGATTTAAATTACATGGGAGATATGCACAAGTTATACGAAAATATTACACCATTTTAGATAAGGGACTTTGGTATCCATGGGGGATACTGAAATCAATTCCTAGGGATATTGAAAGACATCTGTGTTATAAAACATATCATAGCAAAAAACTTTAACTAAACTTAGAGTAAGTGAAACAAATTACTAGAAAAACAAAACTTTCTAATATACCAAATCAAATAGTATTTTTTAACAAACTAAGCATCTTAAAAATTGAGTATATTATCTAACACCTGCACACAAAGAAAACCAGAAAACCACCACTCCAGATTGTTTCACAGGTAAATTTTATCAAACATTTAAGAAAGAATTGGCATTAATTTTATACAAACCCTTTCAGAAAATAGATGGGGGAACACTTCCCAACTAATTATAAGGTCAATATAACAGTGATACTAAAGACTGACAAACATATTACAAAAAAAGGAAAATTATATAATAAAAGGAAAATTATATACTAATATACCTCATGAACTTCACAAAAATTCTTTTTTTAATATTTTTTAGTCATCAATAGATCTTTATTTTATTTATTTATATGTGGTGCTGAGAATTGAACCCAGTGCCTCACACCTGCTAGGAAAGTGCTCTACCACTGAGCCACAACCCCAGCCCCACAAAAATTCTTAATGCAATGTTAAAAAATTGAATCCAGCAATATATATAAATATAATATATCATGACCAAGAAAGTATATCCAACATGAGTTTAACACTTAAAAAATCAAGCAATGTAATTCACTGTATAAACAATTAAATGAAAAAGAATATGTCAAAAAACAATTTAATAAAATTTAATATCCATTCAAAATTCAAACTCAGGAAAACAGCAACTGAAAAGAAATTCCCGAAGCCAATAAAGGGACTCTTTAAAAGCCCACAGCTGATACACTTAATGATACAACACTGAATGCTTTCCCTCTGAGAGCAAGTGCAAGGCAAGGATGTCTGCTTTCATCACTTTTATTCAATGTTATATTAGAAGATCTAGCCAATGAAATTAGGTAAGAAAAATAAAGTAATAAAAAATTGAAAAGAAGTAAAATTGCTTCTATTCATATACAACATGTAGAAAATTTTAAGGAATCTACAAAAATGTAGCTAGAATTTATAAGTGAACTTATCAAGGTAACAGTATTCCGTCAATGCACAAATTTTAATTATATTACTACATATTAGCAATAAGCTATAAAAAAGTTTTTTGAATAATTTCACTGCAATAGCATCAAAACACCTAAAATATATAGGAATAATTTTGTAAAGATATATGCAAAACCTGTACATGGAAAATTATTTAAAAAATACTGAAATTTAAAAAGTAATTGGATGGAAAGACTTATTATTATTAAATACCTACTCTCCCCAAATTAATCTATATAGATTTAATGTAATCCAATCATAGTTTCAACAGTTTTTTTTTTTTTTTTTACTAACAAGCCAACTATAACTTACATGGAAGTTCAAAGGACTCAAAAGAGTGAAAACAAAAATACAGATAGTTCCCGATTTATGATTTTTCCACTTCCCAATGATGTAAAAGTGATACAACTTCAACAGAAACTGTGCTTCCAATTTTGAATTTTCATCTTTTTCCCAGAGTAGCAATATGCAGTTTGATACTGTTTCTCTGGAGATGCTAAGCAGTGGCAGAAAGCTGCAGCTCCCAGTCAACCATGTGATCACCAGAGTAAACAAAGGATACTCTACAGTGTACTATGTTGCTAAGCTATGATGTTTTGGAGGTTAGGTATACTGCTTAACACTATTTCTAGCTTACAATTGGTTTATCAGAGTATAATACCATTGAAATTTGTGGCACATCTTTAGTTTTAAAAACACAAGTTTGGAGGACTTCTATTACTTGACTTGGAGACCTATTAGAAAAATAAAAGGATCAACACAATAAGATATTGACAAAGCAAGTGTAAAAAGATCATGGGAAAGAAAGTTTAGAAAAATATTCACATTTATATAGTCAGTTGACTTTTGACAAATTTGCCAAAGCAATTCAATTGGAAACGGAAATGTTTTTCAACAAATGGTACCAGAACAACTGGATATCCATGTAGGATTTAAACAACAAGAACAGGGCTGGGGATGTGGCTCAAGCAGTAGCACGCTTGCCTGGCATGCGTACGACCCGGGTTCGATCCTCAGCATCACATACAAACAAAGATGTTGTGTCCGCCGAAAACTAAAAAATAAATGTTAAAATTTAAAAAAAAAAAACCACTAGTCTTGATCCCTTACTTTACACCATACAAACAATTGAAGATGGATCATACAAAGCATAAAAATAAAACTGTAAACATTGGGCTATATTTTTGTAACCCAGAGGAAGGCAAAGATTTCTTAGGATACAAAAAGGAACACTCATAAAGAAAAACAAAAGATTATGTTTCATCAAATTATAAACTTTCGATCATCACTATTAGGAGCTGGGCATGGTGGCCTATGCCTATAGTCCCAGAGACTTGGGGGGCTGAGACTGGAGGATCATTTGAGCCCATGAGTTAGAGACCAACCTGGGTATACCAACTCAAAAAAAAAAAATAGGAAAAAAACACACGACAGACAGAGAAAATACTGGTAAAAATACAATTGACAAAGGGTTTGTATCCAAAATAAAGAACTCTTGTAACACATCAATAAAAATATAAAACAACCACATAACAATGAACTAAAAACACGTAAACAGACACATCGCTCAGGAACAATCACAAATGTTCCAAGGAATGTAGGAAAAAGATTGCTCCACATTATTTGTTACTAGGAAAATGCAAATTAAAAGCACAAAGGCAAATCATGCCCACTAGAATGGTTAAATTAAGCTGTCAACACCAAATGTTGGTAAGGATGTGGATTATCAGAACTTTCATATAATAATTTGTCTGTCTTTTTTTTCCTTTATCTTTTCCTTTACTTTTCAATGGAGGTCTTGCTATGTAGTCCAGACTGGCCTTAAATTATTGGGCTCAAGCTATCCTCCTGCCTCATCCTCCTCAATATCTGAGACTAGAGGCACATGCCACCACACCTAGCCTGGCAGTTTCTTATAAAGCACACATATACCTTCTCTTTCATCCAAAAAATTCATTTATTTATATTTATTCAAGATATAAGAAAATGTATGTCCACAAAAAGCCTTGTACAAGCCAGGTGCAATGGCATATGCCTGTAATCCCAGAGAATCACAAGTTCAAAGTCAGCCTCAGCAATTTAGTGAGAAGCTAAGCAATTCAGTGAGACCCTGTCTGTCTCTAAATAAAATACAAAATAGGGCTGGGGATGTGGCTCAGTGGTTGAGTGCCCCTGTACCAAAAAAAAAAAAAAAAAAAAAAAAAAAAAAAAAAAAAGCTAGTGCATGAATACTTAGAGCAATTTTAGTTATAATGCCTCCAAACTAGAAACAACCCTCATACTCATCAATAGGAGAACAAATAAACAAATTGTAGTATATTCACACCATGAAATAAATATTATTCATTAACAAAATGGAACAAACTACTGATACAAGCATCAAAATGGGTGAATCTCACAGATATCCTGTTGAGCTCTATGGCACAGAATAAACATACCACATTATTTCATTTACATGAAGTTATTGGCAAAAAACACACTAATTTATGATTAAAAATATAGAGCAGAGGCTGCTCTGAAACTGGTAATGACTGAGAAGAAACATGAGGAAATTTTCTGGGGTAATGGAAATTTCTTTATCTTGCCCAAGTATGAATTACACAGGTATAACTCATTGCTCAGAACTCACTTTTTTCTTTTTTGTTTATTTGTCTTATTATTATTATTGGAGCTTTACACTTATCATAGTAGTGTCAGCTTCATCCTGACAAACTCATGCATTATGTAAATGGATTTCAGTTCATGATCCTCTTTTCCTTCCCAATTTTCCCTCTCCTTCTCCCATTCTCCTTCCTCTATTCTATTAGGTTTCCTTTCACTTGTCTATTAATTTGTGTTTGATTGGTTCTTTGTGTTATCCTTCCCTCTCCCTTTTATATATTTTGATATATGATCAATTTTACCTTTTAAAACATAAAAAGAAAAAGAAGAGGAGCGGGAGGAAGAAGAAGAGAATGAGGAGATAAAAGAAAGAAAGGGAGCTATGGTGAAGTTAAAGAACCAAAATTTAGAATTGTTTAAAAGTCTAAATAAAGAACAGTGGTCCTCCACCCCCCAGTGTCCCATTCCCATCCCACCTAGCACAATCAATTAACTGCTCCCACTGCCACCCTTAAAGGAGTCAAAAGGTATACTTCTAAGAAATGGGAATAATACCACAATTAATTAAAGTATTCCCATTCAAGAATGGGGATGATGAGGTATGAAAGTAAAACTGAGAAATTAAGTGAGTCTGTATTCTGAGTGTGAGACCCCTAAAAAGCTTTGGGACAATGGCAATGAGACATTTGTACCTTCAAGACAGGAGAATTTTGAACACATTGGAATGTCTTCTATCATATCTTCTATCACTGTTAATGATACACCAATCAACCTCTTTCAAATTCCTGACCCACAGGAACTATGGGAGAGAATAGAAAAACTGTAGTTGTTTTAAGTCACCAAGTTTTGTGATGATTTGTTAAGTCTCACTAGATAACCGGAACACTGAAAATAAAGTTACCGAAATTTGAGATACAAATACATTGGGATGATGGGAAGAGGAGAGGGGGGCTGAAAGAGAGCTAAAATTCTTCATCTACCAATCTTTTAAGGTAGTAAATAATGTATAAAATCTGTGAACTAGGAAATATAGGTTGCCAATCCCTAATTTAAAAATCCAAAATATGAAATTTAGGGCTGGAGGTATAGATCAGTGGTAGAATTTTTGCTTAGTATGTGTAAAACCCCCTGAGTTCAATCCCTAGCACCAAGGAGGTAAAATAAATACATAAATAAAAACTAAAATATTTATATGTAAAATATGTGCATGTAATTTACCTTTTACATATATATGTTGTGTGTATATGTATATACATGAAATATATATGTGCACATGTGTGTATAAAGATATTTATATTAAATGCTTATATATATATATATATATATATATATATATATATATATATATATATAAATGAAAGAAATGCTCCAAAACTATGAAACTTTGAGCACCAACATCATATCATGAGTGGAAAATGCCACACCTGACCTGACACCACAGTGTGAGGTCTCACTAAAATAGTTAAAACACAGATAACACAGATGACTAAAAATATTGTTTAAAATTTCCTTTAGGTCACATGTATAAGGTATACATGAATCATAAATGAAATTCACATATAAACTTGAGTCCCAT
This sequence comes from Urocitellus parryii, assembly GCF_045843805.1. NCBI lineage: Eukaryota > Metazoa > Chordata > Mammalia > Rodentia > Sciuridae > Urocitellus > Urocitellus parryii. The sequence goes on along the minus strand of NC_135533.1, from coordinate 170,682,409 downwards.
CCTCAAGATAACTCATTAAGTACTTACAAATATTCCAAAATCTGAAAAAATTCAAAATCTTCCACTTCCAAGTATTTTGGATAAGGGATTCTCAAAGTATGTGTGTGTGTGTGTGTGTGTGTGTGTGTGTGTGTGTGTGTATGTGGCAATACCAAAAGGTGGGAGTTAAAAGAATTAAGAAGTAGTTACTTCTGAGGAACAGACTAGAATGTGTGGCTGACAAGATGTTTATAAGCCTTTATCTACTATTTAACTTTTTAATGTATGTTCATTTATGACTGTTCAAAACAAATATTTTTAAGGAATAATAGAACACATACAAAACACTCATTTCTCTCCAACCTTCAACAAAGAAAAACATAGCCTAGCTTTGCATAAACACCACACATTTCCAGTGCCTACTTGGTATAAATCACTGTCATGCACTATTACTATGAGATAAGAGATATTCATACACATTGTTCTAGACCTCAAAACACTTGTAATTTGGTAAAGGAGAAAGAATACAGAAATTCAGAAGATAAATAGTATAGATTACCCTGATTTTATCAGATAAGTAACATGGATAGCCAGGGATATAGACATTAAGAAATTGACTATGCGTTCTAAAGACAAGAGACATTGGAGAAGACATTGGTGAGGAGGATGGGGACCCTTATCTTGGAATCATAGATAGGAACTAGTATATAAGTTTTGCTTATTAGCACACTCATATTCTTTGGAACCTCAAATATATTAGCTCCACTCTCGCTTTGCCAACTATTCAACATTCTAAAACACCCTTTTGTGTGTTCCACCGAGTCAGCTAGTCTCAGAGTTAAAATTAATGATAAACTCCTAGAAAATCTGCCACAACAATAATGGCAAAGACTATACACCTTTGCCAATCACAGGATTAATTTTATCCTTATAACTAGGAGTCATACAAGAAATTATTATACCATTATACAAATAAGGAAGCAAGAGACCCAGGATAAGTGACTTCCCTAATAGCCACAACAAGTAAATAAAAAATTGGGATAAAAATATGTATCTTGTGACTCCAAGGTTGGTAAGATAAACTTAATCTATCCAAAACACAAATCTTTGATATAATTCTATGTTTGCTGTCAGACAAACCCCTTAGTCAAGTCAGTTAGTAATGGAAAGAAAGGGGGTAAGGAAACTGCTGAAATTTCACTTTATCACAGTTATCTGAACTGAAGTAGAGAAGTTAGTGTATAAATAATACACTTTGAAAGAACCAGTATCTGGTGCTCATTGGCATTAACTAAATGCAAAGAGTGTTCTTGATGGAAGCAGCAAGGGTTAAGAAGACAGACCAAAATAAGAAAAAGAACAGTAGATAAGAGTGGTCAACTCTGATACTATAAGGGAAATAATATCTAGGAATAGGCAAGCAGACTCCTCATAAATTGTGGAGGAAGAACAGAACTCAAGAACATTCCCAGCTGGAGATGGGGAATTAAATGAGTTCTTAAGAGCCCTCATGGGAGAAAAAAAATACAGAAACATTAACACTGTTTCTTGGAGAAAAAAAGGCTAATAGAGTGAACACTGCAATAACCTTGAAGCCTGGGATTTGGCTGTCAGGAGACAATGTGGCCAGAAAAGAGCTCATTAATGATTCTAATATTGTCCTCAACCTCCTAAAACAGGTGCAAAACCAAACAAACAAAAGCCAAAAAAGCTTCCCCAAATTCCCAGAGCAGTTATGATATTTACTGAAACTCAAACCACAATATTAGTGATACCACTGAACATTCATAAAGTTATTTAGCATTTACCAAGCACTTTCACATCCACTAACTGGTCAATGTTGTCTTTCTCCTATTCACTGAGAAAACGGGACTCCCCCCCAAGTTAAATAACTCATCCAAAGTCATATAGCTATTTAGCAGTAGAACTAGAAATGAAACTAAGATCTTCAGAATCTCATTTCAATTTAGCCTGAGGAGAGGAAAAAAGGTTTCTAAAAATATTTTGCTTTTGAGTCAAGCATGGTGGCATGTGCCTATAATCCCAGTTAATTAGGAGGCTGAGGCAGGAAGATCATTCAAGCCCAGGAGTTCAAGACCAGCCTGGGCAACATGGCAAGACCTCATGTTTAAAAATACACACACAAAAAAATAAATAAATAAGAACAAGGATGCCCACTCTCACCACTCCTATTCAATATAGTCCTTGATATTCTAGCCAGAGCAATTGGGCAAGAAAAGGAAATTCAAGGGATAAAAGTAGGAAAATAAGAAATCATGCTGGGTGCAGTGGTGTACACCTGTAATCCCAGTGGCTCAGGAGGCTGAGGTAGGAAGCTCAAGAGTTCAAAGCCAGCCTCAGCAATTTAGCAAGAAGCTAAGCAACTCGGTGAGACCCTATCTCTAAATAAAATACAAATAAGGGCTAGGGATGTGGCTCAGTGGTTAAGTGCCCCTGAGTTCAATCCCCAGTACCAAAAAACAAAGTCATCAAATTATTTCTGTTTGCTGATGACATGATCTTATACTTAGAAGACTCAAAAATCTCCACAAAAAGATTTCAAGAGCTGATAAACAAATTTAATAAAGTAGCAGGATACAAGATCAACATATAAACTTTCCTATATTCATATATGAATACACCACAACTGAAACTCTACATCATGTACAACCACAAGAATGGGATTCTAATTAGAATAAGTTATACTCCATGTATATATATATATATATATATATATATATATATATATATATATATATCAAAATATACTCAATTGTCATGTACATCTAAAAAGAAACAAAAAATGAGCTAAAACACACACACACACACACATACACACACAAGATCAAAATACATAAATCAATCACTTTACTGTACTCCAATAATGAATCTGCTGAAAAAGAACTTAGGGAAACTATCCCATTCACTCTAACCTCAAAAGAAAAAAGAAATACTTGGGAACTAATCTAATGAAGGAGTTAAAGGAATTCTATAATTAAAACTATAAAACAGTGAAGAAATAAATTGAAGACCTTAGAAGATGAAAAGACTTCCCATATTCTTGGATAGGTAGAATTAATATTGTTGAAATGGCCATATTACTAAAAGCAATATATAAATGTAATGCAATCCCCATCAAAATACCAAATACATTCTTCATAGAACTAGAAAAAAACAGTTATAAAATTCATTTGGAAGAATAAGAAACCCAGAGTAACTGAAGAAATTCTAAGCAAGAAGAGTTATGCAGGAGTCATCACAATACCAGACCTCAAAATGTACTACAGAACTATAATAACAAAAACAGCATGGTCTTAGTACCAAAACAGACATAAGACCAATGGAATGGAATTGAAGACACAGAGACAAACCCACACAGATACCGTCATCTGATATTAGACAACAGTGCCAAAAATATACCTTGTAGAAAAGTTAGCCTTTCTAACAAATGGTGCTGGAAAACTGGATATTTAGAAGAACGAAACTTGATCTCTATCTCTCACCCTGCCCAAAAGTCAACTCAAAATGGATCAATAGTCTAGGAATTAGACTAGAAACTCTACAACTACTAGAAGAAAACATAGGCTCAACACTCCAACATATTGGAAAAGGAATGAACTTCCTTAACAAGATTCCTAAAGCACAAGTAATAAAATCAAGAATCAATAAGTGGGACAGTATCAAACTTAAAAGCTTCTACACAGCGAAGGAAACAATTAAGAGTGTGAAGAGAGAGCCTGCATAATGGAGATCTTTGCTACCTACTCCTTAGATAGGGAATTAATATCTGTAATATGAAGAACTAAAAAAAATTAACACCAGAAAAACAAATAACCCAATCAATAAATGGGCAAAAGAACTATAAAGAGACACTTTGCACAAGAAGAAATACAAATAATCAATAAATATATGAAAAAAATTAATCTCTAGCAATCAGGGAAATGCAAATCAAACTATATTGTTGATTTCATCTCACTCCAGTCAGAAGAACAATTATCAAGAATATAAATAATAATAAATGCTGATGAGGATGTAAGGTAAAAGGTATGCTCATACATTTATTGGTGGAACTACAGACTAGTACAATCACTCTGAAAAGCAGTATAGAGATTCCTCAAAAAACCTGGAATAGAATCACAATATGACAGTTAGGCTACTCCTTGTAATTTATTCAAAGGAACTAATATCAGCATTCTATATTAATTCAGCCACCTCTATGATTATAGCAAGCACAATTCACAACAGCCAATCTCTGGAACCAGTCTAGGTGTCCATCAATAGACAAATGGATAAAGAAAATGTAATATACACAATGGAGTAAAATTCAGTCACAAAGAAGAGCAATCATGACATTTGCCAGTAAATGGATGGAACCATTGTGCTAAGTGAAATAAGTCAGAAGGCAAATATTTTCTCTGATATGCAGAAGTTGTTACAGAGCTGGGGCCTTCCAAGAACCTGAGGCAGCTTGAAAACCCCCTCTTCAAATTCCAATTCTTGCAATCAAGTCAGAAAGATTTTTAGTCATGTCACTCAAAGTAACAGGAATGGTGAGAGGTAGAGGTTTAATTTCATTTTGTTGCATATGGATTTCTAGTTTTCCCAATACCATTTGTTGAAGATGTTATCTTTTCTTCGATGCATGTTTTTGGCACCTTTGTCTAATATAAGATAATTGTAACTTTGTGGGTTAGTCTCTGTGTCCTCTATTCTGTACCATTGGTCTACTAGTCTGTTTTGGTGCCAATACCATACTGTTTTATTACTAATTGCTCTGTAGTATAGTTTAAAGTCTGGTATAGTGATGCCACCTGCTTCACTCTTCCTGCTAAGGATTGCTTTAGCTATTCTGGGTCTCTTATTTTTCCAGATGAATTTCATGATTGCTTTTTCTATGAGGAATGCCATTGGGATTTTGATCGGAATTGCATTAAATCTTTATAGTGCTTTTGGTAGTATGGCCATTTTGATAATATTAATTCTGCCTATCCAAGAGCAAGGTAGATCTTTCCAACTTCTAAGATCTTCTTTGATTTCTTTCTTTAGGGTTATGTAGTTTTCATTGTATAGATCTTTCACCTCTTTAGTTTATTCCCAAGTATCTTTTTTTTTTTTGAGGTTATTGTAAATGGGGTAGTTTTCCTCTTTTTCCTTCTCAGAGGATTTGTCACTGATATACAGAAATGTCTTTGATTTATGGGTGTTGATTTTATATCCCACTACTTTGCTGAATTACAAAACTCAACCCAAAGTGGATCAAGAACCTAGGAATTAAACCAGAGACTCTGCATCTAATCTTCATCATGTGGGATTAGGCCCCAACTTCCTTAATAAGACTCCTATAGCGCAAGAATTAAAACCAAGAATTACTAAATGGGATGGAATCAAACTAAAAAGTTTCTTCTCAGCAAAATAAACAATCTATGAGGTGAATAGAGAGCCTATATCCTGGGGAGCAAATTTTTACCCCTCATACACCAGATAGAGCACTAATCTCTAGGGTATATAAAGAACTCAAAAAGCTAAGCACCAAAAAAACAAATAACCCAATCAACAAATAGGCCAAGGACCTGAACGGACACTCCTCAGAAGAGGATATACAATCAATCAACAAATATATGAAAAAATGTTCATCATCTCTAGCAAATAGAGAATTTCAAATCAAAACTACTGTAAGATATCATCTCACTCCAGTCAGAATGGCAGCTATTATGAAGACAAACAACAATAAGTGTTGGTGAGGATGAGGGAAAAATGTACACTCATACATTGCAAATTAGTGCAGCCAATATGGAAAACAGTATGGAGATTCCTTGGAAATCTGGGAATGGAACCATCATTTGACCTAGCTATCCCTCTCCTCGGTATATACCCAAAAGACTTAAAAACAGCATACTACAGGGACACAGCCACATCAATGTTTGTAGCAGCACAATTCACAATAGCTAAACTGTGGAACCAACCTAGATGCCCTTCAGTGGATGAATGGATAAAAAAAATGTGGCATAAATACACAATGGAATTTTACTCATCAAAAAGAGAATAAAATCATAGCATTTGCAGGTAAATGGATGGAGTTGGAGAAGATAATGCTAAATGAAGTTAGCCAATACCCAAAAAACAAACACCGAATGTTTTCTCTGATATAAGAAGCTGACTTATACTAGGGGTAGGGAGGGGGGAGCATGGGAGGAATAGATGAATTCTAGATAGGGAAGAGGGGTGGGAGGAAAAGGGAGGGGGCAGGGGATTAACAAGGATGGTGAAATGTGAGGGAGGGACATCATTATCCAAAGTACATGTATGAAGATACGAATTGGTGTCAATACTTTATATACAACCAGAGATATGAAAAATTGTGCTATATATGTGTAATAAGAATTGTAATGCATTCCACTGTTATTTATTTTTTAAATCAATTTAAAAAACTAATAGAAATGATTTCAGAAAGATTTTAGACATGTCACTCAGAGTAACAGGAATTATTTTATTGAAGGGATGGGAAAAGGGAAAAGGGACACTCTCAAGTGAGAGACAGTGTGCCTCTCCTGTACTCCAGTTTTATTGCATATCTGAGAGAAGTTTCAGAGAGTCCTACCCAAGTCCACCTCTTGACTTTTGACTGACAGCAGGATGACATCAAACTTTCAAGTTTGATGTCACTGCCATGACAACTCTTAAGTCACCTTGGCCCTTGCTAAACAACTCCAATTAAATCCTTAAACCATAAATTCTTACAGATTTTATGGTCAGGAAGAAGTATCCTTATCTCCCTGAGTTTTGGGAGCTGGCCTATGAAAAGGGTCACAAAAGTCTCCCCCTTCAGTGTAGACTTCAGGATAACAGGTTCCTCTCATTAGCATTATTTCTGGCCTGCATTTCTCCTGCAGATAACAAGTAGTTTGCTGAGGAATGTAAAATATCCTTTCTACTTAAGTCAGGCAGGGCTATAAGTAAATTGCTTCTTGGAAAAGAAAACGTGAAGGTCAGCACAGTGAGCCCATTTTATGGAATTATTTCCTTACCCTCATGTTCCCACCACTCACATCAGTCTGCCCTCTATCAAAACTAACCAAAATGGGGGGAGGGGCAGGGATCAATTCCATGAAAATAGAAGAGAGATCAGCAGGTGAGAGGAAGGGGATTGAGCAGGGAGAAAGGAGAGAAGAGGGAAGGGAAAGGGGAAGGATGGTGGGATGTATGTGACTTACCTTTCTAATATATGTACATATATAAATATACCACAGTGAATCTCACCTTCATAAATAACCACAATGGGTCTATGGTGTATGGTAGCTTTGGATCCCTGCAGTTTTTACAAAGCACTGATATCTATGGACTCTAACATGGACTTCATTTAAAGAAACCCACGGACCATTAATGGACAAAAACATGAATCAATTTGTATTGTGGCATTCAAATCCTAGCACTTTGGGAGAGGGAACGCGGACAGGACCCACCAGTAGGACAGGGCCAGCGGCCTGCTGAGGGGCAGGCCCGTCCCCTCCCCCAGTGTCTGGAAGGTAGGCGGGACTGTGACCACCGGCAGATCCGGGCCGAGCTGCCTGCTGAGGGGTGGAACCGGCCCCTCCCCCAATGCCTGCAAGCTAGGCGAACCTGCAACCCACGGGCGGGTCAGGTCCAGCAACCAGCGGAGTCACAGAACAGCTACACGCGCCTGCAGGGAACGCGGACAGGACCCACCAGTAGGACAGGGCCGGCGGCCTGCTGAGGGGCAGGCCCGTCCCCTCCCCCAGTGTCTGCAAGGTAGGCGGGACTGTGACCCATCGGGAGGTTAGGCCCAGCAACCTGCGGAGTGACAGAGGTGCCCCTCGCGCCTGCTGGGTAGGCGGACCTTTGACCGACCAGCAGAGCAGACCTAGGGCCTGCCAGCATGGTAGACGGATCACACCAATTGGAGGAGGATCACAGCCACTACCTGCCCTGCAAGGGTGTTTTTTCAACTATACAAGAGCAATATAAATAAATAGAGGGAAAATTTCAAAAATACAACAGTTTCACCAAGCAGAAAGAAATGCCAGCAGTATGAAAAGACAAGGAAAGAAAGGACAACAGGCAATGCAGGTCAAATCAACTTTAGAAGAGGTAATAGGTGCAACAGATGGAATGTCAGATAGAGAAGTCAGGATATACATGCTTCAGATGATCTGGAGTCTCAAGGAAGACATGAGACAGCAAAATCAGACAATGAAAGATCACATTGACAAACAAATCCAGGAAGTAAAAGATCAATTTCACAGGGAGATAGAGGTAATAAAAAACAAACAAATAGAAATCCTAGAAATGCAGGAAACAATAAACCAACTTAAAAACTCAATTGAGAATACTACCAGCAGAGTAGATCACTTAGAAGAGAGAACATCAGACAATGAAGACAAAGTATTTCAACTGGAAAAGAACATAGACAGCTCAGCAAGTCTGCTAAGAAACCATGAGCAGAACATCCAAGAATTATGGGACAACATCAAAAGACCAAATTTAAGAGTCATTGGGATACAGGAAGGCACAGAGCTCCATACCAAAGGAATAAACAGTCTATTCAGTGAAATAATACGAGAAAACTTCCCAGACTTGAAGAATGAGACAGAATCCCAAATCCTAGAAGCCAACAGGACGCTGAATGTGCAAAATCATAAGAGATCCACACCTAGACACATTATAATGAAGATGTCCAACATACAGAATAAGGAGAGAATTTTAAAAGCTGCAAGAGAAAGAAAGCAGATTACATTTAGGGGTAAACCAATCAGGATAACAGCTGATCTCTCAACACAGACTCTGAAAGCTAGAAGATCCTGGAATAACATATTTCAAACACTGAAAGAAAATGGGTTCCTACCAAGAATCGTGTATCCGGTGAAATTAAGCTTCAGGATAGAAGATGAAATTAAAACCTTCCACAATAAACAAAAGTTAAAAGAATTTGCAGCTAGAAAACCATCTCTTCAAAAAATCCTTGGCAAAACACTACAGGAAGAGGAAATGGAAAATAACATTGAAAACCAACAATGGGAGGTAGGACAGTAAAGGGGGAAAAGTAGTCAAAGAGGATAACAAATCAGGTTTAGTAACATCAATAAACAAATATGACTAGAAGAACAAACCATATCTCAATAATAACCCTAAATGTTAATGGCTTAAACTCACCAATTAAGAGACACAGGCTAGTAGAATGGATCACAAAACAAGACCCAACAATATGCTGCCTACAGGAGACACATCTGATAGGAAAAGATATTCATAGACTGAAGGTGAAAGGTTGGGAAAAATCATACCACTCATATGGACTGCGGAAACAAGCAGGAGTGTCCATACTCATATCTAATAAAATACATTTCAAGCCAAAGTTAATCAAAAGGGATAAAGAAGGACACTTCATACTGCTCAAGGGAACCATACACCAACAAGACATAACAATCATAAATATATATGCCCCAAATAATGGTGCAGCTGTGTTCATCAAGCAAACTCTTCTCAAGTTCAAGAGTCTAATAGACCACCATACAATAATCATGGGAGACTTCAACACACCTCTCTCACCACTGGACAGATCTTCCAAACAAAAGTTAAATAAGGAAACTATAGAACTCAATAACACAATTAACAACCTAGACTTAATTGACATATATAGACTATACCACCCAACATCAAGTAGTTACACTTTTTTCTCAGCAGCACATGGAACCTTCTCAAAAATAGACCATATATTATGTCACAGGGCAACTCTTAAACAATATAAAGGGGTAGAGATAATACCATGCATCTTATCTGATCATAATGGAATGAAACTGAAAATCAATGATAAAAGAAGGAAGGAAAAATCAAGCATCACTTGGAGAATGAACAATAGGTTGCTGAATGATCAATGGGTTTTAGAAGACATCAAGGAGGAAATTAAAAACTTCCTAGAGTTAAATGAAAACACAGACACAACATATCGGAATCTATGGGACACATTAAAAGCAGTTCTAAGAGGAAAATTCATTGCTTGGAGTTCATTCCTCAAAAAAAGAAAAAACCAACAAAAAAATGATCTCATACTTCATCTCAAATTCCTAGAAAAAGAAGAGCAAAACAACAGCAAAAGAAGTAGAAGGCAAGAAATAATTAAAATCAGAGCTGAAATTAATGAAATTGAAACAAAAGAAACAATTGAAAAAATTGACAAAACTAAAAGTTGGTTCTTTGAAAAAATAAATAAAATTGACAGACCCTTAGCCATGCTAACGAAGAGAAGAAGAGAGAGAACCCAAATTACTAGCATACGAGATGAAAAAGGCAATATCACAACAGACACTTCAGAAATACAGAAGATAATCAGAAATTATTTTGAATCCTTATACTCCAATAAAATAGAAGGTAGTGAAGGCATAGATAAATTCCTTAAGTCTTATGATCTTCCCAGATTGAGTCAGGAGGATATAGACAACCTAAACAGACCAATAACAATAGAGGAAATAGAAGAAACCATCAAAAGATTACCAACTAAGAAAAGCCCAGGACCGGATGGGTATACAGCAGAGTTTTACAAAACCTTTAAAGAGGAACTAACACCAATACTTTTCAAGCTATTTCAGGAAATAGAAAAAGAGGGAGAACTTCCAAATTCATTCTACGAGGCCAACATCACCCTGATCCCGAAACCAGACAAAGACACTTCAAAGAAAGAAAACTACAGACCAATATCTCTAATGAACCTTGACGCAAAAATCCTCAATAAAATTCTGGTGAATCGGATTCAAATACATATCAAAAAAATTATACACCATGATCAAGTAGGATTCATCCATGGGATACAAGGCTGGTTCAATATACGGAAATCAATAAATGTTATTCACCACATCAATAGACTTAAAAATAAGAACCATATGATCATCTTGATAGATGCAGAAAAAGCATTCGACAAAGTACAGCATCCCTTTATGTTCAAAACTCTAGAAAAATTAGGGATAACTGGATCATACCTCAACATTGTAAAAGCAATCTATGATAAGCCACAGGCCAGCATCATTCTGAATGGAGAAAAATTGAAGGCATTCCCTCTAAGGTCTGGTACAAGACAGGGATGCCCTCTCTCACCACTTCTGTTCAACATAGTCCTCGAAAAACTGGCCAGAGCAATTACACAGACGAAAGAAATTAAAGGCATAAAAATAGGAAAAGAAGAACTTAAATGATCACTATTTGCAGATGATATGATTCTATACCTAGCAGACCCAAAAGGGTCTACAAAGAAGCTATTAGAGCTAATAAATGAATTCAGCAAAGTGGCAGGATATAAGATCAACACACATAAATCAAAGGCATTCCTGTATATCAGCGACAAACCCTCTGAAACGGAAATGAGGACAACTACTCCATTCACAATATCCCCCCAAAAAATAAAATACTTGGGAATCAACCTAACAAAAGAGGTGAAAGATTTATACAATGAAAATTACAGAACCCTAAAGAAAGATATAGAAGAAGACCTTAGAAGATGGAAAAATATACCCTGCTCATGGATAGGCAGAACTAACATCATCAAAATGGCAATATTACCAAAAGTTCTCTATAAGTTCAATGCAATGCCAATCAAAATCCCAACAGCATTTTTTGTAGAAATAGATAAAAGAATCATGAAATTCATATGGAATAATAAAAGACCCAGAATAGCAAAAACAATACTAAGCAGGAAGTGTGAATCAGGCGGTATAGCGATACCAGACTTCAAACTATACTACAGAGCAATAGTAACAAAAACAGCATGGTACTGGTACCAAAACAGGCGGGTGGACCAATGGTACAGAATAGAGGACACAGTAACCAATCCACAAAACTACAACTATCTTATATTTGATAAAGGGGCTAAAAGCATGCAATGGAGGAAGGATAGCATCTTCAACAAATGGTGCTGGCAAAACTGGAAATCCATTTGCACCAAAATGAATCTGAATCCCTATCTCTCGCCATGCACAAAAGTTAACTCAAAATGGATCAAGGAGCTTGATATTAAATCAGAGACACGGCATCTGATAGAAGAAAAAGTAGGGTATGATCTACATACTGTGGGATCGGGCTCCAAATTCCTCAATAGGACACCCATAGCGCAAGAGTTAACAACTAGAATCAACAAATGGGACTTACTCAAACTAAAAAGTTTTTTCTCAGCAAAAGAAACAATAAGAGAGTTAAACAGGAAGCCTACATCCTGGGAACAAATCTTTACTCCACACACTTCAGATACAGCCCTAATAACCAGAATATATAAAGAACTCAAAAAATTAGACAATAAGATAACAAATAACCCAATCAATAAATGGGCCAAGGACCTGAACAGACACTTCTCAGAGGAGGACATACAATCAATCAATAAGTACATGAAAAAATGCTCACCATCGCTAGCAGTCAGAGAAATGCAAATCAAAACTACCCTAAGATACCATCTCACTCCAGTAAGATTGGCAGCCATTAGGAAGTCAAACAACAATAAGTGCTGGAGAGGATGCGGGGAAAAGGGCACTCTTGTTCATTGCTGGTGGGACTGCAAACTGGTTCAGCCAATTTGGAAAGCAGTATGGAGATTTCTTGGAAAGCTGGGAATGGAACCACCATTTGACCCAGCTATCCCCCTTCTCGGTCTATTCCCTATAGTCCTAATAAGAGCATGCTACAGGGACACTGCTATATAGATGTTCATAGCAGCACAATTCACGATAGCAAGATTGTGGAATCAGCCTAGATGCCCTTCAATAGATGAATGGATAAAAAAAATGTGGCATTTATACACAATGGAGTATTACTCTGCATTAAAAAATGACAAAATCATAGAATTTGGAGGGAAATGGATGGCATTAGAGCAGATTATGCTAAGTGAAGCTAGTCAATCTTTAAAAAACAAATACCAAATGACTCCTTTGATATAAGGGGAGGAAACAAGGACAGGGTAGGGATGAAGAGCTTGAGAAGAAGATTTACATTAACAGGGTTGAGAGGTGGGAGGGAAAGGAAGTGAGAAGGGAAATCGCATGGAAATGGAAGGCGATCCTCAGGGTTATACAAAATGACATATAAGAGGAAAGGAGGGGTAAGACAAGACAATACAAATGGAAGAAATGATTTACAGTAGAAGGGGTAGAGAGAGAAAAGGGGAGAGGAGGGGAGGGGAGGGGAGGGGAGGGGGGATAGTAGAGAATAGGACAGACAGCAGAATACATCAGATACTAGAAAGGCATTATGTCAATCAATGGAAGGGTAACTGATGTGATACAGCAATCTGTATACGGGGTAAAAATTGGGAGTTCATAACCCACTTGAATCAAACTGTGAAATATGATGTATTAAGAACTATGTAACATTTTGAAAGACCAACAATAAAAAAAATAACCACAATGCACTAATTTAAAAAAAAACTATAAATAAATATAAGAAAGATATTGGAGTAGAAGAAAGGGAACAGGGAGACCTTGGGACTGGGTTGGAACGATTGTATTCCTTGCTTGTTGTCAAAATGAACCCTAATATTCTGTATAACTAAAATGAACTAATAAAAAGATATAAATAGAAAAAATAATTTGAATCAGGTAAATAAATTTTGGTAAAAAACACTCATATAAGTACATATTTATTGTCAATCCAAGATGATACTGAAGAATATAGATAGATAAATAGATAGATAGAATATCTTCTCTAAGATATTCCTCTATTAATTACACTATTATTTTGCATCAATGGTCTCTCTCAATTGTTATTGCATCATTCTAACAATATATTTTAAGACTCTAAAAACAAAAAAAAAATTAACAACAAAAAAAATTCCCTTGAAATCACATCCCATACTAACTGAAAATAAACTAAAACAAATTCCTTCGAAACCAGTCCAACACTATCCTATTTCTCTGTTCCCCTTCACACTCTAAAACATCTACAAAAACTGTTCTGCACACCCTGTTTTCGCTTTCTTTAACTTACTCATTATCCCACTCCAAGCTTAATTCTGTTCAACACATGGCATACTCAAAAACTTGCACAGATGTGACTTTTTTTTTTGTTATCTCACTCAACATCTGAACATCATTTGATGCAAGTGATCACTCTCTCCTTTTCAAAATACTGCTTTGGCTTGACAATCATTCTCATCTGGCCTTCCATCTCTTTTATATTGCATATTTTTCCTCTATTAGTTCCACTTTCTAGGTGTTCTCAATCCATCTATAGCTGAAATTGACTGGTGACCTCCAATACCTATTCCTTTTCATTCTGTAGTAGGAGAACTTTTAGCCAGTCACATGATTATCTGTGGGGAAACAAACCTGCATCTCCCAGTCTTTCTTTCACTTTCACTTAGGAAGTGACCAAGTGATTGAGTTCTGGCAGTAAGAGACAACTCCTGTTATCTTTAAATGAAGGTGGGATATAGCTTTCTTTTCTCCATCCTACTGGTTACAATATTGATGATATGATGAAGAGTTGAGAACTAGAGCAGCCCTCCTGAACCATGAAGTGAAATTGCATGAGGATAGTCATGTGAGGATAGTCATGTGCCCAGCTAACAGGATAGAAGGATTCTGGGCTTCTAATGATTGGGAAGCTGCCATATTAGAACCAAACTCTTACAATAGAGAGAAATTAAAATAACATTTTGTCTACACTACTGCTATTTTGGGTTTTCTATTATACACAGTTATATATAATACTTTCATACTATCCTTACTTCTTTATGTATCATCTATCTTCTGGCAGTTACCAGAACTCTCTTCTGACTCTAAACATGTATGTCTAAATATCTACTTGATATTTTCACTTGGAGAAGGAAGCATAAGAACTGGTAGAAATCTTGAAATTCTGGAAGCAGCATTTTCCACACCTGAGAATACTATTCAAACTCACTTAGTAAATGGTGTGGAAGCCTGAAACATTTAGGTTGGTCAAGTGTAAGAAAGTAAGTGCATTCAATCAGTGATGCATTTAGCTTTACAACTTGGACCATCCAACATAGCAAAATCTATGATTCTAAATGCATCTTTGTTAGGGGAAAATGCCATGAAGAATTTAGGGTCAATTCCTACAGAATAATCACAATAAATACCAATGTTTCCACAGTAAGACCATGATAGCTATAGCAGATAAATATATGTCATTTTAAAAACAACTTCAAGTGTGCTTCTGGGTTGTAAGAAGGATGAAGTATCTGCTTATAAGACATAAAATGACCATGTGGCCAAAGCTGTCCAGTATGAAATGGGTTCTGTGAAACCCAACAAGTTCTAAGATAAAATGTGCTAAAAAGATATATCAGAATACCAAAGTAGATCATCTGAGCTTAAGCATGAGTCTGAACAGAGGACACAACTAAGCTGCATGAAGTAAGTGATCCCAGACCCCTTTCTCTTCCACCTGCACAAACACTTCTCTCTCAACTCACACCTACAGCCACCTGAGAATTACTTTGTGAACAGTTGGCCAAGGAAGAAAAAGGCAAGTAAAGTGACTCAATAGGAAGAAACAAGCCAAAAATGGACCACTGCTGCACTCAGGAGTGACAATGAAAGGTGCAGGTGCTATGTGTGTTGCACCTGGTCATCTACTTAATATGGAAGAAGTAGCCTAAAGTAGGAATATACATCAACTCAGGGGTAGAAGTGAATGGCTTTACCGGTAGACCAGGGGCATGCAAGGGGAAATTTTGAAATATCAAGGACAAGGAGGTTTGAGAAAGAGTCATGAGGATGGATCTATGGGGAGAAACATAAAATGTGAAGATATTTTTATCATATATTAATGCTCACCAGATAACATCTACCATAGAAAAAGTGTCAAACAACCAAAAGACAGAACGATATGGCCAGCTGACATTAGCCAGCTTCTGTCATTGGCCACCCCAGTATTAGTACAATGTATTCCTCAATGGAGTATCATGATTCAGGGAGGGAGAATATGCACAGGTTGGTCCAACAGCATGAGATCTCATTCACCAAGGCTGATCTTGCTACCACCACTGGCAAATACCTAACCTGCTAACAACTGAGACCAAATCTGAATACCTAATTTTGTATCATTCTCTAAAGAAACAAATCAGTAAGTTGATTACGTTGGACCCTTTCCACCTGCAAGGAGCAGCAATTTATTTGTTGGGATTTGATAGTTTATCTTCATCATTCATGCTTACCAGGCCTTGGCCAGCACCATTTTCCAAAGGCTTGCAGAGTATTCAGTCCACAGGATCTTGTTTAACACTGTAATAGACAAAGGTGCTCATTTTATAGCAAATGAGGCGAAGCAATGTGGCACATGACCACAGATCCACTGGTCCTCTCATATTCTGCATCTCTCCAAAAGATGCCACATTGACACACTGGTAGAATAGTTGTTGAAAGTGAGTTTAGGGATAATACTTACAGGATATAACACATAGTTTATACCCAATCTATGACCAGTATTCTGGGCTGTGTCACCAAGACATAGAAAGCCTGGGCCTTATTCCTAATAAATGGATAAAACTAGAAATATCCTCACTTGCAATAACTCACAGTGACCCAGCAGGGTAATTTGTGCTTCTTCTCCTTACAACCTCAGACCTTAAGGATATAGAGATATATTTCTTATAGGAGTAACACTCCTATCAGGGAATACACAAGAGTTCTGTTAAACTTTAAAGTATAACTGGCATCCACACAAGCTCTGTGTTCCAGAAGATCAGCTGGCAAGGAAAAGCATTACCATACTGGTAGAGGTCACTGATCTTGTTCATAAGCAGGGGATAAGATGACTGCTACTTGAGAGACAGGGAGACGTGTTTGGTTCCCAGGTGATGTACTGGCCTATCTCTTGAAATTTCTCCTGCCCACTGTGGTAATTCATAGTCAAGTAAAGCTGACTTGGATCTTGGATATTTCAGGAATGATGAGAGTTTCAATTTTTACCATGTGATGTTAACACTTACGCCTGCACTTTTGTATAGCCAAGGGTGCAGGAAACCTAGAATGACTATAGAGAAAGAATATAGTGAGCGTCAGTTGCACCCATGAGACCAGCTACAGTGGAGAGGTATTTTATCCCACCAACTTTCCCCTTAGAGGTTTTTTCCCAGGAAAAAGAGAACAACCAATATTCTTAAGGATCTCTTTCCAGATGGGATGAATGTAAGTATCACATATCATGGAGGAGGGATTTACTGTGAATCAGAAGTCAGGTTGAATTTTAAGCTTGCCTGGACTGTGTCTTGGCCACTTAAATTGACTGGAAATTATATCATCTGTCAAGCATTCACTAAAAGATGGGAAATTGGATGAACAAGGTTGGGAGCAGCCACAGGAAAAAAATAAAACTGTTGCAAATTTATATCCAAACAAATTAGGAATCTTAGATGAACTGTTTATTTTTATTACTTGATTATCTCTTTCTCCTACTGCCTTGTAATAACCAGAAAGGCAGAAATCAATGTCTGCTTGCTCACCTCCCATGTCATATAGCACCTGGCAGGAAACAATTTCTAAAATCTTACTGTAGCAGTTAGAATGAATGGAGTGGTCAAGTGTGTGCAGAGGTTGTAAGATCTGAAAGATGACGGAAGGGCAGTGAGCCCAAAAGCAGACAGGGAAATCTTCATGGGATTAAGCTGGGTTCTGAAATCTATCTAAATTTTCCTTACTTGTCCTTGTGGAGTTGAGTGCACACTCTTGACTTGTAGCTGAAGCTTTCCACTCCCATGTAGCTACACAAACCTATTATTCAAAAAATGACTGCTTTACGCTGTGTGTGTGTGTGTGTGTGTGTATAAAAGAATTCTAATGTATACATTTTAAAAGAATATCATATACATGAGAATTCTTTTAAAATATATAACAGTATTGCTTCCAAAAGATTCATTGGTTGAGAATCACCACATTAAACTTCTACCATGTGCTTAGTGTTGGCTTAAAAGTACCTTTCAGTGACTAAATCTCCTTGTGAAGTTCTGAAACTAATACTGAACTCATCTCTACAATTATGAATATTGCAGCGGGGTTCTGGAATGACTTATTTTATATTTAGAAACTAGTGAATGAGATTTAACAATGGAACTACAGAAATGCTACTGTCATCCCAAATCTCCTCCTTCGAGTAGCCTGAAAACACTTCAACCTCTGCCACATGGGTCCAAGAAATGCTAGGCTCACCAGAGGCAAGACACAGAATTAAAAGGTATGGAATATGGATGCTCTAAAAGGACTGATTCAGATATTTGACTCAAGTCAGTAAAACTTTCTCAACAAAAACACATCGAATGTTTAAAATGCATAAAAAAACTGAAAATCTCAGAATATTTTAATTAATCTATTTTCTTTTATTTAAAGTAGTTGTGTCTAACATTTCTATCAGACAAATCCTCCCATTCTATAAAACCCAGTGTTATGGTTTAAATATGAAGTGTCCCCCAAAAGTTCATGCATGAGACAATTCAAGAAGGTTCAGAAGTGAAATTATTAATTATTAGAGCTTTAATTTAATAAGTGGATTAATCCACTGATATGGATTAACTGAGTGGGTGAGCATAGGCAGGTAGGTTATGGCTGGAGGAGGTGGATTCAGTGAGAGGTTGCCTTTGAGGTTTGTATTTTGACCCTGGTAAATGGAGCTCTCTCTACTTCCTTGCTGTTATGTCCTGAGCAGCTTTCCTCTGGTCAGCTTTCCTTCTCCAACCACACCCCACCTGTCTATAGTTATAAGTCAGTCCATTCAAACTTTTGCCATAATGTTCTACATCACCTTGGCCCAGATCTATGGAATCAGCCGACCATGAATTGAACCTCTGAAACCATGAGCCAAAGTAAACTTTTCCTCCTCTAAGTTTTTGTCTTTTGGCCCCAGGAACAAAAAAGCTAACTAAAACACCCAGGGAAAGTTCACTTCTAAGTTTGCAGCAGTCAATGCCCATTGTTCTTAAGCAGAGAAGTCTGTTCACAAAGATCAGGCCCAATATTCACAGCTTCCTAGAGTATGTACAAAAGCATAACTGTAACAATAAAATTCAAAACAAAAGAGAAAAATTTTGTTCCAAAAATGTGAATGCCCAGAGCAAAAGCTAGTCCCTATGACAACTGACCACAGTGATCTCTTTCCTGTCTACCTAAGCCATACATAGTTATACTGAATTACCTTGAATAATTTGCTCAATGTAGCTCCTTAGGACCATGTGTTTCATATAATGTCTTAAATAATAAGATGCTTAGTAAATGTGTACAAGAGTGCAGTGGTAAAGCATGTACAAGACCCTCAGTTCAAGCTTGATCCCCAGCATTCCAAAAAAAAAAATAGCATATGAGAGGAAGTGTGAAAATACATAATTGTATGGTCAGTGTTAGTTCTTCAGTGTTTGATGAGTTCCTCTGGAGCTAGAATGGCAAATTCAAATTACTTATCCTCCCCATTTCTAATTAGGGATGGGTCTGGGAGGAGAGAAAGAACAAAACAAGTAAGAAAAAGGAAAATACATAGGAACACATACTCTAATTTAACTTTTGCTTGTCATCCTAACTCTTGCTTTGCCCAAGAGTTAGAAATACCTTCCTAGAACTTACTGTGTCAGTAAGTGGGCTACGCATGAACATTTACTGAGAAGATTATTTCATGAGCCATGACATTGTCCAACATCCATTTTATGTAGTGAAGGGTTCAGATACAAAAGCTGACATTGTCACTAGGCAGAAAATTTTTCACTAAACTCTCCTAGCATAAATACTAATATTAGAGTACAAGTCACCTACATGTTCTTAAAGTTGTCTCAAATACTGAAGACTTTCCTATGAAATGAACATACTGGCTTTATGTAGAATGAACACTTATGTGCCTTTCCAAACTTGGTCAAGTATAGCTCTTTTTTAAAAGCTTGGCAAAGTATTTCAAAAGGCTGCTCTTTTAAAGTACATACAAAGATTATTTTGGAAAGCTGGAAAATGAAGGCTTATAAGTCTACCAAACAATCTGAAAGAAAGGTAATCAGTTTCCTTGAAGAGGAGTAACTATTTTATTCCCTTTTGCATGTACCTATAGAAGAAACAGTTCTTTACTTACAAAAGAAAAACAGGTGCTTTCTTTTAAAGTAATTTATAAACCATCATTTTAGTCAGCTTTTTGTCACTGTGACCAAAATACCCAACAAGAACAACTTAGAATCCTCAAGATATCTCATTATATATTTATACACAAACACACATACACACACACACATACACACACACACACACACACAAATATTCCAAAGTAAAACAAAGTTTGAAATCCACAAAACTTCTGGCCCCAAGTATTTTGGATAAGAGATACTCAACCTGTAATGAATATTTGTTGTTTTAAGTTGCTGGGGGAAAAAAAGAAGAAAAAAGAAAAGAAAAACTTAGAGGGAAGGAAAGGTTTATTTTGGCTCACAGTATCAGAGGTCTCAGTCCACAGACTGCTGACTACATTGGTATGAGGTAGCACATCATAGGGGAAGGGAGGAAAACTGCTCAGTTTTCCTTTTTAGTTCTTGGCAGGGTCAGGAAGCAGAGAAAGAAAGTGGGAGGAGCTGGGGTTGTGGCTCACTGGAGAGCACATGCCTGGCATGTATGAGGCACTGGGTTCCAGTCTCAGCACCACATATGAATAAATAAAATACCGTCCATTGACAACTAAAAAATATTTAAAAGAAAGAAAGAAAGTGGGGGAAAGGACACAGGAAAAATGAACCCAGTTACCCACCTCCTCCAACCACACCCTACCTGCCTATAGTTATAAGTCAGTCCATTCAAACTAGGATGGACTGATTAGCTTACAACTCTCGAAATCCACTTTACCTCTGAACATCCTTATATTGATATAGGAACTTTTGGAGGATACATCATATCCAAACCATAATAACCATAATATGGTTATTATTTTCTAGTGCATATAATAGTCATTTTATATATCTTAAGACTTTTTTTTCTTTTTTCTTTTCTCTTTTTTTAAATTTTTTTTATTTTTTTTTTATTTTGATTTGGGTTTTTCTTTCATTTTCATTTTTCTTTCTTGTTTTTTTTATTAAATTTTTTTAAAATTTTTTTCTTCCAAGTTTAATTTTAATTTTTTAAAAATTTTTTTAATTTTTTTCTTTTTTATTTCCTATTTATTTTCTTCTTTTGTCTTTTCATTTCTTTTCAATTATCTTATCCCCCCTTCCTTGAATTCTACCTGCTTACTCTCATTCTCTTTAGTGACTTCTTCCCTTCCCTTCTAATACCTTTCCTCCCAAGCATCAAATAAATTTATAGGAGTAAACAGTAACTCAGCAGTCAAACAGAACAAGAAGTAACATGAGCAGCTTCAAAAAGCAAGGAAGAAAAGGAGTACAAACAATGCAGGACAACCTAAATATTCAGGAGGACCTAGAGTCATCAGAAAAATGGTCATATAAAGAACTCATGGAACACCTTAGACAGATGGAATGGAACCTTAAAGAGGATACTAGACAGCAAATTCAAGCAGCGAAAGAACACATTGAGAATGAGTTACATAAACAGATAAAAGAAGAAGTTAAGCATCTTTATCAGGAGATAGAGATTATAAAAAATAATCAAACAGTAATTCTAGAAATGAAGGAAACGATAAACCAAATTAAAAACTCAATTGAGAGTATCACTAACAGAGTGGATCAAGTAGAAGCCAGAACGTCAGATAATGAAGACAAAATATGTCATCTTGAAAAGAGTCTAGCCAACTCAGAAAGGCTGGTAAAAAAATCACGAGAAAAACATCCAAGAGTTATGGGATAACATAAAAAAACCAAACTTACGAGTCATCGGGATAGAAGAAGGTACAGAGATTCAAACCAAGGGAATGAGAAACCTGCTGAATGAAATAATTACTGAAAACTTTCCAGAAATAAAAAAGGAAACAGATATACAAATTGAAGATGCATACAGGACACCGAGCACACAAAATCACAGTAGACCAACGCCAAGACACATTGTTATGAAGATATCCAATATACAGAACAAAGAGAAAATATTAAAAGCTACAAGAGAAAGGAGGCAGATTACATTCAGGGGTAAACCAATTAGGTTAACAACGGATTTTTCATCACAGACGCTGAAAGCAAGAAGGTCATGGAACAATGTTTTTCAAACACTGAAAGACAATGGATGCCAACCAAGAATTCTGTATCCAGCAAAATTAAGCTTCAGGTATGACAACGAAATAAAAATCTTTCATGATAAACAAAAGTTAAAAGAATTTGCAGCCAGAAAACCAGCATTGCAAAGCATTTTGAGCAAAACACTACACGAGGAAGAAATGAAAAACAATAACCAAAACCATCAGAGGGAAGTGCCTCGGTAAAGACAGAGGACGAGGGGAAAGATAATCATGGAGAAACAAACTAAATTTTTTTTAAAAAGGATAAATAATCAAACATGGTTGGAAGTACAAACCATATATCAATAGTAACTCTGAATGTTAATGGCTTAAACTCTCCAATAAAGCGACATAGGCTGGTATCATGGATTAAAAAAACAAATCCAACAATATGCTGCCTCCAGGAGACACATCTGATTGGAAAAGACATACACAGGCTGAAGGTGAAAGGATGGGAAAAAATATACCACGCACACGGTCCTCGTAAGCAAGCAGGGGTGGCCATCCTCATATCGAATAAAATCGACTTCGAGACTAAGTTAATCAAAAGGGATAAAGAAGGACATTATATACTGTTAAGACTTTTTTAATGGTCTAAAATAACCTAAATGGTTCCCAATTGAGTTGTGCCTTTAAAACTTTATTGCAATAGAATATGTATTTATATTGTTTTTATTATTTAATATATTGTGCACATTTTCATGTGTCATTAATCAGTCTTTAAAATACTTCTTTGAGGCTGGGAATGTAGCTCAGTGATAGAGCACTTACCTAGCATGCCAAAGACCTTGAGTTAAAAGTACCTTCAAAAATGTCTCTTTTAGAGAGCCTACACAATAGGAGAAAATCTTTGCTAGCTGCTCCTCCAACAGGGGATTAGTATGTAGAATATATAAAGAACTCAAAAAGCTTAAATAACCCAACATATAAATGGGCAAAAGAACTAAACAGATATTTCTCAAAAGGAAAACCCAAATGGCCAACAAATATATCAAAAAAATGTTCAATACCTCTAGCAATCAGAGAAATGCAAATCAAAACTACAGTGAGATTTCAATTTACTCCAGTCAGAATGGTAGTTACCAAGAACACAAACAATAATAAATTCTGGGGAGGATGTGGTGGAAAAAGTACACTTGTATATTTTTGGTGGGACTATAGACTATTATACCACTCTGGAAAGCAATATGGAGTGCCTCAAAAAAACTAGAAATGGAACCATCATATGAACCAACTATCCCATTCCTTGGTATTTATCCAGAAGAACTAAAATCTGCATACTATAGTTATACAACCACTCCAATATTTATAACAATACAATTTATATTAGCTAAATCGACCCAGATGCCTATGAATAGATAAACAGGTTAAGAAATTGTGGTGTGTATATATACACAATGGAGTTTTATTCAGTCATAAAGAAGAATTAAATTATGGACGATAAATGAATGGAGCTGGAGAACATCATGCTAAGTGAAATAAGCCAAACAGAAAATCAAGAGTTGTATGTTTCCTATCATACGTGCAAACTAAAGGGGAAAGAAGGAGGGAAGGATTGGATATCATAAAGACATAGGGAAGATCAGTAGAGTAGAAAAAGGAGATCAAAAGGATAAAAGGAGGGACAGGAAAGGGAAGTCTTAAAAATACTTAAAAATATGTGGAATGAATTTTAAAAAATCAAGCCATGTGCACATATAAATATACCACAGGTTATTACACCTTTATGTGGAATAGAAAGAACCAATTAAAAATAAATAAATAGAAGAGTGAACAAAAGGCTGGTAGAATAAATGAATGAGAATGAAGAGAGAGAAGAGAGGGAAAAGGTGGGGAACGTGAACTGAAATCAAATTCCATACATGTATAATTTGTCAACTACTATGTATAACTATAATGCTCCAATAACAAAAAAGAAAGGAAATTACTTTTTAATGTCAGCATAATATTTAAATGTTAAACATATTATCTGTTGCAAAAGTTTGATTTTGACCATGTGACTAGTAATGTGATAAACATGATTACACCTTTATTTTTGCCTGTGTCTGATTATTCCTTTAAGACATAGTCACAGAATGGTGATTACAGTCCCAATTTATATATGAGTTATCTGATGTGTTGACTCTCACTTCCTCCTCCAATCCCATTTAACACCTAAGTGGTCTGGAATCCTCTTCATAATATCCACCATTAGTATAGAAAAAAACTTCTCTGATAAGATTTTCCATTTGCCATCAATATTTTGAGACTTTAAACCTAACCTCAAGGTAATGTCAAACATCTGGATGAAAAAGTTTTCAAGACTTTCAGTGTCAACACGACCTTCTTTTGCTCTCAAAATTTTCTTTGAAACAAGGAAGACAAAAAAACAGAAATTTCATATAAAGTCAATAAGTAGATGGAGAAAAAGATAGATGGCTTAACAGAATAGAGAAAGGTCAAACCTAAGGTCATAGAAAGGAAGGTGTCAGTGAAAGAGAAGCTAAATCATCTTCCAGAACTCTACAAGAATCAGGAAATACTAGTACCAGATAAAAAACAAAGGATGATGGCAAAGAGAAGTCCAAGAAAAACAGACATACAACAGTCCAAGAGAATAATGGATTTGGTCTGGAAGATAATGAAAGAAGGTTCTGGAAGAGATGTCTCTAAGAAAAAAATGTAAAACTGAAAGTTAAGTTTTACAACAAGAGACAACACATGATATATAAAATAATGAACCAAGAAATAGTAGTTATATAAATATTTTTCAAATTATGAAGAAAACCCTGGAGGGGTAGAATGTATTTTGGCAGAATATATATATATGTGTGTGTGTGTGTGTGTATATTTTTTTTTCAAGATTGAACGTAGACATTTGACCCATTTATCCCACTCCCCGGTCTATACCCAAAGGACTTAAAAACAGCATACTACAGTAAAGTTGCCACATCCATATTTATAGAAACTCAACTCACAATAGCCAAGCCATGGAAACAACCTAGGTGTCCTTCAATAGATGAATGGATAAAGAAAATGTGGTATTTATACACAATGGAGTATTATTCAGCCATAAAGAAGAATGAATCTATGGCATTTGCCAGTAAATGGGTAGAACTGGAGAATGTCATGCTAAGTGAAATAAGCCAATCCCCCCCCCCAAAAAAACAGAGGCTGAATGTTCTCTCTGAATTGTGGATGCTAACCCAAATTAGGAAGGTTGGGAAAGCAATAATAGAAATGCATTGGATTATGACAAAGGGAAAGAAAGGATTAGACATTGGATTAATGTCTAAACATTGGATTAGACATAGATCTAAACATTGGATTAGACAAAGGGAAGAAAGTGTGGAAGGCAATAGGAAAGACAGTAGAATTCATCAATCATAACTTTCCTAGCCTTGTATTTGTACACACAACCAGGGTAGCTCCTCATCTTGTACAAGAGTGGGATCATAAATAGAATAAATTATACTTTATGTATATATAATCTTCCAAAATACATTCTACTGTCATGTGTAACTAAAAAGAATAAATAAATAAATAAATAAATAAATAAATACTATCTTATTTACATTTAAAAAAATTGAAGGTAGAGGCAGGTACCTCCACATGCCTATAATCCCAGTGGCTCAGGAGGCTGAGGCAGGAGAATCACAGATTCAAGGCCAGTCTCAGCAATTTAGCAAGACCCTGTCTAAAGATAATAAATAAAAAGGGCAAGGAGGAGGAGGAGGAGGAGGAGGAGGAGGAGGAGGAGGAGGAAGAGGAGGAGGAGGAGGAGGAGGAGAGAAAGAAAGAAAGAGAAAGAAAGAAAGAAAGAAAGAAAGAAAGAAAGAAAGAAAGAAAGAAAGAAAGAAAGAAAGAAAGAAATTGAAGGTGGTTGTCTTACATTGGAAGAGGCCATAATGCTGGGGATTTTTGTTATAAATCTTACTTGAATTTTTTTAGATTTTTTTTTTTAGTTATAGGTGGACACAATATCTTTATTTTATTTTTATGTGGTACGAGGATCGAACCCAGTGCCTCATGCATGCCAGGCAAGTACTCTACCTCTGAGTGACATCCCCAGCCCATTACTTGAATTTTTTAAATATGTGAATTTATTATTTTGCTAGGAGTAAACATTTTTTAAAAAATATTTCAGTGATTAAATATTATCACCCAAAATTTGGTAACATCACAGGGGAAGAAAAATGAAACAGGCATGTAATTAAAGAAGAAAATAGTATCTTACAAACAGAGGAAGTACTATATGTTTTATGTTAGAGACCTTTGGAAGGCTCTCATCCCGTTACTCTCTCCCAAATTAGGGATTAATTCATAGAATCAGAAAGTGTCATATTTATCATGAAGCTAATGAAGCTCAAGCTTTCACAGGCCCCTTTCAAAGCCCTGGAAAGGGATCTAAAGAATGTGTTTGTATATATGTAAAAAATATAAAACATATGTACATTTTATACATACATATATACATAATTCTAATATGCACATGTACACACACATACATTTTACAGGCCATTCGCAGAAATAAAATGTTTTCAACCACAATTGTATTTTGTCTCTTTTCATTCTGACTTCCCTTCTATCCCCTATCTTCCAGAGTTGGGCACTTTTAGAGTTGAAGCCATTGAGGGAAACTGAATAAAGGAAAATTGACTTGTAGATACATTTAGTTTTGATTTACTGAAAATATTTATGAAGCTCGTAGTCACTTCTGTGCAAAAAGGGAAAAAAACCTATCACTTATATATAAAATAAACCAGAAATTTTCCCAATTTTGATGACTTTAACACAATAACCAATAAGGAACTATAGTGCTAAAAAAAACTTTTCTCAGTTTTCACTAATAGAAATAAACTTTGATTTATCATGCTAAAGGAAAGACTAAGTTTTCTTTTCTGGTCTTCAAAAAATGATGCTTGTTGTCACGTAAAGAGGTGATTAGAGTAGCAGTCAAAAATGTAAGGGGATGTATTATAGAGGTGTGTCAGGTAGTTAATTATAAAAAAAGGCATCTGGATGCTTATAGTATTAACTCTTTAGAATTTTGTATTGTGTTGCGGTCTCTTTTCTCATTATAAATAAATGCCCATGTTCATACTTAATTTTGTATTTGTAATTTTGATTCTTGTTTTTTTAAAGAAAGGGCCCCCAAATTGAGCAAGATTTGGGCTTCACAATAACTGGATCTGTCCTTGATACAGCTTAAACAGACTCCAAATGTCTAGATCTGTGATCCTCAAGGGGAGTAGTACTGTCTTCCCTGCTCTAGAGTACATGTTTAGAAATTGTGGTGGGTGTTTTTATTCTCCCAATAATTTGGAGGGAGCCTCCTAGTATTTAGTTTTGTGTAGGATACACAACACCCTGCCTTGGCAGAGAAGAGACCAACTCACACAGTTATCTCACTTGCCCTTCAACCTTCCAACATCCAGCCTATTAATCAGATAGATGAAAAACTTGCTCTTAATTTTCCAAGCCTAGAACAAAAATCAATTTAATACATATACACATAGTTTTTTCATATTTTTTCACAGTTGCAATATATACCAGGGATTTTTTGTTTTGCTTTTTAGGAAAGCAACTGAGAAAGAAAGATCATTCTTTATTTTATTTGGAACTTTACCAAGAACTGTTTACCACTTGAAAAAATCACATTCACTGACAAGAACGCCACTAGTTGTATTTGATGGCCAATAAAAATGATAAATGAGGACCAACACTATATACTCATAGTTGTAGCATATGTAGCTGCCACATTTATGGTGACTCTGCATACAGCTGCAAGCTCTGACTACTTTAACATGCCTTCTTACATAGGTGGGTGTGAAATACATATTATTTTGTATAAAATTCTTTCATTTCTTTTTTACATTATAATTAAGTTACCATGTTGGTTTTTAACTACATGTGAAAGTAACATAAGTTACTTCTGCATTTCATTTCAGGATAGTAAAAGGGGAATTCCAAATAAAAGTGATGGCATGGGATCTGATGTGGCTGAAAACCACTGTTTGTCTTCAGGGGCCACACCACTACACCAAGTAGTTTTCCAACCTTCTCAGATATTATAAAGAATTTGAGCTCTATTAAAATAGGAATATTATAGAGAAGGGAGGTAAAATAAGCTGTGGGCCAACATTAACACTTAAGTTTGAATGGTATTATTTCATTCTTTTCAAATTGTCCAGATGTCAAGGGAACCTTCCTGTCTAGATCAGACACTGAGAAGAGTGTCCAAGTGGGAAGGTTGAGTAAGAAAAGATGAGAGATAAACAGTAACAACAACAAAATATATACACATATATGTATGTATGTGTGTGTGCGCACACACACCTCAAAGATAAACTTCTCCAGCTTTACTCTTTTGCTATGTTACTCATGAGAGTAATCCTACAAGAAAGGACATTTCATTTGTGATGAAACTCAACAGTGGCTTTGCCATTACAAATGCATCCCACTTTTACAGTCTCCATGAATGTCTGACCCAGAGTGCAGAGAAGGAAGGCAACATCACTAGCTATAGGGACTGTCCTAGAAGAGTTGCCATTGCCCATTTACATTTGAAAAGAATTTCGTGGAAATGGGTCTGAGTCCAGCTAGCTTAATTCAGGCTCAAAACATTAATTTCCTGGGACTACAGGATCTTACCTGGATTGAAGTGTAAAACACAACTGATTTTTCTCAAATAGCCCCAAAATCCACACTGAAAAGAGAATATAGTATCTTTCCAAAAACATAAGGATGAAGAAAAGGCCAGAAGATCTGCCATTCTAACATGACTAGCTTAATTTTGATGCATTTTCATGAATCAGAAAATGAACCATAAAACATTCTTTCAAGGGTAATATTAAACATGCATGATTCTGGTATCTTATAGTATCCTTTCAAAATCATGTCAAAATCCAAACTTATTTTCCCCCACGACTACCACCACTGATCAATTTTCTTCTGATTTTCCATTTTGGGAACCATAATTCTTTTTTTTTTTTTTTTTTTTGGTACTGGGGATTTAACCTAAGGGCACTTTATCACTGATGAGCTACATCCCAACCCTTTTTTATTTTTTATTTTTTATCTTGAGACAGGGTCTCACTAAGTTATTTAGGGCCTCACTAAATTGCTGAGACTGGACTCAAATTTGTAATTCTCTTGTCTTAGCTTCCCAAGTCACTGTGATACAGGTGTGCACACCTGTATCACAGCACCATCATTCTTAAAATCTCTGTGTTTAGAATGTTTATAAAACCTCAGTGTTTCTCATCCCTCACTGTACATTCTACCAGTTGCTAAATTCCCTCTGATATTGTTTTTGGCCTCGTTTGTATTCTTTCCACAACCTAGTCTAAGCCTCATCCTATTTTACCTGGATTACTATAAGAACCACCAAACCTCCCTCTCTTTCCCATATTCATCTTGCTAGGTAATGTTCCTAAAGTGCAACACTCATTGTATCTTTCCATCCGTGCATTTGCTCACTCCTTCTTTCTTCTTTTTTTCCCCACATTTTTTATTGGTGCATTGTAGTTCTGTATAATGGTAGGATTTGTTGTTACATATTCATACATGCACACAATATATCAATATAATTTGGCCAATATCCATCCCCCAAATCTCCTTCTCTCTTCTCTCCTCTCACCCCCTGGTCTCTTTCCTCTCTTCTACTGATCTCCCTTTGATTTTCATGAGCTCTCCCACCTGACAATCTTCCTTCTCATTTTTCCTCTCTAGCTTTCACATGAGAGAAAGCATGACCCTTGACCTTCTGAGTTTGACTTATTTCATAATATTTTCAAGTTCCACCCATCTTCCTGCAAATGATATAATTTCATTTTTCCTTATGGCTGAATAAAACTCATTTTGGAATATATATATATATATATATATATATATATATATATATATATATATCTCACTTTCTTTATCCATTTCTTTCATTCATGAGTCAAATATTCCTGCTATTATGTGCCAGTCCACAGGAAAACAGTGATGAACATATTGGAGTCCTTCCTCAATGGGCTAACTATCTGGAAATGGATACAGACAATTCAGCAAGTGATTAGAATTCAGAGTAACTGGTGGTTTGACAAGGTAACCATGAAGGGGATGCAGGACCAGTGTCCAGTTCAGTTAATGGGAGGCAGGGAAGAATTAAGTAGAAATAATAAGTGGAACCTTAAGAACAAGCTAGAGTTTAATGTTAGTATGTGAAATGTGTTACAGAATTGTAATTCACTCTACTTCTTAGGTTTCATCCAGCCAAATCTTTTACTCAACACATTAAAAATATCCTCTCAGTTCCAAGTTTATGTTTGGTACTTCAAGTAGTAATAATTATGTATATGTTTATTCAAGTCATAATTAAAATTTTGTTTAGAAAGATGTTTACTTATTATTAATAATAACATATATACCACACCCTGCACATTGTAAGTATTCAAATGGTTTGCTTAGTGACTGAATAAATACATAATGACAATGCCAAAAAATGTATGTTAGAGTTGTGATAAACACAGGAGTGTGAAGCTAAGCAAAGACCCAAAGGCAATAGACAAGAAACCACAAGTAGCTCATCATTTACATTATATGCCTGAGAGGGAGATACATAGGAATGAGGCCAGAACAACCATTGGAGGGCAGACCAAGAAAGACGTTTCAAACTCTGCTAAATCCTTCAAAGACAGACCATATTAAACGCAGCTTCCTCATTCTGGCACCCAAGATTCTACACAGTGTGCCTCAGTCTATCATCCAGGCGTCTCTCACTCGCTCACCTTTTATACTAACATTGGCTGTTCCGTGATGTTGCTTATAATTCTTCCCTCTTCCTCACTCCCGGGCCACTCCAAACTTAATTTTGGTTTTCAGCAAACCAAAGTACACACATACTAAAGGTGAGCTTTGCTTTAGAAAATCAAAAGGGAGGGTTGGGATTGTGGCTCAGCAGTAGAGTGGGACCAGGGTTCAATTCTCAGCATCACATAAAAATAAGGGCATTGTGTTGTGTCCATCTACACCTAAAAATAAAATAAATATTTTAAAAAATCAAAAGGGAAATCCAAGAGTGGTATAGATACATAATGTGTTGAGGAATAAGACAGCATAAACTCTTCTTCAAAACATAAAAAGTTAATCACATTGAGTTTAATAAATAGTTTCTTGTCAGGCGTGATGGTGCACACCTATACTCCCAGAAACTTGAGAGGCTGAGGCAGGAGGATCACAAGTTTGAGGACAGCCTCAACTACTTAGCAAGACCTTGTCTAAAAATAAAAAAAATAAAAAGGGCTAGGGATGTAGCAGTGGTAAATTGCCCCTGGGTTCAATCCCCAGTACCACATACACTCACATATACAACAACAACAACAACAATAATAATAATATAAATAGTAGTTCCTTTAGTATACTATGTTTTGGTTTATATACTGTGAGTTGCTTTATAAAGTATCTGAGCTGGGAAGGAAAAACTTAAAATGTAAGGAACTACTGCCAATCAAAGACAAATTGGAAATAGAGTTATCTTTCCCTTCTGAATGGGAATCAAGAAGAAACTTACATTCTAATTTCACAAGTTAATTTTTAGGAATTTATTCCTTGAAAAAGTAAGATGCACTTAAATTATTCACCAATACCTTCATTCAACCAACATTTATTGGATATGCCCATGTGCTGGTCAGTAGGGTACACAGTGAGGATAGAGCCCTGAACAAGGTGGGCTTTCATAGCTTACTCTTTGGTGGGGAAATAGTCCCACACAGGGGAATAAAATAGACTCTAACACTGGCCTTATAAGCCTGTAAATGTAAAAGAAAGTCATTTCAGATTAAATGGAAATCATTAATGAAATTATAGCTGGGGATGGTATCAGAAGTTTAGATTCTAATCCTGATTCTACCAGTATATGACTGTTGGGCGTGACAAATGTATATTTTAGACCTCCGTTTCTCCACCTGTAATATGAGGTAGTAGATCAAGTGATTCTAAAATCCCTTAACACAATATGAATCAAAA
The DNA here is from genome assembly GCF_045843805.1 of Urocitellus parryii. Taxonomy (NCBI): domain Eukaryota; kingdom Metazoa; phylum Chordata; class Mammalia; order Rodentia; family Sciuridae; genus Urocitellus; species Urocitellus parryii. The sequence continues at coordinate 170,650,309 of NC_135533.1, read as the reverse complement.
TTGATAATAATTATCAGAGACTTGATTTTGTACAGTTGGTAGAATAGTGAATCATGCAAGTAACTAAGTATGATCATTGGACTATGGAAGGGACTAAAATTATTTTAGTGCAACTATGTATTTAGACATTATAGAATTTGAGCATGATGGTTATCTTCAAGAAGCAGCACTACCTGCTGGATGGAACTGGAGAATATCATGCTAAGAGAAATAAGCCAACCCCAAAGAACCAAAAATCAAATGTATTCTCTGATATGCAGATGCTAATTCACAGTGGGGCATGGGTGGGAAGACTAGAGGTACTTTGGATTAAACAGAGGGGAGGAAGCATGAGGGTAGGATAAATAAATCAGACAGTATTACCCTATTTGCATATATAATTAAATGACTGGTGTAACTCTACATCATGTACAACCAGAAGAATGAGAAATTATACTCCATTTATGTATGATGTGTCAAAATGCCTTCTAGGGTCATGTATAACTAATTAGAACAAATTTTTTAAAAGAATCAGCACTACCTAAAGCCACAACCTGATTCCAATGTAGGATTGATAGTCTGAGAGGAAGAAACATAATAAACTCAACTTAGAGATGAGGACACTAAAACATTGATATTATAGATCTACTGTAAAATGCACCGATAATTGGTACGAGGTTGTATACTATATTTTTCTCTAGTAAGTCTTTACATGTTCTCCAAACAGTGACTTCTTAAGCTGTTACATGTATTCAGGACTGTGCTCATCACTTAGAACTACCTGGTATTAGATCATTTATTTATTTTATGTGTTTACTGTCTAACCCTCCCCAACAGAATCCATGTGGCTGGGCGTGGTAGTGTGCACCTGTAATCCCAGCGGCTCAGAAGGCTGAGACAGGAGGATAGTGAGTTCAAAGCCAGCCTCAGCAATTTAGCAAGGCAATAGGCAACTTAATGAAACCCTATATTTAAATAAAATTTAAAAAAAAAAAAAGAAGCAGGACCTAAGGATGTGGCTCATTGATTAAGCATCCCAGGGTTCAATTCCTGGTACCAAAAAAAAATAGAAAAGAAAAGAAAAATCCTGCAAGACCCTTGTTTTATCTTTTGTACTTTCAGTATCTTGAACTGTATTGATAAAGACATGCACCTAATATTACTGATTTGATAGATAGATGCCCATTGTTCTGACAGAAACAGTCTAAGATATTTTCTCTACTCTGAAGGAAATTTCAAGGGACACGTGAAACAATTGGACAATACAGAATTATTTATAAAAATCAAATTATTTACCCTAGATCCGTGCTGTGAGAATAGAATAAAATGATCAGTAAGGGATCATTTGAGAAAATAGAGTAAAATGATCAGGGGGCTGGCTCAGCAGCAGAGCGCTCGCCTAACAAGTGCGAGGCACTGGGTTAGATCCTCAGCACCACATAAAAAATAAAATAAAGGAATTGTGTCCAACTGCAACTAAAAATAATAATAATAAATTTTTAAATATCATCAGTAAATGCTTGAGTGGTTAGAAACGTTTTTAAAAAATGAAATTGAATCAGTCTCTGAAAGATGGAAGCCTGAAGTTTGGAATGAGGGAGATGGGAGAGCAATGAGCAAAGGCCAATGAAAATAGCATTTGAGAAAACCAGGCAGATTTAAGGAGAGCTCCTTTGGGTAAGAGAATAGAAAGTAAAGTTGTAAGGACAGGTGAATCTCAAGTTTGGGGAAATACTCCAAGAAAGAAAATCCTTCTCTTCTTGATGTGATAGAAACAAGAAGCTCAGAAATAGCATCATTAACATCTTGCCTCCCAGATTAGATTTTAGCAACCCTCCTTTCCCCAACAATGATCAGGGCTGGTCATGCTGTAGCCCTTTAATTAGTAGTTACTAATTGATGGAATTCCAATCAAAGATGTGGCCTTTCCATTAACCTTTTATTACTCACAGACAGAAGCCACTGGAAAGGGACAATTGCACAATTTTATTTCCCATCCATCTTTTGTTCCTTTTTTATGCCTGCTGCTGTTTACAGTCCAGAAAAATAGTGTATTACCAACTAAGTCATTGCCTCATTAGGAAGCAGGGTCTGATCTGAAACCAATTTTTCAGAACAATGACTTGTTAAGTGCTGAAAAATGCAGTGTTTAGTCATGGAGAAAATAAAGACAGATTCACCATGCAATTTGAGTTTTTTATATATGCTAAGAGATGAGAATTTAACAAGTGGAGAGAACCAGTCCATTATCAACTCTCTGCTTCAAAAGGAAAATCAAAACATCCTCTTAGCGCACAAACAGAAAGGTTTCCTTCCCGCCCCCCCCAGCCCCAGCCCCACATTTTCTTACTTAAAATTCAGAACAAATGTTGGCCTTGCAAGAAGGTGAGGAAGCTCAGAAAGGAGGGTAGGTAAAGCTCAAAACAAATCTCTTTGCAAAGGACAAATGGGGTGAGCATTTTCAGGTGAGGTGCATGGTGAGCAGTCTTTGAGGGCTGCAGGTGACTACTGATTTCTTCAAGAAGGACAATGAGGACCCAAAGCTGAGAGGAGGAGTTACAGAATTCAAATCACCTGCAAACATCAAAGTGACAAAGACCAAAGGTTTTATTTAAGAAGTACCTCGGAATAATTCAGTGGAAATAACTTCCGTTTGATCATTTATCGGTGGCTGCAAGGTAAATGGATAGAAAATGGAAACCATTTGACTTTATCCACTAACAACACTGATGGGGGGAAGGGAGGCAGAATACTAATGCTACAATATGGTTTTAGTATGAAGTGCAATATTTTCTTCCCGTGGCCCAGTGCTCATTTTTTCTGTAGACTAATTGCTTTCTCCATACTTATAGTCACAGATTTTAACCATGAATTCAAACAAGTTAATCAGCAAATTTGTACCATATATCACAAGGGAGACTAGATCAGAGAACTGAAGTAATTCTACTCAAATTTATGTTCACTTATTTAAAAAAAAAAAACCCACCTAAGACAGGTTCTACAGATAATTAGTCCATCCTTCAGATTCTCTTTTTTTTTAATTTTTTTAGTTGTAGATGGACACAATACCTTTCTTTTGTTTATTTATTTTTATGTGGTGCTGAGGATCGAACCCAGTGCCTCACAAGCACTAGGCGAGTGCTCTACTGCTGAGGCACAACCCCAGCCCCAGCCTTCAGATTCTTACCTAAAGATATAGTGTCAATCAGAGAGCAGAAGACATCCCTCCCCCAGGCTTTCCACAGTCTCAAGCAATTCTTACTTCCTTGTCTCAAGTGCTCTCATTCTGGTCTTGTTACAGAAGATTGTAGAAATGGAGGTTCTGCAGGGCATGGCCCTAACTAGGTAAAGCACATTCATCATTTACTCTTCTTGTCTTCCCTTCCAGCTTTCAGAGTATAGGAGTGTAGATCCACTTTTAATTTAGAGTTTCACAGTTTAGCCCTTAAATACAAGCTGTATTATAATTTTACTTTTAGTATATGCATATTAATCTCATCTCCCATCTATTGTAATTTTTAAGTTCTTTAGAATGAGAAATTATCTTCAGTTTTGTGCCTCATAAAATTTCTTCAGAAATGTCAAGTGCATATTTTGAAAAACAGTTTAGCAGTTCCCCAAACATAAGAGTAACTATAGGACCTAGTAATCCACTCTTACGCCCAAGAAAACTCAAAACATACATAAACATACACAAAAATGTATACACAAGTATTTACAGCAGAACTAATCATACAGTAGTTCTGTGGTTATCCGCAGTTTTTTTTTCCCCCGTAGTTTTAATTACCAGGGTCAACCATGGTCCAAAAAGATTAGGTGGAAAATTCCAGAAATAAACAAAACAAACAATTCATAAGTTTTAATCTGCGCACTATTCTGAGTAATCTGATGAACTCTCACACCCTCCTGCTCTGTCCTGGGAGAGGAATCATCCCTTTTGCTAGTGTATCCATTCTACATATGCCACACACCTCTCATTCACTTAATAGCCTTTTTGTTTATCAGATAGACTTTTGTGGTATTGCAGTACTCATGTTCAAGTAGCCCTTCTTTATTAGCGCATATTAATGGGGTTCAGCATGGTATTTCCACACACACATATAGTGTGCACTAATTATATTCAACCACCCTTTTTCTACCCTCCCACCCCTTCTGCACCCTTGTCAATCCCTACCTCAATCAATATTCTACTCTTAGGTCAACTTTTTTTTTAGTTTCCACATATGAGAGAGAACATTATGACACTTGTTTTTCTGTGTCTGGCTTATTTCATTTAACATAATGTCTGCTTCTGGTTCCATCCATTTTTTACAAATGACAGAATTTTCTTTTTCTTACAGCTGAATATTCCACTATCTAAAATACCACATTTTCTTTATCAGTTTTTCTGTTGATGGACACCTAGGCTGATTCCATCCATACCTTAGCTATTTTGAATAGTACCATAATAAACATAGGCATACAGGTTTCTCTTTGGTAAGTTAACTTCATTTCTTTTGGATTTATACCCAGGGATAGAATAACTGGATCATATGAGATTCTACTTACAATTTTTTGTAGAAACTCCAAATTGTTCTCTTTAATGACTATTCCCATCACTGTGTTTGAAAGTTCCTTTTTTTCCTATCCTCATCAGCATTTTTGTTTTCTTTTGTCTTTTGGTACTAGGGATTGAACTGAGGGGTGCTTTCCCACTGAGCTACATCCCCAGACCTTTTGAATTTTTATTTCAAGACAGGATCTCACTAAGTTGCTAAGGTTGGCCTCAAATTTGCCATCCTTCTTCCTCCATCTCCCAAGTCACTGGGATTACAGGCATGAACCACTATGGCAGGACACTATTTATTTTCATAATAGCATTCTAACCAGGGTGAGATGGTATCTCAATGCAGTTTCGAATTGCATTTCCCACCTGGTTAATAATATTGATCATTTTTTCATAGGTTTCTTGGACATTTGTATTTCTTCTTTGAGAAGTATTTATTCAGATCATTTTGCCTATTTTTTAATTATTCAATATTTTATCTACTTATGGCATAAGAGTAGTGATATTTTCAATTTGGATATGCTGAAGAGAAGCTGTAAAATGCTTCCTTTAAGTGAATATGTAAAAGTTCTTAATTTACTAAGGAAAGATTTTTAAAAGTATGATGAATTTGTTAAGATCTATAGTACAATCATATATTTTGAGAGAGACACCACTTTCAAATAATCTTTACTACAGTATATTATTATGATTTTTCTATTTTTATTAGTTACTGTTTCTAATCTCTTATAAGCCTAATATATAAATTAACTTTATCATAGATATGTGTGTACAGGAAAAATCTTAGTATATGTAGGATTCAGTGCAATCTAGTTTCAGGCATCAACTGATGGTCTTTAAATGTTTATCAGGAGACTACTATATTGCTAAAAAATGGGAACAACCCAAATGCCCATTAACTGATGAAAGGATAAAGTAAGTGGGATATATCCACACAAGAGAATATTATTCAACTATAAAAAGGAATGAAGTAGTAATACATACTATGACATGGATAGACCTTGAAACCATTATGCTCAATGAAAGCCAGAAATAAGAGGCAATGTACTGTATGATACCATTTACATAAAATGTGAGTAATAGGCAAATCCCATAGACACTAAAAGTAGATTACTGTTTGCCAGGGATGGTGGTAAGGAAATGGAGGAAGAATGAGAAGTCACTAATATTGAGTATAAAATGTTCTGAAACTGGATAATGACAATGCTTGCACAACCTTGTAAATATACTAAAAACTATGGAGTTGTATACTTTAAATAGATAAATATTATGTTTTCTGAGTTATTATCTCAATTATTTAAAATATTGGGAAGGTAGAAGAAAAAGTGTTTGTAAATGAAGTTGCCAGAAATAATCAGGGGTGGGGGCAGAAACTAAGCCAAGTGTCATTGTTACAATTCTTCCTTCCTGTTACGAATTGGAGGCCTTCTCCACTCCTGGACCCTTCCCTGAGAGAGGCTGTGCATCAGTCATGAAAACACAGTCCTTAGGCCCCCTCCTGCGGGGAGAATAATTGACTGATGGCCCAGCTGCTACTCCTCTGGGTTTGCCACCACATTTGTGCCAGGCTTCTGCTGGCTGCTCTGAATCAATGACTGAGCACAGCAGGGGCACTAATGAAGGCTTATTCCAGCAAGACATAGAGTCCTCCAACAGGCAACTTTGGCTTGAGGACTCCCCATCCACCTGGCATCCTAGGGAGTTTAGCAGTGGCTCTTCTCTGTAGGCCAGAGCTCATGATAGAAAAGGCAATCAAAGCTGGTCTCATTAATATTCATGGAGATGATGAGGCCCATGGCTAGGAAAGTGGGGCGATCAAGGGAGCTTGACACACAGAGAGCTCAGAGATAGTTAAGACAGCATAGCATTCCTAAAGAAAAATAGATGAACAGCCATCAAAGGTGCTCCTTAATATCTATAAGCAAAGAAAAAAAAAGCAAGAATAGTGAAGCAGGAGACTGAATGTTCACCCCAATAAAAAGTCATTTTCCCTTGTTCACATCTCAGGCCCAAAGCAATTTTTTAGATATAGAACTCACTACCTAAAATAGGTGAAGTGCCAGCTCCCTAGGACCCACAACAGCACAGCAAGTATATACTTCAATGATTCCCCAGTCCTTCTTCAAAGGCTTTAGGGCCCTTTGCTCATGTAATTATATAATGGGAGTACATAAATTCCAAGACCCTTTGAGAAGTATTGGACACAGAATCTGATATAAATTAACACCTAAAGACCCAAAGCATCATCATGACCCCCATTGTTGCCTTATATGGAGGCCAAGCAATAGACTTCTGGCTGTAGTCCAGCTCACAACAGGCCCTGGGTCCATAGATCGACCCAGAAGCCTTTTCACAGTCCCTGAATGTATAATTGAAATTGATATACTTGGCAAATGGAGTAAATCTCACCCTGGGTCTTTGGCCCAGGGGATAGGAACTGTCAAAATTGGGAAGACCACATAGGAACTCTGAAACTGAGCCCCCCATAAGCCAAGATATTAAATCAGAAACAATATCACTTGAGGGGTTATGTGTGTGTGTGTGTGTGTGTGTGTGTGTGTGTAGATTAATGCCATCATTAAAGTTCTAAAGAATGCAAGACCCATAACATCCATTCAATTCACCAGCCTGGTTCCTTAAGAAACTTGATTGAACGTGAAGGATGTTCACAGACTACCACAAGCTCAGCTAAGAAGTAGTTCTGATTGCAGCTACTCTGCTGACATAGTATTAATGCTAGAGCAGCCTAATAAGGCCTCAAGTAGCACAGGCTATGTAGCCAGTGATCTGGCAACTGCATTCTTTTCCATTATGCATTCACATGGGATCAATAACAATATTCATTTACACAGAAGATGACTGGTATGTTGGAGGCTTTGATAAGACACATGTGCTACAGGATGTAGAAGATCAATTCTATGAAACTTCAGAGACCGGCCAATTCAGTGAAGTATTCAGGGGTATGCCAGAATATTTGTTCCAAAATAAAATACAAATTGCTACTTCATGTATTCCTATAAAAAAGAAGCACGGTCCATTCTTTGGGTTTCGAAGCAACACATTCCACATGTAGGAACATTTCTCCAGCCCAACCAGGTGACATGGAAGACAGCCAACTTTGAGCAGAGCCCAGAGCAAGAAAGTGCTACACAGCAAGTGCAGCAGACCCTGCAGCAGGACAGCCTGCTACTTGAGACACACAATCCAGCATACCCTATGGTGTAGGAGTGTTAATGATGAGAAATATACATTGCAGAGCCTGTAGCAAGCTCCAATGGAAGAATCTCAATGTAATCCCCTGGAATTCTGGAACAGAACAATGCTACCTGCATGAGAGAATTTTATATCTTTTGAAAAGCAGTTCCTGGTGTGTTACTGGGCCCTGCTAGAGTCAGAATGTTTGAGCTGAGGTGAACAAGTGACCATACATCTGCACCAATCCATTAAAAGCTGAGTTTTTTTTTGAACCTGCCAAATTAAAAAGAGGAGTGCATCAGTAGAGGTAATGGTATATCTGATGGGACCTGAGCAGGAACAGAGGCCAAATAAGTGGTATGAGCAGTTATCCCAGACTCCAGATCATCCACCCCAACACACCAGTACTTCTCTATCAACTTGCACCTATGGCCATATGAGAAGTCCTACACAACCAGCTGAAGAAGCAGGAAAGAACCCAGTTTGTCTTATAAATGGCTAACACATATATATGGTATGTGAATTATATCTCCATTTTTTTAATGTTGGCACAGTCTGCAAAAGGACAGCCGTTGCATTATAGCCCCATTTATAATTGACCTTAAAAGAAGACAGAAGAGGGAGAAAATCTTCCCAAGGAGTAGAGTTACAAGCCATGCACTTGGTCATTCACTTTGTGAAGAACTGAAAGTGGCCTTAAGTGAGATTATTTTAAAATTTCTGAACTGTGGCCAATAATCTGGCCATTTGCTGGAAGGTACAGGAGGAGATCTGAGGTAGTACTTCCTAGTGCTGCCTTGCCTCATTGTAACTGCCAACAAGTATGTATAGAAACAGAAGTCTGAAAAGGGTAGAACTTCCAAGGACTCAAATCCCTTGAGATGAGGGTATAGGTCACACACAACCAGTAGGTTACACAATCTACCAGGATGTAACAGAGAATGAGGGAAATTTGGAATGGATAATGTAGGAAGGAGAGGATGAGTACCCACTGTGGCCCTGACCCAACTGCTATAATGGGCCCTGCAATTTATTGAACTAGCCTCTTTTTGTTCCCCCTTAGGAAGAAAAGGCAATGAGAACTATGGACAAATGCCTTCCCAAACCTGGGTAGAGAGGCAAATTTGTGCATGGTAAAGAGGTGGGTACTGGCAACTGTGAAAATGGACAACTCAAGTCTCCTGCTGCAGGATATACAATTGACCAACAGCCCCAGCCAATGGTTAGGAATAATAGGATATTTAGGCAAATATAGGACTCCTTCAATGGGAAACTGACTTTAGGACTTCCCACTGGCCTGGCTGAACCCCTTTTGGAACTGATCTACATTTTACACAATCCTGCTTCTCATTCTCCCTCATCACACAGGTGACATACTTGCATCATAGTCTGTACCTCATCATACTCCCTCCCCAAAAAAGCTCTTGCATGTCTAATTCTATCTTAGAGTCTGCTTCTTGGAAGATTCCAAATAACATAAACTTCATTTAGCTGGGCTCTGTGAATGGAGAACTGCTTTGTGAACAAGGCATTTTATGGGTACAGAGAAATTTTATTGTTACCCACTCTGCCCCAAATATGTGTCATTATTACCTTCTGCCAAGAGTTGAAAATGATTGAGTGGATCACTCTAGCTATCATCTAAAACACTAGAAATGATGAATGAGGTAAATCTTGAAACCATATTTTATTGGTTCTCTTTATCCACTCAATTTCTACTGAAAAAAACAGTGTAAATAGCTGCACACTTCCTTACACTGGCAGGCATGCTGGGATCTGGAGACCACTGAGATTCTGGGTTTCTATGGAATTCAGTACACCTAAACAAAACATGGGTAATAATCTTACTAGGAAAAAAAATGAGTAGGCCTCTTTTTTGCCGTAGGGGAACTCCAAACTGCCCATCTGAGCAGACCAGTGAGCAGCAGCCTGCTCATCCTAGCTCACTACCCAATGAAGCAAGAATCACTGGGAGAGCCAGGAGTGGGCAATTTATTTTTAACAAACTCACATATCTCTTTCTGGGACCTCTCTGTTCACATCTGGAGGCTTCTCCACATACCCTAATATAAATTAATGACAGTAACTTAACATCCTGTCTCTCTCAAGAGTTGAGCACTCTGAAAAAGGCTTTCAGTGAAATGAAAATTTTAAGTGCAGGAAATTAATTTGAAAAAGGGGGATACTTCCACCACCTATGTTAATGGATACCTACCACATATAGGGAAGAGTGCTAAGTTGGCTGATATTATACAGTCAAAGATCACTTTCAAATATATTATCTCATGGCTGAGATCCCCCAAAACAGCAGAAGGCAAGCAAGACAAGGATTGTCACTCCATCATACAGAGAAGAAATGAGGCTCAAAGGTAAAGATTCACTTAAGACCACAGGGTGAAGTCCTGCTTTTCTCATTCCCTTACTAAATTTAAAGAGCTTATAGTCTTTAGGTTTACTATTAGTTCTTTACCACTAAGATGGTCCATCTATTTCATCAACCGATACAGAGAGATTGAGTAAGGTCACATTCAAGATTGTAAAAATCACCAGGCATGATGGCACATGCCTATAATCCCAACTATCTAGAAGGTTGAGAAGGATCATGTGTTTAAAACCAGCCTCAGCAACTTAGCTAGACCCTATCTCAAAATAAAAGAAAAAGATATAAAATAATAACTAATAACTGTATTGGATGCTATAATGTTCTACCCTTTGGAAATAAGAGTCACTCCCAAATTCTAGCCCATTCAGGAATTATCCTGGCTGACGACAGTTGCAATGCCAAGATTATGGCCCCTTCCCTGGGCAACATTCATGACATAGGGGTTAAAGGCTAAACCTTCTTGTTCCAACTTAGGACAACCACCAAGGGTCATCCCTTCCCAGATTCTGAACTCCCCACTGGGTCATCTGAGGCCTCCACTGAGACTATATCACAGCTTAACTTTTTCCCTCCCCCTCCACAGATTTTGATCCTAAGAGCAATTTCTATTAAATCTCCTGCTCTTATTTAGTTGGTCCCAGTAGTTTAAGAAGGCAGACACAAGGTTATGGTTTTGGAACAGTTTGATCACCCAGCTGACAATGAGGGTAACACCACTGGTGGTAGGTGGCATTAAGGTAACCTATGGCTAATTGGGTTGAATGTACTGGTGGAAAGAAAGGAATTGACTAGCATGATACCATTGGAGAGAAATATGGGCCACATAGTAACAATGAAGACAAGGAAATTGAGTAGCTATTCTATTGGTAGATACAATTGATGCTGAGGGAAAAGATAATAGAAATCTGAGAGTGATTAATCAACAATTAAAAGCTAAATGTGAAAGCCAGATGGCCTCTTTCAAAGTATATGAAGAAGCTCACAGCACCTGCCATGGGAGAACAGAAAAACCCAAGGGTTAAACACAGGTATTAATAAAAGCAGTAGAGCTTCAAAGAAGAGCAAACTCCTAACAATTATAGTTTACTGTGCTAAGGCCAGGACCCTGCTGGGGTAAGGAGGGGACTATTACATACAGGATGGAGATATCTGGGTTCTTGAAAATGTTGATTCTCTATTTTTCCCTGAATGCTTTCTCCTACTTCTCCCCAATAATGGCTAGTACACCCCCCCCTTCTTGAAGATGTTGCAGAGGCTTCTTTCCAGGAAAACAACAGGTACCCCTTACAGGATTAGCCTTCATTTCCTGTCCTGATCATTGGGCCAATAGTGAAGTTTAAGTCACAATATAATCCAGATATACATTAGTAAATCATAAATTCAAAGAATAAATGCTCCTTATATTCAAGCAGCCTGGTGGAGAAGTGAGAAAAACAGTATCTGACCCTATAGGCTGACAGAAAGGAGACTGCCACAAAAGAGCTACAGGACCTAGCCAACACATACCAAAGGAGTGCAGAGAGAATGCATGGGACTAGATTCCATGGGACTGGATTCCAAGGGTGTTGGATGAGGAGGGCAAACAAAAGGTTGAAGAATGGAGAGTTTATTGCTTTGGGAGTGCTCTCCTGGGATATGTGATATAACATCCTGGCAAAGATCCCAGGCAATGGGCCACATTAACTGAAATAGACATACAAATATTGCCATGACAGATGATGGAAGGGGGATTAAAAGGTTGGGAGGTGGAGAATATATTATAGAAAGCCAGAAAAATCACCAGAGGAATACATTGCCTGAGAGGGCTCAGAGGATATACCACTTACCAAAGCAATGAAATATACCAGCTTTGCGAAGAAGTTCGATGGTGTTGCCCTCTGTAGACTAGGGCCTGTAGAGAGGCTCTTACAGAATTGGATTTATTGTTAACAATGAGGAAGAATATGATAATGTCTTCTTCCTAGTACCCTACACTGACCCCATCCAAAAGAGTCCAAGTAGCAATACTTATCTGTCAGAGGGCAAGGCTGAAGGGGCATCGAGAGGGGCCTGACACACATAGTTATGGAGATGATTAATAGAACATAGGAACCCAATAGATAAATAAATGGGAAGCCAACAGGATATTATTCAATGTATAAAATCAAAAGAAACCAAGAGGCTGAGGGCCATTTCCCCCAGGAAAATGTTATGGTCCCTTGTCCAGTTTCTGAACCTGAGCCAGATTTTAAACACAAACAATTTCCTGAAGGAGAAGCTAGATACTCTAAATGTAAGGCTCTGGTAACATCATGGCAAGTGTACATGGTAATATTTCCCTATACTTCCTCCCCAAATGGGCCTATGGTTCATCATATACTGAGGAAAAGAGACAAAACAAAAGGATTATTGTACATATAATCCAATTTAACATTTCCAGAATCCTACAAGAGTATCAAGAAACCCCAAGTGAGACTTAGGTAAAAACTCAATCCCTAGCCTAGGTCCTATTCATAGGAAGTCAACCAGGTCAAAACCCACATAGTGGTCATTTCTGTGATTCCCAAATATGTACCTGGAAGGACATTCTTATATTTGGTAGAACTGCCCTATTGGTGCCTGCCTATAGAGCAAAAGCTACCAAAGTGGGAAAGTCAAGTGAAAACCTCTGAAACTATCCTCCACCCCTTGGCTTACAAGCAAGCCCAGATAGGAAATGCAAATCAATATTGCCTCCAGGGGAAATGGCAAAATCAGTGCATTCTGATTTAGTGGTCTCCAACATGTCTTCATTTAATTCACAAGTCTGGTTCCTGACAAATCTGAGACACATCCTGAAGAATAAAAGTAGACTACTTTAAATTCAACCAACTGGTAAATCCAATTGCAGCTTCTATGCCTGATGTGCCATCTATGGTAGAGCAGATTAAGATGGCTTCAGGTATGTGACATAATTTGGTAATTGTATTCTTTCCTCTTATATAAAAGATGATCAGAAACAGTTCACATTCATTTACAACAAACAATAGTACAGATTTATACTCTTGCATATGGTATACACTTATAATCTTGTCTCAGAGCTATATTAACCCTCCCACCAGACCACAAGATTGTCAGCCAGACCAGGCTGAAAATCCTATAGAACATTATACTAATTTTCTATATAGATGACAACTATGCTAATCAGACTGATGGACAACAAGCAGCTAGCACATTAAGGACTTTTTAAGACAGGAAGTCCTTCCAGAGAGTGAGAGAGAAACTCTATAAAGGCTTGAGAGTCTGATACATCCGTAAAATCAGTGATCTGGGAGTGCTAAGACATCCCCTCCAAAGTTAAGGACAAATGACCGCATCTTGTACCTCCCACTAAAAAAGAAGGAAACAGTACTTGACAGACCTTTTCAGGTTTTAAAATATCATATTTACTGTAAGGGAATACTATTATAGCCCATGTACAATGTGACAAGATGGATTGCCAGGTTTAGTAGGATCCAGATCAGGAAACAGTTCTGCGGCAGCAGGTCCAGGCTGCAGTGGAAGTAGCTCTATCTCTTTCTCCATAGAACACAGCAGGTAAGACATCATGATGATTTTATGAAAATGTACAGTGGGAAAATCATGAGACTAGAGCTCTGGAACAAGGTCATACCCTCTGCAGCAAAGATGCACACATTTTTTCAAAAAACAGCTTGTTGGGGCAGCAGTTGTAGCTCAGTGGTAGATCACTTACCTAGCACGTGTGAGGCACTGGGTTCAATTCTCAACACTACATCTAAATAGATAGATAGATAGATAGATAGATAGATAGATAGATAGATTGTTGTGGATGGTATTGTGCCCATCTACAACTAAAAATAAAAAACCATCTCCTTGCATGATAAAAATGGAATGTCAAATAATGGAAAATAAATAACCTTGCATCTAGAAAAATCCAGTGTGAACTAAGTTCTGTGTGACCACCAAGTTATAAGCTTGGTAGGCCCAGAAGCAATCCATTGCAAGATGAAAGTGATACATCCAGGAGTCAGTAGAAGCAAAATCAAAGAGTAGAAGTTACAATCAAGCTGCATCAATAGGTATCACAGACTCCCCACTCATAAGGCACTGTTGCAACAGTTTCCATCTCTCAGCAATATAGCTTCATATGCAGGGACAGGAGGGCCTTTTATGATGAACTGATGAATGAGGGGAAAACCCAAGCTTGGTGCTTGGATGGATCAGCTCAGATATGAATGCAAACCAAAAAGGAACTATGTTCATCTCACTCAGAAGTAGTATTGACAGATAGTGACATGTAAAGAGAAGTAATATGAGGTTAGATATATACCAACTCGTAGCATTGGAAAATGACTTGGTCAAGGGACAAGAAGAAGAAAGAGTGGGAGATCAGGATAAGAAGTCTTGGTCCATAATTTATGAGAATAGATATGAAGCATGTACTTACACATATTGTAAGTTTTATGCCTACCAAAAGGCATCTGCCACTGAGGAGGAACTAAACTTCCAGAAATACAAAATGGCTCAGCCAGTTGACATCAATCAGCTCTGTCACTGGTCAGCCTAATGCAGGCATATGGGCACACATGAATTTTAGGTAGTTCATAAAATATCTAAAGATCCCAAATTGAGAATTCCCAACTAATCTAATCTTTAATTGGCCCAAAATTTCTTGAAATTAAACCATATTTCCCACAGTGAGACATATTGTATATACCCAATAAAGGTTTGCTAATTTGAATTTTGTAGAGAAATAATGATGGCCAATTTGATATGATTTTAGGTATAAGATGATGGATTAAAACTTTTTCTCTGTGTCACCTACTTCCCAATTAACAGTGATGATTCCTGAAAGTCAACAACATACCTTCAACTCTTCAATTTAAAGCTTCGTTTCAATTAAATGAAGAAGCTCCTGAAAGACATCAAAGTAACTGATCAAACATCAGTTTATCCTAGCATTATCAGTTTGACTTCAATCTTGAACAATGATGCTTCTCAGGAGATTGATAGTCATCAAGAGAGCACTGGACACCAGATGGGACTCAACAATTGGTGGGTTGGAGAAATTGCTGAAAAGTAGAATAAACTTTCCTGACTTCAGCTATTTTACATTGAAGGACTAGTTCTGCAATCAAAATGACATGATGCCAAATGGCCAAATGCTCATTCAGAGCAAATGATAGTAACCCCAAATTCTGCCCAACAAAAATAACTACACTGTGACTTTTATATATATATATATATATATATATACACACATATAAATACATATATATTTAGATATACATGACAGAGTGTATTTTGACATATTATACATACATGGAGTATAACTTATTCTAATTAGGATCCTCTCACTCCAGTCAGAATAGCAATTATCAAGTATACAAGAAACAACAACAAAAAAATAAGAATACAAGTAACAACACCAATCTAGGTGTCCTTCAACAGATGAATGTGTAAAGAAAATGTGGTATATACACACAATGGAATATTACTCAACCTTAAAGAAGAATGAAATATGACATTTGTCAGTAAATGGATAGAGATGGAGAATAGCATGCTAAGTGAAAAAAGCCATTCCAAAAAATCAAAGGCCGATATGTGGATGTTAATTCACAATAAGGGGTGGATGTCTAGGGAAGAATAGAGGTACTTTGGATGAGAAAGAGGGGAAGATAAGGGTATGGGAGTAGGAAGGATAGTTGAATGAATCAGACATTTTTACCCCATGTACATATATGACTACATGACTGGTGTGATTCTAAATAGTGTACTACCAGAAGAATGAAAAATTATAATCCATTATGTATGATTAATCAAAGTACATTCTACTGTCATGTAAAACTAATTAGATCAAATTTTTAAAGTTCAAACAAAAAGCATACAAGTAACAATAAATGTTGGTGAGAATGTAGGGGAAAGTTATACTCATACATTGCTGGTGGGACTGCATGCACCATTCTGGAAAGCAGTATAGAGATTTCTCAGAAAACTTGGAATGGAACCACCATTTGACCCAGCTATCCCACTCCTTGGTATATACCCAAATGTCTTAAAATCAGTATCCTACAGTGATGTGGCCACAACAATGTTCATAGCAATCAATTCATAATAGCCAAGCTATGAAACTAACCTAGGTACCCTTCAATAGATGAATGGATAAAGAAAATGTGGTATATATATTCAATGGAATATTACTTAGCTTTAAAGAAGAATGGAATCATGCCATTTGCCAGTAAATGGATGGAACTGGTCAAATGTTCTCTCTGATATGCAGATGTTAACCCACAATAAGGGGGATGTAGAGAAGAGAAGTGATATTCTTAAAGGAAAAACAAAAAAGTCTGTTAAATACAGCCTGAGAACAACGGCCTCCTGCAAAACAGAGCAGAGCAGCAGAAGTCAAGAAATGGATCTGAGAGAAAATCAAACCAAGAACCACCAAATACGTTAGATAAACCCTTACACATCTGTACCAGGATACATAGACAACATTGTTAGCATCAGCAAAAAGCTAGAAACAACTAAAATCTCCAAAAACAGAAGCATGGTTTAAAACACCATGGAATATTCATATAACAGAGTACTAAACAACAGTGAGAATAAGTGAACTACAACTATACATAAATCTGAAATTATATATAATGCTAAGTAAAACAAAAAGGTACCAAAAAAATAAATATTAAAAAATTCTCTCTCTCTCTCTCTCTCTCAAAAAAAAAAAAGAAACAAAGAAAGAAAGAAAAGTATAGAAATGACAGAATATTCAGAATAGTGTTTCACTGGGATGGAGAAAGGAGGAAGTAGAGGAACAAATTAAGGAGAAATTCAAAAGTAGCTTCTATAATAGTGGTTATATTTTATTTTATTTTAAGGTGGGTATGGACTTGACTGGAATTCATTTTTTCATTACTCTTTATAACTTACATATATGTTTATATACTTATACATAGGTTTAATTCTGTCTTTGCCTTAGGTATATCAAGGTCCCTACAAGAGGAAAATTGCTCCTTTAGACTAGAAAACAAAAAAACAGAAGGCTTTGTCCCAAGATTTCTGTTACCAGAATAGTCATCAGTATCTCCCTTAGGAAGTGAGACGTAGAAAAGCACAGAAACATTTTGAAAGGGGAAATAGAGAAGATAAAAAGATACAAAAGCATTGTCATAGACAACCACCATGCACTATACTCTGCTGAGAAACTCAAGAAGCCTGCAGTCTCAGTGTGAAAATGAGACTCCTGACAGCCTTGTGAAGTGAGTTCTACAAGAGGGAGAGAGGAAGGCTTAGGGGTGTGGCTCAGTTGTAGAATGCTTGCTTGGTATGCATGAGGCCCTGGGTTCAATCCTTGGCACAACAAGAAAAAGAAGACTTTACTATCATTTAGTTTTTTTTACCCTCTCCATTTTCGTTTGTTTAATTATTTATGCTGGGAATCAATCCTACATTTCATGCTCCCTCTCCATTTTGATTTAATTAATTTGTTTATTTTCTAGTTTTTCAAATTAAAGCATTTTAGTTATACAGAGTATTTGGGTTCATTTTGACTAAGTCATACATGCATGGAATTTGATTTATGCCATTTCAGTGCCCCTTCTCCCACCCCTCCTTTCTCTTTCCTCTCTCCTCCTATTCTCCTTCCTGTAAGGCTACTGATCTTCCCTTCTCTCTCTCTCTCTCTCTCTCTCTCTCTCTCTCTCTCTCTCTCTCTATCTTTCTCTCTCTCTCTTTCTTCTCTCTCTCTTATTTATTTAATAATTTTGTTGGTGCTTTTTACAATTTAATAAAGGAGGAATTCTGCATTTCCTCCCTTCTCTCCTTCCATTCTTTCCTCCCTCCATCTTGGTCTCCTTCTTCTCCTCCACTGATCCTCCCTACATCTTTATGATATACCAGCCTGACCCTTCCTCGATTATTTTAGACTAGGTTCTGCATATGAGAGAAAACATTTGACCCTTGACTTTCTGTGTCTGGCTTACTTTACTTAGCATGATGGTCTCAAATTCCATCCTTTTACCAGCAAATATCATAATTTCATTTTTCTTTATGACTGAGTAAAACTCCATTGTATATATAAAGCACATTTTCTTAATCCATTCATCAATTGACAGGCATCTAGCCTGGTTCCATACTTTGGCTATTGTGAATTGTGCTGCTATAAACACTGATGTGGATGTATAATATGCTGCTTTTATACCAAGGAGTGGGATAGCTAGGTCAAATGGTGGTTCCATTCCTAGTTTTTGAGAAATCTCCATATTGCTTTCCAGAATGACTGAACTAATTTGCAGTCCCACCAACAATGTATGGGTGTACCTTTTCCCCCACACACTCACTAACATTTTTGCCATTCTGACTGGAGTAAGATAAAATCTCAATGTAGTTTTTTGTTTCATTTGGTGGCGGGGGTGGATGGGGTGTAACTGGGGATTGAACCCAGGGTGGCTTACCTACTGAGCCACATCCCCTTATTTTGAGAAAGGGTCTCAATAAGTTATTCAGGGCCTCGCCAAGTTGCTGAGGCTGGCTTTGAACCTTTGATCTTCCTGCCTCCTGACTTGTTCGGATTACAGGTGTGTGCCACCACACTCAGCTCTTCAATGTAGTTTTGATTTACATTTCCCTGATTACTAGAGATGTTGAACAGTTTTTCACGTTTGTTGACTATTTGTGTTTCTTTTCTTTTCTTTTTTTTTTTTTTTTTGAGTTCTTTTACCCATTTATTGATTGGGTTATTTAGGGGCATGTTTGTTTGTTTGTTTGTTTTATTTGTGTTGAGTTTTTTGAGTTCTTTTTATCTTCTGAATATTAATCCCTCATAAGAGGAGTAGCTGGCAAAGATTTTCTCCCATTCTGTAGGCTCTCCACATTCTCAATGATTTCCTTCAATGTACAGAAGCTCTTTAATTTGGTGCTATCCCACTTATTTATTCCTGGTTTTATTTTCTTGATCTTTAGGGGTCTTGTTAAGGAAGTCAGTGCCTCCATCAATTTGTTGGAGTTTTGGCCCCATTTTCTCCTAGCATTTTCTCCTTGCAGAGTTTCTAGTCTAATTCCTATGTTTTTGGTCCACTTTAAGTTGACTTTTGTGCAGGATGAGAGACCTGAGGGTCAAGTTTCATTCTTATACAAATTTCATTCTTAGTGGATATCCAGTTTTCCCAGAACCATTTGTTAGAAAGGCTATCTTTTCTCCAACATGTATTTTTTGTACCTTTGTCAAGTATCAGATGACTGTATCTGTGTGAGTTTGCCTCTGTGTCAAATATTCTATTCCATTGGTCCTTATGTCTATTTTAATGCCAGTCCCAAGCTGTTTTTGTTAATATAGCTCTGTATATAATTTGAGATCAGGTATTGTGATGCCTCCTGCATTGCTCTTCTTGCTCAGGATTGCTTTGGCTGTTCTGAGTCTCTTAGTCTTCCAAATGAATTTAAAGACTGTTTTTTCTAGTTCTGTAAAGAATATCATTGGTATTTTGATGAAGATTGCATTTAATCTGCATGTTGCTATTGGTAATGTAGGTATTTTGACAATATTAATTCTGCCTATCCAAGAATATGGGAGATCTTTCCATCTTCTAAGGTCTTCTTCAATTTCTTTCTTCGGTGTAATTTTCAGTGTAAAGATCTTTCACATCCTTGGTTAGATTAATTCTCAATTTTTTTTCTTGACATTATTATGGATAGGATGATTTTCCTGATTTCTTTCTCAGCAGAATTACTGTTGAAGTATATAAAAGCAATTGATTTATGGATGTTGATCTTGTATGCTACTTTTCTGAATTTATTTATCAGTTTAGAAGACTTCTGCTGGAGTTTTTAAGGTCTTCTTGATACAGGATCATTTCATCAGCAAACAGAAATAATTTGACTTCTTCGTTTCCTATTTGTATCCCTTCTCTTGTCTGATTGCTCTAGCTAGATATTGACTTTGGGTTTGTCATAAATAACCTTTATAATGTTGAGTTCCTTTTATCCCTAGTTTCTCCAGCGATTATTTTTTGGAGATTGTTGTTGTTGTTTTGTTTTTAATATTTTTAGTTATCAATGGACAGAATACCTTTATTTTATTTATTTTTATGTGGTGCTGAAGATCAAATCCAGTGTTTCACATATGCTAAGCAAGCACTCTACACCTGAGCTACTACCCTAGCCCCTCTCCAGCATTTTTAACATGAATGGGTGTTGGGTTTTATTTAAGGCCTTTATTTATTATAAATAAATATTTATTTATTTAACAGTACTGGGGATTAAACCCAGTATGTTGTGAATGCTAGGCAAGAGCTTTACATCCTCAGCTTTCTCTCCCTTTTTAAAATATATTTCCTCAAGAAGAAGAAGAGGGAATAAAAACAGAAAATACTGGGGAATAATATTGGCCAATTTATATTGTTATATCATCTGCATGTAAAAATATGTAACAATGAATCCCACAATTTTGTATAATTATAATGCACCAATAAAAACACAGGAAAATGCATCTCCTCTATCATGTCTGCATCCATATTTACCCATTCTGTTCGTCTGTCTTTTCTGAAGGCCCGAGCCTTTTGTTCTTTGTGACTTTATAACTTTAGGCACTCTTTAAGGGTAGGCCTGCTAGCAACAATTTCTCTTCATTTTATTTCTCTTTCATTCCTGAAGGATAAGCTCTCTGATTATGGTTTTGGGATTGAAGGTTCTTTTCTTTTAGCATTTGAAATGTTTTACTACTTCCTCATGACCCCCATAGCTTCAGATGTGAAAATTGCTGCCTTTAAATTGATATTTTCATTGGTAATTTGTCATTTATTTTTGGCTGCTTTTAAGATTTTTCTTCTTTTATCAGTTTTCAGAAGTTTAATTACATGTCTTTGTGTGTATTTCTTCATGCTTATCCTCTTTGGGATTCACTCACTGCTAGTATATAGGTTTTTGTCTTTCACCAAAATTGGGGAATTGTCAGCAATTATTTCTACCAAATATTCTTTTAGCACTATTCTCTTCCTCCTCTCCTAATATGACTCTGGTGATAATGTTCACTCTTTTGTCATTGTCTCATAGTTCTCTAAGGCTCTGGTTTTGGTTCTGGTTTTGGTCTGTGTCTGTTTTCTTCCTGTTATCTGGATGGACTAAATTCTATTGATTTAAGTTTCCTGATTCTAGCCTCTGTTATATCCACATACTACTGCATCTATCCAGCAAGATTTTTATTTCAATTACTAGATATTTTAAGTTTATAGTTTCCATTTTGTTCTTTTTTATAACTTTTGTTTTATTTATTTGCTGATTTTTTTATTTTTTTATGTGTTTCAAGAGAATTTATAATTGATTGCTGAAGCATTTTACAATGGTCACTAAAATCCTTGCCAAATAATTCCAACATCTGATTCATCTCATTATTGGCATCAGTTGATTGTCTTTTCTCATTCAAATTGTGATTTTCCTGGTTCATGGTAAGATGGATAATTTATCACTAGATATTTTGGTTATTATGCTAAGAGACACTTGATTCCATTAATACTTTGTGGGCATTAGTTCCAATGGCAGATTAGTTTTGAGAGCCCCTGTAATGCTGTTCCAGCCTACTTTGTTCTGATGCTGACAGGATTTTGCCCAATTCCTGATGGTATCATCTGTATGGGCAGAGGGCCCTTCTTTTAGCAAGCTGCTATTGCTGAGATCTTTTTTTTTTTTTTAAGAGAGAGAATTTTTTTTAATATTTATTTTTTAGTTTTCGGCAGACACAACATCTTTGTTTGTATGTGGTGCTGAGGATTGAACCCGGGACACACGCATGCCAGGCGAGCATGCTACCACTTGAGCCACATCCCCAGCCCTGCTGAGATCTTGAGGGTAGAGGTTGGAGCAAAAGTCCCTGGCCTTGGGTGTCTTCATGCTACTGGATAGAAGGCAAAAAGACACATGGTTTCACTGCCTCAGCCACTGTGATCAGATCAGACTACTTCCAGTGCCCTAGCTATGAAGCAGTGTTTGGGTTGGCCCTGGTTTTACTGCTGCCAATACATTGGACCGCCTATTGGCCTAGTGTATAAAAAGGTGTTGCAGTTCCCCTGCTGGGATTCTCCTCTCCAGTCTCCTTTGGTCACAAAGAGAAGGCTTTTGTCAAGGTCTTTTGTCTAAATCTGTTGCTTGTTCTAGATCGCAGGCCTCTCTGGAGCTCAGGCCAGGGGTATATGAGAGACAAAAAGAAAGCTCAGAAAACTCATTATGTTGACATTCCTCATATCCTGAGGTCCCTTACAAATCTGTCATCTTCTTTCTAATATCATTTTATCATTGTTTCTTCCATATTTCCAAGGGTGTTTTGTTGTAATTAGAAGAGAGAAGCAGGGAAAAATAAGTCTATTCTATCATTCAGATCCAGCAGCCCAAATCAATTTTAATAAATTAGCATTATCAGATCAAGATATCATCTTTTTCTAGGCACAGTGGTGCATGCTTTTAATCCCAGCAGCTCAGGAAGCTGAGGCAGGAGGATCACAAGTTCAAGACTCACCTCCATAAAATAACAAGGCCCTAAGCAACTAGTGAGACCCTGTCTCAAAATAAAAGATAAAAAAAAAGGCTAGCTCAGTAGTAAAGCATTCCTGGCTTAAATCTCCAGTAAATCCTTGCCTCCCCCTAAAAAAAAAAAAAAAAAAAAAAAATCACCTTTAAATTATATTTAAAAAGTGATTAGGTTATATGAAGGTTTTTTTTTTTATTTCAACATGGGCATACTGGTTGAAATAAAAAGCAATAATTCCATGAAGTCAATCTAATGTTTGCAGATTGTTATTTCTGAGCGCCACAGGGAAGAAACTAGGCCTTCTGTGGTGTTTTATTTTAGAAATGAAAAAAAAAGAGAGAGAGAGACAATCAATTAAGAAAAGGTCAATTAGTAGCAAAATTTCAACATGATGTAAGTTAACTTCAGGTGCTGTACTAAGAAGTGAAAGTGAAAAAATAAACATTACTACAATATTTCTTATTGTAATCACTCTGTCTGATGCTATTGGAGATGGCACAATTCTTTCCAGAACCAAAGATGTCTATGTAGCAAGATATATTGGTATAGGTGCCCAAAGGTGAAGTAAGCCATTATTTTGAATAAAACTGGGAGATCAAGAGGTCACTAGCATCCTCTTCCTAAGAGATAAAAAGGAACTTTTGATGGTGAGATAGGACAGGGAAGTAAGAAAAAGAGAAATGGCAAAGAAGGGCAGGAACTGAGCAACATGATAGGAGGGAAGGAGACATCCTTAGAGAAATGTTGATAAAAGGCAGCAGTCTCTGATAACAACTTCTTAAAAGTTTGCCATGTAGTTATGAATATGCTATACACATATATGCATTTATGTATGACATTTTAGAATATGCAAAGAAAAGGCAAGCATCAGGCAAAGAGAACATTGTAAAGGAAGTGCGATTTGTACGTGACTTAAGAGTTCAGAAGAACAATATGTTAGGTCTAGTGGTTATCAGGAGAATATAAGCACCCAGAAATTTACAGACCAGAAAAAAAGATGGAGAGTCAGGTCAATTTTCTGTGTGTCTTTCAGAATAAGATACTCTCAGCTTCTAGAAACTTGTGTTTCTGTGGTATGAAAACTCATGCATAATTGACCATTTTAACTTCTGTTCTCTTATATAGCATGGTCAGCCACAGACTATAACCTGAAGTACTTCACAGGTATAGGTGGTAATAACATTAGAGACAAAAGGTAGACTGTTTGGAAAAGACCAGCAGAAAGGGAGAGAAGTGTAACAACCCCTTCTGCAGAGATGACATACTTGATTTTTTTTCAGACTGAGAAACATTGTAGATGTGTTCTGAGAGCCTCTTCTTTCATGCTTATTTTATTTCAGTTTTCCAGAATTACTAGGAATTCAGATGTTCATATATTTTAGACATTTTAAAATTTTAATGTAATCATATATATATATAAGATACTACTGAATCTCCAAAATTTTAACATGATTTTGACAGATCTTTATCATATATGCACAGAACATATGAAATGTAAAATAAAATCAAAACTTCAATCTGAGTTAATTACATCAATACATATTGACAGATTTGATGTATTTCTCAACTTTAAAAGTAAGTTCTCTTTACCTGAGAGAAAGGAGACACTAAGGAGCCTCAAAAGTCA
The DNA here is from genome assembly GCF_045843805.1 of Urocitellus parryii. Classification (NCBI taxonomy): domain Eukaryota; kingdom Metazoa; phylum Chordata; class Mammalia; order Rodentia; family Sciuridae; genus Urocitellus; species Urocitellus parryii. The sequence goes on along the minus strand of NC_135533.1, from coordinate 170,626,083 downwards.
GAAAACAAGTTATTTTTAATGTATAATCCTGAAAAAATCCATCTTGAGGGAATAAAGTTTCTGCTGTATACTGTCAGTAAACAAGTCAATCACATAGAAGTAAAGATACACAAGGTAAAATTCAAACAGAATTCCAAATGACTGCACTAAATTGCCAAGCAACAAAGTTAACTGTTTCAAAGAAATGACAGATATCTTCATGCTCTCCCACAGAGAGAAGGTAATCCAGACCCTATAAATGTCCTAGATGATCTGAATCCATCATAGTGACCACTGACCATGTTGTACGGAGAAGTGGCTGAGAAGTAGCAGTGGAAATGGGGGCATCCCTGGGGAAGAAATAAGGAGTCACCAGGAATTGATCTGCAGGCTTCCCCTGTCTGCTAATGTTAGTATGCCTGGGTGATGAAAAGGACTGACTCATTTGGAGAATGATAAATAGCAACAATCACAGACATTTGCAAAGTATTGATTTCCTTGAGACTTCCACAGGTTTTCATATGAATAATCTAATTTATAACCAAGCAGTTCCTACGATGAGTCTGATTAGTCTGCTGTATACGTCTGGTATTCCTCACATGTCATGGAAGAGGAAACTAAGGAGAAGTTTCCAGACCTGGAATATATTAAATGCATGGTCTTTAGGGAATACTAGAACAAATGGTTCCAGATTACATGGATGACTCATAGTAAAATCACTGGATGCCTCCAATCCACCCTCAGATCTAATTAAGTATAAATAATTGTTAGTACAATTCTTATTAATATAACTTAAAATGAAGACAATTATCAAGTAGTTCTTAAAAGAAATAATATAAAATGTACAATGGTAATTTAATAGTGATAAAAAGCAAGTAATTATTTATGCCAGTCACTCTTCTAAGTGCTTTACTTATATTTCCTCATAACTACTCCCTGATGAAGGCAGTATCATTATCTCTATCTTTCAAAGACCTAAACTGAGGCAGAAAAGGAACCAAGGTCACACTACTGATAAGGGAGAACAGAGACACAAACCTGGGCATTCTGAACCCAGAATCTTTTTAATCTTGGTGGGGAAAGGGGAGGCGGTACTAGAGATTGAACCCAGAGGCATTTTACCACTGAGGTACATCCCCAGCCCTTTTTATTTTTTGTTTTGATACTGGGTCTTTCTAGGTTGCTGAGGTACTTGCTAAATTACTGAGGCTGTCCTCAAACTTGTGATCCTCCTGCCTCAGCCTCCCAAGCCACTAGGATTATAGGCTTGAGCCACCACGCTTGCTCATTCTTGAATTAATTAAAAAATACATTCAAATTTTAGACTCTGAAAAAAGAAAGTGAAGAAAGTTTTGGGATGATGATAATGCATATAGTGATAGGAATTTGAGTTACATAGATATATGCACTGTCAAAACTCAGTGGCGGACTGGGGTTGTGGTTCAGTTGGTAGTGTGCTTACCTAGCATGAGTGAGGCACTGGGTTTGATTCTCAGCACCACATATAAGTAAATAAAGGTCAATCAACAACTAAAAAAATTATTAAAAATAAAGCCTCAGTGGCTTCACTGCATTTTCATTGTCACATCACAAGAAAAAAAATCTGTAAATAAATATTAAACTCTAGTTAATGGTATTAGATTACTGAAGCACTGAGAAGGATATATACAAATATCTGTAATTTGCTTTGAAATACACCCAGAAACAAGATGTGTTAATAGAAATATGGGTAGATAGATATGATGATACAAGTATGATAATATGCTGATAGAATGCTCAGTATAGTTGGACACTGTTATGGTTTAGATATGAGGTGTTCCCCCAAAAGTTCACATGTGAGACAATGCAAGAAAGCTTAGAAGTGAAGTGATTGCATTATGAGACCCTTAACCTAATCAGTGCATCAATCCCCTGACCAGGATTAACTGGATGGTAACTGTAGGCAGATAAGTTGTGGCTGGAAGAGGTAAGTTCCTAGAGGCAGGTCTTTAGGGTATATATATCTTGCCTGTGGTGAGGGGAGTCTCTCTCTTTCTGCTTCCTGGTGCCATGTTCCCAATTGTTTTCCTCTTCCACATACCTTCTGCCACACTCTTATGCCATGATGTTCTGCATTATCTCAAGCCAGGAGGTGTGGAGGGAGCTATCTTGAGATCTCTGAAACCATGAGATGCAAAATAAACTTTTCTCTGTATTGTTTTTGTAATGTCTTTTGGACACAGCAGTGAAAAAGTTGACTAAAACAGATGTGCTGGCACTCATCTGTAATTCTAGTGATTCGGATGGCTGAGGCAGGAGGATCACAAGTTTGAGGCCAGCCTCAGTAACTCAGTGAAGCCCTAAGCAACTTAGAAAGTACCAGGATTGTAGCTCAATGACCCTATCTCAAAAATTAAAAAATTGAAAGTGCCAGGAATATAGCTCAATGATAAGGCATTCCTGTATTCAATTCCCAGTACCAAAAAAGAATGTTCACTAACCAAAGAGAGTTTTGCCAGCCACCCAAGAAAGTCCTCCATGTGCCCACACTAATCACAGCCTTTATCCTGCCCTCTTTAAAGAACAGTGATGTAAGTTATACTCTATGTATGTATAATATATCAAAATACACTCTACTGTCTTGTATTTCTAAAAAGAACAAATGGCAAAAAAAAAGAAGAAGAATGACTTTTTGTGGCACCTTATGGTTTTATCACCCAAGTCTGCATCCCTAGACAGAGTAGTATTTTGGTTTGATCCTTTTTAAGTTTGATGTATTGTCTTCCATTCCTTCCTTTCTCTTGTAATGTATCTGTTGAAGGATGGACCCAGGTTGTTTCACATTCAACTTTTCTGAACTTGACTCTGATGTTTAAATCTCATGGTACAATTTAATATGTTCCTTTATCCTCTATATTTCCTGAACAGTGGCAGCTGAATCCAGATTGATGTTCAGATTCCAGCCCTTTGGTGGTATGTTCTTTCACATAATGTGTGCTTCTCACTTTTGAGGTTTCAGTGTTGTTTTGTTTTGTATTGGCAGGTTTTTTTGCATTCTATGCCCAAGTTCATTAGTGCATTTTGAATAGGTTAGTGATATTCTAATTTTATTCCATTGTCTTTATTTATTAGCCAGTTGTACACTTCATAAAGGAAATGTAAGATAAACAATCTTAACTTATATGGTAAGTAATGAATTGGTAAGTAATGAATTCACAATAATGAATTGGTTATCTGTCATCCTCAGATGATGACCAATTAACTTTCTTTTTAAAAATTATGAACTCATGGACTTAAATGTATTTAAACATTACCCTCATTAACACTCAATCTGTTTCTCCTTCAACCCATGGAAGCTTTTTCAAAATGGCCTCTCAGCCTTTTGTTCTCAGTAAATTCCTTGCCATGTGGAAGGTCAAGATGTTCCACTTCATCTTCCTACTCCATACCTGGAGCAGCCGACTCTCCAAGAAGCCCTAGTTTCTTTTAGTAGAACATGCTATTTCAAGGCCATAACCCAGGCACTAAGGATGTTTTCTCATTGTTACTAGGGACTTCCATACCAAGAGTCCTCATTCTCAAGGACCCTAAGGATAAGATTAGAATATCTCATCATTTGTGCTTACCTATAATAACTGTACAACAGTCTCAGAATAACAATAATAATAATAGCTCTGCAAATTATGATTGGAGAAAACAGTTAAAAATTCTTCTAAGTCTAACTTCATTTTCTCACTTTTTTAATAGCTGTATTAGATCTATGTTGATATTCACACAACCTTTACATATTGTAATCTCCTCTTTTAATTCTCACTTAGTCTTAGTTCCACAAACAACCATGAATTTCATACTCACTACCAATTATTTGGGGGTGGGAGTACCGGGGATTGAACTCAGGGCCACTCGACCACTGAGCCACATCCCCAGCCCTATTTTGTATTTTATTTAGAGACAGGGTCTCACTGAGTTGCTTAGGGCCTTGCTTTTTGCTGAGACTGGCTTTGAACTCACAATCCTCCTGCCTCAGCCTCCCAAGCTGCTAGGATTATAGGTGTGCGCCACCTTGCCCAGCCCTCACTACTAATTCTTTTTTTTTTATTAGCTACACATGACATTACAATGATCTTGGCAATTCATACATTTGAATCAATTGGGGTATAATTTCTCATTTTTCTGATTGTACAGATTGCAGACTCACATTGGTCATATAGTCACCTATATACATACAGCAATCATAATGTCTATTCTATTCTGCTGCCCTTCCTATCCCCCCTTCCCCTCCCCTCCCATCACTTTTTTTTCTTTTTCTCCTCACAACATCATACATGTATTCTGTATAACAATGAGGTTCTCCTTCCATCTTCCATGCAACTCCCCTTATCTCTCCTTTTCCCTCCCACCTCTCTTCCCTATTTAGTGGTAATCTTCTTCTCATGCTCTCCCTCCCTATCCCCCTTACATCAGAGAAGACATTCAGCATTTGTTTTTTAGGGATTGGCTAACTTCACTTAGCATAATCTGCTCTAATGCCATCCATTTCCCTGCAAATGCCATGATCTTGTTATTTTTTAGTGTTGAGTAATATTCCATTGTATATAAATGCCACATTTTTTAATCCATTCATCTATTGAAGGGCATCTAGGTTGGTTCCACAGTCTAGCTATTGTGAATTGTGCTGCTATAAACATTGATGCCTCACTACTAATTCTTGTGTTAATGTCTCTTTAATCTTTTTGGCAATCTTGACCTCTAATAAAGACCCAAGAGAATAATTTCCTCAAATTTTTGCTCATTGATCACAGTTTATGACAATCTTATTGGATGTAAAAGCTCTCACTCATAGTTTATTTTCTAGAGTACCTTAAATATGTTATTCCATTTTATTCTGGCATTAAGCTTTGCTGTCTAATTCTGATAATAATCTAATTTTTTCCTTCGTAAGTCACATATTTGAACCTAAAAGGCTAAAGGAAATTTTTATTTTTCTTTAAATCCTGGGAATTTATCTGTATGTATTCGTGCTGGTAGTTCTGGGTCATGGTGTGCTTTCTCTCTGTAGTTCGAAATATTTCAGGGAATGTTTCAGAAAAGTTTTCTTGACTTTGTTTTAATACTTATTCTTCTTCTCCAGAACCTCCTGATATTAATATTTCAGATCTTTCTTATTTTTTATATTTGCTACTTCTCTCAAATGCTTTTTATTTCATTTCTTTTGGTTTTTAAATTACATTTCCTTTTTTACCTTCTAGCATGTCTATTTGCTCTAATGTTTCTTCTGATTTTGTCTTCATTTATAAAATGAGATTTTTTTCCCCTTTTCATTTCAGTTCCTTTGTTTTAATTCTGTCACCCATTTGCAGGGTGTTTTTTTTTAATTCTGATGAATTATGTTCTTTCATATTTTTATCATTTTCTTAATGTCTTTTAGTTCTTTTGAAATACTACCATTACTGCATTTATTCTTTTTAGCACGTCTCCCAAGGTGCTTACATTCTCATTACTGCCTCCATCTTCCCATGAAAACGCTGAAGCCCAGAGAGTGGTTAATCATCCAAGTTCACTTTTCCAAGTTAGAGAAACAATGTAATTTTAAAACCAAATTTGCATTCCAGTGTTTCCTTTGGAGAAAAGTAGGAAAGGGGGGTCACAAAACCAACCAATTAACATTAGACCAAGAATTCACAAACTAGGCTATCCTTGCTCCAGAAAAGTTTCTTTCAGGTGACTGTTCTCCCTTTCATATTTCAAAAGCAAATGAACTATAAATTAAGTCAGAAGAAACTGTACCAAACAACACTCTTTCAAAAAAATAAAAACTTAATGAGTCTCATTTTATTTCTTCTGTAGTGTCAGCTCAGCTTCTCCTTTTGAGGTCCTCCCTACAAAAAAGAATCATCTCTGACTCTGTTGTGTGAATCAAAGGGAAAGATCAATGATATATTGAATTAATATGAAAGGGCATTTCAAATGCAGACACCACCAACACCAACCCTGAGCATAAAACTATCTTCATTGAAATATTTAATCAATTGTTTGATGTCAAACAATATTACTTAATTAGATATTTGTCTCTCTTCACATAAAAGGACAGATTACAGTATTTTACAGAGGAATGGATTTAACAATTTCCTACCAATAAAATAGAACTTTGTCCTAAAAAATATTTTAACCATTTGAATTTAAAAAGCAATTTTTCCAATAATTATTTCCCATTTCTTTCAGATAGAAAAATAATGTAGTTATTACTAGTAAATTGAATATTTTTTACATTAGGATAAATGTTTCTGAAAGTAAATATTAAGATAAATGCCTATGAAAAACAATTATCTTACACAAAATGTAGAAAAAAATGCAAGCAGTCATTTGATTAAAGGACACAAATCTCTGAGAATTTTGTTGTTAATGGTGTTTTGATTTGGTTTGCAGGGTGGGATTCTGGTTTTTGGTACTTGAGATTGAACCCAGGGATGCTCTACCACTGATTTATATCCCTAACCCTTTTTTATTTGTTTATTTTGAGATAGGATCTCATTAAGTTGCTGAGGATGACCTCAAACTTGCCATCCTCCTGCCTCAGCCTCCGGAGTTGCTGGGGTTACAGGCATGAGCCACTATACCCAGATGAGCATTTGAGATAGATAGATAGATAGATAGATAGATAGATAGATAGATAGATAGATGGATGGTGTAAAACCTGGATAAATGTAGCAGAAAATGTTATTTTAGGTCTTGCCTCCTATATAAAACCTCTAAAAGTCCAGAAAAATCCTCATAGACTTTTTCCAAGAAGAATTTCCTGTGCAATGCCCTACTTGCACCCAAGTTCATTCTCAAAGAGTACAAAGGCAGTGGCCCTGTCCTCAGGCTACTATGTGATAAGCAATACATAGGGAATCACTGATAATGCTAAAATATGACTTGGGGATGGAAAAGAAAGCTGTATAAAAGAAAAAAAAAGAGAAACCAAAATTAGAAGAATCAAAGTGAAGTCATAGATAGGACAAAGAAGAAAAAGAAATGTTTGGGAGCCATCAAAAATCATCCACACCCTTTAAAAGAGACTTGTCATAACCATCACCATCCTCACCATGTGGAGTCATCATTTATTTTGTACTTGGGTACCAATCACTATGTTTGGTACTTTACATGCATCCTTTATTCTTACAACAACCACACAAAGTATCCATTCCCATTTAAAATCACAGATTAACTAGTATGCAAATATCAGGATCAGTATTCATGACATCCAAAAAGTGGCAACAACCTTAAGATCCATCAATAGATGAAATGGGAAACAAAATTTGATATAACCATATAATGGATTATTATTTGGCAATTAAAAGAAATAAGATATATACAAGCTACAGAATGGATAAATCCCAGAAGAGACTATGCTAGGCAAAAAAGCCAGTCACAAAAGACCACATATTATTTCATTTACATGAACATTCTATAGTAGGTAAATCTTTTGAGAAAGAAAGTAGATTATGAGTTGCCTAAGGCTGGGGGCAATGGGCAGAATTAGAAAATGGTTGCTAAAAATATGCGATTTCTTTTTGGATGATGAAACCACTCTAACATTGATTGTAGTGATGCTTGCACGATCTATGAATGTATTAAAAACCATAGAATTGAACATTTTGGGTAAAATGCAAGGAATTTGAATCATATCTTAATAAAGTTGGTATTTTTTAAATTATGTATTGAATATATCTGTCACTCCTTGAGGAAAAGAGCCTAAGGTTGATTTTTTCAGGTATAAGAACTAGCCCATTCCTGAGTCATTTAAAGGGCCCTAAAAATAAGGCAGAAAAATCTCTGGAAGACAGAGATTTCAGTTCTAGCATTCTCTACTAATTATCTGGCATGATCTTGAAATATATACATACTGCTTTGTAGGTGCCTTAGTGTATAATTTCCTTCTTTTTCTTCAACCAAGTACTAGAAATTCTAACTTTTCTCCCATCCGTTTTCTTTTCTATATTTCCACCACACACTGTTTGTATTGAGGCTTTTCTCGCTTCTAGATAAGTGTAATCACTTTCTAACCAGATCTCTCTGCCTTTATTCTATGACCACTCCCAATTCCCCAGCCACACTACCAATCTCTTTAAAATAAGGTCTTAGAGTACCATTAAGATCACTACCCTGCCTGAGGACTGGGGTTGTGACTCAGTAGTGGAGCGCTTGCCTGGCACTGGTGAGGCACTGGGTTCAATCGTCAGCACTACATAAAAAAATGAATAAATGAAATAAAAGCATTGTGTTCATCTACAACTAAAAATATTTTTAAAAGAAAAATATTACTTCCTCGCCTGAAATCCTTTCATGCCTCCTGTAATTTGTCCCCCAAAAGCTCATGTGCTAGAACTTTGGTTCCCCAATGTGGTAATGTTAAAGAGGTTGTAGGGCCTTTAAGAAGTGGAGTAATTAGTGGGAAATAATTAGCTCATTGGGGGAATTTAGTTCTCATGGGATCCCTGGTTGTTTCTCACTAGAGAGGTTGTTAAAGAGTCTGCTTTCTGAATCACTCCCCTTTGGCCTCCTTTCTCACCATGTGATCTCTCCCTCTCACACACATCACCTCCATAGTGAAGCCATTCACCAGGAGACCCTCATCAAAGGTAAAACAATGCCAGTGCCATGCCCTGAACCTCCAGAACTGTCGGTAAATAAATCTCTTTTCCTTATAAAGTATCCAGTCTTAGAAATTTTGTTATAGTAACAGAAAATAAACTTCTCACACTACGAAAGTTGGTTACTTAATTACCCATTCCATGACATCCTAGCTCCTAGCCTCAGCTGTCAAATATCCATCCAACAGAGATAATATGCCCTTAGTCCCAGCAATATTAGGTCAAAGGGTTGGAGGTCTCTTACATATGGCACAGTTTCTCACATATCCACAGTTTCTCCACCATTCCCTCCATGGAACTTCCCTTTCTCCCCTTCTTCCCACTGTGAATGCTTAGACCAAAAGCACTTCATCTGGTTGCCTCAGAGGTGGTAGCTAAAGTGGGTACTAGCTGAAAAAAAGCACAAAGGAACTTTCTCTAGCAATTAAAATGATTTTTATTTTGATGGGGGTATGTTTACATGTGTGTATACATTTGTCAAAATTCATTGACCTATATTACAATATGTACATTTTATTAAACTTTTCATGTTATGCCATAAGGAAAAAAATCAATTCAAAAGCATCTTTTTGTATAAGAAGTTTCCCTGAACCCCTCACCTAATGCAGGCTCATTTAGATACCTCTCTGCAGTGTCCCCTTAACACTCTATAACTACTTCTACCATAGGATTTAACTTATCCCACTTTACATACACAACTATGGAATTATTTGTCTCTCTTGCCAGACTCTAAGTTTTAGAGAGCAAACACCAGATCTTATTAGTTTTGTTTCCCCAACACTCCCTGTGCCTTTGTGGCATCTTCAGTACCACAATAAGCATATCGAACATATCTACCAAATTAATTCAAATGAAATTTAATGGTGGGCAGAAGATAGTGGAGGTAGCTAGCAAGGTGAAGACAGTAAAATTTCTGAGACTAAAAACAAAAGGAAGGAAAGAAAGGAGAGGGAGGGAGGAGAAAAGGGAGGGAGGAAGTTGGTAACACAGTAAAAGGGAATAATTAACTGCAATTGGAATTAATTTACAAACTACTCGGACCCTTATGTTACCATTTTCCATCCTGCTGACACATATATACAACCCTACACCATTACTTTCTTTACTGATCCTCTAAACTGTTTATACCAAGATTTGTGTTTCAGATCTCAGGGCACACCTTCCCAGTGTGAGATTTGTCTGTTTATTCTCCTTTAAACCAAATAGATGGTCCTGAATACAGACATTTGGAAGCCATTCTCATAGTGAACTTGTGCCCCATGAATGATCAGCAGGAATGATGGCAAATCAATTTTCCAGGAAAGGTTTCCCTTGCTTCTTGTTTAGAAAATTCAACTCTAATCTCTTCAAAATGCATGTCTAAGTGAGTTTTACCATCCCTATAATTAACTTCACTTAGATAAATATTAGTCTCCAGGAATTTTATATTATAAACTTGGCTATGGTTGCATGCTTCAACAAGGCCCTAATTTACTATAGGAATCAGTAAAATGTTAACAAGCATTGACAGCTTAGTAGGTGCCACCAAGGACAGTAGAATCCAAAAAGGATCATGCTACATATAGGCACCTCTGTCCTTTCTAGGTTATCAGCTTATCACTTGTTCCTCTAAATTTTTTAATCTAGAGGCACAGCCTTAACATGGGTTAACTGTCAAATTCCCCCTCAGATTATACTATTCCCCTCTGTCCTTCCCAATCAGCACCTCTGCCAAAAAAAAAAAAAAACTTCTGTCAAGAAAGAACAGAGTCATTTATTTATTCAATGGCAAAATTGACTGAGATAGATTTTATCTTCTCTTATGAACAATCCTAAAACTCTGAAAACCAAAAAACTTTTTGAAGTTTGATGCAAAGTCATTTGACAGTACACCCTGGCCTGAACTGACATGAGACTATTTGTTGTCATCCTCGCACTTAATATAAATATTCACCATTGTCTGATTATAGGAAGTTATCACATTGGCAGTATTATATAACAAACACTATACATAATGTTTCACCTTTCTAAAATCTAAAATTATCTGAATACCAAAATATTTCTGGCATCATTGTTCTAGATATGAGATTGTAGGCCTCATAATACTGGAATACTAGGTGGATAAATTTGCTGTAGGCACCCACAATAGCATTTCAGGGTTCACCTGGAAAGAGCAAGCACCATGGCAGCTTCTAGGTATCTAATAGAGGTGACAAGCAGGAATTGGGGCACACCTGCCTGGTAGTGCTGTCCCTAAGAGCCTCACTTCATTCAGGGGGCTTGCATTCCAGCAGCTCCAAACCACAGGAAGCATGTTTATCCATGATCTTGCTCTTGAAAATAATTGTTAGGAGATGGTAAAGAAAAGAGGGACCTGAAACAGAGCTCGAGAGCACCCAGGAATAGCCACAGTTGGTCGTCATCTCCAAAGCAGTAGGTCAGATCAGTGAATTCTTGTCCCCAGTTAATCACACCAGTTTGTTGATATCATACACAAATATCAGGAAGTCGAACCAAATCATAAATTTGGTATTGAAGGGTTTTTTTAACATTTTTAGTTGTAGATGGACAAATACCTTCATTTTATTTATGTGGTGCTGAGGATTAAACCCAGTGCCTCACACACGCTAGGCAAGTGCTCTACCACTGAGCTACAACCCTAGTCCAGTATTGAAGTTTAACAAACAGAAAAGTGCAAATCATACATATATCACTGGATGAATTTTTACAAATTAAATATAACCATGTAACCAGCATCCAGTTCCAAAAATAGTATATCTCTACTACTGAAGAAACGTACCTCATGTTTCCTTCCAAATTATTATCCCCTTTCCCACCTCTCCAAGATCAAACACAATCCTGAATTCTAAGTCTATTTTTTTTTCCAGCTCTATTTTTCTTCTTTTCTTTCTTTTTTCTGTGCTGGAGATTGAACCCAGAGCCTCACATGTTAGTCACTACTCTACCATTGAGCTCTACCTTCAGCCCCCAGTTTATTATTTTTTTTAAATGCTGGGGATCAAACTCAAGGTCTCACACATGGTAGGCAAGTGCTCTACCACTGAGTTACAGTCCTAGCCCCCAGCTAATTTTTAAAAATTTTTTAAATTAGAGCTTTATAGTTACACATAGTACTTGGGTTCATCCCGATAAACTCATACATACATACATATGGACTTCAGTTCATATTTTCTTTCCTGTGCTCCCTCCCCTCTCCTATTCTCTTTCCTCAACTCTACTAGACTTCCTTTAGCTCATCTATTTCCTAGCTTGATTTTTAAATTAAGTTCACCAAATATTTTGCCATTAGGTTGACACAATATTCGTGATGAACAGATTTCCTCCCCACCTTCTAAAGGAGAGACAGAGTTAAGACATAACAACCACATACAGCTCAAGAAGTACATCCTAACCCTCACCTGGAATTGCTTCAAAATCAAACCCTGGGGCTGGAGATGTAGATCAGTGGTAAAGTTCTTGCCTAGCATGCTTGAGTCCCTGGGTTTCATCCCCAGCACTGCAAAATTTTAAAAATCCTTCATAGAATATAAAAAGAAAGCTCGCCTGCAATAAGGAGCACAGACACTGAATTTAAACAAATTGATTCAAATATATGTATCACTGAAAGCTTGTAAAATGCCATTTTTTAATTAAGATAAAATTCACATAACACAAAACTCACCATTTTAACCATTCTAAAATGTATAATTCAGTAGTATATTCATAGAATTGTGTGGAAAAAAAAACTAACTGTAGAACATTTCTGTCACATCAAAAAGAAGCCCTTTACCCTGTTAGCAGTCCCTTCTAATTCCTTCTTCTGCCCATTCCCTGGCAATCAGCCTCCATAGATATGCCTATTCTGGATATTTCATATAAATAGAATTGACCAATATATGGCCTTTTATGTCTGACTTCTCTCACTTAGTATATTTCCAAGGTCCATCCATTCTGTAGTAGGTGTCAATGCTGTATTTCTTTTTGTGGTTGAATAATCCCATTATATGGATACACCACATTTCATTTATCCTTTCCTCAATGGATGGACACTTGAGTTGTTTACTCCTTTTGCCTATTGTGAATAATGCTGCTTACAGCATTTGTGAACAAGTTCTTGTGTGAAGGTGTTTTCAATTATCTAGAGTATACCTGGGAATGGAATTTCTGGGTTATATAGTAACTGTAAAATTTTGAGGATCTGCCAGACTGTTTTCCAAATTGGCTGCAGCTTTTACATTCCTACCAGCAGCATATGAGGGTTCCAATTTCTCCACATCCTTACTAACACTTACTATCAGATGTTTCTTTTTATTATTATTATTATTATAGCCATCCTAGTGGAGTGATATCTCACTGTGGTTTTGATTTATTTCCCTAATGACTAAGGTGTTGAGAATCTTTCATGCTTTTAATTGCCCTTTTTTCCCCCAGTAAAAGGGCTTGAACCCTGGGCCTTATACAAGCTAGTAGGCACTTTACACCACATCTCCAGCCCTTTTCAATTTTATTTATTTTACTAAGTTGCCCAGGATGGCCCTGAACTTGGAATCCTCCTGCCTCAGTCTCCCAAGTAGCTGGGATTACAAGTGCGAGCCGCTGCATCTGGCTCTTTATAGTCAATTGTAAATCTACTATGGAGAAACGTCTATTCAGATTTTTGCCCACTTCTAAAGTGAGTTGTTCATCTTATTGTTGAGGTGTAAGAATTCTTTATACCTTCTGGATACTACATCCTTATCAGATACAACTTTTGAAAACAGTTTCTTCCATTCTATATGTTGTCTTCTCACTTTATTATGTGCTTTGATACACATAAATTTTTAAATTTGATAAAGTTTAATCTATTTTTTCTTTTGTTGTTATGATTGTGGTGTCATATTTAAGAAATAGTTGCCTACTCCAATACAAGTGAAGATTTATACCTACATTTCCTGTAGTTTTGAAAAATACTATTAATCATCTTTTAATTTATAGAAGATGAATATTACACTAAAGTGATATTTCCTTATTATAAATGCCAAAAAATAAAGAAAGAAAATACACAAAATATATGTTAATCTTCTAAAGCATAATGGTTTAGAATATGGTCACTGTACTGAAATCCTAGGTTCTACTTTTAGTCTCCATGTCTAAGAATCTCCTCTTGAGAATCTGTATACCTGATTTGGAATGAGCATTCCAAATTATATGTGTGTTTTATATATTTATATAGAATTATATAACTATATCTTTATAGATATGGACATACTATTATATCATTAAAAACCATTAATGTGAAAACTTTGTGTAAACCAATACAGTCCCATACCCACTAAGCCATACAGAGGCAAAAAAAAGTATATGAGTGGCAGGTGAACCATCCACTGATTTAATATTAAAAATATACATATAATCTTGAAAAAAAAAACAATCCCAGTTACCTAATGTTTCAAAGCCTCAATTTTCACCTCTGTAATATGGAGATAATGATGCCTGCCTCAAAGACGATGAGGATTAAATATAATGTTTGGAAAGTCATAATGGCATCTGTCACACAGACCATACTCAGCAAATGTTAACTGTTATTATTTTTAGTGTACATTAAAATTGTTATTTAGTAATTTAAAAAATGAAATTGCCTTAGGACCCTTTCCATTTTTTCTTGCTTATAGAATAATAAGTTCTAGTTAAGCAAATGAGCAAATAATGGTTTGAGCTAAAGGTAAACAGTCTAGGGAGAAATCTATAGGATTAGAGAAACTAGAAACTTTAGAGAAGATAAAGACAAAGAAGTGTTCATTTTCCCATTCTTGGGTTAAACTTGTACATTACCACTGAGCTTTGTGAGAACTAAACAGTTAGCTTCAGCAAGTTATTTAATCAAAAAAATGTCTGATTATTCCCTTGCTTACTGGGTAGGCAGCACAATGCATTACAAAGAATAAGAACTAGGAAACCTCAATTTTGGCTCTAACTCCACTACTAACTTGTAACCCTAGAGATTTGCCTTATTCTGTGGCCTTGTGTGTCCTATTTGAGAAAAGAATGGGAGGAAGAGAGGAATAAGGAATAAGGAAGGAGGAAAGAAGAAAAGGAGGGAGGGAGAGAGAGCAAGAAAGGAGGGAGAAAGGAAGGAAGGAGGAAGATGAAAGGGGTACAGGGAGGGAGGGAAAGAAATGTCCTCCCAATTCTGAAAGTCAGATTGTTTGGGACTATATTTTGAAATCTCTTTTCAACTCTATAGTAAGTAACATCATTCTGCCAGTTTCCAAGCTATTTGTGTGTGCTAACCTTTGTGATAGCACTTCTATCACATTTGGCTTTTGGAAATAATCCCTTGCCCCCAGAATAATATTCTTTTCCATGTTTGGCATCTCTTTCCAAAAGCCAGGCATCCATACATCTGAAAGGAAGGCAGGCTCTGTGCCAGGCTCACAGATGGGCATAAATGTTGACTGCTCAAGGACTCTGTGGGAAATCAAAGGGGAAAATGTGCAGACTAAATGTCCCTTGAGAATCACTGTGAGCCCATAGCTTGGGGGAATTGTGTTAGCCCCAACAAGAGTAAGTTTTGGAAGAAAATAAAAGGCCCCTACCATTTCACAGGGTGTATGGCTGGCCAGCTCACATCAAGCAGAAAGCAATCACAAATATGTTTAAAATTTTTGTTCTTGCCACTTGCTTCTGAGAGAGAAATACGTATTTAAAAAGCTCATTCACTCACACATTTGTGGCCTGCTCAAGGACTCTGGGAAATCAAAGGGGAAAATGTGCATTTATAATTCATTTAATGAATATAAAGTCACAACCTATGATGTGTCACTATCCTAGGCACAGTAAATATAACAGGGAACAAAGTAAAGCTCCTGTACTTGTGAAACTTACTTGCCAGTGGAGAAGACAAATAATAGGCAAACAAGTAAGTAGATATGTGCATACATGTATCCATATATTCATGTGTGTGTGTGCATGTGTGCATATGCTTATATATCACCTTATTTGTGTGTATATGTGTCAGATAGTAAGGTTTTGATAACAGATGTAGCAGAGAAAGTAGTACAGAGTAAGGGGAAAGGTTTGAATGCAAGTTGCTATTGTAAAGAGGGTGGTTAGAGTGAACTTCAGCAATTATGTGACATAAAAAAAAAAAACAGAACTGAAAGACGAGAAAGTGAAACACCTGGTGGAAGAACATTCTAGACAGAAAGAACAATAGATGCAAAGGCCTTGAGGTGAGAATACTCATGTTGTATATAAGGAACAGTAAGGAGGCCAGTGTGACTGACTCAGAGAAATCAAGATGGAAAGCAGCAAGAGGAGGGTGCCATGGTATAAGGGGAGGGCACAACATGAAGGGCCCATAGGACATTATAAGGACTTTTTTTTTTTCTGAGCAACATGGGAATCCACTGAATGATTCTGAATATAAAAAGCGATATGATCCAACTTTGTAACTCAACAGGATGAGGTAGGAAGATGGCTTGCATTTGAGGCCAACTTCAGCAACTTAGCAAGGCCCTAAGCAACTTAGTGAGACTCTGTCTCAAAATAAAAAATAAAAGGGCTGGAGATGTGGCTCAATGGTAAGACCCTGTGTTAAATCCCTAGTACCAAAAAAAGAAAAGAAGTGATGGGGGCTTCAACAGGGGTAGCAACTGGAAAGGTAATTAAATGGAGCTGGAATCTGAATAGATTCTGAAGGAAGGGCCAATAGAATGTGCTGATAGATGCAATGTGGGGGCAGATATGAAGAATATAGAGAAGCTAGACATGACTACAAAGTCTTGGGGCTGACCATCTAACTAGAAGGAAGGCTCTGGGAGGAACAAATAAAGGGCAGGTGTGTATAGTGACTCTGGAATTCAATTTGGGGCATGCTGATTTTGCAGTGCATCTTGGGCATCCAAGAGGAGATTGATAGATAGCTCTGGAATTCAGAGGGAAAGCTCTTGCTGGAGACATAAATTTAGTAGTTGATGACATGTGTATAGGATTTAAACCCATCAGACTGGGTTAGGACCCCTGGGAGTATGAAGAAGAGATATCTCAGTCTGGGGGCTCACCAACATTAAGAGAACAGGAAGATAAGGAGGAAGTATGGAAGAAAACTAAGAAGTGTGGCCAGTTATGTAGGAGGAGCATAAAAAGAGGATGTTCCAGGAGTCATATGAAGAAAGATGTGGGATCATCTCTAATCACATCAAATGCTCCTCATTGGTCAAGGTGAGGACTTGAGAGTCAAACATATATTGTACAATTCTATTTACATAAATGTCCAGAAAAGGCAAATCCATAGAGATGGACAGTAGGTTAGTGGTTATTAGGCACTGATGGTAGGGAGAATTGGGGACTACCTGCTCATGATATGGGGTTTCTTTGCAGGATTATGAGAATATTCTGGGATTAGAAAGTGCTGATAACTGTGTAATTTTGTGAACAAACACTAGGTCATAGATTTAGAAGAGTGAATATTATGGTGTGTAGATTATCTCAATTTTTAAAATTAAAAAAAATTAAGAACTCAGGCTTGACTATTGGATTTAGCAATATAGAGGCCAAAGATCAGTTTGACAAGCATGGTGGGGATTACTAGAGTGAATTTAAGGAAGAATGAGAATGTTAGCTAGGCATGGTGACACACATCTGTAATCCCAGCTATCTATGAGGCTGAGACAGGAGAATTGCAAGCTGGAAGCCAGGTTGGGCAATTTAACAAGACTCTATCTCAAAAATAAAATGTTTTTAAAAGGGGCTATGGATGTGTATCAGTGGTAAAGAACATATACACAAGGCTTTAGATCTAATCCTCAGTACTGAATGAAGGAGAGAGAGAAAGAAAGAATGAGAATGGTAAAATTTGAGTAATAATATGGACAACAACTATAATGAATTTAAACACCTAATATGCTTAAATACATTAGTTCAAGACACAAGGAAAGAAATCACAAAAGAACCCAAAATCAAATTGGCAGGTGCTAGGGAAATAACCCATTATTTTGAGACTAGTAAATATGGGAAAAATTCGTATCCTGCCTTTCCTATACAAACTGTACCACTAAAGACCCAAATAGTAGATGAGGATAAATTTCTCCCTTAAAAGACATTCCAGCTAATCAATGAAAAGGGAATGATAAAATCACAACACCACCATCTTGGAACTTGTAATGAATTATTGCATCTAAGCATTCTTTGATCATCAACACCCACTAGTATTTCAAAGACTTTGTGAGCCTCCTGATATAATAGCATGCCACCACCTCTGAAATAGTCCTGGCCCCACACATCCCAAAATCATACTAATCAAGCCTCTAGGTTTAGCTACCAATTTTTAGAAAATTCAGAGGACACAGAAAATTATTCATCTACTTCATAGGCATACAAAGCAGCAAAAGTCAGACTCTGAAAAACTCAAAAGAATAGTTTCCTTCGAGATTCCTTCAACAAACAAATAACAAATTAGGGAAAGAGAGGAGGGGGAAAAGAGGAAAATTTTGCAATAAATGGACCATATTTGAATCCTGTTTTAATCAAACTGAAAAAAAGTTACAACATATATGAGACAAATAGAAATTTCAACACTAACGGGATATTTAATAATATTTAGAAATCATTGTTTTTAAGGTATTGGTTATAGTAAGACGACCCTTGTCTTTTTTTTCCACCCCCAGAAATTAGAGAAGTGGCACAAATTAGAGGAGATTGGCATCTGATGAGAGAATAATCCAATATAAAAGGGAACCACCACAAGACAGTACTGGGGATTGAATCCAGGATCTTCTGCATAATAGGCAAGTGATGAAGCTACACATCCACCCTTTTATTGTTTTTATTTTGAGACAAGGTCTCACTAAATTGCCTAGGCTGGCTTCAAAATTGCAATCCTCCTGCCTCAGCCTCCCAAGAAGCTGGAATTTCAGGTATGTTCCACTGCACCCAGCACAAAGGCCCTTGTCTTTTAGTAATAATACACCCTGAAATATTTACAGATGAAATAATGTTGTATACAAAATTTGCTTCAACATATGGGAAAGGAGAAGTGAACAAGGGTATAGATGAAGCAAAATTGGCCATAATTGACAATTGTTAAAGCCAGGCAAGGAGTACCTGGGAATTCATTATGCTATTCCCTCTTCTTTAATATGAGTTTAAAACTCACCATTAAAAAAAAAACATGCAGGAAGAAAGATAGAAGGAGAGGCCCTGAAGGGACCAAGTACAAAGAACCAGTAGAAGGACAGTGAGAAATTAGATCATGGTTAGAAAAGAATATGTGGGAATAATGGGGTTTTCTGAAAAGCGGCAGAAATTAGAGAAGGTTTACATCTGATGAGAGAATGATCCAGTACAAAAGGAAACCACTGGGAGACAGACATCAGGCAGCTCCCTGCAAGCAAGGGACACAGATTTTTTAATTTAAATTTTGAGAGAGTGTGTGTGTGTGTGAGGTGCTGGGGATCAAACCCAGGGCCTGGCACGTGCTATGCAAGTGCTCTACCACTGAACTATATCCCCAGCACCAGGGACACAGATTTCTTAAAAGAGGAAAACTGCCACTGACTTTGTTCTATTTAAGGGACCCACAGACAGGAATCTGGGGTACTTCTGATTCCTGGGAATAATTTTCCTAAAAACACTCTCCTTTCTATGATCAGAACTTAAACCAGCCTTGATTATTTCTTTTTTTAATTTGTTTTAATTAGTTACACATGACAGTACTATGATCTTGACATATCATACATTTGAATCTATTGGGGTATAATTTCTCATTTTTCTGTGTACAGGTTGCAGAATCACATTGGTCATTAATTAATAATAATTCTACCTAGTAGCTAAGCAATACTCTTAAGGTCTTTCATTGTAATTTTTAAATAATTTTTAATTTTTAAGAGGAAATAACAGAGAAAACAGTCCATAATTCCACTTCCCAGATATCCCTTGTTAATATTTTTAATAGAAGTAATAAAATGAAAACTAGACATCTACTTCCTCATGCTGAGTTCAATTCTCTAAAGATAACCACAGTTCTCTTATCTTTCTAGCAAAAAATGCAAATATCACATATTTATATTTGAATAAAAATTTGTACATAAAACCCAGCACACTGCAAGTACAACTCTGTGCCTTACTCTTTGTGCTTAATAATATCTCTTGGAATCTTTATCAACACATTTATTTTAATGGCCACAGTGCATTTTTAAGTGTTTTGCTGTTCATCATCTCTTAGTCTCATCAAAACTCATTGAGAAAAGAATATATCTATTTT
Source organism: Urocitellus parryii (assembly GCF_045843805.1). Lineage (NCBI taxonomy): Eukaryota > Metazoa > Chordata > Mammalia > Rodentia > Sciuridae > Urocitellus > Urocitellus parryii. The sequence goes on along the minus strand of NC_135533.1, from coordinate 170,606,268 downwards.
GCAGATTTAAAAAAAACAAAACCTGACCAGTACTGAGGCTAAGTGACAGGTCCAAGGTCTCCAGAAGATGGAAGCTGAGGCAATAGTAAGTGCTGGTTTCCTCTTACTCCCTCTACCACTGCGCCTCCCAGTGGCACTCAGGTGACATTTTCTGCCCACAGCAACATGGTTGCCATCCAGCATAGGCTCTTCCTTCATATAGTACACCAATTCTTAGGAAAGTTTTCATTTGAAATGAAGACAATCCTATACTTAAAGATAAGGTTATCTTTTATTAAACTTTTCTTTGTCAAAAAAAATTATAACCATTTCTTTGGAATTTAAAATTCTAAATAGAATATTAAGTTGTATATCTTAAAATATCTTACATCCTAAGCCTTTTATTATGGAAAGAAAAGACATGAATGCCCAGGGAAATTACCTTATAGATGTTTTTAAAGCGTTAGTCCAACGTATGGATCATTTTCAAATTTTATGATTGTTAATCTTTAGTAGGACAGGGACCTTTCTGAGAATCTAATGAAAGCTACCAATCCTCTCCTATGACAAAAGCACAAACACAAATTCGTGCTTTCAATACTGGGGCACTCAGAGAATTTCTAAAGGCCATCCACAGGCCCCAGGTTAAAGGCTCTGAACTTTTGATTTCACCTTCCAATTTTTCTACACCCAGGTGTATCTACAACATTTTCAGCAGAGTCACAGCATACTTTAGATTCACTCTCACTTTAAACATTTATGCCAAAGCTTCTCAGCCTGGCTGGTTATTTAGGAATATCTCATAGTAAGCTCAATTTTCATAGACAATCTGAAAATCCTGAAACATTTAGTTGCAGATTTTTAAAAAAACAAATTTTCCACTGAAATGTTGTTCAACAAGAAGATATTCAAGTTAGGATTTGACCTAGATTATGCAGTGATAACTTGATGCTCAATCTTTACCTACATTTCAAACCAAACAAAACAAAAAGTCAGGCTTTAGATATGGTGGAGAGGGAAACAGGATTTATCAGTTAATCATTGCCTTCAAAAACATAATGAGCCTTTGGGGTGAATTTTAAAGTTTACCCTGTGGCTTCCGGGTAGGCAGAAAACATCCCCTAAAGAAAACCATCTCTTCTACCACCTTTCAATTCCTCTACTCTAAAGGTATTCTTTTCTGAAGTATCATAGGACACTACCTAGGCTCAGGTCCCCATACAAATGAAGTTTGCATATAGCACCATCATTAAATAATAGTAAATTACTATATCAATTTTTTCTTTACATAGTTAAAACTACCTTTAATTTTCCTTTTTTCCAGGTGACTTTCCCACGTCCCAGTCCAAAGTCACAAGTGCTTAATCAGTTGCCCAAAACTTTAAAGGGTTATTTTCACATACTTCATAGATGACCCCTTTTTTTCACCTTCTAATGACAAGGTAAGAAAAAGAGGGATCGAGAATGTCATTTTCTCACCTCTAAGACCACTTCCGTGTCCTTGACACCAACCCTAACTGCATCCCTCCATAAATAAACACCTTCTCCAACAAGAATCCTCCTCTATAATGAGTCACTGAGTGTTAGAGTAAGAACTAGAGCAGAAGCCCCTTGAACTTGGAAGATGATGATCCTGCTGTGTAGGAGACTGGCTGCCCAGTTAAAGCAAATCCTCAGAGCCACAAAAGTTCCTTTCTTCCCTTGCAGGGTTCACTGCACTCATTAAAACGTGGTTTCATGGAAGTAAGAGTTGTTGTTCTTTGGCCTCAAATTTGTTTCTCTGACTAGAAATTTTTGTTATGTGATTTTTTTGTTTGTTTGTTTGATTGGGTTTTTTGGTAGTGCTTGCTGGGACTGAACCCAGAGCCTTGTGCATGCTAGGGAAGTATTCAACCAACTGAGCTATACCCCCAGCCCTGTTTTGTTCTTAATTCAACAGAAACCCCGGAGTATAATGCCCCAGAACCTATAGGTATAGGTATGTACCTGATTCAGTCTGAAATTACATTTAACTTTTAAAGGGATGTTATTTAGCTTGCAAGGGGGTCTGTGGTAATGCAACCTTTCTTTCTTTTTTTCTTTCTTTTATGGTGCTGGGTATCAGACCCAGGCTTACACATGCCAGGTAAGTGTCCTGGCACTGAGCCACATCCCCAGCCTCTTCCCTCTTTCTTTGATTTCTATACTTAAAACAATCTCCAAAATCAGATTCAGATTCTCCCCCTCTTAGTGGCCACTTCCTCAGTAAACTGTTTTAAGGAATTAAATAGCACGTGGAAAACCAGTTCTCCCACTTCATCCACTAACAGACAGCAGGTTTAACCAGCCTGTCTGCCCATCTATCTCACTTGCACAGGTTTTTAGAAGGCCACCCAGGAAAGCATATGTAAGAAAAATTTCCCAGCTCCCTGGGAAATTTCTGATTACCTAGCAATATGCACTTGTCCTTGGCTAACAAATGTCCTCACTTTTTAACATATATGCCTGGACTCAGCACTTTTCAGTTCTAAACCCCACTGTCCTTTCATTCTCTTGACTGCTAGTGTGTGTTCAAGGGCTCTCAATGGTTGTGAACGGCCATGTTCCGGGAAGTGTGAACCGTGGTGCCACCATCCATTTCCCAGAGATGAGGGTCTTTGGGCAATTACCAGCAAGAGGTCAGACTTGGGTTTCCAAGTGGAGTGACCCAAATTCTAGAAGCAAGCATTTTAGCAGAGTTACTACAAGTTTCACATGCTGCCTGCCAGGAGCTGTACTTATTGCCCCCTACTCACAACACAAATCTATCATTTATAACCTGTGAGGGGGGAGAGGACTCATTATTACTAATCCTTTAGTGAATGTATCCACATTTTCTTTTTTTCTTGATTCTTTTCCTTTTTTTTTTTTTTTTTTTTTTTTTTTTGTACTGGGGAGTGAACCACTGAGCTCCATCCCCAAGCCTCTTTTATTTTGAGATGGAGGTCTCACTGAGTACTAAGACTGTCCTCAAACTTACAACTCTCCTGCATTAGTCTCCCAAGTCCCTGGGAAGACAGGTATGAGCCAGCTTGCCCACATTTTCTTAATATGAGCATATTTCTCAATGTATATAAGGCCAGGAGGTAGATATTACTAACCCTATTTTTAACCATGCCTTCTTCTTGCTGGCTGTTCATTTGGACACCCAGCCCCCTGAGTGTCAGTATCAATTGTTTGGTCTTGCCATATCCTACTTTACACAGCTAGTTTCCCCTCTTCTGACTTCCCTTCCCAATTCTTCCCAATTCTTAATTACCTGATAAAAACTTTAATGAGCAAAGAATAGTAAGAAAGAAAAAAATGGGAAAGATCCTAGCAGTCACAGATTGGATCATCAATCCCTAAGATATCCAGAGTTGACTATTTCAGCAGAAGCATTGTGACCCAATAACATTCATCCATCAGGGACCCGGAAACCAGAAACAGATCTTCCAACATCCAGTTCTGTAAGAGTGAATGTACTGAGCTGCTCAGCAGTGAAGGAGCAAGAGACAAGAAAGCCAATGGTTAGCTCCAAAGCAAGGCAAGCGTCATCCACAAAACTGACCTAGGTCAATCATGAGTGCCTTCTAAAAATAGTTCCCAAAGTCCTCTTCCACCTCATAAAATTTTATGGACAACAGAATCTTTTTTTATTTTTCCTCGATTGTTTTACAAGTCAGTTTCATTATGTGGCTGGTACAAAACTTTCATACTTTGATGAAACATCCATTATGAATGCTATTAGTGGGGTGGCTCAGGTTAAGATGCGCATTACCTGGGAATGGTCCTCTGAAGAACCACAAGTATATATTAGCATTTGTTTATGGGTTTTGCTAAGTGATTCACTGGAAACCAAAGGGGTGAGATTCCCAATAAATCCATGGATAGAGAGGCAAAATAGTCTCTTGGGATGGGCACTGTGGTAGTAGGACTGGCTCTACCTCTGTCATTTCAGGGTGCCCATTTTCCCCTAAAAAAAATATCAGTGATAAACATCCTTGCCCTGCTCTGGATTCAGTATTAAAGGAGATAATACATATGACATTACGTGTGCAGGATTACTATTCCCATAGCAAGGAGGATGTTAAAGGTCAAAGTACCAAAAACATGCTGTCTTGACCATCACGGCAGAGCTATGATGTAGTTTATCAATATTCTTATCCTGCAACTGTTTCATCCATACAAAACTGAACTGCCTAACTTTGGCCTCTTAATTATTATCATAATTTTCTAAATACTTTTCAGAGAATCACAATGATTTCTAATAAATCTGACCTGGGAAAAAAATAAACTGCCTAAATATTTACTGGAAGAAATGCTACTGAGGGGCTGGGGATGTGGCTCAAGCGGTAGCGCGCTCTCCTGGCATGCGTGCAGCCCGGGTTCGACCCTCAGCACCACATACAAACAAAGATGTTGTGTCCACCGAAAACTAAAAAAAAGAAAAATAAATATTTAAGAAAATGCTACTGAATCATCAAAAGTTTGTCGCTATTGCTATGGTTTAAGTACATTCCCCTAAATTTCATATGTTGGAACCTTAATTCTTCAATGTGGCAGCATTGGGAGGCGGGCTCTAGTGAAAGGTGTTTGGGTCATAAGAGTTGAGATCTCATGAATAGATTAATGCTCTTCTTGTAGGAATGGGCTATCAGTCTCAGGAGTTGGGCCCTTTTCTTTCCTTTGCATGTGTCCAATTCCCCTTCCATTTTTCCATCATGCATCAAAGCAACATGAGGCCTTTACCATATGTGGCCACCCTTTCTTGGACTTGTAATCTTCAGAACTATGAACCAAAATAAGTCTTTTTTTTTTTTTCTAGTACTAAGGATTGAACCAGTGATGCTTTGCCACTGACCTATATCCCCAGATGTTTTACTTTTTATTTTGTGAGAGATTCTTACTAAGTTGCTTAGGGCTTCACTAAACTGCTGACTGTCCTCAAACTTTGATCCTCCTGTCTCAAGCTTCCTGATTTGCTAGGAATACAGGCATATGCCACAGTACCTGGCCAAGCCTTTTTTCTTTATAGATTTCCCAGTCTTTGGTACTCTGTTATAAGAACAGAAAATGCTCTAAGACAGAATGGTTTTGGTTTAAAGTTAATAAAGTATTTCAGAGCACCATACATTCCATAGCCATGATTTAAAAAAAAAAAAAAACTAGATTCAAAAATTGGATAGAAGCCAGGTACAGTGGTGCATGCCTGTAATCCCAGCAACTCAGGAGGCTGAGGCAGGACAATCTCAAATTCAAAGCCAGCCCTAGCAACTCAGTGAGGCATTAAGCAATTTAATGAGATCCTGTCTCAAAATAAAAAATAAAAAGGGCTAGGATGTGGCTCAGTGGTTAAGCGCCCCTGGGTTCAATCCTCAGTTCTAAAAACCAAAACAAAAATCTGGATAGGATATAAGAAGAAATTAGATCTGTGTTTTTCCTTCAACTTTCAAAATGCTATTTTTTCCTCTTCTATGTCTTGGGTAACAACCCAAAGCATAGGTTGACTAAGGGGCCACTGACATAGATATACCATGAGAATGCACAGCTGACAGTCTGCTTGACCCACTCAGTTTTACAGAGTTGGTAGGTCTAATGATGAGCCTGCTGTGATCTAAAAGTTGGTGTTCCAAAAAAATTTGTATGTTGAAACTTACCTCCAGTGTAGGCATATTGAGAGATAGGACATCTGAGAGGTGAGATCATAAATTCTCATGAATGAAATTTGAGGACCCAGTAAGAAGGCATCATCTATGAAGCAGAGAGCCCTTCCCAGACACTGAATCTGCTGGTACCATGATTTTGGTGTCAGTCTCCAGAATTATGAGCAGTGAATGCTCTTTATAAATTATCCAGTTTAAAATATTCTGTTGTAGTAGCACAAAAGGATTAATATAGAGCCTAATCCATATTTTCATAAAACATCCGTTCTCTTTAGTTTTATTCTGTAATAGGTTGACCCTCCAATAGACTTAAGAAGAATGATGTCAACTGATCAGCTTTTGTCTCTGAAAACTAATTTGCAAAACCAGTCTCCAGTTTGAAAGGACGAAACCCAAAGACTGCACATCTTTCATGGTCAAGTCTTTTTTAAAGTCTTTTTAAAAGACTTTTCTGTAACTGGGCACAGTGGTATGTATGCACTCATAGTCCCAGCACTCAGGGATGAGGAGAAAGTACCACTTGAACCCAGGAGTTTAAGATCAGCCTGGTCAACATAGTAAGATCCTGTCTCAAAAATAAATAAATAAATAATTTTTAAAAAATAAAAAGACCTTTCTATTTACAACAGAAAAATAGGCTATTCAAACTTTAAGACAGTCAATTGCTTTGGGAAGAAGAAACGACTCCCTGCTCATTCTGAGAAGGCACAGCAAAATACATTACCTGTCAGTTTGATTCAGCTGACATATTTCCAACAATTTAGAAGCTACAAGGCTCTGCTTCCTTGGTGTTATATGCCTTTCAACAGATCTCTCAGCTGCTTTTTACGGATGATGTTCTTCAATCCTCATGGATTCCCTGACTAAAGAGTTTAAGAATTTGATTCACATCTATTCTACTAGTATAAACTGGATGGGCAATTTTCCTCCCAAGCCTCAGTTCTGAGTAGATTGGTTTAAAAGGAACTCTCTAGAAGGCAGAAAATACCTGAATAGTAAGGTTTCACCTGAGTAATCATTTTTCCATTACCTTTACTAAACAAGAAGGCAATTTAGCTCAAAAACAGATAAATGGAAAGTTTGAAACTGTGTATGTTCTCATGTGTTTCATTATTGAACAATGAGAAGTTATCAATGGAAAAAAACAGAAATGGAGAGTCACTGAATAAGAAAACAAAAGTCTTTCTATACAAAAGCATCCATTTAAATAATCAATAGTTAGGAAATACATGATTTCTAGATATTTACAAATCAGAAACCCCTATTCCCCCCGCCAAATATCCCTCAAAACTAAGTTGTATGTATTGCCAAATAGTCCCACTAGATTATTTTCCAACATCAAACATTACAGAAATACATATGCTTTAAAATATCCTTTAGGGGAAAAAAGCAAAGACTTAGAAATATCTGAAAGATTAAAAATACTAATAAGTTGGGCTGGGATTGTGGCTCAGTGGTAAAGCACTTGCCTAGCATGTGTGAGGTACCAGGTTCGATTCTCAGCACCACATAAAAATAAATAAAGGTCCATCAACAACTAATAAAATATTTAAAAAATACTAATAAGTAACTTTTTTTTCAGATAGAACCCTTTTCCAAATCAGATAGAGCTCTCCTAAGAAGTAATTTTAGCAGCTTTTGCTGCTGGAAGATTTCAAATAAAAATAACCATTCCATATTTTTCATACAATTCTACCCAGGAAGACATTTATATATTGTATGATATTTTAATGTTTTTGTTTTGTTTTTGTGCTAGAGATTGAACTCAGGGCCTCTCACACATGCTAAATAAGCACTTTCTACTAAGCTACATCCCCAGCCTATAATGATCTTTTATTTCACTTTTTAAGTTTTTGCTTGTACTTATCAGTGAACTAAATAAAGAAAAATTTAAATATATAGAACATAAAAATGAAATTCTATTTTATTCACATTTTAACATTACCTTTCTACACCATCTGCCTCTGGATTTTCAATAAAACATCTTTTGGATTGTAAATCTTCATCTTTGCCAACAATTTCCAGAGCTTCAGAAAGTTGTCATGCTAATACAATCATAAAATTGAAATGGCTCGGAACAGCTTAGGAAGACACAGGAGAGTGGGTATTTTATTACATTTCTGTACCAGATCATTGTTACCAGGAGGTAATTCATAAATTTTTAATCCTTCTACTGTTCTTGAGCAGTATAGAAAAGACCACTCCTGACCTAGTTCAACTTCTTTTTTATCACAGTAGCAGCAACAATTTTATTGTACAAGAGAAATTGGTTATTTTAATTATCTTTGGGGTTAATGCTTCTTGAATGGTAAAGCATATTTTATGCCCTTTTCTTTAGATAATGAATATCAAGATTCCTTTAAGGCTCAGAGCAGGTAATATTCCTTAAATTCAGGGCTGCAGGCAACATACAGATGAGTGAATGATTTTTCATATTGTGACAGTTAATCTCCATTAAATTATAGCATTACAGAAATTCAGAGTGATTTTAATGTCTCCTGTTTAACATTAATTTCTATAAGTGCAAATGAGTGAGAAAAGACACAATTTTCTAAAACTTAAGTGAGTTCAAACATAACAAAGTAACATGAATGTAGCCCAGCCACTGGACTATATTTATCATTCCACATATCATTTAATGGATGATTTTATACAAGAAAGACTTTCAGTGAATCCTATGTCAATTTTTCCATAAGTAAACCCATATTGGAGATCCAAATTAAGTCTATCAAAAAATAGAAAGCAACTGAACCCTTTAAGTTTGTAATACTGTGGTTTTGCCTCAAAGCAGATAATTCATTCTTTTAGATATTTCTGTACAAATTCAATTCACAGATATTCAACAGATTAACAATATGCTCTAATTTCAGGTCCAATGAAACTAAAATTTATTAAGTGAATTAAATACATATGTAAGAACGTTATGATGTTAATTATGCCAAGAAAATAAACATTATTAATAAATGATGGTAATATAAGACTAGAAGCATCCTAGAACTAAAACTGGGAAAATGCAGAAAAGAATACTTGAACAGAGTGTATAGGTTCTGTTACTAGAACTTCTGCAAAGTCAACAAAGAAGCTTGCAGTTTACAGAACTGACACAGCAGACAGATTTCTTTTATCAAATTCTTCCCATTGTGTTCACTTAAGAAATATTTGTATTTTAATATGCTTGAAGAGAAGAGAAACGCCAAATTAAAGGAACTCTGAGAGTATCTGTAGAACTCTCATGAAAGAGTAAATTTTAAATGACCATCTCCCGTTTGGGCTTAGCAGATTACTCCATGATGTAATTGCAAAATCAATTGCTTAATGGTATAGAGAAAAAACATTTTTGGTCTTTAGCCACTTTGTGACTCTGCAAATTTGTGACTGTAACTGATTGTAAATGCAGAGTTATAACCGGAGTTCTTTTAAAATCTTGACTTATTGTCAAGCACTAAGCAGTGTGTTCTGGTAAATCATATACTTAAATTTATTCCACTTCGGGAGACTGAGGTTTTATTGCTGACTTTCTAAACCATGTGGAGCAGTACAATTCCTTGAGATAGGCTACACTGAAGTAACAAAGAAACCCCAAAAAACATAATCCCTCAAACCTAACAGGGTCTATTTTTCATTCACATTGTAATCTGAGAAGAACAACTCGCTACTCCACACAGGCAGCTCTCCTCCATGTGGTGATTGAGGGTCCATATTCTTTCCTTCCCATGTTCTGCCATTCCTTTCAGCCTCAACATTGCCTGCACCCAGCCAATGGGTGGATAAGAAATTGCAGAGGGGCCATGTGCTCCTTGTAGTCTGTGTTTAGAGATGGCACATAGTCACTTTCTTTAACATTCCACTGGCCAAAATTGGATCATAGGACCATACTTAACCTAAAGCAGTTTGGTGTTGAAGCCTAGCCATGTGCCCAATACAGTGGGAAGGGATAAAGGATCATTGATGAACTGAAAACAATCTCTGCCACAGTCAACCAATCCATGCCCCTTGGCTCCTTCATTTACAATCGTTAACAATTAGGTATACCCAATACAAACCTTGAGAATTTGTTAATATGTATACCTGTGAAGCATTTTGAGTTCACAGACATTGTATCAGTTGACTGTCTTGCTTTTATTTAGGCCATTGCTGTACTACTGCTATTTGAAATATTACATGGGTGAAAAATATACCTTCTACCTAAGAACATTAACAAAAACACCATGTTAAAAGTTCTTTTATCTGATAATAAAAGAATGAACTAAATGATATTCTCCATTGTCCTATATTCTTTTATTCTAATTATATTACTCCCAATTGAACAGTGTTTTTGTTTTGGGGGTCTTTTTTGTTTTGTTTTGGTTTGGTTTTGTTTTTTTTGTTTTTTTTTTTTTTTGGTACTGGAGATTGAACCCAGGAGCACTTTACCACCAAGCCACATTCCCAACCATTTTTATTTTTTTATTTTGGGATATGGTTTCACTAAATTGTTTGGGGCCTTGCTAAATTGATGAGATTGGCCTCAAATTTGCCATCCTCCCATCTCAGAGCCTTTCAAGCCACTGGGATTTCAGGCATGCACCACCATGCCCAGCTGTAACAGCTACTCCTTTTGGTTGAAATGTGTTTTTCTGCTTTAGAAAAAAAGGCTAAACTAATTTACATAACAGAAATATAGTTTTAGGTAACATCTAGCACCTTTAAAAATACTTTTATAAGCTAGGCTTGGTGGTACATGCCTATAGTCCCAGCTACTTGGGAGGCTAAGGTGGGAGGATCACCTGAGCCCCTGAGTTTGAGATTAGTGTGAGCAACATAGTGAGACCCCATCTCGAAAAGAAAAAATCATAAAGTATCATTTTAAAATGCAAAGTTCTGAGGCATTTATGAAGAAATGAAAGGAAGGAATCAGTCTCCCAAGTATCTATCTGGTAAGAACCAGATAATGAATTTTCCAGTAAGTTCACAACCTTTTGAATATTGATCATATAAAACAAATATCAGTGGTGAAACAGCAGCACAGGGATAACGAGTTTCACTCATGTGTAGCCAGTGTAATTTAATAGTGTGCCAAGCAGAATGGTAGCAAGACACATGATCTACCTGGACACCAAGGCTAGAAGATGCTAATCCCAACTCAGCAATGAATCATTATATGGCCTTCTGAAAATTAGTTAGCTTTAGTTTCTCTGCTTACAAAGGCAAATAGGAATAAGCAGATACTTCTAGAATAAATCTTTGAAATCCAAGCAGGGGGAAGTAAGGAGAAGGATAAGAAGATAAAGAAAAAGGATTCGAGGGGGAGGAGGAAAGAAAAAATACACATGGGGAAAACAGCAAGACTGAAAAGGTACCTAATGATTATTCTTGGATACACTAAAAACAATGTGTCCACTTTAGGAAGCATAGAGCTGAAAAATCAAAATATATCAATACAATTAATCAGGTGTCAGTCTTCAAATAAATGCTTTGTTAGAGGTAGAATTGAAAGTATCACCCCTTTTCTCGGATTTATGCAACTGATAAACACAGAACATCCTAACATCACCATTAATTCAAGAAATCCATGCGAGGCCTTGCCTCTGTTCCAGGCACTGAGAATGTAATGGCAAACAAGACAGACATGGTTTCTGCCTTCATTAAACTTACAAGAGAAGTAAAACATGACTAAATAAAGTAATTATAAGTTGCAGATAAGTGCTATGAAGAAAGCAAGGAATGAACCTTAAGAATATTTGAGTGGGGCTGGGGTGGTGGCTCAGTGGTAGAGCGCTTGCCTAGCATGTGTGAGGCACTGGGTTCCATTCTCCATACCACGTAAAAATAAATAAATAAACTAAAGGTCCATCAACATCTAAAAAAATAATATCTGAGGGATGTCAGAAGGAAGAGTGTTTGATAAATGAGGAACAGCAAGTGCAAAGGATGTGAAGCAAGACTCTTGGCACTCTTGAGAAATTTTTGTTTGTTTTGGGTACTGGGGATTGAACACAGGGGCACTTAACCACTGAACCACATATCCATCACTTTTTTATATTTTATTTAGAGACAAGATCTCTCTGAGTTGCTTAGGGCCTTGCTAAGTTGCTGAGGCTGGCTTTAAACTCATGATCCTCCTGCCTCAGCCAATCAAACTGATGAGATTACAAGTGTCCACCACCTGCCCAGCATGTTGAACAACTTATGGAAGGATACTGTTTTGGACTAGCCTCCTACACTAGGCCCCAGCAGACAAAACCAAATCAGAACAGAATCATTTGTGCTAAGTGACTTAAACTGAACTCTGAAATGGGCCAGTTTTCCAAAGATGGGAGAGTCACAGCAACCAATCAGAAGGGGCCTAGTTTACCTGAGCCAGCATGACAAGTGTATCCTTCTGCTTTAGTCCTTTATTTTCCTGTAAGGAAAATAATTTCAAAACTACCAATCTGCTTTTTTGTTGACTGTTTCTGCTTTCTTTAACCCTTTTCTGCCTATAAAGCAGTCTCCACTGCTCAGCTCATCAGAACATTCATTCTACATATTCTTTTAGTTTTTTTTTTTCATTTTTATAAACCTAATGCCCATCTCAGGAGACAAGAGCTGGGGGTAGGAGGATTAAATGAACTCTAGATAGGGCAAAGGGGGAAAGGGGAGGGAAGGGAGGAGACATAGTAGTAGGAAAATGGTGGAATGCGATGGTCATCATTACCCTAAGTATATGTATGAAGACACGAAGGATGTAACTCTGCTTTGTATACAACCAGAGATATGAAAAATTGTGCTATATATGTGTAGTATGAATTGTGATGCATTCTGTTGTCATATATAACAAATTAAAATTCATAAAATGATAAAAAAATAAGAACAAAATTATGGCATTTGCCAGTAAATGAATGGAGCTGGAGAATATCATGTTGAGTGAAATAAGCCAATCCCAAAAAAAACAAATGCCGAATGTTTTCTCTGATATTAAGGATGCTGATTCATAATGGGAGTGGTGGGTGTGGCATGGGAGGAATAGACGAACTCTAGATAGGGCAAAGGGGAGGGAGGGGAAGGAAGGGTGCATGGAGGTAGGAAAAGCAGTGGAATGAGATGGACATCATTACCCTAAGTACATGTATGAAGGAATGGTACGACTCTGCATTCTGAATAATCAGAGATATAAAAAATTGTGCTATATGTATGTGTAATATGAATTGAAATGCATTCTGCTGTCACATATAACAAATTAGAATATGTTTTTTTAAAAAATAATAAACAATAATTGACACAACTGAAAAGTGCGTGAAGGTTTCTAAGTGTAGTGTAAGCCTTCTTCCCAATTCTGAACCCAGTCACACAGCTCCCTTCCCCTCATAGTTGTCTCCTGTGTGGAATGCCACAAGGAGTTGGCTTGTGAGATGGCATGCATTCACAAACATTTATTGAAAACCTAGGACTAGGGATGTGGCTCAGTGGTATTGCACTTGCCTGGCATTCATAAGGCCCTGGGTTCACTCTCCAGTACTGCTGAGAGAGAGAGAGGAGAGAGTGCTGGGAAAGGGAGGGACAGTCTACTCTTTGCCTTTGCTAGGTACCGGGGACCTTCTACACCAGATGCCATCTCTCCCCATCTTACAGTCTATTGTGTAAAGACACAAGAAAGATCTTGAGATTTAATTTACAAATATAAGAAAAAATTAGATATCAAAATAAATGAGAGTGATTTTCAATTCCAAAACATTCACACTGTCTTTAATATAATTTAAGAGCTGTATAGAGCAGGAGAGTCAATATTAACATATTTCAGGGGCATGCAAAATGCATTTTGAAGTGATCTATCTTTCTATTCTAAGTATGAAAATTCTCTAAAATAGCTTAGTGTTCTTCCCTAAGCTAGCCCTGCTCAATCAAAATTAAAAGGAAATGATTTAGACAGGGTGTGGTAACACATACCTATAATCCCAGTAACTCAGGAGGCTGAGGTAGAAGGATTGCAAGTCCAAGGCAAGCCTCAGCAAATAAGTGAGGCTCTACACAACTCAGCAAAACACTGTCTCAAAATATAAAATAAAAAGGACTGGGGAATGTGACTCAGTGATTAAGCGCCCCTGGGTTCAATCCCAGTACCAAATAAATAAATAGAAAAGAAAAAAAAGAAAACAAGAAAAAAAAAAGGAAATGCCTTAGATTATTTTTAGGTAAGAAAAAAATTAAATATAGTTCCAGGTGTGCTTTTTAAATTTTGTACCAAGTGAATGCACTACCTTTAAAATAATACACACATTTTAAAATTAGGGCGCAGGTTTTTAAAAATGGATTGAAGGGGATGGTGTTGTGGTAGAGCACTTGCCTAGCATGGGTGAGGCAATGGATTCATTCCCCCTCAACACATAAAAATAGAAACAAATAAAATAAAGCTCTCCATCTACAACTAAAATAAATAAATAAATAAATGTGTGTGTGTGTGTGTGTGTGTGTGTGTGTGTTTTAATGGATTGAAGGTAGGTGGGAGGAATTAGGGGTCCTGCCTCCATCCACTGGGAGAAAGGACGACCCAGTTCTGAAAGAAGAATCCCAGGGATCCTTTGATTTTAATACCAGAATCCCACTAACTAGCATGGAACTTTGAGAAACTGATTTATTATTCCCTAGTCTGAAGTCAATCCTCTATCAAATAGGGACGACTACATCTTTCCTACCTCCCTACTGGGCTGTAAAATAGCCAGAGCCCTTACCTTATTTTCCTGAGAAACACCTACTCATCCATGAAGCACCATTCGAACATCACCTCCTCCCTGAAGCCTTCCTAGGCATTCCTGGACAGAAGGAGTTAGTGGTTTCATCTCTGGGTTTCAGAAAGAGATATCTCTAGCATTCGCCCTGTTTGCTTGCATAGTTGTACTTCTTTCAGTTTCTCCCAGGGCCAGGAAGATATTTTTAAAAAGAGTTGGAAGGGCTCAAGGGGTCACCAGTTACTAATTAGGAGTTCTAAGAATATTTGTGTAATGAAGGGTAAATGAATGATATATTTTTCTTTGCCAGCATTTGTACATGCTTCAGACATGATTCTGTAAAGAATACGGTTTCTCTTTTTAGTAACAACGTTCCTGGGAATAAAATCATAAACAATACAAGTATGTTGTGTTAGTTTGATGAAAATACTTTTCTTTTCCTTTCAAAAACTTTCAATTCCTTTGGGGTGTCTTTTCAATAAAAGAAAAGGTTTTTAAAGAAGTCTGAGACAGGGCTGGGGATGTGGCTCAAGTGGTAGCGCGCTCGCCTGGCATGCGTGCGGCCCGGGTTCGATCCTCAGCACCACATACCAACAAAGATGTTGTGTCCACCAAGAACTAAAAAATAAATATTAAAAAATTCTCTCTCTCTCTCTCTTCTCTCACTCTCTCTTAAAAAAAAAAAAAAAAAAAAAAAAAAAAAAAGTCTGAGACAGGGCTGGGGATGTGGCTCAAGCGGTAGCGCGCTCGCCTGGCATGCGTGCGGCCCGGGTTCGATCCTCAGCACCACTTACAAACAAAGATGTTGTGTCCGCCGAGAACTAAAAAATAAATATTAAAAATTAAAAAAAAAAAAAGTCTGAGACAATGCTCGCTGTAGTCTCCGCATCTTATTTTATCTTTACCCAAGTATCTGGCTCTTTAAAAATACTTTAAGATGCTCAACGGAGGTTTGCTGTAAGAATGAATAGTCTAATTCTTTAAATGATGCCAAACAAACCCAAGCCTTTATGGGCTCTTCCTAGTACTGGAAACGTTTGTGTGAGATCCAGATGAGGAAAATAAGGGGCAAAAGTGGACGGGGAAACATCGCTGTTGTAGTTCCAGGCAGGTTAATTTGGCTGTTTTGAAACTTTTCTTTCAGATATCACCAAATTACTAACGGTGGTGATGCGGTCAGATCTGATACTGGGGGTTATTTTCGGAGCTGCCCCCTTTCCACGCTTTTCTTTATTTCTCAGTGGCCCGTGGAGCCCAGCATTTCCACGGCGGTGCTTTGATTCTGTGGCCCCCTTCCCTTGCCGCGAGAGGCCGAAGCAGACACCCGACGGTGCCCAGCATCTCCTAGCAGGAGCCTGGAAGACACGCGTACAGCCCCGGGCACCCGGACGTTTTAGCGCGAGAAGAGGAAGCGCAAGGACTCCCGCCCGCCGACTCTGCCGCGCAGGCGTGCTGGCTGCTTCGGACCGTTGGGCCACTGGGACCTAACGTCACCGGAACTCGTAACTGGCGGAGTGCAAGCGGCGGAACAGAATGGTTCACGTACCGCCCCGCCGTGAGGCACAGCTGAGAGGCGGAAGTTAAGGGTACTGATGCAGCTGGGGGAACTTTGCCTGGATCGCACTTTCCTGTTCGCTACTCCGCCCCCGCTGGAGGGGCTGAGCTCTGGGATTCAAGATGGAGTCGCTGAGTCGAGCTGGGCAGGAGATGAGCCTGGCGGCCCTGAAGCAACACGACCCCTACATCACCAGCATAGCAGACCTCACGGGCCAGGTCGCTCTGTACACCTTCTGCCCTAAAGCCAACCAGTGGGTGAGTGAGGTTTATCCCTAGAAGACGCCAGTCCGGTTGCTGCCGCCTCTTAAAGGGACAGCGCAAGCTGCCTGGGGTGGGGGGCAAAGCAAGAGGCCAGGGCGGTGGAGGCGAGGCCAGGAACTGGCCAAGAGCCGGACCAGGGCCTCAGGGGTGTCGGCAGCGCGCGGGGTTAGGCGGAAGGAGTGAAAAAGTAGGCCCGAGACATCTCAGGGAAAAGCCGCTGGAGGCGGGGGGGATTGGAGCAAGATCAGTCCCTTGGGGTCAGGTCTGAGGACGTGGGCGACTTGCCTTCTTTACATATGCATTAGGGAATATGAGACCGGTAGGACGAAGAGATGCCTGAAAGCTTATGTTTGAAGCTTCGAGGATTATTAGATAAATTATATATACATAATCTAAAAATGAACACTCCTTCTCTCCCCCAACAGACATACACGTGAGCCCTCTTCCCAGAGGTCATTAGGATTTGAAATTTGAAATCCATTTAGTTTGAGTGAGTTTGGCTTTAATTGAACTACACTGTATTTCCAGAATTTTGGAAAAGATTTCAAACAATTAAGGAAGGGGCTTCTATGTTAATTGGATTCCCTGGAGACCTTTTACAGGGAAAGGAGACCAATGATGTCACCTCTGAATGCTGCCTTCAAACTAAGTACTTACTGGCTTTTTGTGCACCAGAGAAGATCCAAAAAGTTGTATTAAGTCTGTTCACTGACTTTTGTTAACTCTTGCTTGAAGCTTCGTTAGTTGTTTACATAACATAAGTTCCCCGTTTTTTGTGATTGACCCTTTCTAATTAACTCTTTCAGCTATAGGCTTTACACCGGTAAAATAATTCATAAATGTTGGTTAGATTAAATTCATCAATGGCATTCACATTTCAATGAGAAATCCTTAAACAAAACTGAAAAGATTATCGTAATATGTTTTTTACAACATACAAATGCATTAGAATTTTTAAACTGTGGAGTTTGTTTAAAGTAAGAAATACAAGCTACAAAGACCTCAATTGAAAAATAAGCTGCTATTTGCTTATTTGCATCATGACACATAGGGGATAATCAAAATCTTCTCTGTTATTTTATACTGAGTTATAACTTTGCACAATGTTTTTTGGGGACAAATTTTCTTTTACTGTGAGGCAATTATCAGTTTCTGTTTTTCTTAATTTTTTTGTTATTTGTAAATGGACACGATACATTTATTATTTTTTTTTTTATGTAGCGCTGAGGATCAAATCCCATGCTTCACACATGCTAAGCTAGTGCTCTACCACTGAGCCACACCTTAATCCCAATTATCAGTTTCTCATACTTTTTTTTTTTTGGTACCAGGGATTGAACCCAGGGGTGCTTAATCACTGAGCCACATCCCCAGTCCTTTTTTATTTCTTATTTCAGGACAGGGTCTCACTAAGTTGCTGAGGCTGGCTTTGAACTTCTAATCCTCCTGCCTCTGCATCCCAATTTACTGTGATTATCAGTGTCCACAAGCACACCCAGCTACTAATAACATTTTTAAAGGCAAGAAAAGGCCTCAGTCCTTAGGAAAGAAAAGTGTCACCATGGTATTTAAGCTAAGGTAATATTCTTTGAAGAAGTCAAGACAACAATTTATTTTTAATTCCAACAAATTCAGTTTGCTATGAATAACATTAAAGTTTTAAAAGTTTGCTAGTACTGGGGTTGTGGCTCAGTGGTAGAGTGCTTGCCTAGCATGTGTGAGACACTGGATTCATTTCTCAGCACCTCATATAAATAAGTGAATAAAATAAAAGTCCACACATCTAAAAATAAATAAATAAATAAGTTGTTAGTTACATTAAAATTCTTACAACCAATCTAGACTGTGAATTGCAGACTGGTAGGATGATTTACTTTTGAAAATGAAACAGTGTAACTGTTTAAAAAATCTAAATAAGCTCTTGTAGCAAAGAAAAAGTGGTAATGAGTTGCTTTCTTAATCATATTTTCACTTAAATTTAATTTTTTTCTTAGAGACCTATAGTGATTACTTAAGGCAGATTATAGTTTCAATATCCATAACTCTTCAACAGTTCTAAAAATAACAAACTGTTTGATAGTTATTCTTAACTAACCACAAAATTTGTTACTCTTAAAAAATACCAAAAATCCCTCAATGATGAAACAAAGTATCCTGTAAGAAAATTTCATTTCTTTTCTATTAATTTTTATAAACTTTAAAATAAAAGTTAAAAGTTAATTCTATAGTTTTGTCCTTTATTAGTTAAACAGGAAAAATGTTGCAGGTATAAATATGTTCCTGGTTTAAACATTGCATATGTATGCATATGTATGCACTAATAACACTGAATGGATACATGAGAAACTGGTAATAGCAATTTGTGGAATGAGAAGGAGACTTCCTATTCAAAAGTGTGGTAAATATAACATGTTGATTTTAAACATGAAGCATTTTTTCTCCATTGGGACTTTTGGAGTTGGATTTTAAGAAACAAACTAATTGATTCATTATCTGTTACAGGAGAAGACTGATATAGAAGGGACCTTATTTGTATATCGAAGGTAAGCTTTTAAAAAAAAAAATCTAATGATGGGGGACTAGGAATATAGCTCGGTATTAGAGCGCTTACCCAACATGCATGAGGCCCTAGGTCCAATCCTCATTACTACAGATAAGTAAATGAAATACAATGGGGAGCAATGTCATGTGAAGTGGTTCATTTCTGTTTATTTATCTTTGGAATTTTCCTTCTTATTCCCTTCAATTTTTCATCCACTCCTAGCTGTGAGATTCTAACCTAACTATTTCCCTTCTCTTATCCTTCCTGTGATTCAGAATAAACAGAACTAGAATTTATTTAGGAGTCTAGCAAAATCATTACAAAATAGAATGCATTTTTGAGTGATGAATGAATCTGAAACAGATGCCTGCCTCTCATTCCCTATATTTAAAAAGGACATAAAACAATATATCCAAGTACACAGACACACATATGAGAGAAAGAGTTTATATATAAATTAGTTCTATAAAGTAAGTAGTTGAGAGTTGATCTCTGTGTTCTGTAGTTTGTTTTGGGGGTTTTGTTTGTTTGTTTGTTTAACTAAGGATTGAATCCAGGGGCACTTTAACACATTTTGTGAATTTTGGTTAAAAGTGTACCAGATAGCACTTAGTATAGAATCACTTAATATAGAAGAAACTGGATTTGAAATCAAAAAACCTAAAATTAAATTCCATTTATATTATTTGGGTAACTGGGCGTAGCCATTAATCATTAGCTTATTTCCTAATCTGTAGAATAAAATTCTGTTACCTCCCCATGTATGTCACTGAGAAACAGTAAAATATTAGATACATGTGAGGAAGATCCAAAGGATTGTGTTCTCCCATTATGGGAACTAATACACTTCTTATTGTAGGAGTCAGGTCTTTTCCATCTAATTCAGAAGAACTATGTAAAGACATATTTGGTGTTAAGAAAAACTATTATTGTAGTGGTAGACATCATTATAGCCAATTCTGTACCATATTTAAAATAAGTGATACTTTTTCCAGCAAATATTTATCATACTTACTATGTGTCTATCTTTGGGAAGCATCTGTGAAAAAAAATAAGACAGAAATCCCCATTTACATACAGCTTACATTCTAGTTGGAGGAGGAAGCCAATAAAAATAAAAAATAAGTGGAATGGATGAAGAGGGAAAAGTCAGGGATATTTAGGTTGGGTAGTATTAAAAATGGTAGTTCAGATAGGCTTCATTGAGTAGGTAATATTTGAGCAAATGCTCAAATAAGATAGCTGTGATTTGGGGGTACTGGTCCAGACAGAGGTCTTTAGGAAGAAGCACTCCTGCAAAGAGAGGAGAGCCCAATGTGGCTGGAGCAGGGGAAGCAAGAAAAGAGAATCAGAGATTGAAGTGGGGGTGGAGAATTGGGGGTATGTCTTGTTGGTCTTAGTAAGGACTTTGGCCTATATTCTAAGAAACTAAATCCTAAAACTTCTGAGCAGGGATATACAAGGTGACTTAAATTTTTTGTTAATGGTTTTAAGTGTGATATTATATAATGTCCTAATGTATTCATTTTTTTAATGAAAATAAAGAGGAAATAATATTTCTGCAAATTAAAATGTAACTATGGATTTTCTTCTATTAAATCTCAGGTCAGCTTCACCTTACCATGGTTTTACCATTGTAAATCGACTGAATATGCACAATCTAGTTGAACCAGTGAATAAAGATTTGGAGTTTCAGCTTCATGAGCCATTTCTTCTGTATAGAAATGCAAGCTGTGAGTATATATGTTTATATTTAAGTCAATGACTAATCTCAGTGTATTATTTTTGGAGTTTGAAACTAAAATACAAAATGTGGACTACACTCTGTTTTATGATTATAAATGAGTCTCTTGGTAAGATCAAATCTTTTGTCCTTGACTCTAAAATTGGAAATACTTTCTTGTATATAATAACTTATGTTATTTTAGCTAGCTATACTATTATTAGCCTTCTGTTTTGTTTGTTTTTTGAAAATAAGTTTTACTCCTTTGTTTTTGTTATAGCACTGGACTCTTAGCTGCCCATGCCCCTGAGCAACAGAACTTAGTTGAGGAAACACAAGATGGGAATACATACTTAAACTTCTTTCCACAAAGAAAGTATGGGCTTTTATGGGGCTGGGGTTGTAGCTCAATGGTAGAGCACTTGCCTAGCACATGTGAAGTACTGGGTTCGATCCTCACCACATATAAATACATAAATAAATAGATAGATACAATTTTAAAGAAAAAAAATAAATAAATAAAATAAAAGTATTGGGCTGGGGCTGGGGCTTAGTGGTAGTGCACTTGCCTCGAACATATAAGGCACTGGGTTTGATCCTCAGCAGCACATAAAAGTAAATAAATAGAGGTATTGTGTCCAATTACAACTAAAAAAAAAAAATTTTTTTTTAAATGTAACCTATGTGGGGTAGGCAGGTCAACTGAGACTCATAAATGCATGAGAGACATTCAGTTGGAGAATGAGGATTATCATCTTTTTCTGGTTCCTAACCCAGGGTCTTTTCAGACATTTTATAGACTCTAATAATGATTAATGCAGTCAGCAAAGTTAGAGTGACCTTTTCCTTTTCAAGAAAGAAAAGTACAGAAATCTAGACAGTAATCTAGGACTGACAAAAATGTCAATATTCTATAACTCTGACCCTATCAGAGATTAATTTATTATAATAAGACTAAATCATTGGAAGTATTTATTATTGTGTTAATTAGAGTATTCTTGGGGAGAAAAATGAACTGATGCATTTTATTTTAGAAATTTAAAAAATATATATATTTATTTTTTAGTTGTAGTTGGACACAAATACCTTTATTTTATTTATTTTTATATGGTTGCTGAGGATCGAACCCAGGGCTTCACACGTGGCTAGGCAAGCACTCTACCACTGAGCCACAACCCCAGCCCTAGAGAGATTTTTAACAAGAGATAGAAACAAAGGTTTTCTTAGTGACTCAAGTATAATGATGCACACCTGTAATCCCAGCAACTCAGAAGCCTGAAGTAGGAGAATTTTAACTTTGAGGCTAGCCTCAGCAATTTAGCAAGACCTTGTCCAAAAATAAAAAGGGCCAGGCATGGTAGCTCACGACTGTAATCCCTGCAGCTCTAGAGACTGAGATAGGAGGATCACAAGTTCAAAGCTAGCCTCAACAACTTAGTGAGACCCTGTCTCAAAATTTAAAAAAAAAAAATAGGTTGGGGATGTCACTGAGTGGCTGGGTTCGATCCCTGGCACCAAAAAATAGAAATAAAAATAAAAACGGATGGGGGTGTAGCTCAGTGGTAGTGCATTCCAGGGTTTATTCCCAGTAATGGAGGGGAAGGGGGTTTTTTTAGTTGAATGAAAACTCACTTAACTAGGTCCTTCTTTGGGGGAAAGTATTTAAAGAAATAGCTGTATTCAGAAGTGACAAAACAACAAGCAGTGATTTGGAGAGTGTTGAAGTCTTTAAGTGTATGTTTTGTCTACCTCATCTTTAAAGTAGAAAATAGACTTATCATGTCAGCAAGCTATTGAGTTGTTTAGGGATTTGTTCTTTAAATAAAAAGTTAATATCTGATTGTGCATAGGAGTAATTATACCTGATTCTGTAGCTATTCTTTTGTCCTTCTCCCATGGGAAATGCCACCAAGACACCTGACCCATTTAATTCAAATTACACCTTCATATCCAGCTTTTTTTCATTCAACTTTTAGAGTCAATGTAATAGAAAAATGAACTATAAATGTTTCTAGTTCTAATTATTGGTCCTTCTTTGTTTATTTTAGTTTTTCTGCATTTATAAAAAGTACCTACCCACTCCACTCCCAAGAAAAAGGTAAAATCATACAGAGAGAATGCTTTTATTAACCAAGGTCTTAGGTTTGGAGATTCTCTCAAATCTTTCAGAAACACTATATTTTCATTCTTTACAAGGGCCTTTTAACAGCCACAAAAGGCTTCATTGGGATTTCAGTAAATAATGGGGAGGTTGCAGATTCTCTAGTATTGAGAAATGTTCTGATCTCTTTACTTCTGATTCCCAACTTATAGACTGAGGAAACAGAGAACTTAGAGACATTTAGAAACTTGTTCAGGATTTGCAGACGTAATAAGTGAAAGACCCAGTACTCAAAACTAGGGCTGTTTGTCTTCAAAGTCAATCCTTTCTACTCTACTGCAGCAATGAAATTATATAATTCATCAGTACACCTTCCATAGCAGTACTATCCTGTAGAACTCTGCAAAGACAGAAAATTTCTGTATCAGCACTGTCCAATAGAGTGACTGATCACTAAGTGCCTGAAATGTGGCTGCTAGTATAAATGAGAGAGAATCTTTTTTTAGTTTATTTAATCCTTTTGAATTTATACAGCTACGTGCACTAGTAGTTACCACATTGGACAGTGGAAATCTAAAGCATGAATTTGTACTCTATCTAACATACCCTTTGTTGTATAATACCTAAATTGCACAAACTACTTGGGACACTTTGGGTTAGTTTTTGTTGTTGTTGCTGTTTTTTCTTTTTTTGTTTGTTTGGTTGGTTGGTTGGTTGGTTTCTGTACCAAGAATCAAACCCAGGGGCTCTTTACGACTGAGCTACATCCCAACCCTTTTTATTTTTTATTTTGAGACAAGATCTCGCTAAGTTGCTGAGCCTGGCTTTGAACTTGCAATCCTCCTGCCTCAGCCTCCCAAGTTGCTGGGATTGTCAGCGTGTGCTGCCATGCCCAGATTAGGGTTAGTTCTTATGCCTCTCATTTAAAACATTCCTTTTTGAAATTTTATAAATGATTTCTAAATAGAAAGCTGTAGAATATATTCCTGAGGGTGGTTTTGCCATGGTAACACTTCTTTGGCATGAAATTTAGTTTGCAGACAAGAATTCTATTCTAGGCTTTGCCATTTTGCTGGCTGTAACCTGAGATAAATCACTTAAGCCACTGATCTGACCTGTTTATCCTAAAAGGGCATCATGAATATAAGATATTTTTGTCAGCCAAATACCTTTTAAATGCAAAATATCAAAGACTTTGTCTCCATCCTAAACTCAAGCCAAATGATCTTATTAGTATGGTCAAGGTTGTCTTATAACCCAGGCCTCCAGTGTGCTTCTGACTAGTACCATGGACAAGCTAGGGACTCCAATATCTATCTACCTCTGTACATCTCCCCCCAACCTCTTCCTCTCTCTGCGGTGCTTCTCAAATTCAGGGCTTCATACATGGTAGGCAAGTGTTCTACAAGTGATCTACATCCCTAGCCCACTTTCTCTTTATAAATATTTCAAATGTTGTAGGGTTCGTTACCAGGCAGCCTGAGGCATGCATGATAAGTTGAAAAAGTCTGTTAAACATGAAAAATTTTTCAGAAAACTTTTTGGGAGCTTGGGGTTTACTGGAAATCCAACATAGGCCTCTTTGCATGCTAGGCAAGCGCTCTACCACAGAGTTACATCCCCCAAAATATTAAAAAAAAAAAAATGCAAACTGATCACAAGAGCACACATCTGTATTTGCAGTCATTTGGGAGTTTGCAGCTGGCCTGGGCAACATAATGAAACCTGGTCTCAACATCAAAACAGAACAAAAACAGTTCTTCCCAATGGATTATGGTGTTACAAAGATCTTTTGGTTTATGAATCTGCATACTACCATCAATCTAGTGATCTGTTTTCACTTGTAAATTCAATCCATTTTACTAACTAATTGGATTATAAAACCACTCCATAGAGACTTCTATGATTTCTATGATAGGCACATCAAAGAAAATATTCAGTTCCTGTCCAGTAGTATCTTACACAGACATTTAGAAACACAATCTAGAATGCATAGCATAGTTGAAGAGAGAGTAGGGGCCAGCATGAGAGTGAAAACTTAAAGCTAAAATCGGAGACATAGAAGCTGACATTAGTTGTCAGCTATTATGGGGTTCTTGAAGATACACGCACTCCATAATATTAGGCTGCCGTTGTGCAACAAAGTAGAGAGAGAACTAAGACCCACAAACCAGCATATAACTAAATCTCCTAATTAGTTCTTAGCAATTAATTGGGAAGTATCTGCCCCCCCAATCTAGGGAGATGGCAACCACGTTTATCTCAGTCTGAATTATGGGTAAGAAGGAAAATGTCATCCTTGAAAATTGTAACCATGAATTTTTTTCTCATACAGATTTGATATTCAAGTTAAACTGTTCATTTGGTATAATTTCTTACTTAGGCAAAGAAATTAACATAAAATTGCCTCAGTTGGTAAGTTCTCTAGGATACCTACAGAAGCAAAAGTAAAACCTTTTTATAAGATATAATTCTTTTTTTTTTTAATAACCTATGGTATTTTTTTTAAACATTTATTCTTTAGTTGTAGGTGGACACAATACCTTCATTTAATTTTTTTGTGATGCTGGGGATCAAACTCAGTGCCTCACGCATGCTAGGCGAGTGCTTTTCATCTGAGCTCCAACCCTAGCCCCTTACAAGACACAGTTCTTAACCTAGTTTGCCCAGAAATTTCACAGATAAGCTTCATTTAGTTCAAAATTACTAAATGTGCAAGAAAACAATTCCCAGTGAATGAAAGGCAGTAAATATATAACATAACAGCAGGATTAGGCAACACTTTACAAAAAATTTAGTTAACAGATGATCAGGTATACACTTTAATGAATGCAACTATCAAATATAGATTATAAAATGAAGCAAAAGGAAATAAAAAATATAAGATCAAATGCTACTTTAAAATAACAGACTAAGTAAAACTTATAGAAATTGAAATTTTAATTACGGAAATAAACTCTACCTGGATTCAACAGTTAATTAGTAACAGGTAAAGAAAACTAGTGAACTAGAAGAAAAATCTAGAAATACACAATGTATTCCCAAAAGCAGGGGCAGATGGCAAGGGAGAGAATGGAAGTAAGACAAAGAGGATAGAATTAAAGTCTAATATATAATGGATACAAATTTTAAAGTAATAAAAGTAGATTTGAGAGAGGCAATATTTGAATAGATTATGATTTAAGTTTTCAGAATTCCTAAAAGGAATAAGCCTTAATAACAATAAAATGGGCCCAAAGCATGAAAAATAGAAATACACGCCTTAAAAAATATTAAAGGCAAGGAGACAGAAACTAAAGGCTACTTGAGATAGCATATTTATAAAGGAACACCAGTCAGGCTAACACATACTCCACAGAGGACTGAGGAGAAAACAACCAACAAATCAGAAATTCAAGACAATATAGATATTTTCAACAAGAGCAGAACATTTGTCTCCAGCAGATCTGGCTATAAGATCTTCTAAAGCAGCTTTCTGCAGCAGTGAGCACTAGCCATGTGTGGCTGTTGAGCTCTTGGAATAGTGCTAGTGCAGCAGTAGCTCAGTTTTAAATCTCATTTCCTTTTATGCATCTGTTTGACATCAGTTAACTTAAGCTTAATAGTGTAATTCCAATGGATATATTCCAAAAAGAAAATGGAACATGGAAGGAATGAGATATAAGAAACAATAATAAGCACAGGGGGCACAAATAAAGATAAACATTGACTATAAAACAAAAAAATTATAGTTTTGGTATTAAGAAACAAGGTGAGGGGGATAGTAGAGGATAGGAAAGGCAGCAGAATACAACAGACACTAGTATGGCAGTATGAAAAAAGGTGAATGTGTAACCAATGTGATTCTGCAGTCTGTATATGGGGTAAAAATGGGAGTTCATAACCCACTTGAATCAAATGTATGAATTATGATATGTCAAGAGCTTTGTAATGTTTTGAACAACTAATAAAAAAAAGAAAGAAAGAAACAAGTGAAACTGGATTGGTGGTATAGCCCAGTGATGATATACTTGCTTAGCATCAGCTAGGACCTGGGTTTGATCCCCAGTACCCACAAAAATAATAAAATTAAAATATTGCAGTTAACTACTATAGAACAAAAGTAGGATACCTTAACTTTCACCCTGTATACCAAAAAAAAATGAATTCCAGGTTACCATTTTCACTCTTGAGAGGTGTCCACAGAAGTAGCAATCAAAGGACACCTGGTATTGGTCTTGGGGAAAAGTACTTTCTAGGAGAAAAATAGTGAAGCCCAAAAATAAAATGGCAGAAATAAGAAAATCAGTAATTAGAATAAATGCAAATTGAACTAAATTTGCCAGCTAAATGAGATTGGATAAACATAGAATTTGCCTATATGCAGTTTGTTAAAAGTAGGGGTAGAATGAGACATATCAGGCATATGTTAACCAAAAAAGGCTGATGTAACTATGTTAATCATTACTGACAAAAAGCATCAGTAGGGATAAATGTTAAATACATGAAGATGAAAGGAATAAATAAT
This sequence comes from Urocitellus parryii, assembly GCF_045843805.1. Lineage (NCBI taxonomy): Eukaryota > Metazoa > Chordata > Mammalia > Rodentia > Sciuridae > Urocitellus > Urocitellus parryii. The sequence goes on along the minus strand of NC_135533.1, from coordinate 170,579,251 downwards.
CTAGAAGATTTGAGTTAGTACATACCTAATATATATCACAATTATAAATTGAATGTTGAAAATCCCTAATCAAAATGGGAAACTTTAACTGACCACTTTAATAATTGACAGATAAAGCAGAGAATTTAATGTTATGGAGGGGTGTGCTTATGCTATCCAACCCAAGAATTTAGGAAGTAAAAAAAAAAAAATCTGAGTAAAGATTAAGGAAAATAAAGATGAGGGTAGAAATTAATTGCAGAAAGTAGAGATGACAGAAGAACAATAGATCAGATTGACACATCAACAATATAAAACAAGAAGAGGAGCCAGGTGCTGCCTGTAATTTCAGGTATTTAGGAGACAGAGGAGAATCAGAAATTTGAGGTCAACCTCAGCAACTTAATGAGACACTGTCCCAAAATAAAAAAATAACAAGGACTGGGAATGTAGCTCAATGGTAGCATGCACTCATGAGTTAGATCCCTAATACTGTAACAAAACAAAACCCAAAAAAGGTGAGAAGAGTCACAATAGGCAATATTTGGGAATAAAAATATATTTCTATTGCAATTAAAAAATATATGTGCATTTTTTAAAAAAACAGAAACCAATAGGAAACACTTTTTGTCCATACATTTAAAACTCAGATGATAAGAAGTTTGGTAGAAAAGCACAATTTAACAAAAACATCCGCAGGCATAAATGTATCTGGATGGACTCATAAACAATAAAATAATTGGTCTATGATAGTTTAAAAATCTCTCCTATCACATCTAAAGAAAATGCTGAGAGAAATTTTCTATTCAATAAGTGGTACTAGGATAGTTCTTTATATAGAGAATGGCCTCTAAAAGTCAGATATAGCATCTATACATTTCTTGTCCTGTCTTCACAGGAAACTAGTCTCTGGGCATTCTGTGGTGAAAGTATTATATTTGTATTTACTATTTCTTCAGCAAGGTTGGTGAGCACCTGTTTCAAGCAACATGCCTCACTATGTTTCTCCTAGAAGGTGCTTTTCCCCAAGACCAGAGTCAGGTGTCCTTTTTTGCTACTTCTTTGGACACCTCTCAAAGTGAAAGTGGTAACCTGGAATTCGTTTTTGGTATATAGGCTTCTTCTCACTTAATTATGAAATGCCCCCAAGAATATTCTGTAAGGTAAGTTTAGAACAATTTTTTATTTTTAATCTAAAACTTGGCATGTGAAGCTAAGAATAAAAGCAAACACAACTGGGTTTTTGTTTTGTTTTTTTAATTTTCTTTCTCACAGTTAGATAATCTACAATGTAACCTGGTTAATTGAAAATATTAAGATACAGGTTTGTGATACCATCAAGCTCTGTAATAATAGTTCTATTGAATTTTCTTAGAAAACTATAAGCAGAAGTCATTAAAAGTGTATTGGAGCTCTTAGTGTTAGAACTCTGCCTTCCTAGTAAGGTTCAAAACTCTTTAGTGAAATATGCTACTACATTAAGCCCAGAGCTATTCATGTTTATTCTTAATCACCATGGATTAACTATGAAATTTAGTATATAAGGTCTGTATTTTGAGGGTTATCAGTTGTTCATTTGAACAATTATCCTAATAATCGTGAAAATCAGATCTGCCAAAGAGATGTAAAGATATTGATGTGGTTTTTTCTTTTGTTATTTTTAGCAGCAAAACTTATTCATAAATTCAAAAAAAATAAAGTCTAGATTTTCCTCTTTTCAGTCCTAGCTTTATTCTATCTTAAGGAAAGCGTGTGATGGTAATTTTAGTCAAAAGAGAAGCAATTATTTTATTTTATGTACATGTTAGACTTCGTCTCTTTTTACCAGAAGGTAATTATTTTAACAAAGACAACTTTTTAGGTTTCCTCTATCTAACACCTTAAGACAGGTTATCTCTCACCAAAGGCCTCTTTTCTCATTAAAAAATTTTTTTTTAATATTTTTTAGTTGTTGATGGACCTTTATTTTATTTATTTATTTATATGTGTGCTGAGAATTGAACCCAATGCCTCACACATTCGAAGCAAGCTCTCTACCACTGAGCCATAACCCAGCCCTTAAAATGTTTTCTATAATCCCAAAGTACTTTGGGAAAATTTAACGAACAAAGTCCTTTTTTGGTTTTTCAAAAGAACCCAAATATATCCTGAATTTTATTTTACCTTGACACTTATAAACTGAACACTCTTTAGTTTCTATAAAACACTTTGGAAATAATCATTTATAGGTAAAACTGAATCTGAAATTTCTTGAAGAAAGCATTGATACATAGCTACTGGTCTAGTGTGTTACTTTTTAGTCTGCTTTACCTAACAAAATAGAAAATAAAACACAATTACTGTTTAGTATTTTTAAAACTTACCTGAAAAATCCTGGGAGAAGTACCCCTTTGTTTCCGCTTCACTTATAACTTTTCCTTTATATCGGGCATCAGTCTCTTGATGGAGAGCATTTTTAATTAAAATTAGATCACTAGAAAAAGTAGGGAGGTTCATTTCCATAGTGTTGAAAACACAGCTGCCAAATGGAAAGTTTTAGTAGGAGAAATGCTGTAGTGTGTGCTTTTTCTGTCTCTCTGCTTGTCCTTTCTCAGTTCAAGGGCAAGACTCAGAACAGTAGAGATGGTAGGTGGTTGTTGGCATTTGGAACAAATCTTCAGACTTAAAGCACAGTGCAAGAAATTTCCTTGCAAGATGAGTTTATAATTTGTCAAGTCAAAAAATGTGAGTTCTACCTCCAAACTGAAAGAGGAATTTATAAACAGTAAGAAAAGTTCTGGGGTTCATCCTTTGTGATCTTTCAGTTCAGCACAGTGCTGTTTTTGTAGCCTAAAGAAAGGCAGTCTTCTACCATCAGCTGCGACACTGCTGTTGTTGGTATGATCCTGTAATCAGTGAAGGAGAAAGGATCTGTGGCAACTGCATTAGTCCAGCCTCCTGGACCAAGATAAGGAAAAAAGCCTCGCTATTGCCACATGTGTAGATTAAAGGGGTGAAAACACCATGAGAACATACAGTGACTTAGACTGAAAATGTTGATTCTGTGGTGCTCTGAGGTCAGACATTTTAAAAATAAGAACTACTTCTGTCTCATTATAGACCACTACTTAGTATTCTAGTAGAACCTCTACCAAGTACCTTCTTGGTAACTTTGAGTCCGTGAGTATTTAAAAATTTCCAAAATAACTCCTTTTCATTATGTTCACTAATCACTAGCTTCCCTCTCCCACCCATCCCCATGCCCCCACCAAGATGTTATCAGATAAAAGCAATTTTTATCTTTTGTTTTGCTATCTTAATTGTAAAGATTTTATAAGCTAATCATACATGCAATTAATCCCTTTTAGATAATTATCACATTAATATTTAATACTTTTAATGTTTATTCTTTGAGAATTTACAAAGGAAACCACAATTACATATTCAGTGACATATATATTAACATGTACATAAATTTTCACCTTGAATTTATACTGTGAAGTTCACTGTGATTGGAAAAATTGAAATACAGAATAACCACTAAATCTGGAGTGGACAGTATAAACCTCAACCCTTCAAGTTCAGTGCCCTGAGAAATCCACATAGATCCAAGTTACTCACAAAGTCATTATGTCCAGGTATGCCCAGATTTTTAAAGGAACACATAGCATTTGCTCCCAACATTTCCCTTCCCTTCTCTCCCTCCCTCCTTCCCTCTCCCTCCCTCTCCCTCTCCCCCCCTCCCTCCCTTCCTCTCTCTCTCTCTCTCTCTCTCTCTCTCTCTCTCTCTCTCTCTCTCCCCTCCTCTGTGTATGTCTCTCTCTTTCTTCCTCCCTCTCCATGTGTGTCTCTCTCTTTCTCCCTCCCTCTCTTTCTTTCTCCCTCCCTCCCTCACAGACACACACCAGGATTTTTTAATACCCTTATAGGCATTTGTACTTAAAACTCTGATTTAAATCATCTCTTAGTAAATTGATGGGAAAATGTAGGATGTTAGAAGTTAAGGAAAAAAGTCCCCCTGCACACACCCATACCTTTCTTATTTTATAGTCCAATCTGTTTCCCAAAGCCTAAGAAACTGGAATTCAACTTCATGGAGGCCAAAGGACATGCTTTTCACCCTTTATCTCTCTCTTACGATACATAAAATTGTGGTGGTTGATGTGTCCAGCATTGTGTCACATCCAGTCATTTATAGTGTATGCTTCTCCTGCCTGAAGGAGCAGTGAGTACCCATACAGTTGTGACTATAAATTCTTAACAGCTGAGGCAAAACCCTTGTGTGATTTACTGTTTTATTTGGGGTTGCCCATTTCTTCATTATTCGAAGAATAAAATTTGATAAATAAAAATTATCAACCATGGGCTGGGGTTGTGGCTCAGTGGCAGAGCTCTTGCCTGGCACATGTGAGGCACTGGGTTTGATCCTCAGCACCACATAAAAATAAGTAAACAAAATAAAAATATTTAAAAAAAGAAAAAGAAATGATCGACTATAATGTTGTTGGATTTACTTCCCTAATACTCAAACAAGTTCAGTGGTCATTCCATGTGTCTGAATCCTATTACTGAGATTATAATGTTGGGGGGGGGGACTGAAAGCAGTATTTCTGATAAATATCTTCTGACTTAATTTGATTTAGAGAGATGTTACCAAGTTTTAATAATATAAACTAAGGAGCTTGCAGAATAGCATATTAAAATTATAGAAGTCTCTTAAGTGTTGTTCAATAAGTAGATACTACCACTTAAATTTTAGAAATTGAGCTCTCTCTCTCTTCCACATTAGTGTTCAGTGATGTTCTGAGATGAGGGGGCTTTTGGGGGGCTAAAAAGGGTAAGCTGCTAAAGTATCAGAACCATATTTACCAGCCTTACTTGTAGATCCATAGCATCTTCTTGCCCAAGTGTTTGCATCCTACCAAAATCTCCTCTTGGGATTGTAAGACTGTCTTGTCTGTCTCCTGTGTGTGAGAGTTGGTGTGTGTTTGTTCTACCCGCTATCCTAGATCCTTTTTCCCTTTCCTACTTTTCCCCAAGCTTTTGGTGTTCATGGAGAGCCATCAGGCTTATTGTTGTGTTAAAGGAAATGATCTGTCAAGGTACAAGCATTTGCTTTGTCATTAGTCTGATAAGCATGTTTATATAGCTGCAGTATTGCATGTTTTATATCAGAAGAAAGGTCCTTCTGATTATAAAAGTAATATAAAAGCATATTTGACTATACTCAAAGCCAGTTATCTTGTTTTTGTTTTCTGGTGTAGATCTTTTTCATTATCTTTAGAAGTATTATAACTCTTATCACCACCACCAAAAGGCTTTATTAGACCCCCCCTTTTCTGCTTGGCACCATACTGAGAAAATCTTCAGCTTCCTCAAATCTTTTTAGAAAGTAGGTCAGATCTAAATAATAAGTGAATCAAAGGACAACATATGCATAAGAATGATTCCCAGCTCTGTTTTGTGACATTTCACAGCATCCCTAGAAGTGTAAAGGGATTTGACAAAGTCTTCAAATGAATTTGAATTCTCTTGATCTTGTATGTGCCTTACACCACTCAAGATGAAAAACTAAGTATAACATTGAATCATAAATTGCTGGATCTTCAAACACGGCTCTCTAAGAAATAGAAAACTCTTCCCCTCAGCTTTAAATTTGTCAATATCAAATAATCCAAATACTTTAACTCTTATCATTATTATTTATTACATTTTCCACAGGGAAGAGCCTTCATCTGAAAAGCATAGGAAACATTTGATTTTGGATATTATTATCTGTGCTTGATTTTAGTACAACCTAACAGTAATCAAATTTCTGTCATACCACCCTTAAGCTTCTCAGTAACTTGCCTATACACAGTTAGGACTTATTGTCACTGGATATCCATTAACTAAATAATTTGCTTTCATCTTGAGAAAATTCATGTATAAAACAGAGTGCAGTGCCATCATTACTTGCTGTAGCAAAATAATACTATATTGCCAGAAACTTAAGGCTCCTATGGTTTAATTAGGGGATATTATTTGTATGTCTTAGCAAGTAAATTATTGGCAGAAAATATTGGGCCTTTGATTGTGAGTTCTCTTAAGGTAAGAATTCTTAGCTTTGGTTTAGAAACAAAGTCTCTGCAGTTTTAGCTATCTGGTGAACTTATCTGTCTTTCCTCACTAGTGGCAGTGACAGGCTTAGTGGCAGCTCCCTGGGCTTTCTTGCCAGTTGCATGCATTGAGCATTCGTTATGTTGGCAGACAGAGCTGATTCTTGGATGCGTGTCTGAACCTCTACAGGTCTGCTTCTGGCAGAATTGAGTGTGACTCTTATCCTTTACCCATTAAGCTATCATTATGGCTTCCTTATCTGTATTTCTTCTGCAGACATGCCTTTGAAAGCGTTTGACTCTCTTTTGGCAGTTTATTTGATAATGTATGTACAAGTATAGAAGCATGTGTTGTATTTCTAAATTATATTGGATTTCTCTAAGGAAAAAAGAGAGGACATAAGTGAAGATTTATCTTAACTTGACAGCTTTGATGGATTTGTTTTGATTTTTAATATGGATCTAAGAGTTTGATTTAGAATCCTCTGTGAAAACATACTAATTGCATCTGTTTTACCCAGAAAAAGTTGTATGTTTCTCTCTGAGCCTGATATATTACATAATGTAAACTTTTTCTCACCATTATAAATCATATGGGTATGTCCAGACATATATATGTATTAGTGGAAAACAAAATCTCTCATATTTGGAGTTGGTGTTTTGGGTATTCCTTAGCCAAGGTTGGAAGAAGCATATTTAAAGAAAGGTGATTGCATGTAATTGCCATATATGGAGTCTTTTCAAAGCCTTGTTCTGATTTATTCTGTGTTGGGGTAAGCTTTAGCTGCTAAGAGCTAAAGACCCTGCAGTAGATAATGCTTAATAATTACCTCCTATATAGCAAGGTTACTTCTGTACTCTTTGCCTTGAGATCTCAAAGCTTAGTCAATTTGTTGATTTGTATCATGTAAAACATTTCAAAATGACTTGTTATTCATTTGGGTTTTTATTCTGTTTGAAACACTTGTAGTACTTTGAAATTCAGTAAACAGGAGAGTCAGTATAAAATGGCTTCCAAAAATGGGAAGTTATAGTAGTCTGAAATCTCAGAGGCTGATCATCCTAGTCTGCTTTTCAGGTAGTGCTTTCACTTGCAGGACCCATGGCCAGACATGGGGCCCAAAGGTTTAGGACAGATTTAGTGTGATTATAGAGGTTTTCTCTGCCAGGGAAGCCCCCTTGTAAACAAGGTAAAGGAAAAAAAATCTTTTTTATGATTGTCTCCATGAACTAAAGCCAGTTGTTCACTCTGTATATCAGTGTTTCAGTTCACTCTGCAATAACAATAGAAAAATCCAATTAAACTTTTATATCTATTAAGAAGGGAAATTTTAAAGTTGTAATTTGCCATGAAGTCTTTTGTGGAATAATGACCTCAATTCAGGATGAAACAAATAATTTGCCATTAAATGACCTTTATTAACAGTGGTTTTCTAAATTGATGTACATTACTAATATCTTTAGAGTTGAATTGATAGTTATGAGATTTTTAATTTATTTAAAATTTCTTGTCTAGCATTTATATGTTATATATCCTAAGCTATCCTTTTAATGTGTAATTTTTAACTTAATTATTCATAGACTTTCATGTTTTGCTTTATTCTTTAAGCATAATTGAAGCCCACAATCTCGATGTTTCTGTAAAATAATTATGACGTTACTGAACCTGGGTGTAGCAGCACATGAATGTAATCCCAGCTGCTCATGAGGCATTAAAAATTTTTTAAATGCTTCTATTATTTGAATGTATTAAGATTTAGGCAAGGGCTGGGGTTTTGGCTAAGTGGTAGAGTGCTTGCCTAGCATGCATGAGGCATTGGGTTCCATCCTCAGCACCGTATAAAAATAAAATATATTATGTCCACCTAACACCAAAAAATAAATATTTAAAATAAAAAGATTTAGGCAAAAGGTGTGTATTGGCAAGATAATTTACAAATGAGGAGATCTGAGTTCCAGTTATGATTCTAGGACTAATTTTTCCTCTTGATGTATTAATAAGTCCCTTAGCCTCTCCATTGGACTCGTTTTTCCAACCATAAAAATGCATAGTGGGACTTATAATCAAACAAAATGGCATAGATTTGTCTCTCTCTGCTTCTCCTTGCTAAGTACATCTATAGAATCTGGAAATGACACAGGAAATACTGAGGAGAACCCTAAAAGGTAGAAAGAGGAAAATGCTCTGATGAGGGATGCAGAAGTGGCAGAACAACACAGCAGAATGTCTTACAACCTGCTGAACAGAAGAAGACCTGAATCTGGTGTTAAGTTCTTAACTCTCAACCTACAAACACAAACCCAGGTAGACTCATTCCTCCCTTCACTTGAATGGGACTCCTGCCAATAGTACTAGGTGAGCCAGTCAAAACTAACCGGAAGGATTGGAAGCTCTGCAGATAATGAATGGCCACCAGGGAAGTGTTCTCCCTCCCTTTCATGAAGGGGACAGGGTGGGACTGACAAAGGAAATCATGTCACAACCAGCCTGGCCTGGGAAACTATCTTCATCTGTGAAGGATAGAGGCTTCCTTCCCCTCCTAGAGGCCTCAGATGGCCTGACCATGAGAAACTCCTCCCACCCCACCAAGCAACACTGGCTAAGAATCTCCTGAATTCCCACCTCAAGAAATTAGAAAAAGAAGAGCAAAATTAATTCAGAGCAAATGGAAGAAAGTGATTAACATGGATGAGAGTATAAGTCAGTGAAAATAAGAAAGTAGAGAAAATCAATGAAACAAAAGCTTCTTCTTTGAAAAAAGACAATGAAATTAACAAAAATTTAGTAAGACTAAAGAGAGAAGACAGGAATCAGGAATGAAATGAGAATCAGGAATGAAATGAGATATTACAGGGCTGAGGCTGTGGCTCAGTGGTAGAGCACTTGCCTGGCATGTGTGATGCACACTGGGTTTGATTCTTAGCACCACATATAAATAAATGAATAAAAATAAAGATCCATGCATCTAAAAAAATTTTTTAAAGGTTAATTAACATGTAAAAAGAAATTTAAAAAAAAGAAATTATATTATAGGTCCTGCAGTTATCAAAAGGGTAATAAGGAAATTTTACAAACAACTATACTCTCATAAACTAAACTCTCATAGACTTAGAAGAAATGGAACAATTCCTTGAAAACTACAAACTATGTAATTCAAACAAGAGAAAATAGATAACAGGATTAGTGCTGCAAACATTAAAGAAATTTGAATCTGTGAATGTATTAAAAGCTCCTGAAAAAGAAATCCCCAGGCCCAAGTGGTTTTAACCAGAGAATTAAAAATAATTAACATAAATTTTACAGTCTCTGCCAGAAAATACAAAAGGAATGAAAACTTCTCAACTGTTTTTATAAAGCTAAAATTACCCTGATACCAAAACAAGGCAATGACAGTACAAGAAAATAAAACTACAGATCATTTCTTTCATGAACTTGGACATAAGAAGTCATTACCAAATATTCCAAAGTCAAATTCAGCAATACGTTAAAAATAAGCATATACAATGCCCAGGGGGGCTTTATTCTAGAAGTAGAAAACTAGTCCAGTATTGAAAACTAATGTAATATACATAGCAATAAGTTAAAGAAAAAATAAATATCATTTTGATGCAAAAAAATTATTTGACAAAATCTAATGCACATTTATGATTTTTTATATATATATGAACCCATGGTTGCTTTACCACTGAGCCACATCCCCGGCCCTTTTTGTTTTTATTTTTTGAGACAGGGTCTCACTAAGTTGCTTAGGGCCTTGATAAGTTGCTGAGACTGGCCTCAAACTTGTGATCCTCCTGTCTCGCCTCCTGAGTTGCTGGTATTACAAGCATGTGCCACCACACCCAACATGATAAAAACTCTTTGAGTTAAAAGAAGTGAATGGTCTCATCTTGATAAAGAGTACCTACAAAAGCTAACATCCTAAACTTCATGCTTTTCTTCTGAGATCAAGAAAAAGATGAAGATAGCTATTCTCATCGCTGCTATTCAGCACATTACTGGAAGTTCCAGCCACTGCCATGAGCTAAGAAAGAAAATGCCTATTGATTTGGGAAGAAGGCAATCAGATGACATAACTGTATATGTACACACTCACAGAGCTAATAATTGAGTTTGGTAAGGTCTCAGGATATGAGATCATCACACAAAAACCAATTACATATCTATATACTAATAAATGTAGAAAACAAAGTTAAAAATCAGTATATTTTATAACCACTCCTAAGCAAAGTAAATTCAGGTATCAACATGTACAGGATTCACCTGTGTGCTGAAAATTACAAAGTAACAACAAAAAACATCAGGCATAGATAAATGTAATACTGCTTTTGTGTTTTGAAGGACTAAACATAGTAAAAATGTTAATTGTCCTTAAATTGACCCATAGATTTTATACATTTCTTATCAAAACCTATGCAGCTTTTTTCATTGACATAGAGAAGATTATTCTAAAATTTACATGGGAAAGCCCAGGCCTAGAAGTTAAAACAATCTTGAAGTATAATGTGGAAGGAATTGGTCTGAACAGTTTGGTAGGGGGGTGAGGAGTACTAAGGATTGAACCCAGGGATGCTTTGCCACTGATTTACATCTCTAGCCTTTTTTGTTTTTTATTTAGAGATAGAGTCTCACTAAGTTGCCGAGGCTGAATTCAAACTTGTAATCCTCCTACTTCAGCCTCCCAAGTCATTGAGATTACAGGCATGTGCCACGGCACCCAACTGCTTTACCCAGTATTAAGGCCTACTTCTGTAATTACAGTAACCAGAACAGTGTGGTAATGGCAGAGGAACAAATAATTGGGACTGAATAAAAAAATCCAGAAATAGACCCATACAGTATGCCCAACTGATATTTGAAAAAAATCTGAAAGATCCCTCAACAGAGGAAGGTTATCATTTTCAACAAATAATGCTGGTATATTAGACCAAAAGAAAAATAATTTAAGTTTTGGAAGTAATGCTAAACAAAGAGTTCATAGACTTGACCCCAAAAGCAAGATCACTAAAAGAAAAACTGATATATTAGACCTGGTGAAAATGTAAAACTTTTGCCTTGAGAGGACATTCCTGAAATGATTAAAGCTGCAGACTGGGAGAAAATATTTTCAAACCCTGTTCCCAACAAAGTTCTAGTATCTCAAGTATGTAGAGAATTCTCAAAGCTCAATAGTTAGAAAAAAATCTAATTAGAAGAGTCAAAAGACATTTCACCAAAGAAGATATGAGATAGCAAAAAAGCACATGAGAATATATTCAACATTATTAGCTGTTAGGAAAATGTAAATTCAAACCATAATGAATCAGATGCAGTGACAGCCTGTAATCCCAGCAATTCAGGAGGCTGAGGCAGGCGGTTTGCGTGTTCCAGACCAAGCTCAATGACTTAGCAAGGCTTTAAGCAATTTAGATCCTGTCTGAAAGTGAAAGATAAGGGGTAGGGATGTAGCCCAGTGGCAAAGCACCCCTAGGTTCAATCCCCAGTATCACCACCACCAACAAAAATACATATTGAAATATCACCATACACCTATCAGAATAGCTAAAAAAAAAAAAAAATGTAGTGGTAACAACAAATGCAAAGATGTGAAGAAACTACATCACTCTTGCATGTATAGGAATGTGTAAAGTGACACTGTAACTCTGGAAAACAGTTTGCCAATTTCTTATTAAACTAAACATGGGACTGGAGTGGGGGGTGATTCAGTGGTAGAGTACTTGCCTAGCGTGTTGGAGGCTCTGGGTTTGATCCCCGGCACCACAAAAAGAAAAATAGATAAATAGGGGCTAGGATTGTGGCTCAGTGGTAGAGTGCTTGCCTTATATGTATGAGGCACTGGGTTCAATTCTCAGCACCACGTGTAAGTAACTGAATAAAATAAAGGTCTAGCAACAACTGAAAAAAATATTTTTTTTAAAAAAACAGATAAATAAACTGAACTTGCAGCTATCATAATGACTCAGTAACTGTACTCCTGGACATTTAACCCAGAGAAATAAATGCTTATCTTCACTCAAAAATCTGTACACAAATTCATAACAGCTTTATTCATAATAAACAAAAACTGGTTCTTAGATGTGAGAATAAATACAATGGAACATCCATATCATGGAGTATTACTGGGAGTGAGCAACTACTATTGAGACAAGCAACAACTTGGATGACTCTAGAGAATTACGCTGAGTCAGAAAAAGTCATCCTCGTACATACTATATGATTTCATTTATATATACTCTTGAAATGATAACATTATAGAAATAGAGAACAGATTAATTTGGCACTGTTCCCAGTGACTGCAGAGGCTTAGGCAGTAGGATCACAAGTTCAAGGCCAGTCTCAGTAACTTTATGAGACCCTTTCTCAAGATAAAAAGGCTTGAGGATGTAGCTCAGTGGTAGAGTACTCTGGTTCAATCCTCATTACCAGAAAGAAAGGAAGGAAGGAAAGGAAAACAGAGTAGTATTTGGCAGGGGTCAGAACTGGGAGGGAATCAAGGGAGGTGTATTTGACTATAAAAGGACACCAGTGATGCTTGTGGCCATGGGAGTATTCTGTAACTTCATTGATGAATATCAGTATCTTGATTGTAATATTATACCATAGTTTTGTAAAATGTTACCATTGGGAGAGTTGACTTAATTGTATGTGAAAGTGCAATTGTTTCAAAATAAGTTTGTTTAAAAAAAAAAAAAAGCATAATGATACCCACCCTTCCTGTGCCAGAGCATCATCTTAAGTATCAAAGGAGGAATAAGCTGAGCAAGCTGTGTCATGATGGATGCACATGGTAGCAATAAGCCTTACCCATCCACATGTTTATTTTGACTTGAATCTTTAGGATTTCTACCTACCATATCCAAAAAAATACAATTAATTTTATATATTGTCATCTTTAAAAATAAGGGTCATTTATCTTACAGCTAATACTTTTTGAAGACTATTTGTGCTGGTCAGCATAGGAGGAATAAAAAAGATAGTAAAAGAAGAGTGATTGAGCTCAGTCCATATCACATATAACAGTTGATCTGAATTTGGATGTAAAGCTGTTATTTTTTATTAAAACTTCACTTTTACTGTAACATAGTTTTTATTCTGTATTTTAGGATTCAAGAGACTCATAAAAATTCTGGGATTACAGGTATGGTGATGACGTATGGTGATGCATACCTGTAATCCCACAGGCTCAGGAAGCCAAGGCAGGAGGATCACAGGTTCAAAGCCAGCCTCTGCAGCTTACCGAGGCTATAAGCAACCTAGTGAGACCCTGTCTCAAAATAAAAAATAAAAATGGATGAGGATGTAGCCCAATAGTTAAACACTCTTGGGTTTACTCATACAAAAAAAAAAAAGATTGTGGTCTTTGATTAGCCACAGAACTTGGGTTTTATTTTTTAAAAAGACCTATTTTCATATTTTAATATCAATTTGGAATACATCTTAAAATCAATTATTGATCTAGTTTTAGTTTTAGTTTTATTGGCAATCTTTTTTCTTCTTGATAATACATAAATAATGGTAAATCTTAAACTTTAGGGTCCTTTCTAAGTTTAATGAGATCTGATAATAATGTCTAAAATCAACTATTCTTTGCAGTTTTTATCTAAATATTTTACCTGTCCTTATTTGTTAAACAGGGTTTTGGGAAGGAAGGAGTTTGGGGATTTTTTGTTTGTTTTATTTTTTCTCTCTTTAGAGGGATTGTTAACAATATGAGGGTATGATGATAAATTCAGTGATATTCTTTGGTGATAATATATTATTTTTATATATGCAAATGCTAAAACCTTATTTCCCCTTACCATTTTTTTTTCTCTTTGTTTTTCAAGTGTCAATATACAGTATCTGGTTTTATGATAAGAATGACTGTCACCGCATAGCAAAACTCATGGCTGAGTAAGTATGTTGATTTCCTTTTTATTGCCAAAAATTTGAAAAAGGCAGAAAAACCTAACTCTGAACTTGTCTATGATTCTACTACTTCCAGTGTTTGCAAATGTCTGTTTGTTTCCAGTCTTTTTCTTCATGAATACATCAGGTTGATATGTGGATTTTTTTTTTAGAAAAATAGCCTCATGCTGTATATTCTGCTTTTAATGTCAAGGCATTAAATTTTCCCCAGTTGTATTTATAATGACTGTATCATATCTGGTCCAACAATTCATAATTTAACCAAAACTTTACTGTAAGTTAGGGCGACCAACTTGCCCAGCTCCAGAGGCTGTCAGCTAATCCGGTACACAGCCTGACCAGCATATGCAGTAGCTATCCAAATTTCCACTGTAACAGATGGTATTATATTCAGTGGCCTGTAAGAAAACTCCTGCACACATCCATTTGAATTCCTTTAAGCAGACTTGCTTTTGACACAGACTAGGTTTAGCAGTCCCCAATCCACTAACAGATTATCTTCCAGAAGGTTTTGTTACAACCCAAAATCTTGAAATTTGGAAAATTTCATTGAATTAATGTTCTAAAGGGTGACTCATGTCCTTTCTCAAGCTAGCCTGTAGAAAATATCTTGTGTGGCCTATCCATATTACTAGACTACCAGTCTGTATTCTGGGAGCCCAAGACACTGTGGTTCTGAAGGAGCTTCAGGGGCTACAGAACTTGGACAGTGCTGCATGGACAATGTGTTCTGGTGTACCTCTGCCACCTCTTCAGTTTTTGCTTAAATCTTCTCAGAAATGTAGATCTTTCTTCCCCATCTGTCAAATCTAAATTCCCTTTGCTCTCCTGCAAGGTTTATACTGCATGTTTGGAAGAAAACAGTACTAATTTTTTTTAACATTCTAATTTTTAATTAATTGTCCTAAAAGCATAGATAAGTAGTTAACCCCCAAACTTCAGTTTTCAGTTTACATTTTTTTAAGAAAGGTACACATAGTCAAAGCCAAATTATAATCCAGGAATGTCCTGGCATGTCCTGATTGGTTGCTTATTAGCCTCCTACTCTGTCTGCTCTGGCTATGAGCTCAGAAAGCAGGCCCATGTTTATTACTATGTTCACCCTGGAGAGCATCTCTCCCTATGAACTTGTAGTTATTTATTAGAAAAAGGGCTGGCTCTCTAGAACCTCTTTTTTCTTACCTCTAAAAAAGATTTATCTGTTTTTCAGCAAAAAAGTTCATTTAATTTATAAGGAATAGAGGTTTATGATTTTTAAGTCTAGGAGCATGGTACCAACATCTAGGGAGGGTTGTCTTCTTGCATCATAATATGAAGGAGGGCATCATGAGAGCAGGCATGTTAGTGCAGGTCTGCATTATTTCTCATAAAGCCACTGATGCCATTATGAGGACTTCATCTCGTGATCTTAACAAAGGCATTGCTTTAATGATCATTTTTGTGTGTGTGTTTACTGGGAATTGCCCTTAGGGCTTTAAGAATGCTAAGCAAACCCTGTACCACTGAGCTGTACACACAGCCCTTCATCACTTTTTTCCCCTCCAGGTCCTTGAACATGCTAGGCAAGCACTCTGCCGCTGAGCTACATTCCCACCCTTTTTATTTTTATTTTGAATCAGGGTCTTGGTAAGTTTCAACCTTTTAATCCCCAAACTTCAGATCCTCATGCCTCAGCCTCCCAATAGCTAGGATTACAGGTGTGCACCATCATACCCAACTTGTTTTTAATTTTGAAAGTATCAGTGAAGGCAGCTGACTCTTCTGGTTACTAGAAAAACACATGTGGTTTGTTGATCCATCCAGAATATTTGTCTTAAATACCTAAATTTAGGAGTATATTAACATATTCACATATTCTCCTGCAACATGACAGCATTTTGACCTTAAATGAAAGAATCTGGCTCCTTGAGCCCTAACATATACAGAGAAAATTATTTTCAACTTTTTTCTCTTTAAAGGCAAGTGGCACCCCCTAATACCAGACTTCAGATGGCAAATGAAGCTAAAAACTGAGACCTATTGAAAATATTGTATTGAACCCTAAAAAAAGGATGAGGAAGTAGAAACAGGAAGCAGGGAGGGAGAAGAATATTTGAGGTTCTTTCATACTGTCAGCTTGTTTTACTAGAAACAAAATTAAAGTATTAAAAAAAATAGAGCTAGCCTGTTTATAGAGGAAGATAATGCCTTATAAATGTTACCATTTTTTTGAATAAATGACTTTATAATCACCAAAGATAAAACGGAATGTTTTTCATTGTTTTAAAACTGCCAATAGCTGGCCACAGTGGTGCACACCTATAATCCCAACACCTCAGGAGGTGGATACAGGAGGATCTCAAGTTCAAGGCCAGCTTCAACAAGACCCTAAGCAACTTATGACTCTGTTGCCAATAAAAAAAAAAGGGGGGGCTGGGTACGTAGCTCAGTGGTAAAGTGCCTCTGGGTTAAATCTCCAGAACCCCCCAAAATAAAATAAAACTGCCTCTGTATGTCTCTGTGTTCTACGTAATTCAGAATATCACTTTGATAACCAAAAATACTGGTACTTTTTTTTTTTTTTAGTGTGCATCTAAACAAATGTATCTAGACTGGGGACGTACATAGCTTAATGGTAGAGTGCTTGTATAGCATGCTCAAGGTCCTGGGTTTGATCCTCAGCACTGCAATAAATAAGCATGTCTTTCAGTACTCATTAAATACAGTTCTTCTCATGACTGTTTTGACAGCCACAATATAATAAAAATTTTCTAAGGAATTGATTGATTCCAAGAGATGTTTATAAAATTGGAGGGGCTGGAGGTATAGCTCAGTTGTAAAGTTCTTGAGTATACACAAGGCTCTCGGTTCAACCCCAGCACTGCAGAAATAAATTTAAAAAAATAAACTCAGGAAAAATGTCAAATAAAAAACTGAGAAGTCATGTAGGAAATTGAATTAACTTCTAGGTCTTTTTGGATATTTTCTTTAGTCAGTGACAAAGTTGAAAACCCACTACATTCAGAAAACATCGACTTTCCTGAAGAGGGAATCTAGTCTGTTGGAAACTGTTTCTTAACAAATACTTGATAGAATGTTTGCTCAGATAAAAGGTATAAAATTTGGAGAACCCAGGAACTGGGATTGTAGCTTAGTGGTGGAGAACTTGCCTCTCATGTGTGAGGCACTAGTTTGAGCCTCAGCACCACATTAAAAAAATAAATAAAGGTATTGTGTCCATTTACAACTAAATATGTGTGTGTGTGTGTGTGTGTGTGTGTAAGATTTTTTTGGAGAACTCATGAAAGTGAGTTTTATTCCTGATCTTAGAGTCCTAAGGGCATGTTTTGGTATTAGAGAGGAAGATAGAGAAGCAAGGGTATCTCTCATTAAGTTTGAACTGAAAGAGTCCTTTAGAGTCTAAGCATCACTCATGTAAGAGTCCTGCTACACTACTCCTGACAGCTTCTGCTTTTAGCAGTAGTGAACTTCATGAGATAGCCTCTTCACAGGTGAATAGAGGTGATTATTAGAAATACTCTTTTGGGGCTGGAGATGTGGCTCAGCGGTAGTGCGCTCGCCTGGCATGCGTGCGGCCCGGGTTCGATCCTCAGCACCACATACCAACAAAGATGTTGTGTCTGCCGAGAACTAAAAAATAAATATTAAAAAAAAAAAAAAAAAAAGAAATACTCTTTTGAACCAAAATAATGTTGCTCAGTCATAGAGTGCTTTCTTGGCATGTGAGAGGCCCTGGGTTTGATCCCCAATGCCACCAAAAGAAAAAAAAAAATTAAGATTTTTTTAACCTATTTCTTTTAAATAAAAGAGACATCATGTCCCTCCCCACCACACATATAATAATTGGAAGTTCTTGGGTAGGCTGTTTTGAAGCTATAAACTGGCAGTGAATAATCTATTCTTGTCCTGATCCTATTCCATAAAAACAAACCCTTCATTACTGAATTGATTTATTGCCTGTCACCATTGTCAAGTTCTCTGTTAATATAATCACCAAATCATGGCTGTTCCCATAAAATCCCACGGCAGGCAGGGTTTATTCATTCAAGTTGAGACTGAAACCTAAATGAGTTAAAAAAAAATTAGTTGCCTTATTAAAATATATTATTCTACCTTGAAGGAAAATATAGGAAATAAACTACCTATGTGCTTGCCACCAACCTGTAATTCCTAACATTTTGCTGTAATTGCTTCAAATGCAGGGAAGAGAGAATATTCTTTAAAAATGAAAGCCTATAGATAGATTTTAAGTCCTTACACCTATCAGTATCATTCTTTTTTCTTTATTTATACTGGGGGTTGAATGCAGGGGCACTTTACCACTGAGCTACATCCCCAGACCTTTTATTTTTTACTTTGAGACAGGGTCTTGCTAAGTTGCCAAGGCTGGCGTCAAACTTGTGATTTTCTTGCCTCAGTCTCCCAAGACACTGGGATTACAGGTGTGCTATCAATGTCATTCTTAAAATCTGAGGCTTTACTTGATTTGTGGATTTCAGGTGAATAATTAGCTCAAATAGTTCCAGTCAAAATAAAGAGCATTCCCAGAACCACACTAATCTCAGTCACCTACTTAGTGATTTTGAAGAGAGAAAATAAGGCAATCCTTTTGTTCACTTGTAGTGCTATCATTTAACTTTAGAAGATTTGCCAGAAATCTTTTTCAAGGCTAGCTTAGTGTCAGTACAAGCTTTCCACAGTGTTGTTCAACTGTGCAGTCTTCCTAGTTTTGATAAAGTGATTATTTTCACATTTACTTTATCATTTAGTTTGACTGCATTTGAGTTGCTTATAAAAGAAGATCCTTCAGTGGAGTTTTTAGTGTACCTACTTCCACCACCTCCAGAAAGGAATTCTGTATTTTTGTCTTTCTAAATGTGAAATATATTGGTTGGCACTGTTGTTAATGAGGTGGTGAAACTGTAATTAAGTTCCTTATTTCTGGAATGAGAACTCATTCCAGTGTTATGTATTATAAAGACAGTATCATTATGTGACACTGTTATTGTGTCTTCAGAAGATGAACTTCAAGAGCTTTTGGGTCAAATTTTCTCTCTAAAACCTGGTTTTCCTTCTTTAGTGTGGTAGAAGAAGAGACAAGGCGATCCCAGCAAGCTGCTCGAGATAAACAGAGTCCCAGCCAGGCCAATGGCTGCAATGACCACAGGCCCATCGACATCCTAGAGATGCTGAGCAGAGCCAAGGATGAGTATGAAAGGGTAAGGTGCGCCAGGTGCTGACCAGGGAAGACCAGAAGGGGTTGGGGGGAAGAAGGCCTTCGAGAAGGCTTTATGGACTGAATAAGTTATCTCTAGAGCCAACAGTAATAATTGGTCCAAAAAGAAAGCATGTAAAGTCTGAAGGGTAAGAAATCTATTACCTGAGAGTACTTGTTTGGATAGGAAAGTTTAGAATGCTTTTTTCCTATACTTATAATTATAGCAAAATAGCTCAGTGGCAGAGCACTTGCTTAGCATGTGTGAGGCACTGGGTTTGATCTTTAGCACCGCATAAAATTAAACAGAAAAAAAATAAATAAAGGCATTCTGTCCATCTACAACTACAAAAAAAAATCCTAATAATAACAAAATTACTTTGGAAGAAAAAGGAGGAAAGAAGTTGGCCCACATCAAATAGTTCTGGAAAAACTTATACATCTTTTTCACACCTGCAGCCTCAGTTTGGATGATGAATAGTCTTAGGAATTTACATAGATTTTGAGAAGTACTCTAATATTTTGCACTTCATATTACTAAAATGTATATTCATGATCTATAATTGGTAGTGGATAGACAGTTTCATGAATAATTTTAAATTCCAGATTTAAAATTTGGAATTTTACCTGAAACTGATAATTTTCTCAAAAGCAGTATTGTCTTTTTCTTCTATTTTACATTTTACCTTATAAGTTAGCTGTTAAAAATTTTCTTCCAAAAGTTGGATAATATGGAAGTTATAGTATGTTAGTTAATTTATTCAATGCATGCTTATGAGTTCACTGTGTGCCAAGAAGTGGACACTTCTTCTTGACAGTATATAGAAGGCTTGCCTATATCTGAGGACTATCCTGACTTTTCACTTGACATCAATACCTCTATGCCCCACGCTTCACTGGAGTGAGACTGAAGCTTTCTTCTTTTTTTTTTTTTTTTTTTTTTTAGATTTTTTTTTTAGAGAGAGAGAGAGGGAGAGAGAGAGAATTTTTTAATATTTATTTTTTAGTTATCGGCGGACACAACATCTTTGTTTGTATGTGGTGCTGAGGATCGAACCCGGGCCGCACGCATGCCAGGCGAGCGCGCTACCACTTGAGCCATATCCCCAGCCCGAGACTGAAGCTTTCCATGGCTGTTTTTTATTTCAACAGAATTAAAATTGTCACCTTATTCCTCACTAAAATTTGGTTCTCTTAACCCAATTTCATCTTCACCTCACCAAAACTTCAGGAAACAAATTGAGGAAAAGCACCATCTAGGGGTAGGGATTGTGGCTCAATGGTAGAGCATTTGCCTCTATTAAAAATAAATAAAATAAAGATATTGTGTCCATATACAACTAAAAAAAAAAAAAAAAGCACCTTCTAAGCCCATGTTTCCCAAACAGTTCTGCTTTAGCACTAGCTTCTGTAGTAATACCAGATGATCTTTGAAAAAAGGTTCAAGTTGCTAAAGAGTTGAGGAAATGTTGTTAGCGTGTCTCCTCCTTGCATCCTCTTGGCTTTGCAGTACTCAAGACTGAGCAATTTCACTACCAGGACCATTTCTCAATTACTACCCTTTAATATCTTAAGAATCTGGAATTCAGGGAACAAAGCTTGAAAAAAAGTGTTCTGGAAGATAGTTTTCTCTAGAAAGGAAGAGTCATATTCACCATAAACTATGATAAGTTTTCTGGAGAAATGTACATGCAAGCCCATGAAAAGTTTCTATTTGTCTCAAATTCATCAATGTCTCATGGAGAAATAGGAGTAGTTTATGTATGTATGAAAAGCTCTTGACTCTAATACATCGAGAATATATTTTAAGAATATATATATATATATATATATATATTTTTTTTTTTTTTTTTTTTTTTTTTTTTTTTTTTTAGGTTACCTTAGGGCTGTCAGTATAGTTCAATGGTGGAGCGCTTGCCAGGCATGCAGGAGGCCCTGGGTTCAAACCCCTGCACCACCCAAAAAAGGGAAGGGGCAAAAAAAAAAGTTTACCTTACATTTGAAAAAAAAAAGAGGGGATCCCTTACTAAACACTGAGTTAAGTTTTTTCCTTTCTATTTTATATTTTTTCCTTTTTCATGCTGGGAACAGACCCCTGAACTTTGCACATCTTGAGCAGCACCCCCAGCCTCAAAGCAATTTTTTTTTTTTTTACACAAAGCTTTTAAAAACGTCCAGTATCATGTAAGCAATCTAAAAATCTGGGCTAATTTCTAGTTATATAAATATTGCAAAAGTCGGGGCTGGGGATGTGGCTCAAGTGGTAGCGCGCTTGCCTGGCATGCGTGCGGCCCGGGTTCAATCCTCAGCACTACATACAAACAAAGATGTTGTGTCTGCCAATAACTAAAAAATAAAAAAATATTAAAATTCTCTGTCTCTCTCTCTCTCAAAAAAAACTCTAAAAAAAAAATAAATATTGCAAAAGTAAAGAATTTGGAAAGTATAGTAATCTGTTTTTAAGAAAATTCTTCAACAGTATAGAATTAAAAAAAATAATGTCTAAAGTTAGATTAGAACAGAACTAAGGTTTAGTTAACTCTGACAATTCCTTTAATGTATGCTATTTTTGAAAATTGTAAATAGGTGGAACTTTCCTAAGTAAGCATTTTTGGTTTTTTTATCTGTACTTGCCTGTCATCTAACCAAATGGAGCTGGTATTAGCAGTGACCCATGGATCCATATCTTAGTGTTGGATAGACTCTCACCAGCTGCACGTGGTTCCAGATGGCCCTTTGTTTATCTTTGGTAGAGACTTGGGGGATTGGCAGAGTCAAGAGTAGAGGTGGGGGTGCTCAGTGGCAGAGCACTTGCCTGGCATGTGTGAGGCACTGGATTCGATCTTTAGCACCCTCATAAAAATAAATAAAATAAAGGCATGCAGTCTATCCACAACTACCCAAAAAAAAGGAAGAAAGAAAAGAAAACAGAGAGTGTAGTGGTGTAAGCAAGGCCTCAGTGATAGGATTTGATCCCAGCTCTGAATCTCCCCTGTCCAATGTATATAATATAATGGACTGAAATCCAGACTTTTGAGTGGGGAATTTATAATACACTGTTTAAAAATTAAAATTCTATAAGAATTTTATCTATAAATCCTATAGTTTCTTTTAACCAACTTTCCTATTTTTAATGGAGTGAAAGATAGTTGAAACCACAGTCCTTGACAGTTGGCCCATTTTGAGTTGATTTTAGCCATAGCTATACTCCTGGATTATTTGTTTGGTTTTTTGTTTGTTTGTTTGGGTCCTGGAACCCAGAACCTTGCACATGCCAGGCAAGTCCTCTAACACTGTGTTGCGTCTCCAGCCCCTAACCCTGGATTTTGTTCAGGTTTTTGTTTTGTTTTAGTTAATTTTTGCCAAAAAATAAATAAAAAAGAGAAAAGAAAAGAAAGAAAGAACTCAGCAATATGACTTTGGAGCTAAGTATAGAATGTAGAATTAATTTTTCCTAGGATAAATTATTGAAGTGGTAGATCAAAAGATTTTGAAATCTTTTTTTTTACCAAATATTGTAAAAATTATCCTCTGTCAGGTTTCTCTGTGAGTATGCATTTCCCCCTAAATTTTACAAAGCCTGAATGACATCATTAACACATAAAATAGGGTTAGGATTGTAGCTGAGTGGTAGAGCACTTGTCTAGCATGTGTGAGGCACTGCATTCAATTCTCAGCACCACATATAAAAAATAAATAAAAATAAAAAGGTCCATCAACAACTAAAAAATATTTTTAAAAAAATCCACAAAAGCCCTACACAAGTATCAAAAATACGTAAAATCCATAAGAATTTATTAGAGTATACGATGTAACAACAAGTACTGCAAACTCAAATGCCTGAGGAGGCAGGTCAACCATTGTAGTGAATAAAGTGGGCCAGAGCAGAACTAAGGCAGACTGAGAACCCGTTTCTGGGTAAAAGGTTCAGTTGGAGCTCAGCCCCACCCAATGACTGTCACATGACTTATCATTCAGCCTCTCTGTGAAAATGACAAACCTGGATTTTTATAGGGAAGTTCCCAATTTTTTTTTGTTTCTGAACATGCCATCTTCCGTCTTATGAAACTTGTTATGTGATCTGAGAGTGTTGCTCATTGGTAGAGGTCTTGCCTAGCCCCCAGGTTTGATCCCTAGCAAGCATAGAAAATTAAAACATAATAAAAGAATTTGTTACGGAGCCTTTTGTGGGGAGAGGTGGGGTGCCAGGGATTGGACACAGGGGCACTCCATAATTGAACTACATCCCCACCCATTTGAGTACCAATTCCTAGGCTAAGCATCATGTATCTTTGAAGTGTGGTATCAAGAAAATTATCTTTCTCAGAACTGAAGTTTGGAGAGCTGCCCCTTCCCCCTGCCCATCATGTGTTTTGACATGGACAGTGCTGGATCATATAGCCCAAATATAACTTGAGTTTCCAAAAATTTATAATTTTTATGTCTATCTGATCATTAGTTTGGGGGTTTTGTTTGTTTGTTTGGGGGTTTTGTTTTCTTTTTTGGTACTGGCAGTTGAACCTGGGATGCTTTACCACTGTGCCACATCTCCCCAGTCCTTTTTATTTTTTATTTTGAGGCAGGGTCTCACTCAGTTGCTGAGGCTAGCTTCAACCAAATGGTTAAGTCATAGTATATTCATATAATGGAACATTGTTCATCAATAAAAAAGGAATTAACCATTAATACCATATGACACCGTGGCTGAATTTAAGAAGCATTATGTTAAGTGAAAGAAGCAAGCATTCTGCTTACCTACCATTTATATGACATTTTTTTAAAAGATAAAACTGTAGGACAGAACAGACCACTTGTTGTGAGTGGTTGAGAAGGCATAACTACAATGGGACCCATCCCAGAGAATTTTCTTGGAGTGATAGAATTGTTTTCTACCCTGACTGTGGAGGTAGGTGTACAAATAGAACTATCCAACCCAAAAGAGTTAATTTTATCATGTTAACTTACAACAAACTACAAGAGAATAAATAGTTGAGTGATACCATTAGCTTTTCCTTAAAGGGTGATTAAAAATAACAATTGTGGCTAACACTCTTGTCTAAAATTAGGTGCTCAGCTTTATAAAAATTTTATTATATAAATTATTTACTTGAGAATTCAGAGCAAACATTTTGGGGGATCTTTTCCTTATTTTCAATGTAACATTTCTGTTCACCTACTTTATGAACCAAATAATAGATGATGAACTTTTTTCACAAGATGTACTTTCTTAATTTTTTTTTTAAGAATCAGATGGGCGACTCAAATATCTCCAGCCCTGGGTTACAGCCAAGCACCCAACTCTCCAATCTGGGAAGCACTGAGACACTAGAAGAGACACTCTCCGGGTCACAAGATAAGGTTTGTACAGTTAAAGCCCTAGCTTTGTTTAGAGTAACAAAACAAAGAGAAACATTTTTTAAGAGTTGTGTTGCAGTGCAAGTTTGAGTTGTCACTTATCTGACCAAGTCTTATGTGTGATAACATAATGACAACCATCTAGGTAATTTCCTTAGTTCATATAATACTCTTTGATCTGGATTTTGCAGTAGCCTCCTATCTGGTCTCTCAAATTTGTCCTTAATTCTACCTTCCCTATTCTTAGCCCAGCAGCCAGAGTAATACTGAGGAAACCTTAAGTGTATTCCTCTACTTAAAACCCTCCAGTGATGTCCTGCCTCACTCAGTTAAAAGCCAAGGAGATGGCAGTGGCCCACAAGGCCCTACATGATCTGACCTCTCTACCTGTGGCATCAACTATACCTATACCCCTCTGCCTTGCTCACTTGGCCTCCATGTCATTGGCTCTCTTGCTTTTTCTCAAGTGCTAGACATGCTCCTGCCTCAAGACAGGCCTTTGTTCTGGTTGTCCCCTTGGCCTAGAGTACTTTCCTCCCACGACTGTCTTGCTTTCTTTCCTCCTTTTGATCTCAAATGTCCTCATGTAGGTGAGGACTTCTCTACCTACCCTGTGTAAAACACCAGCCCTTCCCATTCCCCTTTCCTCCTGCTTGTTTTGCTTTCTCATTAAGTCTTCTAACTAGCTAACATGGTTTTTCTTCTTTATTTACTGTTTTTCTCTTGCTCACCAAAATATAAGCTCCGTGAGGGCAGGTAGTTTTATCTGCCTTTTTTCAATGCTATATGTATTCTTAAAATCTGATCTTGTGACTGTTGAATTAATTAGTTCTCTTTATAATTGATGGTCTAATAAAAAAACATATCAAGTAAAACCCATAATTTGGTTGATAAATAAAGCCTCCTTTATCCAGTCCACCTCCCAAATCCTCCATTTACATATTTTTGTGTGAATATAAATTTCTATTTCTCTGGGTGAAATGCTTAAGAGTCCAAACTTTCAGATCATTTGATGTTATGGTTTAGATCTGGAATGTCCTCCCAAAAGCTCAAGTGTTGAAAACATGGTCCTCAGTGCAGCAAGGTTCAGAGACTTTTAGGAAATTATTGGATTGTCACCTCATCAGTGGATTAATCCATTTAATGGATTAATAATTTGGTCTAGAGGCCAGGGTTGTAGCTCAGTGGTAGAGTGCTCACCAAGCACGTTGAGGCACTGGGTTTGATCCTCAGCACCACATTAAAAAAATAAATAAAATAAAGGCATTATGCCCACCTACAACTAAAAAATATATTTTTAAAAAAATAAGAATTTGGACTACTGGGTGGTAATTTAAGGCATTTGGGGCATGGTTGTTGAAAGTAGGTCACTGAGGATGTGGTTTTAGGGACTATTATCCTTCTTCAGCCCCTTCCTGTCTCTGCTTCCCAATTGCCATGAGATGAGCAGCTTTCCTCCACTATGCCCTTCAGCTCTGATGTTTTTGCTTTTCAGTCATCTGAACATGATGGTTTTTTTACTTTGAAACAGGGTCTCACTAAGTTGCTTAAGGCCTCACTGAATTGCTGAGTCTGGCCTTGAACCGGCAATCCTCCTGCCTCAGTCTCCCAAGTTGCTGCAATCACAGGCATACACCATTGCACCTGACTTGTTTAACCACTTTTCAACCAGGAATATTTGGTACAGGGTTTTTTGTTTTGTTTTGTTTTGCTTTTAACATGTGTCATTGTACATATTGGGGCTCGGTATATTTCAGTACATTCATAAAGTGTACAATGATGAATCCAGCCCCACTTTATTCACTACTCTGTTTACAACTTTTTTCATGAATATAAATATCCACTTGTATGAGATAAATGCCTAAGAATTCAAACATTGGATCATTTGGTAATTATACATTTTTCCATAAAATACTGCCAAACTGAGCCAGGAATGGTGGCACGTGCCTGTAATCCCAGTGACTTGGGAGGCTGAGGCAGGAGGATTGCAAGTTCAAGGCCACCCTCAGCAATTTAGTTGAGCCTGTCTCAAAAAATAAAAAGGGCTGAGGGATATGGCTCAGTGATAAAGTGCTCCTGTATTCAACCCCCAGCACCCCCGAGAAAAAAGTTTAAAAACCTGCCAAACTGTTTTCCAGAGGCTGTACTATTTTACATTCCCATCAGCAATGTATCCATAATATTTTTAGGTATTAAGTAGTTAATTTAAAGCAGATTTTGTATATTACATTCTCATACTACCAGGATTTAGGATGCTGGCAGTGAAACTTACATTAAGTATGGTTCTATTATAAAAATTTTATTATAAATTTAGTTTTTCTTAATGTATTTTTCAGAGCCAGATTTATAGATTTCCTTCCATTGTACTTTATCAGTCAACAGTGTTCAGTGGATGTCACTTCCCCTTTCCTTTTTCTTAACACTGCCAAACTCAAAGAGTTACTATGAAGAAATGGACCAGAAAAATTCTTTAAGAATTTTTTTTTCAATTTCATTGAAAGATGAAAAAGGAGTATGACAGGCCATAAAATGTTCAGTCTTTCAATAACAGCACCAGTGATGGATCTGCAAACATTGAGAATTCAAGTGGATACTCAGGGAAGTGTACTTTCTAATGTAAATAGTGCTGATGTTGTTATTATTCCTTCAGTTCTTAACATACTTTTAAAATTCCATTTTTACTGGGTGCTGTGGTGGTTCATGCCTATAATCCCAAAGAGTTAGGAGGCTAAGGCAGAAGG
This sequence comes from Urocitellus parryii, assembly GCF_045843805.1. Taxonomy (NCBI): domain Eukaryota; kingdom Metazoa; phylum Chordata; class Mammalia; order Rodentia; family Sciuridae; genus Urocitellus; species Urocitellus parryii. The sequence continues at coordinate 170,551,975 of NC_135533.1, read as the reverse complement.
ATTGCAAGTTCAAGTCCTGTTTTCAGCAATTTGGTGAGACCCTGTCCCAAAGTAAAAAGGGCTAGGGATGTAGCTCAGTGGTAGAACTCCCCTCAGTTAATCCCTAGTACTGCTAAATAAATAAATAACAAAATAAAATTTCATTTTGGGGGTCAAATTCAAACAAAAAAAAAAAACATGATAAAATGTTGAGATTTGATTATCAGAAGCTGTTTGTTTGCCTAAAATTAACTCAAATCCATATCAGCCCCTTACACACAGGCATTACATTTATTTAGTAACAGTGCCATCTAGTGTTGAGGGATAAATTATACTATTCAAATTTAACAGTCTTTTCCATTTCATTTTCACAACTCAGTTGTTAATTCCATTTCATTTTCACAGTTCACTTATTAAAACTCCCTTGAGACTACTTCTGCTTAGTTTGTTGTTTTTTGCTTTGTGGTCAAGCCTGAGGTATATTTCACCAAGAGGTTTCTCTGTTTTTTTGGTACGAGGAATTTAACCCAGAGGTGCTTAACCACTGAGACACACCCCTTTATATTTTTTTTTTTTATTTTGAGACACGGACTCACTAAATTGCTTACAGCTTCACTGAGTTGCTTCAAATTTGCAGTCCTCCTGCTTTAGCCTCCCAGGCCACTGGGATTGTAGGTATGTACCACCATACCTGGCAATTTCTGTTTTTTAATGGTTTAATAGTGTATTATAGTTAAACTAATAGTAGTGTTCATTTTTACATAATCATGCATGCAGGAATAGTTTGCTCCATTTTAGTCTTCAGTGCTTCCTTTTTCCCACCACTACTTCCTCTGTTTTACTGATCTTCTACTTACTGTCTTTTTTTAATTGGAGTGCTTTATAAATATACTTAAAGGTGGCTTCAGTGATATATGTGTACATAGTATAATTTTGTCAGTTTAATTCCATAATTCCTCCCTTTGCCCACTCTTCTTGTCTCCCCCTTAACTGCCTTCTTTCACTCCACTGATCTCCCCTCTGTTTTCATGTTATCTGCCCAGCCCCCATTTTTATCTAGCTTTCTGCATAAGAAAAAAAAGATTGACCCTGGATTTGGGGGGTCTGACTTATTTCTCTTAGCATGATGTTTTCCAGTTCTGACTGTTCACTAGCAAATGCCATAATTTTATTCTTTATGTCTGATTAAAACTTACCTGTGTATATATACCACATTGTCTTTTTCAATTCATCTGTTGACAGGTATCTGGGCTGGTTCTATATCCTGACTATTGTGAATATACTGCTATAAACATTGGTGTGCCTATATCACTACACAATATGCTGATTTTAGTTCTTTTGGATAAACATTGAGGAGTGGGATAGCTGGGTCATATGGTGGTTCTATTCCTAGTCTTTGAAGAGATCATACTGCTTTCCAAAGTGGATATGCTATTTTGCAGTTCCACTAAAAATGTATGAGCATACCTCTTCCCCCACATCCTTGTCAGTATTTATTATTATTGGCATTCTTGAGGATTGCCATTCTAACTGTAGTGAGATGAAATCTCAATGTAGTTTTGATTTGCATTTTCCTGGTTGCCAGGATTTCAAACATTTTTCCTATATTTGTTTGCCATTTGTATTTCTTCTATTGAGAAATATCTGCTTAGTTCTTTTGCCCATTTATTGATTGGATTATTTGGGTTTTGGTGTGTTGGATTCTTTGAGTTCTTTATATATTCTGAATATTAATCCCCTATTGGAGGAGTAGCTGACAGAGTTTCTCCCATTCTGTACACTTTCTTCACACTCTTGTTTCCTTTGTTGTGAAGAAAGAAGCTTTTTAATTTGATGCCTTCTCACTTATTGATTCTTGGTTTTATTTCTTGAGCTTTAGGAGTCTTATTAAGGAAGTCAGTGCCTGTGCCAGTATATTGGAGTGTTGACCCTATTTATTCTTCTAGTAGTTGCAAAGGTTCTGGTCTAATTCCTAGATCCACTTTGATCCACTTTGATTTGACTTTTGTGCAGGATGAGAGGTATAGGAATCTAGTTTCATTCTTCCACATATGGATATCCAGTTTTCCCAGTACCATTTGTTGAAAAGGCCAACATATTTTGATACCTTTTGTCAAGTATCAGATGCATGTCCTGTTGTTTGATCTCTTCCTTTCATATAACAAAAATATTTCTTTCCTGAAAAAGACCCTAAAGTTTCTTCAGAATAGTCCCAGGGTGTGCTGTTTTTCAGAGTAGGTAAATCCAGATGTTGGTTTGTGCATATAATACACAATGTAATGGTTACTGTCCACATAATCTGTGTTAATAAATAAGAATTAATATTGGTTTTCAGTGCTTTTTTTTGCCAAGCAATTTTGGCTCATTTTTTCCTTTTTGTGTGCATGTGTGGTACTAGGGATTAAATCCAGGGATGCCATAGAAACAGAAAGTAGAGCAGAGGTTGCCAGAGTCTGAGGAGCATTGAGGAGGAAAGATGAGGAGTTACTATTTAATGGTTACAGGCAATTGTCTCCACCTGTAATCCCAGCTACTCCAAAGACTGTGGCAGAAGGATTGCAAACTTGAGTCCATCTTGGGCAATTTAGTGAGACCTTGTCTCAAGATAAAATAAAAGGTGCTTAAAAATCTACCTCAGCCATAGGAGCACTTGCCTAGTATGCACAAGTCCCAGAATTCATCCACAGCACCACAATAAAAAGGAGAGGTAGAATTTTGGGGAGGATGAAAGAAAAGTTCTAGGAGTAGTGGTGATGTTTACACAATATTATAAATATACCAAATGCCACTTTGGTCTTTTACCACTTATTTTTTTCCCTTTGAGTTGGGATATCGCTATATTGCCCAGACTTATCTTGGACTCTTGGGCTGAAGTGGTCCTCCTGCCTCATTGTACCTAGTAACTGAGATTACAGGCATGTGCCACAATTTTTTGGGGGGTGTGGGGGGTGGGCGCATTATCTCTGTGCTGTCAGTTGACATTTATGATGCCAGGGATGCAAAGTGAATAAGTCATGGTGCTCAGCATGGGAAATGGAATGATTATATGGCCTGGACAAAAAAGTCTATCCAATGGGGGAATTTATTGTCTACTTTGTCTTTCATTGAGTGGGTTTGAAATGTTGCCATGGAAGTTTAAACAGCTGTGTTCTTGATTCTTTGCATCAGGGAATAACAGGGTGGTTTATAATAGCATAGTGTTGGTATCCCATCAAGTGATTGTGGTTTTTTGCATTGTGAGATTGTGACATTCCAGAAGGATATTTGAATTTTTAATATACAAACATTTTTCAGGTTCCCTTAAAAAGTACACAGGTTTTTCATGATTACTCTTAAGACTCTATTGACCTAGGGATTTTGCTCAGTGATAGGGCACTTGCTCCATACACATACACCAAAAAAAGAAAAGTCTGTATGATATTTATGACAATAACATGTCAATTTCAATTTATTAAATATTTGTGGGCACCTGACATTGTATGATAATTTAATTTTCACAATTCTATGAGATAATTGCCACAGTTGTCCCCATTTTGCAGATGAAGAACTAAATAAAGATTATATAATTTTCGTTAGTGCCTGAAAAATGAACCTACTTATCTTTGATTTGATACCCTAAGTTCTGTACTTTTTTGAGAAGTACAAATATGAGCCATTTGTGGTGGCATACACCTGTAGTCCTAGTGGCTCCTGAGGCTGATGCAGGAAAATTGAAAGTTCAAAGCCAGCTTCAGCAACTTAGCAAGGCCCTAAACAACTTAGTAAGACCCTATCTCAAAATAAAAAGGACTAGGGACATGGATCAGTGGTTAAGTGCCCCTGCTTCAATCCCTGGTTGTGGGGGTGGGGGGGAGTAATATCAGGAGCCATTCTGGACAGTAGCTATGCACGTACCTGTAAGTCCTGAGCAAAGGGGTACTGAACAGTTACTGCACCCCTTGGATAATGAGGTCTGGCTCCAGGAGTGGGTGTCACCTGGTGGAGTTGAGTTACCCCCACCTATTCCTTTGTAATCTTACCCCTTTGCCCTTTTTGGGATAGAATGTTCCATGGAACCTCCCCTCGTGTGTCTCTCTTTCCACAGACCCCTAAGGTCACAGAGCCGTCCCCAGATTTTGAAAAGGTACTTCTATATGTTTGCATGCTTTCTTCACCATTTTCTTAAGTTATTGGAATAGTCAGATTTTGTGAACCCCGCATTAGGTTGCCAGCTCTGATAGATGGTGATAAAGTAGTAGTAAAAATATGAGGGAGTTGAACCATATAAAATCATTAGCTTTTTTTTTTTTTTTTTTTTTTACATCCAGTTTATAATTAGATGTTAGTGCTGGTAGATATTTGATGTGAGATTCCAAATCTGGAAAATTCTTTAAAGTGCTAGAGAGTGTTGTGACAGAGAGTCTTATTAGTGGGGTCCTGAATTTGTCATTTAAGACTTTCTCCACTTAAACAAAGCCTCTTGTCACATCAGCTTGCCAAGACATATTGTTAGCTTTTTAATATTAATAGAATTATCTTTATTGAATATTTCCTAAAATAGAGTAGTTTACATGAAGCTATGATTTTTACAATTGGAGGAGCTTCTGCCTCTTGCTCCACAACACTTATTCCACATCCTACTCAGACCTGCCCTGCCACCTCTCACCCAACAGATGACATTGTCCTCACATCAAGGAGAAAATACAAAGTGACATTCCCTTAACATTCCCTTCCCTTTTTTGTCTCACATGCAAACTCCTCTGTATCCTCAGTTCCATATGCTGGTCCTCTTGCCCTTGACACAGGGGATCTCACCCTCACCCCATCATACACCAACCAGGAGAAGGTGGTGAGAGAGTATTTTTGAGCCTCTACTGTATACTTTTCGTATCTGTGGTATTGGATTATTTGGGTTTTGGTGTGTTGTGCTGCTTAACAGCCCAAGAGGAAGGAAAGTAATGATCAGGGAATAAATGAGAAAGACAGCCTCTGCCTTGGAGGAACTTACTTTCTACTGTTGTTATGAGTGCTAACACTAAATGAGCACTTCTTATGTGCTGGGTTCCCTACATCTCCACGTCCCATCTCAGCCTTCCCTACTTTATAAGGGAGTTGAGACTCAGAGAGAAGAGTGAGTGACTCCCCAGGCTACACAGATGGGAGGACATAGAGCCTGGCAGTGGCAGTGCTGCTTGGCTGCCTCTTGGTGGTTGGCAGGGCCCTGAGGCTTTGTCCCTATAGTCTCCTGAGGGAATGCATGTGCTTTCTGGACTTGGATAGCCATTTTCATTTTTTAATAACTTCCAGATCAGTACCTCCAGTTTCCAGATGATGCATAAAGGCCTCAGATGTATTCAGAATTCACCTCAGCTTTTCCTCCCTCTACCTGGGGGACTTTTCTGGACTTTTCTTACACGCAGTACCGAAATACCAGGGTGTCTTCTTGCCTCCTCTTCAGCCACTGGTTCCTTCCATTCAGACTCCTTCGTCTTCATCATCTTCTCTGCCAGGACCTTAGTCCGGCTCTCTTCAGTCTCACTCTTCCAGTTTTTCCTTTACGTGGCCTTCGTCGTGTACATCCTATCATATAGCTGAGTGGCTCATTCCATTGCTCTGTGGGTAAAGTCCAGATCCCCATTGTGTCTCAGACACTGTGCAGCCCAAGCAGTGCTTTTTTCTCCCCTCCCCATGTGGCCAGTTGTGCTTGCCTGTTTTCCCTACCTTACAGTCACAGCACAGTGCCTGGCACCTGCTAAACTCATCAATTATCAGATGGATGAAACAAACATTTGTCTGGAAAAACTGATTTTGTTTCCAGAAGAAATAAGATCATACCATAGTGCTATGATACCTTAAATAACATCCTGTGTGCTAAGTAACATATACTGTGTGTGTATATACTGAGTACTATGATACTTCAAATGCAATATATTTCTGGGCCTTCCAGGCTTTCTGAAACCCTGAAAATCATGTGTATTTGTGAATTAAATTTTCAATATAAGCATACATATATATGTATAAATATAAAAAACTAAGTGCTTCACATATTTTAGGAGTAAAACTATACATTGAAGCTGCTTGTGTTTTCCAAGGATTTAGATGTGTCTCCCTCTAGAATATAAATATGTTCTATGGAACTCCCTACTTACATGCCTTTGTCAAAGGAGGACCTGGCACCCTGTGAGTACTCAGGAAACAAAAGTTAAAGGACAGATATGTCCATACTGCTTGAAGGTACAGGAAAGCTCACAAATGGCATGCATAAATATTTTTCCTTTGAATAGTTGCAGTTGTATTATTAGTTAATCCAGTTTACTGAAATATATGTAAATGTTAAACTTTCAAAATTTAAGTACTTTGCTTTTTCTTACGGATTGTGTGATTTGGGAATAGGTAGGGGGAAAGACCTACAATTAAATAATTAAGTTTATTTTCTAGTATTTGGGACCCTGTCCCTAAGATGTAGTGCTAACTTTTTGTGCAGAACAGTAAAAATTAATCACTTGATCAGCATTTGTTCACTCTGTCCTCTCTGATATCATTTTCCTGTGTTATTAATATGGAGCAATTCGGTACAATTAGCACAGTTAGCTTTGTAATGAGGTAACTGAGGTAATTGCCCTTTCACCTTATATCCATCTGCCAAAAAAATAAAAGATAATTTGAACCCAAGAGTACTTTGAATTGAGCTACATCCACAACCCTTTCTATTTTTTGAGAGTCTTGCTAAATTGCCCAGGCTGGCTTCATACTTGCAAAACACCTTCAGTCTGTTCCAGTCCTTATTTTCAGAATCCATCTGTCCTTGTTTCTGCAAATTATTTTGGTAGCTAGAAAAGAAATTCACTTAATACTGATTTCCAAAAGTTTCTTTTGTTGAGTGATTTCATTTGTTTTTTATAGTCTGCTCCAACTGGACACAAACATCTGACAGTGGAAGAGTTATTTGGAACTTCTTTGCCAAAGGAACAGCCAGCAGTTGTGGGTCTGGATCCAGAAGAAGTGGAAAAGCTACCAGGAGATACCTCCCAGAAAGAGCCCAGCTCGTTCCTACCATGTTCTTTTGAACAACCAGGAGGAACTCCTCAGTTGGAAAACCTGGGTGTCCATGCAACCACCCACCACGCAGTCCAACCTGAAGTCACCACTCCGGTGCTAATTACTCCTGCCTCCATCACACAGTCCAGTGAAAAGCATGCCCCGAGCTACACGATCCCCTTAAGCCCTGTTCTCAGTCCTACTCTGCCAGCTGAAGCTCCTACTGCACAGGTTCCCCCCAGCTTACCTCGAAACAGCACCATGATGCAGGCAGTGAAGACCACGCCTAGACAGAGGTCTCCACTCCTGCATCAGCCAGTCCCTGAGCTAAGCCACACCAGTCTCATTGCCAGCCAGAGCCCCTTCAGAGCCCCACTAAGCATAACGAACACAACTGGCACAGCCCTCCCAAGCGTCGATCTTCTCCAGAAACTCAGGTTGACTTCACAGCATGACCAAATACAGACACAGCCACTTGGGAAAGGTGCAGTAGCACCCAGTTTTCCTGCAGCATCTGGCCAGCTAGCCACACCTGAGAGCTTCATAGAGCCTCCCTCTAAGACAGCAGCAGCAAGAGCAGCAGCCTCAGCCTCCTTGAGCAACATGGTGCTTGCTCCCCTTCAGGTAGTTGCAGGAGCACTGGGGTATTTGGGGGTATTCATTGGATGAGATGAAACTACAAAGGACTTGGGTTGTTTTTTGGCTTTGGTTTTTTGTTGTTGTTGTTGTTGTTGTTTGTTTTTAATATTTCTTAGTTTTACTTTTAGGTGGACATAATATCTTTATTTTACATTTATGTGGTGCTGAGGATCGAACCCAGTGCCTCTTGCATGCTAGGCGAGTACTCTACCATTGAGCTACAATCTCAGCCCTGTTTTTGTTTTTGTTTTTTTTTTTTTTAAGTTGTAGTCAAGACACAATACCTTTATTTTATCTATTTACTTTTATGTGGTGCTGAGGATTGAATCCAGCGCCTCACACATGCTAGGCCAGAGCTCTCCCGATGAGCCACAACCCCAACCCCAGCCCACATCTTTTTCCATTGGTTTTTTGTTGTTATTGTTGGTTTTTTGTTTTGGTGTTTTGTTTTGTTTTGTTTTGTTTGGGGGGTGGGGGGGTTCCAGGGATTGTGGACCACTGAGCCACATCCCCAACCCTATTTTGTATTTTGTTTAGAGATAGGGTCTCACTAAGTTGCTTAGGGCCTTACCTCGCTGTTGCTGAAGCTGGCTTTGAACTCATGATCCTCCTGTCTCAGCCTCCTGAGCTGCTGGGATTGCAGGTGTGCGCCACCATGCCCAGCTTATTTATTTATTTTTGGTACCAGGGATCAAACCCAGGACTTCACATGTGCTAGGCAAGAGCTCTATCATTGAACCACTCCCTCAACCCCCACCTGTTCAAATTTAAATAACCCCATTAAGAAGCATCAGTGATGGCCCATGCCTGTAATCCTACCTGCTGGGGAGGCTGAGTCAGGAGGGTCACAAGTTCCATGCCAGCCTCATCAACTCACTTAGACCATCTTAATGTAAAAGGGCTTGTGATGTGGCTCAATGGTAGAGTGCATGCCTAGCACCAACAGCGGGCAAAAAAGAGGCATCAGATTGCCAGTCTGTCTTATCTCTGATGCTTATCAGTAGAAATAGATCTGGGCTGTCCTCCACTCTTTTTTTTTACCCAGTTAGACACAATACCTTTATTTTATTTTATTTTTTTGTAGTTGTAGATGGACAGCATGACTTTATTTTATTTTGTTTATTTTTATGTGGTGCTAAGGATCTAACCCAGTGCCTCATATACGCTAGGCAAGCGCTCTGCCACTGAGCTACAGCCCCAGTCCATGTCCTCAGCTCTTTTAAGATACAGATTGCAGCTTTTCTTGAGAGTCACCTTAAAGGCTCTTTTTGCATCCCCCTTTTCTCAGGGGAAATGAAGAGGGCAGTCCATCTGAATGTCTCCTTGTGAAGTCGAGTCACTGGTTGCATTGTCACAGGATGCTGTCAGCCTCTTCCCTCAGTAGTTTAGGATCTGGTTAATGTCTGGACTGTTCCTTATTGCTAACCGAGATTTTCCACCAGTAACTAAGAAATTTTCTTAATTGAAACTTACTATATCTGTTCATCTTTTTTTATTAAACATTTCAGTCTATGCAGCAAAACCAGGAACCTGAATTGTTTGCCCAGCCTAAGGTGTTATCCAGTGCCATCCCGGTAAGGACTCCCTTTTTCTCAAGAGCACATTAAGTATTTTTAAGTTTGCTGACTGTGAGGTGAAATATCACCTTATTGAAAAGCCTTAGCTTTCAAGCCCAGACCTATCTTAGATGCCTCATTCCTGGAGGGCTGCTTGCCCTCCAGGCAAAGTTCATTACTGCAGCCTCTGTGCGCCTCACATCCTCTCATCATCATGCATGTCTCCCCTGACTGTCCAGGGGCAGGCTCAACCACAGTGTTTGTTGTTTGTGAGTGGGTGACTGATGAGAATTTGTCAGCCTGGCTTCTTTCTTTCTTTTCTTTTTTTTTTTTTTTTTGTTTTGTTTTGTTTTGTTTTGTTTTGTTTGTTTGGACCAGGGATTGAACCCAGGAGCACATAACCACATCCCCAGCCCCCATAAGTTGCTTAGGCTGGCCATGATGGCAGGCATGCACCACCATGCCCAGCTAGCCTGGTTTCTAGAATTAGGGAATATTCATTGCCCAGGAAGAGCTGTAATGTCCCAGTGGGTAGAGCCACTATCCTGCCACAATCTTCTCCTATCCCATTGCTCTGATGATGAAGCCTCCCAGACTTGCCTGGCCTCCTTTTTTCATTTTCTTTCGTATCATGTTTTCATTTGCCTTTATGCTTGTTCACGTCTCCTTGAGTCTCAGAATGTAAAGCCAGCTTCTGTTTTACATTCTGGGTAACTTGTTGTATTCTGTGGTGATCAGCAGGAGCTGTCAGCTTGGTTTTATACCAGAAAACAAGCTCAGTGGCTCAGATACCAGAAACTGCAGCCTGAAAACTCTAGCAGGCTCTTGGCTATTTGTAGATGAGGTAAATAAAAGAAGAACTATGAGTGTAGCTCATGGTGTAACATGTGCTCCCTGGGTTCAGTCCCCAGCATTCAAAAAGGGGCACTGGGCAAGAAAAATGAAAATCTCTATTGATTGTATCAAATGTGAGAATTATTTAAAATAATCATCATTGGTTTGGTATATTCTGATGCCAGCTGTAATTACAAGCACATTTAAATGGAGGAAGAAGATAGAGATTAACTACATTTCTAGAAATTTTCATCTTTATATAATTAAGTTGGGGTTTTTGTGTTTTAGACTTCTTTTAAGTTTGTTTATTATAATTATCAAAATACATAATATTTTCTCACCCTAAAAAGTCCCTTGCCTTTGTCTAGTCATTTTTTCAATTCCACCCCCAAAGAAATTTTAGAGTTTTATCATAGGATTGTTCTTACTCTGTATGACATATGTTTATTTCTAATAATCACCTTCTATAATGGTTGAACTTAGCTTCCCTTCATGACTCCAGGGCACTCCTGTATATATGGGCTTTTCATCCTTTAGCTAACAGAAATTACCTAAACAGGTACCAAATGTTCAAATTTTTCTAGTGAATGTTTACCTGAAACCAAAACAGTTAGTGTTAGAAGCCTAGAGATGAAATTCAGTGGTCAAGCGCTTGCATAACATGTGCAAGGCCCTTGAGTTCAATTTTTAGCACCACAAAAAAAAAAAAAAACTGTGTTTGATTCTTCTGTGTGCTCCAGATCATTTTCATATTATACTAATGGCTGTTATCAGATGTCCTCTACTCTGAGCCTGGCTGCTGGCTTCTATACTTGGTGCAAAATGACAATTGTTTCTCTGCAGGTTGCAGGCCCTCCACTGGTTACTGCAACAACCACAGCAGTATCTTCAGTCCTGTTGTCCCCGAGTGTTTTCCAGCAGACAGTTCCAAGGTCCACAGACCTAGAGAGGAAAGCAAGTTCCCCTTCACCCCTCACTGTTGGAACACCAGAAAATCAGAGAAAGCCTTCCATTATCCTCAGCAAGTCTCAGCTCCAGGATACATTGATACATCTCATAAAGGTATGTAGTAGGATATCAACGGAATCTTTGATTGTTTTTTTCTTTAATAGAAGAAAACAGATTTTGTATGTTCTCATGTTGGAGTAAGTTCGTCTTCCTAAGCATGTATTCCTGGCAGAATAGTAACTGTGTAAACTCTAAGATATTAGTCATGATGATCTCTGGGTGAGATTATTTGGGTAATTAATAATTAGTTATAGGGCTGGGGATCTGGCTAAAGTGGTAGCGCGCTTGCCTGGCATGCGTGTGGCCCGGGTTCGATCCTCAGCACCACATACAAACAAAGATGTTGTGTCTGCCGAAAACTAAAAAATAAATATTAAAATTCTCTTTCTCTCTCTCTCTGTCTCTCTCTCTCTTAAAAAAAAAAATAATAATTAGTTATAGCATTCACTGCTACAGTTTTTTCCTAAGCTGTTTTCAGGAAAGTAAGCTTTATGATAAGGTAAATGTGACTTTCCATGTTCTTTCCTTTATCATCTCTTCCAGAATGATTCCAGCTTCCTCAGTACACTTCATGAAGTTTATTTGCAGGTTCTGACCAAAAACAAAGACAACCACAACCTATGACTGGAGTGGAATAAATCTGAAGTTGAGGGTCATCCTCAAAAACAATAGGCTTCATCATGGAAACTTCTTTCTGAACAGAAGAACATTGAATTTTGAGAATCCTGAAAATGAGCCTATGAGAAAGAGACTCATTCCTTAAGAATGTTTTCCAAGTGACATTCTCAGTGATAATGGAGGTTTCACTGTGAAGCATCACCAGCAGACCTTTGACAAAAAAAAAAAAAAAAAAAACCAACAACAAAAAAAAAGACCATTGTGTAAGTTATATGGTTGTTTTCATCAGCTGTAAGCAAGTATGTGAACAGAGGGGTCTGATATTCAGCTTGCTTTCTCTTTCAAGACTTAGGGAGGAGTAGCCACCAGCCTTGCCACAGAACTCAGCCTAGCCCACACCTCCCCACACCCCTGCCCCTAAGAAACTTGGGCATTAAGCTGATAGTCGAGTTCTGAACAAAGTAGGTCAGCTCCACAAAGTAGCTTGAAGTTTTGAGAATCAGAGTTTAAGTTGATAAATTAGGAATTATTTGTTCAAGTGAAGTATATTTTATATGCGTGCCCCATTTGGGCCTTAAAAGTTCTGAAATTCCTTTGTGTTTTGTTTTAAGTGTCCCCAGTCCTGCCATGCAACAGGCTCCAGTGCAGCATTGCCTTTTTAATAGGGCCCTACTAGGCTCTGTGGTGATGTGGGAGGGAGCGTGTCACACCTTCAAAGCAAGGGCAAGAGCTGGGAATGCCCACATCCTACTAGAAATCTTCATTTTAAGTTAAATTCCGGTGGTTCTGAAAATGTTCAGTTCGTGTGTGAAACACAGCCTTATTCTCCTTTTCTGTCAAAACACAGAAGTCATTGTTGATTATTTTCTTTAACACTTTGATAAAAGGACCAGTGGACCAATCTGACAAAGCCATTCTGGTTCCATTCCTCAAGTGTACTGAGAACAGTTTTAAAGCTATGCAGAAAAGGGAGCTGTTATTCACACGGCCCTTACTTTATTGTAGACTATGGAGTTAAAAAGAAAGTGTGAAATTCAGAACTTTACCAATGTATTCCTTGGCTGTGAGAACTTTTCCAGCCCAAAGTGTGAAAATATGTAAAGATGCTTTGTTATGCTGCTATTGATCTGCCATGATTTATATTTATTCTTTTATGGCATGTAATGGTGTTTAGTAATATTTTAATGTAGATTTTGATTTATTTCAGCAATAGTAATTTTAAGATATTTTTTGAATGAAAGTGTCTTTGTTTCTATGATACAGGTCATTTTGTAGTATTTAACCAATTAAGATGCACTGCTTACTTTTCTGAGCACTATTTAATGATGGGGTAAAAACCCAAATGGCTCAACCAGCTAGCATAAGGATTAGCTGTCAATAATGCTGACAGATGTGATGGTTCCTCTGGAACAATCATTTAAGCTTTAATGATAACTCAATCATAAGTCCATAGATTTTTTTTTTTCCTAGCAGAAATTTTAGGAAATTACTTGTGAATTACATTCTTGTTTTAGTTTGGTCGTAGTTTTTTTAGCAAAAAAAGAATACTTTGTTTGATTGGCTTATGTTAATCTGAACATGCTTCCTGGAAAGTGTTTCTGCTTCTCGATTTAGTGTCTTATGTTGCTATCTACCTAGTTTTGTGTGTGAATTGTGCAGAATTCAGGGAAGCTTATAAGTTTTCTTACTCAATTAGGAAGAGTTTGTTTTCAAAGATAGTGTGTAAATTCAGCAACCAAAAATAAATTGCTCAAGCTGTCATCTAGGAAAGAGAAAAGTTCTAGTAAGATCCAAATTATAGCAAGATAAGGAATGTTGCTGACATCCGAGATGGTGTCCAAGGAACCACATAACTGTTCTTATAAAATGAATGCACCAGGAGATTTGATCACACCCCAAATGTAGTCTCAGTGGGCTTTAGTAAATCAAGGGATTCTCATTGTAGTAGACATTTGAATTTAAATGATGCTTTCGAGTTTGTATAATATTATGAGAGAGGGTAAAGAGAGAATATCCTAAAGAGGATCTATAATCAAATCTGTTAATTTTCATCCTTTAATCATAGGAGTGAATATGATCAACAGTGAAAGAGAATCTATGATAAGGCTTCCTTAGTGTGAAAGTAAACTTTTTTAAGTGCCCAAGTCGTGGAGACTTGAAAAGGTTAATCCTATTTTAACTCCCAAATTTATATCTTCAAAGCATTAACTTAAAATTCAGAAGCCAGAAAATCGTGGTCATGATTACCAGGAGGTTCAGGCCAGAACCAGTCCCCTGAGAGCTAGGCCAAGCCTGGATAGTTGCAGTTGGATTACCCTGGCCTGAATATCACAGTTCAGTTGCCTTATTCCTTGTTCAGGCTTACTGTCCAAAACCTCATGCTTAGGTTGCATGTTTACATTGCTGCCATGTCTTAACTGGAACCTTAGTTGAATAGAAATGGACAGCAAGAATAGAGATCCTTCTAACTGGATTTTGCAAAACCCAGGAGACCTGCACTTAGACCACTCTGTCCATTGTTACCCATCCTGCTCCCCACTTGCAGTCCAAGTGTAGGCCCTGGGAGGAGCAACCCAGACCTTTAAGTATGGTGTGTCTAGGATACCACCAGTGGGTAGCACTACTCACGTGTTTGCTGTAGATAAGGTGATGTATTTGAATGGACACACCATACCTCCCAGATCACCTTATTCCTCTTTGTTGAGCATCTCTCCCAGGATTTGTGAGTTGTGAAAGTTGTCCTACTTGCTGGGCATGCACACGTGTAATCCCACCTTACTCAGAAGGCTGAGTCAGGAAGATTGAAAATTCGAGGCCATCCTGGGCAATTTAGCAAGACCATGACTATAAATTAATTAATTAACTAGTTAATTAATTTTTAAAAAAGAGCTGGGGATGTAGCTCAGTTGTAGAGCACCCTGGGTTCAATCCCCAGTACCCGGGGCAGGGTGGGGTGGAGGGATAGTTTGTTGCTTTTTTTTTTTTTTTTTTTTTCCCCAATCAAGTGACAGTGTCAAGAGAAGCATTTCCTGCAGTCTCCTATGGAATGTTTACAGCTTACCTTGAACAGTAGTGTTTTGTTCAGAACCTGAGTTAACCTGGGCACTTCTCTACAGGAGGATGCACAGACTTAGTTTAGAATATGTCTGACCAGATTTTGCATGTTCAAGCATTTATTCTATTTCTGGCTTATATTTTCTTGTTGAAATTATAGACTCCATCAAATCCACTACTAGGTAAATATTTTTAAACCATGCAGCTTTATTACTCTCCTCCCCCAAAGAATGTAGTTGGAAATTTTCTTGTTTTGGTAGTAGAGGCCATGACTGCCATTGTATTACTAATAATGCAACATGAAATTGAAGGTGCCTAACTGCTTAAAAAACAGAATCAGCCATCATACTGTAACTTGGAGAGGAATGAGAGGTGACAGAGGCACAAGTAAGCTCAGCCTGAGAAGTGAAGACTGAGAATCATGGGCCCATGTCCTGCATCCTTGCTGCACATTTGCTGTGGAACCTGTGTTTTTTGTTGTTGTTGTTGTTTCTTACGTACCTTTGGTTTTCTTCAGTTGTGTTCAGAGTACCTTCAGGAATCAACAGTGCTCTGTGTTTTCAAGTGTCTAAAATGTTGATATCTGAACAGAGCAAAGCAACTTATACTGAGCTTTTTAAAAGCTATGCTTGAGAATATTTCTTTGAGCAGGACAGGGCCCCAAGGAGCCTGTTATTCAGCAAATTTCAGCAGGAGAGATGTGTGCAATCTTTCACTCAGATTTGTATTTGACATCTTTCTTTAAAATGCTAAGATGCAATATTGATCACTTTGAAGTGGCAAAAAATGCAAGATTGCATTTCCCTTTTATCCATGTTGTGAATTCTTAGGAAACATGTTTTTAAAATAGATGTTCTCAATGGTCTTTTATTCTGTATTACTGCTTTGGCCGTTTGGCTCTCACAACTTTCATTGTATCAGATTCTTAGCTCCCTGAAATGTGGGGACAAGAAGCTCTGGAGTGACAGCAAAGTTTTTGTTCCATGAGCGCAATACAGCATCATTGACATTTTTAATGGTATGGATTTTATACCATCTGTGTATGTTTGCAAATATTAAGTTATTACATGTTTTAAAATGAGCGTTTTTCATCCTAAATTTTATATGTTTGCAAATATATTTTTTTAATAAAATTTCAAAACCAAGTTTTAGCACCTACTAAGTTTTACCTGTGTTTTTATTTAATTTGTAGAAATAGGAACTTTTGAATGAGTTGCCCTGTACTTGTGAGAAGGGGAGGGAGAGGGAACAAAAGCAACAAAGAAAACCTCATCCTCCTGTCTCCACCCCATAGAGTCAGGGTTCTAAAGAAACAGGACCATTTAAACTCAGTTTAAGGTTCTTAATTGGCTTTATTTCAAGTCCAAAATCCAGCAATATCACATTCAGTATAATTTGTGTGCACCCCGGGGATTGAACCCAGTGCTTCTCACTTGCTAAGCACTTGCTCTAGCACTGAGCCAAACCCTCATTTCCCTAAAGATTTATAACAGAAAGCAGGCTGCAGAAACAGAAAACAAAAAGTGAATTAGTCATTTCCCAGTTACTTTTGTTTTAAGGTTAAAATATGATGGTAAGGTTTAGCCTTATCCTGCTGGTTAAAACTGGCCTGTTGAGGGATTTGACTGTTCTCTCTCCTAATTTCTCAAAACATCAGATAACCCACTGAGTTTTGGCTTTCTGATATGAAACTTCAGCATGAGTGAGTACATTTTGGTTTGGCCTGATGGACCTACTGTGGGAGCTTACTCTAAACCAATGGCTTCCTGTAACTTTTCTTTAATAATTATCAGATATTGGCCCACATGATTATGGAGGCTGAGAAGTCCCATGATCTGTCATCTGCAAGCTACAGGCCCAAGAAATCCAATTTATAGACTCCAAACCGGTCCAAATGGCTAAGAACAGACAGCTTTGAAGTCAAGAGAACGATGTACCAGGTCAGATAGAGTTAATTCAACTTCCTCCTCTTTGTCCCATTGAAGCCATCAGGGTATTGGAAATGCCCACTCACATTGGTGAGGGCAGATCTGCTTTACTCAAGTCTACCAATGCATATGCTAATCTCTCCCAAAAACCCTTATAAACCCACCCAGAAACAATGCCTGACCAGCTATCTATGTAGCCCTTAACTCAGTCAAGTGATTCATAAGATTAACACAATCTCCACATTATCAGAGAAAACATTGGACCTTTGATTTGGGGGGATTGGCTTATTTCACTTAGCATGATATTCTCCAGTTCCATCCATTTATCAGCAAATGCCATTATTTCATTCTTTATAGCTGAGTAATATTCCATTGTGTGTGTGTGTGTGTGTGTGTGTATCACATTTTCTTTATCCATTTATCCTTTGAAGGTCTCCTAAGTTATTTTCGTAGCTTGGCTATTGTGAGTTGATATTCTCCAGTTCCATCCATTTATCAGCAGATGCCATTATTTCATTCTTCTTTATGGCTGAGTAATATTGCATTGTGTATATATGCCACATTTTCTTTACCCATTTTTCTTTGAAGGACACCTAAGTTACTTCCATAGCTTGGCTATTGTGAGTTGAACTGCTATAAACATTGATGTGGCTGTGTCACTGTAGTATGCAGTTTTTAAATCTATTGGATTAGCTAGAAGGAAATGAAGGGAAGTGATAAGGATGGGGAATAGGAAAGACAGTAGAATTAACTGGACATAACTTTCCTAGCCTTGTACTTGATTATGTGACCAGGGGATAACTCTGTATTATTCACAATCAAAAGAGCAGAACCTAAGTAGAATGTTATACTCTGTACATATAATTTGCCAAACTACATTCTCCTGTCATGTATAACTAAAAAGAATATTTTTAAAAAAAAATCTAAAAAAGAAAAGCATCAAATACAAACATAGCCCGGTGTGGTCACACAAGCCTGTAATCCCAGCAGCTCAGAAGACTGAGACAGAAAGATTGCAAGTTCAAAGCCAACCTCAGCAACTTACCAAGGTGTTAAGCAATTCAGTGAGACCTGTCTCTAAATAAAATACAGAAAAGGGATGGGGATGTAACTTAGTGGTTTAGTGCCACTGAGTCCCATTACCCAAAAAAAAAAAAAATGTTTAAATGATAGTAAAACCCTTAACATACCAGCATTAAGTGGCTAAATAAATAAATAAATAAATGTGAATGAGATAAGCTAAAAAAAAAAAAAAGATTAACACAGTCTGTTCCCAAGCACAGGATCACAGCCATGGGGATCCTTACATCTGGAGTCTCCAAGTCCTGGGCCTATTAAATAATTCCCTCTCTAGTCACTAAACATGAAATGTGTAATTCACATGAGTTGACATCTCAAGAGCTTCATTTACTCCTTTAAGGTTCCCTCAAGTGGAGAGGGTATAGTTCTACCAAAAAACTTTTATAATAGAAAAAAAAATGTTCTATATGATTCATCTGAATCATTTCTCAAATTTTATTTGATTCATATGTACTGAGCTCTCATATACCAGGCATCTAGGATGATTTTTTAAAAAGAAGGAAAGTAAAACAGGATCATTATGAAAACAGAAAAGTTTAAGGGAAAAAGGGTGTGAGCCAGGTGCAATGGCACACACCTGTAATCCCAGCTACCCAGGAGGCTGAGGCACAAGAATTGCACATTCAAGGCCGGCCTCAGCAATTTAGCAAGACCCCTGCCTGAAAATAAAGGTTAAAAAGTGCTGGGAATGCTGCTTGGTGGTAGAGCACTCTTGGGTCAAGTCCCCAGTACCACACAAAAAGGGGTTTTAATCATGTGTATCCTTAATAATCATTACTAACATGCATATTTCCAAATGCAGTTCTAAAATGTTTGTTATACCTGTCTGCCTTAGAGCTAACTTGCTTTATAACTGTTTAGGTATAGATACACACATCAGTCATCATTAATGCTGCATACTCATTCAACAGCTAAGAATTGCTGCCCCCATTATTTTCCTGATCTTCACAATAACCCATTTTAGGGAGAATAAAGTTTGAAGCTAAGATTAGTTAAGCTTATGCCAAAGGTTGCATATTGAACAAGTGATAGGTAGATCAAGGATCTGAAACCTAGCAGACTGAAGAGCTGATCTAGAATTCCTTTCTAAACTCAGTTGCATCCATTGCCTTTGGGTCATTCTTAAGTCATTCCTGTTGCCACTGTTTATTAAAACACTGTTTATTAAAAGAGTGGTCTGCTTCTCATCTATCAAGACCTAGGAAGCTAGGTGCAGGCACACATGCCTGTAATCCAGGCAGCTTGGGAGGCTGAGGCAGGAGGATCACGAGTTCAAACCCAGCCTCAGCAATTTAGCAAGGCCCTGAGCAACTCAGGGAGACCCTGTTTCTATAAAATATTTAAAAGGGGCAGGGGATGTGGCTCAGTGATTAAGCACCCCTGGGTTCAATCCCTGGTACCACAAAAAAAAAAAAGACCTAGGAATCCATGCTGGATATGGTGGCATATGCCTATAATGCCAGCAATTTGGGACTGAGGCAGGAGAATCACAAGTTCAAATCCAGCCTCAGAAACTTAGTGAGACCCTAAGCAACTCAGCAAGACCCTGTTTCAAAAAAAGGGCTGGGGATGTATATCAGTGGTAAAGTGCCCCTGAGCTAAATTGCCAGTACCAAAATATAAGAGTAAAATATAAAATATATACTTTATGTAAATATACGAAATATAATATTTAAATATAAAATATAACATATAATATAAAGTAAATAAATGTATAATAATTATACATGTGAGGCTGGAGTTGCAGCTCAATGGTGGAGTGCTGGCCTAGCACATGTGAGGCCCTGGGTTCAATCCTCGCTACCACATAAAGATACATAAATAAAATAAAGTTATTATGTCGACCTACAATTAAAAAGCATTTTAAAAAATAATAATTATATATGTATGTGTGTTTGTGTGAAATTTTTTTAAAAACTTAAAAGAAGAACCCTGGTCTTCACTCTGAGACCTGGCCAGGGCCCAACACACCTGGGAATTAGTGCCTCCCAGCCACCCATGGTCCCCAGCCCAGATGCTCATCCACGCACTGCCCTGACACATATGGGCTTCTGCCCAAAAGGAGACGAAAGAGCTGTTTGGGCTTCAGAATCAGATGGTGAAGTTATTAATAATGCTCTGGAGGACTTTGGAATCCTTAAATGATGATCCAGTGCACTGAGATGGCCGGTATGGCTCAACGCTTTGATCGCACAGCACCTCCCCAGGCTGTGGTCTCAGGGAGAGGCCAGTGGAACAGGTGGTGGAAGAGACAGAGCGAGCTATTTGTTAGTACCCTCATCTGGCCATCAAACTGGGAGTAGCAGCTATTCTGTGCCACTAGCATTGGACCACGCCCTCCACAGAGAACCAGGGCTGCTAGGACCTCTTTGCCCTTGAAGGTGGCATGTAGTAGAGCTGCATATCACTTATTTGTTGAATAGAATGAACTTCCCCCTCATGCCCCTCTGCAAAACACATGTGTGACCCATTTTAGAAAGGAGGATGTGCTCAAGTAAATTGCTTGAGGCAATCAGCCCAAATTCACCAAGCTAGAGAGCGGCAGAAGCTCTTCACAGGAACTTCCTCTGGGTTTGCAGAACACAAAGGCTTCTAGGTCCCTGGAAAATTGTGAGGGGTATATTGAAATGACAGTAGCTTTGCTCCCTGATTGGGCAATGGATGGGTTCAAGAGACTACTTCAACCTGCTCTATTTATTAAATCAAAATTTAAAAAAAAATATTGAGTTTGGGGGGCCAAGAAACCTGGACTTGGGGCTTGATGTATGTCCTCATTAATCACCTGCCTCAAACCTATATAGTAAAGTGCTGTTAATGGCTTCCATGTTTCCCAGGAGGGGCGGTGGCTCAGAGCAGTTCAGCAGCTCCATCACCCCACTCCAGAGCTCTTTGGTTCTATGGGAACTAGCCATTCACTTTTAGCTAGTCACAGTCAAGCCAGGAGGAAATCCACCCACAAAACAAAACTTTAACCCTTAGTATCCATGCAAATAGCATCACCACCTCCACCACCCCTGCCTTGCTCCGAGAAACCTAGGAGTATCAGAAAAGGGGACAAGGCTGAATATCTCCCTGCTGCGTCCTGCAAACGAAGCCAGGTGAGGCCCAACCTCCCTACAAGTGCCCCGTCTTGGAGCCTGCTGCAATGGTGCACCCCTGTAATCCCAGCTGCTCAGGAGGCTGAAGCAAGAGGATCAAGTTAAAGCCAGACTCAGCAACTTAGCAAGGCCCTAAGCAACTCAGTCTCAAAATAAAATATATTAAGGGCTGGGGATGTTGCTCAGTGGTTAAGCACCCCTGGGTTCAATCCCTGCTACCAAAAAAAAAAGTGCCCTTTTAGTGCCCCTCCTTAGCCAGCCCATCACCCAGCAGGAGTTGGCAGAGGCTGGAGGGCACTGCCATGAGATGGCTCCTTGCTCTCTACCCAGAAAGGTACCAGGCCCGAAGCGGAGCCAGACAGGACCTGGAACTCCATGCAAATTGCAAGTGACGGTGACTAAGCACCTCTTCTTCCTGCTCAAGGAAAGCAGGCCTGGCAAGTCTTGGCTGGGCTCCAGTACTGGGACTAACCTCTCAGAAGTACCCTGCCCTCGCCTTCCTCAGGCCTTCCGGGATGACTCACAGAGTGTCAACAATGCAATCTGGGCTTGGGTTTGGGATTGGACAAGGACACACAGGGAAGCTCTGCGCTGATTGGAGTGAAAGCACAAATGTTGTTCCTTACAGTATAAAAGCAAAAGCAAACAAATGTTCTAATGAAAAAGGGACAGGTTGACCTCCCTCTGCACCAACAGTAATACTAGGGTAGAAAAGGACAGGAATTAAAAAGCGAGGTAAACCAGCAAGATGGGCAGCATGTTCATGTAAAATATTTACATAGATGAGTAGAAAAAAAATAAGACTTTAAGGAAATAATTGAAAAATCAGTGGTGACTTCTGGATGCTGGAGAGCATGGAAGGATAATGGTTTCTTTTCCTTTTTTTTTTGTTTTCCTCTTTTGTACCAAGATTGAGCCCAGGGGTGCTTAACCACTGAGCCACATCCCCAGCCCTTTTTATATATTTATTTTGAGACAGGGTCTTGCTAAGTTGCTTAGAGCCTCACTAAATTGCTGAGGCTGGCAATGAATTTGCAATCCTCATGCCTCAGCCTTCCAAACTGCTGGGATTACAGATCCAACTGAATAATGTTATTTTTATTGTGCGCACAGGAGATTAACAGATTTGTTTCAAGGTATTGGCTACTCCATTTGGGGGTAAATTGGAAAACTTCAAGCTGGTGGGGCAAATTGGAAATCGTCAAGGCAGATTGGACTCTTGGCCCTAGGGAAGCTGTATTCCACAAAGGAATTTTTTCCTTTACGACCTCTCAAGAGGATGAATCAGGTCCACCCAGATTATTTTGTATGATCTCCTTTACTTAAAATCAACTGATTATGGATTTTAATCACATCTACAAAATTACCCCCCACCCCCACATTTTTGTTACTGAGGATTGAACCCAGGGGCATTTTACTCCTCAGGTACATCTCCAGGCTTTGTTATTTTTTAATTTTGAGACAGGGTCTCCCTAAATTGCTGAGGCTGGCCTCAAACTAGGAATCCTCCTACCTTAGCCTCCAGAGTCACTGGGATTACAGGGTAATGAGGAGATATGGCCATACATTTTGGTGACCAGGAGTCACAGAAGTATTGTATTGTACTGAGAGTATAAGAATAGGAAAGTTGCCAGGCTTGGTGGTGCACACTTTTCCTTTCCTTTTCTATGTTAGCAATACTGCGGTGTTGCAAGGAATCCAACACGTGCTCACAAGTAGCCTGGCAAGGCTAACTGGAAATGCTACAGAACAGAGTCTAGCAAGCAAGCACACTTGGGCTGGCAGTCCCCCTGGGTTTATCCCTAACTCAGCACCGCCCTTTGCTCTGATAGGAGGAGCTAGGAGTTACAATCTCCGCCATTGGCTAGATAATTTTAAAATTGGGGAGGGCAAAGGGAAGGACTCTAGTTAAAATGGCCCTGATTGGATACAGGTTAGAGAACTCAAAATGCCTACAGTGGATCTTACGTCCCAATTAAGACAAAGCGCAATATTTTGAAAATGGACCACCAGACTTTCTATTTCTCCCATCTATCCCCTAATACCCAAAGTCACTGAATTGTACTCTTTAAAAAGGTAAATTTCACCAGGTGCACACCTGTAATCCCAGCAACTTGGGAGGCTAAGGCAGGAGGATCACAAGTTCCAGACCAGCCTCCCGACTTAGAGAAACCCTGTCTTAAAATGGAAATTAAAAGGACTGAAGATGAGCCAGGCGCAGTGGTGCACGCCTGTTATCCCAGTGGCTCGGGAGGCTGAGGCAGGAGGATTGCGAGTTCAAAGCCAGCCTCAGCAATTTAGTGAGGCCACTAAGCAACTCAGTGAGACCCTGTCTCTAATAAAATATAAAATAGGGCTGGGGGACGTGGCTCACTGGTCGAGTGCCCCTGAGTTCAATCCATGGTACCTCCCCGCCCCTCCAAAAAAGGACTGAAGGTGAAGCTCAGTGGTAGAATCCCTCTGAGTTCAATCCCTAATGGTGGAGGGGGAAAAAAGGGAACCCATTTCATGATGTGTTATCATATGTCAATATTAAAAAATAAAGTCAGCACAAGAGGAAGTCAAGAGACAAGAAAGCCTTGTGTGCTTGGTTGAACTGGCTCCCAGGAAAGAGACCAGAGAGACTCTCTCCTGTCTCTGGGCTCCCTTTCCCACCCTTTCCTCCCTTGAATGAGACTCCCACCAGCCTAGTGCACAGTGCCCCAAAGTCTGCACATGTCCTAGAGAAAAGGATCTGCAAAACCCTGCCATTTCTCTCCTCTCATTGCCCCCCCCCCCCCTTATATTGGGGATTGAATCCAGGGCACTTAACTGTTGAGCCATATCGCCAGCCCTTTTCATACTTTATTTTGAGACAGAGCCTAAGTTGCTTAGGGCCTCCCTAAGTTGTGGAGGCTGGCTATGAACTTTTTTTTTTTTTTTAAAGAGAAAGTGAGAGAGGGGAGAGAAAGAGAATTTTTAATATTTATTTTTTAGTTCTAGGGGGACCCGGGCCGCACGCATGCCAGGGGAGCGCGCTACCGCTTGAGCCACATCCCCAGCCCTGGCTATGAACTTTCCATCCTCTTACCTCAGCCTCCTGAGCCCCTGGGATTACAGGGGCTGTAATCCCAGGCCCACTGAGCCCTTTTTATTTTTTATTTCGAGAAAGGACCTTAGTTGTCCAGGCTGGCCTCAAACTTGTGATTCTCCTGCCTCAACCAAAAGGAATGGGCCACCTTGCCTGGCCATTCCACTTGCCTTTTTCCTGGTCACCAGGGTCCAAGACCCTCCCCACCCCTACACTTCACTGCCCGAAGAAATCATTTACTAGAACATGTTAGCGGTCTTTCAACCTTCCAGACCCAGACAGAGAAAAGCCCCACAAATTTCTAACCCAGCACACAAGGCCAGGCACGATGGGAGAACCCAACCTCTGTGTTGCAAGAATAAGCCCATTTTACAGATGTGGAAAAACTGAGGCTCAAGGAAGGATAAAGATCCAGCCACAGCCAAGTAGGCTCTGGATCCCCTCTCTGTCTTCTCTCTCCCAAGCCCACAATGAGACCTCACCAGTTAGTGGCAAAAGTTGACTGAGCCAGCAGAACCAGACTTTCTGGGGAGCTCTTTGCCAAATATGTATCCAGAGCCCTGGAAGGGTTGCCACCCTCTGACCCAGTAGTTTCTCATTTAGAACTCTGGTTTAGGCGGTAATCTCACGGAAGGACAAGGAGATAGGCAACAAAATTCAGAGTAGCATGTAATGGTGAAAAACTGAAAATAGTCCACTCATCTGTAGGAATAGTTAATAAATTAGGAAAAAGCCCTATGACTGGACAATACACAGCTAGTAAAAGTGATGTCTTTAGCCAGGCACGGTGGCATACGACTGAAATCCAAGCAACTTGGGAGGCAGAGCCAGGAGGATCCCAAGTTCAATGCCAGCTTCAGCAGTTTAGTGAGGCTCTAAGCCACTTGGTGAGACCTATCTCAAAATAAAAAAATAAAAAGGGCTAAAAATGTAGCTCAGTGATAAAGGACCCCTGAGTTCAATTAAAAAAAAAAAAGATGTCTGAAGAATTCTAAAATGCTAGTGTAAAAAATGGTATCTATTTGGGGTGTGTGTGTGTGTATATATATATTTTCCCCCCACCCTAGGGATTGAACCCAGAGGTCCCTTCCCACAGAGCTACAATCTCAGCCCTTTTTATTTTTTAGTTTGAGATAGGGTCTCACAAATGGTTTAGGGCCTCACTAAATTGCCAAGGCTGACCTTGAATTGGTGATCTTCCTTCCCAAATTGCTGGGATTACCGGCGTGCACCACCACACCCACTGCATTCTCTCTTGAATGTGTATCTACTTCTTAAGTAAACCTCTGTCTATGCCTTTGGTATGCTGAAATCCTTTTTTGTCACTTATGCCAAGAACCAAGAAACCAGCCAGTCCTGAGTCAAATTCCCCCTTCCCTGTGGGTACTCCTTGGGCCCTTCTCCTGAGACAATAACAATTACAATAAACAATATTTGTCAATTGAATAAATGACTTCTTTTCCTTGGAGATCTGAGGATTGAACCCAGGCCTTTGCATATGCTAGGCAAGCACCCTGCCATTGAACCACACCCCCAGCTCCGAACAAATGGTTTTTAACAGTGGTTCTCTTTGGGTGGAATCTTGCATGATTTTAATTTAAGTTTAAATTTTCTGTATTTTTTAGGTTTTAACAATGAGTAAGTTTTACTTTTTTTGTCTTGTTTGTTACTAGGGATTGAACCCAGGGGTGCTTAACCACTGAAATACATTTCCAGCTTCTTTTATGTTTCATTTTGAGACATAATCTTGCTAAATTGCAGAGGCCAGGCTTGAATTTATGATCCTCCTGCCTCAGCCTCCCAAATTGCAGGATTACAAGCATGCACTACTGTGCCTGGCTATATGTTTTACTTTTATGATCAGAAATTGAAATTGTTTAAAGAAATAGAAACAAATACAGAAAAATCAGAGGTTCTTATGAGTGAGTTGAACAAATAGTGTTCTTACCTCAAAAGAGACAAGCCTGCACAATCATCCCTCAAGGACTCATCTCAGGCCACTGCTGGCAGAGAGCCCTGGACCTGAGTCAAAGGAAGTGTCCCAAGGATATAAAAGTTAGTGTCTGCTGCACTGCGAGCCCTGTGCTGGCTTGGGGCTCACAGCACCCAGCCCAGGCGTGCCCCGGGAACACACACACATGGACCCAGCCCTGCCAAAGCAATGCCCAGCCCTGTCACTCAGGAACGCAGCTGCTTGGGGCCATTCACGCCTCATCGATGCCCACTCGGTGTTCAGCGGACAGCAGACATGCCGGGGCACATCAGAGTAGCTTTGTCCTGAGTTGCATGCAGATAGCCAAGCAAGGGCAAGGGCACCCACACAGCCCGGGGCTTTGCTCTCAACCCAAAAACCTCCCAGGCAGCAGCCTGGCTTATGAAACCCAGGCACAGCTTTACATAATCGTGGGAAATGAAAAGAAAAAGTACATTCATACAAATGCACCCCCCCCAACCTCAATAATGTTTTCAAGATGGAATTTTATTTTCCTTTCTTTTTTTTTTGATTATAAAAGCCAACTATGTTCATTGCCATTATATCCCAAAAACAACAACAAAAAAGAAATGGGTAAAGAAACTCACTCCCACCCTCCCAAGTCCACCTTAGCTTGGAAACTATCTTTGTAGGCTTTTTGCTTTGACCATATAAATGATACCCAAGTGCATAAATGTACACACGTGCTTTTATTTATTTATTTTTATTTTTAATGGTACTGGGGAATTAAACCCAGGGATCCTCTACCACTGAGCTACACCCCAAACCCTATTTATTTTACTTTATTTTATTTTAATTTTTGTCCCAAGACAAGGTCTCACTAGGTTGCCATGGCTGACCTCAAACTTGCAATCCTCCTGCCTCAGCCTCCTGTGTCACTGGGACTACAGGCATATGCCACCAGGCTGGGCTTTTATTTGTTCTTGACAAAAAGGCTCTACCTCCTGCTCTATCTCTCACTTTCACTCCCTTAACAATGTATCATCAGCTGGACACGGTGGCACACATCTGTAATCCCAGCAGCTCCAGAGGCAGAGGCAAGAGGATTATGAGTTCAAAGCCAGCCTCAGCAATTTAGCGAGGTGCTACACAACTCAGTGAGACCCTGTCTCTAAATAAAATACAAAATAGGGCTGGGATGAGGCTCAGTGGTCAAGTGTCCCTGAGTTCAATCCCTGGTTAAAAAAAAAAGTTTCACAGCCATCCCAGAATTGAGTGGTACAGTCTTTAAGAATTAATCAGTCCTTTGGGAAAGCACTGAACCTAAAGCTGTCCAGCTCCAGAAACCAAAGTCATAGCAGACTGGCCTGCATTTTTCGCTGGAGAGTTCCCAGAACCCCAACACAAGAGAGGGTCCTATTAACAGTGCTGAGTCCTAGGCCCCATGACAGAGGCTAATTCAGGAAGCTTGATGCGGTACCCAAAGATCTGCATTTTTTGTTTGTTTGTTTGTTTTGTTTGGCACCAGGGATTGATCCCAGGGGTGCTTAACCACTGAGCTGCATCCTCAGCCCTTTTTATATTTGATTTAGAGACGTCTCGCTGAGTTGCTTGGGGCCTCACCAAGTTGCTGAGGCTGGCTTTGAACTCACGATCCTCCTGCCTCAGTCTCCTGAGCAACTGGGATTATAACCATGGTGTCCAGCTTGTGCGGAGGCTTTTGCTGCAAGAGCCTGGGCCTTCAGGTCTTAGGGTGTGCCAGCCTTGGGGCTGACAGCAGAAAGAACTGGGCCTTGACTCTTCCCTGAGCCTTTGCCAAGGTCTGTGGACTCTGAGGAGGGCCAAGAAGGTGCTGTGGTGATGCCACCGGCACTGTCCAGGGCAGGGCGAGACAGGTGCAACAGGAGAGGGATCTGGGTATGCGTACCAGTGTGAGAGAGGGTGAGTGAGAGTGAGTGCCTTGGGTATGCACAGGAGAACACAAGACTGAGTGTGAGGATGTGCAAGGAAGTGCCCATGTTTGTGTCTGAGAATATGAGTGTGTGTGTGTGTGTGTGTGTGTGTGTGTGTGTGTGACAATCCTAAAACCTGGGCTTCCTCACTCCTGGCCCAAGTGCAGCCCTTTCAGGTCCCCATAGGTTCCCCCAGAAGTGGCATCGATGCACCTGCATGGCCCTTCTCCCATCCCACTCACCCCTGCCAGCCTGGCTAAATGGTCCTGGAATTTCCTGCTGAGGCACGCTCAGAATCCTCCTGTTCCACATTCCACCCCAGCAGGCTTTAGTCAGCACTGTCTAGTGCCCAAAGCCAATCTCCTGCCAATAACCAACTCGGTGGCAACACTCAGCTACATGACACCCCTCACTCCTATTTTCCTCTCAGGTGTGTGTTTGTGTGTGTGCAATATATATATATATATATATATATATATATATATATATATATAGATAGATAGATAGATAGATATATAGATAGATAGATATATAGATATATAGATATAGATATAGATATATATAGATATATATAGATATATATAGATATATAGATATATATATAAATTTTATTTAGAGACAGGTTCTCACTGAGTTGCTTAGGGTCTTGTTAAATTGCTGAGGCTGGCCTTGAACTTGAGATCATCCTTCCTCAGCCTCCCCAGCCACTGGGATTACAGTCATGTGCCACCATGCTCAGCTCAAGTATGTCTTGGTGATCCAGGAGGTCCTAGGGAGCCAGTTGTGGGGGACTCTCACAGAGTTCATTGTACCTTCCTGGCTCCTGGAGGGTGCTCTTTGCCCCAGGCACTTCATGGGTCCTGTGGGACAGCTCAGACTTCAGCATCTATCTCTGCTTTCAGGTTGCTGTGGCTTTTGTTGTCACCTGATGCTGACATCAGGATGTCTGTGCCACTTCCTATCCTCCAACAGAGCACCTTTGCGTCTCAACTTTTTAAAAGGCCAGAATGGAGGGCACCAGTTAGAACAGACAGATTCCCTCCCTTGAGGTCTCTGTGATTCCTTCTATCCCTGGGTACAGATCTGATACTTGCTGGCTGCATGACTTCAGGCTTATGATTTTATAATGATACTTTCACTTTACATGCATTTATTGAGTGCCTGCTATGTGTGAATGACAATTCTCATCCCTGAGGATAGAGCCAGGGACAAGAGATCTCATCCTGGATCTCCTGGAGCTGATAATGCCTGTGGAGCTAGGCTCAGTGGTGCATGCCTACAATCCCAGCAACTTGGGAGGCTGAGATAGGAGGATCACAAGTTTGAGGATAGTTTCAGCAATTTAGTGAGGTCCTAAGCAACTTAGATCCAGCTTCAAAATAAAAAATAAAAATAAAGGGCTGGGGATGTAGCTCAGTGGCTAAGTGTTCTGACCCCCAATTCCAATAATAATAATAATAATAATAACAACAACAACAACAATAATGATGCAGTTTGAAGAAGAACCCAACAGAGTCTCTGGTCACATAAGGAGAAGGAGGTGCTGCTCTAGATCCTGGCAACATACAAGCTGAGAGAAGAACTTTACTGGCTCAGGGAACAACAGATATGAAACTTCTGGGAGGGAGAGAGAGAGGTTAATGGTTTTTTTGTTTTGTTTTGTTTTTTGGTACTGGGAATTGAAGGGGGGTGGGGGCTTAACCACTGAGCCACACCCCCAGCCCTTTAAAAAATATTTTATTTAGAGACAGGATCTTGCTAAGTTGCTTAGGGCCATGCTCATTTGCTGAGGCTGGCTTTGAACTTAAGTCCTCCTGCCTCAGCTTCGCAAGCTGCTGGGTTTACAGGCATGAGCCACTGTGTCTAGCAAGCTTGGTGGTTTTTGAATCCAGGGATGTTTTACCAATGAACTGTGTCCTTGGTCCTTTTCCTTCCTTTTTCTTTTTCTTTTTTTTTTAATTTTGAGGCAGGTGTCACTAAGTTGCTGAGGCTGGTCTTGAATTTGTGATCCTCCTGCCTCAGCCTTCTAAATTGCTGGGGATACGGCTATGCATCACTGTAGTCAACATGAACTTGATGTTTTTTAAGGAAAGGAAGAAGACTAGTGAGCTGGAATGGATGGGGTGGAGGGCATGAGAACAGGAAAATAGGAGAGGCTGGGGTGGGGGGCAGGGGCTGAATTTTATTTCAAAAGTGGAGGAGGATTGATGGGAGCATAAGTTGGGGGAAACCAGGAGTTTTCTCTGAAGACCATAGAGAAAGTGAATGGGAAAAGTGAAAGCTGAAAATAGCTGAGGGTGTGAGGGGAGCAGAGCAAGATGGCGGCTGGAAATAAGGCAGGATCCAAGGTTGGCCTTTCAAGTGTCATGTGATTTAAAAGGTGCGCATGTCTGATTGAAGACCCAGGACCCAGGCACAGTGGAACTGCTGTGGACAAACAGAGTGTTGGTTCCTAAACTGACCTTAGGGAGGTTTAAGAACAATAAAATACGACCAAGATCCAGGATGAAGTGGGTGGGCCCCATTTTTGTGGAACCTCAGGATGAGAGGAAGCCCTCCCCCGGGTTCCAGAGTCCCATGGTGGGGTAGAATCATTTTTCTTTCCATCATTACTCTGTCCCCAGCGCCACAATGAAGCCTGTACCCTCATCCGAGACTAGGGTAGGTGCAGAGAGGCCAGGAATAGTCCCATTGGGTAGATGGGGAAATTGAGGTTTGAAATAGGGAGCTATTGCCCCAGGAGCCACAGAGTTGGAAGCACAGAGCTTTCAAAACATTTTATTTATTTATTTATTTATTTATTTATTTATTTATTTATTTTAGAGAGAGAGAATTTTTTTTTTAGTATTTTTTTTTTTTTTTTAGTTCTTGGCGGACACAACATCTTTGTTGGTATGTGGTGCTGAGGATCGAACCTGGGCCGCACGCATGCCAGGCGAGCGCGCTACCGCTTGAGCCACATCCCCAGCCCTCAAAACATTTTAGAATTAGTCTCTTTTACCAGACATGCACTATCTAAGGGCAGAGGACCTAGCGCCTGTCAGGACTGTCAGGGTGGCATGCCTAGGGGCCACATCACTTCAATCCAAGTCCACAGTCCTTGCTAACCAGATGTCATGGGGCCAGCCTTTTTGGGCTGGACCAGCAGGAGCTAATTGCTATGAGATACCACACTTGGTGTCTAATTTGGCATGGTGGGGGAGGAGCCTGAGGAACATCTAGGTGAGGACTGGCCATTATCTCATGACCAGGGCTCTAGGTATGGGCTATGCAGAAAACACTGGGGGTCCCCAGGCTGGGCTGGCACTGATGCCTCTCTTGTCTCAGAGTTTCAGCCCTCTGCTCAGTCACCCTTTCGAGGGGCTTATCTTTCCTAAAATGGAGTATGTGGTTTCCATGAGACAGCATCTGTAGACACCCCTACTCTTGGGGTCTTCATCCCTCTGGGGACCATAAGATCTGGTAACAGCAAAGGTGGGTACTTCTGTCCCTACAGCCTTGCAGGCAAACCTATTAATCTTTTTAGGAGTCAGCTGTGTTTCTAGATCTTACTAATCTGTGAAAAACGTGCCCCTAGTAATTTCTCAGTTACCATTAGCCAGTATTTTCAGTACTACTTCTAGTGTCTTCTCATGCTCCAAATAAGGCCTGGGTCTTTCTTAGAGCTGAGGCTGATCTGCTGGGGCAGAGCCTGACACTCACCAGACCTGTGATCTTGATTGACCTTGCCATGTCTCAATTAGCTCATCTGTAAAGTGGGATTGCCAATGATTACCTCCTCTCTCCACCCAAGACTGGAGGAAAGAAAGCGCTTTCCGAGTCAAATAGCCAAACTTTGAGCCAAACCTAGAACCTGGAATGGTGCTAGTGGCGGCGGCGGTATTAACGTGGGTGTGGCTAAGTCCATCAGAGAAGCTCAGCCTGTCACCCGGGGCCCAGCAGCCAGTAGGTGCCCAGCAAAGGTGGGGGAAGGCAGGGGGCGGGGCCGGCGTCGCCCGTCCGCCTCGGGTGATCAGCGCCCGCCCCGCCCCATGGGCGGGTCCTAGGGAGTCTTAACGCGCCCTCGCGCGGCACCCGGCCTCGGCCGCTGCCAGTCACTGCTGCCTGAGCAGCTTTCTTTGGGTCTCTGTCCTCGGCTCCTTGTCCTTCTCCCGGCCACGCCATGGAAGGCTACCACAAGCCTGACCAGCAGAAGCTGCAGGCCCTGAAGGACACGGCTAACCGCCTGCGCATCAGCTCCATCCAAGCCACCACTGCCGCGGGCTCCGGGTGAGCGCCGAGCGCTGGGCGCGGGCCCGGGGAGGGGCGCCCGGCGCGGCGGGGCTCAGACTAGGCGGGGAAGCTGTTCCTAAGGCCTCGCCGGTTCCGTGTCGCGCTGCACTCTGCCACCTTGAGGGAGCCGGCAGGGGCGTTGTCAGATGGCGGAGGCGTGCGCCTCGCGGGGCTCCGGGCGCTGGCGCCTTCCGCTGCTCCGCGCACTCGCGGCCCAGCTACCGGCTCGGCCGCGTGGGCCTCGGTCCCTGGAGCGCCGCAGGCCGGTGTGCAACCTCAAACTGCGTTTCCCTCTCTGCACGGTGGCTCGGGGTGGGGACGCGTGATTGGCGAGGCCTCCCTCTGCGGCCATAGCGGGAAGGCCACCATTATTGCTCTCCGGGTCCGGTGCTGCTGGCGCGGCCTTCTTAGCCCGTCCACAAGCCACTGGTAACATTCCGCCTGGCGGTTGGGGAAACTGAGGCTCCGAGTTCTCCAGGGTCGCGCACAGCCAGAGCTGGAATTTGAGTCCACGCTGTCCATTTCGGGAACTACTGTTTTAAGCCACTATCTTGCGGGAGACTCCCGTCCTGTCTTTCTCAGCACTTCAAAGGACACTTCCCCATCCTCTTTGTCATTGCCTCACGCTCCTATCACTCATGGGTTGGGGTCCTAGTTTGGATCAGGAACTGCTGGGAAGGCCATGGTGGGGGCAGGGAGGTGGCACGTGGTCGCAGAACCTGGCCTTAGTGGAAAGAAAGAAGAGTATTTGGAAGACTAAATGAAAGAGTTCCAGGGTCCCCGCAGGGGGAATGAAGTCCTGGGTACTAATGCCTCCACACACACTAGGTGGTTTCAAGGATTCTGGTGCTCCTCTTGGGGCCAAATATAAAACTACTCAAACAGCAAGGTGCTGGGTAATGAAATGATATGAGGGGCTGGGTAAGGAGTGATTTCTAAGGATCTTCCAACCAAGCCTGTGTTTAGAACAAAAAGATTCGGGTTTCTGGCCAGTTTCATGTAGGACATATTAGAATTGGGGATGTAGCTCAGTGGTAGAGTGATTGCCTAGCATGCATGAAATCCTGGGTTTAATCCCCCACCACAACCCCTCCCACCACCACCACCACCCCCAAAAAAAAAAGAAAGCCCAGGTTGGGTATGTGCTCTCCATTTGTACCTTCTCAGAAGATCCTGGAACTCTTGCAAGCTATTTGCCTTCACCCTGCTCCTGTGCATACTTTGGACCTATTATCTCTCCTAGGTTTATATCAGTTCTGCCCTTATGTCTTACTTCCAGTGGCACCCAGGACTTTCCAGTGCATGGTGTGTTCGCACACCTTTGTCACTTGTGCTGTAGTACTGAATCTGCTTCCTTGGCCGTTTCATAGGGTCTGAGAGAGACACTGAGACACTAGCTGGAGAGACTCTGTGGGGATCTAGTAACTTGTGTTGCACATCCGAGCATCTTATGTGACTAAATAAGATATGCCTGCCCAGGATTCTGGCATCCTTTACTGCATTCTGAGAAAAACTTAGATAGATTGTGTAATGTTCACATTTTATAGACTAGGACACCGAGGCTAGTTAGTGTATTAAGTGACTTGCCTTGTAGCTGTTGAGTACTATCTGGTATGGAGTTCACATCACAGGAAGTCCTGTTGGGCATGTGGGCAGCACCAACCTGGAGAATGGAGGGAAATAGGAAAGGGGAAAGTAAGGTGCAGTCACGGCAATATTAGCTTGAAAAGTATTTGGAAAGAAATGAAATAGCAAAACTGTAGGGGGCTCCCAAAGCAGAGTTGTCAGTAGGACTTGGTCCTTATCATGTAGTTACTACCAGGAAAAGATAGTAAGAGTTAACCCATGTTTACATTGTAGCCTGAGGGAGGAATTCAACTGAACTCAAAAAGTATCCATTTGCAAAAAAAAAAAAAAAAAAAAAAAGATTAAACCTGTAATAGCTGTGTGTGTATGTGTGGGGTGTGTGTGTGTGTGTGTGTGTGTGTGTGTGTGTGTGTGGTGAAAGATGCAAGAAAGACTTCAACTAGGGAGGATCATAAGTTTGAGGCTAGCCTCAGCAATTTAGTGAGGCCCTAAGCATCTTAGAGAGACCCTGCCTCAAAATGAAAAAAGGCTGGGGA
This sequence comes from Urocitellus parryii, assembly GCF_045843805.1. NCBI lineage: Eukaryota > Metazoa > Chordata > Mammalia > Rodentia > Sciuridae > Urocitellus > Urocitellus parryii. The sequence goes on along the minus strand of NC_135533.1, from coordinate 170,517,814 downwards.
TATAGCTCAATCCCCAGAACCAAAAAAAGGAAGAATTACTTACTTAGAGAAAGCTTATTTTTCAGAAGGAAGTAACATTGCTATGCAACCTCTGTCACAAGAGAGATTTTGAAAGGTGTATGCAGAGGAGGGGTTGGGGCAGGGGATAGCGTTCAATAAGTATTCAAGGAAGGCTTGAGACACCAGCAGAGCTCGGGTTTCCCAGTGTTTATTTTGAGGCCTGCTGTTCCCCCACTACAGTGGGTGAGTTCCATCAAGCAAAGGCTCAGTTCTGAGGTCCTGGCCTAGTCTGGACTTCAGTCTCAGCTTAATTGACCACTCTCTCAGGGTGCTCCCTTTTTTTCTGGGGGAATTTGCAAGTAAAATAGGACTTTGGTACAATCTTTGCTGGTTACCCAGTGAGGCTGGATTCAGATGTTCTGTTACTGAGGACCCAGTTTCTTGGTTTGGGGAGTCCTGATTTCTTGGAGGGAGTCCTGATTTCTCGACAGTTTTCTCACTCCTGTGCCATTGCCAACCCCCTGTGCAAGGGACCTCACCACACCCCAGGAAGTGAGGACACTGGCCTCTGTGTTAGGAGCCAGGCCTGGAGGTGGAGGGACAGAGCCTTCACAGAGGACTTTTTGTTGAGACAGTGCTCACAGTGGCCGTCTCTGGGGTCATCTCTCTCTGCATGCTGAGGAAACTGGTCCAATTTCTCCAAGCTTTTGAAAAAGGAAACCCCAAGCCAGGCATGGTGGCACACTCCTGTCATTCTAGCTAATTGAAGGCAGGCAGGACTTCTGACTCCCATCTTCGGAGAGAGTAACATTTGACCAGACCTAGCTGATGGGTACAAGGAAAAGAGGAATCCAACCTGGCTCTGTTCCAAGCACCCTTGCCCTCGGGAAGGCCCTGCCCACCCCAGAGCTTCAGTTCTTCCATCTTTAATGGAGAGGTTCATAGGTAGTTTATAGTGAAATTCGTGAAGCAAGCTAACTTTTTATAAAGAAAGGTTCATTTAGCTAAAACTTTCATTTTAGATGCCGAGGGGGTCCGAACAACATGGTTCTGGGGACACTTTATCACTGAGCTTTTTTTTAAAAAAAAAAACACATGATCTCACTAAGTTATCCAGGCTGGCCTTGAAATAATCCTCCTGCCTCAGCCTTCCAAATCACTGGGATCATAAGGTTAGGCTACCCGCATCCAGTGAGAGAGGGCAAATGGTCCCATAGTCCCTTCTAAGGGCATGCCCCCAATTTAACTGAGGATCTCCCGCTAGGCTCCACTCCTAAAGGTTCCACACCACCCCTCCACTGCCTAAGTGGGACCAAGCCTCTAACACATGAACCTTTGAGGGACAAACAGCATCTAAATTATAGCAAGTGGTTTTCAAACTTAGTTCCTTAGGAGCAGGGCTGGGGGTAGCTGAGTGACCAGGCCCTGGGATCCTACCACCCACTGTTAATTGGTTTTGCTTCTGGGTGGTCATGAGGCTTTGAAGTGATAAGGGTTGTATCCCTTCTGCCCAGCTCTGGCATTTGGGGGTGTGTTGGCTGAGTGCTCAGAGTTCCCCTCCAAACTCTGGCCTCATGTGGGTACAGCCTGTCTGGGCAGAAAAGGGCTGCCTAGGCCTACTTCTCCATTCAGACCATCTTGGGACCTCCTTCAGCCTGGCGTTGATTGAGGCAAGAGCAAAGTCGTTGAAATTGCCCCAGCAGTAGCAGCACCATTACTCAACTCAGTGTGAAGACGCCCAGGTACCCTGGAATGACTGGGTTCCTTGCTCCAGTGACCTCGGAACTCAGCAGGGCTAATGGTCAGGGTTTCTTGAAGCCGGAGACAAGATGCAGCCCCCTGGTTATAGTCTGGCTGAGACATCCTGGTGGCTGCCTGTGAACCCTTCACTGTGCCCCTGGATTTGGCCTATTTGAGCAGAACCTGGTCCCACAAAATCAGGAACTTTTTTGTTGCCACAGACTGCAGTTATCTGTGCCAGATGATCAGAGCACTATCCGAGGACAGTCTGCAGAGGCAGGGCCTTAGGCACACTCTGCCTGATCCCAGCATGAAGCAAGCTGGCAGGTGGGTCTCTCTGACCAAGGCTCACATGGGGGGCATCTTGCTCAGAAGTCACTTGCATTCATGGGCTGGATGTAATCTCTGAGGGCTGCACAACTGGTCAGGGAAGTGCAGATACCTGAGAACTTCCTCCACAAGACTCTGAGCACCCTTTTTCTTTCTTTTTTCTTTTTTTTTTAAAGAGAGAGTGAGAGAGAGAGAGAATTTTAATATTTATTTATTTTTTTTATTTTATCAGCGGACACAACATCTTTGTATGTGGTGCTGAGGATCGAACCCGGGCTGCACGCACGCCAGGCGAGCGCGCTACCGCTTGAGCCACATCCCCAGCCCCATGAGCACCCTTTTTCCTCCTTTTAAAAACAAGTCATTAACAGCTATATTGAGATATCATTTACATATCATAATATTGTAAGTGTACAGCTCTGAGATTTCAAATAAGTTTGACTTACAATAAAATTTTGTGAATTTATCACATCCAATTTTAGTCCATTTCATTACTCCCAAAGATCCTTTCTGCTCATTTGCCATCTCTCCCCTTTCCCACCCCAGTCCCAGGCAACCACCAGTCTATTTTCCTCTCTTCTGGACATTACATATAAATAGAACCACATAGGGATCTCTGGGGTCTGGCTTCTTTCACTCTGCATAACTCTTGGAAGTCATCCATAAATTAGTGCTTTATTACCGTTTGTGGCCGAATATCCCATTGTGTCTGTATTTCACACTTTGCTTATCCATTCACCAGTTTCTCTTACTTAGCAGTTTGCTTTTGTCCAGCAGTTTGCTTTTGTCCGAGCTTACTGCTGGCAGACAATGTGTCCTTGGGCAAGTGACTTGCCTTCTGTGGACCTTAGTGATCCTGTTCTCAAGATGAGAAGGAGGTTGGACTTAATTTCTGATACTCAGAGAGCTGATATTAATGGAGAGATTGCCAGTTTCTCTACACTTGACTGTGTTCTTTATACACACACTACCTCATTCAATCACATTCAAGTGTCTTCATTTTACAGAAAGAAAACGGAGGTTCACAGAGGCCAGAGTCAGGATACCTCATCATTCACTTGTGCACTCAGTTTGTTCAAGATGCTTTTCGGGCTTGAAGACACAACAGTGAAAGGACTCAAAAGTCCCTGTCCTCATAGAGATTGTGCTCAGGAGGATAGCCAGGCTGTACGCAAGCACATTGTGCCAGGCGGTGACAGTATGAGTGAAGAGAAGAAGGGTGCTTTCATTAATTTTTAAAAATTTTGTTCTGTTGTACTGGGGATTGAACTAGAGGTGCTCTACCATTGAGCTAAGGCCCCCAGCTCTTTTTATTTTTTTTTATTGTGAGACAGGATCTCACTAGGTGGGTGAGTCTGGCCTTGAATTTGAGATCCTCCTGCCTCAGCCTCCGAGTCCCTGTGATTACAGGTGTGTGCCACTGGGCCTGATAAGAAGGGTGCTGTTAGATATTGTGGTCAGAGAGGGCTTCTGGGAGGTGGTGACATAAGGCAAATATCTGAAGAAACCATCTGAGATCTGAAGTCAGTTCGTTTAAGGTAGGAGCCAACTCTGTAGCACTAATACCCTGGCATCCCCTATTCCTTCCCAAATATTATAAAAAATAGATTTGTACATAAAGAACATAAATAATATACGTATGTTATAAACAGTGAATTTGCTATCTCCGTGAGTCTGTGCTTTTTTCACATATTTTATTGATTGAAATAACATCAGTGTTAGGTCTGAAGTGGAAGTCATTTATTTTTACTGTTGTATGGTATTCCCTTATGGAATATATTGCAGTTAATCTATTCTGTTGATGGACATGTTGAAGGTTCCACGTCATGCCATTGCCATCAGCGTGGGGACACCCTTGTTTATTTGCCAGAGTGTGGAGCATGTATTTTTCTGTGTTTCTACAGGTGGAACTGCTGGGTCTTAAGGAATGTGCATCTTCAGCATATTATTTTTATGTGGCTTAATGGTTAAAATATTACTCAGGTTTTCTATTTCTTCTTGAAACAGTTTGAGTAAAATATTTTTCTCTAGACATTTTTCTGTTTTCATTTTTTTAATGTGGTGCTGAGGACGGAACCCAGTGCCTCACATTTGTCAGGCAAGTGCTCTATCACTGAGCCACAACCCAGCCCCTCAAATTTATTGACATTAGTAATTCAGAGCACTTTATCATCTAGGTTCATGCCCTGATTAACTTCCTGTCTTTTTTTTTTTTTTTTTTTTTTTCAGTATTGGGAGTTGAACCCAGGAGTGCTCTACCACTGAGCTACATTCCCAGCCCATTTTATTTTTTCTTTGAGGCAGGCATTCCTAAATTGTCCATATTTGCCTTGAACATGTGCTCCTCCTGCCTCAGCCTCCAAGTAGCTTGGATCATGTGCATGTTCCACCAAGCCTGGCCTGTTTTCTTGATCCTGCTCTGTCTGAAGTTTGCTAAATTTTCAGTCTTTCTTTTTCTTAAAGAACTAGCTCTTCGTTTGGGGATGTGGTTTAGTGATAGATTGCTCACCTTGCATGCACGAGGCCCTAGGTTCCATCCCTAGCACTATTAAAAATTTTGTTTTGTCCTGGGGATTGAACCCAGGGTGCTTAACTCTTGAGGCACATTCCCAGGCCTTTTGTTCTATTTTATTTTGAGACCAGGTTGCTGAGGCTGGAGTCAACACCACCACACCTGCTCATTTTTCTGACTTTTTAAATTGATCTTAGCTATTGGTTTTCAACTCTTTTTTCTTTCTTTTCTATAGCATTCCCCCTACCCCTTCTTTTGTAATTTTAAAGTATTGGGGGTTGCCTTGGTAAGGCCTTGATGGGTACTTGGCTTCCTCAGTTTGCTCATTCATTGAGAAACCCTGTGGCCTCTCACAATTCAGGGCCCAGCCTGTGTTTCGAAGAGGGGCCACTTTGGGATTGGAAGCTGACTTCTTTGTTTCTTGAAGGAGCCCAGCATGAGTGGGAGCAGTCTTCTCTGGCTCTTTCTTTCAGGGAAAACAAAGTGCCAAAGGATGAGAGAGACTTCCTATGGAAGAATGTGTTCTCCTGGAGGGGGAGGGCAGAAGGAAGGGTCTTTGAGAGACCTTAATTGGGTCTGGTTCTAAGCTGTCCACACCCCTTCATAGATTAACTAATTGAGATTGGAAGGTACTACTCAGGCCAGGATAGGATTTGCCCACAGTCAGGTCTGCTGGTAATCCCCAGGTAGCACAGAAAGGTGGACACTAGAGTAAGACCCTGTATCCTCTCTAGTTCTAGCCAGTTTGTGTCCTGAGGCCACTGATTCCTAGGCTTTGGGCCCTTAATAGCCCTTTAGTGGTTTGAGCTTAAAAGTAGTTGTATCTCCTGTGTGTTCAGCATTTTACAATTTACAGAACCCTATCTCAGTAGAACCCTATCTCAGTCCTTTGCCTTCCCTTCTTGCCTCCAGTGACTGGGGTTGGGTCACATCACAGCTTGCAGATGAGGAACTAGAAGAACCTAGCTGTTGATGGTGGCTAGTGGTAACCTGGGCGCTTTGCGAGCATTCTCTCACTTGTGCCCTGGGCACCCCTTCACAGCATCTACATTTGCAAGTGAGGAAGCTGAGCTCTGAGGACATGACATGAGCAAGTCATGCAGCTCAAGTGGCACAGACTGTATCTCCACCCCATGACACTTTGCTGAGAAAGAACCTTGAAAACTCTGGGGAGGAGCAGAGAGGATGCCTCTTTTCTAGGGATCTTTTCTTCTGTGTGTGTTTACTTGGTGGGTACAAAGAATGCCAGCAATTGGCCGAACATGGGCTTCACGGTCACTTGGCCCCATCACTTTGGACCTGTGGCAAGGTAGAACATCATGGCAGCCAGGAAGCAGAGAGAGTGGGAGCGTTGGAAAGGGGAAAAAGCCAAGGTCCCAATATCCCCTTCCAGGGCATGCGCTCAGCGACCTACTTCCTCCAACTCTGTAGGCCCCACCTCTGAAAGTTCCACCTCCTCCCAGTAGCACTATCCTCTGGGGACCAAGCTTTCAACACATGAGCTTCTGGGGAACATTTATGAGCCAAACCATAATACCAACTTCCTCCTTCCATATCCCCTCTGTCTGAGTCTGGGCATTCCTCTGCCACATGCCAAAGGTACTTGTGTCCTGCCAGAGCCATGTGGAATGTCACCCTGGGGTCAAGAGGAGGACGGGCGGGTGAAACCCCTACTCCTGACTTCCTTCTTTGGCCCAGGACTCACATGCTTCCTTCCCCACTTTATGGCTTTATCATAAGGGGGCCGTGGCTTTCCCAGTGGGGCTCCTCTAGGGTGGAGGGGGGAAGGGGAGGAGGCTGCCTGAGCCTGTGTAGACCGGGGAGTGAGTTCTCCAGCTGAAGTTGGCACTGGGAGCCAGGGATTAGGGTCCCTGCCAGGCAGAAAAGCGTTCCTTATTTACATGTCCTCACCTCCCTCTTTCAGGTGTAGTGTGTTTTCCCCCCTGACCGGGAGTTCATAGAAATGGTTAAGTATAAGATGATTGTGTGCCGAGATGTGGGTACTAAACCAGCATGGATAGTTCTCCAGATTCCTCTACTAACCTGTCTGTGCTGGGAGTGACTCACCCCTAACCCGGTAGGGGTCCGCTGCAGGGGAGGAGGGAGGCTGGTGTGAGCCCCAGATGTCGCATGTGCTCTTGGGTTTGGCATTAGGCATGTTGTAGTTGTGAAGTGCCCCCCGAGAGCAGTATCAGAGGCTGGGCTGAGCTGCATGTGGGGGGAGGCTGGGAGACATGTGCCCCAAGTCTGACGCCTTAAAAAGAACTGGACCAGAGGGCGCCAGGGCTAGCCAGGAATTGCAGCAGCCCAAGCAGGAACCCCAGCCTCTACCCCTCTTCATCAAGTGGGTCCTGCCTACCTAGGCTGTAATCCTTGCACTTTCTAGTGTTAATTCCTTTGTTCAGGAGCTTCTTGGTTCTTAAAACAAGAGTCTAACTAAAGGGGGGCCCAGGGCTAGAAGTGTGGGTTCTTGCTTTTGTAGGTCCCACCTCAGTTCTTGTCCACAGGCAGAAGGGATTTTTATTTATTAAGATTGTAGCCTTTGTAGGAGAAGAGATTGTATGTTTTGCTTTTAAAGTTCTGCATGAAAATATAGTTGCAAGTGTTATACCATCCCTCAAAATGCCCATCTAAGAAGCTGTCAAGAAGCCCAGCCATCCGATTGGAAAGCCCAAAGCCTGATTTTTCAGGCTTCCAAACCTGTGTGTTGAGGCTGCCAGAGGTTTGTGGTCACTTGGTGAGCCTTCCTAAACCCTGCCCCATGACCCCAGGGAACCAGTACCCTGAGCAGGTCAGGATGTCCCTCACAAGTGGGCATACCCTGACAATCCCATTGGGACGTGGCTCTTTGATCAGTTATAGAGGTGCTGTCACTCCTCAGCTGAGTCCTGGACTCCTAGGAGCCCACGGTGAGGGAACTGGCCCTTACCAACACTGATTGCTCCCCAGCCCCTGTCCTGCCCTATAAGGTACTATGCTGACTTTGGGCCAGGTCTGTTCTGCCTGATCTTTCTTGGGCCCTTTCTTCCTTCTGATGTGAGCCCAGAGTTTTTCAGGTGCCATGACTGAGGGCCTGGCCTGATGCCCTTGGGAAATTATGGCAATACCTGGCATCACTGGCTGGCCCCACTCCCAAGCAACCAGTGGTAGCCTTTCACCCTGTGCCACCCTTCCAGAGAATGGGGCATGTGGCTCTCTGATAAGTGAAGCAGATGAGACCCTCCTTGGGACATGCATCCCCAGGTCCCTACTTATATGCCTGGTCAGAGTTATAGGTCACGGGCTGGGGCCATGATGCACATGTCTGTCTTCTCTCCTGGGCCACAGCCACCCCACATCATGCTGCAGCGCCGCTGAGATAATGGCTGTCCTCTTCTTCCATACCATGCGCTACAAGTCTCAGGATCCTCGGAACCCTCACAACGATCGCTTTGTGCTTTCCAAGGTAAGAGTCCAGCTGGCCAGGTGCGGTGGCGCACACCTATAATCTCAACCGTTTGAGAGGCTGAGGCAGGAGTATCACAAGTTCAAAGCCAGCCTCAGCAACTTAGTGAGGCCCTAGGCAACTCAGTGAGACCCTGTCTCTTAATAAAATATTTTTAAAAGGGTTGGATGTGGGTCAGTGGTTAAGTGCCCCTGGGTTCAATCCCCATTACCAAAAAAAAAAAAAAAAAATCCCAGCTGCTCTTTGCCAACCAGCCTCCACCTGGGGCTCTGTGTCACAAGGGCCCTGGAATGGCGACTGTTCTCAGCAGAGACTTGCTATTCATTCTATGCCCAGTCTAAGTCCTCTCTCAATGTCTTGCTCTGTGCTGACTCAGCTGATAAACTTCCTGAGCTAAGGAACATGTGACTGAATTAACAGGTCGCCCTTCCAGGGCTCCCCCTGCCCCTATATTAACAAGGCTCTAACTCAAAGGAATGGGGTGGACGTCTATGGTAACCATGTCCGGCTGGGTGTCCTGCTCAATCTGGGAGTAACAGGCAGGACTTGAATCCAGGTCTGGGGTAATTTGGTGACTTTCTGCCTGAGTCTTTTCTACATTGTGCCAGCTCTCTGATGGGCCACACCTGCTCCCCCGCCAGGAGTGCTGCTGTACAGTAGCAGGGTTTTGGATGGGGGCACCCTGCCTTGCCTCTTCTGGGTGAGAGTCACAGCCACGAACCATACCCCGATTGCTCAAAATCCACCTGTCCTCAGGCCTGGCTCAGCAGCCTCTGGTCTCTCGGGGCAGGCTTTAGAGCTTAGAAGTCTGTCCAAGTCTGTTTCATGCCAGAAACCAAGGATTAGGGCAGCCGGCTGCCTGTTGGGGTTTTGGCCTCATCCAGCTGCCCAGCTGCACCCCCCTGCACCTGTCTTAATGCGTGCCCGGCCTTGGCTGTGGGAATTTTGGGCTGGAAACCAAGGGACTGGAGAGGGATGAAATGGGAGACACGGCCTTCACTTGTTTCTTTCCTTGAAACAGATACCCCGGCCGGCCGGCTCCGCCAGGCCCTGGGGTTCATGTGCATTGGGAACAGCCCCATGTGCCAGCTCTCCATCTGACCCCCCCCTCTACTGTCCATCTTCTGGCAGGGCCATGCAGCTCCCATCCTGTATGCAGTCTGGGCCGAAGCTGGTTTCCTGCCTGAGGCCGAGCTCCTGAACCTGAGGAAGATCAGCTCTGACTTGGACGGGCATCCTGTCCCGGTACGTGTACCCGCCAGGAGCTTCCCAGGTCTCTGCCTCCACCTTTTCTCTTTCCCAGGCACAAGGGAGCAGGGCAGGGGCCCACGGAGACGCGGAAGGTATTAAGGCAAAGGACAGGAATGAGATGAGTAAGGAGGGATGGGAGGGATGTAGGCTTTGGGGGGGGGGATGTTGAATTCCCCCCCTGCTGTGCAGAAGGGCAAGTCTTTTTTTTTTAATTTGTAATTTTTAGCTATACATGACAGTAGAATGTATTTTGACGTATACATACATGAGGTATAACTTGGGCAAGTCTCTTTGAGGCCCAGCCAGCAATGTTATGGGGTCAGCTTCATGGAGTGCTCTTCCCCAAGCTTCTCTTCCCTACTGTCCACCCCTTTCCCAACTGTAGACCAGATAGATACAGCTTGGGGAGAGAGTTTCACTAGTAAGGAGGTAGCAGCAGGATACTGGTGACACCCCAGGGAAGGAACCTAGCTTGTTCCTCAGGATGCCAACTGGCATCCCTACAAATACTGGAGCTCATCAGTTATCACAGAACTGTCACTTCGGCCTGGAAACTAGAACCCAACGTTCTACCTATTTTGCCACAAATTTTCTAGCTGCTTTATAAAGTGGACTCTGTTTATAGATGAGACAGCTGAGGCTCACAGAGGGTTAGTCCCCATCCTGAGGTCCCACAGCTCATTAGAGGACAAAACTAGGAATTGAACCCACACCCACAATTACTTTGGTATGAGAATAAGAAGTCACATTGTGGAGAAAGGTCTCCTGCTAGAGAGATGAGTTCACCAGGTCTGGATGGGGGTGTAGCTACCCTGGCTCCAATGGCTGGTGAAACTGGGATACTGGAGGGTTAGTTAAAAATGTGCTGCTCTCTGCTTTCCATGTGAGTAATTGTGGTTCTCTGTTATGACAGAAACAAGCGTTCACCGACGTGGCCACTGGCTCCCTGGGCCAGGGCCTCGGGGCTGCTTGTGGAATGGCCTACACAGGCAAATACTTCGACAAAGCCAGGTAACACCCCTACTCACTACCCTGCCCTCAATAGTTATGGGAGTGGTCTTTAGTGGACCAGCTTTAACGACCCCACCACCACCACCTAGCACTGCCTCTTGCCTGGCTGGGCTGAGTCTGTGGACTCTCCTGCCCTTACAAAGACCTAGTGGGGAAGGTACCATGGCCAGTCCCTTTCAGATGGGAACAGAGCCCCTTGGTAGTAACTGGCAGGCCAGGTATGTGCCAGGGTACGTGGTCCTGTCTCATCCTTTGAGCCCCGGGTGCTTTAGCTGAGGAGTCCCAGTGTTGCCCTTAAACCCAGTTCCTGGAAGTCTCAGAAGGACTCATTCCCCCACCCCCATATCTGATCAGTCACCAAGAGCCTAGGCCTGAGCTACTTTCTTTTGTCTTGGAAAGGGTTGGGTTGTGTGTTCTGGCACTTGAGCCACCTATTATCAGCTAGAGAAGAAATAGCCATTTAAGAGATTGGACCTGTGAGGGTAGGTGAGCAGCCTGGCTGGGTATTTTTTGTTATTTCAGTTGGTTTGTATAGAACCCCCATAATCTATCCCCCAGACAGATAGCAGTCATAAGGTTATCTGCTCTGGCCAGATTTGGCCTGGTGGGCAGGGGTTGCGAGCTGTTAAGAATAATCACTTGCGGGCTAGGAATTTAGCTCAGTTGGCAGAGTGCCTGCCTGGCATGCACAAGGTCCTGGGTTCAATCCCCAGCACCAAACACATTTACCAGGCCAGGTATGGTGGTGCTACTTGGGAGGCTGAGGCAAGAGAATTGCAAGTTCAAGGCCAGCCTGGACAAAGTGCATAAGTAAATGCATAAGTACATACTTAGCATACAGGTCACCAGAATGGCTCTTTCATTCCTTTACTACCTAAGAGCCAGGTCCTGTGCTTAGTGTCCATGTTCTTGATCAGGTTTCACCTTGATAAGCCCCCTGTGAGATAGGAGCAGTGTGAGTAGTTTACCTCTCTTTACAGATGAGGAAAACAGGTAAGATGCTTGCCTAGGCCCTCCGGTCAGAGGTGGAAACACCCAGGATGCACATTCAGAGTCCCCCAGCTACTCTGTAAAGGGCCCCAGGGAAGCACAGGAAATGAGTATGGGGAGGTGAGTGCATAGGGAGCTGCCTAGAGGAGGGCCCATGGGGCCTGGCCTCCAAGGAGGCATGAAGGACCCAGCCCTGCAGCCCTCCACCCTGTGGAAGAGCCACAGCCAGGCTATGGTGGGCTGGCATGATAGTGGGTCCTCCAAGGGCAGGTGGATGCAGGGAACCTGGCCCCGCACTACACTGTAGGAAGCATCTGCTGTTTGCAGGCTGTAACTCAGGGGCAGGGGCTCCAGGAGGCTCCACACCCCTCCCAGACTCCCTCAGGCCAGGGTCACCTGGCAGCACAGTCTTCCTCTGCAGTCCTGGCTGAGCTTTGGGGCAGCTTAGCTACACCCAGAAGTGATTCACCGTGAAATGAAGAGAGAGTCACAAAGAATGGGATGTGGGTTTAAGAGCATTTTAGTTGGCCTAGAACCAGACATGTGAGTTAATTATTCCCTACAGTTGCTTGAAATAATTCCCTATGAAAGATCATTTCCTGACCCTCACATAATGGAGCAAGTCAGTGTAGGGAGAAGGGGTTTAGCTGGGTTCCCAGAGGCCTAGGTGGCTTGGGGCCAAGATTGGCTAAAGCCTAGTCCCTCAGACTACCTGGGGAAAGGGGCCAGGTCACCAAGAAATTATCAGCCTGGGCCAGGCATCCGGAGCACTGTTTCTACCTGCCGTCTCATTTGAAAGGTATATAGAACAATATAAAAAAGAAATGGACATTTTTCTTATTCTTAGCCCCTTCCCTAGTTTAAATCTAACAATATATTGCTAGGTTTCCTCCATGTTATTGTAAAAAATAAACTTAGAAGCTAGTAATCTTCATGTATATTTAAATTATATTCTGCATTTTAAGACTAAATCTTGGGCTGGGGATGTGGCTCAAGCGGTAGCGCGCTCTCCTGGCATGCGTGCGGCCCGGGTTCGATCCTCAGCACCACATACCAACAAAGATGTTGTGTCCGCCAACTAAAAAATAAATATTAAAAAAATTCTCTCTCTCTCTCTCTCTCCTCTCTCTCCTCTCTCTCCCTCACGCTCTCTTTTGGTATGTGGTGCTGAGGATCGAACCCGGGCCGCACGCATGCCAGGCGAGCGTGCTACCGCTTGAGCCACATCCCCAGCCCTCTCACGCTCTCTTTTTTAAAAAAAAAAAAAGACTAAATCTTTGTCAGGTATGGTGCTTCATACCTATAATCAATCCTAGCTGTTTGGGAGGCTGAAACAGGAGGATTTTAAGTTTTGAGGCTAGCCTGGGCAACTTAGTGAAATCCTGTCTGAAAGTTAAACAACAACAACAACAAAAAGGTGGAATCATTTATCATGAGTGTTTTCACACAATGTTATCTGTGAAGAGCTAGGAGTTGTTTTTGTTTTTGGGTATTGGGGATTGAACCCAGTGGCACTTTACCACAGAGCCACATCCCTAGCCCTTTTTATTTTTTATTTTGAGACAGGATCTTGCTAAGTTGCTTGGGGCCTCACTAAGTTGCAGAGGCTGGCTTTGAACTCGAGATCCTGCCTCAGCCTCTCCAGCCACTAGGGTTACAGTCATGTGCCACCATGCCCAGCAAGAACTAGTTTTAATGATTACATCGTGTTCAGTCTCATGGATGTACCGTGACACACACAGGCAATTCTCTGTGGGATGTGTAAGATGAATCCCAAACAGTTCTGCTGCAAACATCATCTTTCTCTTTAGTTCATGACTACGCATTTGTAACGTCCCTACCCCTAAATCTAACACCTTGGGCAATACCAGCTCATGGTTAATCCAAGTTTCTGTAGGTTCTCGTTCCTGTTTCTAACCACTGTCCAAGCATCTTAGGGCTTTAAGACACTCTCCTGACCTGAGCCTGTTGGTCCCAATCTTGAATTCCAGAGCTATGCTGGGAATCTATTCCACTTAGTCTGATTGCCCTGGAAGTGGGTTGCGGTGGGGTCAACAACCAGTCTGCTGCTCTGGAATTTCTTGGGGATATCAAGTTTCCGACAGGCCTAGCCTTATCCAAGTGATCCCTTGTGGGAACTGTTGTGCCAGACCTGAACCCCTTCAAGATCCCTGGGTTACCTCCATGGAGAGAGGAGACAGCTTGAGGATAGGACCCAATATCAGGAAAGCCCAGGTCTGGAATAGGACCTTTGGGAAGTGTAGGTCTGAGGCCTTGCCCTCCAGGCCAGGGAACCAATAGACTGGCCTGGTGGAGTCCCCAGAAGAGATGCACCAGGCCAGGCATGGTGGCGCACACCTCTAATCCCAGCAACTCAGGATCGTGAGAGGATCTCAAGTTCAAGGCCAGCTTGGTTAACTTAGGGAGACCCTGTTTCAAAATTTTAAAAGGGCTGAGAATGTAGCTCAGTGATAGAGCATCCCTGGGTTTAGTCTCAAAAAAAAAAAAAGAGAGAGAGAGAGAGAGAAGCAGCAGACAGGGGGAATGCAGGGAGCTCTCCCGGCCTGGCAGCCTGTGGCAGTGCTGAGTCATGCTGACAGCTGTGGCTGGCTGCCCGCCTCCTGTCTCTCCCTGCTTTCTCTGCCTTTGCCCTGCAGCAAGGAGACTGGAGACCTGGATGGCTGAGCTTGCAGCCAGGTCAATGGCCTTTCCCTGAAGCAGCAGAAGGGCAGTTGTGTCCCTATGATCCCAGTCAGGCACCAGCTTCATTCCCTAGGGCCACACTCTGGGCAGGTAAGGGGGATCCCCAAGTCCTGCTGCTCCTGTCCAATGTCCTAACACAGCCAGGAGGAGACAGTCTATCTAGGCTGCTGACAGATTGGAATCCCGGCTCAGCTACTTATCACAGCGTGGTCTTCATACAAGTCCCTTGGCCGTTCTGAGCCCGTTTCCTTGTCCACGTGTTGTGGGAGTAACAAATGAACTTACCTGGAGAGGGTTACTTGGCACAGAGCCTGTCACCGACCCTGTTCCTGAGTGCCATAGGCCACTCTGTGAAGGGAGGTAGTTACTCTTTCTATGCCTGTTGCTGCTACCCCTCACATCTCTGGGGCTGGGGTCAGAGTCTCTGAGTTGATCCCCTGCCTCTACCCTCTCCTGCACCCCAAGAAAGTTCTATTTTCTGGGTGTTCTCCCTGAGTTTAGTGCTCTTTTGCCATGTCACACTGCCTTGAAAAGGGCTCACTTGCCCATGCCCCTGGGTGGAGAAAGGACCAGGCCCAGCTCCAGTCTTAGGGCTCAGGAGAGCCCACTCCGTAGGCACCTGTCCCCATGCTGATGCTCGGCTGTGCTCATTTTTCTGCCAGGCCTCTTGCCTCAGGTGCTCCCTGGCCTATATCATGGTCTCCCCAGCCCAGTTCCTTCTAGCAGGAGCAGAGCTAGTTTCCAAGGTTCCCCTTTCTTGCTGGTCCACCCAGAAAGTCCGAGGGACACCTCCAATACCCATTGCCGTGGATAGCTTAGCCCCTCCTGCCCAATGTAGGTAGTTTACCCACTCACCTGGTCTCTCTCATTTTCCTCTTGCTCTAACACTCCCCATTCTTCTGATTCTTATTGGCCAAGTCCTTGTTGTTATTTATTTATTTTTAAGCATTGCTAGGAATTGAACCCAGGGTCTTGCACATGCTCTACCACTGAGCTGCATTCCCAGACCCCCTGTCATCTTAGAGCAGCTAGTCCTTTTAGGGACAGGCAGCAGGGATCTGGTGACCCACTGCCCCTTCCATGCTGTGTATTCTGTGTGTCATGTGTGACTACACCTCTGCCCAGGAAGCAGGCTTCTTGGGCGGCTGGGGCTGGGAGCCTGACAGGCCCAGAGGAGAGGAACCAGCCCCTCACCTGCCTGCCCTCTGTCCACAGCTACCGAGTCTACTGCATGCTGGGAGATGGGGAGCTGTCTGAGGGCTCCGTGTGGGAGGCCATGGCCTTCGCCAGCATTTACAAGCTGGACAACCTCGTCGCCATTCTTGACATCAACCGCCTGGGCCAGAGCGACCCTGCCCCACTCCAGCACCAGGTGGACATCTACCAGAAGCGTTGTGAGGCCTTTGGGTACGTATGAGGCTGTGACCTGAGAGTAAGCACATCATGGAATGTCATCCGGGATAGAAGCTTTGCAGAGACAGGAGCTAAAGCTGAGAGGTTAGCCCTACCTGAAGGTCTCCCGTCTCTAGCGTCTTGGCTTACAATTCCAAACTCTGAACATTTGAACTTAGTAACTTGAGGCCACCACTGTGGATTTGTGGGCTGAGGCTCAGTCTTAAACGGATTTCTGTGTGTGATCGTGTGGCATGATAGTTCTCAGAGCTTCTTAGGTAGCCTCACTTGTTCTTGGAGGAGATGGGAGAAGGGTCCTGGATGTGAAAAGGGGTCACTCAGTGGGGCTGAAGGACAGTAGCTACAGAGGGGATGTACATCAGTTCAGTGACCACCTTCTGTGCTCCACTCCAGCCAACCCAGGGAGGAGGAATAGGGTCCTTCTCCTAATGAAACCAGACAGAGGGTCTCTAGACTTCTTTCTCATTTGGTCCTTAAATGACTATGAATTCAGTCAGGGAGGTCCATCTGGGTAGGTATCAGCCAGAGGGACTTTGACCTTGATGCCTCTATCTCAGCTCCAAATATAAGCTGCTCTACAATGGGGCTCTAAAAGACCCTGACCCCCAGACTTCTTATTGGTGAGGAGGCTGTGAAGGGGAGGACCCTGGGCAGGGAGTGAGTGGGTGGGTTGATCTGGGCAGGGCCTTTAGGGCCTCAGGTCAGGCCTCCAAGGGTGCCCTTTGTAGTCAAGTCCCTGCCTGTGATTGCACCAAACTGACAGGAACTTGGAGCCTGCCTTGTAGTAATAATTGCTAACAGACTCGGGGCTGTCATTTCTGAAGACTGACCTTATAAAAGGAGAGGATGAAGGGAGGGAAGATTCTGTTGACAGATTAGGAAATAGCTACAAGGTGCCTCAGGGCCTCCCCAAGGTCACATTAGTCTGGGGACTATAACTCTGGCAGTGCCCCCTTGGGCTTGTGTCCATAACCTTGTGGCTCTGAAGCCAGATTCCTTAAGTCTTGGCTCCATCACAGATTTGCTTTGTGACCTTGGGCAAGTTACTCCACCTTCAGCGTCTCCATTGTCTCCATTGACTTGTTTGTGAAATGAGGGCAACAGGAGTTGGTGGCCCATGGTATTGTGAACAAGAATGGGTTTCATGCTCAAAGTGCTCAGGACAGTGCATAGAGTGAGCTCTCGGCCCGAGCTCACCACTATCATTATTACTATTAATATGCCCAAAAGAGTCCAAGAAAAGAAACCAGGTGCAGTGGTTTGGGATGCTAAGTTGGGAGGATTGCAAATTTGAGGCTAGCCTCATCAACTTACTGACAGCCTGTCTCAATAAAAAGGGCTGAAGAGACCCTGTCCCAAAATAAAATATTTTCAAAAGGGCTGGGGATATGGCCAGTGGTTAAGCGCCCCTGGTACCAAATAATAATAATAATAAATAATAATAATAATAATAATAATAGTGTACAATATTAAATATTTTAAACATTCAGTATCTGTGAGTTATAAATGTGTCCTCCAAATAAAAACTGACTCCAAAATTCATTAGGAATCTAGTAGCAGGCTGTTTCCTCTCTGATAGACTATCTGCTTGACACCTTTGTGGGTGTTACTTCCATCTTACTAAATAAATCCTTTATGCTTTTCTTTTTAAAAATATAAGTAAACAAATCAATAAATGGAGGGGGGGGGGAAATAATCTAGTAGCAGACAGATTCTAAACCTAGTACTATCCCCAAAAGAGCCCTCAGTGGGAAATGAGCATATCAGGAATGAGACAATACATGATCCAAGCTTTGAATTACTTAGGAAGAGGAGGGAAATCTGTTCAAAGGCAAACAAAAGGAAGTAAAATCACGTGAAAATGAAGGAAACAGGAGCTTCCCAGCTCATGTTGCGGATATGGGCAGGGTGCAGGCCAGCCCTGGGAAGCCAGGCCACACCGTTCCCTGGGGGTTCTTCAGGGCACTCTGGCACCTGGCTATCCCTCACCCTCTTCACCTCTGTCTTCAGCTGGCACGCCATCATTGTGGATGGACACAGCGTGGAGGAACTGTGCAAGGCCTTCGGCCAGGCCAAGCACCAACCCACAGCCATCATCGCCAAGACCTTCAAGGGCCGTGGGATCACAGGTCTGTGTGGGAGCATGTGGGTGCGCTTACTTGGCACAGGGTCCCCATGGCTGACTGGTGGTGGTCATTAAAAAATGTAGTTCTTAGGGCTGGAGCTCAGAGCAGAGGCTTGCCTAGCATGTGTGAAACACTGGGTTCAATCCTCAGCACCAAATAAAAATAAACAAAATAAAGGCATTCTGTTTATCTACAGCTACAAAAAAAAGAAAGAAAAAGTGCAGTTCTTGCCTGGCACAGTGGCGCACACCTGTAATCCCAGCAGCTCAGGAGGCTGAGACTGGAGGATCATGCGTACAAAGCCAGCCTCAGCAAAAGTAAAGTGCTAAGGAACTTAGTGAGACCCTGTCTCTAAATAAAAAAAATAAAAATAGGGCTGGGGATGTGCCTCAGTGGTTAAGTATCCCTGAGTTAAATCCCCAGTACCAAGAAAAAAAAAAAAATGCAGTTCTTAGGCTGAGGGTAGCTCAGTGGTAGAATATCTTGCCTAGCACCCTCTAGGCCCTGGGTTTGATTCCCTAGAATCATATACAAAAAAAAAAAAAACTTAATATATAGGTTTTTTTTTTTTTTTAAGCTAGTTACAGTGACACATACCTGTAATCCTAGCTACTCAAGAGGCTAAGGCAGGAGGGGTTCAAGTTCAAGGCTAGCGTCAACAATTTAGCAACACCCTATCTCAAAATGAAAATTGCCAAGGGTGCAGCTCAGTGGTGGAATGATTGCTTAACTTGTACATGACCCTGGTTTTGGTCCCCAGCAACACTAAACAACAAAAAAGGGTGGTCAGGTACAGAGGCAATCTATAGTACTTATGAGGGCCTGATTCTAGGCCCTGAGTTGGCATTTCTGCCACATGCCCCTGGCTACCTACCTACCTACCTACCTGCCTGCCTGGGACCGCACCTCTCCTTACCTGCCTTCCATGAATTAGAGGCGTTTAGGACACTCTAAGAGATAGTACTAGGAGCCCTCTAGGAGGGCATGGACATCCTGGTGAGGACTTTAGGATATTATCATGGCCTCAGTGCAGCTGCCTGGCATTGAGCTTGCAGGTGTTAAAACCAGGTAGCATCTGGAATCCTCAAAGCTGCTTAGGGGCTCCTGGTAGTCTGTGGAGCTGCTGGGTATTGCCTGAAAAGATTAATCTGCTCACAGCTGGGCATTCTGGCACATACCTATAATCCCAGTGGCTCTGGAGGCTGAGGCAAGAGGATCTCAACTTCAGAGCCAGCCTCAACAAAAGTGAGGCACTAAGCAACTCAGCAGACCCTGTCTCTGAATAAAATACAAAATAGGGCTGGGGATATGGCTCAGTGGTCAAGTGCCCCTGAGTTTAATCCCGGTACCAAAAATAAAAGATTGGTCTGCCCTTGGCTCTGTCCAGGCTATGGTGGCATCTGAGTGACCTCAAGAGAGGGCCATTCAGCCTCACTGGTCCCCACACAAGGCTCTTACAGACCCCACTGAGCTATTTATAGTTGTATGGGATGATCTTAGCAGTACTCACTCTGTTCTGGCCTTCATCTTCCCCTTCTCATGGCTAGGGTCCTTCCCAGCCCACCAACTGAGTGTGATTTCTATAGCAGAATCATCTCTGTGCATGCATGTGGGGAGGCAGGGTAGAGGGTAGGGCGGGGGGCACCATGGCAAAGGGTATGGGCTACATGCTAAGCCACATATATTTCCTCTCTTCCTGCTCAGCTGAGCACCCAGAGAGCCAGTATTCACTGAGTGAATAGTGAGAACAGGAGTCCTGTTCTCCAAAACC
Source organism: Urocitellus parryii (assembly GCF_045843805.1). Lineage (NCBI taxonomy): Eukaryota > Metazoa > Chordata > Mammalia > Rodentia > Sciuridae > Urocitellus > Urocitellus parryii. The sequence continues at coordinate 170,498,522 of NC_135533.1, read as the reverse complement.
CTCCTTTTCTGATCCCTGTGCTGCCCTCTGCTTGTTTGTGATGACACCTTTCCTGGCCCTCGGGAGCTTCTGTCTTACCTGTCCCTCTGTCCTCCTGTGTTGTACCTGTAGGGGTAGAAGATAAGGAGTCATGGCACGGAAAGCCCCTCCCCAAAAACATGGCTGATCAGGTCATCCAGGAAATCTTCAGCCAGATCCAGAGCAAAAAGAAGATCATGGCGACTCCCCCACAGGAGGATGCCCCCTCGGTGGACATCACCAACATCCGCATGCCCACCCCACCCAGCTACAAAGTTGGGGACAAGGTACTTGCTTGGATCTTGCTTTTCTGGACTCAGTGGGTTTGGGACAGTTCTGGTTCTCTTCCTTCCCAAGACTGAGACCAAGATGTACCTTCTGGAGGACTGGGAAATTGAGGAGAGGGATCATGTATGGTGAGGAGGACATCCTGAGTGAGATATCCTCATGCTCCTGTCATGCTTCTCTCATGGGGATAGCTCTGGAATTATTTATATGCAGAGGCACAGAGAGGGCAAGAGGCTTGCCATAGTCACATAGTAAGCTACTGGGAGAAATGAGATAGTAGCCCAGGACTCCTGAGTCTTTGCATCCCTGGCTCATGAGGACCCATAGGCCTGAGCTGAGGACTTCTACGTGGCTTGGCAAAGGTTAGGCAGAGTTCTTCTGCTCCTAGGCCTCCCCCTGAGTGAACTTTTTGTATTTTTATGAAAAGTGGAATAAGTCACATGGGATGGGGAAGTGAGATTGTCTGGACATTTCTTTTTTTGCAATTCATATGGCTCCCGAGGGTTGGGAACAGGGGCCTCCAGGAACTCCCAGAACACTTCATCTTAGTTGTTAACAACCTCACAGGAGTTCACAGTTTCCAGGTGAACTTGTGTTGTTGGTTCCCTGTATCTGTCCCTATTTTTAGCCTCTCCCCTAAAAGCTTTAGGAGCCCCCTAGAAGGAGACGGGGCTCAGGCCACAGCCCTGCACATGCCTGGCAGTCAGTATAAGAACCTTCTGCCTCACTCTCTTCCCCACAGATAGCCACCCGCAAGGCCTATGGGCAGGCTCTGGCCAAGCTGGGCCATGCCAGCGACCGCATCATTGCCCTGGATGGGGACACCAAGAATTCTACCTTCTCGGAGTTCTTCAAAAAGGAGCACCCCGACCGCTTCATTGAGTGCTACATTGCTGAACAGAACATGGTGGGTGCTGCCATGGGCTGAGGGGCACGGGTCCAGCCACAGTGGTAGGTCCAAGGTCGGTGCGGGGGGGGGGGGGGGGGCAGGGGCAGGGTGGCAACCCTCCTCCTGCCATGAGCAGCCACACTGACCGTGCCAGGTGCCTATTTTGGGCCAGCCCAAGAACAGGTAGGACCCCACATCAATCTTTGACTCTGATTAGCTGCAGTTCAGGGTAGTTATGCACCTATTAAAGAGGTGTGCAAATGTAGATGTGCATTTGTAGGCCAGGTAGGGTGGTGAGTGGGACTTGGGGTGAAGGAGCTTCTAGGAGAGGGCAGGACAACCAGGAGGCTGACAGAGCCCCTGGTAAGCCCAAGGTCCTGGTGGCTGCCACCCTGAAGGATGCAGGCACGTGCCCCATTGCAGAGCAGTCCCTTGTCAAGGACTGAAGTTGTGAAATAGGAGCACTGTTCTGTCTGGTTTCTCAAAATCACCCTTCCTCCTGGCACAGGAGCCCAGCCTAGCTTGCAGACCCCTAGGGACAGGGAACTTCCTCTCTCTGGAAGCCAGTCACCTCTCCAAAGTTCTTTCTCCAATAGAAACTAAAGTTGTCTGTATGGCCTCCAGTCTATACTGGAGGGGGCTGTGATATCCCTCTGAGCTGGGAAGTTTTAGAGCCCTAGGGGAAGCAGCTGGTTTGGAACTCATAACTGTACTCTGTGCTTCTAGGTGAGCGGTGAGGGTCCTGGAGCCTCAGTGGGCAGGAGGAGTTGGGAGGACTGGCCTCTGCAGAAGTCTCCTAGCTAGCCAAGGAGATGGGAGGGGTAACATTCAGAAGCCTGGGAAAAAGGGATGATTTATGTATAAGCTTTAGCCTTCTTGGTGAGAGGGTTTGCTTATTGCTAGGAGAAAAAAAAGTTCTAGAGGAAAATCATTTTAAGAGAACTTTCAAAATTATTTATTTTAAGTGGAAAGAGTTTGGTATGGGTGTACAGAAATCACTTGCATGGGGTTGACAGATACTAGGATTACAGAATCCTCTGCTCCCCAAAAGGTGGCCTCAAGAGGGGTCCTAGACTCCCTGGCTACCCTCTGTCTGCCTCTTCAGGGCTGACCTGCCCTACCTGCCCCCAGGTGAGCATTGCAGTGGGCTGTGCTACACGCAACAGGACAGTGCCCTTCTGTAGCACTTTCGCGGCCTTCTTCACGCGGGCCTTCGACCAAATTCGTATGGCAGCCATCTCCGAGAGCAACATTAACCTCTGTGGTTCCCACTGTGGTGTGTCCATTGGTGAGTTTAGCTAAGATGCTTATACCTGTAACTCCCTTGATTTTGGACCAGGAGGTATGGGAGGGATTGGTTGGGCCAGGATTCCAGGGTAGGGGAATCCATTGATGGGGAATCTTACTTTAAGTTTACTCTTTCCCATACCCCAGGGGAAGACGGGCCCTCTCAGATGGCCCTGGAAGATCTGGCCATGTTTCGGTCCATCCCCTCCTGTACTGTCTTTTACCCAAGTGATGGGGTTGCAACGGAGAAGGCAGTGGAATTAGCAGCTAATACAAAGGTTGGTTGCGTGGCTGTTCTTTCTAATACAGGCAGCTAGCTCTTCCTTAGGACAGAAGAAGAGGCCAGCACAGAGGCACAGAGCTGATTACTTGCTGCCCCAGAGCATTACTTCCTGCCCCTGGGGTTTATGTGGCTTAAGTTAGACCAGGAAAAATAAAATAGACACCACTATTACTGCCCCATGGGGTAATCAACCACCACACTCTCCCACAGTGAGGGATCCTAGCAACCTCTGCCAGTTTGGCAGTGGATACCTATTTGCCTTCCTTGAGTTGGATTCTGCAAGACAGGAAAAGAATGAGCTGAGTCCCATGGTCAAGGTCAAGAGCTGCCCTGGTAGAGTGCTGAGTGGTTCTTCTGCCTTAGGGCAGGGGGCCTACCCAGTGCATCCCCGCCCCCAGTGGCCCCACCCAAGGCCAGTGCCCCTCTAGAAAGTAGTTTCCCGACCAAGGATGGCAACATTGTCAGAGTGTCTAGGGAGGTGCTGGCTGCAGAGGGCGCTCAAGGCCCTTTTTTTGCTACATTAACCAGGATGCAGAGGCTGACAGACACCCCTATGGGGCCAACTGGCTGACAGAGATTTGCACAGAAGAAAGGTCAATCTCTCTAGAAAGACAACACTTTCTGAGGTCAGAGGTGCTCTGTCCTGAATTCCTCACTTTATCTTTTTGATCCTAGGGCATCTGCTTCATCCGGACCAGCCGCCCGGAAAATGCCATCATCTATAACAACAACGAGGATTTCCAAGTTGGACAAGCCAAGGTCAATGTCTCTCATGCCCCAGGAGACCCCATAGAGTGAACCCAAACTCTCCTTGCTGCCACTCCCACCTCCCAGCCCCTGAGCCTCACCAGCCCTCTATGTCACCCCCAGGTGGTCCTGAAGAGCAAGGATGACCACGTGACGGTGATTGGGGCTGGAGTGACCCTGCATGAGGCCTTGGCTGCTGCTGAGCTGCTGAAGAAAGGTGAGAAGAAAGGGACCTGAGAAGTGAGAGATCTAGCACTGGATGCAAATGAGGTCTTGGATGGGAGAGAAGCTCATCTCTTAAATGATGATAGTAACTAAAGCCACCCTTTGAGCACTTACTCCATCCATGCCCAGTATGATCCTCAATCCCAGGCTACAGTGGTCACAGTTCCTAACCCCATGGCCCCAGCATGGTGATCAGGTCAGAGGCCCCGGAGCCTGCCCATGGGGCTGCAAATCACAGTTCAAACGGCCACTAATAAGTTCCTTGCCATTACTGTGCCTCAGGTTCCCCATTTATAAAATGGAGATGCTAGTACTTTCCTCATAGGACTGTCCTGAGGATTGAGTCAGTGTAGCTTGGTATTATCATTATTATTAGCAGGCAGATGTTAACTAGTGATGCTCTTTCTTCCTGCAGTAGAATCCCAAAACAGATGTCATGTTTCAGCCATGCTGAGCTTTGTGGGCATGGCATCCTTAGTAAGGTGACCTAGAGTGAGTAGGAATTCATCAGCAAAGAGGGAAGCACATAAGGTGCAGGCAGGAGTGGCGTGTGCAGAGCCTGGAGGAGCTGGAGGGAGGCTGGAGCAGGGAAGGGCAGGAAGAAGGTGGGGCTGGAGAACCAGGCTGGGGTCCCGGTGGCAGGCTTTCAGCAGGGCATAGCAGGTTTGGATCTTTCCTTCTGAGAATGCCATTCTGCTGGGTTCTCATCTGACCCTCTGACACCCTCCTGCCTGTGGCTTCAGATCTGCTGCCGCCCCTCCCCCCACCCCACCATCACCCCATAATTTTTTTTTTAATATTTATTTTTTAGTTGTAGGTGGACACACAAATATCTATGTTTCATTTTTATAGGGTGCTGAGGATTGAACCCAGTGCCTCAATGTGCTAGGCAAGTGCTCTACCATTGAGCCACAACCCCAACCCCATAAATTTTTGCCTTAGATCAGATACCTGGGGCCTTCCATCTGGCTTATGCTTTGTTGTTCTCTTTCTTTCTTTCTTTTTTCTTTTTTGGAACTAAGTTGCTGAGGCTGGCCTTTCTACCACGCGGCCTGCGCAGTGGTTTCATTAATGAGGTTCTAGGCATAAAGTTAGTTAGACGAGATCGAAATAAAAACACAAGACTCAATTACCTTAATTCTATTGCTAGGTCCGAGACGGCTCCCCTCTCTGGTTCGCTCCTCTAGCCGCCCAGGAGGGCAGCAAGGATTACTCAGGGCTAGCAGGAGAGAGAGAGCGAGCACGCCGGGGAGTAGCCTTTTATTAGGGAACCAGAGATTCAGGGGAGAATTCCATCCAATGAAGGTTGAGGGGGGGCTGCACTCCAAGGTCAGGGTCAGCGATTGGGTCCCCGGGGTCAGTGGTCAGGCACACCCCCACACGGATGGGCTCTCTCATCAGGAGAGGGACGGGAAAAACTTCGACATTTGCCAAAGTGCCTCAGACCCTCAACGGGAGGCACCCGATCACGTGTGAGAATGGCTTCCCACAGGCCTTTTTTTTTTTTTTTTTTTTTTTTTTTAGAGGAGAGAGAGAGAGAGAATTTTTAATATTTATTTTTTAGTTCTCGGCGGACACAACATCTTTGTTGGTATGTGGTGCTGAGGATCGAACCCGGGTCGCACGCATACAAGGCGAGCGCGCTACCGCTCGAGCCACATCCCCAGCCCCTCCCACAGGCCTTGACTTGCAATCCTCCTGCCTCAGCCTCCCAAGTCCCTGGGTTTACAGGTGTGCACCTGGTTCCCCTTTTATTTTCAAAAACATCACAGGGCCGGGTGCAGTGATGCGCGCCTATAATCCCAGTGGCTTTGGAGGCTGAGGCAGGAGGATCAGGAGTTCAAGACAGCCCAGCCTTAGCAACTTAGCGAGGCCCTAAGCAACTCAGCAAGACCCTGTCTCTAAATAAAATATTTTAAAAGGGCTGGAGATGTGGTTCTGTGGTTAGGCATTCCTGGGTTCAATCCTGGTACCAAAACCAAAAAACATCATGAGAGGGACCAGGAAGGCCATTTGGGGCCCACATATTCTACTCTGTGTTCAGAGACACTCCCCAAGCCACACAACTGGATGAGATCCCCAGAAAGATTTGGCAAGCATGAACTTGGGAATAAGAGGACAATTGGGGCTGAGCTCATAGCTCTGTGACAACCCTTAGGGTGTCCCCATCCAGGGCGTCATCCAAGGCCCACTAAGGGGCAGAACCACAGTGTCCAGCTCTTCTCTCCTTCTTTTCTCACAGAGAAGATCAACATCCGGGTGCTGGACCCTTTCACCATCAAGCCCTTGGACAGAAAACTCATTCTTGACAGTGCCCGAGCTACCAAAGGCAGGATCCTCACAGTGGAGGATCACTACTATGAAGGTAATTGGGGCTGCACTAGACAGGTCAGAGGAAGCAGGGGGAGGCCCAGAGCCAGAGAATCCAAGAGCTAGACATGACCTTGAATTCCTTCAGGGACACCGTCCACCTTTTCCACACTTAGCAATGAGGTTGGAATCCTTGCCAGCTTCCTGAGTGGCAGGGGCTCTTGGAGCTGTGCCAGCAACTATGAGTTAGCCGGGTTCCTAAACCAAGCCTGAGGCCTATTAAAAGGCTGGATCCCAGCTGCTCTGAGGGACAGCTCTGGATTTTCTGGGCCGCAGCTGCCTTCCCCGGGCTCAGATAAAAAAAGGTAAGGCTGTTGTACAGAATCAAACAGGGAAAGCAATGCTGAATTTGTCTTTTATGAAAGGTCCTTCACAAAACAACCTCTCCAAGTACACACTGCCCGCTCCTCTGAGAGGCTCCAGGCCTTAGACTCAGGACAAGTGCTGATGTTAGTCTCTACTGATGATGGCTGCCTGGAGGGGGGTGTTAAGAGAAACATTTCAGAGGCCACTGTTGGGCTTATTTTAAAAATCATGCTGTGACTGATGAGTGATGTCTGCTCTGCTAGGGGAGGAGAACCATCTCTGCTCTCCTTGGCTTAGGGAATAAACTCAAACTGGTGAAGGGCTGAGGCCCACCCTCTGCTCATCCTGAGCCCTCAGCATCTGATTCACCTTTTTTTTTTTCCCCCCCAGGTGGCATAGGTGAGGCAGTGTCTACTGCAGTAGTGGGAGAGCCTGGAGTCACTGTCACCCGCCTGGCTGTTGCCCAAGTACCAAGAAGCGGAAAGCCAGCTGAGCTGCTGAAGATGTTTGGCATTGACAAGGATGCCATTGCACAAGCTGTGAGGAGCCTTGTCACCAAGGCCTAGGGAGGGTCTGAAGTGCCGGGTGGGGGTTCTATGCATTCCTGAAAGATTCTAGCGAAGGTGCTAAAAAAAAAAATGTACTGAGAAGAAAGGTAAATATATGTTTTGAGAAAAATGATTCAGCTTGGATTTTTTTTCCCCTGTAATGTGGATGCAGATAGTGTGGGTTCTGGAGGAAGAAGGGTAGGGGGAGAGCTAGGGAAGCTGGCAGCCTTGGCTCTGGCCTAGGACCTGGGTGTTCCAAGGAAGGACCTTCCCTGGGTCCAGACTTTGTCTTCAACACTAGAACTGCTGCTACCTCCCAAGCACAGCCAGCTGACACCCAGCTGCAGCCTGTCTATAGCCAGGCTGGAACCCGACTCCCTCTCATCCCCAGCCAGCTGGCCCTCAGGGAGGCTGGACAGCTGCTTCACAGTCTGGAAGCTGTCTAGGACCCTCAGCCTCCCAAAACCCTGCCAATGTCTCCTGGGGTAGAAAGTTCATTTCCTCATTGTTCCCACTCCTTATATCCTCCTAACCAGACTGAGAAGCAGAGGGGGAAATAAGGCAGCCCCCATCCTGGGGAAGAAAGCAACCCTCAGGTTGGCATCAGCTGTGGGTAGCAGGAGAAGCAGGAAGGTCCAGTTTCTGCCCAGTGCCATCGACCAGAGGTCCTCAATCCCAAGTGTGTGCACCTCCCCAAACTTGTTAAACTTGTTAAAATGCAGTCACCTGGGACTACATTTGTCGGCTGACCCTGGAGCTTCTGATGGCACACTTGGAGAGCTATATGGTCCCAAATTCCAGCCTTACTTGCTCTGCTACTCTAGTGGGTGGCCTCACCGATGACCACAGCTCATTCTTCCGACTGTTAACTCGGGATCAGCCCCACTTGTAAGACCAACTGCATATGTAGAACTTTGTCCTGCCTGAGGACAGACTTAACACTTCAGAAGGTGGGCTGGGCACCACCAGTGGGTGCCACAGGAGACAGGGGTGGTGGTAGAATATATTTTTAGATGTACCCTCTTATCTCCCTGGTAGCCTGGACAGAATGAATCTATTATATCCACCGTCAGTGACTGACACCCACAGAGCTACTGGGCCTGGTTTGGCTGTGCCAGGCGCTGTGTGGCTGCATTTGTCTCAGCACCAACTCCAGAGAGAACAAGGAAGATGATAATACAGTGGGTCTCTGGAGGTGGCTAGGGTTGACCGAATCTGTTCTCTACCCCTGGAGTAACAGTGAAGCCCAAAAGAGACACCACTTGGCTCAGCACAGTGAGTAATGGGTAGAACTGGGATTGGAATCCAGATCTCTGTGACTCTGGGCCAGGGTTTCAAAGCCTATAAGCACTAAATGGAGGTATTTTAGCACTAGCAGCCTGGGTTAGGGAGGACAGCCAGGGTCAGGGCAGGTACCTGGAAAGCTGTGGCACCAGGCTCTGCAGGAAGTCCACCTCAGGGAGAAGAGTGGACATCAAGGCATTCTGTCCATCTACAACTACCAAAAAAAAAAAAAATGTATTTTATTATTATTTTTTTTTAAATCCCTAAAGGCAGGTGACAACCCTTGGAGGAGGAACTGAGTGAGCACCACCTAGTGGATATCATAATTCTCACCACAATAGGATACCCCATTTTACAATGGGGTAACAGGCCCAGAAGAGACACCACTTGGCCCAACACAGTGGAACTGGGGTTGGAACCCAGATCTCAGTGCCAGTCTCTGCACCTCTCTCCCCTATGGGCCCCCTAAAGGAGGATTTGTGCTATTGGTCACCCAGAGAAGGGCTTTGGGTCCTATAGGACAATGAGAGCAACTTAACAGCTTCAATCCTATACATCTTTCAGCAAAGTTGCTATGGTCTCCAGAGCCCACAGGCCCGGGCAGAGAAATTTCTAGAAGCAAATGTGACAAAGGTTCCTAGTTATCTGTGGTCCCAAGGACTTGGTCAACCCTGACCAATCCAAAGCAAGGACCAAGGTCTGAGGATGGAGCTCAGTGGTCACTTGCCTAGCATGCACAAGGCCAGGATTCAATCCCCAGCACCATACACACACACACAAAGAGATCACCTCTAAAGGAAAGGAAGGGGAGGGCTAACTGCCCTTGTCCCCTCAACCCCAACCTACCCAGCCTCTCCAAGACCCACATGACTTGTGAAGGAGAGGATAAAAGCCTGGGCAGGCAGGTACTTAGGCCATGGGCAGGATAGGAGGGGAACAGCAGGACTCAAAAGGCACCAGAGCCAGTCCTAGGACATTAAAGACTCGGGAAACTGGGACATTTAGCCACCCAAGAGCTCCAATAAGCCCCTGAAACTCTTCTGCTGCTTGGTGTAGAATGTGCTGGAAGCCCTATCAACTAGGCCCTCATGGGAGTCTGAGGAACTTGTCATTTCTCCTTTAGTCCCTGGTCAGGGAGTATGAAAAGTGAGGACCAAGCACCCAAGACATTGTGTCCTTTGTCCTGACTGGAGGCAGGTGTCACCTGATATGACAGCCAGAAAGGTCTGGCCAGGTCTTGCAGCTTAGCAGACCAGAAGGTCAGCATGGCCTGAGGGGAGAGCCCCTCCCAACCCTGCTGGCAGAGGTCAGGTCAGAGGCCACTGTTCCTCACACCACCACAGGGATAGGCAGTGTGACATGGCAACAGTCAGGAGAGCTACATTCTCCAGCTACACAAGTGAAGGCTGAGCCAGCTGAGTCTGACAGAGGGGCAGGCAGAGGGCCAGCAGGGCTGAAGTCACCTTACAAAGCTCCCAGACCAAAACACTGCAGGGACAGGTCTGGGTCCCATTCCACCTCCACCACCTCCACTCAGCATGGAGAGAGTCGCCTTCCCAAACTTGGGTTTGCACATCCATTAAAGGGGAACAAAGACGGTTCCCTAACACTGTGTGAGACTGAACGAAGACATATTCAATAATACTATTGGGGCTGGGGCTGGGGATGTGGCTCAAGCGGTAGCGCGCTCGCCTGGCATGCGTGCGGCCCGGGTTCGATCCTCGGCACCACATACCAACAAAGATGTTGTGTCCGCCGAGAACTAAAAAATAAATATTAAAAATTCTCTCTCTCTCTCTCTCTCTCTCTCTCTTTTAAAAAAAAAAAATACTATTGGGGCTGGAGCTGTAGCTCATCGGTAGAGTGCCCACCTCACACATGTGAGGCACTGGGTTCGATCCTCGGCACCACATAAAAATAAAGATATTATGTACAACTAAAACTAAAAAAATAATATTATCATTACATTGCCAAGCAGATATGGATTCATTAGATACTACGGTTCATAACAATTCATAGGCAGAGTGAGTGGCCTTTACCACTATCCTTGGTGTGTCTACAGGCATTCAGGAAGTCCAGGGTTCAATGTGCAGAGGCCCAGGCTAGCAATAGGAGTCAGGGTCTGACACTCAAGTAGTTACCCAGTGCACTTGACACTTGGCTGTTACACTTTTTCGGGGGGGGGGGGGTGTTAGGGATTGAACCCAGGGGTGCGTAACCACTGAGTCACAACCCCAACCCTTTTTATATATTTATTTAGAGACAGCATCTCGCTAAGTTGCTTAGGGCCTCACTAAATGACGGAGGCTGGCTTTGAACCTGTGATCCTCTTGCCTCAGCCTCCTGAGTGGCTGGGATTATAGGCATGCACCATCATACCTGAATATTTTTTCATAATCATCGTTAATATGGAACTCTGGTGTTATCAGCTACACTGAGATATAATTATAGGCCTATTCACCTATTGTTAGTGTCACATTCAGTGGGTTTTAGTATATTCACCAAGTTGTACAACCATCCACAGGGTCAATTCCAAACATTTCTATCATCCCCAAAAGGAAATCCTATTTCCTTTATCCACCATGCCTATGGCTGAGATCCACAACACTTCTTACTGCAGAATTGGGGTCACATCTGTCCCAACCCATCCAAACAAATACCCCACCCAAGATGGGTGCATGTAGTAAGGATCTGGATCCTACCATGAAGAAAACCACACCAAAGAGCCTGTCCTGCTCCTCCTCTTTCAGGAAGACACCCTGCCTGAGGGCCTGGGGCACCCCTTCATCTGTCTCAAAGCAGAGATAAGAGGAGAGTGAAGGGACACTGGGAAGTGCTGTGGGTGGGATTCCAGAAATCCTGGACCCTAGGGGATCTATCCAGATGTGTGGATTTGAAGTATGAACAACAGAAAACAGGCAAGTGCCTATTTGAAGTTGGGAAGAGGAATGAAGACATTGAATGCTTCTTCCCCTGCCCCTGGGGCAGCTGGGTGGAGAACCACAGGCCAGGTCTCCTGCTCTATATCCACTGCAGAGAAAGGAGCTCACCCAGACATCACCCTCAGGGCAAGACAGGAAGCCTTCTCCTTTGAGCTTGGTCCTGAACTGAGATGCTGGTAATCTGTGTATTGTGCCTGTTTGAATGCTGACTTAGCAAAGTCAGACATGGCTTTGGGAAAAATAAGCCCTTTGGTCTCCTGGCAGGCAGGAAAGGGCTGTGCTTGAGGCCAGAGGTCCTGCTGCTGTCCTCATTGCCTGAGCCTCAGACAGGAAGGATCCTGCTCCCAGCTCCTCTGTCTCCTCTGGGAGCTGGGAGGGACAATGTCAGGAATAGGGAGACGCCTAAAAGTTGCTGAAATCCCAGTCTTGGTCTTCTGGGATGGCCATAATAAAATAGTAAAGTATGGAAGGCTTAAAAAACATTAACTTTTTTAAAATATACTATGCTGGGGATTGAACCCAGGACCGTGAAGCTATACTCCAGCCCTTGGTGTCTCATAAAAATTCTATCAGATCACAGCCCCACCCTAAGGACCTCATTCAACCTTAATTCCTTATAGGTTCTACTTACAAATATAGTCACTTTGTGGGGGTTAGGGCTTCAACACATGAATTTGAGGGGAAAAAATTCAGTCCATAGTAGACCCCCAAATCTGCCAGTTTCACAGTTCACCCATCCTCCCACCAGAGAACACCAATCTGGATGTTGGAATTGAAGTTTCAAAGAAAAAAGAGATGTGGTGGTGCATGGCTATAATCCCAGCAACTCAGGAGGCTGAGGCAGGATGATTGCAAGTTCCAGGCTGGCTCAGTGGTTAAGCACCCCTGGGTTCAGTCCCCAGTACCAAAAAAAAAAAAAAAAAAAAAAAAAGCCAGGGGGTGGGGGAAGGAACAGAGGGACAGGGAGGGTTCTTCAAGAAGGGAGCAAAAATTCATCACCAGGCCACTGACCACCCCAACATATATTCAGGCCCAAGGCAAAAGAGAAAGCCCAGAGCACCCATTCTTCATCCAGGACTTACCTCCCAAAAGAGCAACCGTTTCCAATACTAGCAAATGTTCTCTCCCAAAACATGTCAATTTCAGAAATTGTGGATGAGGAACATCCACAGTCCTTTTTATTTGGAGACTGGTTCTCATTCTGTTGTTGAGACTGGCCTTACTACATGCACCCATCTTGGGTGGAGAATTTGGTTGGATGGGGTGGGACAGATGTGACCCTAATTCTGCAGTAAGAAGTGTTGTGGATCTCAGCCATGAACATGGTGGATAAAGAAAACAAGATTTTCTTTTGGGGATGATAGAGATGTTCTGGAATTGATCCTGTGGATGGTTGTACAACTTGGTGAATATACTAAAACCCACTGAATGTGACACTAACAATATTTGAACTATATGGTCTATAATTATATCTCAGTATCCAAGGTGAGTTTATTAGTATACCAAGTTTCACATGATACATTTCTATGTTTCCTTCACTGACTTCAAATCCCAATACTCAATATTTTTTTCACATATTTTCACGAGCAGTAGATCAGAGTTCTAAAAAAAACTTCTCATCCATACATGGTACCTTCAGTTCTAGAAGTTTCTATCTCTATTCCTGCATGTCCAAAGACTGAAAACACCACCCAAATCAGAAATGAATGAGAAGCTGATCCTTTTAAGAGGTTCTTTGAAGATAAGCTAGGACCTCTGCACATGCTGAATTTGCAGGTCCACTGGGAATTTTATTTTACTGACTTCAGGGAAACAAGCAAGGCAAACACTCAGCAGCTTGCCAGGTTTCTCCATCCATCCTCAGAAGCACATGTTACATCCCTTTACAGGTGAAAATGGCCACCTGTAGGGCCAGGAAAGACTGAATTCTGGGCTGCAGCATTACCTCCCATAGGCACACAGCACTGAAATTGCAAGATGTGTGCAGGGCCAGGCATACCTGTAATTCCAGTGACTCAGGAGGCTGAGGAAGGAGGATTGGAAGTTTGAAGCCAGCCTCAGCAATTTAGCAACCCCTAAGCAATTTAGGGAGATCCTGTCTCAAAAAAAAAAAAAAAAAAAAAAACCAAAACATTAAGAGATCTATGGAGGGGCTGGGGATGTGGCTCAAGCGGTAGCACGCTCGCCTGGCATGTGTGCGGCCTGGGTTCAATCCTCAGCATGACATACAAACAAAGATGTTGTGTCCGCTGAAAACTAAAAAATAAATATTAAAAAATTCTCTCACACACACACAAAAAAGAGATCTATGGATATAGCTCAGTGATTAAGCACCCTGGGTTCAATCCCCAGTACCAAAAGGGGGAAAAACAAAAAAGATGTGTGCTGCAACTAAGAGGGAACTTCAGGCCATCATTCACTTGCCATGAGACTGAACAGAACCTTTTCCTAATAAAAGCATTCCTTCGTGTGTGTGTGTGTCGGGGAGGGGGGGGTGTTGGGGATTAATGCCAGGACCTCACACATGCTAGACAAGCAGTGAGGAACACATCCACAGCCTTTTTATTTTGAGACAGGTTCTCATTCAGTTGCTGAGACTGGCCTTGAACTTGTGATCCTCCTGCCTCTGTCTCCCCAGTCACTGGGATTACAGGCATGTATCACCGACCCCAGCGTTTTACTTCCTAAGTGATTCTGTGAACTGCAGTTCACATCTATATTAAAGATCTTGAAGACTACTTGATCTTAACTGACTAGAATCTGATGGGTGGAAAGTCCTAGGTCACAAAGCCAAAATTATCTTGGACCATTTTAGGCCCTTAATAGTCAATTATCTTAACTTTTATACATGATCTAACATTCTTGTGACTAATAGATATACTTCTCAGAAAGCAAAGTCACAAGCTGGGCACAGTGGTGCACGCCTATAATTCCAATGGTTTTGGAGGCTGAAACAGGAGGATTACGAGTTCAAAGGCAGCCTCAATAACTCAGAGAGGTCCTAAGCAACTCAGTGAGTCCCTGTCTCTAAATAAAATACCAAAAAAGGCTGGGGACATGGCTTAGTGGTTGAGTGTCCCTGGGTTCAATCCCTGGTACTGGAAAAAAAAAAAAAAAAAGCAACACTAAGCTTAGCCAAACTAGCTTCCACCAACCTAAGACTAAGAATGCTCTAAGATAGTATTTGAAATGTGTAGGTTTCCTGACTTGCCTGTAGCCTGTGCCAGCAATATAACTGGTAAATGTATTGATTTATAACTTTCTCTTGTTTCATGGATACAAAAGTTCATGTAACCTCTTCCATGATGGAACATGTTATCTGATTAAATTGAGTCTGCTCCCAGGTCACAGTGACTCGTATTTGGTTCAAAATAAACTATTTTCTTATTTCCCTTAAAGCAGAGTCATTACTAAAATAACAATTTCAAATGTGCCATCTTCTGCCTTCACCTCCATCACCTCTCTTCCAATGGCCTCCCAGCTGCCTCTTGACCTCTGTTCCTCTCCCTATTTCAATCTCTACATAGAAGTCCGAGGGAAAATTCTAGAAGCTGACACAATTACTCTTCTGCTCAAATATCTCCTCCCAGCTGGCTACGGTGTTATTAAGCTCAACCTAAATTTGTTGGTGAATGGATGGAACTGGAGACTATCATGCTAAGTGAAATAAGCCAATCCCAAAAAAACAAAGATGGAATGTTCTCTCTTATATGTGGATGTTAACACACAATAAGGGGAGGGGAGAGAAAAATAGTAGTTCACTGGATTAGACAAAGGGGAACAAAGGGAAGGGAGTGAGAAAGACAGTGGAATAAATGGGACATCACTTTCCAATGTTCATATATGAATACACAACCAGTGAAACTCCACATTATGTACAACCACAAGAATGGGATCCTAATTAGAATAAGTTATATTCCATGTATGTATAATACGTCAAAATACACTCTACTGTCATGTATGCCTAAAAGAAGTTTTTAAAGTTTTAAAAATATTAAGCCCAACCTTTAGGAAGGGCCCTGCACAGCCTCCTCCTGCCCCCTCCAGCCTCATCTTTGAACCATCTCTCCGGCTCTCCAGGACCCAGCCTAGCTACTCTTAGTTCCTCAATAGTCTCTCACTTCCTCCTCTGCCTCCCACCCACCCCCAGTTTAAGTCTAAACATTTAGAAGCAGGGAAAGCAAAAGTCCGTTTGGCAACAGGAAGGAAATGGGGACCAAAGAGGAGGTGGAGAGAGCTTGATGGTACTTCAGGGGGCTCTGCAAAGAATTCTGGGAGGAGAGGGCATTTACACTAAGCCCTCAGGTACTGACAGGGTTTTGACCGAGAGTGAGCTAAACAGGAATACTGGGAAGAAGTGGGAGTGCCATTCCAGAAAGTGTCCTATTTGGACAAGAGTGAACATCTAGTTTGATTAGAGGGCTCAGGTAGGGGGAGGCAGAATGAGACTGGGAAATGGGGCCTTGAAAGCCGAGGGAGTAGAATCCCACTGATTACACAGGGATTGGAGTTCAATCTTGAGTGAAACCCCTCACCCATCAGAAGGACCTCTGCTTCCTCATTGGCTAAGACAGGATGTTGTCACACTCCCTGCCTTACAGAGGATCAGGGCCTTTGTATCTTGAGTAGTACTCAGGAGTTTGGCACAGACCTGTAATTCCAGTTTCTCAAGATGCTGAGGCAGGAAGGATCACAAGTTCAAGGCCAGCCTCAGCAACTTAGCAAAGTCCTAAACAACTTAGTGAGACCCTGTCTCAAAATGAAAAATAAAAGGGGCTGGAGATGTGGCTCAGTGGTTAAGTACCCCCCAAGTGGCTAGGATTACCCAGCAACCACTGTGTCACCACTGTGCCCTACTATCAATTTTATTTTTTTATCACTTTTTTTTTGTCACTTTGCTACATATGTTGCAAACATATGTTGTAAACCCAACCTACATCATTATAAAGTCAACATATGTTATAAACCCAACAATACATTGTGGGATTTTGTTGAGCCATCTGTTTGCATAATGAAACACTTTTAGACTAACAGTGATTGTTGGCAAGGACTCCAATAAAAATGTGTTGAACTCTTGTTTCATCTTATTTTCAGCTTCAACAAATTCTGTCCCAGTGTAACACAATTTGTGTGTGTGTGTGTGTGTGTGCGCGCATGTGCATGAGCATGCACGCCTGCACACTGAGCTACCGCCCTAGCTCTCTTTGTTTTTGTTTTGAGACACAATCTCAAAGTTGCCAGGCTGGCCTCAAATTTGTGATCTTCCTGTTTCTGCCTTCTGAGACAGCATACCTTGCTCATACCTGGCTTTTTTGTTTTTGGTAATATTGGGGATCAAACCCAGTGCCTCTCACATGGTAGGCAGCCACTCCACTACTGAGCTACATCCCCCCGCTCATACAGAAAATATTTCTTAAAACTCAGACCTGTAAATATCAAATTTATCTCATTTATAAATTCAAACTATTTGATTTGCTAATTTCAATCAACATAAAGCACTTCTTTAATTTAAAAATTATGTTTACTCATGCTTATAATTCCAGCCACTTGGGAGACTGAGGCAGGAGGATGATAATAAGTTCAAGGCCAGCCAGTAACTTAGCAAGACCCTGTCTCAAAATAAAAAAAAATAAAAATAAAAAGGATTAGGGATGTAGCTCAGTGGTAAAGTGATTCTATGTTTAATTAATTTAGTGTAATTTATTCTTCCAAATAAATGGTGTGAAATTTTGCTTTCAGCCAAAATGGAATAAAAGGGACCATATTTACCTTCCTACCAAACAAACAAAAAAGTCCTAACAAACCTGACAAAATGGATAAAATAGCAGTTCTTGTCTTTGGAGGGGGTTCAAGGAAGTCCTGGAGAGGGGGTCCTCAACTCAAGACGACTGGGTCCTTGTGGTATTTCAACATCTTGGAAGTCTACATCAGGAGAATCACAAATTCAAAGCCAGTCTGGGCAACATAGTGAGACCCTGACCCAAAAACAGAAAGGCTGGGGATGCAGCTCAGTAGCTGAGTGACTGCCTGGGATTCAAGAGGTCCTCCCCAGAATTGGAAAGAAATGATACTGCTGGTTATCAATGAGGAGTCCTGCTTCCTCACATGTTGAAGGTTGAACATTAGAGAAGCATGCTGAGGCAAGCGTATAAAGCAGGGTTTATTTAAAAAGGGGTCACACAGACTTCTAGTGGTGGGGAGAAGGGGGCCATAGCTGGGATCCTGGTATCCCGAGAGGTGAGGTGTTCTGTCCTTTTTATATGGCCTAGGTTTCCTTCATTCTCCTGCCTTCTTCCCCTTATCTTTCTCCTTCCTGTGTACATGACTAGGCCTAGGAAATGCTAGGTGGGAGGGCCAAAAGGTGGGCAACAGGTGGGCTGAAGTGGGAAGGACAGGATGGAGCAGCCAAGGACACAGTAACTAACAAGCTTATAGCTCGCTGTGGGGAGGGGCAATTCCTGGGACAGGTTATCTTAGCAACAGGTTGGCGCAAGGCAGGTTCTCGATAAGGGTGGAGGAAGGCTCTGAAGGAATTAGCATTTTAATCCTTCAGGGGACAGTCTCCAGCTTCCTGGACTCACTCAAAATTGGCCTCCCTGTCCTGAACTCACTTGATTTACCTATCTATACTGACTGCCTGTCTAATACTGGCTTCAGAAAGAAAAAAAAAAAAAAAAAAACTTTAAAAAAGGGGGGGAGGGGGTGTCAGCCAGGTGTCGTGGCACATACCTGTAGTCCCAGCTACTTGAGAGGCAAAGGATCTCTTGAGCCCAGGAGTCCAGGCCAGCCTGGGCAACATAGCAAGACTCCATTTTTAAAAAATAACAAAACAAACATGAGCTGGGATGTAGCTTAGTGCTAGCCACCTGCATAAGGCTCTGGATTCAATCTCTAGTACCACAAAACCAAAGGAAAGCCCCCTCACCCCTCACCCACCAAACCTAAATCTACATAAAAGAACAGAGAAGACCAGAAACAAACTGCAGGGGTGATGGTATTATAATGAAGCTTCAGGGAAGTCTCCTCTAGAATTGCAGAGACAGGCAAAATAGTTTCTGAAGTCACATGACTTAAAAGTAAATGTCATTTCTTGGCACACAATAAAACTGTCCCTGTGCAGATAAGGAAAGGCAGGGAACTCTGAGCGGTGTATCTGTGCATGAAACTTTCTCAACCACTATCATGAGCCCTTCTCAGGTTCATCTATCAGTATGTTGCTACTCATGGGTCCAGTTACCCACCCTATGGAGTAGCCATTTAAGTGGCACCTGCCTGTACAAAATGCCATCCATGCCTGGCTAAGTGAAGAAAACAAAGCTGGCCCAGGAAATTCCCCAGGCTTTAAGGATTTCGCAGTCTACCAAAAAATCTCCATAAAGGGAGATAATAATAAACACAGAGGAAGGAGGGACA
This sequence comes from Urocitellus parryii, assembly GCF_045843805.1. Classification (NCBI taxonomy): domain Eukaryota; kingdom Metazoa; phylum Chordata; class Mammalia; order Rodentia; family Sciuridae; genus Urocitellus; species Urocitellus parryii. The sequence goes on along the minus strand of NC_135533.1, from coordinate 170,479,922 downwards.
GATTCTCCCAACCACAGATCTAAGGAAGATCTTTTCCTTGGTAACTCTCCAAAGCATGAGCATTTAGAAGCATTTAGTTAAGATAGGCTGCATTTTTGCCTTTTATTTGTTGTTGGCGACTTCTAATTTTAAAAAAAATTAAATTTCTGTTTAAAGTGTGAAAGTTTCTTCTTTTGTTTCATCCCCTGCCTTCTGTCTACTGTGTTTAAAATTGTCAGGAAGAGAGAGAGAAATAGAGTGTGAAGCAGTAGAATTCTGGAAGGTAATTTTTGCTACTAAATATCTAGATTAAGTGTCTCTGTATGTGGCTGGTGAGAAGCTAAGTCCCACTGGAAATTAAAACTCCACTTTGGGCTTATGTGCTGATTTTGGAGATGTCTGGGGGATATGAACAGGAAGACATTTTCTTTGGGGAGGTTTTTTAAGAATCTGGAACATTGGATGATACTTCAAATAGTCTATGAGTTTATTTCCTTTTTATTGTCTCTTGGTTTATTAAATCTTTTTTTTTTTTTTTTTTTTAAGAATTTCAGCCTGTTTCCTCTGGGCTAAAGTCACAGTCAGGCTTTTGTCTTGGACTTGAGACCTGGTACAGTGTGGAAGAAACTCCACCATTGTGTTCATCAGCCCAATTTGTCATAACACTGACCTAGAGATATGAACCAGGGCTTGTTCATCTTTGGATTTCCTTGAGCCCAGGACCTGGGCAAGGGAAAGCCTTCGATAATCTATTGGTTGGGTGGGCTGAGGGTGTGGCTCAGTGGTAGAGTGCTAGTCTACCACGAAAAAGGCTTTGGGTTCACAAGGAAAAAAACCAAAACAGGTTGCAGAAAAAAGTTCTGCTTTCTACAAAGGTGAAATTGGCAGTCTCTTCAAGTCTTTTCAGAGTTGAGACCTAAATTAATCAAGTGAGCTTTGATTAGCTGAGCTGTGGCACAAATGCTCCTTTCTTCATTTAATGACCACTGTTTTGTGCATGTTCATGTATAGTTTTATATATACAAAGATAAAAGATTTCAAGTTCTGAATGAGAGATTTCAAATGAGTTTTCTCATTATGGTATAAGGTATATAACATAGAATTTACCATTTTAACCACTTGTAAGTGTACAGTACAATGGCCTTGATTATATTCCCTGTTGTGCAACCATCTCCAGAACTTTCCATCTTTCCAAAGGGAAACTCTGTCCCCATTACAAACAACTCTCCGTTCTCCCCACCCCAGCCCCTGGCAAAGGACACCATTCTTTCTCTCTAGGAATTTGACCCTGTCTAGGAACCTCATATACATGGAATCAAGACAGTAATTATCCTTTTGTATCTGGTTTATGTCACTCATCATAGTGTCTATCCATGTTGTTAGCATGAGTCAGAATTTCCTTCCTTTTTAAGAATGACTGATATCTCATTGCATGTATATGCCATGTTTTGTTTATCCATTTATTCATCATTGTAGACTGCTTCCAACTTTTGGCTACTGTGAATAACACTGCTATGAACATAGGTATACAAGTATCTCCTTGAGTCCCTGCTTTCAATTGTTTTAGGTATTACTAATAATGTAATTTTAGATTTAACTTTAAATTTTTTTAATTATTTTTTTTAGTTGTAGATGGACACACAATACCTTTATTTTGTTTATTTATTTTTATGTGATTGCTGAGGATTGAACCCAGTGCCTCACATGTAGGAGGCAAGTGCTCTACAGCTGAGCCACAACCCCAGCCCCTAACTTTTTTTTTTTTTAAACTGGGAAGTAAATGCCCTTGAGGTTAATTCCTGGTGCCAAAATTAATTAGTTAATTAATTAATTTTTAAAAACCACATAAAGTTGTACACTTTAAATGGACAACTTGTATGGCATATGACTTGTGTCTAATAAAGCTATTACCAAATAGAATATGAAAGAAATGCACTTGAGCTACAGGGCTTGGCAGAGATCAATTTCAAGAGCATGTGAGGAGGAAGAAAACCCAGTGGCAGAAGTATCCTCCTGGCAGACACTGTTTATCTGAGACTTGAAAACATGGGGAAGCAATTCTCTAGATTAAGATCAGGGTTGTCTCTGGCCCATAGAACAGAGAAATGCTCCACACACTAAAAGCAGGTGCTGGATTCCCTTTGGGGGAACACAGAGGAAATGAATGGGGTGTATTGGAGAGGGTGGTACAGGGGCTGCAATTTTTTTTTCCTTTTTCTCTCTTTTTTTTTTTTTAAGAGAGAGTGAGAGAGGGGAGAGAGAGAGAGAGAGAGAGAGAGAGAGAGAGAGAGAGAGAGAGAGAGAGAGAATTTTTTTTTAATATTTATTTTTTAGTTCTCTGCGGACACAACATCTTTGTTGGTATGTGGTGCTGAGGATCGAACCCGGGCGCACGCATGCCGGTCAAGCGCGCTACCGCCTGAGCCACATTCCCAGCTCCAAGGGGCTGCAATTTTATTGGTAGTGTTTTAGTGTTTTATTTCTGTCTGGGATCTGAGATAGAATCATCCTTTTTTTTTTTTTTTGGTACTGGGGATTGAACCCAGGAGTGCTTAACCACTAACCCACATCCATACTCAGCCACCCCAAGATTTTGGGAAGTTTTTATGATTTTTAGACAGGATCTCATTGAGTTGCTTAGGGCCTTGCTAAGTTGCTAAGACTGGCTTTAAACTTGCAATCCTCCTGCCTCAGCTTCCCCAGCCTCTGGGATGACAGGGGCAGCCTTTTCCCTTCTCTTTTAAGTTTGTTATTTTGCTCCCCCAGGGGAAACAAAAACAAAACCAAATAGACAAAAACCTTTCCCGTCACCCCTGCCTGCGCTTGTCTCCTCCAACCTGCCACAAGACCTGGGAGACACAGCCCAGCTGGCTGGGAGCCAGAGGCTGTAGATCCGGGGGCCCAGGGGTCCTCCTGGTCTCCGCCAAGCCGTCTCTCCCCCATAGGTTTCAGGAGGCCACCGCCACTAGCTCAGTGCAGCCATTGCCTATTCCTCCGACCAGAAAAACCAGGCTTGTAATAAACCCGACCTTCAGGCCACCACGACCACCTCTAACCAAACAGAGCGCAGGGTACACCACCCTATATACTCATTCTCCCACCTCCAGTCGAGCTGAGTTAGGACGGAATCAGGCCTGGTCCCCACAAGATCAGGGTCCCCCTGCGCCTCACAAGGGAGGGGAGGCAATCTGTAGCCAACTAGGCTGCTCCCCTGGGGACCGAGCATCCTCAGGCCACCGCCCAACTCCCAGGGCCCCGCACCCTCGGGGCTGTGCTCAGCTCCCAGGCATCAGCAGCTTCCTCTCCCCAGGACTGCCTCCCTGACCCCAGTCTCTCGCCTACACATTCTTTTTAACTTTTTCAGAACTATGAAATGACACATCGCTAAAGAAAAGCACTCAGAACAAAAGTACAGTGTAACCGAATCATTATAAAGGACACCTGGGTAACCAGCCGTCAGGTCAAGAGCCCAACGCCTACCTGTTCTTTAAAAATCACTTTGAAAATTATGAACTCTTTTGATCATAGATACAAGCACAGAGACTAAAATAAGCATCTACAGGCCCTCCACCTTGGTAGACGGAAAGCTAATGGGTTTTATGTCATGCTCCAGTTTTGGTTTTTTTGGTTTTTGTCTTTTTTCTTTCAGTGCTAGGGATTGACCCAGGGCCTACCAAATGAACATCCTATCCTGAACCACATCCCTAGCCACCATATGGATATTTATTTTAATCATCAGTAAGCATTTAATATACCTTAGTTAGTTTTTATATAAAGCAAATCCAAATAAAACAATGTGATGATTTCATTAAAATGAAAAACATATTCATATTTACCTTACTCAATAGAGAATGCTGTTAAAGGTTTGTTGACATCAGCACAGGTTGGTCTAGTGAGAGAATGAGCAGTCACAGCTTTTTCTGGATAAAATCCAAAGGAAACAAATACGTATTGTAAATATATATGTGTATGTGTGTATTTACATATCTAGTTATAGTTGTACTTTAAAATACACAAACTCATGACTATTATACCTTAGATGTGTGTGTGTGTGTGTGTGTGTGTGTGTGTGTATTGTAGTTGGACACAATACCTTTATTCTACCTATTTATTTTTATGTGGTGCTGAGGATAGAACCCAGGTCCCCGCACATGCGAGGCAAGCGATCTACCGCTGAGCCACAACCCCAGGCCCAGTCATGCATTTCTTCATGATTAGAAATGTTAAGGTATAGGAGCTGTGGCTGTGGCTCAGAGGTAGAGCGCTCGTTCACATGTGCGGGGGGGTCCCTGGGTTTGATCCTCAGCACCACATAAAAATGAAGAGCATGGGAAGATTACCTCTACATAGGGAAGAGGGGTGGGAGGGAAAGGGAGAGAGAAAGGGAATTGCATGGATGGTGGAAGGAGACCCCATTGTTATACAAAATACATGTATGAAGATGTGAGAAAAAAAAAAAGAATAGCGTTACCCTAGATTAGGTAGAGAGAAATGATGGGAGGGGAGGGGAGGGGTTATGTGTATATATGTGAATGCATGACCAATGTGATTCTGCAACCTGTAGACTCAGAAAAATGAGATATTATATCCCATCTGATTCAAATGTATGATATGTCAAGGTCATTGTACTGTCATGTGTAACTAATTAAAATAAATAAAAATAAATAAATAAATAGATAAAATGAAGGTATAAAAAAATAAAAAAGAAATGCATGACTGTCATAAAACATCCAAAGATGTAAGTGGCTGTATTAGATTTAACATTTTAAGCCAGGCAGGGCAGGGATTGCCTATAATCCCTCCACTCAGGAAGCTGAGACAGGAGGATTACAAGTTTCAGACCAGCCTCAGAAATACAGAAGAGCCCTAAGAAACTTAGCAAGAACCTCAAAATTGGGGCTGGGATTGTGGCTCAGTGATAGAGTGCTCATCTAGCTCATGTGAGGCACTGGGTTCAATCCTCAGCACCACATAAAAATAAAATAACACAACTAAAATATATATATATATATATATATATATATATATATATATATATATATATATTTTTTTTTTTTTAAAGAACCTCAAAGTTTAAAAACAAAAAGAACTGGCAATGTAGATTATTGATAAAGTGTCCCTGGGTTCAATCTCTAGTGCAAAAATAATTCATTAATTAATTAGTAATTTAATAATTTAATCTTGGTCCACAATGTAATACATACATCATAATTCTGAGCAAATTGTTTCAGTTTCTTTCCTATGACCACCTCCTGTTCTGTTATTTATTGACACGATATCTCCAAAATCATCCCTGGAAGTCCTTTGGGAGATTGTGAGAAATAGTAGGTCTTGGGGCTGGGGATGTGGCTCAAGCGGTAGCCACTCGCCTGACATGCGTGCGGCCCGGGTTCGATCCTCAGCACCACATACAAAGATGTTGTGTCCGCCAAAAACTAAAAAAATAAATATTAAAATTCTCTCTCTCTCTCTCTCTCTCTTTAAAAAAAAAGAAAAAAAAAAAAGAAATAGTAGGTCTTTTCCTCTAATACCAAAAATGCCAACTCTGCTGATTTGGGACATGTGGCCCCTGGGTCAGGAACAGCCTGACACACTGAAGTATCAGTTATCTTCTGACTACTGCAGGCCAGTCCCCTGTATTTTTTTTTTTTTTTTTTTTTTTAGAGTGAGAGAGGAGAGAGAGAGAGAGAGAGAGAGAGAGAGAGAGAGAGAGAGAGAGGGAGAGAATTTTTAATATTTATTTTCTAGTTCTTGGCGGACACAACATCTTTGTTTGTATGTGGTGCAGAGGATCGAACCCGGGCAGCACGCATGCCAGGCGAGCACACTACCTTTTAAGCCACATCCCCAGCCCCCATTTTTTTTTTTTTTTTAAATACAACATTACAGACAGGCTCCTAGCTTCTCCCTTACCTTTAGAGCCTGAGTCCTGGGCCGTGTGTGTGTGTGTGTGTGTGTGTGTGTGTGTGTGTGTGTTTAAGCCCCTGTTGCCTCCAGGGTCCATGTAGCTGGGCACTGTACAGTTTGAGGCTTCAGAAAAGGCATCATTTCCCTTTCCTTTCCTTCCAAATTGTGCTTTACCCTCTTTAGGGCTTTGAGATGTTATGAGTATTGCATCAGGGAGCTCCCTAGGACTCCAACCTCAAAAATGGAAGAACTCATATTCTGACACAGGAATTCAGCTCTAGTTCTTGATCTATTTTTCTATTGATGACATTCAGAATGTTTCTAATTGTTCCTTTTACAAAGTACCCTGCCATGAACATTGTTGCCTGTGAGGTTCTGGAAGCCTCCACCAGGACTGTCTCCACAGTAAAATCACTGAGACTTCAACATTAGCAGAGAGTGCCAAATTGCTTTCCATATGAATGGGGCCAATTTACAATCCCACTGTTGCAAATAGGATCCCACTGCTTTGCATTTTATCAATACTTGGTATCAAAAAATTTGCCAGGGGATTGGGGTTGTAGCTCAGTGGTAGAGCACTTGCCTGCCTAGCACCTGTGAGGCACTGGGTTCAACCCTCAGCACCTCATAAAAATAAATAAATAAAATATATTGTGTCCATCTACAAAAATAATAGTAATTTTTTTTTAAATCATTAAAAAAATTGTGGGGCACAGTTGCACACATCTGTAATCCTAGCAACTCCAGAGGCTGAGACAGGAGAATCATGAGTTCAAAGCCAGACTCAGCAAGAGCGAGGTGAGGCACTAAGCAACTCAGTGAGACCCTGTCTCTAAATAAAATACAAAATAGGGCTGGGGATGTGGCTCAGTGGTCAAGTGTCCCTGAGTTCAATCCCTGGTACCAAAAAAAAAAAAAAAAGAAGAAGAAGTCAGTCTCACTATAGGACCTACACATTCTTTGAGACTCAGGTCCCCTCCTTTTTTTTAAACTCTTTTTTTGGGGGGATACCAGGGATTAAACTACTCAGGGGCATTTGACCGCTGAGCCATGTGCCCAGTCTGTTTTGTATTTTATTTAGAGACAGGGTCTCACTGAGTTGTTTAGCACCTTGTTTTTGCTGAGGCTGGCTTTGAACTTGCAATCCTCCTGTCTTAGCCTCCCCAGCCACTGGGATTACAGGCTTGTGCCACCATGCTCAGCTAAAAATTCTTTTTCTTTTAATTGTTTTTTTTTCTTTTTTTGTTTTTAGTTATACATGACAGTAGAATGCATTTTGACATATTATACAAGCATATATAGAGTATAACTTATTCTAATTAGAATTCCATTCTTGTGATTATACATGGTGTGGAGTTCACTGGTCATGTATTCATATAAGAACATAGGAAAGTTATGGCCGACTCATTCTACTGTCTTACCTATTCCCATCCCCATTCCTTTCCTTCATTCCCCTTTTTCTAATCCATTGAACCTCTATTTTTCCCTCCTCCACTCCAATTTATTGTGTGTTAGCATCCAAATATCAGAGAAAACATCCAGCCTTTGGATTTGGGGAGTTGGCTTATTTCACTTAGCATGATAATCTCTAGTTCTATCCATTTACCGGTAAATGACATCATTTCATTCTTCTTTATGGCTGAATAGCTGTCTCTTTTTCAGAAGACTTTCCCTAGTTGCTGCTGCCAACCTAGGAAGAGACAGCACCTCTTCTACAAGCCTGCAGCCCCTGTGGGTTCCCCCTCTGCACAGCAACCCCATGCTGTGACTGCCTGTTTATACACCTGCCTCCCAGGGAGATCTCCAGGCCTGCTCCTGGGTCGCACCAGTTTCCCTCCATCCTGCAGCGCTCAGGACATGTAATCAGTCAGTACTCACTAAATGCTTGTGGAGTGAACAAAGGAGTCCAGCATTCATTTCAGGGTTACGGCCACTAATGCACTAGCAAAGCCTCCAGCACAGGATCTGCCCTTAGAAGCGCTCAAGAAACATCAGCACAACCAGCATCCATGCCCCGGATGCTACCAGTAGGAGATCCATTTGGAGGCCTCCCACTCTGCCTCTGGAACATGTTGGGGAAGACCAAAAGGGTGGAGGGAGAAATTTCCGTGTGGGCTGAAACCAAACAGGGCAGAGAAGGCACCACGCAGCAGGGAATACTTGCTCTTTCTGCTGCTGCCGCCCCTTTCAATGGAATTGCATGACAGTGGTAATTACCACCCTTCATATCATTTCAATTTGTGCCAAGAACTGAGGCATTTGACATTCAAATTTTCTTTTTCATAATTTAAAGCCACATGAGATCCTCTTGCCATTCCTATCAACCTTAGACACATTTTCCCACTGTCAAGCTGGCTGGTGGCCTGAAGACTGTGATGAGGGAAGAAGTGAAAGACCATGCTCCAGGGACCAGAGCCTACTCTCGACTTGCCATCCAGGGTCCAGCCCCCTGTTGTGCTGAGAAAATCGTGTCCCTTTTTGCATGATTTCTGGGTGATTCTAAGCCTGGGCCCAGGCTTACCTAACACAGCATTGTTATTAGGTGAACAAGCAAGAGACATGAAAGTGTTCATGGAGGCTGGGAGCCAGCAAATACCTATAATTCCTGTGACTGGGGAGACCAAGGCAGGAGGATTGCAAGTTCAAAGCCAGTCTGGGCAACTTAGTCAGATCCTGGCTAAAAAGAAAATAAAAGAGTGTAGCTTAGTGGTGGAGACCCTCCAGGTCCAATCCCCAGTAGAAAGAAAAGAAAGAAGGAAGCGAGGAAGGAAGGAAATGCTGTGGAGTTAAGAGCATCATTCCTATGTTTCCAGAGCACTGATTGGGTGACAAGCTACACTGAGTTTTCTATACATTAGCCTCATAGCAACCACATAAAGCAGGTACTGGTATGCAAATACTACAGATGAGGAAGCTGAGGCCCAGAAAAGCCTAATATGTTAGTCTGCTTTGCCTGACTGTGACAAAATACCTGAGATAATTAACTTAAAAGAAGGAAAGTTTTATTTTGACTCAGAGTTTCAGAAGTTTCAGTCCACAGTTGCTTGCCCCTTTGCTTTAGGCCTATGGTGGCCTGAGTACATCACAGAAGGAGCTGGAGGGTGGGGTGGTGGCTGATCACATAATGGCTGCCAGAAAGAAGCCAAACACTTCAAGGGAAGTTAGTGACCTTTTACTAGGCCTCACTTTTTTTTTTTTTTTTTTTTGTATTGGGGATTAAACCTAGGAGTGGTCTATCTCTGAACTACATTCCAAGCCCTTTTAAAAATATTTTATTTTGAGACAGGGTCTCACTAAATTTCTTAGGGCCTCACTAAATTGCTGAAGCTGGCCTCAAATTTGTAATTGTCCTTTCTCAGCCTCCTGAGTCACTGGGATTACAGACATGCACCATTGTACTAGGCAAGGCCCCACTTTTAAAAGGAAGCACCACCTCCCTACAGCACCACAGGCTGGTGTCCAAGCCATTAACCTATGGACCTTCTGGGGACATTCAAGATCCAAACTGTAGCACTAAGGAACCTGCTCAGGGCCACATAGTTGGATAGTTGGGATGGAGCAAGTAGGTACAGACCCAGATCCAAGTCCAAGTTCATGTCCTGCCATTTAGCCATCAGCTTTGTCACCTCCTGGAACATGCTAAGTGGAGGTTAAGCATAGGTTCTTTACAGACAGGAGCGTTTAATATCAAGACTTTGATATGCCCAAGATTTAGGTTTTTTTGGTTTCTTTCACTGCTATTGCTTTGTAGTACTGGGGATTAAACCCAGGGGTGCTCTACCACTGAGCTACAGTCCTCTTTTTATTTTATTTTGAGATAATGTCTTACTCAGTTGCTCAGGCTGACCTCGGATTTGCAATCCTCCTGCCTTAGTCTCCCAGGTAGATGGAATTACAAACATTCCTCACTGTCACTGCACCTGTCTCCAAGCCAGAGGTTTAAAACATCCTTTTTAAAAAATTTTAAATGGGGGCTAGGGTTATGGTTCAGTGGTAGAGCGCTCGCCTAGCATGTGCGAGGCCCTGGGTTCAATCCTCACCACCACATAAAAAAATAAAGATATTGTGTCCATCTACACCAAAAAATAAAATATTAAAAAAATATTTAAATGTACCTTGTTTCCAAACAGGGCATTCAAGGACAATTAAGCCAACAAAATCCATTGTTAGTTCAAAGCAAGCATTTTGTGAAGTATGTTATTTTTAACTTATTCTTGGTGAAAAGGGTGTCTAATTAGCTTAATTGTTTCTGAACTCATAATGTAAATCTCAGAAAGTTGCTTGGAGAAGATTTGCCAGGAATATTGATGGCAAGTTTCTAATGGGCTGGGACATGCTGTGGCTGCCTTGTTGTATTTTTATATTTTTTGTTTGTTTGTTTAATTTTCTTTTTCTTTCTTTTTTTTTTTTTTTTTTTTTTTTTGGTACTGAGGACTGAACTCAGGAGCATTTGACACTGAGCTAGATCTCCCAACCTTAATTTTTTATTTTTGAGACAGGGTCTCACAAAGTTATTGAGGGTTCCACTAAGTTGCTGAGGCTGGCCTTTAATTGAGATCCTCCTACCTCAACCTCCTGAGTCACTGGGATTACAGGTGCGCACCACTGCTCCTGGTAGTAACGGTGTTTTCTAAAGGGGCTATTGGGAGGGTTAATTACAGGTCACGATGCACATAAAGCATCAAGCACAGGGCTTGACATAGAGTGTCACTATCAAGAGTTCTTGGGGCCACACACAACAAATGCCAGGCATGCTGATGCCTGAGTGACACGTGTCAGGCTCCTGGCACACAGCAGGCACCTGTTCCATGAAGGAACATGAGAGTCTGGAAACAGAGCCCAGCATGCCCAACCCACCCACGGCTCCTGTGTGAAATCATTCCAGGTGAAGTCAGCAGAATGCTCAACCCCAAGTTCTTCTCCTGAGAAGAAAATGGAAAAATCTCTTCCCCAAAGAACTTTGGTCTTTGTGTGGTACTTAATGTGGGCTGAAAAGCAAATGTCAAGACCTTCAAAGTATACATTTCACAGCAGGCAGAGAATAAATTGGGGGTCTTATGAGGCCTTTTAAAGAAGCACATTGTCACATGCCTACAATCCCAGCTCCTTATGAGGCTGAGGTAGGAGGATTATATGAGCCCCAGATCAGCCTAGATAACACAGTCAGACACTGTCTCAAAAAAAAAAAAAAAAGTTTGAACACTTGCATTAAAGTTCAAAGACAGACTTAAATCACTGTCAGAGGATGAGGCCCAGGGAGTGCCCCAAACTTCACAGTCTGACCCCACCCAGCTGGGCCATGCTGACTCCAGCCTGGCTCCCTGCTTTGGGATCCTTTCTTTGTCCTCATTTCCCTTCTTTGCTACTAGGTGCCATGTTGTTTTCTGTTGTGTGCACCTCCCCTCCTCCCTCAAAAAGATAAAGTACCCAGGAGGGTCTGGTCAGGACACAGGAAACCAAAATCAGGTTTCCAGCCTCTGGCCACCTCTGGCAGTTATCTGGAATCACCTGCTGGGCACAGTCAGGGTGCAGGTGGAAACCAGAAGTCCCATCCAGCTAGGAGGGGACCAAGGAGGAGGCAGGTACATGGGGATCTGCAAAGGTGTGAACACTCAGCCTGTAGAGTGGGTTAGGGCCACAGTGGGAGGACCTGGAGTGTCCCCAGGCCCCCCACACTGGAAAATACTGGACATGCTATCTTTCATTTTTCCCCCTTTTTCTGGTAGCCAGGGATTGAACCCAGGGGCGCTTAACCACTGAGCCATACACCCAGTCCTTGAATATTTTATTTAGAGACTGGGTCTCAGTGAGTTGCTTAGGGCCTCGATAAATTGCTGAGGCTAGCTTTGGTCTAATTTCAGAGATCATCATGCAATTAGACCAGGGCAACCCAGCCATCGGGTTCCAGTGTAAAGCCTGGGCTGAGACACGCTGGTTAGATCTTGGCGTGGTGGATAGAAATTAACCAGTATGCCCTGCACACTCCTTGCCTCAGCCTCCTGAGCCACTGGGATTACAGATATGCGCCACCAAGCTCAGCTTGCTGGGCATGCTCTTATTTCTTGTTATTAGAACCTGTTGAAAACAGGGAGCTCCCAACTCTTATCAGTTATTCACACCTTAATAAGGAATGTATTAGGGGAATGTGGCTGCCACGTTGGGATGGGTGCCAGAGAATGGGGTTGGATCTGGGGTAGCCACTCTTAAATGCCAGGGAAGGTGTAAGGTGTGTTACCTCCATGTTTCTGGGCCTCTAAAGATAGTTCTCTAGCATCTCCTTCCAGGCAGGTGGGTCACACATGCCTTAGAGCCCAGAGTTTCTTCCCATGGTGTCCTCACCTTCTAGGTCTGCGCCCTCTGCACAGCCCGCTAGGAAGCTACCACCAGAGGGCACTGTAGGCCAGCCAGGGCCGCGACCTCACCACGCCAGAACCCGCCCCCTACCCCCGGGACCCTCAACCCTTAGCATGTGATCCGCGCATAAGCCTGAGTTAGTTCAAGGAGTCAGAGTTTGGGGCCTTCCCCATCCATGTCTGGGACGCACCGGCAGGTGACTCCGCCTTCCAGGGTGTAGCCTGTTCAGAGCAGCATTTCCCAGCTTCACGAGGAAGCCTGGACAAAATGCAGATTTCCTGATCTTGCCAACTGACTCTCCATACTGATGCTCCTTGGACCTCAGGAGAGCTTCCAAAATACTGGTGCCAGACCCTCCTTCAGAGATCACCATGCAATTAGACCAGAGCAACCCAGCGATCGGGTTCCAGTGTATAGCCTGGGCTGAGACACGCTGGTTAGATCTTGGTGTGGTGGATAGAAATTAACCAGTATGCCCTGCACACTGAATTTGAAAGGCAGTGCATTACTGCCCACTTGGACTTTGGGCAGTCTATGCATTCATTCACCCAGTCCACATACTCCACTTTCATTTTTGCAGCCCCATCCTATGCTACCAGGCTTTGAGGGCCCTCAAGAGTTGGTACATGAAACCATAGGGTATAATCACACCAAACCATTGATTTTCTGACTTATTTTTTTAACTGACCCGTTGGCCCTGCAACACTTCCCATGCCAGAAAAGTATTTAACCAGCTCCCCAGTTGCTGGGTCTTCTGCTTGATTCCGGTTATTCCCAATTAATCCACTTAGAGAGGTGGGCATCCTGGACAACCTCCCAGGGCCTGTAGGCAAGCTTCCTCAGTAGCTCCGGGCTGGAAAAGGGACTACAGGCTAGGCCATGGGGTAGTTGCACATTAGTTGCCCACCTGCAGCCCAATCAGAAGGCGAGAGGAGTCCAGTGTGCAGCAGACAGGCCCACTTCCTTGAGCATGTGGGGTAGGTCACAGTAGGTGCTATTTCCTAAGCACCTACTGTGTGCTCAGCTCATGCCATGAACTTGTGAATATCACGGTCATCATCATTGTCTACAAGGCATCATGCTCATCCCCATTGCACAGTAGAGGAAATTAGGGCTCTGGGAGGTTGTCACTCACCAAGGTCAATAGGAACATACAGGATTTGAACCCCAGGCAATCAGCAAAGCTATGTTCCTGCCACTAGGTCCTGCTGTACCATGTTTCCCAGCCCAGTACAGGAAGGGTGCTTTGCTTTGCTCTTGCAGTGGAGGCTGATGTTGATGCTGCTCACATCTTCACTTGGTAGGTGCGGGGAGGGGGGGAAGTGCCTGTTTCCAGGCCCCCGGATCCCAGTGAAAGTGTGGCTCAGGGCCCAGCCACGAGAGGCATTTCCTGAGGCCTCTGGGTCAGGTCTGGCACCCACCCAATGACTGGAAACAGGTCTAGAGCTGTGCAGTCTTCCAGGCAACTTGGCAGGGTCCCCAACAGCTGCTTCCCCATCCCAGGTCTCTTGAGGTGGACCCCACAGGCCTTGTCCTATCCTTTTTGCCTAGCACTACTGGACATCAGCATTGGCACTGTATGGAGGCCCCCAGAACCAGGAGCTCCACAAGGCAGCAGGAATTGATGGTTCCATTTTACAGATGAGGCCAGCCAGATGAAAGAACTGATCCAGATGACACTGTGGGTAGCAAAGTGGAACTCAAATTTCACATCCAATTCCTGGTCCCATGCTCTTCCCACCACCACCCAGTGCCTCAGACTGAGAGCACTTAACCCCCTGAGGGGCATTCCTGTTCAAAGCCCACTACAGATGGCTTCATGAGGGATCTTGGGGCCTGTGTGTGTTGTGGGGACGGGAACCCCAGGCAGCATCTCTGGATTCTCACAATCCGTGTTCCCTACCCAGCCCCCATCTTCCCCACCTGAAGGTCCCTCCCAAGGGGCTAAAGGTCTCTCCCAAGGGGCTGAACGTCATTTTGGGGGTTTTCATTGCTATTCTGGGTGCCCAGGTGGCCCAACACAGGCATAGCAGGGGGGTAGGGAAGGGAAGTTCAGCTTCTATCCCTGCAGCCCCCTCCCCTTACCAGCCCTGGCCCAGATCCAGTCCTCTCCAGCTGTGGAAACTTGTACCTCATCCCAGAAGAATGAACTTGCTGGCAGTCAACTGCTGGGCTGCTAGGATCAGCCAATCAGGCACTGAGCAAGCCTCGCCTACCTCCAGGGACAAAGGGCCCTGCCAAAGACCTGTGCCCCAGAGAGCAGGGTGGGAGCAGTCGCAAGAAGGGAGAGGCAGAGGGGAAGGCCCTGGAGAGCCAGGACAAAAATGGCTGCAGTCCATTTTGTCTCTTGGAGCCAGGTTCATTCACCTGAGCAACCAGCACTCTGGAGCACACCTCTCGGCCTGGCCTAGGTACTTTGCATTTTCTTTCTTCCTTTTTTTTTTTTTTCTTTTGTACCAGGGAAAGAACTCAGGGCTCTTGGCCACTGAGCCACATCAGCCCTATTTTGTATTTTATTTAGAGATAGGGTCTCATTGAGTTGCTGTGGGCTTTGCTCAATTGCTGTGTCTGGCTTTGAACTTTCGATCCTCCTGCCTCAGCCTCCTAAGCTGCTGGGATTGTAGGCATGCAACATCACACCCAGCCTCTGCATTTTCTTACCTTCCTCTCCCACCCTGCCTTCCCCTTCCCCAGGTAGGCAAGGGCTTCTGAGAAATAGAATAACATTCCCCTGTCTTTTGGCTATTCTGGGGTTTAAATCCAGGTGTACCTGAAAGCTGAGCCGTTTCCTTCCTCTTCCTGGTTCTCTTGCCTAGTCTAGGGCCAACCTCCAAGCCTTTCTTTTCTTCCTCCTATATTGGAGATTGAATTCAGGGGTCTTTAACCCCTCACACACACTGCCTATTCCTTTTTTGTAACAGGGATTGAACCCAGGAGCACTTAACCACTGAGCCACATCCCCAGCCCTTTATTTATTTATTTATTTATTTATTTTGTGTGTGTGTGTGTGTGTCTGGGGGGTTTCTGGGGATTGAACCCAGGGCCTTATGCACGAGAGGCAAAGCACTCCACCAACTGAGCTATATCCCCTGCCCCCCTTTCTTATTTTTGATTTAGAGACAGGTTTTCGCTAAATTGCTCCGGGCCTTGCCAAGTTGCTGAGGCTAGCTTTGGACCTGCAATCCTCCTGCCTCAGCCTTCCTGGTCACTGGGATTATAGGCATGTACCACTATGTCTGGCTCCACCTACCCCTTTTGAAACAGGGTCTTAGTTAAGTTATCCAGGTTGGCCTCAAACTTTGATCCTCCTGCCTCAGTCTCCTGAGTCAGTGGGATTACAGGTGTGTGCCATTACACCTGGTTAAGCCTTTTTTTTTTTTTTTTTTTTAACCATTTTCTATGTTATGCTGGGGATCAGATCCAAGGCCTTAAGCATATTAGGCAAGTGCTGTACTACAGAGCTACACCCTGAGGTCTAAGCTTTTGTTCACGTTCTGGGCCTGGCCTCCATTTCTCTTCATTTCCAGACTGGCCCTCACTCTCCAGGTGGACCCACCTCCCATCACCCCACAGAGACATCCGGGGCTCCTGCAGCCACCCAAAAAAGCCTCTGCTTTAGGCCCAAGGCTGAAGGGCCAGAGGAAACACATAAATAAAAACACATTTGCATGAAGGCCCGGGGCTCTGCATCTGAAGCTAACAGTTCAGTTAACTTCTGGGATAGGGCTACCAGAAGTGAAAGCAGCTGCTACCAGCCTTCTGGGACAAACATGTCCCCGTAGCCAGGTTGGTGCCATTCAATGTTTATTTAGATACACAAATAAAAGAACCTGGTGGTTCAAACAGCTTGTGTTTTTGTTTTTTTTTTTCCTTTTGGTCATACATATATATATATATATATATATATATATATATATATATATATATATATTAAAAAGATCAATACATTGCCAGTCCCACATGCTTTCTCTCTACTGAGCAATATATACAGCCTATTATATATATGCATATATATATATAATATATATATTTTCAATAGATAACTACATTCAAGTAATGAAACACAGGATTTACAATTTCCCTCTGAGGGCAGAGGAAAAGCAAATTCACACACAGTTCACAGAGGAAGTACCATAAGAGCCCAGCCAGCAGGAGCCGAGCCCCTCTGGGGAAAAGAGGGCAGCAGCAGAAGACAATCACACTGCTGCTTACCAGGGGCAGCGGCAGGTGCAGATGAGGGTGGGCTAGCCTGCTCTGCCCAGGGGGGTGGAGGGCCTGTCTGGGAGCCTTAGTTTTCCAAGAGGTGCTCAAATCTGGGGTTTACAAAGGAGAAGCCGGCGAATGCTGTCTGGTCCATGGAGTCGATGAGGTTCTTGTCACTAAAGGAGAGGCGCGGTTTCTCCTTCAGGAACTCCAAGTCGAAGTTGCTGTAGTCTCCTGGGTGCTTCTGTAAGCAGAGGGCAAGAGATGGGTGAGTGGGACCTAAAGGGTTAAGGGCTCCAGGTATCCAGGCCTGACATCCCTGTTGGGCTGGGTCAGGCCAGACCAGGGCAGTCTTTATGCAGAACAGGAAAGGGGGCCTCTCCCAGCAGCCTGAGTGCAGCCCCCACCACAGGTGCATGCTGTTTCCCTAAGGGGATGAGGAAAGCAAGCAGATAGGTCTGGGCCAGGGTAAGGACAGGTGGACATCCTCCTGAATAGGGGCCTACAAGCTACGTGTGGCCTATAGGTCAGATCTCATTGGTTGCTACTTGTTTTTGTAGGGCCCCAAAGCTAACAGCTTTTACATTTAAATTTTTTTTTTAATTGCAACGGACCTTTATTTTATGTATTTATTTAGATACAGTGCTGAGAATCATCCCCAGTGCCTCACACATGCTAGGTAAGCACTCTACCACCAAGCTATGACCCCAGCTCGGCTCTTTGTTTTTTAAAATATTTATTTGTTTTTTAGTTGTAGTTGCACACGATACCTTTATTTATATGTAGTGCTGAAGATCGAACCCAGGGCCTCGCACATGCCAGGCGAGCACTCTACCACTGAGCCACAACCCCAGCCCTCTTATATTTTTAAATGGTTGGAAAAAAAAAAAGAATAATAGTGCATGATGTGAAAAGAAAATTCAAGTTTCAGTGCCCATAAAGTTAAGTTTTATATATATGCAACTATGGCCATTTGTTGACATACAAATGTCTATGGTTACTTTGAGTCTGCAAAGCTCAACGTGTTTACTATCAAGCTTTTTATAGGAAAATTTGGCAGATTTCCCACCCCTAAGAATATGAGATGATTAAAATAAAGAGGTCTCAGCTGGGGGCCCTCAGGCCAAACTGAACTGGAAGGTACATTCATTTGGGGTTTTTTGTTGTTGTTGTTTTCATTGGGTTTTGTTTTTCTTCTTTTTTTAATGGTGCTGGGGATGGAACATAGAATCTCATATATGAAAGGACTCTACGACTGAGCTACATCTCCAGCCCCTAGCACTAGCTTTTTGATAGGATTTGAGCTAATATTTTCAATGTGGACAATGCTACATAAAAATCCAGATTTTGGCCAGGCAGGGTGGTGTGCGTCTGTAATCCCAACAGCTTTGGAGGCTGAAGCAGGAGGATCTCAAGTTCAAAGCCAGCCTCAGCAACTTGGCGAGGCGCTAAACAATTCAGCAAGAACTTGTCTCTATTTTAAAAAGGATGTGGCTCAGTGGTAAATTGCTCCTGGGTTCAATCCCTGGTGCAAAAATGAAGTAAATAAGTAAATAATCCAGATTTCTGGGTTCTTTTGAAAAGTGGCAGATTAGTGCAGCCCTGGGCCCACTTCCTATATTGTCTTTTTTTGTTGGAGGGTGGGCAGGGCTTACTGAGGATTAAACCTAGGGGCTTTCTACCACTGAGCTATATCCTTAGCCATTTTTATTTTTTTATTTTTGAGTCAGGGTCTCACTAAGTTGCTTAGGGCCTCCCTAAATTCCTGAGGTTGGCCTCGAACTTGAGATCTTTCTACTTCAGCCTTTCAAGTTG
This sequence comes from Urocitellus parryii, assembly GCF_045843805.1. NCBI lineage: Eukaryota > Metazoa > Chordata > Mammalia > Rodentia > Sciuridae > Urocitellus > Urocitellus parryii. The sequence continues at coordinate 170,461,664 of NC_135533.1, read as the reverse complement.
CTGGGATCACAGGTGTACACCACCGAGCCCAGCTCCTTATGCTATCTTATTTATTTTGCACCACAGTCCTGAGAGGTGCTACCATTTTGCTTGCTGATAAGGAAATAGGCTCAGAAAAACTAGAGCTTTGCCAATGTGGCCAGAGAGTAGTAGGACAAGAATTGGAACCAGATATTTATTTTTACTTGTCTAGCCTGCAAGAGTGCTTTACCACTGAGCTACACTCCCAGCCTCACAGGACAGGACCACTCTTGGATAGCAAGCTCGCCATCTCCCATGGGCAGGTGTTGCTTATCATCACATCTCCCTTATGTGTTTCTCAGTGTAGAGGAAGAAATCAACCTCTATCAGCAGTGAGAGCCTGAGAGAAGGCTGTGTGCTTTCCTCAGAGCTGGGTCAGCCTGTTAGCTCTCTGCCCAGCTCAGGAGGCCTCTGAGTTTGAGATCCCTGCTACAGGAAGTGTTCTACAGCCTCAAAGCACAGATGTAGGCCATGTTTTTGAGGATGCCCAGTGGGAACAGTAGGTCCTAGTGGAAAGGGAAAGCAAGGGAGAAAAAGAGTGGGATCTGTGATCATAGAAGGGCCACAGAGTCCCAACTTCTAAGTGGCCCCAACCTGCCTCTGCTGACAATGCTGGTCCCTAGAAGCTTCTGTAGATTGTGAGCCTGGTTCAAACCATCCTCCACTCCACTTTGAAGGCCTCCAGCTGCCTTCTGCCAGGCCTTCTCTCCCTAGACCACTCACATACCACTTCTTTCAAGGGCACCTTTCAGACCACCTCGTTTCCTGTACTCAGAGCTCCTTCGACAGATCCTCCCAATAACAACTGATCATAATGGTCAGTGATATCTATCATACACACACATCCCCAGCTGTTTTTTTTTTTTTTTTTTTTTTTTGGTATTTTATTTAGAAACAGGGACTCACTGAGTTGCTTAGGGCCTCACTAAATTGCTGATGCTGGCTCTGAACTTGTGATCTTCCTGCTTCAGCCTCCCTAAGTCACTGGGATTACAGGCCTGCGCCAATGCTCCCAGCAAGTAATTATCAGACTCTTATGTCACAGATTCTCATCAGTGTGCAAGTCTTATTTGCCTCATATGGGCTCCTCCAGCTCTGAGACTGTGTCCCTGGTGGTACAACCCAACCCTGTGCTCTGTACCCAGCAGGACTTAGCATTTCCAAAATTTACTGGAAATTGTGTTGGATGGATGGATAAAGAGAGGGAATGAGGCCTTAACTCTGAAACTCAAAGTATAGTCCCCTGCTCACAGCAAGTGCTAAAAAATATATTAAAAGGCAGTGGGATCCACAGTCCCCAATGTTTGTTGAATGATTGAGCAAGGAGAGGGGATGAGAACAGAAGTGCAGAGGCTATGGCTAAGTGTCCCAGGGGAGAACAGGGAAGAAGGTTTGCTGGAAAAACGGACAAGAGGAGAGTGTGTTGAATGATGCAGGAGGGAGGCATGCAAAGGAGAAGGAGCCCACCCGGATGGCAGGCAGCGTAGGGATGGAATCACATACCACTTTGGGCCTGAAGGGCGGCTCCACCTTCCTCTTCTCCAGCAGAGTCCAGTTGATGGTCTTGAAGAAGGGGTGGAGTCTGATGTTTCCTGTCATTCCCAGCCTCTTGGGTGGGTCCCTTTCAAATAACTGCAACCCAGCAGGGGCCCTGGTTAGTATTCTCGGGAAAATGGAGCTTTAACAAATTGCCAGCAGGCCCTGGGGATGCCAGGGCGGGCCTGGCTCAGCATAGTGATGTAACCCAGGGAACTCTGGTGTGGAGGGAGGCTACTTCTGGGTGCCTGAGACAACAGGTCCTGGTCTGGAGCATCTAGGACTCTGAAGGTGGGCCTGATGAGTAAAAGCAGTGCCATTTATTGACTGTTAGTATCCTAGGTTTCTATTTACTTCCCAATAACTCTGTGAGGTAGGTTCTCTCAACCCCATTTTGCAGATAAGGAGACAGAATCAGAGAGGAGGGTTAAGTGACCTGCCCATGGTCATCAGCTAGTCACAGGCAGAGCCAGGGTTTGGTTCAGGTCTGTCTATATCCTGACCCTGAGCCTATAGTCACCATGCCAGGCTGATTCCACGCATGGGACTCAACAGGAGCTCCTGGGAACCTGGTGAGAGAGCAAGACCCCCAATATGGAATAGCAAAGCTGCTGTTCCAGAGCCAGGAAGGTGCTGCCTTCCTACAGCCAATGTCTGCCAGGCCCAGCCCAGCCCCCACCTTCTCCAGGATGTCCTTGGACTCTTTGGTGATCCAACGGGGATAATGCGGTGTGTCCAAACGTATGGACTCGAAGAGTTCGTCCTCATCATCACCATGGAAGGGGGACTGACCGATCAGCATTTCGTAGAGGAGGACCCCAAAGGACCACCAGTCCACAGAGAATGTGTACTTCAGGCCCTGCAGGATCTGGGGGGAAGTAGTGGTCAGGGACAAGGTACCAATGCAGACAGGACCCTGAGCATGTGCCCTGGCTAGGCCCCTTCACCCTCAGGGAGCCTTCCCGGGCCTCACCCTGCTGAGGCAAGGTATCTGACTGGACTGGGGGCGGAAAGGTATCCACTTACCTCAGGGGCGATGTAGTCTGGGGTGCCACAGAAGGTGCTGGCTAGGTTCTCCCCAAATATGTTCTCTTTGCACATCCCAAAGTCGGCAATCTTGATATGGCCATGCCGGTCTAGCATCACATTGTCCAACTTGAGGTCCCTGAAGAGGAAGGGCAGGACAGTGTGTCATCAGGGGCCAATTCCTCTCCTCCCTAAGACTTCCCACAATGAGCCCATTTGGGGCCCAATAAGTCCAGGACTTTCCCAAAGAGTATAAAAGAATGAGAAAGCAAATGGGAAGCAGAAAAGGAAAGAGATGCTACACCCCAGTGCTCCTGATAAGGCACCTACTGTGCACTAAATGCTGGACACAAGAGATCCTACTCCCCAGAGCCAAAATGAGGCTCGAAAGAGGGGGTTATCACTTGCGCTGGGTCATCTAACTGGTAACAGATGTGAACCCCAGCTCAGGAACCACAACCATTTTTATGTCTTTAGTTATTTGAGTAGATAATTGATGCACAAAGAAACAAACACTAAACATTTCAAAGTTTATCTTTCACTAAGCACCACCTTTCTCCCTGGAGCAATTCTAGGCATGGACAAGAGCACTGTGCACCTAACCCCCACCTTTGAAAAACTGAATTCTGGGCTCAGTGGTGGAGCGCTTGCTTAGCATGAGTGAGGCACTGGGTTCGATCCTCAGCACCACATAAAAATAAATAAATAAATAAATAAATAAATAAATAAATAAATGGTATCATGTCCACCTACAACTAAAAATAAAATAAATAAAATAAAACCAAATGCTACTATTTGAAACACACAGTACCATGGGTTGGTTTTCTATTTGACAACATAGCTGGGCTTTACCCCACATCAGTGTATAGAGCATGGCCTCTGTTTTTTCTTTTTCTTTTGTACTGGGGATTGAATACAGGGGAGCTGAACTACTGAGCCCCATCCCCAGCCCTTTTTTATATTTTATTTAGAGACAGGGTCTCACTGAGTTGCTAGGGCCTTGCTAAGTTGCTGAGGCTGTCTTCGAATTCATGATCCTCCATATCTCTGCTTTTTTGATGGGCATAGAACATTCCATCATAGGATGTAACTATAATTGATTGCACAAGAATTTATGGAACCAGTCCCTGTGGAACCAGTTCCAATGGGTGGAAGCTTAGATTGCCCAGTTGGGGCTTCAGCAAAGACTAATGGGTCCAAGAAAAAAAGACACTGTGCCTATTAATGGCACCAAGGATAGGCAGAGAGTTCCCAGGTCCTGGAGCTGTGCCAGCTTCAGCTGAGGGGCCATAAGAATTCTAGCACTGGAATGGGGGTTTAGGCAAATACCCAGCTAAAGGCTCACTCCACGCAGCAATGAAACTGTGACTGGGCCAGGCCTCTTTGAAGCAAGGATATGCCACCCCTATAAAGAGCCCCCCCACGGCCCCACCTCTGCACCTGTAAATGATCCCTTTGTGATGTAGAAACTGCAGTCCACAGATTATCTCAGCTGCATAAAACCTGGGTAAGAGAGACAGTGTTCCAGAATTCTTACCCACTAGTCCGCTTCTCCTTGGGCCCTCCCTCCCACCCTTAGGGGCAGGAAATGCTGCAAATAACTCATAGACAACCTGGACCTGATCAAGCACATCTTGTATCAGATCAGGCAAGCGAGGGCTGGCAGCCCGAGCACAAAATTTTGAAGGGAAAGCTCCAAATAAGCCGATTCTGTCACAGAGTACGATGTACACAATATACACATGTGCACACACATGCATACGGTTAGTGGGGTGGGGGGCATGCAAATGGGGAAAGGGTCACCATGCTAGTCTAGGGACCACACTCCAGGATCTGGAGTTGGGCAGGACCACTACCTATGCGGCTGCTCTGGCTGAAACCCAAGAAGGGGACAGGACCTGGCATGTTTGTGCTGTTCCCTCAGCCAAAACGCACTCCACACCAGTGCTTCCCACATGTGGACAGCCCAGGCTGTCCCCCGGGCTCCCCAGCTCCAGCTCTAGTCTGGCTGGCTTCTCCAGGGAGAGGAAAGCCGGAAAGCAGGCCAAAGTGGCAATGCCCTCTGAGCCAATGTCCCTCCCCACCACAGGACTGTCTACGTACGTGGCCCGGTAGAGTTCAAAGCGACCTTTATCCTGGATGTGATACATCAGATCTCCCCCGCTGAGGAACTCCATCACAAAGAACAGGTGGTCCTGGGGTGGGGCAGAGGGTGGGAACTTTAAAGGGGGGATTGGGCTCAGTTTCTCCCTGGGGCATCGTCTCCAGAGACTCCTGGCTTCTTCTCGAAACCCTGGTATGTCCCAACAGGCTCCGGAGATTCTGAGTCCAGCTTCTTGGAGGATCTCTGGGGAGGGGGCAGAATCAGAGGCAGGACAGCAAGAAAGTAGAGAGAACAGGTTCTGGACTGAGGGGGGCAACTCAGCCCTGGGAGGTATGAGCAGGGAAGACATGGCCCTGCCTTAAGCGATCTAGAAGGAAGGTGAGGCCTGGCTGTAGGGGAGTCTAAGGGGGCTGTGGCACTTGGGCAATGATGGGTGGAAGGCCAGGCACCTTGGTCTGAAAGGTGCAAAAGAGGTGGGTGAGGAAGGGATTCTCCCCGGCGAGCGCCAGCACTCGCTTCTCCACCATGGTGCACTCCACGTCATCATCGATCAGAACCACGTCCTTTTTGAGGGCCTTGATGGCAAAGAACTGTCCTTTGCCCTTCAGCTCTGCAAGTAGCACCTGCGGGGTGAGGGGGGGCGGATAATGAGCATGATGGGACTGGGCACAGGCCACCCATAGATGCCCAGCCAGAAAGAAGCCAGGGTAGTTTGGGAGGCAGGTGGCCCTAGACTCCTGAGCCCATATGTCTTGGGCTACCCAGGACTTACCTTCCCAAAGCTGCCTTTGCCCAGGATCTTGTGGAAAGTGAAGTTCTCGATGCGGCACCTGGAGCTTCCCTCCCAGATTTTGCCATACGTCTCACTGTTGTCTGCTTGAGAGATGGTGCCTGTAAGATCTTGGTCTGGAATAGTCCCCTTCCCTGGGATCCAGGATGGGTTAAGTAAGGAATACTGGAAGGGAAGAGGCCTGGCTCCCCAATAGGCTACACCTTTTGCTAGAACTCACTCGGTAATGGGAGGGAGGGTACACCCGTTTCTTTTCCCTGTTGGAAGGTGGGAACTTTAAGGGGGGGATTGGGCTCAGTTTCACCTGGGGCATCGTCCCCAGAGACTCCTGGCTTCTTCTCGAAACCCTGGTATATCCCAACAGGCTCCGGAGATTCTGAGTCCAGCTTCTTGGAGGATCTCTGAGGAGGGGGCAGAAGCAGAGGGCCAAGCAGTCAGAACACTGTCAGAACTCCCAGACCAGAGAGAGCACTCAACCATACCTCTCCCTCAACACCAAGGAAGACAGAAGAAGCAGGGTCCAGAACACCCCAGTGGTGTGTGCATGCACAAGTATGTCTCCCCATCCCTTTCTTACTCTCCCAGCAGCACGGGGAAGCCTCAGAGGTCAGGAAGGCACTGATCACAAAGAGAAGCTTTGTAAATTAAACTCCACCTTCCTAACAGTTACTCGATACATTTTACAAATGTCTTTTTTTCTTTTCTTTCTTTCTTTTTTTTTTTTTTTACTGATTCTAGAATTTTCCTTTAAAGTTTTACGGTGGCATCCTTGAGCCATACACACATAATCTTAATTCACAGTGTTCTAACCCTGCAGTTTCCCAGATTCACCCTCAGGGGGAAAAAAAAACTGTCTTAATAATTGATTCATTCATTCATTTTCTCTCCCTTCCTTCCTAGAGATTGAACCCAAGGGTTCTTTACCACTGAGCCACATCCCCAGCCCTTAAGTTGCTTAGGGCCACACCAAGTTGCTGAGGCTGGCCCCGAATTTGCAATCCTCTTCCCTCAGGCTCCCAAGCAACTGGGATTACAGGAGTACATCACTGTGCCCAGTTCTGCTGCCTAAATTCTTGAATCAGATCTTCCAGAAGTGATTCACTGACCACTGGGGTTCCCCCAAACTGCTGCCAATTCAGACTACCCTCTGTGACCAGGGTCCCAGAGTCCCACAGCACTTGCCCACCTGGCTGACTTGGTTCAAGGCTTCAGCTAAGAGCTTCTGGTTGATACCACAGAGGTTGGCTACCTTCTCCCGGCATTTATGGTGCACGTTCATGCCACAGTCTGGGGTGAAGAAGAAGCAGAGCCATAAGTCTTGGGGGTTCAACCAAGGGTAGGAAGGGGTAGAGGAGGAAGCAGGAGAAAGGGCTTTGGTGGGATCTTCTAGGCTTCCTGTCTTTAGGAGGGAAAATATCTGTATTTGAACATTTCAAATATTTCATGATTTAAGAAAAAAAAACAGAAAAAGGAGAAGATAGACAAGTACTCTACCCCTGAGCTACATCCCCAGGAAGGGACCTAAATGCTTTAAAGATTGTCTGGGACAACTGAGATGAACTGTTTTACTCCTAGTTTTTACTCTGGGGATGAGGAGAGGTCTAGGGGACACATTTGGTCACCAAGTACCTGCTAGTGCACAGCAGATCTTGGCTAAATGCCTTCCAGACACCTGACCTTCTCGGAGAGTCTCTGGGTCCTATTCCTCCTGCCTGCGCCCCACTCCCCATTTTACACTTGAGGATCCAGCTCAGAGAGACAGAGCAATCTGTCTGGTGGTCACAAACAGGTAAATAGCAGTACCAGTCAGGCCAGTGGGGAGAGGCCACTGAGGCTCACCCATGTGAAATTCCCAAATGAGGTGTACACAGATGGGATTCCTTTGACCTTCAGGCCCCATCTCAGGGTAAGGGGGTGAAGGCTGCACAAGATAGCTGGGGTTCTCGGGGTCCAGGTGGGCAGCACGGGGAGCTGAGTGGTACGCACCTTCACATTTCAATCCCTGCTTCACCAGCCCCCACAGCAGGCTGCCACAGTGGTCACAGAAGGTGGGGCTCATATAGTTGTTGACCTTGAACCGGTGCGGCATGTCAATGTTGAAGCGTTCTTTCTGGAACTGGAGGGAAGAGGGCATCACCTTGAGCTGCCAGCTCCAGCCCCTTCCTCAATGTTTCCCTCTCCCCCAACCCAGTGCATTCCAAGATGCCCACGAGGGCTCCACTGGGAGGCTGGGAAATCAGAGGCCCAAGGAGGAGTACAAAGAAAGACTAAGAAAAATGGAGAGGCAAGGTAAATCCCACAGGGAAGGGTGCGGAGGGCCCAGATCCCTCCCACCCACCCAAGTCCCCCAAGCCCCCAACCCCCCATTCCCTGCCCCAGCTCACGATAGTGTCCCGGCTGTTGGCGGCAGTGCCGGTGCACCGGCCAATGATCTTGTCAATACATTTCTTGTGGATGGCAGCATTGCATTCTTGAAGAGGCACAGGCCCAGGAGGAGGAGGGGAAGGAACCAGGCCGGACAGTCGTAAGCCAGCGTCTGCCAGCCTGGTCCAACCCTCTACACAAAGCCAGCCTTCTCCCTGACCTCCCACACCCTCACCCCACAGAGGCCTAGGGCCCAAGGCTCCATTTTTCCCTCCTCCTACCAGCCTACGCAGGAAGGGCCAGGAGAGGGTAGGGCAGGGGAGATAGGCCCGTCTATAGAAATTAGGGAAGGCTCATGGACCTGGTAGGCAGGGGTGGGAAGAAGTGAGGGGGGAATGCAAATAGGAGGACGAGAGGGGCAAGAGAGCCCTTTTTCCCTCTTCTATGTCACAGGACAGCATACTGTTCCTAAGCATGCACTCTCATGTGCACTGAGACAGGCCCCAACATACACATCCAAAGCATGAGCAACCATGACAATGGTCTTAGACTGAATGCTTACCCCGTGCCAGGGACTTAGAATACAGCTTTACATATTTTACCCACTGGATCTTCACACTATTAGCTCTAATTTGTGGATAAGGAAGCTAAAGCACAGAGAGGTCAAGTAATTTGCCCGAGGCCCTACAGCTAGTAGTAGATCAGCCTGTTGCTCATAACCCCAGCTGCAGAGCTCAGTGCATACAGGGAAAGGCGCACATTCAGGGAAAGGTGCGCACGCACCTGTGCACCAGAGATACTCATATCCATGGGAAGCCCACAGCCAGGGGCACTAGCAAAGGCCTCAGAACCACCCTTTTGTGGGGAAAGGGCCCTGATAAGTGGTCTCGCCTGATTTTTGTATAATACTCTACTGCAGCCTATTTTAGTCTACTGCCCTGATGTCCTAAGCACAGAGCGGAGAAGGTATGCACAGGACTGGCTTTGATGAGCTGCAGCAAGCCAGCCCTGGGGCTCACTAAACATGGCTATTACAGCTGCACACACAGTCTGACGGGAGAGTGCTGGCAGGTACACACTCACTGATGCAGAGCCCCTGTCCACACACACCACCCGGACCAGACCCGGGGACCCACGGGTAAGCACACTCTCTCATGCACAACCTAGGCTGCGGAGGTACTTACGCCTGCATTTGTAGCCTTGCTTGTTGAGGCCCCTAAAAGGTAAACCAGCAGGGTGAGTGCAGGGAACGCTGGGGTTGGGCAACCCCTAATCTGCACCACTCCCTGCAGGTACCCAGCCCTCACCAAACAAAGTCCCTGCACACAGAACAGAAGGTGGGCTGCCTAAAGAAGGTGGCGATGAACTCATGATTTTTGATGTAGTGGATCTTGGCCTGCTTGATGGCTCCACGGCGGTTCATTGTTGGAAACTTGGCCTCGTCCTCACTACGCATAGACTGCTTGCAATCTGGGGGTCACAGAGTGATGAAGTCAGCCCCAGTGTCCAGGAGGGGTAGCGCTCCTGCAGTCCCTTCTAGATTGATCCTAGATGGGACTGCTGAGGGGGCTGCTTCCCTGGGCCTTGGTGCTGGCCTGGCTCTGGCCTCTGCCCAGCAGGTAAGCCCTGTCCTTAGTCCCGATGGATGGATGGTCTTACCTCCGTCCTCCAGGAAATACTGCACAGACATCAACACTTTGGCCTGGGGCTGTAGGTCCAGCTGTGGGGGTAAGAGGAGGGGCCATTAAGCTCAGTGAGGCGGGCCTGGGCCCGATCAGACTCTCAGAACCCGCCCCCATGGCTGGGGTTCCTTGGCCTCCCTGAGGCCAAGGGAGCCCCCTAAAACCTAATCAGACACCTGTCTGCCCAGTGTGGGCAGGGCCCCACCCCAAGCCCCGCCCCAGCCTGCACCCAGGGGTATTATTACATTTGGGGAAGTGAAAGGATCCAGCCCACACCCAGCCAGACCACAGAGCCTGGGAACAGAGTGGGAAAGGAAACTCCCCACCCTCACCCGCTGCTGTCCACAGCGAGGAGCTTAGAATGGAGGCTTGCTACCCCACATGCCATGCAGAGACACAGACATACTCAGCCTACCACACCCACACTGGTTCTCTCTGGCACGGGGCTCCTCATGGACTGGACAATCTGGAGGACAGGACCTGAGCCTCTATTTCCTCACCTCCCCCAGGACCCAGACCTGGTAAGGGACATCCTCCCTTAGGGGAGTGGGGAGAGCACATAGCCAGAGGCCCCTCTGTCCCTGCTTGATTGGCCAAGGGTCAGTACAGACCCTGTGTCAGCCTCTCTCTTATCTTGACCCCTTCATTTCTCACTGGAGGCTGATCAGAGCCTCCAGTGGTCACGAGGCCTTTCCAGTGGAGAAATCTGAGTTGTAGGAATCCATGTGTAACCCAGGGGGGTTTTCTTCCAGCACCAGCACCCAGAACACGGGCACAGCTGCATGTGGCCATGTGACCACAGGCCTACACTGAGTCCCAGTTTCGGCAGGTGAGTGAGTGGTGTCCTCAGCCTTCCCCTTGTCCCACCTCCTTTCTGCTGCCGATCAGGAGGAACCCCCCACCACGCCTGCCTAGGCCTGGTGTATCTGCAAGGATTCTAAAAAGAACTGGAACAATGGGTGCCTCTGAGAAGGAGCCTGTGGCCTGGTTTTGGGGAAGGTACACACCCTTTCACAGAGTTTGAAATGTTTCACTATGTGCATATCCTGCCTTTTCAAAATTAAAAGGGAAAAAAATAGTCACAACAATGAGGGTGACTGCCTTTAGTACCCAGTATGTGTCAGGTTCTTTTTTTTTTTTTTTTGTACTGGGAGTTGAATTCAGGAGCACTTGACCACTGAGCCACATCCCTAGCCCTATTTTATATTTTATTTAGAGACGGCATCTCACTGAGTTGCTTAGCACCCCGCTTTTGCTAAGGCTGGCTTTGAACTCCCAATCCTCCTGCCTCAGCCTCCCGAGCCACTGAGATTATAGGTGTGCGCCACCATGCCCAGCTGTGGGCCACCATGCCCAGCTATGTGTCAGGTTCTTAACATCCAGAAGCCCTTGACCATCAGATGCTCGTTTCATCCAACAACAGACCCTGAGGTAAGAACTTTAAGCAGCTCCTCCTTCACAGAAGTGGAAAGAGAGGCTCAGAGAAGCTGGGGACCTGAAGCCAGGAACTGGAGCCCGAGCTGCACTGGTAGCAGATCTGCACTGGCAGCTGGGCTCCCCCACAGATGCCCTCAGTAGGTCCCACACACACAAGCCCCTCACCCAGAACTCAGCCTTGCCGTTGTTCTTCTTGCAGCGTTCGGCCAGCACCGACACGCCCACGGTCACCTCCGACACTGGGTCCTCAGCTGCCCGCATCAGCACAATCTGGATGACGCGGCCCTCGTAGATGTGAGCATCAAACGTGGTCTTCCACTCAGGATACATGGTCGGCTTCTTCTGCACCAGCGTCTTCCCTCGTTCTGCAATGGGGTCAGGCAGGTAAGGTCAGCAAGGACCCTGTGTCCCACCCTCCCCAGTCTTCACCCTGCCTGCCTCTCCTGTCCCCAGGATCTGCTGTGACTCCATAGAATGCCCCAGAACACTGAACTGTCCCTAGCAGGGTCCACCTCTAGGGCTTTGCTCTTGCTATTTCCCCTCCTGTGACCCTTTTGCTCCAGCTTCACTGAAGTGTCCCCTTCCCTCAGGCATTCACTCAGTGAACCCCTGTTGAGAGTTGCCAAGTGCCAGCCACAGCACGGGAGGTGAGGAACATGGCAGAAAGAAAAGTCAAACCTGGGGCCTGTCCTCCTGGAGCCCCCGTCCAGGGCAGAGACACAAACCAAGGCATTCCTTGAGTAACCACTTAAGTCACAGCTGTGACGAAATTAAAGAAGGCAAGGCCAGTGGTTCTAAGGCCATCCATGGTCAAGTGGCCTGACCCAGCCTAAGGGTCAGGGAAGGCTTCCTGGAGGAATGGACAGTCAGCTGGGTCTTAGAGGTGAGCAGAAGCACAAGGGACTGGTAGGAAGTGTGCCTCCTCCTCCAGGAAGTCCTCCTAAGCCTAGGCCATGGTGGTGCCCTCTGTGGCTTTCCTCTCCACAGGACTCATTGCCTGGTGATATGTCCAGCTCCCCACCTAACTGTGAACCCCATGAGGGAAGGACTTGGATGGTCCTGGAGCATGACAGGGTCCTCAGATGGACATGTGGAAACGGTTAGGTGGAACAACCAATAAAGCCTGGTGGGGTTCAATTTAGCCAAGCCTTGAGACCCTGTGGCCTCAGCTTTCCTGCATCCATAGCTGGGCAGGGAGATAAGAACAAGGAAGAGAAGACACCTTAGAGGTTCCACAGAACAAAGAAAGGCCCCTGGCCCCTCCTGCTGAGCCTCACACCGCCACCCCAGGGTCTGGGCTTCGGCCCTACCTGTGCTGAGAGCCTCCTTCATCTTCACAGCACAGAAGGGCTGGTTAGCCTCATCCTCAACCTGCAGGGAGCCCAGCTCGTAGGAGTTGAAGGCGATGCGCAGGAACGGTGCCATGGTGGGGCCTGCAGCAGGGTTGGATGTAGAGGGCTGATGAAGCCAGGCAGCACTGGGACAGCCCCAGGACATGCTCAGGTACCTACTGCCCCCGGGGCTCCCACTCCTTTGGACTTGGCCCACATGGTGTGGAAAATACACTAGTCCTAGTTGCCAATGGTAAACATGGGGATGTTTTATGTATGTCTGGACTTGAGGCACCCCTGGTAAAACTGGAAGATGTGCCACTAGGTCAACTGGACAACAGCCTCTGGATGGCTGCCTCTTTATCAAGTGACACCAGGCCAGGGACACTGTCTTCACTGCTCTCCAAAACCTGCACCTTGGAGGCATCTGAGTCTGTGACCTCTGAAGCATTCATTTGGGGTCACTCAGTCAGTGCCTCTGTCAGTAGCCAATCACTGGGCTCCTGCATCTCAGTGCCAGCAATCATCCAGCAAGAGGAACAAGAGAGCACCTCCTCTCACCCTGCCCCTGGCAGCCCTTCTTGGCTCTGATTTTGCTCATAACTACCCAGGCAGACAAATGGGGCCAAGTGAGCACCCCCACGGAAAAATGAAACTCTGAGGTTTAGCCACAACTAAAAGCAGGGGTTCCACTAACTTAGCACCTACTTTGTTCCAGGACCAGGGCAGTCAGAGGCTCTGCCCACATCAGTGTACTTGACCCTTCTGAACTCCCCCCTTGGCATCACATGCCTCCCGCTGCCTGCATTTTCAAAATGAATTTTTTTCCCCCAAATGTAAAACTGTATTTTAATTTTTTTCTTTTTTCTTTTTTTGGGTACCAGGGATTGAACCCAGGGGCACTGAACCACTGAGCCACGTGCCCAGCCCTTTCTAATATTTTATTTAGAGACAGGATCTCACTGAGTTTCTTAGGGCTTTGCTAAGTTGTTGAGGCTGACTCTGAACTCACGATTTTCCTGCCTCAGTCTCCCGAGCTGCTGGGATTACAGGCATGCACCATGGTGCCTGGTTGTATTTTAATATTGACTGTAATGCCAGTTTCCACACTGTCCTCTTTCTTCACTATTCCTCAGTCAAGGGTCATTACAGGAGGTTGATTCTCAGGGTCCTCCTGGGTTGCCATTTGTGGAGGACATTCATGTGGAAGGCCACAGGTGCACACTCATACTCCTTCCTATATGGACACTGGCTCTTGGCCCCACGTCCGGGTGCTCCATAACCATAGTTGAACGAATGCTCATTCATGCTCATTCCACCCTGAACATTACCTGCATACAACATGCGTTCATACAGCAGCTGCCCAACCCCCAAACAGCCCCCTCCAGCTCCTGCACAAGGCAGCCAGCATAGTGGCCAGGTCTGCTGGGAACTCCCAGCCCAGATGAGCTCACAGGAAACACTGACCTCAGCCTGCAGCCCAGCCCAATGTGCCCGGCCAGTCCTCTGGGGCCAGTTGCCAGAGCAGAGCGAAGGAACGTGGTGAGGCAGATCCAACTACATCCCCTGCTCTGGCTCCTATTCAGTGGGAATAAGAAGCCAAGGCCTCAAAGCCTCTGGCCTGAGAGTACCAGGTCCCAGGCCAGCTGCACACAACCTCTTGGCAGGTGGGGAGGGGGAGCCAGCAGTGGCCTGCTAGGGGTTCATCCCATAGCTGGAGCACATGTGAGCATGTGTGTGCTGGGGGACGTGAGTGTACATGTGGGTGCGATGGGTATGCACAAATGTGACTTATGTAGCCAGAGAAATGCATGTGCCTGTGAGGCCATGGGAGTGGCTGGCACGTGGTAGGAGTAGTTAGAGGTAAGAGTGAAAAGAAGCTGCATGGGCCTGGCCTAGAGCCCACGTGTAGGAGTCTGGGTGTGTGTCCCAAACTCCCAGGCAAAAAGGGTATCTTTCCCCTGGGCTGCTTTGCCTAGCCCTGAGGTCCAAGGCATCGAGCATCCAGATGAATGCTGCCTGGGGTCTCAGGTGATAAGCAAGATCCCTGCACAGCACACACTGGCCACAGGCCTGCGTCTACACATTAAGAGACACAGCTCAGCCTTGCCCCTCACAAGGAGACAGAGAGCTGGGGTAGTGAGCAGCTTTCTGGGGTAGTGAGAGGATGAGGGAGGGCTGAGTGACAGGAGGGCAGAGAAAATGAAGGAAAAAGATGCTGTGGCCTTGGCTCCTGGGAGACGGGCTGAGGGCTGACCAGGTGGCAAAATCACAGTCAGTCTGGCTGGATGCGACACCCACAATATCAATGCTGCCTTGGCTGCAGGACTGTACAAGTCTCCCCTCCCCCATCTTCCAGATGAGGAATAGTCCCTTAGTTCAAGGGTCATCATGCTGATGAGGATCAACACCAACCTGATAGGCCCCAGAGAGGGGGTCCTCTCATCAATATCACCCCCTTGCACTTGGGAGCACCCATCCGTCATCCATGTACCTCCCTTTCCAAGCTACAAAATGAAGTCACTCCCCCAATGAAGGCTTCTGCCTGCCCACCAGCCTGGGGAGACGGTCCTGGCTCTGTCCCCACTGCTCAACAAGGAAACCAAGTCTGTAGAAACATTTGGCAACTCATCCTGGGGCGCCAGGCACTCAGCACACCTGCAGGTCAACTCCTCCTCCCTACCACCTTCCCCTGAGGCCTGGTCCTGATGGCCTGTAGGCTCCATGGCTCCCCTTGTCCCCAGCTTGGCCAGCAGGAGCTATGTGACCAGGACTATATGGAGGAGAAGAGGGTGTCAGAGAGGGTGAGGCAGAGCCAGGACTGGCCCCCTGCCCTGTTCTGCGGGCTGCCCTAAACCTGCCCTCGGGCTCACAATCTGAGCAGTTGCTGCTCACAGAAGCCACTGAGGGAAAACCACAACCACAGCGGGCTGCGGCCCGAGCCCTAAAACTGTGTAGCTAGGCCACAGTGCACAAGCACAGGGGATCCATGGTCTTGGTGAGCTGCCATGGGGCTTCTCAGTAGTAACCTTAGGTCCAGAGCCTGTAGCCCCAACTTGCTACGACTAAAACCAGGTCAAAGGCCTGGCCCAACGTTCCCATTCCCTCAGCCCTAAACTGGAATCTCCAGACCCCAGGAAGGAGACAGTCACCATGAGCTGGCATCTGCTTCCATTACTGTGTGATCCTGAGAGAGGTCCAGGGCCTCTCTGGGCCACAGGTGCCCCTCTGCACAATGCAGTGTGAATTACTCACCTACCTCGTGGTGTCTGAGCTGTGGCGGGAAGGTGAGGGGCGAGGCAGCAGCACAGAAGCAAGGTGTGCCCACTATTTATAACCTCCATGCAAATAGGCCCAGGCCCATAGGCCCAGGCCCACAGGCCCCAAAAAAGGCCACCAGCTCAGCCCCAGATTCCTCACAATTCTGCAGGGCCAGAGGCGCGGCAGGAGCTGGACCCCACACAGTGTCACAGGAGGACCAAGCCTCTCTCCCCACTGGGTGGGCTCCTTGCCTCTGTTCTAGCTTCTCAAGCCCACAGCAGAGGCAGCCCTGGGAAGCAGAGAGCACTGGACTTAAGCATCAGTCTAGCGGAGTGTCAGGGTGTATACCCATAATCCCAGCAGCTCAGGAGGCTGAGGCAGGAGGATCGAGAGTTCAAAGCCAGCCTTAGCAACTTAATGCAGCCCTAAACAACTCAGCAAGATCCTGTCTCAAAAAAAAAAATGGGGTGGGGGGTTGCTGGGAATGTGGCCCAGTGGTTAAGCATCCCTGGATTTAATCCTCAGTATCAAAAAATAAAATAAAATAAAATGGGCTGGGGATGTGGCTCAGTGATTAAGCATCCTTTGGTTCAATCCCTAATTTCAAAAAAAAAAAAAAAAAAAAGGAGTCAGTCTAGGTGTGAATCTCAACTCCCCACTTCTAAGAAGGGTTGTCCTTTTTTGAAGCTAACAGTGTGCTCATGGATTGGCCTTGTAACTGCATTAGCTCACTTTATCTCTATGTAGCTTCAGAAGGTGAGTATTTTACATATGAAGAAATCAAGGCTCAGAAAAGCTAACTGATTTGCCTAAGGTAACACAGCTAAAGGTTTAGACCCAGGCGTGCCTAATGTTGCATCTCATGTTCTTTCCAGTATACCATTTGGGGAAGAAGAGACAAATGGAGGTAAGGGTCTAGGACCCTGTGTTCAACCAGTCTATTCAGCCCTCCCTACTCTTCATCCCCAGGCCTCCACTTGCCATAACTTGAGGAACTGGCCCTGTTCCCCACTCTGCCCTAAAGCAACAGCCTGGAGGTAAGGAAAGGCAATAGCTAGACCAGGCCCAAGTAGGCAGGTTGCCTCCTCCAAGAGCAAACAGAAACCTGTTTTCAGCCAGTCCAGGGTAGTAGGCAAGGCCAGCCTCAAGGTGACCAGAGTGACCTTGCTGTAGGTAGACCCCAACAGAACAGTATGTGGGCTGAAATTCCACACATGCACCAGCAAAGAAACTGGGGTTCCAATAGGAACCCAGAGTGCATTTTCTAACTCTTCTACATTACGGGTAACTTGTTTGAAACAACTTTGTCAAAGATAAAAAATAAAACTCACCAAGCTGAGACCAATATGCTCATCTCCTCATTGTACAGAGGGAAACTACAGCCAAGGTCCTGCATTGAGGATCCCTCAGCTCCCAGACCCAGCTTGGTCTCTTCCCTGCCAGCCCTTCCTTCCTGAACAGTTCTGCCTCACAGGGTGCAAGATGGTGCCCAATGAACAGAGAGTAAACTGGGGTTGGAACTAGAGAAGAGGCATCTTGGTTCAGCTGTTGGGAGAAGGTGTCAACAGGCTCATGAGAGAGATCAGCTGCAGCCCCTGGTAAGGAGCAGGGGATGCCCCCATGCCACCTCATGCAGCCCTCTCCCACCTACCTTGGACCTGTCCCTGCCTTCTGTGCATGGAGGGTACCACTGCCTGTCAAGCCAGACTGGATGGCAGGTGATAGCAAAGTGAGGCCCTCCTAGGGACGCAGCCCTAGCTGTTATGTAGGCCTTGAGGGATGAATGAAAGCAGGAAGAGCAGTCAAAGGCCTGGTCAGAGTCCGGGAGGGGGTTCAGAGTGAGAGGTAGTATGGCCAGCAAGCAAGAACAGAGCAGGCCCTGGCAGTTGGGAAAGGCCAAAGGTGTAGGCTCGGCAGAACAGCCTGGCCTTTCCAGACAGAACCAAATCTAAGGAGGCCACAGGGTTTCACAACCCAGGAAGTGGGCTCAGCAAGAGGAACAGGAGGTGGGAGAAGAAAGGGCTAGAAACTCCCTTCCAATGACCTCCACCAGGAATCTTGTCCCAGCCCCCATGTGCCCAGCTCTTCCTGAGAGAAGAACCATGGCTGGGCTCTCAGTTCATGCCTGAGTGCCACAGCAGGGGAGGCTCCCCAACTCTGCTCCTCCCCAGGACTGGCACCTCATTCTCTGGCCAGGACTCCTCCTCCACCCTTCCTTCACCCTACACAGACCAACCATTGCCCACGAACTCTCCTCCTCGGACTCCCCAGGGCTCTGCTATTCCTCACTGCTCTCCTTCTCCGGCACACTCTCCCAGCTGTCACCACCCTGGTCCCTTTCCTAGCCAATCTTCCCCCATGTGGAACCCCCTTGGTTCCCACTGCCCTGGGACCTCAGCCCAGACCTTGGCCTGGCATTCAGGGCTCCCCACACCCTGGCTCTGCCCTGTTCAACTCCCATTCTGGCCACTCTATACCTCATTTTCAAGTCTCTATGGACTTGCACATGCCGTCCCCACAGCCAGAAGACCTTCCTGAGTCATGTGTCCTTCCAGGCAATTCAAAAGGCCAGCCTGGGGATCTTTCCCCCCTCCTCAAGATACCAGCTACTTCCCTGCTGGTGACCTATGCCAGTATCTGTGCTCAGTTGTATCTGAGGACTTGGGTTTGTGGTCTAGGGGTATCTCTGCCTCCTGGTCAGCATGCTCATCCCTGGTTACAGAGCTGACTTTCTGGGGCCATTTCAAAATCCCACTGGCAGGCCCAGCCCAGCCATCTGGAATTCAGCAGGAATCAGAGGTGGGGCCCAGGCGGCACAAGTGTACCTTTTAATTGCAAAGGGGGTCCTGTTATTATAAGAATCCAATGAAAGCCAGGAGTCCTCTTCCCAGGAAAACACACGCATGAGATGATATGATTGTGTGCACACACAGAGTTAAGAGCTGAGGCCCCCAAGGCCATATAAGCCCCACATCACCTTCAGCCCACCTCAGGCCCAGCTAGTGGGCATCACAATGACAAGACATACCAGGCTGATGGTAACTACAACCTGGTGGGGAATATCACATAAATAGTGGCTACAGAGCAGGATGACACCATACGTTGCTCAGGCAGTGAGAATAGCAAGACAGGGCAGGGGATAGAATCAGGGATGGGCTGGTTGGCAGGGGGGGAGCTTCCATCTCAGGGAAAGCAGAGGTGTTACAGTCCACTTATCCAGAGGGTTTGGAAGGGACAGAGGGGCAGGACTAAGGATGTTGAGTGTCAATTGGCTCAAACCATCTGGGCCAGGTTGAATAGGACCTCCTTAAAAGCACAGCCCACACTAGGCACAGGCCTGAAGTCTCCCAGTTGGCCCTGGATTGGGGAGCCCTGGGTTCAGTCAGAAGGAGGGCTCCAGGCACCCTTGAGGGAGTAACAAAAGCTCCTTCATGGCAGGAGCCAGAGAGTCAGCTCCTACGAAGACAAGGGGGTCTCTGTGTGACCCTGGGTGGGGGGAATATGTGGACTTCTCCAAGAATAACGACACACATGTGCACACCCGGGCACACCCATAAAACCAAACATACAGTTACAAATGGGGAGCCTCCCTTGAAGTTGGACGTATACGCACACATTTATAGCCACAGTCACATGTGACAGCTCAAAAGGTGCACACATACACACACACACACACACACACACACACACACAGTGCCCCCCCTCCAGTAGTTTCTCAAATGTCAACATGCATCCAGGCCCACAAAGACCACACCCAGCCATACAGGATCCATGTGAATAAGCCATAACACACACACGGGGACAGGCACACTGGGCAGACACAGAGATGAATACATGAACTTGGAAGGATCCCATAAGCCTGACTAGAATCTGGTACCCAAATGCCACTGTTCCTACTATAGTCCCCCTGGGGCACAATGGCTGGAGATGGGAAGGGCATCTGGGAATCAGGCCAGGCTGGGCCTCCCCACTGAAGGAGGTTCAGAGCAAAGTCCAAAGTGTGTAAGGAAGGAGTGGGTGGGTCATGCACATCCCTGTGCAGCAGACCTGCCACCTTGCCTGAAGGGCCTGGGAGGAGTGGGGTGGGGGGGAGTCAGTTGAGGCTGAGGCTGGGAGGTCACAGGTGGCAGTCACAGGCTTGGCACATGAGAGTAGGGGAGGGCTGGAACATCTGCAGGTGGGGACAGCCCACATATGACCTCCATGAGCTCTAGGCTTACCATGCAGAAAATGACAGAGAGGTTAAGTAATTCAACCAAAGCCACAAAGCCAATGGGGCAGACCCAGGTGGAGGGGGAGAGAGGCTCCAGTTCCAGTGCTCAAATGGCCCATCTGGCCTGCAGTGCAGCAAGGGGATGTGTTGGCAGGTGGGAACAGCTCCACTAGGTGGTCCCAACCCCACTCCTTCTTTTTCCCATAGAGTCCCCAGGATTTTCCTGATTATTTACAAGAAACAAATGTTTTGTGTTTGGGAGAAGGTAAGGTGGCCACCTAAGCCTTTTGGTGTCTGTCAGTCCCTCTGCACTAGGTAGAGCCCAGATGATGCCCCCTGACTTCAGGGACCTCGAAAAAGCTGGGAGAGTCAAGACCAACCCATGTAGCAGGCCATTCCCAGAGGGCAGGAAACAGAGGAGCTGGTGAGCATGGGCGTGAGTGGGCTGGACAGGCCTAGTTCAGATCCAGTGCCCTGAGAACATGGCTGAGTCTTGGGCAGGCATGCTGAGCACCAGGCCTGACACAAGAAACAGTGCCAACACCCAGAAGCTGTCACCACGGTCCTTACCACCACTGTCATCCTCACACCCTGCTCTGTCTCTGCCCATTTTCATCTATCCTCGGTCACTCAGTCATGGGGTGCCTGGCCTGTGAGAAGGGTCTGGGGTGGGCTGAGGCAGCCTACATCCATGGGCAGGGCACAGGCCTCAGCTTCCCTGTCTTAACAATGGAAACCCTCAAGATTTCTCCAGTCCTGATACTGGAGGACCCCAAGAGCCTCCTCTCACACCCCCAACCTTGGCCCTGAAGCCTATACCACACAGACATCTGATCCGACCTTGGCTTTGGTGACTGGCTGCTCGGCTGCTCTTGTTTACCCAATACAACCATAGACATGATCCAAAGCTTCCGGGGTTGTTTTGAAAACAGTGGCTCAGCCACCACAAGCCTGCCCTCCTGGCGCCTGGGCAGGGACCTTCGAGGGACAGCAGTTCCAGCAAGGACCCTCAAATTCCCCCACCAATGTCTTGCTGAGCCCTCTTCTCCTTAACCTAGGCTTTAGATTCTCAGGTCTCCACCTTTAGCCCAGACCCTTCTGGACCCAGGCTGTGGCCCCACCTGCCTCCCCAACCTCACCACGTGAATGATTCTAAAAGTGCTCAAATCTGCCCACAGCAGCCCACTGGTGTTCCCCTTCCAAGTGCTTCTCATCTGTTAGGGGCGCCCACGCTCACACAGCTGTCAGGCCAGACACCTGGGGCCAGTTTGCCTCCTCTGGGGCCTCCCCACCCAGTCCGCAATGGTGTCTGCCTCCGCAGCGAAGATCAAGACCTTCTTTTCTCCACCTCCTGCCCCATCCTGGCCACCATTGCCATCTCCAGGCTTGGTACCTGCCTGCCCACGGCTCTACCTCCCCTAGTTTGGCCCCTATGGTTCCTCTGCTCCAGCATCCAGACAGGGCTCTTAAGACTTAAGAGTACAGCAGGCCTCATCACCCTTGCCTAAGCCCCTGGAGTTTCCTATTGCTCCTTAGGTAAGCTCAGACTCCTTTCCGCCAGACCTGTGGCCCTTACCTTCCTGACCCCCTTGGTAGCTGCTCTCCCCTCATTCCAGTGTCCTAGCCACAATGACCCCTTTCAGTTTTCTGATCAGACAAGTTCCTTCCTGCTGAGGAGGCTCTGGGCTTGTCTTCCTGTCCCCAATGCCCCACAGTGGTTCCTTCCCCATCATTCATTTCTCATAAGGATACTCCCCTATCTGCCTATTTCACAGAAATAGGAAGACTTACAGCCGTCCAGCACCTGGCTCCAGGGGACACAGCCAGGAAATATTAAACAAGGGACTGTCTGATGCTTGCAGAGGTCCTTTTCCTAAATCTGCAGGATTCCCTTGCCTTGATGGCCCAGCCCTGCAATGATCTCCAGCCCTCCAGGCTCCTGAGTCCTGCCTGCCATATCACCATCATTAACTCTTCAACACTGGAGAGCTCAGCCTCTTGGTTCCAAAGAGTGAAAGCCAAAGCTCATCCTAGTCCTCACTGAGCTGACCTTCTGTTTGTTCCTCGGATAGGCAGGCCACCAGCTGCCATGGGTTAAGGATGGATGCATGCACAAGTGTATGGGGGGATTTGTTGCTCCCTGACCCCTCAGTCTCCTCAGTCCAAGATGACTGCCCCCTACCCCCGTCCAAAGGCTGAGGCCAGGGGTCTGAGGGTAGGTAGGCTGGCAGGAGGGCTCACCACCCACTTCCTCATTCCCAGCCAATTCTCTAAGCCCAAAGTCCTGCAGGAGCCCAGAGTGGGAGGACTGAGAGGAGCCCTGAGGGGGCAGGCAGTTAGCTGCCTGCTTCCCTTCCCCAGCATCCTGCATCTATTTGTCACGAAATCTGTTTTCTTCTCTCTTTGAAAGGGAGTGAGGGGGAGACAGCAGGAGGGGGCTGGGCTGCTGAGTGGGCACAGCTGCTCCACCCTGGCACTCCTTCCTCAGAGGACAGGGAACCTATTGAACCAATGGAGCTCTCCCACCCCTGGTATTGCTGCCGAAGGCAGAACTGAGGGGGAAGGAGGGAGCCAGAGACCTGACTTAGTTGGGCTCCAAAGCCACCTGGCCTTGTGACACTGGGACAGTCCTCAGCCAATCAGACAATTATGGCCCATTATTAGTACCACTTGCTGTTTTCTGAATAGTTACCATGAAGCAGGCACTGAGTACTTCACATGACTGACAGAAGATGTGCCAAGCATGGTGCTGGCTACTTTGCACACATTATCTTATTTTCCATATAACCTCGCCAGGGTAGATATCATTGCATTTGCCAGAGGGGGAAACCGAGGCACTGAGCGGCAAAGCCACTTGGCCAGGCTCATTTATACAGTTGCTTAGTGCTGCTGAATCTCCAAGAAGCAGCCTGACATCTCTGTCCCCAAGAGACTGTGCCTGTTGAAGTTGATGCCTCTGATTCTTGGCTTCCAGGCTTGGAGGGAGGGAGAAGCCGGAGTTGTGGGGGCTGCAGGGGACTTTATGGTCTCAGCACCTCATCTTTCTCCTAGAGTCTCTAACTAGGCTAAGCAGCCCTGGCAGTAGAAAGCCTGATCAGTCAGCCTAGTCCACAGGCAAGATGCTGCTCCCCTCGGAAAGCAGGGCAGGGGCGGGGCAAGCCACAGGCAGAGGGCTGGTCAGTCCCACTCTGAAACCACTTCCTGGGCAGCCCAAAGGAAGTGAGCCTCCGGAAACGCCTCGGACAGACAGTCTTCTCCCCTGGGTCTAGGCCTTGGAAAGTGGACCCTAGGAGAGAGTACCCTGCCTGCCTCCCGGACCCCTGAGCCTAGCAACTCCACTGTCTCCAGACATGGACACTGGGTTGGACAGAGGGGCTGTAGGACCCCCACTGGCCTGTGAGCACCTCAGCCTTATGGCCAAACAGCCCACTTCCTCCTCTGTGGCAGCAGCCACAAACGGTACTGCAGCAGCTGACACAGCCCTTCCCCCACGCCCATGTCCCCGGTCTCCAGTACCAAGCCTTGGAGGCCTGAGTTAGACGGGCAAGACAGCTATTGACTGCCCACAGCATGGCCCATCCAACTCTAGCCTCTGGTCACAGCCACACCTGGACTCTCACTGTCACGTCAGACCCAGGCTACATGGCTAGGCTGTTACCCTGCCTAGGGCCTCACTTCCCTACCCAGCATGGGCACAGTGCGGTATGTGTGGGCAGACATCTGAGTGCATGATGACAGAGACGAGTGTGTGTATGCGCATATTAGTGTGCCCATGGGGGTGCATGTGCAGGCACCAGGCACCTATGGCACGTGTGCCCAGTGCAGCCTGGCATTCTGTATGAACACGTGCACATCTCTGCTAGCCAGGCAGGTGATGCTTGAGAGCAGAAAGTGGGTGGCTCCAAAACTAATTGAACTCCTTAGGGAAGGAGGTTGAGTGCTGGGAGGGACTGGCTCCCCTGGCCTCAGGGGGCAGAGGCCCTCAAGCCAAAGGTACTTCACATCCTCCCCACCAGATAGGTTTTGGAGTAGGATGAGTAAGCAGAAGACCCTCTGTCCCCAGTGGAGTGACAGCCCTGTCCCCAGAGTCAGACCCAGGGAGTCCAGCCTCCTCAGGTTCACTCAGTCACCCTAAGACCTATAGTGCCTGACAGCCAGTAGGGTGGGAGTAGGGAACCGATCAGGGAGGACTCCTGGAGGAAAAGCCATCCTTCCCATCCCCTGCTCCTATCCCCCCCAGGTTCCAGGTGCCCTCAGCACACACGCACACACCCATTCAGAATCTGGCTTACTGGGGATTTAAACACTCAGTGAGTAACACTTTTCTCCCCCCCCCCTTCCTTTGTTCGTTTGTTCCTTTCTTTCTTTTTTTAGGGGGGAGGGGATGCAGGGGATTGAACTCAGGGCCACTTGACCACTGAGCCACATCCCCAGCCCTATTTTGTATTTTATTTAGAGACAGGGTCTCACAGAGTTGCTTAGCACCTTGCTTTTGCAGAGGCTGGCTTTGAACTCCCGATCCTCCTGCATCATCAGCCTCCCGAGCCACTGGGATTACAGGTGTGTGCCTGGCTGGTTCCTTTCTTTCTTTCTTTCACTTTCTGGGAATTAAACCCAGGGCTGTGTGCATGCTAGGCACCTGAGTTACACGGAGCTTTATGCCCCAGCCCAGAAGACTGTTTCAATTGTAATAGGGGCTGAGGGAACCAAGGCTGGCCCCAAAGGGAGGGATTTCTAGCTTCCTGAGGCGCCTCGGAGACTGCAGCCTTCTTGGGCATTCCTCAGAGACACTGCCCAGCTTGCCTTGAATCTAGAGGCTGGGAATTGGGATTTAGAATCCCTCCTCAGGCCCCAGAGAGGCTGGGGAAATAGAGTGGGGGAAATGGGATATGGAAGAATATCCAGCTGTGCTGAGAGACCCCATTCCATTCCCAACCCAGCATCCAACCCACCGTGAGGCCTAGGAAAACCTCCATTTCCCTGTGTGATGGCGAGGATGATGTGACAGAGATACAAGGAGCCATGGAAAAACTGACACACCCTCCCCCAACCCTTGGCTCACATATCACTTTCTAACTGACAATAAATTGTCATCACTCCTTCCCCCAAACAACTGGTGGGCTCCAGTCCTCCAAGGCCAAAGCCTTCCCTGGGCCACAGCCAGGTTTTAGGCAGTGAGCTCCTCCTAGGCAGAGCAAATGGCTGCTTCTTCTGGGCACCCAGGCCCCAAACCACCCAATCCCACAGCAAAAAGGGAGGAGTCCAAAGAAGAATGCTACCCCAGCCCAATGTCCTTCTGCCTAAGAGAACGCAGTCCTACCTGGGGCTCCCAACTCCCACTTGTCCTTGGTCTGGGCTCCTGTTGCTGCTGCCACTCACCAACCACCAGGAAAAGTAGGCCCTCCGCCCTCACTGGGCCAATTCCCAGCAGACCTGCAAGAACAGGAGAAAACAGCTGAGCCGGGAAGCAAACAGGATCTCCCCATCAGCGTGGCTGACACAGACCCGCTCAGTCTTGCCTGACTCTTACATCTTGGACCTCTCTGGACTTGACTTTCTCTTCTGTGAAATGGGCTGCCAGGCACAAATATTCTTGGGCATTGGCTATGTGTCCACTTCATGTTAGGGGTTGGAACACTGTGTCCCTGCCCTTGGAACATTTCCAGCCTGGTAAGGAGGTCAGCAGACACAGCAAAAAGCTGTTTCCAATCTCCTTCCACCACCACCACCCCCACCCCACCCCCACCACCACCCCCACCCCCCCTCTACAGGAGGTTGCCCTGCAGGTTTTGGAGTCCTAGGGTGCAACCAGGCACCACCACTTTAGGGCCTGGGGGAATTCCTCTGAGCCTACTTTTTAAATGGAGAAAACATTAATACCACAAGTACCTCTATGGCTTCAAATTTTATTGTGTCAGCTCCTATGCTAGATTCATGTTGAAACAAATGAATGGTGATTTTTTTTTTTTTTTACTCCTTGTTTGGTATTTTATGGTTCATTTGATTCTCCCATTATTTTGTGCCCATTATACAGCTGAAAACCTGAGGCCCAGAATGGCAGTGACGGCAAGGTGCACTAGATCTTCTAGCTAAAAGGCATTTCCTCTAAAAGACCAGGTCAGGGCTCCACAAGATTTTCTTCCTTCCCCAGGTATAAACTCCTCCCTACCACCCAGTCCCCCATCAGCACTCCCTGGGGGCAAAGGTATCCTCAGGCTTTTTCTTTTTGTCATTACTTTAAATTATTTCTAATTTTAATTTAAATTCCAATTAGCTATGCCATCTAAATGGTGTCAGGGCCCTGCAGTTACAAATCTGAATCACCCCTCTTCACCCTCTCCCCCCATCACTACTGCAGAGACTAGGGGCTGGCCATGAGGAGTTGGAAGGGTTTTATCATTCATTCGGGCTGAACAGGGTTGGGTCTTGGAGTTTCCAAACACATGCTCCCTCCCACAGACAGCTTGATCAAGGGGACAGGAAGGGGCAAGAGACCCACTGCAGGCAGGAAATGGGGTTGGGGACTATGGGAGATTTCGTAAATCCCAGCTTCCAAGAGAATGGGGATCACAGAGCTGTGGGGTGATCACCAAATAAGACTTAGTGTGTGCTGTGCGCTCACTGTGGGTCAAGGCTGTGCTGAGGATCAGTGACACAGGACCTCTACTCCTCACAACTTTCTCCATGCTACAGACAAGGAAACTCAACCTCTCTTGCTCTTAATAGGTACAGTGAGTATTTGAGCCCATATCTGTCTTGGTCCAGAGCCTGAGATCTTGGTCATAACACTACAAACCCCAGAACTCGCCTATAGCTTTCTCCATTGCCCCAGGAGCCAAGGTTGGCTTTGTGCATACACAGCGCACACCCACGACCTCATGTTCTTGCACATGGTCTCACACATGGGGGTTCTCACCTTCCCTCCCAGCACTGTCACTACATACCTTGTCACATTCCCTCCTGCACTGACACCCACACCCAGCCATCTCAGTTCCCTACAATCACAGTCACTCCCAAGCACACACCTGTAGTTTCATACAGTCAGACTGTGAGTCTGTTACCAGTCATAGGCTCCCACCATAGCCCCACACTGCCAGTGTCACCTCCAGCAAAGTCCCAGCACACACAGGAGCTCTCATAGCATTCTACAGCCAGGTATAGCCACCCAAACATACCCCCCCCACACACAACTGCCCTCTGCAGGTCTATCTACCACACCCCAGCCCAGTCCATAGCAGGAAGGAGGAAACCCAAGGGACCAGTCTCCTCCCTCTGGTCCAGGTCAGCCTGGACACAGTAGCTTAGTGGCAGAGGGACAGGAAGAACCAAATGTGAGTGCACACACACACATGCACACTTATTTAGACACACTCACACATGAGCCCGGTGGGCTGGCACCCCAACACCAGGGGCTCCCACAATTAATGGATCTAATGTACTCATGGCCAGTTGGTCACCATGATATACCCAAGTGCAAAATAGGACACACACAGGGACACCCCACCACCACCACATAAGGGCAGTCTGGTGACACAGAACAAACACATCAAGATCTGGTGTGCACAGTTGCAGAGGACACACAAAGAGCTTCAGGACACGCAAATAAACACATATACATGTGCAAGGCACACACGTGAAGGACACAGAATCACAGGGGCACGTCCCACAAAAAACACATAAGGAGACAGACACACAGCATACCCACAAGTCCAGATACAGGCAATGCAGCACACGGTGATAGGGTCCATGCAATAGGATAGGGGCCAGAGGAAAAAGGATCCTCCCACACTCGCACCCTAGCCAGGTTTAAATGGGGTACTTAATAGGACTCTCCCCGCCCCCACAGAGAGGGAGTTGGGGAAGTGGGAGCAGTTGTGATGGTGCTCACCTCCTCCCTCTCCAGAGCTGGCCAGCAGGGTGCCCCCATCTCCACCCCCCCTTCCCTTACCAGCCTGGGCCCCCACGGAGGTGGCGCCTGGGTTGGGGAAGCTGGGACTTACCATACCAGGCAAGGCCACCCGGAGAGGGGGCTCAGAGGGGCAGGGTGAGAAGGGGGATGGTGGAGACTAGAGCCACGCCCAGCCCAGAGACAGATGGAGAGACCGAGAAAGACATCAAGACTGAAAGAAGAGATAGAGAGCAGGAGGCGCCGAGCGGGTCCGCCCGGATGGGACCCAGGGGCGGGAGATGAGGCGTGGCGGGCCGTCTGGCTCCGGCTCTAAAGGAGAGGCTGCTGGACAGGCACCGGGCGGCGAGCGTGGGCCGGGGGCGCGGCTGCCAGAGGACAGGATCGAGGGGGCAGCGGGGTGAGTGGTGGGGGTGGGGCGATGGAGCACGCGGAGGGCGACTAGCAGACAGACCCGGTCTGGGGAGAGGCGGACCCGGGAACACAGAGGGAGTGAGGGCACAAGAACGGACAGAGGGCCCCAGAGAGATCAGGGAGGGACGATCGGACCCTCGGAGCGGCCGGGGCACACAGGAAGGTAGAAGGCCAGGGAGCGATCGGACTTGAGGGCCTAGGCTCCCACCGTCGAACAGAGGGACAGACGGACGGGGGCACCGAGACACCGCGGGTCTCGGCACTCGGCGGGACTTTTGCTGGTCGCAGCTCAGTTTCTCAGTTTCGGAAAAGGGAACCGGAGAGCGGAGGGGGAAGGGAGGAGCGCTGAGCCTTCGAGGTAGGTAGCCCCGATCCCGCGCCCGGCTCTCACTCACCTCCTGGCGCGAGGCCAGGCGCCAGGGGTCGCGGCGGCAGGGGTCTGGTTCCCGGAGCAGCTCCCAGGAGTGCGCGCGGACGGGGATCGGTGCAGGCCTGACCCGGACGGGTCCAGGGGCGGGTGGGGACGGCCCCGGTCTCAGCGCTGCTGCCAGATACCCGGGGTCGCTTTGGGGATCCCAGCGGCCGCCGCCTCCTGCTTGGGCGCCGCTGCACACGGAAGTGCAAGGGGGCGGGGCGGCGCGACCTCACCCAGGTGCCGGCCTCAGCCCCGCCCCCGCTGAGGGCCCGCCCACAAGTGCCGGCCCCTCCAGGGCCCCGCCCCCGCCAGCTGGAAGCTGAGGGGTCCAGCGGGTTTGTGCCTCTCTCCGTCTGGCTTAAGTCTTCTGACCTCTCTAGCCTCCCCAGCACTCTTCACGCCTCCGCCCGCCAGTAGTCCACAAGCCGGCATCTGGAGGGGACCCCATTTTACTGAGGAGGAGGCTGAGGTTGGTGGGGCCCCTACACACCCTGAAGCCCAAGAGGCGCCCGCGGGGGTTCCCCGGCTCCTCACGCCCACACATGGGACTCCCCACTGGCCAGCTGGCTCTCCCAGCCTGGCCTCACTCCTTCTTTTCCTGTTGGCTGGAGAGCGGACGCAACCGGGCTCAGTGCCCACCGCCAGGCCTGCTGGTCCAGGCCCTGCCCCAAAGACGGAGCTGGAAAGACTCCTGGGCTGGCTGCTCTAGTTGATCTGCGTCTACACTGCTCATCGGGCACTTCTGAGAGCTGCCTCTACCTCTCCCGTTCTTCTGCTGTCCTGTCCCTACCTTCCAGAGTTTCCATAGCCCTAGGCAGGCACAAGAACTCCCTTTCCAGACGTGAAAATTCGTTGTCACCTATAACTCATTCATTCATTTTTTTTCACCCAGTGGTACCCTGGGCCTAGAACAGTTTGGGTCTAGGGAGTCAATCCCCTGCTTTTAAAACTCAGAAACCCAAGCCATTATCTCATACTTAGTCCAAGAAATGGCATTTTGCAGAAGGCAAAAAAAACGGGGTTCTGTGCCCGTGGCCTCCTGGGGGACCACCTTGAGGGGATGAGAATAGTCTAGGCCGCTCTTCCTAGCTGAGACAGGGGCTAGAAGTGGGGGATGACCACTGAGGAGGCCTGAGTTGACTATGGGGCCTGTGGCAGAGACAGGACACAGCTAGAACGTTAGTCTTCTGCACCAGTGGAAGGGTGGGGAAGGCTGTTTCAACCGAGGCCGGTGACAGGTTTAAGGGGGCTCCTGGGAATCAGATGAGGCAGTGGGCGGGCTGGCAGGAAGCAGGAGGCTAGGAGAGGTGGGGTAAGAAACAGAACAGGAGGCTGAGGTTGGAGAAAGTGGGTGGGAAGAAGAGACCAGACTAGGTAGATTGCAAGGCTGCAGGAATTGGGGTGGGGGTTGACCATGAGATCAGGGATGGAGATGCCTGGCAAAGATGTGTTGAGGATCTGGGCTGGAGAGAGAAAACCACAATGACTCCTCCACTACAGAGGGAGGGCCCTGTACCATATACCCTGGAAGGAGGCAGAACTCTGTTTGAAAATTAATTAGTGTCAAAGTTCACAGCCCTGGTCCCCCACTCTTCACACTAAGCTGGATCCCTCTTGCCACACTTAGAAACACTTTTGAACATAATATTTCCTGGATCATTTCCTGCCCATCTCCATATCTCTGTATTTCTTGGTTATGTCCATTCAAATGCCACTCTTCCCTGATGCCCACTTGCAATCCAGGGCATTATCTTGAACACATTCATTAGCTTTCCTAGGGTTGGGCTGAAGGAAAAGGTGGTGTGCTGCAAGGTGAGCTTTGAGTGACCTTTGCCCACCTGGAATCGTTTCCTTTCTGGCTCCTGCTCTGGGTTCACAGTAGCCAACCCAGCCTCTCCCTCAACATCAACAATAGCCCTACCTTGTACTAGGAACTGTAGAGGATGTCTAGACATTGGGGAGCTCCAGGTCCAGCCACCAGACCTTTGTTGCCACATGCTACCTTCCACCTTGGAAAAGGAAATGAAGAATGATGGCTATCAGTCATGGAGCTACCCTGTGCCAGCCTGTCCTAGGTGCTGGATGTGTGCAATCTGCACAGTCCTCAAGTCTCCCATAGGTGGGGGCCACCCTCCCAGAGGGTGATGAGCAAACTGAGCCTAAGAGAAAGATGAAGCTACTTGCCCAAGAATACAGAGTACACAGAGGCAGAACTCAAAGCAAGGTCTTCCCAGCTTCAAAAGCCATATTTTGCATCAAGGATTCTCAATTTCGGCACTTAAGGACCTTTGGGCCACATTATTCTTTGTTCTGGGTGTTGTCCTGTGCACCCTAGGATGTTTAGCAGCATCTCTGGCCTCTATTGCTGCTAGACATCAGTAGCAATCCCATGTCCCACTCCCCTCTACACATAATTTGTGACATACAAATAAATCTCCAAATGCTGCCAAATGCTTCACAGGGGCAGAACTACCCATTGTTGGAAACATCTGCTTTAGAGTTAACTAGAGGAGTAATTATAGGAATAACTATAGGAATAAACCAACAGGAAACACTCTCCTGGTCTTTAGGATTATGTGGGCTCATGAGTTTAGGTACTGTTACAGTTTGGATGTGAAGTGTCCCCCAAAACTTCATGTGTGAGACAATGCAAAAAGATTTAGAGGAGAAATGATTGGATTATGAAAGCCTAACTCCAATCAATGAATTAATTCCATGATGGAATTAATTAAATGAAAATTGAAGGCAGGTAGGGGGTGGCTGGAGCAAGTGGGCATTGGGGGCTTGGCTTTAGGGTATATACCTTGTATCTGGCAAGTAGAGTCTCTTTCTCTCTCTCTCTGCTTTCTGATCATCATATGAGCTGCTTCCCTCTGCCATACTCTTCCACCATGATGTCCTGCCTCACCTTGAGCCCTGAGGAAAGGAGCTGGCTATCTATGGACTGAAACCATGAACCCCCAAATAAACTTTTCCTCCTCTACAATTGTTCTAGTTAGGTCTTTTAGCCATGGCAGCAAAAAGTTAACTAAAACAGAGACTTAGAACGCACATCAGCCTCAGTCTTTCTCCTCTGGAGAAGCACAAGGAACTCAAAAAGAGGCAGAGGGGCTAAGGCTGTCCTGGTCATGCTCTAGCAAGGGAAGAAGAGGGATGAAGGTCGACTTCCTTCCAGAGACAGGCCCTGGGTCCTAAGGCCCCAGGCATATGTAGGGTCCAGAGAGTGCAGGTCAAGCTTGCCTGGTGCTGCAGCATCCTGAGCTGCTTCTGGAGCCACGCTGGGTGGGCCAAGGCAGAGTCCAGATGAACTGACCCCTGTGCACACATTACCAACCCAATAAGGTCCTTCTGTGGCCTGGGAGCAAACTTTGGCTGTGTCCCATGCTAACTATAACTCTGGTCAGGTGACCCCACCTTTCCCAGCCTGAGTCCTCACCTGTGGAATGGGCTGGATAAGGGTTAATGAGATGATATGTACAGAGCCTCATCCAGGGTAGACACCTGGTAAGGGCTTGCTTCACACTGGCTAGGGTTACAGGCATGGTCCTTGTGCCAGATCACAGGCTGTCAACCTTGAAAGAGCCCTTGATGGCCTCTCATGACATGAAATGTAAATCCCCAAGTAGGGCTGGGCTCATAGCAGCCACCCAGAAGTGACGTTTTCCTCCTCCAGATTCACTGCCAAGAAAACAGCTAAGAGTAGAACTAGGAAGCATCCACCCAGGCTCTATGGGCCCCCTGGAGGGTTTGTCTGGAGAAGATGAAGTTGACCCCTGCCACCCTTGTCCCATCTAAAGGTTGCAAATACTATGGGCCCCCAGACTCCTCCACAGGAAGTCAAGGACTAAACCACACAACCTGGAAAAGACCTGGACCACTTTCTGTCCCAGAGGCCCACCCAGCTAAAGTCAGAACAGGGTCCCCCATTTGATGTCTGCCAAGAGTTGGTCCTTGTTTTGGACTAAGGGTCCCTGTTTCTATCCCTTCTTGTCCCTGAAGTTTTGGCTGCTAGGTCCATCTCTATCACATCCAGAGCACTGGCCTGGCCAAGGGAGAATGGGTTCCTGTTTCTGGGGCAGGAGGTGTAGGTCAGCAGGGATAGTCCTCCTGTTGGGGGTAGGAAGGATATGCGGGGCGTGCCCATGCCCCAGGCCACCAAGACTGTCATAGACAGGGATTTCAGTCGGGAAGCAGGTGAGGGGCAAGCAAGGGCAGGCTCAGAAGGCAGTAGCCTTATGGGTATTACTACATGGCAGGGAAGTGCCAGGTCAGGAAGCTGAAGGGACCAGGTTACAGCTTGTTTCTGCCAAGGACCTATGTCTTTACTGTGCCTGGACTTCCTCATCTGTGGAATGGAGATGGTAATAGTAATGACCTCAGGTCATTGAGTGGACCAACCAGATCAAGCTTCTGAGACACAGGGAGTGAGCTCAATCTTTGTTGGTGTTAACTGCCAAACAAAGTTAGCAAGGCTGCAGGTTCCCTCAACAAGTTTGTGTTTGCATAACTTGAGAAATACCTAGTTGGGGGGGGGGGTCAAAGGAAGGTGCTTCCTGGGGAAAGCAGGACGCAGGGCTATTCTGCCATTCTCGCGAGTGTGCAGCCAGCCCTAGACTGACTCAGCCCTGCTCGATCACAGCACAATCCTGGCCAGCCTGAGACTCTCTTGGAGGCTCCACTGTTCCTGTCCCCCAAAGGGGCGTGGGAGTGGGAGGAGGGGCATTGGCGCTGGGGATGGTCACCAAGGACAGCTAGAGAAGCAAGAGAGTCCCCAGTCGTGCTCTGTCAGGTCTCACAAGGCGGGGGCGTGCTCAGTCACACGCAGCGGGAAGGCGGGGAGGGCTGGGGTCTCACACAGGTCCCCTTGCAGGGCTTCCTTCAGGGGACTCTGTCTCTCCCCGCAGACGTTGGTTTACTGAAAGCAGCTTGGCTCGTGGGAACCGCGAGAGCAGGGCTGAGCTGAAAGGTGGCCCTCGAAATGGGGAGGGTGGAGACGTCCGCAGGCACCCCAGGGTCCCCTAACAGCCGCGCCCCACAAACACGCTCCAGTAGGCACGACTCCCGCGCACTGTCACCGACTGCCCCGAGGCCCTGCCCTGCCCCGCCCCAGAGAAGTCTTTCCCGGCCAGGGGCGGAGACACCGCTCCGCCACGTGACGCAGGCCCGGCTATAAAAGACCAGGCTCTATTCCCGGGTTCAGCAGCCACCTGGCGGCTCTTGAGGCGCCAGCACCTGGGCGGGGCGCCACTTTCTTTTGCCAGCCACTGGCTCCTTCCTGGAAAGTCAGAAATACCTAAGCGTACCCATTTTGTGGATGGTGCAACCGAGGTCCTGGATATAAGGGTCATCCAGGGCACTGCAATCAGCCTCTTAATTGGAAAATAGATCTTAAGGACCAGGTGCTGGGTGGGGAATGAGAGGTTGAGAGGGAGAAGCATAGAAACCTAGAAAAGTAAATACAGGTTGGGGGCTGGGGTTGTAGCTCAGTGGTAGGGCACTTGCCTAGCATATGTGAGGCCCCACATTCGATTCTCAGCACTGCATATAAATAAGTAAAATAAAGGTCCATCCACAACTTTAAAAAGACACAGATTGGCAGTTCTGATGGAAAAAAATAATTCATTTCCATTAAAGCAAAAGAGAAAGAGAAAAGTTTACAGAAGAAAGTAGACATCTCCTATAATTGTACAGGTCATTTCATCTCCCCAGACAGACCTACTCTCCTCACTGTCACACACCTGTAATCCCAGCCACTCGGGAGGCTGAGGCAGGAGGATCACAGGTTCAAGGCCAGCCTCAGCAATTTAGCCAGGCTGTAAGCAACCTGATAAGACCCTGTCTCAAAATAAAAAGGGCTGGGGATGTGACTCAGTGGTTAAGTACCTCTGAGTTCAGTCCCTGGTACCAAAAGAAAAGAAAAAAGAAGTTGTTCTTGAGGACACAATCAGGACAGGCTTTCTGAAGAGGCTGTGCAGCTCTCAGAGACTGAGATGGACAGCCTGCGGCTCAGGACCCCTTAATCCTTGCCTGAGGACTGGGTCAGGGAATCTGAGGCCCCTGACACAGACTTCACCCAGGCTCTGCCAACATCTTTTGCCAGAAA
Organism: Urocitellus parryii; assembly: GCF_045843805.1. Classification (NCBI taxonomy): domain Eukaryota; kingdom Metazoa; phylum Chordata; class Mammalia; order Rodentia; family Sciuridae; genus Urocitellus; species Urocitellus parryii. The sequence continues at coordinate 170,427,061 of NC_135533.1, read as the reverse complement.
TGTGAGCAGGGGAAGCAGCTGAGAGAAGTCGTTGGGCTAGTTGGACCAGCAGAGCCTGAGCGAGGCACCTGCATAGCCAGCAGCCTCCACCCCAAGTCCTCCAGAGTCTCAAGAGGCTCCAGAGGCACCAGGACACTTCTGCTAAGCAACCTCCCCCTGCCCCGCCCATACACACAGACACACACACACTGCCTGCCCATCAGGCCTGGCCTCTGCTCAGGCTATGCTTTGCCCCAGAGTCCTTTTCTTTTTTCTTTTTTTTAAAGAGAAAGTGAGAGAGGGAGAGAGAGAGAATTTTAATATTTATTATTTATCGGCAGACACAACATCTTTGTTTGTATGTGGTGCTGAGAATCGAACCTGGGCCACACGCATGCCAGGCAAGCGTGCTACCGCTTGAGCCACATCCCCAGCCCCAGAGTCCTTTTCTCAACCAGATGTTAAAAGTCCTTTTAACATCTAACCAGTCCCCATGAAAATTATCCTCCTACAGGGCCTCTGCAGGAGCACAACACATTGGCAGAGGCTCCAGATAGGGAAGAATTAGCATGTAGTCTCCATGCTGACCGGTTGTGTGACCTGGAACAAGTGCCACCCTTCTTTCAGCCTCAGTTTCCTCATCTGCAAAATCCACACCTTCTGGGACTGCCCGGAAACTAAATTAAAATATTGGATGCAGAGGGCTCAGCCCTGTGTCCGGCACTAAAAACAGGTGTGCCAGTAATTCCAATGACTTAGGACACTGAGGCAGGTGATCGCAAGCTCAATGCCAGCCTGGCCAACTTAGTTGAGAGCCTATCTCAAAATAAAAAATAAAAAGGACGGGAGATGGAGCTCAGTGGCCGAGAGCCCAGGGGTTCAATCTCAGCACCAGAAAAAGAAAACGAGGCAGGAAAGAAAAGAATAGAGGCAGATGGGCTGACTGTGTTCCCCTCCCCTGTCAGAGTTGTGTCTTCTCCACCAAAGCCCAGCAGATGTGATGGGCAAAGGCAGAGGTTGGCAGGGGAGGTACCTCCTCAGGGGGATGAGTCTTACCCTCAGGCTGCTGCCCACCTTACCACTTTCACACGCCTTGGCCCTGCCTCTGCCCACAGGCAAGCTGTAGGCACAGGCTGTTACCATCTTGGCCACAGTGGCTAGGCAGGCAGCCAGGTTGTTGGGCAGGCCTAGGCAAGAGGAATAGTGAACCCTTGGGGCCAGAAACACAGCCAGTTCCCAGGCCAGCCCCTCTGGGCCTGTGGGTATAGGGCAGTCATGCCAGGGAAGGGAGGTGGGGGTGGAGAAAAGGCTGTAATTTCTGGAAAAAGGGTGGAATTTGGGTCAAGGACTGAGGTACAGAGTCTATGCCCTCTGGTGGGCACTGTGTGGGGTAGGGACTCAGACATTGACATCCAGCCACACTGGACTTTCCAGGGTGGGCTCTGAAAGAGAGGCCTCAGCTTCAGGTACCAGACCCAGGATCACAGGAGTCGCTAGGTCCAGAGGAAATCTTCAGCCCTGTTTGGGGCCATTGTGAAAAAGATGAACTAGACTTTCAACTTGCTCTTAGGTTTCACACCTGCTCTCCTGGGAAGTTCATGTTGAGGTGTGTCTCAGCTCCCTCATGTTGCCAGAGCAAGCCTGCTGGTCTGTCTCCTCCATTAGGAAGATGGCTTTCCTATATGTGGGTTGCTTCTCCCCTGTGTGTGGTCTTCTCCTAGTTCTGGGCATCTCTCTGAGGCTGGAAGATTTAGGAGGTGCTTAACCACTGAGCCATATCTCCAGCTTTTAAAAATATTTTATTTAGAGGCAGGGTCTTATAGAATTGCTTAGGGCCTTGCTAAGTTGCTGAGGCTGGCTTTGAACTTGGGATCCTCCTGCCTCAGCCTCCTGAGCCTCTGGCATGTACACCCAACTATGTCAGTAGATTTAAGTGCTGCAGTGGCAGTGTTCTGTAGAATTTCACTTTCGGTTTGTGGTGTGTGTGTGTGTGTGTGTGTGTGTGTGTGTGTAGGTAGGTAGGTAGTGGCTGGTGTGTATGTGAGGTGCGGGAATACTTGCAGGGAAGAGGGTAGGGGAAGTACCTGGTCTTCCCTCCTGTTCCTTAAACCCCCTCCTTTCACACTGCCCATACCAAGCCACCAGAACCCAGAGGAGAAGTCCCCAAGGAAGCTTTCCTCTCCCCCAGACTGTCAAGAGGTAGGTGTTGTGAGGATGTACACGGTTTAGCCACAGCACAAAAGACAAAAGGAACTTCTTCCCTCAGGAAGGAGTTTGCTCCCAGACAGAAGTGCCAGGGGAAAGGTTCCTAGGCCCTGGACTTGGTCCCAGTGGGCTTGCACTGGGCAGCCTTCTGTTCTGGTCTCCATGCCCAACCTCACCCTGACAACACCCCGTACTCCTGTCAGACTCCAGTTCCCTGTGGAAGCCTGCACTTATCTCTGTCCCCATAGTGCCTCAGTTTCCCCATCCTGACCTCTCCATTCATTTTTGGGTCCCTGCCATGCTGGCCTGGGCTTCCAAGCTCTTTTGTCTGACTATCTCAGTCCCCTCTACTCAGGACACCATGTCCCCTCCCCCAACAATACTTTCTCTTCACAGCAGCCACACTATCCTCCTAAAGTGTCAAGGACAGCTCCTCCCCAGTCCTGAGGCTGATCATGGATCTCTCAGAATAAAGGCCAAATCTGGAGGTGCCATTGGGCCCACACAACTGAGCCCCTGCCTCCTCTCCCCTGCCAATCTCTGAGTTCCAGAAGGAGGCTCTTCTTTGCCCGTCACAGACAGTGCCCGTGCTGTTGCCTCTGCTTGGCTCACGACACCTAGTTAAGTCTCCATCTTCAAGTGGGGCCTGGCTTTCTCCAGGAAGCCCTCCCCTGCTAACTGAGGGTAAAGGGTGCACAGTCCAAGGCCTCCCCATTTCCTCCTCCCTCCTTACCCATCCCTGTCCAGCTGCCAAGCCCCAGTCTGATATTCCCTCTCAGCCCCAGGTCTCTGAAGAAATGAGAACACCAGATGCCTAGGAAGGAGTAAGGGCAGGGGACCATCATGGGGCCTCAGGATGCCTCCTCACAGCCCTGGCTCACCTACCCTATAGGCCTTACTGTGAGCTGGTACCACTGACTATCCCCCAAATCTGCCTCCCCTAGGTTGCCCGGTCTCTTAGGGTCCACCACTGATCTTGGTCCCCAAGTTGTGCCTCAGTTCTGAGGGAACCTGAGCAGTGAGGAGAGGGCCTGGCTTCCTGGGTCCTGTCTGATGTGGGCACAGGTGGGTGTGGGGTGAACTTCTGGAAGGAGGGCCGAGCACTGACACACCTACCGAGCAAGAGTGAGCCTGAGTAAACATAGTGAGTGAGTTTTTGTTGGGGTGAGGGGTTGTGGTCCCCATGGGTCCCTGATGAATGTGCAAAGATATGTCAGGCAAGGCACCACGTGGCTGGACACTGCCCTGCCATTCTCAGACTTGCCACTGGATCATGAGAGGTCCAGACCTCTATGGCTCCACTGCATAGAGAAGGTGATGAAGAGTTGATATTAGGCTGTCACCAAGATGACCCCAGCTGCCATCAGGGACAAGCTGAGCAGTCAAATAGCCTCTAGTTTAATGCTTGATGCAACCTGCAAATAAAAGTAGATTTTTTTGTGGGGGAGGACCGGGGATTGAACCCAGCGGTACTCAACCAGTGAGCCACATTCTCAACCCTTTTTTATATTTTTATTTAGAGATAGGGCCTCACTAAGTTGCTGAGGCTGGCTTTGAACTCGCAATCTTCCTGCCTCAGCCTCCGAAGCTCCTGGGATTACAGATGTGAGCCACCATTCCTGACTCAGTAGCCCCATTTTATAAGTGAGGAAACTGAGACTGAGATAGGTGAGCCCAAGGCCACTCTGTAGGTCAGGTGGCAGGGCCAGGCCCCTACACCTCCAGTCTTTCAGGAAGAAACCTGGTGACTTTAGAGGTAGGGGCCTTCTAAAGACCTACCTCCTGGCTTAGCTTTCACTCTGTGTGTGACCTCGGGTAAAGTAACTCAGCTTTTCTGAAAGGTGACAGGAGGATGATGAGAGTCTCAGCTGTCAGTGGTCATGAGAACTGACCAATGGGGTGATGGCGGGAGAAGGAGGAATCCTGCTTCCCTACCTCTCCTTTCCCTCCTTCCCAGGTGTGCTTGAGGATCTGATGGAAGCATGAACAGGAATGGGTGGCTCAGAGAGGTACAAGGGCCAGGTCCTGTGGTTTCTCCTGTCTTGTTCTGCATCGGGCTAGAATCCTCTCCCAGGCACCATGGAGAGGAGAGCCACCTAACTGCTAATTTCTTACACCCAGGATAGAGCAGGTATTCCCATCCTATAGACAGAGGAGGAAACCAAGGCTTGGGTGAATCCTTGCCCATGCCCACACATGTTGTTGCAGGAGACTGAGCCCAGGATCTGGGTAGGATCCCCAGCCCCTTCCTTGGACAAAGGATGGGTGCTGTGATGAGGGCTGGCTTTGACACCCAGTAGTTGGTTCTTACCAGGCAAGGCCATGACAACTTCTTGGGAAACTGGAACAGAGACACAGAGACTGACATTCTGTAAGAAATGCTGTATGTGTGTGTGTGTGTGTGTGTGAGTGTGTGTGATGGGAAAAGATGGCAGCCTGAACTTTGGCCCATGTTCCTTCCAGAGGAAGGAATGGAGTCCAACAAGATTTGAGAGGTCATGTACCTGTTTTGCTCTGTCCATGTGGTCCTGCCATGTGCCTAGGTGACTTGCTCCTCAGGACTCCCTCTTCCCTTCCATATACCTGTGGGCTGGCAGAATTCCCAGCCCACAGAGCAGCCAAGGCCCCAGAGCCTGATCTTCCTGAGAGAGTCAGAATGCATTAGTGAAAGGGCCTATTCTTACAAATCGTGTTGAAGGGTGATGGCTAAGGTTGGAAATAACTCAAGTGAGGGTTGTGGCAGGTTGACCTTCTTGCAGAGAGCTTAGCTACTAAACTGTGTGACCCTGAACAAGTCACCTTTCCTCTCTGGCTTCAATTCCATTATCTTTAGAGGGGACTATTAATAGGCTTATAGAGATCAGCCCAAAGGGAAGTTCTAGCCTGGTGCCTGGATCAGAGTGAGCACTCCATAGATTACTGTTATGATTTTGTATAATTTTGTTATGAACAGGATGTAATTTGAAGTGCGACAGGGAAGGTTACTTAGCTTCTGTGTGAAATCTAAGACTCTCAGAAGCTTACTTCAAACCATGTCATCTAACTTCCCATTGGGACATATAGGGTGGGGAGACTGAGGTCCCAAGAGGCAAAGTGACTTCCTGGCAATAGATGCCGGTAGAACATCATCCATTGCTCTGCCCATACTGCAATCACTTACCAAGCACCCACAGTGTGCCAGGCCCTGTGCTAGGACTGACAAAGCTGATCAGTCTCCATGGAGTTCCTTAGTGATGGAAAGTTCGAGAAGGTACTCCAGGTGGAAGGAACTGCCTGAGCAAAGGTGCAAGGTAACAAACCTGCTGTGACCACAGCCGCACCTAGAAAACCAAGAGGCCAGCCTGAGGGCCTGAAGCACAGTCACAAGGGACTGGTTATTGCTGGCAGGTACCAGTGACCAGTGGGGGAATAATTCTCTCAGTGGCCTTGGATGTCATGCAAAGGCCTAGGCGGATGCTGAAGATAATTGGAAAGAAATCCATGGAAAAGGGGTTTTCCAGGCAGAAACTGGAAGTAAGGAGATCTGGAGGAAGGGTGAGGAGTCAGTAAGAGCAAGGGCCTGGAGGTAAAGGTCAGTGTCACAGGCACCTTAAATGAGTGAATAATGAATGCATGGCCATTATTATTCGTGGCCAACCTTATGCTTCCTGGGTCTTGTGGCACCAACAGACTAGGGGCTAGAGTGCCCAGTGCCACAGGTAGTGTCCATGCCCAGTGCAGGGTTAGAAACTCAGCCTGATACCACCACCTACCCACATGCCTAGCTTCCCTATCCAAAGAAAGTGCCAGAGGACGATTACACCTACTCCAGGAGCATGAAATTTGCCCACATGAAAGAGCACACATGGGTATAAGTCCAGGGAGCCTTTTCCATAGTTTCTGCCCTTCTGACCTTTGCTTAGAGAGCTTGACTGGTTCCACCCTTAATGATGGGCTGCTGGGACTCTGGCCTGCAGACCCATGGGTGACTCATAGGGAAGGGTATGAGTGTGTGTTGGGAATTCCTGGGCCACTTTGAAGACCCTTTCTTCCCCTCACTGTCAGTTCTAGAAGCGTGCTTATGGGTCTCTGGGCTCCCAGGTGCCATTGTTCTGGCAGTTGAGCTAAGATCCTGTATATCCTTTTCTTTCCTTAGTGCAGGGTCATCCCCTTGAGTACCAACCATGTCCTCTCTTCTTTCTTTTCTTTTTGTACCAGAGACTGAATCCAGGGACACTTAATCACTGAGCCACATTCCCAGCCCTTTTAAATATTTTATTTAGAGACAGGGTCTCACTGATTTGCTTGGGGCCTCGATAAGTTGCTGAGGCTGGCTTTGAACTGGCAATCCTCCCCCTGCCTCAGCCTCCTGAATTACTGGGATTACAGGTATACACCACCATGCCCGGCAATGTCCTCTCTTATTGATCATAGCGGCCACACACATGGCCTTCACCCTGTGTCAGCCAGGTATGCAGTAGTTGCTAAGTGCAGACCAGTTTTACCATGGTAGTACTGCTTTGCCCAGAGATAGCATTCAGACATATTTGTCTACCTTGACCCCATATTTATTACTCCTCCCTCACCACCGCCGGCGTCTCCATTTGGCAAAAGCCAGGGAGGGTCGTCTCCATGGAATCAAGCTAGATGGGGTTGGTATGGATCTTTGGGGCTGCCTCTATCCAGATGTGTGGGCAGGCCTTGCCCTGGAAGCCCCTCTAGGATCCAGAGACACCAGGGCCATGCCAGGGTAATCTGATACAGCAGGCAGGAATGTGTGCAGAAGAACAGGGGGCAGCAGTCTACGACTTGGGGCAGGCTCACCTGTGCTAACACCCTTGAGTGCTCATGAGTCCACAGGTATACATGAGATTCTTGCCCTCACCTGAGTCTGACTTCTGGGGTTCCCTCCTCTCTCGCTTCTTTAGAACGGGGAAGTATTTGGGGTGGGAAGTCACCACCACTTCCTTCATTGATACCCCGGCCATTGTTGAAGTGTAAGTGGGCATGGATACATATATGCCTGAATTCTTTTTTTTTTTTGTACTGGGGATTGCCCCAGGGGAACCTAAGGAACCTAATCACTGAGCCACATCCCAGCCCTTTATTTAGAGACAAGGTCTCAGTTGAGTTGCTTAAGGCCTCGCTAAATTACTGAGGCTGGCTTTCAACTCGAGATCCTCCTGCTTCAGCCTCCTGAGCTGCTGGGATTACAGGCCTGCACCACCATGCCTGACTATGCTTACATTCTTTGTGTGTGTGTGTGTGTGTGTGTGTGTTTGTTTGTATGTGTGTAGATGGGGGCAGGGTGAGAGGGCAAGAGGAGGGCTAGGTGCAAATAAGCAAGTATACATGGCCTCCAAGAAATGGCTCAGGCTCTGAAGCTGCCCTTGAGGTGACCTTGCTCCATACTACCCCATGGAAGTTGTCCCAGTCTCTTTCCACACAAGATCAAGGTTTATGCAGATGGGGGAGGAGGACAAGGCTGAAGAACCCACTGTGCTGCCCTGGCTCCTCCCACCTGCTCTACACTCTGTTCCACAGGCCCTGGAGTGTTTTCCACCTGTTCTCCTGGCTCTCCCAGGTTCCCAGAGCAGCTTCTGCCCCTGGGACCTGGACAAAGGGAGTCTGTGCAGATCATGGGCTCTTGAACCTTGGACCTTGCACTCAGAGGTTAGCCTCCGAGGAAAGGTCTCCTCCTCAAAGAAATCAACCTTTGTCCTCATCTGGCACTAGCCAGTTGGCATGAGGCTGCCCCAGGGCACTGTCTGGGTATCAAAATAAAACGTGAAAATTGCTGCCCCTGCCCAGGACTGCAGAGCTCTGTTGGAAGGTAATTATAGGTGGCCTGGGATGGCCAGCTGTGCCCACATGCCAGTGTTCAGCTGGCCCAGAGCCACAGGGTTGCAGGGAACCCTGTCCTGTCTTCTTCCTCTTGTTCTCTGCCCCAGGCCTTCAGGGTCAGAGCATCCCAAGCCCGCACTCTGGGGCCCTCCACCAGCCCATATGATCCACCCCAGTGCCTCACATGTGCAAAGCAAATGCTCTATCACTGAACTACAACCCCAGCCCTCTGGTTTTGTTTTCACTTTTTCTTTTGTTTGCATTACTGGGGATTGAACCCTGGGGCTTTTGCATTCTAGGCAAGCACTCTACCACTGAAATACATGCCCAGTCTCCCACTCTTTATTTTATTATTATTATTATTATTATTATTATTATTATTATTTGTACTGGGGATTGAACCCAGGAGCACTTAACCACTGAGCCACGTTCCCAGCCCTATTTTGAATTTTATTTAGAGCAGGGTCTCACTGAGTTGCTTAGGGCCTCGCTAAGTTGCTGAGACTGGCTTTGAACTCATAAGCCTCCTGCTTACAGCATGTGCCACTATGCCCAACTATTATTATTTTTTTGAGACACAGTCTCTCTAAATTGCTCAGGGTGAATTTCAACTTGCAAATCTCTTGCCTCAGCCTCCCAAGTAGCTGAGATTTCAGGTGTGTGTCACTGCACCCAGTGCCTACCGGTCCCTGTAGGGGTACCTTGGGAGTCTGGGTGGAAGAAGTGGGAAGAGTATGAGCTTGGTCTCAGGTTGGAATCCTAGTAACAACAGTGTCTCCAGACTGCACGTATCAAGCACTCGTCCTGAGCTAACACTCGACATTGAAATAATACTTAACATTGAGCTGACATTAATTCACAAACTACTCACATATCCCTTATGTTGTAGGTACCCTCATTAGTTCAGGAACAAGCATGAGACAGCTAAGAACTTGCCTAGTGGAGTGCAACAAGTGAGTGGCATGGAGATGGCTGTAGTAGGTGGGGAAGGACAGTGTTTCCCTTCCAGAGGCACATTCCCTGACCATGAAAGCTTTTACAGTTCTACCTGTGTGTCAGCAGATATATGTGTCTAGGGACAGACGACAGACTGGGAGAAACAAGGGTAGGCACATGCAGTGTGGCTGCATGTGACCTCTCAGCCAAGCTGCTTCCTCTGGTGTCTGCCCAGATTTTCTCAGCCTAGAGGAAGCTTCCCAACTTTCTGTCATTGCCTGCTTTGGTCCCTCCCCCAACAGCTTGGGAAGGGCAGGACTTTTTTTTTTTGTGTGTGTGTGTGCCCTGTGCAGTGTCTTGGACTCAGTAGAATTGCTTGAGTCTGGTCAGCATAGACCATATTCCTGTAGCACAAGGATGCACTGCCTAGCCCCTTGCCAAGATTTATCTCTGGAATTTGCTTTGGAAAACTTCTCGTCCCTGCTGATTAATGAAGACCAAGCTATGACTGCCTTTGTCCCTGAGATCAGGGTCTCAGTCCACACTGCCAGAAAGCTCTTACAGGCCTTTGACTTCTCACTTGCTGTCTGTCATTCTCTCTTATTCTCCCTGATTCTTTTCTGGCTCTTGCAAATGCAAGATGCAAAAGGCCATGTGTTCCTATTTCTCATCTCCAACTCATTGCTAACTCTAAATGACCTTGTTACTAATCAAGAATGAACCCACTACTGGACACAATGGCACACACCTGTAATCCCAGCAGCTCAGAAGGCTGAGGCAGGAGGATCACAAGTACAAAGCCAGCTTCAGCAACTTAGCAAGGCCCTAAGCAACTCAGTGAGACCCTGTCTCTAAATAAAATATTAAAAAGGGCTGGGGATGTGGCTCAGTGATAAAGCACTCCTGGGCTCAATCCCTGGTACCAAAACAAAAACAACACACACACACACACACACACACACACACACATACACACACACACAAATTTACCCACCCTTGTACCAAAAAAATAAAACCCAAACCCATTTACCCTCCCTGCCTTCTGCTGAGTATTGAGGCCAGGGTCAGGCTTCTTGTGCAAGCTGTCCTTGTCTTGTCCCACCTCACACTGCCTGTGTCCTGATTTCTTTGTCCTCGTTCTCAATGCCCTGACACAGGATGGGGAAAAGGCAGACAGGATCATCTGTCTTTTTGTCTCAGGTTCCAATGAGGCTGTGATAGCCTGGTTAGGGACACAGACACAAAGTGGCATGGTGCCTCTTGGACAGTTGTGTCAGAACACCTTCCACAGCCATCTCCATCTCTCCAACTGGGACCCTTACCCAAATGCAAGTCTTCACAGAGCTTCTCTGGGTTTTGGGGATCACAGGTCCCTTGTTCCAGACACCTGCTCCCAAGCTGCTTGGTGTGCATTCCTTCCCAGATTGAGGACCAGAGCCTGACTTCTCTTTTGCCTTTTCCAGTCATTCAAACATGTGGGTTAGCACCCTTTGGGTGCCAGAGACCATAGGAAGGGTCAAAGTTCTCCCTGAGCAGAAACAGAGCAATCCTGACTTAAGGAGCTTGATTGATATCTGCAGGGAGAAAAGGCATGTTCACAGATGTAATATATTTTTTAAAAAAAATATTTTTAGTTGTAGAAGGAAACAATACCTTTATTTTACTGATTTATTTTTATGTAGTGCTGAGGATCAAACCCAGTACCTCACACATGCTAGGCAAGCAGTCTACTGCTGAGCCACAACCCCAGCTCCCCAGATGTGTTCTTGAGAAAGTATTAGACTCGGATCACACAAGCCAAACTCAATCCCAGCCCTGCCACTTGGGCCTCATTTTCTTGCCTATAAAATAAAGATAAACACAGTAATACTTGCTTCCCAGATTTATTTCAGGATTCAATGCTACTCCATCCCTCACCGTTACTTGTTGAGCGCCTACTATACAAAGTTCTGCACATGGCTTCAGGGAGATGGTTGCTCTCTTGGAGCTGATAATCAGAGCAAGAACTGACAAGTTCCCAGGAATCAGAATAAGCCAGGAAACAACCACAGAGTGAGCAAAGTCCAGAGGGGGGAACCCCCAAGGATTGTGAGAGCCAGAGGGACCCCACCATCACCCAGGATATTAAAAAAAAAATTTTTTTTCCTACAAGAGATGACTCCTAAAAGAGGAGGAAGAAAGTTGTTCTAGGACTAAGCAAAGGCCAGGCAGTGAAGGTGGTGGGTAAGAGGGTGCCCATCTCTGGGACACAGCATTTGCTTAAAAAATACAAAGCAGGAGAGGCACCCAAACAGACTGTCCTAGGTGCTGGACGTGGGACAGATGAACTGGGTCTGGCCTGTCCAGGGAGCTGCATTATTTATTGTCCTGCCTATAAAATATTTACACAGGCTTCCTGATGATTTATAGTGTTTGCTTTCCTACCTCCGGGCTCTTGGTAGGTAAACCATGTGCCCTGCAGCTCACCCTTGAGAGCAGTCCTGGGGCATTGGCGCCAAGTTTCTAACTGGGCCAGAAGGAGGGCTCGGGTCCAGCAGGCCAGGCTGTTGAACAGCTCTGAGCTCTTTTAACAAGGTGAGAATGGCACAGACATGAAGCCCCCAGCCTAGAGACCCTGGGGAGAGCCAGGAATCCAGGAGTGGATGGAAGAGGCCCTGACAGAGGTCAGGCAGTGGGGAAAGGCCCACACCAGGGCAGAGGCAGAAGCAACGGTGTACCTGTACTCCCTCGCTCTGTGACCTTGGCCAGTGTGCTAGACTTCTCTCGTCCTGTTTTCTCACTGGTAAAATGGGGCTAACAATAGCCCAGTGTTTTGAAGAGTGAACTGAGATCACACAGCACAGGGGATCAGCTTAGTCACAGGCAGCTTGAAATTCCTGCAGGTTTAATGAAATGTCTTCTAAGTGTAGGGCAACCCATCAGTTGAAGCACACCCCAATTCTTCCAGTGATTTTAAAGTGATATTTGTTGGACTGGGGTGGGCTTAGTGGTAGAGCACTTCCTTAGCACATGTGAGGCCCTGGGTTTGATCCCCAGCACCACCACCACAACAAAAGAGAGTTTTGTTTTTGTTTTTTTTGCAATACTGGGGATGCTAGGCAAGCACTGAGCTACATCCATAGCCCTTTTTATTTTATTTTGAGATGTGATCCTGGGAAGTTACCAGACTGGCCTCCAACTTGCTGTCTTGCCTCAGCCTCCCTAGCAACTGAGATTACAGGTGTGAACCACTACACCCAGCTTCCGAAGGTGTTCAAATTTGGGAATGGGTGCATTTAAGCTGCTTGGACCAGGAACCAAGAGCCCCCAAAGACCTTAGAAGGGCCTGATCTCAATTCCTTCCCATACAAGAGAGACAGAACAGAGGTCTGGAATCTTTCTAGAAGTTTCCCAGTCTCCTCTTCCTTTCTGGAAATAAAGAAAGGAGGAACTTCAACAGTGGGAGGGAGGTGGCTCAAGTGGACCCCTGCCCAGGTCTAGGGGTATTTCCTATTCCTCTGAGAAGAAAAGACTCTTCTGTCCAAGCAGAAGATGGAAGCCTGGGCAGCTGGAATCACGGGCCTGAGGATGGGGGCCTGGGTCCCAGGTCATGGGCTCACAGAGACTAGGGAGAGGTGGGTTCTAGCCTGGAGCAGCAGGATGGAAAAGACATTAGGTGGACAGGGATGGTAAGGTCTTTAGATTCTTTTTTTAATAACTTTATTTTATTTGTTTATTTTTTTATGTGGTGCTGGGGATTGAACCTAGTGCCTCACAAATGCTAGGAAAGGTCTTTAGATTCTTGAGAGGAGCTTCCATAAAGTCCTGGCCTGGATGTAATGAGAAATCAGTCCACATACCCAGGGTCTTCTTCCAGAGCCCTTTGTACCAGCCTGACCAACACGCCTCCCCCAGCCCCCATTGAACCTGACTGACACATCCCTCCCAGCACCTCCTCCCCAAACATTAAGGCCAGAGAGAGGAGGAATCAAAAGGCCACCGAGGATCAGAGCAGGACAGAAATCATGTCCTTGCTCTAAGAATCCTAGATCTGTGGGCGTTTAGATAGAAAGGGTTCTCAGAGACCATCCTGTCCAATCCCCTGCTGTGGTATACAAAAGGGGAATGTACCCATCATTGGTCTTGAATCTTTCCTCATCCTTCTTGGCTCAGATCTTTCTCTATCACAGAGGGCCCAACTCTTTTTTTTTTTTTTTTTTTCAGGCTGTATCCCCATTCATCTATATAGTTTGTTTTGGTCTGTGAGGGACACTGGTGAAAAATGGAGGAAGACAGAAAGAAAAACACCTTAGGCAATGTTTCCAGCTGTGACTGCATTTCCTCTGTGGCCTTAGTACTCACTCCCACAGAGTAATGAGGTTCTAGCTTCTACTGGATGACCCAAGTATCAGTCAGTCATACTTGAGCAAGAATCAGTTGATGAGGCTCATTAAGTTCCCGGCATTCCCAGACAGACTTCCACAAAGGAGAGGAAAGTTGGAAATAATGGTCAGCTCAAAGTTAAGGCAAAGAAAGCATATCTCCAAAGGGAAGTGGGCTGAGGAACGCAAGGCTAGACTGCCGCAGGCAGGACACGGGCCCTCACCTCTCTGGAATTCAGGATCTAGTAGGAAAAGAGAAGCCATTCTAGGTATTTCAAATAGAAGGAGTTGAATGTAGGGAACTGTTATTCAAGCCATAGAAAAGTGGAAAAGCTATACGGGGAATTGGAAAGGCAGCTAGAAAGTAGCACCAGAGGAAGCACTGCCATCCCCAGGCTAAAGGGACAAAGAGGAAGGAGTAGTTTACATGAGCCACCCCTAGAGTTCACAGCCTGGTGGATATTCCCCACTGTGTTTCTCAACCATGTGTTTGCAGCAGGAACTTCCCCACTGAGCACACACTTCTCTCCCAGCAGCTCTGGGGGGTGCAGCTGGAAGAACCTTGCTGCTTCTCTTGCTGACTTGTCCCTGAGCTGGAAGGGTTGGGGCCTACTTGTTGCCCCTCTACCCCTACAGATCTGTGGACTTTCAGATACTAAGGCTCTTCAGGGACCATCGGATCCAATCTTGTGCTGTACACAGAAGGGGAATGTATCTACCCTGGGTCTGTAGGCCTCAAGTCATTCCCCATGATTCAAGAGAGTCAGGGGCCTGCTAAGCCCCAACATCGGGGCCTCCAGGAAGACAGCTGAGAACGAAGGCCCCCTAAACAATGCCCCAGAAATTTGAAGTATTCATCCCACTGTCTGGACTCCAAACAGCAACTGCCCTTCAGGATCTTGAGGTCTTTACAGAGCATCTAGTGTGTGCTAGGCACCATTAGGATGTCTTGGTCTTACTTGACCCCAGAACCTGTTAGATGGATGTTATTACATAACTCCATTTAACAGCTAGAGAAACAAGGCTTGGAAGGATCAAGACACTTGTTCAGGGTACCTACACTAAGAGGGAGCTGTACTATTTTGATTTTTTTTTCTCTCTCACAGTCCTGAAGTACAGACATGGAGAGCCCTTGATATTTGACATTTCAGCATCTGGAGTCAAGTATTTGAGAGCAACTTTGAAGATTAGGGATTTTCTGTCATTTGTCGCATTGTTGAGGCAAGAATTTTTAGCCCTTGGTTGGTTAAGACTGGTTTTGGAGGAAGTCACTGATTTTGAGGATTAAATGAGGCAAGGCAGGCTGAGCTCTTAGCTAGCTCCCTTTGGGAAGGCAGGGGGACTGTCAGGTTCTGGATCAGGTTACCGGAGCCCTACTATAGTCATGTGACCTTGAGCGAATTCCTTTACCTCCTTAGCTGTAAGATGAGATCCACAAGCCTGACCTTGAAGGGTTCTTGTGCAGACTGGGATCATGCATGTATAGGTCCTCATGCTCCTGGCCCATAGTAAGGACTATAGGACAAGGATGCTGACTGGGGCCCTTGTAAATGGAGACATGATTTCAGGCTTTCTGGCAGGTCTGAGTTAGAGTGAGACATGACAGTCAGACACACAGGTGGGGCTGCGGTGTATGCTCAGGATTTTGGTCTTGGGGGCACAAAGGCCTTAATGCTCCTTCCTGGTGGTATAACCATTGTGCAAAACACTTTAGCAGGACCTCATTTTCCTTATTTGTAAAATGGGTGCGACCCTAATGCCTATTTCCTAAGGTATGTTGAGATTAAATGTAGTAATGCTTGTGAAGCACCTGGAATGAGTTTAACTATATTATTTAACATCAGTGGTCACTGTGATTTTTGTGAAGGCTAGATTAGTGCATGAGTGGCGGTTGACAGATAGCTCCTCCCACACTTAACAGGGATTCCTGGGCCAGCAGCCTCAGGCTCACTTGCTTCTCAGCTCTGGTCCTCACCAGGATTCCTCTAGTACTTACAGGAGGGAGGTTTTTCTCCATCATTTCCCATCAGAGCTGGACCAGGGATGTGGCCAAGGCCTTTTGACCTGTGGCACTGCTACCTGCTCCACCCACTCCAAGGTCAGTTAGGAAATGGGTCTGAATACCCTGTTAGGAGGATTTGGCTCCTGCCTGGCCTCAGCTCCAATGTCACTCTGTAGAGGTCTCCCTGACTGGCCCTCTTCTGCCCAGCTAATGTGATTCAGGATGGCATCACTCTGTCTTCTTGATTTTGAGACACTTATCTGGGACTTGGAATTATCTTATCAGCTTGGTTATTGGTTTACTGTCTACCTCCCTACCCCAGAAGGAAAGCTCCTTAAGGCAGGGTCCCTGTCTGTGTCTATAGGCCTATTTTGATGTCCAGCACATGAGGCATTCATAAATACTTGCTGAATGAATGAATGAGGAGCAGGGAGGCAAAGATGTATGTCACCAGGAAGCCCAAGACCACTGGAAAAGAACCCAGGAACCCTAGGCTAGGATTCCAAGCTAGCTCTTCCTCAACAGCTGTGTGACCCTAGCCCTCAGTCTCCCCATTGACATCATGAGGTCTTTGGGGAGATGGATTTTAAGAGCCTTCGGGTTCCAACATTCTATGCCTCTGAGAAGTCCCTCCCAAGTTGCAACTTTTGGACGTCTACTAGGCCATTGCATAGCAGGGAGTCTCCATGACAAATATAAGCAGGTCTATTTTGAAATATTTTCTCAGATTGGTTGTGTTGAGTCTGAGTGACTAAGCCCAGAGAATTCTCTCTTCCCTTGGGGCCTCCTCCCCTTGCATGTGACTTGAAGCATACACACTCACACTGTATAACAACACATGTTCAGACACACACACAAGTTCAGGCACACTCACATAATCTGTACTCATGCACTGTTACACTTGCACGTACTTACTTGCATGTACTCACTGACATAAGTTCATATATATATCATACAACATAGGTGAACACACAGGCATACATACTCACACACATTCTCACACACACACAAAACTCACACATACACCCTCACACATGAATACACACCATGATCATGAACATGGACATAAAATCACACACATTTTCACTCCTCCAGGCTCACAGGTCAATTTATGCACCATTGTATACACAGTCACTGGCACCCACTCACACTCACATGATGCTTATGAAGGCACACACTCAAATATGCACAAGCTCACATACTTTCACTTCACATGCAAATGCACTGACAGTCTTTCACACAAGTGTTCACATGCTCAGTCTGCATGCACACACTCATATAGGCACATACTCTCACGCACGTTCACACATACCAACACACACATATATTTCTACATTTATTGTTCATTTACTGTTCATGCAATCATGCACAAACTCATTCAGTCACACACACACACACACACACACACACACACACACACACACAGAGCACCTCTTCTATTGCATAAGCCCAACCCCCATCCATCAGCAGCCTGCCCCTCCGCAGCTGCCTGTCTGATGCAGCTCCTTTTTCCCTCTTGGTTCTATTTATTTTTCTTAGCCATGATGAGCATATTTGGAGTAGGATCTATTTTCACCCTATCTGGAAACATATTTCCCCTTGGCCATGAGCTCAGCAGGTCAGTGAGAAGGCTCCTAGCTGCCATCAAGTAGGCTGGGAGGGCTGAGGCCAAGCCAGGATGGAAACCAGAAAGCCACAGAGGCAGGAGGACTTCCCAAGATGGCCTGGCAGCCTCCACCTGGGGCGCTAACCTTGGCATCCTTTCTGGGTAATGCTATATTCTGGGCAGCTGCTCTTCACAGAGGCAGTGATGGCTACAAGAGTTAGCCCTTGGCCTTCTTTTTTTTCGTACGGGGGATCAAACTCAGGGGTGTTTTACCACCAAGCTACAGATCAAGTCCTTTATTTTTTATTTTATTTTGAGACAGGGTCTCAAATTGCTGAGGCTGCCTCAAATTTGAGAACCTCCTCCTCAGCCTCCTGAGTCACTGGGATTACAGGTGTGCATCACAGCGCCCAGCTTGGCCTTCCTCTTTGCTTATTTCATCAGACCCGAGGATTCTCCTGCCTTCTTTCCACCTCTGTTTTCTGTAGGGCTGTAATAGGGACTTTATAGATAATTTCATCCTTTTTAGCTTTTAGGTAACAAAAAATTTCTGTTTTAATAAACATTTTCTTGTCCTATGTACATGAAACCCTCTGCAAGCATCATCTCATTTTGGTTCCATAACCACCTGGACAGGTTGTGCCATTTTTCTTTACAGATATGAAAACTGAGGCCCAGAGAGGCCAAGGACATTCATAAGGTACTCAGCAGTTGGGGCAGTGCAGGGTCCTTCTGTCTTCCTATTGCCCAGGCCCCAGAAGCCCCACTGTCTCTTGCATTCACCCTACAGACCTGCCTGGAGATGACGGGGGGGGGGGTGGCTGACAGGGTGTTGGTGGGTTTAAACTGAGACTTGAGGGCACATATTTAGAGGGTGCCTGCCCTGTTGGTGGTCTACAGTGATATAGGTAGGCCTCAGGGAGAGTGGATTGCACAGATAGAGCCTCTGAAAACTGAGGCCCTTGTCTGGTCTGTACCTTCACCCTTTTTTGAGCCATGTTCCTTGCCATGTGACAGCCCTGGGAGGCAAAGCAGGGCAGGCCTTCATGCTCCAAGCAGAGTCCCTGGCTTTGTGTACCTCTTCCCATTCCCCAATGGCATGCAATAGGGGCTCATTAAATGTTAGCTAAAATCAAAAGAATTTTAAATAGGCTAAAGATTTAAATAGACATGTCTCAAAAAGTATATACAAATAGCCAATGAGCATATGAAGAGATGCACAATATCACTAATCATCAGGGAAATGCACATCAAAATCTTGCTTCATACCCACTAGGATGTCTACGATCAAAAAGATAGAAGATTTGAAGAATGTGAAGAAATTGGACCCCTTACACATTGTGAGTGGGAATTTAAAATGGTTTAGCCACTGTGGAAAACAGACTGGCATTTCCTCAAATAGTTTCACATCAGCTGGGTGTGGGAGCACCTGCCTGTAACCCAAGCTACTCGGGACACTGAGGCAGGAGGATTATAAATTCAAGGCCAGTCTCAGCAATATAGCAAGACCTTGTCTCAAAATAAAAAATAAAAAGGGCTAGGGATGTGGCTCAGTAGGAAAGCATCCCTGGGTTCAGTCCCCAGTACCACACACACACACACACACACACACACACACACACACACACACACACACGGTTTCATATACTTATCACAAAACCAAGCAATTCCACTCTAAAGAAATGAAACCGGGCTGGGGTTTTGGCTCAGTGGTAGAGCATTCACCTAGCATGCATGAGGCACTGAGTTTGATCCTCAGCACCACATAAATGTAAAGATATTGTGTCCACCTAAAGCTAAAAAATAAACATTAAAAAAAAAGAATTGAGGGGCTGGGGATGTGGCTCAAGCGGTAGCGCGCTCGCCTGGCGTGCGTGCGGCCCGGGTTCGATCCTCAGCACCACATACAAACGAAGATGTTGTGTCCGCCGAGAACTAAGAAAAAATAAATAAATGTTAAAAATTCTCTCTCTCTCTCTCTGTCCCCCTCTCTCTCACTCTCTCTTTAAATAAATAAATAAATAATAAAATTAAAAAAAAGAATTGAAAACACCCGTCCACACTAAAACCTGTACATAAATATTCATAGCTGTATTATTCATAAAAGTCACAAAGTGGAAATAACTCAAATGTCCCACCAATTGATGAACAAATAAACAAAATGCGGCACGCCCATACAATAGACTATTATTCAGCCATATAAGGAATGAAGTACATATCTCAACACAGACCCACAAAACAACATGCTAAGTGAAAGAATCCAGATGGAAAAGACCTCATTCTGTTGATAGGAAATGTCTAGAACAGGCAAACCAAAAGCCTTACAAAGTAGATTAATGATGCCAGAAGCTGGGGAGAAGGGCAATCAGGGAATGATTGATAATGAGTATAGGGTTTCTTTAGCAGGTGTTGAAAATGTTCTAGAATTAGATAGTAGTGATGTCTGCTCAACTTTTAAAAGGGTACATTTATAGTACAGAATTATATCTTAACATAATATTTAAATGACCCTGATGAAGGAGAAGGAAGACCAGTTAAAAGACTCTCTACAAGGTTGAAATGTGAAGATCCAAAAACATTGGGATTACACATTTTGTTTGCTTTTTGGTACCAGAATTGAACCCAGGATATGCTCAACCACTGAGCCACATCCCCAGACCTTTTTTTTTTTTTTTTTTTTAAAGCAGGGTCTTGCTAAGTTGCTGAGAGTGGTTTGAACCTGCATTCCTCCTGCTTTAGCCTCCTGAGTTGCTGGGATTACAGGTGTGCCCCCACCACACCCAGCTTGTTTATTTGTTTGAGAGTGTCTCACTATATTACCCAGACTGGACTTGAACTCATAATTCACCTGCCTCAGCCTTCCAAGTAACTGAGATTGATGGGAATGAGCCACCATGCCCAGCCCTAAAATATTAAAAGCTTTTCCAAGGTCACAGGGAGAAGTGATGTCAACACTGTTGGTATAAGTACAATGACAATGAACTCATAGCTTCTATTTGTTGAACATGTTTGTTCTACGTGTCTAGCAGTGTGGAAGCTTCTAGATGCAGGATCTCATTTAATTCTCACCCTATCCCATGTGGCAGGTCTTTTTGTCTCCATTTTACACAGGAGGAAATGGGTTCAGCGAGGTGAAGTGACTTTCCCAAGAAATATTTAAGTTTAAATCAATCCATCTCTAAATGGTAGCAAATGTGGTTCTATGTTTTTGTTTGTTAATATGGCAACCTGCACCCTCCATGTAAGGACAGAAAAGCAAGTTGGTGGTGCTGTTGTGAATGTTAGGTTGCCAGGGCCCAGGGAGGGGTGCTCTGGTCCCCAATTCCACACTGGTCCACAGGATGGGGCCCCAGTCCTCTTTCAGGGTATATGCTTATGAGAAGATTTCAAGAAACTGACCCAGGAAAGTCTGATGCCACTCTCCACACAAGATTGGTTTTTGTTGTTGTTGTTATTGTTTGTTTTTATAATGCAATCTCCCTTTTAAAAATATTTTTTGGTTGTCAGTGGACCTTTATTTAATTTATTTATTTTTATGTGGTTCTGAGAATCGAACTCAGTGTCTCCATATGTGCTAAGCAATTGCTTAACAACTGAACTACAACTCCAGCCCTAGACTGTTGTTTTAAGGGGCAAGAAACACAACACTCAGGCTGGGGACCTCAGCTGGCTCTGGCTCAAATTCTTTGTCTTTTCAAATAAACAATGGCTGCCTCGTTTCACCTCTGTGTGACCTTTCCATGCGAGTTGCCCTGGGCCCCTAGAGATAGGCCTCAGGGACAGTTCCTCTCCACCTAGCATAAGAGAAGGCCTGGGTGTCTGTGCTGGAGCCAGGCCAGCCTTTAATGTACCAGGGACATTTCCTCAACAGAAGCTTTTAGAACTGCTGAGAAGCAGCTTATAGGAAATAGTAAAAAGGGGTCTCGGAAGTCCCACAGCCGGGGTGGGGTCAATCCCTGCTCTTCTGGTTTCACTCCAGCAAGTCACTTCACCTCTCTGAGCCTCAGTTTCTTTGTTACATGGAGATAATCACTCTTAAGATTATTATATATTGTTCAACCAGAGAAATGAAAAATTGTGCTCCGTTTATGTACGATGAATTGAAGAACATTCTGCTGTCATCTATAACTGATTAGATCAAATAAAAAATATTAAAAAATTAGTAAAAGAAATAATAAAGATCAGATCATAAATAAATAAAATTGAAATTTAAAAACAATGCAAAACATCAATGAAAAAAATTGTTATATGTTATTATAAACCCATCCCTTAAGATTGATTGGGGGGGCTGGGGATGTGGCTCAAGAGGTAGCGCACTAGCCTGGCATGCGTGCGGCCCGGGTTCGATCCTCAGCACCACTTACAAACAAAGATGTTGTGTCCGCCGAGAACTAAAAAATAAAATATTAAAAAATTCTCTCTCTCTCTCTCTCTTTAGAAAAAAAAAAAAGATTGATGGGGGGATTCATTGAGGTGATGCACAGAATCTGGGGACCTGACTCAGAGTGAAGACTATAATATTGACCATTATTACAGCTACAGGGGCCATGAACTCATAATCAGAAAATCTGAAGCTCACCCCAGAGTGCTGCACTTTTTTTTTTTTTTTTGGTGATACTAGGGACTAAACCCAGAGGCTCTTTACTATCAAGCTACATCCCCAGCCCTTTTAATTTTTTTGTTTGTTTGTTTGTTTTGTTTTGAGACAAGACCTTGCTAAATTGCCCAGGCTGGCCTCGAACTTGCAATCCTCCTGCCTCAGCCTCCAGAGTCTCTGAGACAACAGGACCAAGACATCTGGCTCAGCACACATTTTGTATACTTGCAGGCATGTACACTTCCATACCTCCACATGCTGCATGCCCATGACCTTGCATTCATGCTTTCACATCCATCCATCCATATAAATTCACGAGCATGTCTATCTATATTCATGTACATATGTACCTACTCAGATTTGATCTTAAGGCAGACTCTGGCAAATAGGCCTGCACACACATGCAAATATACACTTGCCTTCCCCCCCAAACACATGAATGCATGCACCTGGATTTGTATTTATTCACATGTATTTATCCAGCCCCATGGACTTGCTGATCTCAGGATCATCAGCTCAGTACTGGCTACGGACTGGTGGGTGGAAGAACTTCTGAGTCCCAGGGCAGCCACAGCCAATTCCTTTGGTCCTCCCACAGGCTCGGCCAGTTCCCTTCTCCAAGCTTCACTGCACCTGTTCTCTCTGCCCAGCGTGTCCCTCTGTTTGGCTAAACCCTCTGGCCCTTCAAGGTTCACCTGAAAACATCCCCTGCAGGAAAGTTTCCCTAATGCCCTGGCCAGAAAGATCTGTTCCCTAACTCCCAAGCGCCCCTAACCTGTTTTTGCCACCTCAGCCTGCCTGGTATCATTCCATGTTCTCCCCAAGAAGGACCCTGAGCTCTGAGAGGACAGTGATTGTAACTTACTCGCTCTTGTGTTCCCTTCCAATGCCAAGCACAGAGTGCTGGCTCTGGAATAGGAGGCTGAACTGAATGAACTGTGCTGATATGCTGGCATTGAAAGTTACTCTCGTCCGTTTGCACAGATCAATGCCCAGGGGTCTAAGAAAAACCAGGACCCTGTGGCTGCTCTCTCAGGGACTTACTCTATCTCATGGGCAGATCTGGGGCCCAGGGGCTGCCCTGTACACCCTTTCTGGCATAGAACTCTCTCAAAACCTTTATTTGGGAACCACCTCCAGGTCTTGTTCCCCTGACCACAGGTTCTCAGAGTAAGACCCATTAAAGGCTGGACAAGCCTGGGGGTAGATCTCATAACTCACTTTACCTGCTTTGAGCAGACAGACACTTCCAGCCCACGGAAAAATGCAGCTTTTCCAAGGTGCCTGGAGATCTGCCCTTAGGGAGTGCTTTCCAGTGCCTGATTTGCTGTAACAGAACCAGCCAGGGTGCTGGCCAATGAAGATTCCTAGGCCCATCCCAGCTTTCCTGAATCAGAACTAAGGTGGAGCCCAGGAATTAGCAGTAACAATAAACCTTCAGGGTTAGTCCTAGTTAGAACTAAAAGCCACACTACTGAGTTCAAATTTTGGCATTGTCATTCACTAGCCTTTAAGCAAGTCCCTTAACCTTGCTGAGCCTCAGTTTTCTGGTCTGTAAAACGGGGATGACAACAGTATCTATCTTGTTGGGTTGCTATTGGAGTTAAATGAGATCGCCAAAGTGAGATGTCCAGCACAGTGTACAGTCCAGGTAGGTTCAACAAGTGTGGAATATTAGTATCACAGCCTTATGCCCTGGGACTTTTGAATGGAAGGCAGAGTCTTGAGGTTCTACATTGGGAAGGGGCCCCATTGGAGGTCCTCAGGATAACAGGAAGACCTGATGTGGCAGAGCACTTGCCCAGAGTGCCACGCCACCTAGTGGCTGGTGTGGGACCATGCCAAGCTTTTCTGCCACCTCGAAGCTGAGGTCAACCGCCCAGCTTGCTGTAGCTTCCACTCTGCCTCCTGCCCAGTGGCAGCCTCTTCCTTGCCCCACTGTCCTGGGAGCCTAACTAGCTTGGCATCCACCCTGGCACTCCCCTCCAGGTTTATAATCAAATAGGTGACTCAGATCAGCTTTCCTAGCAGGGAAACCACGTGGCACAGAGGCAACAGACAGGGAGAAGCTTGGGGAAAATAGCTCTTTCAATGACTACCAATTACAGTCTGATATTCTCAAGGGGTCACTTGCTCCTCAAACTAGGGAAAGGACCTTTATTACTTCCTTTCCTGATCCTTCATCACTCATTCATTTCAGTGAATGAATTCCAATACACTCATGAATTCATTGACTTATTCAATATTGAAATGTTTTCCAAATACCATGTGCTCAGGTTCAGGGATGATCACCAGGGATTGATGTGAATATTTTCTGTAAAAGGTCAGCTAGTAAATATTTTCAGTTTTTTGAGTCAATCTCTTCAGCTTTTCTAGCAAGAAAATAGTTGTCGATAACATGCAAACAAGAGGTAGGTGTGGCTGTGTTCCAGTAAACATTTTTTTTGTAGACATTGAACTTTGAATTTTATATAATTTTCAATGGTCATAAAGTATTCTTTTTTTAAAGGAAGGGATAGTGTCTTTTATTTTTTCCACATTTTTATTGGTGCATTATAATTGTATTGATGGGAATTGTTACATATTTGTACATGTACACAATATGATAATGTAACTTGGCCAGTATCACTCCTCAGTACTTTCCCCTCCCTCCCAATCTCCCATTTCTTGCCCATTTTGCTCTTCTGATCTCCCTTTGATTTTTTTTCCCTTTGATTTTTTAGGAGATCCTCCCCCAACTTTCTTTTCCTTTTACCTCTCTAGATTCTTCATGTAAAGAAAACACACAACCCTTCACCTTCTGAGTTTGACTTATTTTGCCTACCATCATGGTCTCTAGTTCCATCCATTTCCCTGCAAATGCCATGATTTCATTTTTCTTTATGGATGAATAAAATTTCATTGTGTATACCACATTTTCTTTATTCATTCCTCCTTTGATGTACACCTAGCATGGTTCCATGGTTTGGCTATTGCGAATTGTGCTGCTGTCAACATGAGTATACATATATCCGTGTAGTAACATGACTTTAATTTTTCAGGATAAATACCAAGGAATGGTATTGCTGGGTCATAAGGTGGTTCCATGCCTAGTCTTTTGTCTTAAAGTATTTTTTTTTACTTTTTTCCAACCATTTACAAATGTAAAAACTATTGTTAGCTGACATGCTAAAGAAAACAGGCAACAGCAAATGGGCCATAGTTTGTCACTCTAAGCTGCAGCATCCTCTGCACATAAGACCAGGTGTGGGCTGCACCCAGTTTGTGCCAATATAGAGTCCAGGCCTCTGGAGCCTCCCAGGGAGGAGGGAGTTGAGCCCTCAAGCCCATCACAGCTTAACCATTGCAGCCTTCCTAAACTTTATCCTCTCCATGCCACATCTGTTAATCTGGGGGCTATTAGATCTCCTTTAGGACCAGAAGCTTTCTATGACGGCAGGAATATTACTGTTGAAGCACTTGGAATCAGAAAGGACCTGGGTGCTTGACCATTTCTTAGCTGAATGGTCTCAGGTAAGTTGCATAACGTCCCTGTGCCTCAGTTCCCTCATCTGTAGCACCTCTCAGGTTGTTGAGAGGAGATATGTGTGTACAGTGCCCAAACAAAGCCTGATGTTGAGTCAGTGGTTAGTGCTTGTGGACTTTCCTCACAGTTCCTTCTCCACTCATCCCAGAATCCAGCAGCATGGCTCTGAGCCCAAAGTGCCTACGCAGCCCTTCCTTCCTTGCCAAATCTCAATTTCCAAAATATAAGAACAAGGTCCCTGATGTTTTGCCCAGGAGTCCTCAACATCTGTACTCTAGGCTCCTGAGAGACATAGTCTTTGGATTTAGCTTAGACTATTTCCCTCTGGCTTCTTTGCCTCCAGCAAAATGATCCCTAAACCATCCCTCAAGGATACCCAGTCTTTGGAGTGTGTACACATGAAGAGCTCTTGCCTGGTTCTGTTCCAAGGATGAGTTGTGAAGGAGGAGGCTACCTGGCTGGGGATAAAGGGAAGAGGAGCCCATTTCATACACCAGGCTGTAGTCCAGGAGTGGTCAGGCTGCCCAGATCAAGATCTTGAGCATCTCAGCCACTGCAACATATACTTTAACCCTCCAGAGCTTTCTCTACTCTCCAGATATATACTTCTCTTCTAGGCAGGTGCCCAGCTTGCAGTCCTGTTTCCTTCCCTCCAAGAACCTGTTACCTTATCTGGTTTCATTATTTCAGAGCACTTATACCTATGTGAAATTTTATAATTTCTTCTTAGATTTATTTTAAGTCTCGCTTCCACTAGAATTTAAGCTCCTTGAGGGCCAGGGATGTTGACTATAATCCTTGCAACAATCCTTAATGGACAGATTCATTCATTTTCCTTCTCTCTCTCTCTCTCTCTCTCTCTCTCTCTCTCTCTCTCTCTCCCTTCCCCATTTTCCTCCCTTCCTCTCTCCCTCTTTAAATCAATGTACACACCAAGGTCACCCAGTTAATGAGTGGTAGAATGATGATTCAAGGTCAGGTTTATCTAAGGATCTAAAGTTCACATTCTGTGCCTTCACACTCAAGGCAGAGTTCATTTCACCCAGAAAGATGAGAATATATAAGCTTTGAGCCACATAGTGTCCAGTAGGAGTAGTGATAGTGATGTGACAGGAGGCATTTATGGGAGACTTAGGAGTGTACTCTGACAATACCGCAGGAGGCAAAGTCAAATGGCCTGACTCTTGCTATCTTTGAGCTCGTGGACTCATTAGATAGAGACATATATTCTCCATCTCTTCACTATAATACAGATAGTACTAACAGATACACAGGGGTACACAGTGTTTTGGGACACTGTTTTAGTGTTTGAGCAGCTGTAACAAAAAAACATAGACTAGGTGGCTTAAAAACACATGAATTTATTTTTCATAAATCTGGAGGCTAAAAGTCTAAGATCATGGCCCCAATCAATTCAATTCCTGGTGAGTGAGTGCCCTCTTCCTGGTTTGTGGATGGCCACCTTCTTGCTTTATCCTTCCAAGGTCTTCAGAGAGATCGTTTCCCTCAAGTGTCTTCTTCTTTTTAAAATATCTTTTTAGTTGTCAACAGGCCTTTATTTTTTATTTGTTTATATGCGGTGCTGAGAATTGAACCCAGTGCCTCACACATACTAGGCAAGCGCTCTGCCCCTGAGCCACAACCCCAGTCCTCAAGAGTCTTCTTATAAAGGCACTAATCACATCATGAGGACTCTACCCTCCTGACCTAATTCCCTCCCAAATGCCTTCCTAATACCATCATATTGGGGATTCAACTTCAACATAAGAATTCTGAGTGGACACAATATTTAGCCCATAGCAAGCACTGACTCTGGATAGTCAGAAGCCAGAGAAGGGAAAGGGGGATAGGAAGGCAAGGGATACTGTCAGGGAAGCACTTTGGGCAGAAGGAGGGCCTATCTGAAAACTGGTAAAGGCTCCCAATGGCTAGAGTCTACAGTATACTGGAAAAGGGCAGTGAGGGAATGAAAGACAGTGAGAAAGTTGGTTGGGGCCAAATCATGGAAAGCCTAAAAGAAATTAGAAGAAGACTAGGTTTCCTAGAGCCTGCGTTATGGAGAATAATACCAACAGAATACAACAGAACAACAGCTGATTGTGTATGTTAGTAACTCTATATTTTACAAAGCACTTCTGGTTCATTCATCCACTCTGAACTCTTCTTTATTTATTTACTTTTTTTTTTTCTTTTGCTATACTGGGGATTGAACCCAGGGCACTTTACGGCTGAGCTACATCTCTGGCCCTTTGACTTTTTATTTTGAGACATGTCTTGCTAAGTTGCTGAGGCCGGCCTCTAATTTGCCTCCTCCTGCCTCAGCATCCAAAGTAATAGTTCCTAATATGCAAGCAAGTTCAGTAAGAGCATGAGGTCCAATTTACAAGTTGCATAGATTTGAACAAGTCATTCACATTTCCAAGGCTCACTTTCTTCATTTCTGGCAGCAGGATCCAATTCTCAGAGCTTTGGGAAAGATTTCACAAAACCAAACACATCGAACGTTGTCTTTAACTTCTGGTCCACAATTTTTTCTCGGCAAAATTCCTGTCCGGCCTAATTTAAGGGGGCTGTGGATGCGACTGTGTAAGGCAATAGGGCTAAAGAAGTTAGTATTTCTTGGTTGTCTGAGAGCCTCAGAGAAAGGGCTTTGGATACTCTGTAACAGCATCTTTTAATACTGGCTACAGTGTTTTATTTATTTGGGACACAGAGAGAGAGACACCGGTAAAGCAAACAACCGCACTCACAAAGCTAAGGAGCTGGCGGCGCAAGCGCGCTAGCTGACCGGAGCCGAACGGCCGCACCTTCTCTTGTCCCGCCCCCACCCCTCAAAGGCACCAATCAGCGAGCGAGCCGCTGCGTGACGCCATCTTCCCGCGGCAAAGCGAGCTGCGGCGGCGCTTCCGGCTGACCGAGCCGAGGTACCGAGGTTATGGGCAGTCAGGAGGTGCTGGGCCAGGCGGCCCGACTGGCTTCCTCCGGTCTCCTCCTGCAGGTATTCTCTGTCGGGCTGGTCCCAGCCCGTGCCAGCCAGCATTCGTGGGCAGACGGCCCTGGGACAGACCCAGCCTCGAGGTGGAGCCCGCTTTGGAGTGGGTCAGCCGGAGACAGGTTGCGGTGAGGTGGCATCTGGACAGGAGTTGGGAGCCCGCGTTAAGAATCTTGACAGAGCAGTTGCAAACAAACCATTTTTAAAAATAAGCATTGTATTTCCCATTTGGTAGTAGGAGAAAATTTAATCAAGTGCTGAGGGTGAGACATTTCATACTGGAGAAACCTATTTTTAAGACAAGGGATTCATTTCCTCTGTATCTCATCCCTGACCTTCAAACACTTTCTTTTAGCTTTCTGACTCCCACTGAATTTAGACTATATGGTATAGCCAAGAACAAGGATGTGGGTTCAGGCAGGCCTAGAATGGGACATGTACATGCTGTGTAACCCAGGACAAGTGACTTCATCCTGAGCCTCAATTCCTCATGGATAGAATGGTGACGATAATAATAGCTAGCTCATAAGGTAGTTTCAAGGGTTGATTGGGATCATTTAATAAATGCATTTAACACAGTACCTGTGTCTTAGAACCGTGCACCTAATAAATATTGGCTGCATCTTTCTTCTGTGTGACTTTGGACAAATCACTCCCCCTTCTTGGCTCTAATTTTTCTCACTTGCCAGGTTTGATACATGTCAGTCATCCAGGTGGTGTCTAAATATTCTTTCAATCCTAGGAACTAGTTATTCTAAGTGATTTAATTAATTCCTCTGTCTCTCTTAACCATACTTCACCCAAGTCCTGAATCCACCCTCTCCATTATCTTAGAGAGGCAGATGGAGGTTAGGAGAAAGAATCAGGCTGACTTGGGCTCTATTTTGGGTCTTGTCAGTTCTTAGATGCCTGCCCTTGAGAAAATTGCCTGACATTCTCTTGAGTATAGATTTGCTCCCCCCACTCCCCCACCCCCACCCCCATCTTTTTTTAAATGAACTTGGGACTGAGCTACTTAGGCCTCACTAGCCGCATTGAAATCATATGCAACTATTCTTTTTGCAGTGCTAGGGATTGAACCCAGGGTCTTGTACATGCTAAGCAAGCACTATACCACTGAGCTGTACCTCCAGCTCCAGTTTTCTCATTTTAAATGAGAACAGTAATGTAACTTCATAGGTTCATTAAGAAGATTAGATGAAATCATGCCTGCTAAGTGCCAAGCACATTACAAGTACTTAATAAATGTTAGCTACTTTTATTGGGGTAATGTGTTTTAAATGGTCAGTGTAGGATTGAGATAAGAGAATTTCCATGAAGCATGTAGAAGAGTGCTTTGCACATGATCTGTGCTTAATGTTAGCTTCTCTTCACCTCCCTGTTTACCTAGTTGTTTGTTTTTCTATTTCACAGTAAAAATAACTGAGTTCAGCACTTCTAAGACAATATTGATTTTTCCACCTTTGATTAAGCTTTACTACCCAGGTTGGATTTATAAGAAGAAAACAAGTTATAACAGGAAATTCTCCTATACTAGGAGTTAGGTGGCCTGCCTTTAGGGTGTGGCTGGTCCATTTACCTGCTGTGTGGCATGGGGCAAATCACTTCACTTTGAGTCTTACTTGCTTTTGTGCATTTACCTGGTTGTTTTAACAGGTCAAATAATTAGCAGATGTGAAAGAGCTTTTTTTTTGTGCAGTGCTGGGGATTGAACCCAGGGCATCTCACGTGCTAGGCAGTTGCTGTACCACTGAGCCACACCCCATTCCCAAAGAGTGTTTTTTAAAACTGTAATTTCCTTTATGCAAATAAATGGAGACGGTTGTTAGTAAGGGCCACTGTACGGGGCATGTAGTGGGTAGCATGAGTGACCTCAGTGTCATTTGCTTAAATCTTGATCCAAACCAATTAGGAGATATGGATATGAACTGAAATCTTAAGTTTCTTGGACAATAACTTTGAGGTTAATATGTGTTTATATGTTTTTTTTTTAAAAATAGTCATAATTTTAAGTTTTTTTAAAATTTGTTTTTGTTTTTAGATACTAGGGTTTGAACTCAGGGCCTCACACCTGCTAAGCTAGTCCTGTACCAATGAGCTACATTCACAGCCTTTTTTAGGTTTCTTGAGTATTTTAATTGGGTCTTATATCCTTTTTCAAATTAGAGTGCAGACACATCAGGTAGCTTTGCAATTACATTTTATTATGCAAGTATTTGAGAGCTTATTCTCTCTTAACTCTGATCCTGACATTCATTAATGCCTTTCATTTGTATGTTTTTCAAAAATGCTTTCACCCCTATAATCTCATTTGATCCTTGCAATCAACCCTTTAAGATACATAGTCTCATTTGACAGAGGAGAAAATGGAGGCTTTTAAAAATTAGAAGTTGATGGCTTTAAGAGCCAAATGGTAAGTTGAGACTCTTGACTGAGTACTTTTTCTAGTAAGGGATCTGTGATTGGTTCCAAATCTCTCACATTAAGTATAGAATTTG
Organism: Urocitellus parryii; assembly: GCF_045843805.1. Lineage (NCBI taxonomy): Eukaryota > Metazoa > Chordata > Mammalia > Rodentia > Sciuridae > Urocitellus > Urocitellus parryii. Next base: position 170,396,536 of record NC_135533.1, on the reverse strand, counting down.
GTGTGTATGTATATACCTGCATGTTTCTAAGAAAAGGCTAGAGAACTTTTCATCAAACTCTCAAAAGGTCACCTTTGACTCCATAAAGGTTAAGATGTTAGGTTGACATTGAAAACCTTTGCATTGTGTTAACACTTTGGGGACACTGTTACTGGCCTAGAGGTTTTCAGACTATATAGTATTTTGGCTTCCTTTGGTTAAATCTTCCAAATTGCAGCTGTTCACAGATAATCTTAAGAATTCGTAATAGAGAAGTGATTTGTCATTTGCTGCTGCTATGTGGGGTGGGGTAGGTGCATGGGGAGGCGGGTGGCATCACTTAGTGAGTACAGCTTGCATCCTATCCAGCATCTCCATTTGGCAGCCCCACTGAATGGCAGCCTCATTCTCTGTGCCTCATGGGAAGAATTCTTTGTTTACATGGTTTTCTTGAATTGCTAGATCTGAAAGTCTCAGGATATGTGCCAAATGACAGTAGCTGGATTCTGCCTTCCCACCCCCATTTTATATTATTATTGCAGTTATTTTTTATTTTTATTTTTTGATACTGGGAACTGAATTAGGGCTTCGAGCTTGCTAGGCAACTGCTCCACTGCTGAGTTATATCCCTAGATCTTATTTATTTATTTATTTGAGACAGAGTCTTACTAAACTGCACAGTCTGGCCTCAAACTTATGGTCCTCCTGCCACAGCCTCTTGAGTAGTTGGGATTGAAGGTATAACAACTGCATCCAGCTGCAGTTGTTATTTAAAAGATATGTTGGCTCAGGGTTAAGGCTGTGTGGCTCAGTGGTAGAGTGCTTGCCTAGCATGTGTGAGGCACTGGGTTAGATTTTCAGCCCCACATATTAAAAAAATGAATAAAATAAAGGATCATACATCTAAAAAAATTTTTAAAAAAAGATATGTTGGTTCAGTTGGTAGAGGGCTTGCCTAGCATGTGTGAAGCACTGGGTTCGATCCTCAGCACCACATAAAAATAAAATAAAGGTATTGTGTCCATCTACTAGAAGAAATATTTTTAATAAATAAAAGATATTTATTTTAATATCAATTTCTTTTCTGGAAAGGGTCAAATATTTAGTAAAGAAATAAAAGTGTGTAGTGGCCAGGCATGGTGATAAATGCCTATAATCCCAGCACTCCAGAAGTGAGTTAGGAGGATTATAAGTTCAAGGCCAGCCCTGGCAACTTAGATTGAATCTCAAAATAGAAAATATAAAAAGGCTGAAAATGAAACTCTTGTAGAGCACCTCTGGGTTCAGTCCCAATACTGCAAAATAAAAAATAGAAAAGAAGGAAAAAAATACAGTATCTTGAGAAAAGCAAATTTCAAAGAAATTAACTGATGTTATTAGAATCTCTAGATATTACCAGGCAAAGAAGAAAGATAAATTAGACCTCATGATTCCTAGTGAGCCTGATATACTCTCAGACTTTCAGTTGCTGAGTGTGTGCTATTTCTGAACAGTCTAGAGGGCCTGGGCTGAGGCCCAGTGTGAATCTCTAACTACAATTCTTTTTGCCTCCTAGAGTGTTTGATTTTGAACCTAAAAAAATTTACTGAATCTATTGAGGACACCCTCTTTTCATCAGTAAATTAAGGAGACTCCCAAGTGCTTTCCTGGCTGCTGCTGCTGCTGTTTTGTTTTGGGTAGTGGGTACTGAACCCAACAAGGATGCTTTACCATTAAGCTACATCCCTAGTCCTATTTATTTCTTTGCCGGTTACAGGGGATTGAACTCAGGGGCACTTTTTTGTATTTTATTTAGAGATAAGGTCTTACTGAGTTGCTTAATGCCTCACTTTTGCTAAGGCTGGCTTTGAACTTGTGATCCTCTTGCTTCAGCCTCTCGAGCCACAGGGATTACAGGCATGCACCACTGCGCCCAGCAACTTTTTATTTTTTAAATATATCTTTATTTTATTTTTAGTTGCCGATGGGCCTTTATTTTATTTATTTATTTACATGTAAGTGCTTAGAATTGAACCCAGTGCCTCACACATAGTAGGCAAGTGCTCTACCACTGAGCCACAACCCCAGCCCTCCTTTTTACTTTTTGAGACAGGGTCTTGCAAAGTAGCTGAGGCTGAGTCAAACTAGCCATCCTCCTCTGCTTCAGCCTCCTTAGTCATTGGGAATACAAGTGCGTGCCACTGTGCCTGGTTTTCCTGGATTCTTTGACTATTGCACAGGATGTTGAGAGACTCCAAAGAATGAAATTTCAGAAGAAAGGCAGACAGACTGAGCTGTTTAAAGGAGAGTCTATGGCAAAGCTGTGGTGTGTCATTACATAACATTGGGAAAAACAACCATGTTGTCCTCATTTTGGCAAAGTAAACATTCCTAACATAGTTTATTCTGTCTTTTTCTTCTTTTTCTACAGGTGTTGTTTCGAGTGATTACCTTTGTCTTGAATGCATTTATTCTTCGCTTCCTGTCAAAGGAAATAGTTGGCGTAGTGAATGTAAGGTGAGAGGGAATGCACTCTGCACTGTTCACAGCTCGCATCTCTAGTCAAATATATTTCAAGCTGTACCTGTGTATGGTTTAAATTTTAGAAACATAGACCTTTATCAGAAGCACAGCATTTTAGCAGTGGGCTGAGGAGGAGGTGCAGGGGTGGGGAATGACAGGGCAATGCTTACTTTTAATGGACCCATGGAGTGTTTTCCATTAGCAGCCTCCAAATGCACATTTCTCTGCCAGCTGTTCTGGTTTCCCTGCTCTTAGAACCCAGGAGAAGAGTGGGAGTAATTTGTTACAGACCTTGTCTCAGGTGCAATCCAGTGTTCTTGTCCTGCTGACAGCAAAGGGGGCAGGAATTCTCCAGTTCTGAGGATGTGCATGATAATGGCAGGGCTGGAGCCACCAACTTCCTTCCCTCCTTAGTGATTTTATAATTGGGATATGGTAACTGGGGGGAGTCTGGGTCCTCATCATTAGGTTTTTAGAGACTCTGGGAAAACTGACTTGCTTTGTCTTTTAGACTCAGCTTGTTTCTTCTACTCTCCTCTTTTCTGTTCAAGGACACCCACACATGTTTTATATTCACAAATAACACAAAAATATATGAAATGATGTGAGGGCTCAGAATAGCTCAGCTTCTCAGGTGTTTCTTCATGTCCTGATAAACAAGACAGTGTGTTCTCAACAGCATTTCATGTCTGGTACTTACTATACACATGGTTTTGGTTCTGTTCTTAGAGTCAAGTGGCAATTCTCAATTTTTGATTGGCATAGGAATCATCTGGGAGCTTTCTACAAAGTAGGGCTGAGGAAGGGTGCTGGAATCTGTATTTTTACAAGTTGTCAGGTGCTTGTGAGGCAGAGACTATATTTTAAGAAATACTGTTTTGGGGCTGGGGTTGTGACTCAACAGTAGAGTGCTCTCCTGGTACATGCAAGGCCCTGGGTTCGATCCTCAGCACCACATGAAAATAAAGGTATAAACAAAAATACTTCAGTTAAAAAAAAAAAAAGAGGGTTGGGGATGTGGCTCAAGCGGTAGCGCGTTCGCCTGGCATGTATGCGGCCCGGGTTCGATCCTCAGCACCACATACAAACAAAGATGTTGTGTCCACCGAGAACTAAAAAAATAAATAAATAAATATTAAAAATTAAAAAATAAATAAATAAAAAATAAAAAAAAAGAAATATTGTTTTAAAGGCAGGAAAGAGGAGGGCCAAATGTTAGGTGCTCAGGATTTTTTCCCCATGCATCCTCCCCCAGATTGGCAGGTGCCTGCCTTGACAGCCCTTGTCTGGCCTGTCTCTCTGCTTTCAGCTGCTCTTTGCTAAAGTGCAAGAAGGTTTACCCAGCTGCTGCTCACCTGCAAGGTACCCGAACAAGACCGACTGAGCTGGGTTTCAGTGGCTTCTTCTTTTTTTTTTTTTTTTCTTTTAAATATATTTTAGTTGTAGATGGACACGATACCTTTATTTATTTATCTTTATGTGGTGCTGAGGATCAAACCAGTGCCTCACCCGTGCTCTACCACTGAGCCACAACCCCAACCCCATGCAATGGCCTCTTAATGGTTGTAAGCCTTACAGCCTGTCTTGAGATTCCTTTGGCCACTACCTCACAGAGCAGAGCCTTGCTTTCCTCTTGCAGGGGCTATCAGGTCACTAGTCTCAGTGTGACCAAGAGGTTACTTTGCTGTGTGGGGTCAAAGACTTATCCTTTTCTTTTTATGGTCAGGACTGTGCCTCTGTCCATGGCCACAAAACCTGCAGCTCTTGGGGCCACCGCAACAGTTTCTATCCCAGACTGTAGGCACACACATTCAGGTGTGCCTTATTGGTTCCCAATTCTTATTCAAGTGGATCGGAGTGGTGTGGCAGGGTGGGGTGGGGGTCCTGTAAGAGCTCACTGCCCTCCACCTTACTACCATGGTTTGTGACCAAGACCTTTTCTCCTACCTGTTGCTGAAGAAATCGCAGAAGTTCTGTCTGTGAAAAAAGTGGAAGCCTTATTGCTTTCTGCTTTTTCTTAACAGATTAACATTGCTTTACTCTACTACTACCTTCTTGGCCAGAGAGGCCTTCCGCAGAGCTTGTCTAAGTGGAAGTACCCAAAGGGATTGGAGCCAGACCCTCAACCTCCTGTGGCTAACGTAAGTTGTGTTTTGCCAGGAGATAAGTTTCAGGAAGGCAAGTGTAGTGAGTGTTGTACTTGAAGTTGGGTGTAGTGGTGCATAGTTGTATTCCCAGTGGCTGGGGAGGCTGAGGCAGGAGGATTGCAAGTTCAAGGTCAGCCTCAACAATTTAGCAAAGTCCTAAGCAACTTAGTGAGACCTTGTCTCGAAATAAAAAATAAAAAGTGCTGGGGGATGTGGCTCGGTGGTTAAACACCTCACTCCTCAGTACAAAAAAAAAAAAAAAAAAAAGTATGTAAAACAGCAATACGTGCCTGAAGCAGGTTGGGTTTTACAGTAGGGTTTGAGGGACTAGATATGAGACAGAAAGGGGAGAGTGTCTGTTTTGGAGTTGATTCTTCCTTTGTTTTCTCTTTGGTTGTCCAGGAGCCAGGAGGAGGTTCTGGTGGGGGTTCCTGGTCCAGATTTTTAGCCCTGATATTATTAACTTTGGAGATTGTTTCTGTTGTTTCTTATCATCACTCTGGACTCCACTTAGCCTGTGACATCTTTTGCCCTATAGTATCTTTTGAGCTCTTAACAATCACTTAGTCTTACTATTTTTTTTGAAAGCCTTTTTAAGGAATTTTTTATATCTTTCTGCAATTTTGTTCTATGATTTTAGTTCTGAGTCTTTAAAAATATTCTCAAAGACCAAGTACATCAGCTAAAAAGTGTAATGGCATTTCTGCAGCTAGATGCCCTCAGGGAAGACTGGTGGTTGTGGTTGTTTTCTAATGCTGCCCTTGCATAACTTCTTATTGCCTCACTGAAATTAATGACTGTCATAAGGGTTGATAGGCCTTCATTTTATTAGAGGAATGGCTGTCAATTTCCAGTCATATTTAAGTGCTCTGTGATACACATGTGAAAGGATACTGTGCAGTGGACTTTGGGTTATTTGGGGCTCAAGAACTGGTTGTATACTCCAGTCATTCCAAGCATGGACAGCAAGCATCTTCTTTCTGGCAATTTTGCTTACCAAGTTCATGTAATCCAGTGGATAAGAGTATAGGCTTTGGAGTTAGGTCAGTATTGAGTCCTGCTTTTGCTCTTGACTATTTATTCATGACCTTGGCCAAATTATTCATGACCCAGAGCTTGTCAGTCCCAGTTTCCTCATCTTCTAAATGGGGGTAATGACAGAGGATCATTGTGAGGTGTCAGTGAAATAAAGGGTTTGCATCATAGTGCCTACGTTCCTTACTAACAGATATTTATTGTGATGGCTCCTTTTATTATGACTGCTTTTTTCTATTCAATGTTATTATTTTAATATGTATTTATATTTATTTTAAATGTGAATGTATCAAAATATGGTTTCTTTTCTTGCTCTTCTAGAGTCCCCCTGGGTGTGTTTTGGTCCTTATTCCTGGGTTGGGTCTGGTTGCAGTTGCTTGAAGTACCTGATCCTGATGTGGTCCCCTACTATGGAACTGGAGTGGTACTATTTGGTCTCTCAGCAGTGGTGGAACTTCTTGGAGAGCCCTTCTGGGTTTTGGCACAAGCACATATGTTTGTCAAACTTAAGGTCAGTATGCCTTCTGCCAATGGGAAATGTGAAGAATAAGGGAAAGCATGGTTTATTAAAAAAGTTGTTTTTTTTTTTTTTTTTTTTTTTATAGAAACCAGACATGGCTCATGCCTCTAATCTCAGCAACTCAGAAAACTGAGGCAGGACATTGCAAATTCTAGGCAGCCTTAGCGATTTAGCAAGACCTCAGCAACTTAAGGAGACCCTGTGTCAAAAAATAAAAAGGACTGGAGCTGGGTGTGGTGACACATGCCCATAATCCCAGCGGCTTGGGAGGCTGAGTCAGGAAGATTGAGAGTTCAAAGCCAGCCTCAGCAACTTAGTGAGGTGCTAAGCAATTCAGCGAGACCCTGTCTCGAAGTAAAATACAAAAAAGGGCTGGTATGTGGCTTAGTAGTAAAGTATCCCTGGATTCAATCCTCAGTACCGGGGAAAAAATGCTTTTATAGGAGAGAATAATTTTCCCAGACTTGGATTGAAAAAACTATTTGCAAAAATGTAATGTGATCAGTTAATTCATTTACTTGAAACTTGTTAGATTGTCTGGGCTAAAGGTTACTTTTGCTATACGATAAATGAAAAACAAATTTGCTAATAAAGAAATTATTAGTTCAGTCAGAATTTAGGACTATAAAACATTTCAGATTTTTCTAGTGATTCTATTAATTGTATACTACTATTGACTTCTCATCTTTTAAAATATATCATTTGGGCTGGGGTTGTGGCTCAGTGACAGATCCATATGTGTGACACTGGGTTCAATCCTCAGCACCACATAAAAATAAATAAACAACAACAAAAATATATATAATTTAATATATCCAAAATGTATATATACTGGGAGTGGTGGCTCATGCCTATAATACCAGCAACTTGGTGTGTTGAGTTAGGAGGATTACTAGTTTGAGGTCAGCCTTGGCAACTTAGTGAGATTCTGTCTCAAAAAAACAAAAATAAGGGGCTGGAGTTGTGGCTCGGTGGTAGAACACTTGCCTCGCATGTGTGAGGCCGTGGGTTGGATCCTCAGCACCACATAAAACAAATAAATAAATAAAGGTATTATGTCCATCTACAACTAAAAATATTTTTTAAAATAAAATAAAAAGGATGGGAATAAACAGGATAGCATCAAATTAAAAAGCTTCAGCACAGCAAAGGAAACAAGAATGTAGAGAGAACCTACAGAATGGGAGAAAATTTTTGCTTGTTACTTTTCTGACAGGATTAATATCCAGAATATATAAAGAACTCAAAAAACAATACCAAAACGCAAATAGCCTATTTAGTAAATGGGCAAATGGAATTAATGGGCTCTTCTCAAAAGAAATGGCTAACAAATATATGGAAAAAATGTTCAACATCTTTAGCAATTAGGGAAATGCATATCAAAACTACACTAAAATTTTATCTCATTCCAGTCAGAGTGGCAGCCATTAAGAATGAAATTGTCAGGTTCGGGGGCGCACACCTGTAATCTCAGCGGCTTGAGAGGCTGAGGTAGGAGGATCACGAGTTCAAAGCCAGTCTCAGCAAAAAGCAAAGCACTAAGCAACTCAGTGAGACCCTGTCTCTAAAAAAATTACAAAACAAGGCTTGGGATGTGGCTCAGTGGTCGAGTGCCCCTGAATTCAATTCCTAGTATTCCACCCCACCACACACAAAAAGAATAAAATAATAATAAATGTGGAAGAGGATGTAGATAAAAAGGAATACTTTTATTTTTTAATTTTTATTTTTTGGGGTACCAGGGATTTAACTCAGCCACTGAGCCCCATCCCCAGCCCTTTTTTATATTTTATTTAGAGACAGAGTCTCACTGAGTTTTTTTTTTTTAATATTTATTATTTTTAGGGGTAGGTAGACACAACACAATGCCTTTATTTTTATGTGGTTCTGAGGATCGAACCCGGGTCCCACCCGTGCTACGCCAGCTCTCTACCACTGAGCCACAATCCCAGCCCTCGTGAGTTTTTTAATTGAAGCTTTTTAATTTGATGCCATTCTGTTTACTGGCTTTGAACTTGTGATTCTCCTGTCTCAGCCTCCCTAGCTACTGGGATAACTAGTATGCCATGGCGCCCAGCAGGAATACTTTTACACTGTTGGTGGAATTGTAAATTGGTACAATCATTATGGAAATCAGTATTGCTGTTTCTCAAAAGGTTAGGAATGGAACCACCTATGATCCAACTATACCACTTCTCAGAATGTATCCTGAAGAATTAAAGTCAGCATGCTATAGCAATACCTACATACCCATGTTTATAATGGCACAGTTCACAATAGACAAACTATGGAACTAGCCTCATTGTCTATCAATAGATGAATGGGTAAAGAAAATGTGATATGTAAACAATGGAATTTTATTCAGCCAGAAAGAAGAATGAATTATGTCATTTGCAGGAAAATGAATGAACTTGAGAACATTGTTTTAAGTGAAATAAGCCAAACTCAGAAAGTCAAGGAGTGTATGTTTTCTCTCCTATGTGAAAGCTAGAAAGAAAAAAGGAAAAGAAAGTTGTATTTGTGGGTGTCAGGAGGAGGGAAGAGAAAGGGGAAGGGGAAATACTGGGGAATGATGTTGATAAAATTATATTGTCGTGTCTGTGTATATAAGAATGTGTAACAACAGAAACCACCATATGTATTATTATAATACACCAATAAAAATATGGAAAAAGAAAAAGGATGAGGATGTAGCTCAGTGTTAGAATGTCTCTAGGTTTAATCCTCAGTACAGAAAAAAAAAAGTATAAATCTTACAGCATAACATGCAGATGGGCACAGTGGCACATGACTGTAATCCCAGAGACTCAGGAGGCTGAGGCAGAAGGATCAAAAACTTGATTTTGCAAGGCCCTAAGCAACTTATTGAGACTTTGTCTTAAAAAATAGAAAGTGCTAGGGGTGTGCTCAGTGATAAAGCACTCTGGGTTCAATCCCCAGTGCCAAAACAAAAATATAACATGCTGAAGATTCTTTTTTTTTTTTTTAGTTGTAGTTGGACACAATACCTTTATTTATTTATTTTTATGTTGTGCTGAGGATTGAACCCAAGGCCTCTCACATGCTAGGTGAGTGCTCTACCACTGAGCCACAACCCCAGCTCCTGCTGAAGATTCTTGAACCTAACATCCAATCCAAGAAGTAAAATATTACCAGTGCTTATGTCCAACCATGCCCTACCCCTCCACCAGGGTAACCACTACTTTGGAGCTTCTGTTTGTCATCTCTTTGCATCTTTCCTTTTTGATCATGTCCATAAAGTGCATCTTTATCATGTGTCTGCAGGTGATTGCTGAGAGCCTGTCAGTAATCCTTAGGAGCATCCTGACAGCTTTTCTCGTACTGTGGTTGCCTCTCTGGGGATTGTACATTTTCTCTTTGGCCCAGGTAAGAGTCATGGCTATTAACTTTTTTTTAATCTAATCTGAGTTTCTCTGTTTTTTCTTCTTGTTTGCACTACTATATGTTTCACATTTACAATATTCATGCATGTTAAGGAGGAATGTAAATGTCCGAAGTCTGGCCTTACCACAACTTCTCTGGCTGCCATGTTCATCCTGTTCCATACACTGACACTGCTGATGTTTTTAGGGTCCTGAAGATGGCCACACACTTGGCCACCTTGTCGAGAATCAAAAACTCCTTTTAGACATTCTGTAGGCAGGCCCATATCAAACTGATCTTTGATTGTCTGAAAGTCTTATGGAGGAGAAAAAAAACAGTAAAGGGTGGGAATCGAATTGCATGTATTATTTTCCCTGGAGTTCAATCAGTTGTTTGCAGAATAGGAGGAAACTCTATCAAGCCTGTTTTAAATTTAGATTGAAATCTCATATAGTTCAGAGAAAATCAAGTCAGAGCAGGTACATTTTTCAGTTTTAGCAATTTTGACTTCATTTCCATTTCATCTTTGTCTAGTTCTAATTCATATTTATGTTTCTAATAAAAATATAACTAGAATACAGGCCCTATTTTAAAAATGAAACCTAAGATTAAATATATACCAGAATATAGTTTATATAAAGCAATGTATAGTTTTTATTAATGTATGGAAGACAAATTAAGATTCTTAGTAATCTATGTGAAATTCTTTCCTGTGTTTTAGGCAAATTTACATATAATTTTGTGGAACACTAAAGATCTAGATTTAAAATTAGTAAAATAAGAATGTACATTGCCTATAAAAGCAGTTTGCAGTTGTATATTTTGGAGAAGTTTTCTGAGGTTATTTTTTTGCCATTTATTGGGTCTAGAACTACATCACTTATCATTGTTTTTATGCACTTTCTCTAGTAGGATAGGAGGACCATGGAGACACCCAATTATAGGTTGAGTTTTCTTGGAAGGCATTTGCACTATGAGTTTCTGGTTGTCATAGCTTTTACCCAGATCACATCATAGATTATAGTTCAGAGTCTGTGTGAGAGGTCTGAGAGCCAGTAAAACTTCATAACAGCAGGTGAGCACTGAATCCCCATTGTCAAACCTGCCTTCTGGTTTCTCCTTATACTGGCTCTGTGTCCCATGGCATCAGATGTCAAATAAAAGGGTTACATTAGGGGAAAAAAAACCACTTTTTTGCAGGGGAGTGTCCTGAGGATTGAACCCAGGGGAGTTTTACCATTGAGCTACATCCCCAGCCCCTTTTATTTTTTATTTTGAGACAGAGTGTCACTGAGTTGCTTAGAGCCTTGCTAAGTTGCTGAGGCCAGCCTCAAACTTGTGATCCTCCTGCCTCAACCTTCTGAGCCCTGCTGGTATAATAGGAATGTGACAAGGCTCAAGACAATAACGTGTGTGTGTGTGTGTGTGTGTGTGTGTGTGTGTGTGTATCTGTGGTACTGAGGACTGAACCAAGAGCACTCTACCACTGAGCTACATCCCCAGCCCTTTTCATTTTTTATCTTGAGACAGAGTGTCACTAAGTTGCTAGTCTCAGATCTTAACCTCCCGAGTGGCTCTAAGCAACTTAGACACATCTGACATAATGAGTAACTCTTACAATTCAACAGGCTCTAAGCAACTTAGACACCTGACATACTGAGTAACTCTTACAATTCAACAGTAAATAGAGAAACCACTCAATTAAAAAATGGGCAAGGCCTGATGGCCCAATTACTCTAATTCCAACTACTATGGAAATTGGCTGAGGCAGGAGGATCGAAAATTCAAGGTCAGCTTGGGCAACTTGGTGAGATCTTATTTCACAATAAAATTAAATGGGCTGGGGATATAGCTCAGTGGTAGAGTACTAGCCTAGTATGTTTGAGACTCTGGGTTCAATTCCTAATACCACTAAAAAAAAAAAAAAAGACCAAAAAAAATCCAACAACACAGTAGGTACCACTTCATTCCCATTAGGGTGACAATTTTTTTAAAAATAATTTTTTAAAAAACAGAAAATAACAAGTAATTGTTGAGCATGTGGAGAAAGTGGAATCCTAGTACATTGCAGGTGGGCATGTGAAATGCTATGGTTGCTATGAAAAAATAATATGTTGGTTCTTCAAAAAGATAAACAGAGCTAGGCCTGGTGGTACATGCCTATAAACTCAATTACGTTGGAAGCTGAGGCAGGAGAATCTAGTTCAAGGCCAGCCTTAGCAACTTAGTAAGACCCCTATTTCAAAATAAAATTAAAAAGAAAAGGGCTAGGGTTGTATCTCAGTGATAGAGTGCTTGCCTACCATGCATGAAGCTGTAGGTTTAATCCCCAGTACCACACACAAAAAGTTAAGACAGAAATATCATATGATCCAGCAGTTCTACTCCTAAGTATATATAACTAAGAGAAATAAAAGCAAGCGTTTAGGGTTGGAGTTGTGGCTCAGTGATAGAGTGCTTGCCTAGCAAGTGTGTGGCATTCAGGTTTGATTCTCACTACCACATAAAAAATAAATAAAATAAAGGTATTTTGTCCATGTACAGCTAATTTTTTTTTTTTTAAGAGAGAATTATTTTAATATTTTTTAGTTTTCAACAGACACATCTTTGTTTGTATGTGGTGCTGAGGATTGAACCCGGGCCGGACGCATGCCAGGCGAGGGCGCTACCGCTTGAGCCACATCCCCAGCCCTACAGCTAAAAATTAAAAAAATTTTTCTTAAAGAAAATAAGTGTTTAATAAAAATTTGTTCCCAAATGTTTATAATAATACCATTTGCAATAGCCAATAGGTAGAAAAAGCTCACATGTCTATCAACTAATGAATGAATGGATAAACAAAATATGTTATATTTATATGGTGGAATATTATTTAGCTATAAAAGTGAAATACTGATATATAATACAACATAGATGAACCTTAAATATATTAAACTAAGTGAAAGAAGTCAGATACAATAAGGCCACCCATTGTATGCTTCCATTAACATGTGATATCCAGGATAAGAGAGTCTGTAGAGATTAGAGCAGATTAGTGCTACTGGGGAACGGGGGAGTGGGGAGTACCTGCTTAATGGCTACAGAGATTCCTTTGGGGGTGATAAAAGTTTTCTGGAATTAGTGATGATGATTATACAACAGTGTTTATGTATTGAAAGCCTCTGAATTGTGCACTTAATACAGGTAAAATGGTAAATTTTTTTATTATGTGAATCTTTCCTCAATAAAAAAGTGGAGGATGCCAGGTACAGTGGTGCAGCCTATAATCTCAGTGGCTCCCGAGGCTGAGGCAGGAGGATTGTGAGTTCAAAGCCAGCAACTTAGGCCCTAAAAAAATCAGCGAGACCCTATCTTTAAATAAGATACAAAAAAGGGACTGGGGATGTGGCTTGGTAGTTAAGCACCCTGGGTTCAATCCCTGGTACCCCCCACCCCACCCCCCCAAAAAAGGCTCTGGTCAGCTGGAAAGTGAGGAAAGGCAGAGAAGGGCACACTTATCACAGGGAGCTTTAAGATGGGGGAGTATGGCCATAGAAGTGCTTCTTGTCTTTTAAAGACTTGGGGGTGAAAGGAAGACTGGTAAATGGTGGTCTCTGCCCTCAGGAATGAAAGCATAGGAGCCCTAATATGCTAAACTACTTGCCATGTGTCCTTTTATAGGAATAGCCTTGGTGTGGCCAGGTTGATTGCAGAGCCTGGAGGTCCCAGCCCTTCAGCACTGCCATTCTCAGGAGGGAAAGAGAATAGAAAGGAGCTTGTGAAAAGGAGCCCTTTTGGATACTCCTTTTCAATCTTCACACCAAAGCCTGGCTTTTGCTCCTGGCTAGAAGCCATTCTTTTGTCCTACATGGGTGGAGGGAGAGGTGGGTCTCTTATTGTCTCACCCTTTTTTCCCACAGCTCTTGCCCTACCCATGCATTGGGTGTAGAGGAGAGGGAGCCAAAAGCTCAATTCTGCTTTGTAATCATAAATGTCATGGATTTCCAGGTTTTATGGAAAATCCACAGTCCTAGAGGAAGGCAAGTTCCTGGCTGTCAGCACATTTTGGCACCTGGATCTTCCAAATACAGACCTTGTGAGAACTTACTTATCTGACATTATGGCATTTGAGCTAGTGTCTGTCTGTCTTAGAAATTTTGTTCTCCTGGTTAAGTGAAGTGTTTGGAACACTGGAGATGCTGCAGTGCAGCTGGACCTGAATGAGTGGTATTGTCTTCCAGAGGATGAGGCTTCTCACTAGAAAGTACAGTTAATTAAGACAGTTCTATTTTTTGATTGACCTTTGGGGCCAAAATTATAGTCATATCAGTTATGCCTATGTTAAAGCAGTTTAATTTCAACCCATTGTTTTCTTTTTTCAGCTTTTCTATACTTCCGTTCTGGTGCTCTGCTATGTTATTTATTTCACAAAGTTACTGAGTTCCCCAGAATCAACCAAGCAACACACTCTTCCTGTCTCCAGAATAACAGATCTGTTACCCAGTTTTACCAGAAACAGAGTAAGTAATGTATTTTGTCTGATTATTTTAAACCACAGGTGATGGTTATCCTTGAGAGAAAGAAGCTGTAACTAGTTTGTTATAGTTGGAAATATTATTTATTCATTTATTTATTTATTTAGGTTCATACTGGGGCCTTAAGCATGCTAATTAAGTAGGAACTCTGCTGCTGAGCTACATCCCCAGTACCCCTCCTTTTTGGGGGGAGTGTGGGTTAAACCTGGGGTCTTGAGCATACTAAGCAAGTGCTCTACCATTGAGTCACATCCCCAACACCCCCAGCCCTCTTTTAAATTTTATTTTGAGACAGAGTCTTACTAAGTTGCCTAGGCTGGCCTTGAATTTGCAATCCTCCTGCCTCAGTCTCCCAAGTAACTAGGATTATAAGCACGGGCCCATTAGAAAGATAATTTTTTTAAAATTTCATATTTTCTCTTTGTTATTAATAAAGTATCTTTTTTTTAAAGAGAGAGAGAGAGAATTTTTTAATATTTATTTTTTAGTTTTTAGCGGACACAACATCTTTGTTTGTATGTGGTGCTGAGGATCGAACCCGGGCTGCATGCATGCCAAGCGAGCACGCTACCGCTTGAGCCACATCCCCAGCCCAGAAAGATAATTTTATAGCTCATAATTATAGAGTACTTGCTATGTGCTAGGCCAATGTTTCCAGATCTTACTACTAGTGGCATTTTGGTCTGAACTTGTTGTAGGAACTGCTGTGTGCACTGTAGAATATATAACAGGATCACTTTACTTGCCTGGAGCTTCTGCCACTTCCTACTGGGTGCTTGTAGCAATAGCCTCCAGTGTAACACCCAGAAACTGCTCTGTCTTTTGGTTTTTCCTTGAATTGAAATGTCATACAAGTTCTAAGAAAGCTAGGTGACACCAATAGTTTCTTTATCTAGGTGTGAGCCCAGTCTTTCACATGATCAACCTTCCCATCTAGACCACTGAGGTCTGATACTTATGTGTGGAAGTGAAACATGATCTTTTTTTGCTCAACTCCTCTCTTGGTCCATTTGCCTTGTTTTCTGGCTGTGGTGGGGGCAGTGCTACTGTTCATTGCCCAGAGTTGCACATGAAATGGTCCACTGCACTGCCTCTGCTCAAGTGCTCTATAATCTGCTCCGTGCTGGGCATGTTTCCTTTTCCCCGTACTTGTTTGCTTACTGGATGTAGTGTACTTTGTTGTGGTAAGTCACCCACTGGACTTTTTAGTCCTCTTTTGTGATTACTTGAAAAGTAACCAAATATGTGGGACTTAAGTTTCAGAATTTATGGAATTCTGTTATACAACTTTTCAGGGAAAACTAGATATTAAGTGTCAAAGTGACATATGTTTTTAGTTATTAGGAAAGCTTTCCATTCTGATTACTGGATCTTAAGTCAACATGACAATTTTGGATACTGCTGTGCCTCTCATCTGCAGGCTTAGATGGTTAGGACTCTGGATCATTTTTCTTGCATGGAGCGTCTGCCCCTGGCCCATAGAGCAGGTCTGAGTACAGAAGAGTTTCTTCTCTGAGTTCTCCCAGTGCCCAGCTTTACCAAGCCTGGCCAGCTTTTTATACTGGGCCAGCCCCTGTGTCTCAGCATTATTTAGTAAAGGAGCATGTGAAACTGTTAATATAAGCAAAAAGAGAAGGTAATAAAACAAGTCCGCCAAGTGTTTATTAACTATCATGGTCTTAGAACGCTGTCAAGTAGGGATAATAATAATCCTTCCCATCTAAAGTTATTTTGAGAGCCTGATGAAATGGGGGCATGTAAAGTGCTCAAGGCTGTGTCCTGGCATGAGTGGGTGACACTAAACGATAGTTTTGTCACTACCATTACACTGCTGCTTTGAGAGCAGAGTTGGCTTTGACAGAGGACCCTCGCAAGCAAACACTGATGCCAGTGTTGGGATAAAAAGTCCCACCTCATGGAGCCTGATGTAGGGATCAAATGAGAGAAAACGAGACACTAAAAGCCTCCAACAGAAGCAATTAGATCAAGGCACTATTCAAAAACCTTTCATTAGGCTCTAATTCTCCTGAATTAAGCCCAAACTCGACAGCCCAAACCTGTTACATTCCTGCATCATTGTGTTGGAATTGAGAATTCAAAGATGACTGGGGTACTTAGGTGGCTGGACAGGGAGAAGAGAGAGAAAGAAAAGGTGAACAAAGATTATGAAGGGAGGTAAACCTGGCATGCTGAGCTGGGTCAGGTAGTAGTGACCTCAGTGCTGTGATTTTCAGATGAGAGAATCAAGGCTTAGTAAAGTTAGTTATCTTGCCTGGCCTTTGGACTGTGTCAAGAACAGAAGCTCGAGCTCCATTCTCCAAGCTTGAGCCTGAAGTGTGAACCTACTATGAGAAGGGTGGGCTAGAGGAAAAGACGTGAAAAAGTTCAGTAAGAGGCTCCGTAATTGGCCAGGTGAGAAGCAATGAGAGCAGGGGGAGGGTGGTTGGAAATGGGAATGGACAGGCTGGGGCAGAGACAACAGCTCTGGGATGACCTGGGCAAGTGGAGCAAGGGGTAAAGGAAACAATGCTGTGTGGGGCTGTAGTGGTGATGGAGGGCAAAGGCAGGAGTGTGGCCTCAGGCTCTCTGGTGACTCTTGTCAGTGTGAGAAGGATGTGGCTAATTGGATCATCCTAAGTCAGAAGAGTTTGGGAAGTGGAAGAGTGACTCAAGCTAAAGCTAGATGAGGTTCTTTTATTTTTAAAAAATATTTTTAGTTGTAGATGGACACAGTACCTTTATTTTATTTATTTATGTGGTGTTGAGGATTGAACCCAGTGCCTCACGTGTGTGAAGCAAACGCTGTACCATTGAGCTACAACCCCAGCCCTTTTGTGGTGTTACTGCCCATCACCTTTCACTTTCCAAGACTCATTTTCCCTCGTCAATCAGGGAAGCTGTGGAATGGCTCAGATTTTAGAGAAATTCACTTCTGTTTAGACCACATCAGCAGAACCAACTCAGCTTTGTGAAATAGGTCTTTTTTACCATCCCAAGTGAGAAATTCATTCTGAATAAAATGATAGAAGTCCACAGAATTTGCTACCTCTTTTCTCCCACTTAGCAGACACCCCCAAGTTGAACCCCCATCTCAGATTGGACTTAACTGCCAATGTATCCTTAATGAGCACTTTGTGGAAGCGGCAGTAAGTAGTGTGACTGTTCCTTCTGAACCACAGCCCATTTAAATTGAAGGCATTAGGAGAAAGGAATCAATGAGCATGAACTTTTCAGATTGGATTCCCTGTCATGATTTCATACTCCTAATGAACTTTTTCTTTTAAGAACTCATATTCCCAAAGCCATTCACAACCAACTGGCAAGAGGACTTCACCAGTGCCTCATGGATAAGCTGCAACTTTTTGTTTCTTTTGAAAAGAGCACAGGTACTGCTGTACAGACCCCTTAGAGGGCCATCCACCATTGCTTGGGCCAGGAAGTAGTGTGAGGGAAATGGCGGTGCCAAGCCTCCCCCAGAACTGGGCAGAAACAGCATTTGTAGATGAGTGGTCCATAGCACCCCCTAGTGGTGGTAACTTGTCAGGTGCTCTTTGTTCTTGGGGGAGGAGATGATGGCCTGTTTTAAACATCTTGTGGTCCATTTTCCTTCTCACCAGGGAATATTTACTCTGGGGCTTGAGCTTCCTGGCATCTGCTGTAGGTTTGGCGATGCCCTGAAGGCAGCACAATTCCAGAGGATTCAGACCTGTTTTCCCACTGTTTAGAAGGGAAGTTCAGGTGAGGAGAATGGGGGCTGAAAACCACTTGCTTAAGAGATGCTGTAGATTTGCCCTGTCCTAAATGGTAGCATCCAGCCACATGTGGCTATACAGCATTTTGGATCATGGCTAGTCTGAATTGAGATGAACTGTAAGTGCAAGAAATATACTGGATTTCAAAGACTCAGTATGAAAAAAATAATGTGAAATGACACACACATATAAATATATACATATATATTTATTTGATATTTAACATTGATTACATGTTGAAAGAATGATATTTTGGGTTAAATAAAATATGTTAAAATTAATTTCACCTGTTTCTTGTTCATATTCACTGAGACTGCTAGAAAATTGAACATTACATTTCAGCTGGATAGCATTGCTGTACACAGATAAGCTTTGGGTCAAGAACAGGGGTCCATGTGACTGGGCAGGTTCCAGGAATGCTCTTGCACCCACTTCCTCAGCTGAGGCTGACCTCTTGGAGAGATGACATGGGCTTGGCCTTTGTGATTCACCCCCTACCAAAGAGCCCTTTGAAATCCCACCACTTAAAAGTCATCAGTTCAGATAATCAAAAATTTTCAAAATGCAGATATCCTAGGATTAAGAACCTACCATCTTGGGCTGGGGATGTGGCCCAAGCGGTAACATGCTCACCTGGCATGCGCAGGGTGCTGGGTTCAATCCTCAGCACCACATAAAAACAATAAAGATGTTGTGTCTACTGAAATTTGAAAAATAAATTTTAAAAAAAAGAACCTACCATCTAGACTGAATATCTGGGATTCCAGGATGCTTGTGTGATAGAGGAGGGGCCCCAGGGGAACTGGGGGAGATTAACTAGCCATCCCTCTCTTCCATTTTATGGTTAGCTCTCTGGTTTTAAAGCCACGTGTCTCATACATTGACCTTTACTTTGAGTATTTGCTTCCTCCTTACCCTCTTTGTCCTTAGAAGGTAGAGAGTTTGGTGCCTCCAGGAACTTCAAAAGAACAATATCAGAACTTTTGTTTTTTCCTTTCCTCTGTTATACTAATTTCAAGTGGTTTACTTGACCTTAGAAGGCTGAATTTCTTTTGAAATTTACAAGCATATCTCATATGCTTGTGTAAAAGGACCCTAAGTGGCCTATTAGGATGTGGAGCAGAATTTATGCTGTAGACTGGTGTACTTCAGATGTGTATATGCATGCGTGTGTTACTTGAACCCAGGGGTACTCTACCACTGAACTATATCCTCAGTTCTTTTTATCTTTTAGTACAGGGTTTCACTAAGGTGCCCAGGCTGGCCTTGAATTTGTGATCACTTTACCTCAGCCTACCAAGTCATTGAGGTTTCAGGCATGTCACCTAGACAGACTATTTTAAAGAAAAGGAACTCACTCTAAGCTGTATGTGTTAGACGTGGTCAGTGTCCTGTCTGAGTTTCCAAGGGGATCCTAGTGGTTCTTTAGAGGTCTTTGTGTATAAATGTTGGGTATGCTCTTTATAGACTTTCTCTTTGTATTTGATAATTAGGTTAGTCAACTTTCTGTTACTATAACAATTACCTGAGATAAGCAACTGATCAAGAGATAAGGTT
Source organism: Urocitellus parryii (assembly GCF_045843805.1). Classification (NCBI taxonomy): domain Eukaryota; kingdom Metazoa; phylum Chordata; class Mammalia; order Rodentia; family Sciuridae; genus Urocitellus; species Urocitellus parryii. Next base: position 170,377,146 of record NC_135533.1, on the reverse strand, counting down.
TATTTTGGCTTATAGTTTTAGAGGTTTCAGGTCCATGATGTATTGGCCCAATTGCTTTGGGCTTATATCAAGGTAGAAGTGTGTGGCAGAATAAAACAGCTTACCTCATGGCCAGGAAGCTAGAGAAAGAGGAAGAGTCTAGAACCCCACAATTCCATTCATGTGTACACTGTCAATGACTTACTATGCTTCATCTCTGAGAGGTTCTACCACCACCCAAGAGTGCCATGCGGGGGTCCAAGCCTTTAACACATGGCCTTTGGGGTACATTCAAGATCCAGACTATAGCAGTAACATAAAGTCTTTTCTAGTATTTATGGATGCCTTCTGTATGCTTAATGTTAAATAAGAATTCAGTGGGGACTATTCCAAGTTGGAGTTTAGGGACCAGATTGAATTTGCCTCTCGTGTAGCATTATATTCCAAGCCTTGAAATACCCAGGATTTTAACATTGTTTTGTTTTTGTTTTCTAGGATTTTGTAAATTGGAAAGAGGCTAAATTAACCTGGAGTTTTTTCAAACAGTCTTTCTTGAAACAGATTTTGACAGAAGGTAAGTAAAAGGTTACTCTGAGCAGTCAGGAGATCATGGTAGAAATAGAGGGATTTCACAGAACTGTTGATTACCTGGATCAAAACTGCCTGTCTGGAGCCCCCTTGGCAGAGGACCCTCAGAATTTTTTTTTTTTTTTTTTTTTTAAGAGAGAGTGAGAGAGGAGAAAGAGAGATAGAGAGAGAATTTTTAATATTTATTTTTTAGTTCTCGGCGGACACAACATCTTTGTTGGTATGTGGTGCTGAGGATCGAACCCGGGCCGCACGCATGCCAGGCGAGCGCGCTACCGCTTGAGCCACATCCCCAGCCCCTCAGAATTTTTTTAATGAGAGGGAAAACAACATTTATTTAGTTTTATGCTTTGCTTAAGTTGCCTAATTTAAATCTCTCTACAGCCTCATTAAAGACATTTCCCCCTTTATTATGGATAAGGAAACTGAGCATCAGTGAGGTTGTAGAATTTTTTTCAGGGTCCTACAGTCCATGAGGAACAGTTTAATTGGAATCCAAGTCTGAGTTAGTCAGCTTTCCATTACTGTGAAAAAATACCTAAGCTAATCAACTTAAAAGGAGAAAGGGTTTATTTTGGTTCACAGTTTAAGAGGTTTCATTCCATGGCCACTTGTCCCTGGTGCTTTGGGCCTGTGGTAACACAGTACATCATGGCAAGAGCCTGTGGTGGAGGAGGCTTGTTCATCTCATCACAGCAGGGAAGCAAAGAGAGAGACAATAGTGGTCTGAGGTTCCAGTATCTTCTTCAACAGTGTGCCGTCACAACCTGACTTCTTCCCACTAAGCCCCACTCCCTAAAGGTCCCACTACCTCTCAGTCATGGGCTGAGGACCAAGCAGAGCCAAACTATCAAAATCTAACTATAAAACCCAGTGGTATATCATTTTAATAGAGTTGTTATAAAAGTGTTATCAATTATAGAAAACTTTGGAGATAGAGGAAACTACCCATGAATTCATAATTCCAATTTTTTAATATATTTTTTCTTTCTTTTTTTTCCAATATTTTTAAGAACCAGGTTTTCATCATTTTATTTTCTTACTTAAGATTGACCCATGTGATAGTTTGGTCAGATATCTGACTTCTGACAGAACTCCTAATGCAGAGGCCCTGACAATGAGCTGAAAGCATAATATATGGTTGATTTTTACTCAGCTTAAATTCAGAGAATGAAATTTGAGGTAGCTATAAGCAGCTGGAAAGTGGAGGGTTTTTTTCTACATACAGATTTGATGTCAGTAGATCTGCATATCTGTTACTGAATATATTTTTTTATCTTTTCAAAATTATCCTTTTTTTTTTTTTTTTTTTGGTACCAGGGATTGAACCCAGGAGCACTTAATCATTGAGCCACATCCCCAACCTGTTCTTTTTATTATTATTATTATTTGAAGACAAGGTCTTGTGCTAAGTTGCTGAGGGTCTTGCTAAGTTACTGAGGCTGGCTTTGAACTTGTGATCCTTCTGCCTCAGCCTCCCCAGCCACTGGGATTGCAGACATGCACCACCATTCGCAGTTCAAAATGATCTTTTAGTTATAAAAGTAATATAATCCTATTACAAAAATTCTAAAAAAACAGAAAATATAATCCTAGTATTCTAAAACAACTACCCTCACTATTATCTTGTTATTTTCTTCTCCCCCTATTTGTGTTTTCTTAATTATGACTCCAAAGGGAAGTAATTTACTTCCCCCCCCCCCCGGCCTCTTTTCCTATCTATGAGCTGAGAGAGGACCAAGAGGGGCTTAAGGGCCCTCTGAGCCTTGAGAGTGCATGCTTCTAGTCTGAGCTTATGACTGCTGGTACAAAAGTTAAACTATTCGGGGGATTTCTGGGTCAGAAACCTTGAGAGAGCTGGCTCCTAGAAAGCAGGGAGTCTCCTTGCTGGGCCTGGCATACCACAGATGTTCAGCAAGTATTTGTTGATAGAATAAGAAGAGTGACAACAGAAGAGAACTGTAGCAAAATTGTGTGTTGTGGTAGTTCACATTGTGATTAGAACAGAAAAATCAACGGAGAAAGTTTTGGTGAGGATGTTGTTTGTATTTTTTTCTTCCCAAAGTTTTAAAGCAGTTTTAATGAGTTTGAGGGAGTTGGATCCAGTCTACATGATGTTCTTCAATACATTGTACAGATTACAGTTGCTAGACATGTGTTTGCAACATTTAATTAAGCCATTCACTAAAGCCTCCTGAGCTTGTCCTGAGCAAATCCAGGTACTTGCCCCACAGTTGGGCCATACTAATATGGCTTCCTTTCTTGCAGAAGGCCATTAGGAACTTCTCAGGGCCTTCATCTCCATGGCTAGAAAATAAGGAAGTAGGCTGAATGACAACTTAAGTTTCTTAAGTTTCTTTTATCTTTAAAAACTACAGTTCAGTGGTGCACACCTGTAATCCCAACAACTCTGGAAGCTGAGATAGGAAGATCATAAGTTTGAGGCCAGCCTCAGTAACTTAGGGAAACCCTGTCTCAAATAAAAAATAAAAAGCACTGGGAATATAGGTCAGTGGTAAAGCTCCCCCGGGTTCAATCTCCAATATAAAAATAATAATAACAATAATAATAATAATTATGGCTCTAAAAAAAGTTAAAATAACTTTGTAGTAGCAAAAACGTATGTGCTCCTCCCTCCTGCCCCCACATTTCCTGCAGCACTGTATGCAAGGTGCTGAGACTAGAGATGAAGAGTAACAAACAGACCGTGACCTCAAGGAACTCATTCTCTCACCATTTGCACACATCATGTGGTTAACCATTTCAAGACTGTGGGACTGTACTTGGAAATGTTAACTCAATCAATTAGAAGTCTCTGGAGTGCCTCTCATTTCCTGGATCTCTGCTAGGAACTCAGAGACAGAGATAACTGAGAGGGGTCTTCTGCCCTCAGGAAGCTGGTAGAATATGAGGAGAGGCCTATGCTGCCAGAAGGTAGGGAAAAGCCAGTCTGGGTTGTAAAAATGCCCTAGCTAGGCCCAGCCTGACTCTGACCAGCAACCGGAGGCTAACCCCAGATAGGTAGGTGACAACGGAGGATGACAGTGTGATAGGGATGAGACTGGTGAAGAGAGGCCACAAAGATAGTGTGTAAAAGCCCTCATACACAGAATAAAGAAGCCCAGACTTTTTGCAAACACTAATGAGCCATTTGAAGCCATGTGAAAGCAGGATACAGTTGTCCCTTGGTATCCTGAGAGATGGGTTCCAAGGTCTCTCCCTGCCAACAATGGATAAATCTAAAATCTGAGAATGTTCAAGTCTCTTATGTAAAATGGTGTAGTATTTGCATATAATCTAGATATATCCTTCATCTACTTTAAATAATCTCTAGAATACTAATAATACCTAATGTAATATAAATGCAATGTAAATCATTGTTAAACTGTATTGTTTAGGGATTGATGATAAGAAAAGAAGATTTGTACATGTTCTGATGCAGTTTTTTTTTTCCCCCTGAAATGTTAATAGTTAGGGTAGATCAGAGATACAGACCTGGGAGGACCTTTGGAGGTCTTTGCTACATATACTTGTAAGGAGACAAAATCAGAGAGAGGAAAGTCTTGACAGAAGATGGAAATTTAACCTCTTAATTAATGCTTTCTTTTATGAGCATTTTCTAGGAGGTGAGAACTTGCCCTTTTAGGCTCTGGGCACTGTTTAGTGCTGTCTTTTTAAGAGTTAGTGCTTTTCACTTACGGATAAGAAAATTCATAGAATGGGACAGAGTTGCTCCAGGGTGGTGTCTTTATCTTGAAGGCATTGGGCTGCCTTAGATTTGAGGATGAACTGAGCTTCCAGAACCTCCAGGCCCTGGGGAGTGGTGGCGGGTCTCTCCACCTGAGAGGAAGTGGAATGAGCATGTGCCACTGTCATGGACATTTCCCTTCACAGATAATTTACACTCTGGTTATTTCACCCACTTAAGACTTGGGACATACTGGGAATGTAACTTAGTGGTAGAGTGCTTGCCTAGCTTGTACAATGCCTAGGGTTCTATTCTCAGCACTGCAAAAAACAAATAAACTTGTGACAGTCGTTTAATAATTTCTTTTTCTTTTTCTTTTTTTTTTTTAGAGAGAGAGTGAGAGAGACAGAGAGAGAATTTTTTAATATTTATTTTCCATTTCTCGGCGGACACAACATCGTTGTTTGTATGTGGTGCTGAGGATTGAACCCAGGCCGCATGCATGCCAGGCGAGCGCGCTACCGCTTGAGCCACATCCCCAGCCCGTTCAATAATTTCTCCATATTTTATTTGTAACTTATTAGATTGGTTTTATTGGTTGGTTTTTAATTTAGCTGGCTTGGAGATTTGCTGTTAATAAAGCCCTCAGCATTGTCCAAATTATGAGGTTACTTGAAATCAGCCTTAGGACAAGGAACATGTCTGTAACCAATTATCTGATTTTTCTTCTTTGAGGGTATTCGTCCACCTGAAAAGTTGATAAATGATAAGAGTAAAGGAAATTAATTTATGCATTGAAAATACTAATTATTTTGCTTTTCCATTTATAGGCGAGAGATATGTGATGACATTTTTGAATGTATTAAATTTTGGTGATCAAGGTAAGATGAAATTCTATAGTGTTTTAATTAAAGGTGAATACTATTAATAGATACTTCTTAATATCTTTCTTTGTGGTTTGACATATTTAGTGAGCAATGAATCTGAACACTATTATAAATGAATAAATGAATTTTAAAAAAATATTTATTTTTTAGTTGTAGTTGGACACAATACCTTTATTTTATTTACTTATTTTTATGTGGTGCTGAGGATTGAACCCAGGACCTCACACATGCTAGGCAAGCACTCTACCACTGAGCCACAACCCCAGCCCCTAGAAATGAATTCTTAAGATTATAAATTGTACATCTTTGTATAAACATATACAGTGTACTGACTATGCCCTCTTGTGTAACTTGAGTGGCAAGTTATTGTTGAGACCCTTTTGCCTTCTGCTGCCTGCTGAGCTCTGGTGCTCATTTTGGGGGTTGGAAGTGTGCTAGGAGAGAAGAAAAAGGGAATTCACTATCACAGTAATAAAGATCTGTCCTGGGTTTATGTGGCTAAATAGGTCTTTCTCAGTTTTTTTTTCTTTTCCATATTTATTTATACCAAAGAAATGAAAAAACAATTTAAGGGCTGGGGATGTGGCTCAAGCGGTAGCGCGCTCGCCTGCCATGCGTGCGGCCGGGGTTCGATCCTCAGCACCACATACAAACAAAGATGTTGTGTCTGCCGAAAACTAAAAAAATAAATATTAAAAAAAAATTCTTTAAAAAAAAAAAAAGAAAAAACAATTTAAAAAGCAACTTTACTTTTATTAAAAAGTGCTAGATAGAAGATCTTGTCGATTGTGTGAATGTCAGCATCTTGATCGATATCGTATTATAGTTTTGCAAGATGTTACCATTTTGGGAAACTGGGTAATGGGTACATGGGCTCTCTGGATTATTTCTTTAACTACATGTAAAGCTAAAATTATCTCAAGATTTTTAAAAAGTTTAATTAAACATATTTACCATTTTAATAATGTTGTGAAAGTTAAAATAGAAAAACAAATATGATTGTCATTTCTTTCTTTTTGTTTTATAGGTGTATATGATATAGTGAATAATCTTGGGTCCCTTGTGGCCAGGTTAATTTTTCAGCCAATAGAGGAGAGTTTTTATATATTCTTTGCTAAGGTGCTAGAGAGGGAAAAGGATGCCACACTTCAGCGGCAGGTAATCCTGGTTCTCATGCCTATCATCTCTCAAGTGAACTTCTATCTAATTGCTAGACAGACAGAAATGTGGAATGGTCTATTTCCCTTTTGTTTGATATGAAATGTTCTTCTAGTTTTCATTTTTCTATCACATTCTGGCAGATGGCAGCACCTAAGCTCATTTCTGTTTCCTGACCTTTACCCTCTCCTCCTGGCTGTCCCCTTTTGTCTTACCCCTTTGTCCCTTTGTATGCCCTTACTTTTGACCCAGCCCTCCCAGCTTTTTTTTTTTTTTTTTTTTTTTGGCTACTGGGGATTTAACCCAGGGGCACTTAATCACTGAGCCACATCTCCACCCCTTTTTATTTTTTATTTTGAAACAAGGTCTCTCTAAGTTGCTGATGCTGGTTCAAACTTGCAGTCCTCCTGTCTCACAGGCGTACACTACCATTCCTGGCTTCAGAGCTCTTTATAGTTGTCCCCAGTGCAGCACAGAACACCCACCCATGGCTTAGTTTTAGGTATAAGAATAAGATTGTCTCTCCTATTCTCAGATTCTCAAGAACCAGAGGGCCAGGTGCAGTGGCACACACCTGTAATTTCAGCAACTTTGGAGGCTGAGGCAGGAGGATCACAAGCAACTTGAGGCCCTAAGCAACTTGGCAAGATCCTTCCTCAAAATAAAAAATAAATAAATAAAAAGGGCTGGGGGTGTGGTTCTATGGTTAAGCACACCTGAGTTCAATCCTTAGTACCAAAAAAAAAAAAAAAAAAAAAAAGAACCAGGGAAGAAAATATGTGGTCACAGGGCTTCTCTCACCACACCAATTATGTAAGTTTTTTAAAGACTGTGTCTGTCCAGGGCTACATTCTGACCCTAAAAATCTATGTACTCTGGTTGGTCAATACGAAGAAATTTTAATCCAGGAGCATTTGGTTATAGAAACTGCTTTTTCTAAAACCATTGAAAATGTCTGACGTATCTTAGAATTCAAAGAAAACGAAATCCATCTCTTACATATGTAAGAAGGCATTTTACAAAGTATAGTTTATGCACACAGTATCTCAAGATGAGCTACTTTAGTTCTCAGTCTGGTTTAAGAATATGAACCCAAGTGTACATTGATAATAAATCAACATCTTGAGATATTTGTCAGGAGAAACATGAGCCGGCTGGCATAGATGAAAACTTACTCCATTTTAGAATAAAATATCAGGGCTGGGGCTGTAGCTCAGTGGCAGAGTGTTTGCCTAGCACGTGTGAGGCCATTTTACATAAGGGACTTGAGCATCCTCAGATTTTAGATTTATCCATTGTTGGCAAGTGACCTTAGCATCACATAAAAATAAATAAAGACATTCTGTCCATCTACAACTACAAAAAAAAAAAATCTTTTTGATCAGGGTACAGTGAGTGGTTCATAAGCAATATTTAAAATGATTCATTCTAAATGAGTTGAAAACTAAACCTCCCCTCTTGCTACCTAAAAGACACACACTATCCCCACTTTTTTTTTTCCTGATTGAAAAGAAATGTGCTACAGAAAAGCAATGAGGTCTTATCTTAATTCATTTGGAAAAATGATCTGTAAAACAGTACAGGGGGAAGGTGAGATGTGAGGGTGTTCTTCAGTTCATGATTTATCCAGCTTCCTTCCCTTTCCCCCTAACCCAGGAGGACTTTGCTGTGGCTGCTATGGTTTTGGAGTCCTTGCTCAAGCTGGCCCTGCTGGCTGGCCTGACCATCACTGTTTTTGGCTTTGCCTATTCTCAACTGGCTCTGGATATCTATGGAGGGGCCATGCTTAGCTCAGGATCAGGTATGTGCTAGAGTTTTGTCTAGTTTGTTTTAATTTCCAAACAGAAATAGAAGAGTCTCCTGAAGTTCAAAAATTTGTGCACACGCAGTCAACATCTGTGTTCCTGGAGAGTTGTGGGAAAGCTGGGCTTGTGGGACTGTTCTCTCACTGGAGTTGAGATGTGCATGCTCAGGGTGATCAGTTCCCCAGCCTCACCTGGAGAAGTTATGAATCTTCCTTACAGTTGGCTTTTCCTCTCAGGCCTAAAATGTGTTTTGCCAAGCACTTGCCTGTGCTCCCTCTGGGGCAAGGGAGGAGAGCAGAGAGCAGGCTCTAATGAATCTCCACTTGGTATTAAACACATCTGAAGATAGTAAATGCCACATAAATCCCAGGCCTGATGCATAAAAGCCTCGGAAGGACAACCCAGAGCAATTTGCAGAGAATAAAATTGATCTCAGCAAATAAAATGGTATATTTAATCCACTGACTCTTGGTGTTTGAAGGAGAAAACTATTGAATATGTCTGATGAAATACCTGGTGCCCAGGCTGCTGAGACTCTCATAGCACTTTCTGGTCCTTGGGAACTTCACCAGTTTCAAAATGTGTTGAGCTATAGGCTAGCAATAGTCCATTTGTAGAATTTCATTTTGGATTTAGCAAAGATGTTTTTAATTACTCAGGTCACTAGCAAGAACCTAGAAGATTTTTTTCTGTTGCCCTATCTCAGTATAATTAAGGGCTTTGTCCAATGCCTTTTTACAAGTTCTTTCACTATTGTAGTTGCCACTATACTGGCGCTCAAACTTTTGATATTGGGAAAAAATGGTCAAGTTTCTACACTAGAGCAAAGGTCATGAAGTTTGTAGGAACACCTGCTATGAAGCCAATGAAGTGGTTTGCAGCTCCCTGGGGCTTGTGTTGTGAGAAGTACATTTCCATCAGGCAACTGCAGGGAGGCCTCATTAGGAAGCCATTAGTAAGTTTATGTGCAGAGATTGGGGATCAACTGTTTAACAGCAGCTCTGCCCCTTTAGAAAGCAATCACTAAGGAGCAGCCTTTTCTGTAACAGTCACAGGATGTTGCCAAGAAAGGCTGTCCCATCATTGTAATGTTCATCTGGTAGAGTAATTAATCACAGAAGAGATACACACAAACTACTATCATTGTGTTGTCCTTTTATTTAAGTGAGGTGCAGGTATGGTTTTGAGTGTCAATAATAGAGTTAGCAATTAAAAAGATCAGAGTTCTGAATCATTAATAATTTTATACTCAAAAAGTTGTTCTCCAGTCTCATCTTCAGAGAGAGCAGTCCTGAGAATAATTCTTGTTTCTCAGTGTCTTAAAAGCATTGTGGTTTGGTGTGTCACTGCAGGGTCTTCAGGACCACTGGCCTCTCTTGCCTAGGCCAAGGTCCCAGTATAACTGCCCCAGCACCGTCTTTTAGCATTTATCTCTGAGTCTTTGGTGTCTCACACTTTTTTGGGGGGGAGGGCGGGTACCAGGAATTGAACTTGGGCGCTTAACCACTGAGCCACATCCCCAGCCCTATTTTATATTTTATTTAGAGACAGGGTCTCATTGAGTTGCTTAGTGCCTCACTTTTGCTGAGGTTGGCTTTGAACTCGTGATCCTTCTGCCTCAGCCCCCAGAGCTGCTGGGATTGCAGGCGTGTGCCACCGTGCCTGGTAGTGCCTCTCACTTTGATCAAACTTCCACTCTCTGTAAAGCCCATTTGGCTTCTAGGTAGGGCAGTACTTTTCACAATGTGCCTGCTGACTGTCCCTATCCGTGCTACCCCTCTTCTCCCTACCTACTCCTGTCTCATCAGACTGTATCTCCTTAGGCCTTTACTGTACCAGAAAATATAACACTTTTGCTCTCTCCATTCTAACTCGTATTCCCCACAACCCTCTTTTTTGTTTTTCAATACTAGGGATTGAACCCAGGTGCATTCTACCATTGAACTACATCCCCAGCCCTTTTTATGTCTTATTTTGAGACAGTGTCTCTCTAAATTGCCCAGGCTGGCCTTGAATTTGCAATTCTCCTGCCTTAACCTTCCAAGTAGCTGGGATTATAGGCATGTACCACCATGCCCAGCTTCTTGACTTTTTAATTTTTTTTTCTTTGTGGCTTTATATTACTTTCCTGGGGCTTCATGACAAAGTACTACAGACTGAGTGGCTTTATTTAATTATTTTGCTGTGCTAGGGTTTGAATTTGTGTATGTTAGGCATGTGTTCTACCACTGAGCTACACTCTCAGTCCCTCTAGTGACTTTATTTTGTTTGTTTGTTTGTTTGGTACTAGGGATTGAACCACTGAGCACATCTACAGCCCTTTTTTATATTTTCTTTTGATAAAGGGTCCTGCTGAGTTGTTCAGGGCATCACTAAGTTGCTGAGGCTGGCTTAGAACTTGCCATCCTCCTGCCTCAGTCTCTTAGGCCACTGGGATTACAGGCATGTGCCACCACACCTGGCCCTTTAGCGACTTTAAATCGCAGAACTTACTGTATCATGGTCCTTTCTGAGGGCTAGAAGTCCAAAATCAAGGTGCCAGCAGGGTTTTGCTCTCTGATAGCACTAGGGGAAGCTCTTTTCTTGCCTATTCTAGTTTCTGGTGTTTGTCCACAGTCCTGGGTATTCCTTGGCTTGTCCTTGTATCACTTAAGTCATGTGGCCATGTTCTCCCTATTTGTCTTCACATTTTCTTCCCTTTGTGTGTGTGTGTGTGTGTGTGTGTGTGTGTGTGTGTATATATATATATATATATAGGTCTTTTGTCCACATTTCCCCTTTTTGTAAGGATTCCAGTCATTGGCTTAGATCTCTTTTTAACTATATTAGCTCCATAAAGACCTGTTTCTAAATAAGATCATATTCTGAGATGCTAGGAGTTAGAACTTCAGTGTGTCTTAGGGTACGTAGTTCAACCCATAACATCTCATTTAATTCACAGTTTAAGATTCCATCTTTGAAGTCCCCAAATTGTCTCAAAGCTTTCTCTCTTTAGTCACTGCTTCATGCCAGAGTTTGTATTCCTCATGCCTGTAGGCAGCTCACTGTCTATCCTCAGATGGGCCGATGAAAGCTGTTAGCATTCAGTTACCTGGTGAGAGTAACCCTGTTTCTTTCTGCTTTGGCCAGAGAGAGGAGGATAGGGAGAAGCTTATTAATTAGTGATAGAATTGCATTACTTTGTTTGAGAAGGAAATATCATTATTGGCTCTGGTTCTCATTGTGGATTGTGAATGTTCTATCTCAGTAGATCTTTTTCAAGGACCTGCTCAACTGAGATTCCCTTAATATTCAGGGCCACTTGTGTCTTGAGCATTCAAACTAGCAGGCCTCCTTGTGCTGATTTTAAAATGAGCAGATTAGCTTGCTTTTAGTTGTTAGATCTATATATGTATTCAGATCTGTATATTTATTCATAACTATTCTTTTGTTTTTAACTGATTACTTTAGTAGTACCATGGAAGGCTGGGAGTCCTCCAATATGTGCGCATTCTGTCCACTGTTACCAGTAGGTCCCATGGCCCAGTTCTGGTGTTTTCTTAGCATTCACCCAAACTGTGGTAGTATGTAGTCCTATTTGGATCTAGAATCTTGGTGGGTTGTTTCCTTGTAGGTCCGGTTTTGCTGCGTACCTATTGTCTCTACGTCCTCCTGCTTGCCATCAATGGAGTAACTGAGTGTTTCACGTTTGCTGCCATGAGTAAAGAGGAAGTTGACAGGTGGGTAACCTAGAAGGTACACCCTTAATCATGACCTTTGGCCAAAATGAACTAACTTGCTAATCTTTTTTCTTTTCATTCTGAACATGTGTTTACTGATGGCTTTCTCAGAGAGAATACTAGACCACAAGTATGCTGCATCCCCAGGATCTCTACACCCTGGCATGATTTAGCTAGTACTCCCTATAATAGGGTCAGGGGACAGCAAGTTCTGTGTGCTTCCCTTTGTGGATGGAGAAATGTCATCCCTAAAGTGTCATGATTGTCTAGGTGTACAGAGTCAGGCATACAATAAGGTAGACTTCCATCTCTCCATCCTATTACCCAGCCCCCACTTAGTGGTCCTCAGCTCTTGTTATCTGTTGACTCTAGATCAGCAACCCTGCTCTGGAACTTCAGCCAGTGGGTCTTAACATTGGTTGTGTGTCAAAATCCTCTGTGGAGCTTATTAGAAATGCATATTTCTATCTGCTATATTTGCACTACTCCTTTTCCCATCATACCTGTAGGAACAGCAGGCCCTTGAGAGTGAGTTTCATGTGTGCATGTATATATATATCAATTATTCTGAGGTGAACTCCTGGTTAAGTGCCTTTGGCCCACACCCAGAATTATTCACCTCTTCTGTCCTAAATACCAAAACCTAGCAAGGCAGTATCTTAATGCACCACTATAGGACAAGGTTAAGGAACAGCATAAAAGACAAGAGAGGAAAATAGAGAAGAGAATAGAAAAGGTTGGTGTAGATGGCAGGGTGAGTGGCTCTTGTTATTCAATCGCCCCTTGAGGCTTGGATCTCTTGTGTGTTTTCATGCTGCCTCTGTAACCTTAAGTGCTATTGAGAACTCTCTGAGGCCTGGTCATAGAGGCAGGATGGGGAAGGGAGCTCAGAATCAGGAAACCTTTCCTCCTATTAGACTGGCTTCTGTCTGTTCTCATCTTGGGATGCTTCAAATAGAAGCTATGGTGACTTTGTTTGCTACTAGTGATCGAGAACTTGTCTAGACCAATGTCCCAGCCTAGACCAATGAGATTCTCCTAGGAAATTCTGCTACTTCCCAGACCAGTTGAGTTAGAATTTGGGGAGGCTTGAACCAGGGAATCAAGTCATTACACAGTTCCAGGTGATTCTGATTCTAAGTGTGTGATAACTACCGGCCCAGGCCAGCTTTCACAGTAAACATACATTGAGCTCTGTGACCCAGTAGATACCTTGGTACTGAAGCCAAAATCCACAAAGCAGGAAGTATTCCAGTTATGCACAAGATACAGTGATGCTTTTTATTTCTTCTACTTCATTTTTCAAAAATATCATCTTATAACCTTCTGAATTGATTTCTCAGCCTATTAATAGGTCCCAATCCATAGTTTTATTTATTTATTTATTCATTTTGTAATACTGGGAATTGAACCCAGACTCTTGTGCATGCTAGGCAAGCACTCTGCTACTAAGCTACATCCCAAGACCTATCATAGTTTTAAAATAGTGGTCTAGACATGGTTTTCACCTCAAATAATTAGGTTTGTAGCTATAGAATTGCTTTGAGTCCACTCTTCCCCCACCCCATGGATGAAAAAGTCTAAGTTTACTTTGAAAGTACCATGTTTTTTATTTAAAATGCTTCTCACAATTGAATCATTTAAAAATATAATTTGACACATACTAACTATGGCTTTGTGACATCATAGAAAGAGCTTGGACTAGCAGTCTAGCACTTGAAGGGAATTTTATTGTAATAACTTTAGCGTTAGTGTGTGTGTGGGTCAACACTGAATCCATTTAAAATGTAAAAAAGAAAAAAAATTGCTGCTCAGCACAGTGGCTCTCACCTGTAATCCAAGTGACTCAGGAGGCTGAGGCAGGAGGATCATAATTTCCAGGTCAGCATTGGCAAACAAGTAAAACCCTTTCTCATAACAAAAAAATAAAGGTCTGAGATTGTAGCTCAATGGAGAGTACCCCTGGGTTCAATTTCTAATACCACAAATAAATAAAAAACCTTGCAACAAAACCAAGAGGAAATACAGTGGATGGTTGCTTTCTTTTCTTTTATGTTGCACTGAACCAAAGGAAACAACTCTTTAAGTTAGCTATAATGGAATGTTGACAATATTTCAACCTCTGGAAAATTGTTTTCATGGTATTAGGAAGCAGAAAAATCAGAGGCCAGAGCACCTTCTAACGCAGTTCTTATCTGATATAACTTCGATCCCCTTGGAGTAAAATATGACTTTAAGCATGGTCTTCGGACAGCACTCTCAGTTCTGTCTGGGTCCCTGTCCCCAGCCCTCTGTCCTGGTCTGAGCATATGGAACACCCAAGTTCATCATAGACCCTGTTTTTGTTTTCTTTTTTTTTTTTCATCCTTGTGAATTTAACCAAATAAAACTGTAGCTCGGATTTTTATAGTAGAATTAATAGCTTAAATTAAATGTTAAAATCGATTTTGATGACTTTACATTGAACATTTTAGATTCAGAATTTAAAAAAGGCATTGATGCAGACGTGGATTTTTATCTAGTCAACTTCAGGTTAACCAGTGTTTTTCTAAATAAAAATAGAGTGGTTAGTTCTGAAATGTTAAGGCTTCCTTTGAATTGCAAGTTGCTTTTTATTTAATAGCCTAATATATAGGATCCGATTGATGGATTTTTTCATTATACTGTACTGAAGAATTTTTGTTCTCTTTTGTGTAAGATGTCTCATTTTCTTTCTTGCATTCAATAAAAACTTTTGCGCATTTACTCTCTAACAAGCATTTTTTTAAGTTTTGGGAATACAGCAGTGAAAAAAACAGCTAAGATCCCTGCTCTCCAGAGCTAATGAGAGGCAAACTAGTTAAGAAAGTAGAAAATGGGCTGGGGATTTGGCTCAAGTGGTAGCACGCTCGCCTGGCATGCGTGCAGCCCGGGTTCGATCCTCAGCACCACATACAAACAAAGATGTTGTGTCCGCCGAAAACTAAAAAAAATAAATAAATATTAAAAAAAAAGAAAGTAGAAAATGTACTGTACTAAAAAATAAAATAGTATTATGTAGTGAGTGGTGGGGGGCCATTAGATTGGCTAAGTTGAGGTCTGAATGACCAAAAGATGGTCAGAGACAGGACAATGCTTTCTAGGCAGAGGAAGGCCCAAGATTGACAGCTCCTTTGCCTGATTTATTGATCTTAGAGTGCCCTTATATATAAACCACATAACTGTTGAATGAAAAATGACTGTGATCTTCTTGTGCTGATACATAAGAGGTCAGTGCTGTCCTTTTTGTATCTGCAGAGGCTCCATTTTACACATTTTTTTTTTAATTTTAATATTTATTTATTTATTTATTTGTTTTTAATTATCAGCGGACACAACATCTTTTTTTGCTGAGGATCGAACCCGGGCTGCATGCATGCCAGGCGAGCGCACTACCGCTTGAGCCACATCCCCAGCCCCCATTTTACACATTTGTAATCCCAGCAACTAAGGAAGCTGAGGCAGGAGAATCACAAGTTCAAGGCCAGCCTCAACAACTTAGCAAGACCCTGTCTCAAGATAAAAAATAAAAAGGACTGGGGATGAAGCTCCATGGTAGAGCATCTATGGATTAAATGCTGCCAAAAACAAACAAAACAAAATTTGTGTGGCTGTGATTTAATGTGTTCAGTTAGCAGCTACTAAGGGGTGCTTTGGACAATACTACAGTTAATACCCTTGACCATCCATTTTCTGGTAAACCTGATTTTAAATCCAGTATCTTCTCGCATCATGGAGAAATAAGCATTCATAAATAAATTGCTATTTATGTAAACCAACCCTTATAAAATAGTCAATGTCAATGATGAATAATTTTGCTTTGATTTCAATAGTGCTGTTTTAATTGCATCTTTAAAGCTCTTTATTTTTTTTAATGAAGTTGATTATGTCTTTAAGGCTACAGATTTGTGACTTCTGAAAAGTTTAGCAGCTACAGAGCCTCTTGTAGTGGAAGACAGTGGGCCTTATCATTCTCAACTCCTCCCAGATGGTCATACCAAAGAGGCTACATAGTTGAATGCTTCCCAGCTTGAATTAGCTATTGGTTTCATTCATTACTGCCATTTTACTTGGAGTTGTGTGAGGATGACTTTGAAAGTTTTTGAATCTGTAGCTCAAACACCAAGGATTGGTGTAGAATACCCTTCTGAAATAGTTCTTGAAAAAAATAACAGATTATATGTCTGCTTCTTTTGGAAAAGAGGTCAAACTCCTGGTCTGTGATGGGTCCCACCTTCAGTGGCTTGTTATGAAATGACTATTCTGATTATTTATTAGTAGTAAAAAAATAAAAAAGCTTCCCTAGTGGAAGATGAGCACAATGGTGCATACCTGTGATCCCAGCAACTCGGAGGCTGAGGCAGAAGGATCGCAAGTTCAAGGCTAGCCTCAGCAATTTAGTAAGGCCCTGAGCAACTTAGTGAGACCCTATCTCAAAATTTAAAAAAATTGGAAGGCTGGAGATGTAGCTTAGTGGTAAAGTACCTCTGGATTCCATCCTCAGTACCACCAAAAAATAAATAAACCTTCCCCAGTGGAGGTGCAGGCTCTTGCACTTCTATTAAGAGATTTTTCTACTAAGCAGCAAATTTTGTTGCTGGAATTCTAGATGAAATCACCTTTCTAGTTAGGCAGTATATTGTGTGTGTGTGTGTGAGAGAGAGAGAGAGAGAGAGTGTGTGTGTGCATGCACGCGCAAGTGCTTGTGTGCATGTGTGAGCACACACGCATTTACCATGTGTTTTCATAAAGTATATTTCCATAGCACCTTGTATTTGTTCGGCCCAAGGACCTGTAAGTGGGCATTCAGGGAGCACAGTGGCTTTCTTTCAATGCTTCATGTGAAGAACCTGGATGGCCTCTTCAGAGTCCATCCAGTGGACACAGCTTGGGGACCTAAGGGTTTGGTTCCCTCAACAGTTGTGTATTCATGGAGTGTCTTCTCTGAGCTAGATGGAAACCAGATTCTGGGAAATTTGGTTCATGACTATACCATAGTCTTTTGGAGGACTACGGCAGTTATTTTATGTTTGCTGAGACTTAGTTCCTTCCTTTGCAGAGAAGTGAGGATGACTAAGTGATGTGCTTCTTTGAAATCAGAAGTGATAGGAATAGCATAACTGCTTAGCTCCAGAATCCAGAGAGCCTTAGAAATAGAGTAGAAAAGAGTATATAAGAGTCTGCAAATACCAGAGGGGATCCAGGCTTCGCTTCCTGCTCAGATTTTATTCTGGAGGCTGGTCACTTGTTTTGAGTGCGGTCTACTACCCAAGTTTATGGGGTATTACATTTCCCAAGGGAGGCAGTGTTAGGCACTGAAGGTTGGGGGCTGGGAGTCAGACTGGCATATTGGCTTATTCCTTAGGCAAGTTCTTCGGTCTCTGTGCTTCTTACTTTGTCTGTGAAACAAATCCAGGCTCCAAAGGACAAGGGCAGGCTATTTGTGTTCATTTATCAATGTGTCCTCACATTCCTCACAGGCCTGTCATAGTATCTAATATATAACTATTATCCAGGTCACATTCTTATACCTTATGTTGGGGGCTTGCGCTGAACAGGATTTTTATGCATTTTGATAACTAAGTTGCTTCACTAATCAACTATTATCCTTAAAACACATAAATATCTTGAATCATTCATTTCATACTCTTCAGTTCAAGGGTAAATGGGACATTGACATTTCTATGTTATGTGTGTAGCATTCAATGTTATAGAAAACTGTATTATGGGAACTTAACTGGACTTATGGGAAAGCAGAGGTTCTTTCTGTGAATTGTTGTTCATGGCCACTTTTTTATACAAGTCTTATCTTGAATCAAGGTACCCACTGCCCTGTTTTGCTTGTCTCCTTCTCCTCAGGTACAATTTCACAATGCTGGCACTGTCATCCTCATTCCTGGTGCTGTCCTATCTCCTGACCCGTTGGTGTGGCAGCGTGGGCTTCATCCTGGCCAACTGCTTTAACATGGGCATTCGGATCACACAGAGCCTTTGCTTCATCTATCGCTACTACCAAGAGAGCCCACACAGGCCCCTGGCTGGCCTGCACCTGTCGCCAGTCCTTCTTGGGGCATTTGCCCTCAGTGGTGGTATTACTGGTGTTTCAGAGGTGAGATCCCGCAGCCTCCACACCACATGCTTCTGTAGCTCTCCACTGCCCCCCCCCTTAGGTTTCCCCTTCCCCCTGCTTGAACTGATTGGACAATTATTTACCTCCTCTTATCCTTTCCGTAGGCGTCTGGAGCATCACCTTTTGCTAGACATGACAAGAAAATTACCAGTGGGAAGAGAGTAGACCCACAGCCCAGTTGACATACCTTTTATCTAATTTGGAAGCCAGAATAATAGTCACCTTTAGTCCACGGCCAGCCAGGCCAGCACAGATGGTGTGAACAGTTTGGGTGGGAAAATCCTCAGGGAGTTTAAATTAAAGACACAGACACCATTTTATCTTTAAACCAGCTCCGGGACAGCTCCTCTAACCCTCAGCCTCAAGCTTCTCAGGGAGGCAGCGAGGTTTTACTGAAGAGGCTAGCAAGAGAGAGAGAGAGAGAACGCTAGGGAGAGGGCTTTTGTTGGGCAACAAAGAATTCTGGGGAAATTCCCATCCAATGAAGGTCAGGTGCAATGATTGGATCTTTGGGGCAGTGGTGAGACCCACCTCAACACAGACAAGCTCTCCAACCTAAGAAGGGTGGGGAAAGCTCTGCCACATTAAAAGTGACTGAGCGCCTCACACCCAGCTGGGGAAGAAACTCATTCATGTGCAAGGATGGTCTCCCACAGCCACTTTCCCTGGCTTGTCCCAGAAGAAGGGGGTACACACCCAGGAACCAGGCAGTGACAGTGCTTTCCTTTCCCAGGTGTTCCTGTGCTGTGATCAGGGCTGGCCCGCTAGGCTGGCACACATCACTGTGGGGGCCATTTGCTTAGGACTGACTCTTGGGACAGCATTCCTCACAGAAGCTAAGCTGATCCACTTTCTCAGGACTCATTTTGGAGTATCCAAAGTTGCTGACAAAATGACTTGACTTCAAGAGCGTCTTGATACCTGTGGCACCTGGATCCACTTGGGACAGTTCTTGGGTGCAATGTTACCATGTAAAAGCCCTGCCAAGGGGTCTGCAGTATAGTGAGAACCACCCAGGACGTGAGACCCTGGATGAAACACTCATCCACTGGAAGTCTCAAATGCAAAGGAGGAATTTTCATTTTTAAGTGGAAACCAAACAGCCTTTTTAAAATAGATGTACTTTTGTCATTATTTTGTTCTAATCAATACTTTTGTTTTTATGAATATATTTATTCCTATTGAGTGTGATTGACCTTTGTAGCTACATGCTCCAGCAAACTTTATCTTAGATGTTAGTAGTGAATAATGATCTGGCCAAGAAAAAGAGAGGCAGCTGTTTATCCCTCACAGGAATATTTAGATTCTTCCGTAAAATAAGGAAAAAACCAGATGCTGTGCACCAAACAAGAACAGAATGTGGCCTGGGAGTTGTGGCTTTCCACATGTCAACGCTGTGGTTGGAGTTTTTAGAGAAGGAAAAATGTTACTAAACAAAAAACCTCAAATGCAGATGTGAAGCTTTTGGGATCACATTTCCCCGTGTGCGTGAAGAATCTTGCCTATCATGCTTTTATTCCCCAGGCTAGCTTGTGCCTTCCCCAGGAATTGTTGATTGGAGGGAGGGTAGAAGTTAGCTGAAGACTTCAGGTCTGACCACCTGAAAGAAGGGGGGGCTTTGAAGGTTTGAAATTACTCCAGCACGAGCTACTTTTAGCAGTTTTCTGTAACTTTGCACATGGAAATTGATGACCAAAGTTGTGTAAATGTTTCTTTTTATCCTTAGAATAAAATAAGACAAACTCTCTATGGCAAATATCACCAAGTCAAGCCCTTCTCACTGACCTGTTATTTCCAGCACTGCTCAGTACAACTGAATTCCAGCCCCAGGACAAGAGTGGTAGGCTTCAGGGAGTGAGCCTCCTGGCCACCACATGAACCCAGGCTCCCTGTGCCCTGTATATGCAGGTGAGATCGTCAAGCATTGTTCTGGGGTTGTAAAGTGTTTTTTTTTCTTTTTTTTAATATTTATTTTTTAGTTGTAGTTGGATACAATATCTTTAATTAATTAATTTATTTTTATGTGGTGCTGAGGATCCAGCCCAGAGCCTCACCCGTGCTAGGTGAACACTCTACCACTGAGCCACAACCCCAGCTCCAAGTGTTTTTCTTTTTTCATTAATGTATTAATTCCTTTTAGACATGATTTCTCTTTGGAAGTACATGCACAGACTATGTCTTCAATGTTAATAGTTAGTAATCCTCTGGCCTAATGTCTCCAGATCTTCCAAGTTTACCTCCAGAAAGAGGGCCAGTAAAGGCAGCTGGTATTGTTCATTGAAACGCATGCATTTAAACCCACTTGCTTGGACTCAGTACCAAGAAGCTGAGGACCAAGACCCATCAGCCTACCAAGACTAGGGCCCAGTCACTTTGACACCTTTTTATCTGTTTCCCCTCTGAATTGAGACACCGAATGCAAGGTATCTTAAGCAATAGAGGCCCTCCAAAAGCATTATCTTGGTAGGGTAGGATCAGGCTAAGTCAGAAAAAAGGGTTATCTCAAGTGCACAGAAATGGGCCTTCCATTCACACAAGCTCCTTCTCTTCTGCTGCTGACTATTCCACTGTCCCCTTCCCCAGAGTCCTGCCACTCACCATGCTCACTTGACAGACATAAAGCATAGTCTTCCAGCCATGTGCCTCAGAGTGTTCTGGATTACAGGTTAGAAATGTAGGTTCCCAGACCTTGAGATGCTGAGGTCTTTGGGTATGGGACTACCATTCTCAGGTGGAGAGAGGCTCTATGTCTGACAGCGGGGTTCTTCCCCTCATCTCCTCCCACATTATCCACCAGGTGCTGCTGTTGGGACCTACTCCTCTTGACAGATGGCCAGCTGGAACATGGGCCAGATTCCTTTTTATGTCCTGCTTTCCTGTTTCTAGGACAAGTAGTGCTGTGTATGTTAGCTTTCTATCACTGAAAAGAAAATCAATTTAGAGGAGGAAAGATTTATTTTGGCTTACGGTTTCAGAAGTTTCAGTCCATGGTTGACTGGCCCATTGCTATGGGCCTGTGAATCAGAGTATCATGGCAAAGAATTTGTGGTGCAGCAGAACTTCTCACCTCATGGCAGCCAGGAAGCAGATGGGGGAACAAACCAGGGACAAAATATACCTTTCTAGAGCATGTCCCCAGTGACCTACTTCTTCCAACTAGGCACAGTTTCTACCACTTCCCAATATTCAATTCAGTTATGAACCAATCAATGGGTTAATACATTGATGAGAGAGCCTTCATGATTCAATCAATTCCCAAAAGCCCACCTCTGAGCATTGCTGCAATAGGGATCAAGCCTTCAATAATGAGCCTTTGGGGAATATTCCAGATTCCCACTAATATATCCTGGCTACCTGCTTCCCTGCCAGTACCTGCCTTGCAGGCTGTCAGCACTTTGGCCAAAGACCCTCCAAAGATCTCCACCCTCTTGACACTTCCCTGAAGCCCAGTGAACCTAACAATGACCTCTTGTGTTTTCTCTTACTGCCTGTCCCAGAACCATACCTCTTGCCTCAGGTCACTTGCATATGTGTGGACCAGGCTGCCCCACTTCACCCATGAAGGATTTGGCAGGGGAATCACATTTGGCTTTAAGTACCATTTTAAATGTAATGAGGCTACTTCTTCATGGAAACATGTCTGTAAGGCATGTCCTTTTTATGACAGGAGAAGCCTTCAGTGGTGAGAATAACACTATTGCTGGCTTCCTTTGCTTCTCTGACCACACATAAGAGTTGCTCACTTCAGACTTGGCCTAGGGTGACTCGGTGAGGGACATTGCTGTGCCTTGTAATGCTCACTCCATAGTTACTCCTGACTCTGGAGGTAGCATCTGCTCGGCCCTGTTTGATGCCACTTCCCAACCTAATCCAAGTACAGCTCTTCTTTCCTTCCATCTTTTTTTTTTCTTTTAATCATGTACTTATATTGCTGGTTTCATGTCAATCTCCTGGTTTAAAAAAGAATAAATTATTTTCTTCACATCCTTGTAAAGACCTTTCTTCTTTCATACCCTTCTTTCATCCAAAATGGGGGGAAAATACCTAAGGAAGGTGGGCAGATAATTTGAATCTGAACCATTAGATTTCGTCAGGGGATCATCTCTCCCTACACAGATAGTGACACTGGGACTTCGCATCCTGACCTTGGAAGAGGAATAGTTGTCTGGCGCCTTCTGTGTCTGGGACTGAAAGACTAGGGGTCTCTTTCACTCTTTTCCCTCCTCACTCTAAGGTAGTGTTTCCCATTGCTTTCCTCTCCCCTCCATTTTCCACCTGGCCTGGTCCTTGTCTTGTTTGTTTTGTTGTTATTTATGAAGCAGCTATTCCTTGATGGGTCAGGATGCATTTTGGTGCAGAGTAAAGCAGTCATGTGATTTTTGGAAGTTTGGGGAAGCCCTTCCCCTTCCTGTCTTCAGCTTGGTGATAGAATTTTTTTTTTTTTTTCACTGAGCTCAAAGACTATCATTCCAGAATTAGAGGATACTGGAAATTTGGATCCCACAGGGAAGGGCTCTGACTCATTCACACCAAGATGTACACTGACATCAGTGATTCTTACCTTGATATGGAGGAAGAAACAGGAGTTGGGAGCATCCAGAACTTGCAGGTGAAGTAGCCCAGGTGAGGGGGTGTGTAACCCCAGAAGGTAAGAGCTCAAGAGGGCTGCCATAAGGTCCCTGGGCTGAATGGAATTGATATCCAGTGGGGGAATTGGGGAACATGTTTCCAGCCAAGTCTTGGAAGAGCCATGAGTAAAAAAGGGCGGTGCCTGGTGTAAGAACTAGAGAAGAAAAAGAATAAGAGCAGGAGAAACTTTTCACATCTTTATGAACACCTGCTCTTTGGAGAGGCCAGGTGCAGAATGAGGAGGTGAAGTGAGGAGGGTGTGCAGGGTGCTTGCTGGGGAGGCTCTCAGAAGCTCCATTTTGAGAACCTTTAGAAACTACCCTACAGCCTCCAGAATATTGCTTGTACCAGGTTATTATTGGCCCTGAGGGAGAGTTCGGGAAGGCAAACTAGAAGCCAGAAGATCTGCAGAGTGTGTCAGAAAGGAACAGATTTGGAAAGATGATGAACCAAGGCATAGTATGAGGGGTCCCCTAGAAACTTCTCAAAGATAGCAAAATACACAGACCTGGAAAGGGCAGCTGAACAAAGATGCTAAAATACAGCTTCCATTTGCCAATTATTCCTGGAGTATGCAGGAAGGGACTGAGACTCTCATTTAATTTGAAAATGAGACTTCTGAGCCAATACAGATACTAATGAAAAATTATTTGTTTTGCTGTTATTTACTATACTTGAGTGAATTAGCCCTTAATGTTGTAAATATTTTATTTGCTAATTAACTTTTGAGGGTAACAAAAAGGTGTTTTATTTGAAGAATTTGGGGAGAGGGAGGGCTCATGTATTTGTATTATCAGTCAGTCCCCAATTATCTTGCCATAACCAGTTTCCCTGTTTAGTATCATTTGTTTTTAACCAGAACTGTCTCAAAATGGAGAGATTGTACTCCTAATGCATTTCAGCCTCCTTTAGGAACTAATGAAGTTTTATAACTATTTCTTAATTTCCTTAAAGATGAACTAGCAGGAGTTACTTGTTGCCCCATCCCAAAATGCACTCAATTCTTTGTCTACCACTTTTTCGGCCCTTTTTGGGAAGTTTGGCTTTAATGGAAAGTGCTAGAGGTGAAATGTCAGGCCTTTCCTTTTATGTGATAGGTCCTCAGCAGCAGAGTACGCACACCCAGAACTCTGTCCCAACCTCTGCAGGTTCCAGCACACTCACTTTTGGAGACATCTGCCCTCCTCCAGCTTGTCAACCTAAAAAAGTACACCATGTCCTACATTGAACATAACAAGTTTGTAAGTATACAAGAGTGTGGTTGCCTAACTGATGTGATGTTATGCTCTGTAGACATTTTCAAAATCCCCTTTGAAGCTTTGTATCTTGGAGCCAGCAAATTTTTGTTTCTGTCTTAGTCATGTCTGAAGTTCCTAAAGAGTTGAAGGGCCCTTGATCTTGCAAGTGTGAGGCCTAATGAACAATGTGCTGGGAGAGAGAAGAGTAGGGGAGGAGCCTGAGAGGCCGCCTGGCAGCAAAACTGTCAGGGTCCCTCTCCTAGGCAGCTGCTGGCCCTCCGCTCCTTCTGGCTGCTCACTGGAGTAAATTCTCATCTCTCCTGGGTCCCAGATATCAGGCAAGGGTGTACTAAAACTAGCAGGCAGTAACTGCTGCTCTCAGGGTAAAGGCCAAGGTTCTTCCATTTATGAGACAGTTGATTCTACCACCTTTTCCTTCCAGCCCCTCATACAATGGCCTAAGAACAGATCTTTATAAGACAGCTACAGTAGGTAATAGGCCATAAGTAGCCCCATGGCCCCATCAGCCATTGTTGGTTGGGGACCATGCAGATTGGCTAATAAGATAATTTTTAAATTTTTATCTTTTGTGGTGCAGGGGAATGAACCCAGGGCCTCGTATATGCTAAGCAATTGCTTTACCCCGAGCTACACCCAGATGGCATGGTTTATCCACGGTTGCCCTCCAGCCTCTGAGGAGCTCCATGAGAACCTGTGACAGAACAGCTGGCTTTTAAAGGAATCTTCTGGATGACATTTATTTGTTCATATTTGTCCTCTTTCCAATAAAAGTATGCCAAAGTTATGACCCTGTCAATCCTGCTTTCGTGATGTTGCCTTCTCCTGACAAGGGCCTTTGGCAAAGGTCAGCTGGGTTCAGAGAAACCAGTGGAAAAGGAACCTGAAAAAGTGGCCACTCATGGGCCCTCCTTCCCACTAGCCTCTCATCTGCACCACTCCATCACAAGTCAGGGCCTTAGAACAAGCTCCGTTGCTGTCAGCGCAGTCAGTGAGCAGTGACTAATTAAGACACAACGGCATTAGTCATGTTGGAGGTGACAACTGACAGCATGTTTCTGGTTCATGTCTGGGAGATCCTGACACACTTTCCAATTATGTGGAACTAATAGTGTGGCTTCCACGCAGCCCTGTCGCTGGGAGAGTAGGGGAAGGAAGGTGTGACGCACTGTGGGCGGCACTGGTTTGCTCCCTACTCCTCACTCCTTTGCACTTCCTATTGAAAATCATGAATGGTAACACCAGGGTGAACAGCATTAGGGCTGCCAGAGGACCCCTCTCAGGAGGGCTTTCAGTTCCCAGGAGAATTGAGTCAACTCACAGGGGGAAGCTGGTGACATAGGAGCCTCAGTAGGTGACTTCAGCCTTCCCAGCTTTGGAGCATCCCATCTGACCCTCTAGCAGAGACTGGCACAGACCAGGAGGGGAGAACCATGAAGACCCAGGAATGTTTAACACATTGTAGCCAGAAAAAAAATGGCAATGTTTCCTCCATACATCATTGCTAATATAACTCTTCTTTTTAGTTTCCCTAGAAAATTAACACAACTTTATGAACAAACAGGTTAGCATAGTACATTTATGTTTCTAAACTAGAACGGAAGATTGCTCTCTTCCCTGCATGACTTCTGAGATCCCTAAGTGGTATCTCTCTAATGACAAGAATGTTCTTGCAGGTGTGCAGATGTCAGGCTATGGGGGGCAATAGAAGGGACATAGCTACTTACGTTTGTTTCCTTTGTAACCAGGAGTGAAACTGTGTGGAGCTGTGGCTGCCCAGCAGGGTTCATGGGCATGATGCCCAAGTATACCAGTGACTTTGGTCTGTCTGCTCTCTGTGTTCCCTGCAGTGGACCTGCAGAGGGCCAGAGCCAGGCTCTGGGTGGAAGGACCCCAAAGGTGTCCTACCTGCATGTTTCTTCCATCTGCACCATCACTGGAGAAATCTGCTCACATCACTGTTATTTTGAAATTCATAAGCAGGGTTTAATTTTGTGTGTGTCATTTCCTAATGATACATTCTGTTGTGGTACATGCCATCAGTTGTATCTCACCTAGTTGCCCTTCTCTAACTCACCAAGTGACCTTGAACAATTCTCTCTCAGGCACTGAGCATGTGTCAGGTATGTGTGAAGGCACATTTTAATCATGTTAGCTGTGAAATCTTCATGACAGACCTTATCCTTTGTCTGCATGTTACAAGTTGGGGAAAAACTCAGACATGAAGAAGTGGCCACACAGCTATGAAGAAAGTGGCAGAGCTTGGATCAACCCCAGCAAAGAGATGATATTACAAGGATGGCAAAGAGAGGATATTACAAATACTTAATAGCTTTTTACTGTTAATGTAAGCTTAACTATTAAGCTTTTACTTTAGAAAACTAAATATAATTATTTCAGCCTAATTTGACAGCTTTTCCTTTAGTTCTGTCACTCAGATGACACCTAGCCCAGGACATCTATGTGGCTCCAAATCTGTGTCTTGGCTTCTGCCTGTGATGATCCTTAGAGTGCCCTTGAGAGCCCCAGAACCAGCCCGCCCTTCCTGTAGTGCTTATACCCCTCCCTCTTCCCTGCCCAACTGGACCCTTGCCTGTGTCCTTGACCTCTTCTCCAAAGTCTCTCTGTCCCCATCATGCTTTCCTCCAACAGCTCTGTTTTCTTTCTCCCTTGAGAATTAAGAAGTCAAGTGGGAGACTTGAAGTAGTCCTCATATTGAGCTCTGCTTCATCTCTTTATCCCCTGAATCTTTGAGGTAAATGTTATATTCCTCTAAGACTCAGTTTACTCATCTAAAAATGAGCATAATCACACTTGCCTCCTAGGGTGTGGCAAAGCCTAAATTAGAGGAAGTAGGTAAAGCACTGAGCAGGGGTCACCTAGGTCCCTGTACCGGGAATGGAATTATAAATCTGTCCAGCATACAGTTGCAGAGGGACTGTAGTCACTGAGATTATGTCACTCCACTGCATCTTCCCCACCTCCCCGCAATTTATAGAAGCAGCTTGAATCTTTTCTTTCAGTGGAAACATTTCTCCTTTTCTTAAAGGCAAAGCTTCAGGTGAAGAGGAAATGACAGTTCCTTTTTGGGCCTGGCTAGCCCAGGAGGAGATTTGGGAGTGAGGACCTTCAAAGGAGAGACAGCACAGAGGCCAGAATCTCGATGGAGGTCTGAGGCCTTAACCCTTAAAAATGTCCACAGCCAGGCTCCAGGATGCAAAATCATAGCTTCTAGGGAAGGTTACAGCTGCCAGCAAATGTCCCCTTTCAGGCTCAGTCTGAACGTCTCCCCAGGACAAGGATGCTCCAGAAGCTTGTTAAATGATTTTCAGCAATTTCAGAAATTGCCTTAGCTGGTTGGTTAGATTTTGCTGCAGTCTTAGATTAGGAAAGAAAGAAAAAAGGCTACTGGTGATGGGAATGTGGCTTTGTCCAGGAAGGCCAGCTGCTGTGGGCTGCTTCTAAAGACATTGGAAAAACATGAATGGACTCTGCCAGGTATGTGAATGGCCTCCCGGGCCCACTGAGGACACGCCTCATCCCTACCTAGCTTTGCTCACCAATTACTGGTATCTTCCCCTGGAATCCCTAGACTGATCCAGAAACTTGTGTTTACTTCTTACCCTAAAAAAAAAAAAAGAAAGAAAGAAAGAAAGAAAAAGACAAAACCAACCATTGTCTCTCCCCAGTCAGCCTCTTAGGCTTAACCTCTGAGAGCTCGGTTTTGTTTGTTTTTCTTTCACTGCACTGGGAATAAGGATGCCAAGTTCAAGTCAACTGGCTTTCTCCTTCCAGAAGTGGCTGAGAGGAAAAGGTCAGAATTTAGCATGGGCATAGGGTGCTGTTAAGGAGGAGTTTTCTCACAAAGGGATGTGTGTTCTGTTCCCATTAGGACTCATGTTTTGTACGGAGATACCAGACATATCTGGACCTGACACTGATCTTTGGTGAGGCATGAGGTTGTTGATTTTAGTGTATGAAGCATATCTGAGTGGCAAGGGTCCATTGGGCCTTTCTCTACCTAGTTCTGCTCATCCTCAAAGAGCCACGGCTGGGGTGTACCACACAGCCTGCTGCTACAGGCCTCCCTCATTTCTGTTGGCCTCCGTGAGACATGCCTCAACTCTGTAGGGACTCCGGTGGCCTTTGCAGCCTGAAGATGATATTTTACCCTCAACTATGTTGTCTCTTGGACCAAAGGACAGCTGTTGGTCCACATAATCAACAGAGCTAGAGAGCAGGAGGGGAGAGCCGCATTCTAATCCCAACCATGCCTCTATCTCTTCAGAAGGTTCCAGGGAAAGGTCGGGGTGGCTTTGCCTTCTCCCCATGTACAAAAGGCTCCAATCCCTCCCTGCCCTGCATTGCTCCAAGGTTGTTATGGAGGGCATGGGGAAGTCAGTGTTTAGCAGTCCTTTGGAGTAGAACAGAGAAGGGGGAGACAGTAGGCCTGTGGACTATAAGGCTAGAGCCTGGGCCTTGGCTCATGTTTAGGCAAGGGAGCCAGACTAGTGCAAAAGTCATCAAGGAAATTAAAATAGCTTCACATAGGGGCTAGGATTATAGCTCAGTGGTAGACCGACTAGCCTAGCACATGTGAGGCACTGGGTTCAATCCTCACATAAAAATAAATAAAGGTATTTTGACTATCTACCACTAAAAAATTAAAAATATATATACATGTTCATGTAAGCTGGGCCATGTAAGCTGGGCTCAGTGGTGCATACCTCTGATCCCAGCTACTTGAGAGGCTGAGGCAGAAGGATCCCAAGTTCGAGGTAAGCCTCAGTAACTTAGTGAGACCTTGTCTCAAAATAAAAAATATAAAAGGCCGATTGTGTTTCCTGATCTTATCTACTGTTATCATTACATATTTGATGTCTTTTTTTTTTTTTTACCAGGGATTAAACCCAGGCATGCTTAATCAATGAGCCATAGCCCCAGCCCTTTTTATGTTTGTTTGTTTGAGAAAGGGTCTCACTAAGTTGTTTAGGGCCTCACTTAGTTGCTGAGTCTGGCTTTGAACTTGTGATCCTCCTGCCTCAGCCTCTTGAGAAGCTGGGATTGTAGGCATGCACCACCATGCCCAACTTTTCATATTTTTTATAGTAAATTATGTATAGCAAACTATAAATTGCCCTAAGGGAAGCCAATGCCCTGTAGACATACACAGACTGCACATTCTGCCCACTGCTTCTTTTTGCTTAACTGCAGTGATCCTTTTTGCTATATGGTGTACCATTGGAGGTTGTTTCTAGATGTGTGCTATTATAAACTTGTAAAGAATATCCTGACATAGAGACCTCTAAACCTAGCCTGTGTTTGCGATTTGCCTCTCTGTAATCCCTAGTAACAAACTTCACTGCCTGCCAGCACCATCCTCGCCAAGGGAGCACAGGGTGAAGGGAGCCTGCTCAAGTCATAGTGAATGAGTGACTAGCCCCAGTGAAGTTCAGGACTCAGGACCTGTTGGCTAGGGTACCAGGTTGCTCCTTTCACTTGGGTTCCATATCAGAAAAGGGCTTCACACAGTGCCAAGCATCTAATTAGGGGTCAGTATTAACTGTGACATCATGGCAGCCTGTCACTATGCCTTTCAGTTGCTGCCTTTTCCATGGCAGAACCAGGAAACCCTGCAGGGTCAGTGGAGCTTGCTGTCCCTGCTGAGCATAAGCCAGCAATTAGGACCTGGGCAGCCAGGCTAATGGCCTCAGCCACAGACAGGTGGGTGTGCCTCGCTCAGTACCAAAGAGTGCTCTGAGTGTGCTGCTGCCACAAGTAATTGCTTCCCCTGAAGCTGTTCCTCTGAGTGTTGGTAGTCACTGATGCCTCGGCCCTCCCCTTAGGGAATCTGATTATCCAGCTGGATGGGGAACTAGGAAACAAAAGCCACCTACCAAACAGAAGAAGTAGAGCAGCTGCTCCAACTCCTTCCTTGGGATGATGTGGCCTCCACAGGCAAGCTTTGGAAAGTGACTTATTTCCTGCCCAGAGGCCTGGGCTGCCTCTTAGGCTTGAGGCCCATATTTGTAGTACTCCTATGTGCTTGGGGAGGGTTTCTGAGCTGCCTGGCTGTGGTAGGTAGACTCCAGAGTCACCATTTTTTTTTTCAAGTTGTAGATTGACACAATAACTTTGTTTGTTTGTTTATGTGGTGCTGAGGATTGAACCCAGAGCCTCACACATGCTAGGCAAGTGCTCTACCACTGAGCCACAGCCCCTGCCCAGAACCCAGAGTCTTGACTCCAGGTTCACACCTGCTATGGGCTTTGGCATAGACCAACTGGTATGGACCTGGGTCCCAGATTTGCTGTTTCTTACTCCATGGCCTTGAACAGCGGGCTCAACTTGCATGCTCTCTGTCTAAATCCTACCAGCTTTTATTTTTAATTTTTCTTTTGATCAAAAAAATACACATACATAAGTTTTAAAAGTCAAACACTAAATGATTCCTAACGTAGGTTCTGTTCACCATCACAAACTCCCCAGTTCTTGTCCCACTTCATCCAGTTGTCTGTTTCTTCTATTGCCCTTCCTATTTCTTTTCTTTTTTTCTTTTATTATAACTGGGAATTTAACCCAGGAGCAATTTACCACCAAGCTACATCCCCAGCCCTTATTGGTTTTTTTGTTGTTGTTGTTCTAGACAACTTAATAGGATCTCACTAAGTTGCTTAGGGCTTTGCTAAGTTGATGAGGCTGGCTTTGAACTTGGCAATCCTCCTGTCTCAGTCTCCTGAGCCACTGGAATTATAGGCGTGCACTACCACACCCACCCTTTATATTTCTAAATCATTCACATATATTGTCATTTCTTGCTCTTTCACCTGAACATCATTGCCTTCCTATGAGGGGAAAAGTGAGTCTAATAACCACCTCTCTACACCCACCTCATCCTTCCAAGGTTATGATTTGGGGAAAATTGCTAGTCAATGTTTACATGCTTTAAACTACTGTATATAAACATTTTTTTCTTAGTAAACCAAAAGTGGTGGTATTCTATTATTGTGCTATAATCCTTTGGTTTTTTTATTAAGCTATAATTAAATATCTCATCTTATTCATTTAATTTTGTTTGTTTGTTTGTTTGTTTTGGTGCTTTATGCTCTTCTTTATAAAATCTGGCTAAACACCATAAAGCTTTTCTCAACATGACTAATACCCCAAATTGTGGTTTTTGTGTTTTCCCCAGAGGTGTTGCACCAGAAACCCCTCACCCTCCCATTCACTCTCACCATCCTGTCCACTGGCCCCCAGAGTGAAGAGACTGAAGATCAGAGAGGTAGAAAAATTGAGGCAGAAATGCAAGCCTGGCAGGAGATGGAGTTATGGTCAATGGTCAGCACTTGACCCAAGGATGCTGTAACTCAGTGTGAATAGCCTACATGTAAATAGGACCACTCAGTGGTTTTAATTGTGGCTTGGGCCAGGGGTCTCTGACCCTGACCACAGAGGACAGAGAGACAGGTCTCCCTGTTCATCTTAAGTGACCCTTTCTGGTGAGACTAGCAAGCCCATTTCCATCCCTTATCCCAGGCATATCTGAGAACAAGCTAGGCCATGAGTCTGGCCTGACAGATCCATACTTTTTTTCACATGGCGGCTTTTCCTTAAACATGCTAAACCAGCCTTACCCAATTGCTGGGCTGAGCACACCTCCTAGGGCCACCAGCACCTGGCACATCACAAACAGGGATGCTTTTGGCCACTATACCTTGTCTTGTCTCCTCCATACAGCAGGTATTAGCTCTGAGCCCATTTCCTGCAAGTTCCCCACTGCAGGCAACTCTTTTCCATTGCTGGTCAGAGGATGCTAAGGTCAACAGTAAGATTAAGGTGATACCCGGACATGGGCACATGCCTGTAATCCCAATAGCTCGGGAGGCTGAGGCAGGAGGATTGTGAGTTCAAATCCAGCTTCAGCAATTTAGTGAGACCCTAAGCAACTCAGTGAGACCCTGTCTATAAATAAAATATTAAAAGGATATGACTCAGTGGTTAAGCATACCTGGGAACAATCCCTGGTACTAAAAAAAATAAAAATAAAAAAATATTAAGGTGATGCTGGAGGCCTAGGCCCAAGAGCCCAATCACCAAATGTCCACAAATAGGCAACTCCTGACTTGGTGCAGCACACATTCTTGAATGGAACAGAGAGCCTCCTGAGCTGAGAGCTCTTGAATGGATACCCATTATGCCTCACACCAGAGAAGCTTGTGCATGATTAGAGGCCTCTGATGACCACCATTCAGCTCATAGGGCCTGCTCACCTTAGCGGTTACACATGACACTGCCATGCATGTGTTCCTGCAAGTCACGCCTAAAGGGTGCTCTGCCACTAGGACTACCGGAGGGGCATAGGAAGAGGGTGCAGGGCACATGTTCTCTGCCTCAGTAAGGGAAAAGGCATGGCATCAAAGAGAGAAGGAAGATGCCATGATCTCTTCATAAAGCTACATGCTTTCTAAACAGACAATTTACTGGGATTTAATCTACAACTCAGATTCAATTGGCTAAGTAAGGAAGAAGAAAGTGTGTGGTTGTCATGGCAACATCAAATTGCCCAGGATCAGGTTTGTCTCTAAGGAGGGGGAAAGAGGGTAGCAAAGCCAAGCCTCCGTCTCCTTGGCAGGGATGTTATGGAAACTGGGGGAGCAGGCTGGTCACCCTTGCATGAAGTAGAGAGCATTCTTCCCACCACCCAGATCAGGGCTGAGGGCCTGAGCCATGTGGTATAGTGCAGAGGGGCCTGGCTGTCTCAGGGACCTCACTGTGGGGCCTGAGGACTCTAATTGCCCAGCATGTCAACTTTCAGACATCCTCTTGCTGAGGGCCAGTTCTTTTCCTGGGGGCTAGCCCCTCCCAGAGCATCTTATCCTGCTCCCTAATCCTAGTTTTTTTGGCAGAACTTTTGCCTGTTGGCCTGGCCGTTGATGTGGGCACAGCCTGAGACATTCTCTGAGTCTAGTATGAAGGATCAAGGGAACTGAAGCCTCATCCAGAGAGTGCCAATCAAAGCTGGTGCTGCCATTCCTAAATACTCAGTGCTGCTGGCCTGGCTTCTTCCTCCCCACTAAGAATAAAATGGAGCCAGCTAGAGAAGTTGCCCCACATGGGCAACCTTGGCCCATTCCTAGGTGGCTGTAGATGGCAGGGGAGAAGGCTGCTCAAATGGGAAAGACGTTAAGCAATGGGAAAATTCCCTGCCCCTAAACCCACTTTATCCCTATTTGCCTTCTGATCATCCAGTGCTCTTGGCCTCCCAAGACAAGGTCCTATCTCCTCAGCAGCCTCCAAGTCCCTCACTGACCAGCTAAGCCCAGCACATTCATCTCTGTGGACCCTGGGCCTGGCCACAGGAGGGGCTCTACTGACACCTAATACATAAGATGAATGAATGAATGAATGAATGGTTGACTTGGGTAGTGAGGACTGGGAACAGAAGAAATTAAAAAAAAAAAAAGGTCAGATTTATAGGGAAACCTGGTAGGTTCCCCCCAGGTAGGAAACTGGGGGACCATAAATGCCAATTTGATGGGGGGAGGTATCAGTCTCCCCCTATCTTCTACCCTCGCTCTGAGACAACTCCCTGACAGATGTGCCCCTATTACCTGATTCCCCCTCAGAGATACAGGGAGCCCAGGGCCCATTCCCCAGAGCCTAGCTCACCTGGTCTTTGAAGAGGGCTGCCTCTCTAGAACCCAGCAGACCTGATTGTTTTTTTAACACACTCTGTGGGCTCTCCCATTTGTCCAATTAGTGCTAATTGGAAGCAAGAGGAGTGTGAATTGGGGAGGGAGGGAGGGAGGGCTGGAGCTCTAATGTCCTTGTCAGAACTTTGAGCCAGTCACCAAGCTTCCTGGTACAGGCCCTTCCCCAGCAGTGCAGGGTCTCCTGCAGGGTTGGTGGGATTGCTCAGGGGCTCCTTCTGGTACCACGTGCACTGGATCCAAGCATAGTTAGCCTCTGCTCTCCAGAGGGCTCAGACTGCCCTGGTCACCTCCTCCCTCATGCCTGTTGTCCCCCAGGTAGAACAGGCTCAAGGTTTTCATCATTGACTTCTCACCTGTGTAGAGCCAGAGCACTCCAGTTTTCAGATTCTAGGACTAAAGGGTAAGAGGGACTCAGGGCCTGGCAAGACAGGCAAGGAGGGGCTGGGGACCTCCTAAACCCATCACTGATCCTCAGTCCCAGCCTCACCCTGGCGATCAACAAAGGCAAAGAAAGGTTTGCTTCATCTGACTTGGTGCACATTTGTGCTCCTCATGAGAGATAAAGGTCCAGAGGCCCTTCCTAGAGAAGTGGGACTTCCCCTTTGCTTCCTCTCCTCCCCCATGTCCCTGCAAGCAGAGATGGGGGTGTCCAAAGGCAAAGAATTCTTTGTGTCTGGCCCAAGCTCTGTTCCTGATCCTATAGTGCTTTTGCCACCCACAAGCACTGGTCACAGT
The DNA here is from genome assembly GCF_045843805.1 of Urocitellus parryii. NCBI lineage: Eukaryota > Metazoa > Chordata > Mammalia > Rodentia > Sciuridae > Urocitellus > Urocitellus parryii. The sequence goes on along the minus strand of NC_135533.1, from coordinate 170,342,841 downwards.
CTGGTGATAGAGACTATAATGTGGAGCACGGTATGTAGGCACATGGCAGAAGGCCTCTGCTCCAGCCTGGGCAAAGATACGCTCCCACCCTGCTCTGCAGTGCTGCATCCATCATCACCCATGGGTGCCTTTGTCCTAGGCACTGTCAGGCCTCCCTCTTAGTGGACGGAGACACTGAGGCCCAGCTTACAACCACCCAGATGCTCTGGCTGGGGACATATCTCTGGAAGTAGCGCCCTCAGGACTCAAAGGTGCTCACAGATTAGGATTCCTTCTGGGACCAGGCCCAGCGTCTGTCCCTAAAAATGGGCTCGTCCCCACGCAGCAGAGAACACAAAGGGACAAGGACTCCTCTGTTCTCAGGGATTCTGAGAACAGAGGCCTGGCCAGTGGCAGCCGCTAGAGGGCAGAACCCTCCCATGTGTTTTCTTCTGAGGGCTGGTGAGCAGATGAGCTAGGCAGACCAGACACAATGGAGTGGTGGCCCCTGGGTGCAGTCTCCACAAGGCTGAGACGCTGGCCAGAAGTCCACCTGGATCCTAGGCCCCCAAAGTCCTCCCTGAGTCTTCAGGCTTTTCGCCTTCTAAGAGCCCAGCCCTGAGCCAACAGGGACTGGCTCCTGCATTGGTGACTGGTCTCTCATTCTTAGAACATGAGGGTTAGAGGAGCACTTAGGAAAGCAGGTCCTCCAGCCTCCTCCATGCACAGTGAGGAAACAGGCAGGGGAAAACTCATCTGACCACACCCTGTATATGAGTTGTGTTGGGACACATTTCCCAAGGACTGATCATGAGCCAGGCACCCACAGCATCCCCATGGATCCTGTTAGAATCACTTTATATTTGCAGATGTGGAAACTGAGGCTCAGACAAGCTGCCATTTGACTGAAATCCCCTGATTCCAGACCAGACAGGATGATGACCAAGTCTATGTTTGATCTGCCATACAGCAGAGATACCCTCATGGTTGGCTTACTGATATAAGTGAAAGTGTGTGTGTGTGTGTGTGTGTGTGTGTGTGTGTGTCCACAGTCACTGGCTGCTAGAGCAGGGACCAGGCTGCCTCTCTTGCACCCACACTTGCTCTCCCAGGTTGAGGCCTCTGCTTCTCATCTGGACCTGGCCAGTGGTTGCCCTGGGTAGAAGGAGCTATGCAAGGAGGCAGTACCATAACAATCCTCATTGAGGGCCATTTGATGTAACATTGACACTAAACCCAAGAAGAGGGTGTTAACTAAGATGACCAGCAGCAGTCCAAGAGGCTGTGCCTGCAGCCTTAGGTGTTAAGAACCCTCTCCCCTGCTCCCCAATACTGGGGATCAAACTCAGAGCCTCATGCATGCTAGGCAAGAGCTCTACCACTGAGTAATATCCCCAGCCCAAAGACTCACTTTTTTGAGTCCTAAGCTTGGCCTTGCTCCTCCAACCAGGCTTGGGGAGCTCTTCTCAGGACCTAAGGTGGGTAGCTCGGTGCTCAGGCAGCACCACTGAGCCCTGGAGCTCCTGGGTGTTTTAGCTCTGGTGAGGGCCTGAGCAATTTGACTGATTTCTGTTGGTCTGCTGGCTCCTGACTCTTTTTTTTTTTTTAAAGAGAGAGTGAGAGAGGAGAGAGAGAGAGAGAGAGAATTTTTAATATTTATTTTTTTTTTTTTTAGTTCTCGGCAGACACAACATCTTTGTTGGTATGTGATGCTGAGGATCGAACCCGGGCCGCACGCATGCCAGGCGAGTGCGCTACTGCTTGAGCCACATCCCTAGCCCTGGCTCCTGACTCTTGCCCTTGCATGGAGCCCAGGAGACCCTGGAGATCCAGGTCAGCTGTCTGCTAGGACCCCTCCTCAAGACTGAATCTGCCTCCACACGCTAGCCCTAGGATTCTCCCTGACATCTAACAGCAGGGCTGGCCAAAATTATGTCTGGCACAATCTCTACTCAGGCTAAAGCTAATTAGGGGGTATTGCCCTGAAGTGACCTACTTAAAAAGCTAGCCTATCTGGCCATCTGACTTTGTGTGAGAGTGTCATATTCCCTCTAACTTCATCTCCTCTCTCTAGAAAATGGGTGAAGAGAATTCAGGAGAAGGGAGGTCAAGAAGTGATGAATAAGCAGGACATGGTGGCACACACCTGTAATCCCAGGGGCTCCAGAGGTTCAGGTAGGAGAATCATGAGTTCAAAACCAGCCTCAGCAAATGAGCAAGGCCCTAAGCAACTCAGTGAGACCCTGTATCTAAATAAAATGTTAAAGAAAGGTCTGTGGATGTGGCTCAGTGGTTAAGTATCCCTGAGTTCAATCCCTGGCACCAAAAAAAAAAAAAAAAGTGATGGGCAATTAGAACGTCAAGCCCAGGTTCCTGGGAGCTCAGTGTGAGCAGATGCTGTGAGAGGCTGGAAGTGAGTTTTTGGCCTATCTCAACATTTCTCCTGCCACCCCTGAGCTCGCTGTCTCCATTCCTGATCTTTCACAAAGAACACTGGGAATTTCCTAGCCAGAAGTTATGAAATAGAGGGCAAACTAGCTGATGATGGAGATGGGCTCTTGGAACTCACTTCCCTTTGCAAAGCAGAGTCTGCTTAGGAAAGAATGACCAGTGGGGGCAGGAACCAGACATCCTGGCTGCAGCTCTTTTTTTTTTTTTTGGCAGGGGGTGAGGTGGATACCAGGGATTGAGCCACATCCCCAGCCCTTTTTTGTACTTTAATTAGAAACAGGGTCTCACTGAGTTGCTTAGGGCCTCACTAAATTGCTGAGGCTGGCTTTGAACTTGTGATCCTCCAGGATGGATGGATTGTGGGCAGGTGACTTTTCTCTGGGCCTCTGTCATCTGTAAAGTGGACAGAAGGATGTGGTGAGGGTTAAAAGAGTCAAGGAGCTGGGCACGGTCATGTACACCTATAATCCCAGCAGCTGGGGAAGCTGAGGCAGGAAGATGGCAAGTTCAAAGCCAGCCTCAGCAAAAGCGAGGTTCTAAGCAACTCAGTGAGACCCTATCTGTAAATAAAAATACAAAATAGGGCTGGGGATGTGGCTCGATAGTTGAGTGCCCCTGAATTTAATCCCCAGTATTTAAAAAAAAAAAAAAAAAGGAAAGAAAAAAAAAAGAGTCACAGAGAGATCATCTAATGCAGTGCCGCACACATAGAAAGTGGACACAAGCAATTGTAGGTCAGAGAGCAACCATCATTTCACAATTCATGACTGTTATCATGGTACCTGTTGTACCTGTTTATGTGCCTGTGTCTGTGGGCACCTGTGTACATCTGTAAATGCTAGTTGCTGTGAGTCCTCCCGGTGTGTGTGTGGTGTGTTTCCACATGTGGGCCGTCATATCTTGGCATAGGTGTGTGTGTATCACTCGGCGTGATTTCTCCTGCAGAGCCAGTGCTCAGAAGGTAGGAGGTGGGGAGTAGTCTATGACAGGGCTGGTGCTTGGAGAAAGGGAGAAGTGGACAGGCTGAGTCTGGGAGAAAACAGGGGGAGGAAAATGGGACCAGCTTAGCTCAGATTAGGGAAAGTGTTTAAGGGGACTAAGATCAAGCTCTATTCCCTCCTGCACCAGGATGATGCATAGGAAAGTGTTGGGCTGAGTCCTCTAAAGAAGATTGGCCACAGCTAACTCATGCCTCACCCTGACCAGGGAGCTCTGAGGCCCCAGAAAATCCCACAGTCTGGCAGTGACATGTTGTCCAGCTCATTGCTTGGCCCCTCAGGCCATGATCTGCTAAAACTCTAATAGGAGGTGTATTTATGAGTTGCTATAAAGGTACTGACACCCTGGTGATAAAAGCCTCCAAAATTGCCATAAACTGCAATTTATATGTTTATAACCATTTACCAGCTAGTGGGTTAGAGATTTGGTTGTCACTGACACCAGAACCAGGAAGCACAGTTTCTAGCCAGTGTCATGCAGGGAGGGCTGAAGGAGGGAGCACTAGTGTGTAGCAGAGGGCCACTGCCCACTTCTTCCACACCTGTCCCTTCCTGAGAGACTCCTCATTTGGGAGCATGCCCTGAAGTCTTATTTATCTTGAGGCATAACTTACGCTCAGTGAAGTACATTAACCATAAATATACAACTTGGTAATTTTTTCATAGACAGCTACTGTGTAACCATGACACCCAGCAGAGTTCATCATCCTAGGAAATTCCCTTGTTCCTCTTCTCTGTTAATATCCCTGACCCCAAAAGTAGCTACCATTCTGACCTCCTCAGAGATGGGTTTTTCTGCCCCAGAATTTCATCTAAATGTAATTATGTCAAATGTACTCCCTTGTGACTGGCTTCTTTTGACCAACATAGTGGTTTTAGATTTATCTGGGTGGCCCTGTGTAACAAGCATTCATTCCTTATTATCACTGACTTTTGTAGCCATTGCATTTTTTTTTTTTTGTATGTGTGTGTGTGTGTTTGTACCACGGATTGAACCCAGGGGTGCTTAACCACTGAGCCCTTTCTTATATTTCATTTAGAGACAAGTTCTCACTGAGTTGTTTAAGTCCTCACTAAATTGCTGAGGCTGGTTTTGAACTTGTGATCCTCCTGTCTCAGCCTCCTGAACTGCTGCGATTACAGGGGTGTGCCACCCGCTCCCGGCCCATTGCATGGTTAGGTAGTCTCTTGTTTATTTAGTCTCTTGTTGATAGAAGTCTGGGTTGTTTCTAGGGTTGGAATATTATGGATATTCCTGTGTGTGGACATGGTTTTTTATTTCTCTTGGATAAATACTTCAGAGTGGAGTGGTTGTGTCCTGGGGTAAAGTTATGTGTAACTTTATAAGAAACTGCCAATAGCAACGTGTGAGAATTCCAGTTGCTCACCATCTTTAGAAGGTCTTCTGCCCCAGACCCTTGGTTGCCTCGAAGAGTCCACCCATCACTGGACACCATGATACATACCTGTAATGCCAGTGACTCAGAAGGCTGAAGCAGGAGGTTCACAAGTTTGAGGCCAGTCTCAGCAAAATAGTGAGAATTTGCATTAGGGATTGAAGCCAGGGATGTTTAACCACTGAGCCACATTCTCCGTCTTTTTTATATTTTACTTAGAGACTGCGTCTCAATGAATTGTTTAGGGCCCCACTAAGTTGCTGAGGATGGCTTTGAACTTTTAATCCTCTAGCCTCAGCCTCCTAAATCAATGGGATTACAGGTGTGCATCACCATGCCTGGCTCAAAATTTTTTAATTTTAAAAAGGGCTGGGAATGTAGCTCAATGGTAGAGCACCTCTGGGTTCCCTAGTACTGAAGAAAAAAAAATATCCAGCCTATCCATTGCCCTATCTGGAGGTGGGCCTGGCTGCTGGGATGGTGGCCCAGAGTCCCACTGCAGGGGAAGCATCTGGGCAGATGTGGGCAAGTGCATGTTATACTCTGGGAACTATCGAGGGGGAAAGGAACTTTACTTTTGATAAGTCCAGCTATAACTTAGGTACCACTTTACCTCAATGTATAATCCCTTATTTAATCCTCTAGGTGTTGGGGTCCTGCAGGGAATGGCAGACAAATCACTTGCAGGCTGCAGAGAACCCCACCTCCACCTGTCAAGGCTGCCTGTTTAGATCTATCACATGACCTAGCACAAAAGTGCTGAGAAGGTCTGTAGATTTTTTCTCCATTCCTCCAATACCCAGAGCAAAGCCCAGGGAGAGAAGGGACTTTGCCCCCATAGTTATAATTCGAGTTAGGCAATGACTTAGCTGCTCTGCTCCTAGCTCAGGAGGGGAAATCAGGCCTCTCTCTCTGACAGAGGCCCTTTTTTACACTCCTTTCTCATTGAACCAATCCCTAGGAGGGCATCTCTCAGCTGGGAGCTCCTCTGGGGGACCATGTCACAGTCCTGTTAATAACAGTGGCTCAGTCAGAGCAGGCACACAGCAGGCATCAATGAAACAAAGATTGATACATGAGTTAGCCTGGCTCTGCTACTTGGAAAAATACTAGAAAATTCCTCCTCTGTAATATCGACAGTTGGCAGCTTAAGCCAAAATCTCACAGCCAAAAGAATCTCCAGACATCTTTAGGTACGGTGTCCTGCTTTCAACCAACCATATGTTACTAACCAAATTTCAAGGATAAAATAACTGATATAAAGATAAGCAACTGCCCCAGACTTTTTACTGCAGATCTGGTAAAATGACTAGTTCAAATGGAAACTGAAGGCCTTTGGAGCAACACCCATCAGAAGCAAAGGTCATGCACCCCAGAAATTACAAAATAAGCAATGACAGCTGGGTGCAGTAGTGTATGCCTATAATACCAGCAACTTGGGAGACTGAGGCAGGAGGATTGCAAGTTTGAGCTCAGCCCCAGCATTTAATGAAACCATGTCTCAAAATAAAAAGAGAAGAAAAGGGCTGAGGATATAGCTCAATGGCAAAGATCCTGGGTTCAATCCCCACTATCAAAAAAAAAATAGATTCAATTGAATATGCTTCCCTTTGTACAAAGTTATTGGGTAAAGCAAAGTCCATTGGCATTTTTCCTAATTTTGTCTGCACTGTGTGGAAATTTCTTTCCTTCCAAATACACTTAGTGCTAACTCTAGGGGACAAGTTGGAGGACTAGAGGTAGTACTTGTTAATCAGAGAGATTAAGCTGACCTGTAGCTATAACAGGTATTAAACAAACATATTAAATGTACCTGCCGATGTTATGTGGCTTCTCACCAATATTCTAAGTTATAGGATGTAAGCTATATCTAAATATAAAAGAAAAAAATGGCAGAGTGGGAAGAAGCAGGAAATAAGACAGAGGACATGGGACAGGTGGGGACAGCCAAAAGAATCTGGTGGGGACTGTGGTCTGCACTCATGGCAAACAGGCAGGGTGTGAAGGAAGGACTCTGGGCAGTAGAGGATTACTAACAGACGGTGGCTAGGAAGGCCCATGCATATATATCTCCCTTTATGCTCTACTCTGGAATTGGGGGACAGGAGAGGTTTGCCCTGCGAAGTCCCTTCCAAGGGCCTAATGACCAGCTTTTATTCACAAATCTCCCACCCAAGCCTGCCCAGGCAGTTCATGATGGGCCTGGAGTTTGCTCTATGCCTAAGATGACCCTGTTTTCTACTATCTCCTGGCTGCTGGGTCTTAGGCAGTCAGGAGAGGAGCCCTGGGACAGCTTAGGGAGACTCAGTGTCCTGGTCCAAATGTAAGCCCCTCAACCCAGCTTAGCCCTAAGTCTTGTTAGTTTGTTTTGTACTGGGGATTGAACCCAGGGTGCTTAACCACTGAGCCACATCCCCAGCCCTTTTTATTTTTCATTTAGAGACAGGGTCTCTCTAAGTTGCTGCCTGGCTTTGAACTTGCAATCTTTCTGCCTCAGCCTCCTGAGCTGCTGGGATTACTGGTGTGTACCATCACACTTGACCTTGGCCCCCAAGTCTTAAAACTGGCCTCTCTAGAATGAAGGCCAGGAGTCTGCTAATTTTTAACTTGACATCCAAAGCCAGCAGGTAGAGGACCACAAGGAATGGGAACTAAATGCCCCATTGAAAGGCACGCACACTAGAGAAAAGGACAGAGTTAGGTATTTGTACACATGTATATAGTCATGTGTTGCAGAACGACATTTCAGTCTATTACGGACTTTACTGGATATGTGATAGTGGTTCCATGAGATTAAATCACTTAGTGATGTCATAGCCACCTTAGTTCATATAAGTTCACTCTCTGATGTTTGCATAAGGATGAAATCACCCAACAATGCATTTCTCAGAACAAGTCTCAGTGGTTAAGTGATGCAGAACTATAATGAGTCATACATCAGTAATTACATGACTAATAATGAGGCATTTATTATATATGTATACAATATTATACAATTAATGATTAAGTACACTTATTATATTAATAGTCATATTATTATATTTTAGCATATAATACATATGCTTTTAACTAAGAGGATGAAAACACATGTTCACAGAAAGACTTGTGCATAAATGGCTATAGCTCCAACCCAGAAACAACCCAAATGCCCACTAACAAGGGAATGGAGAAACAAATTGTGGTATATCCATGAAATTGAATAATACTTGGCAATAAAAAGGAATGAGCTGCTGTTATCCACAACAACATGGAGGAATCTAGCAAAAATTATGCTGCATAAACTAAGACAGGCAAAAAGAGTACCAACTTTAGCTGGGCATGGTGCTGCATGCCTGTAATCCTAGCGGCTCATCAGGTTGAGGCAGGAAGATTGGAGTTAGAAGCAATTTAATGAGGCCCTAAGCAACTCAGTGAGACTCTCTAAATTAAATATGAAAAAGGGCTGGGGCTCAGTGGTTAAGTGTCCCTGAGTTTAATTCCAGGTTAAGAAGAAGAAGAAGAAGAAGAAAAGAGTACCAGTTTTATAATTCCACTCATTTAAAATTCTAGAAAGTTCAAACTAACCTGTGGTGACAAAAGCAGACCAGTGGCTACCTATGATAGGCTAGGATGGGCTGAATGGATTAAAAGAGATACAGAAACTTCTGAGGTGATAAAAATATTTGCCTTCTTGATGATATTGATGGTCTCTGGGGTACATTCATATATCAACAATAAATAAATCGTACGCTTTATGTAGGTATAGTTTATTGTACCTCAATTATACTTTAGTCATGTGGAAGAGGCATTTTTCCCATCACATTACTTTCATTCAAAATACCATTACTATTATTAATATAGTTTCCCTTAATATCATTTAATAATATCATCTAACAATATGAGGGGAAATGAAATAAAATAAAAATTATTTTAAAGTAGTATTTGTGTTATCTTTATCTCTTCCTTTTAAAATGGTGGCATATGCCTGTAATCCCAGAAATTTGGGAGGCTGGGGGGGGGGGGATGATTGCAAGGTTCAGACCAGCATGGGTAATAATAAGAATTAATTTCAAAATAAAAAAAAAATTAGAGGGGCTGGGGTTGTGGCTCAGCAGTAGAGCACTCGCCTAGCACATGTGAGGCCCTGGGTTCGATCCTCAGCACCACATAAAAATAAATAAATAAAGGTATTGTATACAACCAAAAAATAAATATTAAAAAAAATTAGAATTGGGGGTTGTGGTTGTAGCTCAGTGGTAAAGTGCTTGCCTAGCATTTGTGAGGAACTGGGTTTGATCTTCAGCAGCACATAAAAATAAATAAATAAATAAATAAATAAATAAATAAATAAATAAATAAATAAAAGGTATTGTGTCCACCTACAATTAAAACAATTTAAAAAAGGCTGGGTATGGAAATGGTATGTGACTCAGTGACTCAGGAGGCTGAGGCAGGAGGATTGCAAGTTCAAAACCAGCCTCAGCAATTTAGCAAGAGCCTGTCTTAAAATTAAAAAAAAAAAAAATGAAAAAGCTGGGGATGCGGCTCAGTGTTGAGCACCCCTGGGTCCAATCCTTGGTACAAAAAAAGAAATTAAATAAAATAAAAATAAACATAAAAATAAATGAAAATTTAAAAGGGCTGGGGATGTACCACCCTTGGGTTCAATAACCTGTATCAAAAATGTTTCTATATTTTGTGTATGTTTTAAAATATACCTAACCTTTTACTAAAATGGCATATGTGTGCATGTATACAAATATATACACGTGTGTGTGTGTGTGTGTGTGTGTGTGTGTGTGTAAAATCATATGACATAAACATACCTGAGGGCATAAGCTTGAAACTTCATTGATATGGGTATAATATTTCAAGGACTGTATATTAGGGCACCCCTGAATATTTACTCCCTAGGAATTCTCTATGATTAAAATAATATCTAACCTGATATAAGAAGTGATTTAAATTAAAGAAAAAAAGGAATAATCTGATATACATAGCAATGTAGATGAATCTCAAAGACAGACACAAAAAAAGTACTTTATGGTGAATTTTTTAAAAACTGGCAAAACCAATCTATGGAGCTGTTGTTATTATTAGATGGGGTCTCAAGGAGTGTTCTTGGGTGACTGAACACTTTGCATTTTGATTATGGTATAAATTATCCTTTAAAAAAGTATCATAAAAAACTTCACTGTTCTGGTTGTGTTCAGTGGCTACACCTGTAATCTCACAGCTCAGGAGGCTAAGGCAGGGGAATTGTGAGTTCACAGCCAGACTTAGCAACTTAGCAAGACCCTATTTCAAAATAAAATACAAAATAAAAAGGGCTGGGGATGTGGCTCAGTGGCTAAGTGCCCCCTGGGTTCAATCCCCAGTACCAAAAAAAAGAAAGCAAAAACACTTCACTGTTCTGGTCAAGCAAAGAACCATATGAGCTACATTTGATGAAACAGCTGCAAGTTTATGACTTCGATAATAGTCCTGTATACATTTCTCATACAATTTAAGTGAGATATTATTCAAATACCATAAACTCATCTTTATTTATGTATTTATTTATTTTTTGCTGTCCTGGGGATTAAACCCAGGGCCTCACACATGCTAGGCAAACACTCTACCATTGAGTTTACCCGTCCCGCCAAGTCCTTTAAATTTTATTTTAAGGCTGGGTCTTTCTAAGTTCTTCAGGTTGTCCTTGAACTTGCAATTCTCTTGCCCCAGTCCCTGAAGTTGCTGGGATTACAGGCATGCACCACTGTGCCCAGACTAATTAACCCTTTCTAAGTGTAAACTTCTATCCATTTTGGTATGTTAATGAAGTTATGCAACCCTTACCACTATTTAATTTTGGTATATTTTCATCACCCCAAAGAGAAACCCCAATACAGAGAGCTGCTCCCCTGTTTTTTCATGCCTTGCTCAATGTCATTGTCACTTATTTGATGCTTGTGAATTTTGTATTGGGGATCAAATTCAGGACCTTTTGTGTGTCAGGTAAGTGATCTGTTGCTGAGTTACACCCCTATGCACCTGTGAACTTTTGTTAGTTGATATGACATTAAAGATGTGAAAAAGTTTAAGAAAGGGGATGCAAGTAATATAAAGTTAGAAACATTGTAGCTATTAATTTATTTGCCTGTCTGAATTGGCCAAAGAGGGCTATGGAAGCAGAAAGGGGATTCCACTGATGTATGAGCACGATTCTAGGATGCAACACTCAAGGATGGAATATGGGGTTGGGTCTAGGCCTGTCCCAAGGTAAATAACAGAAGGCAGGGGAAGAAGCTAAGTTCCTTGGGAAGACAAAGAAGGAAGTAGAGTGGTCTTGGGCAACTTCCTGGTGGAGGTGGTTTTGAGGCCAGGCCAATTATTTCTTATAATTCTGTTGTGCTTTGCAGTTTGCAAAGAGGCCTTATAAACATTTTGTCCTTTAATTCTCAGAGATTTGCATGGTAGGTGGCTTCATTCCTGTTTTATTGAGATGATGACACTGAGCCCAGAGAGGCAAAGAGTTCCACAAAGAAAGTCCCACAGAAGGTCTCATAGAGAAGCAGTGACTGAACCTGAACTGAGCCCAAGCTGTCTAGCTACTTCCAATCCCGTTGCTTTTCCCCCTACAATATGTTGTAGGAGAGAAGGATGATTCATGGGATTTGCAAGAACAAAAACTGGAGATGGAGCAGGGCAAGTCCTGGGAGGTCATTCAGCAGTGGTCTTTATTCCCAGGGAAGCAGGGCCTCCATAGCCAGCTGGGCCTCAGAAGAGAGTAGCATGGGGTAAGTAGGGCCCTTTGGTTGCAATCACCTGCTCACTGGGGTAACTAGCCCCAAGGAGACATTACATGACTTGCCTCACTTGGATGATTAAAGGGAACTGGTTGCTCAGTGACAATGGAAGGATACTGATTATTGACAGCAGGTCACAGTAGGCTTGAGGAACCTAATTAAGTTCCTCTTGGGTTGGAAACAGCCTGATGCCCTGACCAATGGCACTGCCAGTCCTCAGGGTCCGGGCCTGTCCTTCTTTTCTCACTCAGTACTAAGTTCCAACTTCACACTCACTGCTGCCAGAAAGAGGCCTCCTTGGAAGGAGCAGGCAAAGTTTAAGGGAACAGGAGTCTATTTTGGGATAGTCAGTATGGATCCCCCCGTCAGTGAGGACATGGTGTTACAACCTCCAACTGATGGAGCCAGAAGGAAGTGGAGACTAAATTGGGAATGGCCAGGGAGCCTTCTGGGTATGCCAGCCTCTGGTCTTGGATGCTGACAGCTGACTTTCTGGCCATTCTCTTGTCCACAACTGCATCTTGGAGAAAAGGCCAGGTTCAGGTTTAATGATCAGGCACATCTCTGCCCTCATGGGGATTGATGTCTATCTGTGGAGCCATGGATTAGAGGGGGACAGGACACAAGCAAATTACAAACAAATGCAGACATAAATTATACATTCAACTATGGGAAAGAGAGAGATGAGATGGAAGGCAAACTCCCAAGGAGCCCACCTTGTTAAACAAATACTGCAGGTGTCAAGTACATGAAGGTAGATGAGGAGATCGAGGTTATGTGCACCCCATGGTGGGAAGGACTGTGGCATGCTCATGGAAATAAAAGGAGGCAGGTGCAGCTGGCAAGTTAGGTGAGTAGAACAGGTTGGCTGGGGCATGGGACAGTCATATAGGCCACAGTGAGGTTGCTGAACTTACACAAGTTGTATCAGGAAGTGTAGGGAGGCTTTTAGGAAAGGTGAGTCATAACGAGAAGTCAGTCTTCCCTAGTTTACCCCTAGTTCCTTTCTCTTCTGGGGCCTACCTCTCTGTCAACAATCTGGAAGCCAAATTTCCCAGGAGCAGAGTAGTTGAGGAGCTGGCACCGTTGGTTTGTGGCCTAACTCTGCCTCTCACTAAAGATGTCCTGGAAGCTTCTAGTTTGCTCTATTCTAGGGATGCTGCAAGGTGCATATATCCACAACCCACACCCATACCCACACAAGCCCAGCCCAAGGCAGCCATTCAAATGGTAGTTTTCAACTATTCACTCTGGCTCTTTGCTGTTTCTCTTCATTAGGGGTCATGAAGGTGAAGTGTGGAGGGCTGGATTCAACAAGGGAACTTCTGGCTTCAATCTGAGAGTCTTAAAATATTGGGAAAAAAGGAAAGACAGCACATGTCCTGGTTGGAAAAAAATGAAATGTTATAGAATATTTGATGCATTTAAACTAGTTCCTAGATAATGCAATGCCATGCAAAATTTCAAATTTTCTTTGAAACCAAAAATATCGTTAACAATAGGTGACATTTACTAAGCATTTTCTATGTGCCAGGCATTGAGCTAATGAGGAGGCAGGTGTTAATTCCTATCCTTTTTTATAGACCAAGACTATAGAGGTAAGCAACTTGCCAATGTCACAGGGCTACTCAGTGTTGAACCTGAATGTTCATCTTCAAAGACAAAGAGGAGTGCAAAGGTGGAATGATTATTCTAAAATGTATATGGACACATGAACTCGTGTGAATATTAAGTGATATTCTGAAAAAAGAAGACCCCCACCTGGCATAGTAGGAACTGAGACTTGTCAGATGTAAAAACCGTTTTCAGGGCTGGGGCTGTAGCTCAGTGGTAAAGTGCTTGCTTTGCAAACATGAGGCACTGGGTTCAATCCTCAGCACCACATAAAAATAAAGACAACTAAAAAAGATTTTTAAAAACCTATTTCAAAGAGCCAATATTTATATACATGTAGTCTTTGCTTAAACCAAGGCCTATGGAAGGAAATGGAAAATTAAAAAATATACCAACCCATAAAAGTAGGTTTAACTAAACAAATCACAAGGGAAGAACTGTTTGATAAATGGTGACTGCATAAGCAATAACAATTGATAACAGAGGGGATGAGTTAAATCCACATTTTACTCCAAAATAAAGCAAAATAAATTCAGCATATAGTCATCAAGGAATTAAATATGAAATGAAATTGTATAAAACTAGCAGAAAACAGATTATCAGATGGGTGGAAGAAAGGTTACTTCATTAGTATTGAAGTAATGAAAAAAATCATGACAAATTGAACATTAGAATAAAACAAAAAAGAACGACAGGAAATATTTGCATGAGTGATTGCAAAGGAGTAATATCTGTAAAAAAAAATGCTTGTTCAAAGTTAGAAGAGTTATAAGGCCCCAACAGATACATGGATATGAACAGATCATTCACAAAAATGGGAATGAAGATAGGAAATTTTGAATGTTTAGTCATCTAAAAAAATGCTTAGTAAGGTAACCTTGAACTATCCATAGACATTATTAATGTAGGGGAGAAAAGACAGCACTCAATGCTTAGAATTGTGTATTAAACTCCTTACATTTGTTCCTTGGAGGTGATAGAATAAATGGTGCAGCTTCTTGGGAAAGTTCAAAGTCACTCACTGTAGGGCAAAATCACCCTGCTGTTCTCAGCCACTCAAAGCTTTCCACCTGGAGCTTTCCCAATCCCAGGGAATGTGTCCCATGTGCAGAATTCAAGGATATATTGGCAAACAATCTCAAAGTAACAAAATATACTATACCAGGAGATTAAGTGGATGGATAGGGGTACCTGCACTCCCTAAAAATGAATTATGTTAACAAAAGAAAAATGTTAATGAAAGTAGCAAATGAAAACGTGTGGCTCTAATCGTGTAAAGATACATGTCTATGTGGAAGGTTTTCTGTCTGAAAAGTCAAATTCTATAGAAATGATTGGATACTTAAATCTTTTCACATCTCTGTCTCACTGGTTGTCATATTTTCTTTTCAGTGGTGCTTTAAAAAAAAAAAGAATCTGGATTCAAATACAGCCTGCAGTGTGACTTTGAGGAAGTTTGTCTGTAAAGTGATATAATATTTCCCAGGGCGGCTGAAATCAGTGAAAGGTGGACTGAGCCCGCGTCTAGCACAATGCGGGTATCCCAGAACTTCTTGTGGTGGGGGCGCTTCCTTTTCCCTGAAAGGTAGGGGCCATCACGGTCTTGACCGAACTCTTACCAGGGCCCAGGAGTTTAGTACTGCACTCGCGATCTCACTGGCACTGGGACTCCCTTCCAGGGGGAACTTTCCTGATCAGGTGTGTGTGTGTGTGTCCCACGTGCATCTGCGCTTGAAGGGGGAAGGAACAAGCTCCAGAACGTAACCGCCCGTGGGCACCTCGGACTGCGAGGCCGACGCAGCCACCTTTGAGCTGATTTCACCAGAACTCGGAGCTCTCGCCCACATTCGGCAACTGTTCTGTGCCTCTTCGTTAAGAAAACTCAGGTTTACAGGGCGCCTTCTGAGGAAGCCTGGAGACATCGGGTGCGCATAAAGGCACGAGTCAGACTCGGTAGAGAGGGGACACCTGGGTGCCTTTCTAGAACCTAAAAACGACGTGCACCAGGCATCAAGCGGTGGCACGCGCCCATCTGGGATTCCCGACGCCTCTGGGTCCGTTTCTCCGTTAATGCCATCTTGCCCCGGGAGGTCACGTGCGGACTACAGCAGCGCGCTTCGTCCCGAACCGGACACAAGGAACGACCCCCAGGACTCCACTGATTTCCCCGTGGTTCGGTCAAGAAGCCGAGGTAGGCCCTTCCCTCCTGAATCAGAGCAGAGCCAGAACCAGCACTAGGTTCTTGAGAGCGCGTCTCCCAGTTGGGGCCCGTCCGCACCCGGCCATAACGTCGTCGGGGACCCGAAGCCCCCGCCTCGTGCCCTCCGCCACCGCCTCCAGGGCGTCCTAAGAAAGGTGCCGGCTAGACGCGCGAGCGGGGGCGGCGGGAGGCGCTGGACCCCAGGGCCCCAGCTCGCCTCCCCTTCGCTTCCTGCGGAGCTCTGGCCGGGCCGGCAGACGCAAGGGCGGGTGTGAGGAGGCCCGGCCGGGGGGCGCCACGCGCACGGCGCGAGGGGCGCGGGCTGCCGGGAGGACCGCTGAGCCGGGGCGGGGGGGGGGGGCGCGGGCGCATGCGCCTTGCGCCCGTGCCATATTGGAATGAGTCGGAGCGCGGAGCGCCGCCGCCGCCTCCGCCGGAGCGCGGGTGGAGGGGGGCGGGGAGAGCTGCCGGCCGCCCGGCTCCGCCGAGCCCAGCAGGAAGGAGGGCGCGAGCGGGCAAGCGCGGGCGGCGCGAGCGGAAAAAGCGCCCGCGCCGGCGAGCGAAAAGAAGGAAAGAAAGAAAGAAACGAGCGCGAGAGGGGGAAAAGCGAACGATAGAGCGAGCGCGCGCGCGAAAACTCCCGGCAGGTAAAAAAGCGGGGCCGCTGGCTGGGCCTTCCCGCGCGGCGGCCTGAAGGGGCGGCGGCGGCGCCGGGGCGGGAGACCGCGGGGCGCCCCCCTCGAAGCGGCCGCGCAACTTTGCCAACGGAAAACCGCCGGGAGCTGGCGGGCGGCGGGTGCGCGGGCTGAGGCGCCAACGGGCGGCGGCGGCGGCACGTTGGGGGCGGGGGCGGGCGGGGGGAGCGCGGCGCCCGCGCGCGGCCTCGCGCGGTTCCGCGCGCCGGTCGGCCGGGCTGCAGGGGCGCGCCTGGGCACCTCGCCGCGGCAGCGAGCGGCGGCGGCGGCCGTCGGCCCCGGGCCGGCAGCGCAACGCGCGTCAGCCCGCAGGAGGCGTGAAAGGAAAGTGGTCTGGCGACCGCAGTGGCGGGCGCCCAAGTTCCCTGGCGCACTGGGCCCCCAGCGCGCGCCCCGCGCTCCCGCCCGCCGAGCCCCCGCGGACCCGCCCCCCGGGCTCGCTCCGGGCGGGGCGCGAACCCGCAGCAGGGGCTGGGCGAGTCTCCCGCGCCGCGGGTCGGAACTTCGGAGGGCCCAGGCGGCTGCTGCGCTGTTGCGGAGCGTCTAGCGGTCGCCGCAACCGGTTGCATAGCCACCGTTGTGAAGTGAGCGGGCCTCCCTGGCTCTGCAGATCGTCGGGCGCTGCTGGCCATCCTCCTCGCGGACCTGGACAGAGTCCCGAGGCACTCCGCAGGTCCGTGACCGTTTCAATTCCTGTTCTTGAAGTCTGGTTTTGGACGCTGAAAAGGAGGCAGTGTAGAGGCGAGCAGAGTGTCCTGGGAATTAAGGCCTGCTCTATGCGGAGCATATACGCCTTGGGAGAACATAAATTCCCGCTGAAAGAATGTACATTGGGTCAAGTTTTTTCCCAAGATGTCAGTTGTTCGAGTGGGGTCTAAAACTGAGCTATCAGACACAGGTCATCTATAGATCTTGCTTTGCTCTGGGAGTGGGGTGGGACGTTCCAGTCAGAAAACTGGCTTTTATTTGGTGGGTGCTGTTCCCAGCGGGTCACTCAAAGCAGTGCTGGTTAATGGCCCCAAGTGATGTGGGGGGTGTGTGTGCGCGCGCGCGTGCGAGCCCTATTCTGCAGTGATCTCTTTGAGAATCAAGTAACCGTCAAAGAGATTTGAAAGGAAGTAAGGTGCATTTTGACAGTATCTGCGTATGTCTTGTCCTGAACCACCTCTTTAAGATGTCGTATTTAACTTTATGGCATCTGAAGTAAAATGTACATTAACTTGCCTATCATCTTGAGAGGCTGGAGGAGTGTCTACACGTGTACACTTTGGGGCCTGTTAACCGGTGTTTGGAGTCGTATGTTGAGTCCTTTTAGGCCACAGGTACACTCAAAGTTCAGATTTGTTTGCAGTTTCAGAAAAGTAACGGCCCGGTGGAAACGGGAGTGGCCAGAAACAGGAAACAGTTCTGTGACTACCGTTGTCATTGACTAGCTGCCTTATCTTGGGTACATTTCTAAACCTATATGGATTTTGATTTTACCTATTTGCGAAATTAGGATAAATAGATATCTTTCTGTGTGCTTTTGGTACTAAAATTTGGTGACTTTAACATGAAAGATGTTAAAATCAGTCTATGGTTCCACGAAGGTGCATCTTTATAAATACATTTTTTAAAAACGTGGTGTCGTCTAACTTTCTGTAATTATTTGAATAAAGACACTCAAAAATGTATTTAAGCGTGCTTAAGAAATTATCTTTTTTTCTTGAGGTAAGATCTTAAGAGTATATTTCAAAGATTTTTTTTTTAATGTATCATATGCCTTGATAACCACATTCAGATCAAGATAACAGAGCATTTTTAGGCCCCCAGAGGGCTCCCTTTGAGTCCCTCCCATTCATTATACATGTCCCCTCCCCCAGGCAACCACTATTCTGACTTATATCACCATAGAGGAGTTTTGTCACAGAACAGCACCCTTTAGAAGCTGAAAGGGGGGCAATATTAATAATTAAACTCGAGGACAGCAGTTATGTAAACTTGAAATTATGGTCATTTTCATCATGATTGTTTGCTTTGATAATGACTGTTAAGGTTTTTTGTATCTAGAATAAGGTAAACTTCCAACCTGAGAGACTTTGTAGTCAGAAGGTAACTTTTTAGCAGATTTGGATCTGTGATTCTTGGGAGTTCTTTTGTTCACAGATATGGTATTATTCTGTTACTGCCCATTTTTAAAATACAGGTATGGGGCCGGGGATGTGGCTCAGGCGGTAGCGCGCTTGCCTGGCATGCGTGCGGCCTGGGTTCGATCCTCAGCACCACATACCAACAAAGATGTTGTGTCTGCCGAGAACTAGAAAATAAATATTAAAAATTCTCTCTCTCTCTCTCTCTCCCCTCTCTCACTCTCTCTTAAAAACAAAACAAAACTACTCCTTCTTTAAAAATAAAATAAAATACAGGTATGATAGGAAAGGCAGCAGAACACATCAGACACTAGTATGGCAATATGTAAAAAAGTGGATGTGTAACCGATGTGATTCTGCAATCTGTATATGGGGTAAAAATGGGAGTTCATAACCCACTTGAATCAAATGTGTGAAATATGATATGTCAAGAACTATGTAATGTTTTGAACAACCAATAATTAAAAAAAATAAAATAAACCCAATGAGTCACAAGGCAAAAAAAAAGAAATACAGGTATGTTTGTGGAGAGTAAGTTTGAAGGATGAATCATGAATTTTCCCAAGTCAGAGTTTAAGATGTTAGTAGATAAATTAATTTCTTAAAACAGAATTTGCCCCATCTGGTGGTGCACACCTGTGATCCCAGCTACTCAGGAAAATGAAGCAGGAGGATTGCAAGTTCAAGGCCAGCCTCAGGAAGTTAGGGAGACCCTGTTTAAAAATAAATAAATAAAAAGGCTGGGGAGGGCAGTGTGGTTCAGCAGTAGAGTGTCCCTGGGTTCAACCTCCAGTATCTTTTTTTTTTTTTAAATTTATTTTTTGTAGTTGTACACATTGACTTTATCTTATTTATTTGTATGTGGTCTGAGGATCCAACCCAGAACCTTGCACGGGTAAGGCAAGCCCTCTACCACTAGGCCACAACCCCAGCCCCATCAACCTCCAGTATTTTAAAAAAAACAGGGCTGGTGATGTGCCTCAGCAGTAGAGCGCTTGCTTAATACATACTGTTTTCCATGGGATCAATCCTCAGCACCATATTAAAAATAAATAAAATAGAGGTATTGTGTCCATCTACAACTAAAAAAACCAAAACCAAAAAAAAAAAAACAATAAAAAGGAAATAAACAAGGTAACTAAAAATTGTTAGATATGGATTTTTACAAGAATTTCAAAGATGCCTTTTTGTATTAGACCTCAATTTTGGAAGATGTTTTTCTACATATTATCCAACGAAAGCAAATATGCAACAATTTACTTATCCTTTTAAATACCTTTTAATGTATCCTTTGTGTTCTTTCTTGTTTCTACTACTAAAGGAGAGGAGTTAGAAGTGTAAGTGAATTTTTACTTTGTTAGTTTCTAACAAAGGCCTATGTTTTTTACTGCAAGGAAGTCTATGTGATAGAAACTAGGAACAGTCTTCAGTCCTTCCTGTGTTAGGCATATATGGGGGGGATAGTTCACAAAGTTCCACAGTTTTCTTTTGTGAAATTATTTCACTGAAGAATTCTGACTTTCTGTGTTTAAGTGTAACTGGCCAGTTGATGGGCCAAGAACTATGCTGGATTCATCTTTTTCACCCACATTTCATATAGCATCATTAGCCCAGAGTGTGCTTGATGATTTAGCTGTAGTAGAACTGCCATTTTATTTTTTTTACTATTTCTAGGTTTCTGTTTTTTCATTATCAGATTATTTAAAATCTGTTAAATCTTTAAGAGATGAACTGAAGAGAAGCAAAGTAAGAAACAGAAACATGAAAGGGAATTTCCTAACTGGGCGTGGTGACACATGCCTGTAATTCAGGATACTCACTGGGTAAAGGCAGGAGGATCCCAGGTTTGAGGACAGCCTGGGCAATTTAGTCAGATTCTGTTTCCAAATAAAATTAAAAAGGCTGAGGATGTAGCTCAGTGGTAGAGCATTTGCCTAGCATTTACAGGTCCTGGGTTCAGTCCCCAAAACTTAAAAAAAAAACCCCAAAAAACAAAGGAATTTCCTATTTTTGGTATTTGTTTCCTTGTAAACTCTGATTTTTTTCCTTTAGAATTCATAATCTTGGGGGCTGGGGTTGCAGCTCAGTAGTAGAGTGCTCACTTAGCATGTGTGAGGCATTGGGTTCTATCCTCAGTACCACATTAAAAAAATAAACAAAATAAAGGTATTGTGTTCATTTACAACTAAAAAGGAAATTCTTTAAAAAAAAATCTATAGTCTTGGGCTGGGGATCTAGCTGGTAGAGTGCTTGCCTCACATGCACAAGGCCCTTGGTTCAATCCCCAGCACCAAAAAAAAAAAAAAAAAGTATAATTTTACTGCATTTGTCAGGTACTTTTGCTTTCACAGTAAGAACTACAGCAGGGTTAGATATGAAATGGTGATATAGACTCACATGTCATTTTACTCTAAAGTCTGTAGAAAGGTGAACTGTCCAGACTTTTAATTATGATTTTTTAAAAATATATTTTGAATTCATGATATGTTCCTATTAAATGAATACAGTATACAAAACAGATGACCTTTATTTAGACAGGTATTTTGAACGCTGAATATTTTTTACATTAAAACTTTCTATCTTATAAATTCCTAAAACTTTAATTTCTGAAATTATTTGGCTGATAATCAATATTATATAAGTGAGAGCAAAATAACATGTAATAGTAAATAGTATAGGTTTGTTATGGTGGGATATTTTTCTTCAGTGACTAATATTTGTTATCTAACGAGGGTGTCTTATATTTGAAAAAATTATTTCTCTGTATATACAGTTATTAAATCGGATGAAAGTGTCTGGGGATTTTGGTTACCTCGGAGATTTTGAACCTTTAGACTTTAGGGAGTAGGGTTTTGATGGTTTTGACTCTACCATTCTTCAACTGATTCTAGCCCCACTGGAAAATGATTTAAAATAGAAAGGATGTGGTCAGGTTGTTGTAAATTCATGTGTAAACTTTTCAAAAGTGGGAGGAAGGATAAGAACAAAGACAAGTTATTAATAGAAAAATTATATGACTTCACCACAGAAGTTTTAACAAATTTTATTGTAAACCTTTTCCTATAACTCAAAGGCAGCTGAGAATTTGTATATAATTTTTCTTTTAGTCTGTTTTATTCAAGAGATGTTTATAAAAAACTTATTCAAGGGCCAGGGCTGTGGCTCAATGGTAGAGCGCTTACCTAGCTTGTGTGAGGCACTGGGTTCGATCCATGGCACCACGTAAAAATAAACAAATAAAATAAAGGTATTGTATCTATTTACAACTTAAAGAAACAAAACTTATTCAACTTTCTTTGCTTTCAGGTGATCAAAAAGTGTAGTCTGTATATTGTGTTAAATGATATTAGGTTTCTATTGAATTTTGTGATTTGATAGTTGAATTACTTCAGAGAGCCAAAGACTTAACTGAATGGAGAGGTTGTAGGGTGGCATTTTTAACTTTGTGTCCTGTGCTGCATGCATTGGTTCCTTTTTGATGTTTTTGCTTCTTTAAGTGAAAGGTTAGTTACTAATCTGATTTGGGGTAGAAAGGGTAGTTGAGAGCATCTGTTTTGTAGGAGAAGGTTGAGTTCTGTTCTGTGAAAGTATTTGGAAGAGGGTCTTAGATGAGAGAATATGGGCCATTGGCAGTCAAAAGTGTAGGACGGCCAGGGTTGGTGGCACACACCTAATTCCAGCTATTTGGGAGGCTGAGGTAGGAGGGAATTGCACGTTGGAAGTCAACCTCTGCAATTTAGTGAGATTGTCTCAAAATAAATAACAAAAAGGACTGGGGGTGTATTTCAGTGGTAAAGCACCCCTGGATCCAATCCCTGGTGCCACCAAGAAAATCCCTCAAAAGAAAAAAAATGTATGGTTGGGGCTTGATGGTGCATGCCTGTAATCCCAGCAGCTCTGGAAGCTGAGGTAGGAGGATCGAAAGTTCAAAGCCAGCCTCAGCAATTTAGCAAGGCCCCAATGCAACTCAGTGAGACCCTGGCTCTACATAAAATACAAAAATGGGCTGGGGATGTGGTTTAGTGGTTAAGTGCCCCTAAGTTTAGTCCCCTACTAAAACAAACAAATAAAAACATGTGGGACAGTTACACATTTGGAATGACATGAGATGAGCTGAGAAATGCAGCAATTGTTAAAATAACGCAAGTTTTTTTTTTTTGTTGTTGTTGTTGATATCAAGTTTAAAGTATTAACTGGCAAATCATTGAATTCCAAATTATTACTTTTGTATTGGAAGAAATTTTATTTTATTATTATTTATTTGTATGGGAGATTGAACCCCAAGGGTGCTTAATCATTGAACCATATCCCCAGTCCTTTTTTTTCGGGGGCGGGGGCGGGTACTGGAGATGAACTCAGGGGCACTTGGCCTCTGAGCCACATCCCAGCCCTGTTTTGTATTTTATTTAGAGACAGGGTTTCTCTGAGCTGCTAAGTACCTCCCTGTTGCTGAGGCTGGCTTTGAATACCTATCTCATCCTCTCAAACAGCTGGGATTAGGATCCCCAGTTCTTTTTTTTTAAAAACTTTACTTTTTATTTTGAGAAAGGGTCTTGCTAAGTTGTATAGGGCCATGTTGAGTTGATGTGGCTGACCTTGAACTTGTGATCCTCCTGCTTTAGCTGCCAGAGTTGCTAGGCATGTACTGCTGCTTTTATTTTATTAAGAGAGAAAAAGTTTATTTTATGGTTTCAGAGTTCTCAGTTTGTACATGCTGACTCCAATGCTTTGGGCCCAAGCTGTGGCAGCCATAATTGGGGAAGAACCCAGTTGAGGAATTCTGCTCTGCTCTTGGTGTGGTCAGGAAGCAGAGAAACCCTGAGAGTTTTTAACAAGTATTTGCAGTGCCTTTGATACCTGTAATCCCAGCAACAGTCCCTTGTGCCCTGCCTTACTTTTCCATACTCCAGCCACATGGTTTTTGAGTCCTGCTCAAGTTTCTTACACTTGGTTCCTTTTCATAGTGGAGAGTTCAACCCAATCATGAAGCCTTCCTTAACCCTTCCCAAAACATTTCTCTCTCTCTCTCTCTCTCTCTCTCTCTCTCTCTCTCTCTTTGGTACAGGGGATTGAGCCCAGGGTTGCTTAACCACTGAGCCACATCCCCAATCCATTTTTATTTTTTATTTTGAGATAGGATCTCACTAAGTTGCTTAAGGCCCCGCCAAGTTGCTGAGGCTGGCTTTGAACTTGTGATCCTCCTGTCTCAGCCTCCCAAGCCTCTAGAATTACAGGTGTGCACCACAGCCCTCGGCTCATTTAATTCATAATAAAATGCTTTAAAACCACACTTACAGGGTATTAAAATCTATGTACCTACTTCAAAGATTCTTCCCCTATTGTTGCTTGTGGGAGAAATAAAAATAGTCTTGTTTCTTGTGTTTACTGTTATAAACTCTGCATAGGCAGGAATTGTATCTTAATTATCACAGTATCCCTGATACTAAGAACAGTGCTGGGAAAAATATATATGTTAAATGGAGGTATAAATACACAAACAATTAGTAAGAGATATAGGAAATACATGTATTTTTTAAAAAATATTTTTTTAGTTGTAGATGGACACAATATTTTATTTATTTTTATGTGGTGCTGAGGATCTAACGCAGTGCCTCACACTTGGGACAAGTGTTCTACCACCGAGCTACATCCCCAGCCCAGGAAATACATGTATTTTTTAATGCCAGAGACTTTTTTTCTGGTATTATAGTTTAATTCCAAATGTTTAGACTTTTTTTCAAGATGAGATATCAATATTTTGTTATATTTTGTGCTTGAAGTGTCTGTTTTTGTTCAAGTTTTAGGTTAGCAAAATTTCCCCTCAGCGTTTTGAAAGCATTTTTTTTTCACTTTTTCTAAGATAACTGCATATCTTTAGATGTTTGGTAATGCATTTACAATAGTAAAAATCAAGTTGAAGGACATTAACGTCAATCTTTTTGCTTTACTTTTCATGGTGGTAGTTACAAAAAGGCCTTTAGCAGCTTGATTATTCATGGGTGTGAGGTGGAGTAGCTCCACTTCTGTTAGCCTGGGATGACTGATGACTATTATTTGCAGGCACATGAGCAACTGGTTGAGCTTCAAAAACAAATCTGTGGATCCTCTTGCCTTCTACTAGTGTTAATGAATCCAGGCTCTTACTGGGAAGCCCTGATGATAGCTGCTTCTGGATAAGGATTTGTGGTCCTGAGGATGGGGTGGAGTGGGTGGGATCTTCAGAAGTGGAAGAGGATTCCATAGGCGTAAGTTTTGCCTATAATATCCCCTATATCCCCTACCCTCATCCTCCCTGGAAATGGATAAGTTTTGGAAATTTTGAAATTATGTGAGGGGAAACCCTGTACTAAATTGATGCCTGTGGTGAATTTAGGAAATTTAGACTCTTATAAATCTGAATAGTTGAGAAACAATATTATGTGAAGTTGCCTATTCATAAAATATAATTAGTATTTTATATAAACATGAAATATAATTGAACTTTAGTTGCAAACTTACTAATATAATTGATTTTTTTTTTTTTTGGTACCAGAGATTGAACCCAGGGGTGCTTAACCACTGAGCCATATTCCCAGCCCCTTAAGATTTTTTATTATTATTTTTTAAAATTTTGAGACAGGGTCTTACTAAGTTGCTAAGGGCCATGCTAAATTGCTGAGGCTGATCTTGAATTTTTGATCCTCCTGCCTTACCCCTCCCAAGCTGCTGGGATTAAAGGCATGTGCCATGGGGACCAGCTATAATAGAATCTTTCATGGAGCCAAGCACTTAAAAATGGAAATATTCTTTATTCAAGAACGAAGAGGAATTGTTTTTAGCATTATGGCAAGAAGTTGAAAGTTACTGAAGTTATAAAGAAGGAGTATAGAAGGGACCTCTTTATACTTCAGTCCCTTTACTCACCTGTTTTACTGAATTCAAATTGTTCCTCAGGGAATTCAGAAATACAGTTATGCAGGGACATGTTCTGAGAAATACAAAGTTTAGCAATTTCATCATTGTGACTACATAGCATATACTTAAACTGAGATGGCTGTGATAGCTACAACATCCCTAAGCAATATACTCTTATGGAACCACCATTGTATACTCAAAACCATTGTTTTTTTTTTTAATAAATTTTTAGTTGTAGTTGGACACAATACTTCTATTTTATTTATTTATTTCTATGTGGTGCCTAGGATCAAACCCAGCATCTTGCACGTGCAAGGCGAGCGCTCTATCGCTGAGCCATAACCCCAGCCCTCAAATCCATTGTTAACAGAAATGTTATTATTGTTATTATACGGTGCCTGGCTATAGTTTGGAAAGATAAGATTGCTT
Organism: Urocitellus parryii; assembly: GCF_045843805.1. NCBI lineage: Eukaryota > Metazoa > Chordata > Mammalia > Rodentia > Sciuridae > Urocitellus > Urocitellus parryii. Next base: position 170,317,288 of record NC_135533.1, on the reverse strand, counting down.
CTTATAGGCATTACTTTTTTCTTCTGTTGCTTTATTTTTTAATCATATCCTAGACTGAAGTAGTCATTTAAAAAAAGTTAAGTATGGACTGGGGTTGTGGCTCAGTGGTAGAGCGCTTGCCTAGCACATGCGAGGCCCTGGATTTGATCTCAGCACCACATAAAAATAAAGATATTGTGTCCAGCTAAAAAATAAATGTTAAAAAAAAAAGTAGAGGGGCTGGGGTTGTGGCTCAGTGGTAGAGCTCTCGCCTAGCATGCATGAGGCACTGGGTTCGATCCTCAGCACCACATAAATGTAAAATAAAGATATTGTGTCCACCTCAAACTTAATATATATATATATATATATTAAAATAAGAAAGTTAAGTAGAGATGCAGATCTATGTATAAAATATTATTTTGACAAGGCAGTAAGTAATGGCAGGAGTGTGTGACAAAAGGATGTGACTTAGTTGGACTCCTGGCAAAGAAACACTTTCATACTCAATGTCAAAATTTAAGTTGATAGAGCTCATAAGTTATCTTCAAGAAGAGATTTGAGAAAAAGAAGTACAGAAATCAGCACACAATTAGGATTAATCAAGTTCTTTGTACAGAGGAAGGCTTTGTAAACAATAGGGCAGCCTGACAAGTTGGACCATCCTATGTTTAAAGAGCAAGTGGAAAAAAACAATGTCTTTTTTTTTTTTTTTTTTTTTTTTTTAATGATTTAACAATTTAATAATTTAACAATAATTTGACAACAAATAATAATTTTAACAATGCAGTTGCATAAAGAAAATAATGGCAAAAGTCATTTAAACTACATACATGAATTCTAATATTTAGTAGATGTCTCTATGGCTAAGATATTTATTCACTCAAATTTAGCAGCTGATTGAATAGGGGAAGGAGAATAAAGAAGAATTAGTGAAAATAAATAAATAAAAATAAAGTCACATATGCAATTAGGATATCTTAAAAATTGAATACAGGGCCTGGGGTTGTGACTCAGTGGTAGAGCACTTGCCTAGCATGTGTAAGGCACTGGGTTCAATTCTAAGCACCACATATAAATAAAGGAATAAAATAAAGGTCCATCGACATCTAAAAAAATTTTTTTAAAGAAAAAAAATTGAATACTATCTTATCCAAACAGCTCTACATAACAAAATACCAGTTCTAAAACAAGGAAATTAAACTTTTTAATTACTTGAATTTCCTTGTTTTAAAAAAACAATGTCTTGAAGGCATGTTTTAACTTCACAGGATTTCAAGAGGACTGAAGAGCAAGTAAATTGCCTATGAATGATGCCTTAACAAATTTACTCGGGGCTTTGGCTTTAATAACCTCGCTGATTCTTTTCATCCATTTTTGTTGAGAAAGGTAGCTGCAGTATGCACACACAGACTTAGTTAGAAATAATGAACCTCTACTGCACTTGGCAGGCAAGTGAATTTCCTTCTCTTGTGAAAATGACAGAACTTCTGAAGGCAGTAATGTGTAGTTGAATTAGGGGTACCATTGTCTGATAACATAGAAATTAATTTGACAAACACACAATAGTTGTGATGTGAAATCATTGGTGCCAGGGGTTTAGGGAATGCAAAGTTGAGTAAGTTCTATGTCCTTGAGAAACTATAGTGTCCCAGGATAAGACATGATAGGGAAGAGCTTATTTTTAAGTGCTGTGAAAAGGTACAAAGTGTCTACTATGGAAGATACACTGATGGAGGTATGGGAATGGGCTAACATTGGTGTAGGGTATTGCTTTCAGAAACAATTTTTGTGGAAGTAAAGGCCAGATAGTTAAGTGATTTGTGAATACTTGTTCATATACTTGTTGGTATAAATATTTTTAATATAGGCTAAAATATCTCAGGTTTTAGAAAAAACTGATTGTAAAATAAGAAAGTAACTCTAATTTTTTTTCCCTTTTAATCACTTTCCATGTCTTTAGTGCTGCCTCCCTCTAAAGTGAGTATTTATCTTTGATGAGGTTGTTGCCTACTTTTCCCCTTTGAGAGCAGCAGAAGCAGATGAGCAGTCACTGTGATCTCAAGGCTGTTTTAATTTAGGCAGGTTCACAGGGACCTACCTGGGATGATAGGAAGCAGCTCAGGCCCAGGGAGAGAGGGTAAACTCTCTTAACTTGCAACTGTGAACATGCACCTTGGCAAGAATTATAGGATATCCTAAATGGGTGTGAAGTTTTAAAATTTATAATATTGTTTGGGCTCCCCTATTTGATCTTTTTTTTTTTATTGTTGGTAGTTCAAAACATTACACAGTTCTTAATATATCATATTTCACAGTTTGATTCACCCTATTTGAACTTTAATTGTTGAGAGAATTATTATGCTGGGTGCTTATGTTGAGTCATTTGCTATTTGATTTATGGTTCTGTATGTTTTTATAAGTTTTCCTTTTCTACTATAGTAAAATACTTTAAAAAATCTTTTTTAGTTTTAGTTTAGATGTCTGTTTTATCTATTTTTTTTTTTTTAATGTGGTGCTGAGGATCAAACCCAGTGCCTCAGGCATGCAAGGCAAGTGCCCTACCACTGAGCCACAACTCCAGCCCCAGTAAAAATATTTTTATTATTATTTTTTGTGGTACGGGGGTGGGGGGGTTGAAATCAGGGGTATTCTACCATGGAGCTATATCCTCAGCCCTCTTCTTTTCTTCTTAGTCCTTTAACAAATTTTTTTAGTTTTAAAAATTTGAGGCAGGGTCTTGCTATGTTGCCAAGGCTGGCCTTGCACTAGTGATCCTCCTGCTAGCCTCCTTAGTAGCTGGGATTACAGAGTGCACCACTGTGCCCAGTGCTGTTATTAATTTAAAAAGTGAAACTGATTTTAGCTGGTGTGGTGGCACATGCTTGTAATCCCAACTACTTAGAAGACTGATGCAGAAGGATTGCAAGTTTTAGGCTAGCCTGGGGCAATTTAGTGAAATCCTGTCTCAAAATTTGAAAATTAAAAAAATAAAGGGGACTACGAATGTAGCACAGAGATAAAATACTTGTTTAGCTTGTGTGAGACAGTGGATTCAGTCCCCAGTACCAAGGGATTAAAAAAAAATTGTGGAATGGTAGGAAAGGGACCAAAAAATTTAGTCTGGTAGAGAATTTGGTGGGGTATCAGGTTTTAGAAGAAATAGCATGCCCTTTATTATAGCGTATTACTTTTGTATTTATACTTTCAAGCATTTGTTTGAGACATAAACATTACCTTGGTAATTTGTTTTTTCAGGTAGTGTTTATGCTGCTAATATTTTGGTAAAAAATTAATTTTTCTTTAAAACTTTATGCTTTCTTGAAAGTGATTAATTGCATTTGGAGGAAGATCTTTCTCTAAAGAACTGTATGTGTATACATTACCTATCCAACCATTCATTTGGGGCTGTTAGACTTTCATGAAGAACAGCCCATCACAAGCAATATCTGTTTTCAGGTGCTAGCAGTCAGTATTGTAAAAGCTCCTGCACCAAAGCTGATGCATGGTTCTTAACTATTTCCCAGCCTTTTGATCAGATGTGATTAGCCAGGAGTGAGATTTTTGAGGACTGCACAGTAGAGGCAACAGTTAGCACTGAGTCCAGCTTTACCCTGAACCAGGCACAGTTGTTTTCTAAGAGAGGGCAGGCTTATCAGTGAGAAGTTAGTGTCTTTAAGGAATCTCTGTTTTAAAAACACAGTCAAGGAAAAATATATTTTGAAATATTTTCACCACAGTATATGTTTTGATGCTTAAAGAAGGACTTGGTTCCATTTTTTTATACCTTTATTTTATTTATTAATTAATTTATTTTTTCATGTGGTGCTGGGGATTGAACCCAGTTCCTCACGCATGCTAAGCAAGTGCTCTACCACTGAGCCACACCCCGACCCTTGGCTCCATTTTTATTGAATGGGGCTTTATAATTTTGGTCTAAAAATGAATGGAATGGGATTCCAGATTCCTTCTAATTCTGAATTTTCTTGAAAATATATGTAAGGTAATTTTCTTCTTGGAACTACAGTTAGTAAGATAATATCTTACCTCTAATTTGATCAATTTAATAAAAACAATTTTAAAGTATTTTGTATTTCTATACTATTTCTTTACATTTTAATAAAATTCAAAGCCCTGGCATGTTACATGTTATGTTTTGCCAGTATTGATTATTGCAGAATGTTCATTTGCAGATATCTAATTATCTTTGACCAAAGTCGTAATATTCTCACCTGATAGGAATTCCATAGAAATTTCTGTTGGGCAAATTCCAGCAAGACCCAGGGACTAGCTCGCTTTTTCTTTCCTTCCTTCCTTCCTTCCTTTTTTTTTTTTTTTTGGCACAGGGGATGGAACTTAAGGGCATTCAACCACTGAGCAGCCACATCCCTAGCCCATTTTAAAAAAAAAAATATCAGATTGGAGATCAAAATATATTGTCCTCTACAGTCTACTGTTGCCACTGCAAGACCCTGTGAGGTAATTCATATGATGTTACTTCTCTGCTTAGAACCTACTGTTGTAACTAAAGCTTTTTTGTAGGCTTTAAGGCTCCTGTGGCCTGGCTTCCCTCACATCCTTCCCACATGTACCTCCTCCTATTCTCCAACTCCTTGGGGTCTTTGTATACACTGTTCCCTTTTTCTGGAATGCTGTTTCTATAGATGTATGCAGCTTCCTCACTTCTTGGGTCCTTTCCTCAAAAGTTACCTCAGTGACCTGGGTATCTAAAATTTCAGCTCTCCTACAGCATTCCAATATCCTGCTTAATTTTTTTTTTTCGCCTTAGTGGTTATTTTACACACTGTGTTTTTCACTTACTTTATCTGTGTGTATCTCTCTCCTCTACTATGATGTAAGCTCCTTGAAGTCAAGGATTTTGGTTTCTGTTATTATCTAGCATCTCCAGTTTGTACAATAGGGTCTGGCCTGTAGCTGGTGTTCAGTAAAGCTTTGTTAAATTTAAGAATAGATAAATAAATGACTTTTTCATAGTGTGACTCCCCCAACCCTGACCCATAAATTGTGAATTTGGTAGATCATCAGTTCTTGTCAGAATACCACTCCAGGTGCTTCACTCAAAAAGAGATGTAATTCTAGGAATTGGTTACAACAGGAAAGTCTGGAGAAAGAAAAGGGAAAAGATGTCCACAAACCAGAGCCCACAAACCCCATTTTCTACCAGTGGTACTAACAGAACCTGATGGGGAGAGCACAAATGATAAGGGGGTTTGAAATGAAGATTTCAGGCCTGGTAATCCAGGGCAGAGTCCAGAAAGATAGGTGTGGGTTAATACTAACATATACTGTGCAGTAAAAGTAGTATTTATTTAATTCATTTGTGGAAATAAACAGTGTAGGAAAAATTGAATAGTTTGGGCTGTGGCCTCAAATGATAACAGGGTAATATCTTAGATTATGACTGAAACATAAAACAGCTAAGGATTAAATCCCAATTTAGCCTAGTGACATCCATGCATTGAACCACCAAACTGAACTCAGCTCTAGAAATGGCACACAGCAGGAAACATATCTTTACTGTGGCCCTGATCTCTTAGTGTGATTAAGTGCTCATTTCCTTGAGTTCAGTAAATCTGTGTTTAGGCCTAATCATGTTCCAGATTAGATCTCTGTCACCTAAAGGATCATACTGGCCTCTCCTGATCTGATTAGAGTCCTTACTCAGGCTCTACTGTCATTTAAAGGTCTAAGAAGTGACAGGCCTGTGTGGGTACTCTGATTCAGGGCTTCTTTCTTAGTAAATCATGTCGTCCTTAGCTCTCCACCTCTTCAGGACTCATTGCCAGTAATGAGTTGCTTCTCTTTTTCTTCTTTTTTTTTTTTGGTACCAGGGATTGAACTCAGGGGCACTCGACCACTGAACCATATCCCCAGCCCTATTTTGTATTTTATTTAGAGACAGGGTCTCACTGAGTTGCTTAGCACCTCACTTTTGCTGAGGCTGGCTTTGAACTCTTGATCCTTCTGCCTCAGCGTGCTGAGCCACTGGGATTACAGGTGTGTGCCACTGAACCTGGCACTCCTTTCTTTTCTCACTTAAAGAGTGAGTAAAGACACTAAAATCTGAATATATGTAATTGCCAACATATTGGTCAGTGCTAATCATGATTGATAACATAAATCTGTTATTAATAAGCTTATTTTAAAATCAGGGATGTCAGAATCTTATATTTTTATTATAAAGTTTATAAAATCTTACCTATTTTTAAGTATACAGTTAAGTGTCATTGAAAATGGTCAGTTGTTGTACAACCACCACTATCCATCTTTGTAACTTCTCATAAAACTGAGAAGCCATATCAATTGAACAATAAACTTCCTATTTCTCCCTCCTCCCAACCCCTGGCAACCATCATTTTACTTCTGGCTTCTGTGAAATTGACTACTTATAGGAATAAATGGAATTATGTAGTATTTGTCTTTTTATAACTGAGTGACTTAGCATAATGTCTTCTCCTAGAAATTGAAATTCTAAGGACTTTTCATGTTAAAAATTATCTTCAGAGTAATTTATCATGGTTTTGATGAATTGGAAAATTTATGTTCAATTATCAGTTTAGGGGGCTGGGGATGTGGCTCAAGCAGTAATGTGCTCGCCTGGCATGCACAGGGCGCTGGGTTCGATCCTCAGCACTACATTAAAAAAAAAAAAAAAAGATGTTGTGTCCACCGAAAACTGAAAAATAAATATTAAAAAATTCTCTCTTCTCTCTCTCTCTCTCTCTTAAAAAGTATCAGTTTAGTTCATTCATGAAATTAGTTTGAATTTATTTAATGCTAATTGTTTTTATTTGAGCATGATCCATGTATTGCTAGAAAATATAAAGAAATTTTTTATGTTCTGGTTTGTATCTTTCTCATTATGTTTGTAGATTAACTTGTAAGGATATAATGGATTTCTTAAAATTATAGCTAGCAGCAGTCTGTAATTTCCTATTGGTAAATTTAAAAATTATTTTTAATCCAAACAACTTAAATAGAAGTAATAAACTTCTGTTTTTGTTTTCCCATGGACTCTTCTTCTTTTCTTCCTCAAACTCCATTCTCTCTTCTCCACCTCCTCCATTCTTCCTCTTTTCCTTCCTCTTCCTCACTTTTCCTCCTTTTTCTTCTTAATGGGAATTGAACGCAGGGCCTTGGGCATGGCTAGGCAAATGCTCTATCACTGACCTAGCCTTTTTTACATTTTGAGGCAGTTTTGCCAGCTTGCCCAGCTGGCTTCAAACTTGCCATCGAACAGGTAGGATTACAGGTATGCACAACCAACACTTGGCATTGATTAGGCTTTGTCTATAGCAAAAAAACAAAACCAAAAAACCAAAAAAACAAGCACCTGCCAGAGTAGTTTAGATGGTTCTGTTCTTTGTGTCACCAATAAATGAGCACTTAATTTCCAGCATTTGACCACTGATGTCCATAACATTTTGTTTAATGCCTAGAGAAGGTCTTGGAGTATAGTGAGGAATCCTGAGATGAGGGGCTTTAGTGAATAAGGATGCAAGCCTCTGGTATATTTGCATGTAGTCTTCTGTAAATACCTTCCTGAATTTGAAGTTCCACTTTATTTTTTTTTTTTTAATATTTATTTTTTAGTTCTCGGCGGACACAACATCTTTGTTGGTATGTGGTGCTGAGGATCGAACCCGGGCCGCACGCATGCCAGGCGAGCGCGCTACCGCTGAGCCACATCTCCAGCCCATGAAGTTCCACTTTAGAAGAAGTATTAGCTCATCAAAATTCCAGGGAAAAATATTCTGTTTGAATTTAAGCAAAAAATGTTATTTTCCCTTCTGTATGCATTCAATCTTTTCCCCTTTAAAATGGTCTTATTCTTACCTTGAAGTTGCTCTGTTTTTGAGCTGTGGTTATTGGAGAATTGGTAGAAAGGTGCTGGGGCAGAAGACTATGACCCAGAGCAGAGGTGAGGGCAGTTCATCTCCCTGTGTTCTCAGATGCTCCCCAGAAGGCCTTGATGTATTATAAAGACATCTTTAGAAACTGTTATCAACTCATTTAAATTAAATCTTCAAGTAACAACTGAGTGTAATTGAGCCAGGAATGTATCTGTGATCCAGAGATACCTACTCTTTTTTGATATCTTGGAGGTATTTATTTTTATTTAACTTTTTATTATGGAAAACAAACATGTACAAAAGTAGAGATAATGATTTACTCCCATTTACCTATCACTTTTTTAACATTTTTCTTTTCTAGGTGGCTTTTTCTAATGAGTTTAAACATAAGACTTGCATTTTATATTATCTTTTCTTTGTCCTCATACATGTTTTAAGCAAAACATTCTCTGAATTTACATTGGCAAATTTAGGTGTGCACTAGTTTGCTAGATGGTAATCAATATCTAAATTTGAACTTTTTTAAAATTTACTTTGGTGGTACTGGGAATTGAACTCAGAGGTATTTTATCACCAAGCCACATTCCCTGCCCCTTTTATTTTATTTTGAGATAGTGTCTCTCTAAGTTGCCCAGGCTGGCCTTGAACTTGCAATCTTCCTGTTTTAGCCCCCAGAGTAGCTGGAATTACAGGCATACACTACCACACCTGCTTTAGAGCTGTTCTGTAGGAATAGTTGAAGTTAAACATAGAATATTCTCAGGTTCAACTTAGCCAGTAGAGGGTCTGAACTTTCATTTATAGTATGGAAAAATCTGTATTACAAAACTCTGGATGGAAACATAGAAGGAAATGTGTTCTCTTTTCTTTACTTTTCTTTCTCTTTTCTCCATTCTCAATTTGTTCTTTCTTTCATTCATTCTACAAATTCTGATCTGCTATAGATATTTATTGTCAGTCTTATATACAGCCACAAAAAGACAAAATCTTGTACTTCAGGAAGGTAGGAAGATAATGAACTAGTAAGGAAATAAAATCTAATAATTCTGCTAACCACTAGGTAGGAAATCTAAGTGAAATGATAGAGGATAGAATGTGGATGTGCTAAATAGAGTGATGAGGAAAAAAATCTCTATGTACTGATGACTTTTAAAATTAAGATGTGGAGGGCAGGAAGCAGTCTGGGCAAGGAGATGGCATTTGCAAAGGACCATAGGTTGGATGGTGTCTGTAGTGAATTAGGAGGGTATATGAATAGAAAGAAGATGGAATGGTAAGTAGGGACTAGATTTTTCAGGGTCTTGTAGATTCTGGTAAGGAGTTTAGATTTTTTATTTAGGAAGCTACTGAAAGGCTCTAAAAGTAAGATTATGACATAACTTGCTTGTCTTTTAAAAGATGTCTATATGCGGTATGGCGAATGGACCTCTAAGTGTGGAAAGAGACCATTTGGAGGCTATTGCAGTGTCAAAGTGAGTTGGACTAGGGTAATAGTAGTGAAAATGGAGAGAAGTGACTGATTTCAAGGTAGTTTGATGACAGAGACTCATCAGGATTTGCTAATGGACAGGGTGAGGGAGACAGTAATGATGGCTTCTTTAAATTTTTTTTTTTAATTCAATGATGGTTTTTAAGTGCTAGGCTTTTGTTGGTTGTATAATTCTGAGATGAAGTCCAAGGAGAATAACATTTGAAAGCAAAATTAGAGTTCAGAATTGGTTATTTATAACAGCATTAAAATGAAGATTCCAAATGAGTAGCTGGATATATTATGAGTCTGATACAAAGGCTGAGTTCTCATCTTATTGATAGTATTTATAACCTTGAGTTGGTATGGCATTACCAAGGAAGAGGGTGTCAAATGTGTGTGCGGGGGGAAAAAATGAAGAAAACTTGGCACTAAACCCTGTGAAATTCTAAGCTTTAGAGTTTGTGTGTGATCCTGGAGGAGGTAGCAAAGGAGTCTGAGGAAGAGTCACAGTAGCACAGGGGTTGCAATTTACTATGTAACAGTGCTGTGTAGAATGGACAGCTTCAATAAGACAAGAGAGGAAACCATTGGACTTGGTAATAGGAAGGTCACTGGTAACCCGGACAAAACAGTTGTCACTGAAATCTAAGGAAGACTGAAGCCAGATTGGCATATGTAAACAAGCCCCTTACTGGGAAGGGGGGTGGAGCAGAGAAATGGAGAAGTATTTGGAGGGCATGAGGTAGTCAAGAGAGATTTTCTTTTATTATTGAGGTTGCAGTATTAGAGCGTGTTTGTGTGTAGCTCTTAAGGACCAATGTAGTGGAGCAGGATGTAGACCTGAAGTGTCTATGTTACCAAGTAAGAAGGGGCAAGGGGTGTTGTCTAGAACTTCAAGGAAGGGGTTTTCCTTTGTCCGAAAGATGAAAGCAGCTAAAAACAAATGGTGGGAAAATAAAGGAAGCTCTTGGCACCCTCAAATTACTCTGGAGAATTAACATTTTTTCCTTACCTATTTCTTGCATTCTTAATTTTTCTAAGTATTCATTGGTTTCTGGTTAAAGAAATGAAGAAGCAGATGCTTAATACTATTTGTCATACACTGAGGTATGTCTTTTGAAGGAAAGGAGAAAAATACTTCAGAAACATCATAAGATATATAGATACTTACAAGAAGTTATATTCATTTTGTTAAGGTTTTTGAAATAATGTTTTTTGAAAAGTGAAGGTATAAGCCGTAGAAGGGAAGAGACTAGGAATGCAAGAGTGTTTTATTTCATGAAGTTCTTTCCTTGTGAATGCTGGTATTTCTCCAAGTTGATCCTTAAGTTCAACCTTGTTGCATGAGAGTATAACGTGTTGAAGTACTGCCTTTTGTTTTCCTTAATTTTTTTTTTGTACTACTGGGTATTACATACAGGGCCTAGCTTGTGATAGTCAGATGTTCTACCAGTGAGCTACATCCCTAGCTCTCACTCTGCTATTTGAAGATTTCATTTTTTTAAGTGTGCAGGACTGAATCATGTAGAATAGACATGGGAGACTGATCAAGTTGGACTGTAAGCCCCCAAGAGGATAGAGATTTTGTTTTGTTCATTATTTAATTCTCAAAGTTTGGAACAATGCCTGGAAGGTAATAGACACTCAGTAGATGTTGAGAGAATGAAGAAATGAACTATGAAGGTAAAATAAGCATCAACATAGTAGTGGACCTGGAGAGTAAGATGACTAAAGCATCCTAAAAATAAAAATATTTTCTTTTTTATTCAGAGATCACATTCTTAAATAAAACAATATGATATAGTAGAAAGAACATGAGTACTAAGTTAAGCAGACATGGATCTTGTGTTTGTCTTCCAACAGCCTGGGCAGGTTTTTTTTTAGCTTTTTCTTTTTTTAAATATATATATTTTTTAGTTATATATGACAGTAGAATGTATTTTGACTTATCAAACATACATACTGCTTTTTGTGGTTATATATGACGAGGTGTTGTACTGATCACTTATTCATATATGAACATAGGAAAGTTATGTCTGATTCATTCTAGTCTTTCCTATTCCCATCCCCCTTTCCTTCTCTGCATTGTCCTTTGTCTAATCCAGGGAACTTTTAGCTTCCCATCCCCAACTTATTGTGTTAGCATCCACATATCAGAGACAACATTTGGCCTTTGGTTCTTTGGGATTTACTTATTTCACTTAACATGATAGTCTCCAGTTCCATCCATTTACCAGCAAGTGCTATAATCTCATTCTTCTTTAAGGCTAAGTAACAGTCCATTTCCATAATAGGAAAGACTAGAATGAATCAGACATAACTTTCCTATGTTCATATGTGAATACATGATCAGTGCAACTCCTTGTCATGTATAACCACAAAAATGGGAAGTTATACTCCATGTATGTTTGATATGTCAGAATACATTCTATTGTCATATATATATATATATGTATATATATATATATATTCATCTGTTGAAGGGCATCTAGGTGGGATCTATAGCTTAGCTGTTGTGAATTGAGCTGCTATAAACATTGATGTGGCCATGTCAACTGTAATATGCTGATATTAAGTCCTTTGGGTATATGCTGAGGAACAGGATAACTGGGTCAAATGGTAGTTCCTTTTCAAATGTTCTGAGGAATCTCCATACTGCTTTCCAGAGTGGTTGCACCACTAGCAGTGTATGAGTGTACTCTTTCCCCCACATCCTCGCCAACATTTGTTGTTGCTTGTATTCTTGATGATCGCCATTCTGACTGGAGTGAATTGGAATCTCAATATAGGGTTTTTTTTTTTAAATATATTTTTTAGTTGTAGATGGATATAATATTTTTATTATTTATTTTTATGTGATGCTGAGGATCAAACCCAGGGCCTCACACCTGTGAGGCAAACGCTCGACCACTGAGAGAAGAGATGTACTTTTGATTTGCATTTTTCTAATTGCTAGAGATATTGAACATTTTTTCATATATTTGTTGATCAGTTCTATTTCTTCTTCTGTGAAGTAGAGTCTGTTCAATTCCTTTGCCCATTTATTGATTGGGTTATTTGGGGGTTTTTTTTGGTGTTAAATTTTTTGAGTTCTTTATATATCCTAGAGATTAATGTTCTGAGGTGTGTGTGGTAAAGATTTTTTCCCATTCTTTTTCCCATTCTGTAGGCTCTCCTACAGAATTAATTATTGATTATTTCCTTTGCTGTGAAGAAACTACTTTTTCTTCTATTAGGCACGGGTCTCTGTTCTAATGCCTAAGTCTTTGATCCACTTTGAGTATAGGTGAGAGGTAGGAGTTTAATTTCATTTTGCTACATATGGATTTCCAGTGTTCCTAGCACCATTTGTTGAAGAGGCTATCTTTTTCTCCAATGTATGTGTTTGGTGTCTTTGTGTGGTATAAAATAACTGTATTTATGTGGGTTTGTCTCTGTGTCTTCTATTTTGTACCTTTGGTCTACATATCTGTTTTTGTGCCAATACCATGCCGTTTTTGTTATTGTAGCTCTGTAGTATAATTTAAGATCTGGTATTGTGATGCCTCCTGCTTCATTTTTCTTGCTAAGGATTGCTTTAGTTATTCTGGGCCTCTTATTTTTCCAAATGAATTTCATGGTTGCCTTTTCTGTTTCTATGAAGAATGTCATTGGGATTTTAATAGGAATTGCATTAAATCTGTATAACGCTTTTGATAGTATGGCCATTTTGACTGTGTTAATTCTGCCTATCCAAGAGCGTGGGAGATATTTCCATCTTCAATTTATTTGTTTAGTGTTCTGTAGTTTTCATTGTAGAGGTCTTTCACTTTTTTTGTTAGATTGATTCCCAAATATTTTAGTTTTTTGAGGCTCTTGTGAATGGGATAGTTTTCCTAATTTCTCTTTCAGTGGATTCAACACTTATATATGGGAACTGATTTATGGGTAACTAATTTTATATCCTACTACTTTGCTGAATTCATTTATTCTAGAATCTTCACACACTTGATCTTAGCCAAAAGGCTGAGAAGCGATTAGAATCTTTGTGGTAGAATTTTTTTGATCTTCTAAATATAGAATAATGTCATCAGCAAATAGTGATATTGAGTTCCACTTTTCCTATTTGTATCCCTTTAATTTCTTTCTTCTGTCTAATTACTCTGGCTAGAGTTTCAAGGATAATGTTGAATAAAAGTGGTGAAAGAGAGCATCCTTGTCTTTTTCCAGTTCTTACTGGGAATGCTTTCAATTTTTCTCCATTTAGAATGATATTTGTCTTGGGTTTAGCATAGACAGCTTTTACAACTACTATCCTTAGGTTTTCTTTTTTTTTTTTAATTTTGTTTTTAATATCCTTAATTAATCTGATAGAATGAAAGGTATTATCTCTATTTTTTTTTTTTTTTGTATTTGCTAAGAGTTGCTTTGTGGTCTAAGATATGGTCTGTTTTAGAGACGGATCTGTGTGCTGCTGAGAAGAAAGTATATTCAGTCGTTGATAGATGAAATATTCTGTATATGTTTGTTAAGTCTTAAGTTATTAATTATATGTTTTAGTTCTATAGCTTCTTTATTTAGTTTTTGTTTGAAGGGCCATTTATGAGAGAGGTGAGTTAAAGCCACCCAGCATTACTGCATTGTGATCTGTTTGATTCTTTTTTTTTTTTTTTTAATATTATTTAGTTTTCGGCGGACACAACATCTTTGTTTGTATGTGGTGCTGAGGATCGAACCCCAGCTGCAAGCATGCCAGGCAAGCGCGCTACCGCTTGAGCCACATCCCCAGCCCCCCCCCCTTTGATTCTTGAAATTGAGAGAAGAGTTTGTTTGATGTACGTAGATGCTTCATTATTTGGGACATAAATATTTATGATTGTAATGTCTTGTTGATGTAAACTTCCCTTAAGCAATATGAAATGTCCTTCTTAGTCCCTTCTGATTACCTTTGGCTTGAAGTCCACTTTATCTGTAAAATGGAAATAGTAATAATGTACTTTGCAGAATTATCATATATTTATATAATGTATGTTAAAATACTCAGCATTCATAGCATAGTTAGTTATCAATAAAAGAAGGATGTTAGATTTCCTATTTTGTTAAGTGATTGTGAGTTTAGGTACTAGAGTTATAGATCTATTTCCAAGTAAACAGTTTTCCCTAGGAAAAACAACTGAAATTGGACCTGATTTCAAGTAGACTGAAGAATTGAGTATGCAAGGCAAAACTTGAAAACTTTTGGAAGATAATATAAGAGATCTTTGTGACCTTAGGAGAGGGGGGCGGGAAATTTTTCTAACAAGATGCAAAAGGCACCAGTTATAAAAGAAAAGATTGATAAATGAGACTACATTAAAACTAAAACCATTATCAATAGAACCATAAAGAATGAAAAAAATGAGCCACAGGGTAGGAGAATAACTTTTAATCTCATATGATTGTCAGAATATATAAAAAAATGTCCTTTCAAATCAGTAAGAGAGAGAGCCCAGTAGAAAAATGGCTTGACAAGGCACTTTTCAAAAGAGGAAATCCAGTCAGTATCCATAAGACATGGCATTCAAGTTCATTATAATTGGGAATATGCAAATTAAAACACAATGAGATGCTGTAACACATTCACCAGATTTGCAAAAATGTAAAATTCTCATAGTAGAAGATGAATAAGTGGAGCCACTGACCTCTTATTCACTGCTGGTGGAGTGTGAGTTGGTACAAACACTTGGGGGAAGATTGAACAGAGTCTTCTTTAAAAATTGGATATATGCTCACCTTGACCTCAGCTAGATTGATGTGTCTGTGTCCAGAGATAGTTTTGGAAGGTTTGTGCTCCTTTGATTAAGGTTGTGATTGTGCTCCTAGAGCTCAGAGGATGATGTGGTGTTTTGATTGTGCCACTGAACTCAGACCTAGGCACTTTTTCCTACTTTGGACTTATGGGTGTGAATTAAAAGTTGTAATAATTTTTCTTATTTTAGTTTACAAATAAGATTCAGTTATTTAAAAAATGGCTTTACTTAAATAAGAGGAATAGAGCTCACCTACTTTGAAATGTACAGTTCAGTGGTTTTTAGTATATTTACAGAGTTATACAACTATTATAATCTAATTTTAGAACATTTTCATTATTCGAGAAAGAAACCTTATATCCATTAGCAGTTATTCCCTATCCATCTTTCCCTGCTTCCTCAGCCCAAGGCAACCACTAATCTACTTTCTGTCTCTCCAGATTTGCCTATGCTGGGCATTTTATATAAATGATATCATATAACATGTGGTCTTTTGTTACAGCCTTCTTTAATTTAGCATAAAGTTTTTGAAGTTCATTTATGTTTTAGTGTACACCAGTATTTCATTTTTTTTTATTGCCAGATAATGTTCTGCTGCTTGGATATATCAGATTTTATTTATGTACTCATTTAGTGAACATTTAGATCATTTCTACTTTTTGGCTATCATCTGTAATGTTGCTGTGAACATTCCTATACAAATTTTTGTGTGGACCTGTGTTTTCATTTCTCTTTGGAGTGGAATTGCTGGGGCATATGGAAACAATGTTTAATTTTTGAGGAATTGTTAGTTTCCCAAAGTAACCATTTTACATTCCCACCAGCAATATATATGAAGGTTTCAGTTTCCTCACATCCTCGTTAACACTTATTAATTTCCTTTTTTAAAATTATAGCTGTTCTTGTGGCTCTAACCGGGAAAACGCAAGTTAAAATACAGTGAGATGTCATTGCACTGCACTAATTAGATTTGTAAATGTTTAAAAGTCTGACTGTAGGGTATGTGGAAGTCTATTACTTTTTATATAACTTGAAGATGATTTTGGCTTTTTAAGTTACTACTTTTATTGAGGTGGGGCTGCTTTATGTTCTCATTTTGGTTGGTCTTCCAGTTTTATAATTTATGTCTACTGACTTAAATTTTATACTGTTTGTTTGTTCATTTACTCACACTATCAGGTCATACCTGTAACTGTCCTTAAGAGTCCAGTTCCGAGAGAGCCTAGGACTCACCTCTCTCAGGGACTGTGACACCTGATTTTGTGATTTGGGAGTAAAGAATGTAACAAAACTGTACAATTTCTAAGGTAGACTAGTTGTACTCTTGTTCCCCAGAACTTTTTACAGAGTCTTCCTTTGTAAAAGGAACGCCTTTGTAGTATATGACTTATATATTGTCAGAGGATTCATTGGATAGTGGTTCTAAAAACTTTCTATGAAGTGGTCTGTCTTCTTACCAACCTTAAGGCTTTAGATTGTGTCTAAAAAGGAATGATAGAAGACAAGAAAACCATATAGGGAAAAGAGCTTTATATGTATAAAGATTTTATTTTTGACCAGGAAGCAGGTTTGTTTTGTGGAAAAAGAACTTAGTTTTTGGATTTGGTTGTCATTTACTGTGTGTGAAAATTAAGTGGTTTCTTTAAGCCTCCATTCTTGTCCTTTAAAATGGGAATATTTCAAGTGGTGGTTGGATGGATGAAGTATTATATTGCATAGTGCCTGGCACAGTGAGCACTCAAATGTTAACTCTCTTCCTCCCTGACCTCAAGGCAGTTTATTTAAAAAAAACCTTTATAAATAGGCTGTGTTACTTTTTGGATTAATTAAAGCTACTAGTTAACTAATTAGTAGTAACAAAATGATGAGAGCATTTTGATAAGAGTATATATAGAAAGAGACATAGTTATGCAGGTGGAGCATCTCTAATCTGTTTTTGAATTAGGAATGCTCAACTGGTAAAACTTCATGCAAACATTACACAATCTGAAAATCTGAAAATTTCTGGTCCCAAGCATGTTGGAAAAAGGATACTCACATCATTTCGTAGAATGTGAAAAATTGATGAAATATTTAAATCACTTAATTATTAGAAGTTAGAGTTTTATAATCAATTCTAGATTCAATATAAATAATTAAAATTGTTTACAGGAAGGGCTGGGATATAGATCTGTTGGTTTAGTGCTTGCCTTGCATGCACAAGGCCATGGGTTCAATCCCCAGCACCAAAAAAAAAAAAATATTGTTTACAGGAGATTTAAAAAATAATAATCATATTCTAAAATAAAAGTACTTTTTCATGGGCTGGGGATGTGGCTCAAGCAGTAACATGCTCGCCTGGCATGTGTGGGGTGCTGGGTTCGATTCTCAGCACCACATAAAATAAAGATGTTGTGTCCACTGAAAACTGAAAAATAAATATTTAAAAAAATTCTCTCTCTCCTCCCTCCCCCCCTCAAAAAAAGTACTTTTTCTTAACAATGTTTCTGATACAAAGTGGAGGAAATTGATCATAAATTTAAGGTTTTATTTTTCATCTTTATGCTGACAATTATAATATGTTTTTAGCTGAGAAAACTGCTTTTTAAATGTAAGATAAGATGGTATCAGGTCATACTTGTAAAAGGTGAGGTTAGTTTTGCATGCTCAGTTAATAACTCAGTAAATAACAATAAATGTCTATTACATTTTGAATGAATTTAAGACTCCATGAGGAACCTATTACCTGGAATTCTCAGTTACTTTAGGGGTGGGTGGAGTACTGGGGATTAAACCCAGAGGCACTTTACCACTGAGCTATATCCCCAGCCCTTTTTATTTTATTTTATTGTTTTTTAAGATAGGGTCTTACTAAGTAAGTTGTTCAGGGCTTCACTAAGTTGCTAAAGCTATCCTTAAACTTTTGATCTTCCTGTCTCAGTCTCCTGAGTTGCTGGGATTACAGGTGTGCAGCACCATGCCCAGTTGGGATTTTTAGTTTTTATATTGTATTTGGTTTTATGAACATTTTTGGACAGAAAAATGAATTTAGCAGAAGGCTTGCCTTTGGTCAGTTTTGACCACTCAGCTATACACACCACTGAGTTGTCCTATTATATTATATTATATATATTATATTATATTCTGTTCATTTTAGCTTTATCTGATTCTTATTGTCCCCTGTGTAGAAGCATTTATTCTTCAAGTGGAGGATTGCATAATGAATACCTTTATTATTTTGAGTAGAAACCACTGTAATCAGCTGACTGATCCCTCTGGTCACCTTACACACAAGCATATGTTCCACCCCTTTTCCCCACAGCACTGATACCAGCCTCATGTCTGTCTACTTGTTGCTTTTTGCAAGCTTGTCTTTCTGGGAATGCCCTCTACCCTTTCTGTATCTTTCTAAGGTTCTGTCATATCTTTCAAGATGAAATTCATAACTGGCCTTTGGTGAAACTGTTTGCAGCTATTTTGATCCACAGTTAACTTTCCCTTCTGTGCAGATGATTTTTAAATACCATGCATTTCAAAAATTACCATAGTGACTTTTTCCTCAACGGTAAAATCTTTTAGGGCAAGATTGAGCTTTGTATTATAGCAATGCCTTCCCATCCCTAGGGTAGTGCCAGGAACAAGGAGGTTCACAATGTTAGACTGAGGTGAATTCATTGTCAGTGTGTTGGGTTCCAATTGTGTTGGTAAATACTGGAAAACAGTTTTAAGATAAAGATACAAAATTCATTTCTGTAAGGTTAGTTTTACCTGGGATAGTTTTATCTTTCACCTGGTTACCTTTTGTTAGTATGGCATATCAACCATTGTAGAATTAAAATTTGGAGGGGAGGAGATTTGAGCAAATTATAACCTTACTTAAACATTGTGTTTTATAAAAATGCTAAATTTTATATATTTAGAGATATCTACATTTATCACTTTTTAAGTTAGCTTCTGTGAAACAAATACTGTTATAAATAAATATTTTGGTTGTACAAATTAAGCAGCTGTCATCTCACTGTGAAACGTGGCCCTTCACTTACACCCTTGAGCAATTTCTCCATCTATCTTGTCTAAAAACAAAATTAAGTCTAGGTGTGGTTGGTCATATCTTTAATACCAGTGATTTAGGAGGCTTGAGGCAGGAGGATCGCAAATTCAAGGTCAGCATCAGAAATTTAGTGAGACTCTGTTTAAAACAAGGTGGGGAGGTAACTCAAAGTGGCCCTGGATTCAGTCCCTAGTTCCATCCCACACACACACAAACACAAAGTTTTGTTTTTGTACTGTTCTTTGACTTTTCCCTTCCATAACGTATCTCTGGATTAGAAAGGATTTACCAGCCCCACAGAAGGTTAAATTAGGCTCCAGGAACTGCTCGCGCCTGGCTGAGCAGCATAGTCCAGTTTCAGCCCAGCTGACAATCTTGATGCCTTTTTCTCCCTTGTGTTGCCCTGGGCTAGTGGTTCAGAGTTTATCCAGTATCCCTTGCCCTCTCTGCTATAGGAGGAACCAAGAGCCAGAATAGCTTTCTGATTGATACCATTTTCCCAAAGGAGCTTTACTTTTTTGCTTCTTTGTTGAGAATGAAATAATTTCTCTAATAGTTTTTCTTGCCTTTCTGCTTTGGGATGGAAGACATTCTGCCCCTTTATTTTGTTTGAGCCTGTCTCTTCTACTAGTTTGAGGTAAAGGGATAATGTTTTCTCTTTGTAGCTGCTGCAAAATGTGGTATAGTATACAAACCAAGTAAATATTTGTTGAAGGAATAAGTAATTCATGTGTTTAAAACCTAAATTTACCCAAAGAGTAAGGGATTACATTATGTAGCATCAAACTCCCCCCTCCATTCATATATATATATATATATATATATATATATATATATATATATATATATATATAAAATATAAAATACATAGGATTAAAAAGAAAACCAGTTGTATGTAAACTGTAATACATGAAAATGTGTGCTTTTCTGTGGTGACAAGGTTGTACTTACTACTAATGGTACTGTGATTTATTGCCTTCTCATATTTAAAGAAAATCTTGAATTTCAATTTAAGGTTGGTGAAAACAGGTGTAAAACCTTTTTCTTATCCATAATTTCATACATTCTTGAATTCTCTTCATGGACCCTAGGACTCCAGGTTAAGAACCTTGCTGTAAACAGTAAGGATATGATAAACTACTTAAATTTAAGTGCTTTATTTTGCACTGTTGCTGATTTTTAGTAAACAGGTCTAAGATAAAGAGTGTGTACGATTATTTGAATTGCCCAGGATGCTGATGGAAAAGGCCTAGGGGTTAAACAATTTCTGTTTTACAGTGATAACATTTTGGGAACTCTGGGAGTAAGGAAGTAATACTTGAGGGCATAGGATATAGAAAAACCTTTTAAGCATGTGTATAGTGTCTTTCTTGATCATGGTTAGAAATAAATGAGATAGCATTTAATTTGTGAATTTGGTAGTCAGACTTGAATTCTGAGTAGGATTCCTTTTTTTCTTTTTTCCAGTTGAGAACTGAACTCAGGGCCTTGTACATACTAGGCAAGCATGATACCACTGAGCTATGTCTCGAGCTTTTTTATTTTGAGACTGGATCTTTTTAAAATAATTATTTAATTAATTTATTTATTTTTATGTGATTCTAAGTATCTAACCCAGGGCCTTGTACATTCTAGGAAAGCTCTCTGCCTCAGAGCTAAAGCCCCTCCCTGAGACAGGGTCTTGCTTAGTTGCCCAACTGGCCTTGAATTTCTGATCCTCCAGCCTCAGCCTCCTAAATAATTGGGATTATAGGTATGCATCACCGTGGTTGGCCTGAGTAGGTTTCTTAGTCTTGCATGAGCTTGGTGTCTTAATCTATAAAATCATTATAATGCTTGCTTTAGAGTTCTGAAGGTGAAATGAGAGCATGTCTAAGTGTTTGGGGCCCAAACAATGCTGATTTCTCCATGATGGGAGATAGTTTTCACTTTGCCTTGTGCAATCCAGGGTTTTTTTTGGGGGGGGCCCAATTTCTTTACCTATGTGGAAAGGGCCTTGGAGTAAAGAATCCTTAATAGCTGTTTAATCTGAAAAGTTGTCTGATATTAGGAAGGCTGCTCTTTGATCTTTCTAAATTAGAAGTAAGCCTGACTAGAAGAAAGCCTTAAATAAGTTGCTTAAAAGTGAGAGCTAGTTTTGGTTACTTACTATCTGGGAGGCATTCTCAAATAGGCCATTTTATTTAATCCTCATAGTCATTCTATTAAAAAAAAAAAAAAGAAAAGGTGGTTTTCCTACTTTGTAGGGTAGGATGTTGAAACCCAGAAGAGTAAAAACTCTTCCCATGCTCATGAAATTTGTATGTAATGAATAGGAGTTTGAAGGCAAGCTTAATATATGTAAACCCTTTTAAAAAATTGTTATATAACACTTTTTTATACTGCTCTTCCAGTGACCAAAAGGAAGACTCATTCAGTATACTTCTTAGAAAGACAATATACTTAGTGGAAAGAATGCATATATATGTGCATTAAAATCTTATCTATAACTTTCATTTTGCAGAAATACCCAGCTGCTTGGAAGGCTCAGGCAGGAAGATTATAAGTTCAAAACCAGCCTGGTCAATTTAGTGAAACCCTGTCTCAAGAATTTTTTTAAAAGCCAGACATGGTGGTTCATGTTTGTAATCCCAGTGACTCAGGAGGCCGAGGCAGGAGGATTGCAAGTTTGAGGCCAGCCTTGGCAACTTAGTGAGACCATAAACAACTGAGTGAGACCCTGTTTGTAAATAAAAAATAAAAAAGGTTTGGGGATGTGACTCAGTGGTTAAATACCTCTGAATTTAATCTCTAGCACCAAACAACAACAAACAATAATAAAAGGGCTGAGAATGTAGCTCAGTCATAAAGTGTTTGCCTAGCATGTGTGAGGCCCTGGGTTTGATCCCCAGCACTATAAGAAGAAAGGGGGTGGGGGAGGAAAAAAACTGGAATAGTCAAAGCAAAAAGTGTATTTTTCTTCTACATAAGTAGTAAAATATAGCCCCAAATCAGGAAATTAACATTGATGTGTTGTTACTGTCAGATACTCATCAGACCACTTTCAAGGTTGACTAATAGTCCCAGTAAAATTTCTACCCCCTTCTTCTTACTCTTCCCCTTTGGTAACAAAAGGAGTCACTTCAGAATCATGTGGTTTGCATTTGACTTTGATAGTCTTGATGGGTTGAAGATTGTAGACAATCGTAGACAAGTTATTTTGTAGAATGTCTCTCCATTTGTGTTTGTTTGATGTTTTAACACAATTTAACTTAGATTGCACATCTTTGCAGGAATATTGTAGAAATGATGCCATGTCTCATTGAATCCAATCTGATATGTAATTTTGGTTTGTCCCATTTCTTATGAGGTGCTACTTAAGGTGATGTCTGTCAGACTTTTTCACTGATAAGTCATTATTCCTTTTGTAATGAATTACTATTTCATGGATAAGTACCTCAAATTTTATAACTATCCCATTCCCATCAAACTTTCAGTTTATTGATAATTTATATCAATATGAACTCAAGGTTTTCTGTGTTACTTAATGAGCTAATCTGTTCTTTTCATTTTTTATATTGATGCTTACATTGTCTCAGATTTGGTCAGTGAGAGCCCTTTCAATCCGGTTTATTTGTCCTTTTGACTTATTTCCACTTATTCTTGGAGTGTTTTTTTACTTTCTGGCACAAGTATTGTAGGCCAGGGTTTCTTAACTTTAATCATATGCATGATTTTTCTTAGCATACATTCCATTCTACAAGGAAACAAAATTTTTGAAAAAACAATTACCACATGTTACCCTTTTTTTGTATCCTTAGTCTAATTTATCACTTAGAGTGATGTTCTGATTGTAAAAGTGGTAGGCAGCCTGATATTGTTTTTTTGTGTGTATGGCACATGAGTGCGCACATGCATTTTTCCTTGTCCCTTCCTAGGGAGAAAATTTTTTTCTAGGAAGTGCCAAGAAAAGGTGTTAAAATTGTCAATTCTTCTCCATTATCAGAACAGTTATTTAAAACATGTTAAAAAGCTGGATGTGGTGGAGTGTGCCTGGAATCCCAGTGACTCAGGAGGGTGAGGCAGGAGGGTCACAAATTCAAGGCTAGCCTCAGCAATTTAGCGAGGCCCTAAGCAATTTAGGGAGCCCTTGTCTCAAAAAGTGAAAAGGACTTGGGATGTTGCTCAGTGGTAAAGTGCCCCTGAATTAAATTCTCACTAAAAACAAATAAACATTAAAAAAACACTTTGGGTTTAAAAAGGTTTTCAGTATCATTGAAAAAAGAATAGGGGGCTGGGATTGTGGCTTAGCAGTAGAGCATGGGACCCGGGTTCGATCCTCAGCACCACATAAAAATAAAAATGCATTGTGTTAAAAAAAAAAAAAAGAATAGGAAGAGGAGATGTGCTCTTCACTCATCCATCACACGTTCAGCGAGTATCCCACAGGGGTTAGACAGCGAGCAGGGTTTATTGTGAATCAGAGGGATACAAGAGCAAACAAAAATCTGCATGTCCCTGCATGCCCTCATGGAGCTTACAGTTTAGCAGTTAAGAGGCAAACAGTCAAAAAAGAAACGTGGAAGTCAGGTACAGTTGCACACACTCATAATCCCAGAGAGGGTGAGGCAGAAGGATTGAAAATTCGAGGCTAGCCTGGGCAACTTGGTGAGATCATGTCTCAAAATATACAAAGGCTGAGGGTGTAGCTCAGTGGCAGAGAGCTTCCTAGAATGTGCTAGGCTTTGGTCCTGGATTCAATCTCCAGAACTGGCATAGAGGTCGGATAGAAAATGGAGTGACAGTCATAAAAGAAAGTACCATGGCCAACAATTCTTAACTTGTGAACTGTGACAAGTTCTACTTTCACATTGTTCTGAGGGTAAAAGAAGATCATTTAAGAATAAGTAAAAGAAGATCATTAAATAAATTGTTATATGAATGAAGTATTTTCTTCTGGTCACTCTGATATTTGATCTGTTTCAGACTTGCTTATATAAGCATCACCTAAACTAGTTTACAAGCTCTTCCTTCCCACTTCATCCTGGATATCATTGTCCCATCTATCTGTATACTGCATGTGTACACTACATGTATACTTTAATTTTACTGACTTACCCCAATCTAGCTTTTCAACCGTGTCCTCTTTACTTGCTTTGAAGACTTCAACTCAAACCAAATTGGTTTCTGTGTCTGAAACACACGTTGCACTTTCCTACCTTTATGCTTTTGCCTTTTTCTTTATTTAGAATTCTTTTTCTCATCTCTGTTTTTCAAAATTACATCCCTATTCTGAATCTGGCTTAACTTCTTTACCCCGCTCTCCTCCCCACTTTACTCCCATATTGCATGAGGTCTCTCCAGAGTATTTGGTAGTCATCATTTGCTTTGTAAGTCACTATAAGGTTTTTCTAACTGACATTACAGGCTCTCACAGTGTAGAAACCATACTTGATATGTTTATATTTACAATATTAATGTAGTCTTTACTAAGCTTTTGCTGGTTGATAAACAACATGACCGTGTTCAACTGAATTTGCAAGAATTTTAAAATAAAACTCCTTGAATTTTCAAAATACAAACCAATTAACTGATTTTGCACTGGAAGACAAAAAAATTTACTTGTGTACATTTTTGCTTTTTGTGAAAAGTATAACACATCTAACTTAATTGACCCTCATCTAAGCAAAAATAAGACACCTTTGCATAGTAAGTATACTGTTATCAAGAACGAATTTTCAAACTTGAGATACTGGTGATCCCCTTGATGCCAAAGATGGCTACCTCAACTTAGCAGATGCATGTGTTTACCAGCATTAAGTTGGATAGTCCAGGTTATACCAGTGAAGTGGTTGGGTAAATAAGTTATGGAAGACAGTTAAAATGGAAAGTATTGGGGGAGGGCTGGGATTGTGACTCAGTGGTAGAGCACTTGCCTACTACATTTGAGGCACTGGGTTTGATCCTCAGCACCACATGAATAAATAAATAAATGAATAAATAAAGTTTAAAAAAAGAAAAGAATAGGAGGAAGAAATGTGGGTGAGTAAAGATAAAAAATAGGCTATGACTTGATTACTGCATAAGAAGTCCTTGAATAATAGATAACGGAACATTATCTATTATCCTTGGATAACAGAACAACCTTGGATGTTCATTTTACTATTTTGTCTATTTTTGTATATGCATGATTTTTTTTTAAAGTTTATTTTTCAGTTGTAGTTGGATGCAATACCTTTATTTTATTTATTTTTATGTGGTGCTGAGGATTGAACCCATGGCCTCCTACATGCTAGGTGAGTGTCCTACCGCTGAGCCACAACCCCAGCCCCTGCATGAAATTTTTGACCACACAAAATTGCAAGGATGTTTGTGTGTGGGGGGTTAGAGTTGTGGCTCAGCGGTAGAGCGTTCGTCTAGCACCTATGAGGCCCTGGGTTCGATCCTCAGCACCACATAAAAAATAAAATAAACATTTATAAAAATAAATAAATTGCAAGGATGCAATTCTTTCAAGTGATCATATACCCTCTACAATACTGTGAATTGAATCCAGGACCTTACATGTGCTAGGCAAGTGTTTAACACTAAATTATATCCCCAGCCCTTAGATTCAGTAATTTATTTAGTAGAGGTTCTGTAATCCCTTTATCATTTATTAGTTAGCATACTTGCCTAGCATGCATGAGACACTGTGTTCGATCCCTGGCACCACATAAAAATAAAAACAATAAATAAAAGTATTGTGCCCATCTATAACTAATATACATATATATTTTAAAAAGAAAGTTCTCCTATTTTGTTATGCTGTGATTAAATGTGTATGGATATCTTTAGTTACAAAAACAGTGACTTTGGGCTGGGGTTGTGGCTTAGCAGTAGAGCGCTCGATTCACACATGCGAGACCCTGGATTCGATCCTCAGCACCACATAACAATAGATAAGTGAAATAAAGCTATTGTGTCCAGCTACAACTAAAAAATATATAAATATTTTTTTAAAAGTGACTTTATCAACATATGTATTTTTTTCTTATGCACCACTTCCCAGTTGAATTAATAAACAATTTGAACTTACTAACTAGTGAGGGTTTTTCATTTTTTGTTTGGCTTCTTCTGTAGTAAAGGTTTACGGACAAATCCTTCTGTTGGAAACTATAAAAGTGTTCTACAGGGCTCTTCAAAACCTGCTTTTATAGGCATAGATTGTGTATAAATTGAATTATTGCTTTGTAAGAGCAAATTGCAATCTTGATCTTATCTTTTCCCAGCATAGTATTTTGTAATGAGTATGTAGTAATTGCTTGCTTTTAAGAAACAGTTTGATTGATGTTGCTGTTGTGTCTTTTGTTGCTTTATTGTTATAAGAGTCTTCTTTCTGTGATCTTAAATTAAATAAGAAAAGTTGTTTTTAAAGTTATAAAGTTAGAATAAATTGCATTGAGCTTTTACTGCTATTGTTATTTTTCATAAGTATCTTACTTGTTAGTCCTTTTCAGAAATCTGCCTGAATAGAATGATGTTTTTCTTTTTTTGGCTGTCAGTGCACCTATTTTAAGTACTAATACAATGTCAGTAACTTCATAGTGTTTCTTAAGTAGATGTAACTCCTAATCAGAGTTTATGTATAGCAAGTACTTAGAATGGCTAGAACTAAATAAATTAATGGGGTGGGGAAGTTGCAACACTAATTGATCAGCCTTAAATTGATCTTTGAAAGTGTAGAAATTTAGTGCAGCACATAAAGAAAGTAATTGCTCTGAATATAGCAGACCTTTAAACATATAGCAGAACAGATGTACAGATGTACAGTATGTCAAATTTTGAGGAAAATTTTTTTTTCTTAAATATTTATTTTTTAGTTGTAGGTGGATATAGTATCTTTATTTCATGTTTATTTGGTGCTGAGGATCAAACCCAGTGCCTCATGTGTGCTAGGCGAGTACTCTACCACAGAGCCACAATGCCAGCCCCTGTAATTTGTTTTAAAAGGAACTTTTGGGCTGGGGTTATGGCTCATTGGCAGAGCACTTTCGTAGATGCATGAGGCACTGAGTTTGATCCTCAACACCACATAAAAGTAAACAAATAAAATAAAGGCATTCTGTCCATCTACAACTAACAACAACAACAACAAAAAAGTAAAAAAAGGGACTTCCATGTGTAACAGTGTAAAAGATATACGACCTTTGTCTCAAACAAAAAGTTTACCTGCCCAGAAACCACGTAACTAACATATCTATTTAGCATATGGACTGAAGTGTCAAAAACTACTTGTTATGGGTTTTCAGTTGGAGTTTATGAATGTTAAGGCCTTTGTTTAGAAAAAAAAATTCCTCCAGCCTCTTATCTGCCTTATGTGATATTTTTTGAAATTCTCTCTTTTTTTTTTTAAACTGGTAAGGCATCATATTTTCAGAATTGTGAAATTTCAGTAATTTGGCTTTTTTGGTACCCTTTTAAATTAAAGGATGATTATGAGGAATTTTGAGAGTTGAGTCTTGAAGACTGTTGAAATAGGTAACAGAACTACCCCATTAAGTTTCACTCAGCAGACATAAATTGTAAGCTTTCCACTTATAGGCATGGTGTCATATCATAGAGAGTCTAAGGCAGGTCTAGGCCCCAGGAGCAGAGAGGACTGAATTACTATAAGGGAAGTGCTGTTCTGGAGCCCACTCCCAGATCCTGTGGTACTTTTGGAGAGGAAGAAATGAATTTTGATTAGGAATGTTTATTTTTTGGGCTGGAGATGTAACTCAGTGATAGAGCACTTGCCTAGTATGTTGAGACCCTGTGTTTATTTCCTAGTACCAGGGAGCAGGGAAGGGAAAGAATGATTATTTTTTCTAGGCTTTGTGGATTACCTATGATTCTCCCCCACAAACTTTTTTTTTCTTTTTGGGGGACAGGGTCGGGGTGGGTTACCGGGGATTGAATGCAGGGGCCCTTGACCACTGAGCCACATCCCCAGCCCTGTTTTATATTTTATTTAGAGATAGGGTCTAACTGAGTTGCTTATTAGCACCTTGCTTTTGCTGAGGCAGGCTTTGAACTCTCCATCCTTCTTCTCAGCCTTCTGACTTGCTGGGATTACAGGAGTATGCCATCACACCCTGCAATGATTTCCCTTTGTTTCTCATTCTGAGAGGTACAATTGCCAAGATCTCAATGTCAAAATTAAATTAGCTGAGCAAATTTGCCCTTAAAATATTTTGCCTATGGGGCTGGGGATGTGGCTTAAGTGGTAGTGCGATCGCCTGGCATGCGTGTGGCCCTGGGTTCGATCCTCAGCACCACATACAAAGATGTTGTGTCCGCCGAAAAAAACTAACTAACTAAAAAAAAAAAATATTAAAAATTCTCTCTCTCTAAAAAAAAAAATTCTAAAAATAATATTTTCCTAGGAATAAAGCAGAAATCAAAACCACGTAAGGTTTTAATTCTCTTGCATTGTGTTTTAGACTATAGTTAAACTGAATTTCAGGGGAGGGGCTAGGAGAGCAGGGAAACTCAGGACCAGTTTTAGGAAGAGCAGTTGAGTGAAGCCCTTTCAGCTATGTGAAGAGCTCTTATATGAGTGAAGGCACAGACTTGTTTTGAGTGGACAGCATCACTGGGAAGAAGCCATCCCTGTGGCTTTACACTTAGGGCCAGTATAAAGACAGATTTGGCCCCTAATGAAGTGGTTTCATCACTTCCCCAAAGGCCTCACCTCTTAATACTGTCATTTTAGATTAAGTTTCAACATGTTGTGTTTTGGGTGGGATATAACATTCAAACTACAGCAGGAGAGCTGTTGCTATTTGTAGAAATGTTGAAACTTGAGAATGTTGTATACTGCAAGATTGTTGAAGATCAGTGGTCTAGATATGGCCATTAAAGTTCTAACTGACTTTTAGATTCACCAGCCTTTTGAAAGAAAAAGAGATTAAGAAAAAGTATTCAGGCAGTTGACAATGTATATAAAAGTACAGTGCCATATGTAGTTGCTGAAGGTACTAAGCAAATGTTTGCAAATGACTAGTCATGTGAGCATAAAGGGGGGAAAACAAGTCTATAAAAGAATATTTCTATGTTAAACAATAAATCATTCGAAATGAAAAAAATTATCTTACTCTTTTTATACTTCACCCATCTCTACCAGTACTCCTCTAAAATGTCGGGGTTTATAATACTCCACAGTAGTAATGTTTACTTATGAAGTTTATTTACTTATTTTTGCAAAATGTGCCTAATGTCAAAATTTTTAATATCAGCTTCATAATACTTAGTTCTGATCATAGTATTTGTTAAAGTTGAAAAGCTTTTCCTTTCTCCCTTGGTCTCTCTCCTTTTCTTTTTCTAATCTGGTAAAAAGACATTTTCAGGGCTGGGGTTGTGGCTCGGCAGTAGAGCACTGGCCTAGCATGTGTGAGGCCCTGGGTTCGATCCTCAGCACCACATAAAAATAAATAAGTAAAAGTATTGTGTCCAACTACACTAAAAAATAAATATATTTTAAAAAATTTTTCATTAATGGACTCTTATCTAGACATCTGAATTTGGCGTTTTGTTAAAGATTAAGAGTAGTACTGTGGTATATGAATGGCTTATTGATTTTTTTTCTTTAAAGATAATTCTGAGAAGAATTTGAAGTAAGCTTGAGACTTTTTTGATAGTTAGGTTTGACATTAATCTTCAAGCATTGGATTTTCATTTCCAAGTTAGGAAGGAGTGATGGAAGATCCTGTCTGTCAACTGACTGTCATGAAATTCCAAACTTGATGTAGCTAAGCCTGTGATAATCTTCAAAATGTCATTTTGGAAGAATTTAATGTGAGTTTAAACAATTGAGTTGAGTTCTCTTTTATACCCTAATAGAAAATAATACTATATTTATCTCATATCCTATAGAGAATACTAAGGAAAAACATGTTAGTGATTTAGGATGTATGTCATATTTTACGTTTATGTTTTTCCTGAGCTGTGTTTTGGCCAACTAAACTCATTTACTTCAGAACAGTTTAAATACAACAAATTAGAATAACAATATTGGTCTTTCAATTTTCCTTTTTCCAATTCCTAAAAAACTACTTAGCTTTTGGAATATATAGGTCAGAATGTTTTTCATAGACAGGGCTGGAAAGTTTTTTCTCTGAAAAAAACATAAATAACCATTTATTTGCTTCAAGCCTACCTTTTGTGTTGTTAATTTGCAAATAATGAAGTTTTAAATTCTTATTAGCTTGTGTTAATAATTTTAAGTACCTTTGTTTTATAGTTTTGTCCAAGACTGAAAGAAGTTCTATATTTTGTAAAAAATGAGTTGTTTTTTTTCTTATAAAACATGAAAATTAGTAGTTTTAGTTTCATGGAAAACATGTTTCTTATAAAGCATGAATATATGATTATTAGTAACAGTATTATCAAGGATTGAAAATTAGTTAATTTTATAGTTATCTCTAGAAAGTGGAATTGGTAAATGCTTATTTTAAAAAAGCAGCAGCCTTTGTGATGTGCCATTTAAGTTGGCTAAAAGTAATAACTTAATGTTAAGTGTTAAAAAAAAGTGTTAAAAAATAGTCTTTAGGGAAATAATAGAAAAGTGGAGAAGGAAGAATCATTTTTTTGTTTAAAAGGTATAGAGAATTAACCAAAAATTCTTGTTTATTTAACATAAGCACTTATATAGTTTTCAGAGGATGTTTACATATATTTAGTTAATATAGGTGGGTATTGAAGTCTATAAAGGCATATAATAAGGTGCCGCTAAGTTCTAATACTGACCAAACAAAAGGGTGTCGAATATCCCACTGAGCTCCAGCAATCTCAGGTAAGTAGACTGTTGTTCTGCTGTTAGAATTTTGGTTTTACACCTTGTATTAGTTTAATTGGATTTCTAATATAGGTTCCCCCCCCCAATATGTCTATTTACCTTTTTGTGCTGAATTATTTTATAGATTTAACATGTTTTGCAGTGTGTCTCTTGTAGTAACTAGAGACTTACTCCTTTTCTGGAAGCACTTATTTTAAAAGCTAGTGAAGAGTTATTTTGTTTCTAAGTAATTCATTTTTTTTCCTAAATAATTTCTTCTTCTTCATTATTAAATGTTCAGCATTTGTAGGTCTCAGTATTTTACTGTAGATGGTCACCATCACTTTGTTTTTTTGGGGATGCCCTGGGGGATAGCAGTATTGCACTAGATTTGGGGTACCATCTTGAAGGGACTGTTTTTTATCTGATCATCCTGTATGAACGTCTGTAGTGATTTTTGTGGAGAGGACTCTCCATCTGCTTCTTTTATGGCCTTAAACTTTTAAAAAAATTGCATTGAAATAATTATATACACACGTATCTGTAGTTCAGGAATCTTTTTAAAGTGCCTTGTTTTATAATGTAATAAAACAAAAGCAGCAAAACCCTCAGAACATCCCTGGGAGTTTGCTGAGTGTTTGGATAAAAGACAACCTCCCCAGAGTCTCACACTTCAATCATTATGGCTTGCCTTGAGCTCTCTTCTTTGAGGCCTTTGGGATAAGGTAGAGCCACTTACTCCCTTGGGGCAAAGATTTTGTTTATGTACTTTCCTGCATATTCTAAGGTTTTTGATGGTGGTTATTTATCACTCAGATCTCTCTTTAACCTTTTGACTGTTCTCTAAACTCTGATTCCATTAAAGAATTGATAAGGAAGTACAGTGTAATTTTAAAAGCTTGTGTACTATAAAACTTTGTTAGGAGAGGTTAGGAGGATACTTGGCAGGGGGAAAAGGGTATCTCAAATTCTTATGGGTTGTGAATCATCTTTGAAGCAGTAGATAGATATTCATTTTAAGTAAGAATAGCTAATAGCTAATACTCCTTGAGGGCTTACTATACTACAAATTTTGCATGTATTACTTGATAAAATAATATACTAGGAGATGGGTACTTTTGTTAATATCTCCATTTATAAGGACACTAAGGCATAAATTGGTTACTTGTGTAAACCCCTTAGCAAGTGGACTGAGTACTTGGAATTCAGGCCCACCCGTGGTTCTGAGGCCCCATGCTTCCTTACCCATACTGTCCAGTTATTTTGAGATGATGTTGATCATCATACACTTGATTTTCATTCTTTTTTGTTTTTTCTAGTATTGGGATTGATCTCAGGGCACCTACCATTGAGACATATCCTCAGCCCTTTTTTATTTTTTGTTTTGAGACAGTGGGTCACCAAATTGCCCAGACTGGTCTCAAACTTGTGATCCTCCAGTTTCAGCCTCCTGAGTCACTGGAATTACAGGCACGTACTGCCTGCTGATTTTCTCTTATTTTGAGTGCAGTTAACCACTTAAATTTTGTTGTTGTTGTTGTTAAACTGTCAAGGCTAGTAGCCTCTAAAATGTATGAGTCTTAACTTCTGTAGCTGGGGAGACAAATTGCCTAGGGATATGAGGGTTTAGACATTTCTTATATTTTATTTTTAATATATTTTTTAGTATACCTTTATTTTATTTTTATGTGGTGCTGAGGATTGAACCCAGGGCCTTGTGTGTGCTAGGCAAGTGCTTAGTGCTGAGCCACAACCCCAGCCCTCTTAGTATTTTATTTTAATAGAATTTATTAGATTCCTGATGTTCAAATGGTGTTATATTTCACATACATTATCATTTTAGTCTTCAAACAACCCTTCACCATGTGTATGTATATTACCTGTTAAATCGATATGGAAACTGAGCTAGTAAATGATAGATTGCAATTTAAGCTGGGTCTCATTTTTTTAAAGTATTTTTTTTTTTTTTAGTTGTAGTTGGACACAATACCTTTATTTTATTTTATTTATTTATTTTTATGTGTTGCTGAGGATCGAAACCAGCGCCTCATACATGACAGGCGAGTGTCTATCACTGAGCCACAACCCCAGGCCTGGGTTTCATTTCTATGGCTAGTCAAGTTGTCGTCGTTTTTTTCTTTTTCTTCTTCTTTTTCCTTTTTTAACCAGTTGCCATTCCCTGTCATGTGAATTTTGTTCACTTTTTGGAGAAACATTTTGCCCAAATTAAAAAAACAAAAGCGCAAAGTGGAAGGAAGACCTTGTCTAGGTACCCCTGCTGATTTTTGCTGAGAGATCCTTTTAAAGATATTTACTGTGCAAAATTGTGAGTAAAACAAATCTGGTTATAATTAGTATTTAGCTTCAGTTGATTTTTTTCATCTTCCTCAAGAGACTAATATGCTTTTAATTAATATAATTGGTTTTTGTGTTACTTCTAGTTGTTTCTCAATATTTCATGTGCCAGATAATTTGTAGGCATAATATATCTAAGGAAACATGAAATTTAGCAGGTTAAGTAAGGACTGTGAGAGGAAGCTTTGTTTGGTCCAGTCTGATGTTCTTTTTTCCTGGCCTATGTCTGCACTTGATCTCTCCTTTAATTGACCTGTCTTTCTAATTTCTCTTTAATTATAGTTATCAAGGAGTTCTTAAACCTTCACTCTCATTTTCTTCCCTCCCAGGGGTCTTCCTTTTTTGGGGGCTGTGTATACTGAGATGAGCACATATGTAGCTATTTGTGAAGTAAAGAAAATTAGGTAACTTCCTAGGCCTAATTAGAACTTTTGGGTCTTTTTAGTTTGTGGTCTGTTTTTCTTTCCTTCCTCCCTCCCTCCCTCCCTATTTATTTTTGTGGTCTGTTTCTTAAACTTGAGCTAATTAAGAATGTTAAAAACACATGGAGGGGCTGGGGTTGTGGCTCAGTGGTAGAGTGCTTGCCTACTAGCACATGTGAGGCACCGGGTTCATTCCCAGCACCACGTTGAAAGAATAAATAAACAAAATAAAGATATTGTGTACATCTACAACTAAAAATATTTTTTTTTAAAAATGGAGGACTTCATTTTGATTTCTGTTTTGTTCTATCTGTAGCTTAGCTCTTTCAGTTAAATTATAATAGTGATCCTGACTGGTCTTTATGATCTCTTAGGTATTAAACTGCCCCACTGCCAGACTTCCTTGTTGATTAATGTGAATTTGATCAACTTTCAGAGAGTTTTAGGTCAGATGTTAAATTAAATCAAGTTATATGATTTGTTTCTTGTTTATGCATGGTAATGGAAAAAGCATAGGGGAAGAGGGAGATCACTTGCTGGTCTGGTGTAGGGATACCTTATAGTTCTCTTTGTAGTCTCTCTGAGATTTGAGAAAGCCTGGAGGTCAAAAAGACTAGAGGAGCTCAGGCTCTAGAATCAAATCAGACCCCTGTTGCTTCTTTATTGACAGGTTATTTAACTTCTCTGAGGCTCAATTTCTTTACCTGTAAAATGGGGTTATTATATCTGGTTTTAATAAAATAGTATTATACAAGATATCATTAAAAATAATTAAACATTAAGTTTACCATGTGTTGGGCATTGTTTTGTGTGACCAATTGTTTACTATTTAATACATACAGGGATATTAAAAAGTAGGTACTCAAATACTACTTCTTTCCTTTTTTTTGATAAATGGTTAATAAGAATTTGTTGGGTTGGAGTAATGGTTTTTGATTTGTGACTTGAAAAGAGGACTGAGAAAAAAAAATCCATGAAATTGCTAAATAGTTTCAAGGCTTTTCATGACTGAACATAGTCTCTTGCTATAATTTACCCTACCCCCCACCCCCTTGGGAGTCTCGCCATGTTGCCCAGGCTATCCTTGAATTCACAATCCTCCTGCTTCAACCTCCCAAGTAGTTGGGATTATAAGCATGTGCCACTGTACCCAGTTTTTGTAATCCTTCTATTATACTACTGAAATTTATGTATTTTGACAATGCTTATGTTGGTAAATTCAACTTATTAATATTATTTATTTAATCAGAAGGAAGACGTACCGACCTTTAACATGTTTATGTTACTGGCTCCCACAAATACAGTTTTCAATCTGTGAAAAATGTGATCATATTTGAACTATATAAGATTTACCATTTTCCCAGCTTATAAAATAATATAAAGATAAATAAATGATTTTTAAATGTTTCTGATCTGTTACTTTTTTATGCAGCATGAGAACATTTCAAAATCATAATTTAGTAATCTTGGTAAGAGGCATAGACTGCTCAGTGTCCTGGTACTAATTAGTCATTTCTGAGCAAACAAGGCCATGAAGTAGTCATATGATCATAGCAGGTCATATGGTCATAGCAGATAATGGACTAGATATTTAAGTATGATGGGCAGTAGATTTCCAGTCTCATCATAGTGTGAATCAATTTTTAAAAATATTTATGCCTGTGATTCCCCCCATATTTATTATTGGTGCATTATAATTATATATGATGGTGGGATTAATTGTTACATATTCATACATGCATGCAACGTAACAATGTAATTTGGTCAGTATCATTCTCTATTATTTATCCTTTCCCTCCCCTCCTCCTTCCTCCTGACCCCTTTTCTTTATTGATCTTCCTTGAATTTTCATGAACACTCCTTCCCCTGCCTTTTTTTTTTTCTCTTTTT
The DNA here is from genome assembly GCF_045843805.1 of Urocitellus parryii. Classification (NCBI taxonomy): domain Eukaryota; kingdom Metazoa; phylum Chordata; class Mammalia; order Rodentia; family Sciuridae; genus Urocitellus; species Urocitellus parryii. The sequence goes on along the minus strand of NC_135533.1, from coordinate 170,281,723 downwards.
CCTCACTACCTTCCACATATGAAAGAAAACATGATCTTTGGCTTTCTGAGTTTGGCTTATTTCCCTTAATATAATGTTCTCAAGTTGCATCCATTTTCCTGATAATGATGATTTCATTTTTCTTTATGGCTGAATAAAACTCCGTTGTGTATATATACACCACATTTTCTTTGCCTAGTCTCCATTGATGAATAGATACCTAGGCAAGTTCCGTACGTAGTTTGGATGTTGTGAATTGTGCTGTTGTAAACCTAGATATGCATGCATTGCTATAGTACACTGACTTTACTTCTTTAGGATAGATTCTGAGGAATGGTATAGCTGGATCATATGGTGGTTGTCTTCTTAGTCTTTTGAGGAACCTCCCTACTGATTTCCATAGTGGTTGTACTAATTTACAACTCCACCAATACTTTTAGTACCTTTTTCTTCTCATTCTGTCTGGCATTTATTATTGTCTATATTCTTGATGACTGCCGTTTTGACTGGTGTGAGATGAAATCTCAATGTACTTTTGAATTGCATTTTCCTAATTGCTAATAGTGTTGAACATTGTTTTCATATATTTGTTGACCATTTTTTCTTTATTTTTATTCTTTTTTATTCTTATTTATTTATTTATTATTTTGGTGGATGGATGCAATATATTTTATTTATTATTTTATGTGGTACTAAGAATCAAACCCAGTTCCTCATATGTTCTGGGCAAGTGCTCTACCACTGGGTTACAAACCTAGCCCCTGTATTTCTTCTTTTGAGAAGTATCTGTTTAGTTCATTTGCCCATTTATTAATTGGGCTATTTGGTGTTTTTTGAGTTCTTTATATATTCTGAATACTAATGCTCCATCAGAAAATCTATATATTTCTTTTGACAGTATAGCTATTTTTTAACAATATTAATTCTGTCTATCCATGGTAGTAGCAAAGATTTTCTCCCATTCTGTAAGTTCTTTCATCACATTCTTCTTATTTTATTTTTTTGGTACTGAGGATTGAACTCATGGGCACTCTATCACTGAGCCATATCCACAGCCTTATTTTTGTATTTTTTTTTTAAAGTTGTAGATGGGCACAATACCTTTACTTTTCTTTTTAAGAGAGAGAGAGAAGAGAGAGAGAATTTCAATATTTATTTTTAAGTTTTTGGAGGACACAACATCTTGTTTGTATGTGGTGCTGAGGATTGAACCCGGGCCGCACACATGCCTGGCAAGCGCGCTACCGCTTGAGCCACATCCCCAGCCCAAATACCTTTACTTTATTTATTTATATGGTGCTGAGGATTGAACCCAGTGCCTCACACGTGTGAGACAAGTGCTTTACCACTGAACCACAACTCCAGCCCCCTATTTTGTGTTATTAGGAGATAGGATCTCACTGAGTTGCTTAGCACCTCACTTTTGCTGAGGCTGGCTTTGAACTCTCTGTCCTCCTGTCTCAGCCTACCCAGTTGCTGGGATTACAGGCATGTGCCACTACACCCAGATACATTCTTAATTATTTCCTTCTCTGTGCAGAAACTTCTTAATTCTATGCCATCCTTTTTATTAACTCTAGGTATTGTTTTCTGAGCTTTAAAGGACCCATTGAGAAGTTAGTTGCCTGTGCCTGTCAGTATGTTGGAATGCTGACCCTACATTTTCTTCTAGGAGTTGCATAGTTTTCTGGTCTAATTCCTAGGTCTTTGATCCATTTTGAGTTGACTTTTGTGCGGGGTGACAAGCATCTTATCTCATTCTTCTATATATGGATAACCAGTTTTCCCAGCACCATTTGTTTAAAAAAAAAAAAAAAAAGCCTGTTTTTCTCTGATGTTTTTGGTACCTTTATCAAGGATCAAATGACTGTAAATGTGTGGGTTTGTTTCTGTACATTGGTCTGTCTGTCTGTTTTTATACCAGTGCCATGCAGTTTTTGTTACTATAATTTGAAGTCAGGTAATGTGATGCCTCCTCCTTCATTGCTTTTTTGGCTTTGAATTATTTGGGCTATTATGGGTCGTTTATTATTCCAAATGAATTTTAATGCATTTTCTTAGTTCAATGAAGACTGTCACTGGTATTTTGATGGGGATTACATTGAATCTGTATATTGTTTTTGGTAGTATGGCCATTTTTAACAATTTTAATTCTGCCTGTCCATGAACATGGGCAGTCTTTATCTTATATCTTCTTCCATTTCTTTTCTTCAGTGTTGTATAGTTTTCATTATAGAGGTGTTTTGCCTCCTTGGTTAGATTTATTCCTAGGTATTTTATTTTTGAGGCTATTGTGAATGGGATTGTTTTCCTGATTTCTTTCTCAAGCAGATTCATTATTGGTGTATAGGAAAGCTATTGATTTTTTTTTTTTTTTTTTTTTTTGTATCTTGACTTTGTAAACTGTTACTTTGCTGAATTTGTTTATTGGCTCAGTAGTTTTCTGTTGGAGCTTGGATCTTCTAAGTTTAGGGTCATATTACCTGCAAATTTTAATAATTTAACTTTTTCCTATCCCATTTTTATCCCTTTTTTATAAGAGAGAGTGAGAGAGGAGAGAGAGAGAGAGAGAGAGAGAGAGAGAGAGAGAGAGAGAGAGAGAGAAAGAGAGAGAAAATTTTTAATATTTATTTTTTAGTTCTCGGCGGACACAACATCTTTGTTGGTATATGGTGCTGAGGATCGAACCCTGGCTGCACGCATGCCAGGCGAGCGCGCTACCGCTTGAGCCACATCCCCAGCCCCCATTTTTATCCCTTTTGTTTCCTTGTCTAATTGCTCTGATTAGAATTTCTAATACTATATTGAATAGGAGTGGTGAGAGTAGACATTCTTGTTTTGTTCCAAATTATAAAGGAAATGCTTTTAGTTTTCCCCCATTCACTATGATATTGGCTTTAGGTTTAACATATTAGCCTTTATGATGTTGAGGTAAGTTCCTTTTGTCCATAGTTTCCTCAGTGTTCTTATCATGAATGAGTGCTGAATTTTTGCCTAGGGGTTTCTCTGCATATGCCTGAGATTTTTAAATGACATGTATTAAAGCTTAGAAAAATTATTATTGCAGTGTCTTTACTAGAAAATTTGTGGGTGGTGAAATTGAGATAAAAAAAAAAAGGCAACAAGACACAGTGTCACATGTTTATAATCCTAGTTACTTGAGTGGCTGAGGCAGAGGATCTCAAGTTGGAGGCCAACCTGGGCAACTTAATGAGACCCTGTCTTTAAAAAAAATACTGGGTAGGGGCTGGGGATGTGGCTCAAGTGGTAACGCGCTTGCCTGGCATGTGCAGGGCACCGGGTTCGATCCTAAGCACCACATAAAATAAAATAAAGATGTTGTGTCCGCTGAAAACTAAAAAATAAATATTAAAAATTTCTCTCTCTCTCTCCCTTCTCTCTCTTTAAAGAAAAAATACTGGGAATGTGACTCACTGATAGAGGACTTGTTGAACATGTTCAATTCCCTGGGCTCAACACCCAGTACTGCAAAGGAAAAGGGGGTATGCAGGGGACGGCAGCATAAATTACTGAATTGATGTGGGAAAATGTCTTTATGGCTGACCAGAGCACCTAAAAGAAGGTGAAATTTAAGGTGGAATTGAAGCTGACAGGAAGATTCCCAAAGTGAAAAAGAAAAAAGAGGGGAGGGGAGGACCTTATTTTAAATATTATTCTAGATATCTTAGTTTTTATTATACTCAGATGAAGCATAGCATATGAAAGTAACTTAGAAACTGGCAACACTACACACATAGGGGTATAATAATTATACTTTTGTTGATTGAAAAACATTTTCCTGGGGCTGGAATTGTGGTTCAGCGGTTGAACGCTTGCCTAACGCGTGCGAGTCCCTGGATTCGATCCTCAACACCACATAAAAATAAATAAATAAAATAAAGATATTGTGTCCAACTACAACTAAAAAATATTTTAAAAAATAAAACTTTTAGTAGTGAGAAGAGTAATCAGAATGTCCAAGTTTTTGAAACAACTTTTTTCTTTTTAAATAACAATTCTATCCTTCTAGTTGCTCAGGCCCAAAATTGGGGGGAGAGGGGATTCAACTCAGACTCTGCTCTTTCTCTCACACACAGCATTTGTCTTGTTCCTAGGCACCAGCACCTCCCACCTGGATTATTCCAGTATCTTTTTAATTGGTCTTCCTGTTCATATTCAATTAGAGTCTGTTTTCAGCATAGCTGCAAAATGATACTTTTATTTTTATTAATTTTTTTTTTTGCTAATAGGAATTGAATCCAGGGGTGTTTATCACTGAGTTACATCTCCAGTCCTTTTTATTTTTTTTATTTTTAAAATTTTGAGACAGGTGTCACTAAGTTCCTGAGTCTCACTAAGTTGCTGAGGCTGGCCTTGGAAGTTGCCATCCTCCTGCCTCAGCTTCTTGAGTTGCTGGGCAGAGTGATCCTTTTAAAAGGTCAAATTACATCCCTCCTTCGTTCAAAATCCTCTATTGGTTTCCCAAAGGCCAAAATTTGCACAGCAGCCTTCAAGTTCATATATAATTTGGCTCCCTGGTACTTTCCTGAGTTCATCCCCTAATGTTTCTGACTTGATAATTGTTTTCCAACCACGGTGGCCTCATAACATGACATACAAGTTCCTACTTTAGGGTCTTAGCATTTTGAGTCTGAATGTTCTTTTTCAGGTATCACTTTATCACTAAGACCTCTATCATTCTATTGAAAGTTCTATTTCCTGCCCTTCCTTGTTGAATTTTCCCCCTAAAATTTATTTTTTTCAGCATATTATGCATATTATGTATTTGGTCTACCCATACCAGATTATCATATTCAGGAGTGCAAATTTTTCGTATTTGTCTACCCAGAATAGGGTATGGCAGGTAGTATGTGCTAAGTAAATATTTATTGACTAATTGAGGAAGATTTCCATGACAGATCATAGTATTAGTACCTTTGCTTTGAAGACCTTTCTTTAAATAACTGATTTTGGCTCTTAATAAAAGTTCTGGAGAATGACAGCACTAATTCTAAACACACTGTTTACTAATGGTGGAACTTACCATGTTATAGTTTCTAACCTCCCTTGAAGTTAGATGTGATCATGTGATTGCATTTTAACTAGTGGAATGAGGATAGATGGATGGATCTGTCACTTTCAGGCCTGGCCCTGCAGAACCTCCCGTAAGTGATCCCTCTCCACCTTTCTGCTTGAGAAGACTATGTCTAAGATGGCAGTTATGTGAAGGAAGGCTCTTGACTTCAGGAATTGCTACATGGAGTTGCGAGTGATCAAGAACATTGGTTTTATTTGAGTGAGAAATAAGTAAATAATCTTTTGGATTAAACAGCTGAAATTTGTAATTTTTCTGTTAAAGCATTAACAATACTTTAAATAACACCAACTGATAACTGCTAAATTATTTTCTTCCTTATTCTCTTGTACATCCTAATGGTAAACCAGATTTTTTTTCTCATTTGTCATTGGCTTCTGTGTAAGTACTCATTTTTAGTCTTATTGAGATATATTTTATGTTACCATAAAATTCACTTACTTAGAATGTAAAAAGCTCAGTGATTTTTCCTTTAATACAGAGTGATATCAGCTAGCACCACCAACTATTAGAGTGGTATAACCATCACCACTAAAATCTATAATTTTTTAGTATTTCACCCACTCTCCCCCACTAAAAAACAAAGCAAACAAACAAAAAGGAAATATTGAATGTAATACACATTATTTCTTTTTATGGCTGAAAGGCATTTTGTTGTATTATATAGACCACATTAGTTGGTTGATGGACATTTGAGTTGTTTCTATCTTTTGGGTATTGTTAATATTGCTGCTGCTATGAACATTCAGGAGCAAGCTTTTGTTTGGATGTATGTTCTCATTGTCTTGAGTACATGCTGAGGAGTGAAATTAATGGGTTGTATGCTAACTCTGTATTTAATGTTTTGAGGAATTGTCAGACTTTTCCAAAGTGGTTGCAACATTTTACATTTCTGTTAACAGTGCCCTTATGTTTTATCATTACCAGAGGATTACAATTACTGGGTAAATATAGTTCCTTAAGGGTTGAAGGTGGGGGGCATTCACAACAGGGAATGGGGGTGTGGCACACAGTGTGAATTGACTTCTCTCTTGCCTCCTCTTCTATGCATTCCTGTTGCTTACCTGGCACTGTCTACACTGTCCTGTTTGCTATTCTTAGAACACAGAACCTCACTCTTTTGGATCTTTGTGCTGACTTTTCCCTCTGCCTGGCATGTTCTGACCTTCCATATCTATTAAGTCTTTGTCTATGTTACCTTTTCAGTGAAACTTTCTCCCTCATTCGGTATAACTCTAAACCTATTACTGTCACTCCAACCCAGTTAAATCATTTACACATTTTTAAAAAGTACTGTACTTCCTTCCTTCATGAGGACAGAGATTTTGGTCTATTTTCGATGTGCCTCTAATATTGTGATCTTTTACAATTTTTTAATTTTTAATTTTTTTGTGGTACCAGGGCTCATACATACATACAAACATAGTAGGTTTCCAGTAAATGAAAAAATGGATAAACAACTTTCCATATTAATAAATGCATCTTGTTTTTCTTAAGATAAAAATTTAATGGGCTGGGGTTGTGGCTCAGCAGTGGAGCACTCGCCAAGCATGTATGAGGCTCTAGGTTCGATCCTCAGCACCACATAAAAATAAAGTAAAGGTACTGCGTCCAACTACAACTAAAAAATAAATATTAAAAAACAAAGATTTAAATCATAGAAGTAAACATTTTGAGTATATTCTCATCATAAAAAGCTTATCAATTCAGAAAAAACAAAAATTTCCTTGTATTTTGCCCCTGCATCTCATTTACTAGAGATAGTCACCATTAGTGATTTGGATGTACTCGTTCAAACCATTTAAAGATATCTGCACAAAGAATTAAAAAAATAATATAAAGATACTTGCACATACATATGTACCTATAGGAATATATGTAGTTTTGATTTGTATTTTTCACAGATATGTCTATATTTTTCATCACTCTCTATACCCAGAACATTTTTGTCACCTCAACACAAACTTTATATTCATTAAAGTGTTTCATTCTTTTGAATTCTCATCTTGTGAAAATGATGCAATTTTGATTGACATTGAAGTTTCCCTTTTTTCCCCCCGGGTACAGACATTGTTTGTTCAAGCCAACATTTTGGCTCTTGCTACTTTGAACACACATGGAAGTGTTTTTCTGTATTTGGCCCTGGAAATGAAGACAATTTATATTTTTCTTTGAAATTGTTAGCTATTTATTTCCTTGTTTTCTTTTTTTTTTTTTAAAGAGAGAGTGAGAGAGGAGAGAGAGAGAGAGAGAGAGAGAGAGAGAGAGAGAGAGAGAGAGAGAATTTTAAATATTTATTTATTTTTTTTTAGTTCTTGGCGGACACAACATCTTTGTTGGTATGTGGTGCTGAGGATCGAACCCGGGCCGCTCGCATGCCAGGCGAGCGCGCTACCACTTGAGCCACATCCCCAGCCCCTATTTCCTTGTTTTCTTTAGGTATTTTTCTGAAATAGATATTTCAGAATAAAATAGATATTTTATTCCAATATCTATTTTTCTGAAATAGATATTGGAATAAAATTGAAATACATTTTTTAATAGAGTAAAATTTGTCTTTTAAAGGGCTTTATTTATTTACCTTCTTCATCTAGTATTGACAGAATCCATTTCTCTACATCTTCACCTATATTAGATGTTATTAATCTTCTATTTTTGACAATCTGGGTAAGAACTCATTTTAGCTGTTGAGGTTGAATATACTTTCATATAATTATTGATCATTTGTATTTCTTCTGTTAAAATTCTTGTTCTTAGATCCATCTTTTAATTTTTTTTTAATTTTTAATTTTTTGTGGTACTAGGAATCATACCCAGGGCACAATACCATTGAACTATGTCTCAGCCCATTTTAATTTTTAAAAATTTTGAGAAAGTGTCTTGCTAAGTTGCTGAGGCTGCCCTCAAAATTGCGATTCTGCTGCTTCAGTCTTCTGAATAGCTGGCATTACAGGTATGTGCCCCTGCACCTGACTGTACATGACCTTTAAAGAAAATTCTTCCCTATATTAGATTAAATAAGTCTCTTATTTACTTTATAGGTGCTGTTTTTTTATTATGGCTATTCATATTTTGTTATATATTCTAGAAATGGTTTCTTCTGTTCTATAGTTTGTCCTTTAAATCAAGGTTCTTTTTACCAAATGGGAGTTTTAAGTGTTTCTTTATTTACATGTATCCATTTTGTGGCCTCCTTGCTTAAGGAATTCTGTGCTGTTCTGAAATTCTAACCATATTCACTTATGTTTTCTTTTAATTTGGTTTAAATCGTATTTTTCATGTTCTCCTCTTTTAATTCACCTATAGTTTGTTTATATTGTAGTGTAAAGCAAAGATCTAATTATTTTCCTCCTCCAAATCCAATTCATTAACACTATTTGTGTCTTTTCACAAGTGATGTAGTATGCCATTTTTATCATGTACTGTACTCTTTATAAAATTGGATATATTTTTCATATTCATTCTACTTTATTGATGATGTATTTATTTTTTCTTATGCTAATAATTCTATTTTAATATTTTGATAGAAGAAATTTGCCTCATTATAAAAGACGTACACTTTCTCTTTTAAAATTAGCTTATCAAGCAGTATAAAATACTTTATTGGAAGGAAAAATATTTCTCTAACATAGTTTTTAATGGCCTTACAAGGGACATTGTTATCTTGTGCTATATTTTATTTGTTTGTCATTATTGGTTCAAAATAATCTTTTCAAACTATTGGCTCCATAATTTTGTTCCTTCCTTCCTTCCTTCCTTCCTTCCTTCTTCTTTCCTTCTTTTTCAATTTAGGTTAATCTTGAGTACAAGTACAAGGTTTTGTTTAGAACTTGCTGTGATTTGCTGAGTGCAGTTGTACATGCCTGTAGTCCCAGATACCTGGTGAGGCTGAGGCAGGAGAATGGCTTGAGCCCAGGTGTTCAGAGGCAGCCTGGATAACATAGTTTCTGAAATTAAATATTTATTGAGTTTATGAATACAGATTTATATATATTAGCAATCTATACTGAGTTTTGTCCTCCTAAGCCTTTTAAAAGTTATTTATGTAAGACATGTTAAATTACTTGGCTGAAGATCTTTCCTAAAGACATCTTTTTTGTTTGATTGTACAAGATCAGGCACGTTCAGCATGGTATGGTGGTACATCGGCTTCGACAACATAGAAAACTCCAGACTCCTAAAGGAAAAACTTTTAGTGGTTTAATAGATTTATTAGTACCAATTTGTTTAACTGAGATGTGCCCTGTGTTGAGTTTATGGAATCATGAAAAAGTTAAGTTAGGGTCAGATTTAATTTAGATGGTAGGGGTGGCTAAGATGTTTTAAAACTTTTGACTTTATCAGATTTTATTTTTTAATATCTTTAGTCAGACATGTAGCATTGTGTTAAAAACAATAAAAGCAACAAATAACTGAAACAGAAGATGTTTGCCCCAAACAATCAAGTAACTTTGATATTTGACAAATGGAAACACGATTTTAAATTTAGATAGTCTGTAAAAATATAACTGTGCAAGGTCAAGAAGTAATGATAGACTATTGTTAAGCGTAAAATGGTCAAATCTTACTATTAAGAAACCTTACTATTAGGAAACAAAATATATTGACTCTATTACCAATCTTTACTGTCAAGGTCAGAATTAATATGGCAAATTTGCTGAAAATGGAGCATCTGCTTTGCTGAATTATTGTATTTACTAAATTGGTAGCATTCTTGAAATCATTGCTGAACTCACATCTGTTGAGTTGAGGAGTAAGTATGCAGATTCAAATATTTCAATGGATTTTCCTGTTAATTGCCTGGTAAATATTTATTGAGTTTATGAATACAAATTTATACATATTAGCAATCTATACTGAGTTCTGTCCTCCTAAGCCTTTTAAAAGTTATTTATGTAAGACATGTTAAATTACATGGCTGAAGATCTTTCCCAAAGACATCTTTTTTTGTTTGATTGTATTTGCATACCTGGGGTCTTGGTATGTTGACCAGGCTGCCCATGAACTCCTGGGTTCAAGTGATTCTCCTGCCTCAGCCTCCCCAGTGGCTGGGACTATAGGTGTGTGCTCACAGTGCATGGCTCTCTTGCATTATTGTAATTTCCCAAAAAATACTCTTTAAAAATTTTTTTTTAGTTGTAGATGGACAGAATAACTTTATTTATTTATTTTTATATGTTGGTGAGGATCAAACCCAATGCCCACACATGCTAGGCAAGCGCTGTACCACTAAGCTACAACCCCAGCCCCCTTCGTAATACTCTTACTCAGTGTTTTATCTTAGCTTTGGAAACAAAGTGCGTTAACATGAAGTGTAGTTACTATCACTAGGCTTATCGAATATGGACCACAACTATTAATAATAGGCGGTGGGGGAAAGCATGGTTTAAGTGTTCAAATGACTTTTATATATTTTGAAAGATTTACTAAGGTAGTTATTCTGTGTGTTTTATTTCTTTATACTTATTTTTGCAGTACTAAGGATTAAATCCAGGGTCTTGTGTAGATTAGGCAAGCACTCCATCCCTAAGCTATAAAAAAAGAAAGAAAATAGGAAAATAGGAATTATGTTTCTCTTGATGACTTTACCTCATCCCCAGAAATAATTGTTTGTGATGAGCTAGTGTTGATAAATATGTAGGGAGTGAATTAATTAGTAGATGGAATGGTACGTTTGACTGAGATTTGGGTGAAAAAGTAAACTAAGGGAAGGGAGCACATTTAGAGGATTTGTATATCACTCTTGAGTTTCGTTCAGTTGTTCCTATGAGAAAATGTGGATGTCAGTGCTTTTATTGTATATAATTTTGTTCATAACTGGTAGTTGTCTCAAATGGGACATCCATACTTATAAAGTTTATTAAAACTTTTTCTATGAAATAAAATTTTAGAATCTGAAAAAGACCTTACCTCATTCTACAGACAAAATCAATGACATAGTATGATAACATGTAAGATTGCATAGCTGGTAGAACTACTATTTCCCATCTGAAGCTGTTGTATTTCAGGTACCTATTATTCTTGAAGGGCAACATTAAAATCTAAGATAACTTTTTCTTAGTGATTAAAGTTGCTGTGAGAATCAATTACCAAGGGCTTTCATATACACTCAAAACCCTTTGAGAGATATAAAGTTGCTTGATCTTGCAGAATATCACCCTCAACACTGTGCTGTTAAGTACCTATCCCACTTATATAGTTTTTTGTATTATTGCCTGGGCAGTTAGTTCATATCATGCCCTCCTGTAGCAAATCCTTTTTTCACTTATTCTTTCTCATCTGTTAGAGGTGTATATAGATAATGTCTTAGATTGTTTTACAAGCAAGAATAAATAGATTCATCCATTCTGCAACATGGGCAAACCTCAGAAACATGCTAAGTGAAATAAATATCAGTATCAATGTAATATATTCTATCTATGTGAGATGTCCAAGAAAGGCAAAACCTCTAGAGACAGGAGGTGGATTAGTGGTTGGTTGAGCCTAGGGATGGGATGGGGAGGAACAAACTGCAAGTGAATATGAAGCTTCTTTTCAGGGATACAGAAATATTCTAAAATTGGATTATGGTGATATTTGCCCACCCTGTAAATTTACTAAATGTTATTAGATTATACATTTAAAATAAAATTTGGGTATATGAATTATACTCCAGTAAAGTTGTTTAAAAAATTTGGTTTAGAACTTATTTTGGAGGGATTCTCTTTTATAATTGTAGATTAATATAATTGATAAATTTAGTTATGCATAGTACCCTAGAGAAGTAAAATGGAAAACTAGATAAAGTAATATATGATAGCCTGAATTTTATTCATTAGGTAAGCCAGAGTTTGAAAGCCCCCCTCCCCAACCCCATGAAACCATTAGGAATTTTTGTGTTTTTTTTTTAATACTTTTTTTTAGTTATAGATGGACACAATATCTTTATTTATTTATTTTTATATGGTGCCAAGGATCGAGCCCAGTACCTCAGACATGCTAGACAAGTACTGTACCACTGAACCACAACCCAGCCTTAGGAATTGTTTTTGTGAAAAGGAAAAATTAAAGTTTTTGTGGATAGGAATTATGGCACAAAGAGTGGTAACACTTTTAAGGATAGGATTCATATACATGTTAATTTGTTGTGATCTATAGATATTTTATCAAGGTCTTGGTTTCTCTTCTCATCCTTTCCCTCTTCTTCTGCCCCCTGACCCTTCTCCCTCTCCCTCCTTCCCTTCCTACCTCTCTCTCCACATATACTCTTATACAGAATTGTCAAAATTAGAGAAGGTGTCAGATCTTTCCTCTAATCCTATCTTTTCTGCCAGTGTGTTTTTGTTTTATCTTACCTTTCATCCTAGTCAAGTGTCATGTCTTTTGAACAAGTAAACACTTTGGCTTCAGGCTGTTGATGAATTCTCTTTGATTTTTCAGCACTTTCATTTGGACCCTTGGATGCTCATTGGACAGACACTTGAAACCTGCAAGTCATCTTCCAATCATAGCAGAATCATTAGGCCTTTCCTTTGGGGAGGAGATAAACCCATGTGTTGTGGAGATGAACGGGGAACAGCAGCTTGATGCAGGTACTGGTTTTGCTGAGCAGATGTTATCCTTCATAGTGCACAATTGCATTACTCACCTGTGTTACATTGTCTGACTTGTCTTTGTACCACTAAACTGGAAGCTCTTTGAAGTTCGTAGTTATTTTTCATTGCCGTGTGCTGCACCAGGCAAAGAATCTGGCACTAAAGACTACTAATAGTGTTTGCTGAAAAAGTAAGTCATTTTTATGAAGACACTTTTTAAAAATAGTATTTTAATTTTGATGGTTACTTTCTAATTATTTCAAAATAATTATGGGTCATAGGAAGTTGCAAAGATAGTGTTGACAGGTCTCATGTTCCCTTCACCCAGTTTCTCCCATGAGTTCCTCAAAAAATTGTAATATATAAAATCCAGGACATTGATACTGATTTAAAGTGTATGTAGTTCTGTATCATTTTATCACACATGTGGACTCCTGTAACATCATCTCAGTCAAGATATAGAACTATTTTATCACTCCCATTACCTATTCCTCTTTCTCTGTACCCTCTTTAACCCTAAGCTGCTATTCATCTGCTCTTCATCTCTGTAAGTTTGTCATTTAAAGAATGTTACATAACAGAAGACATTTTGAGTTTTTTTTTTCCTCTCAAAATAATAGCCTTTGAGATCCCTTGAAGTTTTTGCATATGTTAACAGTTTGTTAGTTTTTATTGCTGAATAGTATTCCATGGATGTATTATAGTGTGATTAAACCTTCTTCTGTTGTACATTTTGCTTTTTTCCAGCTTTTGGCTATTACAAATAAGTTGCTATGAATAATTGTATACATAATTTTGGGAAGATAAATGCCAAAGAGCACAATTTTTCTATCATAGGTTTAGTAAAGAAACTGTCAGGCTACTTTCTAGAGATGACATTCACCAGTAATGTGAGAGACATACATTCTGTCTGCATGCTTACCATTATTTGGTATTGTTACTTTTTATTTAAGCCCTCTGGATAGTTGTGAGCTTATCATGATCTTCATGTGTATTTCTCTAATGCCCAGTGATGTTGAACATCTTTACATGTGCTTATTTGGCTTTCTTAATTCTCTTTGATGAAGTATCTCTTCATATCTTGGGCTCATTATTCATTAGTTTGTTTTTCACTAATAAAACTTTTTTATTGTTGAAGTTTTATTTTGATTTTTTAAAAAAAATTTACTGAAGCATAATTTTCTGAGATATAATTTTCAGACATAAAATTCATACTTGTAGAATGCATAATTCAGTGGTTTTATTTGTTTTATAATGCTGGGTATTGAACTCAGAGCTTCATACATGCTAGGCAAGTGCTCTACCACTGAGCTACACCCCCAGTGCAATTCAGTGACTTTTAGTATATTAACAAAGTTATACAGTAATCACTGCTAATTCTAGATCATTTTTGTGTCCACCAAAATACTCCTGTTCAGCCTCTGAAAATCAGTTAGTCTACTCTCTGTCTCTATGAATTTACCTATTCCTGCTTTCTTTTGACTGATGTTTGCACCGTATCTTTTTTATTCTTTTATTTTCAACCTCCTAGTATTATTATATTTGAAATAAGTTTGGTTTTTATTGTGGGGTTTGGGGGGGGGGAATTTACCAGGGAATGAACTCAGGGTCACTTGGCCACTGAGCCACATCCCCAGCCCTATTTTGTATTTTATTTAGAGAAAAGGTCTCATTGAGTTGGTTAGCACTTTGCTTTTGCTGAGGCTGGCTTTGAATTCATGATCCTCCTGACTCAGCCTCCTGAGCTGTTGGGAATACAGGTGTGTGCCACCATGTCTGGCCCAGTTATTATTGAAGGACATTTTGGCTGGATAAAGAATTCTGGGTTGAAAGTTCTTTTCTTTCCTTCAGTATTGTAAAGGAAAAGTATTGTGCCACCTCCTTCTAGCCTTGGGAAATGTGCTGTCATGGGTATCTCCCATTTTTCCTGGCATGAGACCCCCACCGCTGTTCACCTGCTTAAGAGAGATGTTATTTTTCTCTTGTTATGTTCAAGATTCTTTGTCTTTTGTTTAAAAAAGTTTGATGCTGCTGTTTCCTTGCATGAATTTCCTTGGGTCATCTGCTTCTTGAAGATACAGGTCTTCTGCTGATTCTGGAAAAATTTCGGCCATTATTTCTTTAAATACTTTTCCAACCCTGCCTTCTTTCTTTTCTTCATCTGGAACTTCAATAAATTGTATAAAATTTTCTTTTATTGTCTCACAGTTCTATTAGTCTCTTCATTTTTTTCTTTGTTCTTTGTTGTTTAGATTATTTTCTTTTGTTCTGTCTTCAGTTTTACTTCTTTCCTGTGTCTGCTTCATTTTGCTATTGTACTCATCTGTAGAGTTTCTTTTAAAAGTTTGGTTATTGTATTTATTTTCAGTTCTAAAATTTTATTATTGAGGTGGAGAGGGAAAAGGGTGGGGAATAGTAGCAACTTAAAATGCCACATCCCACTGTCTTAAGCAAGGTTCAGCAACTTACTTTGAATAGATCTTTAAATTTCTGTGCTTTTGACTAATTTGAGACATTTAAATGGTTGCTTTTCATTGTTTAGCCAGTATTTTTGCTGCTTTTATCAGAATGTGTGTTCATTGAAGTATGTACTGTACCATTTCAGAAGTTGATTTCTTTTTTCTTTTTTTGGGGTGGGATGGGGGGGATGGGATACTGGGAATCGAACCCAGAGATGTTTAACCATAGAACCACATTCCTACCCCTTTTTATTTTTTATTTTGACACAGGATATCATTACATTGCTAAGGCAGGCTTTGAACTGATCATCTTCCTGCCTCAGCTTCTGATTTGCTGGGATTACAGGCATGTGCCATTGTGCCCACCTTGTTTTAAATATTATCATGTGTATGTATATGGGTTACATATGTATGTGTGATTAATGAGTTTGAATCCATTGCTATCATCATTAATTTGATGATTAAATTGGCCATTCTGGAGCAGTGAGAATTCTTTAAGATTGGTTCTTGTGTTCTTTTGATGTGATGTCATCCATACACATTGCAAGAAAATACACATCTTTTTGAAGAGAAAGGAAAATCATGGTTTCATACCCATATTTACAATTTTAATTTAAAATTACAGGGTTTTTACTACAATTTTATGCTTCTAAAATGTTTTATTTTCTAATGTTGTTAACATCATTACTAATTTGTTTTTATCTGTAATAATCCTATAGTTATTTCAAAATAACAATACCAAGTTTCCAAATGTCAAAACTATAATAAGGGGCTGGGGTTGTGGCTCAGTGATAGACTGCTCGCCTAGCACATGTGAGGCCCTGGGTTCGATCCTCAGCACCACATAAAAATAAATAAAATAAAAGTATTTTTTTTTAAAAAAGGATAATAATATGCTGCTTAGAATTTCTTTATGGTTTTTACCTTTAAATAAATTCCAATGGAGTTTGCAGTCATAGTATTATATTTTAATGTGTCTTAAAGAAATCCTGTTTTTGTTTTTTTGTCTTGCCACCGACAGACTCATTTGTTTCAGTTCATTTGTAATTTCTTTCTTTCAATTTAAGTATGTTTCTGAATAGTCACACTCATCTCTCTCATTTTATACAAGAAGTCTAGATGGAAAAAAAAACTTCTGTGGTTTCACTTACTATACTTTGGTGATTATTCCACATAAATATATAGAGATCATTTTCATTTTTTTTTACAGCTGTATAAACCTAGATGTCTTGGTTTTGATGTGTAGACTCAATGAATAAGCCATATTTATTCAACTAGTTCCTTATTGATGGACATTTGGCTTATTCCCAGTCTTGGTATTACAAATAGTGCTGCAATAAATAGCTTTGTACATATGTCTTCTTGTATTTTTGCCAGCATATCTTAGGGATAGATTCCTAGAAGTGGGATTGCTGGATCAAAAGGTAAATGCATATGTAATGTTGCTAGATATTGCTACGTTTTTTTCCATAGGAGTTGTATTATTATGCTTTACCAGTTTTACTACAGTAACTTCACCTTAGAATAAATTGAAATTTTTCCAATCCAATATCTCAGTGTAGCTTTAATTTGCTTTCTCTCAAAATGAGAAAATTTGCATATCTTTTCATATATTTAAGGATCATTTGCATTTCTGGGTAATTCTGTTTTTATGTGTGTTGCTCATTTTCCCATCAGGTCACTAGCCTTATTTCTTCTCAATTTTAGTAGTTTTTTTTTTTTTTTTTTTTAATGCAAGAGAGAGTTTAGTTGATTAATTCATCAGTTTTTTATTGTCATTTTTATCTTTAAATAAAATTATTGAATCATGATAATTAAATAATTTTTCTCTAAATACAATTTAAAGATAGATAAAAAATAGAAAGTAGAATAGTGGGAAATGAGGAATGAAGAATTATTGTTTAATGGGTACAGAGTACCAATAGAAAAAAGTTCTGGAGATAGATGGCAATAATAATTGTACTACAGTGTGAATATACGTAATGTCACTGAGCTGTACACTTAAAAATTGTTAATATGGCCACTGAGTCTTGCCTCAGGACTATGAGTTCTCAGCCTAGTTACGTTTTAATAATGGCAGTTGACTTTCCATAGGCCTGTCTTCCAGGTTGCTCTCAGAGCGATCCTTGTTGGCTTGTATTTCTAATGAAAAATTTCAAATTCTTAAGAAAGTATGGAAAAAATAATAACAACCATGAACTTACTATGAATTTTTAGTATTTTTTTTTTACATTTTCAATATTTCAGTTTTTTGTTAAGTTTTAAGTTTTAAATGTTAAGTTTTACCCCCTGTGATACTGGTGATTGAACCCAGGTCCTCATTCATGCTAGGCAAGAACTCTATTACTGAGCTACATCCCCAGTCCTTTTTACTTTTTATTTTGAAACAAGAGTCTCACCAAGTTGCTTAGTCTGGCTTCAAACTTGTGATCCTCCTGAGTCTTCCAGTTGGCTGGAATTGTAGGTGTGTGCCCCAGCACCTAGCCTTATTAACGATTTTTAAGTGTATGGTTTAGTGACAATAAGTATATTGACATTGTATTACAATCATTATTGCCATCCATCTCTAGAACTTTTTTTCATTTTCCCAAATTGGTAGTCTGTGCCCATTAAACAATAATTCTTCATTCCTCATTTCCCACTATTCTTCTTTCTGTTTCTATGAATTTGACCACTGTAGGTATCTCCACATAAATGGAATTGATAGCATTTGACTTTTTGGATTGGGTGTATTTTGTTTAGCATAATGTCCTCAAGATCTTTGTTTAGCATAATACCCTCAAGATTTGTCCATGTTGTATTTGTAGCATGTGTCAAGATTTCGAACCTTTTTTAAAAAAATATATATATTTTTACTTGTAGATGGACACAATATCTTTATTTATTTTTATGTGGTGCTGAGGATAGAACCCAGGGCCTCACGCATGCGAGGCAAGTGCTCTGCCACTGAGCTACAGCCCCAGCCCGATTTCCTACCTTTTTAAGACTAATATTCTATTCACATTTTGTTTATCCTTTCATCCTTTGATGGACACTTCTTCTACCTTTTGACTATCTTGAATATTGCTACTCTGAACATTCATGTACAAATAACTGTTTTGAGTTCCTGCTTTCAATTCTTATGGATATATACACAGAGGTGGAATTATTGAATCATATGATAATTAAAATAATTTTTTTTTTGCAAAACTGTTTCCACAATGACTACATTCTCACCAGCAATGCATAAAAATACCATTTTTTTCTACATCCTCACCATCCCCCATCATTTTCTGCTTTGTTGATAATAGCTATTCTAATATGTGTGAGATGGCATGTCATGTAGTTCTGGTGTACGTTTCCCTATGATAAGTAATGTTGAACGTCTTTTCATGTGTTTCCATATTTAAAAAGATATAAAAAATACAGTTTAATTCTATTTTGTACTTCCCTTCTAATGATGTTTTCATCTCACTTTCCCCAAAGGTAACATTGTTGAAGTTTGCATATATTCTTAACATTCTTGATTTCATTCTCTTTATTGGTATATGCATGTATTCATAAACATGATACTGAAAAGTTTTGTTTTGAAGCCTAAATTGTTTCTAGCTATGCTTTTCATTCTCCACTTGTCTTTTCTACTTGATGTTCTTTATTTATCTATGTCAATGCTAGTTAGTTAATTTCACTTGCATATATAATAGCATTTCATTAAAGAATTGCCACAGTTTATCTCTCATCCTACTAATTGCTTCCAGTCCTTAACTATTACAAACAGTGCTATGGTGAATATTCTCTTATTTGCTCCTTATGTTCATTGGAAGCATGACTTCCCCTAGAATTTACTCATTTACCAACCATTTATTGAGAATTTGCTCTGTTTCAAGCATTATTTTAGGTAGTGGGACGTATTAGTGAACAAACATAAAACTGTCTTTGCTCTTAAGTAGTTTACATGAAGTAGGATTGTTGGATTATAGATATTTGAATCTTGCCCACCCAGCAGATAATTTTTCTTTTAGTATCTATTGCTCACGCAACAAGTACATGTTGTGTGTCTACTATATACCAGGTGTTTTGAATCTAGGTGACAGAAATATAAGAGTGACCAAAGTAAAATTTCTGTCTTTATGTTTATGATTTAATAGGGAAGAGTAAAAGATATGGTATATGGTCAAGTAGAAATGAATGCTATGAAGAAAATGGAAGCAGAGCCTCCATTTAGATGGGATACTGAAGAGGTGACATTTTAGTAGAAACTTGAATGAAATGAAGTTGTGATCCTCCTGGAAGATGAGTCTTTGAACTGAGCGAACACCAAATGCAGAGACCTTACAGAAAACATTAAAAAATGTCAAGGAACTCATTGTCACCTGAGTGCAGGAAACAGTGAATGTCTGGCCGGGGATAAAATAGAAGGGTATGTGGCCAAGAGTTAGCTCATGTAGGGCCTTGTAATCTTTGAAAGATTGTAGCTTTTATTTAAGTATGATTAAAAGATGATGAAAGATAATGTGGACTAGAGATAGTAATAGGATGAGAAAATATTTGATTTGGAATGTTTTAAAGATGGTAGCTACAGAATTTTTTATGGATTGGATATAGGATGTGAAGGGAAAGGATAACTTCACTTTTTTTTTTGGTAGTAAACTAAAACATGATTAATAGTATCTTTACTCAGAGAATATTTAGAATCAGATTGAAAACTTAAGTTTGAAATGTCTATTAAGTGACCTAAATGTTTGGTACTAGATACTAACTTATAGGCTAAAATGAATATAATAGTTTTATATTCCTTCTATCTTCATATTATATGATCCACTAGGGTGAACTTTAGATTTGATGTCTCCCTAGCAAGACAGCATATCAAACGTCTGCTCTGTTGAGACCCATTGACACTCTAGGCACTAAGGGAAACTGCCATTAAAACAACAATAAAAAATTACTTAGGCAGGGGTTGAGGCTCAGTGGTAGAGCCCTCGCCTAGCACATGTGAGGCCCTGGGTTCGAACCTCAGCACCACATAAAAATAAATAAAATAAAGGTATTGTGTCCAACTACAATAAAAAATAAATATTAAAAAAATAACTCAATTTTTTTGTGCAAACTCAATTAATTTGTCCTGAAGTAAATTCTGTAAGTTAGATTGCTGTAGTTTTATGTTTTTGTACCTTCATTTTTCTTTGAGACTCACCTGTTTTTTTTGTTTTGTTTTTAATTCCAGATGCTGGATCTGGTATGGAAGAAGTAGAATTAAGCTGGGAAGACTATCTAGAAGAGACAGGGTCCACAGCAGTTCCTTATGGGTCTTTTAAACATGTAAGCAGTAACTATTATTGTTTTACTGTTTTATCGTTTTTCTTTTAGCTGTTGTGTCATCATTAGAGAATTAGAGTTGTTTTAAGTTGAAATTATGTTTCCTTCTTCCTGCCATTCTCATTGACAAAACTTGACATATTCTAAAATCCTTTATGGTTTTTTATTTTTTCTGCTTTAAAATGTATTACTTACCTCTTTGACTGGTCATGGATGCTCCTTTATATTTTTGCAAAAAACCCTTTTCATAAGTGGAAAGAATTATTTTCTTTTACTTTATTGATTACTGATTTTCTCATCAAAAGAAATTTCAGTGGGAGAGTTGGGGTTGTGGCTCAGCGGTAAAGTGCTTGGCTAGCACGCAAGGCCCTGGGTTTGAGCCTCAGCACCACATAAAAATAAATAAGTAAAATAAAGGTATTGTGTTCAACTACAACTAAAAAATAAATATTAAAAAAAAATTTTAGTGGAATTTCCCTCTTGTTAAGAAAAAGCATGTCATACATTGGGGCATATTAGTGGCCTATGTAGCTCAGTTTTATTCCCTAACAGCTCCATTTAATGCTTTCCCAAGGGACAGCATATTTGCCCTGTGTAATAACTAGAATGTAAGAAAATACTCCAAATTTTATTAATAATTTATATCTAGACTTGGCTTTTAAACTGCTTCCCCTAAGCTCCCTTTTAAAATGCATGAAATTAATTATTTTAAAATGATTTACTTCATATTTGACTTAGTCTGCTTGGGCTGCCATGACAAAATATCATAGACTGGGTGGCTTAAACAACAGAAATTTATTTTCTCAACAGTTCTGGAGACTGAAAGTCTGAGATCAGAGTGCATGGTCAGTTTCTGGTGAGGATTCTCTTCTTCATTTGCAGGTGGCTGCTTTCTTTCTGTGTCTTCACATAACCTGGGGCGTGGGATAGAGGGAATTATGTGCATAGACCTACATTAGAGTTCTCTGGTACTTCTTACAAAAAATATATTAATTATGTTGGATCAGGGCTTCACCCTTATGACCTCATTTAATCTGATTACTTTGCTGTTATCTAAAGTTTATATCCACCCAAAGCTCATATGTTGAAATATAATTACCAGTATGGTGATATGGAGAAGTGAGGCCATTGGGGAAGTGACTAGTGCCTTCATAAAAGAGGTCTGACCAGAAACTATGCAACTCCTAGAAGAAAATGTAGGGTCAACACTCCAGCAAATAGGCACAGGCAACTACTTTCTCAGTAGGACCCTTAAAGCTTGGGAAATAATGCCAAGAGTTAATAAATAGGATGACATTAAATTAAAAAGTTTCTACACATCAAGGGAAGCAATTAGGAATGTGAAGAGAGAACCTACAGAATGGGAGGAAATCTTTGCTAGCTACTTTTTGGACAGAGGATTAATGTCTAGATTATATAAAGAACTCAGAAAAACAAATAACCCTATTAACATATGGGCAAATGAATTAAACACTTTTCAGAAGAAATACAAATGGCCAACAAATTTATGGAAAAAAGTTCAACACCTTTAGCAATTAGAGAAATGCAAATCGAAACTACACTGAGATTTCATCTCACACCAGTCAGAATGGCAGTCATCAAGAATACAAATAATACCTCCTCCAGTCCCTCAATATCCAAAACCAAAATGCCAAACCCTTTGTGAAATTTTCTATTTTTCTGTCTGTGAAAACATCTCCTTCCTTCCAATTTGCTTTGTCCTGAGTATGCCCTTCTTAGAGCATGTTTTTACCTGCTGGCTGGTATTATGGTTACTTATATATCTGGTCCATCTTCTACATTAGACTATACTGGTCCTTTCTTTGAAAATAAAGAATGATTTTTTTATTGATCTGGGTATTCTCATCGGCACATAGGCCTGAATCTTTCATGTAATAGGTGTTTATCAAACAATGAATGAAGAATGGAAGAAATAATTTGATTCATAAAAATTCTTCACAAGGGGTTGGGATTGTGGCTCAGTGGTAGAGCGCTCGCCTACCATGTGTGAGGTCCTGGGTTCAATCCTCAGCACCACATAAAAATAAATAAATAAAATAAAGGTATTAAAATTTTTTTTCACAAAAACATAGTTTTCATTGGAACAGATTGGTTGACTATAGATGAAACTTACCAACTTTTGCATATATTATTGGAGACCAAAATGTTCTTATACTTGTTCACAATAAAGTCTGATGTTTGGGATTACAAAAAATAATACAAATAATAATAAATGCTGGAGAGGATGTGGAGAAAAAGGAATACTTTTACCCTGTTGGTGGGATGCAGATTAGTACAACCACTATGGAAATCAGTGTGGAGGTTCCTCAAACAAAGAACCATCATATAACCCAGCTATACTGCTTCTTGGTATTCATCCTAAAGAATTAAAGTCATAATATTATAGTAATACTTGGCTTACCTATATTTATAGCAACACAATTCACAGTAGCCAAACTATGGAACCAGCCTAGGTGTCCATCAACAGAATGGATGAAGAAAGTGTGGCATATACACAAAATGGAGTTCTATTCAGCCATAAAGAAAAGTGAAATTATGTTATTTGCAGGAAAATGTAAGCAACTAGAGACCATTATGTTACAGGAAAGCTCAAAAGATCAAGGGTTCCGAACCACAACTCCTGCCCCGGGTAGGAATCTTAATGAAAATCAAAAGGAGATCAGTAGAGGAAAGGGACCAGGAAGGAAGTGGAAGTTGGAGAGGGAGGGTGGAAGTGCTGGGGAGTTATATTGGCCAAAGTATATTGTTATATTGTGTGCATGTACAAATATGTAACAGCAAAACCCCATCATGTATATTTAAAATACACTAATAAAAGTAGAAAGAGAAAAATAAATTTTAAAAGTCTGGGAGAGTTTGCTCCTTCTGTGTGAAGACATAGCAAGAAGTCATCATCTATGAATCAGAGAGCAACCCTCACCAGACACTGAATCTGCTGGTGCTTTGATCTTGGACTCCCTAGCCTCCAGAATTGTGAGCAGTGTATTGCTGTTGTTTATAAATTGTCCAATCTAAGGAGGGAAAACAACTGAAGAAGGAATTAGAGATAAAGCACATTTGGGAATAAGGATATAAAAGAGTGAAGAAGCCCTCCTCATGGCATATTCTGGTGGAAAAAAACAGCATTTACTACGCGAAGTGCACTGAACACTCTTTGGATGTTGTAGAGCAAAAACTTTAAGCTGTTAAGGGAAGAAGTATAAGCCCTATCAACCCAGGGCAGCTTGGGTAATAGAATAGAAGAAAACAAAAGCCCTCTGTTCCTGGAAGAAGGGTAGGAGTACTTGCTGAAGCATTAGCAATTCCCTACAGTTGAGATAAGGGTAGGATCACCGGGAAGTTTCCACCCCAAGACTTAGGAACACAAAGCTTAAAACTGAGGTTAAATATAAGAGAATGTTCCTCCTTACTTGTTCCTCACCATCAGATTAGAAAGTGTTGAGTAACAGCAGTCTGTAGTAGGGGTAGAGGGAACTGGGTGGAGAGACAGTCTCTGAGATGCAGTCACAAAGAGAAGACCTGAGTTCAAGGATGGTGCAGCAGACTCCAAAAAATACCCTTTGGCAAATGAGCCTATACTGCTAAATACTAGCTGATGCTACAGAAATTTGAAGCCTGTGGTACACTATAAATAACCATAGCTACAAATTCCAGCCCCAGCTCCATTCTTGACTAGATTGACTTAACATTTTCTCTTGAACTAAAGACCCAAGAAAAAGAAGAAACATACCAATTTTTAGGTATAATCACTATTTGACAGACTATTCTACCCATGATGTCTAGTTTTCAACCAAATATTATAAGGGCACATAAAGAAGCAAGAGGTGGGTTGGGATTGTGGCTCAGCGGTAGAGCTCTTGCCTAGTACGTGTGAGGCACTGGGTTCTATCCCCAGCCCTACATAAAAGTAAACAAAATAAAGGTCTAAAAAACATTTTTTAAAAAATAAAAAAGCTAGGTGGGGGGTGGAAACACTGTCAAAAGATCAAGCAATTAACAGAACGAGAGTCATGTGACCCAGATGTTGGAACTATCACATGGGAAATTTAAAATAACTATGGTTAATATGTTAAAGGACCTAGTCAGAATTTGTCCTTGGAGAGCATGCATGAAGAGAAAAGGAATTTCAGCAGAGATAAAACTATTAGAAAGTATGAAATAGAAATAATAGAAATGAAGGACATAATAGCAGAGTTGATTAATACTTTTGTTAGGCTAATCAATACACTTGACAACTGAGGAAAGGATCTGTAGATGTGAAGATAGATCAACAGAAATTTCCCAGATTGAAACATGAAGAGAAAAAAGTGTGCAGGTGTGGTGGTGGAGGAATAAGAGAGAACACCCATTAGTTGTGGGATAGTATATATACCTGCAGTTTTGGAGGAAGGACTATAGAGTGAGGAAGACATAAAGGAAGATAGTTTAACAAAGGAAATAAAGATACCACACCACAGATCCAAGAAGCCTGGGGGAACACAAATGAGAATAAATACTAAACAGTCTAACAGAACCCACCCAGACATATTGTACGCAAACACTGAAAACCAAGGGGGAAAAAAAATCTCAGTGGCAACCAGAGGGAACAAAGACACATTACATAGAGGAGAACAAATAATCACAGTGCCATTCTTTATAGAAACTATATAACTTAGAACACAGTGGAGTAGAAGTATTGAAAGAAAAAAACTTGTCTGCCCAGAAAAAATTCCATCCAAATGTGAAGAAAAAATAAAAACTTTTATCTCCCGGAAAACGTACAGTAAGAAAATTCATTACCAGCAGACCTAGACTACAGAAACTCTTAAGGAAGTTCTTATGACAGGGGAATTTGATAAGACAGAAATTTGAATATATTCAAAAAAATATGAAAATGATGGAAAAGGGCATGAATGTATGTATGTATATATGAGGCTTATTTTTAAAAAGCTAACTTTGAAGCAAAAATAGAAAATATTTGTGTTTATAATATGTAACTACAGTAACGTGAAAAATGGGAGGGAGGATTTGGGAGCATAACATTGTAAGATCTTTATATACACAAGAAGTGGTAAAATATTATTTATAAGTAGACTCCAACTAATTATAGATGAATATTTAAAACCCTTTAGCAACCATTCAATTAAAACAAGCTGTTTTAATAAAAATATACATAAAGTTTACTGTTTAATTTTTAGGTGTATAATTCAATGGCATTAAGTATATTCATAGTGTTGTACAACTATCTGCAGAACTTCTATAATCATCTCCAATAGAATCTTGGTACACATTAAATAGTAACTTCCCATTTCCTCCTCTTCATTGTCCCTGGGAACCTTTATTATACTTTCTGTGTACCTTACATAAGAGGAATCATGATACTTGTCTTTTTTGTCGTATTTCAATTAGCACTACATTCTTAGGATATCATTATTATTCTTTAAAAATATTTAGTAGTTTGGTCTTGAGTTTGCAGTATATGTTTACAACATATTCAGATCTTCTCTTAAGTAACTCTATTCCTCATCACAGGTAGTTCAAATGTATTTTAACTAAGTATTCTCAATTCCTCTCTCATGTACTTGATAACATTGCTGTCATTTACTCATAAAAGCTATAACATTCTAAGCTGTCATCAACAACTACTTTGTTATTATTATTATTATTTGAGAAACTGTTATCTGTTAGTTCAATTAAGAATAAGAAAAATCAAAGATTTTAACTTCTTTTATTCCTTCTTCAGTGCTCTTCCTTTATGTAGCTCTTAGTTTCTGATTTATATCAAATATTTTTCTTCTTTCTAAAGAATTTTTTTATTTCTTGTAAGGCAGGCTTACTGGTGACAAAATTCCTCAATTTTTGTTTGTCTGAGAATGTATTTCTTCTTCAATTCTTAAAGATAATTTCTCTTGATACAGAAATCTAGGTTGGTGACTTTTTGCTTTCAATGCTTTAAATATTTCACTCTACTTTCTTCTTGCTTGCATGGTTTCTGAGGAAGAAAAAAAAAAGGAAGAGCATTAGAGAAGGAATAAAAAAAGGTAAAATAAAATCTTTCAACTTTTCTTATTCTTTATTGAACTAACAGATAACAGTGCTCAAAATAATAACAGCAATAATGCATTCAATTATGTATGTTTATAAATATATTGAATAAATGTGCCTATGTGTATAAGTGAAATGAAATGACAACAATGATACAAGGAATGGGAAAGAAGAATTTGAATTGTTTTGTTATTATAAGGTATTCATACTACCCATGAAACAGTATAGTGTTATTTCAGAAATGGATTGGGATTACTTTAAATGTACATTGCACATTTTTGGAAAACCAATTAAAAAGTTTAAAAACCAAAAACAAAACCTGATACACTAAGAAAGAAGACCAAGGCTAGACATGTAGCTCAGTGTTAGAGTGCTTGCCTAGCATGTGTGAAGTCCTAAGTTTAATCCCCAGCAGCACAAAATAAGGGAAATGGACAAAATAATCAAATGGAATCATATCAGTTGCCTGTTTGTAACCACAAAGGCAGAAAAAGAGTGGAAGACAAAAGTAGAAACTAAGAATAAGGTAACATTTAAACCTGTAATATATAGTATATGGTAGATTTATGTGTGTGTGCATGCATGCACATGTACTGAGGATCAAATCCAGAACCTTGTATATGCTAAACATGTTCTCTACCACTGAGCTACATCTCACAGCCCTGTTTATGATAGATAATTCAATTCTTATCAATAATCACTTTGAATGTCAGAGGTCTAAATATACCAGTTGATTGTCAGAGTGGATCAGAAAACAAGACAGAACTATACATTGTCTACAAGAAAACTACTTTAAATATTAAAAATATACAGATTGAAACTAAATGGATAAACTGGGCCTGGTGGCATATGCCTGTAATCCCAGTGGTTTAGGAGACTGAGGCAGGATGATCACAAATTCAAAGCCAGCCTCAGCAATTTAATGAAGCCCTAAGCAACTCAACCCTGTCTATAAATAAAAATACAAGAAAGGGTTGGGGTTGTGGCTCAATGGTTAAGCATCCCTGGGTTCAATCCCTAGTACCAAATAAAATAAAACAAAACAAAACAAACAAACAAACAAACTGGATGGCTGGGAATGGTGGTGCATACCTGTAATCCCAGCAACTCAGGAGGATGTCTGGGAATGGTGGTGCATACCTGTAATCCCAGCAACTCAGGAGGTTGAGGCAGGAGAATCACAAGCTCAAGACCAGCCTGCATAACTTAGTGAGATCCTGTCACAAAATAAAAAGCCAGCCGTGGTGGCACACACCTTTTATAATCCTTCCTAGTGGTTCAGGAGCTGAAGCAGGAGAATTGCAGGTTCAAAGCTAGCCTAAGCAACTTAGTGAGGCTGTAGGCAACTAGTGAGACCCTGTCTTAAAATTAAAAACAAACAAAACAAAACAAAACAAACAACAACAACAACAAAAAAAAAAACACTAAAAGGGCTGGAGATGTGGCTGAGTGGCTAAGTATGCTTAGGTTCAATCCCTGGTACCAAAATAAAAAATAAAATTAAAATAAAGAATAGAAAAGTAAAAAGGACTGGAGAGTAGTTCTGTGGTAAAGTGTCCCTGGGTTCAATCCCCAGTACCAGATAGTTAGATACACACACACACACACACACACACACACGCACACACACACACTAATATCAGGCAAAAGAAAGTGAGAATAGTTCTGTTAATTTCAGATGGAGTAGACTTCAAAGCACAAATGTCATCAGGTATATAGAAGGATATTACTTAATGACGAAGCGCTCAGTTCTGTAAGAAGACATAACAGTTCTTAACATATATGGACCTAACAACAGAGCATCAAAATATGTGAGGTAAGAACTGGGGATGTAGCTCATTGGTAAAGTACCCCCAGTACCCAAATTAAAATAAAAAGAGAAAGGCAAAAATTCTTAGAACTACAAGGGAGAGACAAAATGAATCCAGTATTATAGTGGAGAAGTCAGCACCCTTCTGTCAGAAATGGACAGATTTTTCAGCAGAAAATCAGTAAGGAGGACATGGTTAAGCTCAACAACAGTATCAACCAACTGGATATAATGGCCATCTATACAATACCTCATCTAGTAACAGCAGAATACACAGAATACACATTCTTGTCAATGAAACAAGAAACTAAATGGATAAACTGGGCCTCACATGAAACATTCAAAAAGATAGATAGATCTCATTCTGGGCTACAAAACACACTTTAACAAATGTAAAATAGGAATAGAAATCATGCACTCTCTGCCATAGAACCACAGTGGAATTAAACTAGGTATCAATAACAGAAAGATAGGTGAAAAATCCCAAAATACTTAGAGAATAAATAGCACACTTCTGAATAACATATGGATCATGGGAGAAATCTCAAGAGAAATTTAGAATTATTTTGATCTAAATTAAAATATAGTAACATTGAAGAACATCAAATGTCTAGGAATAAGTTAACAAAAACTTGCAAAGAAATTTCAAGCCATTATTAATGTAAGTTAATGACCTATATAAAAGGATATACTTTTTATATGTAATCAATCAGATAATTGCTATTGTAAAAAGATGTCATTTCTCCCTCAATATGTGTGTAGACTTATTGCAACACAAATTAAATTCCCCCTAAAATTTTTTGGAAGAAATTGGCCAGCTAATTCTAATGATTATATTATAGGATGTATGCAGGAGGGATAGCCAGACATATCTGAAGATTAAAACAAAGTATGTATACTGGATATGCTAGATATCAAACTTAATTAAGATTAAGTAAAGTGTTGCTCTAAGGAAAAGCAAATCAGAAGCAGATCCACTTATATAGAGACACTTGATTTATAACAAAGATGGGGATAAATAGTGGTTGGGGAAGGTATTGATTTTTATATAAACATGTTGAAATAAATAAAACCTGGTCCTACCTAACTCCAACCACATATTAATTCTAGGTGGATATCAGTTCTAAATATGAAAAGCTTCTAGATAGTAATATTATATCATCTCTGTGACCTCTAGAGGTGGGGCAAGATTTGTTTAAAAATATAGAGAAAACACAAATTTAAAATATACATTAAAATTTAGAACTCAAGTTCATCAAAAGATACCATCATGAAAATGAGAAGTTATTTGTTGAGAGCCACAGCCAAAGGGGCCCCAGAAAACTTCCAGCTGCCAGCAAACTCCCAGCTGCCGGCTGATGATTGGCTCACAGTGGCCCCAGCAACATCTAGCTGATTGGCTCCTCTGCGGCGATGTTCATTGGGCTGTTTCCCTGCCCTTCAAGCTGCCAGCTGATGATTGGCTCACAGTGACCCCAGCAACATCTAGCTGATTGGCTCCTCTGCAGTCATGTTCATTGGGCTGTTTCCCTGCCCTTCAGACTACGGAACTGCTCATTGGGGGACTTCTTTGGCTCCGCCCACGCGACCCAGCCAATCGGCCTCAAGAGCAGGAGGATTGTGGGAGGTGGTGTGGTTGGTGTGTGGGAGAGGCTTCTGGAAGCCGGTGGTGGCAGTTGGGCTCTGAGGGTTTTCCTGAGGAGCTGTTTTGTTTGGCGTTTGTAGTTTTAAAAATAAAGTTTGTTTCTTTTGATAAGTGGCTCCTGAATAATGCCGCAGTCTGACTGGGCACAATTCAGGAGCCACTTATCAAAAGAAACAAACTTTATTTTTAAAACTACAAACGCCAAACAAAACAGCTCCTCAGGAAAACCCTCAGAGCCCAACTGCCACCACCGGCTTCCAGAAGCCTCTCCCACACACCAACCACACCACCTCCCACAATCCTCCTGCTCTTGAGGCCGATTGGCTGGGTCGCGTGGGCGGAGCCAAAGAAGTCCCCCAATGAGCAGTTCCGTAGTCTGAAGGGCAGGGAAACAGCCCAATGAACATGACTGCAGAGGAGCCAATCAGCTAGATGTTGCTGGGGTCACTGTGAGCCAATCATCAGCTGGCAGCTTGAAGGGCAGGGAAACAGCCCAATGAACATCGCCGCAGAGGAGCCAATCAGCTAGATGTTGCTGGGGCCACTGTGAGCCAATCATCAGCCGGCAGCTGGGAGTTTGCTGGCAGCTGGAAGTTTTCTGGGGCCCCTTTGGCTGTGGCTCTCAACATCGCAGGGAAACAGCCCAATGAACATGACTGCAGAGGAGCCAATCAGCTAGATGTTGCTGGGGTCACTGTGAGCCAATCATCAGCTGGCAGCTTGAAGGGCAGGGAAACAGCCCAATGAACATCGCCGCAGAGGAGCCAATCAGCTAGATGTTGCTGGGGCCACTGTGAGCCAATCATCAGCCGGCAGCTGGGAGTTTGCTGGCAGCTGGAAGTTTTCTGGGGCCCCTTTGGCTGTGGCTCTCAACTCCCAACCCCCGCAGTTGATAGTTGGGATCCTGAGACAGGATCTCAAGTATGCCCTGTATTTGAGGTAGGAGGGCAGCGAATTCACCAGGGTTTATTTTACAAAACAGTGAAGGAGCTAAAAGAGGCTGTAACAACCTATGGTCCTCAAGCACCCTTCACTGTAAGCTTGATCGAATCCATTACCAACTTAAACATGACGCCAGCAGATTGGGCTAATATGTGTAAAGCTGTGCTAACTGGAGGACAATACCTGTTATGGAAGGTTGCTAATGAGGAATTTTGCAAGGAGACAGCTATGGGAAATGCAGCAGCTGGTTATCCTCAGAGAAATCTAGATATGTTGTTAGGAAAGGGACCTTATGAGGATCGGCAGCAACAACTTGCATATGATCCTGGTGTATACGCACAAATTGCTATAGATGCACTTAAGGCATGGAAGACTTTACAAGGACATGGAGGTTTACAAGGTCAATTATCTAAGATAATACAAGGAGCTAATGAACCTTATGCTGAATTTGTAGATAGGCTTATTCAAACAGCTACCAGAGTTTTTGGGAATACAGAACAAGCAATGCCATTAATAAAACAACTGGCTTATGACCAAGCGAATCGTTGGTGCAGAGATATCATTAGACCATGGAAACAGGAAGATTTAAACAAATATATTAAATTGTGTAGAGACATTAATGAACAAGAGCAAGTCATGGCAGCTGCAGTAAAACAGGCTTTAGATGCCAGAGACATTAATGAACAAGGGCAAATTGTGGCAGCTGCAGTAAAACAGGCTTTAGATGCCAGAGACATTAATGAACAAGGGCAAATTGTGGCAGCTGCAGTAAAACAGGCTTTAGATGCCGGGCTAAGAACATGCTACAATTGTCAACAAGCAGGACATTTTAAAAGGAATTGCCCCATAGGAGGAGGGTTTAACAATACTAGGTATCAAAGGAATAGAATACCGGGTATTTGCCCACGATGCCGTAGAGGGAGACATTGGGCTAATGAATGCCGCAGTCTGACTGGGCACAATTCAGGAGCCACTTATCAAAAGAAACAAACTTTATTTTTAAAACTACAAACGCCAAACAAAACAGCTCCTCAGGAAAACCCTCAGAGCCCAACTGCCACCACCGGCTTCCAGAAGCCTCTCCCACACACCAACCACACCACCTCCCACAATCCTCCTGCTCTTGAGGCCGATTGGCTGGGTCGCGTGGGCGGAGCCAAAGAAGTCCCCCAATGAGCAGTTCCGTAGTCTGAAGGGCAGGGAAACAGCCCAATGAACATGACTGCAGAGGAGCCAATCAGCTAGATGTTGCTGGGGTCACTGTGAGCCAATCATCAGCTGGCAGCTTGAAGGGCAGGGAAACAGCCCAATGAACATCGCCGCAGAGGAGCCAATCAGCTAGATGTTGCTGGGGCCACTGTGAGCCAATCATCAGCCGGCAGCTGGGAGTTTGCTGGCAGCTGGAAGTTTTCTGGGGCCCCTTTGGCTGTGGCTCTCAACAGTTATTTGCAGTACAAATAACCTTCAGAGAACAGGCCTCCAAAATATAGTGTGAATAAAAATATGGGAATGAATTGGTATGACTACTTTGGAAAACACCTTGGTAATTTCTCTTATGGAAATGAATGTGTGTATGTACCAAGAGGCATATAGAAATGTTCATGGCATTGTTATTTGTAGCCTCTCAAAACTATGAAGGTGCCCCTAAACCTAGTACTAGTAATAGTAGAATGGATATACTCTTGCAGATTTGTGTTGGGGAATATTATACAATAACGAAAAGAGTATTCTTACATATGATAGTGAGAATGAATCTTATAAGTAGTGCTTAGCAATAGAAACCCTACACAGAAAATAATCATATTGATAGCATCAAAACGTGGGTGGTATTACAGTTATAATTCAGGATAAAAGTAACCTTTCAGTAGTAAGACACTGTAGCGACTAGAAGAAAAAAAAATTATACAGAATGTGGGACTTATCTTTGCTGGCTCTATTTTTTTCAGGTCTTCACTTTCAGTTTACAGTGATTTTGATTGTCACACTACATTTATTTGTTGTGTCTCCATAGTTTTCTTCAGTGTATGACAGTTCCTCATCATTCTTCATTTGTCATTCGTGGACTTGATACTTAAAATTTTTTTTTTTTACTTGATACTTTTTGAAGAATATGTGTTTCAAGTCAGTTATTTTGTGGAATATTCTTCAATTTAGATTTGTTTTTGCCCCCATGATTGGATTGAATTTATGCAGATTTTGCAGGAATGTCAAGAATAAAGTCAAGAATGATGTAAAGAAAGGATACATAATATTGAAATTTTAGGACCGATGATGTTAACTTTGATTAAATAGTTAAATAAAGTGCTGTCTGCCACGTTTATTCACTGTAGTGTTACTGTTTTCCCTTTTACAATTAATAAGAATTTTAAAGGGAAAAACCTTTGAGTTTGTGCAGATACTGTTTCTCATCATGGAAATTTTAGTGTTCATTTGTGATTCTTGAATGTCTGCCATTGTTTATTTTATAATGTTTGTCTAATAGTGATTTTCTATTTTCATCTTTTTTTTTTCTGTATTTACTGATTGGATTTCTGCTTCAAGGAATATTTGTTCCTCCCTCCTTCCATCTTTTCCCCCTCTCTTTCTTTCTTTTCATTGTGGACTCATGAATATTTATATTGCTAGTGATTTATAATTCACTATTCTCCTTATTTATCGTATTGCTCCTATTTGAAATGTGGCTGCCGGGATATCCTTCTAGTTGTCTTCCATGCCTTTCGGACATACCTCATCATTTTTTGACCATTTCTTTACTTTATGGCATCATAAGATATTCCAGACTTTTACTTTATTTTCTTTCCACAGAATTGTTGTTAAAATTTCTCCAAGTAGCTTTTGTTCTTTTTTTTTACTGGAAGATGGCATTTAGAAATCAAGATTTGGGTGCTTGCTTGTTGATTTTGGACATCGTTATTTGTATTACCTGTCAATTCACAGAGATAGGAAATACAAATATAGTAACACAAACATATAATACATCTACACTTTTTTCTATTATTCATCTATCTAGATATCTATCATTATTTTCTCCTTCAGATACCTCTGATTTTAGCCCAGAACTACAGAGTTTACTTTAGTTTTCCCTTTTCCTTATTTGTTTTCCTTCCACAGTGAGAAACCTGGCCTTCCTTATCCACAACATATTTATTTACTTAATCCAAGAATACACATAAAGTAGTATTAGAATTGCTAACCCATACCTTTATTACCATGTAATTTTTCTTCGGGAATTAGAACACATACAAAACAATATTATTAATTATTAATGAAGGATAACTAGTGGAAACAGTCTGTTTTAGGGACATTGGGAAGTATGACACCCTCCACATAGTATATATTATACTAATTTATTATCATTACAACATTTTTATCCTTTCCCTATTTCTGATTTCATACATTTTCTATTGAATGATCTAGAAATTACTCTTGAAAACTTCTGTTGAAGGCTGCTCCTATTTAGTAGTTTATATACTTAATTGAAAGTATTTTCTGTAATCAAAGTAGACTGCTTTGGTGAAAATATTGAGTTTCTTCTGTTTCTATTTCTGTTTTCTTTGGTTCACTCTTCTGAGTTAGAATGGGAATTTCTCAGGTTTCCCTGGAGAAGATTTTATTGAATTTAGTGCTTCAGAATTGAAAAGAATGTTGGGCAGAGTAATACTTGTCTGAGATAACTTGACTAGTGCCTAATAACATGTTTCTGTTCAGGTGGATACGCGTTTGCAAAATGGATTTGCTCCTGGGATGAAACTGGAGGTGGCTGTGAGAACAAATCCTGAGACCTACTGGGTTGCCACCATCATTACTGCTTGTGAGCAGTTGCTTCTTCTCCGCTATGATGGCTACGGAGAGGACCGGAGAGCAGATTTCTGGTGTGACATCAGGAAGGCTGATCTTTACCCCATTGGGTGGTGTGAGCAAAATAAGAAGACTCTTGAAGCCCCAGAAGGTAATACTTTCTGGCAAGACTTGATATGACTTTGCTGTAAGAAAGTTTGAATTGACAAGAGACTGAGATTTTCAGTTTCCAAGGCACATAGATAAGTTGACTCAACTTTTTTAGGTTAACAGTTCAGATGAAAACAATTATAAGGAATAATACACATTTCCCTCTCTTTTAAAATTATTTTCTCCATAAAGCATCAACTTTTTATGATGTTCGTAGAGGACATCATTTGATTCTCACCCTTTAAAACTGTGAGATTGGTTGAGTTTGGCACTGGAAGGTCTGGCTGTTTTTAAGTATATTGAGTCAGTTTGACATACTGTCCATTCTCTTCCTATTTTTATTATCCTCTCTCCTCTTACCCTTAAGCAATTTGGGAACTGAGAACCAACTGAAGTTCCATTCCAGGAAGGAGCCCTTCTGAGAGATAAGTCCAGATTGAGCCAGGAGAGAGAGAAGAATAAAGTCAGAAGAAGGATGAGATAAAAGTGGGGAAAGGGAAGAGAGACTACAGATTTTAGAGGACACTAGACTTTATATATCTTTTAACTTCTTATTTTAATGTAATTTCAGATTTACACAAAAGTTATAAGAATAGTAAAGAAAAGTCTTGGAGACTTTTTGCCAAGTTTCCCCAAATGTTGACATTTTACCACATTTGCTTTATCCTTTCTCTCCTGCCCACGCATGCTTTTTTAGCAAACTGAGAGTCAGTTTTAGACATAATGCCCTTTTACCCAGAAATACTTTAATGTATCTCTAAGAACAAGGCATTTGTGAGCACAGTAAAATATCAAAATGAGGAAAGTAACTTTGATACAAGTACCCTTATTTAATCTACAGACCTTTTAAAGCTTTTTAACAATTGTCCTAATAACAATTTAATAATAAAAGAAAATCCTGGATCATGTGTTGCATTTGGTTGTCATGTCTCATAAATAAGTTTCCTTTTATATCTGAAATGTTCCTCAGACTTTTGTCTTTCATGGCTTTGACACATTGAAAGGTACAGGTCAGTTTTCCCAATAATATTCGTGGTGTTCTGCTCCCAGGAATGGTCATTATGCCCTATTTCTGTTCCTGGACCAGAAAGAATCTAGTCCAGGATCACATGGCATTTAGATGTTATACCTCTTTAGTTTTCTTACCTTTTCTTTGTCTTTCTTGGTCTTGACATTTTTGTATAGTACAGGATATTTACTGAATAGAGTTGTTCCAAATTTGGATGTGTCTTATATTTCTGTAGATTCAGATTGTGTACTTTTGGTAGGAAAAATGCAGAAATTATGTCCTTTTAGTGTATCCTAATTGGAAGATGCATGTTGTTGATTTGTCCAATACTGATATTAACTTTCATCACTTAGATTAAGTTGGTATTTACAAGAGTTTTCCATTAAAATTATTTGCAGGCTCAGTGGTGCACACCTACAATCCCAGCGACTCAGGAAATTGAGGTAGAAGGACTACAAATTTGAGGCCAGCATCTGCAACTTAGAGCCTGTTTCAAAACAAAAAAAAAGAGTGACTAGGGATATAGCTCAGTAAAAAAGTGCCCTATGTGTTAAAAAAAAAAAGTGTCTATTTATATATTTAAGTATATACACACACACACATATACTTTTACCCTTTTAAATTAATTAACATCTAATAAATGCTTTGCAATTGTTAAAATATCACTGTTCACCCACTATTTTTAGCATTCACTAAAAAGTTTTATTTGAAACAATTATTACTCTACAGGTTACCAAATGGTGTTTTTCTAATTTCTTCTATGTTTCTTTTTTTTTCTTTTTTAGAGAGAGTGAGAGAGAGAGGGAGAGAGAGAGAGAATTTTTTAATTTTTTTTTTTTTTTTTTTTTAGTTTTCGGCAGACACAACATCTTTGTTTTGTATGTGATGCTGACGATCGAACCCGGGCCACATACATGCCAGGCGATCGCGCTTGAGCCACATCCCCAGCCCTCTTCTATGTTTCTTAATTGACTTTCTACTATAGAAAGAGGTTTCTCATTTCTCCCATTTTTGTATATATATATATATATATATATATATATATATATATATATATATATATACATACACATGTATATGTAGTATGTCAATGTAGACTCATGATTCTGATTTTATTCAATGGGTTATAATCTTTTATTGTTATTATTTGTTTTATGCTGAAATTGTCTTAGATTCATCAAGTTAGATACCTCTTTAAGCTAGAATGTGCCCTTTTGATATGTACCTTTCCTTTTTTTTGGCAGTTTTTTATTTTTTTGACTTAAGTTTTTTTTTTTTTCATTTTTTTTCAATCCACCCCTGAAATCAGCATTTTTCTTTTAGTGAAGAATGTTGTTTAGAGATGATGAGTTATTATGGACTTCTAGTAAGATATATTTTTACTTTGTAGAAAAGAATACAAAACCAGGCATAGTGATGCACCCCTTAAATCCCAGCAATTTGAGAGATAGAGGCAGGGAGATTGCATGTTTGAGGCCAACCTGAGCAATTTGGTTAGATTGGTCTCAAAGTCCCCAGAAGTCAAAGGTCAAATGTTTTTGTGATATGTGGGAGCTAATCCAAAATAAAGTGGCGTGGGAGGGAAGAAGAAAAAAGAAGGGAGAGGGAATTGCATCAGTATAGTAGAGGGGATTAAGAAGGAGGAAAAAGAAAGAACAGGGGAATAAATCTTACTGAACTTTTGTGTGTGCATGCATGGATTTGGCACAGTGGGTCCTGGCATCAGGTATATCCATACTACACTAACATAGTAATTTAAAAAAGTAAACTGTAAATGGTTTGATGAAGGATTGATAGAGTAGAGTGAGGGGAGTAGTGAGGGAGGGCATGGAGGAAGTGTTGGGGACTGAATTGGGGTGGAGCTGGTTGTGTTCCATGCTTTTGTGATTATGTCAGGGTATATCCTGGTGTTGTATATAACTAAAAAGAATTTTTTAAAATGGGGAAAAATTAAGTTAAAAGGTCTGGGGTACATAGCTCAGTGGTAGAGAGCTCCTGGGTTCCATCTAGTACCAAAATAAATAAACAAATAAGAGGAAGCTCTAGAGGCCTGAAGCTACCTAGCCTATCATCTCATCTAAAGATTATAGGAAAGTACATCTCATTTAATCCAAGAACAACAGAAATGGTTTTAGTTGAACGTCATGTAAGATTATTATGACAAAAAGAAAATAGAGTAAAATTGATGAATACTATGTTTAATAAAAACATTTCAAAACAAGCTAATAGTAACAGTAGTAGTAATGATAAAAGCAAAATAAAATTTATAAAAATTCAGAAATGAGATGACTAGAGGAGAGGAAGATTTAAAAAGAGAAAAAGTAGAACTTAGGCTGGAAACAGAAAAAAAATTAGACATGAAAACTTAGTTAAAATGAAGACAGGAATGAATCAACACCATAGATTATATCTGAAGAGAAATAGAAGGTGAAAGTAAAGAAAACTCTTTCATTTTTTTAAGGAATTCAACGTATCTTTTATTTGGGGGAGAGGTTTTTCCCATACACCCAGGAACTTGTTAAAAATATTCCAATAACACAGTAAGAAAACATTTTTAAGTAAAAATGTGTGGGGCAAGAAAAAAGGACTTAAGAAAAATTAGATTGATTATAATGATTTAATATACATAAAACAGAAGAAGAAAACCAAAGGAATGAAACAATAAAATACAATAAACTATAATATAAATAAACTTTGCTGGAATAAAAGACAATGTGAAGTTCATACTATAAAGCTCATTAAGTATGTAGGAAAATCAAATGAGAACCACTGTATCAACGTGTGTTCTGGCTGGCTACACACCAGAGTATATACCTGTAATCCCAGAGGATTGAAAGTTCTAGGCTAGTCCAAGCAATTTAGTAAGACCCTGTCTCAAAAATAAAAATCAATAGGTCTGGGAATGTAGTTCAGTAGTAGAGCATTGTGTAGTATGTGCTTAGACACTGAGTTTACTCCCCATTAGTGGGGGTCGGGGAAGTTCCAGTGAAATTATTGAAGTTTAAGGCAAAAAATAATTCTTTGGTTGTTTATGCAAAAGACCAGGTTTCTTGCAAAGGAAAGGAAACAAAGTTGTCATGAGAGTTATTAACAGTAGTGGTTTATACCAAAAGATAGTGGAACACTTGAAATACAAATTTAAGAAATTCAATGAAAGAATATAACAAGGATTTTAAATCTAGCCAAGCTGAATTTTAGGTATAAAGATCGTATGAAAACTGTTAGCAATAGGTAAAGTACTTGAGGAACATTGTTCATGGGAACCTTTCATAAATTTTCTAGAGAATGAACTTTAGAAAGCCAAATGAATGAAGTAATGTTAGCATAAGAGCTATTAGTGACACATTAAATATATATTATAGTTGTATAGTATACACTATATAATTAAAGGAGACATTGTACTATGTAAGGGAACTCTGACAATGTAGATAGAATATCACTATAAAAATATGGGACATAGTGGGGAAAGCATATAAGTAGTGGTATAAGTTTACTTATTGCCTTTTGAAAATTTTAACTGTCTTTATTGTCGTGTAATTTAACTAGTTACCTGTTAAGTTTTAGCAGGGAGTATGAATTGAGATGCTGAAGTTTACTAGAGGAGATGTTAATGTTTAGAGAGAAAAAAAGAAAATAGTCCCAAAACAAGACTAAAAGTATTATATAAATGTGTTAATATAAAAGTTAGCAGAAAATATAAACTTTTCTTTCTTTTTTTTATTGGTTGTTCACAACATTACAAAGCTCTTGACATATCATATTTCATACATTAGATTGAAGTGGGTTATGAACTCCCAATTTTACCCCAAATGCAGATTGCAGAATCACGTCGGTTACACATCCACAATTTTACATAATGCCCTATTAGTAATTGTTGTATTCTGCTACCTTTCCTATCCCCTACTATCCCCTCTCCCCTTCCCTCACATCTTCTCTCTCTACCCCATCTACTGTAATTCATTTCTCTCCTTGTTTATTTTCCCATTCCCCTCACAACCTCTTATATGTAATTTTGTATAGCAATGAGGGTCTCCCTTCATTTCCATGCAATTTCCCTTTTCTCTCCCTTTCCCTCCCATCTCATGTCACTGTTTCATGTTAATCTTTTCTTCCTGCTCTTCCTCCCTGCTCTGTTCATAGTTGTTTTCATTATATCAAAGAAGACATTTGGTATTTGTTTTTTAGGGATTGGCTAGCTTCACTAAGCATAATCTGCTCTAGTGCCATCCATTTCCCTGCAAATTCCATGATTTTGTCATTTTTAAGTGCTGTGTAATATTTCATGGTGTATAAATGCCACATTTTTTTTTATCCATTCATCTATTGAAGGGCATCTGGGTTGGTTCCACAGTCTAGCTATTGTGAATTGTGCTGCTATGAACATCGATGTGGCAGTATCCCTGTAGCATGCTCTTTTAAGGTCTTCAGGGAATAGTCCGAGAAGGGCAATAACAGGGTCAAATGGTGGTTCCATTCCCAGCTTTCCCAGGAATCTCCATACTGCTTTCCAAATTGGCCGCACCAATTTGCAGTCCCACCAGCAATGTACAAGTGTACCCTTTTCTCCACATCCTCGCCAGCACTTGTTGTTTGACTTCATAGTGGCTGCCAATCTTACTGGTGTGAGATGATATCTTAGGGTGGTTTTGATTTGCATTTCTCTGACTGCTAGAGATGGTGAGCATTTTTTCATGTACTTGTTGATTGATTGTATATCCTCCTCTGAGAAGTTTCTGTTCAGGTCCTTGGCCCATTTGTTGATTGGGTTATTATCTTATTGTCTAATTTTTTTGAGTTCTTTGTATACTCTGGATATTAGGGCTCTATCTGAAGTGTGAGGAGTAAAAATTTGTTCCCATGATGTAGGCTCCCTATTTACCTCTCTTATTGTTTCTCTTGCTGAGAAAAAACTTTTTAGTTTGAGTAAGTCCCATTTGTTGATTCTTGTTATTAACTCTTGTGCTATGGGTGTCCTATTAAGGAATTTGGAGCCCGACCCCACAATATGTAGATCGGAGCCAACTTTTTCTTCTATCAGAAGCAGAGTCTCTGATTTGATATCTAGCTCCTTGATCCATTTTGAGTTAACTTTTGTGCATGGCGAGAGAAAGGGATTCAGTTTCATTTTGTTGCATATGGATTTCCAGTTTTCCCAACACCATTTGTTGAAGATGCTACCCTTCCTCCATTGCATGCTTTTATCCCCTTTATCAAATATAAGATAGTTGTAACTTTGTGGATTAGTCTCTGTGTCCTCTATTCTATACCATTGGTCCACCCGCCTGTTTTGGTACCAGTACCATGCTGTTTTTGTCACTATTGCTCTGTAATATAGTTTGAAATCTGGTATCGCTATACCGCCTGATTCACACTTCCTGCTTAGAATTGCTTTTGCTATTCTGGGTCTTTTATTTTTCCATATGAATTTCATGATTGCTTTATCTATTTCTACAAGAAATGCCGTTGGGATTTTGATTGGCATTGCATTAAACCTATAGAGAACTTTTGGTAATATTGCCATTTTGATAATGTTAGTTCTGCCTATCCATGAACATGGTGTATTTTTCCATCTTCTAAGATCTTCTTCTACTTCTCTCTTTAGGGTTCTGTAGTTTTCATTGTATAAATCTTTCACCTCTTTTGTTAGGTTGATTCCCAAGTATTTTATTTATTTTTTTTTTTGAGGATATTGTAAATGGAGTGTTTTTCCTCATTTCCGTTTCAGAAGTTTTGTCGCTGATATACAGAAATGCCTTTGATTTATGCGTGTTGATTTTATATCCTGCCACTTTGCTGAATTATTTATTAGTTCTAGTAGTTTCTTTGTAGACCCTTTTGGGTCTTCTAGGTATAGAATCATGTCGTCCGCAAATAGTGATAATTTAAGTTCTTCTTTTCCTATTTTTATGTCTTTAATCTTTCGTCTGTCTAATTGCTCTGGCCAGTGTTTCGAGAACTATGTTGAACAGACGTGGTGAGAGAGGGCATCCCTGTCTTGTTCCAGATTTTAGAGGGAATTCCTTCAATTTTTCTCCGTTCAGAATGATGCTAGCCTGAGGCTTAGCATAGATTGCTTTTACAACGTTGAGGTATGTTCCTGTTATCCCTAGTTTTTCTAGAGTTTTGAACATAAAGGGATGCTGTACTTTGTCGAATGCTTTTTCTATGTCTATCGAGATGATCATATGGTTCTTATTTTTAAGTCTATTGATGTGGTGAATAACATTTATTGATTTCCGTATATTGAACCATCCTTGCATCCCAGGGATGAATCCTACTTGATCATGGTGCACAATTTTTTTGATGTGTTTTTGAATCCGATTCGCCAGAATTTTATTGAGGATTTTTGCATCTAGGTTCATTAGAGATATTGGGCTGTAGTTTTCTTTCTTTGAGGTGTCTTTGTCTGGTTTCGGAATCAGGGTGATGTTGGCTTCATAGAATGAATTTGGAAGAGCTCCCTCTTTTTCTATTTCCTGAAATAACTTGAAAAGTATTGGTATTAATTCTTCTTTAAAGGTTTTCTAAAATTCCACTGTATATCCATCCGGTCCTGGGCTTTTCTTGGTTGGTAGTCTTTTGATTGCTTCTTCAATTTCATCCATTGATATTGGTCTGTTCAAATTGTGTGTATCCTCCTGACTCAGTCTGGGCAAATCATATGACTTAAGAAATTTATTGATGTCTTCACTATCTTCTATTTTATTGGAATATAGGTTTTCAAAATAATTTCTAAATGTCTTCTGTATTTCTGTAGCATCTGTTGTGATATTGCCTTTTTCATCCCGTATGTTAGTAATTTGAGTTCTCTCTCTTCTTCTCTTCGTTAGCATGGCTAAAGGTCTGTCGATC
Source organism: Urocitellus parryii (assembly GCF_045843805.1). Taxonomy (NCBI): domain Eukaryota; kingdom Metazoa; phylum Chordata; class Mammalia; order Rodentia; family Sciuridae; genus Urocitellus; species Urocitellus parryii. Next base: position 170,239,070 of record NC_135533.1, on the reverse strand, counting down.
TTATTTATTTTTTCGAAGAACCAACTTTTAGTTTTGTTAATTTTTTCAGTAGTTTTCTTTTGTTTCAATTTCATTGATTTCCGCTCTGATTTTAATTATTTCTTGCCTTCTGCTACATTTGCTGTTGTTTTGCTCTTCCTTTTCTAGGGCTTTGAGATGAAGTGTGAGCTCATTTATTTGTTGGTTTTTTCTTTTTTTGAGGAATGACCTCCAGGCGATGAATTTCCCTCTTAAAACTGCTTTCATTGTGTCCCATAGATTCCGATATGTTGTGTCTGTATTTTCATTTATCTCTAAGAATTTTTTGATTTCCTCCTTTATGTCTTCTGTAACCCATTGATCATTCAGTAACATATTGTTCATTTTCCATGTGATATAGGATTTTTCCTTCCTTCTTTTATCATTGATTTCCAGTTTCATTCCAGTATGATCAGATAAAATGCATGGTATTATCTCCACCCCTTTATATTTACTGAGGGTTGCCCTATGGCATAATATATGGTCTATTTTTGAGAAGGATCCATGTGCTGCTGAGAAAAAAGTATATCCATTTGATGATGGTTGATATATTTTATATATATCAGTTAAGTCCAGGTTATTGATTGTGGTATTGAGTTCTGTAGTTTCTTTATTCACCTTTTGTTTGGAGGATCTGTCCAACGGTGAGAGAGGTGTGTTGAAGTCACCCATAATTATTGTGTTGTGGTCTATTTGATTCTTGAACTTGATGAGAATTTGTTTTATGAATGTCGCAGCACCATTATTTGGTGCATAAATATTGATAATTGTTATGTCTTGTTGGTGAATGGTTCCTTTTAACAGTATATAATGTCCTTCCTTATCCCTTTTGATTAACTTAGTCTTGAAGTCGATTTTATTCGATATGAGGATGGACACCCCTGCTTGCTTACGAGGACCGTGTGCGTGGTATATTTTTTCCCATCCTTTCACCTTTAGCCTGTGTATGTCTTTTCCAATCAGATGTGTCTCCTGGAGGCAGCATATTGTTGGATTTGTTTTTTTTAATCCATGATACCAGCCTATGTCGCTTTATTGGAGAGTTTAAGCCATTAACATTTAGAGTTACTATTGATATATGGTTTGTACTTCCAGCCATGTTTGATTATTTATCCTTTTTTTAAAAAAAAATTTAGTTTGTTTCTCCATGATTATCTTTCCCCTCGCCCTCTGTCTTTACCGAGGCACTTCCCTCTGATGGTTTTGGTTATTGTTTTTCATTTCTTCCTCGTGTAGTGTTTTGCTCAAAATGTTTTGCAGTGCTGGTTTTCTGGCTGCAAATTCTTTTAACTTTTGTTTATCATGAAATATTCTTATTTCGTTGTCATACCTGAAGCTTAATTTTGCTGGATACAGAATTCTTGGTTGGCATCCATTGTCTTTCAGTGTTTGAAATACATTGTTCCATGACCTTCTTGCTTTCAGCGTCTGTGATGAAAAATCCGTTGTTAACCTTATTGGTTTACCCCTGAATGTAATCTTTCTCTTTTCTCTTGTAGCTTTTAATATTTTCTCTTTGTTCTGTATATTGGATATCTTCATAACAATGTGTCTTGGCTTTGGTCTACTGTGATTTTGTGTGCTCGGTGTCCTGTATGCATCTTCAATTTGTATATCTGTTTCCTTTTTTATTTCTGGAAAGTTTTCTGTAATTATTTCATTCAGCAGGTTACTCATTCCCTTGGTTTGAATCTCTGTACCTTCTTCTATCCCGATGACCCGTAAATTTGGTTTTTTTATGTTATCCCATAACTCTTGGATGTTTTTCTCGTGATTTTTTACCAGCCTTTCTGAGTTGGCTAGACTCTTTTCAAGATGACATATTTTGTCTTCATTATCTGACGTTCTGGCTTCTACTTGATCCACTCTGTTAGTGATACTCTCAATTGAGTTTTTAATTTGGTTTATCATTTCCTTCATTTCTAGAAGTATTGTTTGATTATTTTTAATAATCTCTATCTCCTGATAAAGATGCTTAACTTCTTCTTTTATCTGTTTATGTAATTCATTCTCAATGTGTTCTTTCGCTGCTTGAATTTGCTGTCTCGTATCCCCTTTAAGGTTCCATTCCATCTGTCTAAGGTGTTCCTTGAGTTCTTTATATGACCATTTTTCTGATGACTCTAGGTCCTCCTGAATATTTAGGCTGTCCTGCATTGTTTGTCCTACTTTTCTTCCTTGCTTTTTCAAGCTGCTCATGTTACTTCTTATTCTGTTTGACTGCTGAGTTACTGTTTACTCCTATAAATTTATTTGATGCTTGGGAGGAAAGGTATTAGAAGGGAAGGGAAGAAGTCACTAAAGAGAATGAGGGTAAGCAGGTAGAATTCAAGGAAGGGGGAATAAGAAAATTGAAAAGAAATGAAAAGACAAAAGAAGAAAAAAATAGGAAATAAAAAAAGAAAAAAAAATTAAAAAATAATAAAAAAAATTAAAATTAAAATTAAAAGAAAAAAAATTGAAAAAACAACAGGAAAGAAAAATGAATGAAAGAAAAAACTCAAATCAAAAAAAAAGAGAAAAAAAACCCTAATAAATGCAGTCTTAGAGTTTGATTAACTTCTCTTCCAGTAGGTGGCGCTGTGCCCACCAGGCCAAGTTTCTCTTGTCAATACGCGGGAACCAATCACTGTGCAGCAGCTCCTCCTCCCAGACTGGGCGAGTCTCCAATCCTGAGTGCCTAGGGCCTCCTCTTGTGTCTAGTCACTTCCCCACTTTTCCTCTAGCCAGGCCCCTCTCACTGGTGCCGCTCACCACAATACTGGCTACACGCCAGGTCTGCTGCTCCCGGGAGCCCTGTTTTTATGAATGCCTGGGCACACTCTCCCTGTCTGCCATTCCCTCAGACCCTAAGTTTGTAGAGCTTGGGGCTGAGAATCCTCAGCGAATTTTACTTGCCCTCCGGTAGCCACACCCCCGGTAGCTGGTGCAAGAGACCTCAGGTGTCAGCACTGGTGGGAGCGGTAGCTGGGAGTTCCGTGGGTCCCGCGCCACGTCTGATTCTCTCGGTCTGGCTATCACGCTCACGGGAGAGCTGGGAGGGGCCCTTATGGGAGAGCTGGGAGGGGCCCTTAAGGTTTCCCCGATGTGTGGAGAGGGAAGGCTAGGGGATTACACACCTGTAGCCGCAGGTTTCAATGAAGTTATCGCCTCTGCCGCAGTCTGGTGACGTCAGTTCTCTGCCATGGTGGTATCTCTTGCAAATGGCGACAGTTTGTTTCCCTTTGCCGGGTGACCAATGCAACGGGTGGGTCCTTACTGTCTCTCCCAAGCCCCGTTTCAAACCTGTGGCCACTACCTATGAAGGCTCGGTAGGCATTTACCTCAGGAGGATCAGAAGGGCTGACCAGTTGTTTCAGCCGCATGGATTAGTGCTGAGTCACAGCTGTTTGTCTTCGGGAAGCAGGCGAACGGGAGCTTGAATTCAGCCGATCCGGGCTCCTAAACTTTTCTTTTTTCTTTTTTTGGTACTAACATTTACCACTGAGCTACATCCCCAGTCCTTTTTATTTGTTATTTTGAGATGAGATCTCACTAATTTGCTGAGACTAGCCTTGAAATTAGGAAACTCTTGCCTCAGTCTCCTGAGTTGCTAGGATCATAGGTGTGCACCATCGTGCTTGCTGAAAATACAAGCTGTTTTATATACCAAGATAGATTTAAAAAGACAAAGAATATGTGCAAATGGATCACATGGTGAAATATTACACTTGCAAATAATGTACATAACATTTAACAATGACAGAATTGAGACCATCCATACTGATAGTATGGCACAGTGGTGCAGGTCTATAATCCCAGCTCTTCTGGAGGCTGAGGCAGGAGGATCACAAGTTTGAGGCCAGGCTTGGGAACATAGCAAGACCCTGTCTCAAAATTAAAAAAGGGGTAGTGTTATAGCTCAGTGATAGAGCACCCCTGGGTTTAATCCCTACTGCTATTTTTTAAAAACAATGTTTACTCTTACTCTTTTTTAAATTCTAATTTGTTATACATGATAGCAGAATGCAATTCATTTTATATTACACATATAGAGCATAATTTTCAAGACACTAATTGTACACAGAATATTTTCACACCACTCGTGTCTTATACATGTACTTAGGATAATGATGTCTAACTCATTTCACCATCATTCCCATCCCCTTGCCCACTCCCTTCTCCTTCTTTCCCTTTGCCCCATCTAAAGTTCCTCCTTTCCTCCCATGTCCCCACCCACCCTGTCCAATCACCATTATGAGTCTAGAACCCCATATCGAAGAAAACATTCGGCCTTTGGTTTTTTGGGATTAGCTTGCTTCACTTAGCATTATATTCTCCAGCTTCATCCATTTGCCTGCAAATGCTATGATTTTATTCTCTTTTAATGCTGAATAATGTTCCATTGCGTATATATACACCAAAGTTTCCCTATCCATTCATCTACTGAAGGGCATCTAGATTGGCTCCACAGTTTAACTATTGTGAATTGTGCTGCTATAAACATTGATATGGCTGTGTCCCAGTAGTATGCTGTTTTTAAGTCCTTTGGGTATAAACCGAGGAATGGGATGATTGTTGGGTCAAATGGTGGTTCCATTCCAAGTTTTCCAAGGAATCTACTCTTACTCTTCTATTAAAAGTTGAAAAAAAAATTAACGTTGGCTACAGTGATTTCAAATATATATCATATATACTTTAATTTATGACTTCATAGTAAAATTTTTAAACAAGACCCTAACTGATAGCCTTTGGAGGATGCCAAGGAAACTATTTATTTTAAGGGCTGATAAATATCAGGAAAGAATAAAGAGTATCGAGCACTACCCTGCCTTCTTTTTGTGAACTATCCTTCAGGGTAAATAAATATTTGAAGAAGAAACTTTTGAAGTATTTTGGTTAATAAATGATGAAGGAATTATAGAATTAGAATATTATCATTTTTTAGCCCCCTAGTGAATCAGTATTAACTATAAAATCTGCTAATGACACAAAAGGACAACCAGACCTTAGCTGCCTTTTGATGGCACCTATAACTCCACTCATGAAGCATTCTTTCCATTCCTTCCCCTCCAAAAAAAAAAGGTCAGATCTGCTAAGTCACCAAGACTGGTCTTGAACTTGCCATCCTCTCTCAGCCTTCTGTGTAACTGGGATTACAGGTGCCACCACACCCATCACTGAGTTGTTTTGTTTACAACACCTATTCTCTTTGTTTTTTACACAGTTCTTATTAAATTAATCACAAAGAAGTTCTATCTATGAGGACTTTTTTTTTTTTTTTGGTCTTTTCAAGCTCCTGAATAAACAGTGCATTGAAGTCTTAGATTTTAAAATGAAAAACACACCTCAAAGCCATTACCATGTGTTTAGTTCCTTTGTGTTCTTTGGCTGACACATGAGTAACAGTATTTTTTTTTTTTTTATCTAGGCATCAGAGATAAAGTGTCCGATTGGGATACATTTCTGCAGCAGACCTTGATAGGAGCTTGTAGTCCTCCTGTTCCGCTGCTAGAGGGCGTAAGTATTACTACATGCCAAACCAGCATGGAAAAAACGTTTGCAAAGAAATAAATTGGTTGCTAATATGCTGCTCTGAAGGAGAAAATCATTATTACTAAAGACATAGGCGTAAGTATTGAAAAATTTAAACATCCTAAGAAACTGAAAACTGGTGGCTGTCTTAGTGCCCTAAAATATTGATTCTGGATTCGTTGCTAAGACATACAAAACCAGTTTTCTAGATTCTTATACACAGTTGGAAAATGAGGTCTTTTAAACTCTTAACTATGGAACTGAACAGGTGTTGATTCTGCTTCAGAGGGTACATTTGTAACTCTTACACCAGATAACTTGAGACCCTTTTTCTTTTTTCTCAGAATACATTGGACCTTTCTTACTCCTACCTGCTTTCAGCAGTCCTTTTAAGTTAGTGTAGCTTTTAAGGGCTGGGGTTATGGCTCGTAGAGTGCTTGCCTAATATGTTTGAGGTACCGGGTTTGATCCTTAGCACCCACATAAAAAATAAAATAAAGATATTGGGTTCACATACAACTAAAAAATAAATATTTTTTAAAAAGTTAGTGTATCTTTTGAACTTGTTAGTGAATATAGATTTCTTGATTACATAATTAATTTATTGTTTATTAAATTTCTAAATCATATGTTGTCACTTTCTAGTATACCTGTAGCATTCTGTATGGCACATGTGAACTGTGATGTATAAAGATTTTTTTGTTTCTTTATCTTCTTGTCAATACATGTTATCTTTTGGTTATAGCTATTCTAGTGAGTATGGTATCTCATTTTTATTTGCCTTTCCCTAAGGGGCTAATGAGGTCAAGCATATTGGCCACTCATGTTTCATTATTGGAGCAGTGTCTTTGCCCATTTTATAACTGGGTTATATTTTTATTATTGAATTATAAGAGTTTCTTATACATTCTAGATATAAATACAGATCAGAGTTTTAAATTTTTTAATTTGTTTTAATTAGTTATACATGACAGTAGAATGCACTTATGAGATATAATTTCTCATTTTTCTGAGTGTACATGTTGTAGAATCACATTGGTCATGCAGTCACATATGTACATAAAGTAATAATGTCTGTTCTGTTCTACTATCCTTCCTATCCCCACATGTCCTCCCCTCCCCTCCCCTCCCCTCCCTTCCCTTCCCTTCCGTCTACCTAATCTAAATTAACTCTATTCTTCTCTAGTTCCCCACCCCTTAATGTGAATTAGCATCCACATATTAGAGAAAACATTCGAACTTTGGTTTTTTGGGATTGGTTTATTTTGCTTAGCATGATAAGTCTCCAACTCTATCCATTTGCTGGCTAATGCCATAATTTCATTCTTCTTTAAAGCTGATTATTATTCCATTGGGAAAAAAAATATATATATATACCACGTTTTATCCATTCATCTATTGAAGAACATCTAGGTTGATTCCATCGTTTAGCTATTGTGAATTGAGCTGCTATGAACACTGACATGGCTGCATTACTGTCATATGCAGATTTTATTAAGTCCTTTGAGTATAAATCAAGGAATGGGATAGCTAGGTCAAATGGTGGTTCCATCCCCAGTTTTCTGAGGAATCTCCATACTGCTTTCCATAGTGGTTGTACCAATTTGCAGTTCCACCAGCAATGTATGAGTGTACCTTTTTCCCTACATCCCTCATCAACATTTATTGTTGCCTGTATTCTTGATGATTGCCATTCTGACTGGAGTGAGATGAAATCTTAGAGTAGTTCTAGCCAGAGCAATTAAACAAAAGAAAGAAATTAAAGGGATACAATTAGATAAAGTAGAACTCGAACTATCACTATTTGCTGAAGAAATCTTAATTGTCAAAGATGTTGAACACTTTTTAATATATTTGTTGATTGATTATATTTCTTCTTCTGTGAAGTGTCTGTTCAGTTCCTTAGCCCATTTATTGATTGAGAGTTATTTGTTTTTTTTTGGTGTTAATTTTTTGAGTTCTTTATATATCCTAGAGATTAATACTTTATTGGAGGTGCATGTGGTAAAGATTTTCTCCCTATCTGTAGACTCTTTTCTCACATTACTGATTGTTTCCTTTGCTGAGAAGAAGCTTTTTAATTTGAATCCATCCCATTTATTGATCCTTGATTTTACTTCTTGTGCTTTAGGAGTCTTGTTAGGGAAGTCAGATCCTAGGCCAACATGGTAAAGATTTGGGCCTACTTTTTCTTCTACTAGGTGCAGGGTCTCTGTTCTAGTGCCTAAATCTTTGATCCACGTTGAGTTGATTTTTGTGCAGGGAGAGATAGAAGTTCAATTTCATTTTACTACATATCAATTTCCAGTTTTGCCAGCACCATTTGTTGAAGAGGCTATGTTTTCTCCGGTGAATGCTTTTTTGGCACCTTTGTCTAATATGCGATAACTGTATTTATGTGGGTTTGTCGCTGTGTCCTCTATTCTGTTCCATTGGTCTACAAGTCTATTTTGGTGCCAATTCCATGCCATTTTGTTACTATAGCTCTGTAGTATAGTTTTTTTTAAAAATTTTTTAAAAAATCGAACCCAGGGCCTTGCACATGCTGGACAAGTGGTCTACTGCTGAGCCACAACCTTAGCCCCTGTAATATGGTTCGAGATCTGGTATTGTGATTCCTCCTGCTTCACTTTTCTTGTTAAGGATTACTTTGGCTATTCTCGGACTCTTATTTTTCCAAATAAATTTCATGATTCTCTTTTCTATTTCTATGAAGAATGTCATTAGGATTTTAATAGGAATTGCATTAAGTTTGTATAACAATTTTTGGTAATATGGCCATTTTGACAATATTAATTCTGCCTATCCAGATTACATGGGAGATCTTTCCATCTTCTGAGGTTTTCTTTAATTTCTTTCTTTAGTGTTCTGGAGTTTTCATTGTAGAGGTCTTTCACCTCTTTTGTTAGATTGATTTCCAGGGATTTGATTTCATTTGAGGCTATCGTGAATGGGGTAGTTTCTCTAATTTCTCTTTCAGTGGATTCACAGATGTAGAAGAATGCATTTGATTTATGAATGTTGATTTTATATCCTGCTACTTTACTGAATTCACTTATTAGTTCTAGACATTTTCTGGTAGAATTTTTTGGATCTTCTAGATATAGAGGCATGTCATCAGGAAATAATGATAGTTTGAGTTCAATCAAATAGGTAATTTGTATTTCTTTAAGTAATTTCTTCTGTCTAATTGCTCTGGCTAGAGTTTCAAAGATGATGTTGAATAGAAGTAGTGAAAGAGGAATTGTCCTTGTCTTGTTCCAGTTTTTATAGGGAATGCTTTCAATTTTTCTCCATTTAGAATGATGCTGGCCTTGGGTTTAGCATAGGTAGCTTTTATAATGTTGAGCTATGTTCCTACTGTCTCTAGTTTTTCTAGTGTTTTGAACATGAAGGTGTACTGTATTTTGTCAAATGCTTTTTTCTACATCTGTGGAGATGATCATATGATTCTTGTTTTTAAGTCTATTAAATTACACTTATTGATTTCCATATGTTGAACCAACCCTGCATCCTGGGATGAACCCCACTTGATCTTTATAATATATTTTTGTATGCAGTTTGGCTGAATTTTATTATGAATTTTTACATCTGTATTCATCAGGGATATTGGTCTGAAGTTTTCTTTCCTTGGTATGTCTATGTCTGGTTTTGGTATCAGGGTGATATTACCCTCAAAGAATGAGTTTGAAAGGATTCTCTCCTTTTCTATTTCATGGAATACTTTGAAGAGTATTGGTATTAATTCTTCGAAAGTTTTACAGAGCTCGGCTGAGAATCTGTCTGGTCCTGAGCTTTTCTTGGTTGGTAGGCTTTTTTTTTTTTAATGATGCGTGGTCAGTTTATTCTTTTTTTTTTTTTTTTTAAAGAGAGAGAGAGAGAATTTTTTTTTAATATTTATTTTTTGCTTTTCGGTGGACACAACATCTTTGTTTGTATGTGGTGCTGAGGATCGAACCCGGGCCGCACACATGCCAGGTGAGCCCGCTACCGCTTGAGCCACATCCCCAGCCCAGTTTATTCTTTATTATTAAATAAAGCAAAAGAAAGGAACAAAGTCACCTCCCTGTTATCACCAGAGTAGAAATCAGTCTTAACATGCATTCCTGTATTTCAATATAAGCAACCAGAGGTCTAGCAAGACGTCTTCTAACCCTTCCGGCCAGCGCAGGTTTTCATTGGAGTTTAAGAAAGGTAATCCCGTTTTCCTTACAAATTTCCAAAGTACCCCAACCTCAGGAACAGGAAGCCCTATCCCAAACATGATGTTCTGCACAAAAAATCCTGGCAGGCAGTGCCTTTGAGGCCCAAGCTTTCCCAGGTGTTCCCTAGGCCCTTGCCACAAGTGCTGCTGTCCACACACCATCTGATGGCGGTTCCTGGTCTAAGTGTCACCCTGGGGGTGATGTCAACACATTGTCACCCCACTGGCCACCAAGGCACCATCTAAAGGACTGCTTCTTTTCTTGCCTCCTATAGCTACAGTTGGTGGGGTCACACTCTGGTAGGGACTGGTACCCTTATCTCTCCTGGAGGTGAAGGATGCCCAGCTTGGGGTGTCCATCCAAGCTGTGCAGTGCAGATGTGTTCACCTGCATTCTGAACCAATCTGCTGAACCAATCAGAAGGCTGACAGGCCTTCTGCCAACACTATCCCAGGGTCCGATTCATTTCAGGGAGACAGATGGAGAGGAGCAAGCACTTCCAGAGCTCAGCAGATGAGGGTTATTAAAGGTCAGCAGGTTCGCAGGTGACAGCCAGCCCTCAGGTCGCGCTGAAGGGCTCATAAGGGTTAAGATGCATCTCTAGATAGTTAAGGTAGCATAACTCTACACAAAAAAGTTTTGTCCTTGCCCGCACTGGAGGACACCCGGTCCTGTTGGTAGGCTTTTGATGGCGTTTTTTATTTCATTACTTGTAATAGAGATATTTAAATTGTGTGTGACCTCCTCCTTCAGTTTTAGTAGGTCTCTAGAAATTTGTTGATGTCTTCTATGTTTTCTATTTTATTGGAGTATAAATTTTCAAAATAGTTTCTAATTATCTTCTCTGCTTCAGACATGTCCGTTGTGATATTTCCTTCTTCATTTTGTAATTTAGTCATTTGAGTTTTCTCTTTTTCTCTTTGTCAGCATGGCCAGAGGTTATCTATTTTATTTATTTTTTTCAAAGAATCAACTTTTTTCTAAAGCCGTGAGCCCCTAAATAAACCTTTCTTCCTCTAAAAAAAAAAAAAAAAAAAAGAATCAACTTTTTGTTTTGTGAATTTTTTAATTGTTTCTTTTGTTTCGATTTTATTGACTTTAGCTCTGATTTTAATTATTTCCTGTCTTCTGCTTTTGGTGTTGATTTATTCTTCTTTTTCTAGGGCTTTGAGATGTAGTTTTAGGTCATTTATTTGTTGACTGTTTATTCTTTTAATGAATGTACTCAGTGCAATAAACTTTTCTCTTAGTACTGCCTTCATACTATACCAGAGATTTTGATATGTTGTATCAGTGTTCTCATTTACCTCTAAGAATTTTTTTAATTTCATGCTTGATTTCTTCTACTATCCATTCATCATTCAATAGTGTATTATTTAGTTTCCATTCGTTCTTTTAATTTAATTTCTAATTTCATTCCATTGTGATCTGATAGAATGCAGGGTTTTGTCTCCGGTTTTTTTGTATTTACTAAGAGTTGCTTTGTGGCATAAGATATGGTCTATTTTAGAGAAAGAGCCATGTGCTGCCGAGAAGAAAATATATTCACTTGTTGATAGATGAAATATTCTATATATGTCTGTTAAGTATAAATTATTCATTGCATTATTTAGTTCTGTAGTTTATTTAGTTTTGTTTGGAAGATCTGTCCAGTAGTGAGAGAGGTTTGTTAAAGTCACCCAGTATTATTGTGTTGTGGTCTATTTGATTCTTGCAATTGGGAAGGATTTGTTTGATGTATATAGATGTTGCATTGTTTGGGACATAAATATTTATAATTGTCATGTCCTGCTGACATATACTTCCCTTAAGAAGTATGATATATCCTTTTTTGTCTCTTCTGATTAATTTTGGTTTGAAGTCTAGTTTATCTGAGATGAGGATGGAAGCCCCTGCTTGTTGATGCAGTCCATATGAGTGATATGTTTTTTTCCATTCCTTTTACCTTCAGCCTGTGAATGTCTTTGCCCATGAGGTGAGTCTCTTGAAGACAGCATAATGTTGGGTCTTGCTTTTTAATCTAATCTGCCAGTCTATGTCTTTTGATTGATGAATTTAGGCTGTTAACATTCAAGGTTATTATTGAAATATAATTTGTATTCCCTATCATTTTGACTTGTTTATGGTTTTTAATTTGATTTAGTTCTCCTTTGGTTGAATATTTTTTTAGTGTAAATCTTCCCTTTCCTGGTTTTTACTTCATCCTCATGGAATATTTTGTTGAGAATCTTCTGTAGTGTAGGCTTTCTACTTGTGAATTCTTTTAATTTTTGTTTATCATGGAAGGTTTTAATTTCATCTTCAAATCTGAAACTTAATTTTGCTGGATATAAAATTCTTGGTTGGCATCCATTTTCTTTCAGAGCTTGAAATATATTATTCCAGGACCTCCTAACTTTGAGAGTCTGCATTGAGATATCCGTTGAGATTTGAATTGGTTTCCCCCTATATGTAATTTGATTTTTTTTTCTCTCATGGCCTTTAAGATTTTCTCTTTATTTTCTTATTATTCATTCTCATTATAATGTGTATTGGTGTGGGTCTGCTGTAATTTTGTACATTTGGGGCCCTGTATGCCGCTTGTGTTTGATTTTCCATTCTATTCTTTAGGTTTGGGAAATTTTCTGCTATTATATCATTGAAAAAAATTGTGTTGTCAAGAAGACAGTATTATATTTTCTTATACATGTTTTATAGTTATAGTTTTAGCTCTTAAATCTAATTCTGTGATCTATTCACATGCCCTTTTAAATCTTGTCTGATAAACACTATTTCAAGCTATTCTTTTTTTTTTTTAAACAACAGTGTACCATTATTACCATTTTTAACATTTATTTTATTCTTTTTTTTTTAAGAGAGAGTGAGAGAGAGAAAGAGAGGGAGGGAGAGAGAATTTTTAATATTTATTTTTTAGTTTATGGCGGACACAACATCTTTGTTTGTATGTGGTGCTGAGGATCGAACCCGGGCCGCATGCATGCCAGGCGAGCGCGCTACTGCTTGAGCCACATCCCCAGCCCTCAAGCTATTCTTTATTTTTTGTGCTCTGACTCATTTCATCATGCTTAGTAGTCAGGGTCTGATATATACCAAATACTCAGTAAAATTTGAATGAATGAATGAAATCAGGAACAAATGAATTGATAAAATATTCTGCTCTTCTCTTTCTTTCTTTTTTTTTTTTTTTTTTTTTTGTGGGGGGATGTACCAGGGATTGAACTCAGGGGCACTTGACCACTGAACCACATTCCCAGCCCTATTTTGTATTTTATTTAGAGACAGGGTCTCACTGAGTTGCTAAGTGCCTTGCCATTGCTGAGGCTGGCTTTGAACTCCTGATCCTCCTGCTTCAGCCTCCTGACCTGCTGGGACTACAAGCATGTGCCACCATGCCCAGTTAAAATATTCTGCTCTTTATTGATCACGGTTCTTCTGTATGGAAATATTTAACTATGAATGTGTTCCCTAATGCATTCATAAGTTCTTTTCTATACCTGGATATGGCAGTTTCACTGAGCAGTTCTTACTCAGAAAAAGGCGTTAGGTTGAGTATTAAGAGATGATTAGGTGATGACTTTGGAATGAGTATTTTTGCAGTGCTAAGGGTTGAACCTAGGTCCTCATGTATGCTAAGCATATGCTCTCCCACATTCCCAGTTCCTTCTCTTCTTTCTTCCTTTCTTCCTTCCTTTTTCCTTTTAAAAAAATTTTTTTTGGTACTGGGGATTGAACCCAGATCTTGAGCATATTAGGCAAATGCTCTACCACTGAGCTACATCCCCAGCACTTCCTTTTTTATTCTTTATTATTGTTTTTAATATATATCTAGATAGAATTGAATTTTCACTTTCCTTCGTGTAGTCAAAAGTTCTTACTGTGTTCATTAAAACATTCTGAAAGGAGTAAAAATCAGAAACAAGCAAAATGCCATCAGAAGGAAAGTGGATAAACTATTGCCCACTATAATAAGAAATATCATAAAACAGTTTAAAAGATGAGGAAGACTTACATTTGATATAATAAAAAGATATTTTGATGTGTTACGTGAAGAACAAATTAAAAAACAGTATAAGGTGTTCCCATTTTGAAAAAAATAGGAGAGAAAGAGGTAGATAATGAATTCTATGAAGACAAAGAGTATATGACAAATACTTACCCTGGTTCTTTCTTAGAAGTGAAATTATAGGAGACTTTGACCTGTTGGATTTTTTTTCTTTAATGATAATCAGTTTTGCATTTATAATTAGACAATAATTACATTTAAAAAATTCTTAGTAAATGAGCTAAATAATATTCTAGAGAAATTTGTTAGAATAATTTTATTGTAGGTATTCTTTAAAAGATTTCCATATCATCTAAAAGTAATACTATAAGAGGCTTGCATGATAGCAGACAATTTGATGTAACTGGCTTTTGAATGAATAAAAATATGAAGGATGGTTTGGGATTATTTAGAACTTTTAAAAAATACCATGTTAACTTTTCTTATTTAACCATTTTACTTTTTTAACTTACAGCTCCGTAATGGACGGAATCCCTTAGATCTCGTTGCTCCAGGATCCAGGCTAGAATGCCAAGCTTTTCGGGACACTTTAAGCACTTGGATTGTTACTGTAGTAGAAAACATTGGGGGACGGCTGAAGCTGTGTTATGAAGGACTTGAAAGTCCCAACAATTTTGAACATTGGTTGTATTACTTGGATCCATTTCTTCATCATGTTGGTTGGGCTGCTCAACAAGGATATGAGCTTCAGCCCCCATTAGGTGAAAAATAATATAGAATTTTTCTATCAACTATTACATTATTGTTATATCATATTAGTATTAATATCTATGTGACTGAAAAAATGTGTTCTACATATTTTGAAAGCTTTTATTCACATAGAAGAGATTAACACAAATATATGTGGTGTTATGAATTGCCTGCTTTTCTTTTACTTTTCTTGCACTTATAATATACCTCACACATATTGATATGCCTCAGAAACTCTTACCTAACCTATTCTGACCATTTATCAGATTAAAGAAAAAAATTCTCTAGGTAGCATTCAGATAGGTGTATACAGTAAATTGAGTTCTTAACAACTTGTTTTAAAGGAAATTACAATAATAAATTGTTATTTATATAAATATGCACTTATTATGTGCCCTTGTTTGGGTGTGTATTATATTATTTTATAGTTTACAACAGTAAACTTAGGTATTTTCATAGGTATTTTCACAAAGCCTAGTACTGAGGTTAAGGTGCAAGTGCTTTTGAGTGAAGATGGGTGTAAACCAATGGGACAATTTCCAGTGGAAAGTTTTTGTTGTTGTTTAATGTGAATGCTTTCAGAATAGTTAAAAAGTGTATAGGTTTTCTAAAGCATTTTGTCTTGTCTTAATGAAGCCATCAAACATCTGAAAAATGAAACTGAGTGGCAAGAGATTTTGGCTAAAGTGAAAGAGGAAGAGGAAGAGCCATTACCATCTTACTTATTTAAGGTAAAACAAAAACATGTGATAAATAGGTATTCATCTCCTTACAATAGAGTAAAGCAAAGCAGTTTGGGGAAGAGAGAAGTGAAAAATAACCCCTTGAGGTAGGAGTGCTATAGCCTTCTGTCTGGGGGAGGAGGGGTTAAGGTTGGAGGAAGGATCACCCTTATTTTCTTCCAACATTTGTCTGTGTGTTCTCCCCATATCATATTTTCTACTCCTAAATACATAGTCCTACTTTACTATAAAATGTTTTTGGTTTTTCTTCAAGATGTTTCTTATGTTTCAAATGTAGTGAATAGGAGTACTTTCTCTGTTGTTTGATCCTGAACAGTTTTTTTCCAGGGGAAAAAAAATCAGTTCCATTATTTGAATTAATTAGAACAATATTCAGTTACATATGAACATAAAACTAATATAAAAACACTGTATTTTTATTCCCTTTTGGTGTTTGCATTTCAGGATAAACAAGTTATTGGCATTCATACATTCTCTGTAAATATGAAATTGGAAGCTGTGGACCCCTGGTCTCCTTTTGGGATCTCTCCTGCTACAGTCATTAAGGTAAAGTGGGAGCAATTCTCCTTGGTAAGAATCTCCATCAGGGTGACTGTTGTAGGAAATCGCAGGGTTCTAATCTTTATACTCTACTAATCCAACTCATAGTTATGTGGTCAGAATTACTTCTGTGCACATTTCGTATTATATTTCCAGTTTTCTGTGATCTCTCACTTCTTTAGAGCTTGGTAGCCCTAACCAGCCAATGCAGACTAGGGCCTGGGCAGCTAAATGGTGACCCCTCACCCATTCTTTGGAGTAATCCTAGTAGGCATTAGTGTCTATAAAGTATGGAGGCAGGTAGTATCATCAGCAAGCATTCAACCAGATGCAGGGCTTCTTACAATGAGGAGGTGTGTGGGGGCAATTAGCATCACAAGATCTAGCAGTGGGATGGCTATGACCATTATTCCAAATTCAGACTTTAATTGTTCTGAAATCTGACAAAAGAAAGGCCCTTACCAGGAGCATCCTCAAGAGGTAAGCATTTTTTCAAGGCTCAGTTACTTGTTTACTACATAAAGGAGGGGTTTCAGTTTAAGACTAGAGCAGAAGTTCATTTACTGAAAGTATAACCTATGTTGAAGCATAACTAGACAATAATTGCTTGAATGATAAGTCATCTGACCCATATAGATATGTAAATTTCCTTGTCTTGCCAGAAGATTATCCTCAGAGCAAGGAGGGATTCTGAATCTGTAAGTAAGGTCCTAAGACCCTATTTGGAATCTTTCAGAAATATGGGCTAGTTAAGAGCAAGAAGAAGTTCATTATTTTCTCTTCTTTGGCATTTGAAACTGGATTAGGATCTAAAAACTTAAATTGTTTTAGTAAGCTTTTGTATCACTGTAACAAAAATACTAACAATAACTTAGAAGAAATGTTTATTTGGGATTCATGGCTCAGTCCATAGACGGCCAACTCCATTGCTCTGGGCCCAAGATGAGGCAGCGCATCCTAGTAAAATGGGCTGGTGGAGGAAAGCTACTCACTTCATGACACAGTCTGGAAGCAGAGAGATGTGGGGGGAACCTGCCACAGGAGAATGACCCTTTTAGGGCACACCCCAGTGACCCACCTCCTTCAGTTATACCCCACTTGCCTACAGTTACCACTCATTCAGTTCATTCACACTAGGACCGACTAATTAGGTTATAGCTCTCATAACATATGATCATTTTACCTCTGAATATTCCTGCATTAACAGCAGCTTTGGAGGGGTACATTCACATAATACTAGTGTGGTTGATCCCCTGTAAACTAAATTTTGACCAACCACTTGGTTTGAATCCAGATTCTCATTTTCTTGGCTTTGTGTACCCTAGGGCAAGTTATTTAACATTTCTTTAAACTCTTTTCCCTTAATTTGCAAGGTGGAGTTGATAATGTACCTAGATTGTTAGGAAGATTAAAGTTGGATTAATATATGAAAAGCATATAATTAAAATATTACCTGATATTGAGTTAACATTTATCAATTGTTTAGCATTATTAATACCCAATGGGACTATGAACTCTTGTGACTTGTTTGACTATGCCAAGGAAAAACACATATATGTATATGTGTGTATATACATTTATACACACACACACACACATTGTGTGTTTTATTTATTGTGTGTACAGGTTTTTGATGAGAAGTACTTTCTGGTGGAAATGGATGACTTGCGACCTGGGGACCATGCACGGCGATCATTTGTGTGCCATGTCAACAGTCCTGGCATCTTCCCTGTGCAGTGGAGTCTGAAGAATGGTCTACACATCAGCCCACCTCCAGGTGCACATTTGTACTCTTCTGTGTTGTTTCTTGAGATGAGATATGTTAGGTGGAATTGCTAGAATCTTTTGTCCTTCTCCTGGTGTTCTTAATATTTGGGGGGCCTCAGACAAGTGTAAATGAAGGTCTAGATTCCATATATTTACATTTTAAAAGTTATAAAGCTAAGAATCTCTTAAGTGTGTTCTTTTCTTGTATTTGATGCATATATCTGCATAATCAGAAGGTCTGGTTCAAGTTTAGATTTTGTGCTGACTCCTTAGTCCATTCCATCTTGTGTCATGTTAGGAGTTCACAGAAGGGTGGGTTTGGATGCATGCTGAACTTTGAGAGTGGCTTGTGAGAAGAGGCTTTAACAGCTAGAACTATAATGTAGGTTATTAATTTTTAGGTATCTGGGCCTTGTGGGAAGTTATGGTCAAGAGTAGGACTCAGAGGCTTTATTATTTTATTTTCCTAGTGTTTTCAACTTTCAAAATATAATCTCTGACCTTTTAATCAAGGCATTTAATTTTGATTTAGTTGAGCTTGTCTGAAGTTTTTGATATTTTTAAACCTGGAGTATCTGGAAAATGTCAGATGAGTATCTGATCTTTTATATCAGTGAATCTGATTATTTGAGCAGTGGTCTATGTGTACTTCATTAGTAAGCTTTTGGTAAGCATGGCTTCACTTTCTAAATGTTGATTGCTGAAACACTGAGCTATAGAAGTACTCTTTTGTGTTAACAAGCTGTAAACTCAAACCTTTTGCTTTCCATTCAGCTAGTAAACATTTATGGAATGTTTGCTATGAACCAAATATTGAACTTATCACTGGGGAGACAAAAATGAGCACAACACAGACTCTTCAAGGAGAAATACCCAGATTCTCCTCCATCAGTGGAGCAAACTGTAGGAGTGTCTGGTAGGAGGGTGTTGTATGGAACACCTACAGAAGAATGTTCTTGCTTTGTAGGAATGCTTGGGCTTGCACCTTCATGTGAAAAGGAAAAAAAAAAACAATTATTAAAGATATTGGAGCTTTCAGCACTGTTGTAGACAAGCCAACTATCTTGTAAATAAAGTAGATTAAACAAATGAAAATGTACTGTTGAGAAACATGGTAGGGACACAGGGAGAGTGTGGTACCTTTCTCAGTTATATGGAAAAGATAATTAAAGGGCTGAAGGAGGGCATAGTCTTGAGTAGCCTCCTCTGTGCCTTTGTGGTATTAAGCTCTGTGACGGCAGAGAGAAGTTTAGTGAAGCAGTCAGGCCTTATCAGCTTTTTGTACACAGATGGTGCTGATTCAAGTCATTCGATTGGAGATACTCTGAAGAATATTGGTAGAATAAAGTAGGGAATTAAGCTCAACTTTTTTTCTGAAATGAATTAATAATTCAGATTATAAGAGCATTGATATTTTAAGGTGTTCTTTTCTTATTGTCATGTAGCAATTATATGTATATGGGATACAGTGTAGCATTTTAATATATACAAATAGTGTACAATGATCAGATGAGGATAATTGGCATGTCTATCTCATTTCAGAGTGTGTGTGTGTGTGTGTGTGTGTGTATGTATGTGTTGGGAACATTAAAAATCTACTAGCTGTTTAGAATATTCAATTCTCATTAATCCTAGTTACCCTTCCAGAAGTTATTTCTCTTATCAGCTGTATCCCATGTCCATTAACCATCTTCTCTGCATCTCTGAGAGCTTTGAGATTCTGAAATTCTATTGTACCTGAATCTGAAAACAGTGCTAAGAACGTTGTATTATTATTAGCTAAGATATGTTTAAAGAAATAGCTTTATCAAAAAAAAATCTTCACTTATTAAATAGTACTGTTTGTTATCTCTTTTCCTTCAGAGCTTACCTCCTAATAAAATTGATAATAATACTAGATTTATATGTGTAAATCAAGTCCGGTCATAATTGTGTTAGATTCTTTGGTAAATTGCTGTCAACTAATATATAAAATACAGCTTAATTTCAAATATCATTAAAAGTGATTGCTTTTAAGATATAGAGAAATATCCTAAAGATGTAGCAAATAAAATGATTTTAGTAAAAAATATTGTTAAAAATAAATGCCCAGGACCCAGGTTGTGGCTTAGTGGTAGAGCATTTGCCTAGCATGTGTAAGGCACTGGGTTTGATCCCCAGTACCACATTTAAAAAAAAAAAAAAAAGGTTAAAAAATAAATAAATGCCCAATTTGAAATTTAAAATTCCAAATTCCAAAGAATTCCACTGTATAGTTTGGACAGAGTTGTTTTATTTTATAAAATTAACTATGTAGGCCCTAAGTTTGATATCTAGCATTGAAAAATTAATTGTGGTTTGGATTTATGAAGTGTTTTTTATGCTCTCTAAGATGATCAAAAATCCTTAGATTAGCAACCTTGGAAGTTTATGGATGGACACATGGCCAAGGGGTAAAGCTAGGCAAGCACATGTGATGTGAATCATTGCTCTTTGTCTCCATGTAGGCTACCCAAGCCAGGACTTCGACTGGGCCGACTACCTCAAACAGTGTGGTGCTGAAGCTGCTCCCCAGAGGTGCTTTCCTCCGGTGAGACCACTTGACCACTGCTTCAAGGCTGCAGGGGCTGCTGTGTTTCCCTTGCTTTTTATGACTGTTACTCTCAAACTATTATCTCACTCAATCCCCTAGCCACCTTGTTGATTATAGTCAAAGACAAATATGTTTACTGGAGAAGTTAATAAATGTACTAATTACATTAGTTTTATAAGTTTGTCAGCTTTATGTTTTCTTAGTAGCTGAAATGTGAATTTGACATTTTATAATTTGATGGTTCAATAATATGAAAAAAATGTTGAAATACACATGTAGAAAAATTGTTAAGCTTATTTAAAAATACTTCTTTTCAAATAATACACACACATGTTTAAAAAACCAAAGAGCAGTAGAAAGCTTAGAACATAGAATAATAGTCCCTTTCCTATCCCTTTCCACATCCTCCCTTCTCAGAAGTGATTGCTTCCTGTTCTTCACAATATAATTCTGGTATTAAGACTTTTTCATTTTCAAAACATTATGTGCCATGTTTTAGGCATTGATTTTTAGACACATTTATTGACTCTATATTATAGTAAATGAGCATTTAGCCATTTTATATTACCTTTAGGTATATCCTGAGGAGTGGAATAACTGGGCCAAATGGGGGTTCCATTCTGAGTTTTCTGAGGAATCTCCATATGGTTTTCAGAGTGGTTGCACCAATTTGTAGTCCCATCAGCAATGTATGAGTGTACCTTTTTCTCCACATCCTTGCCAGCATTTATTGTTACTTGTATTCTTGATGATTGGCATTCTGGAGTGAGATGGAATCTCAGTGTAGTTTTAATCTGCATTTCTCAAGTATACCATTCTTGTTTTAAGGATGCAGTAGTTTTTCTTCTCTCAGAGGATGTTAACCCCCCTCCACTTGATGGCAAGTTGACACTAATCTCTGCTTTCTCTAAGTTGCTTGTTTTGTCTGTTTTGATTTCTAACTTTCATGTTCTTATATATCCGGTAATTCTTAAATGCTTATAGTTAAGAATGGAAGAATAAAAGAAAAAGCTGATTGTGTTGGTGGAAATTGTCAACCTTGAAGTTTCCTTCAGGATGTGATCTGGCTGACCATTTGTTGGGGAAACCCAGATCCTTACCTTTGTGTCTTCTTGGGCTTCTCATATTATTCATAAGAAGTCTTTTTCAATCCCCTGCCTGATTAGTATAGGCTAGACTGGGCCAGTTAACCTCCAGTTACCCAGTACCTGGTTCTATCAGTTCTTAGTTTTCTTTGTTGCCAATTTAGATTCACCTTTCACTGATACACTATAACACAATTCAGTGGTACACCCTGTGCATTCATTACCCATTCAGTACCCACTACATACTTGCCCTTAATAATTTCTTGTATCCTGCCCACGGATCTATGTTTTCCATGTCCAGAGGCTAAATCCAACTTTTATATGGAGGGAAAGAGACAGTTGCCCTGGGGGTTGGATAGGGTAGAGTAGAAGAGCTCCAGGTGTTATCAGCAAATCCTTCTTGTTTTGACTATTTCTTTTCCACCTGCAGTTGCCTAGTACCTGTTTTGTTCTAGTTCTTAGCTTTTTTTTTTTTTTAATGGACAACTTAGATTTGTCTTTCATATATGTTTAGATAATAGACCCTATTCTAAATTTTAGTTTATAAAATGTTTCAACAATCAAAAAGATAATATGCCATGATCAAATGGGTTTCATTTCAGAGATGCAAGGTTGGTTCAACATATGCAAATCAATAAATGTAAATCACCACTTAAATAAAATTAAGGACAAGAATCACATAATCTCTCAATAGACAAAGAAAAGGCCTTTGATAAAATTCTGTACCCATTAATGTTAAAAATGCTAGAGAAGCTAAGGATTGAAGGAACTTGCCTCAACATCATAAAG
This sequence comes from Urocitellus parryii, assembly GCF_045843805.1. Classification (NCBI taxonomy): domain Eukaryota; kingdom Metazoa; phylum Chordata; class Mammalia; order Rodentia; family Sciuridae; genus Urocitellus; species Urocitellus parryii. The sequence continues at coordinate 170,217,084 of NC_135533.1, read as the reverse complement.
GCTATTTATGATAAACCAAAGACAGCATCATACCAAATTGAGAAAAACTAAAAGCATTTATTCTAAAATCAGGAATAAGACAAAGCTGTCTAATTCTTACCACTTCTATTCAATATAGTCCTCGAAACATTAGGCAGAGCGATCAGTCAAGAAAAGGAAATCAAAGGGATACAGATAAGTCAAATTATCTGCTGATGACATGATCCTATATCTAGAAGACCCAAAAGACTCTACCAGAAGACTTCTAGAGCTTATAAATGAGTTCAGCAAAGTAGAAGGATACAAGATCAACACCCATAAGCCAATAGCTTTCTCCCTGTGCTCCCATCACCTGAGGAAGAAATCAATAAGACCATCCCATTCACAATAATCTAAAAAAAAAAAAAAAAAAAAGAAACTTGGGAATTAATCTAATCAAGGAGATTAAAGAGCTCCACAATGAAAATTATAGAACACTGAAGAAAGACCTTAGAAGATGGAAAGATATATTCCTTGGATAAGCAGAATTAATATTGTCAAAAAGCCATACTACCAAAAGCAATATACAGATTCAATGAAATCCCCATCAAAATACCAATGACAGAAAGACAGTGGAAAAAAATCAATTTTTCCCATGTACATATATGAAAAGAATGGGTCTCTAACTAGAATAAGATATATTCCATACTTGTATAATTATATCAGAATGGATTCTTCTGTCGTATATAACTAAAAAGAACAACAACAAAAAAATCCAAATAATGATGGCTTTAAAAATACTAATGACATTCTTCACAGAATTAGAAAAAACAATTTTTAAATTTGTTTGGAAGAATAAGATACCCAGAATAGCCAAAGCAATACCACGCAAGAAAAGTGAAGCAGGAGGCATCACAGTATCTGATCTGAAATTATATTATTATAGAAAATATACATAGATAAATTTGTATGTAGATAAATTTACATATTTAAAGCCATTTGATATTTGACAAAGGTGCCAAAAATATATTTTAGATTTAAAAAAAAAACAAGTCTTTTTAACATTGTGCTGGGAAAACTGGATAGCTACATGTAGAAAAATGAAAGTAAACATCTCCCACCCTGCAAAAGACTCAAATTGAAATGGATTGAAGACTTCAAAATTAGACCAGAATCTTTGCAACTGCTAGAAGAAAATAGAGTAAACCCTCCATCATTTAAGTGCTGGTACTGACTTTCTTAACAAGACCTCCAAAGCATAAGAAATAAAGCCAAGAATCAATAAGTGAGATGCTTTCAAACTAAAAAGCTTCTGCACAGCAATGGAAACAAATAAGAGCATGAAGAGGGAGCCTACAGAATGGGAGAAAATCTTGACCCAACTATGCCTCCAATAAGGTATTAATATCCAGAATATATAAAGAATTCAAAAAGCTTAATACCAAAAAACAACCCAGTCAAATGGGCAAAATAAATAAACAGAAACTTCTCAAAAGAAGGAACAAAGATGGCCAACAACTATATGAAAAAATATTTAGTATCTCTAGCAATCAGGAAAATGCAAATCTAAATTACACTAAGATTTCATCTTACCCCATCAGAATGGCAATGATCAGGAAACAATAATAAATATTAGCAAGGTTTGTGGAGAAAAAGGTACACTTGTATGTTGATGGGACTACAGGCTACTACAACCACTCTGGAGAGAAGTATGGAGATTCCTCAAAAAACTAGTGATGGTACCACAATATGACCAGCTGTCCCACTCCTTGGTATTTTCCCAAAGATCTAAAGTTGGCATACTGTAGTGTTACAGTCACTTTAATGTTTATAGCAGCACAATTCATAATAGCTAAATTGTGGAATCAGTCCAGATGCCCATCAATAGATGAATGGATTGAGGTGAGATTATTGTATATATACAATGTAGTTCTACTCAGCCATAAAAAGAATGAAATTGTGGCATTTGCTGGCAAATGGATGGAAATGGAGAATATCAAGTCAAGTGAAATGAGCCAGACTTAGAAACTCAAAGGTCAACTGTTTTCTTTCATATGTGGATGTTGAATAAAATAAAGGAAAGGGGAAGGGTAGGGTAGGATATAATAAAGGGAAGAGTGGTAATGTAGAAAAAGGAGAGGCAAAGTGGAAGAACAGGTAAGAGGAGGCCTAAGAATGAATTCTTTAAAAATCATGTTATGTGTATATATAAACATACTGCAGGAAATTTCAACTTATGCATAAGTAAAAAGAACCAATCAGATATAAATAAATCAACAATTATAAGGAAATCTAGTCTAGTAGAGGAAGGAGAATAGGGGAAGGAAGGGAGGACAAGAGGAAAGAGGGGAGGATCATGAACTGAAACTGAATTCCATGATGTATGAGATTGTCAAGATGAATCCAACTGCTATATACACTATAAAGCTTTAATAATAAAAAGAAAAACTTAAAATGCATAACCAACATAAAAGAAAGCACTGCACTCACCAATTTATTTTTGTCACTTTTAATAAAAAGTAAGTTGATTGCTAAGTCCTAAATTTAAGGTTTACTCTGGGAAACTGCAATAATAGCGTGATATCTCAAATCCCAATTCATGAGTCATGCCCAGGATCCCTTTGCAGCTAGCAGGATAAAAAAGTCTACCGTGGCTAAGTGGCTTAGGTAAAAATGATGTATATACCACAAAATAAACTTAATGGGTCCTTCTAGAAATCACTTTTTGCAACAGATGTTAAGTTTTAAGTGTAATTTGAAGGTTACACTGAAAATACTGCCTTATCCTATCCAGAAAAGGTTTGTATCAGATTATCTAAGCGATTTCTGCTTTATAAATATATATTTTACCTTTAGTTTCTGAAATGAAAAAATGTGTGCATATATTTTTTCTGAATTTTTAAAAAATTTTATATCAAAATACATGTGCTTCAAAAAGAATTTTTAGAATTTATCAAGACACTAAATTTTTTTAGAATTTATCAAAACACTAAATATCATTTTATTATAAAATTGAGACTTCTAATATTGAAAACAATTTAATCTTCTCTTATATCCATTTTGATAGGTTTGTATCTTAAAAAAAAAAACTTTTAGTGACTTATCAGAAAGGAAAATAATCAAATGCAGATGTTTAGTTATCCATTTTGACCCAGAAGCTGCAAATTTTTAAAACCTGTTTTAAATGACTCTTCCCCCTTATTTGTAAGTTTTTTTTTTTTTTAATTAAACTGACTTACTTTTCTGGTATACATACAAATATGAACCAGGAAGTTTTTAGTATAGTAGAGCCCTCTGAGGGAGGGGAAGTGAATGAACAGTTGAGAATCACTTGGTTTGAGACACCAGGTCTTATTTCATTGATCTTTCTAATAATCCAGTGAGAGAGAAGTGTTTTCAAAGTCATCTGACAGATGAGGAAATGGAGTCAAAAAGAGGCTGTACAATTTGAACAGGGTCATCATCTATGCTACAATATGCACAAATCTCTGACCTAAAGACCTCACTGCCTATAACACCAAGAAAGGCAGATATTTTCCCTTTGAATCTTTAAAAAACAATAAAAAAAGAAAAAGAAATTAATATTGAGCGTTAATCTAGTAAGTGAATTTGATTCAAATCTAGTAAGTGAATTTGATTCATTCCTTTTATAGTCAATTTCTGAGCATGAGTTTAAGGAGAACATGAAGCTTGAGGCAGTGAACCCTCTTCTTCCTGAAGAAGTATGCATTGCCACCATTACTGCTGTGAGAGGCTCCTACCTGTGGCTCCAGCTGGAGGGTAAGTGCCAGCACTCCTTTGCTCTTCCTATTTATTTTGGTAGTGTGGCTTGTTTCACTTATTGGACTAGTTAAATAGTGACCTTATTTAGAGACTTCTGTTTGAATTGCACCACTCTGAACTAAAAATTTATTTTCCTGTCCTTAGTTTTCAATTTTTAGGCAATGAATGTGCATAAAACCTTTGTTATGAAGTCCCTGTTTTCTTGAAGGTTAAGTCAAATAGTATATATTTTGATGTGAGTAAAATAAATGAGCATGAACAGCAAACACAGTTTATTGAAGAGAGAGTATTTTGGTTGCCCCAGACAAACAGTATCAAAAGGCATATGAAATAGAAATTATGTATTTTATTCAGTGTAGTATTCAGTGATGGGGGAGGTTTGTGGTTATAAGGCTGTGTGAGTGCTCAGTGCTGTAGTTACTGTGTGTGGCTTGGGTTTCTTTTTCTTTATCCTATTGCCAAATAGTCATATTTTGAGAAGGTACCTACTATTTGTGATTTATGGAATTGGCATCTAATGCAGGCATTAAGGACAGTATTAAATGTAGACTTTCATGCAACTTGCTGAGCAACTTGCCAAATAATTTCCTGATTGGAATTTACTGTTGTACTTTCTGGCTTATTCCCAGAGTACCTGAACTAATGTTCTCATGAGTAGAATTGTCACTTTCCCTTTTGGTTTCTAATTATTTCAAGGAATTGGGTGGGGGGAGAATTGTTAGCTATGTGAATGATACCAGTGGTAGTTCTAGTTGCTTATTTGTTGTTTCTTCACTAAGGTCACCTTGTATATTCATTATCCATTTTGGTCCATAAAACTTATACATATAGGGCACAGTTCACTTTTTTCCATAATGTTATCATTCATGAAAAAGGTAAACTATGAAAAATATCCTTGCTCGAGAGACTTGTGTTTGTTTCTGTAACAGTAGAATGGTGTTTAGAAAGTAGTTTATGAAGTAGGCTATTTAATGATCTAAACAAAATTATTTTGTTTAATCTAAACAGGTTCTAAGAAGCCTATACCTGAATGTATTGTGAGTGTGGAATCCATGGATATATTTCCTTTGGGCTGGTGTGAGACCAATGGCCACCCCCTCAGCACTCCTCGCCGGGCACGAGGTATCTTTTCTGGGCAAGAGGGTTGATTGTTAAGTGATCTGTTGTATGACTTTTACCTATTAGGATGAATAGGGACATTTTAGAGAAAAACTGGTTATCTATTTCTACATAGGAAATTTTTTATTGCAACAAACATTATCTTATAGTGTCTGTGGGTTGGGCATCTGGGTGTAACTTAGGTGGGTTCTCTTGGATGTATATTTCTCCAAAGCTTCAGTGAAGGTTTCAGGAAGGGCCAGAGATATCTTAAGTCTTTTTTTTTTTTTTTTTTTTTAAGAGAGAGTGAGAGAGGAAGAGAGAGAAAGAGAGAGAGAGAATTTTAATATTTTATTTTTTAGTTATTGGCAGACACAACATCTTTGTTTGTATGTGGTGCTGAGAATCGAACCCGGGCCGCACGCATGCCAGGCGAGCGCGCTACCGCTTGAGCCACATCCCCAGCCCCTATCTTAAGTCTTAATGTGGGAAGAATCTGCCCCCAAGTTTACTCAGATGATTATTGGCAAGTGTTGTTGTCCATTCTGGCTGCTATAACAAAATATCATAGACTGAGAAATTTATAAATTACACATCATCAGAGGCTGGGAAATTCAAGAACAGTGTATCAATGGATTCAGTGTCTGGTGAGGGCCTGTTTCCTGGTTAATAGATAACACCTTCTTGCTGTGTCCTCACATGCTAAAGAAGACTACTAATTAATTCCCTGTGGCCTCTTTTTTGTGGGGAGAGAGTACCAGGAATTGGACTCGGGGGCACTCAACCACTGAGTCACATCCCAAACTCTATTTTGTATTTTATTTAAGGACAGGGTCTCACTGAGTTGCTTAGCGTCTCACTTTTTCTGAGGCTGGCTTTGAACCACCGATCCTTCTGCCTCAGCCTCCAGAGCTGCTGGGATTACAGGCATGGGCCACTGTGCCCAGCATGATCTAATTACTTTTTTTGGTGGTGCTGGATATTGAACCCAGGGCCTTGTGCATGTGAGGCAAGCACTCTGCTGACCAGCCCCTGATCTAATTACTTTTAAAGACCGCCCCCCTTCCTAATGCCAACATGTTGGTGATTATGTGTCAGTATGAATTTGCAGGATATTCAGACCATAATAACAAAAAGTAATTTCCGTGGGCTATTGGATTGAGAGCCTGAGCTCTTTGCTGGCTATTGACTGGAGGCTTCCCTTAGTTCTTTGGCACATGGATCTTTCCATAGGGCAGTTAATGGCAAGATAACTGGATTCCATCAGAGTAAGGAAGTGAGAAAAAGCAAGAGAAGTCGAATAAGATGAAAGCTAGAGTCTTTTTGCAACTTAATCTTGATTTCTTTTTTTTTTTTGGCGGGCAGGAGAATAACTGGGGATTGAACCCAGGGATGCTTTACCATGGAGCTACATCCCCAGTTCTCTTTTTATGTATTTATTTTTTTAGTTGTATTTGGACACAATACCTTTATTTTTATTTATTTATTTTTATGTGGTGCTGAGGATCGAACCTGGGGCTTCTCATGTGCTAGGCGAGTGCTGTACCGCTGAGCCACAACACCAGCCCCCCCCCCTTTTAAATTTTTTTTTAGTTGTAGATGAACACAATACCTTTATTTATTTTTATGTGGTGCTGGGGATTGAACCCAGTGCTTCACACGCACAAGTCTTGCACTCTACCACTGAGCCACAACCCCAGCCACCTCCCAATTCTTTTTATTTTTTATTTTGAGACAAGTTCTTGCTGAGTTGCTGAGGCTGGCCTTGAACTTGCAATCCTTCTACTTCAGCCCCCTCAGTAACTGAGATTACAGTGTAACCTAATCTTATATGTAATATTCTATCTCCCTTCTCTCTTTTTTAAAAAAATCTTTATTTTTTAGTTGTAGTTAGACACAATACCTTTATTTCACTTATTTATTTTTATGTGGTGCTTAGGATTGAACCCAGGGTCTTGCATGTGTAAGGCGAGCACACTACCGCTGAGCCACAACCTCAGCTCCCTATCCTCCCCTCTTTTAAAAACAGTTTTGAGATATAATTAGTATACCATGAAATTTGCTCTTTTGAAGTTTATAATTCCTTGGTTTTAGTATATTCACAGAGTTGTGCTATTACCTTCATAGTTGATTTGAGAACATATTTTTCATCTCCAAAAGAAATCCCATTCCAACCCCTTCCCAGAGAACTACTAATCTACTTTCTGTCTCCATTGATTTACTTATGTTGAACAGTTACTATTAATAGAATCATATAATATGTGCTCTTTTGTGACTATCTCCTTAGCATGTATTCAGAATTCACCCATGTGAATTAGTGTCTGTTAGTACTTTATTCCTTTATATAACTGAATAATATTCCATTGTATGGATATGCCACATTTTGTTTATCCATTCCTCAGTTGATGAACATTTGGGTTGTTTCCATTTTTTTACTATTATGAACAATGCTGCTATGAACTTCAGTGTACAAGTTTTATGTAAAGATTTGTGTCTTAATTTCTCTTGGGTACATTCTGATGAGTGGAAATGGTGAGTCATATGGTAACTCTATGTTTTCACGATTTGAGGAAATGCCAAACGGTTTTCCAAAGCAGCTGCTGCATTTTACACCTCTACCAGCAACACATGAGGTCCAGTTGCTGTACCTCTCCCCAGTGCTTCTTTTCTTTTCTTTTTTTTGGTGCTAGGGGTTGAACCCAGGGGTGCTTAACCACTGAGCCACATCCCCAGCCTTTTTATATTTTATTTAGAGTCAGGGTCTTGCTGAGTTGCTTAGGGCCTCACTAAATTGCTGAGACTGACTTTGAACTCATGACCCTTTTGCCTCAGCCTTCTGAGCTGCTGGGATTTCAGGCATGCTCCACCATGCCCAACTCCTTTGTTCATTTTTTGATAGCCATCTTAGTGGGTGTGAAATTATGATTTTGATTTGCATTTCCCTAATGATTAGTGATGTTGAGCTCTTCTTATATGCTTATTGGACATTAGTATATTGTCTCTGGAAAAATATCTACTCAAGTCCTTCACCTATTTTTAAATTGGGATATTTATCCTTCATTGACTTGTCAGAGCTCTTTGCATGTTAGAGATATTAATCCTTTATTAGATACATGACTTGGAAATATTTTTCATGGGTTTCTTTTTCACTTTCTTGATGTGCATAAGATTTTATTCTCTTTTATGCACAAAATTTAGTCAAATTTTAGTGTTTTGTACTTTTATTGCCTCTAATTTTGGTGTCATATTTAAGAAATAATTGACAAATACCAAGTCATGAAGTTTTTTTCATTTTTTTATTAAGAGTTTTATAGCTTTATCTCTTACATTTAGATCATTGATCAATTTTAAGTTCAGTTTTATATACAATGTAAGATAAGAGAATTCACTTTTCCCGGCACCATATTTTAAAAACTATGCCTTCCCCCATTGAATGGTCTGATTTGTACTTTTGTCAAACCAGTTTCTCATGAATATCTAGTTTTGCTTGGAAAATATTCCTAGGAATTGATTAACCCAGGGACCCTTGAAAATATCAATTTTTGCTCCTTGTATAAAGACTCCTACCCAAAATAATGTGCCTTATTTAGATATTCAAATACATAAGAACTTATATAAAGTAGCAGGTAGCTACCATTTTAAATATGTTAATATAAACAACACATATATAACTTTCTTTTGTCTTATTTTTCTTGACTCTCCACCCCCTTTCTTATAGTACATAAACAGAGGAAAATTGCAGTGGTTCAACCAGAAAAACAGTAAGTAATGTAGTAGAATGTCTGAATAGTTAAGTTTGAAATGTAGAATACAGAAATAACTAAAAGTATGTCATCTCATGTTTGTTTCTTGGATGGAAACATAGTCTTTTAATTGGATCGTTTTTATACAAATTAAATAGTTTTTATATTTCTGCTTATAGTATATATATATATTTTGTATTTGAATAAAAGAAAGGAAATAACAGTCCCCATTCTAGTATTTGTGAAGGAAAAGTAAAAATTGTAGTCAGGAAATTATTTGTTATAGTGTCTTTTTTTTTTTTTTTTTTTGCTATTGGGGATTGAACCCAGGGGTGCTTAACCATTGAGCCACATCCCCAGCCCTCTTTTTATATTTATATTTTATTTTGAGACAGAGTCTCACTGAGTAGTTAGGGCCTCACTGTTGCTGAGGCTGGCTTTGAATTCACCATCCTCCTGCCTCAGCCTCCCAAGCCACTGGGATTATAGGCGTGTGCCACCTGTGGCTGGCTGTCACAGTGACTTGAAGTAGAAGACAACAACTCTTTAAAAAAAAAAAAAAAAAAAAAAGACATACTTGGAAGAGTGGCTTTGTGCCTACCAGGAAACTCTTTGTAGCATCTTTACATACAGCTTTTGAGAAGCAATTATTTGGTGGTGGCTTCAAATCTTAAAAGTGCAAAGTTTTCTGTGTTTATATTTATGTTTTTAAACAACAGATTTTGCATTCTCTATTAGTCTGCTTAAGTTTCTCAAACACAGTGCCACAGACTGAATGACTTAAACCTCAGAAATTTGTTTTCTCCTGTTTTTGGAAGTTGGAAAGTCCAGGATCAGTGTGCCAGCCAATTTGGTTCCTCTTCCTGGCTTGCTGATGTCTACCATCTGGTGGTGTCCTCATTTGGTGAAGAAATTCATTCATTCTTTATATTCCCTTACTCTCTCTCCCACCTCTTCTTATAAGGCCACCAATACTATCAGATTATGGCTCTACTCTTAAGACCTCATTTAATTTTAATTAATCCCCAAAGCCTGACCTCCAAATATAGTAAGGATTAAGACTTTGACATAGGAATTTGGCAGGAGGGATACAATGTCTTCTATAGAAAATTCTATTAGCCATCTAATTTATAATTAATTTATAAACGCCTTTGTGTCTGTATGGTTAATAAAACTGGCACAATTCCAGTGTCTTGGGATGCTGAGGCAGGAGGATCTCAAGTCAAGGCCAGCCTAAGCAGCTTAGCAAAATAAAAAATAGAAAGGGATGGAGATATAGTCAATGTTAAAGTGGTTCAACCTCCAGTCCCCCCCCCCCAAAAAAAAAAACAAACTGACAATAGAATTGGGAAGAATTTCAGATACAGAAGTAAGATAACAGTGACAGTACTGGCTTTGGATTTTTCCTCAGCTTAGTTGTCAAGACCAGTCCACAGCTTTAGCCAGGAATCATTCTAAAAAGGTAAATTAGCCTGTTTTAGGGATTGCTACATACAGAATGAGTTTCTGTGTTTTTTCTCTAATAAAATAATTTTTAAAAATTTTGAAATTGACATAAGAAATATTTCTGTTCTGTGACTGCTGAAAAATTAATAGTTTACTTGTGGTTTAGGAATCCCACAAGAAATTTCATAATTTCTTGAAAACATGAATGAAAGTAAAATTCATCTGAATAAGCAGTTTTACAACACAGACTGTTGACTCATTAAATCTTGCACACAATTTGAAAAGCAATTGCTGTTGTTAAATAAAATTATGATGAAAGAAGGACTTTATGCTGACTGCCACATTTGCTGTCTTAAATTTGAAGGAAACTAACCCTCATGCTTAGCCTTAGCTGATCTTAAGGTTGATCTCACTATTTGCTGTGTTTTCCTAACCTAGAGTACCATCCTCTAGGACTATCCACGAGGGTCTGAAGAGTCAGGAGTCAAACTCCACAGACTCAGGTATGATAAGCATTTATATCTTATAGCGAAGAGGACCTTTAATTTCTTTTCATGGACTGTATCTTACATTTGATTTAAAGAATGTGGCTTCATAGAGGAGCCTCCTAATTGAGACCCTAGTTATAACTGTCTAAGATGTATTTAGTTTTATAATCACCTGTAGGCAGATATTTCTACCCATTTCTAATTATAGGTGTTCTTCACTGATTACCAGTTGGGTGCCAAAGACTCTGGGGGTTGATGTTACCATTCCCGACTTGGGATAAAGAACCTGAGGCTATCCAGGCATTGTTCTTTCTTAAGCTTTGCTTGAGAGGTGGTTAACTCTTTATATGTAAATTTTACAGTTAAAGAATAAAGCACTGGCTTATTTGATTGTATCAGAGGCAATGCCTGATAAGGGATATAAGGATCCTTGGTAGAAGTTTATATTTTGTCCAGGGTCTTTCTGGAACTATTCTTGACTACTCCTGTCCTGGCTGTGTAATGCTTAGCATCATGATTATGTATATTCTAGCACAGATTGGGTATTCAGGTGCTCTAGAAAGGAAACCAGAGCTCAAGAGAGCTCACATTGCATATGAGTGGAAGGCTGAGAAGTGGAACTTAACTGTTTCCCAAGTTCAAAACCTGTACATTTGTCTCTTCTACCCATTAACTTTTTATTACATCATTTATACACAGAAGATTGGGACTATGTCGACTACTTATTTTTTTGCATTGCTGGCCATTTTGATGCCTACTGCAATTACAGAACTAAGACATTAATATCTTATATGTGACCACAGCCAAGTCATCTTGGTTTAGGTTTTGTCATAGTTCAGGTTCCCTGGGAAACAGTATGAGACTCTGATATTTGCATGCAGGAGTCTGACTGGGAGTGCTTTGGTAACAACTTCTGGAAGGAGTGAAGGAAGCAAGTTTGCATACAGAGAGAAGTTGAAGCGCAAGGTAGTTGCAATAGAAGTTTCTTATCCTCCCACAAGGAGCCTTAGAACTGATCTAAAGCACATAGTTGTCCATAATTCAGGCTTTGTGGCCACTCATTACTTGTTATTAGAAGTAGACTTCAGCTCTCTCTACCTCAAAAGGAATGGGACCTTGGATGAGATGGCTCTTTCCTACTGAGGGCAGTCCCCAGATCAGGGCAACTATAGAACAGACTTGTAACTGAGAGCTATAAACTGCCAATATTCCTTAGAGGCATGACTACCTTAATTCTGCTAAGAGCATCCAGATGGCAGAGTTCAGATAGAAAAGTGGATGCTGACAGGTAACCACCATGCTAAAACCACATTCTTTTTTTTTTTTTAATTTTTTTAGTTGTAGATGAACACAATAAATACCTTTATTTTATTTGTTTATTTTTGTGTGGTGCTGAGTATTGAACCCAGTGCCTCACACATGCTAAGTAAGCAAACACTCTACCACTGAGCTACAACTGCAGCCCCAGGACTGCATTCTTAATTAAAGAGAGAACATTATGAATGTAAGTCCTGTCAATAGTGGACATTGTACACACACCTGCTTTTCTTAATGGTGGATAAAAGAGCAGTATCCATCAAAGGAGTTTCTGCTGCATATCAAATGAAGATGTTTAATGTCTTTTTAAATTTTCTACAATCAGTAGCTGAATTGTCAGTTGCTGTGAGGAATTATTAAAAAAAACATTGCATTTAAGAACATTATTTATTCAGAAAATATTTGAATTTGGTGTCAAAGCCTTGTTGCACCCACTGCACACAAAAGGAACCCAGAGATGTTGGCACAGCACACTTTCAGCCCTCTGAGAAATCCCAGAGATGGGAGAATTCACACAGTATCAGATCTGCCAGATTATTTGTTTGGTGGATTTTAGAAGACAAACTTTAGTTCTGGATAATACGCAGTGTCAATTCCTAGAAATATTCCTGAATAGATTATCAAATAGTTGGTATTTGAAGAACTAAAACTGTTGATTGTCAGGAATCATCATTGGTTCATGAAGTACATTTTCTTCTTTATTGTTAGAAGTAAAGGGCTCTAGAATAGTGTTACATTCAATCCAGGAGTTAATGAGCATGTAATTCAGGACATTTGTTTGATTTCAGTAGAGTGATAACCTCTGTAAGGCTAGTATAAGGTAAGTATAAGCTTTCTAAATATAAATTATTTCAAGAGAATTCTCAAACACTATATTAAGCTTCAAAATATGTAACTCATTGGTAGAGTGCTTCCTTAGAATGCATGAGGCCCTGGGTTTGATCCCCACAACTTCAGAGACAGAGATAGGGAAGGGAAAAAGGGAAAAGGAAAAGAATCATAGAAAAAGAAAACACATAATCTCCAAACTAACCTAATGGTTTATTTGCTTGGTTCCCACCCCTGTGCCCCTGGTAATTCAGCATTGGAAACATGGGATAGAGAATGACTGTTCTTAATATTTGTTTTACTTCATTTCTCAGTTATGATTAATGGAAAATATTGCTGTCCAAAGATATACTTCAACCACCGTTGCTTCTCAGGGCCATATCTTAACAAAGGAAGAATTGCTGAGCTGCCTCAATGTGTAGGACCTGGAAACTGTGTTCTGGTCCTCAGAGAGGTAAGATTCTAGCTTAGAGAAGAAGAACTTGGAAATATAAGGAGTCTCCTAGGGCTCATTCATACAGGAGCCATATTTCATAGAACTGAGAACTCTTGATTTTATAAAAAGTTACTAACTTTTCTCATAAACAGTATTCCCCATCCTTTATCCATGTGGTATGTATTCCAAGACCTTAGTGAATGCCTGAAAACATGGATAATACCAAACCTTTTATATGTTGTGTTTTTTCCCTTATATACATACCTATTGTATTAGTTGGGTTTTGTTTTGTTTTTGTTACTATAATGGAATAACCAAGCTACTTATAAGGAAAGAGAGGTTTATTTGGCTCATTTTTTTTGGAGCCTGAAATTCCAAGATCAGGTGGCTCCAGATCAGCCTCTCGTGATGTTCTTCTTTGCTGATGTTCGTGATATTACGTGGCAGGAATGCTTGTGTGAGAAAGAGATCACAGTACCAAACAGGAAGCCAGAGAGAAACGAGGGTCCCACAATCCTTCCAAAGGCATGTCCCCAAATGGCCTGTGTATCTCCAATAGGCTCTACCTCTATAAGTTCCCATCACCTCATCACTTTCCACATCTATCATTCTGGGGACCAAGCTTTCAACACATAAATTTTGGTAGAACACATTCAAATCAGTACCTATGATAAAGTTTTAGTTTATAAGACACAATAAGAGATTAACAACAATAATGAATAATAGGACAACTATAACAATATACCATAATAAAAGTTATATGAATGTGGAATCTCTCAAGATATCTTACTGTGCTGTATTTACTTTTCTAATTGTAATGATCTGAGCTTATACAGTGCCTACAAGATGAGACAAGGGAATGATGTAGGCATTGTGATATGGCATTAGGCTACTTAAAGGGTTACTTGAACATAAGCTCTGTGATACCTCAATAGTTGATCTAATAACTGGCACAGCTGCTAAGTGACTAACAGATGTGTAGTGTATACAGATGGATACTATGGACAAAGGGGTGATTCATATCCCAGGAAGAATAGTGCAATTTAAAAACTTAAAAACTTTTATTTCTGGAATTTTCCATTTAATATTTTTGGACTTTGGTTGACCATAGATAAAGTTAAGTACTGGACAGCATATTGAGCACATAATTATTTCTACTCCCCCCAAAACATTCATCTAAGTAATTCTTCACATGGCAGTAATTCTTCTACTTTTGTCAGCATGGAGGGGTGTTCTGTCAGACACCACATGAGAACTGTGTGATGTGAACTAATAAGTCTATGACTTGGAGACTATGTGATATTAACCAAGGACCAAGCTATTCATGAAAAAGCTATTCATCTGTTGGACTTGCAGTGCCTCTCAGCCATTGTGCTATTCTGTGGATAACAGATTTGAGGATCTATCAAACTTTTCAGCCTTCAGGGTAGCAACTTGCAGGATCTGGGGAAGCCAGAGCTTCTGGGCCAGACTCCTCAAGTCTCCATAAGGCTCAGCTATCGATAGTTTTTACTGTCCCAAACAAATGTAATCTTCTGTGTGTGCTACAACTGGGAAAACATTTTAGAAGCATGTGCTAGAGTACTTTAAAATTTATGGTGCCTGTGTTTTCATGACCATAGCATTTTGAATGTTTAAGAGGACAGTTATTCTTTATTTGCAACTTTGGGCAACTATCATATGTTTGGTTTTACTATTTTGTTAATCTTAATTAATGTGACTAGAATTAATCTCTAAACAATCTCTAAACAATTGTCTTAACAATCTATGGGATAGCAAGAGTGCCGTGGTGCTAATGATCTGTTTTTCTCCTTCCCTACCCATATTTCTTTCTGCTTTAAAACCGAGTTCAGGTCCTCACTTTACTTATAAATGCAGCCTATAAACCCAGTCGTGTCCTTCGGGAGCTCCAATTGGACAAAGACTCTGTGTGGCATGGATGTGGAGAAGTCCTAAAAGCCAAGTGAGTAGATTCCTCTGCTCTCTATTCTTGTTTTTAACAAGTCACGGAATCAGTTCTTATGTGGATTATGTCAGATGCTTATGTTTTCTAGGGTAGTGTTGCTTTATCTTTTATTTGTGGTGAAGAACCAAGCTGATTTTCTTTTTTTAGATTCCATTCTGTCATGGATCAAAACATTTACAAAATATGATAAAAATGAATTATAAGAAATATAAAATTTAAGACACAAAATTGCAAGAACAATTTCCTATTAGATTCAAGAGACATAAAATCTTCCAGTTGACTCTTACTTTCTGACCGTGCATGGATGACAGTTGGCAAGTCATACTATCCTTGAACCACCTTCTGAGGATCACTACCCACCAATAAAGAAACACTTAAGGAAACATCACTTTTGTGTTTATACTAATTAGTGAGATTACTATTTGAAAATCTTCACAGGTCTGGGGTTATGGCTCAGTGGTGGGGTGCTTACCTAGCACGTGCAAGGCCCTGGGTTCCATCCTCAGCACCACATAAAAATAAATAAGTAAAATAAAGGTATTGTGTCCAACTGCAACTAAAAAATAAAATATTAAAAATTTGTTCATTTAAATAACTCAGCTTTTAGTTGTCACATCTTACTAGATTTAAGTCTAATGTTGTTTTCAGAGACCTCAAACTCGGTAGGACTCAGAATATTCTAAGAACAAAAAAATATTGTTCATCTATTTAGTATGCTTGGTTTTTCTTTGTATAATCACTGGCTAAATAAATCTGTCATCTGATTTCTTCCAATGGTAGATATAAGGGAAAAAGTTATCGGGCTACTGTTGAAATAGTAAAAACAGCAGATCGGGTAACTGAATTCTGCCGGCAAACCTGTATTAAACTGGAATGCTGTCCTAACCTCTTTGGTCCACGGATGGTTCTGGATACATGTTCTGAGAACTGCTCTGTACTTACAAAGACCAAATACAGTAAGTCATGTTTTTCAAATATATTAATTATAGCAACTGACCATACTTTATATATTGGAATTTTTAATTTTTGCAGACATACTTATATATAACATGAGTACACAAACATTTTCTGTAAAGGACAAGATAGTAAATATTCTATGCTATGGGTCATGTGGTCTCTCTTACATATTGTTTTTATTCTGTTGTATTTTCATTTTAAAGAACCCTTTTTAAAAATGTAAGATTACATTTTTAGCTGAAGGACCATACCAAAATAGGCCATAGGTTCTAGTTTGCCAACTTCCATGTGGCACATGTATAAATTAGATGTTGCATTAAATAGGATAGGACATTCATTTATATGATTTTCAGGTGTTTATTGTGTGCCTACTGTGTGAGCATTGGCATATATTAATAAAACAAAATTCTTGTCCTGAGTTTTCATGTAATTTGGGATAGATAATAAGCGAACAGCTATAGAGAGTTACATACAAGAGGTAGGGAATAAAGCAAGGTGAGCAAGTACAGTAGAGGAGTGGGGAAGGCTAGGCCTGGGGTGCTGTATATACAGGTGATCAAGAAAGTCTTCTGACAGGGAACACCTGAAGGAAACAAGAACATAGCTGTGCAGACATCTTGGTAGAAAGGGTATTGAGGGCACAGGCTTGAGGCAGGAGCTTTCTCAGTGTCTGTGAAGAGCAGCGAAGTAGGCCCAGCGGTTGCAGAGGCATAAATAGCAGGAGAGGAGGAAGTTGTAGTCTCACTTTGAAGTATGCTGACACCTGTTTCCTCTCTGTGCTTATCTTTTCTCCTTTATGAAACTGAGATGGGGTCATGTAGGATGAAATTTCAGGTGGGAGCCTCATTAAGACATTGTTACCCAAAGCTAAAATTCTGATCCTGCTTTTCTTTAAATCCCACAAGCCCTCTGTCACTTGGGAGAATTAACACAGATGAGGAGTTTACTGTGTTAAATTTGAAAAGATTTCTTTTAGGGCTGTGTGCCTCTTAAACTTTATGGCACATGCAGATCACCTGAGGATCTTGTTAAAATGGATTCTGGTTTATTAGATGTGTGGGTCTATGAGCCTGAATGTCTGCTTTCTAGCAAGCTCCCTGAGGTGACTGATGGTGCTGATCCAAGGCTTAGACCTTGCATGGCAAGCTTTCTAATCAATGTTTGAATTAAAAAATCACGTAAGAGTCTAACTTTCTAGTTTCTGTTTGTATATATTGGATTGTAAACTCTGTAAGGGTATAGATTATTTTAGTCTATTGTATCAGAGTTTGGAAAATTACAGCTATTAGGAGCTAGATGAAAAATACTATTCAGATAAATGCACATATAACACTTTGGGCCTTTGAAGATTTGTGAATTTTATTATGCTTTTTGTCTGAATATATCTTTCATAATGATACAGTTGAAACTAGCCTAGATTTTAGGAGCGTCTGTAATTTTTGCCTAATTCGTAATGATAATGAATGAACTTTAACCTTTAAAAAGAATTCATTTGTGTAGAAAGTTCCATTATATATTTTTTAAAATATTTTTTGTGGATGGACACAATACCTTCATTTTATTTTTATGTGATGCTGAGGATCAAACCCAGTGCCTCCAATGTGTGAGACAAGCACTCTACCACTGGGCTACAACCCCAGTCCCAATTATGTTTTGATATTGCCTTAATACATAACCCAGAGATAGATAATTAAAAAATGAAATACATAGTCTATGTATTCTAAAATTTAAATGAAAAGAATAAAGTTGAAGGACTTTTCACTTTCTCTATTTTTAAATCATAAAGCTATAGTAATCAAAAGAGCACCACATAAAATAAAGGCATTGTGTTGTGTCCATCTACACCTAAAAAATAAATATTAAAAAAAAGAGTAGTGAAATAAAACAATGGGATAGAGTATAGGGTCCAGAAATAAAGCCAAATTTATATGGTCAAATGATTTTCAACAAGGGTGACCAAGGAATTTAATAGAGAAAGGAGATTCTTTTCAACAAATGGGACTAATACAACTGGATATACAAATAGGAAAAACAAAAAAACAACTCTTTAACTCCTACCTCATAACTCATATAAAAGTTAATTTTTAAGATCTATTATAGACCTAATGTAAAAGCTATAACTGTAAAGAAGAAAACAAGGAGAATATATTCAAGTTGGAAAGATTTGGGGGGACTCAAAGATTTCCTAGAGAGGACTCAGAAATACACTAACATAAAGGAAAAAATTAATAAGTTAAATATTACCAAAATTAAAAACTCCTACTCTTCAAGCCAAGTGCAATGGTGCACGCCTGTAATCCCAGTGGTTTAGGAGGCTGAGACAGGAGGATTGCAAGTTCAAAGCCAGCCTCAGCAGCAGCAAGGTGCTAAGCAACTCAGTGAGACCCTGTCTCTAAATAAATACAAAGTAGGGCCGGGGATGTGGCTCTGTGGTTGAGTGCCCCTGAGTTTAATCCCCGGTACCCCCCATCCCCAAATTTTGCTCTTCAGTACTTTTTTTGGGGGGGGGCGGGCAAGTACCAGGGATTGAACCCAGGTGCTTTTAACCACTGAACCATGTCTCCAGCCTTTTTTTTATTTTTTAATTTTGAGACAGGTTCTCGTTAAGTTGCTTAGGGCCCACTGAGTTGCTGCAGCTGGCTTTAAACTTGTGATCCTCCTGCCTCAGCCTCCCAAGCCACTGAGATTACAAGCATGTGCCACCACACCCAGCAATAATACTATTTTAAAAAAAGAAAAGGGGCTGGGGTTGTGGCTCAGTGGTAGAGTGCCTGCTTTGCACATGTGAGGCACTGGGTTGGATCATCAGCACCACATAAAAATAAATAAAGATATTGTGTCCATCTACAACTAAAAAAATACTTAAAAGTAACATGCATATCCAGCAAAGAACTTCTCTTCAGAATATATTAAATCCCACAACTTAATAACAAAAAGGGGAATTTTAAAATGACACATCCAGTAGCTGCTTGACATTTTGAATATACTTCATACCTCTGAATTGTGGAGGTTTTTTTCCCCCTCTGTTACTGGGAATAGAAGCCAGGGGCTAGCACTAAGCTACTCTCCTAGCTCCTTTTTTTTTTTTTTTTTCTTTTTTTGAGACAGAGTCTTGCTAAATGCTAAGGCTAAGATCTTGAGATCATCCTTCCTTAGCCTCACAAGTAGCCAGGATTACAGATGTGTGCCAATGCGGCTAGCTGAATTATACACTTTTAAATAGTCATTTGTATGTTATGAGAGTTTCACCCCCAGGGGAAGGTGAGAAAGAGGGAAAAAGAAAATAAAATGTTTTGGAATTATAAAGTGGTAATGATTGCACAACATATTTATACTAAAATCACTGAATTATATACACTTTAAACTGTTGAATTTTATGTTAGGTGAATTATATCTCAGTAAAATATTTAGGAACAAAAAGGGCTGCGGATGTAGTTCAGAGGTAGGTGCTTATCTAGCACATGAGTGAGGACCCTGCATGCAGTCCACAGAACCAAAAAAAAAATTTTTTAAGTAAAATTTAAAATGAAATAAAACAGTTTAAAACTACAAATGAAAGATTTGCATATGTATTTCAAGAAAGAAGATATACAAATGTCCAATAATCACATGAAAAAGTGTACAATATCATCAGTCATCAGGGAAATTTGCAAATTAAAACTACAGTGAGATTTGTAGTAACATGGATGGAACTGGAAGATATTATAAAGGAAATAAATCATGCACAGAAAGACAAATATTGCATGTTCTCAATTATATTTAGAAGCTAAAAAGCTGATCTCATATAAATAGAGACTAGAATAGGGATCACCAGAATCTGAATAAGGGTGTGGCAAAGGGGAATAGAAAGAGGATGACTAATGGGCATAGGGATGCAGTTTGATAGGAGCAATAACTTATAATGTTTTATAGCACAATAGCATAACTATGGTTGACAAAACCTAATTGTGTATTTCAAAATAGCTAGTAGAGAGGATTTTGAATGTTTATAACAAACAATATATCTTCAAGGTGATAATTATGCCATTTATCCTGATCTGATCATTACTTATTGTACACATGCATTAAAATACTGTACCTCACAAATATGTGCAATCATTGTGTGTCAATTAACAACAAAAATATATTTTGTTTATTTATTTATTTAGTAGTACTCGGGATTGTACCCAGGGTTTCTTGTGTGCTAGGCAAGTGCTCTACCACAGAGCTATATCCCCAACACTTTTAAAATATTATTTTGAGACAGTTGTACTAAATTGCTCAGGTTGGCATTAAAGATACAATCCTCCTGCCTCAACCTGCTGAGTAGCTAAGATTACAGGTGTTTGCTACCCGGCTAATAAAAGTAGCTTTTAAAAGACAAAAACAAACAATAGAAACTAAAGTGAGAACTTACTATACACTCACTACATTGACTGAAATGAAAGACTGACAATACTACTACTGGTTGGCAAAGTGTAGAAAACCTAAATCTCCCATACTTTGCAGGTGGGAATGTAAAATTACACATCCATTTTGGAAAGCTAGTAGCTTCTTTAAAAGTAATGATATATGTGGCTGGGGTTGTGGCTCAGTAGTAGAATGCTCACCTAGCACATGAAAGGCCCTGGGTTTGATCCTCAGCACCACATAAAAATAAATAAAATAAAGGTATTGTGTCCAACTAAAAAATAAATAATTTTTTAAAAAGTTAATGATATGTCCTCTCTATGATTCAGCAACTATATTTTTAGGTGTTTATAAAAAGCAATGAAAACATGTGCATTAAAAGCCTTGTACACGAATGTTCGTTGTAAAGAAATTATATTCATAACCCAAATACAGCCCAAGTACCCATCAATAAGAAAGTAGATAAACTGGTACATTTCTACAATGGAATGCTATTCACAAACAAAATGGAATAAATTTGTATACATGATAACAGATGAAACTCGAAAACATTATCCTGTGTAAAAGAAGCCACATATTTAAAAAACTACCTACTGTATGGTTCCATAGAGATATAAAAATAATCTGTCATCATGGAAATTAGAATAGTGGTTGCTCTGGGAGGGAATGACTGGGTTAATGAAGATGTTCTATATCTTGATATGTGGAGGATTATTCAGGTTTATTCACCTGTCAGTATTAATTATATCAAATACTTATCTCCTTATTCCACTATATGGAATTTAAGCCTCAGTCAAATATACTATACCTGTTTTCTGCTATGTTAATAAACTCTCTTGTGGTTTTAAGGTGCATAGCAATAATAAAGCAACTTTTATTTTTCTTTATCATCCACATTTAGCACACTATTATGGAAAGAAGAAAAATAAAAGAATTGGAAGGCCCCCTGGTGGGCATAGTAACTTAGCTTGTGCCCTGAAAAAAGCCAGTAAGAGGAGAAAGAGAAGGAAAAATGTTTTTGTTCATAAGAAGAAACGTTCCTCTGCATCTGTTGATAATACCCCAGTGGGCTCACCCCAGGTACGATATCTGTAATGTACCCATCATCTCTAGCAGCCACTGCTTTATAATTCGAACACAGAAAGAATATCTGCAGGTAGTTCTAATTCAGATCTGTAGCCAATAGAAGATGGTTTTGTGGTCCAGGAACTGGTTTGTCCTGAATTTCAATGAGACTTGTCTCTTTTTCCTCTAGGGAAGTGGGGGTGAAGATGAGGATGATGCAGATGAAGGGGATGATGAATCCCTAAGTGAGGATAGTACATCTGAGCAGCAGGATGAGCTGCAGGAAGAGTCAGAAATGTCCGAAAAAAAATCATGCTCCTCTTCTCCCACCCAAAGTGAGATATCCACTTCACTGCCCCCAGACAGACAAAGGAGAAAAAGAGAACTTCGCACTTTTTCATTTTCTGATGATGAAAATAAACCTCCTTCGCCAAAGGTACAATTGTTTAAAATGTTTTTTTCCCCATTTTAATTTTCTTCTAGAATCTAATTGTTAATGATGCAGGCATTCCACTTCTTTTTTTTTTAAAATTTTTATAGTTAGACAGCATGCCTTTATTTTATTTATTTTTATGTGTGCTGAGGATCAAACCCAGTGGCTCACAAGTGCAAGGCAGGCACTCTGCCACTGAGCTACAGCCCCAGCCCTCCACTTCTTTTAATACAAGCTAATGATTCCAAAGGCAGTGATTTACATGTGTTTCAAGTATTATTTGGAGGAGATCATTTATTTATGAGGGGCACAATCTCTCAGCAGCTGCTTAAGTTAAAAAAACTCAATTGCTAGTTTATTTTAGAGCCTCTCATTTAATTTAGGGAAAACTGTCCTTTTTTTTTTTTTCCTAACTATTGTAGTTTGACACAATGCCTTTATTTTATTTATCTATTATTATGTGGTGCTGAGGATCGAACCCAGTGCCCCACACATGCCAGGCAAGCACCCCACCACTAAGCCACAACCCCAGCCCAGGAAAATTGCCTTTTAATATGTTCATAATACGTATGGTTTTTGTAGAAATAGTTATTTATCTTTTTGATTCTGGTTAAGCTATCTTGTTTACTATACTTAATATATGCATATATGTATATTATATAAAGTATGTGTGTGTGTGTGTGATAAGATTGCAATTTAGTTATTGTTTTATTGTTTTGCCTGTAATCCCAGCAACTTGGGAGACTAAGGCAGGATTATTACAAATTTGAGGCCAGCCTGGACAACTTGGTGAAACCCTGTTTCAAAATAAAAAGGGGTGGGGATATAGCCCGGCACCTCAGTGCTGGGATGGTGGGGAATTATTATTTTAAAAATGGATTATTTTTTTAAAATGTACCATGAGCAAGAGCAATAAAAGGTCTCTTGTGACAATTTGGTTAGCCTCCTCATTGAAAATACCATCCCATTCACTTTAGTACACTAGCAGAGACCAGCTGAAATAGACCAAGAACAAATAGGAGAGTTAAAAACTTTTTCCTGTTAAATTGTCCCACTTATTTGTGCTGAAACTCTGAGATGAATTCTTCCTTTTTGATAATGTTGTGTTATAAGAAAATAAAATAAGATAAAATTTATATTATAAATTTCCTGAGTATCTAATGCATGTAGGGTTTTGCCATCTTTGTTGGGGGAAATCATGTCCTAAGATCACTTTAAATCCTGTCTTGAAGGGTTATTAACTTATGGAGAGACTTTTTTCAGATAAAATAGCTCTTACACCCTTTGGTTTGATTTTGTTGTGGGGAATGAAGGAAATAAGGATTGAAGTTGCTGAAAGGCTTCATTTGGATAGTAACCCCCTGAAGTGGAGCGTGGCAGATGTCGTTCGGTTCATCAGATCCACGGACTGTGCTCCATTAGCAAGAATATTCCTAGACCAGGTAATTGCAGATACCTATAATCTATAATAATATTGTCTTTTAGCAAAGAACTATTTGTATAATAGTGAACAATTTATTTACAAGTTTTAGGAAAAATGTTTGATCCAAAACTAAGGCATTGTTTTAATTCCCGTTTGGGGAGGAAAACAAGATGATCTAACTTGCTTCATGGTTGAAGCAAATTTTCATTGCATTTCCATTTTTCTCAGAAATTTGATTTTGTTACCCATGTATTTAATGGATTGAAATCAAGCAAGCCTTGCTTAACTCTCATCTTTTAAAAAAATAATGATTTGGCTTATTTTTAAAAATACCATTTGTCATATGTCAAGCTGTAAAGTAACAATCAGGGTTTTTTAAAAAATATTTTTAGTTGTAGACGGACACAATACATTTATTTTGTTTGTTTATTTGATTATTTATTTATTTATTTTAATGTGGTGCTGTGGATCGAACCCAGTGCCTTCATGTTCTAGGGCAAGTGCTCCACCACTGAGCCACAACCCCAGCCCAGTGACAATCAGTTTTAAGGTAGATTTCCTGAAACCCAAGTAGTTCATATGGGCTGGGGGTATAGCTCAGTAGTAGAGTGCTTGCCCAGCATGCATGAGTTCCTGGATTCAATTTCTTGTACCACAAAAAAGGAAAAAAAAAAAAAAAAAAACCAAAACCAGAACAAACAGTGGCCCTAATTAAAATAAATTTTGTTTTGATAATTGGAGTTATTCAAAACTGAACATCTTTGAAGAGCTTATCATGTTTTTATGAATGTTACAAAGTAGGAGAATATTAAAGTTTATAGTTAATATTTTGTTTCAGATTGAGAAAGAGCCCTCTAAAAAGATATTTCTTTTAGCACAGTTAGTTGCCAGTTAACAGGGTTCAACAGCTTACTGAAATGAATTTCTGCTGAGCAGAGGCTCTATAGAATGGATTTTTATCCATGGTAAAATTTCTTATCCACTTTGAAGCTTCTTTAGGTGGAGGACATTGGAGCCACTTAAAAGGAGATGTGTGACACTTGTGTAAAGGGAAAGGTAACGAAGGGAAAGCACAAAGGGACTCTGGTTTTGATAGAACCAAAATGAATTGGGGCTGTCATGCTCAAGCTGCCATTCATGTGCACATCATAGATAATTTGCATTTTTATGCCTTAACAGGAAATTGATGGGCAGGCCCTGTTGCTCCTTACCCTTCCCACTGTTCAAGAGTGCATGGACTTAAAATTGGGCCCTGCCATCAAGCTTTGCCATCACATAGAAAGGATCAAGTTTGCTTTTTATGAGCAGTTTGCCAACTGAGAAGGACAACCAAAGTAAGCTGGATCTTTGAAGCACAAATGCAGCAAATCCTTCGCCCTGCTCTTGAAGTAGAGCTGAAATAGTCCTGGGGCTCTGGGCCTTGCAGGTGTCGGCTTGCTCTCTTTGCACTTTCAGGGAAGGAGGACCCATACCAAGGAAGCAAAAACGGCACAAAAATGGCTCTCCTGCCATTGGAATTGTGGACATTTCATGTTCAGCAGATTACAGTTTTTTAAAAAAATAAAGGTTGTGAGGAAAAAAACTCATAAGAAGAATAAGCATTTCCAGTGGTGTAGCCTGAAAACAAAGAATAATCTGGGCAGCTGGATGGCACTGATGTGGTTGTTTCTTTTCATTCTGTTCTTTCCTTCCCACTGTAGATTGAACTTTGTTCTCTGCTTTCTCTTTCTTGGAAAGAGAGGACATAGCTTTAAGTCAGCACTGATTTGGGACTCTGCCTAAGGCACATCAGTGCTTCATTGTCATTGTGTTTTTAAGCTTTTTAAAATTAAAACAATTCTTTTTGGGGATGATTATGTGGCTCTAGGGTTTTGAATGTATAGTCACACTTTGATCCATTTTTAAAATCTATTCTTAAGAGTTCCTTTGTTTACTACCTCTGTTGATAATTGAGCTTACAGCCATGAATGAGGTTTTTTGTATGATGTCATTTTTAAGCTTCGTGAACACTAATACTATGACAGAAGTTGGAAGGAGAAAAAAACACTGTTTGCTTTCTTAAAAACATTGTATGGACACTTAAACCAGTTTTTTAACTGACCTGCCCTAAGAACTCTGCTGTCATTGTTTTTTTACCTTGACCCAGTTCTGGATACCTGTGTTTAAGTAGGCTTACAAGCATTGTTGGTATTTCAGTTTAATTGCTGTCTCCCTATTAGGTCTCAGAGGGATGGAAATGGCTTTTATTTTGTATTTACTTTTCTCTAGATTTGTTTGTCTACCTCTGTTTCATTCCTAGAGTCCTTTGTGTGAATCAGTAGATGTTCCTTTGAATCCTCTGTAAAGCCCATTTTCCATGCTTTCTAGGTATCTCCAGGTAAATAGTGTAGAAGCACAAAGAAAAAATGTGATTTTGGGGTGACACAGAGCATGGAGTTCCTGCTGGAGTGTCCTCAGTGATAGGATAAAGATTGAGAGGTAGTTAAGGAGTCTGGAAATCTCTTTGCTTAGCCACATATATGCTTTTCTTTGCCTAAACCTTTAAATTGAATGTACTTTACAGTCTGAGGATTCTCACTTTAGTATTCTTTTAGGTGTTTCTTTGGACTCAGTTCACATTGACATGAAATTCCAGATGAATTTTCGCTTATGATTGCATTGCTAGCTATTGTAGAGTAACAGCACTTCTTTATACTATTCTAGACACAGAGAATGAGGAAAGACATACACAGATTGCCTCCCTTATGTGGTTTGCTTTACTGTTTATTTATTTATTTATTTATGTTTGAATTGTCCTAGTCACCTGCAAATTTATAACCTAATCATTCCTCCTTGAGAATTATGAAAATGTTTTAAAACTGCTAACTGGGTAAATTCTGAACAACTATACAAATATAAGGTAATATTATTACAAATTTAAACTGATTGTGATTTTTTTTTTCCTTTTCTCTACCCAACACCCTCTCTTTTTGTGTAGTTTTGCAAACAGTCCAGTCTGGATCCTCTTTTCAATGGATAATTCATGAGCCACCAGAACTCAAGTTCTCCAACCAAATGATAAAAGCATTAACTTTTCTTAGGTTACTAACATATTTGGAAAGAAGGTCCATTTAAGTAAAAGTTAATGTATTTGAACTTATTCACAGATCCAATTTTTAAAATTTTGTTTAATTGTATATCCATGGAAGAGAAGCATATATATGATGCTAGCAAACAATTAGCATCTAAGCAGGTGGTGTTAGGGTGATGGTTATCTTGTTTAATAATGTTTCCCAAGTGCTCAGCAGTCAAGGCAATAAGGCATGACAGGGTTCCTTGAGGAAGAGCAATGGAACACAAAACTTCTGGAATTAATGTTTAGGGCCTCACATCATTGTCTTGGAAAATGAAATATAAGAGGACATTTTCCAAATGTAACAATAATGAATATGTTATTTCGCCTGTCTTCTTGAAATCACAGAATTTAAGACCACCTCTCTTCACAGATGGGGATCTAAAGCCCCTGAAAGGTGAAAACACACTGCCCAGAGTGGTTTCTGATCTGGGTAGGTTTGGGGAACAACAGGCTTGTCTGTTTATATCATGATTATTCAGGCTTAGCTTTCTTCTAGAGAAAGCTTGGCTTTTAAATTGAACAATAAGTAGGTTTTCCCTTAATATGTCTTCCCTTCTACTGGGATATAGACAATCACTTTAAAGAAGATTTATATTCCCCAGCCCCTAGTCCCAGATACTATATATGAGAGAATAATTGAGAATTTGGGACAGGGCATTTTTTTAAGTATAAAATTTGAATATCATCCTCCTTAACTGGAAAAGTTGGCCTACCAATATTAGGATATAACTGCTATGCCAATGTGCTAGGGAGATCTTTTACTTCACATGCATATTTGTTCTGACATTTTAACTATATTTTGAGTGCTTCTGAGGACTAAGCTACTTTTTTTTGTGAACCATCTTTCTCATTGAAGCAGTTTGAAGGGGCTAATGCAGGGAATGCCTTAATGGGGGCTTTTTACCCTAATTTTAGCAATGTGGGTGGCTCCTGGCATCTATGACATAAATTTATGAGGTCAAAAAGGGTATTTACCAACCTCTGGAAACAGTGATCTTGGTAAATATTTTTTGAATTATGATACAGACAGACATAGAAAGCCATTCAGAATTTGGTTTTTATGTCTTTTTTCCTGAAAGTAAAATTATTCTCACTGTGAAACAGAGGACATTGAACCAAAGCTTCTTCATGAATACATTTTACTTGCTTTGTAGAACCAATCCATTCACTAAGGTGGTACTGAATACATTTTAAAAGCTCTAGGAGGCCCTAGATAAGGTAGGACTCAGAACTATTCCTTTCTCAAGCCAACAACTCTTTCCAAAGGACACGGAACATCAGGAAATCTAGATTGGGACATTGTAAAAACTGTCCCTAGCACTTACATTTACTTGGCATCTATCACCAAAGACTTACATTTAAGACACCCCTTTACTGATTTGATTGATTTCTATGGAAGCTTTAGGTTTGAACTCTGGTCCTATGTATTAGGGATGTTCCATGTATGAGCATGCATACAAGTTGAAAAGTATTCTGTTTACTTATGAAGATGAAGAAAAAGGCACCACTAATGAAAGTAAAGTATAAATCTTGGTGAGGACCAGGTACTCCCTTATTAAATTTTAAGTATTTTTAGTCCTGAGTCTTATTGTAAGTAGCTGGGTTGTCATCCATGGTGCTGGTTTAGAAACTGTAGGACAAGAAAGAAATAAGTTTTTGCAAAACCAAAAAGAAATAAGTCACTTTCCTGCCACTATAATTTTCTTCCTAGACTTTATTCACTCTAAATATTTTACTAGTAAATTTTAATGACATCCTTGTGTGAGAATGGGCATCTTTAGGAAATTTGAATTTATCCAAATAAAGTACCTAATGGATTTGGAATTTTGGTGTAGAGTTCTAAACTCAAAGCTCAGTCCAAATGGATGTGGTTTTAAGCCCACTCTCTTAGGGCGTTTTTCCTTAGTACTTGTCTTAGACCAAGTACTGTTTCTGGAAGCAGCCTTAGTGGTGAGGTATAGAAGATAGTGGTAGTGCACTTTTTAAAAAGTGCATATTGATTATCTTGGCTACAATGTTTAAGAAGTCAGATTTTTACAAGAGCCAGCAAAACCGGGAGTAGAGGGTTGAGGGGATGAAAAGTAGTCCTAAAACTCTCTCCCCTTATGCTTTTTCTGACTGCTCTGTCCTGGTGCAGTGGCCTATCACAAAAGAATGTTGTAAAAGAAAAACAAGCCCCAGCCTTGCTGGGCAAATCTTCAACACCAGCAGTAAAGCTTAGACCTGAGCCATGGGGGGTAAAAGAGGATGCTAACTAGTAAAATGGTGCCACCATTGCTGATGGTATGGGGGTGCCTGTTCTCAGGATGTGTGAATATTCAGGTCTATAGGCTTCTGCATGGTTTGTTCTGTCTAACTGCTTGCCTAGCTTGGCAGAATGAAGGTGGCTAGATAGTGTTGAAAGGATGCTTTGGGGGCAAATCAAGTCATAAAGCATGTGATTGAGGGAGATTACAAAGTACAGAATTAAAGCTGTGTGGTCACTTAACTCCTTTGCAAGGATCCTGGTGAAAGTTAGTTTGAATGAATGTTTCTCTTTAGATTTCAAGTGCTCATTTCTTTTCCGCTCCCCCACTCCCCTTCTTCCTTTTTTTCAAGTATTTTTCTAAAGACAATCAGAGGCCTGACAGAGAGGGACTCCCGGCTGGTTACAGCACTGTCCTTAGGCCTCTTTCTAATTCTAACTCAATGGAACTGATGCACTTTGTTTACTGTATCTTGCCTTTTTTTTTTTTTTAAGCTGCTTGTTTGGAACAAAATTAAGTACTTATTGCTTTCTGTTTCTCCTCTTAATTTCAAAAGTTATGCATTGAAGATAAAGAACACTTAAGGGGAAATATGCATCAGGTAACCGATTAAACTCCCATCCAGTTTGATGGTATACTTCAAGATATTTTTTTAAGTATTTTGGATGAATATTTATGTTTTTCTTTTTGGTAAATAAGTTTGTATAAACTTGTGGCATATTATGACAGTTTTAAATGGTTTGAGAAAATTAAAGGAAATAGGTCTTAAGCTTTGTTTAACTTTTAATTTCATTTGTACTGATTCGACAGTAAGGAGGACCTTTTGACAAGAGTCCATCCATCAAAACTCTTTCCAATGGGGCCTCAGAATCAATTCTGAGAGGTGGAGAAAGTTCCTTCCTACCTTAATAAAATTCCAGAATTCTCCCCCTTCTGGCTGTCTTGTCCTTTCACCTCCATATTTATATGCTTTTTAAAATTTCAGCTCAGGAAAGGTAGGAAGAGAAGAATTCCCCACAGTGGCCTTGCTTCTAGCATTGGGGATTCTGCTCCTGATCCCTAAAATGTAGTTCTTATTCTCTTGGGGCATTACGGATTTGTCCACATTTGAATGTGTAGAACAGTGCTGTGTCCAAACTTCAGTTTTCAGCCTTATGTGCAATTTTTCTTGAGCTGTCTGTGTGTTCAGGAAACTAAGTCTCCTTATGCCAGTCACAATCTCTTCTGCTTTAAGACACATCCTCTTGTTCAGTTCCCTCTGAACAAGTACTGTTAATCGTTGTGCGTCCTCATAAGATCCCTCTTGGACTTAAGGCAGTGATGCAATTTTAATTTTCCCGTATCCATTTATTTTCTTAACCAGATTTTCTGTATTTGCTTATGGTCAATATTTGTGGAGAATTTTTATAAATTAAAACTCAGTTTAAAGTTAAAAAAATCTTGTTGCATGTTCTATGTCAGACACTGTGTTGGATTCATGAGTGAATAAAAACCAATTCCTGTCTTCAGGAGGCCAACACTCAGCTGCAGGAGAAAGATGTATTTATAGCCATGTAATTAAGCTGCCTTAAATTCTAGTGAAACAGTACACTGGAAGAAATGTGGGAGTACAGTGGGGGAGGTCAGGTGGGCCTTGAAGCATGAGCAACAGTTCATGGAGGAGGAAACAGGGAACAGCATCCATGCAGCTAAAATGCTGCATAGAAGCACGGAGATGTGAAAGTGTATTGTAAAAAAAGTGTGGAGAATTGCATTTTTGTTATCTGGATAATCAGGTTAATATTCCAGTTAATGAAGAAAGCATTTGGATAGATTTAACCCCGGAATGTAATTGGGGTTTTTTGGGAGCAATATTATAGGGAAATTTTTCCCTAGAGATAGAATATACTGTTTTCAAATGTAGCCCACTGCCAACTGGACTCATATACCACATACACTGTTCACTATGCAGCAGAAAAGTCAGGGCTCTTGAAGCACCATCAAGAGGTGAAAATCGGAGAAATTGGAGAGGACTAAGGACCCTAGTAGAAGTAGAGATTGTGTGTGTGGGGGGGTGTGTATTGATTTTTTTTCTTTTCTTTCTTTTTTTTTTTTTTTTTTTTTTTTTGTGCTAGTGGGGATTGAATTTAGGTCCTCCCACAAAATAGGCAAGCGCTTCTCTACCAGTGGGCTACACTCCAACCCTTTTTATTTTGTGGCAGGGTCTTGCTGAGTTGCTCTTAAACTTGTGATCCTCCTGCCTCAGCCTCCCCAGTAGCAATTACAGGTATAAGCCAAGAAGCCTGATTTGGCGGCCTTTTATGAATCACATTCAATATGACCTTCAATGTAAGCAAAGTGGGAATATGTGCACACAGCTTTCAGTCTAAACCTGGTATATTTCTACACGAAAGTGCTTGGGTTAAAATGACCATTTAAATTATGCTTACGGGGAGCCAGGTGCAGAGGAGGGCTCTCCGGAGGCTGAGGCACAGGTGGATGGCTTAAACCTGGGCAATACAACAAGATCCCCGTCTCAAGAAAAGAAAAAAAAAATATTTATGGGGGGAAAATAAACTCGGGGTTTTGATTAATCAAATTCCCTGGAGTTTTGACCAGGGAAGTAGAGGAAAGACGCCCGATATCTGACTTGGAAGGAAGAAGCTTCTGTGATGTCCCAAGATTTTTCCTCAACCACGTTCAGAATAATCCAGGCTGCTTCAACGAAATCCAGCGGCAGATTATTGAGCCCCCACCCGTAAAGTACTGAGACGGAATTTTTGCGAGGATGGAATCCACAAATTTATTTTTAATAAATTCTCCAGGACATAAGAGATTTACGTCGGAGGGAAAAAGAATTTAATCACAGACTGGCCTTGCTACTGCCCGGCTTACCTGAAGCTCAGAGTCCCTGAGTCTCACTCCGGTCTGCGATGCGAGGCTCACCAAGTCGGTCTACCAGCTGGTGGAGACCCACCGGCTCGCCCTTCGCCCGGGCCGGAGCCCCGCCCCTCGGGGGAGAGCAGAATCGCCGGGGCCCACCCCTACGCCAGGCCAGGCCAATCAGGCGCTGCGATCTCAGACGTCGGGTTACGCGCGGCGCCGAGTCGACCGCCGGCGGAGGAACCGGCTCCCGGCTCGGGCTCCGGCCTCCGGGCTCGGCGGCGCGGTCCCCGCAGCAGCGAGGCTGGGCGGGCCGGCGCCTCACGCCCTCCCGCCAGGCCGCCATGCAGGGCCCCGCCGGGAACGCGAGCCGCGGACTGCCGGGCGGGCCGTCCTCCACTGCCGCGTCCGGGGCGGGCCGCTGTGAGAGCGGCGCGCTCATGCACAGTTTCGGCATCTTCCTGCAGGGGCTGCTCGGCGTCGTGGCCTTCAGCACATTAATGCGTGAGTCCGGGACCCTAGCCCCTCCTCAATGCCACAAACCCCCGGCACAGCGCGGCCGCGAGGACCCTCCTGCCTGAAGAGTTAAGGCCTGGGGACCAGGGCCCTGTGGTAGAGGTTCCTTTCTCCCCCAATCCAAGCTGGGCATTCCCAGACGAAGGCGAACCCGGGTCCCTGACCACACGATCCCGAGCCCTTGTCGCAGCATCCTCTAATTAGGAGTGACCCTGCCCCTCTCCACCTTACTACACGTCTCTTTTTCTGAGATGTCAACCTAAAACTCGCCCCGTTCCCACCATGTCATCGCAAATTAAGGTTACCCCACTTTCCATCCCGGAGTCGTGACCCCTTCTGGGTGGCACCTCTCTGCCTGCTCTCAAGAACCCTTCTTAGCCTGTCCTCCAGCTCTAAGCCCACATCCCAAAATTCCTAGTTTGATGCTGAGCTCTCTTTGGCACCTTCTTCGCTTTTAAAAGATTTGCTATCTCTTTTCTTATTTGAATCCTGCTACCTTGCATCCTTTGCGGTAGATGGAATATTTTCCCAGGACCACCCCCTTCTCCCCGCCCTCTGGTCCTTCTCCCTCAGCATTATTTTCCCTTGCCTTCTTCTCCCACATCTCCTTCCTCTCCTTTTCTTCCCCAAACAGGTCACCTGTTCCATCTCTGTCCCAAGCTTTCCTAACGAAGTCACATATGAAGCTTATCCTGGCTATTCCCTTTCCCAACCCATTTTTATTATTTATATTTTAAGTATTCATAAATACTCAGGCAATCTAATGGCTTGAGGGAGAAATAGGCTAAGAGGGTCTGTGGAGGTCTCAGAATCCCTGAGTTAAGTCACCAGGGTCACTTCCTTGGGAGTTTTGTAATGAAGAAGGAAGTCCCAGATGGCCCTGATAGTCCTGTGGGTTATGAGATGGGAGGATGAGGGTCATGTGGACTATGGTGAGGGAGATGTGTTGATTTTTTAATACATATTTTAACAATAAGGATAACAAGAACCTGTATGTGGCACATAGGTCTAGAAATGCCCCTTTAACATGTTTTGGAGGAAGGAAAGATTGTAACTTAACTGTTCAGAGGCATTAATTAAAAAATGACTTGTTCTCAAAACTTCCCCACTGTGCTTGTGTGGGCAGAACCACAAGTTCCAGTAGAGTATGTGCTCTTCAGCTGGTTCCTGGGGTGGTCTCATCCAGAGGTCTTTTAGGGTCCCCTTGCTGAAGGGCCACCTTGCTTGTTCAGATAGAAAGATTTCTTTGGGTGAATTCTTCCAGGTTGAAACCTGGAGAGTCTCTGATTTTGGACACTGTTTTCCTCTGGTTGCCTGGCCTTGACAAGTCCTGCAACAAGTGCCCAACTGTCTTTGTTTGCCATTTTTTCTTCTGTTCTTAGGTCCTACTTGCCTTCCTTTTTTTTTTTTTTTTTTCTTTTCTGCTGAACAAATACTCACTTGTTTCCACAATAATAATTTGTGACAACTTAGCCAAAATCAGTTGCTGTACTATATGTGTGTGTTTTTAAGACATTCTGAGTGGGGTTTCACTCTCCTCCCTCCAGCCTTCCTTTCTCTCTCAGGAACTGTAAGTTTAATTTTATTGTTTTTGTGGTTTTGGGAATCAAACCCAGGGTCTCAGGCATGCTGTATCACTGAGCTATATCTCCAGCTCTGGTTTAATTTTTATTTTGTTCCCTAACCTGAGATTTCATAGCCTACTTCTGGCCCTTTTCATGGTTTTGATTGATGCTGATGGCCTGCTTTATCCCCTAGGGTTTGGCACTTGTGATTCAGAGAGGAAAATGTGATTATGACAGGGCAGAGTTCCTCACAGCTGAGAAGTGTGCCATAGTGGTGATGCTGGCCCTGAGAGTCTTCAGGGACACTCTCACCTCTTTACTTAATCTTCATTGTGAGCACATGTGCAAATCCCACTGTGGTTGGTTTTTTTTTTTTTTTTTCTCTGTGAAAAGACTGGATGAGAAGGTAGTCTCTCGCTCACTGAAAGGCTTGATGTGAAAGGAGGTTTGTGGAAATGGCAGATAGTCCTGGAATGATGTCGGGTAGCAGTAATGGGGAGTAGAATTGGAAAGGCCAAAGCTGGATCTGTTCTGAACACAGAAATAGGGATGAGAGTAAGATCCTCATCACCTTTCATAGAAGTAGACAAAGCAGACCAAGGTGATGGGACTGTGGAGTTAAGGAGAAGACCCACTGGCTGGGAACCAGTCAGGTAAGTGCCTTTCTTATGGCTCAAATTCCTTGGTTCTGTTGAAATAGAACTGTGGGGCTTTTCCTTTTTGAACTGCTGAAAAGAAGAGGAAATCCCTAAGAGGCTACCTTTTTAAATTTTGGAATAGACTTCACAGGAGAAGAAGAAAGGGTAGTAAGGTACTCTCAAGGAAATGCATCTGCCAGCTGTTGGGCTGTGTTGTCCTAGTTACAGAGCTGCTGGAGGAGGAGGACCAGGCTCCCAGATGAGAGGTTCCACATGGCAGTCCTTGAGGGAGGGAGGGCATTTGTTATGATGAGGCTGCTTCATCACCATCTTCTTCAAGCAGTGTGTTCTGAGCAATTTGAATTAACAGTCCCCATCTTCTTTGAGGTCAGTCTTTCCCTTTCCTGGTATTTGCATGCCCTTCGGCAACAGACTTAATGCTTCTCTTAGGTACTTCCTCAGTGCTCACTGCAGAAACTGTTCAGTTTTCCTGCTAGACGAGCATATTCTGTAGCATGATGGACCCACTTCTGTGCCAGACAAACTGAGGTAATTTTCCAACTTCACCTCCCTGATTTCAGTGAATCATCAGAATAATGTGTTTATGCTCTTTTTTTTTTTTTTTACTCAAAAGTTACTTTTTTCTCTGCTTATCAGTTGCTCTGTTTTTGTCCTAGAATAAGATGTCTCACATCTCTTGATGTCCCTGGGGAGGATTTTGGTTCTCACAAGGATTACTCACCATGGCACTCTGATGGACTTCTTGCTTTATATGTGGTGTTTTACAGATTCTTGGTCCAGGCAGTTGAGAGTGTGTATGCCAGGTCCTGTATCTAACCTGTTCTTCAAGCTACTTGAACATCCAGACTATTGCAGGCCACCATCTACCATCATGTCCTAGTGTCAGCATCACCTTGTTAATTAAATTGGTGGGTTTTCCAGAGGCTCCAGCTAAAGAAAGCCAAGGAAACTCAGAAGCCAGCTTATAGAGGTACTCCTACTATGAGTTTTCTGGGCTCCCATCAAAATGACTGGTTGCAAGGAAAGAAGCACTTTAACCATGAAGGTTTGGTCATGATTTGCCTGTTGAGCAGCACCTCATGTTCTGGTGACTTTTTCTGTAGCCTCTGACTCAAGTCATTCAGACCAGAGTCGCAGCAGAACAGAGCTGAACAATCCTGGAGCTCAGGAAACTTAGTGCAGGATAGTCATCCAGCTGTCAGCCAAAGGTCAGCATTGGCCAATGTGTGTGTTGGCATTTGGGGGTGTTTATTCAGGACTGTGAGTGCAAAGCAAACTCAGGCTTGCTTTGCTATGCAGAGTCAGGACTGAAGTGTAGACCGAAATGACTTTTAACAAAACAAGTGTTTTGAGAACTTGGATAAATCTGCCTGCCTATTTTGTGTCACAGATATGGGGACTGGCAGGGAGAAATATATCTTAAGTTATACTGAGCAGTATTAGCATTGAGAAGTGACAGCTTCCTTCTTGTGGCCCAAAGTAAAATCACAAACCAGTCCACCCAGCTTTGATAGCTTAAGCTCAAGAGTGTCCAGAGTTTCCTCTCATGCTGAGCTGACTTCCGTATGTGCTCTGTGAACACATAGCCCATGTTGGCACAGTCTTTTCTACCCTCACCACTATACACCCCATTTCAGTTTTTATCTTAAAACGTGTCAAACACCTAGATAAGTTAAGAATTAATGCATAGAATGCCTATTTATTTCTACTATTTGCGTGTGCGCTCGCGCGCGCTCGCTCTCTCTCTCTCTCTCTCTCTCTCTCTCTTTTAAACATTTTGCTTTCTTTTTTTTTTAAAGAGAGAGTGAGAGACAGAGAGAGGGAGAAAGAGAGAATTTTAATATTTATTTTTTAGTATTTGGCGGACACAACATCTTTGTTTGTATGTGGTGCTGAGGATCGAACCCGGGCCGTACGCATGCCAGATGAGCGCGCTACTGCTTGAGCCGCATCCCCAGCCCCTCTCTCTCTCTCTTTTTTAACTGAACAATTAATTTGAAGGAAAGTTGCAGTCAGTACCACAACTTTATTCCTAAATACTTTAGCTAAGTTTCTTAAAAATTAGGATAGTCTTCTACATGACCACCTATAAGAATTATTATTTAATAACTCCCTCCATAATATCATCTGATACCCATTGAATATTTACATTTCCCCCAAATGTCACGAATCTTTCATAACTGGAGTTTTTAAAAGCAGGTCTAGAAGCTGCATACATTTTATTTGGTACTTTTTTTTTTTTTTTGGTACCAGGGATTGAACTCAGTGGCCCTTGACCACTGAGCCACATTCCCAGGCCTGTTTTGTTTTATTTATTTAGAGACAGGGTCTCACTGAGTTGCTTAGCACCTGGGATTATAGATATGTACCACCGCTCTGGGTTTGGTTCTGTTTTTTTTTTTTTTTTTAAGTTGCTCAAGACAAACAATGATCTTGACATATCATACATTTGATTCAAATAGGGTATGAATTCTCATTTTTCCACATGTACAGATTGCAGGATCACATTGGTTATAAAGCCATGTATATACATACAGCAATAATAGTGTCAGTTGTATTCTGTTTTTAAATCACTTTTACTTCTCAAACAGTCTCCTCCTACACATTCCCAGCGCCCCCCCCCCCTTAGTGCTGGGGATCAAACCCAGGGCCTCATGCCTATTACTCAAGCGCCCTTCCCTGGGGCTATACCTCCAGCTTCTCACTCACACTTGTGTTTTGTTTTTAATGACTTTGACTTTTGAAAGAGTCTAAGCTGGTGGTTGAGTAGAGTGTCCCACATTCTAGAATTGTCTGGAAGTTTTCCTTATTGTGGTGTTTGAGTTGTTCCTCCGATCCCTGTGTTTTCCTTAGTTTGGTCTAGAGGAGCAGTTTTATGGCAAGAACACTCCATAATCATAATAATAATCATAATGCTGTATGTTTCATATGACATCCCACTGGGAGGCATGTGAAATTAGGCTGTCGAGCTGTTATGATATAGTCAGTTACTTGATAGTGGAGACCCCCTTATCACTCTTTTACAAAGATGTATTTCTCTTTATCAGTTGATACATGATGATCCGTTCTTCAGTAACCTTTCACCCAGTGATCAACTCCTGGTAAAATAAGAAAATGAAGTGATGGCTCAGTTGGAGCTGGGACACCGGAATGAAGGCACCTGTCTCTGGGCCTTCACCCAGCTCATACTTCATAAATGCTAATGACCTTTCTTGCTTGTTGAGGGCCAGCCCAGGCAAAGAAAGAACACTACTTTTTTTTTCCTGTCCCAGGCTAGTCCCCATGGGGGAAAGTAGTGCACACAATATTAGCTTGCTGGCTGGTTCAGGGTTTTTATTTTTTAAACAATTTCAAATTTTCTAAATGGTGGTCTATTTGGTAACATTTTCCATAATGGTGATCTAGTGCCTAATTTATAATAAAACTTTATTAATTTGGAGTAAAATCAGGGCAAGAGGGAGTTGTCTGAATTAGGGGACAAGCTGAATCGTAGCTAATTTCATCAAATGCATTTTTTTAGACTGTTAAATACTTCTGTTAGCCAAGTGTTGCCCTTTGGGGGCCTATCAAGCCTCTACTGCTTTAATGATCTGCTTAAAATTCTTTGCAATTAGTATAATATTTGCATGACGATGAAGTTGTGTTGAAGGAGTTTTACAAGAGGTTAAAAATAGCAGAATCCCTGGCTGTGGAACCAGTTGAGGCTTCCATTTCTGCTTTTGTCACAAAGTGCCCTTGAGCAACTTACATATTTCTCAAAGTTTCAGTTTCTTCCCCAGTGAGATGAAGATAGCAATTTCTTTCTTCTGGCTGTGGGGATTATAAGGAATGTCTATAAGGAAACTGAATCAGTGTCAGGCACAAGTTAGGCTTTCTCTGGGGGTGATGTCATCATCCTCATTATTATAATATGTACATTCAGGGGTCGGGGAAGAACCTCTCCTGAGTGCTTAGTGACTTGTTTTCTAAATTAGGTTAAGCATTTCTCTTCTCTTTTTTTTCTTTTTTAAACAATGTCCCTAACTTTTATCCCACTTCATAGAGCACATACTGTAAAGAACTTTAACCCAACCAACAAGGTCAGTGTGATTTTCACATGAGCATGTGTCCAAACCAGGTGGCTTTGGTAGATATATCATCACCTCTCTCCATTAGCTAACCCTTTCTTGTGTTTTCACCAGCAGTGCCTCACGTGGACCTTGAAAGGGCAGAGGGTGGAATAAGACTGCAATTTTCAGGTGACAGACCTGTGTCCAAGTCACTGGCTTTATTTGGCCTGCGTCCTAAAGCTGTAGGTGGTGACCTGGCCTCCTGACTCTTGTGCTCAGCACTTGATGTATTCACAGGAACCCTGAAAGGAAGGGAGTATGTTCATTTTGTAAACAGAGTGAGCCCATGAAGTGCCTTCTACAAATTCTTGTGGCGAGCAGGTTCCCGACACTCCTCTGCTCTTCCTCCATTCCTGCCTGCCTTTTACCATCCAGTTCGGGCTTCCCTCCCACAAGATGCGCACACTTTCTGATTACTCTTTATCCATGACTACCTACTTCATTTTTGGTTATCTGAACAATTCTGATTTTCTTTCTTAATTGTTTTTTATGTCCAAAGCAGTATCTGGAGCTTCAGATTATTTTATGGCCATTGATGGCATTAAAAATATGAATTTGAAAATGATTTGGCAGTCATTTCATGCATATGTAAGTTGCGTCTTGGGTATGTTCTTCTGGCTTGGCCTCTGTGAAGGTTTCCTTTGCTGTGCAGTGGATGGTTAACCTTCAGAGGTGGGTGGGCAGCTAAGGTATAGTGTCTGAACAGCAGAGAAGCAGGGTAAGAGAGTCTATCCATAACTGGTGAGGAAGAGATTTCCAGACCTGGTAGTTTAAGGTTACCTGTTATTTTTTACAGAATTTTTTTGCCTAATACTATATGACTATGAGGAGAGTCATTATATTAAATGTTAATTATAAGTGTTAGTCTTTCCTTATGAGTTATTATTGTAAGCATAGAGAGAGGTAGTGAGCCTGTTTTAGATTACTTCAATGCTAGGAAATTACCTAGTTTTTCATCTTGGCGCCATTGGCATTATCAACTAGATGATGATGATGATGATGATGATGATTTTATTGCAGGGGGCCAGCAGGGGACTCTCCTGTGTGTTATAAGGTGTTTAACGATTATTTGGC
This sequence comes from Urocitellus parryii, assembly GCF_045843805.1. Classification (NCBI taxonomy): domain Eukaryota; kingdom Metazoa; phylum Chordata; class Mammalia; order Rodentia; family Sciuridae; genus Urocitellus; species Urocitellus parryii. The sequence goes on along the minus strand of NC_135533.1, from coordinate 170,177,608 downwards.
TTCTACCCACCAGACACCAGTAGCAACCCCTGCATGTGACAACCAAAAACAGACATTTCCAAATATCTCTTGGGGAACCTACTCACCTCCCTTTGAGAACCACTACCTCTGTTCAATATGTATCTTTCTCGTTATCTCTGAAAGGACAGACTAGAAAGTCAGTATGTTGTCCCCCAAATGTAAGAAATGTGGACTATTAGGAAAGGACTTGGGTGCCAAATAAGGTGCTAGATGCCACCGTGACAAAAAAAAAAAAAAAAAAAAAAAAAAGCTAAGACCTGCTCCCATCTTTGAGGGGTTTGGAGATGGTGTGGGCTGCAGCGTCCTGACAGGACATTGAGAGGCGGGATGAGGAATTCTGCCTAGAGGCTCAGGGATATGTCTGCTTGGGCCCAATTCTGAGTTTAGAAAAGGTGTGAGGAGCTCTCCACACAGAGGAAGTGGTGGGAACAGAGATCTGTAGGAGGGAACAGGCGTGGCAGCCGGTTGTAGACTGAGAACACAGAGGCAGAGGGTACCTGAAAAGAGGGTACCTGAGGAGCTCCAGAAGGCCTTTTAGTCCATTTTAAGCCTCTTCAGAGGATGGTTGTCGAGTCAGGGGCTACCCTTACCTTTGTGCTTCATTTGGAGTGTTTCTTTTGCCAGGTGCAGTGGTGCATCTGTGATACCAGCTGTGTGGGAGGCTGAGAAAGGAGGATCATAAGTTGGAGGCCAGCTTGGGCAACATGGTGAGACTCCACCTCAAAAAAAAGACACACAGAACTTTTTTTTTTTTTTTTTTTTTTTTAAGAAAGCCTGTTGTCAAGGTGTCCCTTTTAGATCTCAAGTGCTCCACTAAGGCAATATTCCCTTTATATCTTCTGGACTACCAAAGAATGGGACCATGGTGTCTTCCCACCTCCTCTCCTCTTGGTGGTGCCTTCTGACATAGATGTTGGAGACTCTGTGAACAAACATGTTTGTTTGCTCTGTGACAGGCACCCAATCCTCATAGCCACCTGTAAAGGCAAGTACTCCCTACATCTGAGTCACAGAGAGGTTAAGTAACCCAAGATCACACAACCAGTAAGCAGTAGAACCAGGCTCCAGTCTGTCTCCGGAGACCTTGCTTTTAGGTAACAGAGGAAGCCACTCCTTATTGTTAACGAGATTTTTTTTCCCAATGGACCTTTATTTTATTTATTTATATGTGGTGCTGAGAATCCAACTCAGTGCCTCAGACATGCTAGGCAAACACTCTACCACTGAGCCACCACCCCTGTTAACTAGTTTTATTGACTGTCCACCACATTCCACAGAGGTATAGGGAGAAAAGAGACACTGGTTTTTCATTCCAGCCTGGATTCTGTACAGCTCTCAGGGTGTGATCATACAGAGTCACACCATGCTGGGTAAGTCCTGGGAACTGCTATCGCCCACCCAGTGAGCATGGTCCCAGGCCTCAGCAGGGCTGGGCTTTGCTATGGAATGTCTCTGACAAGAACTCCACTTGTCAGCACATTCTAGAAATCCTGTACTTAATGCAGAAGGATTGTGATCCACTGAAACTATCTTTGTGCCTGTGAGAAAAAGACTTCTCACTTGAGTTATTGCAAATCCCATCTATCTGCAAGTAGATCTCCCTGCCATTTCACTTGGCTTCAAATATCTTCTTCATTCTAAAGGGCATTTTATGCCATAGGCAGGTTCCACTGAAGCCACTTTGGAGAGAGGAGGAGGCAGGAGCTGGGGGCACTCATCGTGACAGAGCATGAATTTTACATGGGGGCCATGGTGTGGGGCAGCTCACAGGAAGGGGTCCATGGGGGAAGAAAGGTAAGGATGGGCGCACTAAACCAGGGTTCTCTGGGCTTTAACACTTCTTTAAAGACTTGGATATGGAGTATTTAGGGCTCTTTATTTTTATTCTGACCATCAATGTGTGTCAGGAACTTTCATGCTTTTTCTTTATTTTCCTGTCCACAAAATTGCCTTCGTAGTAGGTCGGGACACCTACAGCCTTTGTTTTATATATTCATCTTTCTCAGAAGGCTCTTCCCCCCACATTTGTTCTAGTCCATGTTCTTATCTAGGCTTCTTAAACTTATTTATGTTCTTCACAGGCATTTAGATTTTCTTAGAAGACATTTTCAATTAATAACATGAAACGATGTAGAGAGACAGGTACTAATGGTACATTTAAAAATAGTTCAAGCACAATTGCAGCACACACAGAGTCCTTCTGCCCAGACTGTGTGCTGGGATATGTTGGCTGAGGTGGCCTGGAGGATTTTGGTGAGTTCTGGGCTGAAATCCTTATAGGTTGTTACAGCAAATTGTGTGTGTGTGTGTGTGTGTGTGTGTGTGTGTGTGTAGGTAGTGTTTAGTTTACCTGGAAAGGGGAGGAGTGTGCAGATGACTCATTTAGAGAACATTTGAATGAGCGTGTGCCATACACAAGGCTGCTTTTCACTTTCTGGCTTCACCGTTGGCTTTCTGAAGCAGCTGACCACAGATTCCAAGTCTGCTGTCCCCGTGGCCACATGAGCTCTGGTGAGCAAACCAGGATCCAGAAATACAGGAGGGGCCAGAATCAAGGGATGTGTGTTAGTGTCCTGCAGGCACAGTGCAGGGACACCCAACTGTTTTTTCTGTCAAGAGTCCAGGTTTTATAATTCAATCCTCAAATTTCTCTGTGAGGAATTCCATTAGTGACTGGCAAAAATTTAGAAAATTCTTATTCTTTTATATAAAGTTAAACAGGAATTTTTTTAATTGCCTATCAGTTCATTTAGCAGAATACACATTGTTGTTGTTGTTGTTGTTTCAGTGTGTTTAAATAAATAATTTAGTATCTCAAATAGGGAAAAGTCTCCTCTAGTCCTGTTATGGAGCTGAGTTCAGGTGTTGCTGTTGTGGATGGGACAGTATTCTGGGTGCAGTGTTTTGTGGGTCTTATTCTCCCAGTAATGAAGATTCTTGGGCCAGACCTGTGCAGTCACAAGCTTGGGCTGAATTTTGGTTTAGGGTGATAAGAAGCGTAAGGCATGGAGGGTGGGTGGGAGGGCCCTGTAAGGTGTTTACTGCTTCTATTCTATGGCATGGGAGCTCCTGAATCATGCCAGGAAACTCCTGTGTCCTCCCTTCCTACTGGCCGCAGCTGCTGTGGTGTTATGTGGTAGGATCTTCTTCTTTTTTTTCAGAGAGAGAGAATTTTTAAATATTTATTTTTTAGTTTTCGGTGGACACAACATCTTTATTTTATTTTTATGTGGTGCTGAGTATCAAACCCAGCACCCCGCGCATGCCAGGTGAGTGTGCTACTGCTTGAGCCACATCCCCAGCCCCGGATCTTCTTAACTTAGATTACGGTGGTTCCCTGGTGTTTTACAGAACGGCCAGGCTCTTGGGCTCACTGCCCCATCCTCTTGCAAGCACTTCCTGTGCTGCAGACATGTTAGTCACTCTGGTTTATTCTGCAGCCTGAGCCAAGCAGAGCTATGTTATACGAAGTTGGGATGCAGTAAGATGTCCCCAGGCTACCTTTTCCTGTCCACCCCTGTTCCCCTTAACTATGTTTTTCCTTCCCCCAAAGGCTTTTTTCTTTCCTCCCCATCTAGTTACATCCTATCCATCTTCTAAGAAATTCTCCCTAACTAGCTTAGCCCAAGTTCTTTGAAGTCTGTAGGATGCGCAGTCTGTGCTGGACAGGGCAGGGACCCTGCCTGTCTTTGTGCCTGGATCTGGTTTGCCTGCCAGACCTGTGTGGTAATAGTGGAGCACACTGTGCTCAGAAAAAGGCTCCAAGGCAAGTCTTCTCCTGAGCAGGGAGTTGTTGAGAGGTGGGAAGAGACCAGTGTCTGACTTTTGTAACTAGTTCAGCATGCATTTTTAAGGACCCAGGTGTTCAAATACAGTGATCAAAACTTGGTAAATTTAACATTAATATGTTGTTTCATTTAAATTTGATCAGTCATTGGGGCTGGGATTGTGGCTCAGCGGTAGAGCACTCACCTAGCATGGGCGGGACCTGGGTTCCATCGTCAGCACCACATAAAAATAAAGGCATTGTGAAAAAAATTTGATCAGTCACCCAAATAATGTCATAACTAATTTTTCCTGGTCTAGGATCACATTTTGTATCTAGTCTTCACATCTCCGCCTTTCTTTGTCTTTCTTAGCCAGATATTTTATAGACTGTCCCAGGGTAGGTTTGTCTGATGCTTTCTCTTATTCCACCCAGGTTACAAGTTTGGGGCAGGGATGCTGCATCAGTAATGTTATGGCTTCCTCAGTGTGTCATATGCTGAGGCACCTGCTACTGGTTCTTTGATAAATTGAGTAAGGTAATTCCTTCAGGTTTCTCCCCTGTGAGAGTAGAGTTTCTAATTAATAAGTGATTTGTGGAGGGGTTTTTTTTGTTGTTGTTTTTACTTTTGTTTTGCAGAACTAGGAGTTGAACCCAGGACTTCACCTTGCTAGGCAAGTGCTCCACCAGGGAGGTATTTTGAGTCTCTGTAAATATGTGTTTTCATTGTTTTTTGTAAATCCCCCTGATGGGGAGGTTGGGGCCATTGATGGAGAGCAAAGGTACCCTGGCCACTCTGATCTGATAGCCACTTTTGTAGACTGCTCATGTGCCAGGTCCTGTAACTGCTTACATAGGGTAACCACTTTGCTCCCTTGTATTATTAGCCCTGTGAGTACTCAGATTACTGTTTTGCAGCTGGATACACTGAGGCACCAAAAGGTTGACTTGTCTCAGGTTGGGAAAGCTACTAAGTGGCAAAGTGTAATTCAAATCCAGCGGCTCTTACTCTAATACTGGGCTTTCCCCTTCTGCCTGCCTACTGTGTGCAGTGTATGTGTGTGCTGTTTGACATGGGATGCTACTTCCTAATTTCTGTGGGCTTTCCATCTCCTCTGCACGTGAAGATCTTCAAGACCACTTAGCTTTCACTATCCTTGGATGCATTTGGCTTTTCACTGAGAGCAACAGTGCAATCTTTCTAGGCATGATAGATGGACTGGGAAAAATCCAAAGACTTCTCATTTTGAGATTGGAATCCAATAGAGCTTATCATTGAAGCGAGATGAATCTTTGTTGTGTGCGTAAATTTGACATTTGTGCATGTGCAAAAGCGCATGAAGAGGCTTTGGCCCATGAAGGAGTAACCCTTATATAGAGCCTGGACTTCCTCGGTAAGCAACCAGAAAGCTGGCAAAAATATACAAAATAGCTCTTTGCAGATACTGGACAATAGGCTGCTCATGAGGTGATCCTCTAGGGAAAGGAAATGAGGAGGTAAGCCCTCTGGTCTTCCTGTCAGGAGACAATTTCCATCTCTTAGTGCAGTGAGGAGGAAGACAAAGCAGGGATGCCAGAGCAGCTGGAATTTGCAGCAAGCATAACAGAAGAAAAAAAGCCATGCAGAGGAAAAGCTCTGAACTTGTGTTTGCGGGGCTCCTCAAGGCTTTTGGTGAATACTCATTTGTGTTGCATGGGATGAAACTGAGGGAGCAAAGTGAAGAACAGCTGCTAAGGAGCCAAATATCTTTTCCAAGTCTGTGGACTGGGAATGCTTAACCTATAAAGAATACTTTATTGACTATAGTCACCCTGTTATGCAAGACAACTTTCCATTCCTCTCTCCTCCTCACTTTTTAATTTTTTTAACAGTATGTTTTAAAGGGTGTTATCACTTTTTAATGGCTTGAGCCTAAGAAATACTAGCGAGGAATGGAAAGTTGTTGGTCAAAGGGTACAAAATTGCAGGCTGGGCACAATGGCGAACACCTGTAATCCCAGCTACTCTAGAGGCTCAGGCAGGAGAATCACAAGATCAAGGCCAGCCTCAGCAACTTAGGAAGACTCTTGTCTCAAAATAAATAATAAAAATTAATGGGAATATACCTCAGTTGTAAAGAACTCCTGGGTTCAATCCCTAGTATTGCAAAAAGGGGGGAAAAGGTACAAAATTTCAGACAGGAGGAATAAATCTTGAGCTGTCTTGCATAACAGGGTGACTATAGTCAATAAAGTATTCTTTATAGGTTAAGCATTCCCAGTCCACAGACTTGGAAAAGATATTTGCAATATGAATATCTTACCGAGTGCCTATAATGAGAACATGTAGAGAAGTCTTACATGCGGGCACAGTGTCACATACCTGTAATACTAGCAAATTGGAACCTGAGGCAGAAGGATTGCACATTTGAGGCCAGCCTCAGCAACTCAGCAAGATCCTGTCATAAAATGAGAAACAGCTCAGTGGTAAAGTGGTAACCCCCGGTACCGGGCGGGGGGGGGGGGATAAAAAGGAAAGAAAAGAATTCTTACAAGAGTAAAAAGATAATGCAAATTTTGAATAGGCAAAAATTCTTAATAAATATTTCTCCAAAGAAGATATAAAAATGGCTAATCACATGAAAAGATGCTCAATCTCATTATCATCAAGGAAATGTAAATTAAAATAATGAGGTATCGATGTACCCATACAATGGCTTAAATTAAAGAATAACCAATGTTTTGGTCAGCTTTTTCACCACCGTAATGAAAGGACCTGACCAGAACACCTCTAAGGAGGAAAAGTTTATTTGGGGGCTCACAGTGCCAGAGGTCTCAATCCACAGACATCAGGTTCCATTCCTTGGGGCTTGAGGTGAGGCAGAACATCATGGTAGAAGAGTGTAGTGGAGAGAAGCAGCTCACATGATGATCAGAAAGCAGACAGACTCACCAAATACAAATATACACCCCAAATCCACATCCCCAATGTGCACATCCTCCAGCCACACCCACCTGCCTTCAGTTAGCACTCAATTAATCCCATCAGGTGATTAATTCACTGATAAACGTTAAGACTCATAACCCAATCATTTCTTCTCTGAACCTTCTTGCATTGTCTCACATGTGAGCTTTTTGGAGACACCTCACATCCAAACTATATCAACCAACAGTAAAATAATACAAAGAGTAGAAAAGAATATAAACTTTGGAACCCTTACATATTGCTGTTGGAAATGCAAAATGATACAACCTCTTTGGGAAATTATTTGGAAGTTTTTTATTAGAAAAATTGTATGTCCCATATAACCCAACAACTTTACCCCTAAATTACCCAAGAGGAAAAAACAAAAACAAAACTCATGTGGTTACCAAAGGACTTGTGCATGAATATTAATTGCAGTATCATTCATAATTGTCCCAAACTGGAAACAGTCCAAATGTTCATCAACACCTGAGTGGATAAACAAATTATGGCATGTTCATAAATGTCAGCAACCAAAAAGGATAAACCACTGATATGTGCAACAGAAGGGTTGATTCTCATGGTTGAATATGCCAGGCAAAAGAAGCCAGATAAAAAGAACATGCAGTGTCTGGCTTCATTCATATGAGATTTTGGAATAGGGTGTTTTAAATCTATAGTGACAGAAAGCAGATTACTGGTTGCCTTGGGGTGGTAGAGGTAGAACAAATTGTAAAGGAATGAAAGAACCTATTGAGGTGATGGAAATTACTGTCATTATACTGAGGGTCACATCAGTGTATATATTTCCCAAAACTCATTGAACTGTATGCTTAAAAACAGATCTGTTTTTGCTATATAAATTAAATTGTATCTCAAGATTTAAGAGAGAAAAGTGGGGGAGCCTCAAAATGATCATTTTGCTCCACAAACAACTGCTTGCCTAAACTTCAATACTCATTTAAAGGATGATAGAAAAATCCAAACACTTAACAGCATCAGTAACAATCATAATATAAATCTCAAATCAAAAACTACTGGACAGCCAGCTGTGGTGGCGCACTCCTGTAATCCCAGTGGCTCTGGAGGCTGAGGCAGAAGGATAGCGAGTTTAAAGCCAGCCTCAGCAAAAGTGAGGCACTAAGCAACTCAGTGAGACTCTGTCTCTAAATAAAATTCAGAATAGGGCTAGAGATATGGTTCTTTGGTTGAGTGCCCCTGAGTTCAATTCCTAGTACCAAAAACAAACAAATAAACAAAAACTACTAGACAGGTGAAGAAGCAGGATATTATGGCCTATGACCAGGAAAAAAATCTGTCTATATAAATAAGCCAAGAAATCACAGCAATGATAGAATCACTAGAAAAGGATTTTTTAAGAGAGTTATGGTAAGTGTGTTGAAAGTTTAAAGAAAAATCAGATCATCGGAGCACAATGGAAGATATAAAATTGAACCAAATGTAAGTTCTAGAGTTGAAAATACAATTCTGAAAAGTTCACTGAACAGAGTTAACAGAAAATTACATTCTACAGAAGAATAGATTACTGAACTTGAAAACAAAGCAACAGAAACTTCACAAATTAAAGCACATAGAGAAGAAAGACTGAAAGAAAACTGAACGACACCTTAGTGACCCATGGAAAAAATATCAAAGGCCTGACGTGTAATTGGATTTCCAGAAGAGTCAGGAGAGGAAAGAACAGGAAAATATTTGAAGAAATAATGGCAGAGCATTTTCCAAAGTTAATGAAAAATTCACATATCCAATAAGCTTCATGAATGCTAGCCAGGATAAACACGAAGAGAATCAATTTTAAGACACAGCAAAAAAAAAAAAACTACTGAAAAATGATGATAAAAACAAAATTGTAAAAGCAACCAGAAGAGCAAAGTCAATGTATACAGGGAAATAAAAACAAGAATTCATACATAGACTTTTCATCAAATTACTCAAGCCAGAAGATAAGAGAACAATATCTTTAAAGTGCCAAAGTAAAAGCCTGTCAACCTAGGATTCTGTATCCAGTGAGAATTATCTTTCATAAATAAAGGAAGTTTTTTTTTTTTTAAATGCACTTTTTTTTAAAGGCATGTAGTCCTTCTTCACCCAAAGCAAGTCAGTCTAGTTTTTCTAATGGCTATTATGACTCAGCTCCTAGGTGCCTTTATAAGTTTGACATCTTTAGTTACAATCTTGAGTTAAGTGTGTCTGTAGCAAATTACATGAGTTGGGAAGAAATTGAATTGCTTTACAAATGTTAAAAACCACTGCCCCCATAGTAACAAAGAGGTTTTAGGCTCTGAGCAACCATACAGGAGATCACATCTCGGTGACTTATAATCCTATTTGTGATCCCCTTCTTCATCTTTCTCCCCTGTGCTGCTGTGACATACCCCTACAGGGCATCATTTAGGCCCAAGCTGTTCTTATTAACAGACTCTTCCCAGCCCTGTGAGCAGACTCTTCATTGCACTGATAGGACACCCCCTTGTTTGGATGAATAAGAAACTGAATTTAGCTTGAAATAACTTGTTTGTTGAAGTAGAATAGGTGAGGGGAGTCTTTGGAGGTGGAGAGTACTTCTAATAAGCCTTGTTCTTTTTTCCTACCATGGAAGACTGTTAGCTAAATAGATCAGCCGAGAATAGGAGCATGTCCACTCAAATCACTCAGAAAGTAAAATAGCAGCTTTACAACCCTTCACCCAGAAAGGTGCATCTATTCCATGTTCAGTAAAAATTTTCTGAGGGGGCTGGAGATGTGGCTCAAGTGGTAGCGAGCTCGCCTGGCATGTGTGTGGCCCGGGTTCGATGCTCAGCACCACATACAAAGATGTTGTGTCTGCAGAAAACTAAAAATTTTCTGAGGATGTAGAGGGGCAAATATGGCATCCAGCTTCCATTTTGGACCTCAGCGATCCCTACTCCTAGTTTTTATGCCCTTGTAGAATCTCTTGCAGCATTGTATCAAGGTTGGTCTACATGACCAATCAATAGAATATGTCAGAAACTATGTCTTATGGCGTCTGAGATTAAGTTATTAAAAGAATTACAACTTCCATCTAGAAGGTCTTCCCTTGCTTGCTCCCTGTCGAATCTCTAGCTGAGAAAGGCGGTTGAACAATTGAAGACACACTGAAGCAGTCCTGTGCAGAGGCCTGTGTGGGAATGGCTAAGGACTACAGCCCACAGGCATTTGTGTAGGCCTTCTTAGGAATAGATGCCCAAGCAAAGCCTCAGATGACACGGCCTTGGCTGGCAGCTTGGCTGCAACCTTAAAAGAGATCGTAAGTCAGAACTACTCAGCTAAACCAATAGTAAGTGTTTATTGTTTTAAGCCACTAAGTTTTGGAGAATTTTGTAACACAATGGTTTATAACTAATATAGCTAAGCAGAGTATGAGGAAAGATAGGAGACTTGGCTTTTGTCCAAGAGTCTACAGTCTGCTTAGGGAGACAGATCACTTGAGCCAGTAACTATCTCAGGCTTATGTGCCAAGTGAGAGAAGGTTGATTCCAGTGTATCTACTTCTGGGTAGAAAAGTGAGAGCTCAGTGCTTGAATTTCATCTTGGTGAACACGGCTGTCAAAATCCCACAGAGTGGATCCTTCTAAGTTCTTAAATGTAGTTTCACCAGACTCAGAAATACCAGCAAAGATTTGGTACTGGAGTTGGCTGCTGCTTCAAACTTAAGAGTCTCAGGCAATTTGTCATGTTCTTAAATTTGTCTTCCCCTTAGCCAGCCTACCTGATGGCTCACTGTTTGAATTTTAACTGGTAGGAAATCTGAGTTTTTATATCCACACTGGATTTCTGAAACAAACAAACAAACACACACACACACACACACACACACATATTTTAGACTATATTTGTCATATAATAAGCCTTTGTGTTACATGTGGTAGTCAAACAGGGACCAACAATCAAAATGGAGTCTGCTCGTTCTGCACATGGTGACTTTTTATACTATCAATCCTCTCCATTGTGTGATTTTGTTTCAGTTCCTCTTGGTAAGGAGGCAGATGATGGATCTTTCTTTTCTTCTCTCTTTGAAAGGTACCAGTAACCCCTGGAGCCATCTCTCAAGTGCCAAAATTTAGTTTATATACAGTGTGGAGCTTAACATTGTTCTCTACCATGAATACTCATAGGTCTTTCCCAACCACCTGCTCTTCTCCTGTTCCTGCAATGTGCTTAGACACAGCCGGCCCTCTCTTGATTCTTATTTTGAGCAGATTGTTCAGTCATTTCTTGATGGAGTGTTTAATTCTACTTTGTTCAGTTCTATTCTTACCCATCCATGTCTGGTTCCTCTTGCGTAGCATCAGGTATATTAGAGTAAGTCCAAAGGATGTATGTTGACCATGACTTTTGCCTGGCTGTAGAGTCTGAGGGCACACAGATCAGTCCTCTGCCTCCTTTTCCCCCAAGGCTCTTGGATTGTTCTGACCTCCTTGAGTGGAAGCTGGCATATGCAGGCCTATTTCCAATGAGAATTAGCAAGGCCAGGGTATACGTATTCCCTGGTTCTGATTTTTGTCCCTTCTAGGCTTTTAGAATGGTCAGAGCCAAGAATAACACAGCTGTGAGACAACCCCACAATATTAGCCAGCCCCCTCTTTGAAATCCTAGATGCTGAGGTGACTTCTCCTCTCTACATGTAGCTGGGTTTTCTCTCCCCTAAAGAAAGAAAAGCTGGGAGTCTGCCCAGCCTTAGTCTTTGGTGCCCTTTACTATCCATTCTGCATTATAGGACAAGGGTTGTTAAAACTGTAGTGCCTGTCATGACCACCATTCATACAATGGGAGTTTCCCCAGTGCTTTCATGAAAGGAGAATTTGAGGGATCCAAGTAAATAGGTGACCAGAGTGAGCACAGGGAGCTCAGCAGCAGTCTCACAGTGACTGAGACCCTGCGTTCCTCAGCAGTGTGTGCTCCATTCTTGTTGTATCCCCTATACTAGTATATATGCCCCTCCTTCTTCCTAGTCCACCTGTTCTTCCTTGGTGAAAAAGCTTTGAGAGGAACTTCAAGGTTCCTGAAATATCTATCAAATGCTCTGGATGGGATTCCTTCTGCTAGCCAAGGAGGGCTACACATTCATGGGAGCTGATGATTTCTTCATTTACTCTGCAGGTTCCTGGGGTCAGGTTGTTGTTATGAAATTAAAGCTTCCCTGCCTGCTATCTGCTTCTTTGGCTGTTGCCCCCTGACTGTCAGGCAAGTGGTCCAAGGATGTGAGCCTCTGCTGGTTCTTTCCTACTCAGATTCTGTTTATACAGCTTATGTTGTTTGAAAAAGAAAAGGCTCTGCGCTGAAAACTAGGGAAAGGGTCCTTAAATGGAGCTGATCTTCTATTAATTATTCTGCCAAAGGCACTTCTGTGAATAAAATTACAAGACACGGCTTAGTATTCCCATGGGAAGATGATTTTTTTTTTTTTTTTTTTTTTTTTTTTTGGCCTGGATGATTGGCTCTGCCTCACCAAGCCAAAGAATGCAACATCTCTCACTTGCTCAACAGAAGAGTCTCTCTGAAGTCTGGTTGTCCACCATACTATTGGCTGTCCCACTGGCTACCTCTGAAGGTGTCATATTGGCTCTTACCTATTAAAAGGGTTAGATGTCTTCTAATACTCTAGAGAGCCAGTCCTTTGAGCTTGGACTTATCCTTATCCTTGCTATTTTTTTTTTTTATGTTCATACTAGAAATTGAACCCAGGGCCTTATGCATGCTGGGCAAGCACTCTACCACTGATCCACATCCCCAGCCCTTTGTATTTTTATATTTTTATTTCAAGATGGAATCTTGCTAAGTTTCCCAGGCTGGCATTAAACTTACAATCCTCCTGCCTTAGCTTCCTGAGTAGCAGGGATTATAGGAGTACACCACCATGCCCCCAACTTATCCTTGATTTCATTACAGAGATTCCTAACAGGCAATTTTTTCTTGGTTTTAGGTGCATGCCCTTGGAAAAACATTGGTGATGTTTCTATTTAATGATTTCATAACACACGTGTATTTAGGAGGCTCTTGGGACAATCAGGCAGGCAAGTGTCATCCAAACGGAGGGTTCCCAGACCAGGAAACAGAGGTAGGACAGTCATGACTATAGAGTTTCCAGACCAGGGAAGGGACATGGTATGGTCTGGTATGGTCCCTGGCATCAAACACTGAAATTGGGCCCTAGCCTCTCATGATCACCAGGCCATATGATGGTAGCTTTTCCAGTGCTGTGTAACTTCATCCCACATGATTTAATCCCTCTGAGATTGTTTCTTATCCTCAGGAGAGGTGATTATCTGTCTTGATGGGTTATTGTGAGAATTAAAGGGATAAGACACTGAGCACAGTGTGGTGCATGGTAGGTGCTGAGTGAATTTTAGCCTGCTAGGCCCATCTTGGCTGACTCCTACAGCAGATGGTCATGGGGCAGTAGGATAGTTCCCACCATATCATGATTTATTAGAATTAGAAAAATACAGGTAACTTAATCCAAGACTCCATGTACAGATAGAACTGGAGGGATCGAGTGACTTGCCTGAGACTTCTCAACAAGAAGGTCAGAGGCTAAGCTAGAACTAGATCCAAGTGTCCCACCTCCCAGGCCTTTGCTCTTGCCCCTCCACGACCTAGTTTTGCTGCCATTTCTGTGCCCCCTGTTGTGGCACATGTTTACTTATGCTCATTGAGTTTGTCCAGGGAGACTGTGGTATCAGAAAGGTGACTCTTCCCACCTGTGAATCAACCTTCCTGACTAACAGTTTCTCCTTGACCATGATAGCCCATGGGCACCATGGGCAGCTGGTGGAAGGTGGCTAGAGCATGTGATGATAGTGAGGGATGTTGCACACCCATGGGAACATGAGGCTTTCTTTGCCCACTCCCAGCTGGCAGGGAAGGGGCAGGGTTACCCAAGAACCTGAGTTGTGCTGAGAGTGGTAAGCAGGACCAACCACAACAGGGCTTGTCAAAGGAGCCAATGTGGCCTCTACCTTTTACCAGTGAACTTCAGAGACTAAACATTCTCACTTTTAACTGCATTAAAACTTGAATAAGCGTCTCTAGTTTTATATCATGCTTGTGTTATAGACAGAGACTCTAGCTGCCTTCAGAGTCGAATGGCCTTCTGGAATTGTTTTGCTGTCCAGGTTTGTGTTTTCTGAATTTATTGTCTTTTAGAGGTTCTTCTGGGCTTTTGGTAATACCATTTAGACCACACATAGAAGTCTGTGTTTCACAAGCTTTTCATTTTATACCAAATTTAGGCCAGGTTCAGTTAGTCCCAATGTGACTTCCTGACCAGTGGAGGGGTAAGGGTTGGCAGTGGCCTAGGTTCTGGTCCTGACCTCAGCACTTGCTGACTGTAGGACTTAACTGCTCTGAACATCAGTTCCTTCATCAAAAAATTAGGATGATTTTCTATTCCTCCTAGGATGAGTGAGGGATGATTGAGTTAATTTATCTTGAGTTCCCAGAGCCATTAGTATTATAGACACTACCTGATCTGATGAGGCTGTCTCAGAAATCCTCATGGGAACTCAGTGGTGGAATGCATGTTGGGTTTAGATAGTGGATAAGGCTATTTATCTCTGAAGATGAAGCAGGATGCTGTTGGGAATCATGCCAGGGTGAACCTGTTCTTACCAACTCCTCACAGGAATATGTCAGGGCACCCCCAGGATGATGGAGGTTTGTGGCTGTGTGGCCCCTTCACCACTGCCAGAGAATGATGTTGAAAATATGTACCCAAAGGTGGTAAGAGGGCAAATGGAATCATCTTTATGAATGAAACACCTATGTTGGGATTTTTTTGTAGTGAAATTGTTAGGTGACCCAATGGAGTTGACAACTTTGCATGCAGCCCTTCAGTTTCTGTTTAAGCTCTTAGCTGGTAGACCCTGAGGCCTTACCCTTTCCTTTGAGATTCAAGGGATGAACACACCACAAGTTCCCCTCTCTATACCTATTATTCCTATTAATCTGTCTCTGTGGAGTTTGGCCCACACTAAGCTGCCGGAGCCAGGTTGGAGCCTTGGGTTTCAGGGATGGGAATCCAGTTTGTGATAGAGCTCATCAGTGTGTGGTGGGGCCTCTGCTGTCCAAAAGCAGAGGCAAGTAACCTTCTGTGGTGAGTTGGCCAGGATAGTTACCTTTGAGAAACTCCAGCCATCATGCCCTTTTCTTAAAAAGTTTGCTGAGTTTTAAGGTTGCAGTACTTTTAATGGAAAAAAAAAAAAACTTCACAGTCAAACGCTTCTTATCCAACACAACCAGGATTGATTGTTGGTTTTCTAATTTTTAAAAGGCAGTGAAACTTTAGGACTCCTAAAAAAATAGAAGCATAAACAATGGACATTTTATTCTAACTTGTACCTGTTAGCATGGAGTAAGAAAGGAGCCCTGGCATGGCAGACACAGTGCCACGAGCAAGTGTGCACAGCAGTGACAGCCCAGTACTGCTCCTAGACCCACCTTGGTGGGGACTCAGAGTGGGCTCAGGGAATCTGTTTTCCACCTCTAATGAGTAGTCTGCCTGCTGGACGCTTCTCTCAGAAGGAAATTTTCTAGATGAACTGAGGAAGGCTATTAATTACTTAAAGTACAAAATTGAAATTTAATCATTTTTTAAATTTACTGTTTTTAGCAGCATAGACCTGTATTTTTTCTCATTACAAAAGTAATACATGCTCACTGTAGACAATCAAAACATTATAAAAATACATAACATAAAAAATTAAAGTTCAGTATACTGCCATCCTCTAAAGACTAACCATGCTTAACAGTATTTATTGTATATGCCTTCAAATTTCCATATATATCTTTTTGAAATAAAAATGGGTTCACAATACACATTTGCTATTTTGGTGACTCATTTTTTTATTACAAATCTCTATGAGCTTTTTTCCATTTCATTGGAGATAGATCTAGCTTATTTTTTTTTCCTCTAGTGCTAGCATGAAAACCAGGGCCTTGTGCATGCTAGGCAAGTGCTCTGCCACTGAGCTACATCCCCTTTTTATTTTTTGTTTTGAGAGAGGGTCTCTAAATTGCACAGGCTAGCCTAGAACTTGGGATCCTCCTGCTTCAGCAGGTGTTCACTGGAATTACAGGTATGTGCCACCACACAACTTTCTACCTTAGTTAACAGTTGGCTTCCATTGTATGATAACATACATTTAACCCCTTCCCTACCAATGAACATTTAGGTAGTTTTTCAGTCTTAATTCTTACAGATAGTGCTATAGAGCACATTCTGGTACATAGACTCTATTGCCCATTTGTGTGAGTGTAACTGTAGAAGAAGGAAATCCTAGACATGGAGTTTCTGGGTCACAGTGTATATCCATTTCAAATCAAAGCTGGGCTTGGTGGAGCATTGCCTATAGCCCCAGCTACTCAGGAGGCTGAGGCAAGAGGATCACTTGAGTGATGAGGCCAGGCCAGGCAATAGCAAGACTGTGTTTTGAAGAAAATAAATAAGCTGGGCGTGGTGGTGCACACATATAATCCCAGCCACTTGGGAGACTGAGGCAAGAAAATCTCAAGTTTGAGGTCAGCCTGGGAAACTTAGTGAAACCCTGTTTCCAAAAAAAATTCATAAAAAGGGCTGGGGATGTAACTCAGTGATAGAGCACCTGCCTAGAGTGTGAGGCTCTGAGTTTAATCCACCAAGAAGAATCACAAACAAACAAAATAAAAACAGGAAGGAAGAAAGGAGGGAGGGAAAATAAAAAGAAATTATAATAGTTATTACAAATAGGACCCCCAGACACACACTCCCACATATATCTCCATTATGAGATTAAATGAAATTCCTAAATTTCAGGGTTAGAGGTATAGCAGGAGTAGCTGGAGCATGTTTCTATGAGCTTCCAGTTCCTAGAGTTTCCCCACCTGCCGCAGGGTAGGGTCCTTCCAGGACAGCCTGTTTCTTCTTGGGCTTCCATGATATTCAGTAAGGACATATGTTAATAGTCACGCCCTCATTAGGAAGGGTTTACAGATCTCCAGCTCCTGAAGGTTTCATCTCTTCATCTCCAATTCCCATCCCTAGGACTTGGAGCAGCATCTCAAATAACTCTACCTGCAGCATACTTGGGTCCCAGAAAGTTCAGGTCACCGAGCCATCCTGCATAATGCTCTTTTACCTGGGCAGTTTTGAGTGCCAGGATTAAAATTCACTTCCCCATATTTACCAGTTTACTTTTCTCCCAGCATTGTAAGAGGACCTCTTTTCTAATACCCTCACTATATGTTTTAATCTTTGCTAATCTGGGTGAAAAATAATATCTGGTTTGTACTTTTTAAATCAGTGATATCAAGGTTTTATATATTGTCTGTTTACCAGCTGTTCTTATTTCTCTGTCTCAAACAGTCCCCCAGTGGGACATGTGCATGGTGATAATGCCCCCATTCCTACTGCGATCATTATCATTAGCAGATGGCACCACAGCCCTGCTCCCTGGGGAAGCAGTGGCTTCATGGAGGCCTGTGTTCAGAAAACTGAGCATATTTATTTGCTAGACAATTTAGTGGGGCTTTATGGGGACTGGAGGAATCCATTGTTTCTCTCTCAGCCTTTGGGAGGATTAAAACTGGCTAACTTAGAACTTGGACTTCCTCTGGTCCAGAAAGTGAAATCCTTACCAAAAGCTGGTTCATGAGCACTTCAACTGGCTATAAACCCAGATTCATTTTGTTCTGGCCTCTAAAGCCAGACATAGCAGGAAGACCTGATCGGGTTGGCTCATCGTGCCAGTTCATCAAGCCTTGCATTAGTTAGAAGGAAGAAAGGTTGGATGTGGTTGTCCTCTGGCAGTCTTTCTGACAGTTGGCTTTGTCCAAAGCAGTTTTTATCCTGTTGTGGGACTAGTGGCTTGCAAAATTAAGCTTCTGGGAGGATTTGTCATTAACATTCGTGGAATTTATTGAAGTCAAAATAAATACCTGGATAGCCCTCAATAAATAGGATCAGAGTGACACACTGAATGAATTTTTGGCTACCATTATGAGCCAGGTTCCCTTAGATGCTAGGAATATTTGGTGAGCATGACAGAAGCTTCTGGCCCTGCAGAGCTTACTTCCCAGTTGAAAGAAGACAATGGTCAAGAAAACAGAATTTCTGAGATGTGTGCTGTGGAGGAAATAAAACAGGGAAATGAAGGGGTGGGGATCTAGCTCAGTTGGTAGAGTGCTTGCCTCTCATGCACAAGGCCCTGGGCTCAATCCCTAGCACCTGAAGGAAAAAAATGGGGAAATGAGGTTGAGGAACAGGGAAAGATGCACATCTGTATGTAGTAGTCAGGAGAGGCTTCCAAGAGGTGGCCTGAGAGCCACTACAGGACCAGATGGGGAGCAGACACTTGGTGATGTAGAAGATCTGCAACAGCAGAACAGAGGAGAGAGCTCCAGTGTCAGCAGGGTACAGAGAGGAGGCCCTGGGGCTGAACAAGTCGGAGAGGTCAGAGGAATGGACAGGGCCTCTGTCACATGGGACCTTAGCCAGAGAAGTAACCTATGCATTGTCCTAAATGCTGTGGAAAGGCACAGGAGGGTTTTATGTTTGTAAGTTTTAATTTTATGGAGATATTATTTATGTAAAGTAAAATATACAGATCTTAAGGGTAAAGTTTAGAAAGTTTGTGAATCATGGGAGTTTTAAGTAGAGTGAAGGGGCAACATGATTATATATTTTAAGAAGACCCCACTGATAGCTGTATCCAGAATGGATGAATGGATGGATGAACGTATTCCCATCTCATGTGTGTGTGTGTGTATATACATACATATGCACATGTATATAGTTGTAGATGGACACAATACCTTTATTTTATTCACTTATTTTTATGGGTGCTTGAGGATTGAACCCTGTGCCTCATACATGCTAGGGAAGCACTGTACCACTGAGCTATAGTCTCAGCCCCAGTATTCCCATCATTTTTTTTTAAGTTTTCTTCCCCACCCCATCCCCAGTATTCCTATCTTACTTAGTAAAAAGTAGTGAGGCCCTGAGCAGGGCATTTTTTTGAAAAGAGAATCTGAAGGTGGCATTTGACATTATTCTTCTGCAACCCCTGCCCAAGGAAAAGGCCAGATGGTGGGACAGGAGGAATGAGTTTTGATTCCAGAAGGCTGTAGCAGTTGACTTCACCTCAGCACTGAAGAGTCTACACTCCCCTGCAGTTGTTTCCACTCAGACAAGGTGGCCCTTCTTGTAGCAGACAAGTATGGCCTGGGTTCTGCCCTCTTTCTGGACCCAGGCAACTCTCTGCCTTCTCTCCGCTGAGGGTTGTTTAAAAGGTCCCTCTTCAGAGATAGCTTTTCTGTCACCCTTTCTGATAAATGAAATTTCACCATTCAAATATCTTGTGTTTGAACATGTAAGCTTCATGAGTCACTGCCCTGTACGATGGGAGGCAGCAATAGTAGATCAAATCATTCCCAGCAGAATAGGAGAAGGGAGCACAGGGTATACAATGGGTAGGCTTGAAGGTCACTTGGAGTTTTGGGGACCACCATTCATCCCCCTACAATTGCCAAAGAGGTGTTAGGGAAAAAACTCATCTATGTGGGCTGGGGATGTGGCTCAAGTAGTAACGCGATTGCCTGGCATGTGCGGGGCGCTGGGTTAGATTCTCAGCACCACATAAAAATAAAATAAAGATGTTGTGTCCACCGAAAACTGAAAAATAAATATTGGAAAAAAATTCTCTCTCTCTCTCTCTTTTCTATCTCTCTCTCTCTCTCAAAAAAAACTCATCTATGTTATGCTTAAAATATGACTACCTTAAAATTAAAGTTGAAAAAAGGCAAGGGGATTTAAAATGATATAGCATATAAACACTACTCTGAATTTTATATACTCAGAATGTGTTCTGAATTTTATATATTTTCTATTATATTCATCTTTCCTGAAAGATATATTTTAAATTCAAAAATGAATAAGATTGGAGAAGATGGATGAATTAGTTAGGGTTCTCTAGATGAATAGAACCAGTTGTATGTGTTTGTGTGTGTGTATAATTATAAAAGGGGATTTACTAGATTAAATTACGTAATCAGTGACTGGATGGTCCCACAGTGGCCATCTACTTGCTGAAGAGTGAAACCAGTAGCTACTCAGTCCAAAAAGCTCGAGCCTCCAGATAAGAGGGACAGCATGCAGCCCCGGTGTGAGGTGCTGAGGGCTTGAAGCTTTGTGGAGAGTTGCTCATGTGAGTTGAAAGACTGAAAAATCTGGAGTCTGATTTCCCCAGTGGTGACAATAGCAATAGAGGCACCCTCTCAAGAAGTATGGAGCTTGTATGCACAGGCAGTCTTCCTTTTTCTGCTTTTGTTCCATCCAGAAGTTTGCTGTCTCACATGCCAATTGTCTCTGGAAACAACCTCATAGACACACCCAGAAGTGTGCCTTACTCAGTCCAATCAAGTTACAGTCAAAAATAACTGTTATAGGTCCACCACTTTTTAACTTTACACCAAACCATATCTCATTAAACCTTACCTAATCTCCAATTAAACACAATAGCAAGGTCATAATTCCACTCAAGGTGATAAAACTATCCTTGTGCTACCAAAAGCACAATAAATCCTTCTCGTGAATAGGAGGCAAAGTTTTTGTTTTTGTTTTGAGAGATGTGTACTCTTCTCCTGATATCCTATAACTTAAATATTATAATATAGATTTAATACCATTTAAGTACTGATATTAAGTCAATAAATATTACATAGTAAAGGAATAAGGGAGGGAAAAATACATATCTGCTTACTATATATAAGCACAAACATTCTTAACAAAATAGAAAAGAAATATTCATTACAATCCTGTGTTCTGAAACTGGTAATGTGGCTGTAATTGGTATTTATAACCACCTTCTTCTGTCACCCACTCTGTATTCCCTCTGCCGTCAGCAGGTCTTGACTCTTTACCTGGAGAGGTGACCCACACCATCATTCCTGAAGGGTCTGGGCCATTTGTCATCCTGCTTGGACAGGATTGTTATAGTTTCCCATTGACTTTAATAACAACATGGTAATACTAAGAGACAGCCTAACAGACTTCCTGCACTCCACGCAAACTCTGCCTTACCCCCATTGTGGAATAATAGTCCCGTTTCCCCTGGGTAGTCTGGATCACCCATGCCAACACCGAAATTCCCTTCTTAGCCTATTGATTCAGAGCCTGAGGAGCCCAGAGTAGCCTGAGGAAAGTCTTACCTTCCAGTTCAGTGGACTCGTTGTGCCTCTTGGTGGAAGCATTCCTCCCTCTGGAGTTAAGAGTTCTAGGCCAGTAGAGCATAGGGTTGTGAGAATAGGAAGCAAAAATTTTGCTAGTGGATCACGAGGCATAAAGGTGGGTGGCATTCCCATTTCCACCCCTTGATTCCTAGACCTGTGAACACTCTTCTGGAGAACCTTGCCCCAGCCCTAGTTTCCTGTGTCAGCTTTTCATTGCCTTGACAAAATACCTAGCCAAAATCAACTTAAGAGAAGAAAACTTTGTTTTGGCTCCTGGTTTTAATCCATAGTTGCTTGGCCCCATCACTCTGGGCTTATGGTGAAGCAGAATAGCAAGGAAGGGAGCACATGGTAGAGCAAAGCTGCTGGCCTTGTGATGGCTGGGAAGCAGGAGAAAGGGCTAGGGACAACATAAACACTTCAAAGCATGCCTTCCATGGTCTTCTTCCTCCAAGTAGACCCACCTCCTAATGTTTCTGCTACCTCCCAATAGTGCCAACAGCTGGAGACCAAGCTTTTAGTTCATGGCTTTGGAGGACATTTTAGATCCCAACCATAACACTGGGGGTTATTTAAGCTAGTTAGATGGCGAGGTAGTACAGTTAGACCGAAAGCCCTGAAGCAAGGGCCATGTCTGCATTTTCCGCCTTTGTATCCCCAGCACAGCAAATTCCCGGTGCAGGTTGGGGATGGATGCCTGGAAAAGGCTGAGATCCTGGGAAGAAAGCAGCCTCATTAGCACAGGAATGTAGTCACAAGGGCCCAGACTAGTTTGATGTTAGAGATAGAGAGGAGGATATGTTCAGAAGACTCTTGACTTATAGCATCAGCAGGGGAAACTGACAGCTGAGTGGGAGGGAGGAGAATTAGGAGCCTCAGAGGCAGGAATGGCCAAGCTGGGAAGGATTGACAGGGTGGGTAAGAGACAATGTGACTGATAGGGCAGTCTGCAGTAGTAGTGTCACTGGGAGGCTGACACACCCTCGGCATAGAAGCCTTGAGAGGGGACACTTCTCTCCAAGAATTAAGAGGGAAAAGGAAATCACAGAGGAGCACTCAGAGCATTGGGAGGATAGCTGGGTAGAGGAAACAGGATTGGAGAGTCAAGAGTCAGTCCTAGGATCCCACTAGGATTTGGCCCTCTGAGTTTCCTGGAGGGATGGAGGAAGGGGTTGCTGTGGGGGAGTCAGGTTGCAACTGGCAGACCAGGACTAGAGTGGCTTAGCCTAGGACTGGGGGATGTAGATGCAAATAGGAGAGGGAAGACAGGGTGTTGGGTAGGAATGGCAGAATGAGGGTTGCTTCCCCAAGCAAACTGGGCCTTGTGACTGTCTGCTCTCATTTAATCCTGATGATAACATGGTAGGTCATAACAGTATCCCTCTTTCCTTTTTCCCTCCCTTTCTTTTTTTTTTTTTTTTGTGTGTGTGTGTGCATATTAATTTTCATAGCAAGTTAGAAACAGAGACAAGATTGAAAACCTCTTCTGTCTCTGAAGCCCAGAATTTTTTTTTTTTAGACACTGCACAAGTTTTATGTGCACAATATATATAAGACAGTTCTGTGACTCTGCACCACTGAGAGAAGTCAGGGTCTTTCTCTTGGGCCTGTTTCTGAAATAAAATAAATACAGTGATAAATCAGACTTGCAAACTGTTGTCTAAATTATCATTTTGCTCCTAGCTTAGTTATTATGATCCTGGGGCACCACTCGATAATAGGCCTTCTGGCTCCTTTTCATTCCCAAAGGCAGCAGCAAACCCTTGCTGTTGCCTTCTCTTGGTCAGAGCAGCCCCAGATTTGAAAGTCTTCATAGACATCCAGGCCTTCAAGTACTTCCCTGTTGAACTCCAACTGGCACTGAATTGACAACGAATACTGGGTACTTCAGGTCATGTTCCTGGGAAGCAGCTGTAATTTGATTAATCCATAGGGCCCTCCCATTTTCCTCCTTCAACCTAAAATCCAGGTACATTTGACAAAGGCTCTGGTCACCACCCTACCACAGTTCTTCCTCCTCTAGAAGTGCTGCTACTTGTGCTTCAGCACCTCCTGGATCTGAAAGTAGCAGTATGTGAAGCCATTGCCAACCAGAGCCACATGGTGAGGAAGAGCCAGTGCATCCCCCACCCACTACCCACCACCACCACACTTAAACAAAACCTGCTATTCAGTAGTACAGGTGTGCATTTCCACTGCTGGAGTCCTCCCCACCATTCCCTTTATCTCAAGCCCCACAGCCACTCTGTGAGCTCAGTGTTTAAGAAACAGCCAGAACCTGACCTCTTCTCTCCAAACTTCCTGTTGCTGCCAGATCAAGCTGCCTTCCTTTGGCCTAGGATCACTGATGGTCTTGGTTGCTAATGGATCTCCCTGCTCCCATATCACCCCCTTCAGGCTGTTCTTAGCACAGCAGCTGAATGAGCCTGTTAAGTGGACTCCACCCACTGTCCACAAAGGTTCAGCCCAGACCTAGAAGAGACCCTTGACTCATTACACTTTCCTCAGGTCTTGGCTCACTTCCTGGACCCTCTCAAATAAGTTTACACCCTGCTCGCCAGCCCCACTTCCCCCTGCTCTCCTTCCTTGTTGCAGATTTCACCTCTTCCCAGGCTGAGGTGCTTCATACTTCAAACCCCCTGCCCCCTAGGCTCCTCAGAGTGCACAGAAGGCAAGGGTTTCCTCTGGTTCTCCTGCCAGTGGAGCAGACCTCTTCTTGAGACATGACAGGATAGATAACAAACTTTCCTGTTTTGTTTTCCCCTTACTAAATTGAATCTAAACATCTCTCTTATTCTTCCTTTAATTAAAAAAATTAATTCTTAACTGGACTATTCAAGGGAAAGAAGATGGGAGAGGAAGACAGTAGGAGTTACATTTCTGCTCTGTAGAAGAACCTGAATGCATTCTGATTACCACCAGTAGTGCTTCTATGTGTGACTGCCCCCAGGGCACTGTCCTGTATACCTACACACCGCTTCTGTTTTGGCCCAAAGCCTACCTCAAGTCACACTGGTTCACCTGCCAGACTTATTTTACTGCATTAGCACAAACCTCTGAGACAGATTTGTCTTTTCTTTTTCAAGTTTCAAGTAAAATCAATATTAATATACAAAAGAGTATTTAACCATTTGCAATGACACAAAAAGTTTACTTGCAGACTGGGAGTATAGTCCAATAGTAAAGGGCTTGCCTAACATACATGAGGGCCTGGCTTATATCTCCAGCTGCAAAAATATTAATTAAAAAAAAGAAAGTTCACTTCCTGATCCATATTTCTTTTTTCAAAGTTAGCCCTTGTTAATAGTCACTTATGCAGCCTTGTAGGGGAATATATGCATCATTCCAGCAAAAATATATATCCATTAAAAATGGACTTGA
This sequence comes from Urocitellus parryii, assembly GCF_045843805.1. NCBI lineage: Eukaryota > Metazoa > Chordata > Mammalia > Rodentia > Sciuridae > Urocitellus > Urocitellus parryii. The sequence goes on along the minus strand of NC_135533.1, from coordinate 170,153,249 downwards.
GGGCTGGGGTCATGGCTCAGCGGTTCAGCAGTACAGCACTTGCCTAGCATGTGTGAGGCCCTGGGTTCAATTCTTAGCACCACATAAAAATAAATAAATAAAGGTATAAAAAAAAATGGACTTGAGCTGGACTTGATGGTGTACACCTATAATCCTAGCAGTTCAGGAGGCTGAAGCAGAAAGACCACAAGTTTGAGGCCAGTCTCAGCAACTTAGTGAGACCATGTCTCAAAAATAAAAAAGGGTTGGGGATGTAGCTCAGTGGTTAAGTGCCACAGTACCACACACACTTGACTTGAACAACAACAAAAAAATCATAGTAACATTATTTTACAATTTATTAGCATAATTTGAAAATCTTTCCATATCATTCCATCTAGATCTACCTTGTTTTTAGCAATTGCTTAGTATTGTATCTATGTGCTATGATGTCTACTGATCCTGTATCAACATTTATTGGCCTTGGTTTCTTTCCAGATTCTTGTTATGAAAGTGTTGCAGTAACATCCCTATCCATCTTGGCACATCTGCAGTCATACTTGTAGAATTCATTCCTTTGTAGGTTAAAGGGGCATGGGTGTTTAAATTTTTTTAAAAACGTTTCTAATTGTAGATAGACAGAATGCCTTTATTTTATTTATTTATTTTTTTGTGGTGCTCATGATCGAACCCAGTGCCTCACATGTGCTAGGCAAGCACTCTACCACTGAGCTACAACCCCAATCCCAGTGTTTCTTTTTTTTTTTTGGAAGAGGGGTACCAGGGATTGAACTCAGGGGCACTCAACCACTGAGCCACATTCCCAGCTCTATTTTGTGTTTTATTTATAGACAAGGTCTCACTGAGTTTCTTAGCATCTCACTTTTACTGAGGCCGTCTTTGAACTCGTGATCCTCCTGTCTCAGCCTTCCAAGCACTGGCATTACAGGCATGCACCACCGCACCCAGCTAAATTTTTGATAGAAATTATCAAGTTGATGTTTGAGTGCTTGTACTAGTTTATTCTTCTGGAGTATGTTTTCTCCACCAACTTTTTATTTGGAAAAATATTAAAATTACATTAAAGTCTAAATACTAATATAATAAATACTCAGAATCCTTTGCCTTGTCCAGTTATTGTATTATCAGCTGAATTATTTTGCTCAGGCTGCCATAACAAAATATCACAGACTGGGTGGCTTAAACAATAGACTTTTATTTTCTCACAAGTCTGGAGACTGGAATGTGAAGGTGATAATCAGCCAGTTTGCTTTCTGCTGAGGCCTCTCTCCCTGGCTTGCAGATGGCCACCTTCTTACTATATCCTCACGTGTCTTTTCTTGACATCTGTGTCCTGATCTCCTGTTATAAGGACACCTGTTGTTATAGAGTTAGGGCCCTCCCATATGACTTCATTTAACCTTAATTACCTCTTTAGAGACCCCCATCTCCGAGTGCAGTCACATTCTGACATACTGGAGATTATAGGACTTCAGCATATGATTTAGTCAGGCTTCAGCCCATAAGACCACATTTGTTCATCTTTCTCTTAGTATATGTATTGTATCTGATTGCTATAGTATATTATAAAATACATTTATATTTATGGCTTATAATTATCATGTATCATATTTTGTATATATAATGTATATAATCATATCTACTGTGTAATTTCCTCCCTAAACCACTAGTAAGTAAATTGCAGCCATTCTGATACTTCAGCTTGTACCTCATGGAAACGAATAGTTGGGATTACTCCTGCCTTTAAGAGTCATTCAGGCCAGTGGAATCAGTTGGCCTCATCTCCAGATTCTTTGGCTTTGTTGAGGTTTTGAATCTGTGATGTGTCAAGGAGATGACAGACCTCCTTGCAATTCCACCTGCTTTTTTTGGTCTCTATATCAACATTCTCTAAACACCAGACTTGTTATTTTAATTCTCTGTACAGGCAGTCCTTGCTTTGCCAAATGTGAACTGCTTGTGTTTATTCAGAAAGTGGGGTTTATTGATTTGAGGGCTGTTCATCACCCTCCACCTCCCATGGCCTCATTGGCAGTTCAGGACTCCACCAGAAGTTGATTCTCGCCTGCTACCAGTTGTAATGAGGCCTCTTCTACGGACTTACATCAGTGTCTCTTTCTTTCTTGGTACTTTTGTGTGGGAAAACATCACCAGGCGGCACTTTCTGTGTGTTTTGGTAGATAGAATCAGTGTGGAAACACTTGCCAAGAGCTTCAGTGGGGGACATGTGGACTTAAAACTATTTCCTCTGGTTCAGATGGTTGTGTTGGCAGGCAACCCAGGGCACGGGGGCAATTCTTCTGAGTCCTTTGCCAGACGAGGCTGAGCAGGTTGGTGCTGAATGAGAATTCTACCTTCCTGACTCTCCTCTGCTGGAGTACCACTGCCTCCTGCTGTGAACACAACCAGCATCCTTGCTCCGTCCCTTCCACCCCAGGAAGCCCATCTTCTGTAGTTAGCAGAGCCACTTTTCTAAAACACAAGTCCAGCATGTCTTTGAGTCTGCTTAGAACTCTTCCTTGGCTCTTCCTTTCCTAGAGGATTTATTCCAGACCCCTTGGCCCTTCTCTCACATGGCTCCTGCTCAGTGTGTTCCCCTCCAGTCTGCTGTTTTCCCGGCAGTATCAGTTATGCTGAATTGAAGCCAAGTTCAAGTATGCCAAACATACTCTGTCGTGCTCTGCCCTGTACCTGTGAGCTCATGGTGTTGCCTGTCCAGAATAGATCTTCTCTCCCTCCCTGGTAGCAAACCCTTACTTGGCCTCAGGACCTGGCTTGACTGTCTCCATCGGTGTGGCCTGTCCCAATGCCCATTCCTTTAGGCAGGCAGGGTTGGTTGTCCTTCAGCCTCAGACTCACCTCTTCTCTATCACTGGTTATGTGTCTGTCTTTCCTGGTTGCTAGTCAGCTGACTTTACATTTGCTTCCTCAATTCCTTGTTTGAAGTAGGCACTTGGTAAACATCTGGGTGAATTTATCCTTAGATAGTTTCCCAAAGTTAGAAGCAATTAATTTCTACTTCATTGTTTCCAGTAATTGTCTGAGTGAGACTTGTCACAAAGAAGTAAATACAGTTTTGCACATGCACTAAGAAGTCATTCTCGTTAGTATTCAGTTCTGAAGGGTCCTATGCTGGTCGTCAGCAATGCAGGGCCTCCGTGACTTTCACTGACTTATTGTATATTGTCACATGTTAAAATAGAAAGTGCTGAACTTAATAAACAATGAGCAGATTGATAACCCAACTGTAGGTGCATTTTGCTTTGTGTTATTGCTTTGGAAAGTTACTGATGTCTTTCTTTTCTTCCAGTCAAACGCTTCAGAGAACCAAAGCATGAGAGACGTCCATGGAGAATATGGTATGTATTGAAACACTAACTTATTCCTAAAATATTTTTGAGTGTGTTGGATTTTGGGAGACAGGGTAGGGTCTGGTAGGGGATGAAATATGAAAAATTATACATAATAGTGTCTGGACTTCCTCAGTTGAGTTATCATTGGGAACAGTGTGTGATATGAAAGCAGTCCTATTTTTCCACATGACTTTTGATCCCTACCTTTGTTTTATGATCACACTGCTTCCAATGTTGGAAGATGAAAAATAATAACAGACGCATCAGTCTCTTCTCCAGATATCTTTGTCTCTGATAATGTTCAAAGTCTTGGATTCTACAGTCCATATGTTTAAGCAAAAAATAATCAAAATTTGGAGATTAGCTCTAACTACTCTCTTCAAAACTGGTCTTCCTTGGTCCTAGAATAAAGAAAAACTATTTCTCTACTCATAGTACTTTTAAAGCATAAAGTGTGTGTGGGGGGGTTCCCTAACACCAACCTGTTTTCTAATTATCTAATGCCACTGTAGCAGTATTTTATTTACAGTATGTAGTAAAGCTTCAGAAATAGATTCTAGGGACAAAACTCCAAGGCAATAAATCACTTAGAAGGAGACAGCCAGCTCTTTAGGACAGCAAGGTATCCACAGGAAGCTGCCTTGGGCTGTCTTAGATTTGCTTTTGCCCTTACAAAACATCACTTTCCCTTCAAAGGAAACCTTGATGAGTCACTGAGATAAAGACTTTTTACAAAATTTTAATCATGTACTCACTTGTTCTTATAGACATCACTGCTGAATGTTGATAATTCAAATTTTTTATACCCACCCACCATTGGTTCTCTCAAATCTGGGCTGGGGAGGGACCCAGCTCAGGGCTCTGTGTGTCCTGCTCTCTGTGTTGTTCTTTAGTGACTCTTCCCTGACACTGACCTTAGGAATGTTTTTCCAGCCTCCAGATAATTTCTGTGGTCCATTCATTTTCTCCAAATACCTTCCTGTCAGACTGGTCACAGGTGTTGTTTCTGTCTTGTGCAGGTTTTTAGATACTTCCAAACAAGCCATAGGGATGCTGTTCATCCACTTTGCAAATGTGTACCTGGCAGATCTTACTGAAGAGGACCCTTGCTCACTGTAAGTGACCCATATTTGAGTGCAGGCATTGTCAGTCCTCCATTGAAAATGTGTGCTGGTCTTACTTTCTGTGACCAGTCCTGCTTCTCCAGGGTGCAGAGGGGGTCACCATTTCTCCTCTACATTCCTCTGATGGCCAATCCTGTGCATACCATCCATGAACTCACATACCCAGCCATCCATTGGCCATCAGGGCTTTGACAGTTGCCTGGTACACTGGCTTTCTTCTAATCAGTTCACAGTCCTCCTTTGGTTTTCTAGTGCCCTTCTGTCACCCAGCTTCCCAGCAACATGCCCTGCAGGAATGTCTCTGTGCCAGAAAAGACAGAGAGGGGCTTCTCTGTGGTCTCAGACTGTTGACTATTATTGACCTCTTTGGCCTAAAGAACATGGGTTGTTCTGCCTTATCATTGGGAAAAAACCTTTCACACAGCCCCCAGGGCCATCTGTCTAAAATCTTAATTGGGCCCTGAAATGCTGACCTCCTTGCCGGTAGCACCTGAATGGTTCTCTTAGCAGATGGAGTGGGAAAGGAGGCTCACCTACTTCATTCCAGCCCCATCTCTTACCTTCTTTCATCCACAGAGCAGCTCTGCCATGTAGATACTGTGATTATCCCCACTTTACAGTTGGGGAACTGAGACACAGAGAGACAATGGCACTTAAGTTCATGCAGTTCAGGAGTGATAGAGCTGGACTCAAATACATCCTGATTGGCTCCAGGGCCTGCATGACTCCCTGTTGTCTTCCCTTCTCCCTTACATTGAGCATAGTGTAGAATTTGACCTTTATTCCCAAGGACAGCACATAGTAGGCTCAAGAAGTACTTGGCGAGTGAATGAATGACCAGAAGGCATGTGTGTGTATCAGTTATCCTTGTTGTTTTCAGGCTGGGTCTCAAATGTAAGGACTCAGGTGTGAGAGGCACTCGACACCAATTAGATCCGAGAGCCTTATAGCCTCACACCAAAGGAAAAATTGCCTTAACAGCCAGCCAGCACTGTTCTTTCGGTCTCTGATCTGAGAGTGACCCCTTGTGACTTTAAAGAGGAAGGACAGGCAGGAGAAAAACACCACCCCCTCCCTCTCTAGGCTTATTTTCTGGCCCCTGGGGCTAGGAGACAACACGTTCTGTCTGGGATCAGAGTGCTCTGCAAGCGCAAGCTGGGGTTGGAATGAAGGACCAGGAATCCTCATAAAGTGCCTCAAGCTGTGGCCGCTCAAAACACTGCAGCTGGGTTTCACAGTGTCCTGGGTTTATCTGCAGAGTTGTCAAAGCCATGCGGTATCACAGTGGGTCAGTACCTAATCCAGTGACCTTGTCTTCCACATAGTTTGCAACAGAGAACTGGGGCCTGTGGTCAGCAGGGCTCAACTGCATCTGGGTTTAGCGCCCTCGAGGGAGGGCAGATGGGTCTTACCTTGGAGAGGGAAAGGGTTTTGTGTCAGCCCCGTGGAAACAGATCTTAGCAGAACATGCGGTCACTGTGGGCATGCCTTCTCCCTCCAGTCCTTTGGCCTTGTCCCAGGGAGTAAAACTCTCTCTAAAGCTTAAAAGTATTGTGTGTACATGTGCCACATGATCCTGCCCTCTTTACCTAAAAAACCCTGGAGACATTTTCTAGAACTGCCTTGAGGCAGCAGCACTGTCACAAGACCTTATGTTGGCTGGACCGTCAGGGAGTTATCAGAATAATCAGAAGGACTTTTTTTTTCAGGAACTCTGTCTTCTGTTCAATCTTGGCCTGACAGGAACACTTTTTAAGCATTTCATCCCTCTCTTATCCCTCCCTCAAGTTGTTGACTTTAGTAACTTGTCAAGGACCTGGAAGTGAGAGCTGCTCGCAACCTTTGCAGCCTCTCACATGGGCACATTCAAGGCTACCAGCCCCTCCAAGAACAAGATCAGAAAAAAACACTGGGTCAGTCAGCTTCTCAGGCTGTATCTCCATCAGCCTTGACTGCTAACTCTGGGAAACTCTGTACCTAGGGCCTAGCTCAGTGGCTTCTGATTGTGCTTATGTGCCCTCTCCTCATAGGTACCTCATCAACTTCCTCTTGGACGCCACTGTGGGCATGCTGCTCATCTATGTGGGAGTGCGCGCTGTCAGTGTCTTGGTAGAGTGGCAGCAGTGGGAATCCCTGCGTTTTGGTGAATATGGTAATGTGCCATGAACACTGGCTGGTGTGTGGTGGGAGCTGCTTGCCTACCAGTGAGGGATCCAGAGAAGATTTGGGAATGGATGGCTGTCTCCTTTGTGTGGTGGAGGGGCTGGCTCTGGGGTTTAAGCATCATCCTCCTGGGTATGTGTGGGTGCCTACCTCACTGCTGAGGCTCTTGCCTTGGTGTCAGGAAAGGTGGCAGGAGGCAGGAGATACCCTAGATTCAGGGAGATCGCTAATCTCTCCTACAAGTCCCTAAGACCACTTTATTTCTGCCAGACTTTTCATGGAGCTCACCCTGCCATGTTGGAGAAATGGGGTGGTCAGTAGGGAGGTGGAAGCCCTGCCCCTCTTTCTGCTGTACACTTGTGATTGTCTGGTCACCAGGCCATCCCACATGTGATGGGAGGCCCTATGTGAATGGCGCTCACATAGCCAGGTCTAGAAGGTCCGTCCCCCTGAGGCCAAATTGCCTTGCTTTCCCTCAACTGCTTGAGCCCCACCTAGCATTGCATGTACCAGTCACCAGAGTCACAAGTCCATCTTTACCCAGAGACAGGGCTTAAAACAGGTAACTTATGTCAGACTCTGATGGATACAGCCTGAGTAGCAAGCTGCCTTCATGTAGCCCTATGAAAGGGAGTGTCAGGACAGGACTTAACATCAGCTCTTTTCCACTGTCCCAGCTGGCCTTTCTTTCTGTAGGTAGGAGCTCCTCTCCTCAGTTGGAGCAGCAGCATTGGAACCTTTGCCATGAGAGGGCATAAGGAATGGAGGGACAGAGGGAGTGTGGATGGAATACTGGATCTGCAGTCTCCCACAAATCCCAAAAAACTCATGGCTCTGGGCTCAGGGGCCACTAACTTCTAGATGGCTAGAAATCTCTAAGGGATTGACGGTTTAAAAGGGCAGCTTATTCATGGAGCTGGCTGTGAATGCCTCAGGTATTTCTAGAAATCTTAAGTAATTGTTTATCCCCATGGAGGGGAGATGAGCTCAAGGGAGGGCTTTTCTTAGCCCCAACACTTGATGCCTGATGAGTCACTGACCTAAGATAGTGTCCAGCACACAGCATGTGCTTCCTGGGCTCCAGGAAAGGTTTCTGAGACTCCCCAAGTCATGGATTCCTCAACTTGCAGGCCAGAAATGGATCACAGTACATGTGGACTACTGTGGCATTATTATCCCTGTTTATAGATAAGTTGCTTGCATCCCTGGCTAGTACATGTTGGGGGCCTTTTGCCCTCAGCAAGATACACAAACCCTCCAGCCACCTCCACGATCAGTACTCATAACTACTTCCTTGCTGTTGAGATCCCTTCCAAAAGGCTCTCAACTTAACTAGCTGACCAGAGCTAAGGTGGATCCCCTCAGTCAGCTGTATGACCTGGAGTGCAAGTCAGGTTTGATACATTAGGCATTAAGAGGCCCTCAATTCCCTGACAGAAGGAAGAGTCAGTGGAAAAGGAGGAGGGCAATAGCTATGTCTACACCTCCTTCTCATGCTGGTTGACCTCCCTGGGCCCCTTGCCTGGCCTTAGCCAGTGCCCTTGAGAATCGGAATTTCTCCATATAACTCCAGGTATCTCCAGAGAAAGCTGCCCTTTATTAGGACCACTGAGGGCCTCCCTTCCCAGATTGTTGTTACCCATTGTTTTCTAGTTGTCAAATTTTGTTGTTTTCTATTGCTGTTATAACAAATTAACATAGACTTTAGTGACTTCAAACAACACAAATTGATTACCTTATAGTTCTTTCCTTCAGAAATCCAATATGATTGTCTTGAACTAAAATCAGTGTGTCAGTAGGGCCAGATACTTCTGGAAGTGGTAGGGGAGATTGCTCTGCTGCCCTTTGTGGCCTCCAGAGGCTGTCTGCATTCCATGGCTTGTGCCTTTCTTCCTGTTTTCAACGTCAGGTTTGTCTTACATCACACTACTCTGACTTTGCTCTGACCTTCTACTGCCATCTTCTATTTGAAAGTCCCCTTTGATTACATTGGGCACTTTGTTGTATACCTGAACACTATGAATACTCTCCCTATATTTAAAAACTATTTTTTAGGTCTGGGGTTGTGGCTCAGCAGTAGAGCACTCGCCTCTCACGTGCGAGGCCCTGGGTTGGATCCTCAACACCACATAAAAATGAATGAATAAAATAAAGACATTGTGTCCAACTGAAAAATAAATATTAAAAAAAAACTATTTTTTAAATCTTTGTTTTTGTGGTACTACAGATTCAACCCAGATTCTTACACATGCAAGGCAAGTGCTCTACCACTGAGGTACACCTCCTGCCTTCTTCCTATCTGAAATACAGCTGATAAGCAGCCTTAATTCCATTGACATCCATCATCCCCCACCCTTGCTAGGTAACATGACATATTCATAGGTTCCAGGGATTAGGATGTAAACATCTATGTGGACCATTATTCTGCCTATTATGCACGTGAGCCTGCCCATCCATTTGAGGTAGTAGCTCCATGAGGGCTCCACAGCTCTCTTCTCAGGTATTAAAAAAAAGGAGCTTGTTTTCTAGGTAGCTTTCATAGTTCCTAGAAGAGAAGATCACTGGACTTGAGGAGTAAGCCACACTTACATGTCTGGGAATGATCAGATTTGGGTGATACATGTTGTTTGCAATCTGATGACCAGACTGCTCTCTCCCTGAAAATGAGGTCCACAGTACATGTGGGCTTTGCTGCCCACCCTATTCTTTCCAGAAGCCTCCTTTTGCTCCCTATTCCTGTAACTTATTCTGAGGAAATAATTCATTGAAACCAAAACCTGTATACATGAGGTTCTACAGTGCAGTACACATTGGCCACACCTATCATGTTGTCCTTTAAAGACAGGACTCTGAGGAGCGTTTCAGAGACTCAAGGGAAACAGAAATGAGCAAACAAACAGGTGCGTGTGCACTCATCGGGGCTATGGTTTCATGTGATCCAGCACACAGGAGGCAGTATGTCAATGCAGGATCATGGGCACTTTTTTCTCTTTTCACCGTGGTTTGGAACTTTCTTATTTTAGCAGTGAAACAAAAGGCAGCAGCAGCTCAGGTGTGCAGCAGAAACTCAGAAAGGAGGCAGATGGGGAAAAAAAGCATTTCCTCTTTTGTCAGTCATTCACAGCTTAATAGCAAATAGAGTGAGCACACTCAAAGCAAGTGGGTATTCTTTTGACAGTATGTAAATGCTGCCACTTGCTCCGCTGACTTTCAGACATACCAGTGTCAATTCAGAGACATTTCCCAATGGTACATGCTGTTTCCATATCCCTAGTCTTTCTTATTGAAGCTAATATTTTCATCTGCTCTTTTAAAGAACTTTTCTCAATAAGGTCAGGTGGTTTACTGGAAGCATTGCAAAACTCCATTTTCAGCCTGGGGAAGAGGCTCTAATGTCCTGCAGAAAAGGTGAAAACAGGCAGGAAGGACTCCAAAGAGGTGGCTGATGAGTTTCTACAAGCTTTCTGCCACCCTTCTCTGTTGTTTTCCAGAAAAGGGAACAGACTGGTATTCTGTCCATTACAGCTATATAAAGGCATTCTCTTGCGCTTCCCCTGAGTACAGTTGGCATGCCTGGGCAAGACTGGGGGCCTGGGGCATTGATGCCTGGACAAGGATTGCCGGGGAAACGGTAGATTCAAATGAGAAGCTGGAAATTTCTCTTTGGGCCAAATTCTCTTCTCAAAAGTCTAGATTTTGCCTCTCCTGAAATATTACTCTCTTTTCTCCTGTTCTAGCCAGTGATATTTGGACTGAGCTTCCAGGGCAACCTGGTGGCCTTCCTCACACCCCACTGTCCCCAGGTCTCCAACTGTGGGGAGACTCCCAGGGGCCCTTCCCTGGGATATGCATATCAGAAGATCATTTCCTAGAAGGACTGTCAGGTCCTCCACCCTTCATCGAGTCCCCTTTGAAGCATTCTAGGGGCATTTCAGGGCCTGAGTGTCCCTCAGTGTGAACTGTTGGGCCCTTTAGTTTCTCAGTCATGGTGACGACTGGGATCAAAGATCAGCCCTCATCACAGTCTCTCAGACCTGAGCTCATCTCCTTGGCCTTGAAGGCTTCTCTCTTCTCTTGTCCTTAGCCAGAGTGTTTGGAAGTCACCCATTTGAGACAGTGGAATCTGAATTCCTCCCAGGTCAGATTTCTGCTGAGGCAGTGGAGATGGCCAGGAAGTGGGTGGGATAAGGCATAGGAGATAAAAAGTAGTGGACAAACAAAGAGGTCAGTTGCTGCCTTTATGACGTCAGTCTGCTCGTGGGCAGAGGAAAAGGAAGGATAGAACTGGCCACTGGAAAAATCAACAATGGACAGTAATAGCAGTCTTGCTTCACACAGCTTCTGCTGCCAGCAGACAGAGAGCCAGCCTGTCTGAGCTCCAGCCGTGAGCACTCACTAACTTTAGGGCCTTTCAGTCCTATCTTAGAATCTCTTGAAAGGAATACCAATTTAGTATGTCCAAATTAGGAATTCTCAGATTTTATTTAAAAACTTGCATTTGTCTATTAGGAATAAGCTGATCTTTTAGGACCTTGGTGGGAGGCTCACTATAAACCTCTGGAACTAAGGTTTAGGGTGTGGCTGGGAATGTGAGGGCTCAGGAGGAGCTGTAGGGGAATTGGCTAGGGGGTTATCTCACTCGGATACTGGGCCTGTGTGACTGAGCACCCACCTGTCCCTGCAGGAGACCCTCTGCAGTGTGGGGCCTGGTTTGGGCAGTGTGCCCTTTACATCGTGATCATGATCTTTGAAAAGTCCGTCGTCTTCATCGTCCTTCTCATACTTCAGTGGAAAAAGGTTTGCCTCCCATCCCCACTCCAGCAGTCCTTGCTCAGTCCTTCATCCCACTACCCACATGCTGCAGCCCTGTTAGAAAGCTAAATTTTTGTTTTAACTCCATGAGCAGACCCCAGATTTGGTCTGATATGGCAACTCTTCATAAGATTATTAAGTTGTCATTCTTTTATGTGGCATCTGTCCTCTCCATGGATATAGGGTCTACTCTAGATTAAGCCTGGGGATATAGTCTTCAGACCTTGCAACTCTAAGTGTCTCTGCATTTCCAAATGTCATCCTCACACATCTGTCTTGGCTAGCCATTTGGCACCACAGACAGCTTTCATGACCTGTGTCTCCCATCCTGCCAATACCCTGATGAGACCACGGGTTCCCCTGGCTCTGGCCTTTGGTGCTGCATAGATAAGCTGACCCCAGTGCTGCCCCCAGTGCTGTATAGATAAGCTCATCCCTATGCGAAACCACCTGAGTCTTCCAGAACAAGTGGCTCAGCTCTTGGCTATAGCTGGGTCTTATTTTTAGGAAATAGGCCAGGGCATTTCAAAGCCGTTGTCTTGAGGGAGGTGGTTAGAGAACAAGATTTCTGCTAGAAGGAGGTTTGACACCTGGTTGCTCATGTCTCTAATGAGCATCTGCTGAATTTCGGTTTCCTCCCTCCAGCTCTCAAGAGCCTGCATTCCCTGCTGGAGGCTTGGGGCCCTCTCCACTCTGTTTGGGCACTGCTTGGCTCTGGCTCAGTGGTTGTAAGCACACTGCACTTTGCAAGTTCACAACAAGGGGAGAGCTGTGAAAGCACTAATGCTCAATACAGGGTCCCTTATTTACAGTCAGATCTGGGGTACTGCAGCCAAGGGAGTGAGGGCTATCTTATCACTCTGGGGGAATGCCTAAGCTAAGCCCCCTAACAGGGGTTCCTGGGCCCTGTCCCTGTGGTCTCCCACCTTACTGCATCTGTTTCTCTTTACAGGTGGCCCTACTGAATCCCATTGAAAACCCAGACCTGAAACTGGCCATCGTCATGCTGATCGTCCCCTTCTTTGTCAATGTCAGTGCCGTGTTGCATGTTTTACACTGCTTTGTGCCCTGCCTTCCAGGGTTCCTGAGTCCTGAGTCTGACGGAAAACTCAGAGCCCTCAGATCTTTCTTTCTGTGTGACCAGTTGTCACATCCCCACTCCCCTCCCCAAGACCTGGAAATGGCAGGATTGCTTCTTCAAAAGGCAGGTTTCTGCTCCAGGGCCCCTGTCCAAGATGAAGGGTCCTAGGAAAATTGTCCTTGCCCTCTCTGCTAGGGATCTACCATGGAGGCATCCTACCCCATGTGTGACACCAGCTTCTAGGTCAAGATCATTCAAGCTGGACTCAGTGGCACATAATTGTAATCTCAGCAACCTAGTGAGAGCCTGTCTCAAGGGTGAGGGGTGCTCAGGATGTGGCTCAGTGGTAGAACACTTGCCCAGTACGTGTTTGATCCTTAGGTTTGATCCCCAGCACCACTAAAAAATATATGTATATATCACTTCAAACGTGCCTCAATTGTTTATTCCTGAGGATAGTCCTCAGAAACTCACATGCACAGTGATTAAAAGCCAGGAAATAGTGAGAGGAATGATAAAAGGACCTGGACACACAGATACATAGAATATGCTGTCACCACACAGGGCCTCTGCAGGCCCAGAGCAGGTATCCAGAGACCTTGGTTCTGGGCCCAAGACAGGCTGCCAGTCCCAAGAGAAACCCCTTGGTGAGCAGGACAGGGATTTTCTTTCCTGTTCTCTGATGAGAAAACTGCAGCAAAGGAAATAAGGTCTGGGAATCTCTCTCAAAGCTTCTAGAAGATTGCAGGGGGGCTGGATTCTCTTTCCCTGTCTTTGGATTTTGTAACCTGGAATGGGCTGAGAAAGGGTGGAAATAGGTACTGCGACTGCTCTGCTTTCCTTGAAAGTGGCTTCTCCCAAAGTAACCTGCATTTCTCTTCCCACAGGCATTGATGTTTTGGGTAGTGGACAATTTCCTCATGAGAAAAGGAAAGACGAAAGCTAAACTAGAAGAGAGAGGAGCCAACCAGGACTCAAGGAATGGGAGTAAGGTCCGCTACCGAAGGGCGGCGTCTCACGAGGAGTCGGAGTCTGAGGTAGGGGCCTCCCTGACCCTCTCTGAGTACCTGGTCATTATGCCACTGGCCTGCAGGTCTCTGGTCTAATGTTTGCATTTGGTCTTCTCTTGGGTACTGAGTCACAGCACCAGCCAGAGGGAGGGAGAAGAAGCTGAGTGAAGAGCAGCCCAGGTCACACACCATTCCCATCTAGCCAGGCCCCAGGACTGCTGTCCCACATGCCTTCCTAGGGAGGAGGGTAGAGTATGTGGTGGGGGGTGGCTTACCACCAACAGTCTCCCTGTCAGTGGAGAAAGGCAAGGGAGGAACTGCCTAGTTCCAGGGAAGCTGGCAAGGACCCTCCTGGGCCTCATGGTTGATCTTCAGGCAATAAGGTATTGAATCCCTGCCCACCACTGACAAGCAAGGAAAGCGTTGGCTAAGCCAGCTGGAAACTTATAAAATATAGGAGTAGCCAGACCTCTCAGGCAACCCCATCTGCCCTTATTTCCTAGTCTCCAAAGTTCAAAGGTTTGAGCTTCAGGGAAGAGCAGTGGTCATGAACAGCAGCAGAGAGGCAATAACTTATGTCTGGCAGCCGCTCAGGGGCTGTGCGCCACACATCTGAGGTGAAGCTGTCTCAGGAGAGGCCCTGGGAAACTTGCATGGCATGCTAAGCACTGTGCCACCAGGAGAGCTACAGAAATGATCCAGACAGAGTAACACACAAATGGCTCATCCTGGCATTTTCAAAGCCTTCTGAAGCCCAGACAAACAAAACCCTGTGAGGACCCTGGGGCAGTAGGCAGGGAGTTCTGGAAGATGGATAGGGAGTAGGACAGAAAGTAAGCCCGTGCCTTCTCTGGGTACATATTCCTAGAATCTGGCACAGAGCTTGTCACATTGTAAGAGCTTGGTAAACATTTGAATGACAAACAGCATTATGGGCACCAGAACTCAAGGAATGGGAGCAAGGTCTGCTACCGAAGGGCGGCGTCCCACGAGGAGTCGGAGTCTGAGGTAGGGGCCAGCATGGTGGGCCAGCATGTCTTATTGTGTAAGGGGGCCTCCCTGTCACTGTCTTCCACAGAAGCACAGATGCAATAGCTGGCGGGCATTCAGTCAAGTCATTTGGCATCTGGATAATAATGTGAAATTCACTGTGGCCAGAGCAGCATTTATTCCAGAGTGTACAATGGAATGTCAAGCAGTGTGAGGTACAGGCGAGGTGTGAGCTAGATGAGCAGGTGCTTTGTGCTGTAGACTGAGGACCTGGGACATGCTTGTATAAGCAGTAGGGAGCCAGTGAGGGTTTAATCAGGGGACCGAGATTGGAAGCAGAGAGCCCTCAAGGGTTCAGTCCAGGGGAGAATTGATGAGACTACCCTGTCCCTGGAGTAGGAAGTCATGTTCCCCTGCAGCTTTTCAGTTTGCTTCTCCTGTATTTAAGGCAACGTCAAGGCCCTAGGACTCCGTGTGTCAAGGCTGAGCTTCTTATTGCCAGCATGACCCTGGGCTTCAGGTCTCTGCTGAGGTGTGGTTGGTTTAGGTGCAGCTGGAGTTAGATGGGGAAATGAGGAGCACTGGCATAGAGGCGGGTGGGTGGGGGGTCTGTGAACTCAGTGCTGGTTTCGGTGGGCCAGCATGTCTTATTGTGTAAGGGGGCCTCCCTGTCACCATCTTCCACAGAAGCACAAGACTTGAGGCCTCCTGGCGGGGCCTGGGGTCCAGGGAGGGCAAACGCAGAAGGGCTGCTGCCACGTCTCAGCCGTGCCTCTCCGCTGCCCAGATCCTGATCTCGGCCGATGATGAGATGGAGGAGTCCGACGTGGAGGAGGACCTCCGCAGACTGACCCCACTCAAGCCTGTGAAGAAAAAGAAGCACCGCTTCGGGCTGCCTGTATGACACATTCCATGCTGGGGGTGACAAGTTTGGGGCCAGCCAGCTGCTGGGTCAGCAGGTGGTCACCCCACAGCGTCATCCCTTCCCTCCTCTCTCTGCCCCTCCTCTTCTACCTCCACTCCTCTCGCTGTCTCTGCCCACTCTCTGCCCACCCCCAGACTACTGTGACTTAAAAAGAGGGAACAGGAACCAGCACCCAAGGGGGCCATGGGCAGCTGGAGGTCCCCGCTCAGTTGCACTACAAACACTGACCAAATATGCAAGCAAAGAGCTTTGTTTGTTTGTTGATGTCCTGCACAGTGTTGTGAGGGACCCCGAAGCCCCTGTCCTGTGTCTGACCGGGTGGTGCGGTACAGGAAAACACAGGCCCGCACAGACCGCGGGTGGGTCTCTCCCCAAGGCTGCAGGCAGCGAGGACACTTGACGTGCTTGGGGCTAAAGTCACTCACTGACCAAGTTGGAACCGGAATGCTTTCTTACTCAAAATGGCTTTTGTAACTCTTGATTTCTAAAGCCGGTTTTATGAGCTATGACAGTGTTAACTGTTTTTTGAGTATGTGTTTATTTCCTACAAAGTACCTATGGGACTAATGGGCAAAACCTAGATTTTTAAGTCTTCCGTATGCTGTTTGACTTTTATATTTTTAAGTTATATTTTCATACTATTGTATTTAAAAACTCTTTTTAATCCCCAAAGAAATGGATTTGTTTGCCTTTCATGGGGTATGAGCTGTGGGAGGAAGAAGTCAAGAGTTTTTCTACTTGGGATATTGTTAGGTAATGTCCTACGATAAGATGAGGCAAGTGACCCCAGGGGGCAAGGTGGACGGCCTTTGCCTGGAATCAGAACCCATGGTTGTGGAAGGTCAGGTCTGTGCATGAGGCAGCTGGTCTGAAGGTGGATCTGCGTGCCTCAGAGTGTGTGGAACAGGAGGGGATCTGCCAGGACCCCAGTCACTTCTGCTGGCAGGTTAGAGGTCTTGGTTTAACTGGTAAAGGAGCCTAAGAGTTAGGTTTTTGTGTCCAGAGGAATCAAGAGCATGGGCTGCTTGTGTTTGTTCCCTGCCTCTCCCCAGAGCTTCCAGATCTCAAGTGTAAAATAGTCCCAGCCTCTCAGCCTCTACTACAGCAGCCTGCAGAGTCAATCCTGTTCTGGTGCCTGTCACCTGCTGTTATCTGCTCATTTACATGGAAGTCTGGAGAACATCCACATGGCCAGACGAGCCTGTTTTCAGTCCCCACTTCCCCACTCTGCAGAGCATGGTGGCTGGGGTGGGCAGGTAGAGGTGAGAGAACCTGCTGTCTAAATCCAGAGGCTGCAGCCCCTCCTCACATGGTAGCACCTGCTCCTCAGCCTGGCCACAGACCCCTGTGGTTCGGAGAGTTTGCTGAATAGAGGTGGAGCTGGCTGAGCCCAGCACTTTCCTGCTGTGGAAGCAGCAGGGTGGAGTTGCCCAGTGGTTTGTCATGCCAAGAGGCAGCCACAGACCCTTAGGAATAGAAAACCACACTGCTATAATGCGGGCAACAAGTGAGACAAGCACAGAGGCCATTCCACTCAGAACCATCTTTTTAAACCTGCGTAAAAACATGTTCTACTTCAGCATAATGGGTCTGAATGTGTTTGTGGTATGTGAGCCAGACTGTTGAACCAGGCACCTGGAACTGTCGCCTGCTGCTGCTCGTGGTCCTGCCTGTCTTGGACATGGTGGAATAGCTTAGGGAGGCCCTCTCCGACCCTCTTCCTCCAGGAATGCGGACAACTGTGAAGAACAGGGACTGTAGCTGTGCAGTAGGAGGTGACTCCACCAGTGTGGGGATCGCTGCCAGAGGAGGGGACAGGCTGGCAGTGAGCGAGATGGAGCCTGCCCAGGTCCCACAATGTTCCTGCTCTCATTCACTCTCTTTGGTGAGAGAGAAGACTGTGGTCTTTCCCTACCACGTCTCCAGTGGGGCTCTCTTGGGTTGCCCATCCCCAGACTACTGTGACTGGCAAGACCCAAGACTGGCATTTCTGGGGAGACTGTCACTGAATTGAAGCTTCATGTTCAGTCTTGAGTTCCCAGTGTTTCCAAACCAGGTTCAGGGGTAGGGGACCACTGTCTGTAAAAGAAGGAAACTTGGGGTTGTGTACACCTCAGAGGATCTCATATCCACGCTTGTCCCAGCATCCACTGAACAGTGAGCTTGAGGGACAGAGGTAGCAAGTAAGTGCTGGTGGTGTCCTGTGTCCTGATTGTTGTTAATAAGGGCTTGAGTCTCCAAGCTGCAGCTGTGTAACTGGCTGACAAGGGTGGAGGTCGAACAGGGAGTCTGTCTGATCCCAGGGGCCTCTTGGTGTGCGGGCTTGGACAGTGTGGCATCATCACGTGTTAGGCCTTCCTATCCTCCTGTGCCCTGGGAGAGCCTTCAGCTCTCTAGTCACTGGGGCTCTTACATGGCACACTCTCCCATGAAAGCAACTCAAGAGAGCTGTGGTCAGGACTTCCTCCTGAGCTGTCCTCCCTCCCTGGGATGAGTTTCCTCACCACCTGCTCCGAGGTGCCTTACGAGGTGCAGCCCTTCACTGGCTAATGGCAGGCGTCACCGTGCTTGAGAAATGATGGGATACTGACGGAATATTGTATACGGTCAATCTGATTTGTCCAAATCGGAACCTTGGCCAAGCCACCCACGATGGAAGCTTGAAGTCAAGGTCAGGAACAGGTTTCTTGTAACTATTGAAAATAAACCAATATGGCAGAACTGTGATTTGATTGGAAAAGGTGGTTGTTGCTGTTATTTCCTTTTGGCTGTCATTAGGACATTGACAATGGCAAGGGAGATGGTGATGAGATCCTGGGTGGCAGTGGCTTCTCAGTCCACACAGCCTGAAGATGTGCAAGGTGAGGGTCTGTGGCCCCTCAGCCCTTGAGCACTGTGATGGCCTCCTGCCACAACTTTCACTTGTGCCCTCCCTGGTAACAGGGAGTCTTAGGTTAATGTCACCTCTCATGCCTCTTTCTTCAGGGAACATAAAAAGGCTCAAATGCAAGTCATAACTTCCCTTCATCAGTGTACCAGGGTCCACATCTGAAGGCTGGCCCAGGACCCTGAGGGAGCAGGGCTTGCTCAGCCCTCCAGACTGCACTTCAGTGACCTTTTTGCAGCAAGTCAAGACAGGTTGCCCTGGGGGCTTTCTGCTGGCCAGACAGAGCAGCCACTTCATAGGGCTCGAGGCTGACTCTTAGAAGTTCCACACCCTCCAGCTAAGAGGCAGAGCTCTGTTTTACCTTGTAAGACATTGACAGCCCCAAGGGGCAATGCTTCTGGTGAGAGACTTTTGGTCTGACTTGCTTTGAGCACCTTGAGCTCCTGGGCAGGTGGGTGGGCAGGTCGGTTGGTTCATTGATTGGCTTGGTTGTTTTCAATTTGATTTTCTTTTCATGAAGTTTACTAGAAATCAGACCTATGTAAGCAGAACCGTGGCCACTTCAGCCGGCATCCCAGCAAGGGTGTTTCGTCAGTGGTGTTACAAGTCACAGAAACACAGTTTTGAAATGAAAGGGAAGATGATGTACTTATATTGTAAAATGGTTTACAATAAAGTTTGACATCTTATAACAGTTTTTTAAAAAAGAAACCATCACTTTTGTGGTTGTTGGTTGTGTGTTTTTCTGGGGTTGAAATAGATTAATGGAGTTTAAAACAATGTCCCCGGTGGGTTAGAAGGCTCCCCAAGAAGCTGCAGGAGAAGGAACGTCACATCGCCCCATGCAGCAGTGAAGCCAGTCTGCCAAGGAAAGAAATCAAACGTGCTTTTGCTGTGTCTACTTCCTTGCTAATGAGAAACTAAGCCACTCTACCTCCAGAGGAATGAGCCATGTTGGGAGGTGGTGTGAGGAGGGAGCACCCCACATCCTGTCCCAGAGGCCATGGGCTGAGCAGAGCCAGCTGTGGGGCAGTGCTGAAGCCCCGGCTGGCACCCTGATGCTGGTGGAAGGGCCCTCGCCAGGCCTGGCATGCCCTGCACTGCCCCTGGGAGTCCTGGCATTCCTCCTGTTAGCACTCATCTCAGCCTGAGCCTGGCCATCCTCACATTGGCCTCCTGGGGACCGAGACTAGAGTAGGGATTGGGGTGGGGCTTAAGGTATGATACCAGTGGAGTGGCATTTGGAATAACCAAATGTCAGTGCCTGGTTGGGTTCCATCTGCTAGAGCCTTCAAGATAAAAATAATCTCCATTGCAAACAGGAAAGGAACTGGGGTGTGTCTGCTCTGGTGGGGATCATGTCCACTCCCCACAATCACCCCAGGCTCAGAGCCCTGCTGTGTGGCCCTGGGGATCTTCCCCTACAAAGATGAGGGTGATAGAAACAGAGGAGAACCAAGTCACCTTGCAGGAGGTCCTTGAGCCTGTCCCCTGCACAGCTCAATACCTGGGGTGGGCTTCACTCCTTCCCAGGACTCTTGTAGCACTTAAGCTGTCCTGCTGGTCAGCCCCACCCCACCCCTGACTTATCCCAGACAGAGACTGTCCATGGGACCCTCATGTCAAGCATCTTCTGGTCTTTCCTGGGCCCCCCTTCCCACTACCTTGCTTCTTCCCTTTCAGTTTAGAAGGAGAGCCAGTCTCCAAGGTCATGCGCCAGAACTGGGCAGAGGACGATGCTATCCACAAAAATCTGGTGGAGCAGCCCCCCAGGGTCCCCTTGGCCTTAGTTTCCCCATCTGTGGGCCAGCAGTGGCCCCTTGCTCTGAGTCTATCATGATGGCCCTGTGAGCTCACCCTAAGCAAATGCTTTCAAGCACCAGACACTGGAAACTTCTGCCCTGCTGCTGCTCGGAATAGAAAGTCACTTCCCACTAAAATCCACAGGAAGGAACGGAAGAGAGAAAAACAAGCTCAGAGCATCCAACCTGGCTCAGGGCCCTCCCTCTCCTCACGGACAGCCCCCTACACTGGGATGGGCCATTGCAGACAGACAAGCCAAACTGTCACACACATTCCTAGACCCACATTCATAAACAGCCAGTCGCCATTAGTGCCAGCACCTCCCACCTGCAAGTAGAGCAGCTGTTCCCGAGGGTGCAGGGTCTCCCCAGCTGTCTGCTTTCGCCAGGGCTGCTGTCCCCATCATGTCCGAGAATAAACTCTGAAGCTAGTGGCTGTGTGGACTTGAATCATCGGAGAGCCCGTCGGAGGTAGGGGAGTGACTTACGGGGACGAGCCAGCAGGCTATATAAGCTCCAGAGGGCCAGGCTCCACGCAGAGCTCTTGCCTCGCTGCTGTCTGCCAGAGGCACCTTCAGGGAGTCATCTCTTGCCCAGCACCCACCATGTCCCAGGTAGGAGGGCCCAGCATGGGCTGTGTTGGAACCAAAGGGAGTCAGGGTGGAGACCTGGACACTCTCATCTTTGGCAGCTGTCTTGAGCTAAGATCCAAGGATAAACAGGAGGCACTATAGCCCTGGGGAGGCCAGGCCTGAGGAAGACGTCCCAGCTCCTGGTGAATCCCTGTTCACCTTGACTTTGTTTATTCTCTAGTTTGTTAGTAGGGGTGGTGGGAGATGGGTGTGTCCTTTTATAGACCTCTACATGTCCCTTTGTGTGTGTGTGAGGGAGCTGCCTATATAGCCCAGTGTGTACAGTTGTGTTTGTAGCTGTAGCCGTGTAGTATGTGTGTGTGTGTGTAACACACACACTGGAGGCTGTGCCTCTAGGTGTTCAGCTCTGTGTCCATGTATTTCCCCAGTGGGGTGTATCTTTATAGGGGCCGTGTTGTCCCGGCAGCCTAGCCCAGGCTAAGGGAGGGAATCCCTGCACCTGCCCCCAGGGCTTAGAAAGGAATAAGGCCTCAGACTCACAGGCGCCTGGGGTTGACTCTGAATGTCCCAGCACTGGAAGGACACATAGTCTTAGCCTGCCAATAAGGGTTGTCCTTGTTGTCTGCTCCAAGGATGAGTGTCAAGTTTGAACTGTCACTTTGTGGACATCTGGACTGTCTACCCATTCCCTTCCAAAGACATACTAAGTAAAAATACTGGTGCTTTTCTGGAGAGGGACAATCCCTAAGAGACCACTTGCCATCCAATATCAGGTCTTGGAACTCAACAAATTTCCTGGGGCTGCTCAGCCTCAAAGCCAGTCCCTTTCTCCTGTGTCCTGTTCAGGAATAGGCAGACAGACCGGTATGAGGCTGCAGTGGCCTATGCCACCAGCAACTCCAAGTGTGTGGGTGAGAGCAGGTATGCAGGTCAGGCCAAGGGGGCTGGGAGACACACGGGGCGGGGGTGTATCACTGTGACTTCTTGTAAGAGGAATGGGTCTTGAACCTGCTTGAGCTCAGTGAGCCAGGAAAGGGGTCTCTGCCTTGAGGCCTCAGAAAAAATTCAGCTCTGGGTTCTCCAAGGCTGGCGCTCCAGAAGCCCCCATCAAGAAGAAGCGTCCCCCTGTGAAGGAGGAAGACCTGAAGGGGGCCCGAGGGAACCTGGCCAAGAACCAGGCAATCAAGTCCAAGACCTACCAGGTTATGCGGGAGTGTGGTAAGTGTCCTCCAAGTGGGCTGCAATCTGACATGGGGTTATGGTTGTTGTGGGGTGGGTATCAAGGGTTCTTTTCTGAGAATCCAGAGCTTCTGGGCTCAGGAGGGGCTGCTGTCAATACAAGGGGCCTTCCCTAGGAGGAAGCCAGCTCTGGTCCCTAACGGTACCTCCCTTACCTCCTTCCCACAGAGCAAGCTGGCTCGGTCGCCCCATCTGTGTTCAGCCGTGACCGCACAGGCACTGAGACTGTCTTTGAGAAGCCCAAAGCTGGACCTGCCAAGAGTGTCTTTGGCTGAGAAGTGCTCATCGCGCCCCCTCCACCCCGAGCACCTGGACACAGGAGCCTTTCCCACGAACTTTTTTTTAATGCCAGAATATGTCTTTCTTCCCAGATGTCTTTGGGACCGCCGCCCTTGTCCCACAGCCCTGACCCTTTGCACCAGAACCTTGGAAACACCAATAAAGAGTATGCCCAAGTGGCCTCAGCATTAGGAGGGTGTTGGTTGATCACTGGCCATGGCTGCTACTAACTGCAGAGGAGAGTGAGGAATGGGAAAGGGCATGGGAATATGTTCTGTTCCCTTCCCCGGGCTCTTGGGTGGCCCCAGGGGATGAAGCATGTGACATTAGGGCCACTGAGATGTACTAGAAAGAATCTGGACTTAGAGACATGGTGCTAACCTTCTGTGTGACTTTAGACCAGCCTCTTCCCC
This sequence comes from Urocitellus parryii, assembly GCF_045843805.1. Lineage (NCBI taxonomy): Eukaryota > Metazoa > Chordata > Mammalia > Rodentia > Sciuridae > Urocitellus > Urocitellus parryii. The sequence goes on along the minus strand of NC_135533.1, from coordinate 170,130,578 downwards.
TTTTTCTGATCCTGCTTCCCCTTGTATACAACAGGGGGGCTGAGCTATTCCATAAAGGAGGTCATAGCAACACCACCTACAGTGAAGTCATTGGAGATCTGGGGCTCTTCCCTTCCCCACATGGAATCCATTAAGATGCATCCAAGGACCCCAAGGCCTGTGGGGCGTAGGTTCCAAAGCCCACTCCTCCTGTACCCTCTTCATGCTCCCTTATGATCCAAAGTCTCCTCAAAGAGAGAGCCTGGCCAAAGTTCCTCCCTGGCCAAAGTTCCTCCCTGGCCAGTGTCACGTAGTTTCCTAAGCTACTTCCTCCCCTTCCAAACAACAGGGTGAGCCTCCTATTTTCTACTCCTCCCCCATGCTATCTGGAGCATGGGAACACCAGGATCTCAGCTGGAGTGTCCCCAGTGTGCATGGAACTATTAGATTCAAGGATCATCAAGGCCTGTCTAGCTGTGATGGCAGGATCATTGATAGGTTCCTCCTGGGACTGGACTGGCAGGGCCTGGGATCACAGTGCCTGGCTCAAGGCTGATGCCACTGAGAAGCCCCTCCTGTCCCCTGAGCAGGGGGAGATGGCTGCAGAGAGCCTTTCCCACGTTCCAGACCAGCTTGGCCTCCTTATATAGCTCGGGCTCCAGGCTAAGCCTGTGTGTGCGAAGCCCTGTGCCCCGGGAGAGCAGATATCTTGTGGGAACAGAGTCTGGGCTTGCTCACTGAGCCCCTTGGGGAGGCTCTTTCCCATATACCAAAGGGGTATGTCTCCCTGTGTAACCCCAATCCTATGCAGAGCCAAAAGGGTTACCGGTATGGATGTGCACAGAGGTGCGCTCTGGCCATAGCTGTGCTGAAAAAGAAGGAAGTTTTCCTTGCTGCCACAGAATTCACTCCCAAGTCTACGAGGCTTTCTCCAGGGCCAGATGCCATCAGCTTTGAGGAAGGGCTGATGGCAGAGACACTGCCCCAGCCCTCTGAAAGCCTCTTACTGCCCCAGGGCACTGTGTGGGCCCCACAGCAGCTGGTATCACTGAGTCACTGGTATCATTCTCTGACCCAGGACTGAGCACCTGGCCGGACTTTGATGATTCATTTTGACCCCTGTGTGTCCACAGACTCAGGAGCTGACCTCCCTAGAACCACCAGGGAACACACCAGCTGCATTCAGAGCACCTAATATTTGTTCAATTTTTATTGCTATTTATTATAAAAGCAGCACTTTGACTTTATTAAAGGTGGATTGAAAAAAAAAAAAGACACTAAGAACCCCACCTAACCCACCCCTGGGGACTAGCTGCCTAACGGCCTTGGCAACATCAGTGTTGTGCCCTCTCAGGCCCCCTGAGGACACCCGTCACCCTGCTCATGCACCTGCTTCAAGAGCACTCTATGCAGCTGGCTCTTGTGCTCAACTCAGTAGACTACCATGGGCCATGGGTTGTGCATCTCTTTGGCTCTTGGTGTGTGCTGTCAAATTTCAGGCCTTGTTTTGGGGCCCAGCTGGGGTTGATCCTTAGGACCCTGGCTAGATTAATGGAGCCCAAACAGCAGCCTGAGACCCAGGAAGAAGAAGGGCTTAAGGGCTTCTGCACCTCCTATTCATCCTGCCTGGGCCTCTCACACACTTCTATGGGCCTCTTCAGGCCTTCAGGGCCACCACTTCCCAGCCGCACTTCCCAGGCCCCCATTACCCAGAAATCTACCTAAAATGGCCAGTTCCCTGTTTTCTCCCAGGATGGGGGTTATGGAGAGTGTCCTCTTCCTCTTCACTGTTGTGTGCCCCAACACTATGAAACTTGGTGGGATGACTGGTTTGAGGGGTCGTGGTACCTAGGGAGCTTCTGGACCTTTTAGAAGAGGTTCCAGCCCCAGGCAGTGGGACACCCCTATAATCCCAGCAACTCAGGATGTGGAGGCAGGAGGATCACAAGTTGTAGGCCAGCCTCAGCAACTCAGCAGAACCCTGAGAAACTTAGTGAGAACTTGTCTCAAAATAAAAATAAAAAGGGCCAGAGGTGTAGTTTAGTGGTAAATGCACTCCTGGGTTCAATCCTCAGAACCAAAAAAAAAAAAAAAGAGGTCCCAGGGACTGGGGGGTATACATCAGTGGTAGAGCACTTGCTAGCATGTACAAGGCCCTGCGTTCAATCCCCAGTACTTCAAAATAAACAAATAAAAATTTTAAAAGAAACCCAATTTAAAAGCTGCGTGTGACGGCAAATACTTGTAATCCCAGCTAATGGGGAGTCTTTGAGATGGAGCTGCCCAAGAAAGCCTTCATCACCAACTTCTCCATGTAGGTGCCTTCCTACCCTCCTCCCTGTCCCATAACCCAGAATTGCAAGTTCAAGGCCAGCCTGGGTAACTTAGCAAGACCCTGGGTCAAAATAAAAAATAAAAAGGACCAGAGATGTAGCTCAGTGGTAGAGGATTGTCCCCCAACACCCCAACCAACTAAAGAAGGGGCACCAATACCCAACTCCACCCTGAGCCTTTCCTCAGGATATGTTCTGCCCCCAGCCAAAGTTCACTGGACATTGGTCATTTGCCTGCTTATCGGAGGCCTCTGGGGGTTTTGGCTTATAGATCCCAATTTCCCAGAACCTGCCCCCGCAGGGGCGGAGCAATGAGCAGTTACTAATTTATTTCCCATCTGCTCTCAGGTTCAGAAGCAGCCTGGCAGGCAGGCACTGGAGCCAAAATGAAGGTCCCTGCCCACATCGGCAGCATTGTGCTAGTCTTGCCCTTGCTGCTGGCTGTCCTTCAGACTGCCACGGCACAAAAGGTAGGGGGTCCTCATGGGTGCCTGGGGGTGAGGGAGGGATGCATATGAGCTGGGAAAAGAGAAAACATGACTGCAAAGTGGGAGAGAACCTCTGAGAGCATGCAAGCATTTAAGTAGGAGTACGGGTCCGTGTGTGTATGCAAAGAAACAGCTCTACCCCCAGGGCCTTATGGGTATCCTCACCCCTGCTTAATAGGAAGGATGATCTTATTATTTCCCTTTTACAGATGAGGGAATATGGTGTAACCAGTTGCTCCTAGGGACCGGTAGTGGAGCTGGGTAGGTAGGGATGCAGCTTTACCAGCCCAGCTCTTCCTTTCCCTGGTTGAATGACCCTCAGGGAAGTTCTTTTTGCTTTCCTCCGCAGATTCCTGCTTTCTTCCGCAGATTCCTCATCTGTAAAACAGGGTATTAACAGATTCTTTTCAGATGATTGTTGTGTAAACTGAGCTCCTAATAGCTGTAAAGTGTTCTGTAGTGTGCAGGGCACAAAGCTAACAGGCTGTCAATGAGCCACTTGGCACTTCTGTGCTAAAACACACACATGTGCAGCCATATGCAGCTGAGCAACACTGGTGTGTGCTTGAGCATGGTACACACAGGGAAATGTGAGGCTCTGCATGTGTGCACATGCGTCGTTTCTTGGGGTGCTGCCCCACCTGCTTGCTGTTCCCTCTGGGGTGCTGTAGGCCTCCATAGAACAAGATGGACATGGTCCCTGCCCATGGTGCTATAGGGTGGGGAATGAAGCTTGCAGCTGTCTCTTATTCTCCATGCATGTTCATATGTGAAATATCTCCCTGAGTTTGGCCTGAGGCCTGATCAGCAAGTTGGTTAGGCTAGGAGCAGAGGTTGGTCTGAAGCCAGGGTCAAGGCTCCCTCTCAAAGTGTTGCATAAATGAGTGGCACTGAAACACTCTGACCTACTTTCCCTTTGCTGATCCAGAATGGCATCCAAATCTACAGCCTCACAGTGGACTCCAAGGTCTCTTCTCGATTTGCCCATACAGTCGTCACCAGCCGGGTAGTGAACAAGGCTGAGGAAGCGCAGGAGGCCATCTTTGAGATGGAGCTGCCCAAGAAAGCCTTCATCACCAACTTCTCCATGTAGGTGCCTTCCTACCCTCCTCCCTGTCCCACAACCCAGCACTGCTACTCCATCTCCTCTGGGCCCCAGGACATCTCTTCCAGAAGCCAGCCACTCCAGGATATGTGTGATCCACCTGCAGGCCTCACAGGGGGCAGGGGCTTTGTCAAGGAGCTCACTGTTCCTGGATGTGATCTGTCTTTCCTGCCATCTAGTCCTCCTCTTCAAGTGCTGCCTGGGTAGCAGGCTGAGGACCCCTGGCATTTTTGCATCTTTGCCTTTGAAGAATGCAAGCTTGGGGCATCCTGAGCCAGAACCAGGCAGGAGGGAGTCACCAAAAGCAGATTCCAGAATAGAGAGATCTTCCTTACCCCCTGGGCTGCCCGTCATGGAGAGTAAAGTTAAGGAGGGGTACTGCAGGAAACTGTCCACTGTTCTACCTCGGGAGAGGTCTGGGCTTCCTACAGAGGGTTAGTGACAATCCTCACTTTGTCCTCTGCTCTCCTCCCCACCCTTCCCAACACAGTTTTGCAATGTTTGCTAAACTCAGCATAACTTCTCTCTGTCCTGGCCTCTGGGAAAAGCAGTGGTTGAGGATAGGAGAGAGGCTCCTCCCAGAAAGAGGGAGAGCTGGGCCCAGCAGAGAGGGAGGGGGCGGGACCTCTGTGGTTGGCTCCTCCCTCTCCCTGCCCATCCAGCCCAAGTTTTCCTACCCTGGGTCTTGCATCAGGAGCCCTGCAGGCTGTGCCAGGCTCCAATGAGCCAAGATCATCCCATTTGCTGAGAGCCCAGGATTGGCACCACCTCTTTTTGGCCTCAGATTTTGTGCCTGTATTTGATAGGGAAGTAGAGGGCAGCGTTCCCTGCTCCCCGACCTGGTCAGGAGGAGCCAAGTTCCTCATGCCCCAGTCCCATCCTGGCCCAGAGTTCCATTATAAACAAGAAAAGCAGGGAAGTGGGAGGGGAATGCCCGCTCCATGCATCCAGCTGCCCTCTCCCTTGCAACCTCCACATTCCCACCCTCTCACACTGCCCCAGATGGAATAGGCATATATTTACTTGACATCTTCTTACTCGCTGGACAAGGAGCCTCTGGAGTTATCATTTTCCTTCCAGAGAAATAGCCACTGGGGTCATGTCTACACACCCAGGACTCTCATTCACCACTGGTCCAAAGCCTACTTCCAGAGGTGCCAGACTCCCTCCAGAGGGCCTGCCCTGAGTGGGAGGAAGAGGGTGCAGCTGCAGGGAAAGGTATCAGAGCCTACGGGCCCATGTCCCCCTCCTGCTCCATCTTGGTCGTGCGGTTAGACACAGAACTAGGCACAGGTGCGGGTCAGAAAACTCTTGCTGGTAATTGACTGGTTCCTCTGGAACAGTCCTTGAGGTGGAAGGGGCAGGTTGGAAGATGGGGCCAGACTGGAAGCGTGAAGAGAGTTCCACATCCAGCCTCCTTTCTATCCTCCCCTGTCCCTTCAATAAAATGCATATTTACTAATTCTGAGCAGGTCTGGGGTGGGTGGAGTCCTCACCCAGCATCCTGTACAAGGTCTTGTATGCAGTAGGTGCATAATAAATGGTAGGAGAAGCTGGACACAATGGCACACGCTTTAATCCCAGCGGCTCTGGAGGCTGAGGCAGGAGTATCACAAGTTCAAAACCAGCCTCAGCAACTTAGCGAGACCCTAAACAACTTAGCAAGGTCTTTGTCTCTAAATAAAATACAAAATAGGGCTGAGGGTGTGGCTCAGTGGTTGAGTGTTCCTGAGTTCAATCCCCAGTAACCACCACCCCCCAAAATAAATAAATAAATGGCAGGAGGCTCAGGCAAAGGCAAGAGCCACAGTGTCAAGAGGCCCCACCAGCCTCTTGACAGCTCCTGTCCCCTGCCCCCAGGATCATCGATGGTGTGACTTACCCAGGGAACATCAAGGAGAAGGCCACAGCCCAGAAGCAGTACAGTGAGGCTGTGGCCAGAGGAGAGAGCGCCGGCCTTGTCAAGTGAGCCCGGGTGCGGGCAGCTGTAATAGGGAGGGGGCCACAGGCAGAGACCCTTAGCCTTGCTCCCACCTCCAGCAGCCTTACCCCCAGTGGCCTGGAGGTGCAGTCCTGATGGCCCCCTCCCCCAGGGCCACCGGGAGAAAGATGGAGCAGTTCCAGGTGTCGGTCAGTGTGGCTCCCGCTGCTAAGGTCACCTTTGAGCTGGTGTATGAGGAGTTGCTCAAGCGGCATCTGGGGGTGTATGAGCTGCTGCTGAAAGTGCGACCCCAGCAGGTGGTGAAGCACCTGCAGGTACCTGTGCGGCCTCTTTCTGGGAGGCTTCTGGATGGCCCTGCCCTTGGCCTCCTGTTAGGCTCCCAGCTAACCTAGTGACCCGTATCTTCCCTTCCAGATGGACATTCACATCTTTGAGCCTCAGGGCATCAGCTTCCTAGAGACAGAAAGCTCTTTCATGACCAACGAACTAGCAGATGCCCTCACTGTCTCCCAGAACAAGACCAAGGTGGGCCTGTCATGGCTCAATGGGGAGAGGGGACCCAGGGGCCTGCCTTCAGTCCAGCCCTGTGAGCTGGAGCCTCCAAGTACAGGACAGTTGGGCAGATTCTCTGAGCTGGAGGGTTCTCTGAGATCTGTGTCCATGCTACTGCTGGACAGACAGAGGAGGAGGACAAGACCTGGAGAAGGATGGACACTTGTTGGAGCCCCAAGATTTGTGGAACATGGACTTGGAGTCTGTGGTGTAGACTGTGGTGGGAGAACCCTGAAACCAAGCAGAGAGGAATTGGTAGCTGGATCACACGCATTCTGAGCCCAGCCTCTGCTTGCCTCGCTCCAAAAACAGGTCATTCTCTCAGGCTGCCCAGCCTGAAAGAAAGGCCCCTGGAATATTGACCCCAGACTGCATCCTGGAATTCTGACTTTCCTATAAGCATACTGAAGTGGAGGGTATTGTTGGCATGGCCTTGCCACTAGTCCCAATTTCAGCCATTTGTTCCTCTAGGCTCACATCCTGTTCAAGCCAACACTGTCCCAGCAGCAAAAGTCTCCAGGTCAGCAGGACACAGTCCTGGATGGCAACTTCATTGTCCGCTACGATGTGACCCGAACCCTCTCTGGAGGCTCCATTCAGGTAAGTGGACTCCAGGCAAGAACCTGGCAACCTGGAAGTCCATCCACCCTTAAAAGCCCAGAGCTAGATCATTCTAGAAGAGGAGAATAATGACCCTTATTTATTTGTATGCACAAGGGGTTGGTGCAGACAGAAAATAGGCAGTTTATTTGTGTTGTCCCTCAAACTATTCCCTTTCAGAGACAGAAAGTGTTTGTCTCTGTGAAGAGCTGCTTTATGCGGTTCCCCTCTTGGCCTTTGCTGCCAGGAGGCTAATACAAACTTCTAGCATCATTATGCTTCCCCTTTCCTCCTTATTGTGAAATCTTTTCTATTTTCATGGATTTCAGGTTTATTATATCTTAACCTTTTAGCATACCATAAGCTGCCTCAAATACCAAAACAAATAGGAAGCAAAGTTGGGGTGGTTGTGGTGGGCTGTGCACAAGCAGGGAAGGCTTCTACAAAAAAGGGGCGGAGCCTTGAAAGATGGCAAGGATTTGGGGGAGGCTAGTGGTAGGATGGAGATGGAGGTGTGGAACAAGGAGAACAAACCCCAAGGGTTTGAGATCAAGAGACTTGAGAGGGGTAGGTAGGGCAGGACTGCAGCTCTGATCAACTGGGTGCATCTCTCTCTGGCCACAGATTGAGAATGGCTACTTCGTGCACTACTTTGCCCCCGAGGGTCTGCCCACAATGCCCAAGAATGTAGTCTTTGTCATTGACAAGAGTGGCTCCATGAGTGGCCGGAAAATCCAACAGGTCAGTCCTATGGGCCCCGGAAACTCCCAAGCCCCTCATGCCATTCGCCCTGGTCCAACAGGCAGACCCTACCTGCTCCATCACCCTGGGTAGGGAGCTTCCAGGGGCCAAGAGTGGCCCTGGCATGGGGCCGCCTCACCCTGCAGATCCTACACTGTGTCCCCATCCCAGAACCAGTCCTGGAGGCCAGCCCAAGGGCCCTCAGGAATTCCCTCGGAGCCCCCCACCTCGTCTCCTCTTCCCCTGACCAGACCCGGGAAGCCCTCATCAAGATCCTAAGTGACCTTGGCCCCAAAGACCAGTTCAACCTCATCACCTTCAGCAGTGAAGCGACCCAGTGGAAGCCACACCTGGTTCCAGCCTCCACTGAGAACGTGGACGAGGCCAAGAGATATGCTGCCGGCATCCATGCATTAGGAGGTGAGAGCTTCCGCAGCCTTGCAGCCGGGAGCTCGAGGGTGCCCGCCTGGGAGTCACCTTGAGTGTGTGCCCTTCAGGGACCAACATCAATGAGGCGATGCTGACGGCTGTGAGGCGGCTGAAGAGTGACAACCAGGCCGAGCTGTTGTCTGAAGGGAGTGTTTCCCTCATCATCCTGCTCACTGATGGCGACCCCACCATGGGTGAGGGCACTGCTGGCCATTCTGGGAACCTGCCCAAGGAAAACAGCTGGGGCTGTTGCCGGCTTGCTGTATAATCAGGTGTAGGAATGGGGCTCACCGAGGAGCCTCTAGATCTGAGGTTTCAGAAATATTCATAATATTGATTCAATATTCTCATTGTTTTCCCAAACCCATGGGTCCAGGGGAGATCAATCCCACAAAGATCCAAAAGAATGTTCAGGAAGCCATAGATGGCCAGTACAGCCTCTTCTGCCTGGGCTTTGGCTTTGACGTCAGTTACGCCTTCCTGGAGAAGATGGCTCTGGACAACGGCGGCCTGGCTCGGCGCATCTATGAGGACTCAGATTCTGCCCTGCAGCTACAGGTGCCAGTGTGCCCCAGGTGGGCTGCAGAGAGCCAGGCAGACCCAGCCTAGGCCTTTGTGACACCCCTCCCCTGATCCCGTAGGACTTCTACCAGGAGGTGGCCAACCCCCTGCTGACAACAGTGGCCTTCCAGTACCCAAGCAATGCTGTGGAAGAGGTCACGCAGGACAACTTCCGACTCTTCTTCAAGGGCTCAGAGATGGTGGTGGCTGGCAAACTCCGAGACAAGAGCCCTGATGTGCTGTCAGCCATAGTCAAGGGGAAGATGGTGAGGACAGGGGCAGCTGGGGCAGCCTCCACCTTTCTGCCCCAAATCTCAGCCCTGCTGAGCTCCAGCTGATTGACCTTGAATGAGTCTCCATGTTTCCTGGGCCTCAGGTTTCCCCTCGGCCTCCTAGGCATGAGACCAACCCCTGCTGCATGAGTTCATGGTGGAGGCTCAATTAGACCACATAGAATCTCATGAGAGCACCTGCTGTTCCTGGCACATGTGGGCACTCAGCACTCTGTGCTCCACCCCCTCACCATTCTTGAGAGTACGAGGTGACAGCAGGGATTCCTTCCTAATTGCCATCCCCTCCAGTCCTCATGCCAACAGTCTGAGGGTACAGTTGGACAAGGGAGAGCCACAGATGAACAGACTGAGCCTTTCTGTCCTTTTTTCTCATCTTTGGGGTGAGGTGGGTTGTGTCTGGGGACACTTTTTTTTTATACTGGGGATTGAACCCAGGGGTAATTAACCACTGAGCTCCATTCCCAGCCCTTTTTTGAACTTTATTTAGAGACAGGGTCTTGCTGAGTTGCTTAGGGCCTTGCTAAGATGCTGAGGCTGGTTTTGATCTCATGATCCTCCTGCCTCAGCCTCCTGAGCCGCTGGGATTACTGTGCCCATCTGGGGATCCTTTCTGTTTCTCATGCATTTGCAAATTCTTCCTGCTGCTGTGTTTACACTGGGCTGAGGTTTAGTTCTAATCCTTATTACCCTTTCCCCCAAGAGGTCAGCTGGCCTAGGTCCTGGCTTATCACCTGCTTTGCTGTGCTGGGACAGGGGGCCTTCTTCTCACCCTTGGAGTCTCTGTGACAGAGACCCTGGCACTGCTAAACCCCCTCCCTACGCTCCCTCCAGAGGAAATGAGGCCCCTATGGTCAGTGAACTGGACCTGCCCCAGCTCTAGTCAGGTCTCTCACAGAAGAGCACTGAAGTACAGGGCAGGTGCAGACTTTGGGCCCTCATTGCTCTTGACCTGGCTGGGCCTCTCTTTCTAGCACAAGCAGAATGTCACCTTCCAAACTAAGTCCAGTGTGGCCAAGCAGGAGGAGGAGTTTCAGAGCCCCAAGTACATTTTCCACAACTTCATGGAGAGACTCTGGGCATACCTGACTATCCAGCAACAGCTGGAGCAGATGTGAGTGGCCCTGACCATGGCCGGCCACTGAGGCAGACCACACAGCATCAACACTCCCTAAGCCTTTTGCTCCTCAAGCAGGCGCAGCTAACACGGGGCACTTCCTAGATGTGGGGAGGGGTATTGTGTCTGAGCTCTACACTCTCCCAAGGGGAACCCCCAAAAGGGTACCAATGGGCGAGGGAATTAGTCCAGGCATGGAGAGAACTCCTGAGCTCTGACATCCTCAAACTACAGGGTTTCAGCATCAGAAGCCGAATCACAGGTCCTCAAAGACCGAGCTCTGAATTTGTCACTTGATTACAACTTTGTCACTCCTCTCACCTCTATGGTGGTCACCAAACCCGAAGGCCAAGAACAGTCTCAAGTTGCTGAGAAACCTGTGGAAGATGGTGAGTGTGGGACCTGTGTCCCAGCCTCCTGGGCAGCAGAGCATCTACCGGGTATCCTCTCCCACCCCTCCCCTATGTCCCAGCCAAGATGCCACCCCTGTATCCACAGACTCCTAGGAACCCAGAGAGACTCATCCTGTTTCACTGATGAGAAAACTTTGGCCAGGTCTCCTTGGCTCCTAGATTCACTTCCCCTATGTAGTTCTGGGGTTGGGAAGCAAGTTGAAACAGTCTCTTCAAATTGATCAAAACCACCCTGATAGTGTCCTCCTCTTTTCTCTCTCCCTCTCTCTCTCTCTCTCTCTCTCTCTCTCTCTCTCTCTCTCTCTCTCTCTCTCTCTCTCACTTTCCCTCTCTGTATGTGTATTTTATCCAGATAACAGACACAAGAATATCAATACAGGTAAGGGCTAGTAGGCCCAAAGGCTGGCCTGGGTAAGATCCACTGTGTCCTGCTGCCAGGGGTGGTGGTGTCTGCCCAAGCGCATTCAGCTGGGGTCCCAGGAAGTGGATCCAAGGAGTAAACCCAGGTATCACTGACTTCCAGGCTACGATCTTTACAGACTCAGCATAGGACTCCAAGGGTCCAGAATAACAGGTATCTAAGCGGAGGGGTTGGGGAGGGCATGGACTGGGCTCTGCCTCTGGCCATGGAGGGAGGTTGCTTTGCCTGGCTCATGCTCAGGTGTGTCTGAATAGGTAACGGCTCTGGATTTCTCAGAAGAAGAGGATTCAGTAAGCAAGGTAGTTTGGTGGGAGGGCACTGCCTGGGGAAGGTCTGACCTTCTCGGGAAAGAATTCCAGCATTGATTGTCTCCCAACCCCGGGAGAGTCTCCCCAGAGTGGTCAGATATAGAGTGAGGGGAGCCCACCTGCCCTCTCCACAGCCCACTGCTGGCATGGAGTCCCTGAGCCCTAGCTGGGGGAACCCATGATACTGAGGGTAGACTACACATGTCATTTTTTTTCCCCAAAGGAATAGTTTCCAACTCCCCACAAAGGTTCGGCGCTAGAGTTGCTGACTCTACTGAGAGATTAGTACAAAGAGGACCACCTGGGGATCCTTTTCATTTCTCCCATTTACAGAACATGGAGGACTTGGTATTCTGTAAGCCACTTTCTGAGCCTTGGAGAGCCTCGGTTTCTCTAAGATGGTCATAGTGGGGAGAGAGAAAGCACAGATAAGCCACATAGGGGAACTGCCACAGGGCATGTAAGTGGTGGCTGGGTCAATCTAGGATCTCCCAGAGGGAGGGTCAGGGGTGGATCCATGTTGGGAGCATGGCTCTCCTGAGGGTCTGCCCTTGCCTGCCCAGCTCTTGACAAGCCACCCCTGTGCCTTGCCCTTAGCATTTCATTTCCTCCAGTGTATGCTGTCCTGTCTCTCTCCACTGTCCCTAGTTTGTCAGGTCACCATCCTGGACAGAATAGCCTCTCATGCTCCTTTCAAAGAGGATCCAGCGCCCCAAAAGGGCCATAGACTGGCCAAGAGGGCTCATAGTGAGGCTCTTTGGAGCACAGTTACCAATACTCTCCCTCCTGAAGCACCTCTTCCCCCCACCAGCTAGGAACATCAGGCATCTTGTCCCTGAAACAGAATTTTCTATGTCCTTTGTTCTCACTAGATAGAATCCCCTACTCTTGATGGAACCCTCTAGGAAGGCGAAGCTTCCTCCATTCCCAAAGCCAACAGGGGACCCTTGTGTTGTTCCTTTCTGTGTTTTTTTTTAATTCTAATCTGTTATACATGATAGCAGAATGCATAATGCATGTAACAGTTCATATTACACATATAGAGCACAGTTTTTCATATCTCTGGTAGTATACAAAGTATATTCACACCATTCGTGTCTTCATACATGTACTTAGGGTAATGATATTCATCTCATTCCACTGTCTTTCCTACCCCTATCCCCCCTCACTTCCCCTCCCACCCCTTTGCCCTATCTAGAGTTCACCTAATCCTCCCTTGCTCCCCCTCCCAACCCCACTATGAATCAGCCTTCTTAGAGAAAACATTTGGCATTTTGTTTTTTGGATTGGTTAACTTCACTTAGCATTATATTCTCCAAGTCCATCCATTTACCTGCAAATGCCATGATTTTGTTTTCTTTTATTGCTGAATAATATTCCATTGTGCATATATACCATGTTGTGTTTATCCATTCATCTACTGAAGGGCATCTAGTTTGGTTCCACAATTTAGTTATTGTGAATCGTGCTGCAATAAACACTGATGTGGCTGTGTCCCTGTAGTATGCTATTTTTAAGTCCTTTAGGTTTAGACCAAGGAGTGGGATAGCTGGGTCAAAAGCTGGTTCCATTCCCAGTTTTCCAAGGAATCTCTGTACTGCTTTCCATATTGGCTGCACCATTTTGAAGTCCCACTAGCAATGTATGAGTGTGCCTTTTCCCCCCACATCCTCGCCAACACTTATTGTTGTTTGTATTCTTCATAGCCACCATTCTGACTTGAGATGAAATCTTACAGTAGTTTTGATTTGCATTTCTCTAATTGCTAGAAGTATTGAACATTTTTTACATATATTTATTGATTGATTGTAAATCACTTTCTGAGAAGTGTCTGTTCAGTTCCTTGGCCCATTTATTGATTGGGTCTTATGCTTTTTCTGATGCCAAAATGTGGACTCAAAAATAGCCACTAACCAGGCTGGACTTCCTCAGCATCTCCCCTAACCCTATGCCCTGCTAGGCCAGGTATAAGTGGGCAGAGTTCACTGGAGTTTGGTGGGTGGCCACTGGCAGGCATGCCCATGGGCCTGGAGACTGCTCCCAGCCCTGACTTCTGCTCCTTTCTGTTCCTCGATGTCCACACACTGATGACCACTTCAGCGCCACCACTGATTCCCTTGGATCCCCATAAATCTTTGTTGCATGGCATGGAAATTCAAAACAAAGGTATCTCCAGGCCAGGGCCCCTTTTTGTCCTAACTGGAAGACCGTGGGAAGGGAGAGTTCTGGGGGTCTCCATGAACCTGAAATGGGGTTTCTCTATGTTGAAGTGGAGAGGGAGCCCCAGCCACACTTGTCCTCTATTCTATCCTGTGACACCCCCACTTCCTAGGAAGGGGCTGCCTGAACCCACATCTTTCCCTTCTTTTTCTTTTAGGACCAGTTGTGACGATAGCTCCACCCTCAGGTAAGTTGCCAGCTCTCCCAGTACCTCTCCCATCTTTGCCCTCCCACTTCTCTCCCTGCCTCAGGAACTAGCTCTGGTTGTCCCAGCCCCCATCCAGGCTCCTCCTGTCCTCCTGACGCTGCCTGGGCCCAGCATGGACAGGCTCTGTGTGAACATCAAGCACTCCCAGGAGCCCATGAACCTGCTCTCAGACCCTGACCAAGGTGAGAGGTGCACTCCTAGTAATCCACCCAGAGAGACCCGGGCACTACTCATGCCCACTCACCACCTGCCCAAGGAGATGCACACAGCGTTTACACATGCCCTGTGCCCTGATACAGAAACCTGCTCCCACAGCCACCAAAGGCCTTGCACTGGATACCCTCTGCAGGTCTGGATGACCTGGGCAGACTGTGGTCAGTGCTCAGAACTCAGAGGAGGAGGCCAGAGCTGCCGGAGTGTCAAGGAACTATACAGGGTCACCCAGGAGTGATGCTCCAGTTGTAGGAACCAGTGTCTGCAAAGCACAGAGCAGCTTCTCTCTATGGGACCCTGGTGGTGTGGAGGAGGGCAGTGGGGGGAGGAGGCAGGTCCACCCCTACCCTGGAAGGGCCTCCCTGTTCGAGTGGAGTCACAGGGCAGGCATGGAACACACACTGCTCGGGAATACTCACAGACAGCCACAGCTCCTGTGTTCCTCCTGGAACCACATGGTTTCCTGCTTCCTCACCCAGGCCCAGGTGTCTGTGTGTTCCTTGCGGGCAGGGATCCCAGTTTTCCATCTTATCCTTGACATGCAGCTACCCCAGGTACAGGAACACTCCAGAAATCTGATGAAAGTTTAGAGACTTGAGATAAGAGGCCTTCTCAGAAGTCTTACCGAAGCCAGGTGTGGTGACACATGCCTTAAATCCAGGTCTCAGGAGGCTGAGGCAGGAGGATCGTGAGTTCAAAGTCAGCCTCGGCAACTTAGTGAGGCCCTAAGCAACTCAGAAAGACCCTGTCTCTAAATAAAATATAAAAAAAAGGGCTGGGGATGGGGCTCAGTGGTTAAGCGCCCCAGGTTCAATCCCCAGTACCCCAAAAGAAAAGTCTTACTGAGGGTGGCTGTCACCAAAGACTTGGGGGCCCTTCCAAAACGATGTGAGACTAAGGTGTGAGTAAAAAGATGGTAGAAAGCAGGCCTGCAGTATGTGTGGATGCTGAGGAGCAGGTGTGGCCCTCCTGAAGAAAACTGTTGGTGAAGGACAATCTCTGGCAGGGACGTTGTCAAGGAAGGATCTTCTGTTCTGGCCAATGCCCAAGCCTTGGCTTTTACCTCTCCAATCTGGTTTTCTTAGGGATTGAGGTGACTGGCCAGTATAATACAGAGAAGGCTTGTTTCCACTGGATTGAGGTGACCTTCAAGAACCCCCAGGTGCATGTTCATGCATCCCCTGAACACGTGGTAGTGACACGGAACCGAAGAAACTCTGCTTACAAGTGGAAGGAGACGCTATACTCAGTGTTGCCTGGGTAAGTTTCAGGCTGGGGTCTTCAATCACTGACCTCTCAGACCCTATTGGCTCATGATGGTGCTTCCCAGTGGCCTGAGGCCACAGACCTGGGAATGGTTAGGAGCTGGATATGAGTCTTCTGCAGTGGACTGCGTTCATAGAAGAGACACAGAGAGCCCTGCTCCAAATCCCTGTGTCCCTGAAAGAACCAAAGAATTGTCCTGGGGACCTGATTCCCCTCACGCCTAACCCAGGCCACTATCCCATGCAGGAAGCAGTGTAGTTTGGAGCTGGCTCTGCAGCTAATCCTGTGTGACCCTGCATAGGCCATTTAGGTCCTTTGAGCCTCAGTTTCCTCACTAATACCTAGAGACGATCATCCTAGCCCTGAGTCAGGGGATGGAGGAACCCAATGAGAGGATGTACTTGGGGAACATGCACCATCAGATGGGACAGTGTCCCCCATCCCAGTGAAGGGTGGCAATCCTCTATCTGTTAAGGTTGTGATAGCAAATCCTGAGGTATAGGAGGCACTGTCCATCCAGGGTCACATACTGGGCAGCTGGGAGCTAATGGAGGCAAATGGGACTTCTTCTGGGAGGCATGATTGCCCTGTCATGGGCCAGGATAGTCCTCCAGCTCTAGAAGTCATGAGGGACCTTGGAGAGAGGCCAAGGACCCTGCCCTTCTGTGAGCTATGTCCTCTGAGACCCAGGCTTTTGCCACAACCCATCTTTTCCCTAGTATAGAAAACCCTGTCCATTAGCCAGGCACCGCACGCCTGTAATCCCTCCTGCCTCGGTGGCTTGGGAGGCTGAAGCAGGAGGATCTCACATTTAAAGCCAGCCTCAGCAGTTTAGTGAGGCCCTAAGCAACTCAATGAGACCCTGTCTCTAAATGAAATATCAAAAAGGGCTGGGGATGTGTCTCAGTGGCTAAGCCCTCCTGGATTCAATCCCTAGTAACCACCAAGAAAGAAATAAAGAAATAAAGAAAGAAAGAGAAAAAGAGAGAGAGAGAAAGAAAGAAAGGAAGGAAGGAAGGAAGGAAGGAAGGAAGGAAGGAAGGAAGGAAGGAAGGAAGGAAGGAAGAAGGGAGGGAGGGAGGGAGGGAGGAAAGAAAATAAAAGAAAACCCTAACCATTGCTACCTCTGCTTCCTCTCCAATTCCTTTGTTAGGGCCTTGTTTCCACTTGTCAATGAGCTCACACTCAGAAAACCTAAGAGGTTTTCCAAAATTCTTCCTGATTTCATACAAAACCTTAAAGTTTTTTGTTATCTGATGCCCACACAAACATTGAGAGCATTTCTGTGTCTTGGAAATGCACACTAAAAAGCCAAATGAAGAATTCCTGTTCATTCTAGTGATCGAAAATCCAAATGCTTTCATGAGCTACAGAAGATACACATGAAGAAAAATAGACACCTTTTAGATTGAATCAAATCCACAGTGCAGTATGCGTTTAGGGCACTTCCATTTAAATTAACCTCTGAGTGACAGCAGGATCTTATTCCACAAGCTTCAGGGAAGCTAACATCCATAAAGAAATCAAAAGGACAAGAAATGGCAAAGATTATTTTAAGTAAAAAGAAAGATAGATGGTGCATGCTTTCTAGCTACTGGTAAGACTGAGGCAGGAGGACCGTGAGTTTGAGGCTATCCTGGGCAACTTACAAGAGACCCTGTCTCAAATAAAATGAAAGAAGTTCTCTCAGTGGTAGAGTACTCACCCACTATACGTGAGGCCCTGGATTCAATCCCCAGTGCTGCCCCCACCCCACCCCACCCCCGCCCTGCAAAATAGGAGATAGAATGAGGAAACACTTACCCTCTAGATGTTAAAACCCACAATAACACTGGTATGGTAGCTTAGGCCTATAATCCCAGCAGCTCAGGAGGCTGAGGCAGAGGAATTGTAGGTTCAAAGCGAGCCTCAGCAACTTAATAAGGACCTAAGCAACTCAGCAAGACTCTGTCTCTAAATAAAATATAAAAAAGGGCTGGGGATGTGGCTCAGTGGAAGTGCTACTGAGTTCAGTCCCTGGTACTAAAACAAAAACAAACAAAAAACCACAATTATGATTAAGCACTAATTTTCAAAAGAAAGAGGTACCAACCATAAACAGAGGGGACAGAGTAGTTACATCAGAGAAAACCACTGGAATCTGGGGTCGTGGCTCACAGGTAGATCACCTGCCTAACATGTACATAACCCTGGTTTGATCCTCAGTACCACAAGAGAGAGAGAGAGAGAAGAGAGAGAGAGAGAGAGAGAGAGAGAGAGAGAGAGAGAGAGAGAGAGAGAGAGAAATCCCTAAATCATATAAAACAAATTCATGAAAAAACAAATTTAAGCAATCCAAAAGGAAGGCACCCACTATTTTATAAATAATGCCGAGGAAACTGGATATCATTGAGCTAAATTTGGTCATATTTTATTAATGAGGAAACTGAAGCCCAAAAGATTTAAGAGACTCCCACCTCCACCACGACACTCTGATTTCCCAGTGGGCTCCAGCCTACTCCCTACCGCTTGCTAAGGCTGCATGCAAGTATTTCTTCCTTCCTGCTCAGGACTCTGGATTTCTCCACAGCTTAAAGATGACCATGAACAAGACAGGGCTTCTGATGCTCAGTGGTCCAGACAAAGTCACCATCAGCCTCTTGTCCTTGGATGACCCTGGGAAGGGTCTCCTGCTCCTTCTGCGGGACACTGACCATTTCTCCAGCCACATCAATGGGACCCTAGGTACTCTACCCACAGCCTGGTCTTAGGACATCCTCAGAAACCCCCTCTGCCCCCAAACAGGCAGTGGTCCTCACCGCCATGTGTTTCCCAGGCTCTCTGTCATTATCCCTCACAGACCCACCCTTTACGTTTCAGGCCAGTTTTACCAGGACGTGTTGTGGGAGACACCAGAAGGGGCAGACGACAACATACGGATACTGAAGGTTCAGGGAAAGGACTATTCTGCCACCAGGTGACTCAGCACAAGCAGGCCACTCAGCCTGACCAGGGTTGGGGGGGACCATGAAGCTGAGAGTTGGACTATGCAGAACCCCACTCCTTCTGTCCTCATTTAGGAACTAGAAACGGTTGAAAGGTTGATAATGTAGGTGAGTCTGGATCAGCTGACCCCACAAAGGATGGTCAGGTCAGACCCACAGAAAGTACACCAGCCTGAAGATTGGTTGAGGGTAGTAGGACTCTCCATGCTCTCACCTCCAACTCTCAGAGCCCTAGACCCTGGAGACCATACACACTGGGTCTCATGGGTAACATTTTGGGTGACTGGGTCTTGACTTGTGCTCGAGAGACTGCTAAAGGGACTCTGGAATTGCACACCTTCCATGCTCCTATCCTCAACTGTCCCCCTCTGTTTCTAACCACACCTGAGATTTGCTGATCATCTGTCCATCTGTTTGTCATCTACCCATTCCAGAGAGCTCAAGTTGGATTACCAAGAGGGGCCCCCAGGAAAAGAGATTTCTTGCTGGTCTGTGGAGCTGTAGTTCTGACAGAAGAATCCTGTACCCTGCTGCAGGGCCACCTATGGGGTCTAGATCACAATGCAGAGGGGGATTCCTACTGGTTTCAAATAAAGAAAGGTGGCATGAACTCAGAGAATGGTGTCTCTCATTCCAAGTGGACAAATCCCAGGTCCTCGATCTCCCATCCTGGACAGTTAGCCTCATACAGCGTTAGAATCTTCTACTTTGGGCCCTGAAGGGCCTGTGGCCACTGAGGCCCATGGAAAGCTTTCAGCCCTGTTACCTTGTTTTGCAGATAAGAAAATTAAGACTAAGCCACCCATTAAAAATGCTGGTCCAGGGGGGCTGGGGTTGTGGTTCAGCGGTAGAGCACTTGCCTACATGGGTGAGGCACTGGGTTTGATCCTCAGTACCGCATATGAATAAATGAATAAAATAAAGGTGTATCAACTATATATATTTTAATGCTGGTCCAGTGCTCAGCAAGGGACCCACAGCTGAAGAATGTTCTCCAGGAAGAGTGGAAACAAGTTTTGATTAACAAAACAAGCATAACTGGGTTAACCTGTTCTTCCTAGGCTAACTCCCAAACTCTCCCAGTGAGTTTAGGGGCTCTTTGAATGGAATTTGCTTTACACTAGTCAATTTTCACTCCTGGGCTCAGGAACAGGCCTATTTGCTCCCTACCTGGTAAAGAAGCTAGCACTGGAAGATAAGGGAGATAGAGCCAAGGCCCAGCAGCCTCTCTCCGTATAGGGTAGTCTGGGTCTTCAACTCTAAATCCTGTGCCATTGAGGGAATCTATTCCTGTTTACATTAGGCATCCCCAAGATTCCACCCAATCCCTCCACATGCAAAGCATACTGGAAATAAAAAATGTATTCTTACAGTCTGCCCTTTGTATCTGCAGTTTCTTTCTCTGCAGATTCAACCAACCATGAAACAAAAAAAAAACTTTTAAAAAATTGCAACCTCAGCAGCTTGGGAGTCTGAGTCAGGAGGATTGGGAGTTCAAAGCCAGCCTCAGCAACTTAGCCAGGCCCTCAGCAACTTAACAAGACCCTGTCTCTAAATAAAATATTTTAGAGAGGACTGGGGGATGTTGCTCAGTGGTTAAGGCCTCTGGGTTCAATCTCTGGTACAAAAAAAAAAAAAGCATCTGTATTGAATAGAGACTTTAAAAAAATCATTATTCCCTAAACAATTCAGTGTAATACATACAAATAAATAGTATTTGCATTGTATTAGACATTGCAAGTAACCTGGAGATGATCTGAATCATATTGGAGGATGTGAGCAGGTTTTAAGCAAACACATTGCCATTTTTTTATGAATGACTTGAGCATCCACAGATTTGTATCCTTAGAAGGTCCTAGAACCAATCTTCTGTGGTTACTGAGGGCATGTCTTAAAAGAAAAAAAAAAAGACATGATCTATGGTTTACAAATAAGTAGCACAAAGAGAATAAAACAAACAAACAAACAAACAAAAAAACATGACTATGAGAATAAAAGAAAAGAGACAAATCACCAGGGTAGGGGACCTGCAAATAGACCACAAAGCTTTGCTCTGAGCTTCCTGGCAGTCAGGGTGAAGCAGAAAGTAAATTCATTTGCTTGCTAAAAGGAAAAGACAAATCATCAGGGAAACATTCTTTTCTAGCCCTTGAGCTATAGAATCTTTCTAGGAAGGTCAGAGATCAGGCCAGTGGGAAGGATCTTCAGCAGCAGGTTTGCCCCACACAAACATTCTTCCTTGCACTTCTGCCCCCACTCCCAGGGAAGGTGGGGGGTCTCGGGCTGTTTCTCTGTGAGGGTCTCTTGGAGGGGCTCAGGCCAGAAGTTGGCAAGATGAGAGAGCAGCTTGTGGGGCTAGAAAGAGACATACAGGGATGAAAGGACTGCCCAACTCAAGCTCATGAGACACTGACCCATGGCCCAACTGCCTGGGCTGGGCAGTAGCAGACCCAGACTACCCCGGTTGTGGCCCTGCCAGCACCTGCAGGGTGGGTATCCCGTGTGCAGTTGAAAGCAGGTCTATATCCTCCCTTTCATTCATAAGCTTCTCTCCAACACCTACTTGGGCCAGGCCCTGGGCTGGTCCGGTGGATACACTGGGCATGATGACAGACACAGTGCCCTTTGTGACAGCCGTCACCCAGCACATGATCAAGTGCTTCAGGAGCCTAAGGGGAGACATCTCGGCCAGACTAGGGATGTCAGGGAAGCCTTCCTGGAGGTGGAGATGTTGGGTTGAAATTTGAAGGATAAAAAGTAGTTAGTCCAGTGGGAGACAGGAGGGCAGGAACACCGGCATGTTCCTAGGCCCAGAGCCAGAGCCCTGTGCACTGAGTTCTGGGAAGGGGGAGGAAAAGCAGCCGTGAAGAGAGGACCAGACCTGCTCAGCCTGCATATGCCTCACCACGGAGCATGGCCTTGGTCCTGAAGGCCGGGCTGGAAGCAGGGTCCAGCAAAACAAGGACAATGTGGACGGGGAGAGGATGTCTGCCTGGATTTTGCCTTCGAGCATCCCCCTGCGCCTGTGTTTGGAGAGGGGTGGGGTCTGGGCTGGCCCCTCCCCTTGCCAATCTCCCAGCATTGTGCCTTGGTTGCTACCTGGACCAGCAGGGTAGAGATGGTGCCTCAGAAGGACCAGAAATGATGTGAGGATGTCTTTCCCCACCCTGCATCCAGCAGGATCTTCCTCCCCATCACGGATGTGAAAACTGACCTCATGATATAGGCTCAGCATGTGGCTCCTTAACCCATTCAGGACGGAGTGGGATAGCAGGGCCTGCACACTCTAGAGGGTCCCTTCACACAGGTTTGGACCTTTCAGCTGGTCCAGCCCAGACCTCTGCCACATTCACCCTGGGCTTTCAGTTTGGTGTCTGTATCTCATGAGCCACCGGACTGCCAGTGGAGTCCCACAGCCATCTGGGAGTTGCCTTTCCTTCCTTCTAGTCCCCTCTCCACAGTCCTAGAGCAGTATGATCTCTAGATAACATTGCTTCTGGCCCGAGGAGTGAGGAGCAGGTGTGGGTCCCCTGAAGTGGGAGGTAGGACAACTCCTATGACCATGATCACATGCCATCCGCCACCGACATTCAGGGCTTTCCCCAGTTTGAGTCCAACCTCCTCCAGCCTTATTGTGTCCCCTGCTCTGCCACCTATCAAATCACTCACTGCTTCCTTCACCAGGGTCCCCTCTGCCCAGCACGCCCTTAGACCCCAGGCAGAGAAAACTGTACAGGCAAAGGATTTGGGGCAGGTCAGGTCACCTTTGCATAATTTGAAGGAGACTGTATATCTGGAATCCAGAAAGTTCGGGGAAGTACTTGGTATGTAAGGGGAAGCTAGAGAGGCCAGAGGAAGGACTTTTGTCCCAAAAGCATTGGAGGGGAGATGTCATCTGTAGGATTTAGGCAGGGAGAAATGATCAATTCTTCTCTGAAAAAAAAAAAAAACTCTCTCTGGGAGGCAGTGATGGAGGCCCAGGAAGAGCAGATGATCAGACTGCAGATCTTTTACAGCCCCATCTCCAGGAACTTCTCTCTGCTTTCCCACCCCACCCCAGACTGATTGGGATGGAGAGAAAGGGGTCACATGAGCTGACTGTAGGATCCTAGAAAGTCTGGGCCCAGATGAAGGCAAACTTGAGCAGATCCCAGCCCAGGGTATTGTATCTGCTGAATCAATGGATGGGTCAGTGGATACATGGATGGATAGATGGTTAAAGGGATGGATAGATGGCAGGACCAATGGGTTGTGAGTGGATGGATGGATGGATGAAAAGATGGTCGTAGGGATGGAAGGATGGTAGAATGAATGAGTGAGTGAATAGATGGATAGATGGATGGATGGTGGGTGGCGGGGTGGTACGATAGTTTGGACCTGATGTGTCCCCCCCAAGGCCTATATGTTAAAGGCTTATTTGTCAGTCAGTGGCACTCTTGAGAGGTAGTGGAATGTTTAGGAGGTGATTCTAGCATCTAGGAGGAGGCTGGATTTCTGGAAGGCATGCCCTTGAAGGGGATGTGGAGATGCTGGCTCCTCCTTCTCCTTCTCCTTCTTCTTCTCTCTCTGCTTCCTGGACTCCATAAGATGACCAGAGTGCCATGCACTCCCATCATGATGTACTATGTCACCACAAGCCCAAAGTGATGCGGCCAAATGTCCATGGTCTGAAGGCTCTGAAACTATGAACTAAAATAAAACTTTGTTCCCTTAAGTCGATTACCTCAGATATCTGTCACAGCAACAGAAAGCTGACTAACACAGGTGGATAAATTGAGGGGTGGTTGATAGCACCACTTAGATATGAGCTATGTCTGCCCTGTAGCACTTTCTACCTCTGAATGTCCTGATAGGAGCTCCTGAGCTGTGACCCCTAACCTTTCTTTTGGTGTCACTAGATTCTGAAATGCACTCCACCCTTCCTGAATCCCTTGGCTCCAAGAGTCAATTATTTATTTTTTCCCTTCCCAAATCATACATTTCATTCCCCCGACATGGTTTCTCAGCTGTATCAGTTCCCTGCCTACCATCCATCCCCTCCTTTGGACTACTTTGGGTTCCTTGGATCAAGGGCTCATGAAGGCACGCAGAGGCAGCTGTATGATTTCCATGTTGCATTTTATTGTTCCAGGCCCTTCTACAGGACCCATTCTACACCCCTATACCAAAGAAAAATCTCGATAAGCGTTGCCATGTTTCCTCAGAACAGGTTGGGGACGATATAGTCAGTGTGGATGCCATCAATCAGCCCTTCCCCATTGTTGTGGACAAACCAGCACGCGACCTTCATGCCAACACTGGCGTCCTTTCTGTAGTCTTTCTGGGAGCCCCTGGGAGAAAAGAGAGAGGTGCATAGGTAGGCAAGATGGCAGCGACATGGGCCTAAGATTGGAAAAAGGTGTGAATTTAAAAATTATTTGTAGGTATGTGGGTGCGTGCAGGTATGTGTAGGTGGGGTGAGGGATTGAACCGAGGATCTCACACATGCCAGGCAAGTGCTCTACCACTGAGTCAAGAATTTGGAAATTCTAAGAGTCTATAATTTTTTGGTCAAGAATGAGGTCACATGATTATTCTTTCTAGAGAGCAGAGATTGGGCTTTTCCTTGATTGGGAGGGGCCTAAAGAGAGTCAAGACCTCCAAGTTCTCTAAGGGTCCTCCATAGAGAACAAGAGCCCACCAGGTAAATACACCTGGACAGAGAGCACTCTTTCTTCCTGTCTTGTTGCTGGGCAGGATGAGGGGACCCAAGGTGTCTCCTTACCTTGTGACAGTCAACCGATGGTTCTTCACCACCATTGTGGCATCTGGCTTTGTGGGATCGGAGCCTGGGTGGATGTCAGACACTTTAAAGTTTAAGGGGTGGAAGAATTGTCCTGGAAATGAAAACATTCATCCTGTCAGTCCCTGGCCAAGACCATGGGTAATGTGGCCTCTGGCCTTTCAGGGTGGATGCAGAAGCTGAACAGCTGAATTGAGGGATCGTGGGCTGGGTCCAGCATGACCAGGACGGCCTTGTGCATGCATTTCCCATGCTGCCACGTGAGTAGCCTGCCGTCTGAACACTCCATACCTAGTAGCCCATGAGTCTGTGCTGACATCCGGTGACTGTCCACCACGTAGAAGCCTAGAAAGTCATAGTGACCTGGAAGTTTCTTCCACACCTGGTGCAGGACAACCACAAATGTGACCCCATCACCAAAGGAGATCACCATGTTCTTCTTCCTGTTGATTGTCACGGATATCCTAGAGAGAAGAAGAGGTGGCTGTGGGGCCCTTGACCACAACACAGGTCCTCTGAATCAAGGACATCTCAGCAAGGACTTCAGAGCACATGGCAACTGAGAGCACAGACTCCAGGCACTGCTTCAGGAGTACTGGAAAGAGGGTGCCTCGTGCCTGCCCTCTA
Organism: Urocitellus parryii; assembly: GCF_045843805.1. Classification (NCBI taxonomy): domain Eukaryota; kingdom Metazoa; phylum Chordata; class Mammalia; order Rodentia; family Sciuridae; genus Urocitellus; species Urocitellus parryii. Next base: position 170,105,999 of record NC_135533.1, on the reverse strand, counting down.
CACCCTCCACAGAGGGCAGTGTGGCTCCTCCTTAAGCAGGAGAGAGGGCCACCCTGGGATCCAGAGGCCTGGGGCTCAGCTCAGCCACAGACTTCCTGTGTGACTTTGGGTAGGTTGCACCCTATCTCTGAGTCTCAGTGGGAGTAGCATTCCTGCCCTGCCCACCAGGCTCTGAGGGATCTAAAGACATAGAAAAGTCTAAGGGACTTGAAAATTAACAGCTTCAGACAGAGAAGATGCAAGTGGCGGTAGATGCTATTGCTTTATTTTTATTTATTAAATTAAAATTAATTTATCTGATACTAGAGATTGAACTCAAGGACACCTAACCACTGAGCCACATCCTCAGCCCTTTTTTAAAAAAAAAAAATATTTTATTTAGATACAGGGTCTTGCTAAGTTGCTTAGGGCCTTGCTAATTTGGCTGAGGCTGGCTTTGAACTCATGATCCTCATACCTCAGCCTCCCAAGCCGCTGGGATTACAGGCACATGCCACTGTGCCTGGCTTATTTTTATTTTTTTTGAGACAGAGTCTCACTAGGCTACTAAGGCTGGTCTTGAACTCCTGGGCTCAAGGGGTCCTCTTCCCTCAGCCTCCTAAGTAGCTGGGAATATTGATGTGTACCACCAGCTCAGTTTTCATCTAATGATTTCATCCAACCAGCCTGTCCCTCCCACAGTTCTACAAACTGTCCAGCTGCTAATTCTGCCTCTGATATGGGCCCCAGGAGTTGGTTGGGGGGCACTGTGGTTACCTTCCCCTAGGGACTGAACTCCAAGGCCACCAGTCTCTCTGAAGACCTCTGGATATTTGACCCTTAGAGTCCTAGCTGGAGGACCTTACCCATCCTGTGTGACCGTGGCTGTGTCTAGCCAGCTGAAAGTGCTTGGCTCATCCCCATTCCACAGAGTGATCTTCTCTGTCGTCACCTCCATCCGGAAGTCCATCTGAGTGTTGGTAATGCCCAGTTTCCCAAAGAAAGTCTTTCTGTTGTTGGCGGCTGTGCTGTCTCTCTTGTCGCCAATGATCTGCCCATTAACAGTGAGGCCTGCCAGAGGGATAGGGATAGGGAAGGGAGAGAGACCAGCGAGGCCCTCTGAGTCCAGACTGGCCTTTAGGGATGTGCCTTCCCCTTCAACGAGACCTGCTGAAGGGTGGCAGGGCAGAGCCCCAAGGAAAAACCAGGACATCAGAGCCCAGCCCTGTCTGCTCCTGGACACTTCAGATCTAGGTTGTGCTGGGACACTGGGGTATGCTTCTTGCCTGGGCCTGGGAATGTTCTTCAGAGGAAAAAAAAAAAGTGTTCTCCAGAGTCAGGTAGGGTCCTGCCCCAGCACCAGGCTATTGGTTACCTCTAGCCCTCTGTCTCCTAGCGCCAGGGACTTAGTCTGGCTCTCAGTCCTCCCTCCCCCACTTCCACTCCCAGAGTTCTCAGCACATGAAGATGGATATGCTACTGGGGCAGAGGAAAGAGACCTGGTTCCTGAGTCCTCCTTGAAGCAGACCAGGGACCCCCACCCAAAAGATCTTTGCCATAATTAAGTTTCTCTTCTCGTCAGAAAGATTTTTTACAAAGGGTGTCAACAGGATATCAGAAAAAAATTCTGCAGAGGGCACGTGGTTTGTAGCTTTCTCCTTTTTGTAAATGCCAGTTTTGCAGGAAAAAAAAAATTTATAAAACCTCTATCTAGTGGCTAGCCTAAGAATATGAGACAATGAGTATGACCCCTGAGTATAAATCTAAAAACAAAATCCAGATTTAGGGTCCAGAGATTTTTAAGCACGAGCCCCCTCTGGACCACTGTAGCATAAAATGAACCTGCTTCCTGAAAATTCCTCAAGTGTCCAGCCTCATCTGTCCTCCATCATCCTGATGGCTCCAGACCCTCCCAGGAAGCACCCTGGTCCGCCGCCCCCACCTGTGACTGGGTCCTGGATGAGGCGCAGCACCGTGCCCGGGTCTTCATCAATGTTGAAGCAGAGGGCGTCATTCTTTTCTGGGACTTGGATGATGAAGTGAGGGTCTCCATCGACTGAGGGCACATGAGAGAAGGGTCTGGCTCCCAGGGCCTCTCACTGTACCAGGGGCCTCCCGTGGCCTCCTGGCCCCAGTGGGCTGGACTTCCAGGTAGGCAGGAAGGCTGTACCCAAGACCCCGAGCATTGTCCCAGGAGGACCCAGGGAACTCACCATAGTAGTAGGGGTTTTGAGGAGGCTGGGAGCCAACTGTGGAGCACAGGCAGGACAGAGTAAGCGAGCAGCCCTGGGGAGGGCCAGGAATACTCTCATTCTTCCCCCCAACCTGCCACCCTCCAATCCCTGCAGGACATCTGGTCATCTGCCTGTCTTAACTGACTCAGGAAAGATCACAAACAGGAATGGGGCAGCAGAGATGGCTACAGCAGGCAGCAAATACTCACTGAAGTAGGCCCTGGAGGGGATCGCAGATATGGCTAAAAAGTAGACAAAAGGTAGTCATGAGCAGAGTCTAGGGGTTCACTTCTCCTCAGCCATGTGCCTGATGTCTGTCTTGGGGTTACTTGTCCCTAGTGGGGTCCTGACACAGGCACATAGAAAAATAGGCATGTGACCCTAAAGTTGAGGCTTTATAAGTGGGCACACGTCCAGGGAACTCCTTTACAGGGCTGGAGGTGACAGAGATGTCATTTGAATGCTAGGAGCATCGCATTTTTATGTGGCTAAAATGCAAACCATCAAGTCACCAGCTTTTCTCTCCTGAGTAATACTCAGAGCAGACATTTGTCCCCAGTCTTGGGCTTTCCAAGCCTTAGTTGGGTTAGGTTGAAGCCCACAGACAGTTGTCTGTTGCTCCTTGGTAGTAAAACACCTGCCTCTCTCAGGTATACACATGCATGCATATACACACAAATGCACACATGAACATTTTATCCCAGTGACTATGTATGACAGGGCTGCTCTCAGGGAAAAGTGGTGGCCCGTCCTAACATGATCCTTATTGATACAGGGGGACAGGCTGGCAGGTGTGGAAGATGTCCTCCCTGGAGGTGATGGGCTGGTGTGGGGTGAGTTTCCATTTTTATGGTGAGACAGGTGCAGAGTTATTTCTAGCAATTTCCAGCGTGGGTACTGGGCCCAAGCTGCCCAGGCCAAAGTCCTAGATCAGCCTACCTACTGAATCCTTGAGCAAATAGACTTAACCTCTCGGCCTCTTTCCTCACTATGAAATGTGACATTATGATTCCCTTGGAGGGCTGTGTGAGATAGAGTAGGAGTGCCTGATGTGCTACATAGCTAATTTTTGCAGATCACAGAATACTCTCATGCTGATTATCTCTTCTTGGGCAGAAATGCCACCCTAAGCCACTGATGGGAAGCCCAAGGCTCAGAGGGGAACAGAGCTTGGTCCATGATCACTCATGAGTTGGCAATAATGAGCCGGACCTGAGCCCAGATGTGCTGAGCCTCCCCAGACTCCAGGCTGGATGTCCCCACTGGCTTGGAATGACATCTCGGGCTCTGCCTCCTCCCCCACTCACAATGCCCACCCAGCTGCTGGAGGAAGCTTACCTTCTGCATCACCAGGTTCAGCCAGGAAGGAAGAGGAAAAGATGTGTTAGAAGCCATAGACTACTGGTCAGGTCCAGTGCCACCAATGAGAGTGGCCTGAGCAGGAGCCAGAGCTTGCCGTCAGGCTGACAGCAAGCTTTGTCCCCAGAGTGTCCCATAGAACCAAGACCTCCTGGAAGACAGGGGCTTGGCCTGCCCCAGCCCAACTATTTGCCAACTTTGTTTCTCAATGCCAAGCCCCCTGCCCTGCACCCAGCTGCAATGGGCATTGAGGACCCTTGTTGAGTGTGGTCTGGGGTCTGGTTGAGGAGGCTTGGTCCTAGACTCTAGTTCTCAAGGCCTCTTTTTCCTCACAATCCCCAGATGCATAGTAGCCTGCTCCAGGCCAACTCTCAGACTGCAAGTGCTTCTTCTTGTCTAACTGAGCCCTAAGTCCCTTCTTTGAAATAATGCATAGACCATGTATCTTCTTGACTCACATCCCTTGAGAGACTTAGAGGTTCCTACTTACCCCACACTCCATTGTCCCTGTTACCTGCTTTAACTGCTTCTCTCTCTCTCTCTCTCTCTCTCTCTCTCTCTCTCATGTGTGTGGGTGTATACATACATATTCATATTTTTCATATATTTTTTTGAGACATGGCCTCACCAGGTTGCCAAGCTGGCCTTGAACTTGTGATCCTCTTGCCTCAGCCTCCCAAGTGGCTAGGGTTACCAGTATACACCACCATGTCTGGCTGACTGCTTCACTCTTGCCACACCACCTTTCTGACCCCTTGACCAATTTCCCTTCTGGTGCGCCCAGACCTGCCCCTCTTCAGGAAGTCCAGTCTCCCTGGCCTGGCCAACTCCTCCTCTGAGTTCCTAAGGCCCAGGGTCCTAGAGGGCAGCCTCTGAGTTCTGGCCTCTTCTCTCTGTGCCCACCTTCCCCGGGCTTGTCAGCGATGGCTGTCTGGTCCTCATTGTCCTCAGGCTTGGTCACCACCATGGAGGTCAGTGGAGTCACAAAGTGATACTTGAGGGATAGGTCCAGGGCCTGGGCTGTGAGGTTCTCCTTCTCCTCCCCTTGGGCGTTCTTTCTGTGAAGTGGGAGCCACACAGTTCAGCCCAGAGAACAGCCCTTGCCTGCCTTGCCCTGCACCAACTCCCATAATCAGACCAGGATTGGATACCCACCCCACAATTGGTGCCCAGAGAGGAGCCCACTGGGGCTCAGAAGAGACCAATTAACCAGCCCCCTGGAGCATGTGGACAAATGCTGTTTCCTCTCTGGGCCTCAGTTTCCCCACTTATAAAATATAAGGAGCTATGACAATCCCACATGACAGTGTCCATGTGCCAAGCACTTAGAATGGGCCAGACCCCATCTGAATGGATGTTGATACTGCCCTCTTGAGTGGGCCCGGCTCTGCCCTCTGGGCCCTAAAGCCTGGAACCTAGGCTTAGGTTTAATTTTGTTTTGTTTTGTTTTGTTTTTGTTTATACCAGGGATTGAACCCAGGGGCACTTAACCTCTGAGCCACATCCCCAGCCCTTTTTAATATTTTATTTAGAGACAGGGTCTTGCTGAGTTGCTTAGGGCCTTGCTGAGTTGCTGAGGCTGGCTTTGAACTTTCAATCCTCCTGCCTCAGCCTCCCAAGCTCCTGGGATTACAGGCTGCACCACCGCCCCTGGCTCGGCCTTCAGTTTTGTTCACTGTCACTGGGTCATGCTGGAAGCAGGGAGCCAGGTACAAAGGCCGTTCCCACCCTCTAGGCCCTGCCAGGTTGCTGGCCTCAGCAGAGCTTGCTTGCTTGAACCTCAGGATGAAAGGTGAACATTTCCTTGACTGTGCCAAGAAGAGGGCAAAATAGCAGGGACAGGTCTGCTTCCTCAGTGCCAGGCACAGGAGCAGGCCCAGGTAGGTACCGAGGAGTGCCAGGTACCCAAGGGGAGGCCTGGTTATGTGAAGGGTGGGCCAAGGTCACCTTTTCTCCAGTAGCTGCTCAATGGTGAGGTAGGCCCAGAGCCGCTCAAGGTAGTTCCCAAAAATATAGTCTTGTTCCTTCAGGGCCTCCTCCATCTCCTTCACATCCACCTCCTCTGTGAAGGTCAGGTCGTTGAAAGCCTGGGTGGGGGTGAGAGGAGGTGAGGGTTTTGAGGTCTGGGGTCCATCAATGATAGCACTTCTTGGCCCCAGGTCCCCACTCACCCCTTGGCCCTTCACATCTGCCTTGAAGCTGTTTATGTTCTCGTCCGCCAAGCGCCCGGCCACCACTATCTCAGAGCCATCATAGAAGTGCTGATAGCTGTTCTGGGTGAGGTCCAGGATTGCATTCTGGGGGTACTCCATCTCTACGTCTGTCAGCAGCGGGTTAGCCACCTCATCGTAGAAGCCCTGGAGTCCAGATCAGAGAGCTGGTCATCTCAGGCCCCCAGGGGCTGGCTCTCACCCATGCCATGACATGGCATCTAGCCCCCTGGGGCTGAGTCAGTCCTGCCTCCTCGTTTTCATTTCTGAGTGGCCTTGGTTGGGCCCTTCAGTGTATGGGAGCCCTCCCTCCACTCCCCAGTGGAGATTAGAAGAATAGAAGGAAGGGACAGAGTTCTTGGCATATGGAAAGTATTCAAGAAATGAGCTGGGCATGGTGTCACACGCCTGTAATCCTAGCAGCTTGGGAGGCTGAGGCAAAAGGATTGTGAATTCAAAGCCAGCCTCTGCAATTTGGTGAGGCCCTAAGCAACTAACTCAGTGAGACCCTGTCTCTAAATAAAATATAAAAAATCGGCTAGGGATGTAGCTCAGTGATTAAATGCCCCTGGGTTCAATCTCCAGTACCCTAGTACCAAAAAAAAAAAAAAAAAAAAAAAGTATTCAAGAAACGTTTATTGGGATGAAAGCCAGGAATAAAGTAAGGGTAGAAAGGCTGTCTAGCTAGGAGAGGCTATGTGAGCCTGACAGATGGGAGGGAGGCACGGGGTGCACATGCAGAGCTAGAGATGCCAGCGGAGATGACCAGGTTCAGCAAATAAAGAGAAAGAAATACAGCATCCAACTCACAGTGAAATTTGAAAGTCAAATTAAAAAAAAAATTTTAAATAAGTATGCCTTTTAGGGGTTGAATTGGGTACTGCATTCCCCAAATTCACAACCCTCAGTTCCTCAGAATGTGACCATATTTGGAGGTAGACTCTTTATACACATAATCCAGTGAAGTCATCTGAGTGGGCTCTAATCCAATATGACTCGTGTCTTTATAAAAAGGGGAAATGGAATACAGATCCACACGAGGGCCCAGGGAGAAGATGACCACTGACAAGCCAGGAAGGGTGGCCTAGAGCAGATCCCTCCCGCCCAGCCCAGGGAGGGGAACCAGCCCACCACCACCACCTTGATCTTGGACTAATATATATATTAGTTGTAGATGGACACAATGCCTTTATTTTTATTTATTTATTCATTTATTTTTGTGTGGTGCTGAGGATCAAACCCAGTGCCTCACATGTGCAAGACAAGTGCTCCACCCCCTTGAGCCACAACCCCAGCCCCAGGAAGTTCTTTCTGATACCTGAAATTGGCCCCCAGAAGAGCAGCTAAGGAAGTAATGAGCCCTCATTCCTGGAGGTGTGAGAGACAAGACGTACCTGCAACTGCAGGTCAGCATCAGAGTCTTCATAAATGCGTCGGGCAAACCCGTGGTTCTCCAGGCCCATGGTCTCCAGGAAATTAAAATTCAGATTGTTGCCAAAGCCCAGGTTATACAGGGGGAACTTGCCCTTGATGGCATTGCGCACGTTCTCCTGGATCCTTTCAGGATTGCTCTCACCTGCAGGGAGGGGTGTTCACATTCCAGCCAGCACCCGGGGGACCTTCTGCACCAGCTCTGTCTGGAGAGGTCTGATACCCACACTTGCAGAGCTGGTGGAGTCACGGCCATGAACCGTGGCCAGGGCAGATGTTGGGAAACCCTGGTAGAGGGAGGCAGGGTCCTGCTCATGAAGGGCCTCCCAGTCTGTGGAGGACCCTGAGAAGAGCTGACAGAGGTCATACACTGAGCCAGCTTCAGAGCCAGGAGGGTAACCAGGCACTCACCCTGGCTCAGAGCCACCCGAGCCCCTCACCAGCATTGGCATCCCCGTCTGTCAACATGATGACGATGGAGGTGCTCCTCTCAGGGACTAGGTTTTCCTCCCGGGCCTTGTTCAGCATATGGATGCCTCTCAGCAGCCCATCGTTGAGGTTGGTCACTGTGACACAGACAGAGAGCACCGTGGGAGAGTGTTCTCAGGGTGCCAGGGTGAGAGGATGCCAGGACAGAAGGCCCTGCTCAAGTGCCAAGAATCCCACCTGCCCATACATGGAGGTACTCAATAACGCCTTCTGAATCAATCAGTGTGTGAATGAACAAATGACTTAGGTTTTTTTGTTTGTTTGGTACTGGGATTGTACCCAGGGGCACTTAACCACTGAGCCACATCCCCAGCCCCTTTTTTTTTTGTATTTTATTTAGAGACAGGGTCTCACTGAGTTGCTTAAGGCCTCACTAAATCACTGAGGCTGGTTTTAAACTTGTGATCCTCCTGCCTCAGCCTCCCTAGCCACTGGGCACTGGGATTACAGGTGTGCTCCGTCACGCCTGGCAAAAACTTATGCTTTCACATGGGAATAAAAGGGCTGACAGAAGGACAGAAGCATATGGTGATTGCAAACTCAGTTTGCAAAACAATCAAATGAACTCCTTGCCCCCCTCACCAGGAAGAGAGGGGAGCAGTGTAGATATCATTTATGATTTTCCACAGGCAACAGGACCAAGAAAAAGGGTGCTTTATGACCTCCTCTTGCTGGGACTTGTAGAACAACAGGATCATGCGTTTTGAGACAGAAAAAAAAAATGATTTTCCCTTGACCATGCCCACGGACCATCTATCCCACCTCTGCCCCATACAAAGCTACAGACACTCTGCCCCAAGGCAGGAAGGAAATGCTATTCAGCGAAGAGAGGAGTAAGTTTATTCTCCCCTCTGCTCTTACTTCCATCATCTCTAATGTTTTTTACGAAGGTCCTGGCCTCTTGGAGGTTCTCTGGAGTGGCTTGGACTAATTGGTCTTTCCACGTGGTCACACCTCCACTGAACAGGATGAAATTCAGGTGGTCAGTCTCCTTCACATCATCCAAGATTTTGAGAAGGGCATCCCTTGTCTGGGGAAGAGAGAGACAAATAGACAAGAAATGGGTGAGGTCTCTTCCCACCCAAATGGTAACAAAAGCCCTGCTGTCCTCACCAGGGAGCATTGACCGGAGGCTCCCTCCAAAAGTGGGCAGAGGCTTTGAACTTTCTTATATCCTGTCCACTTCCTCCTCTTTCACCAGAAATACTAGCATTTTCCACTTTAAAAAAATAACCTCTCTCTCCCCACAATCCCCCACCCCACACTCTGCCCCTAACTGCGGAGCAGACCTGTTGTATTTTCCGACCCGCCATGGAGCCGCTGACGTCAATCACAAAGACCACATTCTTAGGCACCACTGGGAGACCTTGAGGTGCAAAGAAATGCACAAAGTAGCCATTGACAACCTGGAAAAGGGAGAGAGAGGCAGAGGCTTAGTAACAGCACATCAGCTCCTCTTACAGGGAGAAGATATTTGCCATCCAGGGAGAATGTGTCCCTGGATCATCAGCTGTCCCATGTCAAGTAGAGAAACAGCCTGGGGCTGAAGATGGAGAGAGAGATGGCACTAGATGCAGCCATCTCTCTCTCCCTGCCATCATGGTGAGCCAGCCAACCCAAGGGAGCCATCGGCACATACCTGCACATTGGCCGGAGACTCTCTGTTCACATCGTAGGTGATGGTGAAGTCCCCGTTGAGGAGGGAATCCGAACAGGTTGGGCATGAGCGCTGTTGGTCTAAGCTGGGCTTGAAGGACACATGACCCTGAGGAACAGAGATGGAGCCAGAGTCATGCTTGCTCAGCTTGGCCAGAGCTGCCCACTGGTAAATAGCCCAGTAGAGCCGGCACAGGGAAGAGCCCTGAGGTCCCAGTGGATACAGCTGCTCACCATGCTCTGCCTCTCTGAATATCTCCCTCCTCCTGGGAGACCAGGGCCTCCTAGGAAGGCACCTATCTTTCTCATTTGACTTTTTATATTACTTTGGAATGGGCACCCCATATCCCTAAGCTCAGCCTACCTTGAAACTCAGCACCCAGAGCCACTTAGGGAAGAGAGTTTTGCACTATGTAGGGGAACTTCACATTGGGTGGTTTTGCATGTTGCACGAGGAAGGGGAGAGAAAAGGGAGGAGAATGGGAGTGGAGGTGCCTTCCACCACCAGGGCAGGCTTGCTGCCTTGAGGAAGCCCACAGCTGTCTGAGTGTGAGCTCCTAGCAACTCACCCTGGCCATCCTAAATGACTGAGGTTGGTTGCTTATATAAATATTTATTTATTCATTTTAGTAGTGAGGATTGAACCCAGGGATGCTTTACCACTAAGCCACATCCCCAGTCCTTTACTTTTTTTTTTTTTTTTTTTTTTTTAATTTTGAAGCAGGGTCTCACTAAGTTGCTTAGAGCCTTGTTAAGTTGCTGGGGCTGGCCTTGAACTCATGATCTTCCGGCCTTAAACTTGTGAGTTGCTGGGATCACAGGCATGTGCCACTGCAACTAGCTAAACATTTATTTATTCACTTCCCACTGTCAATAATGTCCCTAAAACAGCTGTGGACCTTGGGGACCAAGAACGAGGTTCTCATTAATCTTTCACCCATTGATGTGGAGTCGGCAGATCTAGCTTCAGCCTCCTTGTCTATAAAACAGGGACAGTAACGCCTACCCTGTCCACTTTCCAAAGTAGAGTAGGGCTGGACTTTATAAACGGTTCCTCTCTCTGCTAGTCCCCAGAGTAGCTGAGACTCCAATTCCTTTGGAAGGTAACTTCCAAACAGCTTCTGACCTCCAGCAGGCTCACCCCTGACCCAGGTGGCCAAGGAGGAAGCTTGATGGCCGCTCCCAACCCCAACACACGCTAGCATAATCAAGCTGTGGGCTGCAGGCCTGTCCTGCTGGGACCAGCATTCCTGTCCCCTGTCCCCCAGGTCTGAGAGGCATCTATACCACCTTTTTTCCTGAGAAGGACTTGGTCAGGGCGCTGCCCAGGAGGTCATTGGTGATGAATGAGGCCTCAGCATCCAGTGTGCTGATGCCCTGGGGCTCGAAGATGTGTGCCTCGATCTGAAACGGCCAAAGTAAAAAGATGTCACTCAGTGATAGTGCAGAGAGGCTGGACGACGGGGCAAGGGCGAGGATAATGAGATGGGTCTATGATGGTGCAGGGACCCTCCAGGGCAGTACTGAGGGCCAAGCCTTGTGTCCCTCACTTGGAATGTGACCACAGGGGTTTGTGGCAGGAACTCTGACCCGTGAATGTTTCTACCATCTGTCATGTGGGTCCTCAAGTTCCACCACTAATGTATTTCCTTTGGCGTTTAGATTTGCTGCAGGTAAAATGCACTTGTCCCCAGTTGCAAGCACTGCAGAGGCACCCTGTGGTGTCCCTGAGAGTCCAGCTCAGCCTCTTCCCCGTGGCCCAGATGCTGTGGTTGAGGCATTTTAATGCTCTATAGTCAAGTGGTGGGCCAGAGCTGTTTTCTTCTTTTTCTCTCTTTGTTCTTTTTAGATGTACATGACAGTACAGTGTATTTTGACATAGTCTACATACATGGAGTACAACTTATTCTAATTAGGATCCCATTCTTGTGGTTATACAGGATGTGGAGTTTCACTGGTCCTTTATTCACGTATGATGAACGTAGGAAAGTCATGTCCCATTCATTCCACTGTCTTTCCTATTCCCATCCCCTTCCCTTCCCTTCATTCCCCTTTGTCTAATCCAATGACCCTCTATTCTCCCCACCCCCTTATTATGCGTCATCATCCACATATTAGAGAGAAGATTTGGCCTTTGATTTTGGGGGATGGGCTTATTTCACTTAACATGAGCGTCTCCAGTTCCAGCTTTTGCCTTCTTAACCCTGCCCTGAGCTCTGCCCTGTGGGCCCTTCCCTGTTTCCCCCTGAAGTTCCATCAGGAGCTGCAGGAGCGGTTGATTACCTCAAAGTGCTTGATCAGCTGCTTGGGCTGGACCTTAAGGAACATCTCGTATTTGCCCTGGTGCCTCTTCAGCAGCTCCTCGTAGGTCAGCTCAAAGGTGACATTGCTGCCTGCAGCCACATTGACTGAGACTGTGAATTTCTCCAGCTTCCTCCCGGAGGCCCTGGATGGGGTGAGAGACAATGCTTACCTCAAAGGCTGCATGAGCCCATCCTTCCTTGGCTCTGGGTTCAAGTCTCAGCCTTTGGTTAGGTAGTCCCTTAACCATTCTGAGCCTCAGTTGTCTCAACTTCAAAATGAAACATTATGGGCACTTTTTTTTTTTTTAAGCACCAGGGATCGAACCCAGGGGTACTTAATCACTGAGCTACATCCCCAGCCTTTTAAAAAAAATTATTTTTTACCCCAGCCCTTTTTCTGATATTTTTATTTAGAGACAGGGTCTTGCTAAGTTGCTTAGGGCCTTGCTAAGTTGCTGAGGCTGGCTTTGAACCTGTGATCCTCCTGCCTCAGCCCGTGTCACTGGGATTATAGGAGTGTGCCACTGTGCCCAACATGAGCACATTTTACTATAACAATAATAATAGGTGCTGTCTGTGTTTCTGAAGGTCTTTTCTGTCTCAAGGTCTCCCCAAAGCCTGGGCATCCACACTTACTTGACCAAGCCAGCTGTCTTGCCCTGGGACACGGCCTTTTCATACTGTTTCTTAGCAACCTCCTTCTCCTTGACGTTCCCAGGGTAGGTGACACCATCAATGGTCCTGCAGAGACAGAGAGTATGGGGGAGGAGATGTCACCCTGGGCTAGAACCCCCTGTGGAGCTCAGAGCCAGCAGCCATGGTGGCACCCACAAGGTGAAGTTGGTGATGAAGGCCGTCTTGGGCAGCTCCACATCAAAGGAAATTTCCTTGGCCTTGTCTGCATTGTTGACTGCTTTCGTGGTGACGACATTGTGAGCAAAGCGGGAGGTCACCTTGCAGCTGATCTTGGTGCTGTAGACCTCGATGCCATCTGCAGCCTGTGGAAGGGGTGGGCAGAGATCAGAGGGTGGTGACCTGCCAGACCGTGGCTCTGGGGAAGCAGGTCTTTAACCTGGTGACTTCCCTTCCAAATGCTCCTTTGCAGATTGAGTCCCCTGCCTGGTGAGCAGCCACTCGATCTTCCCAGTCACTCACATTGGAAGACTGGGCAGTGTTCCTGGTCCCTGCATTCAGCTGGCCACCATGGTGCTGCCCCTCCTCTGCTCATCCTGAGCCAGCCACACCAGGGCTCTGTTCTTGTTCCCACCCAGGGCTCTGTCCTAGCTTCTAGATCTTTCTACATGTCTTTCTCACTTCACTCTCCCTCCTACCATCCCCAGCCCCCAGGTCACATCCTGTGTTCTTTGGTACTTCCTTCCCATGCCAAGGGGAGTTCCCAGACACCCTCTTTCCAGCAGGGGTGATAGGCCAAAAAAGATGTCTGGGGTAAACAGAATATAAATATGCTTTGGGAAGGGGCATTGTGTGATCCCAGCCCAGCACATGAAGCATGTGTGGGAGGAAGGGATGACTGATGGGACTCTCTTGAGCTGCCTCCTGCAAGGTTAGAGAGCTGTGGTTCTGCGGGTGCCCCACCCAGGACACACACCCAGAGTGCCCTTTCTCTTGCATCACATGGGGCTCTGCCAGAGCAGGGGGCCATGTGCTGTTTGCTAGCTGTGTGGGACCTGCTACTATGACGTATACCTTCAGCAGTTGGGCAACCAGATCCAGCCCGCCCTGCCCCACCTGGCCCCTTCCCTGGTGAAAGTCCTCACCCCTCCTGGGAGGCTCCGTTTCTGCAAAAAAAAAAAAAAAAAAGACAAAGACAAACAAGTTAAGCCAAGGGCAAGGCCACTGTGGCTTGGGTGCAGAGATAAGCGCTGCCCACTACACACATCCTACCAGACACAGGACCCTCCCACGGCATATGTCAGAGTAGGACAGACTCTGAATAAATGGTGGACACTGAGAGGAACAGTTCTCTAGGTCACCCAAGGAGCAGATCCAAGAGGAGACCCAGAACTCTCCCCATGCCCCATAAATCCCAACCTGTCCTCCCTCCCATTCTGTTTTTCCCTGGCTTCCAGGACTCTTAGGTCTCTTTCCAGAATATCCCACACCCACCACAGCCCGTAGGGCTCGGCTCAACATTTTGTAGAGACTTCTGCACCTTTCTAAGGTGGACATTCAGTGAGCAAGAAGTTCATGGTGTATCACCCACTTGACACATGGGGAATCCAAGGCCCAGGAAGTTTTAAGAACCTTGCTCAGGGCTGGCCAGCAGGCTAGCATAAGTCCTGGCTGGAGCCTGGTCTCCCCAAGGTCCGGCACTGTTCCAGCAGTTCAGTACCAGCTCTCTGCCCCTTTTTCATTATGCCCAGAAGACATGCCCAGAGCAGGGCCTTCCACTCATTTGATCCCCAAGGTCCTGGTGGTAAAGAGAGGGCAGACTCACCCCCAGCAGCCGGAGGGGACTTCTTGAGAAGCCAGAGGCTGCCTCGCTGAAGAGCAGAGCCAGGACAAGGCAGGGCCACCAGGTAGATGCCATTGCTGAGCAGGCAGGCCTGGCCCGCCCTCCTTATATTAGCCAGGCTGGTGTTTTCCGAGCAGGGTCAGTGACCCGCAGCTTGGGACTGGAGCAGAGAAGGCCGGAAGCTTCTCTGGAAAATGGTGTGGGCGGATGTCTGTATGAAGAGGGCCCCGTGGGCATTGACAGGGTTGGGACTTCACTCCTGACAGGCCAGGGACATGGAGGCCCCCAGAAAAGCAGAAATCGTGTTGACAAACAGGCCCTGGGCCTTCACCATGGGGGTGATGGGAGACAGGGTGTGGAATTCCATTGAGAGCAAAAGGCGTCTATCTCAGCATCGCGGCCCCTTGTCCTCACCACTTGCAGGGACTCTGGTCTGATGCCTGGATGACAGCCCTGCTCTTCGCAAGGCAGCAGGGGCATAAAACCAGACCGTCACCTTTAAGCTCAGACCTCCGTGGCTGAACCCCTTGCTCATTATCCTACTGTGGTTCTCAAGGTGTTAGGTAGGAGCTAGCAATGAGCAGTGAAATGCAGGCAAGGTCACGTGTTCATTAAATGACTTAGGGTCTGCTTTAAATTACTTCCAAAGTAGACGAGAAAGCCAAGGATGGTAGTTAATTTGGAGAAAATAAACAGAAGCAAGGGAGCTAGTTGAAAATCACATCAAGAGAATTGGATGAATGGGACTAACTCTTGACAGGGCCCCCTGAGGTTGGTGGGAAGTTAGGAATTATGGCTATAAGTGTCTCCAATTGTCTGGGAAGGAGGATTCCTTTAGTAGCACAGGGACACTAAGATAACTTCTGACCAGCTACTGACCCCAGTGCCTGCATTAACGTGGGGTTGACTTGTGGATGAAGCCCCCCTGAACAGGATGGCCACCATGACAGTTCCACTTAAGGTCAAATTAAGTGGAACCAATTAAGGTCAAAACCTCTACCACCCAATGTGAAGGAGGAGTTGAACACCTGATTGGCAAAGAGTGCAAAAGGTGGCAAAAGTGCTAAATGTTCTCCTGGTAAACATCAAACAGTAATAAATTTGGGGACAGCATTGTCTTCTTTGTCATTCTCTGCTTGGAGACGGCCCACCCTCTCTCTTGAGAGTGCTCTCTGCTTGAGCCTCACTTGGCTTTTACTTTCACCTGTAATAAAGTTCTCTTGCATGGATTTTGGTGGCTGACTTTTAAATTTTCTTTTGTGGGAACACAAGAACTGAGGTCTGGAGTCTCAGCTCCCTGCTTTCCTGCAGCAAGGACACCAGGAAAAGAGCAAATCCCAAGTCCTGTGGCCCAGTTCTCCCTGGGATTTGTCTCTAACTTGCTTTTCTCAACTTACTCTTCTTCCACTGGAATGCCCTCTCTTTCGCTGCATATGGCATCCCTCATCTTCCTGCCAGCCTCAGGACTTCTCCTTCAGGAACCTTCCTCCCTCTTCTCCTAATGGGCTACAGGACAGCCATGTCCCAAGCTCCAAGCTCCTTGAAGGCCCACCTTGTATTATGGCGAGGTTTATGTGCTCAGGTCTGACGATCTCTCTGGACCCATGTCATCATGATCCACTTGGCGCTCCCAGGGCTCAGCCAGAGAGACTGGATTTCCCTTGGCTTCTTGGGGAGTCATTCCTCCAAAGGCCACCAGTGAGGCTGGGGCTCTGGCATCCAGGACAATGGGAGCTTCAGAGGCAGGACTTGGACTCTCCCCATGGGGGCTGGGACCTCCTGAGCCACACCAGGGCCATGCTGGTCCCCAGTCCCTTAGGGGCAGCTGCCCCAAGTCCAGCATCCTCATGGCTTCTCTGAGTGAAGCTGACCCCATGACTCTCCCCCTTGGCCCATTGCTGAGTGGAATAGACAGGGACACTTGGGCAGAGGACAGCTAACTTATGGATGTTCCCATGGCCTTGGCCAAAAGTTCTGGGACTGACTGTGAGATGTACAGAGACAGTTGGTTGCTGGGAGCAAGAAAGAAGGCAGGAAGCAGAAATTATGTGGCAGGGGATGACACAAGGAGGCCATAGACTAATGACTGGAAGTGGCAGGAGCCATGGAACAATGACAAAGAGTTGGAAAGTCAGCAAAATGATGGTAGAGTGACAGATGCAGCTGCTGAGCGGTTACTGTTCATGCTGAGGCCTGGCTGGGCAGTGCCTGCTCCCCTCCGGTCTCCTAAATCTTGACGCTGACCCCCATTGGCAGTGGGCATCAAGTGCAAGCTGGGAGCCCAAACCCAGCCGGCAATCAACACCTGGAGATGCAGAGGACAGCCCAAGAGCTGCAATTAAACCTTCTGTTTGTGTGGTCATTTTTAGCAGCTGTGGTCACAGATGTGGGGCGGGATTGGGGCAGGACTGTTGTCTTGCTCACATTACCCAATGGTTCCTTCTCAATGGCTCCACAGCTGATCACAGAGTTACTCTTAGCCTCCCTTATCTAAACTACTGGAGTTTTAAGAGAGGGACAATTCAAAATAGGGATTCTGCGGTTGTTTAAGAGGCCCCGAGGAGCCTGGCCTGGTGGTGCACATGTGTAATCCCAGGCACTCAGGAGGCCAAGGCAGGAGGATCTTAAATTCAAGGCTGTCCTCAGCAACTTAGTGAGATCCTATCTCAAAAACATGAAGAAAGCTGGGGATGTGGCTCAGTGATACAGCAGCCCTGGGTTCATCCTCAGTACAAAAAAAAAAAAAAAGAAAAGAAAAGAAAAGAAAAGAAAGAAAGAAAGAAAGAAAGAAAGAAAGAAAGAGAGGCCCTAAGGAATGACAGGGATCTTGGAGGGAACCAGAGCCATCATGCAAAATTTAGGATTATACAGATTCTAAGAGCTCTTTAGGCTCACCCCATCTTCATTCTACAGGAGGGGAAGAGGAGGCCCAAGTTGGGCAGGATGATGACAGAGCCACCTTTGTCCCAGTAAGAACCAAGTTCCAACAGGCTTTGGCCATCTGCCTTTCAGCAGCCCTTGAGAAATCCAGGATGCTGTGGAAGGTGAGCTGCTCTCTGAGCCTGTGTGGGCTTGCCCACCGCCTGCTCCTAAAGGGCTCTGAATCCCCAGACCTGGGGCAGCCTTTTTTTTTTTTTTTTTTTGGTATCAGAGACTGAACCCAGGGCCACTTAACCACTGAGCCACATCCCCAGCCCTTTTTATTTTTTTATTTGGAGACAGGGTCTTGCTAAATTGTTTAGGGCCTCACTATGTTGCTGAGGCTGGCTTTGAATTGCAATCCTTCTGCCTTAGCCCCCTGAGCAGCTAGGATTACAGGTGAGAGCCACCGCACCTGGACTAGGGCAGCCTTGGACTTGTGCTACGGGACTCAATTTGTGTGTGTGTGTGTGTGTGTGTGTGTGCTATTCATCTGGGCCCTCAAAACTCATCCTTGTCCTAGCTGGGCCCTTGCAGCCCTCATTTGTAGCAGGAACTGGACAGAAACAGCAGAGAAAAAAGAAGCTGTTTGGAATGGAGTTGGTGGAGGCCCACCCACCTTCATGTGAAGGGTTAGTGTGTAGATTCGTCTCCTAGCACTCTGAGACATTGCATTTTGACTGGGTCGCCAGGCTGAGCCAAGGGAAGGAACCCTGTTGAGGTAATTCTAGACACCAGTATGAGGAAACAGTAATGTGGGCCACAGACCTCAGGCCCCTGAATCCCCAGCTTTTGGCCAGTGCTTTTCTCTGCCTCTGGGAAATACCAAGCTGTCTGTCAGAGGTTGCCAATCCCCAGCAGGGAAATGGGGTTGAGGTGGAAGCCATGACCCCAATGGTGCAGCTTCCTGTTCTTGGTAGACTTCTTTGGGACCCCCAACACTACCTGGAATCAGTTCTTCCAAATGTTCATTTTAAGTTATCTGGAACCAAGTCCCAACAGGCTTTGGCCTTCTGCCTCCCAGCTGACGGGAGTATTCATATGTGACAGATGGCTGATGGAAGACAGCACTAGTTCAAGTCCTAGACCTGCCTCTGGTTAGCTGAGTGACTCTGGACAGATTACCTAATCCTCAGTTTCCTCAGCTATAAATGGGCATGGTGAAATGTACTTAAAGAATTCAAGTAAATCATTCAGACAGTGCTTGGCTACAGGAAGCTCCCAATCAGCTGGGGCACCCATGCTGCCAGATCATCCTTGGGTCCCTGAGTGTGCAGAGGGAGCTGTGTGCAAGAGTATGGGGAGCAACTTAGTGCACAGAGTCAGGCAGCTGCAGATAACAGGCTGTGGTGGGTGGAGGCAGAGTGGATGGGGCTCCCCTCTCAGCCTCAGATCTGCTTTTCCCACCCCAGGGTTTGCTGTGATCCCTGAGCCCTCCCAGGGAGGAAGCATGTCAGGTTGTTCCCTCGTTGTCCTCCTTCCCCAAAAGCAACCAGCTCTGGGTTGGACACAGCTTCTCTTTAATGGAAGTCTTAGGGTGGTTTGACACAAGGGATGAGCTTGCTCTGGGAGGTGTGGCAGATCAGGATGCCGTCTTCCTCCTCTGCCGTGGTTCCAAGGGAGGACTGGTGTGCCGGTGGGAGGGCTCAGAAGATGTCAGGGACGATATAGTCAGTGTGGGCTCCGTCGATCAGTCCAGCTCCGTTGTTATGGACAAACCAGCAGGATACCTCTGCCCCATGTCGGGGGTCCTTGCTGTAGTCTTTCTGCAAGCCTCTGAGGATGAAAAAGTCACTCTTAGCACCTGGCAAGGTTGTATCTCCCCAGGAAGCTCTCCAACCCATGTGACACCTACAGGAAGTCCCTGATCAATAATAACAATTGAAAAGCAGCCAAGGGCAGGAGTGCTGGGGAGCAGCCCACCCACCTGGTGACTGTCAGCCGGCGGTTCTTCACCATCATTGTAGCATCTGACCTTGTGGGGTCAGAACCTGGGTGGATGTCAGACACTTCAAAATCAAGGGGGTGGAAGAATTGTCCTGGAAAGGCACAGAGGAGGCAGCGGTTACTGTCAGGAGGAGTGGATCCTGCTTTGATCGATTGTTGCTGATAAATCTTGGCATCGAAAGCCATTTTAGGGACTGGGGTTGTGGCTCATTGATAGGGCGCTTGCCTAGCATGTGTGAGGCACTAAGTTCAATCCTCAGCACCACACAAAAATAAATAAAAATAAAGATATTGTGTCCATCGACAACTTTTTTTTTAAAGCCATCTTAGCAGACTCGTAGAGATGCAGATCTATTTATCTTCAGGTGGTCTTACCTCCTGTTTTTTGGTGGAGGGGTAACTGGGGATTAAATCCAGGGCACTTAACCACTGAGCCACATCCCCAGCCCTTTTTAAAATATTTTATTTAGAGACAGGTTCTCACTGAGTTGTTTAGGGCCTCACGAAGTTGTTGAGGCTGGCTTTGAATTCAAGATCCTCCTGCCTCAGCCTCCCAACCTGCCGGGATTACACGCGTGCACCACCTCACCCAGCTTGTCTCTTGTCTTTTTAACCAATTCCAATCTAACCCATCTGCCTGGGGAGAGAGGTTTGAGGGGCAAGTGCCCATAGAAGGCAGGATCAACAGTTGGCCACACAGATGCAGTGTGGCTGTGTGTCCACCCCACTCACAAGGTCCCTGGGAGCTCTCTGGGTCTTTCTGTCTGCTAACTGGTGCTCTCTCCTATCCTTGCCCCCAGGCTCACGTAGGTTTTGTTTCACTGTGGGTTGGATCACAGCCTGTTTGTGGGACAAGACCCTCACCAGGAAGGGAGGAAGGAAGGAAGGAAGGAGGGAGAGAATTTGCTGTTATTAAACCCAGACATCATTTTCTTTTGGTACTGGGGATTGAACTCAGGGGCACTCAACCACTGAGCCACCTCCCCAGCCTCATCAGGACAGCCCGCATGAACTCAAGCTGAGACCTGGATGCCATGTTGGAGATTGGCCTGTCTTGGTGGCCCAGGACCTAGAAGCACTCTGGCTTCAACACCCAGTCCCCCACCCCCGGCTCTGCCCGCCTGCCAGCCGTACCCAGCAGCCCATGTGTCCGAGCCGACATCCGGTGACTATCCAACACATAGAAGCCCAGGAAGTCCCGTTGGACTGTACTCCCCCTCCACACTCGGTGCAGGACAATTTCAAAGGTGGCCCTCTCATCCAAGGACACCAGCAGGCTTCTCTTCTTGTTGATGGTCACCACTATCCTGCAGGGCCAGGTGTCCATCAGGGCAAGAGCAGCTGCACTGCATCCCCCTCCATTCAGCTGCCCTTGCCCTCTGGGACCCAGCTCTTATGACCACCCCCCAAGGCCTTCACCCCCAGATGTTTGGGTGTTACTTGCTCCGTGTTTTGTGCTGCTCTTGCTCAAGGCTTCCAAGGCTGTGCCAACCCCTCTATGCAAACTGCATCATTCATTTCTCACTCTGATCTCCTGAGGACCAAGGCTCAGAGAGGTTAAGTAACGTGCCCAAGATCACAGTGCTGGTTAGCAGTGGAACCAGGACTCAGACACCAGCCAGTCTAATATCCGAGTCTGTGTCCTCTGACTCATCACCTGTGTCTTCCACCCCAGACGCACTCCACCTTTTTCTATAGCTCTGCTACTCAGAATCAAGCTCTGGTGCTCTGTCTGCAGAGTTTGTTGAATAAATGAATGCGTGATGAAAGGGACAGTCATGTGACCAGGCAGATTGTGACAAGTGCCAGATGGGAAGCTCAAGACAGTGCTGGGATTCAGGAGAACAAGAGAGTGTGAGGGCTTCAGGGAAGAAGTGGCTTCTGAGCTGGGAGGTGATCTGGCTTCGCTTGGTGGAGACCAGAGTGGAAGTGAGTGTGAGGACTCCTTGGGAGCACGGGTGGCCGGGTGGCCTGGCACAGAGTCCTTGGAAGGTGGAGGGGTGCATGGAGTGTGACCTGCCTGCTCAGGCCTCACGGACATCACACTCCCTGACACTGCTCGGTGGATGTGGCATCTGTGGGCTCAGACAACACAGCTGGTGCTGGGCATTTTGGGCTTTGACCCATGTCACCTCCCCCACCTCCCCTTCCAGTCTAGTTACCCATCCTGACGAAGCACAGCCTGGTCCCTCCAGGAGAACACGGGCCCGCCCTCACCGGCGTTCAGCGTAATGTTCTGAGGGGTCACCTCCAGCTGAAATCCTGTCGCAGGGTTTGCGATCCCCAGTCTCCCAAAGTACGTGGCCTCGTGCTGCCCGGGGCTCCTGGCCTTGTCACCGATGAGCTGCCCGTTCACTGAGAAGCCTGTAGCAGGGTGGGGGCTGTCAGCCTTCACTCATGCTGTGCCTCCATCTTGGAGGCCCCCCCACTCCACACATCCTACACTGTCTGAGGGCCTCCCCTCCAGTGGGGGCTTTGGGACTGGTCCTGCTCATAGTCCCACCTTTTTCCTTCTCACTTTGCTCCCTGCCCCTACAGCTGCACTAGATATCCCAGACTTAGCTCTGGGCTCTGGCTCTGCAGAAAGCCTGCCTTCCTGAGGGCAGACTGTGGACCTGCTCCTTCCTGGACCCCAGGCCCTCCCAAGCTCACAGCAGGTGCTAAAAATATATTTGTAGAGCCTCTTCACAGAGGCCCAGCTCTCCATCCTCACCATTCCAACACTCTGAAATTATCATCTCGGAATTTGGAGACCTATTCTCTTTCTCCCTCCCCAAACCTCTAAGAGGGCCAGGGACAGTCTTGTTCTGCATCCTCATGCCTTGTAAGTGCTCAACAAACACGGCAACTGGATTGACCAGACTAAGGAGGCGGTAAGGGCTGAGAGATGCCGGGCGTAGTGGCGCACTCCTGTAATCCCAGCAGCTCAGGAGGCTGAGGCAGGAGGAACACAAGTTCAAAGTTAGCCTCAGCAATTTAGTGAGACCCTGTTTCTAACTAAAATATAAAAAGGGCTAGGGATATGGGTCACTGGTTAAATGCCTCTGGGTTTAATCCCTGGTACCAAAAAAAAAAAAAAAAGAAAGAAAGAAAGAAAGAAAAAAGAAAAGAAAAGAAAAGAAAGAAAGAGCAAGCCAAAAGATAGAGAGGGAGGTGATCCCCATCACCCAGCAGGGCTGGAGAGATGCACTTTGGGGGCTCCATGTAGCCATGCTGGGGGGAGTTGGGGCTGGACTCCCATGTAATTTGCAGGACCTCATATGAGATAAAAATGAGGAGGTTTTTGTTGGGTACAGTGGTGCACGCCTATAATTCCAATGGCTTTGGGAGGCTTTGAAACTTAGTGAGGCCCTAACTAACTCAGCAAGACCCAAGACCGGATCTCAAAAATAAAAAGTAGGGGGAATGTGACTCAGTGGTTGAGCACCTGAATTCAGTTCCCAGTACCGAGAGAGAGAGAGAGAGAGAGAGAGAGAGAGAGAGAGAGAGAGAGAAAAGAAAGAAAAGAAGGGCTTCTCATTTAAAAATGGTTAAGGATTTCAAGACAGTAAGAGCATTAAACCAAGTATGAGACCCTTCTAAGTGTATGTCCTATGCTTCTGGGTCATAGATCTATGAAGCTGGTTCTATGTGGGGTCCTGCCAGGGGGTGGAGAAGAAGGCAGGCAGAGCCCAGAAAAATGGAAGGTGCACAGGGCAGTGGGGTCTGTGGCTGCAGTCCTATCCATGGTCGAATGTGGAGTGTGGAGGGGCCTTGACCCTGCCCTCTCTGGCAGATGCCATGAGAGTCACCTGTGTCCGGGTCCTGTACCAGGCTCAGGATCACGCCAGGTTCCTCATTGATGTTGAAGCACAAGGCATCCTCTTTCTGGGGCACGTGGATGATGAAGTGGGGGTCAGTGTCCACTGGGAACACAGCATGGAGGCATTAGATTGGGGATCAGGCAGGAAGTGTTCAAGTAGGCAGGTCCCAGAGACAGATGGGCCAGTCGGGGTCACCCCTCCAACACTCCCAAGGACTCACCGCCCGTCACTCGGTTTGGCAACTCCTGGAAGTTGGGGCTGGGGCGAGTCGGGGAAGGCTGGGCAGCGGACAGCACGAACACTGTGGGCGAGAGAGTGTCGGCACCGTGGAGGGAGGTGACCGGGAGGTTAGGGTTAGGGTTAGGGTTAGGTTAGGGCCTTCCTGGAGCTGCCAGTCGCTTTGCTAATGACCTCCCCCAATGCGGGCTGGCCTGAGGCCACAGGAGTGGGGTGGCCTCAGAGCATCAAGTGCCCTCATTTGCCTCTCGGGTTATAGGGACAGAGGTTTGGCCCGGGATGGTGGGCTAGCCCCCTGGGTCTCCTCCCACAGGTTGGGGAAGCCAGGCCCTCGTCAGGGGGACTGTTACAGGAACTGTTTTAGGCATTGAAGAGAGTGGAACGGGCGATACTCCAGAGGCTTTTCTCAGCCAGAGGGCCAGCAGTGTGAGGAAGAGGTAGAGACATGTCGCCAGGATGGCTGCCACTTACTCCTTCTGGGTCCCAGCATCTCTGAGGAAGACAAGGACAAAGAGGACAGTGTCACCACGGAGCTCCACATGCACGGGCACCAGGCTCAGTCCACAAGTGCACCCTGGGCCCAGAGATGATTCAGGCCAGGGACCAGTCCTACTGGGTGTCTTACTTCTCCCCAGGTGTCCCCCACCTCCTCAGAGATGCATGCTTGTGCAGGGGGGTGGGGGGACCTCACTGGAGGTGGGTGCAGAGGCTCCCAGGGTGCAGCCATGAAGTGCAGTGAAGTGGTGTCTCAGGGGAAGGAAGGAGCCTGGGAAGGGGTAGGGTCAGGGAAGGGATGGGTATGGGGAGCTGTGGGCTTGGGGCTGGAGCACATGCCACCTGCCCAGCCATGGGAAGCCCTGCACTAAAACCAACACGATTTCCACTCACCCAAGGGCTGAGAATCTGGAAGGGAGGAAAAAAAGAAGAGAATTAAAACCTGGGAGTTTTTAGGCCCAGAGATTCCCCCTCCCCGGACACTGCTCATACCGTCCTCGGCCTTGTCAATGATGGGCTCCAGCCCTTCCTGGTCTTTCATGCCTCGCATGGTCATGGAGGTCAGTGGGGTCACAAACTGATAGTCCAGTGACATCTTCAGGATCTCGGATGACAGCTTGTTCTTCTCCAGCCCTTCCACCGTCATCCTGTAGGGCAAGACAGAGGTTGGCTCCAAGACCCCAGTACAGGCCATAACAGAGCTGCATTCCCTCTTCCTTCCATCCAGTGGTTCGCTCATTCATTCATTCATTCATTCATTCAACAAACATCAAAAATCTGTCGTTCCCTGTTCAGTGGTTGTGGCATTGGGGACTTCCGGGTTTCATGACCTCCCACAGCCAGAGGGGGGAACTCTGGAGACTGACAATGTTGAGAGGTATGTCTTGGAGATACATAGAGAATTTAGCAGCTAGACTAATCTTTCTGAGCCTCTGATTGCTCATCTTTTTAAATGAGGATAATAAGGGAATTCTCTCATGGTTGGTTTTTTTTTTTTTTTTTTTTTTTTGTCTTTTTGTTTTTGAACCAGGAATTGAACACAGGGTCGCTTGACCACTGAGCCACATCCCAGCCCTTTTTTTTTTTTTTTTGAATTTTTTTAATATTTATTTTTTAGTTCTCGGCGGACACAACATCTTTGTTGGTATGTGGTGCTGAGGATCGAACCCGGGCCGCACACATGCCAGGCGAGCGCACTACCGCTTGAGCCACATCCCCAGCCCCATCCCAGCCCTTTTTAATATTTTATTTAGTGACAGGGTCTCACTGAGTTGCTTAGGGCTTCACTAAATTGCTGAGGCTGGCTTTGAACTCCTATCTCAGCCTCCCAAGCTGCTGGGATTACAGGTGTGAACCACCGCGCCAGGTTCCCCCAAAGGTTTTGAAGACTAAATGAGTGTGTTTAGACACTGCACAGCCCCACAGTCAACAGCAGCCTCTGCCAAGGCAGCTCAATGAGGTAAACAGCAGGCCGCCTTTCCCCCATAGGGCCCACCCACACTATTGACCAACTGGTTGATATTAACTCATCAAGCAAAGTAAGAGGAAAGTAAATGTGACCGCTTGTACCCTGAAGGCCCAGAACTGCCCCTTCTCTGTTTGTAAGACATGGGGGGCCCTAGGGCAAACAGTTCCAGGTATCTGGAAGGGTCCTACCTGTTGGCCAGCAGCTCCTGGATGGTGAGATAGGCCCAGAGGCGCTCAACATGGTTCTCCAACATGTGGCCACGTTCTTGGAGCAGTTTCTTCATCTCTTCCTCATCCACTAGGCAGGTGGTCTTGAATTCTTGTCCCTCCTGAGGGTTGGAATGGGGAGAGAGGCCATGAGCCACAATGAGCACGACACTTCACTGGTGTCCAAAGCTCTGAGTGCCCCACGGTCACCTCTGGAGTTTCACTCTCAACATCTTCCTCTTTCCCGAGCCTATTTTTGCCTTCATCCATTCAATCATTCAACCACCATCTGGAAGCCAGGCTGGGCCTAGGCCCTGGGATCCCATAGGATTGGAGAACCAAGCCAGCAAATACCCAGCTGTTTCTACTAAGATCTTCTTCTCCAAGTTCAAGGTGGGCTGCCCCATGCAGCATGGACAGCACACAAGTAGGCCTTCTCTTCCTGGGTACAATTATGGGGTCCACCCTCCAAGGATGTCTTATGGACCAGGCACTGCATAAGGATATTCCATGGACTGTTCCATTTGTCCCCTACAACACTCTGTGGCAATGTTGCCACCATGGTAACACAAAGGAAACTGAGGCTTAGAGAGCTGGATTCACTTGCCCAAGGTCACCCAACTGGTCAGGGCAGAGCCAGGGACCAGTTTGGCTCTCCTTCTCAAAGCCTGAGTTCTGAACCCTTAACTGCACTGTGGGCTGGAGTCCATGCTCTGGAAGGCAGGGTCCAGGACTCCCACACCTGTGACTTCTTCTAACATACCTGGGCACATGTATATCTATACTACACCATGGCACAAAACCTGGTACACAGTAGGTATTCGGGAAATGGTTCTCAAGTAAGAAGAGAGAAGCTGGCCTCTTGCTTTCTCATAGCCTTGCAGGAATGAGGTAAGCAGTCACAGGTGCTCCATTTGGGGCCTAAAGGTTATAGCTAATCCAGGCCACATTGATCCCATTCCAGCCTGTCCAGCCCCCAGGCCTGGGGTATATGTGGCATGCAGAGGGTGCATGCCTCTTTTCTCTGAGGAAAGAGAGGCCCCCAGGAGCAGGCAGGGATCGAGAAAAGTGGATTTGGGGCCTGTTTGCTATCTGGCCTCTCTGTCCTCCATGACCCATCATTTACCCCACGGGCTTGCACTTCGGCCTTGAAGCTGCCCAGTTTTTGGTCAGCGATGCGCCCAGCCACCATGATCTCCGAGCCATCGTAGTACTGTTTATGTCGGTGCTGGGTCAGGGCAGAGATGGTATCCCGGGGGTACTGCAACTCCACATCCACCAGCAGGGGACTGGCCACCTGGTCGTAGAAGTTCTGCAGGGACAGGGGGTGCAACCTAAGAGCTGAGTACCATGGGTACCTGATGGGAAATCTAATCACCAAGTAGGGTGTCAGGATCCCCCCTTCAGAGGAGGAATTTGAAGCTCAAATAGGTTAAGCAACTAATTTGAGCTTGGTATCAGAGCTGTATCTTTTCCTCTAGGCTGATGGGCAAATGGCCACAAAGGCAGGGCTCTTCGTGGCATGCTGGTGGTGGTATATGGCAGGTGCAGGGGAGACCTGTAGCTGCTGAGTGGCATCATGGTCCTCATAGATTCTCTTGGCCCATCCATTGTTCTCCTTGGACATGACCTCCAGGAAGTTAAAGTCCAGGTTGTGGCCAAAGCCCAGGTTGTAGAGTGGGAACTTGTCCCGGATGGCTTCACGGACATTCTTGAGGATTTGGGAACGGTCCGTCACTCCTATAACCACACATCCAGGCTATTATGAGATTGCTGGCCCTCAGCATGTGGGGATCCCTTCCTACTTCCCTCTCTCTCTTCCTTCCATACTGAGCTCAGGATTCACCTCTTCTAGGAGGCCTTTCCACGCCTCACTTAGCCCAGGTACTCCTTTGTCTGTGTTTCCACAGACCCCTCTGTCACCCTGTCTTTCTGCTAAGGGCCCTTAGCAGAAACTCTGCCCTTGGGTCTGCCCCCAGTAGTGGAACAAGAAACTTTTTTTTTTGTTCTCTTGGTAGGACTTACTCCCTCATCTTGGGCTTGTCATACAATAGATGCTGAATATATTAAATATATTAAATTATTAATTCCAGCCCAGGCATGATGGTGCACGCCAGTAATCCCAGCAACTGGGGAAGCTAAGGTAGGAGGATCACAAGTTTGAGGTCAACTCAGCAATTTAGTAACTTAGAGAGACCCTATCTCAAAATAAAAAAAACTAAAAATAAAAAGGGCTGAGGATGTAGCTCAGTGATAAAAGCACTCCTGGGTTCAATCCCTGGTATATACATATATATGTATGTATACACACATATGCCCATATCTGTATACATATATATATAAATTCCATTAAGCTCGATCTAGGAATTCTGCCTATCCCCCAGGGCCCTTGTCATGCAGAAATATTCCCAACTCATAGGACAGAGATATACCTTGAAGTTCTCATACACTTTGTGGTCTTAATTATATTTTCAGGATAATCCTTGCCTTTATCCTGAACCTTTGTGTCCCCAATGGCCCATCAGTGGTTGTATTTCCAATATCATCTTAAACACTTCCAGTAACAAGGAGATGATCACCTCCCAGGGCAGCCCTCCAGGAGCTTACCCTCAGTGGGCTCCCCGTCTGTCAACATGATGAGAATCGAAGCCTGATTACTGACTTCTGGGCCGTTTCCCTGAACTGCATTCAGGATCTCAATTCCCCGGAGCAAACCTCCATTCAGGTTTGTGGCTATAAAAGGAGAGAAATCAGACCAGTGTACACTCATATCCCAAAGAAACAGAGGTAATGCCAAGGTGGCCTGGGATTCCCATCCTTACCCCCCTCCACAGAGAAGCGCTTCACGAAGTCTCGAGCTGCTTGAAGATTGGCCTCTGACGCTTGCACCAGTGAGCCCCGCCATGATTGCACGTGAGAACCAAAGAGGACCAGGTCAAAGTAATCCTGTGGCCGCATATCTCCCAGGATTTTCAGGAGTGCCTCCTTGGTCTGCAAGGACAGGACATTCCATTGAGGAACACAGCCCCAGGGTGGCCTCAGGATAGCACCTTCTATCAACTCCAGATAGCTATGTCAGAGATCCACAGGATGGAGACACACAGTGGATGGGTAGGAGGGGATGAACAGGACAGCCAGGTCATCCCAAGAGAAAAGCATAAGAGGCATGGAGAAGGCAAAAGACCCAGCACGGGGTCAAGGAATGATCAGGAGTTTGGATGGGGCAGGATTAAGAAAGGTCCCCCTGTGTTTTGGCTGTGTTTCCAAAACTCAGTTTGTCCAGCCACAGCTTCACTGTGTCACGGGTGGGACACTCAGAGCACTGAGGGCTGTGGGCTGTGCCCTGCTGCAAGATGCCCTCTTGCAGACCAAGTGTGGGCCCACATCTATACTTCCAGTGGCTCAGAAGGCTGATGCAGAAGGATCGAGAATTCAAAGCTAGCCTTGGCAAAAGGGAGGCCCTAAGCAACTCAGTGAGACCCCTATCTCTAAATAAAATACAAAATAGGGCTGGGGATAAGGCTGAGTGGAAGAGTGCCTCCGAGTTCAATTCCTGGTACCAAAAAAAAAAAAAAAAAGAAAGAAAGAAAAAGATGCCCTCTTACAGACCACCTTAGTTATTGCCAGCACTTGTAGTGCACAGTTTTGCTCTTCCATGCTCATCTCCATGGGGAAGCGCCATAATGCGACACCGTATTATCCTCCTTGTAGCCATTGAGAAGTGCCTGACCAAGGTTGCCCAGCAAGGAAGCAGAAGCTAATGCTAGAGTCCCTAACAACTGGGATTTCCAGTTCAATCACCCAAACCAGAATCTGACAGCCAAACTGCAATGGGGGTAAGTAACAGGGCTGAGGAAATTTCCATTGAGTGAACTGCTTTGAGCCACTTTACCTGCTTCATTTTCTGACCTTCCATAGAGCCACTGATGTCAATCACAAAAACGATGTTCTTGCTCATGTTCGTCAGGTTTTTGGGGGCAAAGAAGTGGGCAAAGTAGTTATTGGCCACCTGAAATAGAGGCAAGTGACTGAATCCTCTCTCAAAAGCATCCCTTGCCCACCCTCTGGGGCTGGGGCCAGAAGTTTCAGGCTCACCAATAGGTCACAGAGCTTGTCTCGATTGACATCGTAGGTGACCTTGAAATCCCCATTCAGCAAGGACGTAGAGCATGTAGGGCAGGATTGCTGTTGGCCCACGGTGGGGCGGAAGAGCACGTGACCCTAGAATCATTGAGGGTTTGAGACATTACTAGTTGGTGCACACATGTAGGAAGATGTGTGCCTCTCTGCGTGTGTATGTATGTGTGTGTGTGTGTGTGTGTGTGTGTGTGTGTTTGCCTGGCCACAGAAACTAATTCAGTGGGCCATTCAAGCAGCTGCTGAAAATGCACATCTGTATGTGATAGGAGAGAAGATTCAGTCCTCTGTGCTTCTCAGTCACTGGAATTTTCCACGTTAAGCATCACCATTTGGGGTACATAAGCAAGAACCAAATAATAGCAGTAGGAAGGAATGAGAAAACCTCAGTCAACTCCAATTGTCAAGTAAAAAAGCAAGGCTACAGCACACTGCTCACAAATAAAATCCGCCTGGTCAACAAAGAGCAGGAAACAGAAGGAAAGGCCCAGAAACAGAGCTGCGGTCAGGTTTGAGTGGTGCTGGTCCTCGAGGACACTAGGGATGATTTTTATTCACTACTTTCTATATTTATGTATTTTCCTCATTCTCTTTAAAGAAATTTTATTGTTTTCTTCTTGCTTGCTTGTTTTAAAAGTAAGATATGCTCATGACAAACAAAATCAAAACAACAACAACAACAAAAAAACAAAGACAAAAAATAAAGTTGAAGAAGGGTGCAGTGACATGTATCTGTAATCTCAGTGACTCAGGAGGCTGAGGCTGGAAGATCTTGCCAACTTCAGCAACTTAGTGAGGTCCTAAGCAACTTAGTGAGACCCTGTCTCTAAAGAAAATATAAAAAGGGCTGGGGGATGGGGCTCAGTGGTTGAGCACCCCTGAGTTCAACTTCTGGTGAGAGAGAGAGAGAGAGAGAGAGAGAAGAAAACTGAAGCCTTGAGTCCTAACCACAACCGTACCTGAGATTGGCTTCTGTGTGGAACATCTCTCTAAATGCTGTGTGTGAGGCAGGCAAAGAGGAAACTGAGGTTCAAGCAACTCCCCCTGCCCAGACCATGCATCCAGCAAGTGGTAGAGCTGGACTTGGTACCTGCCCCACCTCAGGGTGCCATTTTTGCTAAATTGTTCTAAGGATTGGGAGTGATGAGTTTCCCTGGGATTCCAACCACATGGCATCTGCTCCTCTCACCCCGAGGGAAGCCTGCATCCCTACCTGCTTCCTGTGCTAAGCCTAGACCTGCCTCATGGATGGGTCAGGCTGCCAAGTCCTTAGGGACCCACCACCATCCCCTGTCATTCCGTGTACCTTTTTCCCTGAGAAGGACTTCTTGATAGTTTGGGCTGCCAGTTCCTTGGTGAGGAAGGTGGCCTGAGCATCCAGCTTACTGATCCCCTGGGGCTCAAAGATGTCCACGTCAATCTGCACCATTGAAGGAAATTCTGTACCAAGGCCCCGTTTGGGACAGCCAAGAGCCTAAATGTGACCTGGATACCTACTGTGTACAGTGCCCATGCAGTTCTCAGCACAGGGCCTGGCACATAGTAGGCACTCCAAAAATGTTTATTCAATGAAGATGCGCATGTCTGAAACCCCTCAACTCAGCCCATTGGGCTTCCCAGGACTTTCTGGTTTACAAATTACCTGGACATTCAGTGTCTCTTGTGATACTTGTGATATTCCTGGGGAATGCAGGAATTCCCCATTTAGCAGATGGGCAAACCAAGGCTCAGAGATGAGGAGGGAGTTGGAAGATTCAAAGAGTTCGCTGCCCAAGAACAGCCCATTGCAACCCACCTGGAGGAGCAGTTCCCTCCCTGTGTCCCAGGCCTAGGGTGGCATGTGATTCATGCTGAGCCAGTGCTGGGAACCATAGTGAGAGTGAGAGACAGAAGTCCTGCCCTGGGACTTTCAATCTACCTCAAAATGGCGCACCAGTTGCTTGGGCTTGACTCTGATGACAATGTCATACTGGGTAAGTCTTCTCTTCAGCACCTCCTCGTAGGTCAGCTGAAATGTGGCCTTGCTCTGGGGACCAATGTTGATGTGGATAGTGAACTGCTCCATATTCCTCCCTGAGGCCCTGGATATGCCACCAGAGGCAACAATAGGCAAACAAATAGTAAATGACATGTAGATCCTTGTCACCTAAAGCATGGCCCTCAGAATCAATTTCTTATTTTCATGCTTGTTCCCAGATTTCCTTGACCCTTACCCTGGTCTCAGATGGCTGGTCAGGGTTAAGGCTCAGGGATGGGGGGACCCACTTCTCCCTGAAGCAGATCTGGGAAAAGGGCAAGTGGGCATCAACCTGGCCCAGTGCATCTGTGTTGGCACCAGGGCTGGGTAGTTTGCTTCCCTTTCTACTATCCTGGGGCTCTTCTCCACCCAAGGCCACCTCTGCAGCCTTCAGCTCTAGAGGCTAGGCCCGGAGGGCCCAGAACTCAGGTACCTGACGAGGCCAGCATTCTCTCCTGAGATGGCTGCTTTCCGGTACTGCTTCCATGCTGTCACTTTGTCCTTTATGTCCCCAATGAATGCCTTCCCATCTGCTGTGCTGTGGGGGAAGAAGAAGGCCCTCAGTGGGGGAAGCACCCCTCCTTGATCACATGGGTTCTTCCTATTAGAGATATGATGAGCCCAGACACGGAGAAGCCTCTGTTCACGTGATCCCTCATAGGGGAGTATCTCCTGACTGGCCTTGCAATGCTCTGGGGAACCCATGGGCAGTGCAGTGGGCAGCCATGGTCACAGAGGCCAGCTGTGGGCCTTTTGAAAGGGAGCAGATGATCTACACATCTGGCTACTGTGGCCTAGGCTGGGACAGGTGAACAGACACTTTTGGGACAGGTGGTGGGAGTCAGGCAGGCACACACATGGCAAAGTCACTGATGAAGGCCGTCTTGGGGATTTCCACATCGAAGGCCACTTCCCTGGCTTCGTTGGCAGTGTTGATCACTTGGCTGGTGATGACATAGTGGGCGAAACGAGAGGTGACTTTGCAGTTGACTTTCAAACTCCGGATGAACACGCCATCAACTGTCTAAAGTGAGATAAGAGGGACCTTTGGCCTGGGACAGGCCAGTGAGAGACCTCCTTGTCATTCTGCATCCTAGCCCCCAGCTTTGATGCTTGCAAGGTGCCCAGAAGAATAGATCAACCCTCCCAGGAAGATCCTTTTTTCTGCCTGAGACTGTACAGTGGGGCGTGAGGTGGGGTGGGAACAATCCCCCCATTCCTGGGACACAGGAGCATATGGCACCCGCAGAAAGAGTCCACCCGCAAGAGGCAGGAGAAAGAAACCTGTAATAAGGGCCCCATCACAGACCCCTTTGCCAAGACTCTCACTCACTGTGTCCACAGCCTGTCGCTTCTGCAAAACAAAGCCAAGGCCAAGTATGAGTGGGAGTGCTCGGGGACCATGGCCCCCCTGTTCAGGGGTGTGAGGAGACAAAGCCTGGGTCCTCTGTCTCTCAGTCTTGCCTCCTACGGCTAGGAAGTAACCTCTGTAGTCAGAGGTATGCAGGCAGTGGGGATGGCTCTGGTACCTAGGGTGGGGGTTCTTGTGTCCCTCTTTGGGACAGAGGTCTCTGTCCCAAAGACTTAGCCACGTACCTCGCTGCCCTTGGACCTGCCTCTGGCCAAGCTTGGAGCAGACATGGCCTGTAGGGTGAGGAGGGACACCAGGTACACACACAGCAGCACCCGAAGCGCCATGGCACCGTCCATGGTCTCCAAGTTCCTGTTGCCCTGCCACTTCACTCAGACCATCAATCAATACCATGCTGGATAAACACGGATTAAACATTAGACACAGGGAAGGCAAATGTCCCAATCTGGGGAACCAATAATTGGCAAGGAAACCAGGGGTTCCCAGCTCTGGGCTTATGTCAACTCCTGACCAGACTCCAGACTGTGCCCTTGTGTACAGAACTGCACTCAGCCAAAGGCAACTGCCAAGACCCCTCAATGGTTCATCTTGTCCTGGCTCTGACATGAGGTGGCACCAGTGACAAACATCTAGCAGGAAGTCAATGTTAAAAATGGATTTCCAAACCTCAGTAAGCTTTTTTTTTTTTTTGTGAGGTGGGGTGGGTTTCAGGGATTGAACTCAGGGGCACTTGACCACTAAGCCACATCCCCAGCCCCAATTTGTATTTTATTTAGAGACAGGGTCTCACTGAGTTGCTTAGTGTCTCCCTTTTGCTGAGGCTGGCTTTGAACTGGTGATCCTCCTGCCTCAGCCCCCTGAGCTGCTGGAACTACAGGTGTGCGTCACTGCCAGGCAAAAATCTCATTAAGCTTTAGTTTCAGAATTCTTGAAGCATCAGCAAACCTTTCAGTCATGCTTTGGTTGGGGAGGCAGATATGGTGGCTGAGAAAGTGCTGTGACACCTAAGCACATCCACAGTTCTAACGGTGCCAGCCCTGACAATAGCTCTGCCAGAGGCCTTTGGACAGTCTGGCGGGAGGAGTGATAGGTGACCTATGCTTTAAGCCCGTTCCCTCATCTCTTGGGACCTTCTGGTCTAGATTAGGAAGGAAGGATATAAGTCAGCTTCATTGTGCTCCACGTAGACAAGGATGTCCAGCAGGTGACAGGGAATAAAGACAAATGAAGCATTTTTATATTCGAGGGCCGATTAGGTACCCCAAGTTGCTCTCAGCCCTTTATTGCCTAATTTTTCTCCTCATGGTCTTCTGGAACATCGATTTCACTGCAAGTGACAGAACAAGGATTCAAACCCAGGTCTCTCTGACTCCAAAGCTGTCACTGAAATGCCCTGTGTGTTATGAGGAAGAAAAGAGAGGCAGAGTCAGAGTTCCCCCAGAGGAAAAGTCTCCAGACACCCATTATGCACAGGCAGTTTCTTGATTTTTATACCCAAACCTTTCCTGCCGGCCACAAGCCACAGCTCACCAGGTAGACAGGGCCCCTGGTTAGTCTACTCTGTGACCCAGGGTGGGGTGTTGTGGCTGTCACGACCCTGAAGAAAACAGGGGGCTCAGAGGCCTCTCTGATATCTGTTTGCTCCTCCTGGACTTTGTCTCAAAGAGCAGCTTCTGGGAAAGAGTTTATTGTCCTTAGGCCAGGTGACCTTCTGACCTGTTTTCTGGCCTCTGTGGAAGATTAGATGAATCAACATGATATGGTATATTTGAGTGTCTGTTTATTTTCTGTACCAGTATGAACTGAGCTGGAGGTGGTGGGTTGGTGCCATGCTAGTTAGTTTCACCATGATGAAACTGGGCTGCGTCCCTGTGTTCAGTGAGCTGGTGCCTTGGGAAAATGGAGTGGGACAAGCCAAAGGAAACCCAATGGATCCCAAGGAGTGGCTGGAGGCTGGAGAGGCACATAAAGGAAAAACTGTAGAAATTTGAAGGAGTGGACCTCATCTTCATAGTGGTTAGGAGAAGGCTCCCAGAGGAGGTGGCTTGGAACATGAGTAGCACTTGGGAAGGTGCAGGCAGGAAAAAGTGAACCAGGAACAGCTGGTATAAGGGTCTGATGGCTTTCGGGTAGAAAACACTAAAGCTATTTTGATTATAGAAATATTGACATGAGGAGGCTGGGGTTATGGCTCAGCAGTAGAGTGCTCCCCTAGCATGTGTGAGGCCTTGGGTTTGATCCTCAGAACCACATAAAAATAAATAAACAAAATAAAGGTATAAAAAAAAAGAGAAAGAAATATTGACATGAGCCGGTTGCGGTGGCGCATACCTATAATCCCAAGTGGCTCAGGAGCCTGAGGCAGGAGAAATGCAAGTTCAAGGCCAGCCTCAGCAACTTAGTGAGGCCCTAAGCAACTTAACGAGACCCTGTCTCTAAATAAAATATAAAAAAGGGCTGGGAGGGCTGGGATTATGGCTTAGGGGTAGAGCACTCACCTTGCATGTGCAAGGTCCTGGGTTCGATCCTCAGCACCACATATAAATAAATAAAATAAAGTTATTAAAAAAAAGGCCGGGGATGTGGGTCAATGGTTAAGCACCCTTGGGTTCAATCCCTGGTACCAAAAAAAAAAAAAAAAAAAAAGAAAGAAAAAGAAAAAAAAGTAATACAACATGGAATAATTGTTTTTTAATTTTTATTTTTTTGAGTTGTAGTTGGACACAAAACCTTTATTTTATTTTATGTGGTGCTGAGGATCAAACCCAGGGCCTTGCACGTGCTAGGTGAGTGCTTTGCTGCTGAGCCACAACCCTAGCCCCTAAATTTTGACATTAAAAAAAAAAAAGATATTTTGAGGAGGGGTATGACAAGTTCAAGACTGGACTGTTGATGGGTGAGCGGTGTAGTGTAAATGCCTGTAGTCCAGGCTACTACAAGCAGCTGGAGGGATGGGAGGTGGGGATCATTTGGGCCCAGGAGTTGGATGCTGGGCCTGGCCACACAGGGAGATTCCATCTCAAAAAAAAAAAAAAAAAAAAAGAGAAAGAAAGAAAAGAAAGAAAGAGTGTGGATTGTTGAAAGATGGCTAGTACAAACCTGGTCCATGGATGAAAGGTGCTAGAAGCATGAATATGTGGCCATGGTGGGAGCAGTGCAAAGAAGGGGATGAGGAGAGCTAACGGTGACTGGTGTCTAGTGTGCTACTCAGTCTCCCTCTGTCTCTCATTTTTAAAATTTTTCTCATATTGGGAATTGAACCCGAGGATGCTTAACCACTGAGTCACATCCTTAGCCCCTTTTAAAAATATATATTTTATTTAGAGACAGGGTCTATTTTAGTTGCTAAGGCATCACTAAGTTGCTGAGGCTGGCTTTGAACTCGTGCTTCTCCACCTCAGTCTCCTGAGCAGCTAGGATTACAGGCATGCACACCGTGCCTGGCATGGGCAAGGCATTCAGATGTTTTGAGCTTCTTAACTCCTTAGAAACTCAGTTAAAATAGGGATGATAATAGTACCAGCTTCATGGTGTTGATGGAAAGATATATGAGCTAATTCACTTGATGTAAAAATAAATCCCTCCCTATAAAGCTAATTATTTGCCCATCCTATGACCCAGCAACACCATTCCTACATATTTACCCAGTATATTCTCAAAAAGACACCAATGTTTATAAAATCTTTATTTATGATAATCCAAAGGAGAAAGAAGACAAATACCCATTAACAAGTAAGTAGATAAACAAATTGCAAGGTATTTGTGCAATTACAATATTCTTTGGCAATAAAAAGGAACAAATTATTGTGGCTAGAGTTGTGGCTCAGCGGTAGAGTGCTTGCCTAGCACATATGAGGCCCTGGGTTCGATCCTCAGCACCACATAAAAATAAAAAATAAAATAAATGTGTTGTGTCCGTCTACAACAAAAAAAATATATATTTTTAAAAAAGGAACAAGTTATTGATAGAAATGACAGAAATGAATTTCATAGATATTGTACTGAATAAACAACCAGATGCAAAAGAGTATGTAAAGTATAATTTAGGGCTGGGGTGGTGGCTCAGTGGTAGAGCGTTTGTCTAGCACGTGTGAGGCACTGGTTTCGATACTCAGCAACACATAAAAATTAAGAAAAATAGGGCTGGGGTTGTGGCCAGTGGTAGAGCGTTCGCCTAGCACCCTGGGTTCGATCCTCAGCATCACATAAAAATAAATAATAAAGGTATTGTGCTCAACCATAAAAAAATTTTAAAAATAAAAAAAAATAAAATAAAGGTATTGTGTTCATCTGCAACTAAATCATTTTTTTAAAGTATTAATTTGGGGCTGGGTTGTGGCCCAGAGGTAGATCGCTTGCCTACCATGCGTGAGGCACTGGGTTCCATCCTCAGCACCACATAAAAATAAAATATTGTGTCCACCTATAACTAAAAAATAAATATTAAAAAAAATTCATGGCAGGGGAGTGATTAGAAAAAGCAGTCTGAAAAGGCTCTTCAGGAATGTAATAATGAAGTAAAGGTTGAAAACAGTGCTGTAGCTCTTTCTTGAAACTTAAAAAATATTTAACATTTTCACCATTTTTAAGTGCACAACTTAGTGACCTATTATATTCACATTGTTGTGGGACCATCACCACCATCCATCCCTGGATCTTTTTCATTCTCCTCAAATGAAGTTTTGTATCCATTAAACACTAACTCCCAATTCGCGCCTCCTCATCCACTAACACCATTCTACTTCCTGTGTCTCTATGAATTTGCCTACTCTAGATATCTCACACAAGTCACATTGGTCACTACCTTGTTTCCCTTAGCATTATGTCCTCAAGGTTCAGCCATGTTGCAGCATGTCAGTTTCCTTCCTTTAATTAGGCTGAATAATATTC
Source organism: Urocitellus parryii (assembly GCF_045843805.1). Classification (NCBI taxonomy): domain Eukaryota; kingdom Metazoa; phylum Chordata; class Mammalia; order Rodentia; family Sciuridae; genus Urocitellus; species Urocitellus parryii. The sequence continues at coordinate 170,068,371 of NC_135533.1, read as the reverse complement.
CAATATCTGTATATAGCACAATTTGCTTATCCAATATCCAAATATGAGTACTTAGGTTGCTTCCAGTTTTTGGCTGTTGTAAATAATGTCGCTATGAACATGGTTGTTTACTGTCAGTTTTGTCAGTGCGCTCGTGCTCCCGGCTTCTTTTGGTTTATATCTTGATAGAATTTGGTGAAGGGATTTGTCAACATTATCTAATTATACGTTTAAGATTTGCATATTTCACTGGGCATGGTGGTGCCTGCCTGTAATCCCAACAGCTCAGGAGGCTGAGGCAGGAGGATTGCAAGTTCAAAGCCAGCCTCAGCAAAGGTGAGGTACTGAGCAACTCAGTGAGACCCTGTCTCTAAATAAAGTACAAAATAGGGCTGGGGATGTGGCTCAGTGCTGGAATGCCTCTGAGTTCAATCCCCAGTACCAAAACCAAACAAACAAACAAACAAATAAATAAATTTGTGCAATGCAAATTTCGTTTTCACAAGAAAACCAAAAGAAAAAAAATAATCATAAACAAATATTGAACTTAAGTTAATGATGTTGGGGGGCTGGGGATGTGGCTCAAGCGGTAGCGCGCTCGCCTGGCATGCGTGCGACCCCGTTCGATCCTCAGCACCACATACCAACAAAGATGTTGTGTCCACCGAGAACTAAAAAATAAATATTAAAAAAAAAATTCTCTCTCTCTCTCTCTCTCTCTCTCTCTCTCTCTCTCCTCTCTCTCTCTCCTCTCTCACTCTCTCTCAAAAAAAAAAAAAGTTAATGATGTTGGTAAAGATAAAGCCAGGCTTTAGTAAAAAGCAGAGAAAACATATTTTTATTCAGTAACTACTGACGTAGGAAGAAAAGCTGAGCTTCATTCCAATTTATGTAGAGGTGACTGGGCGTTATAAAGAGAGAATGAGGGAGTAAAGAGGAGAGTGAGAAGGGGGCTCACATAGATAAAGGGAAATGAAAAATTACAATGGGTTGGTCAATGTAAATATAATTAAACCAGCTGTTTTTGCTAGCTGGCAATGTGGAAATTAGGATTCTATCCTCCCACATAGACTGGAGACAGAGACCTAACCCTTACTGATGATTGAATCTCAAAAGAAGGGATTTCAGTCCTTGAGAAAGATACTCCTGTGTTGCACGATATATCTAGATCATCTCTCGTCTATCTAAATCTACTTATCAGGGGCAGGGGAAAGATTTTTAATTGAATACTTTTTTTTTTTTAAAGTAAATGCTCCTAGAAAAGGGAGGTGTTGGCTGGACCAAACGGTTGGAAAAGTACTGATATCTTCAACTTTGCTTACTTTGCAAAGTATCAGAAAGTAAGATGGACCTTGGGTGCACAGACTGTTATGCATGAGATAAAGCGAGCGTATGCCACACGCAGACCCACACATTAGAATGTGAGCTCCAGGGAGGCAAGGACTTTGACAGACAAGCACACAGGCGATCAGTAAATATTCACAGAATGAATGAACCATACGCATAAATCTCTTAGAATCATCAACTGCAAAACCAGCAGAAGCTCCCACAGTAAATGGCAATTGTGCAATTGAGCCAAGGCTCACGGAGCTTGCGCAGGACCCGGCGGAGTCGCTCTGGCCGGCCAGCGTCGCGGCTCTATGGCAGGTTCTCCCAGGGCGGCGAAACCACTCTGGCCTCTCCCACGTCAGCTCTATGGCGGGTCCTGTGGGAAAGCCAGAGCATGCGCAGGACTGCGCCGACTGGGATCGCTATGGCAGCGGCGTCGCCGCGGGCCGGCTTTAGGTGCTCCTACCCCTGCCAGGCGGTCTCCATAGCCCACCCTACCGCAGCCTCTTGGGCATGAGCGGGACCTCCTGCTGCGGCCCGCCGCCCTACCTACTGCCGCCACATCTCGACTGTGGGTCTGCGTCAGGAACATGCCCCTGGCCGCCTATTGCTACGTGCGGGTCGTGGGCAAAGGCAGCTACGGGGAGGTGACGCTCGTGAAACACCGGCGGGACGGCAGGCAGGTCCGCGGGGTTCGGCCCCAGCAAAGGGTGGGCAGGGCTGCATGAATCGATTCCAGAGGACGAGGCCCGGGGCGGGGTGAAAGGTTTCATCTAGGATGGCACTTCTTCAGGGAAATTGTCCCAAACTATCAAGACGAGGCCAGGCCCCTTATCATATGCACACATTCTTTCTCTGCTTCTCATAGGTGGTAGTGAGTGGTGTGCTTGATGTACACACCTTTTTCCCACCCCCAACAATTCCATGTGAGCAGGCAAGTATCATGCATTCTAACCCAGCACCTCTCAAGCCTTACTTCGTGTACAAAGAGTCCCAAACTTCTCTTAACTTCAGATTGCTGGACTCATTTAAAACTCAGTTCATCACCTTCCCGCCAAATCTTCATTCCCAGCCCCTATTTCAGTTAAGCAGTATCATCAGCCATGCAGTTTCCCACGCTGGGTACATGGGTTATCTTTAATGCCCCCCAAACTCTGATTATATTTATACATCACTAAGCCAACAGGATTCTCCGTCTCCAATGTTACCAGCCCAATCCAGGATACCACTTTTTTTCCCCACACCTATTGCTGCTCTGTGACCCATCACTTACTTTCCTTCAGCTTCCATGCTCTTTTTAAAACTTCAAAGTGATGTTGTCACACCTTTGCTTAAAACACTTTATCCTGTCACCCAAAGGATAATGAACAAGAGTGATTACATAGTGTATTGTACAAGCTGGGACAATTTTGAAACTGAAAGGAAGTACCATTAACAGTTAGATCACTGACAACCCAGTTGCATCAGGCAAACTAAGAGATGTTCACCCTAAGCAGAGGCCCACTTACCTATTCCTCCTTGTCCCAGATGCTGGTTGCTGTGCCTGGAACACAAGCTCAAGCATAAGAGGTTTATTCAATAGGCACAGGGGGATTTTCCTTAGATTTTTGAGCTGAGGACAGGAGATTAGTTATAATAATAGCTCTTCATGTTTGAGTAGTAATTTATACATTTCACAAAGCACCTTTTTGTATGTGTTTTTGAAGAAATGAATTGTATGGTCTTTTGAGTGAGGGAAGTATAGTAGATGTTAAAGCATGTTTATTTTTTTTAAAGTGAGAATAATTTTGTAGGTTGAGGATCGGTGATTTTCAACCTTCCTGGACCATGGATTATCTAATAACTCATGGAGTATCCATAAACCCATTCTGTCTGGAGATGTATATTCAAGATATATTTTTATGCCTATTTGTAGGGGGAACTTAGAGGTTAAGGAATTAAGGACTCTCTAACCCAGATTTTATGACTGATCCAATGGTATGTTATTTTTGATTCACTTTTTAGCCATTAATTAATTTGTATATTTTTTGTTTTGTTGTCATCTTCTTCTTCCTCTTTTTTTCATTTTTTTGTGCTGGGAATTGAACCCAGGGGTACTTTACCACTGAGCTACTTTTTTTTTTTTTTTTTAAATATTTTGAGACAGGGCCTTATTGAATTGTTTAGGGCTTGTAAAGTTACTGAAGCTGGCCTTGGACTTGCAATCCTTCTTCCTCAGCCTCTTGAGTCACTGGGATTCCAGGTGTGCTTCACCATGCATACCATTTTTTCTGAGATGGGGATCTCACTATTCCCTGCTGGCTTTGAATTCCTGGACTCAAACAGTCCTGTCTCAGTCTCTTAAAGTAGATGGGACTGCTGGTTTGGCTCAATGAAATTGTAAACTGCAGATGGAAAGGATAATTTCTTTTTTGTGACCCTACATGGCCCAACTTATAAAAAGTATCATTAGTAACAGCAAAAATTTTCCCTGGTTTCATGCTTCCCTTTTCTCTTTGTGGTGCTGGGGATTGAATCAGGGGCTTTGTGCATGCTGGGAAAGTGCTCTATCAACTGAGTTACATCTCTAGCAATTTTATGCTTTGTAAAATACAAAATTAGTGGGTTATCTGACTGGTTCCAGAAGGTTGGTTTTGAGGACATTTTTGAAAGCTCTTAGACACTTTAGAACCTACAAAACTGTATGTTTACATGCATATTGTAAAAATATGTGTTTTCATTGTTAGTATGTCATCAAAAAACTGAACCTCCGAAATGCCTCCAGCCGAGAACGTCGAGCTGCTGAACAGGAAGCTCAGCTCTTGTCTCAGCTGAAGCACCCCAACATTGTCACCTACAAAGAGTCATGGGAGGGAGGAGATGGCCTGCTCTACATTGTCATGGGCTTCTGTGAAGGAGGTGATCTGTACCGGAAGCTCAAGGAGCAAAAAGGGCAACTTCTGCCTGAAAGTCAGGTGGTAGAATGGTTTGTACAGATTGCCATGGCTTTGCAGGTACTGTTTATACTCATAACATCCCACTTGCTCCAAGGTGGCAGGAAGATGATGTCTATTTTAAGAAAAAATTTCCCCAATGAACAAAACATTTTTTGGAGAATGTATGTATAAAGTGGACCCTGTCCCTCTTACTGTAACATTGGAATGTTTCTGAGTGAGTGATATCTATATTATAGTAGACACAGATTCCATGTCTAATTGCAGGGGGCAGAGAGTTCATTCTTTTTTCATTTAATATTCATAACAAGGTCAATTTTAAGGAGCCTAAGTCAGCTGGGCATGGTGGCGCACGTCTGTAATCCCAGTGACTCTGGAGACTGAGGAAGGAGGATTGTAAGTTCAAAGCCAACCTCAGCAACTTAGCAAGGCCCTAAGCAACTCTGTGAGGTTGCCCTAAGCAACCCTTTCTCTAATTAATTAAAAAAAAAAAAAAAAGGGCTGGATGTGGCTCAGTGGTTAAGTGTCCCTGGGTTCAATCCCTAATACAAAAAAAAAAAAAAAAAAAGGACCCTGAATCAACAAAGAGCAAAGAAGGATCATGTTTGTCAGTAGCTGGTAAGCTGTGTCATGCTGAAAGGTGGCTTTTCTAATTAATATTCCTAAACAGTGGGAGTTTGGGTTTTTATCCTGCTGTGGCAGTGGAGGTAGAAATGCACAAGTTTCTGTTTAATATACACATACTCCAGAGTGAGACTGTTTGTGAACTGCCAATCTGGAACTGGGCAGAATTGTCCAGAATTACTTGCCTTTGTTGTTTAAGTTTTAAGATATTCTCTAAATACAGATGATCTTGTAATATTTGAAAACATTATGCCCAGGATTTCCTGAGTCTGAGAGGAATGCACACCTGACTTTGTGTAAGTTTCCTACCTTCGGTGGTAGTTTGTAGGCATATTTTAAAACTGGATCCAGGTAATATTAAAATGGTGTGATTGTCAAGGTACCAGGAAACAATTTTGGAAGGTTAAGGGCCAGTTAATGCATATAACTTATAATATTTTTACTCTGAAGGTTGTATTTTATTTAGAGATTATAAAACATTAATGTTTTGGTAGATAGGTAATGAAGGATCTTTAACTCCTGCAATTACTGATGATATTTAAAAAGGAATAAATAAATAAATCAGCATGTTTATATAAAATGAGATTCGATTTCTCTTCTCAGTATTTACATGAAAAACACATCCTTCATCGAGATCTGAAAACTCAAAACGTCTTTCTCACAAGAACAAACATCATCAAAGTGGGTGACCTAGGAATTGCTCGAGTGTTAGAAAACCACTGTGACATGGCAAGCACCCTCATTGGCACACCCTATTATATGAGCCCTGAATTGTTCTCAAACAGACCCTACAACTATAAGGTAAGATTGGCTATACATGTTTTCACCTGGTCTCTGGGCGAGTATTCATTTTAGAACCCATCAGAACAGTTAAATCAGAATTATCTGTGTGTTGATTAAAGGGCAATATCTTTTTTTTTTTTTTTTTTTTAAACAGGGAAAAGTGAAAATAAGGTCTTCTAGCATTTAATCACTCACTTTTTTTTTTTTCCCTAGTCTGATGTTTGGGCTTTGGGATGCTGTGTCTATGAAATGGCCACCCTGAAACATGCTTTCAATGCAAAAGACATGAATTCTTTAGTTTATCGGATTATTGAAGGAAAGGTAAAAAGCTAATCTAGAATTAATTAAGCAAGGTTTATGTAATGCAGATTTGTAAATAACTACTGGTAAAATCTTGGATGATTTTGGTTAGTTAATGAGTAGTCATTGATACTGGGTGAATAATTAAGAAGGGAAGCTGCATGTGTTGGGGCATGCCTGTAATCGCAGCTGCTTGGAGGCTGAGGCAGGAGGGTCTCAAGTTCAAAGCTAGCCTCAGCAACTTGGCAAGATCTTGTTTCAAAAGAAGTGGTGGGGGGGTGGGGGGGCGTGTAGTCTAGTGATAAAGCACCCTTGGATTCAGTCCCCAGTATTGGCTGGGATAAAGGGAAGGTGGGTTCCTTCTATGTAAGACTGAACTTAAAAAGAAAGAATTCTTATTTTTTTTTTGTATCTGTGTGGTCCAGGGGCTTGAAGCCAGGGACGCTCTACCATTGAGCTATATCCCAGTCCCTTTTTGTTTTTCATTTTGAAATAGGGTCTCACCAAGTTGCCCAAACTGGCCTTGAACTTGTCTTATTGTCATAGCCTCCTAAGAAACTGAAATTACAGGTGTATACTTCTGTGCCTGGCTTTGATAATTTCTTATATTAATTTGTAGAGGCGGCTTAATGGGAGCTAGGGATATAGCTCAGTTGGTAGAGTGCTTGCCTTGCATGCACAAGGCCCTGGGTTCAATCCCCAACATGATGACAAAAAAAAAAAAAAAAAGAGAGAGATGGCTTAATGGCTAAAAAGAATCTACTTTTTGAAAATCTTTCTCTGTAGCCACAGGATGTGCTGGTGCTCTGAGAGGCTGTTGGCATCATCTCCTGAGCAGCTGATGGTTGAGTGAGTCTATTTACAATGAGTCTACTCTGTTTGAACTTGTTCCATTCAAAATCATCACAATCACTAATGTGGTTAGAAACTGCAGAAAGCATTTTAGAACTAGGAATTGAACCCAGGGATGCTTTACTATTGAGCTACATCCCTAGTCCTTTTGATTTTTTCTTTTGAGACAGAGTTTCACTAAGTTGCTGAGGCTGGCCTTGAGCTTGTAATCCTCCTGCTTTAGCCTCTTCAGTTGTTGGGATTACAGACATGTGCCATTGCACTAACTTTGTATGTTATGAGGGTAGTTGCCCTTTGTAGTGTCAAGAGTCTGCTCACCATTAAATTTTAAGATTCCAGATCACCTACTAATTTTAGTATTATCCCAAGACTCATTTAATTTTTTAATTTGAAAAATATTAAAAAAACACAAACAAAAATTAAAATTTTTCTATATTCTACTACTTAAAAAATCCAAAAGAAAGGAGTGAAATTCCTTTTGTTTTTGTTTCTCTCCCCTAGCTTTTCTCTGCCTTTAGACAGACATGACTCAGTATATATACACATACAGATACTTAAAAAAAGAAACTGAAATGGAATCAGGCTGTATTCCATGGTTCACAACTTCCTTTTTTTGGGTTAATGCATAAGAGACATCTTTTCTGGTCAATACTTGTCTTATATTTTTTAAGCAGCTGCCTAGTAGTCTATAGGAAGAATGTACCATACTTTATTCCACAGGTTCAATATGGAGGGGAATTTGTTTTTATTTGTTGAACAACACTGCATTGAACACCCTGGTATATAAATCTTTCTTTCTTTTCTTTTTTTTTGGTGCTGGGGATTGAACCCAGAGCTTCATGCATGCCAGGCGAGTGCTCTACCACTGAGCCACATTCCCAGCTCTAGGCTGGTTTATTTTCTACTTCAGTGGATGTATGGATGTAAAAATTAAGTAAATATTGGGAAACTTCTATTATCTTTTATTTAATTCATAAGATCACTAGTTATAATTGCATTATTATTTTTCTTTGTAGCTGCCACCAATGCCAAGAGTTTATAGCCCAGAGCTGGCAGAACTGATAAGAACAATGCTGAGCAAAAGACCTGAAGAAAGACCCTCTGTGAGGAGCATCCTGAGGCAGCCTTATATAAAACGCCAAATCTCTGTGTTTTTGGAGGCCACGAAGGCGTAAGATACTTCCTTTGTAAATAGCTGGGCTAGATAGATGGAATAAATAGATGGTAGCTTCTATAATTTTCATATGCAATAATTTATGGTGAGTGTTTTTTAGACATGAAGTAAAATTGCATTATTAGACTATGCAGAGAGGCAAAATTTTCCCCTCTTTGGATTTTTGGCTTGGGCCCAAGAAACTGATGTAAGACAAATTAACAAGAAAAAAGTACACACTTATTTAATAACACTTACACGACACTGGAGCTTTCAAAAAGAAATGAAGACCTCAAAGAGTGGTAAAACCTAAATGCAAAATTCTGGGTTGAATAGGAGAGACAATTGTGGAAAAATAATCGAACTGGAGAGGCCAAAGGAGGCTAAGAATTACTTTAATGAGTTATATTTGTATAGAATTCTCAGTCTCAACTTTCCATTCAGGATAAGAACTTAACTTTCCTTCTTCTTCTTCTTCTTCTTCTTCTTCTTCTTCTTCTTCTTCTTCTTCTTCTTCTTCTTCTTCTTCTTTTTTTTTTTGGTGGTACTGGGGATTGAACCTAGGGCCTTGTGCATGTAAAGCAAGCACTCTACCAACTGAGTTATATCCACAGCCCTTAACTCTCCTTCTGATACTGAGAAGACAACTTCCATTAGGGTTTTTTCTCTTGCTTTCAGGAAGAAAAAGAAAGATGAGCACATCCTTCTTGCATTTGCGGTTTAAGTGCTGTTAGGTCAAAGTAATCCTTCTGCCAAAGTGGCATATTTTGGGATGGCATATTCTGGCACCTTTGAAATACATGTGGAAATTTGCCTAATTGCTAAAATCATAAATCTAGGGAACTATTTAGAGTACTACTATTATATTAGTTATTATGTAAGAGGATAGTTGTATACATATAAAAATAGTGTTCAAATGCCTGAGGATTTGTGAAATTTCTCCCTTTTTTTGTGGTACTGGGGATTGAACCCAGGGCTGTTTTACCACCGAGTTACAATCCCCAGCCCTTTTTATTTTTATTTTAAGACAAATTCTTGTTAAGTTGTATAGGGCTTTACTAAGTTGCTAAGGCTGACCTTGAACTTGCTGTCCTCTTGCCTACATTCTTCTGAGTTGCTGGGATTATAAGCATGCACAAATGTGCCTGGTTCATAGGGTTTCTTTTTTTATTCATAAAACTTTTGTAGAAAATAATTTCTTTTTTAAAAATATATATGTAGGGCTGGGGATGTGGCTCAAGCGGTAGCGCGCTCATCTGGCATGCGTGCGGCCCGGGTTCGATCCTCAGCACCACATACCAACAAAGATGTTGTGTCCACCGAGAACTAAAAAATAAATATTAAAAAAAAAATTCTCTCTCTCTCTTTCTCTCTTTCCCTCTCTCACTCTCTCATTTAAAAAAATATATATGTGTATATATTTTTAGTTGTAGATCGATACAATATCTTTATTTATTTATTTATTTATTTTATATGGTGCTGAGGATCGAACCTAGTGCCTCATGCATGCAAGGCAGGCGCTCAACCACTGAACTACAACCCCAGCCCAAGAGTTTCTTTTTTTGACTTACAGGTTCTACCTTCACCAAACAGGTGTTTAGGGCTGAACAAGATTGTCACTCTTTTGGCTTCTCTTTTTGTGGTGACAAATTAAATTTGAAAGGAGAAAGGCAATACTGGAGAGGCCAGGGAATAAAGAAGGACCATCTTTTTATTCATATTGTGTATAATTTCCAACCAGACAGATCTTTGGCCTTTTCTTCTGATAGAGGGAGGACATCTTTCAAATGGAGTTTTATCTTTTACTTTCACGAAGACAAAGGAGGGTCAGAGCACCTTTCTCATACCTGCTGTTCTTTAAGTGCCATTAGCTCAAAATAATGTTTTTGATCTCTGTCCTCTGCTGTGATCTCCATGTTCTGATCATGGAGATCATGTCCTGACATCCGTAGTTTCCTTGAATTCTCCAGAGGTTTACCCCAGATGTAGAAACAACACACTAAAACAGCCAGGGCATGACTTTGCTGTATAATATTTTTCTGCAAGTCAGGAAATGTATACCAATCATTTCTACTCTCAAATTTAGCAAAGCAGTTATGGTATTATTGCTAATGTGAAACTTGGAAGATGAAACTTACCTTGTTTCTTCTGAATGTGAGGAACTTTCTAGTAGAATTTTTATCATAGAATAACTTTGGATTTATTGAGAAGTTGCAAAGATAGTATAAAGAGTTCCTGTATACCCTTCACCTGATTTCTTCTATCATTTACACCTTATGTTTCCATAGTACATTTATCAAAACTAAGAAACCAGCCAAGGTACAATTACTCTTGATTAATCTCCAGATTTGATTTTGCTTTTGCTATTTTTTTCTCTAAATGTCCCTTTTTCTGTTCTAGAATTCAGGCCAGGATACCATGGGATATAGTTTTAAAATTTTTGTTTAAAAATATAAGTTTTATTTATTTATTTATTTATTTTTTGTGGTGCTGAGGATCAAACCCGGTGCCTCGCATATGCTAGGGGAGCATTCTACCATTGAGCCACAACCTCAGCCCTTAAAAAAACTTTTTTTCAGTAGTAGATGAACACAGTACCTTTATTTATTTATTTATTTTTATGTGGTTCTGAGGATGTAACCCAGTAATTCACGCATGCTAGGTGAGTGTTCTACCACTGAGCCATAACCCCAGTCCTACTAATGTATATTTAATACTCATTCTCCTTAGTCTTCTTGGGTCAGTAATAGCTTTTCACTTTTTTTTTTTTTAATAATCTTGATTGTTTTGAAGACTACTGGTCAGGTGTTTTGTAAATGCCTTCTAGATTTTTAGAAGACTGTTTTCTATAAATGGTGCTTAAGGAAGTATAACGTATATACGTCTTCATATATACATAAAAACTCTCAATCTTCACCATATTGATAATAACCCTTCTTTTTTTCTTTACAAAGAAAAACTTCCAAAAATAACATCAAAAATGGTGATTCTAAATCCAAGCGTGTTGCTACTGTGGTTTCCAGAAAGGCAGGATCAAATCTTGAAGCAATCCATCACCAACAATATTCTGCTGAGGATTCTAAGACAAATATAATGGTATGTTTCTTTTTAAAGAATAATGTTTTAGAAACTATTTAAAAGTAGGTTATCTTCTGGGCATAGTAACACACATTTGTAAAATCCCAGGGACTTAGGAGGCTGAGGAAGGAAGATCACAAATTTGAGGCTAACCTGGAGAACTCAGTGAGACCCTGTTTCGAAAGAGAAAAAATAAAATGGACTGAGGTGGTAGCTTAGACATAGAGTGCTTCCGGGTTCAATCCTCAGTACTGAAAGGAAAAAAAAAACCAACAAATTATTTTGTTGGGAAATGATTATGCTTTACTAGAGATTCTGTTGAGCTTTAATTAAGCCTGTATTATAAAGAAAAAATACTGGTGAGGTGATTATTTTAGCTCACTTTATTCACAGTGGGCTGTTGAACTGTTCATGAAGTCAGGGCTGTAAAAATTTTTTAGATTTCTTTGAGATGAAGTTTGCATAAGATAAAATCAACCATTTTATTTTAAATATTAATTTTTTAGTTGTAGTTAAACATAATATCTTTTTATTTTTTTTCATTTGGTTGTGAGAATCGAACCTAGGGCCTTGCATGTGCTAGTAGAGCAGATGCTCTACTGCTGAGCCACAACCCCAGCCCTAAAATCAACCATTTTAAAGTGAACAATTATGTGAATTTAGTGCATTCACAATGTTGTACAACCATCACCTCTTATCTGGTTCCAGAACATTTCATTAGCACAAAGGAAATCCTTTACAGCAGTCACTCCCATTTCTCTCTCCCATCCAGCTCCTGGCAATCACCAGTGTGTTTTCTTTTTTTTATGTTACTGTATTTTTTTATTTCTTTATTTTATTTATTTATTTTTATATGGTTCTGAGGATTGAACCTAGTGTCTCATATGTGCTAGGCAAGTGTTCTATCACTGAGCTACAACTGCAGACCCACATCAGTGTGTTTCTGTCTCTATGGATTTACCTAGCCTAATTATTTCATATAAATGGAATCATATAATGTGTGACCTTTCATGTCTGGCTTCTTTGACTTAGTGTGTTTTTATAGTTCATTCATGTGGCATTTATATTGGTTTATATGTCTGTCAGTTTCAGTTTTACAGCATTGATTATTATAGCTTTGTAATAAGTTTCTAAATTAGGAAATGTGGGTCATCTAGCTATGTTCTTCTTTTTCAGGATTGTTTTGGTTATTTAGGATCCCTTAGGATTCCCAATGAATTCTCTAGCAGGTTTTTTTCATATTTCTTACAGCAGTGTTTTATAATTTTCTTTGTACAAGTCTTTCACATCCTTGGTTATGTTAATTCCTCTATTTTATCATTTTTTGGTGTGTATGGAACTGAATATTGAAACCATGGGTACTGAACCACTGAGCTATGTCCCCAGCCCTTTTTGTTTTTTATTTTGACTCAGGTTCTAAGTTGCTCAGGCTGACCTTGAACTTGGAATCTTCCGGCCTTAGCCTCCTGAGTAGCTGGGATTATAGGAGTACATCACCAAGCTTGGCTATTTAATTCTTTTTGATGCTATTATAAATGAAATTATTTTTATAATTTTCTTTTCAGATTGTTCATTGTTAGTGTATAGAAATACAACTGATTTTTATTTATTGATTTTTGTCTCCTGCTACTTTACTAAATTCATTTGTTAGTTCCAACAGTTTTTTTGTGGAGTCTTTAGGGTTTTCTACATTTAAGATCATATCATCTTGGGCTGGGGCTGTAGTTCAGTCACAGAGCACTTGCCTAGTGCATGTGAAGCATTGGGTTCTATCCTTAGCCCACATAAAAATAAGACAAATAAAATAAAGGCATACTGTTTACCTACAACAATAACAAAATTTTTTAAAAATCATATCATCTGTGAAGAGGAATCATTTTACTTCTTGCTTTTCAATTCCAATGCCTCTTCTTTCTTTCTTTCTTTCTTTTTTTTTTCTCAATTGCTCTAGCTACAATTTCCAGTATTGTGTTAAATAGAAGTAGAGAGAGTGAGCATGTTTGCCTTGTTCCTAATCTTACAGGAAAAGCTTTCAGAATTTTGTCATTAAGTATAATGTTCAGTATAGGCTTTCTACATATGGCTTTTATTATGTTAAGATTGTTTTCTTCTGTTCCAAGTGTGCCATTTTTTTCCATGAAAGGGTGTTGAATTTTGTCAAATGCATTTTCTGCATCAATTGAGATGGTCATGTAGTTTTTCCCCCTTCATTCTGTTCATGTGGTGTATTATATTGATGATTTTGATATGAGTAATCTTTGCATTCCAGGAGTAAGTCCCACTTGAGTACATTGTAACTTTTTTTTTTTTTTTTTTTTGGTCACAGCAGTATTTTAATCATTTTAAATCATGCAGTTCAGTGCCTTCAATTACATTCACAATGTCTTATAGCCACTGCCATTATCTCCAAAACCTTTTTATCATTCCAAACAGAAAATTTACCTGTTAAGCAGTAACTCCCTGTTCTTCCATCCCCAGGCCCTGGTGACCTCTCATCTACTCTGTCTTTATTGAATTTGCCTATTTTAGATATTTTATATAAATAGAACCAGCATATAATATTTGTCTTTTTGTGTCTGGCTTTTTCACTTGATGTATTTTCAGGTTCATCTGTGTTAGAATTCCCTCCCTTTTAAATACTAAATAATATTCCATTGTATGTATATGCCACATTATGGTCATCCATTCATCCACTGATTGACATTTGGGTTGTTTCCATCTTTTGGCTAAATTTTGAATAGTGCTGCTAGAAACATTGGTTCACACATACCTATTGAATCCCTGCTTTCAGTTCTTTGGAGTATGTATATAGGAATGAAATTGCTAGTATGGTAATTCTATGGCAATTCAAATGGTATTTCTATGTTTAACTTTTTGAGGAATGTGTTGTTCAATTTTGAGTTAATTTTTATATTTGGTGTGTCCAGGAGTTCTTTAATAATTTGAAAACATCTTTTTGCTCAGAGTGAAGATAAATGTTTGTCCCAGGAGAAACCAATCGTTATTGGTCCCTTGAAACCACCTGCTAGTCTGAAAGGCCACACTGACAAATTGGATATGAGCAGTACTGTAGAGTCACAAGCCACAATCAGTAGGGTAAATATTGACATCTTACCTGCAGAAAGAAGAGACTCCATGAATGATGGCCTAATTCAGAAGAATCAACAAAGACACTTAGATGACTCTAGTGAGCACAAAGATAAATGCAGTATTTCTCAAGTGAAGGAGGAGAGTCTGCAGGATAATTCTAAGTCTAGTGCTCATCCTGAAAGCCTGATTCTCACATTGTCCTCTGATAGTGGCAGTGCGGATAGGAGTGGAGCAGTGAAGCTGTTGCAGCCTCTAAACAAAGACCCAAAGCCAAAGGACCATGTGAGTAATATACACTAGGAGTCCCTTTCAGAAAGAAGACTGGGAAGTGTGGTTACAATAGTTGGGTATACTCTAATTGTCAGGAAAATCAGTTATTTTGTATTCCAGTTTAAACTTAGAGGGATATCTTCATCACCTGCCAAAAACAAAACAAAACAAAACAAAACAAAAAACCACACACACAAAAAACAAAAAAACACTATTCCCAACACCAATACCCAATACCCAAGCAGCAGTCACTCTCCATTCTTCCTTGTCTCCATCCTCTGGCAACATTTGTCCCTATGAATTTGCCTATTCTGGGCATTCCTTAGAATTATATACATTTATAGCCTTTCATGTCTGGCTTCTTTTACTTTAGCAAAATGTTTTCAAGGTTTATCCATGAAAAGCTTGTAGCATGTACCAGTCTTCTTTTTATTGCCAAATAAATTCCCCTGTATGTATCTATGATATTTTATGTGACTGTTCATCAGTTGATGAATGTTTGAATTGTTTACACTTTTTGGCTATTATGGATAATGCTGGTGTGAACATTGATGTACATTTTTTTATGTGTTTTCAGTTCTGTTGGATGTAAACCTAGGAATGGAATTACTGCTGGGTCATATACTGACTCTAACTTCTTGAGGAATTATAAAATTGATTTCCAAAGCAATTTTATAATTTTACTTCTCAGCAGCAGTGTGAGGGAGTTCCATTTTCTCTACATCCTTTCCACGCTTCTTGTCCATTTTGATTCCAACCATTCTTCTGGGTGTGTAGCAGTGTCTTACTGTGGTTTTGATTTGCATCTCCTTAATGATTGATGATGTTGAATATCTTTTCCTATGTTTATTGGCCATTTATGTACTTCCTTTGGAGAAATAATCTATTCAGATCCTCTGCCAATTTTTTTTAAGAGAGAGAGAATTTTTTAATAATTATTTTTTTTAGTTTTTGGTGGACATAATATCTTTATTTTATTTTTATGTGGTGCTGAGGATCGAACCCAGCGCCCTGCGCATGCCATGCGAGTGCGCTACCACTTGAGTCACATCCCTAGCCCCCTCTGCCAATTTTTAATTGGTTTATTTGGAAGAGTTCTTTATCTTCTAGATACCAATCCTTATCAGATAAAAGACTTAAAAATATTGTTTCCTCTTCTTTGGATTGTCTTTTCACTTTCTTGATGGCATTCTTTGAAGCACAGAAGTTTTTAATTTTCATGACATTCAATTTTGTCCATGATTTCCTATGTTATTTGTGCTTTTGGTGTCATAAAGATGTACTCTTATGTTTTCTCCAAAAAGTATGCTTTTTTTAAAAAAAATATTTTTTTAGTTGTAAATGGACGAAATATCTTTATTTTTATTTGTTTATTTTTATGTGGTGCTGGGGATCGAACCCAGGGCCTCCACCATGCGAGGCAAGCACTCTACCACTGAGCTACAACCCAGCCCCAGAAAGTATACTTTTAAGTCTTAATTTAGGTCTGTGATCCATATTGAGTTCATTCATGTGTATAAAATGAGGAAGGGATTCAACTTCATTTTTTTTATTTGAAGACATTCAGTTGTCCCAACACCATTTGATGAAAAGATTATTCTTTCCCCATTGAATTGTCTTGGCACCCTTGTTGAAAATCAATAGATTATAAATTGGAAGGGTTTATTTCTAGACCTCAATTCTGTTTCATTGATCTGTCTATCTATATAATATATCTTAATTATTATAGCTTTGTAGTAAGTATTGAAATTGCAAAGTGGGTGTCTTCCATATTATTCTTATGTTTAAAAATTGTTTTGGCTATTTTGGATTCTCTGCATTTCTTTATGAATTTTAAGACTATCTTGACAAATTCTGCAAAACTTGCTGGGTTTTTGGTACTTTGAATCTGAAGATCATTTGCAGAGCATTGCTATTTTAATGTGCCTTTCACTCCATGAATATGATATATCATCCATTTATTTAGGGCTTCTGTAATTATTTTTCAGTGATGTTTCTTGTTTTCAGTATCTTCCAACTTATTTTGTTACATTTATTTCTAAGTATTTTATCCTTTGTGATGCTATTGTAAGTTGAATTATTTTCATACTTTAGTTTTTGGATTGTTCATTGCTAGTATGTAGAATTTATCTACATATTCTACAATCTTGCTTAACTTGTTGATTGGTTTTATTTTCGTACTGGAAATTGAAACCAGGGGTGCTTTACCAGTGAGCTACATCCAGTCCTTTTTATTTTTATTTTTTTAGACAGAATCTCATTAAGTTGCTGAGGCTGGCCTTGGACTTGCAGTCTTCCTGCCTTAGCCTTCTGAGCTGCTAGGGTTACTTGCTTGTGCCACCAACCCAGCTTGTTTATTGGTTCTAATATATATTTTTTTAATTGGACTCCTTTGGGTTTTTTGAAAATAATGTCTTGTGATCTGCAAATAGAGATATAGTTTCACTTCTTGACAATTGGAATTCCTTTTATTTTATTTTCTTGCTTAATTGCCCTGCCTAAAACTTCTAATGCGTGTGGATTTGAGTGGTGAAAGTCAGTATTCTTTTCTTGTTCCTAATCAAATCTGTTTCTTATACCAAGTTTTTAGAGCAGGTTTTTTTATTGCTTTGATAAAATTTCATGTCCGGTATTTCCCCTATTGTTTTGTTGTTTTTTCTTCTTCATAAAAGTGGGATAATTTTTTCATGGATTTGATGGAGAAGCACATTGAGTCATTTATTCCTTTTATTCTTGGACATATATGAGTTTTATTTAGAATACTCTATACTTAATCACCAATAAAGAAATCAATCTTTTTCTCTTTCTTTCTTCAAAATTGGTTCATTTTTTGCTTATCACCCTGGTCTCTTTGTTCAACTAATTATTATATAGTAATGTAAAATTAACTACATTTATTTTATGTTTAATATTGGTATACTCTTGAAAGAATTTATAAATCACCCATAATTTTGTGTTTGCCAGGGGTCTAAAAATGTTGTTTTAATGATAATGGCCTAAAATAATAATGGTCTAAAATGTATTACCAGAGTAGGCTTTTGGTAAAAATGTGTCGGTAGAATTATATTCAATTACTAGTGTCCATCTTGAAAACAAAGATATTCTGATAGTTTAAAAAATTTTAAATAAATACAAGAATATGTTTTATTTAAATATATAGTAGAGTCTAAAATCAGCTATCTAGATCAAATATTAAGTCATTTGGTGATCATTATAACTTTAATTTATCATTATGTGCCACTGGTAGCTCTCATTTTTTGAGCATCTGTGTGCTAGACATCGTTCTAATTGCTTTTAGTATACCATTTCAGCTAACCTTAAACAATAATATAGTTAGTTAAATTAATACATAATATGGTAGTGCATGCCTGTAATAATATAGTAGTACATGCCTGTAATCCCATTGGCTGGGGAGGCTGAGGCAGGAGAATTGCGAGTTCAATTGCCTCAGCAATGGCAAGGCACTAAACAACTCAGTGAGACCCTGTCTCTAAATAAAATACAAAATACGGCTGGGAATGTGGCTCAGTGGTTGAGTACCTCTGAGTTCAATCCCCAGTACTAAAATAATAATAATAATAATAATAATAATAATAATAATAATAATGTCATCCGTCTGTATCCATAGGTTGAACATCTATGGATTCAACTAACCACAGATTGAAAATATTTGGAAAAAGACAAATTGCATCCTTACTGAACACATATAGACAGACCTTTTATCCTTCTTATTACTCTCTAAGCAATACAGTACAACAATTATTTATACAACATTTAGATTGTATTAGGCAGTATAAGTAATCTAGGGATGACAAAGTATTTGAGAGGATGTGCATAGGTTATATGCAAACACAATACCATTTTATATAAGGGACTTGAACATCTGAGGAGTTTGATATCTGCAGGGGATCCTGGAGTTGATCTCCCAAAAATACCAAGGCACAATTGTACAATGTATGGGGGAGGGTGGTATTAGAACCATTTTTGGATGAGGAAACCAAGCTCAGGGAGATTAGGTTTCTCACATATAATTCCATCTGACTCCAAGCTTACTACTCTTTTTGTTGTGCATTTTTGTATGCATCCAAATAACTAATGTTTACTTGGGGAGCAAATGTGTTTTAAATCAAATTGGATTCCATTCAGAACATTTGTTCATTTTTGGAATAGAAAACGTATTAAAAGTTATATGAGTTTTTTTTTTAACTGAATCAAATGTAAGTAGTGTCAGGTTAATCATAATTTGAGTAATTTAATTAAAACAATAATATTTATTTGGGCAAAATTAAAAAGAATCCAGAACATTTAGATGGTGTCAGCATTTTGTCTTTGCCTGTCAACACTGTAAATATGCATTCATTTTGAGAAAGAGAGCCCCTTTCATTTTCATTTTGCAATTTTACAGTAGGTATTTTGGCCATTTGAAGTTCAGAAGACTGTTTCATGATTCTGTAAGGTTTTTTTGTATATATTCATGTAATTTCATTGTTTTTAAGGATCAAGTTGATAGTGAATGTATTATGGAGAAACAAGGCACAATCCACCCAGGTTTACAGCCACACAGCTCTGGGTCTGAACCTTCCCTGTCTCGACAACGACGGCAGAAGAAAAGAGAACAGACTGAGCACAGTGGAGGAAAGAGCCAGGTCAGTAGAGATCTCTTTGCAGTAAGTTATAGTGCTACTATTTAGGAGACAGACTCTGAGAAGCTTGATTTTCATTTAGAACAGTTAACAGTTGCCAAAAAGACACATAAGAAATACAAGGAGTAGCTGGGTGCAGTGGTGCATGCCTGTAATCCCAGTACTTGGGAGGCTGAGGCAGAGGATTGGAAGTTCCAAGTCAGCCTGGCAATTTAGTGAGGCTCTGTGTCAAAATAAAATTAAAAAGGGCTGGGAATGTAGCTTAGTGGTAGATCCTCTCTGAGTTCAATCCCCAGTGGGGAGCAAGGACAAGATGCTTAATATGAGTTTTCAAATATCGGCAAGTTGGAAATATGGTGTGGATGTTTGTCTTCCCCAGCAAAAATGGGTAGGTCATCTTGAGAGCTAAAGGAATAGGCTAATGAGGGTAAATCTTTGAGCTCTTCTTATTATATTGATGAACAGTTCTTCCCTCATTCTCTGCACAATATCATATTGATACTTCCTTACTTAAAGTAACTTCTACAAACTTCTTAGATAGTCATTCACTTTTGACAGAATCTCTTTAAAAAAAAACAAAACAACAACAAAAATAAACAATGCAATGTTTTAAAGTTATTAAGGGCAAATTACTGACAAAAACATAGGGAACTTTCCAATAGGGTAACTTTGGAGGTGGTATATATAAAACTGATACTCTCTTCCTTTAAAATAATTTAGTTCCAACAGGAACCTCCTCAACTTTTGCCTTCCCATCCCTCTGTTGGAGAAGTGGCTATTATATCAACACAACAAAATGCTGAAAACCCAAGCAGAATGGTCACTGAGTCTGTGAGCAGTTCAAGGAGCAGTGAAATGTCATCATCAAAAGTTTGTGGAAATTCCCAGCAACAAACACACATGGAAAAAAAAAAGGTTTGTGGGAGTATATATTGGATATTTTAAAGCCCTCTTATAAAGCTTTTTGGTTATAAAATCCTGCACCTATTTTGTTTGTTTGTTTGTTTGTTTTTGATACCACGGATTGAACTGAGGGGTGCTTAACCACTGCGCCACATCCCCAGTTCCCTTTTTTTTTTTTTTTTTTTAAGAGAGAGGGAGAGGAAGGGGGGTGGGAGAGAGAGAGAGAGAGAGAGAGAGAGAGAGAGAGAGAGAGAGAGAGAATTTTAACATTTATTTTTTTAGTTCTTGGCGGACACAACATCTTTGTTGGTATGTGGTGCTGGCTGCACGCATGCCAGGCGAGCGCGCTACCACTTGAGCCACATCCCCAGCCCCCCCAGCCCCTTTTTATTTTTTATTTAGAGACACGGTCTCACTAAGTTGATTAGGACCTCTCTGTGTTGCTGAGATTGGCTTTGAACTTGTGATCCTCCTACCTCAGCTTCCTGAGTTACTTGGATTACAGGCATGCACCACCATGCCCAGCTCCAGCACATATTTTGAAGTTTTTCGGTAAAGCATCTTAGCCCTGCTTTTTGCCAAACCTTGGGACAGATTTGTGATTCTCAGAAAAGCTTTGATTGAAATGGACAGATTCTGTGGTTTCAGAAATAGTCACTTCCAGTTAATTAAGGAGACTGTAGATTCTGAATTTAAGATTCCGAATATAAAAAGTACATTTTGCCTTTCCAAAAATGATCATGTTCCAGAAATGAGGTCTGTGATCATTCCTTGAGGAAAGGTGTAACTTTGAGAAGGGTGGGTTTCCAGGGGATACTCCTTTAAAGTCCACTGCAGGCCCTTTTTCTTAAGGCAAGTCATGCATTGTAGTGTAGGTTTTATAAAAATAATGAATAGGAATGGAAATGACTGTGACTTTCTTTAAAGGACCGACCATTATCAGCCAGAGAGAGGAGGCGATTAAAGCAGTCCCAGGAAGAGATGTTCCCCTCAGGTGAATGTGACCTCTTTTCTTCATCTACATGGCAGTTGATGGCTTGGCTTATGGGTATTGCACAGGTTCTGATTTTGAGGTGTTAAGACTTTTAAGCAGCAGTAATCCATTGGGAAAACTGAAGAGTTTGTGAAATTTCTTAACCTTTTTTAAAAAAAAGGCTGGGGTTGTGGCTCAGTGGTAAGGCACTTGCCTAGTATGCATGAGGCACTATGCCAGAACCACGAAAAAATAAAAAATAAAGGTATTATGTTCATCTACAAATAAAAATAAATAAAAAATTTTTAAAAAATCATAGGAAAGTAAGAGGTGGGGAAGGAAGGGGGAAGTGCTGGGGAATGATATTGGCCAAATTATATTGCTATATTGTGTGCTTGTATAAATACATAACAATAAATTCCATCATTATATACAACCATAATGCACCAATAAAAATTATGGAAGGGTTGGAGATACAGCTGAGTTGGTAGAGTGCTTGCCTTGTAGGCACAAGGCCCTGGATTCAATCCCCAGCACCACAAAAAAAAAAAAAAAAAAAAAAAAAAGCAAGAGGGCTGTGAGTGGCAGTCACTCCTGGGAGATTTCAGACTGGAAATCAAGTGAATGATCAAATTGTTTCCATGTCCAAAGTGTGCTGCTCAGAGAAGTCCTCTCAGGAACAGAGAGGAAGCCAGGAGAATGGTGCTGCCTTAAGCTAAACAGTATAAGCAGTTTCCATTTATTGAATGCTAATATGTCTAGAATGCTAACTATGTGTCTAGCATTATGGTAAGCATCTTTAGGGCATTATCTCATTTTATATTTATAGTAACTGCCAAAGATAAGCAGCATTATCCCCTTTTTGCCAGGGGAAAAAACTGAAGTTCTGAGGGGCTAAGTAATTTGCCCAAGGTCACAAAGCTGGTAGACCTGGAACTAAGGTTTGAACTGAGGTGCCAGACACAAGAGCGATGACGAATATTCTGTTTCAGTTATTTCTGGCTGGCTGTTGCTGGGTTATCTTCTATACCCAGTGTAAAGCCCTCTTCAGTTGATATCAGCCCACCACAAACAACTGCTGGGGTGGGGGGTGTTCATTTTTTCAGGCCCTTCAGTGAGAACATCTCTGAGTGCAGTGGGGCCAGGGAAACTGCAGCAGGAAAGCCAGCGCATCCCTGCCCGACGGTTCTCTTCTGACTGCAGCATCACTCAGGTGCCTTACACCCTCCTAAGGGGAAAAGTGGACATGTCTACATGTGGGAATCCTTATAAGTGTCAGCTCCATTTATTTCAGGGACTGGGCTGGTTAAGTTATACCTTTTCACTCTGGATAAAGAGAGGAACTGGTAAATGATAATTAGAAGGATATTCTTTGACCCATTAAGAGTATAAAGTTTTCAGGCATTCTTCCAAACAATTGGCTGTCTAGTTAAAAGTATTTCTTAGGTAATCTTTAACACAGACTTCCTAAAAGCTTCCACTACTCAATACTTTGCTTATTCTGTCTGCAGTGTTACTAATATAATACCCAACCATGTGGTTAGATTTTAATTTCATTTGCCAATCATCATTCCTTGGTGTCTTGTTTGTGCAAGTTTAGTTGACCTTCTTGCTTATGGATGAGGTAGGGATACCACTTGGTGGCTAAATGGGCAAAAAGTGGTTAACCCATGTTCATCTTTCTGTATAATACCCTGGGGATTAATTTGCTTTGCCCTTTGAATGTAATGAAGGTGTTGTTACTTTAATGATATTATTTTTTATTTCATTAATTGAGGCTTCCATATCCATTTTCCAAAGTTGTACGGTTTTTGTTAACTATATCAGGTAATCCTTTAAAGCCCTGTAATGATCTTATATATGATCAAGCTTAAGTTCCCTTGATTTAGGTGGCATTCTATCTAGTTTAAAATGACAACATTTCTTATGGGACAGGCCTTCTGCTTGGGAGTTGAGACACTAGCATCGGTCCTTCACTTTCCTCTGTAGAGGAAATTTTTTCACAGCTGAGACTCCTCGAGGTTTTGTAAAACTTCACCTATTGATAGTCCTTAGGCTTCACTTGTGAACTTCATGAGTGAACTGGGGCATCAAAGTTAATTCAATTTTTATATCTGTTTCTCCTGATCTATTGCATGTAGGAATATTTTGGGTCGAGTCATTGCATCTAACACTATTTAATGTATTAACATTCTAATTGTATTTTTATGTGGAATTTTGTTTTTTTCCCAAATATTAATAGGAAAGAAAAATGATTCATTGCCTGTCTGAGGATGAGTTAAGTTCTTCTACAAGTTCAACTGATAAGTCAGATGGGGATTCCAGAGAAGGGTAAGTTCTTAACTTTTCTGTCTCCCTTCAGAAACTATTTCTGGTTGAACTATCCTAAATGTACATTTATAGTAGTATTTTGACCTATAGTACTCTCATTGATAACATTATAAATGGTTTGTGATACATGCTAGAGCAAAAAATATTTCTTCTAAGAACACATCTAATTTTCATTCAAAATTCTTATAGGATATCTTTTTGGATCTATGAGTTTATAGTTTTCATCACATTTGGAAAAATTTTAGACATTATTTCTTCTCAATTTTTTTGGACCTCCTCTCATTCTCTTGGGGATTCTAATTACATGTATATTGGATTATTTAAGTTGTCCAACAGCTCACTGATGCACTGTCCATTCTTTTTTCTTTTTTTGTTTCTTTTTCATAGATCCTACTGTTGTATCTTTGAGTCCACTAATCTTTTTTCTTCTGCACTTTATAATCTGTTAATCCTATCCCATTAACACATTATATTTTTCATCTCTAGAAGTTCAGTTTGGGCTAGATGCCATGACACACACCTGTAATCCAAGTGACTGGGGAGGCTGAAGCAGGAGGATTGCAAATTTTAGGCCAGCCTGGGCATCACAAGGAGAACCTGTTTCAATATAAAAAGCACTGAGGATGTAGCTCAATGGTAGAGTACTCTGGGTTCAATCCCAGTACAGGCAAAAAAAAAAAAAAAAAGTTTGTTTTGGGTGTTTTTTAATATCTTCTGTGGCTCTCCTTAATGTTTGTTTTTGTCTACCTTGGCTATTTGGAATATATTTATAATAACCACTTGAATGTCCTCACTACTAATACTATCACTTGTGTCACTTCTGGGTCTGTTTCTATTAACCAGTTTTTTTCTTTTCACAAATAGGTGATGTTTTCCTGCTTCTCTGCATTTATGGAATTTTTGACTAGATGTCAGATCCAGTGAATTTATACCATTGAGGACTAGTATTCCTGTGTTTCTTTAAATATTCTTTTTTGGTTTTTTTTGACAGGAGGTGGGGTACTGGGGATTGAACTCAGGGGCACTCAATCACTGAGCCCATCCCCAGCCCTATTTTGTATTTTGTTTAGAGATGGGGGTCTCACTGAGCTATTTAGGACCTCGCTGTTGCTGAGGCTGGCTTTGAACTCACCATCCTTCTATCTCAGCCTCTCAAGCTGCTGGGATTATAGATGTGTGCCATTGTACCCGGCTCTTTTTTTTCTCTTCTTCTTCTTTTTTTTTAAGCGGTAGGTGGACACAATATATCTTTTATTTTTATTTGGTGCTGAGGATCTAACCCAGTGCCTCACACAGGTGAGGCAGATGCTCCACTACTGAGCTATAACACCAGTCCTCTTTAAATATTCTTTGTATTTGGATGTAGTTAAGTTACTTGGAAATGGAGAAGAATGGCTGGGCAGAATTTGCACACAAAATCAAGGGTTGCTTCTTTCATATCTTCTCCTTTCCAAGATTCCTGATTTTCTTGGAAAATTTCTTAGCATGGTTGTCTTGAACTCTGTCCTTTGGTTCTTCAGGCCAGAAAGATTGTGGGTTTTCTTTTGTGCTCTGAGCTGCTTATGACTGCCCTTATGTTAAAAAGTGTTGACTGTTTTCTAGACTCTGCCTGCAAATTTTGTTCATTCTCCATCTCTTATGTAAATTTTGTTTTTGTTAGTTTTTTAATATTACTAAGAGTTTATAGTTATTTTTGTGGAAGGGTCAGTCTGTACGAGCTTATGTGGGCATTAGGAAGCAGAACTCTTTTTTTTAAATATTTATTTATTTTAGTTGTAGTTGGACACAATACCTTTATTTGTTTGTATGTGGTGCTGAGGATCGAACCCAGGGCCTTGTGCTTGCTAGGCGAGCGCCCTACCACTGAGCCACAACTCCCGCCAGGAAGCAGAACTCTTTAAATGTCATTGCATCTAATTTGTGTGTGTGTGTGTGTGTGTGTGTGTGTGTGTGTGTGTGTGTGTGTGTGTTGTACTGGGGATTGAACCCAGTGGTACTCTACCACTGAGTCAAGGTCTCACCAAGTTGCCCAGCCTAACCTTTTTCTGCTTTAGCCTTCCAAGTCACTGGGATTACAAGTGTGTACCACTGTGCCTAGCTGTATCTAACTTTTAGTGAAAAATTCTCACAAAGCCAAGTAAATAACAAGATTTTCTTTTTTAATAGGAAAAGTCATACAAATGAAATGAGTGACTTGGTACAACTGATGACTGAGACCCTTAAGCTGGATTCTAAAGAGAGCTGTGAAGATCTTGCATTACCAAATCCAATGTCAGAATTTAAACTTCATCGAAAGTATCGGGATACGCTGGTGCTTCATGGAAAAGTGGCTCAAGAGTCAGAGGAACTCCAATTTAAAGAGCTGCCTTCAGGTGATCAGTTTATTCTTTTACACCAAACTAGAAAATGTGTTTGTTAGAATAATGTGTCAAACCAAAGAGCTAATATTTATAAATTTGTTTTTAATTTCATTTGAATATCTTCATAAAAGGTATCTCTCATTTTATGCAATAGATATACTTGAAAAGTTGCATGAAAATTAATTTTTAAAAGTAATATAGGGGGGCTGGGATTGTGGCTCAGCGGAAGAGCGCTCATCTAGCACGTGCGAGGCCCTGGGTTCGATCCTCAGCACCACATAAAAATAAACAAAATAAAGATATTGTGTCCAACTATTAAAAAAAAAAAAAGTAAATGTAGGCTCAGTGGTAGAGTGCTCACCTAGCACATTTGAGACACTGGGATTGAACCTCAGCACCACATAAATAAATAAAGTTATTTTAAAAAACAAAAGTAAATGTAAATAACCCAATAATTCTTTTTTTTTTTTTTTTTTTAGGTTAGGAGATAGTAGTGAGACGTGAAGCTTAAGTTCATATATAAAGTTTTTGTTTTTGTTATTGTTTTTTCAATATTAGGGGTTGAATCCAGAGGTGCTGTACCACTGAACTACATCCCCATCCCTTATTTAAATTTTAAGACAGGGTCTCACTAAGTTGCCCAGCTGGCCTTGAATTCACAATCCCCCTGCCTCAGTTTCCCAATTGCACTGTTGGCATATGCCTTTAATCCCTATAAAGGCTGACTTCAAACTTGCAATCCTACCTCAGCCTCCTGAGTTGCTGGGATTACAGGCGTGTATCACCATGCCTAATAAGATTTTTTAAAAACCATTGTGATATTGTGTTTTTCTTGTTGTAGTGTTGAAAATGTTGGGCTGGGGACGTGGCTCAAGCGGTAGCGCGCTCGCCTGGCATGCGTGCGGCCCGGGTTCGATCCTCAGCACCACATACAAAGATGTTGTGTCCGCCGATAACTAAAAAATAAATATTAAAAAAAAAAAGAAAATGTTTATTATTTCCTGGTTTTGTTATTGATTTTTAGCTATAATGCCAGGTTCTGAAAAGATCAGAAGAATAGTTGAAGTCTTGAGAGCGGATGTCATCAGGGGCTTGGGAGTCCAGCTTTTAGAGCAGGTATATGATCTTTTAGAAGAGGAGAATGAATTGGAGAGAGAGGTGAGTGTCTTATTAGCTTTTTCGAGCTGCTTATGTTGTAAAATTTGCTTAGCGACTTTCTGAACTATAATTCATTTCCATACAATTTACCTATTTAAAGTATTCATTTCAATAGTTTTTAATGTCACAGAGTTGTACAATCATACAATCTTTGTTAGAATATTACCCCAAAGAACCCTTGTACCTGTTAGCAGTCATTCCCCATTGTCTCCTAAATCTCCAACACTCTAAGCAACCATGAATATTTCTCTATATACAGATTTGCCTATTCTGGAAAATTCATATAAATGGGGACATAATATGTGGTCTTTTATGTTTGTTTCATTTAGCATAATGTTTTCAAGATTCATCCATGTTATAGTATGTATCAGTGCTTTTTATTGCCAAATAATATTTCATTATATGTTCATTATAGACATTTGAGTGGTTTCTACTTTTTGTGGAATACTTTATGAATAATGGTGCTATGAACACTCATGTAGACATCTTGGTGTGGATTCTGTTTTCTTGGATGCACACCTGGGAAGGGGTAGGGGATGAAGGAGTAGTCTCTGGTTTTCTTAGCCTCCCTCCTACAGGTCTGGGCTGGGCGGAAGAGCTCCTACTTCTTGGCTGCATTTTCATGAATTTTAGCCTCAACAACAGGCAGAAGCATGAGATAGACCAATGTCCTCCTGCCCAGCCCAGGAAGATAGAGCCTTTCAACTGGGAGCTGATGGGAAAGAGGCCCGTGTTCTTGGCTTCATCAGTCTATAATAGTTTTGGGAAGGGAAGAATGGTGGTTGGTCTCAATTCACATACCACTGACTCACTATTCTTACAGACTTAAGATTTTCTTGAATAAATGTTTCTTCATATGCTGTATGCCCTAGAACCATTTCTAGACCTTAAATGACTTATTTAAAATAATTTTCATCACTTTCACTGAGTATCTGCAGAGTTCCTTATGCTCTCATGTGAAATGTGGAGCCAATCAGGATTTCATTTGTGTTTAGTTATGTCTTTTAATTTGGAAGATTTCTTGTGTCTGTTTTTTATGATTTTGACATTGCTGAAGAATATAGCCCATGTGCTTTATGAGATGTCACTTTGTTTGGATTTTTCTGGTTTCTCATGAATGCATTGAAGTTATATATTTTTGTCAGGAGCATCACAAAAATCATGTGTCCTCTGTACACTGAATCAGAGGTACATGATACCTGTTTAACATTACTGTTCTTTTAATTTCAAGCATTTCTTTGAATAGATATACATTAAAAGTCATATCATACTTTTATTTGTGTGTGTGGAATTGAACCCAGGGCCTCAAGTAGGTACTGTACCACCGAGTCACACCGCCAGTCCATACACAATACTATTTTTTTTGAAGTTGTAAATGGACATCATGCCTTTATTTTATTTGCTTATTTTTGTATGCAGTACTAAGAATCAAACCCAATACATCACTGTGTGCTAGGCAAGCACCCTGCCCCTGAGCCCCAGCCCCAACAATACTTTTGTGCCACTGCACCCAGTAGGTTGAACTTTATATATTGGCTAATTTGTTATCTGTATGACTGTTCTGCAAAAGTATGGGATTTACATTTATATTCATATATAAATGAATCGAGTTTTTATCAATTCTGGTATTCTAGAATTATTGGGGTTTATTGATTCTAAGAATCCCTCCTTTTTTTATACCTTTATTTTATTTATTTTTATGTGGTGCTGAGGATTGAACCCAGTCTTCATGTGTGCTAGGCAAGCGCCCCATCACTGAGCTACAACCCCAGCCCCAGACCTCCTTCTGTGTTAATGTTACTAACCCTTTGGCATGAACATTGCAAATATTTTCCATACTTTGCTCTTTTATTATGACTTTTTAAAAAATCTTGAACTTTTAAATTTTTATGTAAATAGAGCCATTAATATTTTCCTATATGGTTTCCACCTTGGTTATCATGCTCATAAAAGTCCTACTAAGATTCTAGAAATTATTTTTACTATTACATACTGATTTTCTTTGTTTCCCAAAATAGGTACGTTTACAAGAGCACATGGGTGAAAAATATACAACTTATAGTGTGAAAGCTCGACAGTTGAAATTTTTTGAAGAAAATGTGAAATTTTGAGAACTTGTTCTAATCTTCCAGCTCTAAAGACCTATTTTCAAAGTTTGGGGCTTTAAAAACAAACTGTAACAGTTGTCATAAAGCCATTTACCACCCTTTTTCTTACTGGAAAAAAAATGGATGGAACAGAGTAATATGAAGCAAGTTCACAAAAGAAAAAAATCTTTGACTTTCATATTCCTGAGGGAAAATGTTGCTTTTTTTGGTTACTGTTTACTGAGCCTTAAACCACTTAAAGTTTATATCTATAACTTTTTTTTTTGAGGTGTTAATTAGCTTGAACACAGGACCATAAAACATTGGATTGGAAGTTTTATATTGTACTATAGTGATAAAAACAACAGAGAAACAAATGAAATAATATGTCCGGCGATAACATTTGCTGTTTTTAATAACTTTAGGGAATAGTTGCCATTATTTGAAAGAAAAAAAATCAATTCACTATTCTGGGGGTAGATTTAAAGAAAATGAAGTTCTATGTGGTATTTGAGCAGCTAGATCCTATTTTTACACTTTGATGGATGTTTAATGTTTTCATGTAACATGAGCCTCACTTAGGGTATACAAGTGAATCTAAAGTATTTTGGTTTTGTAAATCATTATGTTTTCACATACTAGTTAGATATATTTCTCCATCAGTGAAAACATCTCTTAATCACTTTTCTAGACAAAAGTTTTTTGTTAAATTGGATATACATAAGGATATATATAATATTTGTCTCTGGAAGTTTGTCTTCGTGTATATCAAGATATTGGTTGTCTTTCCATGTTTTAAATGTAGGATTTTATATCACATTTTATTGTTTAATAAGAAGTCATACTCTTCTTCTATTAAATAGTTTTCATCAAATATGTTCTGATTAGTAAATTTTCCCTTCTGCATTCACTGGACTCTAAAAATAAATACTGTTCCAGATGTTTTCAGTTTCTATAAAAATGTGCCTTATTTTCTTTGAAAATTACACAATAAAAATGTTCTCTTTTAGTTCTTAAGTTTTAATTTAATTTTATCTATGTGCCTAGTGTTATGCCAGGAGCTAGAGATATCGTGGTGAATAAAACAATACTCCCTGCCTTTACAATTCTCACAGTTGAGTTTCTGAGAGCTCTTACTTTTACTATCAAGGTTTGCTAGAGAACTTGTAAGACCATCTACTCTCAGTGCCTGGGTGGGAGCCAATTTTTGGCAAACTATTGGTCTTCCTGCTTACCTCTTCTTGCATGTTTTAGAGATCCACATTTTTCTCCATAGTCATTGGTATAAAGTAGTACTAATTGTTTTTAGAATCAAAAGAATTCTCATCTATACATACTTTCTTATTCTCATGTTGTTTATTTTTGTCAAAATATTTTCATCCTACTGTCTTGGTTATTGTTTTTTTTTTTTTTTTTTTTTTTTTTTGGTACCAGATATTTAAGTCAGGGGCACTTAACCACTGAGCCACTTCCCCAGATCTTTTTAGTATTTCAGTCTCACTGAATTGTTTAGCACCTTGCTAAGTTGCTGAGGCTTTGAACTTGGGATCCTCCTGCCACAGCTTCCTGAGCTACTGGGTATCCTTAATTAATTTTTAAAACAATCTTTGAGTCTATCAATTTTTTTGACTATACCTTTGACTGAATTCAGAGACTGATAAGATACTCTTTTTTACATTATCCTCTTTTAAAAAAATTTCTTTTTATTTGTAAATGGACACAATACCTTTATTTATTTTGTTAATATGGTGCTGAGGATTGAACCCAATGCTAGGTAAGCCTCACATGTACTAGCCTAACCTCTATCTCTTGGATTTTTTTTCCATTATTGGAACGGTCCTATTGGCATTCAATAAAGGTAAATTGTTATATGCAAAATCACTTATCAAATATTTCAGCAAAATTTTGCATGGTTCAAAATATGGTAGCCACTAGCCATATATATATATATATATATATATATATATATATATATATATATATATATAGCTATTAAGCCCTTGAATTGAGGCTAGTTTGATCAAGGAACCGATTTGTTAATTCCGGGTCTTTGTTACCATGGAGCCAATGTTCTAGTGAGAACAATTAACAAATATATGTTGTGAGATATATTAAACGTCATGCAATCCAGCAAACTAAGTAGGTATGGCAAACTACTGTGTTTCAGATGGACAGTAGGGAAAGCTCTTTTAGATAGTGACATCTGGTTAGAGACCTCAGTGAAAGGATGAAAGTAAGTTATGCATTTGAAGGAAGACATTCCAGGAACAGGGAACAAGAGGAAAAGTCTTCCCATATAGCCTATTTGATCTGCCATATTCTGAAAGATAAAGTATTGGTCTGCAGTTTTGCCAAACTCTTGTATATTTAAGTGTGGTTTATATACTTTACATCGTATTCAATGTATATTAAGTGACATCTTGGCAGTTACCATATATCCTTTTTGCTTCAATTATGGATTTCAGACTCTTTCACTGTTAACCTTGCTTTCTACTTATATCTGCCCAATATATCCTTTGTCCTGTTTTCAAACTTTGGAATTCATTTTTGAGACCATGAGGTAACTTGAATCTGGGAGCTTCTAACTAATCACATTTATTATACTTAATGATGTGTTTGTTCTTATTTCTGTCTTAATTTCCACCCCCCTCATTTTTTTTTTTTTGTGGTAATAGGACTGAACCCAGGGGCTTTACCACTTAGCTGCATCCCTATCCCTTTTTAAGACAGGGTCTCAGTGACTCAGGTTGGCCTCGAACCTGTGATCCTCCTATCTCAGCCTCCTCAGTAGCTTGAAGTAGTTTGTAGGGTACATGACCGTGTCCAGTGATTTTTTTCTTACCTTAAAAAAAATATTTAACTCATTTTTACTGTATTATCTTTGATATTTTCTTAAACTCATAATTTGAAGTCCTATGCCCTGGTACTGAGAAATATAACATTACTTTAAATAATCTTCCTACTGCCATTCCCACTTTAGAAGGAATTTATAGCTTTGTAGGTTTTCACTTTGGTCCACCTTTAAGTAAAATAGAGATTAAATGTTTTCTGCTTAACAACAGCTCTTATTTTAGGGCTACTAAAATGTTCATTTTGCCACAGATTTACATTAGAAAATCTTCAGAAGGGTTTACTATTGTTAAGAATAGTAAACTAAGAACTTCCAGCTACAGAATATGGTGCTTATATTTTTAGAACCATAACTTTAGGTTTTACTAATAAACTTGAAGAACAAACAACCAATGGCCCTTTAGACATGGGTGAGTTTTAAAAAGTTTAACGACTCAATGATTATAAAACTTCAACAAACTGTACTTTTATGAGGCATTTATTCATTATTTATGCATACCTGAAAGAAACACTGCATACTTTTGTTTTCTGTTCTCCATTTCAGAATAAGGTAAGGTCTAAAATATTTATAAACCAAAACACAACTGGGTTAGAAGTGAAATATAAATGACAACTAAATCTACACCCATCTGTGCTGTAAGAGCATAGGTGATTTCAGCTCATGTTTGCATATGAAAGCAACTGGAACAAAAGCAGGTGGTAAGTCATGAGAACCCAAATCAGTTATTTTTAGCATGCCTCTTAATTTTTCTGTCCCCTGTTTTCTTGTCTTCTGTGCATGAGTCTTGAACAGGTAACCACTTGAGGGGATGTCGGCGATAGATGGGCCATGGAGGAAGTGTCAGCTAGGCCAGAACACAGAAAAATGCATAAATTATATGTATTAAAAGTTTAAAAGACTATTTTTATGTATAATGCCTGGTTCCAAAATAACGCCTATTCTAACCAAGGCAACAACTGATATTCCTGTAAAAGTTTTGAGTCACACTGTCCAGACAAGACACTATAAGGAAGCAATGTGAACACTGTGCAAAATTCTTGCTAGCTTTGACTCTTGCCTGAAGTAGCTGCCAAAGGAAGATGTACCTTTGTATGCAGCTTACACAATCAGACACTACTTGACATTCCACTTTTTCAGTGATAGGAGAAACACTGATGGGAAACATGAAAAAAAGAGTTGGTTGTGGTTCTCAGGGGCAATCAAAGCAACCCAACTCAGAAAACTTATGTTGCTCTTAACATTCAAATATCCACAAATTTCTTACCAAACAGGAAAAAGCAAATCCGGCCATAACTATATAGACAGTCCATCCGAACTGTTCAGCCACGTACCCGTAGATAAATCCAACTATCTAGAGACAAACAAAGTATATTAAATACAGTCAAGCTTGGGAGGGGGCGACTGAAAAAGATTAAATGTAAAACCAATACTTACTGCAGAAAAAAGAATAATTCCCTGAAACATCTGTTCAGCTAGCTTCTGGCCCTTATAATCCTAGAGGTAACGGAGAGGAAAAAAAGGAATTGGTTCCACCACCGAGGAGGTACACTTGGCGCCCGGAACTCACCACTTCGGCAAGGGAAACACTAAGATCAGGGGTTTAAATTTTGAGTTTCCTGGGGGAGCTTGCGCGTCCTAACGGAACACCGACAAGGGAAATCCTTTTTGAGGAAGGGAAGAGGACCCGAGAAGCACAATTCGCGAAAGAGGTTGGAGAGTAACCCCTTAGGCTGTGAGCCGCTCAGCACCGGCTTTAGCGTAGCGGGCTGGGAATCCTGTGGCAGCACCTCACCATCTGTGTGGGCAGCGAGCTCAGATGTTCCAGCATGGTTGACTCAGTAGGCGGAGAGCAGAGCGAGAGCGACGGACACTGAAGCGCAGCTTTCAGAGTCTGAGGACGTGTGTCGCCCGGAGGGCGAGCAAAGCCGCGCTGTGTGATGGCCGCGGCCCCGGAAACGGATGTGTCCGCCGAGCCGGGACAGACCGTGGCCCCGCCCCGCGGCATCGCTAGGTGACTGGTGCCTTCCAAATTGGCCCGGCGCACCGTCCGCGAGGACTGAGGCAATGGCCGGGCTGAGGCATTACGCACCCGAGAGGGGTTCGCCGTCAGTGCTGCTGAGTCCCGGGAACCGCAGCTCGGGCGCGGCAAACTGTCCACCGCGTCTCCCCGGCTTAACTGCTGCCGGAACGCTCCGGGTCTCCATGGCGACGGCCTTTTTTCGGCAAGGACCCCGGCGGCGGGGCTGTCCCACGGCGCCTGCTGAGCGTGGCGCTCTGGTGGTCAGGGCCGCTGGCCAGCTTGGGGTTGTTAGACGGCGTGGCTGCCATCGAAGTCGTGGGTCAGCGGGCAGGTGGACTTGACCCGGAGTGCAGAACACGCGGGCAGCCGGACGGCGGGCTAGGTCCCGGGGCCTGCGGTGCGGGCGCTGAGCTGGCGGGGCGGGCCGGGGCGCGGGCGTCGGCTCCTCCTCCTCCTCCTCCAGTAGGTAAGCCTCGCCTAGAGCCGCTGAGGGGCACGACTGGTCGGACCGTCTTAAAGCGGCCTGGCGGGAACCCTGGAGCTTCACACCACCTCTCCGTCACTCCTAACCGTAAGGGGCCCCTGATGACCCCTAGAATTTAGTGGAGGTAGCCGGAGCCATGTCCTCCAGAGAAAGGAAATTCCTTAGGAGTGGTACCAGGTTGTGGGCCGCCCCTCAAATAGCATGGAAAGAGCCTGCGCCCAAGGGGACCTAAATTCGGCCCACTGACCTGCTTGCGGGCTTCATCTGCCCTCGCAGACCCAAGCTGGGCCCGCCCTGTAGAGACCGACCAAGGGTTCCCGGGCTCCTCCAAGGCTGCTGGGTATTTCAAAAGCTTGGACCCTCCCCCGTCATTGAGCACACGACTGACGAAGCCCAAGCTCTTGCCTTCCTAGATCCCCAAATATGTCACGGTATACTGCCACATCATCCCAGAAATATATGACAGATGGCTTAGCAATGGGGGAAAGAGGTGGAGGACATGTGGCAGCCCAGGGAGGTGCAGATCAGCGTGGGGCCTGGGAGGTTCCATAAATGCTCAAAGTCAAATTCCAGCTCCCCAGTGAAGGGTTAAGAGAAAGTGGCTCTAGATACTCACTTTCTGCCCTTTCTTTCTGTCCTTCAGTAAATGGTCTCTTTTGACACTTTCCCAAGCTCAGAAGGAGCCAGCGCCTGTAGCCGATAGATGCAGAGAAGGGCAAGAGTTAAACAGGTCTTTTTAAGAGTTAAATAGCTCCCTCTATTTCTCAGTGTATTTGAACAATTTCTTGTTCTACGTTTAAATAGAAATATCTCTTTGCGTTGTGTCTCTTCAAGTGCCTGTTGTAGGATGGCCATATAGAGATCTTAAAGTATTTGAACTATAAAGATAAAGGAAAAAGAAATTGCCTATTAGATTCCTTTTGAGAGAGAGCTCCATTGG
This sequence comes from Urocitellus parryii, assembly GCF_045843805.1. Lineage (NCBI taxonomy): Eukaryota > Metazoa > Chordata > Mammalia > Rodentia > Sciuridae > Urocitellus > Urocitellus parryii. The sequence goes on along the minus strand of NC_135533.1, from coordinate 170,033,230 downwards.
AATCCCATGTTTTTCCTTTGTTGGAATTTTTTTTTCATGATTTTTACCAAAAAATGCTGTTTCTTTCTTGAGCAGAGAACTATTCTTGTTCCCAGATTAGCAGGATACTTAGACATCATATACTGACTACCATTTGCCAGGCATAGTTTTTTAGGTAGCAAGGATATATCAGTAAATATTTTCATTATGGTCCCTGTTTTCATAGAGCTTACATTCTAGTCAGGAAAGACTGAATAATCAAACAAACAAGACAATTTGATAATTAAGGAGGAAGAATGGTGTGAACTTTCCTGATGGCCTCTGAAGGGATTAGTAAGGGGTGAGGCGGTCAGAAATGACTAATCTTTGATGGCCTGTACCAGAGTTTTTGTTTTTGTTTTGTTTTGTTTTTGCCATACTGGGGATTGAATCCAGGGGGCACTTTACCACTGAGCTATATCCCCAGCACTTTTTTATTTTGAGACAGGATCTCAATAAGTTGCTGAGGCTGGCCTCCAACCTGTGATTCTTCTGTCAGCCTCAGCTTCCAAGTAGCTGGAATTACAAGTGTGTGCCACATGTCCAGCTCAAAGCATTTTGAATGTAGGAACAAAAGTGTGATTTGGAGGCTGAAAAGGAGAGTATTGTGTGCAAGAATGATTCCCACTATTATGTATAATTATAATAATGTACTAATTAAAAATTTTAAGAAACAAAAAAAAGGGGTGGGGATGGAGCTAGAGACTAAATCCTTTTCAGGTGTTTAAAGTGAAGAGAGGCAGAAAAATGGGCCTGTAGGTCAACTGGGGGCTGGGGGGTGAGAAGATTGGTGTCTTTTTTTTTTTTTTTTTTTAATAACTGGAAGATACTTGAACATAGAATGCTGAGAGGAGTGATCCACCAGAGAGGGAAAGAAGTTGATAAAACTACACCAAGAAAATAATTATAGGATAGACGATAGACAACACCAGTGGAATGGACTTTAATGGAAATGCTTAGGCTATAGTGACAGGAGAGATTGAAAAACAGGAACAGCATTGGAAGTGTGCATATAAATGCAGGTTGCTGGCAAGTAAACTGGCAAAGTATTCTTTTAAGGTTTCTTTCATATTTATGATACCTACCCTGGGATTTGTGTGGGAATAGGGGTGTTTTATTTATTTATTTATTTATAATTTATTCTAATATGACAGCAGAATGCATTTCAGTTCATATTACACATATATAGCACAATTTTTCATATCTCTGTATACAATGTAGAGTGACACCATTCGTGTCTTCATACATGTACTTAGGGTAATAATGTCCATCTTATTCCACTGCCTTTTCTACCTCCAACACCCCTCCCTCCCCCTCTCCCTCCCCTTTACCCTATCTAGAGTTTGTCTATTCCTCCCATGCTCCCCCATCATCCTCTTAGGTTGTTTTATTTTTATGACTGATTTTTGAAATTTGAAGATTTATTAATTTCTAATTGAAATTTCTAAAAGAAACATTAATTTTTGTTATAAACAATGGAATATTACTGATCAAATTGTACACAGTTGTGTACTCTTTCAAAAATATAGCTACTATTATACATCCAGATTAGAAATACAATTTTGTGAGAAGTCCTTTTAAACAAATCAAGGAAGGTTTATTACCAGGAAAAGAAATAGGGATCAGACATATTCTTATGATAACTGGCATTTTGTATATTGAAGAGTTTTAGGAGCAAGTGTTTTCTGCCATTCTGATCTATTTAAGTAATTAAATACTTTCTGAAATTGTTTTTCTTGTGTCCAGATAACTGAAATAGCACAAGTACATGTGCCTCTCAGTCCGCATACTGAGCTCCCTTATAAGTAACTTGTTATAAAAGTTGACATGGTAACATATTGTCCTTTGTACCAGTAAGTAGCAGGGAGATTGTTTTATCCAGTCTAGGTAGAAGTTGGCTTAAAGTAGGCAGATGCTAGGTCTTTATCTGAACAGCTCCCAATCTGTCAGCTTCTGTAAGTAAGGCTTAGCCCACAATGTGATAAGAGACATAGCTTAGGGTATATAAGGTGTATTCTTTAGAGAAGATGTTCATTAATATACTTCATGTATATTGTCCTAGAAAGAAATGGGTGTGTGTGAGCATGTGTTGTTGTTCTAGATTGTTCTTTAGGAGTCTCAACTACTTTCCCCCAAATTTGTAATCTGGCCTGTGATTCCAGTTTTTAAATACTTCAATATATTTCTCCATTTTTGAAAGGCTTTGAGAAGTCAACACAGTTTACCTATGATGAAATTAATTCAGACTTTGATACTTAGAAATGTTTCAAAGTGCTTTGTAAAATAAATTGCCTTATGTAAACACAAGGTACCATATTATTGGTGAAGATGAAGTTAAAAAAGAGTTAAATGTAGAATCACAATATCCTGGATACATAAAGTCTGTCTTAATGAAACATTTCACAGAGATTGTTGTAAAAATATAATTGTTTAATAAATTTAGTTTCACCTACAATTTTGTTTCCATGGAATTATTTGTTTTGAAAAATTAAAGGTGATATGAGCTGGGAAGGACTAGCCAGGTGAGAATGACAATATTGGATACCCTTTTTTTTTTCTTTTTTAAAAATAGTTTTTAGTTGTTGATGGACCTTTATTTATTTGTATGTGGTGCTGAGAATTGAACCCATGCCTCACACAATAGGGGGCAAACCAACATATATGCCCAGAAAGAATCTCTCTCATTTTTTTGGTCCGTCCTTCCTTCCTTCCTTCCTTCCTTCCTTCCTTCCTTCCTTCCTTCCTTCCTTCCTTCCTTCCTCCCTCCTCCTCCTCCTCCTCCTCCTCCTCCTCCTCCTCCTCCTCCTCCTCCTCCTCCTCCTTCTTCTTCTTCTCTCTCTCTCTCTCTCTCTGTCTTTCTTTCTTGTACTGGGGATCTAACCAGGGACCTTTAACAATGAGCTACATCCTAGCCCTTATTATTTTTTTTAATATTTTGAGACCAATCCTTGATTGGTCATCCTGTCTCAGCCTCTTTAGTCACTGGGAATATAGCCCCTCCCTCCCCCACTTCACCTCCATCTCTTTCTCCCCACCCCCTCTCCCTCTCCCCTTCCCCCTCATATCTTTAATATTTGAGAACAACACTGTAAACTCTCAGGTTACTATGGCACAGAGAACTGAGTCCATATCTAATTTTTTTATTTTCTTTTTTGGCACTAGGAACACTTTACCATTGAGCTACTTCCCTAGCACTTTTTATTCTTCATTTTGAGACAGGATCTCATTAAATTGCTGAAGGTCTTGTTAAGTTATCAAGGCTGGACTTGAATTTGTGACCCTCTTCCCTCAGCCTCCCAAATTGCTGGGATTACAGGTGTGTACCACCGTGCCCAGCAGCCCCTGTCATATTTAAGAAGGAGTTTTAAGTGTAAATTCATTCTGAAATGTTTCTATAGTGGTTAGACACTAGGAATTCTTTTTTTTTTTTTTTTTTTTTTTGTACCAGGAATTGAACTCAGGGGCACTCGACCACTGAGCCACATCCCTAGCCCTATTTTTGCATTTTATTTAGAGACTGGGTCTCACTGAGTTGCTTAGCGCCTCAGTCCTCCTATCTCAGCCTCCTGGGCTGCTGGGATTACAGGCGTGTGCCACCACACCCAGCTAGACACTAGGAATTCTTTTTTTTTTTTTTTTTTTTTTTTTGAGAGAGAGAGAGAGAATTAATTTTTTTTAATATTTATTTTTTAGTTTTTGGCAGACACAACATCTTTGTATGTGGTGCTGAGGATCGAACCTGGGCAGCATGTATGCAAGGCGAACGTGCTATCGCTTGAGCCACATCCCCAGCCCAACATTAGGAATTCTTTATAGAACTTCTTTTGCTTTCCATCTTGTGGTGGCATACAGTGTACAAGGCTAAGGCTACATATTTCTAAGTTATTTTTTAGTATTAAGACTACCATAAAGATTTCAGATCCCAAATTTGTTTCTTGGAGACTATGGATTCAAAATGAGTTACTGGCAGAATATCTTATAAACCTCTTCTTTCTACCTGAATAAGTGTTGGCATTTTGATGGCCATTTTCATGTACTTTTACTGACTTTGGGGGCTTGATTTTGTTTTGTAGGGCTAATAACTAGTATTTATATAAGACAGAAGAAAAAGATGTCATTCCGTAAAGGTATGCTCTCTCTGCAAGTTATGTTGTTTTTTTATAACTTAGTCAAAGGTAAAAAAGATCTTAATACAGGTTTTTTCCATCTGTTTCAGTAAACATCGTTATTTTGGTCCTGGCTGTTGTTCTCTTCTTACTGGTTTTGCACCATAACTTCCTTGGACTGAGCAGTTTACTAAGGAATGAGGTTTCAGGTATGGGAAACCTTACAAATATCATGGAATTTGTTGAGGACCTGGAGTTTCTTGTATCTCACATCCTAATTTAGATAAGGAAATGAGAGCTTGCTTCTTGGCTTTAACAAAAACTAGGAAAGACTCGGAATAGGCCTAGTGGGTACTCATTGTGCTCTTATGGTGTCCTCCCATACTTTTCTTCTCCTTGTAGAGCAAGTTGTTAGCTAAGAATTTTATCTGACAAGAATATTCCTTTTCATTAAAACAGAGGCCTTAGAGGGGCCTCTCTGGACTGCCATCTGCTGACATTTCAGCAGGTCAGGGCTTCAGAAGATGTGAGCAGGCACATGACCCTGATATTTGATGCATGATTTGGTCACCAGGAGTGTCATTCTGGTTACTTTCCTTCACCTGTTACTTTAACTTGAGCAACCACATCAGTAGAACTCTAGTTATAAAATAGAAATCATAAAAGCTTATCAGCTAATTTTTTAAAAACCATTGCATAATTACAAGTTATTTTAAATTGCTTGCACTTTTCTACCTTGGTATTGAGGGATGTTTAAGGCTTCAGGGTATTAGTCAAAAATCATTTTTGTATTGCTTGCTACCCACTATAGTTGATTCAGAGGAAGACTATACTAACTTTCCCCTTTCACTGAGTACTTATAGCATATAGTTTTTTTGTATATGTTGTTTTGGTGGTTTTTTTTTTTTTTTTTGGTGCTTGGGATTGAACCCATGGCCTTATTCAAACTAAGCACATGCCCTACCACTGTCCTGGTAAGCATGTTTTGTAATATGTATGTATATATTTATGTATAGTATATACAAATAAAAAGTAATACATGCTTCTGGTGGAAAAATTTTATTAAAAAAGCTTCATGAAGGCAATTTGTTCATTTCTTTATTTCCCATACCTAAGAATGATGATTGATCAAAGGAAGTGTCCAATAAATATTAGTTGAATGAGTGATTTAATTGCCTAGAGATAATTACTATAAACTTCCCATCTTTTTCTGTGTATATTTTTTCCTACAGAGTTGAGATTATACTAAATTGTACGTATGACATGTTTTTCCATGTGATTTTATCATAAGCATTTCACCATGGTGGCAGAAACTCTTTAATATTTCACTTGCATAGTTTACTTGTTTCCACAGGAAATTGTCTTCTTATAGTTACTTCCAGATGATGACCAAATGCATTACATGCAACACACACATATACTTATTATCTGTTACTCATTCTCCACAATGGTATGGATTTGTATGTTTTATTCATGGCTGTATCCCCAGTGCCTATGTATTGCCAATCACATAGTAGATACCCAGTATATGATGGAATAAATGAAGGAATATACAGTCATCCCTCTGTATCCATGGGGGACTGGTTCTAGGACTTCCCAGGACATCAAAACCTTTGGATATTCATATAAGATGGCATAGTACTTGCATATAATGTACACACATCCTATTGTATACTTTAAAGCATCTTTAGATTTAACTTTCTACAGTGTAAATGGTATGTAAATAGTTGTTATACTGTATATTTATGTAGTAACAACAAAAACAAGGCTCTTCTTCAGTATAGTAATTTTTTCCTCATATTTTTGATCTGTGGTTGGTTGAATTCACTGATATGGAACCAACTAGATATAAGGGACTAGTACAAAAAGGCAAGAAGGAAGGTTTACATCATACTTCTGGTTACTGGGAGTTATGCGTTCTGTTTTCTAATTCAATTTTCTACTCCAATCTAGAAGCTTTTTCTATTCAAATTCTAATCGGGGTTGCAGATGTAAGTCAGTGGGAAAGCACTTTCCTATCATGGGCAAGGCCTTGCACTCTATCCCCAGCATCACAGAAAACATTCGGATGGATGCTGTCTCATTAAATTTTGATTTCATGGCTACTTAAATGATTTGTAGTTTGAAAAACATTTATGGTTTATTTCTAGGTTTTCACAACTATGAATAAAATTGTGACTTTCGTGTGTGTGTGTGTGTGTGTGTGTGTGTGGTGCTGGGGAATCAAACCTAGAGCCTTGTATATGCTAGGCACCAACCTATATCCCAACTGAAATTGTGACTTTTGATTACTTTTCAGATTTTGTCCTTAAGAGTGGTGGCAAGGGAAATGATTAGGTCAAAAGCCATGTACTTCTTTAAGGCTCTTGAGCCAAATCACTACAATACATTCTAGAAAGGTGCTGCTACTTTCTTACTAATAGTCTATCAGTGTTGTCAGCCTGATTTTTAAAATCTTCCACTTTTGCAAAAGCTTGGTTATATACAGGAAAACAATTTCTGGGTTGTATACTTCAAAGTTTAATGGGAGAGAATAAGGTAAATTGGTACCATAATATCACCTTACTTCTTTCCTTGTCTTGGACTCTGTATCAGAAGTTTATAAGATTGTGTTTGTATCACAGTGCCTTCCTGTATGTTTTTTTTTCAGATTCAGGAATTCTGGGGCTTCAGCCCATAGATTTTGTTCCAAATGCTCCCCGACAAGCAGTTGAGAGGAGACAAGAGGAGATTCCTGTGGTCATTGCAGCATCTGAAGACAGGCTCGGGGGAGCCATTGCAGCTATGAACAGTATTCAGCACAATACTCGCTCCAGTGTGATTTTCTACATTGTTACCCTCAATGATACAGCAGACCATCTCCGGTGAGCTCTGCTTACCTAATGATTCTGCCTCTAGTGGTGCTCTAGAGTAGACCAGCTGCCAATCCAGGACTGTTTTAATATATAAACATGTATATACACACATGTATGTATACATATGTGGTATATATTTATACAGTTTGGGTTATACACTATAAACTATGGTACATTTTTCCATGTGATTGTATCAAAAGCATTATGTCCCTGGTAGCAGAAATGATAGAGCTATGCCAGGAAGTAAATGAACTATGCACACTGTTAGCTCCAGTTATTATTTTTTTGGTAATACAGCTTTCTCAAAGAAAGAAGCAGTGTTATTTACTGCTTCTTAATCATAAATTCCGTATCTCATAGATATGCTCTGAGTATTTTTAGAGTAGGAAGACACTTGGGAACAATGGCAGGATGGTAGGATGAAGCTGTGAGCAGACTCTGACCTAAATCTTAGTCCAGGGTGGCTATTTTCTCATCTGTAATTTTGGAATGAAAACATCAAACTCAGTATATGGTATGTCAAGCACTAGCACATAGTAATTGCTCAGTAAATTGTCATTAACTATTTTAATTGCTCTGATTATTATTCCAAGAAACAGCTTAACATTTGTCAAAGTTCTAAGACATTTTTGTCCTTGTGGCTTTCTTCATGGTTCATATTTAATGAAAAGTTATGATTTTCTCATATTTGAAAAACTCAGAATCCAACTAAGATATAGAATACTGCATTAAAATAGACTACAGAAATAACAGTGTCTTCAGAATGTTGATTAGGAGTAGACTAGAAAACAATGTGCATTACTTCTTCAGGAAACACTGGCTTTTCTTAAATTACTTGACTTGGGTAGATATATTACTTAGGATCATTACAGTGAATTAATAGTCATTCTATAGATAAAGACTACTAGCTTTCTATATAATTAGCTTTCACCCCATTACACTTTGGCTTATTTTCTTCAGTGTACTTGGAAGTTTAAGAATTAAATGGTTCATGTGGTGATAGGATTTTCTCAATTCTATCATTTTTCTATAGTAGTTTTTGTTGCAAGGGAATTTCCATATCTTGGTTCAGGGAGGGATTTTAGTGGGAATAGACCTTATTTCAGATGATGAAACCAAGTTTCAAAGGAGCTTGAAAACACCCATTTAGTCCTTAGGATCTCTCTCAATAATATTATGTTCTCAGGCTAAGGTTATGGCTCAGTGGTAGAGAGCTTGCCTAGCATGAATGAGACACTGGGTTCATCTTCAGCACCACATAAAAACAAAATGTGTCTACCTAAAGATACATAAATAAATATTTTAAAAAACATTATGTTCTCATTAGGAAAGCAAAGGTAAGGCTTTGTTTGGAAACATCAATATTTAACTTAAATGGTTTCTTGTTTGTTTTTAAATCAGGTCCTGGCTGAAAAGTGGTTCCCTGAAAAACATCAGGTACAAAATTGTGAATTTTGACACTAAACTTTTGGAAGGGAAAGTAAAGGAGGATCCTGACCAGGGGGAGTCCATGAAACCAGTGAGTTCCATGCATCCTTGTTTATACTTGGGAGGATCAGGAAATCATTAGAATTCCTGGATAACTATGGGTTCAGTGCAAGTTTTGCCCAGGGGACCAAATTTGGACAGTTCTAAGAGTCCTTTGGCTAACTTCTGCCAAGGGTTCTAAGAACCTTTATAATAAAAGCAGAAGCCAGGTGTGATGGCAGATACCTGTAATCCCAGCGATTCGGGAGGCCAAGGCAGCCCTGTCTCAAAAGGGCTGAGGATGTAGCTCAGTGGTAGAATGCCCCTGGTTTCCATCTATAGTATCCTCCCTCCCCCCAAAAAAAAGAAGCAAGGCATAGGCACTACCCTATGCCAACACTTCTTTCCTTTTTCAGCTAACCTTTGCAAGGTTCTACTTGCCAATTTTCATTCCCAGTGCAAAGAAGGCCATTTACATGGATGATGATGTAATTGTGCAAGGTACCAAATAATGTTACCATGAGAGCTCTTCTCCAGATTGTGGGCTGTAGTGTTTGTCTTATTCATGGTCTTTTGGGGCTAGGGCTGGGACTCAGTAATAAAGCACTTGCCTAGAATGTGTGGGGTACTGGGTTTGATACTCAGCACTACATCATAAAGGTATTGTGTCCATCTACAATTAAACAATGTATATTATTTATGTTTTTTTTTTTTAATAAAAGGTCACCATAGGGGGAAGTGGAAGAGGGAATCCCAAGGCAACCAGAAATGTTAATCTTAACACCATATCCATTTCAGGTGATATTCTTGCCCTGTACAATACACCACTGAAACCAGGACACGCAGCTGCATTCTCAGAAGATTGTGATTCAACCTCTACTAAAGTTGTCATCCGTGGAGCAGGGAACCAAGTAAATCCTCCCCCTGCCCCATAAAGGTTTAAAAAAGAAGGAGCTCATCCTTTTCCATTGTTTACATTCCCCAATTATTTCAACCCCAACTCAAGCGTTCTTTTCTAGATTTATAGACCTGATAACACAATTTTCTTTGAATATCTGGTGAAATATCAGTATCTAGATCCCATTGCCTTAGAACCTCAACCTTATTTTTATTGGCTAATTATCTTAGAAGTCTTAGTTTAACAAGCTGTATGTATTCCATTTGTTTTTAGTACAATTACATTGGCTATCTTGACTATAAAAAGGAAAGAATCCGTAAACTTTCCATGAAAGCCAGTACCTGCTCATTTAATCCTGGAGTTTTCGTTGCAAACCTGACAGAATGGAAACGACAGAATATAACCAACCAGTTAGAAAAATGGATGAAACTCAATGTTGAGTAAGTATATAATTGACCTAGTCAAAAACTTATTTCAACCCTGAGAATCTTGAGTAACAGAAGTTGGTCAGTATTTCACTGACATTTGTTATTTTTCCCACCAAGAGAGGGACTGTACAGCAGAACACTGGCTGGCAGCATCACAACACCACCTTTGCTTATTGTATTCTACCAGCAGCATTCCACCATTGATCCTATGTGGAATGTCCGTCATCTTGGTAAGTAAGTAATTAACCAACTCCTAAGCTAATAAAGGATTAAGTGTCCAAGGAAGGAACCACCTTCAAGAATTGGACTTAACACTGTTGTTTGGCATGGCATTGCCTTGTGTTTGACAGGTATAATCATTTGACTCTTTCTCTTAAGGTTCCAGTGCTGGAAAACGGTATTCACCTCAGTTTGTAAAGGCTGCCAAGTTACTCCATTGGAATGGACACTTTAAACCATGGGGAAGAACTGCTTCATATACTGATGTTTGGGAAAAATGGTATATTCCAGACCCAACAGGCAAATTCAGCCTAATCCGAAGACATATGGAGATCGCAAACATAAAGTAAACTAGAATTTAAAACTATAAGCATTTCTCAGGAAATCCTTGAAAGTAACAGTGTGGGAAGTAACAGTTGGTAGGCCTCAATTCCTATTTGTTGCAACCCATGGAAAAAGAGATGTTTCAGCTCAGTAAAGATGACAAATTGCCCTGTCTGGTAGTCAGTTCCCAGATAGACTATAAATATGTCTCCATCTGTCTTACCAACTGTTTGCTTACTACAGTGCTGACTGGCCAGAAGAAAGAACTGATAAGACTGATATAACCAGTTCAGCTAGCTCGGATGGTTAGCTCAAAACTGCTGCCTGGTTTTAATTTTGTAAACCTGTGGCCCAATCTGTAAATAAACCTACATTTTTCAGTAGACTTCTCTGCTTTCAGATAAATACTTCTATCCCTTCACTGTTTGAGAGGAGTTTAATGTAGATTTTTAAAATATATATATATATTTTTTAGTCATTGATGGTCCTTTATTGTTTATATGCAATGTTGAGAATCAAATCCAGTGTGTCACATATGCTAGGCAAGTGCTCTACCACTGTATATATTTTTAAAAACTGTATTTGTATTAATGTATACATCATAACACATATTCACAAAATTTACACTTTGTCATGGCAAAACTGGCACATTATACACATGCTAGGAGCCACAGCAAAAATATTGATACAGGTACCTTTGGTTTAGGTGACTGCCAGCTAGCCATTGAGATTATGATTATGTTAAGTTTTACATTCATATGAAAATTGGACTCCTGCTGTTTACCTCGGCCTGTCTCAGGTTACTCATGTCACTCATGTAATGGAAGAGATCCCATTGGTTGGGGAAGGATAGTAGGAGGGAATTTCCGGGGGATGTGCGCGCGCCCGGTTCCGGTGGCACGTGGGTCAATGGGCTGGCTAGCAAGAGCACAGGGATCGCTGGCGGCTTTTTTAAAATAAAGCTTTGCTTCCCACTTGAGCGGTTCATGTTTCTGTGTCTAGCCAGGTTGCGGCTACTGCAGCCGGGTTGCGGCATACACAGAACATTCTGATAGTTTGCTTAAGATGTTAAGGAAATCCTTATAAAAGGACAAGTTTCTGTTACACATAATCTGTGCTGAAATCATAAGCATCATCTTCTTGAGTCATTTTATCCAAGTTTAAAGAGCTTGCAGATTCACCTGAAATGGAGAAAAATAAAGTGAGGTTTACAAAGCAATTCTATGCTTAAGCTGCTTTGTTAGAAGTCCTTAGCCTCAAGCTCACCTGCTGTAGATTCTTCAGGTGGTGGTGGCTCTCTTTTCTCTTCTATAGGAGGCATGTCTGAGATCTTTTCCTATGGGATAAAGAAATGAATGTACACTTGTTACAATACCAGAAAACTCACTAGACTCACTTTGACTCAGAGAGAGAATACATTTACATCAGCTTCTTCACAGTCAACAATCTCTTCCTCACTGACCATGTCTTCATTGTCCTTCCCCTCCTCCTGTTTTCTTTCTCTCTGTCTTGGTAATTCTTCAGGTATGTCCTTTTCCTCTATTACTCCATTTGTCAGACCCGAAGACTGGAAAAGTATGCTCTTGGCTAAACGAGGGCCCCTGATGGCTAGTAAAGGAAAAAAAAAAAAAGACCATATAAACAGATATAACCTAATAAAGGTCTTTTAAGCAGATGAAAATAAGCAGTGAAACAAAAGTCTCTCTCACCTTCTATGCTATGTGCATTGCTCTTTTCCAGTTCCTCAAGATTTAAGCCCCTTTTCATGCCTGCCACAATACTTTCATTAAAATGTGGAGGAGTCCAGGAAGTTGGGGGATGACAATAGTAACTTAATGAGGCACTGAAATTAAAAATAAGATCTATCAAAAAAACAGTTACTGCCAGGTGAATCTAGTGGCTTAGGAGGCTGAGGCAGGAAGATTCCAAGTTCAAAGTCAGCTTCAGCAACTTAGCAAAGCCCTAAACAACTTTGGCAAGACTCTGTCTCAAAAAAACAAAACAAAAACAAAACACAGAACTAAAGGGCTGGGGATGTGGCTAAGTGCTCCTGGGTTCAATTACTGGTACCCCCCCACACACACACACCCACACAAACGTGCTGGGGATGGATGTGGCTCAGCAATGGAGAGCTCCTGGGTTCGATCCCTAGTACTCAAACAATGCCAATAGAATCCTTACCCTGTCCACTCAGACCACAGTAGTTTGGCAGCACGTTCAACATTTGGGCTTCCACCTTTTTGGTGCAGACCTCTCCTCTGAGCAAGTTTAGTAAACAATTCCAGAGAATTCTTATAGTCTGGGACAGTATAATGCAGTACAACCTTAAAGCAAAATAGGAAATTTCATCTGACTAATTGAGTAAATGAAAAAAAAAATATCTATTTAAAATGCTTATACTACAAAATGGTGGTGAGGAGCTCAATAGAAGGGGAAGGAGTTCTTTACCTGTCGAGCATCAGCCTGGGACAGGATGGCACTGGCAGCCTCCATTGGTTTTACTGTTTCAATACTTGCTGGACTCCGCAGAGCAAGTGCAGTTAAGGAGTTAAGTGGTGACACAATCAAACTTGGACTATCTATGATTGTGATCTGTTTGTCTAAGGGAACAATCTGCATATTCCTGAAAGAAAAGAAATAGAATCACCAGGGGCACAGGTTATATCTGGAGGGCAACAGAGAACACGAAGCTCAGGGTTGGATTGAACAAACTCAACACAGTGAGTCAGATCCAATTTATCATCATTTGCTTCGTGTTTACCTGAAAGCCTAACATTGTATTCATTTTTTTTTAGAGAAAAGCACTACATGTTGTAGTTCACATACCTACCTAAACACATGACTCTTTCCTCTACCCTAAATACTGTCATTTTTTTCTACCTGGCAACCTGTCTCATTTCCCAAAGCCAGGTGCAAACATCACTTTCTCCGAGGCGGCTCTTTTCTCTCTCAAATTAGTTGCTTAATTTGTCTTTAAAACTATATTGCAGGCAGCCACCCCACTCCAATCAATTCTTCCCCAAGCACACCGCTGGTTCCACCCTCTTTACTGAAAGTTTTAAAGAACAGGAAATTACCATCCTCGGGATAATAAAATAAAATCATATTTACTCATCTATAAGAAAAATTCTTTGTTATAGAACACCATAATTTACCTTGTAAGACCCATGGAAACACCAACATTACATATCCGCTCTTTTTTTAAGCTGTTAATGATGCTGCTCTTGCCTACATTTGGGAAACCTACAAATAAATAATTCACAGATATAAAACACAGTATGGACTGATCATTATGAAATTTCCTCTGCACAATTTTATGTTTGCCCGATGTTTAGAGCAAGAGTTGGATCTGAGTGTCTTCGCAACACTAGGACCAATAATTAGCTCCTTCATTCCTTACAGAAGTAATAAGAGGGCAGGAAAATACTATTAATGCAAATAAAGGAGGAGTATGCCTGTAGGTATTCATTTGCAGTGCTAAGGATAGAACACAAGGCCTTGCACATGAAAAACAAATGCTCTTACCACTGAGCTACATCCATATCTACCATGAGCCAACTTGCTACAGTGAACTGAACTTAGGAGCAATTATGTAAGTTTTTCTCTAAATCTTTTGTGTGGTGGTAAATGGGGCAAGAGCTAATTTTTGAGCAAACTATTTCATAACCTTGTTCTCACTTAATATCAGCTAAGTAGATCTTGAAATTTGATTGAACTCAGGGGCACTAGACCACCGAGCCACACCCCCTGCCCTATTTTGTATTTTACTTAGAAACAGAGTTTCACTGATTTGCTTAGCACCTTGCTAAATTCCTGAGACTGGCTTTGAACTCTCCTATCTTTCTGAGCTGCTGAGGATTACAGGCATATTGACCTACTAAGTAGTTCTTGACTCAAGAAAAAAGGTAGAATGTGGTGAATTAAAACTCACCAATTACTCCAACGTGAATAGCTCTGCCGTAAGTCTCCTGAAAACCTCCAAGAAGTTTCAAGAGGCATTCTTTGCCAAAGCACACTTTATGTTTGAGTGGAACAGCTTTCTTCTTCATCTTGACATGTTAAAATTCAAAATACATTAGTTTAATTATTCTGACAATAGATAAAACCCAAGAAATCTGGCATCACTAGACAATTGCCTTTCAGATATCTCTGGATGAAATCAGAGTTGGATCTTATTATCTTTCATTTTTTAAAATCAATATTTTGCATACTCATCATATTTCAACCATTGAAAATCTGAAAGAACCACACTTCTCACCACTAATAGTAAAGTGTACCTTGGTTATCTTCCCTTTGTCCTTCAGGTATGTTGAGGCTTTAAACACCACTGTTGGCAATTCTTTCTTCAAATAATTTAGCCAGCTCTCCAAATTCTCCCTTGGTATTAGATCTGATAGGAATTACAAATATGACATATACTTCAATTTAAATTTCACTACTGTTTGCCTTTTTTCAAAAGGATTTAAATGGAAAATGAGGGAAGGGCAAGCTGCTCCCATCCTAATATCTACACTTCTGTATTTCAGTTCCTCCTGTATAGCTCAAACTTCCAGAACTGAAGTCAACCTCTACATTATACCCTAAAGTTATTTCCAGGATTTACCCTCAATTAATTTAACAACCTGGGTTTCTAACCTTAACAGTGATTATTCTTACTTTATGTTTCAAAGAGTCTCTGTTCTGGTTTCTACTCTCTGGTTTCACCCTTCCACTGCTCAAACCTAGACAATCTTTCATTTAAATATTTGTCACATACATTTCACTTGCTTTGAGCTAATACTCAATATTGTGCAGGTGGTAGGAATTTTGAACACTGTCATCACATTTTGAAGGGGAAAACCAGGGATTAAGGGGCGCTTAACCACTGGGCCACATCCCCAGCCTTTTGTATTTTATTTAGAGACAAGGTCTCACTGAGTTGCTAAGTCTGGCTTTGAACTCATGATCCTCCTGCCATAGCCTCCCAAGTCACTGGGATTACAGGCATGCACCACTGCACCCAAATCTCAACAGTTCTTTACATGAAAGTACCAAATAGCAAAAGAATAGGAAAAAACAGTCCTATCACTTGTAGAAACAACCTACTTCCCACCACCCAGCGCTATCTTTGGCAACTACAGTGCACGTGCTCTGGCTTTGTTGAGGTCAGAGTTGGATCTTATCAGTCTTCAGTGACAATCAAGACTGTTCAGATGTTTTCCTCATACCTCACTCGTGCAGGTTGAAAAAAAAAAAAAAGACCAAAGACATCCCTTTTCCTCACCTGATTTATTTAATACAAGTACCAGCTTTTTATGTCCACTCTGGACAATAGCATCTTCTACCTGAGGACACCTACAACCAAGAGGATCTCTGGCGTCCAACACTTCTAGCAAAACATCTGAGGCTTCAATCACCTGTCAAGGAATAAATAATCATAATGCACTCCTTGTTTTGGGAATATCTTTATCATGAGTCTACTGGGATTATCTACTTGGCAACAAGGTAAGCTTAGAGTTGGAGCTCATGTCTTCACTTTAGAATGGAGAACATTGAAATGTTTATCATTTCTCATATAGCTTGCTCAGCAGCCTCTGAACAGCATGGGTTTTAAAGTGTAACTACCCCCATCTTCTGAATATGTCACCACCCTCATTGAATTATGTAGTCTGATAGGCCCTTTTAGCCTTGGGAACAACTACACCAAGAATATACCACCCTGTTGATCTTGGAGTTACCTTTACAAGGCTGGTGCCAGGAGTCTTAATTTTTTGAATCAATACCAATTTTTGACACTGACCTAGACTAAGGTACCTTTTTAAGTTCCTGACAATATAACTTCTTTGGGTGCTGTTTGCTCAACTTGGCTTTCTTACTTTTGCATTGTTCCAATTCCTAGAGAATATAATAAGGATGAAAGGACACAAAATTAGATATATGGCAATTGTAACCTGTATTTTCCACGATTAGGATCAGTGTAGTTGACTTTTTTTCAGTATTTATTTTTGATTGTACATGATACCTTTATTTTGGTTATTTATTCTTATGTGGTACTGAGGATCGAACCCAGGGCCTCGCACATGCTAGGCGAGCGCTCTACCGCTGAGCCATTACCTCTGATTTTTAAAAAATATTTATTTTTTAGTTGAAAGTGAACACAATACCTTTATTTTTTATATTCATGTGGTGCTGAGGATCGAACCTCATGCATGCTAGGCAAGCACTCCTCCTCTGAGGTACAACCTGAGCCCCAATTTTTAAAATACTGAAAATTGTCTGAACTCAAGTTATCTTCCTCCCAAAAGGTCCACCAACCTATATATATGCAACTCATTTCTTTTCTTTTTTTCCGTTGTAGAGTGAACCTTTATTTTATTTTTTAATGTGGTACTGAGGATAGAACCCAGTACCTCACACATGCTAGGCAAGTGCTCTACCACTGAGCTATAACCCCAGCCCGTCATTTCTTATTTTTTAAAAAGATGTAATCCTACCTCCACAGGTTCCACATCAGATGGCTCACCAACAGGATTAGTTTCAAGTTTTCTTTTCTTTTCTTGTTCCTTCTGCCTATCAAGTTTCTGCTGTTGTTTTAGTTCTTCCAGCTGTGTCCAAGAGAAATGAGAAACAAGTGAGACAGTGATGATTAATGTTGTTAACTTATTTTAGAACACTTCTTTATTTTGGAAGTGTTTTGGTTAACATAACTTACCTGCTGTTTCCTTAGCTCAGCTTCCCTAAGAAGAGCTTCCTTAAAAGGAGCACTATTTGGAACTCCTGGGTCTTTCCTAGGCTTTTTGTGACCCCGTTTTTTAGCTTCCCTTCTCAATTTCCGATGATGCTCCCGAACCTATTATGAAAAAAAAAAATTCCATTTAATAAAAAAAAAAAAAATCTTTCTACTTGAACAGAATTTAAGTGAAAAACTAGACTGGCTGCAGTTCAGTTAATCCTTTAAAAATGTCCTAAAGAAATGGTTTAATTGGAATCATATAAACAACAAATATATGTTTAAAACAGCAAGAAAATGTCACTAGTACACCTGTCCCAAGAAAAACACTTCTTACCTTTTTTTGGATTTTATACCGCTTATGACAAGTCATGCGTTTACTTGCTTTCTTCAACTCTACAAAAAATAACAAAAAGTTTTAAAATGAAATAGCCACAAATGATCAGTATATTTAGTTTTTGTTGAGTAGACTATGCTGGCATGTCTTTTTTTCTGTTAAGACGTTAGTTATACCTACATTTAATAATTATGTGGCGTACATGCCATTTTCAAATCCCACTGAATGGATTCAATAGATCAGAAATGGAGCCATTCCCCGCACCTACTCTTCCGACATTAGAATGAGGTCACACACAGGAACGTGAGACCCTGAAGGGCAGCCACTTCGGATCAAGCACCACCAATCACAGGCAGGAGGAACAGCGCGTTTGGAAGGCGGCTCTCCACTCTTAGCCGCAGAAGGGAAAACACTGGTCTGGACTTCTCCACCCTTCGGGCCAAGCCTTCCTTGTGGACAGTGGGTTCACGGTTAACAGGATCGACTGGGGCCTTGCAACCCTCATTCTACGAGGGAACGCGGGAACAGGGCCTCCACAGTCCACCCCCCACCTCCGCAGAGACCAAGTCATAAAAGAACGCCCTGGAGAGTTCTGCGATCGCCAGAGGTAGGGGCCTCTTCACCCCCTTCTGGAGACCCCACTCACTCGGCCGCTTCATGGTGTAGCCGGTCAAAACAGCAGCCGCCACAGAGATACCAGAAAACGACGTAACTCCGCGAGCGCCACGTGCTAACTGAGGCCACGGCTGAACGTCACGCACTCACGCTACTGCCGTAAAGTGCGACGCCGTTCTTTCGCGTGCGCGCGCACGCAGTGTCGCGCAGAATTGGGTTCGTCTGGCGGCCGCGGGCTAGTTTTACGGCAGCGCTGGGAGGGGTGAGGGCAGTGAGGGCGGCGGGTGCCGGAGACGGCAGCGGCCGCGGCCGAAGGAGCAATAGCAGCAGCCGTGGCGGCCACGGGGCGGGGCGCGGCGGTCGGCGACCGCGGCCGGGGCTGCAGGCGGCGGAGCGGCTGGGTAAGGCCGGGCCTGGGACGGGCGGGGCCGTTTCCCCTCGGCCAGCCGCCGGGCCTTTGTGTGGGCCCGGGCGGGCGGGAGCCGCGGTGGAGGCCCCGCCCCGGCCGTAGAGACGCGCTGGTCGGGCCGGGCGCGGGCGGGGCGGGGCGGGGCGCGGCAGCGGGCCTCCGGACGGGCCCAGGAGCCTTGCCGCACCTGCCGGCCGGGACAAAGGCGCGCCACTGCCTGGAAATTCCCCGCGCCCCTCTTTCCCGCTCGTCGCCAGGCAGCTTCATAGCTGTCAACGTTTCCCTTAGTCCCCGGTACGAGTGACAGGTTGGGAAAGTCCTTCATTTTCTCCGCCTTTCAGGGCCTTCTTTTTTTTGTTGTGTCTTGACGGTTCGACACAAACTCTTCTAATGACTTTTCTTGTCGTATAATTGTTCAAAACCGTGTATTTTTATTAGTGGGACTTATTTTTATAGTAAGGCCAGATATTTGAGCTTCTCATCTGCAACACCAAAAAGAATCGAGGTTTTGTAAACTATTTGCTGGTTTTAAAATATTTTTTCATCTTAGAGTTTTCTTTACTTTCTGAAAGGGAAGCATAGTCTTTTATTATAAAAAATAACATTGGCTTTACAAATGAGGAATACATACTAGAGTGGATGTAGAAATTCTCAACTATAAAAGCATATGTTGGGGCAAAACATTTTAATCCAGACTCCTCAAAAAAAAATTCTAGATATTTTTTATTTTATTTAGTTGTAATCTTTTTCTGAAATATGATTTGGAAGTAAATTGGATTCAAGATAGAGGAGTATAATTTTTGCTTTAGTAATTGTTTACACATGGACCATATTTTGAGTTTAAGAGAAAATGGAAGATTGGAAAGAATCTTTTTAAGAAGTGTTTTAGAACTTCTTAAAACAGTTACAAATATGTGTGTGGATGAATGGAAGGGCCTTCACCACTTTCTTTGGCTTTAGGAGTATATACCACAAATAAGAATACTTTTCCAAAGTCTGCAAGGTAAACAAATTGTAGTTTGTTTATACAATAGCTGTGATCAAGCCATCAAATATCACAAAGAAGAATGTTGACTTTGAAGAATCTATTCTAAGTTAATACACAGGCTACAAAATAACTTATATGGTTTGTTAACACTTGTGGGTTTTTTTGTTTTTTTTTTTTTAAAGGTTACTAAGGCATAGATAAATACAAAAAGCTCTGAATGCCAATAGAAGGGTGGTTTTTCTCTGAGTAGAAGAATTGAAGGTGTTTGGTGTTTTTACCTGAGTATTTTGTTTTTCAAGATTTTGTTTTAGGCATGTATTACAGTACTAAATATCACTAGAAGCACAGAAGAATACTGAAAGTCTTATAAACTATCAAATATACTTTTTGATTATACTGAGTTAATATTTTCCCAGGTGTGTGTAATAGTCTTTACTGCCCACTATAAATTATCATTGGTACTAAAACTTTTGGACTTGTGTCTTAAACAAGGCCATCTTAAAACCTGAAATTAACTTCAAAATCTCTTTCTTTCCTGTTCATGAAAAAATAATTTCTGAAGGGATGGTTACAGACCTTTTTAAACTATTCAAATAAACTTTAATTTTAAAGGTCCTGCTTAAGCCCCACTTTAAATACCTTTATTAAAAAGGTACATTGAGCATCCAGCCTGTACCCAATGCTATTCTCCAGAACAGGATTACAAAAATAAAGGAGACCCTGCTCTTGTGCCTGCAGACTATGTAATCCTAAAGTTAAGCTTTGAAGTGTCAAGGTGATTTCATGTATATATGGTCTTAATAATTCATATATGTACATATATATATATATACACACACATATATATTTTACTGTTCTCACATGAGGAGTGAAGAAACAGATCTGAGAGGTTCTGACTCAGGCAATATCAAACATAATTAGAGGTGGAAGATCTGAGACACCTAATCTTCCAGCATAGGTCCTGTTACTTTTCCCACCTTAGAACATTGCCTTTGTTACCAAACTTCCAAATTACTCTTTGGATTAAAAAAAGTTTTTAAATTATCTTTCACTTGCATCATTTTCTTATCTTACCAAATAATGATTCCAGGATTTTGGGATATTGCATTATCTAAACTACATACACTGGTAATTACTTTTTTTTTTTTTTTTGGTCATTTGATCTCGATAATTTATAAAAGTAATTGTGAACTATCAAAATAGCTGAAGACTAAATTCATGTGATGTCTTTCCAATACAGATAGGACTTTCAGGAAAAATTTGTCTTTCTCTGAATTTTGGGACAGTGGGGCATTTTTCTAGATTCTGCTCACATGAGCCATTCTCGGTCTGTTCCAGCTTACCAACACTTGGTGTCACATGTGAGCCTCCCACATGTGTTCATTCTCCATTCCAGCTCTGTAATTGAACTCTGCTCTTATTGACTAGGGGGCAGTTGGGCAGGCATGCTTCATTCCTGGAATTGACTGTCGTTCCATGTGAGTAAAGGGGAGTCTCAGTGAGACATCTTTCAGCATATGAAAGCATTTGGTTTTAAGATGGAAGATATGTCAGGTACTGTTGGTGCTTGAGCCTTTGCAGCAGTTTGATAGGTGTCAGACAACTGATATGCCTGTTCTCTCTATCTTTCTATAGCAGTTCTATTTGAATGTTTTCTATGTACTTATTTTTACTTTTTCTGACCCTTCTTTTCTATTTCCCCTTTCTCTGCCTTATTCTTTTTCAGTTTTGAATATACTAACATTGAATCAGCACTTCTAAAGCCCTGCCTTCTCTCACTGGCTTCAGTTGGCCTTCAGACATAATGAGGAGACTGGCTTTTCGAGGCGCTGGTTGTGCTCTGGTAAAGCTGGTAAATTACTGATCATCTAAACCCTTTTCCTTTTGTTCCTTGCCTTTTCCCTTCCACCTTTCTTAAATTCTTTCCAAAAAAAGTCCCTCCTGTGTTCATGAAGTTCACCTGTGTCCTTGTCATAGCTTATTTACAAAGGATTGGTTCTTAATTTTTTCAACTTAAAAGAATTGAGGCCAGTTTATCAGCCTTTTATAAAATGAACAAAAATCAAACACAACTTGATTTTTCTTGTCCTAAGCTTTTGGGAGGTTTAGCCACTTTTAGCCAACTTCAAACTGATATCCCATATAATAGACAAAAGCCTAGAGGAAGGAATATCATCACAGTAGGTTCTGTTTTAAATACCAGGAGAACTTCTTTAGAGGAAGAAATGAGACTCTATTTGTCTCTGTTGCTTACCAGGATTTTTTGTTTTACTATATTTTCTATTTCTGGAAGATCCCAGGCTTCTCTCTCCATACTACTGGCAGCCAGTGCTCTGTGGTTCCTATTCATTCATGGTTTCCTGAAATGGAAGGTTAATGAGTAAAACTGGGATCTTTTTTTCTTTTAGCTTTAGTAAAAGACTTTTGAAATCATAATGTGCTGTTTGATACTGTTGCTAAATTGTATAAGCATTGTAGAACTTTCTTGGATGGATAACCTTTCCGTTTTTCTATATCAGATCATTTTAATGGTTGTATTTCTTATGTTATAGTCAAATTAACATATTTGTAAGGTTGTGTTAAGATTAGTTTCTTAGCAGTTGGTCAGAAACTGAGAGCAAATATTTATGTGTTTCTGAACCTTCAAGCAGGATTTAAAAGCTCATGTATGAGGTGCTTTTCCAGATAATTTAATGAGAGTAAAGCTTTGATTTCAAATTTTGAGGTTTAGAATATGTCATATAATTGAAAGGGAGGTTAGTCTGGATTACTAGAAGAGTTTCACAGCACAGTTTTGCTACTTCAGGAATGACAAGTCACGTTAACGGCATTAGCAGGGGTATATCTTGTGGGTCCTGCTGTAACAAATGGGAAAAATTCATTTTCTGGGTTATTAATTTCTGAATACATCTGAAATGCTTGAAAGATAATTGTCTTCTCTCCCTTACTTTCTCCCCCTGCGTTTTTTATACAATTCATTTGCCTTAGGCACTACTTTCTAGTCTTCTCCACATTGTGGCCCACTTGGAGAATAATCATAAGTAGCCTCCAGCAGGAATGACATTGGGGCCTCTGTACCCCAGATTTACCCAGCTGCCCCAGAGGCTCAGGGATCAATACCTCTAGTACACTGTTGTACCTATATGTGGTGGATTGGAAAATGCCAGTCCAGAGTAAATCTGGGGCCAGAAGTGGTTGAGTCATTCAGAATGGGTGATATACAAATGAGTATACTTCTGTTGAATTTTTTCATCAAAGTTTAAAGTGTAGCATTCTGGTAAGTATAAAGAGGCTGAAACGGTGAAGTCCAGGACTTGAATTAAAAAAAATGAAAAAGAGCTTATAGCTAATTAAACTCCTTTGCAACAGTTAAAATATCCTTTTAGATGAAGCAGTAATTTGATAGTAGGCAGCCAGTTGAGGGGCTTGTCGGCAAAGTCAAAATTTAAATGTAAGAACATGGAAATTATTTCTTACAGAAGAAGTTGGATTCCATGGGTTCCAAGAGACGAAGAGCTACCTCCCCTTCCAGCAGTGTCAGCGGGGACTTTGATGATGGGCATCATTCTGTGTCTACACCAGGCCCAAGCAGGAAAAGGAGGAGACTTTCTAATCTTCCAACTGTAGATCCCGTGAGTAACTTGGGTCACACAGTTTCTACCTAATTTCCTTACTCTTTCTTTTATGGTGAAATAGTTCAGATTCCTCTCTGCTTTTTTCCTCTGGCTTTTAACTTTTATGAAAAGTATTTGTTTAGCCACAAGTTCATTGGTAATTATATTATTTAGTATTATGAAACATTGAGTATCATTATGTCATTTAATAAAATGAATGCTTGCTATGTGATGGGTACTGTTCTGGTAATTGGGTTATAGCTTTTTTGTGTGAGGCAAGCCCATTTTTCATGTGGAGCTTAGTTAGCTTTCAATATAGGAGAAGCAGAATTTACATATTAACATTGTTCTGCAAGTGAACAAGTAATAATAAAATGCCCATAGTAGTGATAAATACTAAGAAGAAAAGTTTGGGTGGTTTGAGTTGTTTTGGCCTGAATCTTCTGGAAGATTCTCTATGATGAGCAGGTACCAACCCTGCAGAGTGGCAGGACCAGGGATAGGTTTGATATGTTGTGATTACAGAGAGATGGAAAGGAGTGCTAAGTGCAGTGGCACACACCTATAATTTCAGCTACTTTGGAGGCTGCACGTTTGAGGCCATCCTGGGCAACTTGGTGAAACCCTATCTCAAAATAAACATTTTAAAAAGGGCTACACATGTACTTCAATGGTAGAGTGCTTGCCTAACATGCAACAAGTCCCTGGGTTCAATCCCTAGTAAATGAAGAAAGGAAGAGAAAAAATGAAAATGGTCAGGTAGGAGGAGACTGGTGAGCTTCACCCAACAATGGCATATAAGACCTTTGGGTTCTCATCTGATAATTTGGGGATATATCCTTCCTCTTTGTTTGCCTTTGTGGGTTTTTTTTTTTTTTTTTTGAAGAGTAATTGATTTATTTTTTGGTAATTTGTTTCCTCTTTGTACATGTAGATTGCTGTTTGCCATGAACTCTACAACACCATCCGAGACTATAAGGATGATCAGGGTAGACTCCTCTGTGAGCTCTTCATTAGGGCACCAAAGCGAAGGTGAGTTGGAAGTACATCAGTACACTGGGAGGATTTGTTGGAGGGTCCATGTTTAAAGTTGTTTGGTAATTGAGTTTTCCTTTGGAAGGAATGGCTTAAAAGATATGGGAGTCCATTCTTAGTCCTAGTTGTCAGGATATAGTAAGGCTTTTCAATTTTGGTAAAAAACATAATATAAAATTTATAGTCTTTACTATTTTTAAGTACATACTAAGTGTCAAGTATATTAACATTATTCTGCAACAGCCTCCAGAAATTGTTTCATATTCCAAAACTGAAACTTTATACCGGTTAAACAATTTTCCATTTCTCCTACCTTTCAGCTCCTTGACAACCACCATTCTGCTTTCTGTTTGTGTGATTTTAACTACTTTAGATACTTCTTATGAGTAGAATCATACAGTGTTTATATTTTTATAATTAGCTTATTTCATTTAGCATAAGGCCTTCGAGACTATTCATCTACACTGTAGCATGTAATAGGTTTCCTTTCTTTTTAAGACCTACTAATAGTCCATTGTGTATGAATATCACATTTTGTTTATTCTTGTGTCAGTGGACTCTCGAGTTGCTACTTAGGTTCTTGCTAAGTAATTCAGGGCCTTGCTAAGTTGCTGAGACTGGTCTTGAACTTGTAATCCTCCTGCCTCAGCCTCCTAGTCGCTGGGATTATAGGCGTGCATCACCACTCCTGGCTGCTGCCTGCTCTCAACCAGCAGGCTAGTGCTATGGGTGTCTCTGTGGAATGCATGCTCTCTCGGACGTTAATGGGAGATTAATTAATTGTTTAAGTGTACATAATTTGTGACTCTCTTTTTGAGACAGTGTTGGTTAACGCATTAGGTTACTTGTACATTCAGTTTAACAAAGTTGAAACAGAAGGAATTTCTTGTGTACAAGTCCTCTCTGAAGTCTCAAGTACTATTTCTTTGTTCTGCTATTCTGGGGTATCTCCCTTTTCTGTGTGGTCTAATAAGAGTGTGGCATACTTTGGGGTTTTGTTGTTGTTGTTTGTTTGTTTTTAGTACTGGGATTGAATCCAGGGATGCTTTACCACTGAGTCATATCCCCATTCCTTTTTAGTTTTTGAGACAGGACCTTGCTGAGTTGCTGAGGCTGGCTTCACACTTGTAATCCTCCTGCCTCAGCCTCCCAGGTTGCTGGGATTTCAGGTGTGTACTACCAAATCTGGCAGACTTCAGTTCTTGTGTTTGTCAGAACCTAGCTGTAGTGAAGCTGAAGGCTATTGTCTTTAGTAGCCATACAGCAGCTAAGAATGCAGTATCATCCTAGAAGGGAAAATGGACTTGAGCAGGCTCTGCACATCAGGGCCAGTGTTTCTCAGTATTCTGGTTTAAACATTAATTGTAGTTGGAATGAATTCTGAGTTGGATTGGAATTGTTCCTATTGGTATGAATTCATGGTTTCCAAAGTATGTAAATAAGTGTGTGTGTTTTCCCTAGCTCCGTGTCATGAGACAACTTGGAAGCAGCAATACCCAGTAGCAATGAACAAGTTAGTACAACCTAGTCCTCAGATTTGTTTTTTAAATGCTGTGTATCATTGATAGGAATCAGAGTTCCTTGGGGAAAACAGTTGATTTCCAGGGGATGGGGCAGAGGAAGTGCAAAATGAACCTGGAACATTATATTGTGCCAGGAAATATGCAAGTGCTCATAGGGTGATGAGAACTTGTCAGAAGGACATAGAAAATAGAAGCCTAGGGCTGGGGATGTGGCTCAAGCGGTAGCGCGCTCGCCTGGCATGCGTGTGGCCCGGGTTCGATCCTCAGCACCACATACAAACAAAGATGTTGTGTCCGCCGAGAACTAAACTAAAATAAATAAATAAATTCTCTCTCCCTCTCTCTCCCTCTCCTCTCTCTTTAAAAAAAAAAAAAAAGAAAATAGAAGCCTAAGCCAGGTATGGTGGCGCACACCGTAATCTCAGTGACTTGGAAGGCTGAGACAAGATGATTGCAAGTTCAGAACAGCCTCATCAACTTAGTGAGACTTTGTCTCAAAATGAAAAATATAAAACTCTGGGGATGTAGCACTATAAAGTACCCCTGGTTTCATTCTCTTGTACCAAAAAAAAAAAAAAAAAAAAATAGAAGCTGTCTTACAGCCTCCTGTTAGCCAAACCTGGTGCAGTTTGAGCATCAAAATAATTATTATAAGGGCCTTTAACCCACTTTGTAAAAGAGGAATCCAAGAGTACATGTTAAAATAAATGAGTAAGTTGAAAGTATGAGGCTTCTGCGGTACTTCCCTAGTAAATATGAATCAAGAAAGAATAAATTGGTCAGTAGAAAAACCTTGCAGACACCATCATAATCAAATGCTCAAAGTTAATCTATCTGAGTAATGGGACAAGACAAAAATGATGTGCCACCTGATAGGATACAGTGAGAGGAATGCAGCATCATCTCTGTCATAGTCTTGCTCAAGTAGCATAGCATGAGTTTAATTATCAAGAAAGTAGAAAAATTCAAATGGAGGCACATGCTACAAAGAAACTGGCCTCTAATCTTCAAAAATACCAGGATCATAAAAATCAACAAAAGACTGAAGAGCTATTTCAAAATGAAGGAAA
Organism: Urocitellus parryii; assembly: GCF_045843805.1. NCBI lineage: Eukaryota > Metazoa > Chordata > Mammalia > Rodentia > Sciuridae > Urocitellus > Urocitellus parryii. The sequence continues at coordinate 170,006,615 of NC_135533.1, read as the reverse complement.
CTAAAGAAATATAATTAAATGCAACCTATGATTCAGGACTTGATTATTTTGCTATGAAGGACAAGTTTGGAACAGCTGGCAAAATATGAATAGGGTCTGAGAAGTAGATGTATCAAAGTTTATTTTCTGATTTTGATGGTTGAATTATGGTCTTTGAAGGAAGTATGCAATAAAATATTAGGAATGATGCCAACATTGACTAAAAGGTTTAGAAAAAAAGTTCTTTCTGTTACTACAATTTTTATGTCAGATAAAAAAATATACTAATAAAGAAAGTACAAAACAACAAAATACACACACACACACACACACACGTATACACATACTAAAGAATAGTTATGGGCTGGGGTTGTGACTCAGTTATGGAGTGCTTGCCTAGCACTTGTGAGGCACTGGGTTCATTCCTCAGCACCACATAAAAATAAAATAAAGAAATTTGTATCCACCTAAAACTAAAATAAATATTAAAAAAATAAATGAAATAAGTAGAAAAATGGTATTGTATCCATCTATAACTAAAAATATTTTTTCAAAAAGGATTATAACATGTTAAACAAGGTCCCATGAGAGATTAAAGCTTCCGTGATCATGAAATTCTTTGTATGTTACAGCTCTTCTCTTAACATTTCTAGAAGGGAGCTAAATACCCCTGTGGAAGAATTTTTTTAACCACCACTGGGGATTAAACCCAGGGCCTTATATATGCTAGACAAATGCTCTATCCCTGAGTTACATCCTAGCCCTATGGGAAAAATTGAGAAAACCAAATTATTTTTCAGAAAGTTTACTTGTTTTATGAAACACAGTATGGAAAAAATCTAGAAGTAATAATAAACATCCATGAATCTAAATCTGAGAAATTACCTTGGGATTTAACATCATAATTGCTTTTGAAATTCCTTTGTGTCCCTCACTATCCCTGCCGTCCAGTATATACATAATCCTTTTTTTTTTAAGAAAATTCTGGTCATGTTTAGATGGATCTTACTATCCTTTTATCCTTAAGCCAACTTTCTCCTTTGTAACTTAAGTGATTGATATTAAAGCAACATAGGTATCAGATACTTGTTAGTTATTGACAAGAAAAGATTTTGTGGTCACTAATCAGAGAAAAATAAGCCTTTTTTTAAGTGTAGAGAGTTTTGAAATGTGTCTTTTCCCAGCTACTTTGAAAGACCATGAAAGGTTATAAGAAAATACCATTTATATGGGTTTAGGGCTGGAACCCTAAACCTTAGATATTTCATTTATAATGAATATTGTATAAAAATTCATCATGGACATTACTGTAGGTTTTTATATTAATAATATATTTAAAAAGGAGCATACCTGCATCTTGCTTTTGTTATTCCCCTTTTGTTCTAATAATGGGAATGAGATTGATGTCAGATTCTAATTTGGTCTGTCACTTAGAATGTTGGAAGTTACTACAGATAGTTTTGAAATATATTTTTTGTATACTTTGGATTAATAGTATTAAAAAAATTTGAATTATAACAGAAATCAACCAGACTATTATGAAGTGGTTTCTCAACCCATTGACTTGATGAAAATCCAACAGAAACTAAAAATGGAAGAGTATGATGATGTTAATCTGCTGACTGCTGACTTCCAACTGCTTTTTAACAACGCAAAGGCCTATTATAAGGTAAGAAAGCATCAAATTTGGAAACTATTCAGTTTGGTAATTCCCTAGCTTTTTAATATTACCAGTCTGGTGTTGAGTAGTGCTTTCTCTTTATGGTTGAATTCATACTTCTTTTATTAGTAGAGACTGAACACTAGTGATTATGAGGCATTCTTGTTCCTTTTGAAAGGTATCTGCTCAAGTCTTTTGCCCATTTTTCTCTTGGGTTGTAGGGGATTGAACCCTATGCAATCTCCCATTGAGCTGCACACCCCCAGGTCCTAATTTTCATAGTATCTTCTGGTGAACAGAAGTTTTTTTATTTTAATGTAATTAAATTTATCAGTCTGTATTTTTGAATGAGATGTAATTTATACATTCTCTTTAAACCGTAGAATTCAAGAATTTTTAGTTATTCACAAACTCATATAGCCATACACTTAATTTCTTAGAAGAGGGATTGAGGCCCTCATGTTTTGTTTTCTTTTTTTTAAAGGAAGCTCATACAGTTTTTTTTTTTTTTTTTTTAGAGAGAGATAATTTTTTAATATTTATTTTTTAGTTTTTCAGCGGACACAATATCTTTGTTTACATGTGGTACTGAGGATAGAACCCGGCACACATGCCAGGCAAGAGCGCTACCGCTTGAGCCACATCCCCAGCCCCCTCATATTTTCTAATCATAAGAATTTTAAAATGTGTGATAGTAGAGTTTTCAAAGTTGTGCCTTAAAATACTAGCCTCTGCTGATACAAGATGTTTTAAAGGTAGCAATTGATTTATAGTAAAATACTAAAGTGATTTTGTTTTTTCCCTCTTTGCTAATGTACAGCCAGATTCTCCTGAATATAAAGCTGCTTGCAAACTCTGGGATTTGTATCTTCGAACAAGAAATGAGTTTGTTCAGAAAGGAGAAGCAGATGATGAAGATGATGATGAAGATGGACAAGACAATCAAGGCGCAGTGACTGAAGGAGTAAGTGTATAGCTAGAACCAGTCATGGATGGGCTGTGGGAAGGTGGATGGGGCACTTACCTGTGATTCCCTCTGGGCCATTGTGGGAAGCTGGACTGACTTCCTGTGCTGTTTTGTTGTATTAGTTAACTGGGTAAATGGACAGTTCTCTCAGGTGGAGAGCCCAGCTCCAATTTCAAATGATCTTGGACGTTCTGGACAGTGTGTTTCATGCATGGTTGTTTTTATGAATTGCTTTTATATCAATGCATGTTTTATGCACAGTTTTAAAGAGAATCTTGGTATTATTGAGGACTAATCCAACATTGCTGGACATAAGACATTATGTAGGGTAGTCATTGTTTTGATTATAAAAATCAATAGAATCACCTTAGGAATACTTTTATGGGTTAGACTGGTTACTGTTCGTACGACTTGCCAGGAGTGCTTCTGCTTCATGAATTCTGTAATTGTTCTGTGCTTCATTTGGTTTTCCCTGTGACTGGCTCTTTTTTATTATTCTAATGTTAGTTAAAAATAGTGTCAACCAAGAGAGAACTTTCCTGATCCCCCATCCAAATTGCTATACATTCTCTCTTTTCACCCTCACCTGCCCCAATGTCTCATTGTTATTACCTGTGTTCTTCCCTTTTTATTACTATATGTGAAATAACTTATTAGTTAATGTGTCTATTTTCTGTCTTCCCCTAAGTACAATGATAACTCATCAAAGGGTAGCACTTGTTTTTTTTGGGGGGGGGGCGGGTACTAGGGATTAAATTCAGGGGCACTTGACAGGGTCTCACTGAGTTGCTCAGCACCTTGCTTTTACTGAGGCTGGGTTTGAACTTGCTGTTCCTACCTCAGCCTCCCAAGCCACTAGAATTACAGGTGTGTACCACCGTGCCCCACAGAGCGTAGCATCTTGTTCACCTATTCCTGGCATCAAAACTATGCCTGACATGTAGATACTGGTAAATATTTGCTTAATGAAAACATTCAAAAAGGGGGAAAAAATAGTGGGGGGATTAGAACTCTCTTCTGCAACTGTATTGTAAAAAGAAAAAATGCACAACACAGAGCATTCCACTTTCTTCTATAAGTCACCTAGATAGACCTTTTGTTGAAACTCCAGTACAGAAATAAGCAGTGGTGGCTGAAGTTCTCAAAACTACTACTTAGAGTCTCAAAATAAGTTGCCAGGTACCACATTAAGTTCTTTGAAAAAATTAAGTGATTGGAATTATATAGAAGACAGTTAATAATAGGGATTCCCTGGAATTTTACTTTCTGCAATGTGTATAGGGTAAGCAACTTAACCCAGGCTTTCTTGGGCTGAACATTTGATTTGATTTCTAAAGCCCAGCCTTACTTCATCCACAGCTCTAGTCAGAAAACAAAATTGCCTATATTTACTTATTTATTTTATTTGTATAATAGTTGAAAAATTGGAGGATCTTGCACATTTATATTTATGCTTTCCAAACTTTTTTAGCCTAAGGGTTTTATGAACAGGGAAGGAATCTTCAAGCTTCTAATTTTTCAATCAGTGATTTCCTTGGAGTTTTCCTGATTGTTGGAAAGATCATATGAATATATTCACATACCTCGTTTCATTTGTCATCAGCAATATCCAGAGTAGGAGGTTGTATGGGAGGAAAAGAGTCTCTTAACTTCAGAACAAAACATTTCTGTTAGAAGCAAACTCTGATACCATGGTTCAGCCACAACACAATGGCTTAAACACGGGAATTTCAGTTTACTTTCAGCAGGATCATGATGGTTCTCTGAGCTTATATACTTGGAAGTTTTGACCAAATCATACATCTTACATGTTAAATATTTTCCAGGTGTTTGTTATTGCCAGGCCTGAGTGACTTAGAGCCCTCTCTGTCAAATTGAGACCACACCAAATAAAAAAGGTTTCTGTTGGTTTTGGACAAAAATACCAAATGTTTTTATAATTTAAACCATAATAACCATTAATATTTCATCTGCACAAAATATGATTTGGATTTGTAGTACTATTTAATATAAACCTAGACTGTAGAAACTTACTTCAAACTTGGACTTTACCTGGCCAATTACTCTTGGGGATGTATACTTGCCTGTGTTGAAACAGTAACTAAGCTAGGTATAAACCAATCTGTTTAAGAGCTGAAATGGTATATAGAATCAGTTTAGTTAATCTCCATTCACTTTTTTTTTTTTTTTTGGTGGGGGGTACCAGAGATTAAACCCCCTGGCTCTTAGCCACTAAGCCATATTGTCACTTTTTTTTTTTTCCCTAATGTTTTATTTTGAGATAGGGTCTCACTAAGTTGCTAAGGGCCTTGCTAAGTTCCTGAGGCACTGAGATTTCAGGTGTGTGCCACTACACCCAGCCTCCATTCACTTTTTTTTTTTGGAGGGATGGGTATTGGGGATTGAACTTGGGGCCACTTAATCCCTGAGCTACGTCCCCAGCCCTATTTTGTATTTTATTTATAGTCAGGGTTTCACTGTGTTGCTTAGTGCCTTGCTGTTGCTGAGGCTGGCTATGCCAACGATCCTCCTGTCTTAGGCTCCCAAGCTGCTGAGATTACAGGCATGCACCATCATGCCTAGCTCCATTCATTTTTGATATAACTTGATTTCAATTGTTAGTCCTGGTGGAGAACCCAGTGGTTAATAGCACGTAATCATAATTTTATATAATATGTAGTCATTGTGCTACTGGAATACCATGACTCTAGTGGATGTGAACAGCAGATGTATAAATGACTAAGTATTGTGGGGCATATTTTCCCAAGTTCAGTTGCTCAGACCATAAAAAGATGCATTTTGATCAATTCATACCTATGGTACTTGAAATTTGCTTTCATTATGTTACTGTGGAGTCGGCATGACTGTAATCCTAGCTACTTGGGAGTCTGAGGCAGGAAGATTGCAAGTTTGAGGCCAGCCTTAGCAACTCAGACCTTCTCTTCTCATAGAAAAAGGACTGGAGGTGTAGCTCAATATTAGAGCACCATGTTCAATCCCCAATAATACAGACACACACACACACACAAAAAAAAAAAAAAAAAAAAAAGAAGAAGAAGAAGAAGAAAGTGTTACTGTGGAAGAGTCAGAAAGGAACTGATCCAAGAGATTTATTTTCAGAAATAATGTAGAAACCTCATTAGTTTCTTATAGGCCATTCTGGGGATACAATCGGAGCATTTCTGTGGTATTCTAGAAACTTGAACTTAAAAGTTGATCTTTTGAATTAATTTTGTAATCTTAGAAGCCAAGTTTAATATTTGGCGTGTATTTATTGATTCTGTTACAAAGAATTTTTCTCTCTCCCTACGTCTCCTAGTCTTCTCCAAGTTACCTTAAAGAGATCCTGGAGCAGCTTCTTGAAGCCATTGTTGTAGCCACAAATCCATCAGGACGGCTCATTAGTGAACTTTTTCAGAAACTGCCTTCTAAAGTGGTAAGTGATATGATTAAACACAGATGAATTAAGGTGATAAATTTTTTTAAGTATTTCAAGAATTTTATTATTAGTGAATACAGTAAGATTAAAAGGAACATGTTGGAAGTATCCAGGATATCCTCCTCGTGACTTCAGCAGCAAGCAGAGAACATGGTCTGTCATTTTACTTGAACACAATGTTGTTTTTTAAAAGGTAATGATTTTGTCAGTCTGTCTGTCACTGGGGGTGGAGGGCCAGATCTTGCTTTGTTTCCCAAGCTGGTCTCAAACTCAAGGGCTATTTTTGATTGCCATTCTTTTTTGTTATTATGATAAAATATATGTAACATAAAACTTACCATTTTAGCCATTTTTAAATGTACAGTTCTTTGGCATTAAGTTCATTTACATTGTTGTGTAATCATCACTACTGCCCGCCCATCTGCAGAACTTTTCATCTTCCAAAACTGAAACTTCCTACCCATTAAGTAACAAATCCACTTCCCTACTCTTTCAGACCCTGGCAACCACTATTCTACTTTCTGTCTTTATGATTTTACTATTGAGGGGATCTTATATAAGAGGAACCATACAGTGTTTGTCCCTCTGTTGACTGGCTTGTTTCACTTAACACAAAGTCTTCAGGGTTCATCCACGTTGTAGCATGTGTTAGGATTTCCTTCTTTTTTAAGGATGAGTAAATCCATTATAATGGTATACCACATCTTGTTCATGCATTCATCTGTGAATGGACACACGAGTTGCTTCCATGTTTTAGCTATTGTGAATCATGTTGCTATGAAGATGGGTGTACTAATAGCTCTTCAGGACCCTGCTTTCACTTTGGGGTATATACCCAAAGGAAAATTTTCTGTAGCATATGGTAATTTTTTACTTTTTTGAGGAATCACCATACTATTTTCTTGTCTTAAAATTTTAAATCATACAACGAATGTAATCATTATATCTTTCTAATCAAATCCACACCTAGAATAGCAGTGATCATATGTTTGCTTTCTGTCATAACTGTCCTACAGCCATTGAAAATGCATCTTTAAATAACCAATTTTATCAGTGACTGATGCATTCTCTCATCAGTCAGCAAGTACTTCTTGCATATCTATGACATGTTGGGTGTCTACATGGCAGTAACACAAAGGTAAATATGGCATGGTCCCTGTTCTCAAGAAAATCAGGTAGTGGAGGTGGATAAAAGAAGAAATGATTACAGTGGGGGTTAAGTCTATAGTGGAGTCCTTCTGAAAATATACTCTTACTTAGAAATATTAGAATTCTGGGACCATGAAAGTTTTTGTGGTTTCACAGGCAATGATATGAGTTACATCTGTAACCGTGTTAATTGTCTCTTGTATGTGAAACTATAAAGGGTTCTTTCTGATCCTTTAAAAGCTTTCACTTTCTAGAAAATCTTCTTTGTAGAGTGAGAAAGTATGTGAGGCAAAATATGTAATCAGCTCTCTAGGAAATCAAGGAGCACTAAGGGAGGAAGAACTTCCTCTCACCTTGCCTTCTGAGGAAAGAGAAAATTTCCTTTTTTACAAATAAAAAAAGTTTAGGTGTTTATTTTATCATTAAAGAATAATCTTGGAAACAACCCAAATGCTCATTAATAGACAAATGAATAAGCAAAGAAATTGTTTATACAAACAATAGAATATTATTCAACCTTAAAAAGGGAGGAGATTCTGAAACATCCTACAACATGGATGAATCTTGAACATAAGCCAATGAAATAAACCAATCACAAAAGGATAAATAATGTATGACTCCTCTTGTATTAGGTTCTTGGAATAGTGAAAGAGACAAAAAGTAGAATGGTGATTGCTATGAGGGTAGGGGAGGGGAGAAGCACAGTCCAACTTCCTCTGAACCTCTTGAAACTGCAGTTATTTCCTTCAAGGCACAAAACTTGCAGGAGAGCCTGAGGGTAGTGAATGATTCTAGGCATTGTGAAAGCTTCAGTGGTATCCCCCAACTTGTCCAACCCCTGGGGATGAACTAGTATTTGATAAAGTAGAAATTACTTATAATTTTGCTTCATTTCTTTCATATAATTTAAAAATATTTTATTTTGAAAAACCTTACTTTGATTAAAGCATTAATAAAAGCATTAAGTTAAACATGAAGCAACAAATTTTTATGATTTCTTATAGTTCCTTGTGAAGTTTATATGAAATATTATATAATTGTTATTTATATTGTAAAATTTAAAAAGCTTATAAAGAGACCCATTAAGAACTTTTTTCTGGCTGGGGATATAGCTCAGTTGGTAGAGTGCTTGCCTTGCATGCTCAAGGCCCTGGGTTCAATCCCCAGTACCACACATACACAAAAAATAACTTTTTTGATTGCTATCTGGGGACCTTAAATTTAGACATTTATGATTCTGTGAATTTAGAATTTTATGTTAAATTGTAGTATATTAGTTGTGTAGAATGTGTAACTATCAATACCAAGTGTAAACTCCTACATCTGTTGAATATTTCATTAAGCTTCCCAACCCCCACCCCCCCAGTACTGGGCATTGAACCTAGAGATGCTTTGCCACTAAGCTATATCCCAACCCTTTTTATTTATTCTGAGGCAGGGTCTCACTAAGATGCTGAGGCTGATCTTGAACTTGAGATCTTTCTTCCTCAGCCTCTTGTCTCTGGGATTACAGGTGTGTGCCACTGCACATGGCTCATGAAGCTTCTTAAAATAACATTGTATTTTGTTTCAGATATAAAATACTGTATGTCTTTATATCTGTGAATGTCACAAAGCTGCTCAGTTTCTTGGTTGACAACATATTGTCAGTATGATTCTTGTTTTTTCATTAGCTAGCTGCTTTCACTCATTGAGCAAACCTGGGTTTTTGTCTTCCAGCAATATCCAGACTATTATGCAATAATTAAGGAGCCTATAGATCTCAAGACCATTGCACAGAGGATACAGGTATGAAGGTGGCCATATGTAATCATATATGGTTTGGAGCAGATTGGCCTATGGACTTAGAGAATTTTAGAAAGCAGGGAAGTGGATATCTCTTTAAGGGTTATTAGTATTATCAAATAATATAAACAAAGTAGTACAACTTGCAGTTTTGGATTAAGGACAAAAATTAGGGCTAGGGGTATAACTCAGTGGTAGAGTGCTTGCATGTTTTGGGGAGGCTATGGGTTGAATCCCCAGCATCAAACAAAACAGAACAAAATTGCTTTAGGGTATCTTAAAATAAACAACAGAATTTCAAGTGAAAATAAATACTATGCTTTCTTTAACCTTCTTCACCTCTCTCCCATTTCCCCAGAAATGATAGATGTAGTTAATACCCATATGGACTTGCTATATACCTAGCCCAGTGCTAGGTATATTGGCTAAGTCATTCTTACAATGACTATATGATGTAGATCCTGTTATTCCCATTTTAAATATTATAACACTAAAGTATGGAGACTTTAGCCAAATATGTACTAAATAAGTATTAACTAATTGTGAATGTATGATTAGGATTTGTGGTTTGATGATTATATGTTAAAGTAGGTGAATGCAGAAAGATATATATTCTTCCAGAAATCTAGTTTCTAGAGTGGAACTTGCTTCTTTTCCTAGCTCTTCATCTTAACTAGTTGTATCACTTGGGTCATGTGACTGTCTGCTTCCTCTGCTGTATATTGGATATACTATAACCACTTGGCTGTGATGATATATGTAATGTAGATGAGCCCATAATCACTAGGAATCACTCATCTTCTCAGGGTAAGAAAATTACGCTACTCCTGGGAGATAAAGCAAAAAGGAGAACAATGTGTTACTTAGTCTCATTGAATAATGAGACTGTGGCACAGTGATTTGCTAAGAGAGAGAAATTTCCTTGGCTCTAAATTTTAAGACAGCAACAAATTAAAGAGTAACAATGTAGTAATTATAGATTCCATATATACATTTTCACAGAATGTTAAAATTCGGACTCTAATTATCATCTGGTTTTGAGGCAGCCCAGTAAGTGCACCGAATGCTCACTTTCTGATTCCCTTGGTCTTCATCTATCTAGGGGGAATGATGTTTTCATAATACTGAAAATCAAATCAGATTTTAAACACCTCTAAGTCAGCCCCAGTCTTCTCTCTTTGCCTTTTTGCCTCATCTTGTTCTTTCTTCTGAAGTTCCCAAAATAAGATTCTTTTGCCATCATCCTGATCAAGATCCTTGTCATCTTATTTCCAAATTATTGGAATAATCTTTCCTACCTCTCTGATCGAAAAGCTCTCTAGTCACTTTCTTTATCTTGCTTCCTAACCCTGGCTTTCTTCCCACTATTCCACTGCTCAGAAACTTAATTTCACTTGTCACAACAACTTGTACCAGTTCCATAATAATCAACTCTGGCTACCATAAGCAGAAAAGGAATTTATGAAAAAGGGTCGATTATGAAATTGTTGGAATGAAACACTGGGGAACTACTTTTTGGAAAATAAATAGAACTCAGGGATGTCATGGTACTGCCAAGATTACACACAACCTCCTTGTAGTACAATTGTTATTACTACTGTCATTTGCCACTGTCGGCCCTGCTTAGATTCTCGGCTCTGCAGGAGTCAGTAAGAATTCCTGCCATTCCCTGGCCATTGCTTTAGTCACTGAAGACCCAGGCACAAATTAGCTTGTCCGTGATTATTTCTCTTTGCCTTGCTGATAGGTTGTGGGTAAAGCAAACTTTTGCCCACTTTCACCCTCATGGTGGGAAGTAGGGCCCTCCCTGTCACCTGTTCTAGGATTCCTTCCAAATAAGACAGGCATTCAAAAGTGTTAGTTCCACATAACAGATAACCATCCAATCTCCATTGCCTGCTTTTTTTGGATTCTGCCTCATTTTGCCTTTGCCTGTCCATACACTTTTGTGCTACAGTTGTACCCTTCCCCACCCTCCCCACTTAAATTGGTTTCTTTGAGTTTCTCTAGAACTTCTTCTTCCAGTGTACTTATATCATTAAGTACATGTATACACATTATATGTGTGTCTTTTACCTAGCATGCATTCCTCCCTCCTTTCCTTTGTAAATTGAGGCAACTATGTGAGTATTTCTAGGTTATTTTGGAACAAGTGAGCTTTAAGATGTGACAGCTCTGGCACAAAAATAGTACATAGAAAATGTTAACCTCTATGCTGGACTGATTTTATAATTTACCTCAGGTGGTCCTAATAACTCAAGGGAGTTTTCCTTCACACTGTTAAGGCCACTTTAGTGAATTAGTATTCATGAAGCACCCAGAACAGAGCTTGGATCATTGTAAGCATGTGTTGGCTAACTAAAACATTTATCTTACTTATTTTTTTTTAATTAAGTTTTTTAATGAAAATAATGTAGTTCTAGTTTTGTTATCTATTATAAAAACTTATTTGTAAATGGGTAGTAGGAATAATTTATGAAAGAAAATTAAATATTGTTCACATATATACTTTCCAATAAAGTCTTAGACTTATGGTGACAATTTTAAAATATGTGGAGTTCTTTTTTAATTAAAGGTTTTACTGATATTTTTTAACATTTATTAAGAGGAACTGCTATGTTTTGTTGTTTACTGTAGAATGGAAGCTACAAAAGTATTCATGCAATGGCCAAAGATATAGATCTCCTAGCAAAAAATGCCAAAACTTATAATGAACCTGGTTCTCAAGTATTCAAGGTTAGTTTTTTGTTATTGTTATTTTCTTTGATAATAGTAAATACTTTAATTTAGGTTCAATAATTTTTATAACAATTTTATTGAAGTATGTCACATGCCATAAATTTTGCCCATTTGTTTACTTATTTACTTTGGTATTAGGGATTGAACCCAGAGGTGCTTAACCATTGAGCCACATCCCCAGCCCTTTTAAATTTTTGAGATAGAGTCTCACTGAGTTGCTGTGGTTGGCTTTGAACTTGAGATCCTCTTGCCTCAGCCTCCTGAGCCACTGGGATTGCAGGCATACGCCACTTTACCTGGCTCAAATTTCACCCATTTAAATTAAAAGACCCAATTTGATGGATTTTAGTATATTCACAGAGTTAGCAGTCACTCTTTTCCCCCCCACCATCCCCAGCCCTAGGGAACCACCATCTTTTTGTCTTTGTACATTTGCCTATTCCAGATATTTAATATAAATGGAATCATACAATATGTGGTATGAATTCTTTTGTGACTGAATTCCTTCATTTAGGATAAGGTTTTCAAGGTTCATCAATGTTATAGTATGTAATCAGTACTTCATTCTATTGCTGAATAATATTCTATCTTATGGATAAACCCTGTTTTATTTAACCATTCATCAGTTGCTAGATACTTGAGCTGTTTCCATTTTTTTTATTGATTTTGAATAATACTGCTGTGACATTCAATATAAGTTTTTAGGTGGGCATATATTTTCATCTTATGTACATACTAAAGAATGAGATTAATCATATGGTAACTATATACTTAACTTTCTAAAGAACCAGCAAACTCTTTTCCAAAGTAGATGTACCATTTTACATTCTCATTAGTGATGTACAAGTGTTGAAATTTTCTACATTCTTAACAACACTTGTTTTGCATTTTCATCCTAATGGGTGTAAAGTAGTATGTTATTATGGTTTCGATTTGCCTTTCTGTAATGAATAATAATTCATTTTTACATGTGTGTATTGGCCCTTTGTATGTCTTTGGAGAAATGTCTATCCATATCCTTTGCCCTTTTTTTAATTGGGTTACTTCTCTATTTTTGAGTTGTAGGCGTTCTTTATATATTCTGGATATCATGCCCTTAAGAGATATATGATTTTTTAATATTTTCTCTCATTCTCTTGTCTTTTCACTTTTGTGATAGTGTCCTTTAATGCACAAAAGTTTTTAATTTTGATGAAGTCCAGTTATGTATTTTTTTCTTTGATTGCTTTTGTTTTAGGTTATCACTGCCCAGTCCAAGTTCATAAAGATTTACACCTATATTTTCTTCTAGGAATTTTATAGTTTTAGCTCTTACATTTAGATCTTTGGTCCACTTTGAATTGATTTTTGTAATTAATAGGTAATAGTTCAGATTCATTCTTTTATATGGGGTATTATCCTGGTACCACATATTGAAAAGATTTCGTTCCCCATTGATCATTTTGGAACCCTTGTTGAAAATCATTTAACCAAGATGTAGGAGTTTAGTTCTGTATTCTTGGCTCTGTTCAGTTCATTTAATTGTTTGTTCTTATGCCAAAGTAAGGTTTTTTAATCCTTTTTTTTCAGCTAAATATTGATTTATTCCCTGCATTTAAATTTCATAAATAATAAAAAGCAACATTGATAGTGTAAATACAATGTAAAATAGCTTTTCCGTTGCTCTGTAATTCCATCTTAGAAATTTTGTAGTCCTGCTTGTAGAAATTCCTTGAATTAATCACATATCATTGGGAATTTAGGAAAATCTTTTAGTAGTGAACCCTGACCCAGATCCTATTGCTATTGCCAGTTAATGTTAACTCTATCTTTCATCTTTTGAGAAAGTTTGAGTGAAAATCGGAAATGAATTCTGAAGTCCTGTGTTCTTAGTCCTTGGATAAGACATTTTGGTAGTATATTACTGATTGTTAGTTGATACAGTTAAAATTTTTACTTTTCAATCTAATTATTTTTCTAAACCTTTTCAAGAGAAAGAAAACCTTGGATTTGACTTTTAGGTTGTATACAACTAGGATTTGTTGTATTTTACCATCAGATCTTTGCATATTACTTCACTAACTGTGAAAGAACTAGAAGCTTTTTGCATTTAATTAGTGACAACTTCATGAAGATATTTGAGAAGCTTACAGAAAAGTTAGAGGATGCAGCTTTGTGAATGTTGACTAGATGTCAGCTTCAAATGGAAAGAGTACCGTGAAAGGTGCCCAGTGTGTGAACAAGGGAATTTTTTTTCTATTCCTTTTTTAAGCTGAGTAACTTTATTTTGACAGGATGCAAATTCAATTAAAAAAATATTTTATATGAAAAAGGCAGAAATTGAACATCATGAAATGGCTAAGTCAAGTCTTCGAATGAGGTAGGTTAAGAAATTAAGATCTTTATTAATTTTCTTCCTTTTTTTTTTTTGGTGTGGTACTAGGGATTGAACCTAGGGTGGCTTTACCACTGAGCCACATTCCCAGCCTTTTTTTTTTTTTTTTTTTTGAGACAGGGTCTCACTGAGTTGCTGAGGCTGACCTCAAACTTGCAATCTTCCTGCGTCAGCCTCCCAAATTATTGGGATTTGTGTGCCACCACATACTACTCAAAAAATTTCCAAGATCTTTGTGTTTTTGTGTTTGCTGAATTTTCTAATAAAATCAGTACAGTAGAAAACAAGATTTATGTTACATTTCAAGATTATATTTAGTTAATAATGTGATTCTGAAAAGAGTAGAGTAGCTTATCTAGCCTCTTCATTGTAGCTGAAGGGGGGCTTTATTTAATAAGAAACACTTAAGGTAACACCACTATATCCTCCTCAATATGTATTTATAAATACATATTCATGTAATACAATATTATGGTACTTGGATATAATGTGCAGTAGCATATATTTGCAATATATGAAGATCTGAAGTACCATTCTAGTTGGTTTTTCTTTTCCTAGAACTTTAAGTTTGAACAAGTCTTAATTCTGGAATTCTGCTTCCTCTTACCTGAAATGAAAAGGTTGGGTGATTATTTTCAAAGCTCTCTCCTTGTTCTCACATGTATTTTGTTATCATTTCCTCTGGCTCTACAATGACCATAATCTCTCAAGGACCGGCTGTGGTCTGCTGTCCTCTGCAGAGTCCCATGGTCCTGGAGAAGAGCCTGCTGCATAGTAGAGGCTCAGAAAAATTCAACATTTCTATTAGGAAAAAAATAGAAAATGTCTTTTTTTTTTTTTTAATCCAGAATTCTGATTAGCTATCAAGTTTCTGAGGTTTTTTTTATCTTTGACTAGGACTCCATCAAATTTGTCAGCGACCAGGCTGACAGGCCCTTCGCACAGTAAAGGCAGCCTTGGTGAAGAGAGAAATACCACTAGCAAGTATTATCGGTAAGAAAAAGAGGGTTTAGTCTGAGAGTTGACCCATACTTATGACAGTAGGCATATTAATATTTGTCTGATGGCTATTTTGAAATAATATTTTGGGATGATTTTTTTTTTTTTGAGACATGGTCTCACTAAGTTGCTGAGGTTGACCTTGAACTTGCAGTCCTCCTGCCTCAGCCTCCCAAGTTGCTGGAATTAATAGGCATGTGCCACTGATCCCAGCGTACTTCTGGATTATGAGAGTTATTTATCAAGTGCTTTATTTAAAAGGTTGAGATACTTGTAGTAGGTTTTACCTCACATCTCAAATAATGATTAAGGATTCTTTAACCAGTTAGTGTTCAGTATTAGTTATAAATAAAATGTGAGATTTAAATACTTATTTGCAATAAATAAGTTTTGTGTTTAGAATAGAATTTTTTGTCATTTAAAAGTATGAGCATCTTAGAAGAGAATAACCGGTGATGGTGACTGAGTCTTTACTTTCTATAAAATAAGGAGTACTGCTGCATTTAAGTAAAAAGCGGATTACAAGTTGCCCCACTCCAGGCTTTCTCCTACCACTGCCACTTTCTTAGAGGAAAAATTAGTTTTTCTTGGATAACATTGATGAGGAATATTAAGTAGTAAAAAGATAAAGAGGCAGTTAATAGAAATTATTTTTCTGGGGCTGGGGCTGTGGCTCAGTGGTACAGTGCTTGCCTAGCACGTGTGAGGCACTGAGTTCAATTCTCATTACCGCATATAAATAAATAAAATAAAGGTCCACCAACAACTAAAAAAAAAAAAATTTAAAGCAAAAGAAATTATTTTTCTTTGTTATTAAGTACTTTGTTAACAGCTCCTAATGTCTTCCAATATCTTGTTTTTCTTTGTAGTAATAAAAGAGCAGTCCAAGGGGGCCGTTTGTCAGCAATTACCATGGCACTTCAGTACGGCTCAGAAAGTGAAGAGGATGCTGCATTAGCTGGTAGGCATTAGGTTTGGGCTAAATTAAATGCCTTCTAAAGTGGATCCTTTTGGTTGGTCTGGCCTGAAGTTTGTTGGTTTTTGGAGAATGTGCTATTTGGTTCCATTTGATTGCACCCCTTAGTTGGCAGCTGATTTATCAAAAGCTTATTGCTTGATATTGGTTAAAATTCATATCTGGGTAAATATAAAAACATGAAAGAGATAAAATGATGTAGAACGGATAATAGCCAACAGGTAGCCATATTAACATCAGATAAGAACTTTCGGAGATAAGTGAAAAGATTAAAAAAAGATTCAGCCTACAATAGTAAAATATTTGTTTCATTGGGAAGATGAATTACAAAGGAGCTCCAAATATGTAAATCAAGAAGATGGAACTTTATGGAGAATTTGAAAACAATACCCATCCAACAGAATTCCTCTTCTCTCGTTTGCTAGATAAGTAGAAAAATTGAATCTACTTCCTCATAAGTATGATGCTATTGAAATGAGTTACCGCAAGCTTAGTGGTGTAAAATAAATTTTTTCTTGCAATTCTGGAGATCAGAAGTCTAAAATCTAGGGGTCAGCAAGCCAGTTTTCCAGATATTTTAGGGGAGAATGTATTTTCTTGCTTTTTCTGCTTCTGAAGACTATCTGTACTTGGCTTGTGGCCCCTTTTCTCTATCTTCAAACTGCATCTTTCCAACTTCTACATCTGTTGTCCCTTCTTCTTGCTGCTTTGACCTTGTTGCTTCCCTCTTGTTAGGATCCTCTTGATTACATTTAAGGGCACACCCACATAATTCACAGATTAATTCAGGTTAATCTTCTCATGTCAAGATTATTAATTATTATTATTATTAACCTGTTGGCATATAAGGTAACATTTAGAGGTTCTATTGACTAAGACATGAGTATATATTGGTAGTTATTATTCAGCTTATCATACGTATTCTACATTTAAAGAACATATATTCTTCCTAGGTTCATATTTATAAAAACTGACCATCTACTCAAAACAAATTTCAATAAAGATTAGGTGTTATATAGCCCCCATTTCTGATAAGTGCAGCTAAGACATCAACTAACAATGAATAGAATTTAAAAGTCTAAACATCAGAAATTTTAAAATAAACACATAGGCTAAAAGAAGAATTATCTCAGAAATTTAAAATACTTAAAACTGAACAATTGCAACAATGAAATAATGCATCAGAACTAATTGGGTGTAGCTGAAGTGATAATTCAGAAGGAATCTCGTAAGTCTGAATGCTTCTCTTTAGAAAAGCACCTGAAGGAATGAGCTAGGCATCCAACATTAGTAAATAATAAGATAATTTTTGAAGTTAGAAAAAATGAGTTATAAAGCTAATAGCAGAAATTTAATTCATTAAAAAAGAAACCTATAATGGAAAAAATTAATGGGGTGAAAAGTTATTTTGTTAAGACTATTAATAAAATAAGTTTATGTTGGAATTATCAAGAGAAAAACATAAGAGGTAAGTAAATAATATTAGGGAGGAGAAAGACATATAGAGATTAAATGAAAATGTATTTACAGCATATACATTTAAAAATTTAAATGAAAAAATTCCTAGAAAATGTTAAATGTGTAAAACTGATTCAAAAATTAAGCCAGGCTTGGTGGCACATGCCTGTGTTCCACACTGCTCCTGAGGCTGAGGCCCAAGGATCACAGATTTAAAGCCAGCCTCAGCAACTTAGTGAGGCTGTAAACAACCTAGGGACACCCTATCTCAAAGTGAAAAATAAAAAGGACTGGGGATGTGGCTCAGTGGTTTGGTGCCCTCTGGGTTCAATCCCTGGTACCAAAAAAAAAAAAAAAATTAAAGGCTGAGAT
Source organism: Urocitellus parryii (assembly GCF_045843805.1). Taxonomy (NCBI): domain Eukaryota; kingdom Metazoa; phylum Chordata; class Mammalia; order Rodentia; family Sciuridae; genus Urocitellus; species Urocitellus parryii. The sequence continues at coordinate 169,988,718 of NC_135533.1, read as the reverse complement.
TATTCATAGAACCAGTAAAGAATTAAATTATCAGTTAAAAATCTTCCCACAGGCTAGAGTATATATATGTCCCTGGTTCATCCTCAGCCCTGAACAAAACAAGCAAAAAAAAAAAAAAAATAAGCAAAAACAAATAAAAACACCTTCCCACATAGAAAACATCAAGCCAAACATTTAAGAAAGAAGATTTATAATTTTTACCTCAGTGCTGGAGATTGAACCCAGGGCCTCACACTCTACCACTGCATTTCACTCTCTTAGACAACAGAATTTTATTAAAACATCTGCACAGTAGATGAAATGAGCTTCCAGTTTATTCTGTGAATCTAATATAACCTAGATATCAAAACCAATTAGAAGCATACTGTATCTGTCAGTGTATATAATACATGATGACACAATTGGATTTATTCCAGTAATACTAGGTTTGTTCAACATTAGAAAAGATAAAGTACCATTTACTGCATTAACATTAAATAAAACCATACAATTGGCTCATCACATATATTTGATAAATACTACAATTCTCATTCATGATGAAAATTCTTAGCAAACTAAGGAGACTTTTCCTAAGCTGATAAAAGGCATTTCTCTTTTTAAGGGAGAAATGTTAGAAATAGGGTAAGAATTCTGTTACATTTTTTAGTGAAAAAGTACTACACAACCTACAGTTACAACAGTTAATGTATGAGGATCAGAAAAGAAGAAAGATACATACATATTGTAGTTGACAGATTTTTTTTCTACTCAAACTCTTCAAATAAATTACTAAAATGAATAAAAAATAATAAGTTGCAGATATAAGATCATTACACAAAAATCCTTCTCTGGAATAAGGCACAAAAAGAAAATTAGGTATATATCCAACAAAAGATGTGTAAACTCTTTATAGGAAATATCAGAGATGATGACTAGTTTCAAATCCTTGTCTGCTTCTAGCTAGCTCTATGACTGTATTAAAATCTCATCTGACAGCTTTATAGGATGAATGACATTGTATAAGTTGTTAATCTCTTTTGCCCAGTTTTCTCATTTGAAAAAATAACAATATCTGTTTCATGTGGTGGTATTAGGACTGCCTAAGGCTTGTGCTTATCAAGTTTTTAGCCCAACTTAAGTACTTAATAAATGATTGTTCGTCTTACCTGGGAGGAGTACATAGCAATTATGGTTATTGTGATCCAGCCAAAACAATTTAAACTGTGATCTTTATGCACTATTTAAGAAATCAGGGAACTGAGCAAAATCTGAAGATGATTCTGTGTTTTACTTTTTGTGGTGTTTTTATGATTTAGCATCTATTTAAAAATTCCCTCTATAAGGAATACATCATTCATCAGGGATGGTATAAATCAATAGGGCAAAGTCACAGAGACTTAAGGTTAAATCATGTCTGACATTATCGGCCTAATGTAAATTTATACTATTCTAAATGTGTTAGCAGTTTTCTATTATTGTAACAAATATCTGAGATAATCAACTTATGAAAGTACTTTATTTTGGCTCACAGTTCTGGATGTTCTAGCATATGATCAGACCTGTGGTGAGGCAGCACTTCACTAGGCTCCACCTGTTAAAAGTTTCCACTACCTCTCAATAGCACCACTCTAGGGGATAAGCCTTTAACACGTAGGGCTTTGAGGGACATTTCAAATCCAAACTGTAGCCCTGAACTTCATGGTGTTATTTTAGTTCTGAAGACTCTGAAAGATTTCTTCCTTCTTTTGGCCATACATGCTAAGGAGTCTCTGAGGAGAGCCCAGAAAGAAAAACTATTTTGCAACCTTTTATAACCAGTATAACTTTTACTATTTAGCATTTTATTTCTGTGAAATGTTTCTCTAAACATATAGTTCTATGAAACATTTCTCTAAGCATGCATCCTTAGCATCATCTTTAATGGAGATTATAGACTATTTTTAAAAATTTTCAAATATATGTAGGTCTGTCTGTTGAAGGAGCTATAAAATATGATTATTTCATGCTTCATTACTTTCTTCCCCTGTGAATACTTGTTTTTTGTCTTTCTAGCTGCACGTTATGAAGAAGGAGAGTCAGAAGCAGAGAGCATCACTTCCTTTATGGATGTTTCAAATCCCTTTTATCAGCTGTATGACACAGTTAGGAGCTGTCGGAATAACCAAGGGCAGCTAATAGCTGAACCTTTTTTCCATTTGCCTTCAAAGAAGAAATATCCTGATTATTACCAGCAAATTAAAATGCCCATATCACTACAACAGATTAGGTAAGATCTTTTCTGTATTACTCTGTGTAAATCTGTTTTCTTATGGTCTAGCCTGCATATATATTATTGTTTCCTAAAATGGATAAGGATTTTAAAAGTAAACTTTTTACCTAACCATTTGTTTGTCTTTTGATTAAGAATAAAGTACAAAAACTTTCCTGCTTACACCTTTCATTGATACTTTAATTATGGTAGTTAAACCATATTTAAATTTTATATTGATAGTTGAATCATCAGAATAAGCATAGTCAATTCTTGGAAAACTTATTAGCTGAAACCGTACTTGAAAGATGGTTCCATCTTGGATTCCCTTTCCTGTTTAGAAAATGTTTTGTTCTGCCTTTTTTTTTTTTTTTTTCTTTGAGATGGGATCTTACTCTGTTACCCAGGCAGATCTTGAACTCATGCATACAGTTAGAAAATGATCATTTGGCAATTTAGCCAGACAGAATACTTAAACCACTATAGTATCATTAACAATGGTAAGAAATCATAACAACAGTTTAAAAAAAAATCCCAATTTAAAAATAGGCAGAGGGCCAGGCTCAGTGGCACATGCCTGTAATCCCAGCTTGAGATGCCGAGGCAGGAGGATCGTAAGTTCAAAGCCAGCCTTAGCAACTTAGTGTGAGGCCTTGAGCAATTTAATGAGACCCTGTCTCAAGATAAAAAATAAAAAGGCTTGGGGATGTGGCTCGGTGGTTAAGGGGCCTTGGGTTGAATCCCTGGTTCACAAAAAGAGAGAGAGAACAGAGGGCTTCCATAGGAGGTTTAGACATTGCTACTGCTGTTGCCACTGTCTCTGTAGTGATCCCTGAGAAGTTGCGGCACATTTTGTAGGTACTCGGCACCAACATGAATGGGCAATGGAAAATAGCCTTCTTCCAAGTTGGAATTTTCTGATGTAAACTTTGCTTTGTTAAGTCACTATTTCAGCACACACATCCCCCCCCCGCCCCAACGCCGCCCGCCATGTCAGTTTTGTGGACACCCCAGTAGGAGTGGGTGAGAAATAGGGAAGTGATTTAGGCCTAGATGGTAGTACACTAACATTTTGAAGGGTCAATATGTAGGATGTCTAAGCCCTTCTTGGGTCACAGAACCCATGGTGCCTACTAAGAAACTTGCTGTGCCTGGACTCCCTTCTATGTATGCTATATAGAGCAGCAGTGAAGTGTAGGGCAGTGCTATCCAATAGAACTTTCTGCAAAAATGGAAATGTTTTATTGCCTATGTTATCCAATATGATAGTCACTAGTCATGTGTGGCTGTTGAGCATTTGAAATGAGGCTAGTGCCACTGAGGAAGTTGATTTTAAATTGTATTTAAATTTAATCTCGGGCTGGGGATGTGGCTCAAGAGGTAGCGCGCTCGCCTGGCATGCGTGCGGCCGGGGTTCGATCCTCAGCACCACATACAAACAAAGATGTTGTGTCCGCCGATAACTAAAGAATAAATATTAAAAAAATTCCCTCCCTCCCTCCCTCCCTCCCTCCTCTCTCTCTCTCTCTCTCTCTCTCTCTCTCTCTCTCTAAAAAAAAAAAAAAATTAATCTCAGTAGCCACATGCATCTAATGTCTACAATATGAATAGTCCTAGGAAGATTAATTGGCAGAAGGAAGATAGTTGAGTGTCCCCCAAAGCAATAAAGAATGGATGGATAGCCAGATGTAGTGGCACATTCCTATAATCCCACCTACTCTTGAGGCTGAGACAGGAAGATTGCAAGCTCAAGACCGCCTTAGCAGTTTAGAAAGGCCCTAAGCAATTTAACAAGACCCTATCTCAAAAATTAAAAAAAGGGGCCTGGGGCTGTAGCTAAATAGTAGAGCACTTGCCTTGCAGGTGTGAGATCCTGGGTTCGATCCTCAATACCACATAAAAATAAATAAAGATAAAAAAATAAAAGTAAATTTTTAAAAAGGGCTATGGATGTGGCTCAGTGGTATAACACCCCTGGGTTCAATCTTCAGTACCAAAAAAAAAAAAAAAGTTTGAGAATGGAAAACTAGAGCTGAGAGATAGCTCAAAATTAGAGTACTTGCTTAACATGTACCTGGCTTTGATCCCCAGGCCCACACACAGAAGTGAATAGGAGCTAGTGTGGTACCTCATGCCACTTTTCACTGTGCTGGGATTTGTTTTCCCCATGTTTATTTCCATTTTCTCTCTTCCTTCACTCCAAGTCTCAATTGATTAGCTTTAGACTGATAAATCTCTGAAGATCTGTTAAGTTGTTATTTGCAAATTTGGATTCTTTTAGGTGTTGAGAACACTTAGCATTCTTTGATTTGGCAGGAATAAGATTAATAAACTCTGGTGCTAGCTGCATAAGCTGGTAGTGAGGACTGAATTTATGCTTAGTTTTTGTTTTGTTTTTCCCCCTTTCAGATATGTTTTCTAATATTTGTATTCCTTAAGTGCTACACAGAATCTGAATAGCATTTTGTTAAATTTTAAGTGAAACTTTACATGCATAACAGACAATTCTGTTCTAAGAGAAAATTTGGAATCTCCATTGATTCAGTGAAACTGTTTTCACACATTTTGGTTCTTTAATAATATTTTTGTGATTTTGATGACTAAAATGCAGGTGCTTCAATCAAGATTTAAGAGTTTATCCTTAAAAAAAGAAAAAAAAAGTTTATTCTGTCCACATAGAGTTAGAGTAAACAGTGATTCTTCATTTAGCACAAAGTACATAAGGCCTTTCAAAGAACTGGTATTATTAATAGCAGTAGTGTCTAACCTATCTTTTTACTTAGGACTTTTAAGTAAAATAAAGCAAAAACCTCAGCTTAGGCCATCATAGTTTGTAATAAGTTATATTGGAGGATAGCAATAAATGGATTCTGACAAATTTACCTCTCATTTACCATTGGAAAATCAATTAAGCTATCCTTTTATATCTTCCTTGAGTAAATATCTTTCCAGATGTTTCTTCATGGCATTGCCATTATTATTATTATTATTTTAACCTGCATGAACTAGAATATTCAGCCTCTTTCCTAACCCCAATGCTGGGGATTTAACCCAGGGGGACTCTACCACTGAACTACACCTCCTACACCCCCATCTTTTTTATTTTATATTTTGAGGCAGGTTCTTACTGAGTTGCTAAGGCTGGCTTAGAGCTTGTGATCCTTTTCCTCAGCAGCAGGATTATAGGCATGCACCACTATACCGGGTTGAAATGTCCTCTTATTTTCAGAAATGGGTAGTTCTCCATGATTCTTCATTGAGGTAGTTTAAAATCTCTCTAATTTTTTTTTTAAGAGAGAGAGAGAGAATTTTAATATTTATTTTTTAGTTATCAGTGGACACAACATCTTTGTTTGTATGTGGTGCTGAGGATCGAACCCGGCCGCACGCATGCCAGGCAAGCACGCTACCGCATGAGCCACATCCCCAGCCCTAAAATCTCTCTAATTTTATTTCTTCTTAAAGTTACTTGTTATCCATGATCAGGGTTTTTCCATTAGGGATTGAACCCAGTGATGCTCTGCTCATGAACTACATCCCCAGCTCTTTTATTTTTGTTTTGAGATGGCCTAACCAAGTTGCCAGAGCTGGTATCAAACTTGAAATCCTCCTGGTTCAGCCTCCCAAATCACTGGGGTTCAGGCATGTGCTACCAGGCCTGGCATGCCTCCTTTTTTATCTTTTTTTTTTTTTTTTTGGTGGTGGTACTGGGGATTGAACCCAGGGCCCTAGGCATGTGAGGCAAGCATTCTACCATCTGAGCTATATCTCCAGCCCCCTCCTTTTTATCTTAACACAGTCACTTGCAAGGCTTCTAACCACTATCACTAGTGAAGATACTGTGGAGTGCTTGCAAGGATTTTTGCATTGGACTTTCAGGAAGAAAAAGTATTTCATCATTTTCAAAGTGGAACGTACTAGCCATTTATTTGTCTTTCACAGAACAAAATTAAAGAACCAAGAATATGAAACTTTAGATCATTTGGAGTGTGATCTGAATTTAATGTTTGAAAATGCCAAGCGCTATAATGTTCCCAATTCAGCCATCTATAAACGAGTTCTAAAATTGCAGCAAGTCATGCAGGTATGATTTCTTAGTTTTGCTAAATTTGTTGTATGTATCATCAAAATAGTATTACGTTTATTGAGTGTGTTCTTTTAAGGTGAATGATTTCCCCCAACATTATCAAGTCATTCATTTCAACCACAGTACTGCTAACTATTATTTTAGAATTGTTACGACCATTTTGAGGAGAAGTAATAATTTAGAAAGGAGTAAGCTTCATGAATAGAGGAATCTCCTGAGTAATTTTAGGATTGTAGGGAAATTACCCTTTATTCCTAGATGATATTCTGTCATTTAGGTTTTATTTTTTTGGTTCTAGACTTTGTCTCTGTTAAGATGGGACTAGTCTAGAAGAAAAGGCATCTGAAAGGTAATTATTCATTGTATAAGGTCCCAAGAGTTTTAACAGATCCTCCTTGAAAGTACACCTTTGAGGGTATCTGAAGTCACTGGCCATCTAGGGATTTTAAGACAAAATAGTAGATAAGAAACTGAATTTATCTCACAGTTTTTGGTAGAATCTTTTTTAGAAAGATAATCTTAACACAAGGAAGCAACTAAAGCACCCATAGGTTCTCTTCATTTTGTATAATCAATATTGCACTTCTTAGTGTTGTGAATGTCAGGCGTTTGTTCCGCAGTACTGTGTGTGTGTATGTGTATATTTCCCATGCCTGTTGTGGTTGGACTTTCATCTCTCTTTGGCAGAAAATCTTTAAAAATGCATGTGTTGAAAAATAGATCTCTTTTCACCTTTCAAAGATTCAACTTTTTTCTTAACTTCACTGTCTCTTTAGAAGTCATGGGTGCCAGAGATCACCTTCGAGTTGGCCACCAAAACAAGGTGTCCTACAACTTGCCTTAGTGCTTTTAACCAGTTAAATCCTTTTGTAGTCTTAAATGCTGTAGCTAACATTGATTCTTTAACTCTCTGGATCCATTTTTTTTAACCTACTTTTCTGTCATGCAGGTTTTTGTTAAACTGGGTTATTAAAAATATTTAATGAATCTTTAATTTTGTGCATGCTACGTGGTATTTTCTGAATGAATCTGACATGTCTAGCTCTTTAACATTCATATATTCCTACATGTGTTCAACAGAGTAAGTCTGACTCCTGAAACCTGCTTTGTTATAGACAAAGAAGAAAGAGCTTGCCAGAAGAGATGACATAGAGGATGGAGACAGCATGATCTCTTCAGCCACCTCTGATACTGGTAGTGCCAAAAGAAAAAGGTATATGATCTTCTCATAGCTGGAACTAACTCAGTTCCTGTTTATTTTAGATAAGTACAGAAAAAATATTTTTTAAAGTGGTGAAGTATTGATTATAAGTTTGAAATATTTGATAACATCTTTTGGAATTCATTTATAAATTGGATAATTAGTTGTTATTATTTTTCTTTAAGTACCACATTGCTTTTAGATGACACAGGGGGAAAAAAAGATACCTACATATGCACTTTGGCAAACATGTAATTTTTACTATCCAGATAAAGATAGTAAGATGGCTTTTTAAGATTGCCACTTAAATCTAATTTAGGTAATTTCTACATAGTAAATTACAAAGATGTAATATGAATTAGGAAAGGTAAGGAGAATTCATTTCTCCCGCTACAGTGAAGTAAGTCATTGCTCCTTACCTTTTATTTTTCCTTTTTAGTTTGATCTTTATTTGTGATTTTAAGAATGTCAGATTGTGTAAAACCATCATAACTTCTTATAGTTCGTAAAATGTTAAACTAGATATTTGGATGTTTTTTGGTTTTCTTCTTAATCTTTCTTTCAACTTCCCTAACCCTTTCTTCCTCTCATGGGTTTTGTGGAAGGGGATCTTATTGTGAGATTCTGAAACTGGGCTCCTATAAGGAATCATGCACATGGAGTTTCTGTGGCCTGATCATTGTGGAACACTGTAGTCTTCTTTAAACCCTACTGCCTTACAGTCTTTGCAGCAGCAGTGAGTCTAGGGAGGCTACCTTAAACAAGGAATAAGCTACTCTGATAGCAGGGCTTGACAGAGTCAAAACTGAATGAAGAAGTTATTAGTAGCTGTAGACACAGTTCCATACATACATTAAAAGATCTGCTAAGATCAGAAGATTTTAAAAAGTGGTTTAGAAAATAGAAGCTATCCTGTCTTTCCCTCTTTTAAAGGACATTTGGGAAAATTTTTTTAGCTCTGAAAATGACTTTGCAATGCTATGCCGTGGTAACTAAATTGAGTGGTGTGCCCTGAGATGTGAGTCTCCTCCGTCACTAGCCTATGAATTTCATCCTTCCAAGTTCTTAATTCCTTGTTATACCAGGGACTACGGAGGAAAAATGTGAAACCAGATCAGAGACATCAAATCAAGAACATCTTTGAGTGTAATTATATAACTCTACTTCAGCATCACCTGTGTTTTCCAGATCAGTCACCAATCAAAGATAAAAACTTCTCAGACAAAAGAAGGTAATGGAGGCAAAAGTGATGATACAGTTAGTGCCAGCACTGGATGAAAAGAGAGCTCTTAAGTAGTTGAGTGTTAAGAGAAGAGTTCCAAGGAAGCATAAACCCAAGCCAGTCTTTAAAAATTACATCTCTGTGGCTTGTAGTTTGTGGGACACCCAAGTAGATGAAATGAAAATTATTGCCCTAAAACCTCCTGTAAAAAACAAACTTAAGCATTATGTTATTACAATTATGAACTCCCTTGGCAGGGTGTGGTGGAACACACTTATAATCCCAACTTCTTGGGAGGCTGAGGCAGGAGGTTTTTCAAGTTTGAGGCTAGCCTTAGCAATTTATCAAGACCCTGACTTAAAATTAAAAAATAAAAAAAGGGCTGGGGATATAGCTCAGCAGCGAAGCACCCTGGGTTCAATCCTCAGTACCATCACCAAAAAAAAAAAAAGATTCCATTCCATTTCAGACAAAAAGTCTCTGTATTAACAGGTTTTCTAGGAAGTATTTTGTATGACAAAGTGAAAGACAGAAATAAGAGAACAACTATAATTCATCTACCAAAGCAGTGAAAGAACAAACTTGGGTTTAATATGAAAAAATGAATGTACCTTAAAAGATTGAGAGAATTAAGTCCTGAACTTTGGTCTGTAACAAAGGAAATAAAGTGATGAGTCTTTCAGAATGTAGTTATGTTGAGAGGCTTTGGTAATAAGAAATAGACTTCTCCAGAAGTCAGGCAAACTGTAGCCTCGAAGGTTGAGTTAAGCTTGGCCAGAGAACTCAGGGCCAACTTTTGCAACTTGACTCCTAAGTATTGTGTATGATTCTATCTTTGCCTTTTTTTTTTTCCTTTTTTAATACCAAAGAGTGAAAAAAAATGATTATGGGTGTGTTCTCTTTATTCTGGGAGTGCATTCTTCCCCCCCTCCCCATTCCTCTTCCTAAAAATCTATTTTCTGTCTTCCATGTTAAAATGTTCCAAGTATTAAGATCTTTTATGCTTTGGACTGAATAATCCTCTTTTTCTCAACCATATTTGGTTTGTGCATGACCCTCCAATGTTGCTTGTTTTATTTCTCTACACATGTAATGTTTATTTCTGCTTTCCCAGGAACACTCATGACAGTGAGATGTTGGGTCTCAGGAGGCTATCCAGGTGTGCAGTCCTTTTTTATGTGTAAAAATATTTTTAAAAGTATAATTCTTCTGTGTCATGGTCAGTACTAAAGGTGAAAAGTGAAGCCTTAAGCATGTAACAAAAGTGTTTGGGGTGCTAGTTTATTTTACAAATACAGAAAGAAACGCTGTCTAGAAGTCTAATAAATGAGATGAGAATTGGCTAACCTAGATATGTTCAATACTAGCCTTAATTTGTTGCTGGCTTTGCCAGGGCCAAAAAGCCTCCTCACCAATCATTGTGCTACATTAAAAGGTAGAGATTGCTAATACGTACGGTGGCATTATTTGTAACAGGGACTGACTGGTGCTGATTCCCTTTCAGGGACATTTTTTAGTGATTGGGAGTGGTGGAGGGATCAAAATTACAAAATTAACAATGATAATCCAGATGAAGTCAGTGCATGTGGGCACTTGTGCATTGGGCTAATGCTTCTTGAGCATGGATACATTTTCTCAGTCTCTGATCTGTCCATGTCTTATTTCTTTAAAACTCTCCATTTCTTTGCATGATACTTATGATTTTAAAGTCTATGAATTGCCATGTCACGTTGCTAATGATAATCGTGTAGTGCTTTTGTTTTCATGTTTGCCATCTGATATTCAGTGTCATTTGCTTACAGAACACCAGACCCTGCTGTTATAGATCATAAAGGAGAACATTTAGTCATTTCTTTTACTTGCCAGGGATTTAGTGGCCAGGGAAGGAGACAGGTTGAAAACAACTGAATGGAATCAGCATAGTAAAAGAACACTGTATAGTGCATACAACTATGTAGGTATACTTTTTAAAATGTCCTGATTGCCTAGACAGTTTTAGGAAAGTTATTTCCCCACCTTGTTTTTCCTTGAAAGCTAACTGTTCTAAAGTTGCCTACATGTTACTGCCATATGTAATCCATTTTACATATCTACTATGCATATACCACCCAGGATTTTCCCTAAGAAACTTTTTTTATGAGATGATAAATTTTAAAAAATACCAGAGGCTCTATTCTTTTGTATCATTCATAATATGTGGCACCAAGCTCTAGGAGTTATTGGAAGTAGAAATACGGGACCTCATGGGATGGTGTTATGAACCAAGCTCTGGAGACCAAGTGCCTAAATTCAAATACCAGCTGTTCTTATTAGCTCTGGAATGTAAGCCTCATTTCAACTTCCTTACTTGAAAAAGGAGTTGTGACAATCCCAATATAGGATTGCTGTGAGGACTCAGTTGTAAAGCTGAGTTACTATGTGTAAAACTTACAACTGGGCCTATATGAAGTGAGTTCTTAGTAAATATAGGTTTGTTTTTGGAAGTTGTGCCTGTTGATATTAGGACACGGTAGATTTCATTTTGTTCTTTTCCAAATCTCATTGGAAAATGTGAATGAAATGTTTTGTTCTAAAGCCTTCACTACTTTAGAATGAATTTCTGTATGCTTTATAAAAGAACTAAACTGTGGCCAGGCATGATGGTACATTCCAGCTACTTGGGAGGCTGAGCAAAAGTATCAAAAGTTCAAAGCCAGCCTTGACAACTTAGCAAGACCCTTTCTCCAAAAACAAAAATGTCTGAGGATATAGCTCAATGGTAGATTGCTTGCCTACCATGCATGAACCCCTGCATTCAATTCCAAATATTGCAAAAAAGAACCTATGATTTACTTAGTTTAACAAGCACCACTGACACTCTCAAGCCAGGGAGTTAAGTGCCAGGAGACTTTGAAGCCTGTTGGTTAAATGTGATTAATGAGGCTTTTAGTGCCAGCCAGCTTTTGGGAAAGTGAGGGACATGATGAAAGCCACATATTATCTGATTGAAGTGTTCTGATTATTCACTTTGTGGCCTTATTCATTTGGTCTCTAGGTCTCAGTTTTTACTTCTACATAGTTAATAATTAATTGTACCTGAATCTCAGATTTTGAGGCTTAAATTACAGTACATAGTAGATAGAAGTGATAATTGTTTTAACTATAAATTGAGTACATATAAAAATAATAGCTTCAGAGAAAGAATGATGGTAAGGAAATTTGAGAAAGTGGTCAGTTACAAAGATTAGCGTTGAGACTAAAACATGTATGAATAGTTGAAAGAATATCAGATCTAGAAGGTCTGTGACGTCTTCTGGAAATTGTTGATAAGCTGAGAAGAGCAAAAATGGTTATGATTCTGATGTTTCAGATTGGGTTGGGTTCAGGAGGATTGTGTTGATCCTAGAAAATAAGGAATTCAGAACAGAGCCCCTACTAGCACATAATCTTTGTACAAATTAGAAAACGCACCAATTTCATAAGACACTTTTCTTTCATATATCTGAAATTTGCTATAATACACTGGTTTTGTTAGGATAGGACTCTTTGTGGCCCATCTGTAAAATTCTAAAATTGTATATATATATATATATATATATAACAACAGTATCTGTTATCTCTAACTTAGTATTCACTTAAATATGGCCCCTTCCTTGAGTGCACAATAATTAACAGCCTTGGTTTTGGATTCCCTTGAGATAAATTTTACTTTCTATGTTCAAAGATGCTGATATATATTTTTTTAAAAAATGATTGTGCAAGTTACAGGGTGTGGCATTTAGTTTTATGTACTTTTCCCAAAATGGAGAAGCAGTCATAATTAAGGAATTGAAGGCAGTGAAGTAGAATGTATACAGGGGTTCTAAGAAGAATCTGAAAAGCCAAGTGACATTGAAAACAGTAGCTAGAAAGTATCAAATAATGGACTATGATAGCTTTTTATAATGCAGAGTTTTTCTTATTCAAAAAGTAAGAGCCAATGCAATGGTGCACACCTGTAAGGAGGCTTAGGCAAGAGGATCACAAGTTCAAAGCTAGGTCCAGCAATTTAGTGACGCCCTACACAACTTAGCAAAACCCTGTTGCAAAATTGAAAATCGAGGGCAGTGTGTGTGTGTGTGTGTGTGTGTGTGCGCGTGTGCGTGTGTGTGCGTGTGCGTGCTGGGGATGTTGCTCAGTGGTTAAGTGCCCCTGGATTCAATCTCTGGTTAATTAAAAAAAAAAAAAAGTATTTGAAGATTTCAGAATTCATGGATATGATAAGGTTCAGTGTCCTTATTAGAAAGAGATAAACATATCAGCCAGCCAGGCTAATACAACTGTTATAAACAGTATGAAGTTTATCTCTTAGTTTTTTCTGGCAGCCAAATTAAAATTAGTGGACCATGGTTCTCAGTCTCAATATAAGGATCTGGGAAAAGGTAAAGAAAATAAAAAACCTGAATTTGTTCAAAGAAGATTATAAAGACCCTAGTAATACAGAAGTTTTGTTTGCCTTTGAGGATGGAAACAATTAGATATCACTCTCTAGAGTAAATGATACAAATGGAGAAAGGATACTGTTTGTACTATGACTACTAAAATAATAAATTATAGTTATCAGAAAAATTTCTCATATACAACTAGATTTTACATCCTGGGTATATTTCATTCAGAACTGTCTGGTGGTGTCAAGAATTACTGGCATTGGAAAAATTGACTTGCCCTTCTTTTACTTTGCTGGCAAATTTCAAGTAAAAACTTTCCTTGTCTTTAAAAATCTCTTTAAAAATCTGCCCTAGATTCAGTCCCACACCAGAGTATTTGTAGCTTCATACAGAAAAATTCTAATGGTTTATTGGGAGTGATATGCTGAGGCAGTAGGGCTGATTTCCTCCTAGATCAGGGTCAGGGCCTTGACTGTTAGGCTGCCTGGAATTCTGGTAATGAGGACTGTTTTCATTCTGGGTCAATTGAGATTTTTTTTAAGCTCAGGGCTTCAAATTGAGTTCTGGTGTCTTTGGTTTGGTTTGGTTTGGTTTTGGTTTTAGTTTTGGTTTTGTGATGCTAGGGATCATACTCAGAGTCTGCAATATGCTAGGCAAGGGCTCTACCACTGAACCTTAGCCAAAAGCCCTTTGTGTCTTCCTTTTAAAATTAGCCCACACAGCCAAGCATGGGGGCACATGCCTGTAATCCCAGCAGCTTGGGAGACTGAAGCAGAAGGATCGCAAGTTCAAAGCCAACCCCCGCAATTTAGTGAGACCCTGTCTCAAACTAAGAATAAAAAGGGCTGGAACTCAGTGGTAAAGCGCCTCTGGGTTCCATAACTAGTACCAAAAAATTAACCTACACATGTGAAACCTAAATAAACCATATCTGATCTGAATGGTTTAGGTATGAATTTCTGTGATATCAAACTCAAGTTCTGAGATTTTCCTTCAAAGACTTCCTGAAGGTTAAAGTCATCTGCATTCTAATCTGTGCCCAGATGTGGAACTGTGCCCTATTGAAGCTTTGTTCCAATTCTGTCCCAATATCTACTTGCCAAAGACCTAGAATTAGAGAACTCTTCCTCTCATATCATCACTCCAGGATGTCTCTTTGGAGAAATAATACCCACCAGATGAAAAATTTTCTAGATTATCTAATAAATACTCACTGTACACAGAGAAAAAAGAATGGGGGGGGGAGCACATTGGCAGGAATGATCCCAGGTCCACAAAGGAAAGCTATCAGAGTTAAGATTAAGCAAGTTGTGGGCTGAGATTGTGGCTCAGCAGTAGAGTGCATGTCTAGCATGTGCGGGGTGTTGGGTTCAATTCTCAGCACATAAAAATAAAAATAAAGGTATGTTTAAAAAAAAAAAAAGATTAAGCAAGTGATGAGAATGATCCCAACCCTAGGAACAGGCTCTTTTCTTTTTTTAGATCACTTTCTATTTGCCTTAAGCTCCATGATGCTAAGAAAATAGGCTGATTTAGGATATCTATTTTCTTAACTTTTGTTCTTTATTTGAATTCTGTTTCTGTGTTTGAAAAACATATCTTGGAGAGAAAATATCTTTGGCTTGTTCATTAACAAGCAAACTTAAAACAAAGTTATAGGACTGGACTAAGAGGCCCATGCAGCCATATAGTTTGTTTCAGGAATGAACTATTTTTCCCTTGCAGGATAGGAAACAGATAAAACATAGTTACATCTAAGTGCCATGTTATAGGAGCTTAGGAGTGTTTGCTGAATAGGAACTAAGTCAGAAGTCATTTCTTGGTTTTACCTATCCAACTGTTCTCTTGGAAACTACTGGTTAGAGTCTGGCTAGAAGTTCTTTCCCACTGTCCTGAAGACAAGAACGTTGAGCAAAAGTGATAGTGAAAGATCATCTCTTCTAATAATTCACTGAGCACCTCACCTTGCACAAGTCATTTAGCCTCTCTGAGCCAGTTTTCCATAGGACATGAGACCATTTGCCATCCTGGACCCCTTTTGAATCTGGGGCCCTTGTACTTTGTTCCATATATCAATTTCTCAGTATTGCACTTCACTTAGGGAATTTGGAGAACCAAATGGGAATTCATGCTCAAAGATGAAAATTTACTCTATAGAGGGTTTAGATGAACCAGGGTCTAGACTTTCTTCCTTAAGTTAGGATGGGATTGTACAGCAGTGCTGATCAGAGAAAGAGGAGACTGACCCTGGCATGAACAATTTAAGAAAGACTTGAACCCACTATAGATACTAACCAGGCAGACAGTCTTCTTTTTTTCTGGCAACCAGAATATACTATTGTTCAGAGTGGTTATCCTGAAAGAAAGAACACTTCTCTTTATTAGTTTTTTGTTTTGTTTTTGTTTATTGTGCTTGGAAGTGAAGCTGTTAATAACAATAGAAAATAACTAGCTTTATTTCACTTCGGCTCTGTTTTGTTTTTAAAATGTATTTTGATCGATTTTAGAATTATATTTATTTTGGTGTTAGTCAAGTTTGTTTGTTTGTTTTTCAAACATTGCATTTCATGAGATATTCTAAACAGGTTTGTCTGGTGTTCACTGGTTGATCCAGCCAGGGTTACTATGTTTTAACTGTTTTGGAAATTTTTCCTCTATTTGCTTATAGCTTCCAGCATGTTTACTGTGTTTGTGGCATATGTAATAAATAAATTGTAATCATTAAAAAGCACCTTCCCACAAGATTAATTTGTTTTATTTCATGTTCATCTCTTGTATAAAGAAAACTGAACCTGTTGTCATTTTTCCCTTCTTCTACCTCCCCACTCAACAGTAAAAAGAACATAAGAAAACAGCGAATGAAAATCTTATTCAATGTTGTTCTTGAAGCTCGAGAGCCAGGTTCAGGCAGAAGACTTTGTGATCTATTTATGGTTAAACCGTCCAAGAAGGACTATCCTGATTATTATAAAATCATCTTAGAGCCAATGGATTTGAAAATAATTGAGCATAATATCCGCAATGACAAATATGCAGGTGAAGAGGGAATGATAGAAGACATGAAGCTGATGTTCAGGAATGCGAGGCACTACAATGAAGAGGGCTCCCAGGTGAGAACAGGTGGGGTTCTGAAGTAGACACATTTTCTTTTGGGTGCTGGTAGAATAATGCATTTTGAGAGACCAGCTCTAGGCTTAACCTAGTTTATTCTTAGTGGATAAATAAATACTTTGTCTTCTCATAATTGTTTAAAATGAGAGACAGTACAATACAAAGATTAAAACTTCATACTTTGTAAGCTGGCATCCTAGATTTGAATCCTGCTTTACCAGTCCCTGTGTGAGAAACTTATCCTCCTGGGCCTCCAATTTCTTATCTATAATTTTGGAATGATCATAATACTTGCACCAGGGTTATTATAAGATTTATAAGAGATAATGTAAATTGAGTATTTAGAAGACTGCTTGAATCTGAATAATTTTTCATCATTTTTTGGGGGGAGTGGGGGGTGTTAGAGATTGAACCCAGGGCCTTGAGCACATGCTCCACTACCAAACTGCATCCCTAGGTGCATCATTATTATTACTATCCTCAACAGCCATACTTCTGTAAAGACACCCCATGGAATTACACAGTTATGTGAGAGTCAGTGTGATGCTTCCATAAAAGCACCTCTAAATCATTGATTTGGATACAAAACATCTTTGTGTTTTGTTTTGTTGCTGGTCTTTGTGTATGCTACCTAGGCATGTGCTCTACCACCAAGCTATATCCGCAGCCCATGATTTTCAGTTCTTTATCAGTATAGGTAAGGCACAATCTTCCCTCTCTGATATTTTTTCTGTTTCATATCTTTTATACACTTTAAATCTCCCAGAAACAAAATAATATTTCAAACCATTTTTTTTCCTTCTTCTGTTACATTTGAATATAAAATAAAATATGTGCTGGGGATACTGATAGATGAAAGAAATGGTTCCTTCTATAGTAGGGGTTTATACTATATCACTGACTATTATACCATGTATCACTGATGGGAATAAAAGCTATCCCTTAGTGAGGTAGCCAAAGAAGAGAGGTCACTTAATTGCTCAGCTGCTTTGCTCTGGTGGGTAGTTAAGGGAGGACATAGCCTCTCCTGAGAAAGAAGGCGGCAGCTATGGGGCAAGGCCATTAGGTAAATAACCTTGTTGTTCTTCAGTACATATTACAAACCTTAGCTCAGTCTTTAAAGAGAAATCTCTAAGCAGAGGTTTGTTTGTTTGTTTGTTTGTTTGTTTAAATATTAGATTCCAGATGTTGAATTCAGATTTGGGATTTAACAATAGTTAAATAGTTCTCCAAACATCAGGTTCTTTTAATTTTTTAAAAAAAAATTGTTATGCACTGTTGGGGATTGAACCCAGGAGTTCTATACAACTGAGCTACATTCCCAATCCTTTTTATTTTATTGTGAGACAGTGTCTCGATATATTGCCCAGGCTGGCCTTGAAATTGGGATCCTTCTGCCTCAGCCTCCCAAGTAACTGGGATTACAAGTGTGTGCCACCATACCCAGATCCCATGGAATATTTTTAATCTTTAGTTTCCATTGGACTAAGTCCATTACCTTGAAAATCTAGTAGAAAAGAGATCTTTGAAGAAAACACACATGTAAATGTGTTTTGGAACTTCTGGAAAACACTGCAGGGTTTCTACTACAGTGGCTCTCAATAATTAGCATGTGTGTCTACACATTAGAATCACTTAGGAAGCTTAAAAACATACAAATTATTGTGTAGGCCCTTAACTCCCACCTGTCCTAAACCATATTTTTAAAATTTCCTTACAGCTGTATATTATACCTTGATAAAACTTTTTTTAGAAAATAAATATATTTTTGAACCCTAGGTATACAATGATGCCCATATCCTGGAGAAGTTACTGAAGGATAAAAGGAAAGAGCTGGGGCCGCTGCCTGATGATGATGACATCACATCTCCCAAACTCAAACTGAGTAAGGCATCCTCACTCTTTGTTATTTAGTGTAGCCTTTCAACAGGAAATTGCTGGTTTTCTGAAATAATATTTAATTAAATGGTGAATATATTTTAACTCAGTGGCACTCCAGCATGAAGTTTCTTCCCTCTTCTCAAGTAGTCTTATTTTACCATGTTTTGAGTAAGGATAAATATTTTTTTCTGTTTCTAATACCTGGAAGAATATGGTGGCAGGTTTTTTGTTTGTTTGTGATTCCTAGAATTAGCAATGAATTCCAGCAGTTCCTACTGGACAGAAATTGAAATTAGAGATGTACTACTCAGCTCTCAGTTAACTGCACTCTATGCCTGGTGGTTGTAAGGGAAAAGAAGAGACAGCAAAAGTAATTAATGCCATTAAAAAGATTTTTGCCTTACTTAAAAATAAATAAATAAATAAATAAAATAAATACCAAACAAATAATAGTGATATTATCAGATATTCTTTAGAGCCATGTTTACTGAAAAAGAAGAAAGCAAGAATCTGTTTTTGTTTTTTTGTTTGTTTGTTTGTTTTGTTTTGTTTTTAATGTGAAATGACTACAAACTGAATTTCACAATTGCTTTGGGAATTATTTACTGCTAAGTGACGGTTCTTTTTTAAATTTTTTTATTTTTGGTACTGGGGATTTAACCCATGGGCAATTTATCATGAATCTACATCTCCAGCCCTTTTTATTTTTTGAGACAGGGTCTCATTAAGTTGCTGAGGCTGGCAATCCTCCTGTCTCTGCCTCCCAGGCCTCTGGAATTATAGGCGTGCACCACCATGCTGGGCAGTGATTCCTTTTGTTAAGGCATTTATCTTTTCTTGGAACTGTAAAAGCATACAGAAAATGTGCAGAAATTTAAAACTTATTTTACTTCGTAGGACCAAAATATCTTTTAAAACTAGAATTTGGCTGAGAATGTAGCTCAGTGGTAGTACATTTGCATGACCTGTGTAGGACCCTGGGTTTGATACCCAGAACCAAAAAATAAAAAACAAAAAAACTAGAATCGATTTCATAAATTGAGTTGGAAGGCTGATTAATGATCTTTTATATATATATATATATATATATATATATATATATTTTTTTTTTTTTTTAGTTGTCAACAGACCTTTGTTTTATTTATTTATATGCGGTACTGAGAATTGAACCCAGGGCCTCACATGTGCTAGGCAAGTGCTCTACTACTGAGCCACAACCCCAGCCCCTGATTAATAATAGTTTAATATGTCTAAATATAAACAAAGATGTATGAATATCAAAGGGAAAGGGAATTTTAATGTAGAGTGTTAATTCTTTTTCCGTTGTGAAAATTTTAAACATACACAAATGTAAAGACTAGTACAATGAACCCTTGTATATACACCTGTTACTCATCATTTAACAAGATTGTATCACACTTATTTCCCCAATCCCTTATGTCTTTTTTTTCCTGAATTATTTTCAAGCAAATCAAACCATGTGTTGTTTTTACTTCTGTACACTTCAGCATATCTCTAAAATATGCAGACAGTTTTCTTAATCATGAAGACTTTATCACACCGAACAAAATTAGCAATAGTTTCTTGGTTTCACTTAATACTTCACAAATTTTTAAGTTTTACTAATTGTCTCAATGTATTTTTACAGTTGGTTTCCTCAAATCATCATCTAATTTAGATTTAATCATTCAGGGGTTTTGTTTTGTTTTGCAATGCTGGGATTTGAAACCAGGGCCTCACACATGCTAGGCAAGTGCTCTACCACCAAGATTCTGCCTAAGCTCCCTATGTTTGATTGCTATGCCCTTAACCTCATAGTTTAGACAGTCTCCTCTTTTCTTTTCTCATGCCATTGATGCACTGAAGAAACCAGGTCGCCTTGTACAGTGTCCCACATCATTTTGTTTCTGTGATATCATTTAACATTTTCCTTTATCCCCCCTCTATTTGTTATAAACAAAGGTTAACTTTAAAGCCCTGATTCTATTTAGTTACAGCTTGACAAGAACACTTTATAAAAGGCTTTCCACATTTACTTTTGCATCATGTCTGTTTGAGGTAGAAACCAAATAAGGCCCACATTGCATTTGACTAATATTTCTTTTTATCTGTAAACTTTCACCTTTCCTTTTTATCTGTCAAAGAAATGGGATTTGTATTATAGTTTCCCACAGTCTGTATTTTGTTAGTTGCATCACTTTCTATTTTCTATACTTTAGTCATTAGAGCTTGAACATATTTAGGCTCTCCTGTCCTCTCCCTTTGATACAAAAACCAACTTCATAGGTGATATATGTCAGGTGGCACATGATATCTGGTTGAGTCTTTCTATTTACAAATCTTGATGCTTGCTTCTTTAACTCATTAAAGAGGTATAAAATATTGACAGTTTTAACTTTCTTTTCTGTTTTTGTGGTACTAGGGATCAAAACCAGGAGCATTGTACTACTGAACTACATCCCTATCCCTTCCTGAGTCAGGGTCCCTCTGAGTTGCAGAGACTGGCCTGGAATTGTGATCCTCCTGCCTCAGCATCCTGAGTCACTGGGATTACAGATGTACACCACCATACTTAGCTTAATTTTATCCTTCCTTGCTCATTTAATAGGTGGACTACTTTTGCATAGAGAAACTTGCTTTATCCAATATTTGGCTACCCATTGGTACAGATTTTTGTTTGTTTTTGAAATGGTAAAAGCTTGATTTTTTTAACAAGTTTTCAAAATAATACATTAGTTTATAAACATCCTCCAATATTTACCAATTTTTTTGTTTGTGTGTATCATTAAGAATTACTAGGTTAAAACATAATGTTGAGTTTTAACCCATTGTAATTGCCCTTATTTATGCTTAGCTTCTTTCAGGGTGGTGCCTATGTTCTCTTAACATGACCATGGTTAGAAGTTATTGATAAATTCTTTACTTCTGTGATTTGAAGATGTTCCAAACTGAGAATCAGCCATTTTTCAAATTCTAATCTTTTCTGTGTTTCTACTTAAAGGTCAGGGCTATTTTGACATTAGCATTTTAAAACTATAGTTTGAGATTAGTGCTACTAAGTTGGTTATTGTTTGTAGGATTTTCAGTGTTTGGATATTTAAAGATAAAATATATTATAAACTCAATTGATACTTTCAGTTGAGATTCAGGCTATAAAGTTTTTATCAATGTGTCCCCTATTTTAACATCTATCTCTTTTTCCTGTGATGAAAATCTCAGTTCTCAGGGATTCTAGAGGTGGGAAGTCTCAATTAGATTAAATAGCTACTTATTTGCCTCATTCCACCTTACCCAGTTACCTCAACACAACAGTTTTATTTTCTCATCAAAAATATGATTATTGGGGGCTGGGGATGTGGCTCAAGCGGTAGCGCGCTTGCCTGGCATGCGTGCGGCCCGGGTTCGATCCTCAGCACCACATACCAACAAAGATGTTGTGTCCGCCGAGAACTAAAAAATAAATATTTAAAAAGTAAAAAAAAAAAATATATGATTATTGGACTGGGGTTGTGGTTCAGCAGTAGAGCGCTTGCCTAGCATGTGTGAGGCCCTGGGTTCAATCTTCAGCACCACATATAAATAAATAAAATAAGGTATTATTATGTCCACCTACAACCAAAATATATACATATATATAAAACATTTAAAAAAATATGATTACTGAATATAGATAAGATTTTCTTCAAGGTTTTTTTTTGTTGTTGTTTTATAAGTAATTTGGAATAGTTTCTTTCTTAGGGTTATACTAACAACTCCATACAAATATGCATTTATTTTTATTTTATGTATTTATATTATCTCTCTTCAGGTAGAAAGAGTGGTGTTTCTCCTAAAAAATCAAAATACATGACTCCAATGCAGCAGAAACTAAATGAAGTCTATGAAGCTGTAAAGAACTATACTGATAAAAGAGGTCGCCGCCTCAGTGCCATATTTCTGAGGCTTCCTTCCAGATCTGAGTTGCCTGACTACTATCTGACCATTAAAAAGCCCATGGACATGGAAAAAATTCGAAGTCATATGATGGCCAACAAGTACCAAGATATAGACTCTATGGTTGAGGACTTCGTCATGATGTTTAATAATGCCTGTACATACAATGAGCCTGAGTCTTTGATCTACAAAGATGCCCTTGTCCTACATAAAGTCCTGCTTGAAACTCGGAGAGACCTGGAGGGAGATGAGGACTCTCATGTCCCAAATGTGACCTTGCTGATTCAAGAGCTCATCCATAATCTTTTTGTATCTGTCATGAGTCATCAGGATGATGAGGGACGATGCTACAGTGATTCCTTAGCAGAAATTCCTGGTGTGGATCCCACTTTTCCTAACAAACCTCCCCTTACTTTTGACATTATTAGGAAGAATGTTGAAAATAATCGCTACCGGCGGCTTGATTTATTTCAAGAGCATATGTTTGAAGTATTGGAAAGGGCAAGAAGGATGAATCGGTATGTTTTCAAAGCCATTTCTTTTGAAGATGTGTGGTATTTAATGCAAGACAGATAAAGGAATACTGTACTATTTCAGCTTAGGTACATGGTTATAGTTAATAGCATGCTATTCTGAATTCTAAATAAGCCAAAACTTCAAAAGAGTAAGTATATTCTTTGAGGAGGAGAGGATACCCTACTGAGTTATCTAGCTTAGAGTCAATGAGAGGATGGAAGACAGAATTGAAGATTTGTGAAAAGCATATGGCCTTTCACAGAACACATTTCTTAAAGGACAAGTGCTTAGGAGTTGAAATAAGAATTAGAAATAGTAATAGGATTTTTCTTTTAAAGGTTTGTCTTCAAACAAAGAATTAAACAGCACCAAATTATTGTTTTGAGGTTAAACACATATAAATTTGGTTATCATTTAAGTACCCCAAAAAATGGCTTTTTAAAAAAAATTAATCTTGAAGATTTCTTAGAGAGCCTGCTATAGATATTAAATGCTCGTAAGAAAAACAGTAAATTTTAAATTTCATTCCAATTTTAGTCTGTGTTTTTTCTGTGTCAGCAGCTGTTCAATTCAATCAGTAATTACTGTGTATCTTCCCTGTAGTCTTTAAAGCACTTGGGAGAATATAAAATGTTAAAGATATAAACTCTGTCTTCTTGGAGTTTACAGACCTTTAGCTAGAGCTTTTAGTAGTCAGTGTCTTTACAACTGGGAAATTTATGAAGCCAGCATTTGCTCTGAACTTAAAAAAAAAAAAAAAAAAAAAGTAATGCTCACTCTTCCTGTTGAGCACCTACTCTTTGGGAAACACCATATTAAGCATTCCCTGTGGATAATCTCTAACTCTTAATTTCTAGTAGTCTTTCTAGGTAAGGGATCATCTTCCTAGTTCACATGTGAAGATTTAGAGGCATGGGTAGAAAAATTGCCCAGAGTTGTACACTAGTAGGTGGTGTGGCTTATCTTGTTTCTCACTGCAGAGGACTGCTAGTGATAGTTACCAGTCATGAATAGTCAGTGGAGTGAGCCATGGATGATAAGCCTTGAGCTCTGTGTTCTAAAACCTTGAAGTCTGATGGATGAGACACGACTTTTGCTTAAGGAAAAAATATCTAGATGTGAGACAGCATATAGCAACTGATTAGAAAAGATGATGGGATAAGGAACTGTGGGCTAAAGTTCTCCAAAGAAGGAATAAGGCATCTGGGAGTGTAAAGATGGCTGGAATTCAAATGAAAAGAGAAGTTGATTTTCAGATACAGTGAGTGGTTTGAACAAAGGTAAAGAAGGGTTAGGAAATGAATATGTTATATTTAAGAGACAGGAGTTAGGACTAGATTGGAGGGTCCCTTGAGTGATGTGTTTAGGAGTGGTCCTCATTCTTTTGACAATAGGGATAGACATGAAAGGGGGACATTCACATTTAAAATCTGAAGTAGTTTTTAACTTAACAAAGTTTTGTTGAGTAACTACCAGTTAATAAACATGATTAAATGTTTTGGGTATATTAGTGGACAAACAGATAAACCCTGCTTTCATGGAATATAGACTTCCATTTCTGCTCTCAGTTTATTTTAAGGAGTCATTAAGTCTAAAACCACTCTGCTCCATCCCTATTTCCCTAAACTCATTTATATCATGGGAGTAGTTCTGTGAGTCTTCTAAAGAGCATTTTTCTCCTAAATTATTAGGAATTCTGTTTAAATTGTATAGATAACATGTTTGTTTTAAGAATTAAGTGGACTTCTATCTCTAGGAATTGAGCTCTTTTCTTTCTCTAGTTGTTGACATGATTGGCTTTTGTTTTTAAGGACTAGAAGATAGATCCCAAGGTGCATCCCCTACTTCCTGCCCCCTTGAGGATTGAATCCAGGGACACTTATCCTCTGAGCTGCATCCCCAGCCCTTTTTATTTTTTATTTTGAGATAGAGTTTTGATAAGTTGCCCAGCCTGACCTCAAACTTGCCCATCCCCCTGCCTCAGCCTTCTGAGTAACTGGGATCAAAGGCATGCAGCACCACACCTGGTTCTTATTTATATGAGATGGTAATACAGTTTCTGTCATACCCAAAGCTTGTGGAAAAACCTAAGGGATGCCATTTTTATATTTGTGAATGAAGATAATATTGTGACTGCTTATAGTACTTAATAAAAATTAAGAATAACCTAATGAGAATTGAGAGTCAGGTGCCATGGCACACCTGGAATACCAGCTACTGGGGCAGGGCTGAGGAGGCAGGATGGCTAGTTTGAGCCCCACCTAGGCAAAACAGTGAGACTCGGTTGCAAAAAAAGAAAAAGATCGGTGGAAATGTGTCAGCTAGTAACAAAGATGGGCATCCCAGATAATGTAGGCATCATTAATTCAATGAAGTCTATTTATAGTAGAATCTGAATGGTGTGACAGAACAAAAAAGTTCACTCAGGTGACTTGACAGTGGTTTGTCTATTAGCGCATTCAGTAATACCATAGTGCTGTCTCATGCTAGTTGACCCTGGCTTTTCTAATCTGCTGGCAGTATTCCTGGATTAAGTGCTCTGAGTTCCTTACAGGTATAAGAAGAACCCAGGGAAACATCACAAGCCTCTTACACACTTAATTCTTTCATTTTGCTGAATATCTGCCTTATGTTAAAAGATTATTTATCGATTGAGGACAATTAGAGTTCTTTTTCCATCTTGAGTTTTTTGTTCTTGCACATTTACTGAACACTTGGCCTCTTATAATTTTACGTAAACTATTATAAAGTGAATTTAATTTCAGAAAAACAAGCTTCACATATATATCTAGTCAAAAAAACAGGTGTGATGTCAAAATAGCATGTTAGGGTTTTCTTCCTTTGGTAAGTTTTGTTTTTATTTCTTTTCTATAGGTATTAGCATTTCTATATCATCATCTAAAAACCTATCCAGAAATATACTTCCCCAGCTTGGCTATGTTTTTAATTGTTTACTACTCCCTTTGCTGTTGGGGTGAGGCATCAGGAAACCTCAATGGAGTCTCATAGTCTAGTGGCATATGTCAGCGGATGGGTGACTGTGTTTACTTCACCTCTCATACACCCTCAACCAGAATATCTCTGTGACTGCTGATGAGACATTCGTCTATGATTAGTTTGGTGAATAATTTTTTAGTCCTTGATGTTCTTAATAGGCACAGTAACTGCCTTCCTCAGAGCCCAATGAATTAGAGATAATAATATAATTTCTTCTAGTCTAAATTCTAAAATTTGTTTTGCCTGTTCCCTTTACTTTATAAATGAGGAAAGACGCTTAGAAAAATTCTGCATATGGCATAGATTTTTTTTTTTTCATCTTTCACTATGTTGCCATTCCTGAATCCCCAGAATTACTGTTTCCGAGAAACTAAAATTACACTAACTCTCAGGCCTATAACTGTTAAAGAATGCCCTCATGGCTTTTCAGTTTAGGTTCACTTATATACCAAACCCTACTAACCTAGGCAGCCAAGATGTAGGACCAAAAAGAAGTAGACACATAACCTAAATCTTTTGTTAATACTTTATATAATACGTTGATTCGAAATTAAGGGAATGAAAAAGCTAATCCAGAGATTAAATATATATTTCAGAGATTAAATATAAGTGTTAGACTTGGTCTGGAGCCTTGGTATAATCCTTGCAGCTATCTTCTACTACAACTGATTGATGCATATGCCATGTATCTTCAAGGAAAAATGCTGAGGCCTTTCCTTTTACGTAAGCTGAACAGGAAACAGGTGGGCATGAGGCTTCCCGTAAAGTGACACCTTAGATTCTGTTCTAACAAAACCTCAAGAATATACCATTATAATAGTGAACAAAGTAAGGAAGCATTTAGTAGACTCTCACATCCAATTGAGGTGTTTGAAAGAAACAGCTTATATGTTAATGGATTCTCTTGATGCCGTTATAGGACAGATTCCGAAATATATGAGGATGCAGTAGAACTTCAGCAGTTTTTTATTAGAATTCGTGATGAACTCTGCAAAAATGGAGAGATCCTTCTTTCTCCAGCACTCAGCTATACCACAAAGCATTTGCATAATGATGTGGAGAAAGAAAAAAAGGAAAAATTACCAAAAGAAATAGAGGAAGATAAACTAAAACGAGAAGAAGAAAAAAGAGGTTGGTTTCTTTTCATTATATTAAATATGAAGAATATTATACTCTATTTTAGCTGTCCTCATAATTAGCTGTTGAGAAGAGTCCTGTCTGTGTGAATTAGTATTGACTATTTCACATTAAGCATGATGAGATGAAAATGTTTTTATCAGTTTGGTTATTCAGATTAATCAGATTGAAAGTTACTTGTGTATCCAGGAACAGTTGGTTCACAAGTGTGAGAGCCTAATGTCTCTTCATACTACTGGAAGATGAAACCCAAGGGGTATGGCTGGAACTCAAATGCATTCTCAACATCATTCAGTAGTGTGGCTTTCCTGGTAAGTCCTTTGGGCCAGACAGCTAGACGGTATTTTTGTTGAAAGTTTCATTTTAATTATAATTATATCAACCTAAAATGTTACTTTGAGTTGGTTGCCAGAATTTACGAATATTTTGATAATGAGGAATTTTTAATTATAATTTTTTTTTCTGGTACTGAGAATTGAACCACCCGGGGACACCCCACCTACACCCCCATCCCTTTTTATTTTTTATTTTGAGGCAGGGTCTCATTAAGTTGCCAGAGCTGGCATCAAACTTGTAATTCTCCTGCCTCGGCCGTTTGATTAGAAATTTCGTCATTTTTAATATTTCCATTCATATAGATATTTAGAATTTCTAAATGTTTTGTTAGCTATCAGCATTACTCCTCCTCCTTAGATTTCCCCCCACCCCTTAGGCAAGAAAACAAAACAAATTGATTTGAAGCAAACTCTAGTAAGCGATGGCATATCCAGAAAAGAAAAGAACTTGATTGGTGAGAATAGTAATTTTGCTAGTTTAGTTTTTGCTTCCAGAAGGATATGCTCATTCAGGATGATAAAATGAGGGTAGAGGTAGAATCTTTGCCAGCTAAAAATGGATGATACAGAAATGAAAGGAGTCTTTGCAGCTTTGCTGCCTGAGGTTATGATCCATATTAAGGAATGTCCTAGAAGTTTGAAACCCACGGAAGAGCTGAGATAAGCTGTCACACATTTGTGACTAACTAGAAAACTATGTATTGGGGCTGGGGATGTGGCTGAAGCGGTAGCGCGCTTGCCTGGCATGCGTGCGGCCCGGGTTCGATCCTCAG
This sequence comes from Urocitellus parryii, assembly GCF_045843805.1. Classification (NCBI taxonomy): domain Eukaryota; kingdom Metazoa; phylum Chordata; class Mammalia; order Rodentia; family Sciuridae; genus Urocitellus; species Urocitellus parryii. The sequence continues at coordinate 169,960,892 of NC_135533.1, read as the reverse complement.
CGCAACATACAAAACAAAGATGTTGTATCAGCTGAGAACTGAAAAATAAATATTAAAATTCTCTCTCTCTCTAAAAAAAAAAAGAAAGAAAAGAAAAAGAAAACTATTTATGTGTGAGGGAGATGCAAGAACTTGGTTAAGAGCAAAATCCATGGGATGCTTGAAAATCACTGCAACTTTAGATGCATACCCCCACCCCTGCCCCATAATCAGCAAAGGGTAAAACCTTATGGGTTTGAAGTATTTGAGCACAGCCTTCATCTAAATCATTAGCTGACCCCTAACTATCGAGATATAGCAGCAACCCCTAGTGTCAAGTCCCTTGGTAGACCTAAATAGTAATCTCAGAGGAAAGAAGAGAAAAAAGGGGGAAGAAGAAATATTTGAAGACATAATGATGTTTTTTGATGAAGAACATCACAAGTTCACAAGCTCCAAAGACCCCAAGTAAAATAAACACAAAAAGAACGACATAGTCAAACTGCTGGGAGAAAATCTTGAAAGCAACAAAATGACTCATCACAGACAAGGAAAGAATAATCTGATTAATGACTGCCTTCTCATATAAAATAATGGAGGCCAGAAGGCAATGGTATGATATTCAAAAAATACAGAGAAGAAAGATAAAACTAAATCAAGACTTGTATATTTTTTGAAAATGAAGTTGCAATAAAGATGTTCCCAGATAAATAAAAACTAAGAGACTTTGCTGCTGGCAGACCTATACTATGAGACATAAATAAATAGCTTCAATCCCAGAAAAGTGTTACCAGATGATAACTCAAAACCATAAGAAGAACTGAAGAGCAATGGAAATGGAAAATATGAGGATAAATGTAAAAGACTCTGTGTATAATTTTTTTAAATTTCTGTCTAAAACATTGGATTGTCTAAAGCGGTAATTAGAACACTATAAGGTTATTATTATAACATTTATAGAAGTCATATGTATGACAGGAAGCACAAAGGAAGGGGGCTGGGGATATAGATCAGTGGTAGAACCTTACTTTGTATGTGGAATGTCCTGGCTTCCCTCCCTAGCCTCACCCAAAAATAAATAAAAAAGCACAAAGGAAGAGAAATGTAACTATGTTGGAGCAAAGTTGTAACATTTAATGAAATTAAATCATAAGCTGCACACACTGGTGCAAGACTGCAATTCCAGCAACTCTAGAGGCTGAGGCAGGAGGATCAGTAGTTCAAAACTAGCCTCAGCAACTTAGTGAGGCCCTATCTCAAAGTAAAAAAAATGAAAAGGTCTGGGGATGTGACTCAGTGGTTAAGTGCCCCTGGGTTCAATCTCAGGTGCCAAAAGAAAAAAAAATTAAGCCATATAATTTGAAAATTCAGTGTTTATAAAATTAAGGAGATGGTGCTACATTTAGGCATATGGAAATGCCTCAATATCCATGAAACCAACTATAGGAATTAAAATGAATTGCAAAAACAAACTTAACAGTTATAAAACAAGGTAATAAAAGGAGTTAAAGAACAAAAAAAAGACATAAGACTCATAGATAACAAAGCAAAATGACAAACATAATAGCAGCAGTAATTCCATAAAATGTAAATAAACTAAGCTTTCCAATCAAACGGAATTTAAAATGTAAGATTCAACTATATACTTTTTGCAAGAGATTCCCTTACATTCGGAAACACAAATAAGTTGAAAAGGAGAGAAAAATGCAGACTGTAACCATAGTTGGAATAGCTGTTAGCGGAAAAAGTAGATTTTAAGAAAAGAAATAATACTAAAGACAAAGAAGGATATTTAATACATATAACGTATATGTCAAGCATAGTGTTTCCCTCCTGTAATTCCAGCTACTCATGAGGCTGAGACAGAAGGATTGCCAGGTTGGAGGCCAGACTCAGCAACTTAGCCTGTCTCAGAAATAAAAAGGACTGGGGCCATAGCTCAGTGGTAGAGTGTCCCTGTCTTCAATCCCCAGTACCACCAAAAAAGGGAGGGATGGGGCTTAACATATTAGGAACAGAATATTCTTAAATGTATATATACCTAACAGTGGAGCTCCAAAATACATGAAGCAAAAAGTATTAGAATTGAAAGAAGAAACAGAATTTAACAAGAATATAGTGATTGATAGAACTACTAGGTCAAAAATCAGTAAACATATGGAAGACTTGAATAGCAGTGTGAACCACCTTGACCTGATTTGTCAAACACTACACCAAGTTACTATCGAATACATCTTCTTTTCAATTACATGTGGAATATTATCTAGAATAGGCCATATACTAGGTCATAAAAAGAGTTTTAAAACCAAAAGATTGAAATCATACCAAGTTTGTTCTCCAAATGCAATGGAATTAGATTGTAATTTAGCAACAGAAAGAAATGGGGAGGCGGTGCTTAGAAATTATAAATAACCCATGATTAAAGAAGACATTACAGGTGCAGTCAGAACAATCTTGAAATGAAAACAATGTTTTAAAATTTATGGAATAAAGCTAACACTTTTCTTAGAAGGAACTTTATAGCTTTAAATACTTATATTAGAAAGGAAGAAAGATATAAAATTATTAAAAGAGACACAAGCATACCACAATGTAGGTAGGAGGAGAAGAAATAATAAAAAAAACAGCAGAAAGCCATAAAGAGAAAACAGGAAATGCCAGTGCTATGCTGGGAAGATATTTGGACGACCTGAGTTATTTTTACCTGCCAAGTTTTGAATAGTTGGAATTGTTTTTTTTGTGTTTTTTTTTAAGTTTAGCTGACTCTTTTCCCAGCAATATAAAATCAGAAACAGCTTCTTCTGGAGTTACTCTAAGATATTTCTCAAAGTGTGGCCACTTTACCTTTTTTCTTGTACTAACTCAAAGACTATATTTCCCAGCAGTGTGATTGGGTGGTAGAAGTAGGTAAGAAACAGTATGCAGAGTCAATAGTAGGAAGAACTGACTAGGAAAGGCTATAAAAGCAGTATACTCTGAGAGCTATTTTAACAACTTATTTCTTGCCATAAAAGAACTGCAGTCTGCTTCAGATTATCTGTGGTTACTTTATGAACATTAGAAGATGCAGCACACCAGAAAGTTGAATAATGGTCATGTATATCAGCCCTCTTTGTCTTTAAGCCATGAGAGGAGGATTGTTAGCAACAACCAGATAAAAAACGAGGGAATCTAGAAGATTTTACCCTGTTTTGTGTTAACTCCCAGAATGTCTCATACAAGGGTAAGTAAGCAAAGAAAAAGAAACAGAACTTATGGTTAAGTACGGCAGATTATTCACAAATGTCTACTGTTTTTCCTTCTTAAAACACCTCTAAAAGGATGGAAAAGGAATTTTTAAAAAGCATAAAAAAGACAAACACACAAGTATTTCCATCCCTTAAAAAAATAAATTAATGGACAAGGAGATGGTGGTAATTAAAATTTGGAGGCTGGAAAATTGATGTGTAAGTTGCCAATACTGGTTTCAGTGTCTATAGTAGATAAGTCCTTCAAACAGGCCAGTTCCTGTCTCAGAATTGCACAGGGAGTAGAACACCAGGTACTTCTAAAAGTGGAAATACATGTGGGTCTGAAAACAGGAGGACTGGTTGAAAGTCTAAAAGCAGTTGAGCCTTCAGTTCCCCACCTCAGCCCTTCCCAAGACTTCAGATTCCAGACAAATCTGAGGGTAAGGGTGAAGAGTAAAAGGATTTATACTAAATAGGGAACCCCTTTGGCCCTTCTAGCTGTTTAGCTCTTAGCATGCTGTCTATCTCTTTTTCCTTTTTTTTTTTTTTTTTTGTGTGTGTGTGTGTGTGTGTGTGTGTGTGTGTAGTACTGGAAATTGAACCCAGGGACTCTCTACCACTGAGTTACATCCTTAGCTCTTTTTGAGTCAAGGTCTAGAGAGATGCCCAGGCCAGAATGGAACTTTCTCTCCCTGCTGCTCCATTTTCCCAAGTAACTACTGTACTTGAGATTACAGGCTTGTGCTACAATACCCAGCAATTAAAAAAAAAAAAAAAAGTTGTCCATTTTTCTATTAACAATCTAATCCAAGGCAATTTAGACTTTTGTCATCATGCTTCCCCGAAAAAGAGAATTTTTTGTTGTTGTTTTGTTTTTTGGGTTTTGTTTGTTTGGGATTGAACCCAGGGCTATTCCCTACTGAGCTAGCTCCCCAGCATTTCCAGTGAGCTACATCTCCCTTTTTTATTTTTTACTGTTTTAATTTTGATACAGTCTCACTAACTTGCTGAGGCTGGCCTCAAACTTGTAAGCCACCATGCACACTTCTGAGAAATTTTCCAGTCTGTTTGCTGCACAATTTCAAAACCACTAACATAATTTTAGGTACTTGTTACTAGTAGTGCCCTTCTAAGAGGTACCAAAACCTTATCTAAATATCCTCAGCTCAGAAGTCCCAAATGAGGCTATAGATATAAAACATCATGGTACACAGTTCCTTTCTATCTGTAGACCTATACAACTTTGGGAGGGAGCCGCCGGTTTCTTTGCTCTTGAAGGCAGTGAGACATGTATAGATATTTCTGTTCAAAAACAGGGAGATGGAAAAAAGTATTACTGATTTCAAGGAATTTTTAAATGCACCTAAACAAATCCCAGTGGGTTTCTAGGACTGAGAACATCCTCTGGCTTAGTACTCAGCCCTTGAAATCCTCCTTTTTCATGAAAGATGCTTGCAACTTGTTAGTTTTATCAGCCTGTTTCGTGTATCTAGAATTTGGGGGTTGTTCAGACTTTTTGTACTCTGTGCCCTTGTCTGTCCATGATATTGTTTTTGCTGGTGTAAAATTCTCAAGAACCTTTTGGTCTACTTTGTATGTCAAGGGATTTGCTTATTCTACTGGTAAGTAACGTTTCATCAAAATTGGCAAAACTGGGGCTGGGGATGTGGCTCAAGCGGTAGAGCGCTCATCTAGCATGCACAGGGCACTGGGTTGATCCTCAGCACCACATAAAATAAAATAAAGATGTTGTGTCCACTGAAAACTGAAAAATAAATATTTAAAAATTTTCTCTCTCTCTCTCTCTCTCTCTCTCTCTCTCTCTCTCTCTCTTCTCTCTCTTCTCTCTCTTCTCTCTCTCTCTTTAAAAAAATATGGCAAAACTATTTTTTTTTTTATTGTAATGCCAGTATTAGAGAATGGAGACAGAGGCCCCTTGTAGTCAATCAGTAAGGAACTTAAATTGAAGTACGCTTTTTGGAGATTAATTTGGAATGTGCATTAAAAATCATTTTAAATGCTTATTCCCAGTTCTTTTATTTATGTAAAATTATCCTAAGGAAGTTATCAAATAGGTGGGCGAAGCATTATCCTCACCACCACCAACAACCAAAAAACACTCTGTGGTATTTGCAAATGATAGCTTATACTGGAACTATGAAAATGTTTTATTTAACAAAAATAAAAGTCTTTATTGAACAAAAGCATTTTATTTCAGAAAATATTAATGATATATTGTGTATATGTATGTCCATACACACACACATACACACACATATATGGTTTACAGAATACACGTATTCCATATTTTCTCAATTCTAAAACTCCATTAATTGTGACATAACCATGTAATAACTGTTAGGAAAAACTTTTTCAGGAACATTAGGATAGAGTAGAAGTACATCAGATGTTTTCTCTAGGATTACATGATCTATAAGTGACTTATTTTCTTCCTTATACCTTTCTGAATTACTGAAAATGACTGGCATATATTACTAAGGTGATTATTTTTAATGTATAGAATCTCACGGGTTTATTGAAATTAATGGCAGTTGATTATAATTCAAAAATGCAATTTTGAGGTTGGGTGTGGTGATGCACACATGTAGTCCTAGCTACTTAGAAGGCAGGAGGATCATTGGAGCCCATGAATTTAAGACCAGCTTGAGACCAATTTAAAAAAAAAAAAAAAGCTTGAGCAACATTGCAGGACCCCTACACACCCCCCACCCCCAATAAGGCAATATTGAAAATGTGAAGATCATACTATTTTTTCTGACTATTCCCTTTGAATGTGACAAACAGAATTAAATGTATTATTGTATGTTGTTTGAATCTTGCATCTGATTGCAGCATTTTCTTTTATTAAATACCTTTTTTTTTTTTTTTTTAACACAAGAAGCTGAAAAGAGTGAAGATTCGTCAGGTGCTACTGGCCTGTCAGGCTTACATCGCACATATAGCCAGGACTGCAGCTTTAAGAACAGCATGTACCATGTTGGAGATTATGTCTATGTGGAACCTGCAGAAGCCAACCTACAACCACATATAGTCTGTATTGAGAGACTGTGGGAAGATTCAGCTGGTAAGTTTATTTTAAATCAAAGGTACATTGGGAAGATGTGGCTCTTTTATTTCTTTTTGCTCCTCAAGAAAGAAATTTTAATTCAGATATTTTATGCCTTCCAATTATAGTTTTTCTCTTGTCTCAATAAATGTAATCATATCAGTAAATGTGAATACATACCCTCCTTATAAACCCAGAGTATAACACTGTTGGGCAGCATCAGTGTCATAGTTGAATGAGAAAAATAAGTTTTTTAAAATTTAGTTGAAATTTATTCATTCAACTGATAACCTATTAAAAACACATTTTTTAACCAAATGCTCTGTAGGATGGCAGAGATTCAGAACAGAAAGGTTTGGGCTGGAGATAAGAAAAATAAATTATTATAGAAAGACACTGTGCTTTGGCTTAGAATTTGTCATTGATAAATCTTTCTAGAAAAATGGCCTTTGAGACATGGAGAATGAAGAGAAGTTAATTAAACCAGCCAAGTGCAACTCAAGAGGCTGAGGCAGGAGGATCACAAGTTCAAAGCCAGTCTCAACAAACTAGCAAGGCCCTATGCAATTTAATGAGACCCTCTCTCAAAATAAAAAGGGCTGGGGATATGGTTCAATGGTCAAGCACCCTAGATTCAATCCCTGGTACCAAAAAAAGAGGAAAAAAAGTTAATGAAACCCAAGACAGGGGAAAATGTAATCCAGGCAATCTAGTTTTGTCAATTGCCCATCCTGAGATATTTTTTAATTCCTTCAGCTGTACACTATGAGTATATCTGTATATATCCTTACTAAACCACAGAACTTAAGTGTGTGTTGACCCCAACAGATCGCATTACCTTTCTTTTTCTACATAATGCATGTCTTTGAATGTAAGCGGAAAAGTGGCATTTTTTTTTTTTTTAGTTCTCCTCCTACTTCACAATTTTAAAGTATAATTCCTTATAAGGTAATTATATTAAGAAATTAGGAAATTGTCTTCTGAAAAAACACAGTGCTATATGTTTAGACCATGGCATAATGACTTGATGGATTATTTCCTCATTTATTTATTTTTTTAAACAGTTTTTTTTTGTAGTTGTAGATGGACATCATCGCTTAATTTTGTTTATTTTTTGTGGTGCTGAGGATTGAATGCAGTGCCTCACGTGCTAGACAAGCACTCTGCCACTGAGCTGCATCCCTAGCCCTTAAAATATATTTTTTAGATTTTTTTTTTAGTTGTAGATGGCGCAATACCTTTATTTTATTTATTTATTTACTTACTTACTTACTTACTTATTTATTTATTTTATGTGATGCTGAGGATTGAACTCAGTGCCCCACACGTGCTAGGCAAACAGTCTACCACTTAGCCAGCCCCTGTTTCCTCATTTTGACAAGAATGTGTGGTTTCTGTTAATGATGATTCTCTCTCTGTTTTTGAGGTGAAAAATGGTTGTATGGCTGTTGGTTTTATCGGCCAAATGAAACATTCCATCTGGCTACACGAAAATTTCTAGAAAAAGAAGTTTTTAAGAGTGACTATTACAATAAAGTTCCTGTTAGTAAAATTCTAGGCAAATGTGTGGTCATGTTTGTCAAGGTAAGAAAATCAATTAGTTCTAAAAATATCAATCATTTGCTCGGGATAAAATTTAAACTGTTTTTAAGCTGTATCTGTATAGCTCTATGTGGAGATTTGGGGAGAAATTAACCAGAATATGGTTGCAAAAGACCATTTCCTGCCTACACTTATTAACTGTGTGAAGTTAACTTATTGCCAGGCTAATTTTAAGAGTGATATTTTCTGAAAATAATCACTATACATTATTAGTTTGGTTTTTAGGTAATAAGGTGTACTTTTTGTTTATCTGTCTGATAGAGGTACATGAGTCCTGTCCAAAGCTGTTGACTTCTAACTCTGTGAAATATTAATATATTCTCAAAGGGTAATCGATAAGCTAAATGGAATTGTTCATATTATAAGTTAAAGGGTATATGTTTAATCATTTCAGTAGGCAAGGAAATATTCCTAGATCTCTAGTTATTTACTGGTTTGTTGCTAGAAAGTCTTCATAGTTTAACCTTTATTTGGTTGATTAGTATTACTTTTTTGTTTTTGTTCAGAAAATTTACCTGACTTGTCTCGTTTTATGTCCCATAGGAATACTTTAAATTATGCCCAGAAAGCTTTCGAGATGAGGATGTTTTTGTCTGTGAATCACGGTATTCTGCTAAAACCAAATCTTTTAAGAAAATTAAATTGTGGACTATGCCCATCAGTTCAGTTAGGTTTGTCCCTCGAGATGTACCTCTGCCTGTGGTTCGAGTTGCCTCTGTATTTGCAAATGCAGATAAAGGGGATGATGAGAAGAATACAGATAACTCAGAGGACAGTCGAGTTGAAGATAATTTTAACTTGGAAAAGGTATGTAGATAACAAACACAAAAAAAAGAATTTTACACCTCCAAATATCTGTTCCAGAAGACAAGTGATTAAAGTATTCAAACTCAGAAAATGATTGACAGTATGAAACCTTAGCCGAACAGAGAGGAGGAAACTCAGAGGAAGGGGGGGGGGGGGACTTACTACTTAAAAAAAAAAAAGAGTAGAAGCAAAAAATAGAGAGTTTAAAAAGTAAATCCAGAGACTGGAGATGTAGTCACTGGTAGAGTACTTGTGTAGAATTCTTGAGGCCCTGGATTCATTTCCCAGTACCATAAGACCAATAATCTTTAAATAAATAAAAGTAAATTTAAGAGCTAATTCTTTGACAAGTCCAATGAAATAAACTATCAACTCTCTTAATAAAGGTAAAAGAGGCCGAATATGTTGGTGTACCAACAACTTAGGAGGCTAAGGCAGGAGGATTGCAAGTTTGAGACCAGCCTCAGCAATTTAGCGAGATCCTGTCTAAAAATAAAAAGGGCTGGGAATGTGGTTCAGTGGTAAAGCACCCTGGGTTCAATCCCCAAAAAGTTCAAAAAAGGTGAAAGAAGATAGGGAGGGCAGTAAGCTCAGACAGACAAAAGGTGGATGAAATTTAGTCAGTACATTTTAAATAAATTTGGAAACCAAAATAAAATGAATAATTTTCTAGGATATGAATTGTCAAAGTGGAATCAGGAAGAGATACAGCACAAGTGAACAACATGAAGAAACTGAAAGTGTCAAAAAGCTAATCCCAAATAGTACTGAGCTTTCCTTTATTTAATTGAGGGGCGTATAATTTAAATGCTATTTGAACTGTTTCAGAGCATGGAGAAAAAGAAAACTCCCCAGTTGTTATAAAGCCAAAACAATCTGGATTCCACAATTTGAAAATAAAAAGCAGAAAATTATTGCTCAGTCTCATTTATGAATACCAGGCCAAAAATTTCTTAGGGGAAATTATTTTTCAAGTGAAATCAAATTATTTTTTTAGAAAACTTGACCAAAGAAAGAGGAGTACATTCTAGGAATGCAAGCATTGTTCAAATTACAAAAGTCTTTACATGTCATTATGTTAATAATTCTGTGTAGGTAAGCATGAATTATATTATTTAAGCTTCTGAACAATTCTGTTTGGTGGGCACACTGTCGGTGATCTTTATATTATAGATGGGGAAACTAAGGCACAAGAGGTCAAGTAACTTGCCCATCCTCACAGCAGCTAATAGGTAACAGATCCAGCAGTTTATTCAAAAACATTATGAGTGTTTATTACACAGGTTCTACTATTCCTTTTCATGTCGGCATAAAGAGTAAAACTTTAAAGTCTGTCAGTTGTTAATGTGAAGAAACTAAGAGGCAGCAGAGAGTGCCAGGCTTCTAGCTTTAGCTCTCTTCTTTCTTCTGTATTTTTTTCCTAGAGTAGAAGTGTACTCCTTGGGTTGGGTGATAAGAGACCAGATTGGGAGGATTAATGGGCCCTTAAGGGCAGAGTGGCAAAAAGGGAGGAGTCCTGACAGGGAAGGAAGGCTTCTAACGTGGACTCTCTTCCTTTCCACTCTGGGTGGTGTGGGTTCCTGTGGCTTCTGCACCTTCCACGTTCCTGGTCTGTTCTTACCTACCTTTCCAGGGATGTTTAACTAGTCTCAAGAAGAGAGGGTTGTATCAAGTTTTCCAAAGCCAATCTTATCCTGTCACTCTGGTGCATCTCCTAAAATTTGTCTGTTCTCCTCTTTCCTACTTTGTCTGGGATAAGTTTGCTGGGCACTTCTGTGGTGTGAGGAGGGAGTCCTCCTGTTGTCCTGATGAGTGAATCTCCTGGTCAAGGGAGTTCCCAGTTGTCTTGTTTCTTCAAAGACTTAATCAGTGGTTAAAACTGAAAAGATGGAGACAAACTCTTTCTGTACACAAATAAGTCACAAAGGCTGGGCAACTACCAACTTACTTGATTTCTCGTTCTTGGAGGTGACAAAAAGGAAGTATTACTTTTCAGAATGGACAGTAAATGAACTTTGCCACCCTAAAAATTGAATGGCTGAATTTATATTTAAAAAAAAAAGTTTAAAAACCAATAAAAGGAATTGAGGGAGCTCAAGTAAGTGCAATAAATGGGGAGCTTATATGAAGTTTGCTTCTTATACACTATCTATAAAAGTATGTGAAATTTTCCAATTCTGAATGCTAATAAGTCCTTGCCAGACTCAAAGATACAGAAATTGGAAAGAGGGAGAGGGGATAAAAGCATCTTAGGCTAACGTTATTTTATGAAAAATATCTAGAAATTTTAATGATTACTGCAGTTTAATTTCAACCACCTAACTTTTTGGTTTCTTAACCTTCATCAAAACTTCTACTTAAGTTTTTTTTTTTTTTTTCCCTTACATTGATGTGAAGGAAAGTCCTGCTTTCTTTTCTTCTCTGTCCTGTCCTTCATGGTTGGCTGCTTTTCTTTAGCCAGTTTCCTTTACCACAGGAAAAAGAAGATGTCCCTGTGGAAATGTCCAACGGTGAACCAGGTTGCCACTACTTTGAGCAGCTTCGTTACAATGACATGTGGCTGAAGGTTGGCGATTGTGTCTTCATCAAGTCCCATGGTCTGGTGCGCCCCCGCGTGGGCAGGTGAATATCCTTGAAATAGGGAAGATAAAGTTGACTCTGAGGTTTGGGGCTAGTAGACATGAATAATTAAGACATAAGTCCCTCCCCTGGCAATTTGTCTAGCTGCTTTTCACACCGTGCTTCCCCTGCTTTCACCTCTAAAAACACATTTTTTACATTCTTCCCACCATTTACTTAACTCTCAGCTCAGAAATCTCCCTGCCCATTTTGTATGGTAATTCTAAGCTTAAATTTGAAATAGTACATCCTTAAAGAACCCTTTCCTTTACCTATATACTGGCTTGTCTCCCAGTTTCCCATTCCCCTAGGCACTATGTTTTTCCTTGTTAGAAATAAGAGTATCATGGGGCTGGGGTTTAGTGGCTCAGTGGCAGAGCACTCGCCTAGCATGCATGAGGCACTGGGTTCGATCCTTAGCACCACATAAATGTACAATAAAGATATTGTGTCTACCCAAAATTAAAAATAAATATTAAAAAAAAGAAAGAGTATCACACATGGATATTTATATTGTCTAGTTTCCATACCTTGGATTTCCAGATACCCTGCAAATAGGAACTCTCTGTTTTTGCTCAACTTTGTATTCTCTGCTGAAATCAGTGCATGAAACATAGTAGGGGCTCATATATTTATGAACAAGTAAATTGATGTAAGGAAGGTTAGATGGCAAAAGTTCAAGGAGTCAGGTACTCAGTTGGTCATTAGGATTATGGTTAAGAACAATGGTATTTGAAGGCTAGAGATGAAACTCAGTAGTAGAGTACTTCCCTAGCATGCTAGAGGCCCTGGCTTTGATTCCTAGTGCTACAAACAGGAAAACAAAACAAAAAAAAACCCAGTAGTTGGTTCTAGGAGATCTTGGTTAAGCTCTGCTAGTTGCATGTTCTTAAGTACATGAGTTGCCTCTATTTCTGTTTCCTCCTCATTGTACATCAATCAGTAACCACTTACTATATTATTTGCCAGGCTCTGAGAATACATTAGTTTATAAAACAGATGTTCTTAGTCCCATGGAACTTTGTTCTGGTGAGAAGATAAACAATAAACATCTTTAATAAGTAGAATTGTAGTGCAGTGGATCATGATATATGCTGTTGAAAAAATAGAGCTGGGTGAAGAGAGATGTGTACAGTGAGAGCAGGGAGAATGGTCTAGAGCACAGGCCTCATTAAGAAGCTGGCATTTGAGCCAATGTTTGAAGAAACAGAAGGAGTAAGAATTCTGAAAGTACAGGGGAAAAGCATTCCAGGGAGAAGTGAACAGATTTTGTAAAGGCCTGAGAGAAAAGTATGCCAGGCCTGTTCAAACCAGCAGAAGTTGCAACTAGCAGAGTGAGCCAGGGAAGAGTTAGTTGGGAAGAGCCAGTGGTAGTGAGCAAATCATGTAGGGCTTCAAAAACCATTGTAGGGACTTATACTATTATGGAGTTAAATGGAGTAACACTGTATTGTTTCAAGCACAGAGTGACATTTGACTTAGGTTGTAAGAGGATTATTCTGCCTGCTGGTTTTTAAGAATAGACTATCAAGAGTAGGAACAAGGAGATCTTACAGGCCGTTGAAAATAATCCAAGCAAGAATAATGGTGTCTCAGACCAGAGTGTTGCAAAGTGTACTACCTTGAAGGTCAAATTAATAATTTACTTAATAAATGGAATGTGAGGTCTGAGAGGCAGGGTGACTTGTGTGTTGGGCCTGAGGAACTGGAAGGTTAGAGTTACTATTAGCTAAAGAGAAGATGCTGCTTCATGCCAGGAACCACAAAAATATGGGACAATAATATCAACTTTATTGGTTGTGAGAAATAGTACAGTATCTGGTACATAGTACATGTTAATGTTTTGTTGTTGTTTCTAAGGAGGTGTTAATTGGCATTCATCAGTTTCTCAAGGAGTGAACCGGACTGGATCTTGACTTTCAAAAAGGTTATGAACCTTTGTGTTGAAGGAATGTCTGCCATTCATGTGATTCAACTCCAAATATAGAAATTGTGTGTCTTTATTGGATTTACAGGTCCAATAAAAGATGCTTAGTTCTAGTTTTATATGCATATTTCAGGAAGAAAATCTGAAAGTCAGATAAAACTATTAAATTACATATCTTGATATTATGGATATTTTTTTCAAATAAGTGGGACCCTGTGTTCTTTTTAAGTATCTTGTATGCTTAAAGGAGGAGGGCAATTAATGAAGTTATATAAATTTCAGTAAGACAAATACTGTTGAATGGCACATACTCTTTAAGTTTTGGCTAATAGAATTTTTACTAGATTAATCCTTCAAGAATGGAATTATCATGATGTAATTTCTCCATTTTCCCCCCAAGAATTGAAAAAGTGTGGGTCCGAGATGGAGCTGCATATTTTTATGGCCCCATTTTCATTCACCCAGAAGAAACAGAGCATGAGCCCACAAAAATGTTCTACAAAAAAGAAGTGTTTCTGAGTAATCTGGAAGAAACCTGTCCCATGACATGTATTCTGGGTAGGTATTTATATTTTTTCATTTAATCCATTAACTGCTTAAAATTTGATTGAATACTACTTTTGTGCTAGGTACTATTCTAGATGTTAGGTATATAGCAATAAGCAAAACAAAGTCTGTGCCATCTAAAAGACTTACATTGGGGCAAAGGTTGGTGAGTCCGTAAATAAATTAAAGAATAGATGTGTAGAATATCAAGCCATGGTTAGAGCTATAAATGAAAATAAAGTAAAAGGATTGAGGGTAGTGTTGAGACAAGGTCCTTTGTTCAGTAAATGCCTTGCTGCTAGGTGACATGTGAACAGAACCCTAGAGAAGTAAGGAAAAAGCCCATTTGAATATCAGGTTTTGCTCTCTTATAGGCGCAGCTAAAAGCCTTAAAGTAGAGTATCTGGGCATGTTCCAGACATATAGTATGAAAATTGGGTAACTGGAATAGAGCAGCGGTATATAAGGGAATGAGCTCTCTGAGGTAGCTGGGCATCCAGTCATAGTAGGCTTTGTAAACGATGGAGTGATTGAGCTTGGAGTGGATAGGAAGTCCTCAGAGGGGTTTGAGCACAGTGGTGGTATAAGCTGGTACGAATATTAGAAGGAGGAATCACTGTGGCTCTTGTAAGAATAAAGCAGGAGCTTGGCACAGTGTACATGTCTGTGTTCCTAGCCTCTTGGGAGGCTGAGGCAGGAGGATCACAAGTTCAAGCCAACCTGGGCAACTAGCAAGACTCTGTCTCAAAATAAAAATGGGGATAGGGATGTAGCTTAATAGTAGAGTGCTTGACTAGCATGCACAAGATCCTGGGTTCCCTCCCCAGTACTGCAAAATAACAGGGTTGAGGATATGTAGCTCAGTGTTAGAGTGCCCCAAGTTCAATATTCAGTGTCACCAAAAAAACAAAACAAACAAAAAAAAGGCATAGTCCGCTGGGCACAGTAGTGCATGCCTGCCTATAAGCCCAGTGACTTGGGAGGCTAAAGCAGAAGAAGAATCGCAAGTTTGAGGCCAGCCTCAGCAGCTCAGTGAGGTCCTAAACAATTTAGCAAGACCCTTTCTCAAAATAAAAAGAGCTGGGGATGCAGCGTCCCAAGTTCAATACCCAGTACCAAAAAAACCTCATGGGGCCTCTCTGTCTATGGAGAGATGGCTCTTATTTGTCAGCTCTGACAAATAAACTCTCCTGTGTATCTCTTTAAAAAAAAAAGAAAGAAGGAAAGGAAAAAGAAAGAAAAGAAACTCATGGTCTGTGTTGGACTCTAAATCCTGGTAATCTTATTGTCGCTGTTGCGTGTTTTGGTTTTTGTTCTATCATTCTACTGAGTGTTCACATTATATTCTGTTTCCTACATCTGGTTGTATCCATCATCATATTTTGTTTTCAGTTATTGTGTTCTCTTGACCCTGAGTCACCTCTAGAGCTTACTTACAGGAGTTTTTACATCTTTTGTAATGGTTTCCTAAAAGATTATTAGTCTCACAAGTTTTATATTGATGACTTGTGCTTTTTGTTTTCTTGTTCTGGAAATTGACCCAGGACCTCATGAAAGTTAAGCATGTATTCTTATAGTGAGCTGTACCCCCAACCCCTGATTGCTCATAGTTTGGTTGTTTTGATTTTTGTTTGTTTGTTTGTTTTGTTTTTGCAGGATTGAACCCAGGGACTTGTGCATGCTAGGCAAGTACTCTACCACTGAGCTACTTCCCCATCCTGTTTTATGTTTATTTGAGACAGGCTTTCATTCAGTTGACTAAGCTGGCCTCAAACTTTGAATCCACTTGCTTTAGCCTCCTGAGTAGTTGGGAAGTATATTATGTCAGGCACAAAGACCCATACCTCTAATGCCAACTACTCAAGAGGCTGAGGCAGGAGTGTTGCAAGTTTGAGGCCAATCTAGGCAATTTAGCGAGACTGTGTCTCAAAATTAAAAAATAAAAAGGGCTGGGGATATAGCTAAGTTGTAGAGTGCTTTGCCTAGTATGCATGATGAGGTCCTGGGTTCATTCCCTACTACTGACAGAGGGTGAAGAGAAGATGTAATCCCAGCAGCTCAGGAGGCTAAGGCAGGAGGATGGCGAGTTCAAAGCCAGCCTCAGCAAAAGCAAGGTACTAAGCAACTCAGCGACATCCTGTCTCTAAATAAAATACAAAATAAGGCTGGGGATGTGACTCAGTAGTCAAGTGCCTCTGAGTTCAATCCCTGGTACAAAAAAAAAAAAGAAAGAAAGAAAGAAAGAAACTGGACATTTTGAATATTACAGTGTGGTAACTCTGAAAATCAGATTCTCCTTTCTTCTTAGGTTTTGTTGTTGTTGCTTTTTATGGATTGTAATTCTTTGTTCAGTAACATTTTTTAAATTGTGTCTTTATTGTGTGTGGTCACTGAAGTCTCTGTTCTCTCAGCTTAGTGATCAGATAGTGATTTGACAAAGGTTTTCTTAAATGCCTAGAGTCAAAAACTCCCAGTATTTGCAGCTGGATTCCCTGTGTGTGTTGGAGCACACCAACATTCAGCATTTAGCCATGCAGTTTACATCTCTACCTTTATTTCCTGCTTGCACAAAGCTCGAAGGTCAGCCACAGGTGAGAGTTTAGGGACTTCTCAGGTCTTTTCTGATCATGAACCCTACCGTTTACATATGCATGGCCTTCTAGGTTCCCAGATAATTATAGAAACTCAGAATCCTTATTTTCAAGTGGCAGAAGCAAGGAAACTGCCTACACTGCTGCAAGTGACAGGGGTGGAAGTGTCCCAACAATGGCACATATGGGCAGAAGGTGACACTCTACCCACCTTCCTGGGGACCTTAAGAGCCAAGGTGACAGGTGCAGGGCCCAGTGGAGGCATCAAGGTATTGCCACAGGAAGAAAAGATCTTTGTAGGCAAAGTACTGCAGCTGCCCACCAACGTAGCCAGTGATGTCAAGTGACTGGAGAAAGCAACTACCAATCCCTCCATAGAGCTCAAAGGAGTGTGCTGCCTCTACCACTGTGTTTATACGAGTTTAAAAGACCCTAAAAGTGGGCTTGGGGTGTGGCTCAGTGGTACTGCGCTTGCCTGGCCTGTGTGAGGTCCTGGGTTGGATCCCCAGCACACCAGACACACACATACACACACCAAAAAAAAAAAAAAAAGAAAGAAAAGAATAAGAAGATCCCCAAAGTGTTAGTAACCCATCACAAATTAATATCTGCTTATTCCAGGAATGATACTGAAACAATCTCTGGAGAGAATATCCAAGATAAAGATGTCCCAATTATTCTAAAACATAGAGATGCAATATTCCCAGCAGTAGCCATCTTGCTCTCCTACTGTATGGAGTGGATTGTGGTCTAGACCAACATGAAAGACTTATAGACAGAATTCTGGAAAATCTTGGTGTGAACTTATTGAAGGTGGAACAAATGTTATTAACAATGAACTCTGTCATGTTTGAATTATGTTTAGAAGGCAAATGTTGAGCCAGGCATGGTGACTTATTCCTATAGTCCCAAGTCTACTCAGTCCAGAGGATCACTTGAGCCTAGGAGTTTGAAGCCAGTCTGAGCAACATAATGAGACCTTTTCTCAAAAATAATAGAAGAGCCATGTAATCCCAGCAACTTCGGAGGCTGAGGCAGGAGGATCATAAGTTCAGGGCCAACCTCAGCAATTTAGCAAGACCCTTTCACAAAATGAAAAATTTAAAAACAGGGAAAAAAAATATGTAGCCAGGCATGGTGGTACACATCTTTAATCCCAGGTACTCAGGAGGCTGAGGCAGGAGGATTTCAATTTTGAGACTAGCCTCAGCAACATAGCAAGACCCTATCTCAAAATAAAATGGTCTGGATGGGGCTGGGTTGTGGCTCAGATAGAGCACTTGCCTAGCATGTGAGGCACTGGGTTCGATTCTCAGCACCACATATAAATGAATAAAATAAAAAGGTCCATTAACAACTAAAAAAAAGTATTAAATAAAAATAAAATGGGCTGGATATGTAACTTAGTGGTAAAGTGCCCTTGGGTTTAATCCCCACTACTGGAAAAGGGGAAAAAAATAGAAGGAAGGAAGATGTTATATTGAACAAAGAGGAAAAAGAACAAGTGGATGAAGCTCCATGGTAGCATCTCATGGTGACGGACTTTCCTGAGAGCAGAGCCACAAGATCCCTTTGACTGAATTACTCTATACCATGGAGTAGTTAATTGAGCTTTCAGAAGGCCCAACTGTAGACATCTCTAATCAAGCAAAGGCCCACTAGACAAGACAGGGACCCTCCAAGACTGCTACTGAGACTAATACAGTAAATAAAGAGGTCAGAGATAAGCCAACAAAAATCTTCAAGAAGATTCAGAGGAAAGAGAATTTGGAGCTGATGCTCAGTTTCATTTCCCTGATGGAGATGAAATTCAATGAAAAGGAAGTTATAGATACCCTCAGAATGAACAACAGCCAGCAAAGTAGCTGAGACACCAGTATCTCCTCTAGTCTTACCCCCAACACCTGTTCTGTAGATTAAACCCAAGGGAGTTTTGCCACCCATTGAGCCACATTACCAATCCTTTCTATTTTTTATTTTGAGACAGGATCTTGTTAAGTTGCTGAGGACCTTGCTAAGTTGTTGAGGCTGGCCTCAAGCTTCTGATGCTCCTGCCTCAGCCTGCCAGATTGCTAGGATTGCAGGTGTGCGCCACCAGGCCCTGCTCCAGCCCGGTTGACCTGAACAACCTAGTGGTACAGCTGAGTATGACCAACCCTAATTGAAGACATGCTATAGACCCTCTAAAGGTCCCCAAGTGAATAAACAATCTAGAAATAGAGCCAGTCTGTGCTACAGATCTCTAGAATCTCTCAGTTGCTGAACTGCTCCTAGGCTGCACTGCCCCATTTGACTGGCCACAGCAACCTCCCTAGGATTGGAACAGAGAGGGGCCAGAGTGGACCTTACCTGGAAATCTGCCTTTAGCATCCATTCTCATTCTCTGACCTCTTGCTTTGTAAACTTCTGAGGCAGTAATTTGTAAGGCCATATTTTTTGGCATCCAGTGATTGTTTATTAAAAAAAAAAAAGTAATTGTTGTTCTGAGAAGTTGAACAGTTGTATCCTCAATGCCACTGTCTATTTCTAGAATTTCAGCATGCCAAATAGAAACTCTGTCCATTAAACAATAATTCTCTATATCCCACTACCCCTCTACCCCTAGTGGTCTCTATTCTATTCTCTGTGTAAATATTGCATATTTGCAGTACTTGTATAAGTGAAATCATGCAATGTTTGTCCTTTTGTGTCTGGTTTATTTCACTTTGCATAAAATTTTCATTCATACTGTAGCAGGTATCAGAATTCTATTCCATTTTAAGTCTGAGTAATATTCCATAGTAAATATAAACCACCTTTTTATCCATTTATCTGTTGATGGACATGTAAGTTTTTTCTGTCCTGAGTAATGCTGTTATGATTATTGGTGTAGAAGTCTCTGTTTGAGCTTCTGATTTCAATTATTATTTTCTTTCTAGTTGTAGTTGGACACAATACCTTTATTTTATTTATTTTTATGTGGTGCTGAGAATCAAACTCAGCACCTCCTACGTGCTAGGCGAGCGCATTACTACTGAGCCATAACCCCAGCCCCTCAATTATTTTTGATATATACCTAGAAGCATAATTACTGGGTGATACAGTAATTCTGTATTTATTTATTTTATGTGTTGCTCAGGATCAAACCCAGTGCCTCATACATGCTAGGCAAGTGCACTACCACTGAACTACAGCCCAGCCCCCTATGTTTAATTTTTTGAGGACTGCCAAACTATTTTACACAGCAACTGCATCATTTACATTCCCTCCACCAATGTACAAGGGTTCCATTTTTTCTGCATTATCCTTCCTGACACATTTATTTTACCGTTGTCTTTTTTTTTTTTTTTTTTTTTTTTTTTTTTTTTTTTTTTTGGTACTAGGGATTAAACCCAGAGTTGCTTTTACCACTGGGCTACATCCCCAAGTCTTTTTGAGATAAGGTCTTGCTAAGTTGCTTGGATCTTCCTAAGTTGCTCAAGCTGACCTCAAACTTATGATCCTCCTTCCCTAGCCTCCGGAGTTGCTGGAATTATAGGCATGAGCTCTTGTGCCCAGCTCACTGTGGTTTTGATTTGCATTTCCCTAATGATTAATGATGTTGAACATTACTTAATGTACTTGTCTACCACTCAGTATATCTTTTTTGGAGAAATGTCTATTGAGATCCTTTGCTCATTTTTTAATTGGGTTATTGGTCTTCTAATTGTTAAGTTGTAGGAGTTCTTTATATTCTGGTGCTACCCTTTCTTTCAATATTTACTTTTTAATTGTCTTTAGACACAATACCTTTATTTTATTTATTTTTGTGTGATACTGAGGATCGAACCTAGGGCCTCACCTCACGTGTGCTAGGCAAGTGCTGAGGCACAACCCCAGTCGGTAGCCTTTTACTAGATATATGATTCACACATATTTTGTTGTATAGGTTGTCTTTTCACTTTCTTAATAGTATCCTGTAGAAAACAAAAGTTTTTGATTTTGTGATCTCTAGTTTACCTTCATTTTCTATAGTTTCTGGTGCTATTCCAGTGTCACATCTGAGAAATTATTGCCTAATCAGATGTCATAAAGATTTACATCTAGGTTTTCTTCTAAGAGTTTTGTAGTTGTAGGTCTCACATTCATGTGCTTTGATTCTGAATTAATTTTTGTATGTGGTTTGATATAAGACTCCAACTTCATTTTTAGCATGTGGAAATCCAGTTGTCTCAGAACCATCTATTGATGAAATCATTCTCCCACACCCCCCATTGAATTATCTTTGGCACCTTTGTTGAAAATCAGTTGCCAACAAAACACAATTGTATGGGTTTATTTGTAGACTGTCAGTTCTACTGTCTGTGTGTAGTACCCAAAAAAAACAATTAATAATTTTGTGTCATGTTGTCATTGGAAAGAGACCTCAGCTCAGTCTGGGTGGGTTCTTAATTTTGTTACTGAAGAAAATTCCAGGATGCACTAAAAGCAAGGCACAGAAATTTATTTAAGAACAACAGAGGTGTACACATTCCAGAGTAGGGTGCCCTTCACTTCTCAGAGATGAATGCTACATCCTGAGTCAAGCTCTCTAATAATATATATATAATTTTTCTGGGAACAAGCATGGAGGTTCTCAGACAAACACTTTTGAAAATAAAGGCCCATGACAATCATTTGCTATTTGGAGATCAGAATGTTTCTCTGTTATTATGTAATCAAGTCATAAATAATTTATAGGCATATTGTGTAAGTCTTTGAATCTTGTGACATTTAAATTAATTTTGTATTTGTTCTTGTTGGCCTAAGCATAAACTGGAGGTTTCATTCATCTGACTGAAGGGACAAGTATGACTGGTCATACTCATAGATCCAAGTCTCCATACTAAGACGTTCTTGTTCTTTTTCTTTTCCCAAAAGCCCACCTACTTATATCTCAGTATGAATGTATTAATTAAAAATTACAGCTTAGGGGCTGGGGTTGTGGCTCAGTGATAGAGTGCTTGCCTAGCGTGGGTGAGGCACTGGGTCAGATCCTCAGCACCACATAAAAATAAATACCATGTATTGTGTCTAGCCAAATTTTTTAAAAATTACAGCTTGGAAGCCTGAGGTAGGAGGATCACAAGTTCAAAGCCAGCCTCAGCAAAAGCAAGGTACTAATTTATTTAGACCCTGTTTCTAAATAAAATACAAAATAGGGCTGGGGATGTGGCTCAAGGATTGAGTGTCCTTGAGTTCAATTTCTAGTATCCAAAAAAAAAAACAATTAATAAAATTTTTAAAAAATTATAAACTGTGTCTACAATTTATTCCTTTAATTTCTTTCCAACTTGCTCTTTCAGGAAAGTGTGCTGTGTTGTCATTCAAGGACTTCCTCTCCTGCAGGCCAACTGAAATACCAGAAAATGACATTCTGCTTTGTGAGAGTCGCTACAATGAGAGTGACAAGCAGATGAAGAAATTCAAGGGACTGAAGAGGTTTTCGCTCTCTGCTAAAGTGGTAGATGATGAAATTTACTACTTCAGGTGATTTTTTTTTTTTTTTTTTTTTTTTTTGGGTACTAGGGATCAAACCTAATGGCTCAGGGGTGCATAACCACTGAGCCACATCCCCAGCCCTTTTTATTATTTTGAGATGGGGTCTTGCTAAATTGCTGAGGCTGGCTTTGAACTTTCGATCCTCCTGCCTCATCCTCCTGAGCTGGTGGGATTACAGGAATCTGCCACCATTCCCAGCCTGATAGATCTTAAAAAACTAAGGGAGAAAGAATATTTCAGGGGCTGGGATTATGGCTAAGCAGTTGAGCACTTGCCTAGCAAGTGTGAGGTGCTGGGTTTGATCCTCAGCACCACATAAAGATAAGTAAATAAAAAAAAGGTATTGTGTCCAACTACAACTAAAAAAAAAGAAAAAACTTAATTCATATCAAAATAGTATAGCCCAGTGTTTTGAGTTTCTTAAAATTTGGTCTTAAATTAGAGCAGTATACATTTCAAATAGAAAATATTAATTCAGTTAAATATGAAAAGAAAAGCTTTATAATCTGCTAGGACCCATTAACTGCTCTAACAGTGTCCTTGTAGCTGCCAATAATTATAAAATGAAGGCAGAAGTAGTTGCTTCATATGCTCTCCGAGGAGAGTGCTCCATTCCACAGATTATGAGAACTTTTTCTGCCATGTATAGAAAACTGGTTCTGACTTTGAGCAAAATGCTTCTGTGGGTGTTCCATGGGATCCTTCAAAAACAAGCTTTTCTAAGTAGAAGTGACTTCATAAATGCTATTAAATTCATTTAATGCCTTTAAAGTATGTGACACTGCAGATTGCACAAGTCACAATAAGTGACTTATTAAAAATTGATTGATTGATTAAAGTACTAGAGATCAAACTCGGGGACACCCTATACTGAACCACATACTTAGCCTGTTTTATTTTTTATTTTGAGTCAGAGTCTTGCCCAGGCTGGCCTCAAACTTAAAATCTTCCTGCCCAGCCTCCTGAGTAGCTGTGATTATAGGTGAGCATCACTGTGCCCACCTGACTGTTTTATTTTTTTTTTAATGTTACTTCTTTCAGAAAACCAATTGTTCCTCAGAAAGAGCCCTCACCTTTGTTGGAAAAGAAGATCCAATTGTTAGAAGCTAAATTTGCTGAGTTAGAAGGTGGAGATGAGGATGTTGAAGAGATGGGAGAAGAAGATAGTGAGGTCATTGAACCTCCTTCTCTACCTCAGCTTCAGACTCCCCTGTCCAGTGAACTGGACCTCATGCCCTACACACCCCCACAGGTAAAGGTGACACATTCCTTTTACTTGTCTTGTTCTCAAGTTTGGTTTGCAGCTGGCACAAACCAAATTAAGGAGACATCCAGCCCTTCCATATATGAACCTCTACCTAGAATTCTACAGGGAGGAAAAAAAAAAAAAGATTTTTTTTTCTTTTTTCTTTTATTTATGTATTTGTTTGTTTTGTTTATTAGAAGTAGTCAAACACAATACCTTTATTTTATTTATTTTTATGTGGTGCTGAGGACTGAACCCAGGGCCTCAACATGTGCTAGGCAAGCATTCTACCGCTGAGCCACAACCCCAGCCCCAGATTTTTTTCTTTATCAATGCCTTGTATTTAATTGTTTATATATTTATTTTTAATTGACAGAACATTTGTATTTATCATGTCATTAAGCTGTTAATAATTTAAATCTTTTTTTTTTTTAATCTTTTTTTTTTTTTTTTTTTTTTAATATTTATTTTTTAGTTCTCGGCGGACACAACATCTTTGTTGGTATGTGGTGCTGAGGATCAAACCCGGGCCGCACGCATGCCAGGCGAGCGCGCTACCGCTTGAGCCACATCCCCAGCCCCAATAATTTAAATCTTCTTTGAGTTTTATTTAACTTGTTTAATAGCAAGTTTAATTAGAAGGCTCTCCTTGCTTTCTATTAAAGAAAAGCAGTAAAGGAATGGTATCATCCTGTTACTCTTAAGCTTTCATTGTTCTTATTCTTTTGGGTTTTGTTTGTTTACAGTTCTGGGAATTGAACTCAGAGACTCATGCACTAGGCAAAGATGCTACCACTGTAATACATACTCAGCCCTTTTTCAGTTTTATTTAATATAGGGTCTCACTGAGTTGCCCAGACTGACCTGGAACCCTTGATCTTCCTGCCTTGGCCTCTGGAGGAGCTGGGATTACAGGCGTATGCCACTGTGCCTAGCCCACTGCCCAAATCTTTTAAATCTCTCCTTCCTTAGAACCTCATCTTTGGCTGAGGTGATTCCTGTTGGTATTTTTTTCTCATTCAGAATTTTCTCAAGCTTAATTATGAGGTCATCACTAGAGATTGCAGTCATGGAATTCGGTGAAACTTTGATTTATTTCTTACATGGTAAGAGGCAAGAAAGAGGTATGTTTTGACCAAGAAAATGGCCAGCTACAAACTGTGCTATAAAACAGTAACTTTTGGATCACATGTTCCTGGCTTCCAGAAACTCTTGAGCGGTTAATTAAATGCAATGTTCTGATGCACTATAAGAGTTTTCTGTCTTACAGTCTACCCCAAAGTCTGCCAAAGGCAGTGCAAAGAAGGAAGGCTCCAAACGGAAAATCAACATGAGTGGCTACATCCTGTTCAGCAGTGAGATGAGAGCTGTGATTAAGGCCCAGCACCCAGACTACTCTTTTGGGGAGCTCAGCCGACTGGTGGGGACAGAGTGGAGAAACCTTGAGACAGCCAAGAAGGCAGAATATGAAGGTAAATAGGGACTAGGCGCAACTGTCTCAGCCTTTGAAGCAAGGGGGTGTTTTCAGGAATGCACGTGCATAGACAGGTTTTACTCTCTTGTTCTTGCCACACACACACATGAACCTTGTATTGGGAACTATTCCTGATGATAACCAGCAGAATAGATGCCAGTCTTGTTCTGACTAGGCAGATTGCTGCCCCTGACTTGGCCGCTGATCCTAGTATTGTCCCCTCCCCAAATTTCTCAAAAAAAATATTTTTACTATTAAAAATTGCATGATTTTCTTTCATTGAGCTCTGTAAGCACCCAACATATGTTGAGCTGGGGAATGACTGTATGATGATGTTAAATATAATTTTGATTAAAATTCATCCAAAAGGGGACTTTTGAAATCAGTGATCTTCTGTTTCTTGATATGTTTAAACTCTCCGCTAAGGCTTGACTGAAGCACTTAATTTGCTAGGCAACTTGTGACCAGTGCTGTATTCATAGCTATCGTTAAGGCATTTGGGATCTCTTTGAGTTCCACTGCCTTTATTTTCTTTTTACTCTATAATTATATCACTTTGAGCCGTGAGCTATGTATCATTCAAGGATTTGGTGGTTCTTAGTCATTAGGAACAAATTAAAAACAATAATAATAACAAAACAAAAATTGCCCATCTGTTATTATTATTGTTTTTAATATTAGGCATGGCTTTGATAAAGAAATTAATACTAAATATTAGGTTAGGCAGGACTTTGTACCTTTGAGCCATATTTTTTTCCATTTAGAATTTTATATAGAATTTTGATAGTTTAGAGCCATCCTCTTGTAATGATCAAACATTAGTCTTTTTGGCTAACTCCAGCAAATATAAATTAAATGTTAAGGCTGCCCTCTTTATTGAAGTTTATGAGTCTTCAAAGAAACTCTTCAAAAAAGTTTTGTTCCTTTCGTTTGTGACAATTGATTATTATAAAATTAACTGGCAGGCTTCTTTAAGGATCTTCTGCAGAAGCCTAATCCTGCAAGATAATCAGAAAGCATTTTGTGGCAAAACCAATTTGAGCAACATTCCAAGCTCTTTATCTTCGAAACTTAAAGTGCATTTTCCTAGTTAGTCTCTAAGACCATTTTCCTAAGTTAGTCTCTAAAGATCCTGTTTTTTATTATCTGGCATTTTCTGAAATTTGACCAGGAATTTGTGTACTACCTATTAATATCCTGAAGAACTATTCTTTAAATCCTAGTGAGTTCTGTAAGAATCTAGAACTTTGATATTTCTGCCTCAGTGCAAATCAAGACCAAGTACATCACTAAGATGAAGGAGTGTTGGAAATTAAGCTAATATGGATATAAAACCAGTTCCAAGGCAAATAAAGCCAGGACTGAGTGACTGGTTACTTAGGTGTGAATAAGATGTGGAGATAATGTAAAGGTAGAAACACTGGTGCAGGGAGGGAGAGATTGATGGCTTTTAGAAAGTTCTCTTATACTCAAATAGGGATCTCAAGTTTAGGAAGAACCTAGTGCAGGTGAGTTATGTGACTATGAGTCTTACCTAAGACTCTGAACTTTTGGTCTCCCCACCCAATGAACTCAAAACCTAGAGTTAGGAGTTTGACTGGCTTAGTTGTAATGATTCTTTTTTTTCCAGGACAGCCCAAATGAACTTCTCCCACAGAGATCCAACAGATAGTCACAATATTTGATGCAGAGGCCTGGATTTGTTTTTCAAACTTTTTAAATTTTATTTATTTATTTATTTGCTTGTTTGGTTGTTTATTTATTTTGCTCTCCCATTTTACCATGTCCTTTGAATAATGAAAATACTAGAATTTAACATGGAGGTGTAGATCATCAATGGTTTTTTTTTATTGCTAGTTCAAGGAAATAGGTTGTTCAAATGGCCTTTATCAACCTCATGCTGGTGTTCTCAGTTTGCGGAGGGTGTGTGAAATTGGGAGTGTTAGTGAGTGGTAATAAGTCTCTGTAGGCAACTCTTGTCTCAGCCAGCGGCCTTTGACTTGCTTGACTTTCCCATTCTTTACCCTAAAGGAAAACTGGAGCTGTTGCTTCTCAATTTCTCTTTAAAGCCTTATGACCTTGAGCTCTTTTCCCCTCCTCAGATCAGTAGTATCCTTTTGAATTCCATGTTTTGGAGTATTAGTGTGTGGCAGTTGACTGTGATTATCAGGAGGTGGGGGTCATGGTTTGTTGGTTCTCTGTATCCTTGAACAAGTGACTACCTGTCTCCCATCCTCCATTTGCCCATCTGAAGAGTGGGGAGCATTTGCTATTTATGAATAGTGAAACAGAATAAACTGTGTGTGGTGGGAACTTTGGAACTACTTCTCCAGGAAGGATAGGAACATGACTGTTGGGTTTGCTGGCTCTGGAGATGCAGAGAAGTGGGGGATAGGGGGACAGGTAACAGTCCAGCCCAGAAATACCACAGGCAAATACTTCTCTTGCATTGTGGATTCTGTAATTCTTGCTGATTTAGGATGATTTATGGTCAGCTTTGAACTACTCAGCTTCAGGAAACCTGATTCTTTTAGAACATCGTCCATTGCTACGTACATTTATATATTAATTACCTGCTTCTGATTATCATAGCCTGGAGAATCATACATTTTTTTCTCCCTGGGATTTATTAAGCGTGACCTCTTTGGTTCATTAGAATATAGAAATCAGCTGTTTACTTTCCCTAAAACAGGCAGTAAGCTACTTTTCCCTTACAGAGTTAATTTTCTTCAGCTGCTAAACCTATGATACTAATGATAAAGAGTCCTCAATCTCAGTAAAATTGAGTAAAATGGAATCAGGAAAATATAGTAAGTAACAATTGTGCCAAAAATTATAATGGGCCATGGAATTGCTTCATGTTGAAATTATAAATAATCTGTAATGCTATTAATACTAGAATAATGGTAGCGCTTCTCATCTTCAGGGTGCCTCGTGAGATTAACCACGGTGGTTACGCTGGTGATGTGTTTAAATAAAATCTGTGCTTTCTGAATGTGTGTTGCAGTCTTAACATTCTTGAAATCTTTGCAGACCAGTTCTCAAGATGGGATAGGAAAGCTGGATTCTAGGTTACCAAGTGAAATCGGCCCGACTCCTCCTGTGTTGAGACTAGTCATCTACTGTTCCTTCCATTGAGACAGAACTGTTGCCTGTGTTTTTACTAGTCCTGTTGAATGCAATGGATGGTATTTTGAATTCCTGGGTTAAAAACAGAATTGAAAATCTGAAATGCCTTTACAGAGCGGGCAGCTAAAGTTGCTGAGCAGCAGGAGAGAGAGCGAGCAGCACAGCAACAACAGCCGAGTGCTTCTCCCCGAGCAGGCACCCCTGTGGGGGCTCTCATGGGGGTGGTGCCACCACCAACACCAATGGGGATGCTCAATCAGCAGTTGACACCTGTTGCAGGTAAAAACAGGAGCTAAGACCATTTTTTTTCCACTTTAAGAAATTCCTTCATTTTTTTTTTTTTTCTCCAAGAGGAGTAGGCCACAGTCTGTAGCCTTTTCTCATGACAGATTCAAAGTTTGAAATCATCCATGTTGTCTTGTATTGCCTTTCCCATATGGGCAATGCTTTCCCTGTGCCCCAGAAATGGGCCCTGGGCCCACCCCTGGGACCTAGTAGGGAGCAGCTCTTCCCTGGCTGTGGGCATGGTCTGGTGATATTCTCACCCTAGACTGTTCTTGATAGAACACTACAGTAGAAAATATAAATAGACCCTAAGTTATATTCTAGAGAACTCCCAAGAGAAAACACAAAGCCAGTCTTTAGGTTGTGTTGATATTCTGTCTCATGCCAGTATTCAGTTCGCCTTGTTCTGCTGCAGCCATCCTTTAAAGGCTGACCATTTAAAAGGATTTTTGACAATGAATTGTAAATCCTTTCTTGGTCACCAATGTGCATGACTGCTAAATAGAATACAAAGTCCTTATTCAATTCATTGTGCCCACTCTGTAATGCTTTTCTATTTAATTACATTAAACTGCATTTTCTGTTAGTATCCCAGTCACATATTTAAACCAAAAGCAAAAAGAAAATGATGAATGTGGTTTGCTTGTGTGTGTTGTCTTTGGTTCTGGTAGCCTTAGCAAATCTGACTATTCTTGATTGAATATCTTTGTCTGACATGTCTCCAATGAGAAGCCTGTAGACCACCTCTCGGGCCCCTCCTTTGTGATCTCTCCAAGTCTGGTGAGATCTGTATGTGCCACCTGTGTTTCTTCTCAAGTAGTCTGAACTCTTTCACAGGGAACCCAAGACAGTGTTGTTCAAGGCAGGTTCATTGAGATGCTGTTTTTGTTTTGCTTTATTTTTGTTTTTTTGTTTTTGCTTTTTAAGGAAGAGTAGCATAGGATAACTTTTCCATTGTTGCTCCTAACTTTTGTGATGGCAAGTTCTCAAATGCGCTGTCGCTGAACTCAGCAGTTGCACTCGCCAAAGCATATCTGAATCATGGCTGTCAGTACTTTCAGTGTAACTGATGTTGATCTAACAAATCTCATAATCGCCTGCTCTATTCCATGGCCCATTTTGGTTAATGGGGTTCCAGAAGTTTTTATAAATCAGGCCTTGAACATGGGGACTTTGGAAGTTAGAATTCCCTCATTGACATCCTGTTTTGTTCTATTTGATGTGATATTGTGGCACTGTGCCCTTGACTACAAAACCCAGGGACATATTTACAAAATGAATACAAACAGCTCAAAACATTTAAAAAAAACAGCAGCTGCAGCATTTTAGCTCCCTGTTAGGGAATAACATCATAGAGCTCTGTGGGTGAGAACCTTGGTCCCTCTAGAAAGCCCCGACTCCATTATTAAGGGTGTGCTGCCCAGACTTCTGGGTGTTGGGAGTGAAGGGCAAGCATTCTGGATGGTAAGCAGTCTTTGGTCCACAGTGGGAACTTTGAAGCTAAGAGGGTGATTTTTCACGGGTTTACAGGTTGCTGAGGGCCTGAGTCTTAGCCTTGTCAGTGTCTGAAACCAGCTTTGCTTACAAGCATTGAAGCTCATTTGAACACATGTGACTGGGATAATAAATGCCAAAGTACAGTTTAATGAAGACAATTGTCATGTCTTTCAGTTCTTAATCTTCAATCACAGCCTGTGAAGGCTGCGTTCAGATGGGCTTTTGTAATTGAAAGCAAAGCCTCCTAACATTCTTAAATTTCTCACCTACTTATCCCTAAAAACTATACCTTGTGGTGTGGTTTAAAGGCAGTTTGGTAGCATTGGATCTCCTCATATTTAGATGATGGCGTCTATTCAAAAGTACTTTTTACTCTCTGAACTCTTTAACAAATGAAACTCGTCCTGTTTCATGTACAGAAATATTATTTTAAGTTTGTTTTATTGGTTTGTATAATTGTAAGTTTTTCAGTCAGTTTTATATATGACTAAGGAAACAAGGTAGTCAATCTCAGGATTTTCAGTGATGTCATAGCTTTAAAAGACTGAACTTTTTATAAATAAATACTTTTGAATAATTCCTAAGGAAAAGTCAGAATGAAATTCTCAGAATCTGGAGTTTTCCACTGTTTCCCATAGTGCCTCTACAAAGAGTATTGAATAAAAACTAGGCTTGGCACTAGTCCCTTAACTCTCCCTTTGCAAGAAGATATGATCAAGTGACTGCACTTCAGGGGAAGCTTTTCAAAATTCTGTTCATCATGAACATTACAAATCCCAGAAAAGTCAAGTTGTTTTTCTTGTTTTAAAAAAATGCTATGTGATCTTAAAGGTTTTTTTGATAGGGAGTCCTTGACATTTGAAAATATTTTATTTTCACCCTTTTTGCCAAAAATACTTGTTTGCTGCAACTCTTCCCTAGCCAGCAGAAGATATTTGTTCTGTGAAGGTATGCTCTGAAAATAAAGGAACAAAAGCCTCTGTGAACAGAAATTCTATACCTTGATTAAAATGCTCCCTGTTAACTGAAGGTTTATATGACGACATTTGTGAGCTTGGAGACAGTGATGACAATTGGCATTTTCTCATGTCAGCAGAGCCTGATTCTCCAGCCGTACCTCTGCATGTAGGTTTCTGAGTGCCCCCGAGCTTTGGTTGGCTTGGGAGGATTTAGATTTTTTTTTTTTTAAACAAGTTTTGAGATCTAAAGATGAAATATCATTCATTGTGATGGCTCTTAGAAACTGTTCCCCAGCTCAAACCCTAGCACAATTCATTCTTACCTGCAGTGGTGGGGCTAGAAGGGAGAAGGAGTAGATGTAAAAGCCTTGAAAAATTCTTGCCCCCAAGCTGGAGAACCATGCTTTCTGATCAGGACTCTGCACTTCATTTCCCTCCATTCTGATTTCTCCTCATGGGTACCCATGATAGGCATATGAGTGTGGACAGAGTGGAATGATGGGGTATGTACTGTTCAATTAGAGTTGCAGTCAGCAGAACTGGTCACTCTCCTTGAACAGCTTGCAGTAATTTGGACTTTGGGAAGGCTGTTACTGGAACTCCTCTTCATTATTATTTAAGTGAAAACATAGCATATTTATTCCAGTGAAAATAACTACAAACAATAATGTACTAAGTACTAATTCATCTAGAAATGTGGGGTTTCATATGTGTAGCTTTTTATTTTGTTCATTATTGCAACAAAATAATTACACTAATTACTGTTATATCATGCAGTACTAAGGGTGCTTTATTCGTTGATAGTGCATGTGGGGGGTTGTTATTACTTAGCTCATGTTGCATGTTAATGATGCATGTCTGAAATTTGTTGTGTCCTTCAAGGCATGATGGGTGGCTATCCGCCAGGCCTTCCACCTTTGCAGGGCCCAGTTGATGGCCTTGTTAGCATGGGCAGCATGCAGCCACTTCACCCTGGGGGGCCTCCACCCCACCATCTTCCGCCAGGTGTGCCCGGCCTCCCGGGCATCCCACCACCGGGTAAGAACTTCATCCTCATTCACTCATTAATCTCATCTTCGTATTCTCTTTTTCCTCCCTCAGCCAGTTCTTCCAGGAGACACCTGCTGCCCACTATGGCCAGGCTTCCCTCACTGAGTACCCCAGAGCTGTCAGCAACAGGGCCTAGAACGTGTTAAGCAGGTGGCACAGCACCTGTGCCCTTGTGGACCTGGCTGCCTGACAGTAGCACAGGGTGCAAGAAGGCAAAAGCCAGACTCAGCAGACCAAGAGGCAGGACAAATACTCAAATAATACAACATATGCCAAAAAGCCAGCCAGCCAGCCAGCCTAGAAATCTTGCACCCTCTGATCAGGGAATGAAGTTTCCCAGATTGCTAGCTTAGGGTCATATTAAAATGCTTTTTTCATCTGAATGCATTTTTTCATCTAGTGCAATTCTTACCTCACATGGTCTTCTGTGTAGAGTTCATCTCCTCATCAAACAACCCTGCTAAGGGGATTGTAGGGTTCCAAATACTCTTCAGAAATCCTCCCCTCACAGTCTTGGGAACAAAAAGGAAGGAGGGAAATAAATTTGCATTTAATTTTCTGTATCTGAGTCCCTTAAGAAGCATGACATAACATTTTTAAAGAACAGCCTAGCCCACCCTAGTAAACACTGATTTGTCTGTCAGCAGAAGTTCTTACATGTATAGTATATAAATGGAGCCCAGAAGTTGCTACATTTAGTTTCACTTTATAATGAATTAGCAAGCTGATTATTTTAAAGAAAAAGGAAAATTGTAGCTTCTCATATTAATTGCTATCATATGCAAAAGAACTGACTCTTGGCTATAATCTATTAGAAGGAATGTGGCCTTTAGATAACTTGGAATAGTATTTGCTCCATTATCTAAGATAATCGGGTAAGAGCCCAACCCAGATAAAATGTGGTTGGAAACTTATCAGGTTTGCTTATACCAGGTCTTGGACCTAGAGACCATAGAGTTTTGCAGGGTCCAAACAATGCTGAAGAGGTTAGATACAGCAGTGTGTTGGGTTAACAAACCTGGTGGCCTGACCTGGAGCCTCCAGCCACACTCTTTGTGAGTACTGCTTAGATAACAGCTATAACTCCACTGAAGTATTTTTCCACATGTTCCTAGAGGAGGAAATGTTTTTGGAGGTAGGTGTTTCTCTCTGGAAATGGTGACCTATTGCGTGAATTGCTATGGCAGCAGGAGTCAGTCATAAAATAGGTATACCCGTGTGGTGGGTGGACTTGGCCTTAATTCTCTGCCCTCTCACCTTGGCACAGGGTATCTGAGTCAATGAGACCATGTTGGAGTTGGTCCATTCTAGATGTATGTACTCAATGGGAAGCCATGTCTAAGGCCCTGGGTAGGAGCTGTCTTTTGGTGGGTGTGGGGCATACCTGTTCTCCCATCCCCTCTTTCAGATTCTAAATCACATTTGAAGGAAGCACAACACCCCTGGTTATAGTGAGGGAGACAGGAAAGAACCCCCTTGGTATGTACATGCACATGTCTAATCAGGCTTTTAGGAGCCCAGGATTCAGGGAATTCCTGTGGTCACTCAGCTCACATTGTCACTGGCTGCCCCTGGCATGGCAGTTGTAAACAGAGGGAGAAGAGGGGTTTGCTAATTTGTTTGTGCTGCCCTGCAAAGCAATGATTTAGGCAGCTTAGGGAGCCCCTTTATGTGTGGAGTCTAAGGTAGGTGAGTATCCTAGAAAAGGGGCCGGGTCTAGTAATATATTGCTGAAGCAGCAGTTTACCCAACACCACCTCTTCATTCATTCACAGATAACCATCAGGATCCTACTGTGATGATCCAGGTACACTTAAGTACTTGAAATATAAAAAATCCCTGCTTTTTAAATGGAAGTTTGATTTTTACTTGATTTTTTTTTTCTCTTAACATATAAGAGGATGCCTATACTTCCTGGAAGTGGCATTTAACAACTCTGAACCTTAGAATAATGGGTTGATTCTGCCTGATCGAAGTGCCAGCATTTTTAATCCAGAGGAACTATAGATTTTGAAGTTAGTTCCTTCTACATAGCCAGCAGGACTTTAAAAACAGCTTAACATGGTTTTAGTTGTGGTTTGTTAGTTTTTGTTTTGTTTTGTTTTTTTTTAATTAATGGATTCTTTTTTTTTTTTTTTTTGAGAGAGAGAGAATTTTTAATATTTATTTTTTAGTTTTCGGCAGACACAACATCTTTCTTTGTATGTGGTGCTGAGGATCGAACCCGGGCCGCACGCATGACAGGCAAGCGCGCTACCGCTTGAGCCACATCCCCAGCCCCGGTTTGTTAGTTTTTAATGAACTGGGTCCCTTGCCAATTTTTATATTTTACCTGAATAGATAAAAATAGCCTCAGACACTAAATTTAGGATATCTCATTGTTAACAATTGAGAGCAAACAATTACTAGTGAACATTCAGCAAGGGAAGTTTAATTATTACCAGAGACAGAACAAACATAGTAGGGTCATGAAGTCTTTGTTCTTTTGTCATTTTGCATCTGAAGCAATAGCAGCAAGACTACTCCACTAATACATCATCCATTTTCAGAGTACTGTTCTATCATTAGCATTAGTGACTCCAGTTAGAACTAGATGCTGATAGTCTGCAAGGAGACAGCAAGGCAGCACCTCCAACCTCTACAAAGCCCAGTTAACTACTTCCACAATCTCTTCTATCATGTCCCTCCTA
Source organism: Urocitellus parryii (assembly GCF_045843805.1). Taxonomy (NCBI): domain Eukaryota; kingdom Metazoa; phylum Chordata; class Mammalia; order Rodentia; family Sciuridae; genus Urocitellus; species Urocitellus parryii. The sequence continues at coordinate 169,926,695 of NC_135533.1, read as the reverse complement.
TGTTAGCACTTTGCTTACTGCTGAGCCTGATTTCAATACCATTTCCACAGGCTGCAGTTGGAGAATAATGTGTTGTCGCAAGAAATGTACCTTAAAAATAGAGGTGTATTCTGACTATAACTCACTTACTGAAATACTAGAATTTTATGCAATGTTCAAATCAATTCTAAACTATGAGTAATGGATGTACATCTGACAAGGTCTACTAGCATTGTGCATTAGGTACCTAGAAACTAAGGAATGCAGATTTTCTATTTGACTCTTGTTCTGGATACTTAGGTTTCCTATCCACACTCAAGGGCAGAGGTGCATAGGTTGGCATTATCAAATGACATCATTTCTTATCAAACAATAGTTTTTTTCATCATTTCAACCCAGAGCCTCTAATTGTATCATTGCATTCTGAATTATAGGTGTGATGAACCAAGGAGTGGCCCCTATGGTAGGGACTCCAGCACCAGGTGGAAGTCCATATGGACAACAGGTGAGCCCCCAGTTTGATTTTCCTAGGACTCAAGAGACTTCTAGACATCTTCCTTCTCAACAATGCAGAGTATCTTTTTGTCTCACCATGTGGTCACATATTCTTTCAGGTGGGAGTTTTGGGGCCTCCAGGACAGCAGGCACCACCTCCATATCCTGGCCCACATCCAACTGGACCTCCTGTTATACAACAGCCAACAACACCCATGTTTGTGGCTCCCCCACCGAAGACCCAGCGACTTCTTCACTCCGAGGCCTACCTGAAATACATTGAGGGACTCAGTGCTGAGTCTAATAGCATTAGCAAATGGGACCAAACTCTAGCAGGTAAGGAGAGTCCTTCTAAATAAGCCTTTGCAAAGTGTGTTCTTCCTCCTCATGATACTGTTAGCTCTTAACAAACACCCTCCACCTTTTTGGGGGGGTATAGGGGAGTACCAAGGATTCAACTCAAGGGCGCTTAGCTTCTGAACCACATCCCCAGCCCTTTGAGACAGGGCCTCACCAAGTTGCTGAGGCTGGTGTTGAACTTGCAAGTCTCCTGCCTTAGCCTCTCAAGCCACTGGGATTACAGGTGTCTGCCACTGTGCCCAGCTAGCAGACATCCCTTTTTCTTATACCTGTACAATAAATTATGTCTTAGAATGGCCTAGAACTTCTTTTTACACATTGACATCATACTCTGAAAATGGGTTTTTAAACTAATTTCAAAGCTTAGTTTTGTTTATAAGCATCCCAACTATCTTTTCAAGTATATTAATTATCTTTCAGGCATTAGTGTAGATGGCAGATTTTTAAAAAGAAAAACATCAAAAACATGTTCCCATTAGTCTGTAAGTTACTTCAATAGACTTAATGTATTTTCAGTACATAGTTTCTACTTATTCTTTATTTTAAACCAAATTTGATAATTTAAGAATAGAAGGTATGATTTTTCCCTTCACATATTTACCTTCTTAGGCACTTTTGTATTAAATGTTTTGTGGGCCAGGCATGGTGGCACATGCCTATAATCCCAGTGGCTCAGGAAGCTGAGGCAGGAGGATTACAAAGCCAGCCTCAGTAACTCAGCAAGGCCCTAAGCAACTTGGCGAGACCCTGTCTCAAAATTAGAGAGAAAGGGGGGCTGGTGAGATGGCTCAGAAATGCCCCTGGGTTCATTCCCTTATACAAAAAAATAAAAAACATTTTTTGTTTTGTGGCGTAATAAACCATCAGCCTTTTAGCCTTTAGAACCAAGAGACTTTTTGTTACCTTAAAATTCCATTTTCTGTTTTCTTTACACTTTAATTTTTAGCTCGAAGACGTGATGTCCATTTGTCAAAAGAACAGGAGAGCCGCCTCCCCTCTCACTGGCTCAAAAGTAAAGGGGCCCACACCACCATGGCAGATGCCCTCTGGCGTCTACGGGATTTGATGCTTCGAGACACCCTCAACATTCGCCAAGCGTACAACCTAGAAAACGTTTAGTAACATCATTATGTTTTTTTTGTTGTTTTTTTTTTTTTTTTTTTTTTTTTTTATAGAAGCATAAAGAGTTGTGGAACAGTAGCCATTTTAGTTACTGGGGGTGGGGGGAAGGAACAAAGGATAATGATTTTTATTGCATTTTACTGTACATCACAAGGCCATTTTTATATAAGGACACTTTTAATAAGCTATTTCAATTTGGTTTTGTTATATTAAGTTGACTTTATCAAATACACAAAGATTTTTTGGCATATGTTTCCTTTGTTTAAAACCAGTTTCATAATTGGTTGTGTATGTAGACTTGGAGTTTTATCTTTTTACTTGTTGCGATGGGACTGAAACCATCCAAGGTTTTGTCTTGGCTTGGGGTTTTGGGGGGTTTTTGTTTTGTTTTGTTTGGGGTTTTTGTTTTGTTTTGTTTTGTTTTTTACAAAAGAAAAAATGAAAAAAAAAAACACAAGAGTTTACAGATTAGTTTAAGTTGACAATGAAATGTGAAGTTGGTCCTAGTTTACATCTTAGAGAGGGTAGCGTGTTTGTATATGTTTCATGTGCCTGAATATCTTAAGCCACTTTCCCAAAAAGCTGTTTCTTACAGGTAAAGTGCTTTCTTTGAAAGGTTGTTTAGATTATGGGTGTTTGAGAGACATGGCACATTTGCTCTGTTAACTCAGAGGCTCACTATAGAAATCTGTGGTCAATGTTGTGTGTCCACCCACAGCCTGTGTGCCTCCCAAATTCCTGGAGGGAATGCAGTTTTTCTTGTGCCGAGTTAGACATCTATGGTGTCAAGTGGTTTTGCAGAAAATGTTCATAGCCCTGAATTATATCTAGTCTTGGCAGGTAAGTTTAAGGGTACTTTTGATCTGTTTCTAATGAATTTGCAACTTATGCCTATATATGTTAGATGTGTTTGAAATTTCAAATCTATTACATTGAAAACTTCAAAGTTCATCTTGAGGAAAGCATAGAGGTATGCATGGAGGTGATTTATTTTTAAGCATAACACTTAACATAAAGAAGGAAGTGTGTAATTGGATCTGAGCTGTGTCATGAGCATAATTGTGACATACGGTAGATTACCTGCACTTGCAAATGTTTCATAGTCATTGTTTCTTTATTATCAGTTGTGGCATTTTTTTTTTCTTCTAAGTTTCAGGGTTGTAATTCTCAATCAGAAATTTATTTCTTCCTAAAATATGTTTTTCAATTTAGCTTGTGCTTTTGAATTATAGGAGAAGGGAATCATAATTTAAGAAAAATGCTCACTAAAGAGACCATTATGGATCCCAAACACTTGGGTTTGGTGACCTCGTCTTTCTTATATGGCCCTAGAATAAACATTTGGAGGCAGCATATGCTGCTTAGATGGTAGGAAACTGCAAACATGGAACATTACTTCACTTGGTGGTGTGTTTTTGAAACCTGCTTTATTGTAACAGGATGGTTGCATTGTCAAGGTGAAGCTTCCACACTGCTGTTTGTAAGTTGAGAGATTGACTTGCAGAGGGTACTTTTTTCCTTTTAATCTGCTCTGAATCAATACCCAGATGTTTAATTACCATACTTAATAAATCATGAGGGCAAAAGATTATAGAATGGAAAAAGTCTGTTGTATCTAGATAATTACAAGGAGGCCCTTGTAATTTAATTGCCATTAGTCAACCACTGGATCTCAGTTTGCATCAAGTATTTTAAATAATTTTGAATTTTAAAAAATGTATTGCAGTAGTATTTCAGTACCTTATTGTTAAACTGAATCAGATAAAGAAATCTCCAATTCCTGGTTATTTCGACCATTGAATCATCATGGACTGTGTAATGCAATCAGATTCTTTCTTTTTAGACATCCTTGAATTACACCAAAGAACCTGAAACTTAATTTTGGTTAAATTATTTATTTATTTCATACATTCATTTTATTTCCCTTTTTAAGGTCTGGATGAGACTTTTGGGGGGAACTTCTAAAAACTCTTCACTGTGGGCCACAGGGGCACTTAGAAGCAGAGCGCTCCTCCTCCAGGCTCCTTCCCAGTACCTTAGGAGCTCCTTAAGGCAGTGCAGAGCCAGCCCAGGGTGCCAATAGGCAGGCCCTAATTAAGTTTAAAAATAAAATAAACTATTTATTTTAGAATCATGTCTTTCTATGTACTAACTTGGAGAATATCAGTTAATATTTAGAATATAAGATTTGAGGTGAACCATCTTCCAAAAAAGAAAAATAAAAAAGTCCTGACATAAGAAAGTACAGGTAAACAGTACATCTTTTCTCCCATGAGTTTTAGGAACTGTAGTAATGTGGCTTAGAAAGTATAATGACTTAAATGTTTTTAAAATGTAAGTTCCTGTGGAGAAGAACTTTGTTCATTTGGAGGGAGGGGCCTATAGATTTAAAATAGAATGTTTGTCAGCTGATTTAAAAGGCCTTTAATTGATTTTTTTTTTTTAACTCACCCTCCTCTTCCGATGAGGAAGAATTGAGGGGAGGACAGTTACTTGTGTAAAATCCCCAAATTGATGGTATTAACTTCTCAGCTTGAACCTTTCCAGACCTGATTAAAATTTGGTTTATTCTAATTTCTGTATCATATCATCATCTGAGGTTTAAGTGGTTACTAGTCTTATAACATGTATGTATCATATGTTTGTTCATTTAAAGCTTTTTAATCCAAATAAAAATGGAGTTTGCAAAGTGATTTGGATTAACCAAGTTTGGTTGTTCTGTTAAAGCTGTGTCACATGTTAGTTTTGAGCAGATTGAAGAAAAGCAATCCTGCAAGCCCCAATTTCATGCTAATGAGGATATGACTGCCAAGTGGAAGTGTAAGTCATTATGCAACCCCCTGGTTCAGGGTTCAGGCTGCATTTCCAGAGATGCCAGATGTATTCAGACTGCAGCATGAAGTGCCCCATACCATGTCATACCCTTTGGCTGGCAGTCAAGGAATTCCTAGCACTCCTCAGGATGGGCAGAAATGCAGATTGAAATTGAAGAGCACGTTTCTGAGAGCAGAAGGTGAGAGAAGCGTGTCCACTATTAGCAGCTTGTTTGTGGTCAGCAGAGAAAAGTGGCCCAGGTATATCTTTAAAATGTTTATAAGTTCTAAAAATATGACTCTGCTTTTAATAGAAAATATTGGCTAAAAAAATCAACTATTCTCTCAGTATCCCTTCTGTTCTGAGTATAGAGTGGACTCCCGTCTGTGACCATGAGCATATTTCAAAAGATCACTGAGGTATAAACACCCCAGCTGAGCACTGTGAGCAAAGAGTTTCAAATATTACTCTTTTTTTTTTTTTTTTGCTTAGAAGTATGCCAGGTCAGCTAAGTGCAAGAAAACTCAATACTAAACAAACGAAGACTGTTCTTTTTTCCCATTTTGGGTATTTGTAGTATTCGTGTCTTGGGGGTTGCACATAAATGTGGCAAGAAACTCCAAATTTAAAATATATATGTAGTCTAAGTACTGGTACTGCTTGACTGGGAGAGAAATTGATTTAGAAAACACCATAGTACAAGAGTTAAATTTTTCTCAAGAGAGGTAGCTCAGCTGGACAAAGTGGCACACACCTATGTTCTCAGCAGCTGATGATGCTGAGGCAAGGGCATTGCAAGTTTGAGGCCAGCCTCAGCAACACAGCAAATCCCAGTCTCAAAAAAATAAAAAGGACTAGGGATGTAACTCAATGTTAAAGTGCCCCAGGGTTCAATCCCCAGTACCACCAAAATAGAAAAAAAGAGAGGTAACTAGGTGTGAAGAATTTGTACAAAAAAAAAGAGGTCCAAGATGATTAAGTCAAAACATCAAAGATTTAGGTAAGGCTTCCAAAATAGAACTGCCAGATGGACAAAAATAACCCTCGTTTTTAATTTACCATTCACCTTATTTTTTTTTTTTTATCAATTCAGATGATAAAGTGAAGCTTTAAAACTCATGATCTTTTCCCCTTAACATAGTAGAGCAGTGGAGATAGATTTCTAGCAATAAATGCTTATTAGGTTTTCATCATTCTAGAAAAAGTACTGTAGTTCTTAATGTTTGAAACATAAGTTTTTAAAATTTTTGGCCTTCTAGTTCACACACTAGGGGATACTACCATTGTACAATCAGCATATAGGAACACTGGGTTTCTTTTCGTTTTACATGTCTTTAAGTCGGGTAGAGTCGATATTCCTAGGAAGAGTATTAAAAAGATTTTTTGGGGTGACTGGGGGTGTAGCTCAGGTGAGTGCTTGCTTCCTATGCACAAGGCCCTGGGTTTGCTCCCCAGCACCCCAATGCTGAAGAGTAAAAAGCTTGCATCTTGATCAACAAAGGTGAGTTCTTATAGCATCCAAAGTAACGTGCTCTGAAAATGGGTCTTAAATACAGTCATTGCTTTACTAGTCTACCTGCCTTGAAATTGGGCATTATCCTGGCATTTTCAAAGTTTGTTTTCCTATAATAAATCAGCATTCTGTTGGGTGTGGTGCAGGAGGACTGCAAGTTCAAAGCCAGGCATGGCCACTTAGCATCCTTTATAAGTTACTTCAGATCTTGCTATCTCAAAATAAGTAAAAGTGGGGATGTAGCTCCTGGTAAAACACCCCTGGATTCAATCCCAACACCACAATAAAATAAATTACTCCAACAGGAAGTCACTTCTCTAGGAAAACCCTTGAGAAGAACAGCACAGAACTAATGACTGGGGAAAAAGTAGGGGTTAAGCCAGTTAAGGATTACTATAGACAGAAGCTGAGGAATGGTTTTATTGGCATTTATTGTTCTTTATAAAAGACTGAGTGTTACATATTCTCTATATGTATCAAATATACTTCTAAAACTGGAAGTGTGTGAGAAGGAATACAGAATGTGGCTGTGGCTTTGTCGCTGAAAATCATACAGTTTATGCAGCAGTTCAATCACTAGTGTCAGGTTCATCACACTGATACAACTGGGTAGGGGATTGTATGCAATACTCTACCTGATAGTGTTGGTCATTACTGGCCTTCACACTTAAGCCACCTCCCAGTGGAGATGCTGAACTCGTAGATAATCTGTGATGAGATCTGAGTAGTGATTCTTTATTTACCCAACATTTGTTCCAATATAAGATGACGAGTATGACTAGGAAAAAAATCTCTTAAAAAAAAAATGCAGGAGACATTTGTGCCAGAGATAATTAACTTTATTCCCTGTGGCCCTTGGCATCAGCTTCTTTATTCTGTCACAAAAGTTAGAAACTTCTGAAACTCAGTCTTCTTTAGAATATAGGTATTTTCTCATTTGCAAAGATAAGATATTGGATGTAGTTATCCAGGCATGTAAATATGCCTTTGCTTCTTCCACCAGTGACCCAAACTTGTGCTAGATGGCATTGCCATATTCTCACTCAGTAGACTGCACCTCTGATCTGGCTCAACTCTGTAGTTTCCCTGTCTTATGGGAGGGAGCAGTTCTCTATCTTTAGCAGCTGAATGAAACAACAGCACTTTGATCATCAAGGGGCATGAATCATGGAGTCCTGCTCTCCTGTGCAAGGGAGTTCACAAGAGCACTAATAGGAATTAGTGTGTCAGGAAATCCCACTACCCTCCTGAAGAGTTTATAAGCTGGTAGCAGACAGAAATGTAATCTGCACAATTTTCCTAGTTTAGGTGACCATAACAATGAAGATCTTTTATGTTCATGACTTAATTTTAATTCTGCAACGAAAGGTTACCACCAAGCATGGTCTCTTTAATCAGCAACTCCAGAAGCTGAGGCAGGAGGATCAAAAGTTCAAGGCTAGTCTCAGCAACTCCATGAAGCCCTATCTCAAAATAAAAAATGAAAAGGGCTAGGGATGTAGATCAGTCGCACCCCTGGAGGTGCGGAATTGGGTTTTTTGTTTTGTTTAAAAAACAAAGAGTTTCACAAACACTTCAAACGGTACTGAAAAGCATCCTGGTTGCTGTATTCAAGAAATATTTCACAGGGTCAGGGGATGTAGCTCAGTGATAATACTTTCCTCTAGCATGTGTAAGGCCCTGGGTTTGATCCTCAGCACTGCAAAAAAAGAAAGTAGAAAAACATTTTATGGTACATGCCAATAATCCCACCTACTCAGGAGGCTGAAGCAGGCAGATCACAAGCCTCAACAATTTAGCAAGACCCAGTCTCAAGAAGGGCCGGGTTGCCAGAGGCAGTGACATAGGCATGTAATCTCAGTGGCTTGGGGAGGCTAAAGCAGGAAGATCACAAGTTCAAAGCCAGCCTCAGCAATTTAGCAAGACCCTGTCTCAAAATAAAAAGGGCTTGGGTAAATGTGGCTCAGTGGCAAAGCACCACTGGGTTCAATCCCCAGTACAAAAAAAAAAAAGGAACTAGGTTCATTGGATAGATAAGTAGGTGTTTTAGGAGGAATATAAGTTGTTGATGGACCTTTATTTTATTATATACAGTGCTGTGAATCAGACCCAGTGCCTCACACATGCTAGGCAAGTGCTCTACCACTGAGCCACAACCCCACCCTGTAAGAGTACATTCTTGAGGAAAAAAAACTAGTGAAAATTCATATTCATTTTATTGATTGTTGAAGTTCAGTCTCAGATGTGTCATCCAGGCCTTTCTGATACTGTCTCTCTGAGGCTTTTCTTCGGTAGACATCATCTGTATCAAACAAAAACTGTGCTTAGATTTTTAAGAAACTGAGGAATTAAAAATACTCAGAATTCAATCAGTAGTCTCAAGTCTGTTGCCTGTTTCTGAATTTCAACATTAATGTTTAATCCAGTGCCAAAATATAATTTAAAACAAAATGAGTTAAATGACCACTGTTTATGTAAGAGTCCTAGACTTAAAATAACAAGCTAAATATCAGTATCTTCAAAGATAGGGTCATGTCCTGGCCCATCTCTAAGTAGTGTTTTAGGAGTTTCCTCACTTCTTATTCCCACTCCCTCCCACCTTTTTTATTTATTTATTTATTTTTGTTTGTTTTTCTGCTGTGGTATTGGGGATTGAATGAAGCCTCATGCATGGTAAGCAAGTACTTGTTCTACCACTGAGCTACATCCCCAACCCTCTCCCATGGTTTCTAACATCATCCTTAACTAAAACCTAGCTCCTCAAAGGCTCTTGGCTGCTGCTTCTTCCACACTCCAGACCTCAGGATGAGATAGGGAGGTCAGTTTCCTTGTTCTCAGCCTCTATGTCTCCAGATTATTGATTATCCTTCTTCAAGTAAAAAATCTTCCTGTGGGTAGCACACACCTGTCATCCCAGCTACTCAGGTAGCTGGAGGTTGATCACAAGTTTGAGGTCAGCCTCAGCAACTCAGCAAGATCCTCAACAGTTGTTCAGCTGTTGAGTTTTGTTGTCTTAAAAAAAAAAAAAAATGGGATGTAACTCAGTAGCAAAGTGGCCCTAGGTTCAATCTCTAGTGCCATGTTTTTTTTGTTGTTGTTGTTCTGTTTTAAATCCTCTTCCTATAAGGCTTATGCCATTTGACAGCCACCATCTTCTCTGCACTGGCACCTGCACATGCCCCTTCAATTTGAAAACTCTGGTTTAGGCTCCTTGCCTCATCTTGTGCCTTCTCCACAGGCATCATGATTAATACCTTTTTTTTTTGGGGGGGGGGGGTGCTGGGAATTGAACCTAGGGCCCTGCATGCTAGGCAAAAATTCTACCACTAAGCTACACTTCCAGCCCTTTGGGGTTTTTGTTTGAGACAAGATCTCACTCAGTTGCCTAGGTTGGCCTTGAACATGGATCCTTCTGCCTCGGCTTCCAGAGTAGCTGAGATGACAGATTCAATATCAGCTGCTTCACACACCCTCAAAGCCCCAAGCAGCCATTAATCCAAATTCCTCTCTTTTCCATGCTTCACCCTTCTTGCAGTGTATTACAAAGCCAGCCAGTGCCTCTTGACTGGGTATACTGAGATGTGTGACAATCCAGTGTCCTCAGCCATGACCCTCACCATTCTTTCCTCACTCCCACCTAGCCACTCATCATAAAACACTCTTGCAGCTAACTTCCAAGGGCTATTCGCCCCACCAAGCACTGATCCCATCCTCTCCCTCCTTTCTGATCAACATTTGCCTAGCCTCCAGTCTTTCTGAGAGCAGGGGGTTACCTTCCCTTTACAGGGTCAAAATTCCTTAACCTCCTTTCTTCTGTGATAACAAACCTTCCTGGTGTCCATCCTTGCCTCTCAGTCACCCTAAACATGTTGGTTATTTGACTTTTTCATCACAATTTGCCTGTGAATGGTTCACAAAGCCATTCACAGGTTTCTGGCCCACGTCTGCTTCCTGACCTTCAGGTTTTTATAAACCATCTCCTTAGCACATCCCAAATGGGGCCCAGGGATCACACTGCCTGTGTTCAGCACCTTCAGGAGAGTTGCCCCTGCCCCAGCATCCAGGTCTCATGTCTTAAGCCCACTTAATCACCTGGCTTTGTCACCCTTTGGGCTGTCTCAACTCCACCTACTTCTTGGCATCCCTTCTGCCTCAAAGTAGACCTGGCTACCATCTGAACTCCGGACAACCACACAACCTAGGTGTTCTTACCAATCTCTCCACAAGGAGCTGCTTCAAACCCTTCAGTCCTTGGGATATATTCTTGGTTCTGCAGTCCCTATGTAGCTCTGCTAGACACCTCTCTAGCCACTTTACACCTCCCTCTGCTTATCTGCTTCAATTTTTCAAACACAATACACACAAGGCCTCCAGTTCTCAGCACTGCCATGAAGACTCAATTCTACAGAACTTGCATCTGGCTGACAGTCTTCAGAGCCTGCTGTACCTGGTAACTGCTTGCAGAAGCCTTCCCTGCACCATCTAGTCCAGGGATGTGCCCACCCAACACTCCTGTGCTCCTCTCAGCACTGATCACAATAGTAAACCATCTCCCTTTTTTCCTCCCCCAGTCCCCGGTACTGGGGATTAAACTTTCATGCTAGATAAGTGATGTACCACTGAGAGCCACATCCCCAGACCTGATGGTAACTGGGTTTTATGTTTGTTTGGTACCAGGGATTGAACTCAGGGACACTGGCCCACTGAGCCACACCCCCAGCCTTATTTTGTATTAGAGACAGGGTCTGAGTTGCTTAGCACCTCATTTTTGCTGAGGCTGCCTTTGAACTCTGCTATACTCAGCCACCACACCCAGCCAACTCTGATCTTTCCCATTAGCTCTCTGGCAGTAAAAAACCTCTGCCTTGTTCATTAGATCCTCTCATGGATGTTCAATAAATAGAATGGTAGAACAGAAGGAAGCACTAAAGTTCCAATTTAAAAAATGAGAGTCGGTGGGGCTGGGAGCATATAGCTCAGTAATAGAGCAGTTACCTAGCTAGTGTGAGTCCCTGTGTTCCATCCCCGACACCACAAATAAATAAATAAATAAATAAAAATTCACAAGTGATATATTTCAGAAGAGGGACAAAGCAGAAAGGGCCTAGGAGTTGGGGAAGTCTTCCTGAAAGGAACTAGTCTGCCCAGAGATAGTGCTCAGCTAAGCAATGTCAGGCATTCTTTTTACAGTGCTGAGCATCTGCTCCCAGGCCAAAGACCTGGTGCCAGTGACTGCCCTCTTAAGACAATGGTGATTAGGCAGGCAGGTCGGCTCCCTCCAGGGTGTGGGCTGAAGAGTTCTGAGAGGACAGTTAATAGGGATTTCCATGAATCCTCAGGATCCACCCCCTCTTCTGTTGTTTGTGAGCTATCCTGTTCCTTAGGCTTGGCTCAAAGTCAAGGGTGAAGGGCAAGCTTGAAAAGTGCAGGAAAGGTCGCAAGGCTGGACTTCAATGTGCAAGACGTACAGAAGAGCCGGCGCCATAGGCGGGGTCAACTGCCAAGTGAATGTAACAGTGCTAGCCCTTCCGACAAGAATAAAAAGCAGCTCGGCGCCAAGGAGAATAAGCGGTCTGCAATCTAATACCCCCGGGAAACGGATCCCTGCCATCTCATGCCTCCCTGAAGGCTACTACACCCCCCACTTACAGAAGGTCTCCTGGCCCACGCGCACGTTAATCATGATCCACTCCATTGTTCCTCCCAGGATAAAAAAGAAGGGCAGGAACCTGTAGAGGCCGAGTCGCTCCTTCCCGGGCACCCACTGCAGAATTCGCCTCACCTGGGCCCTGGAGAACATGCTCGATTGAGGTTGTGGCTCTGCGTGCGATGGAACCAGGTGCGACTGAAGCTGATGCCGCCCTGCCCGTCCTCGCTGGGCTCGGCGACCTAGTCACTGCCCCGCGGCTGCAAAAATTTGGGAGCTAAAGCTGACCTCCAGGCCTAGATCCCTGTGCAGCTCAGCCAATCAAACTGCTGCTGTTGAGACGCGCATACTCCTTGAGAAGGAGCCTGAAAAATACGGCGCATGCGCCTCGGCACTGGAGGCGGGGCGGCCCCTACGGGGCGGAGCCTCCGACGTGGCTTGGACTCGGCCCCGCCCCATGGCCTCCCTAGTGTTGGCCAGAGCTCTGAGCAGACCGCCGCGCCCCCTACTCTGCCACCGCCATCTTTTTTTTCTAATACCCTGACAGAGTGATAGTCTATGAGTGATTAATAGTGTGCTGCACCATTCTCTAAAATGCAATTACGAAACGCCTTGCTTTTATTTCAGGGACATGATTGGTGACCAAACTTCTAAAATATCTGAAAGCACTGTTGAAAGCTGAACTTTACACAACAGAAGTTTGAGCATCTGTGACAACCCTAAAATAAAACTGTCCTGAATGGGCACTTACAATAATACAGGCATTTATAGAAAGTTTTTATGCATCACCTTTTGACAGGGTTGGGGCGGGGAGGATGAGGGCGGGGATTAAGGAGAAAGGGAAGGGTCCTGCTATGTTTCCCTGGCTGGTCTCAGCCTCCCAGTAGCTGGGAAAACGTGCTTGTATCACCTCTTTATCCACAATAAGCGCAGCTCAGCATGATGGTTAATGAGCGTGTCTGAGGAATTCCCTTAGCTGGGGCTGTACTTCAGTTCCCCAACCCACGAAACAGGGGACTTTTTCTGCTGCTGTGAAGATTTAGTGAGATGATAAGCATTGAATGTAGTGCCTGGAACACAGTAATTGTTCAACTAACATTAGCTCTATCTAACATTAATTATATGATTTACTGATCCACTTCACATGTATTCCCTGAACTGAGAAATTAAGAGATTAAGCCAAAAAAAGCAGAGCTCTGACTCCAGAGCCTTCACTCATTATATCCTCTCACTTTATCACTGTTTTCTGAAAATACCCTAAGAGGCTGTCACTCTGTTACCTAGGGATAAAACTGGAGGAACAGCTTTGACAAGGCAGTCAAATATTAGGCAATCTAAAAAAATCAAATGAAAACTTAGATCCCAAAAGGTAGCTTGGTGATGAGAAGAGAAAGTGCAAGCAGGGCCCCAAGAGAGGGTTATAGGACAGCAGTAAGGTCTCTAGCTGCCTATAGTACAATCCACCCTGGATGGCCACCCAGAAAGTGGGCATAAAAGCTTAGCACTTGCTCCTGTTCCTTTTCTTTATCTCTCTCTTCCTTCTCCCCCACCCCACCCCACCCCCCGCTGCCCCCACCCCACCCCCCGCTGCCCCCACCTTTCTTTCAAGGTCCTGATTCTTAGGTAAGTTTTCTACTACCGACCTACATCCCCAGAACCTGCTCACGTTTCTCTTAGCGGTTCTGTGGGGGTGGACCACCCAGGACCTCCACCCGCATGGAAGAGGTTCACGTGAGGCTAGATTCCCAGCACCTGCCTAGGTCACTGGGGCGTGTGCAGACACCTCTCCCGCCCCCAAGCTCACCTTTAGGACTCAATATCTTTCAGCACCCAACCCAGGACCTGGCACACTAGGTTCTCAGCCCAAATGCAGTAATGTCATAACATAAACAACCTTAAACTCAGCAAGCCACCCCGGGAAACAATATGTATCCAGCTGGCAGGCTCATCAGCATGCTGGGTGGGTCTCCATGAGGTACACCGGCAGGCCCAGAAAACAGGAGTAGAAAAAATGCAAGAAGAGCGTATTTGCAAGAAAAAGGAGGAAATTCTTTGTAAAGTCTCCAGCAACCAGGCATCTCAACAGGAGGCCTCTTCAGGCAAAGGTGAGTGGGGCGGGCCAGTGACACCAAGCTAAGGTCAGAACCAGGTGGGTGCAGTGATCCTTGGCCCCAGACCTGAAGCTCACGCCCAGGAGTCCGATTCCGAATTAAAAGGGGTCACCTGGGTTGAGCACCGGCGGCACAAAGAGGCTGCCATGCAGGTCCAGCGGTCTCACCCAGCGTGGGGCTGCAGCAGGGAGAGCGCGGGCAGGGCTCTTTATCCGCTAGATAAGTGAGTGAAGTGGCCCGGGCTCCGGTCAGCGGACAGTCTGAGATCGGAGCAGGGAAACAAGGCCATGGGGCAGGAGGACTCAGGGACTTCGGGAAAGTAGAGGAGGCGCTGGGGTCAGAAGGACCCAGAGGCCGGGGGAAAGGAACGGAGAACCCGGGAGTAAGCGTAAACTCGCGCGCGCCTGCCTTTTCCCCTCCGCGCCTCGGCGGTCCGGAGCCTCGAGGGGATGGCGGGTCTTAGGCTCTTGGACTTCCCAGGCAGGGGACACGAGAAGGAGCCGCCATCGCCGCGGTGTCTGCCGAAGGGGGGCGCAAAGCCCTCGGCCGCGCGGGAGAGTTGGGGGAGGGGGTCGCGGGCCCGCCCCGCCCCGTCGCCTCCCGCCCACTGTGCCCAGTGGCGCGCCCATTGGCCAGTCGGGCTCCGCGCGCCGCGCCCATTGGCCCACCGCCGTGGGGAGCACGCGGCCACCGTGGCGGGCGCGCAGTCGGAGGGCGACTGGCTGGCCGACGGGCGGAGGGCAGCCCGGCCGGCGCGCAGGGGGCATGGCGGGTGTGGGGCTGCGGGCGGTCGCTCGGTGCTGGCTGCTGTGCGGAAGCCACGGCGGGCGGCGAGCCGCCTCCTCCTCACCCTCCTGCCCTGGCTGCGGCCCGCCGGGTCCTGGCCCCCACTGCCCGGGAGCCCCACGCTCTGCGCCCTCTCCGGCGCCGGCCGGCGGCACCGAGCTCAGCGAGCACCTGTGGGCTCGTTACCAGGACATGCGGAGACTGGTGCACGGTGGGTGAGCCCGGGTGAACCGAGTGCTGGGGTCGCCTCCAGCGCGGTGGACTGTCGGGGCGCCGGGACGCAGCCCTCGAGCCTTCCCGGGCACAGCTCCTTGCGTCTTCGCCCTGTGGGGTTTGGCGGGGACCCAGACCTAATGGGCTTTTCAATAGAGGCTTCGGCGAGATGGCCTGGGGGAGGGTGGGGGGTTTATACCCCAGCTCTATCTGCAGGGGCTTGGAGCACCTGGAGCAGCCGCCCGAAAGTGCGGTCCCCGGGTCTTGCTGCAGGGAACCGCTACCGGGAGTGCTCCCAATCCCTTGTTCTCCGCCGACCCTAAGTTGGGGTGGGAGTATTGAGGACAAAGCCTGCAAGTAGCGCTCGCCCAATAAGCTCCTGGCGACCTCCCGACCTAAGCTGATACGGGCTGGTCTTTCCAGGCACCTTTTGGTTTGGTGCTGGAGGTCAGGCCCGCTCTCAGCAAGGGCCGGGAAGGTATTGGGGAAACAGTTCAAATCCCCACAGTCGCCTGGAATCCTGAGGAGTTGCTACAGGTTGGCCAAGCTGCACAGGCACTTTCCCTCTCCCTCTGTGAAATGGACTGATGAGACTGGAGGGCCCCTCTCAGGGCAGGCTGGGGCCACCAGTGAGAGTGCAGGACATATGTCCACTGCTCTGGGTGGGTCACTATCCAGCCTCTGCAGCAGACAGATGTGGTTCAGGCTAGTGGCTCTATCACTGTCCAGCTGGGTGGCCTTCAGTAAGCCTCAGCCTCCAAGACCTTCAGTTTTCTCAGATACAAACAACCTTGGGGTCTCTGACATAGTGTTGTGGTGACTTGGAAAGAACCAAGCCAAGAAGGGACAGGGGAGCTTCCGGAGGAACCCCCAAGGGTGAGGTGGCTTTCATTGTCTGGTGAGACAAAGTGGCCCTGTCTGGAACGTTCCAGCTGTCTGGACAGGGATTTCTAGTCCAGCCTTGTGGATACCTGGAGAGTGATCCAAACTTAACCTCTTGACAAGCTGAAGACAGAATAGTTAGGCCCTCTGTGGAGTGGTGGTTCTGAAGCCCTGGTGGTGTAAGACTGACTCTATCTCTGTGGACTGGCATGCCAGGGTGTTGTTTAAGAAGACTTTGTCCTGTACCTAGAGAAGACCCTCTGAGTGGCCTCCAAGACAGAGGAGGAAAGAAGGGGATCTCCTGGGCATTGCCCTCCAGGACCTACCTATATTTTCCTATCCTTACGTCCCCCTAAGTTCCTCTTGTTCAAGGTCACTGCCACTCACGTCATGGTGAACACCAGAATAAGCCAACTTCGTGCCTCGGGGTCCTGATCCTAACCCATTCTGTGACTGAGTCTTCTGGGACAGTCTCTGGGCATTCAGTACACCTTGGACATAACACCTGTGGGCAGACTTTGCCAGGAGGGGCTGGGGACATAGCTCAGTTGGTAGAGTGCTTGCCTTGCATGCACAAGGCCCTAGGTTCAATCCCCAGCACTACAAACAAACAAAAATCTCTGCCAGGGATCCAGGTCGAAGACTAGCCCCTACCCTGAAAGCAGAGACCATCACCTCCTCCCCACCCATCCTCAATGTGTTGACCCTGGAAGGCTAGGCTAAGGGGAAGAGTGATTAAGGCAGGTGGTGCAGCCTGAGTGCACGTCTCAACTCTGTTGCCTGCTGCTGGGTGGTTGAAGCAAGTGACTTCACCTCCTTGAAGCTCAGTTTTTTCCTCCAGACCAACTGCTTCATAGAGTTGGAGTGAGGATTGAACAAGATGGGTCCCTAAGGTAGCCACAAGCCCGTCCCAGGGCTACCAGGGGGAATTGGCTTCAGAATCTGGAACCTTGGGCAGGTGAGGGAGCTGGGGTCTAAGGAAGAGGAAGGAGGGTAAAGACTGAGCAGTGAAACCATAAACTTGGCAGGCTAGTGCTGGGTGGGTTAGATCCTCTCCTGGCCCTACCTGTCACTGCAGCCCTGTGGAAGAGGGTTTTCTCAGTCCAGAGATGAGGTGAGGGGTCAGGCTCTATGAGCTGCTTCCTCATCCTGCTTTGTCCCTGGGAGAATTTTCTGCCCCTGGAAACATCCCCAAGGGCAGAGGTGAAAGCCAGAATCCCAGTGATACCAGGTGAGGGGCGTCTCAGCAGCAGCTCTCAAGGGCTACAGTCAACTGTGTCTCATGCATATCCAAGTGGAGTGTCCTGTCCACACTTGGATCTGCGGAGCAACTGCTCTGTGCTGGCCTGGGGCCTCCAGAGGAACCAGCCACACCTGTTTCCACACCCACACCCTGCACTTGACTGCAAAAGAAGGGTTGGGGAGTGGAGCTCTGTGTTCCAAAGGGGCCTCCAAGGCAAATGCTCTGGGCATCCGAGTACATCAGTGAGACGTCTGCGTCTTTAGTGCACCAGCTACCTGCTGCTACTGTGGGACCAGGGGTTTCTGTTTTATAATTAGGACTGATTGTGACTGAGACAGTTTTTCTGGAGCCTTGGACCTGAGGCATTTTCTGGGAGGCATTACGCTGTGCATCCGGGTGATGCTCCCCTTTCCCTACAACTCCTCCTCTTGGAGAGATGTAGGGAAATTGAAGACATGAAGCTCGGGGGTCAGGGAGCACTGAATCCTGCCTGCGAGTAGGTATAGAGCAAGAATGCTGCGCAGTTGATAGTTTTTATTTCCCCTTTAGAGACAACAGGCCCAAGGGCTGAGGTGACATTCCTGAAGTCACAGCCAGGGTGGGGGTGCTGATCTGGTCCAGCTGACCTCAGAGCCCATGCCCCTTTCCATCATATGCCTTTTCTCCAGCCAACTTCCCCATTGTACAGATGGGGAGGCCAAGGCAGGTGAGCTTGGGACCCTGGAGCCTACCCCACACGGCGTCACCCCTGATGAGGGCCTGAGAGCCATCTTCAGTTCCTTGAGAGCAGCCAGAAGCTTGGGGTGACCATGGCCACATCCCCAGAAGGGAGCAGCCTGGATAATGGCCCAGAACCCAACATTGCACGTCCCGACTGTCGTAATTAGCAATGTTCCTGGCTAGAGCCAGGGAATGTCATTATGTGAGCTGGCAGGCAGCTGAAATCCGATTAGAGGGGCCTTGTTCCCTGGGCTGTGACAGGTGCTCAGGAGTGGGTAGTAGGAGCAGCAGAAGGGCTCCCCACCCATTAATGTTCTGGACAAGGTGGAAAGAGCATCCATGACTTCAGTCCCCTCGTCATGCCAAGACAGCTGGGTCATGCCCACTCTGGTGGAGTCTTCAGTCCCCACATGCCGCCCCTTGCTGATACCCCTTAGGACATGGGAGATGCGACCAGCAGACTGCTGAGAAGGGCAGAGGGACTGACAGTGGTGTTCATGATCAGGTTTTGGGCAGTGGCAGGATTGGCACTGGAGACCATTCTGAGAGCTCTTCTGGGGCCAGACTGAAGAGTGGAGTCAATGCCTGCCTGCTGGGTGCTGCCCAGCTTACAGCATGTCTGGCGGGGGCTTAGTGGTGAGAGCCAGGAAGAGGAACAGGCTCAGTGTACCTGGTGGGCTGCAGGTGATGGTGTAACCACAGGGAAGGAGCTCCAACTGTGAGCTCAGCCCACTGCCAGCTCTACCTGTTTTAGTTAGCTTTTGCTTCTCTGTGGCCAAAATACCTGATGAGAACAATTTAGGTGCTGGGCGTGGTGGTGCACACCTGTAATCCCAGAGAGTAATGAGGCAAGAGGATCGTGAGTTCAAAGCCGGCCTCAGCAATTTAGCGAGGCCCTGAGCGATTTAGGAGTCCCTGTCTCAGAATAAAATATAAAAAAGGCTGGGATTGTGGCCCAGTGGTTAAGCACCCTTGGGTTCAATCCCTAGTATCAAAAAATCCCTAGTGTCAAAACTTAGAGAAGGAAAAGTTTATTGGGGGCTCACCATTTCAGAGGTGAAGCAGAGCATCATGGCAGAAGGGCATGGTGGAGGGAAGCTGCTCAGGGCATGGTGGTCAGGAAGCAGCGGGAGGGGAGGGGGGGCCACAGGAAGGCGCACTCTTCCAGGGTAACACCTCCTCCAGCCACGCCCCGCCTGTCTGTGGTTACCATGGACTGATTAGGTTACAGCTCTCATAATCTAATCATTTCACTTCTGAATATTACTGCATTAATAGAGCACACCTCATCTCCAAACCTGAACGCTGCCTTACCCCAAGTACAGTATCTAGGCAATTGCTTTCTCTCTGAGCCTCAGTCTGACCATCTGGATCACTGGGCATCTCTGGGTTGTTTCATGAAGCTTAAGGGGCTGGGTGCTCAAAAAGTACCCAGGAGCCTTGTGCCGCTGCCACAATTGTCATTTCCTTGTATCTCCTTCCTCTAGACCTCCTGCCTCCTGAGGTCTGCAGCCTCCTGAACCCAGCAGCCATTTATGCCAACAATGAGATCAGCCTGCGTGATGTCGAGGTCTATGGCTTTGACTATGACTACACACTGGCCCAGTATGCAGACGCACTGCACCCTGAAATCTTCAATGCCGCTCGGGACATCTTGATTGAGCACTACAAGGTGAGACTAGCCAGGCAGGAGCCCCTGCTCAGGCCCTGGAGGCCAGCACAGCCCACCTTGACCTAAGCCCCAGGGTGGATCATTGGGTTCCCTGGGCAGGTGGATGGATGGATGGATCCCCAAGTGACCGCTCAGCCAACAGGGCTGGCAGTGCTACGGGCTTAGGCCTGGTCTGTGTTTGTTTGCCCACCAGTACCCAGAGGGGATTCGGAAGTATGACTACAACCCCAGCTTTGCCATCCGTGGCCTCCACTATGACATTCAGAAGGTGAGTGGCTGGATGCTGACCTCTTGGTTCCTCCTAAGTAAATGGGCCCTGAGCCTGCTTCCTTAGCCATGCTCTTAGTGGAGGGTCTCTGTATCTGTCCACCCCCTTGACCTCAAAGCTACAACTTCCTTTTGGTAATGTACCTGATCTCCTTGGTACCATCCAATGGAGATGTGGACATGGGGTTTAGAAGAGGCTGACCAAGTCCAATGGCAAAACCACCTTCTTACCACTGGTCCCACCCCTGCCCACACTGGGTGCCCTCAGAGCCTTCTGATGAAGATTGATGCCTTCCATTACGTCCAGTTGGGAACAGCCTACAGGTTAGTTCTGACTCTGCCCTCTTCCCACCCCTACCCTGTGCTGCCACCTGGGCCTGGAGTGATGGTATCTGTACCCTGGTTCAGGGGCCTCCAGCCTGTGCCTGATGAGGAGGTGATCGACCTATATGGAGGCACCCAGCACATCCCACTGTACCAGATGAGCGGTTTCTACGGCAAGGTATTCCCTCCACCTTCTGTGACCCAAAGCAGCCCAGGTCGGTGAGCTTGCTATAGATACCAGCTCCAGTGGCCAGCTTTCATCCACAGACTGTGCCGTTTCCCAGAGTCCTGAGGCAGATTTGGAGGCCTTAGTCTCCAATGCTGGAGGTGGGGGGCCAGAGGAGTAGCTGAGATGTGGTCCCCTCCCCAGGGCCCCTCCATCAAGCAGTTCATGGACATCTTCTCACTGCCAGAGATGGCACTGCTGTCCTGTGTGGTGGACCACTTCCTGGGCCATGGCCTGGAGTTTGACCAAACACACCTCTACAAGGACGTGACGGTGAGCATGCTGGCCTGCCCCTCAGGTGGCAGGAAGGTGAAGTCCAGCTACAACAGGGCAGGCTCTCCCCAACCCCCTCTGTGCCCTTACTATCTCCCCTCCCCCCAGGATGCCATTCGAGATGTGCACGTGAAGGGCCTCATGTATCAGTGGATTGAGCGAGACATGGGTAAGGGTGAATGGTAACCTGGCTGGCCTGCTTGAGCAGGGTGGCCAGGCCCTCACAGACCCTTCTTCCCCCTCAGAGAAGTACATCCTGAGAGGGGACGAAACGTTTGCAGTGCTGAGCCGCCTGGTGGCCCATGGGAAACAGCTGTTCCTCATCACCAACAGTCCTTTCAGCTTTGTGTGAGTCCAGCCCCGCTGTGGGGGGTGTTGAGGGGGCAGACACAGTGCCACCCTCAGACCTCCTGCAGCCGTACCACCTCTGCACAGGGACAAGGGGATGCGGCACATGGTGGGTCCCGACTGGCGCCAGCTCTTCGACGTGGTGATCGTCCAGGCAGACAAACCCAGCTTTTTCACTGACCGGCGCAAGTATGGGCCTGGCAGGGGGCAGTGGAGTAGGGGAAGGGGTGGGGGGATCCCATCGCAATGAGGGGACTGAGGCCCAAAGCTAGATTGGCCTTTACTCAGTGCCCTTGGAGTGAGGATGCCCCCTTACCTGCATGTGGCCTACCTGAGTGGATGGGTCTACAGAGAGGAGAGTGGGAGGTACCCAGCCCTGGCCCTACCACAGATGGAAATCAAGCCCTTCACCCTCACCCCAGGCCTTTCCGAAAACTTGATGAGACGGGCTCGCTCCACTGGGACCGGATCACCCGCCTGGAAAAGGGCAAGATCTACCGGCAGGTAAGGACCATCTGGGGTTGGAGCAGCAGCTGGTGTGAGAGCAGGGGACAGGTTCTAACCAAGGACACAAGCTGTTCAGAGGCCGACTCTGAAGACGCACACAGCCCCGAGCCCTGAGCAGCTCAGCCACTTCGGTGTGGCCAGCGGCTACCAGGGCAGGGCTGGGCAGTGTGGAAGGAGCTCTTGGCCTCTGGGTCCTGGTGCCCGGGTTTGAGTTCCATCTCCACTCAGCCGAGAGGGAGACTTGCCTCATCACCTCTGTGCCTTGCTTTCCTCATTTCTAAAAGATTGTAATGCTGTATTTGAATGTGGCACAAAGCCCTGTGATCACCAAGTGCCCCATGAGTGGCACTGTGACTAGTTGAGACTGAGCTGTCTGCTGCAGGCAGAACCAGCCTGGTGGGAGCCCCTGAGCCTGGCCAGTGGAGGCAGCTCATAAGAAATCTGGGGAGACCCCCTTCCTATCTGAACAGAAAGAAAAGAGCAGCCAGAATGGGGTATTGGATGCCTGAGCAGGAGGTGATTAAGGCATTTGGCCCTGGCTGGAATGTGGAAATCCTGGCTGAGCTGGTCCTCTTAGGGGTGGGGGTTCCAAGGGCTGTGAGGAAGCCGGCAGTCGGCCAGGGGAGCAGTGTTGAGTTGCTGGGGCCTGGCCTACAGGCTGGACTTGCACCCTTCTGTACTGTTCAGCTTCCTGCCCTCCTCCACCCCAGCTCTCCCTGACCCATCGGGCTTATCCCCTCAGCTTTAAGGGTGAGGCTGTACCATGTCCTGCATCTGGCTGTGACCTAGGAGGACAAGCACCTATGTGGCTACCAGACATATCTCTTTTTGGAGGCAAGAGAGGGTTACTGGGGATTGAATTCAGGGGCACTTGACCACTGAGCCACTCTCCAGCCCCATTTTATATTTTACTTAGAGTCAGGGTCTCACTAAGTTGCTTAGCACCTCGCTTTTGCTGAGACTGGCTTTGAACTCTCGATCCTCCTAAGCTGCTGCGATTACAAGTCTGTGCCACTGCACTAGGCCAAGGCATTTCTTTTTGTGCCTGACATTCTGAGGTTTCCTAATGCTGTGTACATTGGATGCTTGGTCCTCGCCCTCAGCCCCTTTTCTCTGCCTCCTCTTCATCTCCTGCCCCTCAAGATTCTCGGTCCAGAGGCACATCCTCAGTCATCTCCTGCTCATGTGTCTCCTTCAGTAGGTCCAATTAAGTTCCTCCATGACCACCTGTCCCCCACTGCCCACCCCTCTGAGGTCCATGGATGCAGACCTCCTGGGTGTGAGCTTCTGCCCCAGGTGGCGCCAACTCTGGCCCCTCTGTTTCTGCCTCCCCTGGAGTTTCTTCCCTAGTTTGGGGCCTGGCTGTTTCCAACTTTCCCCGGCTTTGGAGCAGGCAAAGCAGATGGCCTGCCAGTGAGCTCTGCCATTGGTCCACTGGGTCCCTCTGGGCTGAGGCCGCCAGCAAAGACTCTAGAATCCTTTGCTTTAGGACGTGGGTCCTTCCCTGTGGTTCTGTTCTCACAAACAAGGGCTTGATCCTTAGCCGGGGTGGGTGAGAGGCCACAGAGAGGGAGGCCCTTGCGGCCTGGGGCACTGTGCCAGGCCTATGGGAGCCCTTCCTGGGGCAGGCCGACCCTCCTGCAGTACCGTGAGGCCGCGGGAAAGGGCAGCCCTGTATCCGGCTGGACTTGGCTGCCTCTGGGGATTTGAGAGGGCTGCTGGGGGACAAGACCTGGTGCTGGCAGCCCAGGGGAGCAACGTTGGCTCAGCAGCGTCCCTCTGCACCCCGACCAGGGAAACCTGTTTGACTTCCTGCGCCTGACGGAATGGCGTGGCCCCCGCGTGCTCTACTTTGGAGACCACCTCTACAGTGACCTAGCGGTGAGGGGGGCAGGGCTGCGTTCCAGGGGGCGGGGGACTCCTCCTAGCTGGCACTGAGGCCAGTCCCACTGCCCAACCCCCAGGATCTCATGCTGCGGCACGGCTGGCGCACGGGCGCCATCATCCCTGAGCTGGAGCGCGAGATCCGCATCATCAACACTGAGCAGTACATGCACTCGCTGACCTGGCAGCAGGCGCTCACGGGGCTGCTAGAGCGCATGCAGGTGCATGGGCAGCCTGGGTGGCCCCTGGGAGGGTCAGGTTGCAGCTTCCTGGGCACCCACATCATACTGTCTGTCCCAGACCTACCAGGATGCAGAGTCTCGGCAGGTGCTGGCCGCCTGGATGAAGGAGCGGCAAGAGCTAAGGTGAGCAGGGCGGGGCCAGGGCTGGGGCTGGCTGGCCTGGCATAGCTGATGCCTACCCATCAAGTTCTCCCCTCCCCCCCCAGGTGCATCACCAAGGCCCTATTCAATGCTCAGTTTGGGAGCATCTTCCGCACCTTCCACAACCCCACCTACTTCTCCAGGCGCCTTGTGCGCTTCTCCGACCTCTACATGGCCTCCTTGAGCTGCCTGCTCAACTACCGTGTGGACTTCACCTTCTACCCCCGCCGCACACCTCTGCAGCACGAGGCACCGCTCTGGATGGACCAGCTTTGCACTGGATGCATGAAAACACCCTTCCTAGGTGACATGGCCCACATCCGCTGAGGGCATTTTTATTGCAGGACAGACCCCTAATCCTCCCAGTCCCATCCACTCTGGGCATCCAGCCAGACAAGCAATAAAGGTGCCTCCTGCCTCCGCGTGCCCCTCTCGGCCTTTCACTTGACTGCCAGGATCCTCTGGGTATCGGGGAAGTCATCCTCCAGGAGCGAATCCTGAGAGAGGGAGGCCGTCTGGTGGCAGCCAAAACTAGGCCCCAAGCCCACTTCCATGGCCCCCTCCCTCCCTCCACTCACATCAAAGGGCTCACAAAAGGCATCATGATTGCCAAACACAGGGTTGGGGACAGACACCAGGGTGGGGCTGTTCACTTCTTGCCATGGGGAGAAGTCATCACCAGCATCATCTTCCGCCTGGGAGATGAGAGGTAAGTGGTGGAGCAAGACCAAAGGACAATGCCGCGGCAGCCCCCAGCCTTACCTGGAAAGCAGAGAAGCCAAAGCCTGTGGGCTTGCCCCGAGCACGGAGGTAGAGCACGCCGGCCACCAGGCTGATCAGTGTTCCAGCAGCAACCACTGCCCCGACACCTGCTGCCACTGGTGGGGCCTCGGGTGCCAGCACTGCTCCCTGCAACCAAGGAGAGCATCAAGGACCGGGCCAGAACTGTGCCATCCTTGCAGCTCCGCCCTCCCCTTCCTGGTACTCACAGGCTGAGGGGGTGCTAGAAGGGGGCTGGCCAGAGCATGGATGATGCCATTGAAGGCCATGATGTCCCATATGATGACACGGCCAACCAAAACTGCCCCTGGGGCCTGCAGGGAGACCAGAGTCAAGCCTCGCAGGTGAGTGAGGGTTGGATCCAGCAGGGCAGGGGCCAGACTCACCACAGGGGCCCAAGAATTGTTGCCAGGGCCTGTGTCACTAATGACGAGGCTGACGCCCGAGTGGGCAGGGAGCAGGGTCCCCTGGCTGGCATTGGTGCTCAGGAAAGTGGCATTGGAAGCATGCAGCTCCAGGTCTGGACCACTCAGTGTCTGTAGACAGAGCAAGACCTATTGGGCTGGGCCAGCCACAGGGAGCAAACAACCCATGCTATGCACAGGGACCTGCTCTTACCATGTTGTCCACAAAACCTTCGTTGACAGGGACGAAGAGTGTCTTATAGGTGAGCTCATCATCCAGGAAGCGCAGGAAGTCAAAACCCTTCTGGGTGGCATTGGCATAGCCCAGCAACATCTGGGAGGGTGAGAAGTTGGCTATAGGCAGGCTCCTTCCATAGGGATCCCAACTGCCCACACCCCTGAGGCCGGGCCCCTGCACACCCCGTAGAAGGTGGAGAAGTTGGCAGTGGCAGCCAGGACATCAAGCAGCTTCCCATTGCATATGCTAATCCCATCACCTACAAAGCCGGCCTTACATTGGCAAGCCACATCTGCAAGAAAGGCAGGTCAGTGGCTCCGCGGATGGGCAGGAAGGGGCAGAGCAGGGTGCGGGGCTTGGGATGGGTGTACCTTGCTCGCGGTAGCAGTAGGCATCCCAGGGCTCTGAGAGGTTCTTGCGGACGCCCAGGCTGACTACACCCACCCGACCATCACCACAGTCGGCAGCAGGGAAGACGACAGGGTGGGCAGCAGAGCCATTGGCCAGCCAGCCCATAAGACACAGGTGGAAGCCCAACTGTAGCGGCAGGAGGGGACGCTGAGACCCAAGGCCCAACTTGGGCCCCCAGGCTTAGCTCCAACCCCTGAGCCCCACATACCTGCTGGGCAGCAGAGAGTTGAGAGACAGAAGCAAGGACAGCTCCCTGGTCTGCACAGGCTGCCTCAGCCTCTGAGAAGTTCAGGCCATAAGGGCCGCTGGTGGCCTGGAGGTGAAAGACACCTGCCCGCTTTTCTGCAAGAGGGAAAGTGCATGGTCAGCTGGCTCCAGCTCAGGGATAAAGCAGGGTGCTAGGAGGAGGGCCAGGGGACACACCCTGAAAATGTAGGTCAGTGCACACAGCATCCGTGTGGCAGGGTGACGGGTGACCCAAACAGCGGTCCACAGGGGGCGCAGCTTCCTCCAGACACTGCAGTCCGTCGCCCACATAGCCTGCATGGCACTCACAGCGACGTGTGTTCTGGGATCAGACAACATAGATGTCCTTAAGACATCTATGGGGGCCTCTGCCCCCAATTTCTTGGCTCTCACCCCTGCTTACTGGGCCAGTGTTGAGACAGTCGGCATGCTCACTGCAGCCTCCATGGTGGCCATCTGCACAGGGATTGCGGGCCCGACAGCTCCAACCATCACCCTCATAGTCGGGCAGGCAGACACAGGTGACCACTGTGCCCACCTGGCTGCAGTTGGCATGTTCGCTGCAGCCACCACGCCCATCCTGGCACAGGTCTGCCACTGGGAGGCAGGGAGAGAGGAGTTGAACCAGGTGCCTGGGGGTAATGGGGACGTCCCCCCTGCACCTCCTCAGCCAGCTGCTTACCTGTGCACACACGGCCGTCGCCTTCATAGCCTAGACTGCACTCACAGCTGTTGCCCGCACGGCACATGGCCTGGGGTGCACAGGGTGGAGTACACACAGGCTGCAGCTCTGTCCCCCAGGGCCCATCCCCATATGACCAGGTCAGTAGCTGCCCTCTTGGCCTCCACCTGTCCCACCCATCTTCAGTGCCTCCACCTGAGTGTGCAGTTGCCATATGCACCTGTGTGTGCAGGTGCATACAAGTGCAGGGAGACACAAGCATGAGGGCCACTCACCCAGCTGCACCTCACAGCGTGGCCCAGTCCAGCCTTCATCACAGAAGCAGGAGCCAGAGCCCCCCAGGCCCTCATCACAGCGGCCATGGGAGGTGCAGCTGCAGGCTGGAGAGAGGAACAAGCAGGACGATGAAGGATGGCACACTGGCCAAGGGATCAGGGCAGGGCAGAGCAGGGATGGCCCACCTTGGCATTGGGGTCCAAAGAAACCTGGGGTGCACAGTTCACAGGCTGTCCCTGTAAAACCTGAATGGCATCTACACCGTCCGCTGCCACTCATGCCATCTAGGCACACGCCATGACCATTACAGGGGCTTCTGGGGCTGCCGGGACAAGCTAGATGAAGGGGTGGGAGAAGAGTGGTGAGGCCAGGGGCTCTTATCAGAACACTCACCCATGCAGCCCAGCCCTACCATCTGTCCCCCACCCTGTAGCAACCAAGACTCATCAACACCAATACACTCACATCCCCACACTGCTGTGAACCTTCTAGGTGCCTGGAGAACATCCAGACCCTTTAACACTCCCCACGAGGTCCTGTGCCCTCTACACACCACCCCTCACTTTTTTTTTTTTTTTTTTTTTGTACTCAGGATTGGACTCAAGGCACTTAACCACTGAGCCGCATCCACAGCCCTTTTTATTTTTTAGTTTTTGGAGGACACAACATCCCTGTTTGTATGCGTCGCTGAGGATCGAACCCGGGCCGCACGCATGCCAGGCGAGGGCGCCACCGCTGAGCCACATCCCCAGCCCCCTTTTTATATTTGAGACAGGGTCTTGCTGAGTTGCTGAGGCTGGCTTTGAACTCCCAATCTTCCTGCCTTAGCCTCCTGAGCTGCTAGGATTACAGGTGTGGGCCACCAGGCCCTGCTCATGCCACTTCTTTGAGCATTCCCTCTAGTGAAATCTCTTGGGATCCAGACCTCCCCTACCGTGGAGCACAGCAATAACCTTCCCGGGGATAATGACCAGAGTCTTGCCCTTGGCTCTCTCAAGGGCTGGGGGAGCCAGACCAGTGTCTATAAGCTCAAGGCACATACCTTGGCACTCGCTGCCATAGTGACCAGGGCAGCAGCTGGGTACCCATGTGGTGGTGACACAGTTGCGGTGGCAGCCCCTGCTCTTGCCTTGGGGATGGCTCCAGAAGCTGGGCCGCACCCAGATGTTGCCAAGTGCCAGGGAATGCAGGGAAGGGCTCGACCATAATTTTGCGTAGTAGCGCCAGCAGGTCTCAGGGCTGCCCTGGGCCAAGAAGAGTCGGGCCACAGACAGTCTGAACTTAGTGGTCCCTGTTCCCTGCCCATTCCCCAATTGGCCCTTAGCACCTTACCTGCTCCCACGAGCCCTCAGGACAGGGTGGCTCCAGGCCACAGATGCTGCAAGTCTTCTGGAAGGGATGAAGGCCAATACCACAAGGTGAGGTGGATACACAAAATAGGTAGGCCTGAGCCCCTGCCCATTCACCTCTAGTCTGTGGCATCCCTCACCAGTCGTAATGGCCGGGTTTCAAAGCGATCACAGCGGGCACCAAGACCAGGTGGCTCTAGTAGCTGGTCAATGCCATAGGCCAGGCCACCTTCAAAGGGCATATGCCGCTGCACAATGCGGGCATCATCCTCACCCACCATGAGCTCACCCTGCAGGGGGAGGATGTGGAGCACATGGGCATCACAGGGGTACTGCAGCCCCTCTGTCTCTCCTGCTTCCCCCATCCAAACCCCCTTCCCAGACTCACAGGCCTAGCACGACTGCAGGAGAAGGAGATGGGGGTCCCATGCATGGTTCGGAGTGAACCAAGGTTGGGCATGTCAGATGCCAAGGCCTGGACAAATGGAGCCACAGTTGAAGCTGGGCAGGCAGGATGAGCTGCAGCAGTGGGAACTGAGCTCTGGAGCTGTACCCACCTCAACATTGCGGATCACATGGCCCCGCAGAATAGCTGCCAACTTATCACGGTGGTCCTCATGGTATAACCAGGCCTGCCGATCAGGAGGCAGGGCTTGCAGGGCAGAATCTGTGGGCCACAGCATTGTGAGGGGCCTGTGGGACACATCTCGAAGCATGGGCAGGAGGCCGGCCACCTGGTGAGTTAGAGCAGAAGCGTGGCTGCCACAGACTGGTGGAGGTAGAGACAGGGGGCTAGATCACAAAGACTAGGAATGGGTTCCAGAGACCCGGGCCAGGCAGCCTTCCCACTAGCCACCCTAGGCTGCAGCCATCCCAGGTTGAGAGTCCAAGACCCCAGTCGATGCCTGAAATCGGGGATAGTACAGAATCCTATGTATACTGCTTTTTCCTAAACATATGAGATAGTTTAATTTGTAAACTAGCCTCAGCAAGACATTAGCAATAGAATAATTGTTACACTGTAATAAGTTCTTTAAAATTTGTGAGTTGTTCTGGGTGTGGTGGTGCACCCCTGTAATCCTGGCGGCTCAGGAGGCTGAGGCAGGAGGATCTTGAGTTCAAAGCCAGTCTCAGCACTTAGTGAGGTGCTAAGCAACTCTGTGAGACCCCGTCTCTAAATAAAATACAACAAAGGACTGGGGATGTGGATCAGTGGCTAAATGCCCCTAGGTTCAAACCCTAGTACCAAACGATCAAAAAATTTGAATTGTTTATTTCTGAGATTTTTCCATTTAATATTTTTAGACTGCATTTGCCCATAGTCAACTGAAAATGCCCAAAGTGAAACCACAAACGGGGACACTACTACATGTAGTCACACTTGCAGGCACCCTGAGTGTGCACAAGCACAGATGGGTCCGTACCGGAAAGGCCCTGCACACAGGTGTGTTCTGTGCACAAGGCACTTCTAGCAGCCCTTGTCCTTCTTAGGGGAAGGGAAGCGCACACACAGTTGCACACATACACACAGTGACAGGCACGCACACACGCGAAGTACCGTCACAAGGTGGCTGAAGATCTTGTAACCAAAGCTCTCAGCAGCGTCAGTGACATTTCTCTGCAGAAAGGTGCTCATGAGCAGCTGGTCAGGAGGATGCAAGTATCCCAGCCCTAGCCACTCCCCAGCCCCCCACCCCCGCCTCTGCGTCTTCCAGGTCCCAGCCTGGCGCTCAGGCCTACCGGAGGGCTCGGGATTAGGGTGGCATCAGGCTCCCAGTGTAGTACTTCTGGCGGAAGCAGCACGCGGTCGATGAAGTGCAGGATGCCGTTCACTGCTTCGTGGTCGCTGCTTACTACACGCGCGAAGTCGTTGAGGTATATGCTGCCCTGGGGGCGGGGCAGATTGCATAGGGGCGGGCCTGGGGCTGACAGGGTGCTCTGGAGCTGTGGGTGGGGCCTGAGCAGAGCCTGGGTTGGGCAAGTCTTGGGTTTGGGACTGAGGCCGAAGGTGGGCGGGGCTAGGGGTGGAGTCAAGGCCGGGTGCTGGGCTCCAGACCCTTAGAAACAAATGCCAAAGACTCATTGCAGGGTGGAAGAGCAGCACTAAGCCCTGTTAGGATCCAAAGTACTGGGGCTGAACACAGGCTCATGGGAGAGGGTGGGCAAGAACTGGGCTGGGCTAATCTCCCTCTCTTTGAAGTGCCCACTGGCTGGGTGTTAAGCAAAGGGCATCAGGGCATAGGCCCTGGCTTGAAAGGGCCAATCCTGAGCCTAGGGGTCAACCCTGTAGGGAGAGGGATGAAATGGGGCTCACCTCCCTCTCGCTGAAGCGCAGGGTGTGCCCAGAGAGTGCTGTGGCGTAGCCCTGGTCCAGCAGCTCCTGGGTGTGAAGCTGCTGGCAGCCAACCACGTGGTAGCGGAACACAAGCTGGCGATTTGCCTGAATCCGAGCCAGCTCATTCTAGAATAGAGTCGGGAGGGTGGGAGGAGCCATATTCCCACCTCTGCCCACGTAGTACTCATCCCTCCCTGGACTCACTCCTGGGACAGCATACTTGCGACAGGTTGGTCATTAGATCTGCTTGTGGAACGAAGACTGTGAAAGGCCCGTTTCCCTTGAGCTCCGTGTATTCCTGGGGAGGTGGGGGGGAGGGCAGCTTGAATGGAAGAGTAGCAACTTGGGACCAATCTGGGGCTTCCACAAATCTCGTGGGAGACTTGATCTCTGAGAGGCCAGACCAACTAAATCCCTGACCACATGGGAACATTGAAGCCCAGAGACAGGTGGTACCTGCAGGTCACAGAGGCCCAAGCTGGTTACTCACCAGGAGATGGCGGCTGAAGAAGGAGGCATGCTTGTCCCGAAAGAGCTCCTGAGGGAGCGAGGATCAGTTCAGATTTGGGGTGGCCCCCATTCAGGGCCTGGTGCCTGCCCCAGCACCTGCAGCCCAAGGTCTGGCCAAGGCAGAAATGAAAGGAAAGCCAGGGGAGTGGGATCTGAGCTGGGGTCAGAATCAGTTTCATGTGTCATAGCTAAGATGAGACCCAAGAGGGGGCAGGGACAGGGTCTGGTCAAGGCCATGATTAGGGTCCAATCCAGGGTCTAAGCCAAGATTGTATTTCAGGTCCATGGGGCATGTCAGGATGAGGTCAGGGTCAGATTTGAGCATCATTACCAGGCTGAGGCGGGCACGGCAGGTGAAGCCATCTCCCACAGTTTGGATTCTGTTACAGGTGCATGTCCTCTGGCCATCGCCTGTGCTTTTGCATGTGGCATAAGGGCTGCAGCCTCCATTGTTCTGCGGCAGGAATAGGAAAGGGAGGCATCAGTGTCTTCCAAGACTCCTCTGTCACCCACAGCTCTAGAGAAGAGGCCATGAAGTTCCCTGTCCAATTCCCAAAGTCCTATTTCCAACCAATGAGCCAAATTGGAGCTTGGAGAAAGGTGATCCACCCTACAGAGACTTGGGGGACCCTTCTGGGTGTGAGAAGGACTGCTTTCTGTCTCAGACCCCTCTTCACCCTGTGAAATGTGTTAACTTGATGCCTGACCTGGGAGCAGGGGTCCAGAAGATCACAGGTCCGGATGCCATCTCCACTGTAACCCTCATGACAGCTGCAGGAGACCTGTCCCAAAGCCTGATCAGTGAGGCTGCCTGGGGGCAAGAGCTGGCCTGTGCCCTGGATGAAAGGGTCACCCCCTCCCCAGGCCTTATGGGGGAATGCACAGCCCAGGCCCCGCCCAGCATGCTGACCTGCTGGGGACCTGTGGGGATGCATTCGGCATGAATGTGACAGCCCCCATTTCGGATAAGACAGCTGTTAATTTCTAGGGGAAAAGACACTGGAATGAGGGGTGGTGCTGACCCCTCCTTCATCTTTCCATCAGGTGCTCAGCTCCTTGCCTCTCTGGGTCCCACACAGTGCATGCCCTTCAATTCTTCCTAGTTGACCTCAAACTGCTGACTTCAGAGCCCTGGCCCCACAAGCATGCAGGTTGGGAGTCTCAGCCTCACCCTGACACAGCTCCCCGTCGCCCGTGTAGCCATCCTGGCAGGTGCACGTCCGCTGCCCAGGTGCCACCTTGGTGCAGTTGGCGTGGGGGGAGCAGCCCCCATGGCCATTGGCACAGGGGTCCACCTCTAGGGGTAGATGGTTCCAGAGGTTGAGAGGAGCAGGCATGGGACAGGGGTGGAGCAGGAGAAAAGAAAAATGTCAGAGACGGGTAAGATCTGAGGTGGGACAGTGATGGCAGGGGGCTTTGTGGGGACCACCCCCCCCAGCATTTCAGAGAGGGGCCCAGGGCACACATGTGGCTGGACCTGAGCAATAGCTGCCATTGCCCGAGTAGCCCGCAGCGCAGACGCAGGTCGGGGGTCCAGTGGAGTTCTGTATGCAGCTGGGAGAGGTGGCCATGGCTCAGCCTCTGCCCAGCTCTGCTCCGACCCAATTCCCACCCCTCACCCCCTGTCCCAGGTTAGGTAACTCACTTGGCATTGGGATCGCACTTCTTGGGGCACTGAGGGCCAACGATTTCTGGGGGCAGGAGGAAGGTTCTGGTCATTCAGACAGGAACTGCCTCTCCAATGTCCCTACACCCCTTGGGGACCCACTCACTCTGGTCGCAGCGGAGGCCTTGCCAGCCCATGTTACAGACACAGCTTCCGTCTCCTTGCAGCCCCTCCTGGCACATCCCGTGGGCACAGTCACACACTGGGAGAGGGACGAGAGAGGACAGGAGTTATCCGGCATTTCCAGCCTGCTCCTGCCAGGGTCCCCAACCCACTCTCCTCTCTCAGGTGCCCAGCACCCTGCCCCTCTCATCCTCACCTCCAGCGCAGGAGGGCCCATAGCGGCCCAGCTCGCACATCTCGCAGGCGGTTCCGTGGAAGCCCTCGTGGCAGCGGCACTCCCCACTGCCCAGGAGCCTGTCCTGGCACTGCCCGTGGCCCGAGCACACACCACCCAGACCCCCTGGGCATGGCTCGCATAGTATCCCAAAGAAGCCAGGGCAGCAGTCCTGCACCTGCAAGGGTCAGGGAATGGGAAGGAAATGGGGAGGGAGGGAGATGGCGAGCACAGGCCAGACGTCAGGGGGAAGGGAAAGGTGAGGGGCATGTTGCGGCCACAGGCCCACATAGTACAGCAACTGGGACCAAAGACTGGGTGGTGGGCAGATCAGAGCTGAAAGGGGCATGAGAGCTTCTTCTACAGCACCCCCTGGCGGGGGCAGGATGGAGATTCAAGCAGGGAAGGACTGCACCTGGGTCCCACAATGAGAAGTGAAGCCCTGCCTCTGCTAGGGTGTGGTTGGCAGGGGCACTTCAGGGTTGAGCCTTTCTCCCTCTCCCCATCTCCATACCCCAGGAAGATGGACACAGTGATAAACACTAGCCTCTGATTTGAACATCTCTCCCTTTCCTTTCCTCAAGTCACTCTTGCTTCATGGGCCTCATCCTAGACCCAGCCTTGCCTCTTTTTTTTTTTTTTTCTTTGGTACCAGAGATTGAACCCGTGGCATTTAACCACTGAGCCACATCCCCAGGCCTTTTTATATTTTATTTAGAGACAGGGTCTCATTAACTTGCTTAGGGCCTTGCTAATTTGCTGAGGCTGGCTTTGAACTTGCCATCCTCCTGCCTTGGCCTCCTGAGCAGCACCACCATGCCTGGCTTCTGCCTCTGCTCTTAGCAGTCCTGGTTTGTCCCCTGGGTCCCCGTTCCCACTGTCCAAAGGCTTGGGGTGGGGGGAACTTCAGGACAAACCTGAATCTTCTTGACACATGTGTAAGAACAGCCCCGGGAGAAGGAGAAGCCTGATCTGTAGACACAGCTCTTCCTGGGTGTGTCCTGAAAGTGGGGACAGGCAGGAGGGGTCAAACAGTGGCTTGGGCGAGGTCAGGACAGTGAATGAGGAGACAGATAATTGGATTTCAGGGATCTGAGTAGGTGAGACAGACAGCCCAGCAGGGGAGCAGAAGATGCAAAGGGGACAAAGGAGATATATATGGGGTGGGGCCACAGGATTGAGGCCTCCAAGAAGCAGGACTGCACAAGGCTGCACAGCGGGCCAGGCAGGGCCAGGCAGGGCCTCCACCCGGAAGGCTGGGTGCTGCCAATCCAGGTCCCCACACATGGGCTGAGGACAACAAAGCAGGGACAGAGTTGCTCCAAGCCCATCCCACCTGCAGCTGGAAGCCCCGAGTACAGCGGAACTTCCCGGTACAGTTTATGCATTTCTCCTGCAGAGAGGAAGAGTGGGATGTCAGTTGGTCCAGAGTGGGACCCCCAAATGTACCACCTTTCCTCCAGGGCCAACTGACCAAGTGTCCCTCCCTGTCAGCCAGGCCAATTGGCAGGCCCCTGCCGTTTTTATTTTTCACTTTTTGCAGTACTAGGGACTGAATCCAGGGATGCTCTACCACTGAGCTACAGCAAGTCTCACTATGTTTCCCAAGTTGGGCTCCAATTTGGGATCCTCCTGCCTCAGCCTCCCAAGTAACTGGGATTATAGGAATGAGCCACTGTGCCCATTCACCCGCTACTCTTCATGTCCTCCCACTGCCCTCCCTCTGGCCCCAGCCTCTCACCCTCAGGGCCTCTGCATGGCTGTGTAGACAGCGGCTTGAGCCCACTGTCAGGACGCCAGACAGGCCAAACAGCGAGCTGCCAGGGGCCTCCAGCAAAGGGCCTTCCAGCGGCACATGGTTCACCTCAGGCTGAGAAGTGAGACAAGAATTTGAATCTACCCACCCCACCACCATCCTCATGCTGGTGGCTTATAAAGCCATGACACACTCCAAGGCGGGGGGAGCACCTCCAAGGATAGGGGGAATCTCCCTGGAGCAGAGGAAGGGGGCTCCAGGTAGGAACAACTCCAGAGAAGCAGTCTTCAAGAGTAGAGTCCCCAAGAAGGGTCTCCTTGCCCATTGCCCCGCAAACCTGGCCACTGTGGTTGTAGAAGACGAGCCAGTGGGCGGGGCCCAGGAGGGAGTTGCGGTGTCCCCCCTTCCGCAGGGCTTCCACAGAGAGTGCCTCCCCCAGGATCACATGGTGTCGCACTGTGTCTGCATTCTGGGGTGGGAGAAGGCATGAGCTCAGAGGGTTTGGGACTCTGGAGCCTCCTGGACATCATGCTGTTCCCACTGTGTCCCTCTGCTGTGGCATGGGAAGCTTGCCCTCTGTGCCCTCACCCTCTGCCTTCAGTCACCCTATCCTCACCAAGCTGCTGCCATTGCTCTGGGCCTCCAGGGAGCCGTTTGTGGGCACAAAGATGGTGTAAGCAGTGGCAGCCTCGATCTGGGGCACCAAGCCATGGCGCTAGGGACAGGGGACAGGGATAGGCACATTAGTCTTCAGTCCTGATGCTGGGAGCCAGCCTGCCCCCTCCAGACCTGGGCAAGGTGACCCTGAGCAGGCAGCCCCAATGCTGGCCTCCCCTACCTGCAGAAGCTCCCGAAAGAGGCGGAAGGCAGGTACCAGGTCCAGCTGCTGGAGCAACCCCTGCCCACCTTGCACATCAGCTCGGGAAGGCAACAAGACCTGGGGTAGAGAGCGAGGGGCTGGTTAGTGTTGTTGCTCTGTGGCTTGCCTGGGAGGCCTTCCGCACACATGCTCCTCCTGCTATACCTGGCTGAGGATGTGTAGGACACCATTGGTGGCGAGGAGGTCAGCTACATCCACGCTGGCGTTCTGCACCCAGACCCTCTAGAAGGCAGCAGGCAGAGCTCAGTGCCAAGCACCCCCCATCTGGCCTGCAACCCTCAATGCAAGCTCTAGCAGGTGGGTGTGCAGACCCCCCACTAGGGCCCATGATGAGAGGCACAGGTATGTGGCAGAGGCACAGACAGGCAGCCCCTCACAGGGTAATCACTGCTGGCCCCCAAACACACTGCAAGGTGTCCTGAACACATCCTCTGAGCCCAGCTCTGAGAAGGGGAAGGGGACCCAATCTCAGTCTCATGCCCTGAGTGTGCTGGTCTGGGGGAGCCTGTGACCACTCAAGCTCCCTCCCATGGCCTGCCTTGTCACCTCTTCTGCCAGGGTTCATCTCATACCCCACTGATGTTGCGAATCTCCCAGCGTGTGGTAGGGTCCAAGGTGGTCACATTTTGTCTGTCCAGCCCGGCTAGCTCCTCCTCAGAGAGAGCACCCTGGAGAAAATGGGCCCTGAGGAAGGCATAGTTAGAAGGGACATAAAGCTCGATTAGTATGACATATAGAGATCCTTGGAACGGGGTCCCTCCCAACAGGTGGACACATGCCAGGCCAAAAACCCAATTCTCCTCCACCTCTCCTGGGAGACCCACACAGAAGGACCCTCCTGTGGCCTGGCCCAGCTGTGGCTGCCCTACCTGACTAGCTGTGGTAGCATCTTCGGCTGCAGCCAGAAGGCCCGGTCCTCCGGGTTCAGCCTACGGATGGCAGACTCAGAGGGCACCAGGGCTGTGACTTGGCCATTGGCAGGAAGAGTGATGCTGGCATTCTGCACACAGTGAGGGGATGGGGGTGATGGAAGCAGCAGCATCTAGAGACTACCTGCCCCACCTGCCACTTGTGATGTTGGGTGACATCTAGGAAGCTTACTGGATTTGGGCCCCAACCCAGCATACTACCTGGAACCACTGGGAGAAGGCGGAGAAGTGGGCATTGGCCTGGAGTTCCTAAGGAGAGGGAAAGGGCCCAGGTTATGCACCTGAGGGCAAATCCAAGTCTCCCAACAAAGGGCCTTGAGCACCACCCGTTTCCCACCTGAGGTCCAGGGAAGGGCTTCTGCCCAAGTGTGGGGAAGAGAGATATGAATCTGTTCATCACCTACCCGGATGATGTCTCCGTAGCAACTAAGACCATCACCTCCAAACCCAGGGGGGCATTTGCAGATCCTCTGACCTCCCCCCACTGCCTGGCAGGTGGCCTGGTGGGAATGGGGGACAAAGAGACAAAACCCTCCATTTAGTACTCAGAGGGCAGGCTGAATACCACCTAGACTCTATCTCTCTGTCCCCCACCGGACCTTTTTTTTTTGGTACCAGGAATTGAACCCAGGGGCACTTAACCACTAAGTCACATTTGCAGCTCTTTTTATTTCTTATTTAGAGACAGGGTCTTGCTGAGTTTCTTAGGGCCTTGCTAAGTTGCTGAGACTGCCTTTGAACTTGCCAGCCTCCTGCCTCAGCCTCCTGAGCCACTGGGATTATAGGCATGTGCCACTGCACTGGACTCTCTGTTTGTCCTTATCATCCGTCTCCTCTCTGGCACCACCATCTCCTTCTCCAGCCATCCTGTCTGAGCACATGGAGCACCAGGAGTGGATCTAGCCCTATTCCTCAAGATTACTGAGCATTTGACACAAGAATGACTCTGCCTGTGATGACTGTGGGTGGGGCGGGTGGGGAGACCAGGGCTAGGGAGTGCCCTGGCTGAGAGCAGGAGGAGCTAGCCAAGCCACAGGATCGTCATAGTGTGGGGCAGAACAAGGTCAGGGAACAGTGAGGAGCTTGGATGGTCTGAGGAACAAGGAACAGGGAACAAGATGGCGCAGAAAGAGGAGGCAGGGCGGGGCCTGTGGCTTGATAGGGAAATATGAAGGGTTTCTCCTGTGACTGGGCAAAGAGGGTGATTTGGGGTTTAGAAAAAACCTGATCCTGACAGTAGGCAGAGATACTGAGAGGAAGTGAGTTGCAGCCAGACCCAACCCACAGAGCCTCCCCAGGGCTCTGAGCCCTTGACCCTCTCACCAGGCCATGACAGCCACCGTTGCCTGCCCGACAGGGGTCGATGGGGCTGCACTCATAGCCGTCCCCGGCGAAGCCCAGCTTGCAGGTGCATCGGCTCTGGGGAGATCAGGGAGCAAAGGCTTTGTCTGGTCATGAGCCCCCCAACTCTTTCCTCCTCAACTCCCTGGCTCTTGCAGGGTGCTGCTCCCCAGAGAGGCCCACCCAGACCACAGCCCTGTTTGGAGCTCCATACTCCAGACTGTCTCTCAGGATGGCATCAGGAGGGAAGCATCTGGAGAGATTCAGTGTCCCTCTGCATTCAGAGTCCTGCCAGGGTCATTGAGGTCGGTAGCTTGTGGCAAGAGGGCAGGCAGGTAGGTGTCTACCAATGCCAGCCCCAGGGACGGCAGCTTGAAGCCCATCTCCAGCCATCTCTTGCCACCCTGATTAGCTGTTCTGGTCCCTCCCACTAAATACCAAGTCCCTTGGACTCATCCACACTGTAGGTGAATGACAGGTAGGACACCCCAGATCTCAACTGTCTTTAGAGGCAAATTGGAAGTATCTAAACCTGCTCCTTTTCTGCAGGGTAGGGAGTACCAGGGATCAAACTCAGGGACACTCGACCACTAGGCCACATCCCCAGCCCTATTTTGTATTTTATTTAGAAACAGGGTATCACTGAGTTGCTTGGCACCTCACTTTTGCTTAGGCTGGCTGTGAACTCATGATCCTCCTGTCTCAGCCTCCCAAAGCTGCTGGGATTACAGGCATGCACCACTGCGCCCAGCTCAGTTCTGTATTTTAAGGCTTCTGAGGGGATTCAGTGTTTCAGGCCTTATTTATACTCATCTGTGTTCCACCGCCAAGGCCCAATAGACTGGTGGCCCAAAAGCCACTGTGGAATAGGGAGGACAGGGAATACCATGCGTTCTTACACAAGATTGACCAGCCAGGCCTGGCTTCCAAAGTGGCACATCCAGTTCCCCCATCCCCAGTACTGGGGATTGAACCCAGGGGCACCCTACCACTGAGCTACAGCCCCAGGCTTTTTTATCTTGAGATAGAATCTCACTCTGCACCTGAGGTTCCAGACCTTGAACTTGAATTTGGAATGGACGTCCCTGCAGTCCAATGGGAACAGCCCAGTCCCCCCAGCCACCCTGCTGTGCCTCACCTGCCCAGGGCCCACGTAGCTGCAGAGGGCATCAGCATGGCAGCCACCTCGAGTGTCCAGCCCACACTCATCAATGGCTACACAGACCCGGCCGTCCCCACTCCAGCCCCTGTGGCACGTGCAATGGTGGGTGCCCTTGTCACCAGGCACACACTCAGCCTGCAAGAGGCATGGATAAGTGACTCAGGGATGTGAGGCCACAGGTGGAGGTCCAGGGAGTCCCCTCTTGTCCCTGGGTCAGAACTTCAAGGCAGGTGCATAGAAACTGACATTCTCTGAGCAGCCACCTCGGTCAGGGCGGGAGCAGGGGTGGCTGCGCGTGCAGGAGTAGCCGTCCCCCTCGAAGCCATCAAGACAGACACACCTAAAGGTGGGTGAAGGAGGGGCCTCCTTGAGCCTCGAGAAGAGGCTAGAGGCTGAGCAAACCATTGCACGAGATTCCAGATGGGGAAGAGAGGAAGCAGGAGTCCTCACCGGGCCACACCCTCCTGGCTAACACAGCTGGCATTCGGGTGGCAGTGCTT
The DNA here is from genome assembly GCF_045843805.1 of Urocitellus parryii. Lineage (NCBI taxonomy): Eukaryota > Metazoa > Chordata > Mammalia > Rodentia > Sciuridae > Urocitellus > Urocitellus parryii. The sequence continues at coordinate 169,887,124 of NC_135533.1, read as the reverse complement.
GGCCAGCCCCTTGGGCCCACAGTCCTCCACCGACTCATTGCAGAAGCGACCTCTGAAGCCTGGGGCACATGTGCCATGCTGGCACACACCCCCACTGCCTGGACGATTGTCACAAAGACCATGAACACAGCCACAGTCTGCAGGAAGGAGAAGGGAACAGAGAACCAAGACAGGAATCAGCACTGGTTGGGAGCCAGGGTTGGTTCTGCAGCGGGTAGAGGACTGGGCCACCAGTACGGAGTTGACTTCAGTATTACTAACCCAGAGATCATTCCTGACTCCACTGGCAGGCAGAATGGAATTCTGACCTTTCAATCACCCCATTCTAGCTGCTCTGCCCCCATATTACCGTAAGGAAGTTCTCCAGTGTGTCTGACCTAAATCCTGCTTGCTTACGTTAAACCACAGTGCTCTTCCTGGCATGGGTGAAGATGAGGACATCTATTTCTGTTCCCAAATCTTCTTCTATTCCTTTGGACCTTCATTGCACCTCTCAGGGCCCTGTTTCCCTTCTGGAGATCCCCCAGCCCCCTTTCTGGGCAGATCTTCTTTCTCCCTGGGAGGCGGCCTGGGCCAGGACCACTCACCTTCCTGGCACTGGTCTCCATGCTTGTTTGGGTTAGAGCAGATGTGGCAGGCGAGGCCCTTGTAGTCGGGGAAACAGAGGCAGGCCCCGTTGCCCTGGATCCCGTCACTGCACTGGAGGGTAGGTACACCAAGGATCAGCTATGGGAGAGGGACCTTCCACTTGTCCTCGCCTAACACCCCACTTCCTTGGACTGGCTCTGAGCCCCTTGTGCCCCCAAGATCTCCCTCTGGGAGGCACCTTCAAAGTCTGCAATGCTGCCAAACAAGTAGCCCTTAAAAGGCACCTGGCCCTGGAGGTTTTATGCTCAACCTTGAAACACTCAACTCCTGTGATTCTCCATCACCAGGGGCTGAAGAAGCCCTGATGTCACAAAGTGGCAAAGACAGAACACTGAAGATTACTAACAAAGAGCCTTTTGGAAAATAGATGGAAAAATTTACTGAACGATTTCTAAAATCTTCAAATAATTTTCATTGCCCCAATATAGGGAACTCAAGGGAGGCAGGCTTGGCTCCAGCATGCTATGGCCAGCTTAGGAGGGAACACATTCCCTGGTCTTGCCTGGGGCCGGGGGAGGGACTCACATTGCCTTTGCCGTAGCAGGGGTTGGAGAAGCCTCCAGGACACTGAGTGCAGTCAGGCCCAAAAAACCCTTTGCAGCAGCCAAGTTTCTGTAAGAGACAGAGAGTGCCCAAAAGGTCCCAGCCATTCCTCCCTGTTGCCCAGGTCCCTGGTCCCATCTCCAGAGCAAGAAATATGGGGACTTGGTGGCGCCTGTGCCACCACTGAGCTGTGGTACAGCTCCCTGGGGAAGGTGATCTGCTTGGTCCAGCTCACGGGTCCCACGCCCCCCATCTCCCCATGGTGAGCGCCCACACCCCAGGCTCACCGTGACAGTCTGGTTGCAGTACCAGGCACAGCCCTTCTTGAGCACATTGAGCCCCATAGGGTCGTGGATGTACATACACTCCTTGGGGAAGATGTCCTGGGTGGGCCAGGCAAGGCCAGTCAGCAGGGGCCTGGGCCACCCCTTCTGCCAGGCAGCCCTGGGCCCAGCACTCCCATCCCTTGGTAGGGGGGCTAGGAAGCCCTGGGCCTCTAAGTATGCCCTGGTCTCCCAGTCCCTTCTCTCCACTGTGACCTGGGGCAGAACCCGGTGGGTAATCCAGAGCTACCCTTGAGGGGTGGACCAAGGGACGCTCACCAGCTTCACACTGTTGGGGGGACACGTGCTGGTGTTCAGGGCTTGGCAGTCCACACAGGAGCCCTGGGCAAGGCAGGGAGAGAGTCAGGCGTCATCTATTTATTCAACACACCCTGAGAAAATGACACTGAGCCGAGACCCAAGGGATGAGAAAGAGCCAACCACGGGGAGGCCAGGTAGGACTCCAATCAGCGGGAGGAGGGCACGAGTCTGAGGTGGGAAGAGTCCTGGGGAGAGCAGGAGGCCAGGGGAAATGAGAAATGGGCAGTCAGGGGGATAGAGCCCGAGACCACTGCAGGCCCCCGTGGCGGGAAGCTGGGGACGGAGGGTGTGGAGAATGTGTTCATCTTAAAGGCAGAAGCAGTAGGACTGTTGGGGGCTGGATATGGGGAGGACAGGTGGGTCCCTGGGAGTCTATAGCTGGGCCTCAGAGCTGCCCTTGGCCTTAGTGCCTGCTATTTTGTTTTGTTTTGTCTTTTCGTTTTTAGTACTGGGGGATTGAACCCAGGGCTGCTCTGCCATTGATCCACATCCCCAGGACTTTTTAATTATATTTTGAGACAGTCTGACTAAGTTGAAGAGGCTGGTCTTCAGCTTCTGTTCTCATGCCTCAGCCTCCCAAGCAGCTGGGACTACAGGCTGCACCAGCAATGCCAGGCACCCGCTATGGTTTGAACACGATTGGACTCCACCGAAGCTCATGTTTGTTTGTTTGTTTCTTCCTTCCTTCCTTCCTTCCTTCCTTCCTTCCTTCCTTCCTTCCTTCCTTCCTTCCTTCCTTCCTTCCTTCCTTCCTTTCCTTCCTTTTTTGTATCAGGGATTGAACCCAAGGGGACTTAACTACTGAGCCACATACCCTGCCCCCCACACTTTAAAAATAATTTTTTTTTTTAAGACAGGGTCTGAGTTGCTTAGGGCTTTGCTAAATTGCCGAGTCTGGCTTTGAACTTGGGATCCCCCTGCCTCAGCCTTCTGAGCTACTGGGATTACAGACACATGCCACTGCACCTGGCCAGTGCCCCTGCCTCAGAAGATGGTCCCTGGGTCATGCACTGCAGCAGAATGGGTGGGAGGCGTCTTAGTGCCTGGGCTTATGGTATGGGACTCACCGCCACGATATTGTACTGGTCCTCACTACAGTGCTTGGGCAGAATGGGCAGGATGGTTGGGGGCAGCAGGACGCCCTCCAGCACGTGGATCACACCGTTGGAAGCCAGCACATCCACTCTCCGCAGAGGAACTTCCTTAGGTCCCAGTAGGATGCGCCCCTGCAGCACAGACCCATCGTGCCACCCTCAGCCCAGCCCTCACCGTTCTGCACATGGAGCATTCCTGCCTCGTGCTTACCCTCCTGGAAGCCCTCCAGCCCTGTAGTGCTGCTCCTGGAGAGAAATCGGCTCCTGCTCCCTCCAGACCCCCCACTGGCATAGTCTTAGGGGCTGGATGACCTGACAATCACCACCAGCCCTCCACCAGACCACTTCTCCAGACCGTGGTGGCTCTCACCTCCTCAGAGATATTCACATTCAGGACCTGGTTTGCCATGGTGAGGACCCGCCCCTTGGAGATGAGTTTTTCTACTGTCAACTAGGACAAGGAGAAGGTGGCTTTAGACTGAGCCCTGGCCACACCTTGCCCAGGTGACACACAGCTACCCCTTTGCCTCCAGACTCTCCTCTGTGCTATGATGTCCAGATGGAAGGAGAGCAGGAGGACGGGGGCACCATGACCCAGGGACAGCCAACCTTCCCCACCTGGGGGCCCAGCCAAGGTCCTCCAGGGGAGGACCACTCACCTGGCCGTGGTTGTAGATGTGGTACTTCACCAGCTCCTGCAGTTTGGAGAGACCCTGGCAGGGAAGAAGGAATTTGGCTCGTGGAGGCCCCGAGGGAAGGGTGGAGGCCCCATAGCCACAGCCCCTGTTTACTGCCAAGCTTACTGCCGTGAAGAGGTAGATGAGACGGCCATCGCGCAGGCTGTCCACCGCCTCGTTGCTTGGAACGAAGACTGTGAAGGGCCCGGGCCCATCCAGGATGGAGGGCAGCCCACAGTTCTGCAAAAGGGGGAGGGAAGCTCAGGGGGTCCAACGGCCAGTCTCTGCCTCAGGAGACCTGCGGCCCTCAGCCTGCAAGGTGCTCTGGCCACGTCCATGGAAGATGTGGACGATGGGTCCAAGCTGCCATGGAACCCCAGGAGGGCAGTGGACAGGCTCCAGGATGCAGGGGGGATGGCGGCAAAGGCCATGCTAGTGTGAAACCCCAAAGCACTATGGGGCAGGTTCTCCTGGCCCAGAAACCTAGATGGGCTAGGACACCTTCCCCCAGCTCACCTCCAGGATGACTTCAAACCGGCTGAAGGCCTCAGTGGAGGCCAGGATCTGGCCAATGGTTTTCTGCTGGGAGGAATCTTCATGAGGATCCTAGAGAAGGGTGAGGCTGCTTCAGCCCAAGGGAGGGGGAAGTGCATCCCACCTGCCCAGAGCTGCCCCTAACCCTGCAGGGCTTGGAGATCACATAGCAGCATGGAGTGGGGAGGAGAGGGTGTTGGCTTACCTTGGGGTCCCTGGAGGTCCCAGATGGGAGCTCCCACCGCAGGTAACTGACTACATGGAAGATACCGTTGGCTGCTATGTAGTTGGGCTTTTGGATGTTGAACGTCTTCTGGGGCTGGTCTTTGTATACGTAGCTGTATCTCTGATGAGACGCCAGATACCTGCTAGACCCCGCAGGCAGCCCTCTGTCCCACCCCAACACCTTTTTTTAATTTTTATTTTTATTTTCCATTTTTAGTTTTTAGGTACTTGGGATAGAACTCAGGGGGTACTTAACCACAGAGCCATATCACCTGCCTTTTTTATTTTTATTTTTTAAAATATTTTTTAGTTGTTGATGGACCTTTATTTTTATTTATTTGTATGTGGTGCTCAGAATCAAACCCAGTGCCTCACACATGCTAGACAAGCACTCTACCACTGAGCCACCACCCCAGTACCCCTTTTTATTTTTTATTTAGAGACAGGCCCTTGTTAAATTGTTCAGGGCCAGCTGGCCTCAAACTTGAGATCCTCCTGCCTTAGCCTCTTGAGCTGCTGGGATTACAGGTATATGCTACTGTACCCAGCTCACCTGAAAAACTTTTGCCTGGGCTGAATCTTTTATCTGGGACTCCTCTGGTCCCCTGGCATAGGTCTTATGCTTACCAAGCGGTTGTTAGTAACAGTTATCTCTTTCCCGGCCAGTGTCCACCACGTGTGTGTGCTCTGGAGACCCGAGTCCTGTAGCATGTGCTGCCCAGGGATAATGTACTGTCTGCAGAGCTTCTGGGCCAGCAATGGCTGCAGGTACAAAGGGGTGGGGCGTCCAGTGACCCCAGAGAAGGCCAACCCTCTTCACACCACTCCCTGCCCAAGCAGTGGGGGAGGAGAGATGCCTCAGTTCCCCAGTGTGTGCACACGGGACTCTCTCAGGGGCCTGAAATGGGGGCAGCTTCAGGTGGGGGGGCAGGCAAGGGCCTGTGGCTAGCTCTGCAGTAGAGAGGACTCACGATCATGGTCTTGGTGGTGAAGAATCTGGAGAAGATGATGGATGGCACGAGCACAGTGAAGGGTCCTGACGAGGTAAGGATCTCCTGGCAGCCTTGCTCTGGCGGATCAGGAAAGAGAACCTCAGAATAGATCTGGGGGGACCCTGGGAGTGGGGGGACCCTGGGAGTGGGAGGACCTCAGGCATCTCAAGTTGGAGAGTTGGGGTGGGCATTGGGTCTAGGCGTGGGGTAGATGGGCCATCAGGATTGGGGTCCAGCTCCCCCAGCCCCATCAGGCACCCAAGAGCCCATTCTTGGCTTCTACAGCTCTTGGGCAGAGAAACTAAAATCGATGTAGAGCAGGGCGTGGTGGCGCATGCCTGTCATCCAGTAGCTCAGGAGGCTGAGGCAGGAGGATCGCAGGTTCAAAGCCAGCCTTAACTCAGTGAGACCCTGTCTCTAAATAAAATATCAAAACGGCTGGGGGATGTGGCTCAGTGGTTAAGCACCCCTGGGTTCAATCCCTGGTACCAAAAAATAAAATAAAACCTATGTAGAGACCAGCAAGTCCTCCCTGCCAGTTCTGTTGGCAGGAGGGGCAGGGTCATGGACAGGTCTTGGGGACACGCACCAAACATGCTGATGGCAACTCTTAGCTGCCCGACCAACAGGCCTGTCTGCCTGGCCTTCTGCACCTCGGAGAGCAAGTGTCCATAGCAGGCACGCCCGTCCCCCACCTCATCTTCCTTGCACACACATCTGGAAGCCCAAGGACAGCCAGTCAGGGTGGGGCTAGGCTAGTTCCCCCTCCTGGTCCTCACGCACCCCTCTTTCAAGGCCCCTGGGTTGAGGGTGTTCCTGTCCAGCCGGCCCTCTCTGCTCTGCTCCCATGCCCCCCTGAGGCTCCTGTGCCCACCTGGTCTTCCCTTCAGGGGTCAACTGGCAGGTGGCTGACAGGTCACAGGAGTAGGAGTAGCAGACAGCAAAGCAGCCCATAGAGGCATTGTTGTTGATGCTGATCAGGCCTGGTTGACATGAGCAGGTGGCCTGGCCAATGGCAGAGGCAGGAGGGGAGCATTACATTCACGGGAGAATCTGGGAGAAGTGCTAGCCTGTGCCTCCCTTGGACAGTCCGTGTCCACCCTCTGAGAATAGATAGGGCTGTCCTCCTCTCTCTACAAATGAGTCACTTGGGTTTTCAGAGGGCCTGTGATTTGCCCAGGGTCCTGGATCCAGAGTGGGTAGGTAGATTGTGGGGCAGGCTCAGCCTGGGCTCCGGCTCACCTTGCCTGGACTCTGATACAGACACAAAGTAGAGTTGCTGGGGCAGCCACCAAAGTCAATGGTGCAAGGGTCCTGGGGCAGACACACCTTCCCATCGCCATGGTAGTTCTCAGGGCAGTGACACTGAGCCTTCCCGTTGGGACTTACTGAGCATCGGGCCAGCGGGGAACAGGGTGATGGCTGGCAGGGGTTGGGAGCTGCCAGGGCAGAAAGAGGCCAAGTGATTTGAGCATCCAGGAGCCCTGTCTAGGCTTTGAGGATAAGCCCCCTGCCCACCCTGGGGACAGTTCTCCCTCCCTGTAATTGGCCAGATTTTTTTCTTTTAGCTATTTTTTTTTAAATATTGTTTTTAGTTGTTGATGTACCTTTATTTTTTTCTATGTAGTGCTGAGGATCGAACTCAGCGCCTCACACATGCTAGGCAAGTGCTCTGCCACTGAGCCACACCCCCAGCCTATTATCCAGATTTTACTTGTTAAGAAAAGGATGCTCTTCCAGGCCCTGCCCTCCCTGAGCCAGAGTCCTTAACCCCAAGTCAGTTGCTCACCTAGGCATACACTGCCTTGCTGGGTGTAGCCGGGCAGGCACTTGCAGGTGGGGTCCTCTGCAGAGCATTGGGTATGCTGGGGGCAGCTCAGGGCTTGGCAGACACGTAGCTCTGAGTAGAGAGGAGAGAGCACTGTGATGGCCCTGAGATCCTGGGTTGAGGAGGAACATAGGAACCAAGGCACTCTGCCTAACTTGCTGTGTGACTCTGAGCAGGACCCTGCCCTCTCTGGGCCTCCAGCAGCAGAGGTCCTGGAGGACAAGTTCTATCCCAATCAGGCTGAGGCTCAGACTTCCTCTCACAGCCAGCCAATTCCCGTGCTGTACCCATAGAGAGCCACTGTCCCAGGCTGCTAGGGCAGCTGTGCTTACCTTGGTCACAGCGGGGGCCGGTGTATCCAGCAAAGCACAGGCAGCTCCCATCCCCCAGCGGCCCACTTTTGCACACGCCGTGCACACAGCTGCACACTGTGGGACCCACAGGGACAGGTGAGACCTCAGCCTCACCAAGGACATGGGTTCCTGCCCTCTCTATGCTTAGAACTGGGCTCTGAGCCAGGTGTGATGGTGCACCCTTGTAAGTGACTCAGGAGGCTGAGGCAGGAGGACTTCAGGTTCAAAGCCAGCCTCAGCAATTTGGTGAGGCGCTAAGCAACTCAGCGAAACCCTGTCTCTAAATAAAATATAAAAAGGGTGGGGGATGGGGCTCAATGGTTAAGTGCCCCTGGGTTCAATCCCCGATTTCCCACCCCCCCAAAATAAGAAAAAGAACTGGGCTCTGGTCGGTATGACCTCAAGAGTATGGAGCTGTATGCAGAGCCACAGAGTTGGTGGGAGCCCAGAGAAGGCACTTGGCCCAGCCTGGGGATTCAGGGAGGGCTTCCTGGAGGAGGTGTCTAAAGAGAACAGCATGTGCAAGGACCTGAGGGAGTGAGCAAGATATGCATCCCTGGTGGGTTATGATGGGGCTGAGGGGCTAGGAGGGAGGCTGAACAGACAGGTGGGGGCTGGCTGTCAAAACGGCTCTCTCTGGGCCCTCAGGTAGATTCTGGTCCTGCAAGCCTCACCTGATTGGCAGTCTGGCCCAAACCGGTGGGGATCTCGGCACTCCTGGCAGGCTGAGCCACTGAAGTTTTCCTGGGGGATGCGCCAAGTCAGAGTGGCCCCTCCAAGCCCCCATCCTAACCCTGCCCAGCTCTTACCTGACACACGCAGGTCCCATTCCTGGCCATGCCATCCAGGCAGGTCCCGTGGCCATTGCATGATGTCTCAGCTCCCCCAGGGCACTCTGTGGACCCCCCAGACTCAGTTCCACCCCAGGAACTCTCCATTTACTCCTAATGCCAGCCTCAGACTCCTTCCCTCCCCCAGGACAGCCAGGGCTGGGGGTCCCCCGGGGAAGCTTTCGGTAAGCAGTCACTAAATGGTCAAGTTGTAAGGGAGCACAGGACTGGGGCTAGGGTAGGGACAGAAAGCAGCCCCCCACTCTTGCCCATACCATAGCACTGGGACCCCCAGTAACCAGGGCAGCAGGCTTTCTGCACCACTTCTTTCCAGCATTCCAGGCTGCAGCCGCTCTTAGACATCAGAGTGCCCCCTAGCTTTATCTCGTAGCTGCAGACAGGGCAGGCAAGGTGTTGGGAGAGGGCTCCTTCCTGCAGCCCCAGCCACCCCAGACTGTTACCAGGGCTCTCGCCCTGCCTTTCCTGCTTCTGCCTAGAGCAGAGCTGAGCACAGGGCTGGGCGCACAGTAGATGCTCAATAAACACCTCTTGCCCCTCTCTTCCTCCCCACCTGTCTCCAGGGCACAAGGGATGCATGGATAAGCCAGTCCTTGCTCTTATCCTGCAGGCCTGGCCCTGTGCTAACCCACAGGCTGCTGTCGGAAGTGGGAACGGACAGGGGAGGTCTATTACCTGCAGTCCTGAGAGATCTTCTCCGGGGAACGCCGCCAGCCTGAGGGACACACCTGCTTCTTGATGGCAGCACATGTGGTGCAGGGTGTGTGCTTGACAAACTTGGTCTTGATGTCACAGCGTTTGAACTGCACCTGGGCCGTGGGCAGAGTACAGAGTTAGGGGCCTGGATCTTGTACCCAGTCCTGATGGTGGCAAGGCTGGATGCTCTTCCACGACTAAGTTTCCCATTGGTTTAGCAGGAATGCAGTGAGGACAGGGAAATTCCTAGGACACCTTGTCGTGAGTTGTTAAGGTCATAGCATGTCCCCGCATCCACAGTCTGGAAGCCTCTGAGTCTGCACCTTCCAGAACAAGAATATTTTCTATTTTGTTCTACCTCAGTCCATTTCCAGGGAGGAAGCGGGAGGCCGTGGTTTCAGCTCTTGCCCAGAGTCAACCGGGGACAGGGTGAGAACCAGGACTGCATGGAGAAGAGAGCGAGGGAAGGTGGGGCAGAGAGGTCACTCCAAAATCACCTGAGGTGGGGACAGTGGGATAGGGAGCCGGAAGGGTCCTACCCTGAAGCCCCATTCACCTGCTGCCACTCTTCCAAGTCTATCACCAGGGTGGCTACCTTTACAAGGACAAAATGCCAGGAAGCGACAGTGTTGTGCCCAGGAAGGCAGCAGCTAAGCTCATGGTTCTCAGTGAGAGAAAGGGGCAGAGGGAAGGTGTGTTTTGATGGGGGTGGGACTGAGGGCTTGGGGCACTGCCTGGAAAAACCAAGATGTGTTCATTTTGAAAACCACTGAGCTCATTGGGCGTGATAATACCTGGGACTCAGGAGGCTGAGGCAGGAGAGTCACAAGTTGGAGGCCAGCCTCGGCAACTTGGTAAGACTCTGTCTCAAAATGAAAAAAATAAAAAGGGCTAGAGGTGTAGCTCAGTGGTAAAGCACCTCTGGGTTCAGTTCCCAGTACCAAAAAATAAATACAGACATAAAGAAAAAAAAGAAAAATTAGATCTGAGCACACTGTGATCTAAAAGAGAAGAGCTCAGAATACTCCTTTCTTAAGACACATTACAGATAGGCGCTGTGGCCCACACCTGTATTCCTATCGGCTTGGGAGGCTGAGGCAGGAGGTTCTTGAGTTCAAAGCCAGCTTAAACAATGGTGAGGTACTAAGCAACTCAGCGAGACCCTGTCTCTAAATAAAATACAAAATAGGGCTGAGGATGTGGCTCAGTGGTTGAGTGCCCCCGAGTTCAATTCCCTGGTGCCAACAAAACAAAAACAACAAAAACCCCAAACCCACATTAGAGAAGTATGACCTCTTAAAGCAAGAGAAAAGGAGAAATAGTGCTCACACTTTTTTCTAGAGAGACTGGGGGGTGGGGGTCCAAGGCCTCTTTGACACTGTGATTTGGCCTTTTCCGCTCATGCCTCTGTGGTCTACAAAGAGGGAAGTTACCCAGAGCAGCCTCAGATTCCGGCTGCAGGATTGGGATGTTGTGGTCTCATCTCCCAACCTGACGCTCATCTTTGCTGAGCCAAGGAATGCCTAGGAAATTGGGTAATTCAAGGACTGGGCAGCTGCTGGCTTGGCAAAGGCTCCCCTCAAAGCCACCTGGCCAGACCTGCCAGCCTGATCACGACTCTGGCTGGGGGACCAGCACTGGGAGGCACATTAGGTAGGCCTGGGTGACCAAGAGTGCCGTCCTCATTCTCCTGGCAAAGTCAAAAAGGGGGAAGCAGTGGGCGAGGGACTTGGGAGGAAGCGGGAGCTTTGTTAGTGTGTGTGAAGTGGTGATGGCTAGATAAGCCAGCTGCCAGATCAGCTCCTCTCCAGGGACCACACCCAAGGCCAGCGCTCAGGGCCAAGCGTCTGCCCAGTTGCCTGTAAACAGCATCAACAGCTGGAGCCTCACGATCTGCCACTAGTCCTGGTGGGTGGAGTGAGGCTGGACCATAGCCTGGGTGCTGAATCAGACTCCCTTCTTTCTGGGGCACTTTGGGGACCCAACGTAGCCAGAGCGCTGCCTCCCCGCCCCCCCACATGCCCAGCTGGAGCTGAGTTGGCAATGTCTGCTTCCCACAGAGACACTTTTGGGGGAAGCTCAGGAGACAGGACATTTTAAGCCCTGTGGTGAAAAGGTGGAAGAAATTTCCCAAGCTGGGACTGGGCTGGGGCTGACATCCCAGAACCCAAATCCCTTCAGAGAGGGAGCGGCCCCCATACTGCTTCCCCCAACCCTAGATCCAAGCAGGGAGGGACAGAGCTGGGTCCTGGCCAATGCTCCTCTCCCTGTGAACCCTGGCTTAAGGCCACAGGCTCATGCCCAACACCAAGGAGGCAGAAGACTGCTAGGTTGCTAAGACTGCTTCCGCAGGAAGCCTTCCCCGTTTCTGCTGCTGTTGGAACTTGTCCTGCTGCTACCTCTTACTGGCCATGTGACCCAGGGGATGTCCATTCCCCTCAGACCCTCCGTTTCTAATAGTTATAGTGGGTCTCATTCTACACATGGAGCCAGGCAGCCTGAGTGGCTATGAAATAAGGCCCCCATTGCCACATCTCCATTTGCAAGAGCCCTGAGCCCTCTTTTCCAGCACAGGCTGGCTGAGCCCCTATCCCCAAATTGCATACTTAGGGATGCTCAGAGCTATAGATCTCTGACAAGGAACAAACCCCAATCCAAGACATCTCACTGACTTGGTCACCATCTCCTGGAATATGAGGAGATGGCATCCTGTGAGATTCCTTTGCATGGTACACATGGGGAAACTGAGGCAGGGGACGGGCAGGAACTTGCCAGCAGAATTCAGCACAGCCCTGGAACCCTTGGCTTTTCCACTACCACTCTTACTTTCTTAGCCTTGCATCTGCCTGAACTATTCCTGGCCTGGCTCTGAACACAAGACCAGGCATAGTGGTGCATGCTTGTAATCCCAGCAGCTTGGGAGGCTGAGGAAGAAGAATTGCGAGTTCAAAGCCAAACTCAGCAAATTAGCAAGGGCCTATGCAAATTTGGGAGAACGTGTTACTCAGTGGTTAAGCCCCTGGGTTCAATCCCTGGTCCAAAAAAAAAAAAGAGACAGAACCTGCTGGTGACAGTGGACCCTGAACCCTGTTTCCTGGCCCAGTCTGGCCGAGTCCCAGTCCCCAAATAGCAGATTTAGAGGTTCTCAGAGCTACAGGTCTCCAACAAGGAATAAACTCCAATCTAAGACCTCTCACTGACTTCTGTCATGTGGGTCCCTGTGCTGGGTAGCGCTACCTGAAGGTGGGTCGTGGGCAAGCCTTCTCCTTTCTCAACCCCAGCCTGCCTCTTGATGCCACAGGGACAGTGACAGCTACTCCAAGAAACAAGTGGGAGTTGGCTTCGTAAGGGAAGTCCCCTCACCTGGCAGCAGATCCCAGGCAGGGGACCCTATCTCCATACCCAGGGTATGAGGCTCCTCCTGAAGCCTGAGCAGGAGCTGTGTCCCTAGCATGGGCCCTGGGGGGAATCTATGGATAGACATTGGGGCCGTGATTGGCCTCATGGACCAGAGGAGCCACGCTGGAGCTCACACCAGCATGCCCAGACGGCAAACAGCAGGTATGAGGTGGAGCAGGACTCCAGAGTGGGAATGGTCCATCTCTGTCATCCGCGGGCCTTGGTGTCCAACATCCATCTAGGAGCACAAGAGGACGCTCTGCCCAGAGGTTGTGAGGACGTGAGGGGTTATGCCCAGGACAGACTGGTGGCAACTTGGAAGCTTGAAAACATTCTCATTGGCTGCATTTACCCAGAGCTTCTGTCCCCGGGCAGTCTTAGAGCTGGACAGTCACACACACACACACACACACATGTTCCATGAGTCTCTCAGTCTGCGGGTCCCACAGGGGTCAGCAATGATCACATCTCCCATCCCCAGGTGATGGCCACACAGAAATTTGGGCCTCAGTATGGGTGGGGAGGGAAGGCAGATGGGTTTGGCTCTGCCTCCCCTCACTCACAGGCTAGGACAGCTGCCCACAAATGGCTGGCTAGTCAGGCACAGAGGGCAGGCTAATGTACCCCTGCACCCCAGGTGACACTAAGTAGGCATATGGGCCTGGCTACCTGGGCTTACACAGGCCAGCCAAGAACCGGTTGTGTCTATACCCCAGCCCATGCCCCACCATCCCACTGCTGGCTGGCAGGGTCTGGATACCATGAGCCCCTGCAAACTGGCTCACACTCACCTTCTGGCCCCTGATGAAGCTGGAGTTTGCCAGGCAGGAGACCAGGACACAGAGCAAGAGGAGACCCCGGGGCTCCGCCATGACTGGCGGTGGCTGGCAAGCACACCGTCCAGGACAGAAGTCACAGCAAGGGAATGAGCTCCAAGGGGTGGGCAGGCGGGATGGGGCGGGCCGTGTTCTTAAATGCAGTCCCCCACAGGAACCCTCCAGGATTTCCTCTTACGTATCAGCAGCCAGCAGGCGGAAAGGAAGGCGCGGGCCACTGACCCCGGCATGAACAGCCTGGAACCTGTTCACAGATTCTGGGCGCAAGACCCTCTTGGCCTGGAAGCCCAAACCCACCTTTAACCATGGGCTTAGGCTCTATCAGATTCTGAAGCAAATTCAAATGCAAATGTAATGACACCCACTCATCTGGCCAGCCTAGCACTTTTTATTTAGTCTCTGGGATTCTGGTTGCTGAGGGGTAGGGAACTGCGTCTGCCCCTGCCTTGACCCTTCCAACTGCCAGACTGGGACTCCCTGCCAGGCACCATCCCACGGGTGGCACAGATGCCATGGGGTGGCCTCGCAAATCCTCATCCCAACAGTCTCAGCCACTCCACCAGCCAGTCCTGACGGTCCAGCCTGCACCACTCCTGACCCTAAACCCTCCATGCTCTCCCCTCACCACACTCACAACTGACCCCCACTCAGTGCCCATCGGGCCTTTCCTGCTTCCTGCTGCATCTGCCGTCCCCCATTCACTCTGCTCCAGTTACCACGCTGATGGTCACATGCTGGTCCTTTACCATAGGTGCAGTCTCAGGTCAAAGGTGCTAAAATGTGTAGATAGCCACTGGTTTGGGTGGAGCTCCTGCTTGAGACCCACCAGACCAGACCAGATCAAGATGGAGTTCAGATGGCTTTAGTTACCCAGTTTAATTACCCAGTTCAGCTGTAACTATTTAAATAGTCTCTAGGAGCTGGGGTCATGGCTCAGAAGTAGGACGCTCACGTAGCATGCGTGAGGCACTGTGTTTGATCCTCAGCACCACATAAAAATAAAGGTATTGTGTCCACCTACAACTAAAAAATAAATTAAAAAATAATTGTCTCTATACCCTTTTTTTTTTTTTTTTTTGTACTGGGGATTGAACCCAAGGGTGCCTAACCACTGAACCACATCCCCAGCCCTTTTTAATATTTTATTTAGAGACAGGGTCTCATTGAATTGCCTCAGCCTCCCGAGCCACTGGGGTTATAGGCGTGTGCCACCGCTCCTGGCTCTATACCTCACTTCTGTTTTCTGTAAATGCTGCCTCAGAGTTGGCAGGAGTTAGAACCTGTTGTGGTTCTGAAAGCTGTCCAATTCAAGAATTGTTTTATTTGTTCAAATAAACGGCTAAATTTAATTTACCTAAGGTTTTTTCCACGTGTGTGTTGCTGGGATTGAACCCAGACCTCGTGTGTACCGCTGAGCTACACTTGGCCCAGGTTTTTCCTTTTAACATGGCTTGGAGGGCTTCCCCGAGCCCGCTGATGGGGCGGCCTTACACCCGATTCCACCTCCTCTCGAAATGGTCCCCAGCTGGCATGGCTTATTTATCACCCTCCCAGAATGTCGGCTTTGGGAGATCAGGGAGGGCGATGGGAAGGTGTAAATAAGCCATGCCACCTGGGGACAGGTGTGCGGCATGAATCAATGAATGTGGGTGGTTATTGTTATTTGCCCTGTCACTGGTAGGGAAACTGAAGCTAAGAGGGGCCAGGTAGCTAGCTCATCCAGGGTAGCTCAGCTTATCTCTTTCAGATTTATCTTTAGTGACCCATGGTGGGGACCCCTATTCAGCACTGGGTGTGGTAATCTCTGCTTTGGGTTGTCACTACTCCGATTTTAGAGGGTGTTATGGAGATGAAGAGGCAAGAGATGACCACAGAACCAGGTTGCCATTTTTAAAGGCCTTTGGTAAAGACCTGGATGGGGAACTGGTGACTTGCCCTCCTCCTCCTAGCTTGGAGGGCCACGAGGCTAGCCTTTGAGTTTGGCTTGGGGGGCACTGAGGGTAGGGAGATCCTTCCCTGGGTGACTACTTCCACCCTTTACCTACCCCCACAAACCCAGGCCAGGATCCCTACTCTGTTGGCGTCAAGGGGAAAAGGGGGATAAGAGCAGGCCTTATAGCCAGATGGGCCACACTCTACCTTCCTCCATTACCTCTCCATAATCCCAGTGGTCCCAGGGCTTGAGGCTCCTGACCGGGCTAGGTAAGAGGTTAGTGAGGAGCAAGGGACCATCACTGGTGGCAGGATTGGGGCAGAGGAAGGGTAGGGCACAGGGTTTAGCTCTCAAAAAATTTCAGGTCCTACCTAGCAGGGCTCCCTAAGGCAACCTCCAACTCTCTGACAGGAACACAGTGACAGGCAGGTGACCTTGCTCTCCACTGCCATCACCTGGGTTCACCTCCAAGGGTGATGGTGAGAATAGACCCACACATACCAGTAATCATGGACTCTGGGTCTTACCTTCACATTGGGCTGCTGTAATTCGGGTGCCCTGGGGAATGTTGTGGATTCTTCTCATTTGCCCTGGGATTCTGGTTTAGCCACAGTCCAACATGGCTGTGTCCCGAGAGGTCCCCCTCATAGCTCTCCTGTCTCTAACACATTTCTGGCCCCTGGAGGCCTACTCTATTCTCCTTCCCCCAGATCTTATCCACCCAAATCTCCAGAGCACCCTCTCCCATGCCGACCGCGCTCTGGGTGACCTCACTGGGGCCCCAGTGATACTTAACCCAAAAGACCCAGACTGTGTCAAACTCTGCTTTATTGGAATAGAGAAAATAGGCAACAGGAATCACACTTGGTGCTGGCAGCTTTAGGTCCCCTGCCCCCACCCCTCTCAGCCCCAAGGCCTGGGGGACTCCTTCCCCCAGAAGGCTCCCCTACTTGTCTGGACAAGGGGAGGCCTCCACTTTGAAAAACTGCCCGGGGAGGGGGCTTCTCATGTGCACTCTGCTGCCAGCTTCACAATTAGCAGCAAAATGCCCACAACGACAGCAGCAGCAACAACATAGGACTGGACTTGACACTTTGGGGAAGGACGCGGAGGGCCCATCAGATCCACAGCGCCACAGGTTAGCAACGGCACCACAGTAACAGACAAGACGCTGAGGCGCCCGACCACACCACTCCAGGGCAGGCGAGGCACCACGGGAGGCTGAAGGTACACAGACACCTTGAGGGGCCTGGCTTTCTTGCTCCCAGCATCAGAAAGAACTGACTGAACACCTGTCCACATTCTCTGTGGGGACAGTCAAATTAAGGTACCAAAAGGTAGGGGAAAGAACATTTTTAAAAGAACAAAGAAAGCCTGCTTCCCTGCCTGGAGCAGGCACCAGGCTGGACAGGGCAGGTACAAGGCTGGGTGCAGCCTGGGCTAGCCAGTGAGCTCAACGGGAAGCTCCCGGCCACACAGGGCTTCCCATTGGCGGGCCAACAATGAGATGAGCTTCTCTCTGCTCTCGGCACTGGGGACAAACACCTGCCACTGGACCTCACGACCCTGGCCAGCCCTGGCAGGGCTACCTGGCATCTCCCCAAAATGGTCCAGGGTGACGCTGCCCATAAGGTCATGGCCTTGCACATCATCAAAGACGAGAGTGAGGGCCTGCGGGTAGGGCTGGTAACCCATGAGCACACGGTCCAGGTCCCGGACACGACGGCCATCGTCTAGCCGGTACCTGTCCCTCTGGGGTGGCTCTTTGGCAAACTCAGGCAGTGGGTAGTGGACATAGTCTTCATCTAGGAGAAAGATCTCGGCACTGGTAAGAAGAAGTGTCTTGGGGCGCAGCGGGCCCCTGCAGCGCCCAGGTGGTGGCGTGCCCACCTGGAAGGCCTGTATATACAGCAGGATGCTGAGGCCTGGGGCCTTCTCTGGGTCAGCCGTCTTCTGGGCCACAGTGTATGTGAGGTCCCCAACCTCCTCCTCACTGGGGTAGGTAAACTTGACGCGACTTGAGTGGATCAGCTCGTAGTTCTCCATTTTCCCTGTAGAGAAATATGTCACCAAGGCTATGGCCTGAACTGACCTGTGGAGGAGCTAAAAGCACCAGGGGCCCCAAGCCAGCCAGAGACCCTGTGTGAGACAGGCAGGCAAGGGTGCCCCAAGCCAGCAGCCCAGGGCTGACACCAAAGGGATTGAGGGATATCTGGGATGGAAGCTCTGCAGTGGCAATGCCCCACAGAAAAACCTGGCCAGCTAAGAGGGACGAGAAAAATGAGAGAGGCAGGGAGGACTCTGGGGTACTGGGAGGCACTCTAGGGCTTTTGATGTCCACCCTGGGACAGGTCTACAAGCTGCGCTGGACAGGGTACCTGTAGTCTTGTTCCCAAACTCCGAGTAGAAGTCCTTGTCAACAGGCTCTGGTGAAGGTGTGCGCTCCAGAGAGGACAGCACCAACATGAGGTGCTGCAGGAAGCAGTGCGTCAGGTAGCTGTCCCGCGTCAAACACGTGACCACCTGTGTCGGGGAGGAGCCTACACAAGATGGGGCTGGTCAGGGCCACAAGCCACTTCACCTGCCAGGTCTCTATCCCAGAAAGCCAAGGCTGTGGGGAACCTAAGGAAAGCATCATGGGACCTGGGGAGGCAGCCATTTATCAGGCAGGAAGGGCTGAGACATTTTTCTGGAAGGGGATACAGAGAGGCATGAGGGAAAGAGCTTAGTTTTCTCTCTTCAGGAAGTATGAGTCAGACACATCCTGCCTGAGCCCAGGGCCCGCTCTGCTTGTGTCCGGGCTGGCGCTCGCTGCACACCCCACCCTCCCACCTCCCTGGGGCATGAGTCCTGCAATCTCAGCAGTTCCTGGAGCTGCTTCCTCCCGCCTGGTTAGCTGGCTTGTAAGCAGAGAGATAACGCTGTCTACGATAATGCACCCACAGACGGAAGGTGGAAGCCCAATGGTGACACTATCCTTCATCTAAAATGGGACAAAAGCACAGTGGGTCGCTTACCGGTCAGACGGAAGTACTGGTCAAAAAGGCCAACGTTGACTGACTGCAGGTCGCTGAGTTTAAGCACAAAGCACTGGGAGATGTGGAAGGGGCTGTTGTTGTAGTCAGTGTTTTTCTGATGCCAGAAATCTATGGAGAGGAAGGTATGGAGGGGGTTGGTGGCTGTGGCAGCAAGTGCAGGGGGCACACGGGCAGCACGTCCAGCAGGAATGGATTGCCTGGCAAGGGTCTACACCACCTCTGGCATGCAAATCCTCATTTGCAGCTAGGTCTGGGGTCTGAACCTCACCTTGCTGGCTCGCTGGCCAAGGTTCCCACTGAGGTCCCAAGGGGCAGAGGCTGCCCAATCCCCACTTCCTGCCTCTCTCAGCCAGTTCCCAAGCACTTTCTGGGCCCTGGCATGGCATATCCACATCTGGTCTTAGGTCCTCGTGATGGCTTAGGAGGAAAGTGCTGCTGTCATCGCTTCCTCAAATGAGAAACTAAGCCCAGATCAGTCAAGGTGCTGCTGCCTAAGGCCACACAGCTGGCCTCTCAGCCTGCTCCGAACATATGCTTCGAACTCCTAACAACCAGCAGGTCTGGGTACCTACCTTGCAGTGGCTCTGAGAAGTAACGACGGAGGCCATCATGTAGCACGAAGTACACAGCCTTGGTGGACAGCAGCACACAGGCAGTCACTTCCAGCCCTGGGGTCTGGTAGAACACCACTGATGACCACAGGAGGTGTCTCAGCTCTTCATTTTCAACCTGGACACAGAGTGGTGTGGGTCTGGAGGAGAGCAGGGTGGGGTGGGAGCATGCACCTTTCTACCTCCTAGACCACAGATCCCTGGCAGGACACCCCACTGCTATTTTTGTCATCCCCACTACCAAGGTGGCCTGCACACCCCGGGGGCATGCCCATGGCTTCAGACAGAAAAAGGCAGGAAGCTTATCTCATCAATGTGTCTATAACTCAGAGCAGAGGAATCGGGAGTACAAGATGGGAAGAGGGTTTGCTGGGCCAGGGACTGCAGAGGGGAGGTAGCACAAAGGGCAGTTGGCCAGAGGAAGGTAGCTCGGGACCTCCTGACCCCTGGAACCTGTGAGCAGCTGAAGCCGAGGACTACATGATACCAGAGAAATCTGAGGGCCAAAGGCGACCCCTGCCTCACCCTTAGGACTGACTGGTACCACAGTGGAGCCCACACCTCTCTGCACAATCATCAGCTGGAGGACCCGTGCATGGGCCACTACCTCAGCGATGCTGCTGTGGAAGAGCTCAATGATGGCGCTCCCCTGTAGGCTGGCAATGTGCCGGAGTGACGGGCAGACAGGCAAGTGCGAGGGAATCTGATTCTCCTCTGAAGTGGATTGGATCAGGTGCTCGGTTGGATACTGGGCAGGGACCTCAGCTTGTGCCAGGGCCTCTGCTGGGGCTGGAGCTGGAGCCGGGGTCTCTACTGAGCCCTTTTCTGGCACCAAAGATAGAGCTGAGGCCTCTGCTGGAGCTGGAGCTAGAGCTGGAGCTGGAGCCGGAGCCGGAGCCGGAGCCGGAGCCGGAGCCGGAGCTGGAGCTGGAGCTGGAGCCGGAGCCGGAGGCAGAGTTGGAGGAGATTCCACTGGGGCTGGGGCTGGGGCTGGAGCTAGGGCCGGAGCTGGGGCTGGAGCTGGAGCCTCTGCTGGAGCCTCTGGTAGGCCTGGAGCTGAGGCTGCTGCTGGGACTGGAGCTGGGACCTCCATCGGAGCTGGAGCTGGGGCCGGGGCTGGAGCCTCTGCTGGTCCCTCCTGGGGATGCTGGTCATTGCTGCATCTCCCAATCCCCCCCAAGAAATGCCATATTAATATGTGGAACCAGGGAAATTGACATCTATGCACAACTTCAAATGTGTGAGGGCCACTTGTATACCATATATCACCACTGGGGTCACTTAGGAGATTTTATTACCAGATTCCTTATGGGAGGACAAAACAACAGAGGGAAAATACCCAGGCCCTTTCTTTTGAGTGGCAGATGGGAGCAGAACAAGTCACCCCAGGTGAAATCTCTTTGAGAAAGTATCAAAGGTTTCAGAAATGCCACTCTAGGGTCCAGAGTGCCTGCCCAGGGCTGGGTCCTGGGTTGAGTGGGTGCATTTAGAAGTGAGAACCAAAGGCTCAAACTGCTCCTCAGTTTGCCTTTGGGGTGTACTTTGGTGGCCCATGCTCTTAGCCCACCCAGCCACCATTGCACTTGGCCATACCGGGCTGTCAACTGGTCTGGTCCAGACACAGGACCAAATAATGCACAGAACCTTAGAGCTCACAGAGGCTGGGAAGTCACACCCCTTTGGAAGGAAAATGTTTTAGAGGTTATCCTCTCCACTTGACACAGTCCAACTGCTGAGACCCTTGGGGCTATGATCCTGCATTTAGCCAGGAAATACCCCAGGAAGCCTTGGGGCTGCCCTCCTGCTGTCCTGGAGCAAAGATGCATCTGCTAAAGGGTATGGTTTCTGCATGTGGTCCCCTATGGGCCAGTGCCAGCAGGCTTGGGGATGACAGGGAAGTAAAGACATGGTGTCCACCATTGAAGCTACACCCAGGGGAGGGGAAAGGAGAAGATGGCCATATAGCACAGGATGCTGTCTTCAGCTGACATGATAGGAACACCAGATCCAGTCTGGAAGAGGCGGAAAGCCCTTTAGGAGTTGTCATCTGGGGTTTGGGTTGGAGAGAGAAGGGAAATCCCATGCAAAAGTGGGTCTCTGCTATCAGGAGGGAAGAAAAGGGAGGTTAGGGGACAGGAGGGCCATCAAATGAAGGGCTTTCTTCCCCAGGTAGGGGAAGCCCAGGAAAGCCAGCAACATGAGGCGCAAAATCCCCATTGCTCTGTGGGACAGGAGCAGGGAAAGGGGGAGGAGAGCAAGGATAGAAGGACAGACTGCCAACCTCAGACTTCCCAGTCAGTACTTTGGTTTTCAAAGGGGCCTTGACAGAGATGACACAGCCAGCTCTGATACTTGACCTGTTACTTTTGCACCTGAGATTCTTCTCGGAGGGCAGGCAACCCAGTCCTTCCCAAGAGGGGCTTTTTGGTCATCAACAGGGAGAGCCTAGGAGCTAGTTCAGGGATGGGAGGGGCCTGAAGCAGTCCCAGATCCAGAGTCAGCCACAGAGATGTGATCCCTAGGGGTGGGGAAGCAAGTCATGCCTAGAGGCCATGCTTTGGCTCATGGGGACAGAGTGGACAGGGCCAGGTCAAAGTGACAACTCCCACTGGGCAAGTAAGGTGGGGGGCAGCTCCCTCAACCTCCCCTACAAGGGTGGCAGGTGCCTGGATCCACACATTTTCACAAACAGACAGCTTTCCTAAGCATCTTCTAAAGCTCTGAAGATAAGGAGGAGCCAGGTGCCAAGCCAGAGGGAGTTAAGGTTAAGGCTAGGGTGGCCAGGAGCTGGGGAGACGCCAAGGGGCAGGACAATGGCCTGCTCACAAAACGCAGATGCCCAGAGATCACACATGCCAGTCCCATGCCCTTGGGCCCCGTGGTCTTACCTGGCCCTACCCTCAGCAGGCTGGCCATCCACAAGGGGGACCTGAGACCTGGCCCCAGTTGCAGGAGTCTTGGCGATGACCACAGTTTTCAGGTCCTGCAGGGAGGCCCGCAGCTGGTTGTAGATACGCAAGAAGTGGAATTTCTCATGGGGTAGCACAAAGATGGCAGTGACAAAGCGGTAGCCAACAAGTAGCTCAAGCACATGGCCGTCGGCAAAGGCGCCCCGTGGCTGGGTGCAGCTGCGGGTGGGGTCCAGCAGCACTGTGGAGAGCGGCACGCGGCTGAGCTTGAAGCTGTTGCGGTTGCGGCAATTGTGGGTGCCACGGTTGGGCATGGGATTGAAGTCAGCTTTGATGACGTTGAGGTGCTGGGGTGTGAGTAGCAGCCAATAAGGAATGGCAGCAGATTTGACAGCCTCGGAAGGTGCACAGCAAGAGCGGCGAACAGCCGAGCAGAGTGTGCAGCTGGCCCACTCGATGTTGCCGGAGTAGTCCCCCGCAGCCGTCTGTACCATGCGCTTGTCACTGTAGACCAGGTAGACGGGGAAGCAGCCCTGACTGCGCTCCTGGCAGCCACCAGCCACCTTGTAGAAGGTGAGTAGCTGGCGCAGGAACTCCTGCAGGCTAGTGTGGCTGCCATAGAGGACAGGGCTGCACAGCATGGCCATGTGCTGTGGGGCGAAGCAGGAACGCAGGTCGGCGTGGAACTCATGCAGGTTCGCGGCATCCGAGATGATGAAGAGCGTGTTCTCGCTGTGCCGCACCTTGAGCACCAGACACAGCTCCGGCATGAGGAAGCCGAACTCGGTGAGGTCTCCATGTGGAAAACAGAAGACGAAGCGCAGGGATGAAAGGATGTGCTGGCTGCTGCCCCGCGACTCCTGGTGTGGAATCTCAAAGACGGCGATGCCAAAGTCAGTGAGCACGAGGCAGGCGGCGAACTGGCGGATGCTACCCTGCACGTGGATCAGGAAGCACCACAGCACCTTGAGGATGCGGATGTGCTCCAGTAGGAAGTCCTCATCTGCGCCCAGGGCCCACTCCAGGGCCAGGCGCTCCTCCTCAGCTTCCTCATCTTCTTCATCTTCCTCCTCCTCCTCCTCTTCTGCTTGGCCTCCCTCCTCCTCTTCCTCTGCATCTGGGGGTCCCATTTCAAAGTAGCGGTTCTCGGCAACATCTTCCTCATCCTCATCCTCGTCCTCATCCCCCTGGTTGCCCTGGGCCTCCTCACGCTGGTTGGCAGCCTCAATCCAGGCAGGCAGCTGCCGCTCGATGGCCTGGCGGATCAGCGTGCTCAGGCGCTGGATGAAGTCCTGGTTAGTGGCGGTGTAGCCGATGCAAGTGAAGGGCAAGAAGATGATCTGGCCAGACCCAGGCACCACCTGCACCTCCGGCTCTGCGTGCTCTGGGCTGTGTGGGGAGAGGCTGGATCAGTGACATGAGGGTCTGGGATACCCCCCCCCCCCCATCTCAGAGCCTGTTGAGTACCCTTGGCCCTGGGGAACCCACCCATGGGTCTCCAGAGTCTTCTACACATCTGAGCTGTTCCTAGAACAAGGGCATAGGGAGGAGCTGAGGTGTTAACGCTGCAAGGCTGGGGACACAGCTGATGAATACAGGCTTCCAAAGACTCAGACCACACCATCCAGGACAGCTTTGTTCAGACCACACTGGTTCCCACAAGAGAAGTGCTACACAGATTTCTCAGTCATTCCAAGGCTTGCTTCTGTGAGCCCTGAGGCAATGAGTACTTCACTTGTTGATAACTAGCTCCCTTCAGTGACTCCCAGTGGCCTCCACAGGTGGGGAAGGTGGGTTGAGGCAGTTTAAATGCTAGCTCTGCCAGACCATTCAGACCTTGCATATATAACTAGAATTGGCACTCTACTATGAAGAATCAGAGAGTTAATGTTTTAGGTTTTGTAGGCTACCCCTACCAACTCATCTTCTTGTTTAAACAGCTCTTTAAGAATGTAACTAACAGCCAGGGAAAGTGGTGGGTGCCCATAATCCCCGCGGCTCGGGAGGCTGAGGAAGGAG
Source organism: Urocitellus parryii (assembly GCF_045843805.1). Taxonomy (NCBI): domain Eukaryota; kingdom Metazoa; phylum Chordata; class Mammalia; order Rodentia; family Sciuridae; genus Urocitellus; species Urocitellus parryii. The sequence continues at coordinate 169,863,297 of NC_135533.1, read as the reverse complement.
GATCACAAGTTCAAAGCCAGTCTCAGCAACCCTGTCTCTAAATATAAAAACGAATGGGAGTGTAGCTCAGTAGTAATGCACTCCTTGGGTTCAATCCCTGGTACCCCCCCCGCCCCCCCCCAAAAAAGAATATAATTATCATTTTCAGTTCCTGGACTATACAAAAAAGGCCATTCACTGAACTGGACTTGATGTGCCACCACCTGGTACAAGATAACGTGAATCAGGTGAAGTTTAGGGAAAACAGACCCAAGTCCATCTCACCTGTTTATTTAAAGAAATAAATAGTTCTGCAGGACTTCTGTGAACAGATTAGTAACAGAATCTAACTGGTGACCTCTGGCCTACAGCTGAGAGTGGGCAGAAGGGCATAGACAAGCCCAGATGCCTTCTTGACTTCTTCCTTACCTTGCACCACCAACAGCTCCTGGCACGTCCCTTGGGTCATCCGGAGCTGCCTAATAGAGAAGGAAATACAATCATCCCCCTATCTTCAGCTATTCCCTGACATGTCCTGGGTGCTGGACACTGAGATGGATACTCTGCTGTCTTTGCACCTCACCATCCCCAATCCACCCACATTCACTAGGTAATCCTGCCAGTACATGGCAGGGTTGGGATTCCCACCCCTGTCGGTCTGAACCCAGCCCACATTCCCAGCCCAGGGCCATAGCCTGAGTCACACTCTCAGGGGTTCTGATATCCAAGGGCTCCTCATGTCACCCAAGAACCCAGTTGCACAGTCTACCAATCCAGTCTGTGACCAGCAATGCACACCATGAGTAGGGCTGAGGCGGGTCCTAGAAAGGGCTCCCAAAACTTTCTGCATAGTGTTCAAGATCTAGGGCTTTGGAACCTACTGCTGTGTGACCCTGAGCAGGGAGTTCTGGGGCTAGACAAAGACTCTGCAAACCATCCTGGCATTGTAGGGCCATTACCCTGTGCTGTGCAGAGAGATGGGGCTGGAGAGAGGCCCAGGCACCAAGACACAGCAGTATAAGCCCCTCTTACTTGCCTCCTTTCTTTTCTTGGGATACATCCAAGAAAAGCTTGACCAGTAGCCACAGAGGAGACACTACAGTCACACTGTCTCAAACTACCAGAATGACAATGTTGAGAAGGGGCAGAATGGTCCCAGGGTACTAGGTAGCTGGGGAGAAGTTCTGCCTCTACACTGTCTTCTTCAAGGCAGTCTGCATGCAGGCTCAGGGCTCACCCCCGCCCCTTGGCCCAATGACAGAGCACTCCCTGTTCTCAGAGAGATGGTAGGGAGGGGCATCACACACACACACACACACACACACACACACACACACACACACACGTAGGATGGAGAGGAGGGGAGGAAGAAGTTGAACACAGGCTTAACCATTGTGTTAATTAAGAGGACTCAACTAGAGACATGTCCAAGAGAAAGACTGTACAGGGCTAGGCACAGAGCATGAAGCTTGGCAGCATGGGCTGTGCTCCAGCCAGGCCACTGCCAACTGGACTACCTCAAGCAATAGAGTTGGCTCGCAGACGGAACAGTCTTCAGGAGTAGGCAGAGGGCATTACCTGTCCTGCAGGGATGGACTCCAAGGAATCAGAGCAGCCCCCAGCAATGGGCCGGTCCTCGGGAGTCAGACTGTCAGTAGATGAGAGGCTGCTGGCCAGGGCCTCCTCCTGCACGAACATGATCCCTGCAGAGATGGGGTGGGCGGATGGGTGGGCAGGGAGAGCAGCTGTTCAACAAAGGGGCTGGGCCTTGGGCTACCAGCATAGCCGGGGGCTAGCCAGACCCCCAAACCATCGTATGGGTAATAGAAGAAAATGGCAAAGCTAAAATCCTCAAACAGCTCAAGAAAGAACCAATGACTGCTTCTCTAATCTCAGGCAGGGAGAAGTTTTCTGAGCACACATGCAGAGGAAGAAACTGAGACTACATTAAAAAAAAAAAAAATCAAACCTCTGTGGATGAATCTTAAAAACCAAGAAAACAAAATCAAATGCAAAGAGAAAAAGTACTTGCAATATATAACAAAGCTTGATATCTTTAATCTATAAGAGTTCTTACAGATTACAAAAGTGGTAGAGGGTAGAAATCCCATTAAGAGACTACAAAGAACACAGAGTGACATTCCATAGAATTGACAACAGATATAACATGTGAAAAAAGATGCTTATCCTCTCTGGCACACAAAGAAAGGCAAGTTGAAGCAGACCGGTTTGTATCTTTGGCAAAGGTCAGACTCACTGTACAGCCTGGCCCTGGCCTAACTGGGTACAGACAGGCACTGGAGTTGGAGCTGACCCCTCCGTCAGGAGAACAGTTTGGTACTACGTCCATCAAGAGCCTTAAATGTGTTCACTCCTAAAGCACCATCCCAGGAAATGACTAGCCACGACCCCAGCTCCTGATCTGACATCTGCAGGCTAGCAAATCCTCAAAGCACAGGATGCCTCACTGGGAGGCTCCAGATTCCCCCTGGGCTGCTGAGAACAATTTGAGCCTGCACCCACAGGCCCCACTGAATACCCCAGGGCCACCTCCCAGGGACAGCAGCATGACCTCATGCACCCTGGTAAGGCATGGGGTTTTCAAATCCTACTGAGGCTGTTTCAGGAGTATTTGGACCCATTACTTCCAGTTTGCAGACTGGTGTTTCAACATGTTCTGAACTACAGCTAGAGTCTAGAGGAGCCTGGGCTTGCCTCCACACTCCAGCTTTGCCACTAGTCACCACAGCCCAAGGAAATGACTATGAGCCCCACAGGGCATGAGATCTGTCTGGCTTGGCTGCTGTCCGACAGGACAACTCACATGGCCCAGGTCCTTTGTCCCAGGGCCGGGCAGGAAGACAACCCAAGCCCAGACACCCTCATAAAGCGAAGCAGCAGGGGCTCTGCAAGGCAGGAGGACAGCAAGCACACAGCCATGCATGAAGCAACCCCCTCCCCAGGATCTCCCCTGGGCTTTGCCTATGCTGTCACCCTCCCCTAGAGTCCACCCTCTCCTGCTGACCCATTCAAATCCTATTCATCCTTCGAGTCACCTCAGATGCTACCTCTGCTCAAACCTACAAATGTCCCTGAACCATTCTACCCTGGGCATAGAGTTCATCTCCCCAAGTGGCTCCTTGTTCCTCAAGGGCGGTGGCCTAAATCCCCAACTAAGGATGTAGAAAGGGGAGAGTGTTTACTGACCACTTTTGTTGAGCCAAAAGCAGTGCTAAGCGCTTCCCCAGCATCAGCTCATGCGTGCCTCTCATTATTTACCACATTTCATCAAATCTAAGATGCGTGGAAACGGTGCCATCTTGGTCTTAGCAGGTGTCCACGGAAGGTTTTCCCATGACTCCATCACGAACACCAGCTGGCTGACAGCAACTAGGGGACGCCACTGACTGAAAGACGCATCTCAATTTCAGAGAAGTCGCAGGGTGGAAACGTGTGCATCTTAGAATCGATGAAGTAAGGTGTATCCAGTTTATGGTCGAGAAAACAGCTTCAGAGAGGCTACACAGGTAGCTTGAGATCACACAGCCAGGAAGTTGGAGCCTGAACTCAGCTGCCTGCTCCTAACCACCTCTCTACACAGCTTCTCTCAGCCCTGGACCTGGCTGGAGAATCAACTCCGACATTTTGCACATCGGCCCTTATCAGTCACAATCCTCTGTGGCTCCAACAGCCATCTATAGCTCCTGCAATAACCAGAGGCCTGTGTTTTCTGGACAGTGCCCTGTTCACACTGGCCTGGGAATGCCCAGTTAATTTGCAAGTATGCTCCCACTACGGGACAGGCTGGGAGCATTAGGTGCCACTTAGCAAAGCTGCTCTCACATAGGAGAAATCCCTGCCCATCCGGGCTAGCTCCAGTAACACATGGCTGAACACACACGAATGTGGATGCCTCTACATTTGTGAGGAAAAAAGCAACATTTTCTTGCCACTAACTCCCCAATCCCTGTTTGGACATGAGGAAACGTGGACAGGGACAGTCTGTCCACTTCCTTCCTGGACTGTGGCCTGTACAAACAAGTGGTGAGAAAGGGCCACTCAGCAGATGGGATAGGGGACATCAGGAGAGACCTCAGGCAGGGGTTTGACCTTGTCATTTCTCACCCAAAGGAAAGAGATGTGCACACAAAGACATCCACTGCAGTTTTATTTATGAGAGGTGCAATCTGAGACAATGTCTCAACATCCAGTGACTGGGAAGTGGGGACAGACTACAGAAGCCACTCTGCAGAGTGCCCCAGGGTGAGAGAAAGGGGGAAATAAGGCTGGACCTAGGCTGCTGCAGAGGCTCATCACTGCAGGGTGGGAATGGGGCGCTGCCTGTAGTTGCAGCCTTGGGGGAGACACCCCTCCCCACTGCCCGCCCGGGGCCTGCTCTTTACCAGCTTATTCTCCACTTGCTGTTCTCCATAATCGCTTATTGATTCACTGATTCAACAGTTGCTGACTAAGACTGGCCAGCCATGTCCTTGGCCTTGGGACCAGACGCATCTCCCTGTCCCTGAGAAGCCTACAGTTACGCACTTCCTCTATAGGGTCGCCAGTGCTGTGGGACCCCAAAGAGGGGCTTGACTTCCATGCAGATGGCAGTGATAGGGAAGCTTCCTCACAGGGATCCATACCCTCTTTTCTTTTTACATAAAAAAATACAACCAAAAAATTTGTCAAGAGATTGACCAAAGCAAACAGGCAAATGCTCCGGCACCTAGCCCCACCGCTCCATTTTTATCAATTCTCTTCCGCACGGCATGGTGGTAACCTCAGTGTGCTGCTCTGCGTTGGGCTTTTGCCTTAATGTTAGTAAGTGTCTCCCTCCTTGCGGCCAGTCTTCTCTCCCTGATGGGACTGCTGCAGAGGGTTCTGTGCCACAGATGCCTCTCCCCGCCCCTCTTTGGTGTGCATGTCACAGCCCATGTGTTGCCAGCAGGGAGCACTTCACACCCCTCCCCAGCATCTGATCCCTCTCTAAGAGAAGATCCCCTCCAGCGGGGTTGCCAGGTCAAGGGGTGGGAATGTGTTTCTGGCTCTTGAAATAGGGTCAAACTGGTTTCCCAAGGCCTCACACCAAGTTCTGCGTCTCCAGGAGCCCGGGTGGGCGGCGTTCTTTCCTGCGTGTCCCAAGCCTCAGCTCCACTTGGGACGGCACACCCGCCCCTCTTCTGTTGGGGCCGGGCCAGCAGACACGCTCATGGGACCTGCTTCACTCACTCATCTCCGAGGATGCCTGGGTTCAGAGGTGAAAGCCCTTTGAAAACGCTAAGACAGTGGGCAGATGAAAGGGATGGGTCTTCCATGGGTCCACAGGGACACAGACAGCCCATCTTGATCCCACAAAAGCAGTGTTTTGGGGCTGAGCCACGCCCTGAGAGCCTCAGACATGAGGTAAGGATAAAAGGAAGTTCCCCAAATGGGGATCAGGGCTCCAGACTCAGTAACGTAACAAGGCTTGGCTTCCCATAATGAGCAGCTGACCTGCCCAGCTGCCAAGGGGAACGAGTCCTCGTGAGCCAATAGCCCCGAGTCTGCTCTATTAGACACCCTGTGGTCTCCTAGAGGAACTGGAAGCAGGTGTCAGAGCATCAGGGATCCTCACTAAGCAAACGACAGAACTGAAATCAGGCCGGGCGCACCTACTGCGTGCCACCTGAGGAGCCAGCCTGCAGACGGCACCACCCTCCCTGTGCCCAATCCTGAAGGAAGCAGGTGCCAGCATCTCTCCCCCAACCCCAGCCCAGCCAGGGGGCCCAGGCAGGGGCTGTGCAGCTCTGCTAGGAGCAAGATCCATATGTGATTACCTTGGTTGGAGAGGATGGGCTGGGGCAGGGAGGCAGAGGTGGGAGCCGTGGTGGGAGGAGAGCCACTGGGTCCAACGCAGGGGGCAGCTAAGAGCCGAGAATCCTCACCAACCTGGGAAGAAGCGCTTGAGTCAGCCGGGGAGAGATGATAAAGCACAGGAAGAACAGACTGACAAGGTCAGAGAGGAAGGAGGAGCTCAATGGTTCTCACAATAAGGTGATGAAAGTAGCCTCACAGTAACTTGAGGGGCAGGCACCATCACCATCCTGTCTCACACATAAGGACCTTGAGGGTGTGGCCTTCCCGAAGTCATGCAGCCTGGGAGCAGTGCAGCCAGGACTTGGTGGCCCTGAGCAATCCCAGAAATCAGCTCCTCCTTGATTGGTTCTTCACCACTACCCCTCCACCTTCCATATAAATGCCCACCTTCTTCTCTGGGTTATTCAGTTTGGACTTGACATCCTTGGCTTTCTGAATTGCTTTTAGTACTTCCACAGTGTCCAGCTCCTTCTCTGTGGTTGCCGTGTCATCCAGACAGACCTAGAGTCCACAAAGTGGTTCTCAGCATGCGGATAGGCATGTGTGGTTGGAAGACAATGGTAAGCCCCTGCTTGGGAGTGGGCATGAGCATCCATTGTAGGCCAGGCCCTATGAGGACACTGGAGGCTGAGGGAGGCTCAGCCTTATGGGAAGTGGGCTCTTCACCACCCACAGAAATGACATGGGAGCAATTTGGAGGGGCCTATGGAGTCCCACACTGCCTCATCTGTTTCTGGGTGTCCCTCTCCAAGGAGAGGCAGTAGCCTCTTGGGTGGCTGGTATTGAGGGCAAGGAGGTAACATGCACTAAGCCCTCATTTACAGATGGAGCTGAGCTGGTCAAAGAGCAAGGGGAGCACCTTCTGGTTAGGGGAATGGGGAGGCTAAAGGCATGAGAGCAGAAGGAGCGAGCGAGCGTGCAGGCACGCAGTGTGGCCAAATGAGGGAAGGTCCCAAGGGCCTGGACAGGAGCAGACACTATGACTCCAGGTCTGGACTCTGGACTCCTCTGGGGAGGAGATGGCATCTTGTGAAGACTATCTTGGGGATAGTGTGGAAAGGCAGCACTTGGGGCAGAAAAGGGGCAGAGTGGGATGTAAATAGCCTCCCAAGTACTTTCTGACTTGGGGTTTGGGGAAGACAGAGGTTCCAAGGACTGGTGAGAGAATGGGGGCAGGGTTGCTTGAGGCTGAGGGAGAGGAATGAGCCTGATGAAGGACCTATTTGGTCAGCATGGTGGTGGTGGTGGTGGTGGTGGTGGTAGTTGGAGAACCAGAGCCAGCAGGCAGCAGGCATTGGGTTGGGCTACACTAGCAAAAATGGACAAACCCTTGGACTTAACAGTCAGGCAGTGTGGCCAGAAGTTTTCCAGGAAACATGATTATTTTAAGTATCTTTTTTCTATTCCTTGTCTAGAATTAACAAATAATAATAATAATAATAATTATTATTATTATTATTATTATTTTGGTACTAGGGATTGAACCCACGGGGCTCTTAACCACTAAGCCACATCTCCAGCTCTTTTTCACATTTTATTTAGAGACAGGGTCTTGCTAAGTTGCTTAAGGCTTCACTAAACTGCTTTAACTTGTGATCATTCTGCCTCAGCCTCCTGAACTGCTGGGATTACAGGAATGTGCCTCCATGCCCAGCTAGCAATGCTTTTTTTTTTTTTTTTTTTTAAAAGCTGAAAACAGTTTCTCCATACTTTGAGTCTGAGCCTATGTGTTCTCGGTGAGCCCTCCTGGCCTGAAGCTCTAGACAGATGTGGCAAGAAGCTCCCTGACATGCCCCATGGGAGAGGGGTGCAGCAGATTTCCCAAATGAGAGGCTCTCAGGTGAGCTTCTGAAGCAAGTGAGGGCAGAACAATGGACAACCCTGCCTCAGTCTGCCCATGTGAACCTGGACTCCATCCTACCCATCTCTTTGGGATCCACTGGTGGCACAGGCGGGTGGTGGTGGTGGGGCTTACCTCAGAAGCCCGCTCTCCAAACTGAGCGAGCACCTTGGTCCGGTAGTCAGGGATGATGCTCAGAGGATTATTCAGCAGGGCCACGTGCTCCAGACATGGGAGGCTGCCTATGCTCCTGACCTCTTCCATCTGCAAGGCATGAGTGCATTTCCCTTTGGCTATTCCCTTTGGTTCCTTCTAACACTTCAGCAACAGGACAACACATTGGATGGCCTCTTTTAAATGAAAGGAATTTTAATGATTTTCTTTAAGTGATCAACACCAAAGCCTGGCAATCCCAGAGCCCAGAGAGAGCTCCTTGGGATGTGGCTCACCTGCTCAATCCTATTGTCACTGAGGTCCAGGTTGACCAGGGAGTACAGCTTGTGCAGGCCACTCAGACTCTCTAGGAGGTTGCCTGCCAGGTTCAGGGTCTTGATATTCCCCAGCTTGGTGTGGACGCCTTCCAAGGAGGACAGCTTGTTGTAGGACAGGTCAAGGTGCACGAGGTTGTACAGGTGCTGCAGCGGCATTGAGAACAGGGCAGTGGCTGAGTTTAAGCCTCCACAGAGACACGACAGATAGATGCCCTTCCATCAGAACTAGTTATACAGGCAGTTCCATCTGTCTGCTCTGACAGTTTTTAGGAAGGGAAGCCTCTTTTCTCCTACACATGTGCCACAGCCCAGAAACAGCCCTAGCAGGCAGGTTAGGGATGAGAACTGAAAATAAGCCTGCCTGTCTTCAGGATGGAGGTTCACCATCTCTATCACACTTGGCTTGTATTTATTCATCATTTATAATTCTTTGGAACAAGGACAACAATCACTCCAGCATTATCATAGGATCCTTCAAGGGAAGGTGGCAATACCCACCCCCTGACCTCCCAGGAGGTCAGGACCTTGGGGGAAGCTGTATAGGCAGCAATTATCTCCACAGACATTACCTGCAGGTTGTCCACGACCAGCACTCCATTGTGACTCAGGTCCAAGAACTCAATCTTTGGGATCAGTTTCTTACAAAACAAAAGAAGAACCAATGTTATTCTAGGAGGAGGCTGGATCCTACAGACCCTGCACATGGTGGCTGGGCAACCTGGGACTCTTCCTTCTGACCACAGACTTCCAGCAGGCTGTCCCTGCAGGGCCAATGATGTGACACCTCTTGTTGCCCACACAGTAGCACATCCAAGGCATACAGGGACTCCAGAGCTGAACAATAGCCAATGCTTTACAGAACATTTGGTTTAGAAAAACGACAAATTGTAATGTCCCAGACAGAGGAAGGAGCCTACATTTCTTCTAACCCCGCTCTCCTCCCCGCTGAGAAGTGTAGACAGAATCATATGCCCATTGCCCTAACACCATCTGGATGTCATCTTTACATGGGCACATCTGTAACACAGGGAGTGATTTTTGTGCCTACTCAGAAGTGTGTCATCACTTACTGTGGTTCTAGAAATAACAAACGTATGTGCAATTAATATGCTTTGTTTGGTTCTAAGTATTACCTTACCAATTATAAAGATTTTTATTTTGAAATTTAACATAAAAATTATGGGGAAGGCATAGGGACCTGGTTACAGGTTTTCTGTGGTCTTTCCAGAAAAGTCAACCCAACCTGAGGCTTTGGTTAGGCCAGAGAGGCCCATGACACTGGCTGCTGCAAGCATACCACAGACTCGTCGATCTCAGAGATGCTGTTGTGGCTCAGGTCGAGAGTGGTCAACGCCTGCCATGTGGGGATGACAGCAGTCACAGGGCCTTCAAGTGTTGTGCCTTCTGGCTCCCACTCATCAAATTCTGAGGCTTCGGGAACGAGGACTTCCTGAATAAGAACATCTGTTAAGCACTATGCTCAGGCCCTCACGCAACACTAACTAGAACACTATCGCTGCAAAATTAAAGGAAGGACTGGAGCATATTTAGCATGTGGAAGTGAGCTTGCATTTAAACAGGGCTTTGATGCATGTGTCTTTAAGCGATTGTGAAATAACTGAAAGGTTTAGCAACTAACGGCAGATTGAAATATGTTCCTCTGCCACGGGAGCGAAGGTTGCTCAAGCCCCCAGGGGCCTCTTCCACTCGGTGATGCCTTTTCTGGCTAACTCTCAGAGGCTGAAGGTCCAAACTCACAATGTTGCTAGGCAACTGTGCTTTCAGAGTGGTCTCCACTGTGGCGAGCAGGTCTTTTTAACCATTACTTCACAGGGACAAAATCAATGCTAAGTCAAGAGTAGCAGCAGAGAGCATTGGGACCACCAGGGGAGAGAGGCAGACCTCCTTGGTTTGACCTTTTAAAAATATTTTTACCATGGTACCTGAGAACTCAGGCTCTTATGCATGCTAGGAACGTGCTAGACTACTTAGATGTTTTTTAAGACAGGATCTCACTAAGTTTCCCAGGTTGGCCTCACAAACTTGGAATCCTCCTGCCTCAGCCTTTAGAGTAACTGGGATCTCAGGCATGTGCTACTGGGCCTGGCTCTTGGCTTTATTTTTGAGGTTTATAAAGACCTCTCCTCTTGTAAGGATCACCCCAGGTTCCTTCATCCAGGCAGCAAGGAATGCCTTGAAGAGGGACAAGGTGGCCCAATGCTCTTGTTCTCTCCAGTTTCCTCTTTGCAGTCAGCAGCCTTAAGAGAAAGAATTTTTACCAAATCCAAATCTTAATCAGATGCCCTTAGTCATAAAATTAGCCACCTTATGCTTTTTCTATACTCAGGGAAAGATTTTAACATTACTAAGATGCAAGCCATGAAAAGGTAAAAGAAACCTCCTACATTTTCAATTGGTTCCAGCACTTCTGCAACCTCACCTTCTACTTCAAGTCCATGGAGGATAAGATACAAATAAATGCTAAGCCAGGCCTCATTAGGCTTTGAGGAACAGTTATATTAATCTAATTAACAAAGGTCTTGTCACCTGTATAACTTCACAGTTTGTTCACTAGAAAACAGTGGTCTTTTAAAATTCTTTTTTGGAGGAAAAAACCAAGTTCCTTAAAATGTCTTGTTAACAATATTTTTTTAAAATTTTTTTTAGTTGTAGATGGACACAATACCTTTATTTTATTTATTTATTTTCATGTGGTGCTGAGGACCAAATCCAGTGCCTCATCCGTGCAAGGTAAGCACTCTGCCACCACACAACCCCAGCCCTTGTTAACAATATTGATCTTTGGTGAAGATGTAGGCTAGGGTCTCAGGGATTATCAAGTGCTGGGAGGTGCCGGGGAAAGTCTAACCTCTGGGTTCTAATGGATGTGGCCTTGTTGGTACCTGTCTTCAGTGGTGGGGACCACAGCCAAGACCTTGCCCTGTAGACAGTGCCCAGGTAGGAAATAGGTTAAGCTTACCTTCATTGAGGTTGCCGAGAAGCGGACACTCATCGTGGCTAAGGTGGGCTTTGAGGCAACCAGCCCTCGGATGTGCTTTGCATCACAGTGACTTATCTGGAACAACAACAACAAAAAAATCTGTGTCTCAGCAATAAATCCTGGCTCTATCAGAAGTCCCAGGAAGGGGGTGTTCATCATGCATACACAAAGGAAGCCTAACAATGGGCAGCCCAAATTCTTAAGAGGCAGGAGGTGACTCAAAATCTACGCCTTCCTTTTTCCTAATGCTATTTAGAGCTGACTAAACATTCTCTGAAGTATCTACAAGAAAGGCATCTAGAGTCTAAGACTCACAGTGAACCACAAATTCCATTTTATCTGTAAGGGCTGTTTGGGGATTAGCAGGTGGTCAGAAAGGGTGGATCATGGAAACCAGTGCTAGGGAACAAGGGGCCCTCACAATCCTCCTTTTTACCCAGTCCCACCCTACTGCCTTAACTGTTCTGTAGTGAGGAGAGAAATTAATACCAAGCACACTGCCCCTGAGGGCTTCATACCCACAATCAGACCAGCAGAGCCCCAAGTTGCTGAATGGGGCTGGGTAGGCTTTCCTTATTCCCCAGGCCTCATTCTGCCTATAGTGGTTGAGGTTCATATCTAAGTTTCCTTAAAGAGGAATGGCCTTCAAGGTCTGAAGCAAACCTAGATAGTTACAGGCAGAATAGGTCAATGGGTAGCACAGGCTCTAAAGCCAGACTCAGCTAAATTCAAACTCCAGTTTCCTCTTCTTAATTGTGTGATCCTGGCCAAAATCCCTCATCCTCCTAAACTTCAGTTTCCTCAATTGTAAACTGGAAATGAAAGTGCCCCCTTCACAGGGCTATTGGGAAGATTCAGTCAAGGAGTATTCACCAGGCATAGGACTCAGATTGAATGCAAAAGCCAAGTTTAGGACACTTATGCTTGAAAACATTTCAAACAGCTGTTACTATTCATTATTAATTCCATTTTCTTTCATTTTTATATATTTCTCTACTTATTTTGGTACTGGGGATTGAACCCAAGGGTGCTTTACTTCTGAGCTCCATCTTCAGGTCTTCATTTTTTAATTTTGGGACAAGGCCTTGCTAAGTTGCTTAGGCTGGCCTCGAATTTACAAGCATTTTGCCTTAACCTTCCAAGTCATTGGGTTTACAGGTGTATGCCATGGTGCCTGGCTCCATTTTCTTTTAAAAAAAGTAATAAAAGTTAAGTTTTGAGAACTAAGGAGCCCAGTAGCAAGGAGTGCAAATCATTTCTCACTAGTGTGGGTGACTCAAGAATTGGGAACCCTCAAAGTCCTTTGTCTTGGCAAATAAAGACTTGGAATTGGCTCTGTCTGACCTTCAGGATGACTTCCCAGGACTTCTATTTGAACGATGCATATTCCCTGACGCCATGAGAGGCTCAGAAGCAGCAGACCATAGTGCTTTACTCCTCTAAATGCCTGCTGCTGTCCATGCTAAGAATGGAAACATGCAGACTGGCCAAGGACAGGAGAAGTCCCCCTTTTTGTCTGCCTTTAAACGAACCTGACTCTCCTGCAACAAAATCCCAAACCCAAAAGCAACAGTACTCCTGGATATGATGGCACGTGTCTGTAATCCCAGTAGCTCAGGAGGCTGAGGCAGGAGGACAGCAAGTTCAAAGCCAGCCTCAGCAACTCAGTAAGACCCTAAGCAACTTAGTGAGACCCTATCTCTAAATAAAATATAAAAAGGGTCTGGGAATGTGGCTCAGTGGTTCAATCCCCAATACCAAAACCAAAACCCAAACCAACAGTACTTTACAATTAAATCTGGAACCCTGACACCAACACTGTTCCCTAGCCACAGATATATGAGAGCCAGACAATGCCCACTCTGGGCTTGGCCCTGCCTACACTCGCCACAGGTCTGGGCCTTACCTCCACCTGGTGAAGAGACTTGAATATGGACAAGTCAAATGGCAGGAGTTGTTCCCGAATGTTGCTGTTCCCAAAAGGTCCTTCTGTGCCAGAAACCTGAGGCCAAAAGATGTGGCTTAAATTAGGGATGTTGTTGCCACCAATCTCCAGCCACATTTTTGTGTTAGCAGCTGCTAAGCCAGAAATTTTGACCACCTCTACCTTCAGCAAGGCAGGCTAGGACTAAGGTTTAAACTAGATATTAGGTGATGACGCCCCCTAGTGCTCTCAGTCAGAAGAACAGTGCCAAGAATACCAGGCAATGTGCCTTCTTTGGAAAGGGCCCCATCCACAACTCCTCCTCACAACTATGCCAGTTAGCTGTCAGGCCCCACAGATGACTGAATGGCTTTCCATCACTGAGATGTGCTGCAGCTTTACCTTAAGGTATTTAAGGCGACAGGTGAAGTCCAGAATGTGCCCAAGGTCAGTCTTGGCATCTCCACTGGCGCACGTGGGTTTTCCTTGCTGCAGCTGCTCGGTGACTGCATAGAGCTGCAGGGGCCTGATGGCAAAGACCTCACCGGCCCCCAGGAGCTGTTCTCCTGCAAAAGCCATGCTCTGAGGGATGAGTGTCCGGCAGCAACCCTAGCACACAGTATAGCCAGGGAGTCTGCCCATCAGGCCAACAATAGTCAAGCACTGCACAAGCATGTGTGTGTGTGCCCACGGTGTTGGGACTAAGCATGCAGAAACAGTCGCCCTCCTGAGCTCATACTGCCACAGGGCAACCCTGGACATGTGAACAGGGAAGAGCCATAGGGACGACCCAACTGGGCAGTCACCCTGCAGAGTGAGGCTAAGTCAAGATCTAAGTAACTGAGCCAGGATAAGGCTGATAAGAGGCAGTGGTTCTGGGCAACAGACCCTCACTGTGATCTACAAAAGGCAGATGTTTGGGTTAGGTGCAGGCCAACATGCCAGCAGCACAGAGCCTGAAAGCAAGATGGCTACTGAGCCAGACTAACTGGCATTTGGTTCTTGTTCTGCTCTTCCTTCTAGTTATGTAACTTCAAGCAAGTCACAAGCCTCCAACCACCGGTGTTCAGAAGGGGAAAGGCAGAAGGATGATAAACACAGGGCTGGATGATACAGGGCATGCTCCTTACATATTATCTACTGTCACCATGTTCTCTGGCAAAGACAAATCAGGAAAAGAGGGTCGCCTACAATCCACCTTCCAGCACCCCACCACAGGGGCTTGAGAATCCTAAGGTGAAGCATCACTCCTCACCTGCAGGGCAGGTAAGTGGGCAGGCTTGGCTGTGGGCCAGGGCCAGAATTTAGGCACCCCCAAAGAAGTGGCCCTGGCTAGGATGCAACAGATTGATTTTTGTGCCACCCTGGGCCTCCAAGCCACCTAGTAAGAGTATGTAAGTTGTACCCAGCACTTTAAGGACCAATGGCCACATACCTTTTTCAAAGAGATCTTCAGCCAGTGCTGCAGTAATGCCATTTATTTCCTGCAAAGAAAACAAAACCTGTGGTTAGAGATTCCACCTGCCCACAGCCATGGGATTTGCATATGACCCCAATCTATCCTCTCTGCTGTTGTAGTACCAAGTCTCTAGAGTGAACAAATTAAACCTATAATGAACAAAGAAGCTTAGGAAGGGAAACTAAGTATTTTCAGTTAAATGGATACCTAAAAGGGCTGCTCAAAAGCCAGGAAACCAAACTAATGCTGAAAGTCCAGGTTCACAAGGGCAATGTGGGGTGTAATATGGCTCAAGAGGCTCACAGAACGTGGCTGCAGGAAGCCAACAGCTCCCAAAACTGGGTCTGGAGTACTTAAGAGAGGGCATAATAAAAAGATTCCTTTCTTCCAAAAGAAATAGGATTTCTTATCATCCTAGTGATCTAGGATCTCCCAGGGCCAACCCTCCCTGGAAATGACCATTTCTATTTTCTCCCATGTTTTACATGTGTCTGGATAGAGTGGACACTGTTCTCTTCCTGGACTCATCCTTTCCAGACTCACAACAGTGTCACTTAGTCCCAGGGTTAGAGGTGAGAAAGATTTTCTTTTTGAATGATGTGATGAAGGAAGCATGACAAGGACAAGCCTTCAGACAAATTAAAGCTAACAAGTTGTGCTCTAATTTCAACTGGGTAATGCTGAGTAGTTGTTGGTTCTGGCTCACTGAATCCTCCCAAGACCTACAGAGGAAGTTTTATTGGGGGGATACCAGGGATTGAGACCAGGGGGCGCTTAACCAGTTAGTCACATTCCCAGACCTTTTTGAAATATTTTATTTGAGTTGCTTTAGGGTCTACTAAGTTGTGTGGCTGGCTTTGAACTCATGATCCTCCTGCCTCAGCCTCCCAAGCCACTGGGATTACAGGTGTGTGCTGGTAGGCCAGGTGGAAGTTTCTATCTTGAGCCCTGTTAAATACATGAACAAACAGGTAGGGGAGGTACTGTGACTCTTCAATTTTATATTGTTTGAAACTAGTAAAGCTACACTCAAACTCTTGCCCTGGGGCTCTCCCTGTATACAACCAATTACTTCACACTTCAGTGGGTAACTGTGGGGTTGGCAAAGACTCCCAAATCACTCAGCCCCAAACCCTTACATCCCACAGGTCAGAATTTTAACTGACAGATGGCAGCTAATAGGGCTTCTTGTAAACAGATCCAGATGGAGGCTACAAAATCACCTTTATAACTCATGGGAACATTGCTGCCACCAGGATATGCAATTCACATGTTTCTAGGACGTAAGAGGCACCAGACTGCAGGAGACAGAGTGTCCCTTTCCTGTTTTTCTCTTTGGTTGTTTGTCTCTTTCTTATTATCTTTTATACATCATGGCTACCTGAATAGTTGTTTATATGCTGTAAACATTTCCTCCCAGCCTGTGTACACCTTTTACTTTTATTCAGGTGGTTTTGATATAGCAAGATTTTTTTATTTTTATGTCATTTAACCTATAATACTTTTCCTCTGGGACTTATGAGGCCTCTTTCCCCACCCCAAAATTATAAAAATAGTCTTTCTTTCAGCCATTTAAGATATCTTTTAAAAAGTGATTTATTTAATCTGCTTAAAATTCAATTTATACATAATGTAAGAATCACTCCTCTCCCATTCCAATCCCCAGTGGATAAGAGCCCAGCTTTAAGGGACTTTTTGAGTCTGGTAGGGTAAGGAGACAAATGTGAAAGGGCCGGCAAAAGGTAGGGGTTCCAGTCAGGAGTGACAGGAGAGACTATAGGGTAACTCAGGTTCAACTTCAGTCTCTTGTAATGTCTTTTTTCTTGGTTACTGGGGATTGAACCCAAGGGCACTTTACCACTGAGCTATATCCCCAGAACTTTTAAATTTTTATATTGAGACAAGAGTTTTGCTAAGTTGCTGAGCCTGTCCTCAAATGCATGATTCTCCTGCCTCAATCTCCCAAGCCGCTGGAATTATACATACGGACCACCATGCCTGACAATCTCTTGTAACTCAATTACATTTTCCTTGGCAGCTGTGAAGACCTTAAAATTAGGCAGAACATAGAATGATCCAGAAGCTTGCACCTCCATGAACAGTTTTGAGAACCAAACCTTATCTACAAATCTCTGCAGTCATATCACCTGGCTCTAAGAGGTCACAGGGGATGTCAATCTGTGCCCTCCTCAGTTCCCCAACAGCAACTTCAAAAGCCTTCAGACTCTGTATATGTGAGAGGCTCCCAGAGGTCTCTCACAGGAAAAGACCTCCCTCTTCTATCAACAGTATTAAACAATCTTCACCTTTCATTGCACATTTCTTCAGATAGCTGCCATCAGCTCAGAAAGAACCTGAAGAAAGAATTACCCTGGAAGCCAACTCTGCTAAGAGGATAAGGCTGGAACCTCCAGAAGGTACACAAAGCTGGGAGATGGTGAGGGTCAAGGGCTTGTGCAAGAAGGGAGCAACCTTCCACTTCTGAGCCATCTCAACAGCAAAAGTGCAATAACTTCTCACCCTGTTCTGTGGGGCACAGTAAGCTCACACTGTTACAACACTTTCTACTTGATTTCCTGGGCCAACCTTCACTGTGGGGGGTAGCCTGAACCAGAGGAACAGGAAAAAACCTAGAGCACCAGCCACCTCTGGTCAAGTTGTAGACAAAGCTGTGGTTAGTCAGGCCTCTACAGGGAGAAGGAGAAAGGGGACCTTGGTGGCCACTGAGGCCTAGCTGCTGCCAGTACTCCTAGGTAAGTCACCTGTGGGGATAAGAGGCTGTTCACATGCCCTACTACTTCGTTTGTGTTAAAGAGACCTGAAACACTTTAGGGTGACACAAATGTCTCAAGTGAAGTGCATCTTTTAAAAAGACATTCATTAGGCTGAGCACAGAGGCACACATCTGTAATCCCAGCAGCACGGGAGGCTGAGGCAGGAGGATCATAAGTTCAAAGCCAGCCATAGCAACTTAGTGAGGCCCTAAGCAACTCAGTGACACCCTGTATTTAAATAAAATACAAAAAAGGGCTGGGAATGTAGCTCAGTAGTTAAGTGCCCCTGAGTTCAATCCCCAGGACAACAAATAAATAATTAAATAGACATTAATTGAACCCCAATAAAAATGCCAACTAATAATATTAGCTATATTAAAAAATCAAAACACTCATCCACCTAAAAGCATTACAGATCTACTCATCAGCCATGACACTGCCAACCAAGATCATTTGTTGGTGCGCAGAGGTGTTTTTTTTTTTTTTTTTTTTTCTGTGGTGCTAGGAATTGAACCCTGGACCTTGTGAATGCTAGGCAAGCACTATACCACTGAACAAAGGTTTGAGTTTCACATAAACAACCACAGACTATTAAGGCTGTAGCTCTATGACTTGAGCATATTCTGACTTGAGCATGACTGCAGGAGGCTGAGGCAGGAAAATCTCAAGTTCAAGACCAGCCTCAATAACTTAATAACACCCCAATCTCAAAATAAAAAATAAAAAGGGCTGGGGAGACAAGTGGTAGAGCACCCTAGGTTCAATCCCCAGTACTGAAAAACAAAAACAAACAAAAAAACCTCCAGGCTATATAAAAAAGTAACATAATGTTTGTAAGGACAAAGGATTTGAATACACTTTTCCAAAGAAGGTATGTAAATGACCAATAAGCACATGAAGAGGCCCAACATCATTAATCACTGTGGAAACACAAACCAAAACCACAATGAGATATCACTTCAAATCTACTTGACTGTCTAGGTTGAAAAAAAGGACAAGAACAAGCGTTAGCCAGGCACAGTGGTACAAATTTGTAATCCCAGGATTTGGGAGGCTAAGGTAAGAGGATTGCAAGTTCAAGGCCAGCCTCAGCAATTTAGTGAGGTCCTAAGCAATTTCATGAGACCCTGTCTCAAAATAAAAAACAAAAAGGGATGGGTGGGCTGGGGTTGTGGCTCAGAGGTAGAGCGCTAGCCTAGCATGTGTGAGACACTGGGTTCAATCCTCAGCACCACATAAAGTAAAATAAAGACATTGTGTCCACCTATAACTAATTTAAAAAAAAAAAAACATTAAAAAAAGGGGGAATGGGATATGGCTCAGTGGTTAAGCACACCTAGGTTAAATCTCTAGCACCAAAAAATAAAAATAAAAAGGAAAAAATGTTATCAAGAATATGGAGAAATCAGAATGTATACATTGTTGGAAGGAATAAAAATGTATCAACCTTGGAAAATAATTTGACAGTTCCTCAAAAATCAAAGCACAGAGTTACTCTATGACCCAGCCTCCCATTTCCGGGCATATATTGTACAAATATGAAAACATAAGTTCACACAAAAATTTATACAGTAGATCCCTCTTATCCACAGTTTCATTTTCTGTGGTTTCAGTCACCCATGGTCAATTACAATCTGAAAATATTATTTTTTTTTAAAGAGAGAGAGAATTTTTTAATATTTATTTTTCAGTTCTTGGCAGACACAACATCTTTGTTTGTATGTGGTGCTGAGGATCAAACCCAGGCCGCATGCATGCAAGGCGAGCGCGCTACCGCTTGAGCTACATCCCCAGCCCCTACAATCTGAAATTATTAAAAAGAAAATTCCAGAAATAAGCTTGGAAGTTTTTAATTGCACACCATTTGGAATATTGTGGTACTGAAATGATGGTGATGAAATCTTATGCTGTAGGTCTCTGTCCCTCCTGGGACATGAATCAGCCCTTTACCCAGCATCCCCACTGTATAACATATCACCTAGTAGCCATCTTGGATATCATAATATTGAAGTGCTTATGTTCAAGCAACCCTTATTTTACTTAGAAAAGTTAGTCTCTTAGATAGAAAGTTAGTCTCTCAAAGTGTGAGACTAGTGATGCTAGTAATTCGAATATGTCAAAGAGAAGTCTTTTTAAAAAATATTTATTTTTTAGTCATAGTTCGACACAATACCTCTATTTTATTTATTTATTTTTATGTGGTGCTGGGGATGGAACCCAGGACCTCACATGTGCTAGGCAAGTGTTCTACTGCTGAGCCACAACCCCAGCCCGAGAAGTCTTTTTTTTTTGGAACTGGCAATTGAACCTAAGTGTGCACTCTACCACTGATCTACATGCCCAGTCATTTTCATTTTTTGAGATAGGAACTTGCTAAATTGCCAGAGTTGGCCTTGAATTTGCCATCCTCCTGCCTCAGCTTCCTGAGTAGCTAGGATTATAGGAGTGTGTCATGATACCAGTTTAAGAGAAGTCTTAAAGTGCTTCCATAAATAAAAGGATAAAAGTTTTAAACTTAATAAAGGGGGGGGATCATATGCTGAGTTTACTAACATCTACAGTAACAATGAATTCTCCAATCAGGAAACCATGAAGAAGTAAAATGAAATCCCTGGTAGTTTTGCTGCTGCACCTCAAACAGCAAAAGTTATAGCACAGTGTTTAATAAGTACTTAGTTAAGCTGGAAAAGGTAATTCAGGAGGCTGAGGTAGGAAGTTTGTAAGTTTGAGGCCAGCCTGGACAATTTAGCAAGACCCTGTCTGAAAATAAAAAGGGCTCAGGATGTAGCTTAGTAGTAGAGACCCACTGTGTTCGATTCCCAGTATAAAACCCAACAATTTTAACAACATAATGTGATAAAAGTTTTCATTTAAGGAAGTATTTCACAGCTTTTTACTGGCATATCTGAATCATCAGCATCACTACTCAGGTACCTTTGGGGCCATTATTAAGTAAAATAAAACTTACTTGAACACAAGCATTATGAAACTGAAGACTGATCTGAAAACTGGGATGGCTACTAAGTGATGCCTATATAGCGTGGATACACCAAACAAAGGATGATTCATGTCCCAGGAGGAATAGTATGAGATTTCATTATACCACTTAGACGGATTCACAATTTAAAACTCGTAAACTGTTGATTTCTGGAATTTTCCATTTAATATTTTTGGACTATGGATGCCTTTGGGTACAATGATGGAAAGTAATACCATGGATAAGGCGTTCCCTTTATCCATAGGATATGATAGTAATATCATATTATCATCCAATAGTATACTATATTATATATAACACATATTATATGTATGATCATAATACCATATTATTATATATGGAAATGTATTATTATCCAATAATATATATTACTCCGTTGTAAAGACTTAAGGAGGGGGCTGGGGATGTGGCTCAAGTGGTAGCACACTCGCATGGCATGCGTGCGGCCTGGGTTCGGTCCTCAGCACCACATACAAACAAAGATGTTGTGTCCGCCGATAATTAAAAATAAATATTAAAAAATTCTCTCTCAAAAAAAAAAAAAAAAAAAAACTTAAGGGTTCATGTTAAATAGGAATAGACCTTGAAAACATAATGCTAAATGAAAGAAATCAGTTACAAAAAGCCATGTTGGTATGAATCCATTTATGTGAAATGTCCAGAATAGGCAAACTCAGAGACAGAAAGCAGATTAATGACTGCCAATGGCTAGGGAGAAGGGAGGGATAGAAAGTTACTGCTAAGGAGAATAGGGTTGTCTTTGGGGATGATGAAATATTCTGGAATTAGACAGTGGTGATGGTTGTATGACTTTGTGAATAGTCTAAAAACAACTAAATAGTGCACTTTAAAGGAGTGAATTTTATGGCATGTGAATTATGTCTCAATTAAGAAGCAATCCACACTGTAGCCAAACAAGGTTCTCTGGGCCTACCCTGTCCAATGCTAGCAACACAAGAGGTGGAACACAACTGGAACAATTCCAAAATGAACACTAATGGTACAAAGGTTAAGAGAAATATTTTCTAGAGAGACCCCCACCTGGAGAAAAGGCTGACAATGCTATTAGAATCTGTTCAAGCTCAAATGAAGATTTAATCCAGTGGTTCTCAACTAGGTGTGATTTTGCTCCCCTGGAGGACATTGGGCAATACCTAGAGAGATTTTTAGTTGCCACAACTGGATGGGGGAGTTCTACTTGCACCCAGTTGGGAGAGGACAGGAATGCTGCCAAACAATACATAGGACAGCTCCTCACAGCAAAGAATTACCAGTCCAAAATATCAATAATGTCATAGTTGAGAGACCTGGCTTAATCTAATGAAGGGTCAATCACTCTAAATCCTTGGATTTATATAGCCTAGAGATCTATTTGATAATAGTATTTCAAATATGTCAAAACTGCTCCAAGAACATGCCTCAAACCAGAAACCCAGAAGTATAAAAAGCATTCTAGGCCTTTCCATGCTCAGAGTTGGGTATGTCTCCAGTAGCCATCAAGAGGTCTTAATGAGCTGGGCACAGAGGAGCACACCTGTAATCCCAGAAGCTCTGGAGGCTGAGGCAGAAGGATTGTGAGTTCAAAGGCAGCCTCAGCAACTTAGCAAGACCCTGTCTCAAAATAAAATATAAAAAGGGCTGGGGCTGTGGTTCAGTGGTTAAGTGCCCCGGGGTTCAATCCCTGTTTTTTTTAAAAGTCTTGATGCACAGATCTTTTTTTTTTTTTTTGGAGGGGGGGAGTACTGGGGATTGAACTTGGAGACACTCAACCACTGAGCCACATCCCCAGCCCTTTTTATTTAGAGACAGGGTCTCACTGAGTTGCTTAGTACCTCGCCATTACTGAGGCTGGCTTTGAACTCATGATCCTCCTGCCTTAGCCTCCCAAGCTACTGGGATTATAGGCGTGCACCATGGCACCCAGCTTGATGCACAGATCTTAAACAAGTTGTACTTTGACAAGATGCTTATATAGTTTCATCCTTAAATGGGAAATCAAAGTTTTCTTTTTTTTAAATTTCAGTACTTTGTAAAATACTAAAACACTAACCAATAAAGTTTGTCTCAAAGGCTCACATAAGGAATGTAATTTTTCTCACATAAGAAAAAAAAAAGTAAGGGGCTGGGGTTATGGCTCAGTGGCAGAGTGCTTGCCTATAATGTGTGACACTGGGTTTGACTCTCAGCACCACACATAAAAAATAAAATAAAGGTCCACTGACAACTAAAAAAATATTCAAAAAGAAAATTAAAAAAAATGCTTACAAAAGGAAAGTGTTAACCACATAAACTGCTGGTATATGCTAGATAAAATCCAAAGCACAGAGACATACACTAGCAGTAAATGCCACCCTTTTCCCACATGGTCCTTCCAGCTTAGTGGCTCAAGATTAGAACCACCATCAAATGCCAAATCTCCAGGCTTTATTTAGTACCTCCCAAAAGGTTCAGATGTCTTCCTTTCAATGATTTCAAGGAAGCTGTATTTTAAAGGAGTGGGCTGGGCCTGACTGTGACCCAGACATTCCTTCCCATGAGGGGAGAATGAATAGGAAGTGGGTTTTTTCCTATTTTCATCACATAAGGGGAAAAGTAATTAAATGCAAACTACCTGAAAATCTACCATCTAGAGAAAACTGCTCCTAGCATTTTTAATGTATAACCTCCCAGAATTTCTTTTTCTTTTCTTTTTAATTTATTTTTTAGATGTAGAAGGACACAACACAATGCCTTTATTTTTATGTGGTGCTGAGGATCGAACCCGGGTCCTGCCCATGCTAGGTGAGCGCTCTACCGCTGAGCCACAATTCCAGCCCCCAGAACTTCTTATATGTAAACTTTTTCTTTTAAAAGAACCCTAGAGCCAAGTGCAGTGGCACACATATAATACCAGCTACTCAGCAGGCTGAGGCAGAAGGATTTGAGGCTGAGGCAGGCCTCTAAAATTTAGTAAGCCCAGTCTCATTAAAATAAGAAGGGCTGGGGATGTAGCTAGGTGGTATAGTGCTTTCATAGCACATGCAAAGCTCTGGGTTCAATCCTCAGTACTGAAAACAAAAACAAAAACAAAAAGAAATCCTAGTCTATATCTTGTTTTATGACCTGTTCTTTTCATATAATATACTTATTTTTTCACATCAACAAATCCAGAGCTACACCATCATTTTCTAGCATCATACTATCTAATCATAAGGCTGCACCCTTTCATTTTTTTTTTTTTTTAAACCTCTTCTCTTTGGACTTTTGGACTCTTTGGTATCTTGTTACAAAACCTGGAATGGGGCTGGAGATGTGGCTCAGCGGTAGCGCGCTCGCCTGGCATGCGTGCGGCCCGGGTTCGATCCTCAGCACCACATACCAACAGAGATGTTGTGTCCGCCGAGAACTAAAAAATAAATATTAAAAATTCTCTCTCTCTCTCTCTCCCCTCTCTCACTCTCTCTTAAAAAAAAAAAAAAAAAAAAAAACCTGGAATGATCACCTTTATTCATATATATTCTTTTTTGCAGTTCCTGGATTTCTCATTAGAATAAATTCTCCGGAAGCGGAACTACTGGAGTTTTTAACATTTTCAGTCTCACACTGTCAAACTGTCCTTCTTCAGGTTTGATAACTTATTCTGTTCCCAGTGGTTCTCGATTGTTCCTCTGCTCAGAAGGAAGAGCAGTGCTGCTCTACGGCATACCCTCCCTTTAAAGGAAAGTATCAGCAACCTGGCAATGCAGACCCTGACAATATGCCAAGATGGCAATACTCTGCCATCATAGACTGATCACAAACTATCTTGGGCTATAAATTAACAACTCAACAACAGTCTATGCCAGATATCACCTGCCTAATCCATGCTCAACTCATTTGGATGGAAATCTGGCTTAAATACCTACAGGCCATTTTTATTAAATAAAATGTCTTGTGGTAGCTGGGTGTGGTGGCCCAACAATGCCAACTACTCAGGAAGTTGAGGCAGGAGGTTCACAAGTTCAAGGCCAGCCTGGGCAACTTGGTGAGAACCTGTCTCAAAATAAAGTAAAAAAAGAAAAGGAGATATAGTTCATAGCAGAGCATTTGCCCAGAATGTATGAGACCCTGGATTTAAACCATGCATACACAAAATCTTGTAGAGGAAAACCTCTGTGGCCACAGTCATTCAAACTTAGGCAAATCAGCCAATGAGTGTGTTTCTGCTTACAATCCATCCCTAAGCAGAGTGATGTTCTCCATCCTAATCTTAGGGTCAGACTCTAGACTACCCTCCTCTCAAAGTCTAGGTCTACATTGGTTTGTTGCCTTGAATTTTGGTAGGTGTGGGCTTGTAGGCAAAGGCGAGAATCCTAAGAGGAACTTACATAGAAGTGAAAATGTAAGAAGTGGGCCAGCACTCTAGGGGCCACGCCAGGGAAGGCAGCCAGCAGAGTCTGGAGGTACACCTCCAGATCCTTCTCCCTTTTTTCCACCAAGCTTCTGGAATTTTTCCCAATTATCTTTTTGGGAGGAAGTAGATTTTTATCAATCTTTCTCTCTGCAACAAGCTGTAAGAAAAGACAAGCATATCAACCACATACCAAGTAGCTCTGTGCCTATAAAAGACTAAGGTGAGGAGCAGAGGGCAGGCACTTGTCGTTAACTTCCACAGTCCCTCCTGGCAGCAGTACCAGGGTTGGTGACCCACCTAATGCACTTGGAATTTAGTATTAGAGATATCAATACAATTCCAGATGAGGAATTCCATCTGGAGACTTTGCAGATATTCAGAAAAGCAACACTTCTGGGCCCCTAAAATTGCCATCTTTTTCAAACCAAGATGAAAACCAATTGAGGCAGTGATGTGTTTTAAAACATTCTCACTGCAAATGACCCAGGGAAAAGCAGCTCTCTCTAAAAGCAAGAAATGGAATCACAGCTTGATATTAAAGTACAGGCTCTGGAATAGCTATATTAGGTGGAAAAAGTTCAAACCTGTCCCCTCTCCGGGAAACTATCTCATATCTGAGCTAGGACTGGCAATTTTAAAATCAAAATTCAAATATCTCCTTATGGATTGTCTCATATTGGAGCCAAACTCCTAGGATTCACAAGCTCTTTTGTCAGTTACATTAATAAACTGATTTTTTAGAAGAGCTGGTTTTGCCCTAAAACTAACATGTGACACAATGGGAACTTGGCCTCCAAACCCCCAAGCCCTGAGACACAGGCTCCCACTTCCTAAGGGTTACCTTTTCATGCAGGTCATGGAAGTCACTGTAGCGGTGCTTGACTGTCCACTCATGGTTGCCATCGGTGACCTGTATGATATAAACCTAAAGAGGGAAGATCATTGTCCTTGTGTCAAGGGAAGCAAACCAACAACAAGGAGTCCCCTGTCCCCACAGCAATAGCTGTAGGCCCTCTCCAAATGACTGTCTTCACCCACCAGTCTCTGCTCTGACCTTTGTTGAGCAGCAGGAGTCCCTCTTGGCCTCCTCCACAGCCCTAGCATTAGGTCTGGGAAGCATATGGGACAAGCCTCTGGCTTCAATCATCAGAAAGAAAAAGGTGACTCTACCACTACAAGGCACCTCTTTAGGTCTTTTTTATGTATGTTTCCAGGTAATTCAAAACCCAACTTGAGCTATAGGTAAAGCCACCTTTTTCAAGGGAGGCAGAGTAGGGGCAGGTCTAACAGGACCAGCTTCTCTGCTGTACCTCTTTTCCAGGGGCCCTGGCTGTATCCTGGAAGCAAATCCTTTTCCAACCCTTTCTTTTTTATTTATTTATTTTTATGTGGTGCTGAGGATTGAACCCAGGGCCTCACACATTCTAGACAAGTGCTCTACCACTGAGCCACAACCACAGCGCCCTCCCCCAACCCTTTCAATGTGATCATAGCTATGACTTCTATTGCTCCACCAGGGGTTTAGACACCATGAAGCTACTATCGGAAGCAGTGGTGGACAATTAGCCCAAACAGGAGGCAATACAATTTAGCCATTTGAAAAATGGCTGGGTTTAAGTTGGGGTTGTGGTTCATGCCTGTAATCCCAGTGCCTTGGGAGGCTTGCAAGAAGATTCAAGATGCTTTGGGGTTGTGGCTCAGTGGTAGAGCACTCGCCTAGCATGTGCAAGGCCCTGGGTTCGATCCTTAGCACCACATAAAATAAATAAATTAATTAAAGATTCAAGTTCAAGACCTTCAACTACTTTGCAAAACACTATCTCAAAAAATAAAAAGAACTAAGGATATAACAACTCAGAGGTAAAGCGCCCCTGAGTTCAATCCCCAATACCAAAAAACAAAGCAAACAAACAAAAAAACCTGGATTCAAAACCTGTTTCTGCCATTTCTGGGCTATGCCTTATGTATCACTTATGTAAGTGATTGGGAGCCAAAGCTCTTTCAGAGCCTCAGTTCCTCCATCTTAAAATCTGCTAGGATTAAGGATCAAGTAAAGCAATACATATAAAATGCTTTGTGCAGGGTTTGACACCCTAACAAAAGATGGGTGTTAATAACATCCAACTGGGCACACTCAGGGACAGATGATGGTAGGGTAAGACTGGATTACAGACCTCCTCCCCTTTCACAGTCAGAGGGGCAAAGCCCTGAATATGGAGAGCTTTTTGAAGATCCAGCTGATTGTAGCCAATGGATGATAGCCAGCCATCAGCTCAGAGACCTCATCCCTCAAACCCCATCCCCCACCCCTACTAGTTTTCAGACCCTCTTTACTGAAAGGAAGGAGGAGGAGGAAAGAGTCAACTCTGCTGAAACCTCTAGCCCTGAGCAGCAGCCATTTCTCCAGGGCCAGCCTGTTGCTACAGATCCACCCCCAACCTGTATTCCATTCTGGCAGCTTCCCACCCTTACTCCCAGGAAAAGAAAAAGAGCCAGAGGGAAGACCCTAGGGTGGGGGGTTAGGATGAGGGCCAAGGGAGGGGCCCCCTCCCCAACATCCAGGGAACAAAGGACAGGAGTTTGGGAGATGCTCAAAGAGCCCCCACCCCAGAGCAAATTTTTGCCAGGCAGCCCATCAGGCTCAAAGGCCTGGCATCCAACTCCACCCAGATTCGGGAGAGTCTTCAGCCCCACTGCAGTCGGAAACTACGCCCGCCTTCTGTACCCTCTCCCTCATCCCTAGAAGTGTGTGGGGAGGCGGCTTGCTGCCTCATCTCGCCTCCACAGCCCAAAGCCCAGAAGGCCCCAAAGGATTTGTAGGTCTTGCACTTCAGCTCAGAGATCCTCCCCCCTCCCCCCATTTCCCTTGGCTGGGTTCCACTCCTCCCAGGATCTGGTCTCCGCCAGACCCGTAGGGTCGGGGGGGGGGGGGGGGGGGCAGCTCTTTCCCTCACTTCACCCAGCAGATCCCGACCGGCGCCCTCAGATCGGGACCCCGCCCCCTCTCCTTCACCACGCTCCCACTGGGCCTTGACCCCTTTCCCGGATTCCATCCATCAGGACCCCCTTCCCCAATCCCTTCCTCCCAGACCCCCTGTCAAGGCCTCGCAGCGAGCACACCTCCAGACCAGGAGGATCTCGATGGGCTCCGCCTCATCTACACATCCCTCCTCCCCAGGCCTCCTTTATCCCCAGATCCCCTCCAACCCAAGTCTCGTTTTCTGACCGCGTACCCTTCCAAACCCCCTCCCCGGGCCCGCCCTAGAACCCTCCTGGCCTTGCGGGGACCCAGCGCTTTCCTTCGACTCCCCAACCACAGGTCCAGTAGTCAGAATCGCAGACCCCTCCCCAAACCCATGGACTCGGATTCCAGGTTCCCATCGCCATCCCGTCTTTAGGTACCCGCGTCCCCACCACACCGTGTAAGTGTCCACGAGCTCGGAACCCACGACGCGAGCCTCTTTGGCCGGCTCGGCCTCGCGCTCCGGCCCGAAGCTACGCGCCGCCGCCGCCGCCGCCATGTTCGGGGCTCCGCCACCACAGCAGCCGCTCGGCGCAGACTGGCAGCAGCAGGGGGCGGGGTCAGAGTCCCACCGCCCCCCGGCCCCCGCCGCCCCCCGCCCGCGCCGCACGCCGCGCCGCCATCTTGGCTCCACCGCTTTCTCGCGCCCTCGTCCCGCCTCTCGCACGTAATTGACAGGACCGCCAACGGCGCGCGTGCGCAGCTCTCGCGGGCCGGCTCGCTTGTGTGGTCGCTTCCTGAGGCGCTCCGCGGGCAATAAGCTTGAGACCCTGTGCTCAGGCCGCTGTGGTGGTCGTTCCTTGGTCCTCAAGAAGGTCCTAGGCTTCCCGAGCTACTCAAGCAAGTCCCTGCTCCGTCTGGTCTCAGTTTTACCCCTGGAAGAGGAGGGCAGTCATTGCGCCTCGCCTGGCTGTTGGGTTCATTCCCCGTGGGGAAGGAGAGTGTTGAAGGAGCTGTGCTGAGGGCCCCCGTGGAGGGCCAAAGTGACTGCGCCAGTTCTTAACCTCTGACACTCGGAGATCTCCTCCGTCACATACAGCTTGCGGAGAATTGAGTGGGTTAATTCATGCAGTGCTCACAAGCAGGAAGCTCGTATCAAGGTGGGATCTGTATGAAGCAGGGGTGTAGGTGGAGTGAAGGGGTGTGTGCTCGCCATTGGGCATGTGTCCCACAGATGATGGCCCTGGGCCCAGGAACTATAGTGCTCCAGTCAAGAAGCAGCCCTCCAGGGGAAGACCTTGAAGAAGGAGGTGGTAACCCAACTGGAGGATGAGGAGGGAGACAACTGGGCGTAGATGGGCTCTGTAGGGGTATTTGTTGAGTGACTGAATGTAGCTGATTCAAGCCCAAAGCGAGCACTGCTATCCTCCAGGAGATGAAATGTCTGGAGCAGGGCACCTCTGATTAAAGGGCCCCAGACCACCCTGTACTAAGGTGGGTCGTCAGCTTCTTTGTCATTAGATCCGTATCACCATGCGCTGAACTTGGCATTTGAAAAGCTTCTCTTGGTAAGGCCTTATAGTCACTGCAACTCTTTGCACGTTGACCCCCCTCCCACCGTTCCACCAGAGGTATAGCATAAGGGGGCAGGGTGCCAAGTCAACCAGATCTTGGGTAAATCGCCACTGCTCCAGGAGCCTGTTTCCTTATCTGGAAAGTGAGGGTGATAGCATCCACCTCCCTGATGGATAGAAAGTTGCGATTCTGTGCTTAAGGGCCTGGCCTGGGGCCCACTACTCTGGCAGTTCTTGCCTGAGTCTGGGCTCAGGTTTTCATTCATTCAAGAAACATTTCCTGAGAGCCTTCTGTGGGGTATGGTGGACAGAGAGCAAGAAATTTGGTCCTTGTACCCCCTTCTTGGTCCTTGTAGCCCTTTATCCCTCCCTTCCCTGGGCAGAGGATACAGGGACTCAAGCCAGCCTGAGATCACCAGGACCAGGGGAGGGGGTGGAGGATACTCAGTGGTGGGCTGGGCTGGGAATGCAACGGGGCAGGGCTATTTAAGCTGAGGTTGGAGGGCTGGCTGGGAACCCAGGAGCCTGTCCTGTGAGTTGCCGGCATGGATGACATCTACAAGGCTGCGGTGAGAGACGGGTTTGGGCAGGGCTGAGGCCCACTGGGAGCTCATTTAGCTTAGACTGGAGAGCAGGGTCTTCCCAGGGAAGTGATGGGGTCCTGAGAGAGCTCACAGATCTTTAGCCTAGGCTCTCAAGGGAATGGGGAGGCTGGTGTTCCCGTGTGCGAAGGAGGTGAGAGGTTCAGGGTCTGGAGAGGAGATGTCAGGGTGGGCAGATGAGGAGGTCTCATCTTTTAGCATCCAGTCTCCTGCTCTGATTCCAAGTGTCTGTGTCACTCTGTTTCAGCCACATCTCTACATTTGTCTCTGTTCTCTGAATCTTTTTTCATCTTTCTCAGTCTCTTTTCATTTCTTTGTTTTTCTTGAGCCGTTTCTCTGAGTTCCTGTTGCTGCCACCCTGTCCCCACTCCCCATTTTTACCCCTCACACTCTGCTTCTCAGTCATTCACAATCTGCCACCCACCTCCAGCCCCTTAGCTGACTAAAGATGCTTTGGAGGGTGGGAGGGGGATTGTGAGGAGGTGCTGTGTAATCTGAATCCTGGGCTGGAGAAGAGGTTTTGAAGTTCCAGATAGGGAAGGATTGGGCCTGGGGAAGGCGAGGGAAGAAGGAAGAGAGAACTAAGTCCATAGCTGTCTTAGGGTCTGGAAGGCCAAGGGCTCAGTGGCTTTACTGGGTGAGAGAGAAAGGGCTGGTGAGTGGACACCCCAAGTCCCTGCAGCCTTCTAGGGTTCACTAAGGGGCTTCAAATGCTGGGTGGGTGGTAGCCTCCCCCTTCCCCAGAGACAAGGACATTCAAGAGATAGCTATTTCCAGGAGATCCCCCTCACCCCCGAAAATATGGTCTGACTTCTAGACAAGGAAGGGGTTACAGCTGGCTCCAGGGGTGCCCCTGCGTATACTTGGGAGTCCATGGAGCTGGGGAAGGGAGCAGCCCTCCACTCAGTGCCCATACAAGGCTTGGCAGGCTGGGGACTAATTTTGGCTCCCGAGGCAGCACCAGCAGGCCAGGGGGCCAGATAACGCTGCCCCACCCCCTGCATGCCAAAGTCCCAGAACAATCACCAGGTTTAACTTTGTCCCCTGGTAAAAATAGCCCAGTGGCCACCCTGGTCAGGTTACAGTGGGTGGCTTTGCTCAACCCCACATTGGTTTTATTGTCTCAACCTGAGGGACAGCTGTCCCTCAGGCCATGCAGCTTGGATTTCATTAGGGTGGCTGAAAGGGCAGGGGAGTGGTCATTGGGTATTGTTACTCAGGGGTCACCTTGGTCCTGGAAGGGGTGTCCACCTGTCACCCTGGCCCTGAGCCTAGCCCCTTTGAGGCCAGCTGGGTCACCTTAGGACTTTGGGGGCAGGAAGGGAGGACTGTGGCCGCCTCTGGCTTCAGTCTTCCTGCCTATGGAATGGGTTGGTTTCCTTGGCAGCAGCTAAGGACTGAGTCTGAGTCCTGAGACTCCTTTCCCTCTATAGGTAGAGCAGCTGACAGAAGAGCAGAAAAATGGTAAGTGACCCCTGTGTTGCATATTGGGGTACAGCGAGGCCAGGCTGGGGGAATCAGGAGAAAACCCTAGATTGGAGATGAAAAGCTGGGGGTCCTTTTTACTGTGACCTCAGAAAAGTCTCAGAAAGGAGATGGGCAGGTTGGCAGGTGGCCCCAGGGATCTGGCTTTCTGGGGTCCTGGCTATTGAGCCCTGATTGCTCTATTTCCCCAACCCCTGCCATTGGATGCAGAGTTCAAGGCTGCCTTTGACATCTTTGTGCTGGGTGCTGAGGATGGCTGTATCAGCACCAAGGAACTGGGCAAGGTGATGAGGATGCTGGGCCAGAACCCCACACCTGAGGAGCTGCAGGAGATGATTGATGAAGTGGATGAGGATGGTAAGCCCCTGTGCCCTCCAGACCCATAATTCTCTGGTTCACTTGAGAGTTAAATACAAGAGCTGTTTTGCCTCTCTGCGCCTCAGTCATCTCATCAATAAAGTGGGCATAATAACCACTAGAGCCTCACAGAGTTGGAGGGAAGCCTGGGTTTGTGTGGAGGGCAGGCCGACTGAGGCCTCTCTGACAGCCACACTGCCAACCTCCAGGCAGCGGCACAGTGGACTTCGATGAGTTTTTGGTCATGATGGTTCGATGCATGAAGGACGACAGCAAAGGGAAGTCTGAGGAGGAGCTTTCTGACCTCTTCCGCATGTTTGACAAGTGAGCGCTGGCACTTGACTTCTCGCCCTGACCCAAACAGAGCTGGGAAAGAGGGACAGTCTCAGATTCCAAGCCTGGGAACTCAGTGGCTTCCATCTCCCGTTCTGTGTGATAGGGCACAGGGATGCCCCATATGCTAGTTCCCCTTGCCCTGCCTCCTGGGTTTGGGGGTGGGACTGGCTCACTGCTCTGTCTAGCCTTGCCCTGGGCTCTGAGGTCCCCCTCATCCTCCCTTCAGAAATGCTGATGGCTACATTGACCTGGAGGAATTGAAGATGATGCTGCAGGCTACAGGTGAGACTATCACGGAGGACGATATCGAGGAGCTCATGAAGGATGGCGACAAGAACAATGATGGTCGCATAGACTATGATGGTGAGTGGCTGAATGGGTAGGCCAGATCCTCCTGCTGTCCATGCCCTGTCAGGCCCCTACCTGTAACCCACACCTTCCTCTCTCTCCACAGAATTCTTGGAGTTCATGAAGGGTGTGGAGTAGACATTGACCTTCACCTGGAGCTGCCCATGCCCACCTTTCCACCACAGCTGGGGCCTGGGGTGGAGGCAGGGGATAGGGACCCCAGTCCCTGAACCTGGGTGTGTCCTTGACCCCTGGCCCTCTCTGACTCCCTCCTCCACCCTGTCCTGGGGAATGCAAATAAAGCCTTGCTCCCTGGGGGCCTGGTGTCTGGCTCTGATGTTCACTGGAGCTGTGGACTCTTCCCAGGGTCCCTTCCTATCTCACAAGGCATTCGGGGTGGATGCAGAACCTGTGCTCTGACTGCTGTGCCATCTGCCTTCTGCAGATCAGAGCCACCCAGGCTCTGTGTCTTACTGACTGCTTTCTGTAGTTGCTAGTGCACAGGTCCCATGGGCAGCAATCCAGCCTCTGCAGGCTGTGGCAAGCCTGGAGTCTGAATTTTAACAAGCTCATGGAGTGTTGCCTGATCAGCCAGTTCAGCAGCCTACAAGTCCTCCATGTGGAGAGAGCAGTTAGCTGCATTAGGCCCTAGATGTCCCTTGGTACAGCAACCCCAGTGACCTCTCAGCCTTCAGGGACCTATTATCTGCTTTCTATCTTCTCACCCATTTTACAGGTGAGGACCCTAGGGCTCAGAGAGCCAAGGTCATCTAGTGAGTCTGCAGGAGAACCCAGCCACATGACTTCTAGAACAGGCCTCTGTCAGATTAGCCAGGTCCAACTGGGCCTAATTCCAGTTTTGATGAACCTTAGAGGCTCCCGTCTCCCTCTCTGACAGGAAATGGAGGCCTGAAGCCTGGTGGCTGTCAGCTTAGTGGAGGAACCCAGGCCAGAGCTGCAGCCAGAACAGTGACGCTGGCCTTAGGGAGGGGAGTTGGGGGTTGCAGGGAAGTAGAGGTGTCCACAGTGGTGCTTACAGGAGGGACAGCTGCCATCGGCACCCAGGCTTCAGCCAGAATGCTAGCAGCTGTCCTTGCTCCACCCAGCTACCCCGTGGCCTCTGCACCTGTGCCCCAGTCTAGGCGTTTTCCAGACAAGCTGGGCATTCCAGAGGCAGTCTTGGAATTCTAGAGATGCCTCTGAGAGGCTAGAGCTGGCAGGAGCCGCTGGTCCTTGGAGAGACCTGGGAAGAATGAAGAGAGGTCTCCTTAGGCCTATTGTTGAGAGGGATGACACAGTGGATGGACCAGCCAGCCAGTGTATCATCTAATGGTTTTTTCACACACCATTGTGCGTGCCACGAGTCTGGATGCTGGGACACATCAGAGCAAGGCATAGTCCCCTATCTCACGGAATTTCTAGTCAACTCGGATAACAAAAGGAGACAAGTGCAACGAGGAAACCAGACCAAGGCTGGACTGGCACAGTGGGCTGTGACATTGAGCCATCAGGCAGGCTTCCTAGAGCAGATGACACTGAGCAAGGCCTGAAGAACCAGCCATGGGAGAACATGTGGAAAGACTCAGAGTCTCAGAAACAGAAACGCATGTTGAGCTGGAAGCCAAGTCCCAGAAGCCTCTGGGAGAGGTGGACAGTGCCAGGTCTTCTGAGAAACTCAGACCATGTGAGGGGTGAGGTGCTCTTCGGGCTGCAGAAGGAACCAGGAGGCCAACCTGAGGCTGGGGCAGTGCTGGGTGAAAAGGCCTGGTGGCTCTTGGTACAGTGGGACGCTGGGATGGAAGATTGGAGGTTGGTTTGTGGATTCAGGACACATTTTGGAACTAGAATGGACAGAACTTACTGAAGGAATGAAAGTGAGAAGTGAGAAACTAGAGAGTCAAAAGTGACCCTTAGATTTTGGGTCTAATTGCCATTTCCTGACATGGGTGTCTAGAAGGGGGAACAGGTTCAGCTCAGGGATATCGGGAAATGGAGGTTACTTTGTGTTAGTTTTTTTTTTTTTTTTTTTTAAATACTGGGGATTGAACCCAGGGATGCTCAACCACTGAGCCACATCTCCAGCCCCTTTTTAAACTTTTTATATTTTATTTAGAGACAGGGTTTCACTGAGTTGCTTAGGGCCTCACTAAGTTACTGAGGCTGGCTTTGAACTCGTGATTCTTCTGCCTCAATCTCCCAAGCTGCTGGGTGGGATTACAGGCAGGCTCCACTGTGCCCAGATTTATGTTAGGCTTTTTAAAATATACTTCATTTTGAAATTCCAGACTGATTCAAAAGTAGCACACAAAACTCCCATTTACACTTCAGCCAGATTCCCTGAACTTTAACATTTTCAATAACCACAGGATAATGATCAAACCCAGGAATTATCATGGACACAACACTACTAATTCACCTATGGATCTTACTGAAATTTTGTCAGTTGCCTTACCAAAGTCCTTTTCCTGGACCAACCATTAGAGATCACATTGATGTGTTACCCAGCCATCTGTCTCTTTACTCTCCACCAACCTGCGGCCTTTTCTGCCTCCTCACCCTTAAGACCTTGACACTTTTGAAAGATCCAGGCCAGTTATTTTGTGGAATGTTACTCATTTTTGGTTTATCTGCTGTTTCCTCAGGGTTAGGTTCAGGTGAGGTATTTCTAGTGGGTTCGTCACAGGAAAGGGGGAGAGTTTGTCCAAAGTTGAGATGCTTTGAAAACGAACTGATGGGAAGGCCAGTGCCAGGTGGGAGTTGAGGGGGAGTAGAGCAGGAGCTGTGAATACAGGTGTCATCCAAGTAGCAAGCCCTTTCCTAGAGTTGGTCATGAATGAGGACCCCAGGGAGAGTTCATAGAAAGAGATGGCAGAGGACTGGGTGCCTGGCACCCCAGAGGCAGATGGGGAGGACACATAGCCAGTAGGGTGAGAGAGACCCTTAGTGAATGAGAGGCTCAAGAACCAGGAGGGATGGAAGAAGGCATGGGCTTCAGCTGATGACTCTGGCTGGTGGGAAGTTGGAGGCTCCAGACTTGGGCCACATGTAGTAGGCCGAAAGCCCAGCTGGGGAGGACAAAGGGGAAAGATGGCAGTGTGGACAACTCCCAGGAAACATGAATGGGCTGGGCTGAGGGTAAATGTGGGATCCAGGGAAGCATGTTTAAGGAAGGGGTAGGCTGGGGAATGGCTCCTATGCTGATAGGAACAACCCAGCAAAGTCAGGAAAGGGGTGATGCAGCTACAGCACAAAGATGCCACAAGCCAGCAGTGCAGGGACTCTGGGTGGTGTTTGTCAGGGTCAGTTCTGTGCTGAGCAAGGAGACAGGGGCTTGAGGCAATGTGGGCAACCAGTCTCCTTTAGTGAAGGACCATAGCAGTGGGTATACTAAGGTATAGACCATGGTGTCAAGAGGAAGAGATGATCCAAGGGACATGTGGAAGGCTATGTCCTTTTTTTTTTTTTTTTTTGGTATTGGAGATTGAACCCAGGGGCACTTAACCACTGAGCCACATCCCCAGCAATTTTAATATTTTATTTAGAGACAGGGTCTTGCTAAGTTGCTTAGGGCCTTGCTAAATTGCTGAGACTGGCTTTGAATTTGCAATTTTCCTGCCTCAGCTTCCCAAGCTGCTGAGATTACAGGCTTGCTCCACCATGCCTGGCTGGTTGTGTCCTTCTTGGTGGCCACTTGAAGGGTGAATGACTGAGGTAGAGGAAGAGAAGGTAATCAGCAGTGAGTAGAACAAGGACTCAAGAGGCTGGGGTGGCCAGGGGATATGGGATGCTGATAGGATTGGGGAGGGAAAGAGTCAAGACCCCTGTGGTGGAAAGAGGAGGATGGGTAGGCCAACTGCAGAACTGTCAGGAAGGGCCAGGAGCAGGAAGGAGGGTCCCTCACCACTTCCTGGCTCTCTCTTCATCAGCTGTCACAGAGGGAGACAGGTCCTGGGAGAGGGAAGGAGATGACATTCCCCAGTTCCAAAGGACACTGGGAGATTGGGGAGGGGGCTGGAGTTGTGTGGAAGGCCAAATAGGGGACTCACCCATTGGGAGGGAGGGTATCTCATGGAGGTTGTCTTAATCTCTTTTTCCACCAATGAGGGAAGGGTCTGGCAGCATCCATTTCTTCCAGGCAGGCTCACCAGAAATTCTACCAGGGAATGGCTGGGCTGCAACCCTTCACCACCAGCTGCATAAATATGTACATCATACATGTGTGACCAAGGGCTCCTGAGCTCCCACCAGCCCATGGTACACTGCTTCCTATAAACATCACCTGGTTTTTATTTATTTTTGCTGGGTTTGGTCCTCTCCACTTCTGAGCCAAGGATAGTGCTTCCTCCCTAAAGCCTCCCTTGATTTCTCACATCAGAAGCAATTACTGGAGCATCTCCCACTGCCCCTGCCTCTTTGTTCTGTGCTTACATGCTTACTGCCTGCCTCCCCAAGAAGCTGTGTTTTACTGGTGGTCAGGTCCTGCTGCCCAGCAGAATCTGCTCAGCAGAATCAATGAGCTGCTTTTGGGCCTCGAGCAGTTTCCCATTTGCCCACTAGATGGCAAACAACGCATATGTTTGGGCCCACTGGTATGAGACTTTGGAGCTGTTGGGGGTCTGTTTCCTACCTGCAGGCAGCAAGCAGAGGACCTTTAGAGGAGATTATTACCCCCTTTCTAGTTAGGGAAACTGAGGTCCATAGCGAGAGAGGACCTGAGCAAGGCCTCACAAGTCAACAGAGTTTGGTCTTTAAGCCCCTGCCATGTGTTCTTACTGCATGGAGTGGGTTGTCCCCTATACCCTGCCCCAGTAGACACAGGCTTCCCTGCAGCCCCAGCTGGGGGCCTGGCTGAGCAGAGACCCCCAGGGTGGGCTGGCAGACTGAGGAGTGATTGGGCTTCCAGCTGGCAGCCACGTGCTGGCTGAAGGGCTGTCCGGATGGTTCCCCAGCTAGATGTTGGCCCCCAGCCTGGGATATATGCCAAAATGTCTCCGCAGGGAAATAGAGGCAGAGGGGCTCTTCACAGAAGTTCCAGGATCTAATCACCACCACAGCAGCCCTTGCACAAGAAATGCTCATGGATTTATGTAGCCCTGTTTCATCCAAGGTGGCTGGGCCCCAGCTCTGGGAGGAAAAGGCAGACCCAGAGAGTGAAGGGCTTTGGTTAAGGTTCCCCAGCAAAGCCAGAGAAGGGGTGGGCTGAGTCCCCTCAACCTCTGACTCTCCCAGTCACTGGTCTCTCTGAGCAGCCTCTGGCCCACTTCCAAATCAGACCCTTCACCCTGGGAGGAGGCGCATATATGTTGGGGGAAGATGGGACAGGAAGACAGGGTTGAAGGCTCCTGGGTCCTTCTCATGTGGACCTAAGGACCAACCTATTTCCCTCCCAGGGATGTGATGGGAAGAAAGATTTGGGGGGGGGTGTCCCAGTATCCTTAGTAACTCCAGAAGCCAGAGTGTCCCAGGAGGGATTTCTCAGCCTGTTGTGTGGCCTGGGTCAGGTCCTTCCCTATCTGAGTATGTATCTCCCCTATATCCCCCACCAGGTTTTCTGACCATCACCTGAGGGCTGAGGTCAGCCCATTGGGAGGCCCAACCTGAAGGAATTTCTAGAATCCTCTAACTATGACTCAAGATGAAATCTTAGTGCTCAGGGTCTAGGATTCTGGGGCCTAGAGATCTGGAGTGGGGTTGAGGTGGCAGCTGAGGGGGCTAGGGACAGGAGTTTCTCTGAAACAGGGGACATGGGGAAGTTCCCTCACTTGCCTCAGATTCAGCCTGTTGGTCTTATCTACCCTTGGCCGCCTTCCATGGCCCCCCCTTCATCAGAGTGAAGGGTAGAGCAAGTAAACTCTGGCAAAATCATATTATGTGAGGCCTATGGGGATCTGGGACAAACCCACTGCTGATTCGCTGGGCTCTGGGCCCTGGGTCTCTGAAGGACTGGAGGCCAGAGGGAAGTAGGGCAATGGAGGTTCTCCCTGGCTCCTACCTCAAAGCAAGCCCAATGAGTTGAGATGGGGCCTGGTGGATATGGGGAGGAGGTATGGGGCCTGGAGGCCAAATAGGGACAGGCCTAGATAGGAGATCCTGAGCATTCTTCTCTTGCCAGTCCTGGATCTGTGAAGTGTGGCCAGACCTCAACTGCCTATCCAGGACATGGAGCCCCTTGGACCGGAAATGACCTCA
Source organism: Urocitellus parryii (assembly GCF_045843805.1). Lineage (NCBI taxonomy): Eukaryota > Metazoa > Chordata > Mammalia > Rodentia > Sciuridae > Urocitellus > Urocitellus parryii. The sequence continues at coordinate 169,824,750 of NC_135533.1, read as the reverse complement.
CCCCAGGCAACTTGGGCCCTGCCAGGGGAAATGGGTAGCCTAGCCAAGGCTTCAGGGGTTGGGCCATTATAACACTTGGGACCTGGGACTAGGGCCAGCTTGTGGGAGTCTCTGCTATGGCACTGGGGAGGCAGGGAACAAAGCAAAGCCCAGCTAGACCCCCACCCAGCCCCTCAACCTCTGTCTCTCATCCCTGACCTCTTCCAGGATATCTCCCTCCTTGTCACTTTGCTGGAGCCTGGGGACCTGAGTTTGTGAATGTCTATCTCTCTGTACAAATATCTATACCTCAGCTGGGAAAGAGTCTTCCCGGTGTGGAACTGGCCAATCTGACATAAAGGCATGGAGCAGGCCAGCTGAGGTGGAGGAAGAAGCTGCAGGTGGATGGCCGGGCTCCGCCTCCTCCCCTTCTGCCTCCCCCCCCCCCTTCCCGCCCATGACTGGGTGGAGCTGCTGCCTTATAAGTGGCTGGTCTGGTGGCAACAGAGCAAACTACAGCCAGCAGCAGCGGGACCAGAGGGCGGCTCCGTTTCCCCAGCATGGCCCCCTTGGCGTGGGCTATCTGCTGCTTCCTGGGGGGCCTCCTGATCAGTGGGGGCAGCCCCAGTGTGCCCCGCCTGCGACTCTCCTACCGAGGTACTGGCTAGAGCCCCCCTGTTCCTGTGCATGTCTGTGGGTGCTCCCTGCTCCAGGACACCTCTCTCTCCACCAGCTAGCCCCGGGGCTGGAGGGGATGGAGCCCCAGGCCCTGCACAACCTTTGGGAAAGGCTTCCTGGGGATGACCCAGGGCAGAGGAGGGAGACATGTCCTGAGGTCCATGACCAGAGAAGAGGTGGGAGAAAGACGTGTGGGCATAACCTTGGAGGTGAGGGCTGCTGAGAAGGGAAACAGATGTATGGAGACCCTGACACTCCTCAACAGGGATACTGGCAGGTGGGGAAGCGGAGAGAGGGACTGGGCAGGGGAGAGGGGACACAGGGCAGGTCTGGAGGGTCTGAGCAGACAGTAGGGGAGTGGGCAGCATCCTGTCCCTTTGGTCCTCAAGCCACAGGAGGGGAAGAACTTCCCCCACCTCTTTTCTTTTGTTTGTTTGTTTTTGTACCAGGGATTGAAGGGGGGGAGGGGGCACTTAACCACTGAGCCACACGACAGCCCCCCCCCCCTTTTTTTGTATTTTATCTAGATACAGGGTCTTGCTGAGTTGCTTAGTGCCTCACTAAGTTGCTGAGGCTGGCTTTGAATTTGTGAGCCTCCTGCCTCAGTCTCCTCAAGCCACTGGGGATTACAGGCTTTCCTGGCCTCTTGCAGCCCATTTCACAAGTTGGCTTCATTATCACCCCTCCATCCAGGAGCCCAGGTGACATTTCAGCCTCCCTTCTGCCATCCTGGGGTGCATTCTTCTATCCCAGCCTAGCTGGCACAGCCTCCTCTGATGATCTGTGGGGGAAACGTCACCAAGATCCAGGCTCATGGCAGATTCTTCTTAGGAAAAAGGGGGATGATCACCTTCCACTGGGAATCCCAGTCAGAGTCGGGGAGACACAGGCCTGCTGTGGAGACTGAGGGGGAGACATTGTTTGTCGTGGAGAGTCTGAGGGTGGAAATGATCCTGTTCTGGAGGCTGTAGTTTTGAGACATCAGACTACCAGAAAAAGCCCCAACAGGGAGAGTTCCCCAAGGTACTCTCAGCTGAGGAGGGCTTTGTGAAGGAGCCTGTTGATGAGTTTGGAGATGGGGTGGAGGCAGGGCTGTGGAAGCTCCTATAGGGAAAACCCGGGTGCTCTGGGCCTTCCCCAGGGTGGCCCATGTCCCCTTCTTACCCCATCCTTCTGCTAGTCCCTTGACAGCCCATCACCTCCAGACCCCAGGGATCTGTACCAGGATTTTAAATTCCTAGGACCACTGCCTCCAGATGCCCCCACTCCATCTCTAGAGCCTGGATGGGCAGAGTCTACAGGGGAGAAAATTCTCTTTGGTCACATCCCTGATCTGGCGGCTGGAACTCCACCTGGCCGTGCCTGGCCTGGCCTGCACCTAGGCCCTTGCCAGGTGTTCCCTCTGTCTGTCCACCACTCCAACAGCCAGCCTCGCTCACTGCTCACACTCACCCGCCCTTCCTGCAAGCTCTTCTTGCACTTTGCCCAGATTGCTGCTTTAATTTCTGCCAGTGAGGCCATCTTCCCTGGGGACTGGGCAGGGCACACATGTTATAGAGGGAAGGCGTCAGTTGAAAGATCAAGGGACTATAAATCTGGGCTGGACTGGATGGGGGCTCAGAACCTCCTGTCCCACTTGTCCCCAGGAGCCATGTCCCCAAAACCTTCCAGCAGCCCTGTGGATGGGAGCATGTTCCAGATGTGAGTGCTTTTGTGGCTGAATGCACAGCTGGACCCTCCATCTCCATTCCTTGACTGGAACAGTAGGCTGAGAAGCAGGTCCTGACTCCCCTCCCTCTGCTCCCTCCTAGACCTCCTGTCTGCCAACCGCTCTGCCATCTTTCTGGGCCCCCGAGGCTCTCTGGACCTCCAGTCCATGTACCTGGATGAGTACCGGGACCGCCTCTTTCTGGGGGGACGTGATGCCCTTTACTCTCTGCGCCTAGACCAGGCATGGCCAGATCCTCGGGAGGTGAGATGGACTAATGTGGGCGTTGGGGGAAGCTGGGCATCTGCAGGTAGAAGGTCAGATGGGGGAATTGAAGCTGTGAAGTTAGGGGAGTATCTGAGGTCACCAGGCTGTGTTTCAGGTCCTGTGGCCGCCCCAGCCAGGCCAGAGGGAGGAATGTGTTCGAAAGGGAAGAGATCCTCTGGTGAGTGCTATTGGAAGGGATTGTTCCCTAACCCTGTTGGTCCCAGACCCTGACCCCCAGGATAACCTGCAGTACATACTGGGTGCCTCTACTTGGGAAGGGGGTGGTTTTAGGAGCAGATCCTGAGGGCTTTGTGAGGTTTGTGAAGAATGTTACCCCTCCCCACTTCCCTTAGAGCTGCTCAGCCCAGCAGGGCTGAGCCACAGGGCCCAAACAGAGAGTGACCCTTTTGCCTCACCCTTTCTTCTCCCTGCTAGATGGAGTGCGCCAACTTTGTGCGGGTGCTGCAGCCCCACAACCGGACCCACCTGTTGGCATGTGGCACCGGGGCCTTCCAGCCCACTTGTGCCCTCATCACAGTTGGGCATCGTGGGGAGGTGAGTCTGTGTCGGGCCCCATGAGAGACTGGAAAGTGGTGACATTTCCTTTTTGCTGCCTGAACCCTTCCCATTGAGCCTGGGTAGAGACAGAGGGGGTAGGCCCTTGAAAGGCGCCTTTGTCCTCGGGTGATGACCCCATTCAAGAGGCCCTGAATGAAGGCGCCTTCTGCCCACCCCCCACTCTTCAGCCACACGCACGCAAGGGCCATGGCCAGGGTGGGGGACTAATGCTTCTTTCCCAGGTGACAACCTTCCCTCCATTTTCCCTACCCATAGCATGTGCTCCACCTGGAGCCCAGCAGTGTGGAAAATGGACGGGGGAGATGCCCACATGAGCCCAGCCGCCCCTTTGCCAGCACCTTTGTAGGTGGGTGATCCCAGGTCAGGGTGGGGTTAGGGATGGTGGGAGCAGGAAGGGATGGGGCCTGGCTGTTGGGCTTGGCCTTTCACCCCTAATTCTGTTCCCACCCCCTCTCCAGGTGGGGAGCTGTACACAGGCCTCACTGCTGACTTCCTGGGACGCGAGGCCATGATCTTCCGAAGTGGGGGTCCCCGGCCAGCACTGCGTTCTGACTCTGACCAGAACCTTCTGCACGGTGAGGCCTACTGGGACCCGCTCCTGGAACAGGGAGGAGAGGAGGCTCTGGAGCTGGGAGGAGAGGCCACTGAATTCCCTGGAACTCCAGTCTCCAATGGGGGTCCCCATGCTGCTTCTTGTCCTTTGGGTTCATTCCCCCATCCTACCCTGTGAGCCACCCCCACACACACCAGCATTACCCTGTCACCCTCTCAGAGCCCCGGTTTGTGATGGCCACAAGGATCCCTGACAACTCTGACCAGGATAATGATAAGGTGTACTTCTTCTTTTCGGAGACTCTCCCTTCACCCGATGGTGGCCCAGGCCGTGTCACTGTCAGCCGTGTGGGCCGTGTCTGTGTGGTAAGAGCTGTGACGGGGTGGTGAGGTTCAAGACTCCTGCTGCACCCCCCTTCCCAGACCTGCCCCTGCCACAGATGGGGAAACTGAGGCGAGCATAAAGCTGACATCCATACCTTCTCCCAGTAGATGAGGGTGGAGCAGGAGGAGGTGGGGCCCATCCTTATGGGACACAAGACTGACTCTGGCCTCCCATCCCTCAGAACGATGCTGGTGGCCAGAGGGTGCTGGTGAACAAGTGGAGCACCTTCCTCAAAGCCAGGCTGGTCTGCTCTGTGCCCAGCCCTGGCGGTGCTGAGACCCACTTTGACCAGCTAGGTAAGGGCGTGGCCTGGCAGGCCTTTACTCTGGGAAGGGAAAGGGCTCAGAGCTGGTAAGTGGGGGCATTGGCAATGGCCATGATGCCTGTGTGCCCTTCTGTGTTCCAGAGGATGTGTTCCTGCTGTGGCCCAAGGCGGGGAAAAGCCTGGAGGTGTACGCGCTCTTCAGCACCGTCAGGTGGGCACACCTAGCCTCCCCAGACCCCATCATCCCTGGCCCCCGCCCTTCAGCCCCTCTGCTGAATCTCTGCTTTCATACCCCAGTCTTGCTATGGGTCCCTGTCTTTGTCTCTGATTCTATGACTCTGTATTCTGTCTCCCTCTCTTTGCTTTTGCCTTAGTGTCCTTGTGTTTCAGTTTCTACTTTCAGCAAACTCTGTTGCCCTCTGTCCTTCCTTTGGAGCAAGCCTATCTTCCTACCCATGACAGCTACCTTGGCCTGACTGTCCCTGTCTCTCCTCGGCAGCGCCGTGTTCCAGGGCTTTGCCGTCTGTGTATATCACATGGCAGATATATGGGAAGTCTTCAATGGGCCTTTTGCCCACCGTGATGGTCCTCAGCACCAATGGGGGCCCTATGGGGGAAAGGTGCCCTTCCCCCGCCCTGGTGTGGTGAGTATCTACTGGCAAAAGAGGCCTGAGCAGCTGCCAGGAGGGACTATTCTTGGAACAGCACTGGGGCCACGTGCATCCCATGGCAGGGATGGGGTGGCACTCCAGAGGGCCTGGGCTGATGGGGCAAGGTGTGGTGGGATAGGAGAACCTCTCCAACCCAAGAGCAGCCCCTAGGTGTTGGGGGAGCAGGCTGGGAGGAGAGGTGTGCATCCCAGTGTACTTCAGGGCTCCTTTTGCTGTTGCCTGCAGTGTCCCAGCAAGATGACTGCACAGCCAGGACGACCCTTTGGCAGCACCAAGGACTACCCAGATGAGGTGCTGCAGTTTGCCCGAGCCCACCCACTCATGTTCTGGCCTGTACGGCCTCGGCGTGGCCGCCCTGTCCTCATTAAGACTAATCTGGCCCAGCGGCTGAGCCAGATCGTGGTGGACCGTGTGGAGGCAGAAGATGGGACCTATGATGTCATCTTCCTAGGGACGGGTAGGAGGGCTGAATCCGGGTGGCCAGGCTGGGGAGGTGTGTGAAGGCCCAGCTGCTCTTTCCTTGCTCACTGATGACTCTTCTGCTGCCCCAGACTCAGGCTCTGTGCTCAAACTCATCGTCCTCCAGACAGGAGGTTCAGAGGAGCCCGAAGAAGTGGTTCTGGAGGAGCTCCAGGTGTTTAAGGTGAGCAGAGGGCATTTCCCATCCCTGGGTCTGGGACTGGCTATAGGGAAGCCAGAGGGAGCCTGGGGGAGGAGCAGAACATACTGGCACACTGCTACAGAGGCCTGGTTGATGCTTCAGAATGACTGGGGGACCTGCCGCTGCAGTCTGTGGACTGAAAGTACCTAGGGTTCCCCAGGGAGGTTTGGCTACAGTGAGCACCCTTGACAAAGCCCTGCTGGGCTCAAGTCACAGTGAGGAAGTGGCTGAGATTCCAAGTCCCCAAGGGTTCTGTTAACCCCTCTGTAGATTCAGACAGGGCACCGTCTGTGTTTGGGGAACTATTGTGCCTGCTGACATGAGATGTGTGATTTGTAACAGCTGCCTTATTGCTGGGTAACAGGGCCATGGGAGTGGACACTGGAACTCTGTGCTTTTAGCCAACCCTCCCACTTGGAGGCCAGCTGGGATAAGGGGCCTTTTTGTAACCCAATGTCTAGAAAAGACTGTCCAGCTTCAGTTGCTAAGGGGTGCACCGATTGGGCTGGCTTTGGAGACTAAAATGTGGAATGCGGGGGAAGTTCTCGTTACGCTATGCCCATGCTGAGAGCCTATTCCTTTCCCAGGTGCCAACACCCATCACTGAAATGGAGATCTCTGTCAAAAGGGTAAGGGCAGCTGCCTGACTCCTCATGTGTTCCCTGTCCCCTACCCTGTTCTCCTTGAGAACTACCCTAGTCTGCTGGAGAATGGTGCCCGGCAAGCCTGATTAGGCTCTTCAACAAGGGCTGTGTCCAGTTGGGTGCTGGGTTTCACATGCATGAAGCTGTGGACAATGACAGGTGCCAAGGTCATGTTCAGATAGGGAGAGATCTACAAAGGCCAGTTCTTAAGGGAGTTGATACGTGCTCGGAAACAAAATCTGGAATTTTTTTTTCTTTTTGGTAGTGGGGATTGAACATTTTACCACTGAGCTATACTCCATCCTTATTTATTTATTTATTTATTTATTTATTTTTAAAGTGTGGGTGTGGCTAATGGCCATTTTATTTATTTATATTTATTTATTGCAATCTGGGGATTGAACCCAGGGCCTTGCACACACTTAGGAAAGTTCTTTAACCACTGAGCTACACCCTCACCCCACCCCCTTTTTATTTTTTACATTGTTATTATTATTATTATTATTATTATTATTATTATTCAATCTGGGGATTGAATCCAGGGGTACTTTACCACTGACTAAATCCCCAGCCCTTTTTATTATTTTTTAAAAAATTTTGAGACAGGGTCTCACTAAGCTGCTTAGGGTCTTGCTAAATTGTTGAGATTGGCCTCAAACTTGTGATCCTTTTGCCTCAGCCTCCAGAGTCACTGAAATTACAGGTGTTTACCACCATGTCTGGCCTGTTTTCGTTTTTAAAATTTTTTAGTTTTTTGATACTGGAGATTAAACCCAGAGGCATTCAACCACGGAGCCTTACCCTCAGCCCTTTTTATTTTTTTGAGACAGAGTCTCACTAAGTTGCTTAAGGCCTAAGTTGCTGAGGTTGTCCTTGGACATGCGATACTCCTGCCTTAGCCTTCCAATTGCTGGGATTACAGGCATGTGCCATTGTGCTTGGCCCCTTTTTTAAAATTTTATTTTGAGATAAGGTCTTGCTAAATTGCCCAGGCTGGCCTCAGCCACCCAACTTGCTGGAATTACCGGCATACACCACCACACCTGGCAAGGGAACCATATTTTAGAGGCCTGATATATGTCCTTTTGCAAGTGGCAAATACCATGTATGTCCCAGTTTACCCCTTGGTGAATCCCAACTGTTTTTTGTGTGCGCGGTACTGGGGATTATACCCAGGGCCTTGTGCATGCTCTACCACTGATCCTTAAATCCCAACTTTTATACTGGGATTGCTTACAGCAAGGTGCACCTCTGAAATCAGAGGTCAGTAAGAAAAGGCCAGTGGGGTACAGGATAAAGGTCTGTAGCAGGGATGGCCTGGAGAAGTCCCTTAGAGAAAAGACCCCAGACCTGCCCCATCCACTCCATATAGAGCAGGTAGATGACAAACATCTTTATTTCTGAGAATAAATCCAAGAGGTTCTGGAAGACTTCCTGAAAATGGTAGGGGTCTCAGGAAACCCAAGGGAATTGAGTCTGGATGCTCCTTAGTTAAGCCCAGGCTCACCATGGGCTCTGCCTGTGTCTCTCCCCAGCAAATGCTGTATGTGGGCTCTCAGCTGGGTGTGGCTCAGCTGCGATTGCACCAGTGTGAGACCTATGGAAGTGCTTGTGCTGAGTGCTGCCTGGCCCGGGACCCATACTGCGCCTGGGATGGTACCTCCTGTACCCGCTACCGCCCCAGCCCTGGCAAGCGTCGGTTCCGCCGACAGGACATTCGGCATGGCAACCCTGCCCTACAATGCTTGGGTCATGGCCAGAATGGTGAGTGGCAGTAGGTATGGGCACCCTAACAGGGCTCCTACCCATCCTGTGGTCTGGGCTCTATTCCTGTGAAGTGTGACTTCAGACTGGTCCTGTTGTGACAGTCCTCAGTTTCCTATTTATGCAGCTCTAGTCAGCTCATGGGTGTGGGGTACAGTGACTGGCTTGGGGTTCAATGGATGCCTAGGTCTTTATCATACTGGTGGGATGCAGGAATCAGTTGGTGGCCCTGGGGGCCTGGGTTCCATAGTTCCCATGTTAAGCCAACTTGGTCCTCTATGCAGAGGAAGCTTCAGGACTGATGACCACCAGGGTCTATGGCACAGAGCACAATAGCACCTTCCTGGAGTGCCTGCCCAAGTCTCCCCAGGCTGCTGTGCGCTGGTTCTTGCAGAGGCCAGAGGATGAGGGCCCTGACCAGGTGAGTGAAGACCCTGCCTCCAAACCCTACCTCCCTACCGTAATCCCAAGCCCTGAGCCCTAGGAAGGGTTTTTGGTGGTAACCTGCTAAGATCAACTAAGAAAAGTGTGTTAGGCCCCTACAGTACCTAGGAGGAAGTACCCCTATTTCTGTCTCTGGGAATCTAGGACATATATAGCTGGAACTCCCCAAGTCTAAGAGGTGGGTAGCAGAGAGGGAAGAGGGGTCTGGTGTGGTCTGGAAGTCCCCTGTGTTTGCACATATGGCTCAGCTTTGAAGAAATCTCTTCCCCAGGGGTTCTCAGTCCTCCTTTGCCTTAGGCTTGGGTACCTTCCTGACTACTGGACCTTGCCACCTCCCTCCATTTCTGGTCCTACACTTTCTCCTGAGAGACCAGCTATATGGCCAGGCCCTTTCCTCCCCCATGGGAAAGGTCTGTCAACTCCTGGAGATGGCTTCAGTCTGGGGCTAAGGCTGAGTGGGGTGGGCAGGGTGAGGAACCAACCATTCTCCCACAGGAAAGAGGAGGGGAGAGGGGGTTGATTATAGGAGGGACTGTCCCTCCAGCTTGGGAACTGGGGGAGGCCAGCCTTGGGCCAGCTGTTGGGTTGGGCACTGAGGAGACTCCCTAGGGTTGGGGGCAGGACAACAAGATGAAGTTACACAACACTAACCACCCAGGCAGTGCATCCTCAGCCCAGATGTACAGACTAAAGCCCGAACAGGATTCAGAGAGATGGTTTGGGACCGGAGCTGCATTCCCACCTCTTACACTGAAGTGGGCACCCCAGGTTGGGGCTGTCAGCTTAGTGCTGTGGCGGGAGAAAACAGGAAAAATTAAGACAGGGAAGGCCCAGTGTGCCGTGTGTGTGTGTGTGTGTGTGTGTGTGTGTGTGTGTGTATGTACATGTGGAGAGGAAGAAGTTTTCTTTGCCACAGAGTAAAAGCTCAGAAGTACACTTGTAAGCTGGCACAGTGGCCATGCCTATAATCCCAGCAGCTCAGGAGGCTGAGGCAGGAGGATTGTGTGTTCAAAGCCGGCCTCAGCAACTTAATAAAGTCCTAAGCAACTCTGTAAGACCCTGTCTCTAAATAAAATACAAAAAAGGGCTGGGGATGTGGCTTAGTTGTTAGGTGCACCTGGGTTCAATTCCCGGTACCAAAAAAAAAAAATTTTTTTTAAAGAAAAAAGAAAAATATCTCTCTAGCCTGTCTGCTTCCTGTGTATGTGTGCAAGGGCTCTCCAAGGCCAAGTTTGATACCTGGGTCTCTGATTTGGGGAGACACCAGCCATTCATATTATTGAAACCAAACAAACAAAACCCTTTGCAGGCTCTTTCCTGGACCACAGGAAGGTAAGGCCCTGCCCTCAATTAACTTGTAGTCTAGAGGCCAACCTGCCAACTTGCTGGTCCCCTTCTGGACAGGGAAGATAATGGGCAAGGGGAAGGACATACACACTGGGCCCTCAAGGTGGAGAAGTAGGGGGCGAAGAAGCTGACAGTACCCATCCTGGCCCACAATGTGCTCATGTCCCCTGTGCCTTCCCACTTGCCTGGCAGGTAAAGACAGATGAGCGGGTCCTGCAAATGGAGCAGGGGCTGCTGTTCCGCAGGCTCAGTCGCCTCGATGCCGGTACCTACACCTGCACAACGCTGGAGCATGGCTTCTCCCAGACTGTGGTCCGTCTGGCTCTGGAGGTGATTGCGGCCACACAGCTGGACAGTCTGTTCCCTCGGAAGCCAACAGTGGAGGAGCCCCCTGCCAGGGGAGGCCTGGCCTCTACCCTACCGAAGGCTTGGTATAAGGACATTCTGCAGCTCACTGGCTTCGCCAACCTGCCCCGGGTGGATGAGTACTGTGAGCGTGTGTGGTGTTCGGGCACTGGGGAGCGCTCAGGCTCCTTCAGGAGCCGGGGGAAGCAGGCCAAAGGCAAGAGCTGGGCAGGTCTGGAGTTGGGCAAGAAAGTGAAGAGCCGGATGCAGGTTGAGCGCAACCGGACGCCCCGGGAGGTGGAAGCCACGTAGACATGGAAGGGGTGGTCAGGTTGGGCCAGGGAACCCAGCAGCAACCCCCAGAATCTCCCACCTACCCAGCTAGGGCAAGGGGCACCAGGATGCCTGACTGCCTCTTAGAGATGGGAATCTCTGCTACCCACAAGAAGGACTGGGGGCCTGAGGGAGGGGGCCTGTGCCTGAGGCCTGTTCCCTGCCCTTCTTTATGCTCTCATTCTCAGGCTGGAGCTGGCACCCTTTGGCCCCTGGCAGCCCCAAGGGGCCTGCCATTTGTTCTCAGAGATGGTCTGGCTTCCGGAATACATTTCCGGGTATGCCCAGAGGCAAGAGGATTGGGTGGTTCTTTCCCAGCCTGCAGAACAATGGCTATTCTGAGTGACCCTCAAAGTGGGTGGCTCTAGGAGATATCTGGGCAGAGGCCCTCAGGCATCTAGAAGAGAATAGAAGTGGCCTCTTCTTTGCTTGACCTAGCATCTGTTAGGAGGAGCCTACCCTGACCAGGTTGGGGAGGGCAAGTGGAGGTGTTGAGGAGCTGGAGCAGCAGTACCTTACCCTCTTCATGCCCTGATGTCTTGGTATTTCCCTGCCACTGCCCACGACCTCTCCTGTATCTCAGAATTATAGAGGTGTGGATTTCTGAGACCTAGGGGTGGTCCAGGTCTTAGGCCTCACTTTATAAATTGGGGAGAGGGTTCTCACAGCGTGACCTTCTTTCTTCAGGCCCGGAAGTGTTATGCCAGGTTTCTGTAATAGCCACATCTCCTGATGGGATTCCCCTTCCTCGCCATCAGGGTCCCATGATGAGGATCAGGGAGAAGGAAATGTTAGTCCTCACCTCTGGATTAGAGATGAAAAAGAGGAGTTGGGGATGGGAGGAGTGGGCTGTCTTTCCCAGGGCAATACAGAAGGGTAGGAATGTAGAGTCTTTGCAAGCTACAGCCTGAAGTCAGGATTGGGGTCAGGGCTTTGGCCAGAGCCACAGAAAATTGACAGGTTATCAAGATGGAGAGAGAAAGACCATAGGATGGGCTATGGACCCAGGCCCAGGTGTCCTCAAGGACTCAAGATGGCATCAATTAATTCAGGAGCCATGCTGGGAAGGTCAGATGTTCCCTAAAAATCTCTATTTTCTGCTAAGTAAGGGTTATTTTACAAGTCTTTTTTAAAATTATTTTTGGTGGTAGGGATGAACACAGGGCTTTGTGAGTGAGCTAGGCAAGTGCTCTACCACTGAGCTACATCCCCAGCCCTCTTTTTTTTTTTTTTTTTTTTTTTCCTTTAAGAAGAGAGAATAGCTGCTAAGAACTGTAAGTCCTGCTGGTTCTTGGGGATGAGGCTCAGATGGCAAGGTTACATTTTGCTTGGGCATGTAGGGGAGTTGTTTTTGCCATCAGCAGTTTCTTAGTCTCGGGAACACAAAGGAGGAGGAGGAGGATAACTAAATGAAAAGTTGTTCCCAGCCTGCACATGAACAAGTGACGCACAAAACTAACAAGAGACAAGGGCATCAACTCTGAGATTCCTTCCTTCCAAAAACCAAGATAAAGAAACAAAGGAGGAAAAAGAAACAGCAAATTAGGCTTCCTGCCCCACTGCAACTCAATCCTGAAGGGCATTGGGTTTTCTCTCCCTCACCCTCACACCACCAGAGTATGGGAATCTGAAACAGCCCCCACCCCTTCCCTTTGATTATATGGCAAGTGTACTAGAAGCACTGAGGTTAATCTAACAACATCTTGAGAATCCTTTCTGCCTGGGGTGCTGTCTTGCTATATGAGCAGGTAAAAACAGAGGAGGGGATGGTGGAAGAAAGAAGGAAGAGGAGACAGAGATGAAAGAGGTGGAGGAGAGAGTACAGGTCTCCAGGAGGTGGGGGGAGGTGGGTCAGAGCTGCCACTGGCTCTGCCCTCTATCCCTGGGAAGCCAGAAAGAGACAAATAGGCTCTCAGTGGCTGGGCTTAGGCTTGGTAAGCTCCAAGCCAGGTCCTCTGGGGAACTGACTCTGGAAAACGGAGGGAGCATTGTATATCTGTATTTGGGAAAATACGGACAGCTTCTACCAATTGCCCCCCTTCCATGGTACTGTGTTGTTAATACCTGGAAATGGCCTCTATGTATGAATTCTATTTTTGTGTTGCTGTTGAGATGGGCCTTGTGGTTTCTCTGTCTTTGGATCATACTTCTCGTATTGTTATTTTTATTGTTATGGCAGCCCTGAGTTCTAGTGAGGAAAGCAAGAGCCTCCCAGGAAAGTGATGAAGTTAATATTTATATCACATAATTATATTGTTATTATATCTGTATATTTCTGTACTAAATTGATTGATGCATCTGCCACTCTACCTCTTCCTCGAGGGAAAAGGTCCCCATAACCTTGGGTGGTATTTTCTAGCAGAGAGGGAGATGGGTAGTAGGGGAAGGAAGGAGCCAGAGGACTTTGTCTATAAAGCTGGGATTGCTCATTAAATTAGGAAAAGTCCTGACCTGAGGTCTTGTAAAATTTGACCTTCTTGGAACTTCAGGAGGATCTTGGGGGTGGGGAGAGGGGGGAGAAAGGCTGGCAAAGGTCAGCCAGGCACGTAGGCAGCTCTGCTACTTTTTCACAACACTTGACATTTGTAATAGCTATACTTGGCCTGGTGCCGCCTTCATCCCAAGTCACATACCAATGTATATTAAGGCCACCAAATTCATGCCTGGGCTGGGCTGGGCTGGGCTGTGGGGGCCATAGCTCCTGGGCAGGAGGAGAGACCCTAAGAGTCTGACCTACTGGGCACACTGCAGAAGACTCTCTGACCATGGTTCCTGTTCCCCCAGTGACATTATGCCCCTTATCCGACTCCACTAGTGCTGGGAATAGGTGAAAAACCATGGAAGCACTTCAAAGATAAGAGAGACATCACCCTATCTTGCTAGGGAGATGGCCCTGGGCCCCTCTATTTTTGCTATAGTCTAGGAGGCTCAATAGAAGACTCAGTCATGGGTCCCAACTTGCAGTTGGGCCCTGGAGCCGGGCCTCCTATCCCTCCAAAATACTGAGGCCTGACAGGACCTGAAGTCTTTGTTTCCCCTCCTGAGCTATCGCCCACAGACTGAGAGGCATCATCAGAGTACCCACTTGGTGCTGGCCTGGCAGGGTGTGCAAACGAGACCCCCACTGTCCCATCTCTCATCAAGCGCTGTTCTTCCTGGGGCAGCCAAGTGCCTCTCCTCCCAGGCATCATTACCACCCATTCTCTGAAGACCCCTCGGCCCAGACTTCTCCCTGGATCTCAGTCCCCCTTCTGCCTCTGTCTTGACTCTTATTTCCTGTTTCAGCAATTTTACCCTCTCTCTATCTTCCTCTTGCAGATTTTTCCTCTAAGTCTGGTACTTCCCCTGGTTGCTGGGCCTCTGTTTCACGATTTCCCAAACAGGTTTAGAGCTGGAAAGAGACTTAGACAAAAAGACTAGTTGAACATTTCCCAAATGGTGTCTATGAAAGGGTAACCTCAGGAGATTCTCTATGATCTCATGGTCTTCAAGGTCAAATTAGAGGAATTCTGCCTCCTTGGCCTCCACAAAGCTGTATACTGCCTGCCTCATGAAAGCACTGAGAAATCCTGTGCCGGTCTGCAATTATTATGTACCTACTATATGTCCTATGATTCTCCAAAACTTCTTTCTTTCTTTCTTTCTTTCTTTCTCTTTCTTTCTTTCTTTCTTTCTTTCTTTCTTTCTTTCTTTCTTTCTTTCTTTCTTTCTTTCTTTCTTTCTTTTTTTCTTTCTTTCTTTCTTCCTTCCTTCCTTCCTTCCTTCCTTCCTTCCTTCCTTCCTTCCTTCCTTCTTTCTTTCTTTCTTTCTTTTTTTCGCAGCTAACATCTCATACTTCTAAAGTTCTGAAGAGCATACTTTGGAAAAGCGCTGATTAGTTAATTCCTTCCCTTTACATGTGAGATTAATTTGTTAATCTCTGCCCCCCAAGCCTGTAAACTCTAGAGGCCCAGACCTCCCAGATTTCAGTCATGTTTTTGTTTCCTATGGTTTTCATCAGAGTAGAACCTGCCACCTCAGGGACAGTGCTGCCAAGCTACCAGTCTGCCAACACTTAGAATTGATTCTGTCTCCTACACCCATCCTCCCACACCCAGCCTGCATTCCCAACCTAACTTCCAGCCCCTCCTGTGTTTGGCATGGTCCTTTGAGGGCATGGCCAAGATTCATCCCAAGCCTGCAATTCAACAGAGAAATTTCTCAGGAAAGTTGGGGGAAGGGAAGGGTTAGAATAAGGGAGAAAAACATCCTTTTTGTTTTCTCAAATGGTGTCTTGCTTCCCTTTCATTTAGCTAAGCTTGAGGTTAAGTCTTAGATACCCCTAAAATTGGAAAGGGGAGCACATAGAGGCCACCAGGAGCCTGAATTGTCTCTCGCCAGGCTGCCACCTAGGCCTGGAGGGGCTCATATACCTCTCCCAGTCCAGCAAACTGAGGCTTCTCTGGCCAGCCACATCATATTCTCAGTGCTAGGAGAAAGTTGCCCAGAAATAGTCCACTTTCCATCTGGATTAAGGGCCCACCCCAGCCTCACCCAGGTCCTGGGCTGCAGAGGATTCCATGAGGAGAAAGTTTAACACACACCAAGAACAAATCCCCAGGGGTTTCCAAGACTACAAACTTGGAGAGAAAGGACTGGGCAGGGCTGGATTTGAACACAATATCTGATAAGGAACTTGGGGATTGTTGGGACCCCACCCTGGCTCCTCTTCCGGACTTACCCACCCCTCTGGTATATGGGGTGGGGTGAGGCAAGGCAGCTCTGGTCCTGTGCCCACTTCCCACTGCCCAGCCCCCACCTACATTTGTTATGCTGGGTCCCTCTCCCTTAAGGGTGGTATTCTAATGAAGCCTTTCACTTTCCCTGCTGGAGTTTCATTAAGGAAATTTGGGTTCCTCAATGTAGCTTAAATTTTTTTTTTTTTTTTTTTTTGTTCTCCACTTGGGATAGGAATTGTTGTAGTCTCCAGGGGAAACTTGTAAGGGATGTGGAGCTCTCCTCTCCTCTGACCAGGCCTCCAGATAATAGTCTGCGGATGTGGGGATTCAAGTGACCAATATTGAACTTTATCCCATGGAGGAAGATACCCAGAGTGTATCCTTCTTTTTTGGTTCCCAAGGATTGAATCCAGGGGCGCTTAACCACTGAGCCACATCCCCAGCCCTTTTTATGTTTTATTTTGAGACGGGGTCTCACTAAGTTGCTGAGGCTGGCTTTGAACTCATGATTACAGGTGTTTGCCCCGCAAAGTGTATCCTAATACATCTCATGGTGCTTATTTCACTGCCATGAATATTTCACTTCCACTAGGCAAAGAGGGACAATCAGGGCAGGCAGATTGCTGAGGGATTATTGATAGGACACCTAAGTGAATGGACAGGGGGCTAGAGCAGAGTCTGTCTGACATCAAATGGAAAGACACTTGAAGCCCAGAATGGCCTGTTGGGAGGGCAAGGCAGGCTCTGCTCTCACAGATAAAGGTATAGAAGAATGACGTGTCAAACCAGCAGCTTGCTTTATGGACATGATCTCACCCACCAGCCCCAGCTGATAAAAATCTGGAGCTGTTTCCTGTAGTCCAAGGGTCTCAGACAATGGTGTGAACGGCTAGACCTACTGGAAAGCACATTGTTCAGGGAAGAAAAAACAACACCCCAGCACAAAGCCAGGGCAGGATCTGTCTAAATGTAAGGGCCTGTTTACAAATCCATGATTTTCAAGGGTTGGAACACAATGGGGAATTGTTGTGGAGAGGTTGGTGTCCCCTTCAGTATGCTCCTGTCTGGCTTTGATGGCTCAGACAGGTCTCAGATTCTCTGAGAGGGATGGACACTGATGGCTACAGATACCTTCCTGTTTATCACGAGCATGCAGAGCAGGGTCAAGGAGCCAGTTACACCAAAGACAAGTGGGGGGCTTCTGGGCCTCACCCCTTCTATCCAGGCCTCATGCTGGCTCACTGCTCAGGGCCCCAGAATTAGAGGGGGTTTGCTAGGACAATTAAAGGGCAAGGGTATTAGGACTGGGGACGTGGCTCAGCAGTAGTGGGTAATGCACTTGCCTATCAAGGGTTCGATCCCCAGCAATAACAACAAACAAAAGGGCAAGTTTTTTTTTTTTTTTTTTTTGTGATGAGAATGGTATTTGTGTATGTGTGTGTTTGTAAACATCAACTCTTTATATTTTATGGCCTCCAATTGCATGTTGCTTTTTGAAAAACATGTACAAGCCTTGAAACCTTTGAAAAATAGTTAGATCCTTTGGAATGGGGCTCGCTTGCTTGGTCACAGGCAACCTTCTCACATCTGGGGCCCCATGATGCTGTGATTCACTTCCAGCCTGCCTGGGGGCATACAGGGAACTGACGTGCCCCTGGGGTCAGGGCCAGTGGAGGCACTCTTTTTCATAGCAACCTGTTGCTCTGCCCATGGGGATTGGGCTTTTGAACCACTACCCAGATGTCCTGGTGTGAGTGAGCATGTGTTTCCGTGTGCATGTGCTTTTGTGTATGTGTGTGTGACTGTGGTAAGAGGGTAGGGCAGAAGAGGAATAGAAACATAGAAACATATTTCCCTTGAGACTGGCAGTCACCATTTTTAGTGTGGGAGGGCCACTGGGGTTAGGAAGTCTACTTTGGGTCTGGAGAAACAATAAGGGCAGTCTTATTTGAGGATTTGACCTGTGGTGGAAGTATCATTAGTAGCCTTTTTTTTTTTTTTTTTCCCTGCTACTGAAGATTGAACTCAGAGGCACTTTACTACTGAGCTACATCCTCATCCTCCCCACTTTTTTTGTTGACAGATCTCTATTTTTTATTTGTATTCGGTGTTGAGGATTGAACCCAATGTCTCACATATTTGAGGCAAGCGCTTTACCACTAAGTTGCTGAGGCTGTGATCCTTTTGCCTCATCAGTAGTACATTTATACTAATATCTAAACCCAACAGAAGTATAGTTTACAAAAAAAAACTAAAAAAAAAAAAATGAGGAGCAATAAGTGCCATGCAATTCCAAAAACAGAAGCAAACTTTTCATAAGGCTTTTATCTTTTCAGGTTTAAAGGGTTAGAATCTTCTTGGTCAACATGTTAACAGTGCCCTCTGGTGTTTGGCAGCAGAACAACAGGCATATTAGTACAGGGTATGAGTACTTCCATTAGATTAGCAGTCTTTTTTTTTTTTTTTTTTTAAAGAGAGAGTGAGAGAGGAGAGAGAGAAAGAGAATTTTTTTAATATTTATTTTTAGTTCTCGGCGGACACAACATCTTTGTTGGTATGTGGTGCCGAGGATCGAACCCGGGCCGCACGCACGCCAGGCGAGCGCGCTACCGCTTGAGCCACATCCCCAGCCCTAGATTAGCAGTCTTGAAACTGCCTCTGAATGTAAGATTCTGGGCCCGGCACCACTAGGGGAAGAAAGGCTAATAAGACAGATAGGTCTCTGCCTGTAAGAGGCTTCCCATCTAACAGGACAGACAGATCCACAACTGTAGGGCTATACAGGGGTTTAAATAGAGGCCAGAGAGCATGCAGGTTGAAGATGTGGCCCTATGCTGCCTTCAACAGGCTGAGGATAGAAGTTAGAAATCTCCAGGCTAAGAATCCTAGGCCCAGGTCCCAGGATTTCAGAGTGGCCAGGGCAGAACGCCCATGGTGGGGCTATCCTTAGAAATACAGCTGTGCAGGGACATATTTGAGAAGACCACAGATGCCAATCTGAGCAGGGCCAAAAAGCTACCACATGTTTTATGGCAAAAAAGCTACTACATATTTTATGGCAAATGGCAGAAGGGAAAAGGGTGGATGTATCAGTGAAGTGGACATAGGAAGCCATGCAGACAGAAGGATTTTATAGCAATCCTGTGAGGCGCAAGTGTCTGAGCTGAGCATGGCAACAGGAGGGAGAAAGAGGCAAACATTCAAAAACCAGTCAAATTGACAAGGAACAAGGTGGATGAGAAGTGAGGGAAACAGAAGGAAATTCTTGAGGTTCTGGCAGTGGTTCATATTTCAACAAAGGTAAGGTGTTAGAAAAGAGGGAACAGATACTTTGGAGAATTTTTGATTAACATTTATTTCTGGGTTCTAAGTTATGAAATGGTAATTAATTTGAATAGACACATCCATTATAAAAACAGGTATGTAAAGAATACAAGATGAGCTTGGAACATTTCATAGTGCCAGAAAGTCAGGAAGTGCTCAAAAACAAAGCAAACATACCACTATGGGATGTGAAAAAGATACAGGACCAATGCAGCCAATGGCCAAAGCTAGAGCAATTTGAACAACAAAATAAACAAGTAGTATTGGATGGAAACCCAACATATAATATATACACCCACTGAGTCCATACTGATAAGCAAATGACTGAATAAAAAAATGACTGAGAGAGAATACATCAATCTCCCAAGCAGAAGAATTGAAAATAATTTATGTAGCTAATCCATCTTCAAAGCAGAAGGTACATAAACCCTCACTCCTTAATTGTGGGCTGCACACACTTTTTCCCAAAGGGTAAAATATGGAAAGAGGGACAAAAGAGGAACTACAAAGTGGGCAAACACTGCTGTAGCCAGGTGACCAAAGTTAACATCAACAGTGATAGGTCATGTTGATAGTGTGTAACTCTGATAAGGTGTGATAAAAATGGAGCTGTGTGCCGGGTTTCATTTTCGTGACTAAAAGGCTCAGGGGTCACTCCAGGGAAACTGGGCTGACTGGGCTGCACAAAATAACCACACAAGAGACACAAATACCTTTTTCTTTGGGGTCGCTGTGACGGCTCCTCTGACTTTAAGGGTCCGCAGAAAGAGAACAAGAGACAGCACACACACACACACAAGGGGTCAGGTTTCAGGGGGCTGAGTCTATCTTCATGATGTCCACTGTCAGCAGGTTCACTGACACCTGGGTAGACCACACCCAAAGGCACAGTAAGAGAAGGGGACACACACAAGGCACTTCCATGGAACATTCTATTCTAAACAGGGCAAGGGGTTATATTACAAACAAACAGATGAGTGTAGCTCCACCCATGGGGCTGTAGCAAGACACACCCATGCAGGAGACACCAGTTCCTGGAACCCAAGAAGGGTGGGGAAAGCTCTGCCACATTTCTGGGACTGAGCGCCTCAGCACCCAGCCAGGAAGTGTGATTCAGTCATGTGCAAGGCTGGTCTCCCACAGCTGTGGTCTCCTCCCCAAGCCCAGAACCCCAGTCTAAACAGGACAAAAATATCAGATGGATCCCAATTAAGGGTCACTCCCCAAAATACTGGATCAGTACACTTGTAAGACTGTCAAAAGTCATCACAAACAAGGAAGTCTGACAAACTGTCATAGCCAAGAGGAACCTACAGTATTGGATGACTCAAAGTATGATTGGATAACCCAGACTGGATCCTGGAACAGAAAAAAAAAATGGTAAAAAAAAATATCTGAAGTTTTGATAATAACTGAATGTGGGCTTTAATGAATAATTATATATCAATATTGGATCATTAGTTTGACAAATTTACCATGGTAATGGAAAACACTAATAATAGGGGAAACTAGATTTGGAATATATGGGGCTTTGCTAAACTATCTTCACAATTTTTCTGTAAAGCTATTCTAAAATTAAATGTTTAAGAAAAATGCCAATTGTTTGCTGTGCTTGGTGGTGCACACCTGTGATTCCAGCAACTTGGGAGCTGAGGCAAGAAGATTGCAAGTTCCAAAGCCAGCTTCAGCAATTTAGTGAGGCCCAAAGCAACTTAGTGAGACCCTGCCTCAAAATAAAAAATAAAAAGGGGACTGGGGTTGTGGTTCAATGGTAGAAATGCTCCCCTAGCATGGGCGAAGCCTTGGGTTCAATCCTCAGCACCACATAAAAATAAATAAGTAAAATAAATGTATTGTGTCCAACTACAACTAAAATAAACAAAAATTATTTAAAAAAATAAAAGGGCTGGGGATGTGGCTCAGTGATTAAGCACCTCTGGGTTCAATCCCTAGTACCAATAATTTTTTTTTGTTGTTTGTTTAATGGATAACAATTGATTAGGCCCACAGGAAGGTCAGAACACTTCAAAGTTGGACTTTCCAGCCTACAAGAATGGGAGTAGCTATTAATTTCAATGAAGGGTAAAGGTATAAAGAGAAAGAAATGGTTAATAGGTACGTGTATGTGAGTGTGCATGTACCTGTACTGCCCGCTAGCTAGCAGTACCTATTAAGGCCAGCTGTACGTAGAGGTAGGGCAGCTAAATGTCTGGGTGACAAAACCCTCCTCCATTCCTGCAACAAGCTTTGCCTTCCATCCACGGAAGCTGGAGGCCATAGGGCACAGTTAGGGAGCCATTACCTTCTGTTAAGATGGTGCTCCTCACATGAGCAGTATACAAATGATCTCCTATAAAGGGACAGATACTACCATATTTCTCTAAGAATATTCCTGGTGAGCTCAGTTATAATAACTATAGGTTAAGAAACTAAAGCCTGTCTTAATCTAGGAAGTATTTTTCAGTTGTAAATGATCACTACAGGAGTTGAGTTTATAGGGGTGGGAAAGATATTGCTTTTGAAATGAAAATTCATAATTTAAAAGTTCTCTTATCATTTGCAAAGCTTTGACAAAAATCTTCTTGGATGCTCAGGTTAGAAAGCATAACATTGCTTGTCAAATCAATGAGAGAGAAAATGAAAGGGCACAGTTGTGGGAAGCCCTAGGAATGACAGCTATGCAGGAGGCCCAGGACAGCCACCTTAGAAGAAGGAGGCTTTAGGAGACAGGTCTTCCAGGAAAGAAGTGTAATTGAGAGTGATCTGTTGCCTGGCCTGTGAGGAATCAGTAATAGGTTCACAGCAAAAGAAAGAGAGGCAGTTGTTAATTTCAGAAAAAAAGCAAAACACTATACAGAAGAGCAAACAAAGGTGATCATGATATACTGTCTGGCTCAGTAGTAAACAATATTTACATAGTCATAATAATGTAAACACTAAAAATTAATTTAACAAAAATTGTAATGCAACTATTTTAAGATGGAGAGAGTAAAAATAGGAAGATTCTAGGGGCTGGGGTTGGGGCTCAGTGGTAGAGCACTTGCCTAGCATGTGAGACACTGGGTTTGAGTCTTAGCACCACCTATAAGTAAAGAAAATAAAGGTCCATTGACAACTGAAAAAAAATACACATATATACACATACATATGTTCATATGTATATATATAAATAAATAAAATGGGAAGATTATAAAGGTGATACACCTTTATGTAACTTAACAGAAAGTTAATAATGTCTAAAATTAATAAATCAAGAAATAGCTAAAAAAAGAGGAAAATATTGTCTTTGGGGAATAGGACTGAAAATAGAGAAGGGTAAATTGAGAATGTTTTTCATTATAATCCTTCAGTGCTATTAAGACTATTTTTTTCTGGGTCCTGGGGATTGAATCCAGGGCCTCTCACATGTTAAGCATATGTCCTACCATTGAGCTACACCCCTAGCCATTTAGACTTTTTCAAGTTTATACTATATTGCCTACATACGTTGATAATAGCCAAAAGATAATAACACTTTGTTATGGTTTGGATTTGAGGTGTCTCCCAAAAGTTCATGTGTGAGACAATGCAAGAAGGTTCAGAAGAGAAAAATACATGATTGGGTTATGAGAGCCTTCACCTGATCAGTGAATTAATCCATTGATAGGATTAACTGAGTGTTGACTGAAGGCAGGTGAGGTGTGGCTGGAGGAGGTGGGTAATTGGGGGTGTACCTTTAGGTTATATATTTTGTATCTGGAGAGTCTCTCTCTGCTTCTGATCTTCATGTGAGCCAATTCTTCCACCACATCTTTCACCATGTTGTTCTGCCTCACCTCAAGCCCAAGGGAATGGAGCCTGCTGTCTATGAACTGAGACCCCTGAAACTGTGAGCCAGCCCCCAAGTAAATTGTTCCTCCTCTACAATTGTGCTGGTCAGGTCTTCTAATCACAGCAGCGCAAAAAGCTGACTAAAACATATCTTCCATCCTATTTCAAGTGAATCTGGTCAAATCTGAAGGCAATCACTGTCTACACACACCTTGGATGTAAGTCTGCAGGGCTCAGCAGCATTTGTAATGAGAACACTCCACCATCAGTGACAATGACTCAGTGAAACCCTGAGAATTCAGTATCTGGCAATGGTTCTGAGTTTTCCCCGAATCATCCAAATCCCATGAAATTATAAAAACATACAAATGTAAGATGGGCTCTATTTAGTTTCTCCCTAGGCCTTTTGCCAGATTCCCATCCTAGCTGCCTTGCCTAATGTGAATGTCCTGGCATGCAAATTTGTAGTTACAGTTGGGATTTTAAAGCTCAAACCACCAGGCACCAAGAGTTTATTGAGTGGTTCACACATGCTGTAGAGAACACACTGGCCAGTAATGAGTGCAGTCTCTGGCCTCACTGGGCACAGGAGTCCCTAGCATGTTTTTTGAGTCTGGGGTCCCAAGCCTTGCAACAAGGACCTATTCAGTCCAGTGTGAACTCATACTGGCTGACCTTCCTGATGAGAACCTGTGTACTTATTTGCCTGTTATGGTTTAGATGTGGTATCCCCCAAAAGCTGTGAGGCAATACAAGAAGGTTTAGAGGAGAAATGATTGGGTTATGAGAGCCTTAACCCAATCAGTGAATTAATCCCCTGGTGGGGATTAATGGAGTAGTAACTGAAGGTGGGTAGGGTGTAGCTGGAGGAGGTGGGCTTTGGGGGTATGTCTTTGGGGTATGTATTTTGTATCTGATAAGTGGAGTTTCTGCTTTCTGATCATCATGGAAGTGGCTTTCCTCCATCAGATTCTGCCTCAATTCTGGTGGAGGAATACAGCCAAATGTCTATGGACTCTGAAACCATGAGCCTCCGAATAAATTTTTCCTCCTCTACTATTCTTCTTTTAGTCACAGAAGCAGAAATGTGACTAAAACACTCGCCCTAGGATGTCAAATTCCCTGCAAACTGATTCTTTCTCAAAGAAACATACCTAGGTTCTAAGGTAAAAGTTCTACATTAATTTACTAAATTTTATGGAGTACAAGGGTGACTTTTCTTATTCCCTTACTTCCCCACGCGCTCCACTCCAGATTCCTTAAAAATGCTGGAAAAATTCATGAGTGAATTTATAAGGAGACTTCAATGGAGAGAAAAACCTTTATTTGCATAATAACAAACTTGAGTGAAGTTAAGAAGAGGCATACGAAAACCATATAAAGGTGGAAGAATCTTGGTGGAAGAAGAGAAGAAAGAGAATTGGGGAAAAAAGAGCAGAGGCATTCTCATAGCCACAAATACGCTTGACTGTTGGCATCTGGACTCCGAGCGCTCCTTATGCTCCCTTGGGACTTCTTTCCTTGGCTCTAGTCTCACTGCTGGCCCCCTTTCCTTGGCTCACAGTCCCAAAGTGCTCCCTCCCCCAAATCCAATGGAGGAGTGCTGCTTCGTACCCAATTGTGCTTGGCAGCAACTACTCAGAAGTTTTTACTTGGACTTTTTGCACCTCTTAGTGATTCTGACACCCTTGGACTGCCAGGAGTGGTTCTTCCTGCCACCAGAGGACTCTGGAATTTCTACTAAGGAAGGTCCTGGCCAATCAGTCCAAGAAGGCCCTGGATTCTCTTCCAGGCTGGTGTCTCTGCAGAAATGCTCCTGAGGGTGGAAGGTGCTGCTGCAGCAGGGAATATCATTTGAGTTTTCAGGTCTGTAGTCTGTGGTGAAAGAAAGGAAGGGAAGGAAAATGCAACCCTTTGTTTCTCCCAGGTGCAGGTAGGTCCTTAGGCCCCTCCCTAGCCACTTTCCTTCCTTTTTTTTTTTTTTTTTTTTGTACCAGGAATTGAACTCAGGAGCAATTAACCATTGAGCCACAACCCTAGCCCTTCTGTGTATTTTATTTAGAGACAGAGTCTTGCTGAGTTGCATAGGGACTCACTCAGTTGCTGAGGCTGGTTTTGAACTCACGATCCTCCTACCTCAGCCTCCCGAACTGCTGGGATTACAGGCATGTGCCACAACACCTGGCCTCTCCTTCCAAATCTTAAGGCTCCCAAAACCCCCTCTGGTGGCCTGCTTTCCTCCATCCCCAGGCACCACAAGTTCCCCAGCCCCAACCCCATTCTTAGACCAGACCATCCCTCCAGCCCACCTATGGCTGAAGCAGAAGGTGAACACTCATCACACTCCCATTTCTTGCTGTTGGATCTAAGAGAGGAGCAGTCCCTATGGGTTCCGTGGGATCCACACGTAGCACACAGAATGAGGCGCCACTTCCTATGGGGAGAGCCAAGGGGGGATGTCGGGACAAACAGACATTAACTGCTTCTCTGGGGGATGTTTGCTATGGACCAGCCTTGGTTATGTTGAAGGCTTTCACTATCCATTTTACTCATCTCAGATGTGTGAATTAGACCACGTGCTGATCCCAGGACCCTGTAGGCAGGCACAACCACTCATAAGGTGGATTTGGAAAGGGATTGGCTCTGAGTGTCTCTCTACTGGGCACAGGAAGAAGCAGACCATGCAGAGAGACTGGACCACTTGCACATAAATGAGTCAGAGCTGGTCAAAATGGGGTTAGCAATTGCATTCACCTGAGGTCTGCAGATAAACGACAACTTCTTGCTCCTAATAACTGTGCCAAGATCTAAGATGACACTGACAAGAGCTCTTTCTAGTCAGGGCCTTTTCCCTACCCTTCGTCCTGAAAGCTGTCTCTGCCTTGTTCATACAGACAGATGGGGGCATCACAATGCTGATAGCGCTGATACAGCTCTGAGAAAGCCCCTGGCTCGAGTTCCCAGGCAGCATCTCTGCAGTGGGAGAAGAAATAGTGAATAAGGGACACAAAATCAGCTGGTGAAGCCTTTGTCCATCAAAGAGGAACTAAGGAGAAGCCCAAACTTCTCATTTCTTTTATCCCAGTGTGATTTTGAGGCACAGCAAAGGAGTCCAATAGGCTACCTGAACACCTTCAACAAGTGAGTGGCCTGGCTGTGAGAGGGGGCTGACACAGGGTGACTGGAACATGAGGGTTCCTTAGTTTTGTCCAGGAATTCAAGAACCAACCTCACAGGGACTCCTGATCCCCAAAATGCCCCCCCCTTTTTTTTTTTTCAGAAACATATCCCATCCATTTTTTCCTTGCCTTTTCTTCTGAAAAGCGCTCCTCCCACCTCTGGTATTCACTGTATGTCAGTGTCCCAGCTGCTTTCATTCTTTGAACTATCCTCACATTCACCTAGTGTGATTTCTCTAGAAATCCAGGCAACCCATTCCCTGGCTCAATTCCTGCTTTACAGTTTTCTCTACCTGTCTGGTATATGAATTCCCATTCTTAGCATTTCTTGAGGAAACTCTTCTCGATTGTTACACTGAGGACATTTGAAGAAATGTTTTGCTGATGTGTGAGCATATTTCTATAAGAGAAACAGAAGGGCTTTGTGTTGGTAAAAACACTAACCACCTTCTTTTCCACTCTCACCCTCACCCAATGGGGGTATGGAAAAGGAGTTTGGGTAGGTTAGGATGAGGGCTGCAAATCCAGGTGCCAGGCCCGGGATCAAAATGCTTTCAAGAAAGTTCCCAGGCATGCATGCCTCAGCTGTCATCTCTGGTTATAGAGTTTGGCATGCCGACTAGGTAGGGGATACATTTCCTTTTCTTTCATCCCAATGTGATTTTTGAGGTTCTTTGAATTGTTCTGGGATGACTCCATTTGCTCTATCAATCCTGATGATTTTGCTCAGTCTAAATCTTTTCATGAATGAGGTCCCATAGGCCAAGGATGACCAGAGACTGGGCTAAGTTTCTGCTCTCTGACTACTAACAACTTTGCACAGAGGCCTTCAGCATGGTGTACTGAAGCTAAAATGTGACTGAGCATTCCCAGGGTGTTCTGGTTCCATGTAGAGAACTAAGGCAATTATGGAAGGTTCCCCCAGGGCAGAGAAAGCCCCACCTGGATGCACTTGCGGTGGTAGATAGCTTGACTACAACACGGGCTCTGGATGTTCTCAGCAATGGCTTGGGATAAGTTTTCACAACACAAGACACAGCTTTCCTCTCCCACATTCCCCTGTTGGATGTTCTGTGTTGGCCGATGTTTTCCACAAAATGATCTGTGGCAGGGTAAATAGATTTGGTTTCTGGCTTGTCACTGATGCAGATTCCAGCCGCCTGGCCTAGGAGGACAATCAGTCACCCCGCCTGGTGCCTGGTGAATCTCCACACTCACAGGGAGGAGGAGGAGTAGGGTGAAGAACAGCCACATGCCTTCTCATGGCTGCTTTCCCACTGAGCAAAGCTCCCGGGATTGTCTCCACAGCTTCTCATTCCTGAAATCCCCATTTACTTCAGAGCAGCTGTCTAAGAACCCCAGCTGTTTGTAATTTAAGGAGGGGATGAGAAGCAAGAAGAAACCCCTGTGAAATCTTCAAGTCAATACTCTGTTTCCCATTATTGAAAGGAGGAACAGATTCACTGGTGAATCAAAACAGGCCTATGAGAATCAGATTGTGATTTCATTAGTGCCTAAATAGCAAGTTGCAAAAGAGCAGCCTGACTTTTCCAATTCCTCACTCACTTGTACTCTCCAAAAAATTGTGAAAGGCAACCCCTTTCTTGGCCACAAGGCAGATGGAAGTTTCGGATGCAGTGATCCTTCTGGCAGTTGATAGCGGCTCCCTTTTTCTTGCACACAAAGCAGATCTGCAAATGAGATTCCAGACAGTGCTCAGTACCCCAAGACAACAGACACGCTGTGGCACATCTGTGAATAGCCATTCCTTTCGTTAGTGGTTGTGAAAGGTCCAGGGCCCCTAAAGCTGAGTTTCAAGGGGCACTTTTTTTGTTTGTTTGTCTTCAGGATGCTGTTCCCTCTTCTCACTTAGAATACTACATCCTAGAGGAAAATGGGACTCAAAGACTAGGGCTGGGGCAAGAGGTGAGGTAGCTCAGTGGTAGAGCACTTCCTTAGCATGTACAAGGCCCTGGGTTTGATCCCTAGCACTGCAAAAACAAAAAGATCAGTTGGGAAATCCAAAAGTCCTTTGACTTCTGACCTAGCAATTAGGGAAAGAACAGAAACAGGGATTCTGAGAAAGGTCTGAAAAAAGGCCTACCCCGAGGTCCCTATTGCAGGGGGTTCTAACCTTCCTAGAAGCCCGGGCTGCCTCCTTTTTGATGTCTTCAGGCAGGAATCCATGGAAACCTCTGTTGGATTGGCCCCTCTGAGGCAGCTTGCTAGATAGAATCTGGGGAAGCAGCAAAACAAGGCTGTCAACATTGATGATGAATAACATAGTGCAATGGAGCGAGAATGCCAGGGTAAGAAAGCTAAGGAATAGAACTTGTTGGATTATATATGTATTTATAGTGCAATTTATTTAATGACATCTTAGGTAGCATTATGTTTGGGTACTCTGAGCACTTTTCAAGTATTAACCCATTGGGTACCCTAAAATCCCTCTTTTCTATAAGGAATAAGTGACTTGTTCAAAGCCCTAGCAGTCCAGAACCTGTACTCTTTGTATCTTTATGCTACACTGCTTTTCATCTTTCCTATTTTGTGCTGAGGACTTTGGAGAAACACTCCCATTTTATGTTCACCATAGTTTCTGTGACCCTTATCTTACAGAGGTGGTCAATGTGGTGCAGTGTAGTGATCAGGCTGGAGTCACATGGTAAGGAGGAACAGAGATGTCATTTATACCTGGGCCCACACTCTTACCCCTCCTGCTGTATTGTCCCTTCAGTACAGAATAAATACCCTTCTTAGAGTTTTACAAGAAGATGAATAGGATTTAAAAATTTTTTTTGACTACAGTCATTCTGCATTATAGGGGAAGGGAAAGGAATTGTATTTTCTTTTACAAACACCCTTCAAAGGGCCATTTGTTTCTGAAAAACTTCTAAAGCAGTGTCTGGAATAGGAAATCAA
Source organism: Urocitellus parryii (assembly GCF_045843805.1). NCBI lineage: Eukaryota > Metazoa > Chordata > Mammalia > Rodentia > Sciuridae > Urocitellus > Urocitellus parryii. The sequence continues at coordinate 169,796,175 of NC_135533.1, read as the reverse complement.
AGCAAAAGAAGCTAAACTGATCTATTACATGCATTGGGAGAATGTCAGCACCTCACCTCCACACCAAGAATCTACCAAAAGTATTGGGGAGGGGGCTGGACTTGAAGTATTTAGGAAATGTGTAATGGGAGTTCAGGTTATCTTATTTCTGCATTATAGAAAAGTTTACCCTGCCGTGTTAGATGACTCTAGGTCACTTGATTTCTGCTGCATGTTCCCAATTATGCTTAAAATATGATATTATATATTATGTTATGAGTATTATTATCTCAGGGTTTTAGAATAATAAGAGAGATTTCTGTTTTATTTATAAAGTATTCACATTTTATACAATCATCATATGTTATTGCTATAAACAGAAAAATCAATAAATATCATAATCTAAACGTCCTTTAATAACAGGGGTTTGTTTTATTACATTTTGGCACACCCATACCATGAAACACCAAAGAGCTATAAAGAAAAAATTAGGTCTATGTGTTCTATATGTTCTAAGGAATAGAACTTATTGGATTATATATGTATTTATAGGGCAATTTATTTAATGACATCTTAGGTAGCATTATGTGTTGAGATTAAAAAAAAGATACAAGTTAAAATGTATATACTTGTAATGCACAAAAATTAACCAAGCCCTGATACCTGGGCAGGAGTTACAAGAAAGGAAAATAAGATCTATCTTTCTCATGAGCATAAATGTAAAAATCAAACAAAATATTAGCAAATTGAGTTCAGCACTATATAAAGACTATATCATGATCAAGTAGAGTTTAGACCAGCAATGCAAAATTAGTTCAACATTAAATGTTAAAGAATCCAGTTGATGTAACAAACCACATTAACAAATGAGAAAAAAAATCAAGATCATCTTAACAGATGCGGAAAAAGCATTTGACAAAATTCAATACATATTCAGGATATTCTCTGAAAACAAGGAATAAAAGGGAACTTCAAGTTGATAAAAACCACCTATGAAAAACCTACAGTGAACATATTTTAATAATGAAAAACTAGATGCTATTCCATAATGTTGAGAACAAGACATGGAAAACCATTCACAGCACTTCTATTGAACATCAGGTTGAAGGTCCTAGCCAGTATAATAAGAAGAATAAATAAAAGACAAAGATTGAAAAGAAGATACAGAACTGTCTTTATTCACAAAACATGACTATGTACACAGTAAATTCTAAGGCACTTTACAACAAAATAAAGAAAAATAATTACTGAACTAAGTGAATTTAACAAGATTTCAGGATACAAAATCAACATATAAAAATAGACTGCATTTCTATATTCAGCCACAAACTTTAAATGAAATTTTAAAATGTCACTTACAATAGCATAACCACAAAATATTTAGGAATACATTTAACAAAAGATGTGCAAGACTTTTTCACTACAACTATAAAATGTTGGGGATGTAGCTCATTGGTAGAATGTTTGCCTACATTGTGCAAGCCTTAGGTTCAATCCCAGCCATTGGGTGGGAAAAAAGTCTAAAAAATAAAGAACTATAAAACTTTGCCGATATAAAAACTTTAAAGACCCAAATAAATGGAGAAATATACTATGTCCATGGAAGAATTTGATAATTCTCCACAAAATAATCAAAGTTTGAAGTAACCCTAATTACAATCCCAGAAGTTTCTTGGAAAAGAAAAACTAATAAGCTTAATAAAAATTTCATAAAGAAAAGGAAAGGACCTGATAACCAAAACAATATTAGAAAAGACTACAACATTTATAATACTTACTTTCAAGACACTACAAAGCAATAATAATTAAGACAGTGGGGTAGGGTTTAAGTATAGATACACATAGATCAAAGACATAAACATCATCCAAATTCACAATTGACTTTTATAAAGTCACCTAGGTAATTCAATGGGTAGGCAAAGATTTCTTAGGACACACAAAAAGTACTAATCATAGAAGAAAAAAGTAATAAAGAAGAATTCATCAAAATTAAAAACTTGTTCTTCAAAACATGCCATTAAGAAAATGAAAAGGCAAGCCACAGAAGAAAATACAATACAGATATCTGAAAAACAATTTGTATCCAGAATAGATAAACAATTCTTACAACTCAATTATAGGACCAAACAACCGAATTTTAAAAATGGACAAAAATATTGGTACAGATTCTTCACAGAAAATATGAGAATGATCAAGAAGCTCAACATCTTTAGTTATCAGAGAAGTGCAAATTAAAACCATAATGAGATAGCAATATATATCCAGTAGAATGGTTAAAATGAAAAAGACTGACAATACCAAGTTTTGGCAAGACATCATGCAACTGGAACTGTCATAAATTGCTTGTGGGAGTGTAAACTGGTACAATCACTTTGGAAAATGACTTGGCAACTTCACATGAAGTTAAACATCTATTTAGCATACAACCGGTAATTCCACTCCTAGACATCTGCCTAAGAGAAGTGAAAACACATGTTCACAAAAAAAGTTGGACATGAATGTTCATAGCAGCTTTATTCACAATAGTTCCCAAATGGAAACAATTCAAATGTACACTAGCAGGTGTACACTATAACACATTCATATGACAGAATACTACTAGGTAACAACATGGATGGATCTCCAAAACATTGTGTTAGGAAAAAAAGCCAATGATGAAAAAGTATAAACATCATGGTTCAAATTATATGAAGTCTGCACTGGGGTTGTAGCTCAGTGGTAGAGTGTTCACCTTGCATGTGGAGGGCACTGGATTCGATTCTGAGCACCACATAAAAATAAAATAAAGGCATTGTGTCCATCTACAACTAAGAAGTATTAAAAACATTTATATAAAGTCAGATTATGCAGAAATAATCTATAGATCACAACTGTGATTATCTCTGGTGGAACTATCTAGAAAAGGTCAGGATGATAGAAATGCTGTTTGATTAGGGTGGTGGTTATACAAGGATATACTTTTGTCAATATTCACCAAATTGTACACTTAAAATTGGTTGCATTTTATAGTATGCAAATTTTACCTAACAAAAAAGAATACTGGGAAAAAAAATAACTTGAAGGATATCCCAAAGTAATGGAAGTATTTGTCTTTGGGGAGGGCAAGAAAGATTGAGGATATTGTTTTGGGAAGAAGCTTTTAACTGTACAGTGACAGGATTTTATACCAGGTACATATATTATATTTTTTGGATTAAAAAAAAGCCGATTAAGGAAAACAAACAATACTATAAATTTGAGACTGGATGCCAAAATAGTCTGTGTGGGAAATGCCATGACATTCAAAGTAAAGGAGGCTTGTACTCACAAGACAGAAATAATGCACGCTGAGATTGTCTTTCTGAAGGAATTCTCCTAACTTTTCAGGATCCCCAGGTTCTCGAAAGCATAGCCGGCAAACTAGAAGAGTGAATGTTAAGAATTAACTATACAGGCTTGGCTCAAGTTTATCCACAAGAATGGAAGAGAAGTGGGAGCTAACCATGTAAGTACAGGAAGGAATACAGATGCTCTTTGACTTATGAAGGGCTTATGTACAGACAAACCCTTCATAAGGTGAAAATATCATCGATCAAAAATACATTTAATACATCTAACCTACCAAACATCTCAGCTTAACAACAAAGCATGCTGTAGAGTGTTGGTGGTTGCCCATCATGGTGTGTGGCTGACAGTGGCTCACTGCCACTGTCCAGTGTTTAGTATCATACCATATATACCTAGCTTGAGAAAAGATCAAAATTCAAATTTTAAGTACAGTTTCTATTGTGAATGCATATCAGTTTTGCACCACTGTGAAGTCAAAACATTGTGATACCATGTTAAGTCAGGAACCATCTGTTTTGGGAAGACAGACATTTTGGCAAGGAGGAAGGTTAGAATGAGGTCTTATTCAGTATCATTTAGGATTTGATATAATTTTGGTCACACTGAAAAAGTTGGCTGCAACCACTCCACAATTTTTGGTTTTAAGTGGCTTTACTTGTTTCTTTAACTTTGTACATGAAATTTATAGACCGTGAGTTATTCAGGCCCTTAGAGAATCTGGGAAACAAGTAGGGTTGATAGTGAGAGAACCAAGTTTACTGCCCTATACAGGTGGCCTTCTTTGCTGAGGTCTGCAGGCAGCAGCTGAACACAGCCTCATCTTTCTTACCAGGCCCTGAAGATGGCTTCCTCTGGGTTACCTTCCTAGTCCTGGCAGATTTCCTATACAAGAGAAAGAAGTGCAAGAAGCCCTTTGAGGATTGATAACCCTTATAACATTTCCCTTAAATGCCATTCATGTCTGATAAAGAACCAAAATATTTAAAGACTAAAATATCAACTTATTTTCGTAATTTTTTTTTTTTTGTGTGTGTGTGTGGTGCTGGGGATTGAACCCAGGGCCTTGTACATGCGAGGCAAGCACTCTACCAACTGAGCTATCTCCCCAGCCCCTTATTTTGATAATTCTTAAAAGCATAAAATACCCACTAAATTATCTGAGGGTGGTAAAACCCCTTTTACTCTTTTATTGTTTACTGTGCCAATACTAAACTGAATTGTAAGGGTATCACCTTCACAAAGCACACTAAAGTGATATCAAAGTTAACTAAGCATTACCCATTGCTAGATACTAACCTTGCCCTTTACTACAGAATAGAACATTCTAAAAAGTGGGTTTGAGTTGGGGTTCAGGTGCTCAGTGGTACAGCACTTGCTAGCATGTGCAAGACCTTAGGGTCTGATCCCCAGCATGGGTGGGTGGGGAAGGTAGCTGCTATTATTTTGCACATCTTATAGATGAGGCATAAAGAAATGATTCGTCAGGTGCTAAAAACGTACATTGGAGAAAAGATAGCCTCTTCAACAAATGGTGCTGGGAAAACTGGAAATCCACATGTAACAAAATGAAATTAAACCTCTATCTCTCACCATGCCCAAAACTCAACTCAAAGTGGATCAAGGACCTAGGAATTAAACCAGAGACTTTGCACCTAATGGAAGAAAAAGTAGAGCCAAATCTCCATCATGTTGGATTAGGTCCCAACTTTCTTAATAAAACTCCTGAAGTGCAAGAATTAAAACCAAGAATCAATAAATGGGATGGATTCAAACTAAAAAGCTTCTTTTCAGCAAAAGAAACAATCAGTGAGGTGAATAGAGAGCCTACAGAATAGGAGCAAATCTTTACCACAAGCACATCAGATACAGCACTAATCTCTAGAATATACAAAGCACTCAAAAACTTAACACCAAAAACAAAAACAAAAACAAATAACCCAATCAATAAATCGACTAAGGAACTGAACAGACGCTTCTCGGAAGAGGATATACAATCCATCAATAAACATATGAAAAAATGTTCAACATCTCTAGCAATTAGAAAAATGCAAATCAAAACTACACTAAGATTTCATCTCACTCCAGTCAGAATGGCAGCTATCAAGAATACAAATAACAATAAATGTTGGCGAGGATGTGAACTCATACATTGCTGGTGGAACTGCAAATTAGTGCAGCCAATCTGGAAGCAGTATGGAGATTCCTTGGAAAACTTGGAATGAAATCACCATTTGACCCAACTATCCCAGTCCTTGGTTTATACCCAAAGAACTTAAAAACAGCATACTACAGGGACATAGCCTTATCAATGTTTATAGCAGCACAATTCACAATAGCGAAATTATGAACCAACCTAGATGCCCCTCAGGAGATAAATGGATAGGGAAACTTTGGTATATACACAAAATGGAACATTACTCAGCATTAAAAGAGAATAAAATCATGGTATTTACAGGTAAATGGATGAAGCTGGAGAGTATAATGCTAAGTGAAGCAAGCCAATCCCAAAAAACAAAAGGTCAAAAAGTTTTCTTTGATATGAGGATGCTAGCTCATTATGATGATTGGCGGGGAAGCATGGGAGGAATGGAGGAACTTTACATAGGGCAAAAGGGAGGGAGGGAGGGGAAAAGGAGGGGGGCAAGGGGGTAATAATGATGGTAGAATGAATTAGACATCATTACCCTAAGATACGAATAGTGTGAAATACTTTGTGTACAATCAGTGTCTTGAAAAATTGTGCTCTATATGTGTAATATGAAATGAACTGCATTCTGCCATCATGTATAACAAATCAGAATAAATTTTAAAAAATGAAAAAAAAAAGAAATGATTTGTCTCAGGTAATACAGTAACAAGTGGTAGGGCCAGGACATTAATTTAGGTAGTAAAGTTCTAGAGCTAGAACTTTGCAATTAGGGAATGAATTAGGTAAAAGGGCAGCTTCCTGGGACATTGATATGTGCTTTCACATTGTCCAATCCTACTCCTCGGGACCAGGCCAGGCCAAAGGGAGCAAAAAAGTGCAACTGTACAAGTCAATGGACAACTAGCCTATGTCACCTACTCTACCTCAATCTTAGGCGTTCCTTCTTCTTTTCTTTTATAGTCTTCATTCGCTGCTGCCTCTCTCTCCTATCTTGAATTCTTCTATAGTATTATGAAGACAATACAGGCTCTTCCAGCTATAAATATAAATAGGGCTTGGTCAGCAATTTAATCTTACATTTATTTTGGTTATCAAGTTCCACAGGATCAAAGCAATAGTGCATTTCACCTCTCAACCCATGTGATGGAATAAAAGGGATGTACCCAGTATCAACAATAATAATAGCTAATAATTATTAAAACTGTGTCAAGAATTGTTCTAGGTACTTTATATATGTTAACACACACACACACATGCATTAGTTACTATTATTATGACCACTTTCAAGATGAGAAGACTAAGACATGAAGAAGTAATTATCTTGTCCAAGGTAAGAGTTAGTGAGAAATAGAGGTGGGATTTCAACTCAAATAGCCAGATTCCAGAGGCCAACATGTTGTACTGCTATCACATAGCACTTTAAGAACTTGGAATCATCGCTTGACCTAGAAAAGTGATTGTTTCCTTTGTGTCTACCAAATGCATGAGTAAAAAAGTCACCTTTTGCACCCAAGTGTGCAATTTGCCCAGTAAAAGCCAGGTGAGGTAGCTTTCTCCTAGAAAAAGGAGCATGAGGTTTTGGCTGCATAAAAGCAACAATTCCCTCAAAAAATAACACTGAGAGCGACTCAGGAGTCTGAGGGAGAAGGATCATGAGTTCAAAGTCAGTCTCAGCTATTTAGTGAGGCCCTAAGCAACTTGGTGAGACCCTGTCTCAAAACAAAATATGGACAAAGTGCTCAGGATGTGGCTCAGTGGATAAGCGCCCCTGGGTTCAACCCCTGGTACAAAACAAAACAAAAAAACACTGAAAAATCAGCCCCTTAGCTCCTATTACTCCTTTTCACCAGGCTCAAATGACCACTGAGGTTTGGCCTGTTCCTAACCTATGTCTAGATATGAGCAGTGTAAAATACCCTAAAGTGGATGACACCTTGCCACTCCTCTAGCCACCAATGTCAGCAGATTAGAAAGTTTCGAGGTTTTCATTGGTGGTGGGTAAATCCCTGAAAGTGAAGGGGGACAAAAAGAAATCAAATTCACCCCTGTGAAGGAAGGACTGTGTCTAGTCGGAGGATAATATTTCTTAGAAGTAGAGCAGGGTGAATTAGGTCACTCCAGAGACACACTCCAGTCATTCCAATAGGTCATTCCAGTACCCACGGCCTCGGATCAAGGCAGGGGATCATGAATCCCTCCGGGGACTTTCAACTATTCTGCATGAATACCACTCTAAGGCAGTAGCTGCTCAGAAGACCAAGGCTAGCCTGCCCGCCTTGTGCTTGCTCCATCTCCTCTTCTAACCCATGAGTTGCAGTTGCAAAAGCTGACATTTGTCGCCTTCTTACTCATCAAAAGCGCTTGGACAGGCTGGAAGAGGAGAGAAAAGGGCGCACGCGCTAAAATTTGCTGTTCCCATAAGGGACCCACTGTAGCTGACATGACTGAGTGGTTCTCAGTTGCTGGGGCTATCCCGATCATCTAGCAATAGAAATAAACCTTGAAACTTCAGTTGTTTGCATCGCTGGACCACGACGTTCCTTGGGTAGGATTCTGTGCACACCGGTAGTTACAAGACGCAACAATCTTCAAAATATTAGAGGAGGGGCGTGGCCAATGCGGGCTTCCACAAGCTGCTCAGTCCGTGATTTCCTAACCCGGCGGTTGCTCCCTCCAAACGCTTACCAAGTTGTTTCACTGTAAAAATGCTGGGCAAATGCTTGCTGAGAAAATGAAAAATAAATTAACGTGTTCGGCCCCGCCGCCGTCGCAAGATAAACACTGATTTATTTGGAAAATACGTGTCGGTGTGGCCACAACCGTCCCCGGAGGTAACTGCAGGAGAAGAGGCTCAAGGACCATCCCGCGGGTGCCAGACCAGGCTCATGTCGCGCCTGCCTGGCGGCTGATGCGGGGTCGGGCCGGAGGTGGGCTCCGATGCTCGCTCCTCACGATAACTCACCGGCCGCTGCTCCCGGCCGGGGCTGCCCACCCAGCTATCGCTGAGGGCGCCGCTGTCCGGGAGCTTTATTCGTTGTCACAAGCCGTGATAGCTACCTCACGGGCGGCGGCCCCGCGCGGTGACTGCACCCCGCAAAGGAGGCGAACGTGCAAACAGGGGCTGGGTCACGCGGACTGTAGCCCACCGAGAAGGTCGGGACGCCGACCGTTGCCAGAGCGAGACCGCTAACGGCCGCGCGCTAACGGCCACGCGCCTGCCCCGCCCCTCCACACATGCGCGTCCGTCTCCGAGCGCGCGCCCGCACCCCACCCGCATTCGGGCCAGCGGAAGTCGAGCCTAGAGGCGGGGCCGTCGCGCAGTGGTGACGTTGTGTTGCCGGCGCGGGCGGGTGACGCGGTGGGGCCCGTTGTCTGTGTGTGGGGCTGAGGGGCCCCGGGGGCGGTGGGGGCTCCCGGCGGGGGCGGCGGTGGGTCGGAAGGGCCTGGACATGGCGTTGAGGGGCCGCCCCGCGGGAAGATGAATAAGGGCTGGCTGGAGCTGGAGAGCGACCCGGGTGAGGAGAGGGCAGGGCGGGCCTCTGGGGTTGGGGAGGTCGGAGGGGGTCGGGACACTGCTGCCTGACCACCACCCCATCCTCTTGTCGCCCTACCCAGGCCTCTTCACCCTCCTGGTGGAAGATTTCGGTAAGTGCTTCTCCCGCCCGCGCTACCCGAGATGTGGGGGCCCATCCCTGTGCCCTCGCCGCAGGGCCAGGGGCTGCCCTTCCCTACCGTTTTCCTTTTCCTGATTGCAGGAGTCAAAGGGGTGCAAGTGGAGGAGATCTATGACCTTCAAAGCAAATGTCAGGGGTGAGTGGCTGGGCCGGTCCTTTCACCCAAAGGGCCGGGGACAGGCGGGAACAGTTCGCCTCAAGGGAGGCAGTATCAGGAAATTCAAATTGTAAAATATAACCTACGGAAACTCCCTTCTCCTTGGATGCTCCCCTAATCAAGCTATTTGTTTTCTGTCTTCCCTCAGTGCTTCCCTTTAGGTAGTAGCCCTCCCCCCATCCTTAACCATCCTTGGGGTAACGTTCAGCTGCCTTTTCTGTTCTTGCAACAGGAAGTCCCTTGCAGCAGGAATCCCCAGGTCATACAGTGCCTTTTGTGCAACTGTGTAATTCATTAATATGTTCTTGTTTGTACTGTGGCTGTAATTTCTACACAAAGATCTTCCTGTATTGATTGATTGATGTAACAAGGCCCTTCCTAGGTGCCCAGACTCAGGGTCTTGTCCTGTTGATGCTTCAGAATAGAGGTAAATAGAGAGACTACTATAGGGACTGAATCATTTTCTGGAAAAGAAGATACTAGTGTGGGTGGCTTTATTGGGGCTTTGCCTTGGGGCCCACATTTGAAAATGAGTGCTTAAATTCCTCATCAGGCATAGTATTTGTTCTTGACTCACTTTGTGTTCTGACCTTGTTTCTGGCCTCTTGGTTCCAGCTTTTCTACTCAAAACCATAGATTTCATAAGGAGACTGGGAGGATTCTTGGAGCATCACAGTCAGAGCTTATGTTTGACTGTACTTGTGGCAGGCCTCTGGAATGTGAGAGTTCAGGGCCATGTTAGATATAGTATCGGGAAGAAGCCAAGGGAGAGGTGGGTTCATGTCAGGAGCACTCAAGTTTTGACACGGTACAAAGGATTAGGGGAAAAAAAGAGGGGAATGCTGATTTCCTTCTGCTCTTTACTCCCTCAGCCCTGTATATGGATTCATCTTCCTGTTCAAATGGATCGAAGAGCGCAGGTCCCGTCGCAAGGTCTCCACCTTGGTGGATGATACATCCGTGATTGATGATGATATTGTGAATAACATGTTCTTTGCCCATCAGGTCTGCTGGACTGTGCTTGTTTGGAGGGTGGGATACTGCCATATATATATAATTTTTTTTAACTTGGAAAAGGGAAGTAGGAAAGGCATTAGGAGGAGATAGTCAGATTCCAAGGGTTGTGGCTATAGAACCCCCTTGGCAAAAGAATCCAGCTTTTATTCATTAAAGGGAATATTTTTAGAGTAGGATAGTATCTCAGTCCATTCTCCATGTTTCCAGACACTTGGTGGGGTATTGAGTTAGTGCATGTTAAATGAACAAATGTTGGGTAAAGATGAGGGGAATTGATAAGCATTGTAGTTCAGATATGACTCCCTGTCTTACCCCCTCTTCCCAATGAATATGGTTTGGGGAAGCTTGGGGTGAAGGGTGCTATGTATGAATATTCTTGGTTTCACAGCTAATCCCCAACTCTTGTGCCACTCATGCCTTGCTGAGTGTGCTCCTCAACTGCAGCAACGTGGACCTCGGGCCCACCCTGAGTCGCATGAAGGATTTCACCAAAGGCTTCAGCCCTGAGGTAGGCTGCAGTGCCTTGTATCTGGCCCATTGCTGGCTAGGCAGATTTGATCATCAGGGCCATTAATACTGCTACCACTTGGTATATGTGGTACTAGTTAGCTATTTCTTTTTCAGATGGTTGTTGATATTATATTTGACTTGCAACTAATTGTGTAAGGCAGTTGGTTTGTTTTTTTGTAGTACTAGGGTTTGAACCCCAAACCTTAGGACCCTCAGGTGTTTGGGGCCTAGTGACAGGGGGTGGGATAGATACTGAGAATATCTAACTCTAGCCAGGATTTCACCCTGCTCTGCATTGCCTGACCAACTCATGACTCCCTGACTCAATCACACTTCTCTATCTTCCTTTTCATCCTACCACTGAGTTATATTCCCAGCCCGATTTTTTTTTTTTTTTTGTATATATAAGTGACACCATGCCAAAACCTTCTCTTTTGGTACTTTTGTTCTCCAGTATCTTCTGATTACTGTGCAAGGCCAGTACATCCATTTCTTTGGGGAACCCAGAACTCTCCACTATCCCTTTAGGAAAGTTCATCTATGTTGCTTCAGATTCTGGACTGTCTCTGGAGCTTTGCCCCTACCCAGGACTCCATTTGAAAAGCTATTCTGATGTGGCCTTATTTTATCCCTCCTAGAGCAAAGGATATGCAATTGGCAATGCCCCAGAATTGGCCAAGGCACATAATAGCCATGCCAGGTATGTGGGAGCTGTGGTAGCTTATGTAGGGTGAAGGTGGGAGAGAGTGTCTTCTGTTAGGGCCCTGACACTTTGTCCTTCTCCAGGCCTGAGCCACGTCACCTCCCTGAGAAGCAGAATGGCCTTAGTGCAGTGCGTACCATGGAGGCGTTCCACTTTGTCAGCTATGTGCCTATCACAGGCCGGCTCTTTGAGCTGGATGGGCTGAAGGTCTACCCCATTGATCATGGTAGGCACCCTCATCTAGGGGCCTGTTGAATCTCTGTTTACTTCCTGGGGCTTAGGACCTTCAGGTGCTTGGGGTCAAGTGTCAGGGGGTGGGGTAGATACTGAGAATATCTAATTCTAGCCAAGATTTCACCCTGCACTGCATTGCCTGACCAGCTCATGACTCCCTGACTCAATCACACTTCTCTATCTTCCTTTCCATCCTTGACCTGCCCAAACTCAGGATTTCCCACCTGCTGATTCCTCGTCTTGGTCTCCCTAGGGCCCTGGGGAGAGGATGAGGAGTGGACAGACAAGGCCCGGAGGGTCATCATGGAGCGTATTGGCCTCGCCACTGCAGGGTAAGGATCCCGGAGCCTGATGTGCTATATACTTCTGGAACTGTGCCCTCTTTGAGATTGTAAATCTCAAGGTCATGCAGTAATCTGGCAAGAACAACTTTAGATTCTGGGATTCCAACTTCTAGTCTTGTTTCTTGCCTGTGGCTCGCTCTAGGATGGGCTGGGGGAGAAGCAGGCCTTGGCAGAGCCCTGTTTGGTCCAGATGTGCTGATAGGACCTGATAAGTCATTGGAGGATACCAACTCAGGTGTCTGGGGTGCATGGTCAGCCACTGCCCACCTGTTGGGGTTGGGCCTATACCTATGGCTGCAGGTGTGACTGCAGGGAGCCCTGCCAGGATATCTGCCTCAACCTGATGGCGGAGCTGGGGTGGGAGCTGCTCTCACAGCTACGGCTGTGACTGCAGGGAGCCCTACCACGACATCCGCTTCAACCTGATGGCAGTGGTGCCCGACCGCAGGATCAAGTATGAGGCCAGGCTACATGTGCTGAAGGTGAACCGTCAGACAGTACTGGAGGCCTTGCAGCAGGTAGATGCCCCTCTTCTCTGGCCCTGACCCAGCCCAACTTAACTCTCCTTGCCTTTGGTGCAGTGCAGGATCTGTCTCTGATTCCCAAATCACACCCTATTGTGAATCTGGGCTTGAGCTAACCACTCCTTTCCTTTGCTTTCTTTGTGGAACTTGGGAGGGAAGGGAGAATGGCTTCTTATAGGAGGTTGTGGTTTGGCTTTTATTTTCCTGTGAATGGGTAGAACCAAGGCCATTGTGTTCTCTCAGCTTTTAGCTGTCTAGGGTAGAGGCTTGGCTCTGCCCTCCTCTGAGCCTTGGATTCTGTTTTCAGTTGATTAGAGTAACTCAACCAGAGTTGATTCAGACCCACAAATCTCAAGAGTCACAGCTTCCTGAAGAATCCAAGCCAGCCAGCAGCAAGTCTCCCCTCGTGCTGGAGGCAGGCAGGGCCCCAGCAGTTTCTGAGGGCATCCACACAGGTACTGGGTGGGGAGTGTTTTGGGGCTTCTTTGCTGAGAAGAAGAGTCATCCCTCATAACTTGACCTGGGAGGCCCATACATACCAAGTCTTTCTCTGTAGAAGTATTTGGGCAATTGGCAATGCAGTCTTCTACCAGAGGCCTGAAGGCCCAATGCCTGAAGCTCTTTTCACTCAGAACATAGAAGGAGAGTAGTCCTTCCCTAACAGTTATCTGTAAAGGGCTGCCATTACCCCAGACCCCTGTACCCTCTATAATGTACCCTTCCTTTCTTCTTTTCTCTAGAGGCCTCTTCTTCCTGCCTCCCTCTTTTTTCCATCTCCTCCTTCTCTCAGTCTTGCTGTGGGACCATGATTTAGAGCTTGCTGACTCTTATTCTCCTCTGGGAAGGGAGGAGAACAGTGCTATGTTACAAGATTGGGGAGACTGTGGGCTTTTCTTGAGGATCTGACTGAAGGTCCTGCCTATACTCCTTGCCCTGTCTCAGACGGTGCAGAGGAGGTGGCTGGTTCATGCCCACAAGCTCCGACCCACAGTCCTCCCAGCAAACCCAAGCTGGTGGTGAAGCCTCCAGGGAGCAGCCTCAATGGGGTTCCCCCCAACCCCACCCCCATTGTCCAGCGGCTGCCAGCCTTTCTAGACAATCACAACTATGCCAAGTCCCCCATGCAGGTAAGCTGGGTACACCCTTGTAGGATTTCATCCAGGAATCTCTGAGAGGCCATGGTGGTTTCTTGGTGTTTGCCCTCTCCTGGGCCTGGATTGCCAGGTTCCTTGGGGCTTAGGGAGGCAGGGAGAGCTCCTTTAATCTTTAAATCCAGTTAATGGCTGTGGCACTAAACATTTAGGGCATGCTCCTTGGTACATCTGTGTGGGTTGGGTTCTGCTAGTAGAATAAAAGCATGTAAGGGCACTCTAGAAGCCTCTGTAGGCCTCTGTGCAGTCAGTGGATGGCAGCCAAGGAGCACACCTGGAGGGGCTCAGTGGACTTGGCCTGCAGAGCTATGTTGCTTTTCTCCCCTGTGAGTACTATGCCCACCATAGGTGAACAGCCCCTGCTCATGAGTGCCCTGGTCTCTGCTCCAGGAGGAAGAGGACCTGGCAGCAGGTGTGGGCCGCAGTCGAGTTCCAGTTCGCCCTCCCCAGCAGTACTCTGATGATGAGGATGACTATGAGGATGATGAGGAGGAGGATGTGCAGAACACCAACTCTGCCATCAGGTCAGCCCTAGCTCTGTAAAGCTTACCGACTCTAGGTGCCTTGGAGCCTGTTCTGAATATTCCAGCCCGTGTCTGGGAACGTCTTGATTCAGCATATAACATTGAGCACCTACAGAATGCAAGGCTCTGGGAGAAGCTGGTCTGAAGGGGCTGACTAGGTTCCAAGAAGTTTTTGGTGGGCTTGAAGGAGAGTTGAACACAGGCATATATCAAAGCAGGTCCTGTTGGCATGGTCTTTCTGCTGGGCCTTGAAGGATTGGTTAAGGCAGGAGAAGAGGTTGGAGGGATATAGGAAATGGGGAGGGGAAGATATGGCATAGCAAAAGGCAAGAAGTGAAGTAACTAGAATAGAGGAGGTGTCCAGTGAGGACACCTAGCTGCAGCTCACAGAGCCTAGGGTGCCATGCTTGGGGGCAGGGTCAGGCTGTTTGGAACAAATGTGAGTCACTTCAGGATTGGCCCTTGGGGAGACAGGGTGTGTTCAAGCCATGTTGGGTTTAGTCACTGGCCCACTCCCTTTGCTCACCTCTTCTTTGGGTCCACAGATACAAGCGGAAAGGGACAGGGAAGCCAGGGTCATTGAGCAATTCTGCGGATGGGCAGCTATCGGTGCTGCAGCCCAACACCATCAATGTCTTAGCTGAGAAGCTCAAAGAGTCCCAGAAAGACCTCTCAATTCCTCTGTCCATCAAGACTAGCAGCGGGGCTGGGAGTCCAGCTGTGGCAGTGCCCACACACTCGCAGCCCTCACCTACACCCAGCAATGAGAGCACGGACACAGCTTCTGAGATCGGTAGTGCTTTCAACTCACCTCTGCGCTCGCCCATTCGCTCAGCCAACCCGACACGGCCCTCTAGCCCTGTCACTTCCCACATCTCCAAGGTGCTTTTTGGGGAGGATGACAGTTTGCTGCGTGTTGACTGCATACGCTACAACCGAGCTGTCCGTGACCTGGGTCCTGTCATCAGCACGGGCCTGCTGCACCTTGCTGAGGATGGTGTGCTGAGTCCCTTGGCACTGACAGGTGGGCCTTGGGCTGACTCACTGCT
Organism: Urocitellus parryii; assembly: GCF_045843805.1. Taxonomy (NCBI): domain Eukaryota; kingdom Metazoa; phylum Chordata; class Mammalia; order Rodentia; family Sciuridae; genus Urocitellus; species Urocitellus parryii. The sequence continues at coordinate 169,780,833 of NC_135533.1, read as the reverse complement.
ACTTGGTGCAGCCAGGAGGGAAGTAGGAGGTAGCCAGGTGACCATGAAGTATCCTGTACTCTGACACATCTTATGCCTTCTTCCCAGAGAGTGGGAAGGGTTCCTCACCCTCTGTCAGACCGAGCCAAGGCAATCAGGGGTCCAGCAGCCCAGAGGAGAAGGAGGTGGTGGAAGTCACGGACAGCAGAGAGAAGACTGGGCTGGTCAGACCCGGCGAGCCCTTAAGTGGGGAGAAGTACTCACCCAAGGTGAGCCTCCCTTTGTAATTTTCCTTTACAGTCCTGGCAGAGGGAAGGGCATAGGCCTGGGTGGTGGGTTCTTGATTGGAGTTTTGGTGTGAAGGTTGGGGTCTGGAGCCAGGTGCTGGGAAGTCTTACTGGGTTGGGGAGTCAGGCCCCATGCATTCTGCTTGCTCACCTCAGCCTTTAGCTGCCTCCCGGTGAGCTTTGATGCTGGCCAGTCCCCCTCAGGTGCTCTGGTGGGTTTTGGCAGGAGCTACTAGCACTGCTCAAATGTGTGGAGGCTGAGATCGCAAACTACGAGGCTTGTCTCAAGGAGGAGGTAGAGAAGAGAAAGAAGTTCAAGGTGGGTAATGTCTCTACTGTCTGGTCCTCTGCCTCTCCTGAGGGCAGCTGCTCTGAGGAGATGATTTGTGATGCCCTGACCCTTCTTTCTTGCAGATTGATGACCAGAGAAGGACCCACAACTATGATGAATTCATTTGTACCTTCATCTCCATGCTGGCTCAGGAAGGTGAGGGGGCTTACTTCTATGTCTTAATTGGCACACCCTGCTGAGAGTCATGTCTCTCAGATCCTCCTCCCTTAGAACTCTTGAGTAGACTGTGAGGCACAGAGATGTACCTGATGCTGTGGCCAGTTGCTGTGCAACCAGCCACCCGCTCAAGAGTCTCTGCCTTCCACAGGCATGCTGGCCAATCTGGTGGAGCAGAACATCTCAGTACGGCGGCGCCAAGGGGTCAGCATTGGCCGGCTTCACAAGCAGCGGAAGCCTGATAGGCGGAAACGCTCTCGCCCCTATAAAGCCAAGCGCCAGTGAGGACTGCGGCTCTGACTCTGCAGCCTGCTCTTGCCGTGAGGCCCTCACCAGGGCCCCTCCCTGCCTCACTCCCCGTTTCCCAGTATTACTGAATAGTTCCAGCCAGAGAGCCCAGGCCTTGGGAGTGGGAGCCAGTCCATGTTACCTGTATCACATCCTAGGGCCTGGCAGTGGGCAGTCAGCCCCATAATGCTCAGGAAGCAGCAGCTGGAGTTGGGTCACAGTAGGGTGCTGTGGCTTCCTCCACAGCTGGCTGTGGAGCAGCAGGACCTGGCCCTTCTGCCTGGGCAGCAGAATATATATTTTACCTATCAGAGACGTCTATTTTTCTGGGCCCCAACCCATCTTGCCACTGTATTAACATAGCCACCTTCATGACTCTGCTTTCTCTCTTAGCAGCTGTCATCCTTGTAGGCCCAGGTCCCTGCATCACACCAGGGTCACAACTGTAGGGTACCAGCTGGCATTGGATCCTGCTGCCCCAGCTACCTGCCTGTCCCTGTGGTGAGGAAGCCAGGCCCACTCTCTACATTCCTCCTGGGAGAATGCCAAACTCAGGGATGCGGCTGTTGATGAAATGGGCAGTTGCTGGGGTCCAGTGACTTGAGCAGAGAGAGAAGTGTTTGAACTGTTTGGTGGCCTATAAACTGTCCTAGTTCTAGCTGGGCTTGTTGAGACTATTGTCCACAGCAAGGCTCTGGGGCTCTTTGCCTTCAGTGTTGTGGCCCTGACTATGGGCCTACCTTGGATTCCTGGTCTCTGTCCCTAGAGCCTGGGGCTCAGAGGAGCCTCTGCCCAGCCCCTCAGTATTACCATATCTCCCTCCTCTTAGGGACAGCAGAGATTGGGCTGCTTGCAGGAGCTGGTGCCTCTCAGCTCTCACTGCTGCACCCGCTTCCTCGGCCTCTGCCAGGCACTCAGGGTAGGGGATGGCAGGATCAAGACAAATCAGTTGGAGTCCCTGTGTTCCCAGAGGGCTTGATGCCAGGGGGTAATGGGCTCAGCACTGCCTCTGGAGCTCAGGCCCCAAACAGCCCTGTGGTCTCCGCCACATGGCTTGAAGGTGATCCAAACAGGTCCCTTATCTGTACATAATGACTGGGGGGGCTGGCAAGTGTGGCAGCTGCCTCTCTGGGCTGAGCATGGCCTGTCCCTTCTGGCTCCTGTAAATACTGGATCAGTGAATGAATAAAACTGCTACGAAATGATTCCTCTTGTGGTTGCTGGCTTGAGGTGTGTCTATAGGCTGGGCCATGGTAGGCATGAGTGATCTACTGGACTTTCTGGGCCCAAGGCCTTGTGACCAGAGGGGTATTGTGAAGTATGCATTGGAACCTCTGGTTCAGAGATCTTTGGGATGCTAGGCCTGGGATGTAGGACCTGAGCTGAGGCGGACTTCAGATGGCCTCTGAGACGAGCTGTACTGAGGACAGAGGACTTGACTGTCACCAGATCTGGTGACTTTGTGACCTGGGGATGTAGGGGACTCTGGGTTGAGGAGGCAGGGCTGCCTCTAGTTCTGCCTGATGTGATTCTCCCTGGAAGGGCCCTGGGACCTGGAAGGGTATCTATCTCCCTTTGTGGCATCTGGACAGGTACAGCAGGCCAAAGCTGCCTCTGCCACTCTCTGCTGAGGCTGCTGCACCCCCTCACTCCCACACTAGCAGTGGAGCCTACAGAGGGAGCCTCATTCAAGCAGCCAAGACAAGCTGGACTGACTGAAAAATGTGACTTTAATGGCTCTAGCCCTTCTGGCCAAGTTTAGTAGTCCAGGGCACAAAGGAGAGCCACACCGCGCTTTATCCAGTGTCGCTGAGGTTGGTCACTGGGAATCTCCACAGCAATGACATAGTTGGTGGAGTGGCCTGTGGTTGATAGTGTTCCTGGAGCAGGCAAGAGAGGGGGAGGGTTAGGTCATGCCTTGTCACTGCTGGAGCAGGGATAAGGCAAGAGCAAGGGCAATGTGTGGCATATTGAGTTGGGGAGAGGGAGGAGGGGTCCTGGCCCAAGAGGAAGCCTGCCTGAGGAGTGGGTCTGGCTAAGGATCAGGCCTGCACTGAGGATTGAAGATGGAGATAGAGGAGAGTTGATGCTCTATTGCTCATCCCCTGATAGACCCAGCCCAGGCTCATTCCTGTCCTGGGCTTTGATTATTCCTGTGAACTCTCTGTGGTGTTCTAGAGCTTGTACGCTCCAGGTCCCAAAGGGGATCTGCAAGGGAGGTGAATAGGCAATGAGTTAAGCCCCTTAACCTGCTGCTGGCCTGGCTCTGCACTGGCCCAAACCTTGGCCAGCCTTTCTGTTCAGGTAACTTGGGTCAGTTTAACTGCCTTGGGCTGGGTTGGGCTGGGTCAGTCCTACTTGTAGTGTAGGATTCATTCCCTGGGCCTCATACCAGCACGAGTCAGCGTCTTGTAGATTGGGCACAGGTAAAAGTCCTGGTTCTGGACCTTGCGGTTGGGTGTTGGCAAGAGCCAGATTACAGCCATCTCTGTGTATAGCTCCTTGGGCCGAGACTCAGTTAGCTGGAAATCCAGTGGGTCCCAGCGGGCCCCTTCCAGGAACAATCCATGGATATAACACCCCAGTTGGGGCCTTTCCTTGAGCTCTGATGGTGACAGGTCCATTACCTGTGACGGGCACACACAGATATCCACAACTTATCAATACTCAGAATTAGGTTTAGGGTTTTGGTCAGGAGGCACAAACTCCCTTCTGAGAGCTCTGCCTGCCTGCCTGTCCTTGCTGTTGTAGCCAGTGGTCTGCACCCTGCCCCTGTGAATTTTCTTAGGGTGCATGGTCTCTCCTGGCCTGGGTCTTCCCACTTTCCTGCTCAGGGTTGCCCTAACTGCCAAGCAACTATGGCCTCAGTGACCCTCCTACCTAAGCTGTACCCCAGCCTGTTATCTGACCTGGCTCTGACTGTCCCCTGACCTTGAAATCGAAGGAAATAGTGTCAATGGAGATGACGAACTTGCGGGCAAAGTTCTGCAGAGTGCCTGTAAGGAAGGCCTGGGGAAAGAAGAAGCCACTGATCCAGAAGACAGCTGGGATGCCACCTTGGATCCAGGACTTCAGGAAGTCCAGGCGCTGTAACAGGTCCATGACCCATGAGGCCAGTGGCTTGAGTGATGGATAGGCTTTGGCATTCCAGAACTCAGGCACACTGTTGTTGTACAGGCTGGCAGCCATCAGCTCCAGTTGTGAGGACATTACCACCAGCCCTTTGAGTGCCTTGAGTAGGTCTTGTAGTGTCTGTGTGATCACCTGCAGCAGCCGGTTGTACCTATGGGGCCAGAAGCAAGGAAGCGAGCTGTGGGCTAGGGTCCCTAATTCAGGGCCAGATACAGAAAAGTAATGGCAGAACATAGAGACAAGAGTACAGAGCTGGATCAGGTGGCCTAGGAACAAATCCTAGCTCTGGCCCTTAGCAAAGTATGACCTAGGATATTCACTTGTCACTTAACCCTTTCAGAGCCTCAGTTTATGCTGAGAACCACAGTTTAGTCTAAATGGTGCCTGGCATTTTTGCCAGAGGGAATGGTTGAAAGGTGATCCTGCTCCGGGATTAGGGCGGATCCTGCTGCCTTGAGCGCCTGCTACTTTGGAGTTCCCGTTGAGTTCTCCCAGGGTTCTGAGAGAATTGGTGTGCAGCACCCGATGGAGGGAGTGTATTCCCGGGAAGTGTGTGTAGCGTGCTGGTGAGAGTTCGGGAATAAAGAGTTGCTGTTTGAACCTACAAGGCTTTTTGGCGGCTCGGTTATTTGTGCCCAGCCAGACTGCGGCAAGTTTACTCATCTATAACATGGGAATAAAAAACAATTGGCTGGGCTGGGAATGTGGCTCAGGCGGTAGCGCGCGCTCGTCTAGCATGCGTGCGGCCCGGGTTCGATCCTCAGCACCACATACAAACAAAGATGTTGTGTCCGCCGAGAACTAAGAAATAAATATTAAAAATTCTCTCTCTCTCTCCTCTCTCACTCTCTCTTTAAAAAAAAAAAAAAAAACAATTGGCTGAGTTAGAGGATAGATGTATATAGCACTGGTGTGGCACTGAGCCCATAAGGACTCCTGTTGTCATTTCTCTATAACACAGTAGCCACTGACTCAGAGCTGAGGGTGGGGCGGGAAGAATTACCTAATGACCTCTTGTACTAGCACTGTGTTCATTGATTCTTCATATAGCACAGGATATTTGGCTACCACTGATTGCAAGTTGATTGGATCAGGCACCTGGAGCAGAATGTTCTTGGCTGTATCTTCTACTATCTGCAAGGGCAAAGAGACACTAAGGGACAGGGCTGGCCTCCTTTAACTCCTGCAAGATTCCACATGCAGAGTTGCCCTCACAGGGGACAGGAAGGATGGTGGAGCCCAATGTTGGCCCTCCCCAAAGCCAACACCCACCTCTTCCCTGCCCTGGCCGCCGACAGAGGATGATTTGGGCTGTAGCTGGATGATGGAGCCCAGCAGGGCAAAAGTCTCATTCTGGGCAAAGGTGATATTGGCATTGTCATGCAGGCCAAAAATCTCAGGCATATCGTTGAGTGGGAGGCTCTTGATATAGTTCATGTAGCCCTAGGAGGCAGGAGGGCTGAACTGAATGCCCTGCCTTGCTCTATCCCAGCTTTCAGAGTCATCCTCCGTAGGAGCACATCCTAATTGTCATTGACTCTCACTTATCACCCCTGGTAGCAACCATATGCATCTCCCTGTTATTCTTGGGACTGCATGGCCGTTGTGTGGTGTGACCCTTGCTTTCCTCCCAGCCTGCCTCACTGCCATAGAGCTTCCTGATCTTCATTCAGCTGCTCAAACCCATATGCTCCCTCCTGCATTGGTGCCCACCCAACCCAGCCTTGGCTCATGACTTCTGTCCACTCATCTCAGTAGAGGTATCATGTCCTCAGGGAGCCTTTCCTGACTGCATAGCATGACTCTGTTATCATCTTGGAGGAGCTGCCCCAACTTGCTCTGAGTAATCACACACAGAGTGGCTCAAGTGGGGTCTATCTCTCCCCAGAACCTGCTTTTCAGTGGGTGGGGACTGACTCTGCCTCCCTTACCCTGAGATGGTTTCAACACTGAAAACGAGCCCCTGGACGGCCCTGCCTCCTTTCACCCAGCACTGAGGTGTTCATGATACCCCAGAAATCCAGCCAGGCAAGCCCCCTCCTGCTCAATCCTTGCAGGTGGCCTCACATTGAGGTCATAGGTGGGTTGGATCTGGTGGTAGATGCCCGAGTTACTGTAGACATGATCAGGGGAGAGTACGGCAGGCTTGTAGTAGTCCTCCAGGATATTCATGACACAGCGGCGGTCCCAGTCGTCTGTGACGCGACCCCCATAATTGATCTCCCCTGCCGTGTACTTGAGGACCTGTGGGGTGGGTTGGTGAGGACCCCACACAAGTACCTGGCCCCTGTTCCCAACCTGTTCCTGGCCCACCTTGTAGGGGATGTCCTCATACTCGTCTAGGAACATCTTGAGCTGACTGATGCAGATGCGCAGGTCTCCATCTGTGAACTCGTAGGGGATGTTGAAACCCAGAGGCCCAAACTTACGACGCTCCAGTGCATTCCCATGGAATAGGCACAGAGACAGCAGCAGGGACTTGAACTCCATCATCTGTGGGAGTTGGGTGGGGGTGGGGTGGGGTGCATGAGGCAAAGAGATGGGGGCAGGGCCAGCAGACAGACACGCACAGAGCATGTCTCACCTTGCGACAGGAATTGAGGAAGTCATCAGTGAGGCTGCTGTAGGACTTCAGCAGGTTGGCCTTGACACCACGTGGTGGCTCAATAGTCATTTTGGAGCCATTCTGCAGGATGGACACTGGGAACTTGTTGCTGGGCAGGCTGGTGAGCCATAGGCGGAAGTCCCGGTGCACCTGAGGGGCATGGCTCCTCGTGAACACTGAGACCCAACACCAAGCTCCCCTTCTACCCAAGGGGCTCTGAGCAGGCCAGGAAAGGTTGCATTGACAGCTAGTTAAGAATATGAGCTTTTGCAAGTCCTAGGGTCACCCTATCTGTGCTGGGTAACCCTGGGTAAGTCGCCAGGCTATGAGACCCAATAACTTGGTTAATTTAGTCAATGCATGGTGCCTATGACAGTTATTGAGCACTTGCTATGTGCCCTGGGCTGGATTGAGTGTGCAGGATAATCTCATTTAAGCCTTATCAGTACTTGATGGATAGATTATAAGTCCCTTCAGCAAGTCTGTAACAGGCAGCATGGCATACCTTGTCAGGGTTGATGTGCTCGATGAGGCGCTCCAAAGCTGGCATCCAGCTTGGCGCCAGGTGGCAGTTCTGGAAGAAGACCCACTTGCCCCTCTCTATGGAGCTGCGCATCATGGCTTCTGCCCGAGGGCCCTGTGAGGGGCAGAAGCACTGAGTGGTGGGGGAAAGCTGCCCCCCCCCGCCCACTCTCCTTCTCCCTGCCTAGCCCTCACCTGCCCCTGGCCCAAGGAGATGGCAGATAGCTTCTTAGAGAACTTCATCTCTTCAGCAAACTTGTAGAGGTCAGCAGCAGGGTCTGTGCCAGGTGACAGTACAAAGATGAGAGGTGTGGTGGAGTTGGACTCTTTGAACACCAATGACAGGTTGGCCGTCTGCAATGACAGGGAGAGATCCTTGGACCACCTGGGGCTGATGAGAGACAGGGACCAGGACAAGGAAAGGGGGTTCCTGGGGTTCTTGGAGAGGTCCCAGACAGGCTTCCTGGTGGGACCTGGAACCTTCCAGATTCTTTGGGGATGGAAAGGAGTCCTGACCTGGCCAAGTCTGCAAGGTAGTGTACTTAGGTGCAATGAGGTCCTTGAGACCCAGGGTGCCAGCTCTGCCTGGGTACCAGCACTTGCCTGGGGTTCAATGAAGCGTGGTTCCAGGTTGGTGGCCACAAAGTCCTGCATGGCATTGGTAACCTTGTCCCCACGCAGGCAGCGGAGGACCAGCAGCTTCTGGAACTGGTCCAGGAATTGGTCCCAGATGCCAGGCAAGGGCTGCCTGCAATAGTGCCCACATCTTCCTGAAAACCAGCCTGTGGGAAGCCTCTGACCCCAGGATTCTCCCAGCTGGACAGCAGGGGAGAGTATGGTGTCCCAAGAGCACAGGGTTGAGGGGCATAGGAGAGATGTGGTCACAGCTGCATAGCACCCTGATTGGTCCCTTGGAGAAGCTTCCTGGGCAGGTTCCAGAGGCCTCACCTCCTCCCTGTTCCCATCCTGCCATGCTCTGGAACCCAGCTCACCGGTGGGGCTCAAGGCTGTCAAAGATGACTCGGAATTCTGAGAGGTGCTTTGTGAAATCCAAGGGGAAGGAAGAAAATGTGGGCAGGTTCGAGAGTGCCAAGATATCTCGCCAGGCCCGGTCTGACAGCCAGTCTGGTGCAGGGTTCTCAGTCATGCTCTGGATAGAGCCCCCAGACAGGAGGTAGCGCCATTCAGCCTGGCAGGGGACAGGGCATGTTGATGCCTAGGCTCTGTGGCTGGCTCCTTCCTGCCTCTGGATCCCCAACCTAGAAAAACTGAGTCATCCTTCAGGATGTTCAGTCAAACAGGTCCAAGTTAGTGTCCCTGCTCTGCCGTTTTCCTGGTTATGTATTCTGTGGGACCTCTTGATCAAACAGTTGTGGGAGGCTCAGGACTGTCTGTCCCTGGGGATGGTTTCTATGCTCACTGGCTCTAAGAAGGCCTGTGTTCACAACGTTGGTGGGCCACAATTTACCCAGGGTCTCCTGTTGTATTTAACCAAGGAACTGTGTTTTCTTAGGCCTCTATCCCTCAGCTCTTTCTGTGCTCCTGCACCCGACTTTCTCTTTCCATTGACCGGGTTCTCTCAAGCCCACAACAGGGCAGCCCCTTAGGCAGTCAGCCCACCAGGCCATCTCCCCGCTTCTGCACCTGGTTGATTTTGCCCTCGTTCATCATGATGCGGACGCACAGTAGGAAAGCGAACATCAGCTTGTGCTTCTCAAAGAGGCTGCGGCAGACGTTGCTGTAGAGGCTATAGGTCAGGTAGCGGTTGATGTTGCTGATGCGCTTCTTCAGGTTTTCTGCAGGGCAGAGAGGTGATAGCAGAGTGCAGGGAGAAGGGAGAGGAAGGAAGATCCCAGGATCCAACTCAGTCTAGCCAGTCTCCCAGCAGACACAGGAACTGTCTGGGCATCTCCTTGGGCAGCTGGTGTTTGCAATAAGGGCAGGGAGTAGTGAGTGTGTACGTAGGTACCGTGAGGCTGATGGGAAACATGTGTCCGTGAACCTAGGTGTGAGTTTATGTATGTATGTGCCTCACAATGGAAATGTATGGCACATGTGTCCTGTCTGTGTTGGGAATGGGGGAGGTCCATTGTGCCTGTGGTCCCAGGGTTACCTGCCCTCTCTGAGTTGGCAATGCCTGAGAGGAAGATATTGAGGAACCACTCGAGGGAGTACTGGTACATGGGGTCCACATTGGCCAGGTCGGACACACAGAAGAAGAGGATCTGGGTGCGGACTGCCACGGGTATGTATTCCATGCGCGTGAGGTCAATGTCCTTCTCTGTCTGCTCTGCAATCCTGACCTTGGCCTGGGGGTACAGTGGGAGGGGTGTCAAGCCTAGGTAGGCTGGCAAAGAACAAAAAATGGAGGTGGATGGGGAGTAGGCTCCAGGCCTGGGGCAGATGGGGAGGGGCAGGTGGGTGGGCAGGCCAGGCACTTGCCCACCTGGATCTCAGCAGCCTTCATCTTGGAAGCCTCTAGCACTTTGATGAGCTCCATGTCATCCACAGGGTTGCCCTCAGAGGAGCTGAGCCGGTACAGGATCTGGTCTTCAATGTCCTTGAGCTCCTGACGCATCTTGGCATTACTAATAATCAGCTGGTTCTTGGCGTCCTCTAAGTCGGGTCGCTCCTCAGCCACTACCTGGCCCAGTAGCTGGTCCTCTAGGCCACTGCCAGGGGCAGGAGAAACCTTGTTTATAACACCTGGTGAGCCCCAGACAGCTAGCTTTGAGCCTGCTCACTTATCGACTTGTGCTCCCAGAACTCCAAGAGCCCAGTGTCCTTGTCAGTATCAGCTTAGGAGGCCTGGCCTCCATCTCAGGCTGCAGGGGTGGTACAGAACCTGCCTTTAGAGCAAATGGTTCTCAGTGAGACCTCAGGTGGCAGCCTGGAATCGCAGCAGGAGCTGACCAGTTCATGTTGGGGTCTCTGAACAATTCTTCCTCAGCAGGAGGGGGCTGTGGGTGACCAATATGGACAGACTGACTTGAGAGGTTCACAGTGGCCACCAAACGGAGGCCTTAGCACAGATGCTTCATAGGTAGAAACTTTGACAGGTACGAGGGCCAAAAACTTTGGAATGCCAGAGGGATTGGGAAGAAGCTGGTGGGGCTCTAAAATGGGAAAAGACTCCCCTCACCCCTGCTGGCCAAGTCCCAGCCTGGGGTAGCCAAGGAGCAGCTGGGTAGGAGGAGGCAGAGCTGATGCTTGGAGATCCCCAGTGGGGGCTTACCTGGGTGACAGAGTGAAGTTGATGAGGGTGAGTTTAGTGGAGATCTCGGGCGTGTAGTGCGGGTTGGGCAGCTTGGTGGTGATGTACATCCTGAAGTCCTCATGGTAGGGGATCACTGTGTCCCCCAGCTTCATCACTGTGTTCCCCTGTTGCTTGTATGTCTGTGGACAGGCCGGTGCATGGGGCCTGAGTTCACCAGCATGGCACCTCCTTGTCCAGGCCTATAGCCCGTGTGCATCCTCCCCCCACTGGCCCACCTGCTTGAGCAGCACGGGCTCTAGGGCTGGGTCTAGTTCCTCGCCCACGTTCTCCAGAAGGCACGGCTTTCCAAAGCGGATGGCATTCTCCATGCTGCGCAAGAAGTCGCGGTCACTCAGCTTGAACACATCCAGCCCACTGTCTTTCTCCTGGAGGGGGAGGGGGCAGATTGGGACTGAGTTTGAGACTCAGCTGCCCCTCCATGTGCTCAGCCCAGCCGGGGTGGGATGGCAGTCTTGGTTGGCGGGCTTATACCATGTTCTTGATCCATTTGTTGGCCTGGCTCTGGGGGTCAATGAAGTGGGTCCAGCGCTGGGAGAACTGATTGATGACCCCATTCTCCACTGATAAAGTGTCATTTGGGAGGCCAGCAATCTGTGGGAAACCGGGTACCAGACTGAGCCAGGTCTGACAAGCAGGGTCAACTGGGGGCATTGCTGCTCCAACCTCATGCTTTGGCTGTAGACCTCTTACCCCTTATTTCAGCCCTCAGATGTGTGGGGCAGGGGAAGCGTGGGCAAGGTCTCAGTCCCCAGGGCGCCTACCTCTCCCTTGCTCCTGGGCTGGCTCCTGATGCCCTCTTCCACTGGGCCTCTCTGTCCTCATGTCTACGGAGTTCTTGATACCACCTTCACAAAGCCCACCCGTTGGCCATCCTGGCGGTTTCCCACATTTGGCCTCTGCCAATAGCCTTTATGTTCTTTCCTTTTGCCAACTAACCTTCCCCTTCCTTCAGGGTTTACTTCAGACTTGACTTTTTTTTAACATATTTTTTTCTATTTGTTCTAATTAGTTATACACAATAGTAGAATGCATTTTTGACACATCAGACACATCCATAAATGGAGTATAACTTTTCATTCGTCTGGTTATACATAATGTAGAATTACACAGGTCATGTAATCATATATGCACATAGAATAACAATGTCTGATTCATTCCACTATCCTTCCTATCCCCATACCCCACCCCCTCTCTTCACTCCCCTCTGTCTAGTCCAAAATACCTCTATTGTCCACATCCCCTTGTGAATTAGCATCAGAATATCAGAGAAAACATTTGGCTTTTGGTTCTTTGGGATCAGCTTATTTCACTTAGCATAATATTCTCCAGTTGCATTCATTTACCAGCAAATGCCATAATTTCATTCTTGTTTAAGGCTGAGTTATATTCCATTGAGATATGACTTCTTTCTAGAAAACTTTCTTAAACCTCCCCCTGGACACTGCTCCTCCGCCCTATCCCAACTTTTTTTTTTGCACCTGGGATTGAACCCAGGGTGCTCAACCACTGAGCCACATCCCCAGCCCTTTTCTAAAATGTTTTATTAGAGATAGGCTCTTGCTAAGTTGCTTGGAGCCTCCGTAAGTTGCTGAAGCTGGTTTTGAACTCATGATCCTCCAGCCTTAGCCTCCCGAGTTGCTGGGATTACAGGTGTGTGCCATTGTGTCTGACCACTCTTCTACTCTTAAAAGTCCCCCTTAAGCCCTCTCCTCCCATTTAGCTAGCATCTGTGTTGTACCGCCTAGTTTTCTCCTCTTCTCCTGTCCTCCACCCTCTTGCCAGACCTGGCAAGGATCTGGGGAGACACCTCTGAACCAGATGCCAGAAAAGAGAGTGTGAACGAGTGAGACAGGAGGTTCCTGCCCTGCAGCCCCGTCAGATCACTCCTGCCTCCTGTTGCCAGTACCTGCCATGAGCGGATCTTCACAGGGTTCCCCAGTGTCCCAATCAACGAGGGCTCGGAGGAGTGCGGGACTTTATGTTTTGTGAGCTGCTGGATCCACTGGTCATAGAGCGCTGTGCGGTACTGGCCCTGGAAGATGCCTGACTCAGGACCGCTGCACTAGACAGCCCTGGTACCCTCTTCACCTCCTGCTACACCACAATTCTGCACCCAGGTCAGAGCTCGGATGTGGAGCTAGGGACTTGCTTCAGGCAACTTGGGGATTCCACAAACCTCATCCTTCATCTCTGAAACAGGGGTAACACTAACACCACCCACCTGTACAGGCAGCTGGGTGGACTAAATGGGACCCAGGAAGAAGCATTTAGGGCAGAGCCTGGCACACACAGTTGCGCCTATGTGAGCTCTCATGTTCCCACTAGGGCCAGCCCCACACGGTGGCTATTCTGTGCAGTGCTGTGTCCCCAGAACTTGGCTCAGAGGTCTAGCCCTGCAGGCTGCCCTCTGGGAGGTGAGACCTTAAAGGAGGGTCTCTTTGGGAGGTGAGGCTGGTCAGAAGCAGAGCTGGAGGCTCCTTACTGTAAAGGGGCCCAGGTAGGCCACAAAGCCGGCGGCCGCTATCACATCACCAGAGATGTTGTCAAGCATGTTCTCCAGGTTCTCCACTGTCTCCTGCCAACGCACCCTCTCATCCGACAGTCCATTGATGAGCTGCAGGGGTAGCACCACGGGAAGGCTCTGGGATGCTAGGATGGGGGCTGGGACTGGCCCTGCCCACTGCAGCTCCTGAGGTTGCTAAGACAACCCAGAACCCCCTGGCCCCTGTCGGGAGGCACACACCTTGTCAGCCCGGTTCAGCCGCTGCTCACACTGATCACACTTCACTTCCAGCTCCTCCTTCTTGGCGATGCATTCTCGGTACTTTGCCTGCATGGTGTCGATGCCCTCCTCCACCTCCCGCAGGCGCTGCTTGGCCTCTTCCAGGATCTTCTGTGTCACCTCCAGGTCATCCTGGGCCTCCCGCAGGGCTTGCTGCAGGCAGAGGATGCGGGGGGGGGGGGGGGGGGGGGGTCAATTTGCCAGCAAGCACCTGGGGTGGTGGGTGAGGGGGAGCCAGTTCTGCACCCGCTGTACTTGCTCCTCACCCGCTTGGGCTCCACAGCCTTGGCCACAAAGTGGTACTTGTGCATGGCGCGTACCCACTGGCAGATAGAGGTACAGGCCTTGGACACCTTGGCAATGGCAGCTGGCTGGAACTCCTCATTGTCAATATATGGCTGGATGGCCTTGATCACCACATCCCCAATGTTGTCCTGGGATGGGAATCAAGACCTCAGAAAGCACCTTGGTGGCAGGGGAGGGGCTCTGCCGGGACACGCAGATCCTGTTTCTATTTCCTATGCCCTGTGCAGTACAGTGCCCTTCTCCTTAAAGAGAAAACAGCCCAGAAAGGCTGAGCGAACAGGAAATGTCAGTGTTCCCAGAATTTCACATGAATTCTTCAGAAGCCTCAAGGTCTGATCATATACAAGTCCCCATTTAAAAACAAAATGAAAGTCAAGCATTCTTTCTTGAGGACAATAGTGCAAGGAGGTGTGGAGAAGAGGGAGGGGTTCTGATGCCCAACCAGGTCCCAAGAGCTTCCCACACCCTGTGGCTCTTGTCCCACCTGGGGAGAGGTGACCCCTGGTAGTTCACAATGCACCTAGGAAACTGCATTGCTAAGGAACTCCCAGAGGTTTGAGCTTGGGGCGGGTCCAGGGGAGCCTGAGCCCTGGCCCTGAGCACTCCTGGCTGGATGCTTCTTTCAGAGAGGCTTAAATAGGCCTCTGGGTCTCTCTGATTTTCCATCTGATGGAAGAGGAGGAGGAAGAATGGTGTAGCCAAAAGGGGGTCCAGTGGCTGCTGAGATGGCCCACTGTCTCCATTCTCTGAACTCAGTGTGAGGGATGTCCAATCCTTGATCCTGGCACCTGGTGGTCAACAGGCAGCTGCCCTTGACCAGTTTCTGGGCTGGAGAGAGTTCCTCTAAAGGGGGCTGCAGGCTCCAGTCTGATCTAACCATGGCTCAGCTTATGAGAGAGCACTTTCACCTGGGTACTGAGAGCCCCACATGGACAGACAGAGAAATCCAGAGACATATAAGGGAAGTTGAAGCTCAGATGCTGAAGCTAAGGAAGAGAGCTGATTGTAGAGCACACAGTGAAGGTCTTGGCCAAGGCCATGAGGATCCGGGAAGGAAAGAGCATGAAAGGGAATCTTTAGACTGTAGAGCCTTGGAATGACTGTGGGTGACATCCTATGGGCCCCAGGAGCCTACCCTGATCCCTGTTTCCTCAATGTCCATCTGTTGGTGGGTTTGCTGCCACTCTACCAGACAGAGAGCTCCTCAGGGCAGGCTCCATGCCCCATGGTCCCACTCATCATGTGGCCCACAGGGTGCTACTGGTGGGGACAGGGAGTAGGCAGAGAGATGCAGCTCCCCACATGCTTCCCTGCTCTGTTGGGTCCTGTCCTCACCCCCTGGCTGGCCCAGGTGCCTGACATGTTCACCTTGTCAAACTTGAAGAGACTCTCTAGGAAGCGACCCGGGTCCTGCAGAAGCCCCTTGCCTGGCTCCCAGTAGTCATCCACTTTGGTGCCCGGTTTCTCTCCAGGTACCTTCTTGGGCTTGATACCCTTCATGATGCACATAGCTTCTATGACCAACTTCACGCCTGGGGGTGGCCGCTGCATGGCACGCACCTGTGAGCCAAAGCATGACGTGGTGAAGGAGGAGGTCCATTATTGAATGGTTACCCCAGACAGGAAATCTGTCAGACCGAATGGGCCCTGCCAAATAAGTCCCTATTGTCTTAGGGCCAAATGTATGCCCAAAGATTCTCTGAGGTCAGATTCAAGCCTGTGGCTTCCTGGGGGTAGGCAAAAGGTGGGAAGGCCCAGGCAGCTGGGGTCTAGCCCTCATTCTGCCCACCTCCTGACACATGGCCTCCAAGAGATGTGCAGAGGGAGGGCCCAGAAACACCACCGGACCCAAGAGGACACCAGAAAAGAACACAAGAGTTAGTAACACCCGGGCGCAGTATCCTATGCCTGTAATCCCAGCAGCTCAGGAGGCTGAGACAGGAGGATCCGGAGTTCAAAGCCAGCCTCATCAAAAGTGAGGCACTAAGCAACTCAGTGAGTCCCTGTCTCTAAATACAAAATAGGGCTGGGGATGTGGCGCAATGGTTGAGTGTCCCTGAGTTCAATTCACGGTACCCCCCCCCCCCAAAAAAAAAGAGTGCATGCCAGGTGGCACCCGGCTGCTCACCTCAGTCACATCACTCTTGTTGAGGTTGCGCAGGCTGGCCAGGGCCGCATCCAGGGCTGGGAGTGCCTCATTCAGATCCTTCTGAGCATCATCAGCAATAGCTTGTGCTTTTCTGGCCTTCTCATTGGCCTTTATCTCCTCCGCCTGCACTGATTTCTGGGTCTCCTCAGCAATGGTTGTATCCGCCTGGGGATGGGAGACAGGGGGAACCCAGCTAGTGGCCCGTGACAGAGACAGAGCGTGCTTTACTTCCGTTTCTCCCCTTTATATCTTGGTCTTCCCAGAAGGAAGGAAATGAGAATTGGGATGTCCTATTCTCCAAGGGCCCTCCCGGTTGTGACAGGTCATAGAGATCTGGGAAGGCCAGCTGCCTCTTCTGCATCCTGAATCCTCACCATGGGGCTGGTTGGGGCTCCAGTCCAGCTTTGAGCATACCTGCCCCTGACAGGGTCCCTTCAAGTACAACAAAGAAAGGCATTCCTCCTACCTTTCTTCTGGGAAAATTTTGCAATATCTTGACTTGTAGAGCAGGACCCTGGACTACTGCCCGAAAACTTTCATAATGAATGTACAAGTTTGATGAGGTTTAGAGGGAATTTGGGGCCTTCAAAGGCAGGCCCTCCTGTTGTGCAGAATCTACATGTCTGCCAGTGGCAACCCTGCCACTCAGTCTGTGTTGTGATTATTGGTGTTGCTTGGGTTCATCTGCCTTGCTCTGTTCTGCCCAGCAGACAGAACTGCAGTTACTGTCCAAAGGCCTCCCCCAAACCCACCTTATCAAGGCTACTCTTCATCCCTAGCCCAGGGAGCACCTACCATAGGATAAGTTCTGACCAACCACTTGCCAAATAAACGGGTAACTGCCAAATAGGGAAACTGAGGCACGCAAAGACTAAATAACTTGAGGAAGTCGGGTAGCTAATGATCTGGTGATTGTCTGGAGATGCTGAGCATCTTCAGACAGAGCCAGGCATCGAGAGGGTAGCGGGGGGAGGGTCCTGGAGCACTCCTAACCTTGATCTGCTCCATAGTGAGCACAGTGTCCCTGGCAGCCTCTTCCAGCAGGGGACGCATAACCTCCAGCTCTTCCTGCATCTTGGCTACATCTTCAGAAGTCCGCAGTAACTGGAGGGTGGGGGAAACAGAGGGTAAAACAGGTGTGACAGGGGAGAGAGAGAGAGAGAGAGAGAGGAGAGAGAGAGAGAGAGCACGCCAGGTCTGGAGGATCTGGAAAGGGACCTGTTGGGTTACCCCCATTCCTGAGAGGGGGGCCATAGCAATTTCAGTGACTCCCACGTTGCTCAGTGGACCCCAAAGTAAGATGCCCAGTCTCCAAGAATTTGCGGGATAGCCTGCTTTAGCCTCATCTTTGGCTGATAACTTTTATTCTTTCATGGAGGGAGGGAATCACCTGTTTAAACACTGTGGGCTGCAGTTTCAAATGCTGGGTCACCCTGGCAAACACCCAGCAGGCGGAACTATAGCTACTGTCCACCAGCCTCCCCCAAACCCACCTTATCAAGGCCACTCTTCATGCGGTTTTTGGCAGTTTTAAGCTCCAGCTTCTTCTGCCCAATGAGGATGGAGAAAATATGGAGCAACTCCAAATAGCTCTTGGGGGTCACATAATTGTGGCGGGCCAGCTCTGCCAGGTACTCGATGCACTTCTTGGCCACTGATTGGTGGATATACACGCAAACCTGAGTCTGCATAGGGGAGACAACTGATGCTGGTTTTATGGTCCCCCTGCAAAGACAGTATACTGAGTACCCACAAAGTTACTACATCCTGGTCCCAAGGAGGGGGCCATGGCATCCCCATACCTCAGTCTTTCCCAAGATCCTTACAACCTCCAGTTCAAGTCACCTCTTATGCAGATGAAACCCCAAGGCCCAGAATTGGCTTTGAATATGGACCCAGGTGTCTCCTAACTGTGGCCCAGTGTTCTTGTCACAGCTTCCATGACTTGCCTCTCACTGAGAGATCTATGGTGTGTCCTCTCCAAGGCTGGAACTATGGGAAAAGAAGGTGCAAGGCCCAACCATAGCCGGGTGGGGAAAATGTGGTGTTTGACTTAAATCTTGATCGCCAGAAGGCCATTACTCTATGAGGTTCTATCCAACAGATTTGGTTGTAATGGTTTGGATGTGAGGTGTCCCTCAAAAAAAAAAAAGTCTCATATTAGCCAGGTGTGGTGGCACATGTCTATAATTCCAGTGACTTGGGAGACTGAAGCAGGAAGATCACAACACTGAGGTCGGCTTCAGCAACTTAGCAAGGCCCTAAGCAATTTAGAAAGACCCTGTCTCAAAACAAAAAATAAAAATGGATGGTTAAGCACTTCCTAAGGGTTCAGTCTCTGGTACACACAACCCCCGCCAAAAAGTTCATGTTAGATAATGCAGGAATGTTCAGAGGTAAAATGATTAGATTATGAGAGCCATGATCTGATCGGTGGATTAATCCATTTGATGGATCAATCATTTGAAAGAATACTGTACTGGGTAGTAACCACAGATGGCAGGGTATGGCTACAGGAAGTAGGTCACTGCAGGTGTGTTTATATTTTGTCCCTGGTGCCTAGCTTTCTCTCTGCTTCATGGCTGCCCTGAGCTGACAGCTTTCTTCCACTATGACCTTCCGCCATGATGTTCTGCAATGGAATCGGTTGACCATGGAGGGAACCTCTGCAACTGTAAGCCCCAAATTAACATTTTGTCCTTTAAGTTGCTCTTGTCAGGTATTTTGGTCACAGTAATGCAAAGCTGATGAACACACCAGCCCACCTCTACCTGTGGTCTCTGGAGTCTTGTTAGGGGGGTTCTTGGAAGAAAAAACCTGCCATGAAACCCCGAGGGAAGAAAGGAAACAGGAACCACATGCCAAGCATTCTATACTACCCTAGACCTGTGCCACTCCCTAGTACAGATGAGGAAATTGAGACTTAGGCAAAACTGTCCGACCAAAGGCTTACTGTTGATGGTGGGCATGGGCCTCTCACCCAAGCCTCAGGAACTTCTAAGTCCATTCCCCAAATGAAACAGTTCTCCCTGAGAGCTTGATCCTCACCAAGACACCTACCAGTCCTTTAATGATTTCGGCAGAAGATTCCAGTTCTGGGATCTCTTGTAGGAACTTGGTGGCCACGGATTCCAGGGCCTCTGCTGGCCACTCGTTAAACCAGTCAATGGTACAGCAGTTGACGAGGGAGGGGAACTGCCTCAGGCGAGCTCGGAAGATCTCTCCAATGGGGCTGCAGGCCCAGGATCAAAATGAGGCCCAGAGACACTGACTTACACCCCTAGGATCCCAGGACAGCCCTGTGGCATGGCAGCCAGGGCATACTAGCATAGCGGCCCGGTCCCAACAGTAAGATGGCCGGGCCTGGGGCCACATTTTATCTCAGACCTACACACCCAGGCCTTCAGCATCCCTGTCTCCCCAGACTTGAGGCCCCAGTGTGGCCTGACAATGGCTGCCTCTACCTCATGCACAGCACCAAGTGGATGTTGCTTTGTACGCGCCCCGTGTAGGCAGCCATGAGATTGGCCTTGGTGGGCTGCAGGCCCTGCTCCTGGATATAGGGCCTCATGGTGTTGACAATCTGGTCCTGCTCATCAAGGCTGTAGATGTTGGGAATGTCGCCTGAGTTCAGGACATTGTTGATGTCCTCCAGAAAGGACTCGTTCTTGATCTGTGGAAGGATGAGGGGTGGGGAACTAAGCCTTTATGATGGCTGCTGTGTGGTGAGCTCCATGACCACAGTCCCGCTGGACCTTTACAACAGCCCCTTCTACAGACTGTGCCGCTATGGTTCTCAGGAGCCCGGGGTCACTCAGTGGTCTTGTAAGTCATAGCAATGGACCTGCACCCACCCTGACCTGCTGCAGAGGCTCTGAGCAGAACTGCTGGGCTTTGACAGGACCCTGGGTCCTGGGGGTGGGTGGTATCTTCCTGTTCACTTCCCAGCCTCCACACCCCAGTTTGCTCACAGAATCTTTGGGCAGAGACACCCGGTCTGTGTCAGAGGCATCTTCAATTTACTGATTCAGTGACTGACTAAAGGGATCCCTGGGACTGAGGCAGGGTTGGGAGCATAGGGACCCTTGTCCAGAATGGGGTACATTCTGGAGATTCAGCTTAGGTCCCCAGGTCCAACTTAATTGCCAGCCAGGCTTAAGTGCTGCACAATCTGTCTTGTGGCTTCAGAGCAACAGCCTCTCCTCAGTCCTGGGAGAGGCCTCACGCCCAAGGAGCTCCTGAGGGAGCAGCCCCTCAGAAGGAAGCCATGGGTCTCCAGCACAAGTCCTTAAAGTGGGAAGCCATTGGCCATGACACTCTTGGAGAATGAGTAATGATCTATGTTCCCCTTAGTTCCAAAAGGTTAGTTTGGCCTTACGCTCCTGCCCAGTCCATCTGGTCCTGCCAGTTCCTCCCCACATCTGCCCTGACTGACAGTGAGCTAGGCCCAGGATGCCACACTGGGATGGCATTGTGTCCAGCCCACCCTGAACCCTGCCCACTGCCATGCTGGTAGCACCTGAGTGTCTGAGAACAGGAAGGTGATGGGCTGGTTTTGCAGGCCGGCTTTGAGCAGGACCTTCTTGACATCCTCACGCCACTCAGACATGCCATAGTTCTTGGATAGCTCAATCTGGAAGCACTCGTACTCAGCCCTAGAGGCAGGAGTTTGGGTCAAGGTGTGCCAGGGGCCTGGGACCAGGCATGGACTAGTGGTAGACACCCACACCCTGCCCAGCTATCTGGAGTCTTGCTTCTATTCTGGGAGAACTTGCAGACTCTCCAGACCCTGAACCTGCTCTCTTGCCTCTCGACTTTTCTTTAAGTTGTTCTCAGCCTGAAATACCCTTCCATCTCTGATACCCTCCCCACTCTGATATTGAGAAATGGACGTCTCCCCTATGAAGCCCTCCAGGATGCCTGCAGCTATGCCTCCCTCCCCACAGCACTACAGGGCACCCTGCTTTTGCCTCTTGTTGGGGTTTAGGTCCCATTCCCAGTCCTTCCTGAGCCCATGGAAGGACAATCTTAGGACTACCCCAAACGTCCACCAACATGAAAAAACACCACTGCCACTGGTTGCCCACTGTCCACCAAGCCCAGGGGCCCTCACATGTGCGAGGCAAGTCTCGTGAGGGAGCTGCGTCCACTGCCACCCACGCCCAGCAGGAGTGCGTTGCCCAGTGCCTGACGCAGAGTACGGCTGATGCGGCAGATATGGCTCATGGCGTCCATGAAGAGGACCAGCTTCAGCTTGGCTGTGTTGATCTGATTGTAGTCCTCCATGTACTCCTCGATGACTTGCATCATCTGGGGGCAATGGAGGTAAAGATGGGGGTGCTGGCTCTCCTCCATGGGAGGGTCTCCTTGGCACCTCCCACTTTGCTCTGTCTCAATGAAGAAATACAGAGTGTCCCAACCACTCTGTGATCTGGCCAGCTAAAGCTATTCCTCTACAGGCGTGAACTGATGCTTTGAATGTTCCCAGTCACTGATAAACTGATTTAGGTCATTACTTGAAACGCTGAATGATCCGCCATGTCACTCCATGTAGAAGTTAGCTCCACCTCCAGCCAAGTTCCCTAAACCCCATATAAACTCCATCACCCACCCCCTTGTGAACATACTAGAACATTTCTTGTCACACAGTGAATTATGGGGAAGCAGTAGCCCCCTCTATATGTAAGATCCCCCGAGAAAAACTTCAGATGGATTGCCCTGGCATACAGTGCCATCTTTTTTTTTTTTTGGAATCCCAGGGAGCTCCGCCTTGGGATGGTTTGAGGAAGTTCCTTGTGGGAATCCCTTTGCCACTGCTTTGGCAGTGACTCCAGCCATGGGTTCAACTGGTTGGAACCCTGTGCACCAAGTGTTTCCCTAACAAGGAGCTCACCAGCTCTTGCAGCTGGCCCTGATCTTTCTGTGCATGGAGGGATGCTGTCCTGAAAGAGACCAGACCCACAAGATGCGTCATCCAGCTCTGAGGGTCAGGATCAGAGTCCTGCCTGCTTCCTCTGGGGATCACCAGGTGGTACTGGCCCTGGGACCCTGGTGGGAGTTATAGGAAGTAGGAGAAGATGTAGGTGGAAGAGAGTCCTTAGGAGGCCCTCTCTAACCATGCAGGCCACTGATAGAGGCCCCAACTCTGTCTACCTAGGGTCCTAGCTAAACGCTGTATCTCCAGAGCCCCTGCTTCCCCCTTTAGGGGTGGGAATGATAACATTCAGGTTGGCCTTGCATGTCCCCATTTATAGGACTTGTCCCCCAAGTCCTTCTCAGTTGAACCATAGGCTCATTCTCAGAGATGGGCTGGGAAACATGGCCTCAGAGGAGCCAAGAGCCTGCCTGACTTCCCTGGTGGTGACCATAGAGGGCCTGGGTCCCAAGGAGCAGACTGAAGAGGATTCACCAAGGGTAAGGTACCAGCCTGGACTCCCTCACCTTTTGCTCGCTGGTGATGAGTTCATAGGATTTCACATCCGAGCCTGGTGCCATGAAGTCCCCGTAAAGAATGGGCTGGAAGGGGCAGACCTTTTCAAAGGTCACCTCCCACTTCTCCATGTGGCCTTTTAGGAGCTTGTCAAACCAGCTGCGATCCTCCTCGTTCACCAGTCGGTCACGGAACACGCGACAGTTCTCGTGGTACCACAGTCGCAGTAGTTGCACCTTGTCCTGCGGGCACCCCAGCATCAGTTGCCAGCCTTTGGCCCCAGGGGGTCTTAGCCATCTTGAAGCACCAGGAATGGGAGGAGTAGGAGTCACAGCTCCTAGGCCCCTGATCTGGGCCCGGCTCCTACCACAACCCAAGCAGAGCCACACTCAGGGGCTGTGGAAGGTGTTATCTGCTGACCGACGGAGGACAGAGGAACTGCACAGTGCTGCCCAGGCCTCTCCACCCTCAGCTCCAGGCCCAGCTGGCCAAGCTCCTGATGGGCACCCAGCTCCACCAGCCTCAAGATTATCACTTTCCCTCTTTTAGCTGTCGAGACCCCAAGCCCAGGAAAGAGGCCTGGTTCACCTTCCTGACACCCCACACCTCACCACTCAACAAACCCTAAAAATCTCCTTTGAATCTTTTCCTCTTTCCATCTCTGGTTCTGCTGCCATCTCCATCCCAGCATCCCTGACTCTCCCAGGACAACTGGACCACCCTCAGGAAGTCCCCAGGCTCTTCTCGAGACTCCTTTGACTATATGCTCAGCAAGGCCGGTTTGGCTTCTGTCTTGTTCACCCTAGCCTCCCGGCCACACACACTAGTTGTCCAATCCATGGCTCCACATGATTCTCATCACCCTCAGGGTGAAATATGAGCTCTACGCTGGAGCCCCACAGCCTTGAGTCTGGCCCAGAGCATCTGACACCCCACTGACTGCTGCACTTCCTGCTCCTTCTACCTGGGGGTCTTTGGTTCTTGGTAGTCCTCCCAGATAGTCTCATAAATCTGGCCTCTCCTTCTTGCCCTGGCTCCCTCTTCTGTGTGACCCCCATCAGGCCATTCCAAATATGAGTTCGACCTACAGGATAGGCTCAGCTGCACAAAGGCCAGGCTAGTGGGGTCCTGGCACCTGCATGTCCCAGCCCCACTGTGGGCCAAGCTGGATCACGACACGGGAGCCTTTGGGCAGTATGGGGGGCCAGGAGGGTGGAGAGGGCTGTGGGTGCTGGGGAGACAGCCTGCCAGATTCTTACCTCAACCTTGGCTGGGTCAGCCATGAGCATGCCCTGGAAGACCTTGGAGAGATCCCTTAGATTGAAGGTATAGTGGGACTTGGCTGGAGTGGGCAGCAGCTGCGAGGTGATGGTAGCATATACCATGATGGTGGCTTCCACCAGGGGATCCTTGAAGGCAGCAAGATGGGGAGCCCCGGCTGTGGGGATGGAGAGTGGCCTGGGTCACATGGGTGAAAGCTCTCCATGCAGCCTTTGCAGATCCCCACCCCTCTGCCTTTGCTTATGCTGAGTTCACCCCTCAGCTGCCCCTCTCCTGGCCTGTGGGTTTGGTTTCCATTCACCCCTTGGCCTCATCTTTGATGCTTTCTCCTTTGCAAGGACTTCCTGCAGCCCCCACCTCAGAGTGAGAAATCTCTCGCTCTGTGCTTCCCTCATTACTGACACAGCCTGCTGTGCATCCTGGAACTCAGGTGTATGCACAGAATTGCTGGCCCTACTGGGGTCAGTGCTAGTTGGGGCCCTACTGCCTTGCCTTATGAGCTTGTGCCTGGACATACACATACCAGCCCTGGGTCACATGTGGGAAGGGGTCATTTGGTCTACACAGATTTCAGGCATGCTGCATAGTAGGTGTGGAGAGACCTGGAGCTCCATCCTGATCTTCAGGTCTCACCAACCCCCTCAGAGCTGCTGCCACTTTATACCTGCAGGTCACCACTAATAGATTCTTTTGCCAATTCTTTGCTGGGAACAAAAATTCTATCAGTGAGACCTTGGGGTAGAGGAGGTTCCCAGAAGTGGAAAAAAGGAGGGAAGGGGCAGGAGAGGGGCTCATTCTTGAACACAGGCATCAGTCTAGGTGCTGGGTACTCTTTTCCTTCACCAAGCTGACATTCTTATCAGGGAGATGGACAATGAGCAGGTCACAGTGACCACATGATAAGTACTAAGGACAGATTTATAGCAGGAGTGAGGTTTGGGGCGTGCCAGGGCTTGGCTTTAGGGCCCATTCCAGAAGTGCTGGGGGAGGATTTACTGAAGGGGACATTCAAGCTGAGACCAAAGATGCGAGAGGCAAGAATATGTTTATCTCAACAGCAAGGGCAAGGGACTGGCGGTAGGAGCATTCCTGGGGTGTTAAGGACCAGCCAGGAGGGACCTAGTGGAAGGAGATGAGATCAGACTGGAGACAGCTTTGCCAGCTGCTGTTGGGACTTGGGTTCTTGCATGGATGTTGAGCAAATGAGGATTAGGAATGCATCCCCCTGGCTGTAAGTTGGAGATGGAATGTAGGTAGGTGAAGACAGAAGCAAGGAGACCAGGGGAGGGGCTGTGGCACTCGTGGGGTGAGCGAGGACAGAGTGATGAGTGGTGGCTGATCTGGGACAGATTCTGCAGGGTTTCCTGATATATGAGATGAGGTGCGAGGTGAAGACAGGGGTTGGAGGTGACGCCAAGGCTCTTGAACACCTGGAAGGTGAGATGGGAAAGGGGCTGGGAAGTGGGGCATCCAGGAGTTTGGGTTTGAAATGCCCAGTGGATATCCAAGAGATGTGGATCAGGGGTTCAGGGGAGAGGTCTGAGCTTTGAGTTGATGTTCAACTCAAAGCTGGCTTTTATCACTAGAGGCAGGACGAGACTGTCTGAGGATAGCATAGATAGAAAGAGAAAAGACTAGATAGCAAAGTCCGGTCATCAAGAAGGGACATCCAGAGAGGGTGGAGGGCTGGGGGAAGCTGCTGGAAGGAGGGTCTATCTATGGGGCAACACTGCTGACACCCAGGGCAGATGAGGACCTATAGCTGACCACTGGTATGGTCACACAGGGCACTGGTGACAAGAACACTCTCTGGGGGAGTAGCAGTGGCTTGTGGAATGTGGGGGTGGATAGCTGGTGTCTGCAGGAAAAAAGCTGTTGAGGAGTTTTGCCATCAAGGTGAGCAGAGAAGTGGGGCGAGGCACCAAGGTGGGTGGAAAAGTAGCTGGCCAAAAGAGGGCGTTTTGTGTTTGGTTCAGATGAAAGAACTGGGTTATGTGTGCATGCTGAGGGAATGCCTAGGGGAGCAGGGAACACTGGTGCTGGGTGAGGGATGGATCCCATCCCCTAGCAAGCCCAGGAGAAGAGCTTGCTTCCATGAAAGCAGGAAGTCCACTCCTAAAGGGAGAAGATGGACCATGAGGGAGGCTGGATGCAGGTAAGCAGGCAAGTATGGATGCCCAAAGAGGGAGCTTGATGGCCTCTTTCAGCTGAGAGGAGGGGACAGAAGAGGTGGAAATGCAGAGAAGACAGAGTCTGAAGTGGCCAGTTGCCCTGCAGTGATGACCAACAGATCTGAGTTGTGCGAGGCTGCCGGTTGAAGGATGCCTGCCCCCCGTTCAAAACACTCCCAATTCTCCTGCTCCTGCCTGCTCCTTGGAGAAGGCCTGCTCTCTTTTGTGCTCTGGCTGATAACATAGTGTGTAGGGAGGTTGTTGGGTTTCTTTATTCATTCATTCATCTTGCATTTACTTTGTATCTATTATCAGTTGGACACTAACCCAGGCCCTGAAGGATTGATTGGTCATAAAAAGGGATGAATGACCCATGAAGGCAGTTGACCTTTGCTGGTGCTGACCTTCAGTCTGGACCCCATCTGAGCCTAAGGATGGTCCATTGTGGCCTCTGGCCTCAGCACACCTAACCAGAACCCAGGGATCATCCTGGAACCAATAGCCCCATTCCATCCATGCCCTCCCAGGCTCCTACCCAGCCCACACTTACGCACAGGCTCTCGGTAACTTCTTTCTCCAAGGAGTCCATCTAAAGGATTGAAGGAAAGTCACAGGCCTTGGAGTTAGGTGGGTCTCTTGCTGGGTAGCCACTGTAGCCAGCTGTGTCCAGCTGAGAAGCTCCTAAAGTAGCTGCTGACCATTCCCAATTCCCCAACTGGACATGCAGTTAAGTCCTAGCTCATTGCCCCTGGGGACACAGGAGTCCAGGACAGATTTCCATTGTCAACCACCTGGCGCCATGCCAAATGGAGTTCAGTCATCAGAGTGTGTGCTGGGTGGGAGGGAAGCAGCATCTTGGGGTGGACTTTTCCCCAAGCTCCAGGGAGGATCCTCCTTCCTTCATGTCCTGGGGACTTTTCTTAATTACAAAAGTAACATCGTTTCATCTGAGTTTCTGGGCAAATGCTAATATGTACATGTGTATTTATGTGGGTGGATACATATAGGTATGCATGTATCTGTTATATATTCAGCAATCACCATGAGCAGTTTTCATGCCAGATTCACTAACATTCATGACTTGGAGTGACAGGTCCTAATATCATCATTACCCATTTTAAGATGAAGAAACTGAGGTTCAGAGAGGTCCATGAGCTTGTTAAACAAAGGTAACAGCTGGGTAAGGAGTAAAGCTGGGGTTGTAGTTAAGTGACTCAGCCACTTGGTCCTTTTCAGTGGCTGCCCAGCTGTCCTTGGTGTGACTTACCTGGGCTGGGCTTCTGTCTTTGTCCATAGCCTCTCCTGTCCCCACCTAATACTCACTGATCCAACAGCCCAGAATGGTAGAGAAGATGCATTTCTTGCTGGTCTCATCCATCTCGACAAAGGACAGGTAGTTGAAGTGACGTGTAAGCCTTGGGGTGATGGCATTCCTGCCTCCTCCCGGTGGGCCCATGGCACAGACAAAGTTGATGTCCACCAGGTTCTTGAAGGCTCCTGAGTGGGGGCAAGAAGTCAGGAGGGGCCCCGCCCAGAACTGCATTATGATTTTCATGGGGCTGCTTTCCCGTGAAAAGCATATATATTAAAATTATAATTTGCAACTGTATTGGTATAAAGGACAGATGCATTAATAGCCATCAAAATTTTTCTTTGAACCTAAAAGTTCATTTCCCCTGATCTTTAGAGAACTTAGAATATTTTCATGGGCCCTGATGCCTACAATAATCCTGACCAGTGAATATAGCCTATGCCCTGCAGGCCTGGGTTGGCACATACCGATGATCTTGCGGTCATACCAGCCTCCATGGTCCATCCACTGGCGCAATAGCTCAATGGGTGGCTGTGCACCATATGTCTCCAGGGCTGGCATGTTCAGGTCATCGATGAAGAAGATGAAGTTGCGCCCAAGGGGTGGCCCAAACACACCCTTCCGCCTGCAGGAGGGACTGTGTGAGCCCAACACTCATGGGCACCAGGTCCTCTGAGTATCCAGCGGCAGCAGGATGGTACCTCACTAAATCTGAGCCTCCTCTAAATTGCTAGACCTCATGACCAGCCCTGTTTAGTTCTGAGTGTCCTAGGACTGACTTCTGTGTGAGCTCCTTTAAGGGAGTCTTATCTCCTAGGCAGGTGGATGACAGGCATCTCTAAGACAGACCCAGAGCCTTGCCTAGGTGCCCAGACCCTTGCCTAGGTGCCCAGACCAGGATGACCACCCCAAAAGGCTCCAGAGGAATCTTGATGGAGAGAAATCTCTAGAGCAGTCTGCAAAAGAACCCAGCGCCTCTTGTGGGGGATATTCCAGCTTCCCCTGGGAGGGTTCTGGAAAACCCAGGAACATGGTTCATCCAGGCTGAGGGACACTAGGGCCAAGGAAGGAACAAGTGGTGGGTGCCCTGCCTCTTGTCCAGCTTGCTGTCGATGAGGTCCTGGGTCTGGTTGGCTGAAGTGCGGGCCGAGAAGGTGAGGAAGTGGCTGATGTACTCCAACGGCAGGTTTTTGAGGAGTTTATCGGAGATGGTAAGCGTCTTCCCTGTGCCCGTTGGCCCAATACACAGCACCTGGGAGAGCGGGGATGGGGCAGGCAGAGCACACACAGGGTGGGCACACAGGGGGAGCTGCTACTTTATCAGTGTAGGGGGCTAGCCTACACTGGGACTTGGGGTGGGCTGAGGCAGGGTAGGGTGGGGGTGCTCACAGGCTTGTGATTGGTGAGCAGTTTGTCCAGCAGGAAGGACATCTGTATAGTGTCTGTGGTGGGCACGATGATGTTGCAGTAGTTGGTGTCTGGTGTCATGGTAAATGGAGCTGAGGAGTTCATCCACTTCACCCAGGCCACCTGGAACCACATCTGGCTTAGGCTGGACCCAGATCCCTTCCCACCCCACCTTTGGCTGTGGTCAAGGAAAAGAATGGCACTGCTGGACTTGGCAAGAGGGTCCAGGAGAGGGGCCGCTTTTGACAGAAGAAACAGGAATTCCCCTGCCCTGCTTTCTGTATAAGGTGGGGGACTCCCAGCACAAACCACCAGAATGGGGGTTCTCTGCACATAGCTATGCAGGTGGAGGCTCCTTGCATGCATCTGTCTAGGTGGGGGCTTCCCTACACACAGCTGCCTCTGATCATGGGGCACTCTAGTGACTTCGAGTCCCCAGGTCTCTGCAAGAAGGAGAAGCTCTGGGAATTGGACAACCCAGAATGCAAAGGGGCTTGCTGTTTAGTTTTAGGCTAACCAAGGAATGTGGGGGTCAGAACCAAGGGCACTGGTATCAGCTGGATGTTTAGAGGCCTCTTGGCCTAGTCTCTCCACCAACCACACCTACATGAATCCCTTCACCCATAGCCCTTGACCTAGCTTGCCGACCTTCCTCCATGGGGAGTCTCACTGTGGACAAACCAACGTGTCCCACTGGGAAAGGTTCTGACCATTCTGACCCAAATATGCCCTGTACCCCACCCCCCAGCAGAACCTTGCACAGTGACTCTCTATCCCCCTTGTCTTGAACTAGGGTCCTGGTTCTGGAATGTGGTTAGGCTCATGGAGACCATACTGACACCGAGGCAGGCCACAGAGTTTGCCCTTGAGCCTTTTAGGGAGTTTGGTTCTTGGGAAAATTGATTTTTTGATTTTTTTCTTTTTCTTTCTTTCTTTCTTTTTTTTTTTTTTTTTTGGTCTCAGGGATTGAACTCAGGGGCACTTAACCACTGTGCCACATCCTCAGCCTGGAAAATGGGACGTTTTTTAAAAAATAGTTATATATATATATATATATATATAGAGAGAGAGAGAGAGAGAGAGAGAGCGCACGTGTAAGGATTGAACTCAGTGCTTCACACGTGCTAGGCAAGCGCTCTACTGCTGAGCTGTAACTCCAAAATGGGACTTTTAAGTAGAACTGGGGCTGCCAGTCCTTGGGCTCCGAATTGAAACAGAGGAAATGCACACGGCTGGGAAGGGAGACCCACTGAGGTCTCCCAGCTCCAGGTTCAAGCCCAGCTCTGCCCAGGTGTGACTGTTCTGAGTCAATGTCCTGGTCTGGAAAGTGGGCACATAATTGACCCACCCAGTGGGGCTCTGAGGACCCATGAGATGATGAAAATAACCCCCAGTCTGAGACCTGGTGCCTGTCACTGTGGCTTCCTCTCTGTGGCTATTATTCCTCAGGGAGAATGGTCACTTCCCAGTGCGGCCCTCCCCACCCCGGCTCCTGGGCAGGCCTGCGGCACCTGCTTGCTGTCCTCGTCTTCCTCGTAATCATCCTCTGTGCTGCTGATCCCAGCGTCCTCCAGCCTGTAGTCGTACACCAGCCCCTCCTCAGGGAAGAGCAGAGTCAGCTGCCGAGGACCAGGAAGAAAGCAGGTTTGAGGCTCAGGAGGTTTGCCAGCTGCTGGCCCCTGGGGGCGGGGCCTGGGGGCTTGCCATGGCTCACATTCTCTACGGACATCTTGGTCTTTAGCCATTGGCTAAACTTGTCACGGCTATTGCTGTCTCCAGTGGCACCCACAGTCCAGACCAGGGAGAAAATGAACCAGGGTTCGATCAGTTCTTGGATGCGACTCAGTTTCTCAGGAGGAATTTTTTTGAGGCCCTGGGAATGGAAGGAACAGTGTTAGGCTAAGACAGGAATAGTACCGGGCAGCTTGAGGAAGTCCGGTAGGGATGTGTCATAGTTTTGTCTCTCTACAGCCCATTGGATGAGGGTTGGGGGTGAGGGGGAGGTCCCATGACCTATGCTGAGACAATCTAGTTTCTCTTCCAGGAAACTGGACTTGGAATTCAAGGCCCTCAAGAAACCCTGGGCAGGAAGAGCAGGGGGCAAGAAGGATCATGCTTTCCACACTGCTGTTCAGGATTGTACCTCTCTAGGTAAAAAGGGCTTGAAGAAGCAATCGAGCAACTTGAGGAGGCTCATGGTCAGGTTGCTATTGGTTGAGGCAATCACCTCCTTCACCGAGGAACGAACAAAGTCGATGGACTCCTGGAGGGAGTGAGCACCCAGCTCTCATGGCTGGTGGCCACAATGCCCTGCCACCCCACTTAGCTCGGTATACCCACACCCTCACTAACCTCCAGGAATCTGACAAATAGACTTTTGAAATGCTCCTCGTGGGGCTTCAGCACAGCAGGGAGCTTGCTTAGCCAGCACTCAACGAAGGGCATGAGTCCCAGGATGCTGGGCTCCAGGTACACCATACCACAGCGGGACACGGTAGCTGGTGAGGCCACTGCCAGGTCCTGCACCTCGAACATCATGGTCATTGCCTAGTGCCAAGATAATCCTTGTGAGTGTGCCAGCTGCTGGACCCCAGAGCCAGAGGAGGCTGCAGGGTCATGGCAGGGGGAGGGGGCTACCCATCCTACTAGAAGGATCTGTGGGCAGGCCATGGGGTAGGACAGGGCTGTGGTGGGGATCAAGAATGTGGCCTTCCTGGGATCCTTGAGGAGAAGCCAAAATTGGGAGATTCCTGGGATTCTCTGGCCAGCCTGAGGTCCCTGAAGGCCTAGGAAGTCTGACAAGAACTGTGTGCTCTGCTCCAGAATCCCCTGCCATGGACACAGGTCCACACGGACTGCCAGGTGTTCTCAGAATGACTCAAGAGCTCAGATCAGCATGCAAACTGAAATGCTTCTATGCCCAGAGCATAGCTATCTTTCTTGGGAAGTGCCCACTAGACCCTGGGTATGTTTTTAGGATGGGCTGGACACTAAACCCAGACTGGGCCCATATGGCTGAAAGTGGATCAAGGAGGCACCGGGCCACATCAGCCAAGGAATGGCAGGACAGTCCTCCTGGCCCTGGGCTTGGGGAATCACAGGAAGTGGGTCTACTGAAACGGTAGCACAGAGCAGCTAGCTGTATAAGACACAGCAAGGTGATGATGTGCAGGGCTGGGAGCTGAGCCTGAGCGCCACTGGCTGGAAGGCTCCTGGGCGGGGGGTGGTCACAGTGATGGTCTGAGACACAGCTGTGGCCCTGAGAGGCAGGGATGGAGGGGATAAGGCCTGACCTGTGTGGTTCAGCCTCCAGGCCCACCCAGCTGTGGAGGAGTGAGCAGGTGCACCTCTGTGAGCTTGATGATCTCCCCGGAGCTGAGGCACAGCTTCTTGTTATCATCCAGCACCGTGTTCATGTTCTCGATCCAGACAGCATCCACTGGCCCATCGAACATGTACCACTTCTTGTTGGTGTCCGAGGCAATGGCCCCCACCCGAATGAGAGAGGAGAAAATCCCATCTGTCCTGCAGTCACCAGGAAGGAGAGGGTTGTAAGTGCCCGGAAGGCAGGGTGGTGGGTGTGACTGGCTCCCTGGGAAACCTGGCTGCCCGAATGGCCCCAATGTGCTTCCCCACTCCCTTCAGTACCTTCATTTATTTAAAAATTATACTAGGAGAAATGGGACCTTGGGGTGCAACACGGTGTCATGAGGATTTGCTCTATCCCCTCCCTGCTGAATCTCCACAGCAGTCACATTAAAAGAAGATAAACAGTGGCATCCTGACAGGAACCAGGGAACAGGGGAGGAGGCAAAGACAGAGACGGAGGCACACACAGTTCTGGAAAGTGGAAAGAGCTGAAGAAGGGCCAGATCCTGCCACAGAACCCAAGGAGGCTCACACTTCAGAGGCTCTGCAGGCCAGGAAATAGGGTACAAGGGGTTACAAAGATTCTCGGCTTGGCCAAATTTTAGTCAGGCTCCTGAGGCTTCTCCGGGGCCCATCTGTGCAGTTCCTCGTAAAATCCAGTTTTAGCAAAGAAGGCTTCAATGTCAGTTCAGCCAGAACCTGTCGCCCTGAATATCTGGTCACCCTGGATACTTGATGGACCTTGATATCTAATCAGGACCCTCCTCTTTCACCTCTCCCAGGTAAGATCTGATCACCTGACCTGTCTTCACCCAGAATCCTGTTAGGTTGGCTTAGCCAGAACCCCTCTTCCTCTCAATGTGTCCTCTTGGCTATAAATTCCCACTTGTCCCTATTGCATTCAGAGTTTTGAGCTCCATGGCAGACCCTGTTGCAGTTGTCCCTACACTTATGGTGTATCCTGAGGAGTCTTCCTTATCGTGCTTCCAAAGATAGTATTGAATAATTGTTTCTTTAATGTGGTATTTTTTTCTGTCCTGCAGAGTGCCTCCCCCGAGTAGGTATGGGTGAAACCCTTCACCGGAAATGGGGAAAGGAGGACAGACTCACATTGGGAAAAACAGTTGACTCTTCCTTCTTGATACTCAACCCCCACTAGGTTGTAGAACACTGGAGCCATGCAGACATCCTCACCAAGAGAAGGGAGGATTTTTTTTTTTTTTTTACTAAGGAGTGAATCCATGGGTACTTAACCACTAAGCCACATCCCCAGCCTGTTTTATATTTTATTTTGAGACAGGGTCTTGCTGAGTTGCTTAGGGCCTTGCTAAGTTGCTGAGGCTGACTTTGATCCTCCTGCCTCAGGCTCCCCAGTGCTGGCATTACAGACATGTGCCACTGTGCCAGGCTAAAAGGGAGATTCTTTGGAGAGACAGAATAGCTCCAGATATGAAAGACCCTCAGGTGCTGATCTTCAAGGAGTCTCCATCCAGTTGCTCTTCTCCCAGCTCAATGCACTTCTCCTAAAATGCATGTCCTAACCTGGAGCAGAGGCCCAGAGAAGGACCACTAGACTCTCTTGGGGCAAGGATAAGGGCCATTCACTGAGCATTTACTGTGTGTCAGACATGATTCCAGGCACTTTCTGTGTGTTAAGGTCATTTGCACCTTATCATAATAATGGCATCATTGTCCTTATTGTGTTGATGCAGGGACGCAGGTGAGGAATGGCAATTCATATAGGGAAGAAGTGGAATGGTGGACAGAATTCCAGGCTTCGGGCTGCAGAGCCTGGACTCCCAACCTGCCACTGGTCTAAGTGGGCCCACGCACGGCCTCCAGAGGCCTGGGAGTACGGCAGT
Source organism: Urocitellus parryii (assembly GCF_045843805.1). Classification (NCBI taxonomy): domain Eukaryota; kingdom Metazoa; phylum Chordata; class Mammalia; order Rodentia; family Sciuridae; genus Urocitellus; species Urocitellus parryii. The sequence goes on along the minus strand of NC_135533.1, from coordinate 169,747,166 downwards.
CACCAGAGGGAACGGGGGTGGGGGCACTTACCACTCGTGGGTGAGCAGGTCAAACTCCCCATACAGCTGGCCCATGGTGATAGACTTGGGGTTGAGCACATAGTAATTGACGGCCTCGTACACGCCGCCACTGATGGACGGTTGCCCCTTCAGCGATGTCATGGCGGCTGCTAGGACTCTGTAACACTGGGGAGATGGCCACCTGAGAGTGAACCTCTTGTTGCCTCAGACAGCAGGGCTGGAGGGGACGGAGGACCACAGGAAGTGGGAGGAGAAGTCTCGAGGTCAGGGGGGTACAAAGGAGGCCGACGCTCCTATCCAAGCTGCAACACCCCCTCAGGCCTTCTGACCAGGCCCTGGGCTGCCCTGCTGGGCTCCACTTACGTTACTTTTGCCAGAGCCTGTGGGCCCAACAAGCATGAGGCCGTGCCGCACCACCGTGGTCTCATAGAGCTGGATACACTTGGTCAGGAAGCCTGGGGGACATGGCAGAGGAACCCAGGGGTCAGAGCATAGGCTTGGGCCATGGCTCTGCCCTTAGCTTGTGTGATCTGGGGCGAATTACTTCATTCCCTGAGCCTCAGTTTCCTCATCTGGAAATTGAGGATGGAGGCAGTACCTACCTCATAGCAGCCTAGGAAGCAGCTAAAACCCTAAGCACAGAGCCTGGCATTGCTCAAGAAACTTCTAGATGCCAACCAGTATTCCCATTGGGACGATCATTGCCTAACATCCTTTGGGTGGTCTGTTGTCCCAGGCAGGCTCAGTGTTGGCTGTCACGGGCCCCACAATCAACTTCTACACAAAGCTGAGACCTCTTAAGGTACTGGACAATATGAGGCAAAATCTTGGCGACAGAATCCTAGGGACAGTGAGGAGCTATCAGGACAGATGCAGGCAGAAGGTCAGGCCCATGTGGATAGGAAAGGAGTGTATTGTTTTGACACAAGGGTAGTGGTGGCTCTGGCACTGCATGCCTGGTGGTCCCTGCCAAAGGGAGAGGATCCAATTAACCAGAGATGGCAAAGATGATATAAGGCTAGGAGGATAAAAAAAGTCCAAGGCTTTATTCAACAAGTCTGCTGGGACCTGGGTACAGGAGGGTGCTAGAGGTAGAGGCATGAGAGCCACACATGGAACTGAAGAGCAGTGGAGAACGCGGAGAGAGGCCTTAAAGGGCTGAGCATGAGCTCACCGATTGCTCAGGTCCTACAGGAGGGGTCTGTGTGGCCAGGGTGGTCAGGCACACCTCCCTGGAGAAGCACCCCTATCTCCCAAAAAGACCAGCTGGAATAGACTGGGAGGAGAGGAGAGAGCAGCTGTGTCAGGATGGACACGCAGTGGCTAGGCTGAGACCCTCCCCCACTACCAGCATCCAAGCAGAGAAGGGAAAATCTGTCAGCAAGCAGCTGGCATCCCATGGAGCAAAGCCCAAGAAGGGATCACATGGACAGGCGGGCCTGAATCATGAGGTCCCAGGAAGGGAACAGTACTTGCTTCCTATCACCTAGTGGGCTCCAGTAGAAAAAGGGTCAGAAACATCTTCCCTGCCCCCAAATGCCAAACTGAGAGACCCTGCCCATGCACACTTGGCCAGGTATAAGGGACCCTGAGGTTTGGTCTGCCTTGCCTCTGTCTCTCTTCTGGGCTCCAAGATGGCTGGAGCCGGCCTGAGCCAGCATGAGCTCACCGATCAGACATGCATGGGACTGCAGGAGGCAGGGGCCGGTGGCTCACCCTCCACATCCTTGAGGTTGCTCTTCTCACAGGCCTTGCGGATGGCCTTGTCCAGGATGCCGTAATCAGTCTCCTCTTCCCTGATAGTGGGGAACAGGTCAGATACAATCCCCGAGAAGAGTTTGAGGTCCTCCTGTAGGAACTTGGGCACGTTCACGTCCCGAATGGCCCGGAGGCAGATCAGCTCCTGAAGCAGGTGTGGGCACCAGCTTCAGGGTCAGGCGCCTCTCCAGCTGCCCTGATTTCTTGCCCCAGGAGCCCTGATGGCTGGAGCTCACCTCATTCATATCGGGATTTTCTCGCTTGAGGTTCCCAGCAGCTGAGATCACGGTCTTCACAGCTCTCATCCCAAAGTCATAGTGATCCTGTAGTCACCATACAGGAGGAGGCATGGGTGGGCCACTCTGCTGCCCACTTGTTACCTGGCCATGCCACCTCACCCAGCTCATCCTCAAAATATCAGTTCCCCTGCAGCTCTTTGGAGACCACTCACCTGCATGCCCCAATCTGGGCTGGGTGCCTCTCCTTTGGGCTCTTCTGACCCCCCCCCCCCCATTTCACCATCCCAATAGCCATCTCACTTTATCTGGCTGCCTATTCTGCATCCCCTGCTCTGCACTGCCTTGGTCAATGCTAAATACTTGTTGTCCCAGCACAGTGCCAAGGGCAGGAATATACTCAAGTTGTTTCGAAAAAGTGAGTGAAACAGGAAACATTTTTTTTTTTGGACTCATCTGTGCAAACAAATAGGTTGGCCTCGATGGCTTTTGAGTTTCCTTCTAACGTTCTTTGCAATATCTTTCCTGACTTAACCTTTCGGCTGCAACACTGTGGCTTTTCCCAATGGTCCTGTCTCTCCCACATTATATAGCAGATGTGTTAGAAATAGTTAAGTGATTCATTTTGCCCCATGGTGCCAGCCCATGAGAGCTACCTTGACCCAGAGACCAGCACCCATCCCAGAAGTCTTGGTCTCGGAGCTGCACATAGAGACTGGGCTTGACTCTGAGTCATCACCACTTGGGAGGGCATTTCCAGAACCATGTAGGATAGTTTGCTTCAACAGGGGGTGGGGAGGGGCACTGTTCAAAGTGGATGATTAGAAGGCAGACTGTGTCGGAGTGCTGGGTGGCATCTGATCCTGACTTCTGCTGCTGTTCCACTGTGCACTGCATGAACCTGGCCAGGCTCTTAGCTGCTCGGGACCTCAGCATACTCACCTGAGAAACAGGAATGTAACTCCTATCTCACAGGGTTGCTTGGAAGAGTCTAAAGTAACATCTGTGAAGCAGATAGCACAGGGCCTGGCCCTTGGCTGGTGCTCCACAAAAAAGTGAACTTGGAGCATCTCTGGAGGCTGGGGTGGGGGGAGCAGTCTGAGGGCCTTTGGAAACTGGCTGAGGCCTCACCTGGGAGCTGAGCTGCTCGGAGGACAGCTTGAAGGTGGTTGTGATCTTCTTAGCGAGCACATTAGCCTCATTGAATCCAAAGGAGTAGAGGGAGATCTCAGCAATCATGGCATAATCCGGGACCATCATGGCGACAGGCCGAAAGAGTGCCTGGGCACATGGTATGTGGGTCTCAGACTTCAACCAGCCACAGGGTACCACCCACTCTCTGGACTATCTGGTCCTCAGAAGGCGGCTTCACCTGACCTTCCTCCCTGGCTAATGCTGGGATTCCTTTCTGCATCATGCCTGCCATGACTGAGCCTTCCATTTGCTCTGTGGCTGGACAGTTTGGGCCATTAGAAACAACAGGTCCTCTGTGTTTGTCTGAAACTGGTGGCCTCTCTTGGCTTCCCATTTCTTCTGCAGGCCTAGCCTAATGGCTCCTATCAGATGGCCTTCACATGCCTGAGCATCCCTGACTTCTCCCATGCCCCGAGGACAAGTGTGGGGCATCCCTCTATGGCTGGGCCTTAGGACCCTTGGGCAGGAGATCTATCATAGAGAACCACGGCTCCTTTTATCCAGGCAGCTGTGTGTCCTTAAAGAAATGATTTATTATCTTGGAGCCTAGGCTTTCCACCCGGGGAGCCCATGGCACAGACAAAGTTGATGTCCACCCGGAGCACCCTGGGCCTGAACTTGCCTTCAGATTGTCAGGCAGCTCAGTGCGGCCAGCGTATCCTGGATTCATGGTGATGAACACTGCACAGGATGGTACAAGTGGGATCTCGACCCCCTCAAATACGAAGCGTTCCACCTGTGTTGGGTAGGGGTCAGGGGGTGAACTCACTTGGGGCAGGAGTTGCCCAGCCTTTCCCCTCCTCTGGATGTGCCCTCCTTTCTTCTACTCATTCCCCTGTCCTGATGGCAGTGTGTCAGCTAGTACTGGATCCCGGGTCATGGATGGACTTTCTTTCAGGATCTGGCTTAAGACCTCAGGTCCCAGTGAGCACCCATGGCCTCCTAGGCCCTGGCTCTGGTCCTTTTTAAAAATATTTTTTGTAGTTGTAGATAGATACAATACCTTTATTTTTATTTATTTATCTTTATGTGGCACTGAGGATTGAACCCAGGGCCTCACATGTGCTAGACAAGTGCTCACTCACTGAGCCACAACCCCAGCCCCGGCTCTGGTCCTTTTGAGGTCCCACACATCTTTTGCTTCCTACTCTCTCCACTTCCAGTTCCTGACACTGATCTTCCCAGACTTAGACAAGCTCAGCCCTGACTAGGCGCCAGGGCTCTCCCTTGCAGTGAGTAACCACCAGCCTCTCAGCTCTCATCTCTAGGACAAGATCCCTGGGGACTTACAACAAGGCTAGAGAGAGAACCAATATCCAGGGCTTTGCATTAGCGTCAGGACACAGGCAGGGACCCTTTTATCTGTCCCAGCTTGGCCTGGGATCTGCCACCAGACCAGGATAAGAATGTGGGGCTTCCTGATGAGCTACAAAGCCACTCAAGACACAGTTCTGCAAAGGTGGTGGCTCGTGGGCAGTGCCATGCCCCTGTGAGATGAGAGACTGGCTCTAGGCAGGCCTGATGGTCTGGCTGTCCACCTGTGGCATGGGAACCCCTGGTGACAGAGCTGATGGCAGTAGTGAGGGGGTGGCTCACCCGCTGTTGCTGTGCCTTCTGGATGGTGGTGATCTGCTGTGCCACCACAGATAGCACCTCAATGTCGATCCGATTGAACTCGTCAAAGCAGGCCCAGGCCCCAGCACTGTGAGAGTGGAGGAGGTGCATTCAGAGCCCTCCTGGCCCCCGCTGTCATGTGATGCTCCTTACCTGGCCCTCCCCAGGAAGAGGGCTCAGTCTTTATGCCCTCCCTGGTGCCACCCTCACACCCCAGCCTCACCTGGCCAGGCCCTTGAAGAACTTGCCCATGGCCATGAAGTCGAGCTGGTCAGAGCAGTTGAACACAACTGTCTGTATGGCCAAGGCCTTGCCCAGATCTTTGGTGGTCTCTGTCTTCCCTGTGCCAGCTGGACCAGCTGGAGCACCACCAAACTTGAGGTGCAGGGCCCCAGTCAGAGTCAGATAGCACCTGTAGGACAGAGGAAGGCCACCTATGTCCTGGGCACTTCCCCTTCTTGGGGATTTCCACAGCTCTTTCTTTTGGGCCCTCTCTCCTCTTGGGTCCCAGATGTGCCCAGCCTGGCTGTTGGGGTCAGCATTGGAGCCTATGACTACCTGCTCAGTGTTCTCCCTGTTCCACTTCATAGCTCTGGAGAGCTTTGCTCAGGGACCCACAGGGCTGGCTGACGTGTGGCCAATTCACTTCCCTTACTCCAGTCCCAACTGGGGCCTGGCATGGTGGTACACGCCTGTAATCCCAGCGGCTCAGGAGGCTGAGGCAGGAGGATCGCGGATTCAAAGCCAGCCTCAGCAACTTAGTGGGCCCTAAATAACTCAGTGAGACCCTGTCTCTAAATAGAATACAAAAAAGGGCTGGGGACATGGCTCAGTGGTTAAGAACCCCTGGATTCACTCTCTAATACCAAAAACAAAACAAAACAAAACAAAAAAACCAACCCAACTGGGGAGGGGACCCGCACCTGTCAGTGAGGGGTGTGATCACCAGCCTCCCACTGTTGCCTAGGTACTCGTAGCCATAGATGAACTCAGCATTCACAGCCCGGATGTACAGATCATTATTGGTCCAGTAGTACCTGGCAGTACAGGGAGATGGGTACCTGGTCATGGGACCATAGGCCACTGGCAGGCATGGAGTTGAGCAGAGGGGGGTTCTTTTGAGGAATGAGGGTTTTAAAGCCCCCCTGCCCAGCTTGTCCCAGAGCCTCAAGGGCCAGGACCAGCCTCTTATTAAGTGACTGTTCATCCCTCTCTGGGCCCCATCCTGACAGCCACTCTGGCCCTCACCTGAGCTGTGAGATCCACTCAAAATCATTCACACTGACCACGTGCTCCTCGATCAGCTTTTTCACCACGTCCTTGGCATGGACCTCGATGACGATCAGTGCTGACAGCACCGCCCGCTGCATACGGGACAGTTTCCCTCGTACCAGGGCTACCAGGTCACTGAGCTGCAGGAATGGGGACACTGTCAGCTGTCTGCTATCTGAAGGGAGACTTCTCCCTGGTACAGAGGGTGGGTTCTACCACACAGAGTTCCTCTCTCCAAGGACTGACAGTCTAGGAGAGCAGGGGTGCAGGGACCAGGCAGGGGGAGGAAAGTAAATAAAAATGGAGACTTATGCATGGCATCTGGAACCTGCAGGGACTGGTGGAGCCTGCTGAGGGGCTGGAGGCTGGAGTGTGGCATGGAGCCAGAAAGGCCTAAGGGACAGTGCAGGAGGGACATGAGCATGTGCTTCCCTCACTGACCATTGGAAGAGGGGCACCTGCCTGGCCTCAGAGCCTCCTCTGGCCCCCAGACCCTTCTGCTGGTTGCTGTTGTGAGACACATTTCAGGGGTTCCTGACCTGCTTTTTGAACCCAACCCTAGGCCTCTTCCAGATCAATGTAGGAAAAAGTTCCTGGAGGTCTGGGCTCTCCTGGGGGCATCAAGGGTGCAAAGAGTGGTGATCCTCTTCATTCCCACCTGCTCGGAGAGCTTGGGGAACAGATCGGTGCTGAGGTTGTTGACCTCCAGAGCCTGTGCCACCTCCATGGTCCAGTAGGTCTGGCAGCCAGCAATGGTCACCTGGCCAGGCCAATTCAGAACCCACTGGGTCCTGGGCATCTAAAAGACAACAGGGGCAGGTTGATCTAGGCACTTTCCAGCTCTGACCCTTCCCCTCTTCTTCCTTTAAATGTTGTTTGTGCTTTGGCCTTTAAAACCTCTGGGCTCAAAGGGTCAATTGTGGACACAATGGTGCACGCAGATAATCCAAGTAGCTTTGGAGGCTGAGGCAAAAAGATCTCAAGTTCAAAGCCAGCCTCAGCAGCTTAGAGAGGTCCTAAGCAATTCAGTGAGACCCTGTCTCTAAGTAAAATATAAAATGGGCTGCAGATATGGCTCAGTGGTTAAGTGCCCCTGGGCTTAATCCCTGGTACCAGAAAAAAAAAAAAGGGATAAATTGCACCTGTCCCTTAAAGAGAGATGCCATTAAGCTCTGGGTAGGCAGAATCATTTTCCTAAGCAGATGAGACCTTGGAGCAGACAGGTGGGAGCCCCGGATCAGGGAACACAGTCCCAGATTCAAATTCTGGCTCTGCTCTTGCAAATCACAATAGAATAGAAAACATCTCTGAACCTCCTCTGTGGGGTGCCTTGCCCTGCAGCCCAGTGGCTGATGGGAAGGCCTAGAGAAGTCTGCAGGTGTTATCCCAGCCCAGGGCTTGGGGTGAGTGTGATTATGATTATTATTAGGAGGAATTTCACTTTCTGGGAGTGTGTGTAGAAAGGAAGGTTTCTGATTCCCGCCTGAGTCCCCAGAGATCCCATAAAGATGAGAACAACTGGCATTAGGGCTGTGGCCTAAGGAGGAAGCAGGTGGGAGCACAGAGAGGGCCTGGGAAGGGAGCAACATGGAGGTGGCAGGAAGGCTCCATGGCAGGGCGTGCTCACTGTGGGATAGGCCAGGATGGCTCTCTCAATGAAGTTGCACACGCTGGCCTTCATGCTCTGCTCCACCTCCCGCAACCAGTCCTCCACGTTGCTGGTCGGGTAGATGGAGAAGGTCAGCTTCACCTCTTCACCCTCCGCAGAGTACATGTGTGTGATCTCCAGGTCCTCCTGGAACAGCAGCTGCAGCCATGGTGGTAGTGGGGTGGGGGGCAAGAACAGGGTTAAACTAGAAGCTGACCCCTCCCACTGGTGCCCTCCCGCTTTGGAAGGGAGCCTGAATGTCTCTCTTGGCTGGGACTTCTCTGACTGCAGGTCCCCAGCTGTGCCCCAGCCCTGGCCTGATGCAGACCCTTGGGGAAGGAGGCTCAGTCTGTCCTGTGTGTCTCTGTTGTGCTCAGGCAGCAGAACAGAGAGGAGATGAGGAGGGTTGTGAGCCTTTTGGACTCATGCTCTCTCTCTCTCTCTCTCTCTCTCTCTCTCTCTCTCTCTCTCTGGATGCAACTTTACAACCATTAAACTAGACAACTTTTTTTTTTTTTAGTTGTAGGTGGACAATACCTCTATTTTATTTATTTTATGTGGTGCTGAGGATGGAACCCAGTGCCTCCCATGTGCAAGGCAAATGTTCTACTATTAGGCTATAGTCCCAGACCTCATGGGTGTCTTGATCTAGCCAACACCTCAGTGTGCTGGGGGACAGAGAGCCCTTAGATGAATTGGGAGCCAAGATGCCCCAACCCTGAGAAGATGGGACAGTTCTGTAGCTGACCTTCTTCCCTCTAGCCCTAAAGGTGTGTCTCTGAAGACCAGACTCTCAATTTCCACCTTATTCCCACTAAGAGAGCTTGACACAAGGGATGTTCTTCCTGGAGTGTGCCCCAGGGGTCCTGGCCCTGAGCCCCAAGCCCAGCTACATACCCGGGCAATGTTCTCGAAGCACTTGCGCAGGTGGGGTTGCACGGCTGTGGGGTCCTTTGTCTGGGACAAGATCTCCAGTAGTTCGTCATCGGATAGGAAGTAGAATCTGCCACGGGAACAGGGATGAAAGAATGGGTCAGGCAGGCTCTCTGGGCCCTGGCAGCCTTGGCACCACTTAACATTCTTGCCCCCTGCCTGGAAGGGCCCTTGATGTTCATCCTCAAGGGCTGACACTGACAGTGGACAAGGGCCATGATGCCTACCTGGGGAAGGCACTCCGCTTGGTTTCCAGGTACTCGCTGAGGCCCTTCTGCACCATGTCCAGCAGCTTGTTGCAGTCCCTAAGGCTGTCCAGCAATCTCTGGTCAGCGCACACATTGATTACCTGCAGGGGTTAGGGAGGCATGAGAACAAGTGAATGTGAGCATGCTCCAACTGGGAGGCTGCAAGGCAGGTTGTCCCACACCACCTAGAGACCTTCAGAAGGAAGGAAGGGGCAGGAAAATTGTCCCTGAGTCAGGGGCTGCCTCCATCAGCCCTGCCAACTCCACAGAAAAAAGTCTATGATAAAGAAAAAATGAGGGTTAAACGAAGGTAAGTAGTTTGCTTTGCTGCAGGACTTGACAGGGCCTCTAAAATGATAATGTGGTTGACAAATCTCCAAACCATCAACTTTGGTGCTTCTGAGGAGCATCTCTGGGACTAGGGAACCCAGACCTGAGGACATGGGCTACAATCAAAGCCTTGGATGTGTCCTCCAGTCCTTGTTTTAGGAGGGAAGAGACCAGGAGACTCCCAACAATGTGACCAGGCCCCTTGAGGGTCTTAGCTGCTCGCCAGCTCTGCCACACTTGCCTCCCGGTTCTCATAGACATTCCTCATGATCTTCCTCCAGATCCGCTCCATGGTCTGATAGCGCTTACTCTCTACAGGCAGCTGCCGGGTGATGTCCTCAGAGCTGAAGATGGGCTCCAAGTAGAGCCAGGCCCGCTGACAGTTCAGCCATTCCTCCAGTACCTCCTAGGCAAGTGGGACAGGGTAAGGTGAGGATATGAACTGCCAGGGCCTGGGGTCTGAGTTGGGTTCTGTTCCTCATGACCAAGTCATTTTGCCTCATCAGAGTGCTGGGCACCAGAGCCAGTGTCCACAGGGAAATTTCTAGATGGTGCTGTGAGCATGGAACTCCATGAGAAAACCAGGTGGAGAGATGCCTGCCCTCCAGAGAAATCCCATTACCCATGGGAAGTCCATGCCCTCTTCCCTTGGAAGAGCCAAGGTTTCTGCTCTTCCTATGAGGGACCATGCCCAAGCCAGCAAACCTCAAGGTGACAGGAAAGGGTCCTGGAGGTAGTTCTCTGGAGTGCATGACCCTAGCATTCTCTGAGGTTCATTTTCGGGATCTTGAGATACCTAAAATGGTCTCTGAAACCTCAGTCCAAGGGTGAGACATCTTCAAAACAAGATATTTCCCCCTTCTGCGTCCCAACTCCCCATTTAGGAGGCACCTCTCGTCTTCTCTCATCATTGCAAATTCATTCATTTATCTCCTCCTCGTCAACTGTGTGCCACATTCAGCTCTGGCCAGGGCCATGCCAGGTCCAGGTGGTCACCAGGAGGAGTAGGGGAAGAGGGCATGGCTACTGCCCTTGAGAAGCCCTCAGTCCACTAAGGAGCCAGTTCTGCCCCGGATCACCAAGGGTCCAGCATGGTGATAGCCTCTATTATGAGGTACTGACCAAGGGACTCAGTGAGATTACTTTGCAGGTACATGTTGGGAGAGTTGGCAAAATGCTTGTGCTGAGCCTTGGAGAAAATGGAAAGTGGGGATAAAACTGCAGTGGAGCTGAGTAGTGCAGGCCTGTAATCCCAGCAACTTGGGAGGCCGAGATAGGAGGAACTTGAGTTCAAAGCCAGCCTCAGCAATTTAGCAAGGCCCTGAGCAACTCAGCAAGACCCTATCTCAAAATAAAATATAAAAAAGGGCTGGGGATGTGGCTCAGTGGTTAAACACCTTGGGTTCAATCCCCAGTACCCAAAACAAAAACAAACAGGACATTATGAGCAAAGGAAGAACACCTAGGGGCAATGCTGATCAGCTCAGGCATCTCTAGGTGGTCCTGGGGCGTAGAGATAAGCCCTTCTCATCCAGTTTCTGACCTTCACTGGAGGCCTCCCAGCAAGGCCCCAAGAAGGGACTGTCAGACATACCTTCAGGTTTGTTTTTCAGGGCTCTGTGGGCTGTCTCTGCCTCTGATTTTGAAAGCCAGAGACAAGAATAGTCCCAATGCCCTGGCTCCCTCTCCCCAAGGTAGATCCAAATGAGATATGGTTGAGGGCAGCGTGGGAAAGGGTCATGAGAGCTTTGGGGCCTCATGGTGTCCAGCCCACAAATTTCAACTGTTCCAATGGTTTTACCCTTTGAAGGTCTGTTAGTAACCATATTTTTTGGACTAATCCTGTCCTCTTCACATCCCTACTGCTTTTTTTCAGTGGCCACACGTCATAGATGGACAGTCCCACCCATCCTGGTCACTCTCTTCTGAATGGAAGAGAGCCAGGAGCTCAGAGAACATGGGCAAGGCCCTCCACTGCTTCAAGCCCCCATCCCCTTATGAGACAGGGTTCTCTGGGGGTGGGGAGGGGGAGAAAAGACAGGGGAAGGAGGGCCTACCTGGGTCAGCTTTAGTTTGCTCTCCCAGGAGTTGATGCGTTGCTCGAAGGGCTTCTTGTAGGGTGAGAAGGACATGCTCTGGGTCATGACGATGTGGTCGTCCAGCAGCTGTGAGGCCTCATCTGGGCTCTTGAGAATGTAGGTGTCTGTCTCCTTGTAGGGCAGCACGTTGAACAGGATGGTTGACCACTCCTTCTCCATCTTGTCCAGTGCCTGGGGTGGGGGATGAACCAAGGCTGGGTCCCAGGAAGGGGCTGGCCATCATGCTCTCTGACCAGCACTGGTCAGGGAAGAAAAGACCTAGTGTATGACTTCTGCGTAGGGCCCTCTGGAAGATACACTCGGTTACCTGGTCCACAAGTCCTCAGTGGGCCCTTTTCTGACTCACTCTCCTACATGTGCTACATGTATATGACACACTTACACAGATGTGTTGGGAGGCAGCAAAGTTACCAGTGTGGGTGCTGGTCCTGGTTCTGACTGTGTCACCTTGGCCAATTGCTGAACCACCCTCAGCCTTAAGGTACTCATCTATTCTTTATTTAGTTAGTGGTGCTGGGGATCAGACCTAAGGCCTTGTGCACCCTAGGCAAGTACTCTACCACTGAGCTCCTGTACTCATCTGCTAAATAAGGATAAGGCTATCAACTTTTTCCTGGAATCTTGAGAGGAGTAACTGAGGAATAATAGCCAAGCACTTTACATACATGATTAACTCACTTAATAGATTGCACCTCACCCCCTGGGCATGACGGCCCCAGGAATGGGGCCGATTACTATATCAGTCTCCCAAATGGCTGTCATTGCAAAGGCCAGAGGCCAAGTGCTAAGGTTTGGCAGGGCCAATCCGGTGGGGTGGGGTGGATCTGCTGGTGGCTTCCTACCTGCTCGATGGCATACTCCTTGCCAGCCACCTCAGCCACCTTGCTGATACTTTCGATGTGGTCCTGCAGGTTCATCTCGAGGCAGCGGGAAAAGGTCAGGTTGGCCTTGGGCCTGACGTTGATGTTGATCTCATTGGACAGTATATCCCAGTGCCGGTTCCGCATGCCAGGGTTGCGCAAGCCCTGGATCAGCGGGATGTATGGCTTGAACTCCTCAATGCGGGCTCGAATATCTAAGGCCACATCCTGGCAGGCTGTTGGGTAGGGAGGCAGGCATAAGAGGCAGCCAACATCGGCAGGGGGACGGTGGGGACAGGCTGGCTTGGCCACCTACCTTGGATGTCTTTGAACTGCTTTACGCACTTATGCATGGTCTTGAAGGACTCAACGACGTTCTTCTCCAGCTGCTCAGCATCAATGGCTGTCAGGGGGTCATTCATCCAGCTTTCAGACCAGCGCAGCCAGTCGGAGGCTGTGGTCCAGAGGTCCAGGTAAGGCTGGAAGTCCTTCACCATCCTGGAAAGCTTGTCGTACTGCAGGGACCGAGGGCAGGGTTGGGATGCTCCCCAGGCTCTCTCCACCCTGCTCCTACTTGGGCCAGCTACTCTCTCCCTCCTTGTTCCTGAGTGCTATCCCTGTTCCTGTGCCAGAGACCCAGGCATGGCCTCCCTTCTTTCCGTCCCTCCCAGGCTATGGTCTCCTGCGTCTTTCCAGTAGCCTCCTGAAAGTCAAGGTCAGATTATCTCCCCTCTGCAGCATGCTCAGTCCTGCCCCAACATGTCAGAGCCCTGGGCACAGCAGCTGGATTCTGCTGTGACCATAGCTGCAAGCTGCTTCATGAAGCCCGGGGGATCAAGAGGGGACAGTGCCCGCGGGAGGCCTACATTGGTGACGGGCAAGCCAAAGATGCGCTCGCGGTTGTTGTAGAGCATTGCCAACTGCTGGCAGTCCTTCAGCTGCTTCTTGACCCGCCGCACCTCGTTGGCAATTTCGTGTGCTCTTGCCATCTCCACGTGGATGGAGAAGCCAGCTACCACAAGCTGCAAGCCAAGAAGCAAGGGTCACATGCCCCTGCAGCACCACCATGCCCATGCGTCCACCTACTCCCACCTCAAGGAACCTGAGTTCCTGGGACTTTGACTCCTCCCAGCTCTGAGGGGACTTTGGAGTGACAGGTTGGTAGCCCATTACAGGCAGGCTGACTGCCTCATGGTGACCTGGCAATGCTCGGGGAAAGGAGGGGGAGACTCAGTGCCCTAACCATTTGTGCCCACTGCCCACTGGGGCAGCATGGACACAAGAGAAGATTTAGGGCCCACTCCTCTGAATTCTTCTGAAGCTTGCTGCTCAGGCTTCTCTTTGGCCTTTCTGTTCATTTTTTCAGCCGTGTATCCATTCACTTATCCACGCATCCATCATGCATTGACAAAAACATGTCTTAAATGCAAGAAATGAGGCCAGGCCTGCAGTGCAATGTGTGTGTGTGTGTAGGGGATGGGATCCTAGTGCAGAGCCCTCCACCAAGCCCCACCTGCAGCCCTTCCAGCTTCTCCTGGAAGTTGTTCTGATCCATGACCTGGATTTTGTGGAACTTTTCTTCTTCCTCAATATGCTGCTGCCGCACCATCTCTAACTGCCCGAGGATCTTAGAGGGCCAGTTGCTGGCAGCCCACCTGGCCGGGATGGGAGTTGGGATGGGGAGAAATGCCACAGCTGAAATGATGGGGTGGAGAGGCCAGACAAGGATACTCTTCCAGGAACCCGGGGCCTGGGTAAGAGCCCGATTGGGGGAACCTAGGTAGCAGTTAGAGTCAGCTGGGACTGGGAAACTGGGAAGTCCAACTGAGCGGAGAGATACCACCTTCCATCAACAGGGAGGCCACCTCTGCCCTAACCTTTGGGAACTGCAGTCGGCTTGCAGTGAGGTGCATACCCAATGTGCCCAGGAGGAAGCAGAAATGAGAAGAGGGATGCTAAAGTTCCCTCTGGAGCCCCAGGGATGGTAGGGCCTCACCTTACACGAGGCAAAGCAACATTGGTGAAAAACCAAGGCCACTGGGCCAGCTTCCTTCCTATCCAACCAATTCCCTTGCTTAGCTAATGGAGGCCATCCGCGGAACTTGAGAATTCCACCTGCCATAGCCTAGGATGCCAACCCTGAGGGGAGGCCCCTCTTAAGCACCTGTCAGGATGGTGTCTTGGAGTTCCTGAGCAGGGCCCTGATGCTCTTGAACTTGTCTGTGAGCCAGGGCTGGGGGAGGGGTTTCTAGAGGCCCAGAGACTGCCCACCAGGTGGGGCCTTGCCTTCTCTCAGTGCTCCTCAACCACAAAGCAGGGGTCTAGGTCCAGGTCACCATGTGTATCACATTGTCGAAGGGACAGAGACTAGACTGAAGAAGCAGGTGAGCCCCTCCACCAAGAGGATTGTGCCCCAAATGATTTCTTCCTGCTCCGTTGATTACCTGGCCCTGCTTGGTCCTGGCCCCTGTGTGGAGCCATGAGCTCTTTCATCTCGGAAAGGCATTTATTTTTTTCTCTCTTTTCTTTCTCTTCTTTCTTTCTTTCTTTTTTTTTTGGGGGGGGAGGGACTGGGGTTTTAATCACTGAGCTATGTCCCCATCCCTTTTTAATTTTAATTTTGAGACAAGGTTTCCTTAAACTGCGGAGACTGGCCTTCAACTTGTGATCTTCCTCCCTCAGCCTCCCAAGTGGCTGGTACTCCAGGCCACTGTGCCCAGCTTGGCAAGGCATTTTGATGTGATTCCACAACCTGTAGCAGCTGGGACATTTGAGAAACCCTGTAGCGCCTCCTTCCCCATTCCCTGCGAGTGTGGGAGACAATGTTCCCACTCACTTGTCATTGAAGTCCTCTGTGCTGAGGTTGTAAAAGAATTCGTCCATGACCTCGTAGTCACTCATGACTTTGACAATCCGCTCCTACATGAATGGGGGTGATAAGAACTGGGCTAGGGAAAGGGTCTATTGGGACGGGGCTGTCTGAAGTGACTGGGGACTAGGGAGGGACTGTTCCCTTCCAGAGAGGAGAGGCCTGGGTAGAAGGAGATGGACAGGGTGGAGAGACCAGCAGCAGGGCCAGGGCTCCAAGAACCATGACCACCTCATTTGTAGTTTCCAGGCCCCTGACCCATGCCTTCAGTCCTTATGACCTCCCACACAGTATAGCTCCTAGTATCTGCCAACGCCCCCACAACCTCCTGAAGTCCACATGTCCTCCTGGTGTCTACCTCACTTTCAGCCTCTGAACTCCCAATCTCCCAGCCCTGCGCCTGTCCCCTGTCCCCAGTCCCTGAATATTAAGCCCAGTACCTCCAGCTTCGAGTCCCCCAAGTGCCCACCGGACTTCCAGTCCTACTGGGCTCCTCCTGAATACCGGTCCCCAGTCCCATGTACCCACCTTACCTCCAGCCCCACTTGTTTCTCGGGGATGCCCTTCATCCACTCTCGCAGCTCGGCCAGCTCCTCAATGCTGTTGGGCTTCTCGTAGATCTTGCGACTAATAGCACGGAACTCCTCGCAGATCTAGCAGTGGGATGAAGGTGCCGGGGAGGGCCATGTGACCCCTCTTTACCTTCTTTGGGGCCTGCTTCTCCTTCTAGGTCCCTCGTGGCTCCCAACAGGTAACTGTTCCACCCCCATCACTCTGCAGTGCATTCTATGAAAGACACTCCCTGGGTTGCTGAGGTCTCTCGAGAGGCAAGGGTATCTCTCGGTAGGCTTTATTCTCCCAGATTTCTCTGGTCCCACCAACACACTCAAGGCTTCTGAGGCCTGCATTGGCATACCCTCAGCTCTGCAGAACCATCGATTCCAGGATGTGCTAAGTCAGGGCTTCCCAGGTCTCTGTGAGTCCAGGAAAGGAGAAAGCAACCTCCTACACAGGACAGCTCAAGATCAAGACAGGGGGACTTCCATTTCCTTCTCTTGGCCTAGGCCTCTGCAGATACCCCTGACCCTGCCTGGGGACATAGCACTAGCAGGAGTATACCAGCGACGCAAGGATGCTGGTATTGAAGTTGTGGTCACTGGGGCAGGGCCAGTGGGCACCTACACTGTCCACCTCCTTGTGCAGGTTCTTGGCCAGGATGTCTAGCATGGAAGTGGCCAGGGCTTTGCGCTTCTTGGACAGGCTCTGCTTGACATTGTCTACGTTGATGTAGAAGGGCCCAATGATGATGCTGCTGGGCAGCGAGTTGTCCAGGATCTCTTTCTCCTTCAGGTGGGTCTTCACCACCTCCCGCACCTCGTTTGCCGATGGGCACTGGGTCTGGTAGGCCCTTAGGACAGGGTGCACAGGTGAGGGGCAGAGCAGAGTGAGCAAGGTGGGTGGGGGATACACACGGACACACTCAGGCTTGAACACATACACGAAGAAGCAAGCACGCACTTGAGGAAGACACCGATGTCGTTGTTGTTCAGCTCCAGGTACTTTCTGTACTCCTTGGCGTAGGCCTGCAGGGGGATCATGGCCTTGCGCAGAGCATTGGTGATGGTGGACCTGAGTTCCTCCACCAGTGGCTCATGAAGCCCCACGGACTCTAGCAGAGGGTCGCCGCTGATAAAGATGTCCTCCATCACCATCTAGGAGAAAAGGGGCCGGAAGGGACAGAACTGGATGAGCTGTGGGGTGGGTGGGCAGAGGGACTGGAAATTCAGCTGTGCTCCTAGGGAGCTAGGCAAGCAGGGGCAGGGTGTGATCTCAAAACTGAGTGGGTGACAATGCTCAAAGCATGGAGTGGCAAGTCCTACAGGGGGCTGAAGACCAATTCGAAGCCAGAAGCCACCATGAGGCCCACTGAGGGACAATATCCTCTTCTGCCTGGCCTCACTCAGCCCAGTTCCAAGGAAAAGAGCAGAAGGGGCGACCATGTTGCTGATTGACTGGCAGGGGAGATGAGAGGGGTCTTGAGTTGCAGGGTTTTGGGGGTCTAGGGAGTGGGCTACATGCAGCTGGGTACACTAGTCCCCTATGTGGATGTTGGCCCTTGTCCACTCTCAGGATGAAGAGAGAGGCCAGTCCCAGTGGCTCTGGAGGCTGAGGCAGGAAGTTCATGAGTTCAAAGCCAGCCTCAGCAACTTAGTGAGGCTCTAAGCAACTTGACAAGACCCTGTCTCTAAATTAAATTTTAAAAAGGACTGGGGATGTGGCTCAGTGGTTAAGTGCCCACTGTCCCAAGTCCTCTGTCCCTGGATGCCTTTGCAAAGGTTGGTCCCTCCACCAAGTAGCCCCAACATATCCTGTTAGTTCTCACACCTCAGGTGCAAAAAGAAAAAGAGAGAGAGAGAGAGAGAGAGAGAGAGAGAGAGAGAGAGAGAGAGAGACCAGAAGCTGGGTGGGATCAAAGGAATAGGACTCAGGGCTGTGGCAGTATTAGTCCTGCAAGTCCAGGAATTGCAGTTCTCACTCTTAGAAGCTCTGGGACTGAGGCTAAAAACTGAACTTCTCCAGGTTTACAAAGTGGAGATGTGAAGAGCTCACAATTCAGTTTTTTTTTTTTAAAAAAGAGAGGGAGAGAGAGAGAGAGAGAGAATTTTAATATTTATTTTTTTAGTATTTGGTGGATACACGTCTTTGTTGCATGTGGTGCTGAGGATGGAACCCGGGCTGCACGCATGCAGCGCGCTATCGCTTGAGCCACATCCCCAGCCCCACAATTCAGTTTATGGTGAGGATTAAAGAAGATATTTGAGAACTTCAGGGCCAAGCACACTGTCAGCCAGTTGGGAGACCTGTTGTAGAACTTTAACAGCTCTGATATTAGTGGCAGCACCCTGCAGCGTGGAGAGCCACTAACAGCCAGGGAAGCAGGTACCCAGGATCTGCCCAAGCTGCACTGTGTACCTTTTCCAACTGGGGCACAGAGTGGGTGGCCAGGATTCCCTTGTCAAAGAGGTTGAGCAGAGATGTCTCAAACTGCTCCAGCGCTGTGCTGTAGTGCACCCCTGAGCTGTCCAGCACCAGGTCCACAATGAATAGGGGATTCTTCCGGGGCCTGAGAGGCAATGGTCAGGCTGATTATGCACAGAGGTCTGAGGAGCACTCCTTGCCCTTCCTGCCAGTTCTATGACTCTCCATGCATGTGGCTGGCTTCCTCCTTCCTTCCAGAAATGTCCAAGTTACCAGAGAGAAAGATCCTGGCCAGTCAAGTTCCTCTGTAGCTACCTCGCGTCCAGAGATTCCCAGGTACCACAGAGAGGAAGAGTCATCTCCCTGTCCTGAGGTCCTCAGGGAAGACTGGCCTAAGCTCTCCCTGGAAGCCCACATTCTTGGCTTCAGATGTCCACGACCCACTGAAAGCCCCACGTCTGGATCCCAGCCGGAGCCCCTCTGACGGCTTCTGTCTCACTTGGATGAAATCCAGCCCCTGATTGTGACCCCAGGGAACCCTTCATGATCTGGAATGGTCTCTACAACCTCTCCCACTTCATCCTGAACCAGGCTTCTCTGCCCCTCCCCACTCCAGTCACACTTGCCAGCCTGTCCTTCCTCCACTGTCCCAAGTCCTCTATCCCTGGGTGGCCTCTGCACAGGTTGGTCCCTCCACCTAGTAAGCCCCAACATAGCCTGTTTCTTCTCACACCTCAGGTCTCAGCTCAGATGCCATCTTCTCTCTGGAGCCCTTGGCAAAGGCCCACCCCAAATTATCTATCCTAACCCCTAACAAAATCACTCATTGTATTTTCTATTTAAGGGTTTTGTTGTTTGTCTTCCAGTGAGAACAGAAACTGGATCTCTGGTTTCCATAGAACCATGCCTGTTTCATGGAAAGCACTCAAAGAACACTTCTCAACTGAGTAACTCATAGATGGAGTGATGAGGGTCACCCAAATGCAATCCAGGGCTTGTGGGGCATTGCCTGGTAGCCTAGGGGCCACAGCCCTTCTCAGGACCCTTTTCCCACTACTATGAAGCCACCCCAGAGACCCACCATCCACAGGATGCTGCTAGCATCTTGGCCCTGGCTGCATGGACCAAGCCACTAGGGCCTGGCAAGGAACAGCTGCCTCTGCCCAGCAGGGCCCCACCTGTAGGGGCTGTTTATGAGGTCCTCCCCCCAGACCATGTCATCGGTGCAGTCAAGCACACTGCAGCAGGCATCGCTGATGAACTGTGAGAAGCTGGTCAGTGAGTCTTGCACCAGGAAGCGCAGCGTGTCCTGAAGCATGTACTTGATCAACTCCATCAGCTTGCGCAGCTTCGATATGAGGTACACCTCCCAGTTGGTCTCATAGAGGTTGTACCAGCCCTTGCTCATGTCACGTAGGCTGCTGCGCATGGCTACCTTCAGCGTGCTGACCCAGCTGTCCTTGAGGAACATCTGCACCTGGAGTGGTCACGGAAGTCATTACAAAGCCCACCCCAGGGACCCACCGTCCACAGCTGCCGTGCTACAGGACTCTACACACTTGGATTTTGAGGTGGCCTCAGGACTCATCTGAGGGATCTCTCCCACCCCCAACTTACTGCCAAAGTGACTAAAACACAAACCCTGCCAACCCATCTCTTCACATGCCCCCCAGGGCCCAGGGCTGCTCAATGGGGAAGGAGGGAGAGAGGGAAAGATACAGATCAGGGCTTTCCCTCCAGCCATGAAGACAGATAGAGACAAGGGAGGAGTACATCTTGCACACACGTAGGTATATATACCTACATACACGCAGAGTAACCTTAATGGAGTGGAGAGAGCCTGCCTTCTGCCTCCCTCACATCTGATCCTCAGGTGGAACCAGAAGTGGGGTTTTCCAAGACAAGGGACCTGCCCCATGACAACCAGGCCTGGCATAAAGTGATTAGGAAGGGAGCCAGACTCTCCTTTTCTTTTCAAGACAAATTGCACACCTGGCCCCACTGCAGGCCCCCAAAAGACCTTGGAAGAGGCCATGGCCTTGTCTCAAGTAACCGACTAAGCCTGAGCTTCTCAGGGATTCTGTTGTGTTGGCTCCCAGGGCCTGACTGTGCCCGCCCACCATGCCTGGGTCCCCAGGCACCTGGGAGATGGTCTGAGACTGGATCTGCTCGAACTCCTCCAGGCGGCTGTACTTGGAGAGGTTGGAGTGGAACAGCGACATGGCGGTCACCTTGTTGCACTCAGCCCGCACCTTGCTCAGGGCTGTGATGACTTCGGATCGTGTGAGCAGGGACACAAAGGTGAAGTCCTCCTTCTGCTCCCGGAAGGGGTACTTGGGGACACTCACCAGGCCTGCAGGGGTGGGAGCCTGAGGTCAGCATTAGACCTGCCTAGGACACACCAGGGGTCAGGACACATCCACGGGGTGCTTGGTGGAGGGACAGGGCTCTTATCTCCTCCCCCAAAACAGAGACACATTCCTAGAGCCCTTCTTTTCCCAGAGCTTGCTGGAGTGGCTTCCACACCCACAGTGAGTAGCCTGCTCTGGGAAAAGGATAAACTCCAGGCCTCCCTAGTCAGAGGCCCTTTTGAGAATTGGGGGGCAACTGTGGTCTCTCTCCCTATCTTCTCCCACCCATGCTACACACAACCTGAGGCCTGCCTGGAGCCTGCCCTAGAACCCCAAGGAAGGATGATGTGGGCACCAGGGCCCCTCAGAGCCTACCCTGCTATCCATACCCCAGCCTGCGTCCTGGGTCCAGGGTATAGGAAAGCCAGGTCCAAGAGATGGAGGTAGCAGGGATCAGAGAACTCAGAGCAGAGATTTCTTAGGGGACCTGACATCTTTCTCTGAGACTCAGTCTGCCATGCATTCATGGGGCTGCAGTGATGCCAGGCTTACCCTTGCTACTGGAGGAAGAAAGGGCTTGGTGACCTCGAGGCCTGACCATCAGAACCCCGGACATCGACTTCTGAACGATGGCTTTCCTGGTACACATTTACCCTGTGGCTTCTGCATTACTCAGACATTTTTTTTTTAAAGAGTCCTCCTCCCTCTCCCCTGACCAGAGCTCTTCAGACAGCCAACACAAGGGTATGAATCCTGGGGACCAGGTGGTGCAAGGGAGGGTCAGGCTCATGGGGCCCACAGCAGCAGGACAAGTGATCCTAGAGGGAGAGATGGAAGGGGGCACTGACCAGCTGAATGGCCTCGGGGTCTGACAACCCTCACCTTGCTCTGGCACCGTCTCCTCCTCCTTCTCAGGCAGGGTCACATAGGAGAACGTGTCAGGCTTGGAGGAGACAATTTGGTCAAAGTTGATCTTGTTCATGCTGCGTTCATAGTCCAGGCTCACTTCTCGGGCGAGATTGCTGAGGTGCTCGAGGACCCTGTCCACAGTGAGGGAGTTGAGGGTTATCAGGGCCTCCACACGTCCAGTCGACCCCGCGCTGTGGGCCAGCTGCAGTGCAGGCTCTGTTCTGGCATAGACCGGGGACATCAGCTTGAAGCTTCCTCTCTGGATACATGGGCAGACTGCCACCTGTCCCTGAGCCAATAACCTCCTTGCCCCTTGTTCCCTGCTGCTTTTATAACCCCCCTCGTATCAGTCCCTGAGTCTGTGCATTTGGCTTCCAGCTTCTCGATGTTGTCCCAGGGCCAGGTCCCCTGTTCCCACCTCCACCCGCTCCAAACAACTCCCTGAAAAACTCAAATCTGATCACACCTTTCTGCTTAAAACCCATCTATGCTTTTCTTAGCTCCTAAGGTACAGACCAATCTCTTTATGATGATCTAAGAGGACCTTCCGTTGGCCCCTTTCTACTCTCCTTGTGGACCAGGCTCCCCAATCTCATCCCGATCCCACCACAGGAAGCCCCTCCGAGTCTGTGGAGACTCCAGGCCCTTGCGCACCTCAGAGCCTTTGCATATACTGTTCCAGCTGGTGGTCACACTCTTGTCCACTCAGCCCCTACTTAAGCCTGACTAGCCTGGGATTTCTGTCCTGGGCCAATCTCATTTCCTGAGGAAGAGGGCAGGCCCTAGGTATGATCCCAAAGTGCTCCCCATCCCCCACCATCCGAATACTCCTCACACTATGTTCAGTGGCTGAGCCCCTCTGGGCCAGTGAGCACCAGGTGGGGAGGGTCAGTGCAGGGAGGCTAGGGTCCAGCTCATGGTCATTTCTGCTGTGCTGTGCAGAAGGCCTGGCATTTCCAGGATGCCCAGAACACAGATGTTGAACACACATACAAAGAATTAAAGGAATGAAGCCGGGTGTGGCAGCGCCTGCCTATGATCCCAGTGGCTTGGGAGGCTGAGGTAGGAGGGTCTTGAGTTCAAAACCATCCTCAGCAACTTAGTAAGGGCCTGAGCAGCTTGGTGAGACCCTGTCTCAAAATAAAAACAATTAAAAGGACTGGGGATGTGGCTCAGTAATCATCCAGTGCCTCTGGGTTCAATACCTGGTACTCAAAAATAAATAACTAAATAAATTTTAAAAAATGCTGTTGGGACAACTGGTCAATCATTTGGAAAAATAAAAACTTAGATCCACACTACATATAAGGATGAATCAAGAAAATCTATGCAATACCATACACGTACGAGAAGAAAACCTCACTTTCTGACTTGACTCAATTTCAGATGTAGTTAAAGATAAGATTAATAAAATTGCTTTACTATTTTATTATATGGCAAAAATCACCATAGAAAAGTCAAAATACAACTGAAATACCAGGAGATGTTGATGACATATATCACAGATAAAGAGCCAATATCCCTAATATACAAACAACTCTTAAAACTGGAAAGAAAAATCCTAAACTGAGAAACAAAACAAAACAAAACAACAACAAAAAGAACAAGCAAAAGATAAATAGGTAAGTCACAAAAAGATTATCTTTAATACTATGAAAAGATGGAGAAGATATTCAGCCTCACTTATAATAAGACAAAATGAAAGCCACACTGAGATACCATTTCTTCCTTACCTTCCAGAGTGGTCAAAAATTAAATAGTATTAAATATACTCTGGGAAAAGCTTTAGAGAAGCAGGCATGCTCATACATTGCTGGTGGGAGTTCAAAATGGTACAAGGAAAATTTGGCAATACCTAATATGGCTGGGTGCAGTGGTGCACACTTGTAATCCCAACAGCTCTGGAGGCTGAGGCAGGAAGATCTTAAGTTCAAAGCAGCCTCAGCAACATAGCAAGGCCCTAAGCAACTTAGCAAAATAAAAAATAAAATATGGCTCAGTGGCTAAGCATCCCTGGGTTCAATCCTTGGCACTAATCAATCAATGAACAAAACTGATATATATATCAGTTTTATATATATATATATATATATATATATATATATATATATATATATACACTTATCTAGCAATTCTACTTCTAAAAATGTACCCCAAAGCTATACATCCATCATTTTGAAATAAAAATGAACAAGTATTTTGGAATTACAAGATAATACAAGATAACCTAAGTGTCCATATTGTGGAGAATGGCTGAATATATTATGGTACATCCCCACAATGGATTACTATGCAGTTGTAAAAAGGGACTCAGAAAAATCTCAATGAACTGGTATGGATTGATTTCAGGTATACTGTGAAAAAAGTGAAAAAAGCAAAATGCAAAAGCTTTCTAAAGTGTGTTACATGCATATATACCTAGGATACTTTATTTATGTAATAAGATAAACCAGAAATTAGTGATACTGTATACCTACAGGCATGATGGGAGAATGACAGATCTCTGAATAAGTCTTTTTTTTTTTTTTGGTAATGGGAATTGGGGGTACTTAACCACTGAGCCACATCCCCAGCCCTTTTTTATATTTTATTTTGAGACAGTG
Organism: Urocitellus parryii; assembly: GCF_045843805.1. Classification (NCBI taxonomy): domain Eukaryota; kingdom Metazoa; phylum Chordata; class Mammalia; order Rodentia; family Sciuridae; genus Urocitellus; species Urocitellus parryii. Next base: position 169,723,242 of record NC_135533.1, on the reverse strand, counting down.
TCTTGCTGAGTTGCTCTGGGTCTCGCTAAGTTGTTGAGGCTGGCTTTGAACTTGAGATCCTCCTGCCTCAGCCTCCTGAGCCACTGGTATTACAGGGATGCACCATCACTGAGTAAGTCTTTTTGAGTAATAAATATTGTGAGTAGTATACATATACAGAAAGAGAATATTACAGAGTAGTGTATATATATATATATATATAATGTACATATAAAATATGTATACATATTTAACACATATTATATATTTATCATGTTTATATGTAGGTGTATATGTAATAAATGAACCAAGATGCAGTTCAAAAAATAAAGTGGGCATCTCATTGAAAGATGTAGGAAGAAAGAAATCAAGTAACTTCCAAATGTAGTATTTGGACTATAAGCCCCAGACTAAAGAGAAAAAGGATGCTAAATAAAGACACCAAAAAGTCTACTAAAAGGTACGGATTCGCGATTTGACACCACCTTCTGTGTATTCTAGGACTAAACAAATAGGTCAATGTACCTTGAGTAATGGGAGCCAGTTTTGTTCTAGAGGATGGAATTAACAAGTACATAAAAGCGAGAATGAGCCCTGTGGTGTTGGAGTCGGTTTGAAGGTGTCAGCAGGAACTCGTAGGTATTTAACAGATAGATCAGCACATACAGAAAAAGGCATGTGTGGAGGTTATATATAACATAATGCAGTAATATTTTATATCTCTATTATTTCCCAAATCTGTCTGCTCTGAGAACCTTGAAGCAATGATTTCCCAGAAGGAACAAATACATCTAATGCCCGAATCTTGGCCTCTAAATTCCCCACTAAAAGGAATCAGACAGAGCTCCTTGGAGAAAAATTTGATTTGAGGGTTGGATCTGGGAAAGAACAAGATAAGCCTGGGACTTCTCAATGTACCAGAAGGTAAAGACATGCACACATTATGATAGAAACATGTCAAAAACACAGAGGAAGTAACTTGAAGAAGCTCCCCCTGGCCAACTTTGAGCACTGAAATTTTAAAAAAATGATAGTAATGCTTCATATCCTTTTCACTAAAGTAAGAATCCATGACTCTTCTTTTTTGGGGGGTGGGTGGGTACCAGGGATTGAACCCAAGAGGGCTTAACCACGGAGCCGCATCCCCAGCCCTTTTAAAATTTTTATTTTGAGGCGGAATCTCACTCAATTGCTTAGGGCCCCACTAAATTGCTATCCTCCTGCCTGAGCCACTGGGATTATAGGCGTTCACCACCATGCCTGGCTCCGTGAGTTCACCCTGATAATGAGGGATGTGGAGATGAACATCTGGGGGCCCAACAAGTCCACAGTACAGTGGGCAAGACAGCCCCACACAGATGAACCCCGAGGGAGCTCTACCTGCCCGGTAGTGCTACTTCCCCATGGAAAGACCCCAGGAGGTGGCAGCGCAGGGACTCACACGGAACCTTTGCGCATCCGGGGTGTGCTCATGGCCCACTGCTTGATCTTATTCAGGCTCTGCTCATTGATGAGCCGCTCGCCCTCGGTGGGCATGCAGTCCACATACAGGTTGTATAGCAGCAGCGCCTCTGTGTTCTTGCGCAGGGCATTGGCCTGGACCACACGCTGCGTGAACACGTGAGGGTCCTCAGCACAGAAGAGAAGCTGGATCCGTGGCACCCAGTATTGACAGATCAGAAGGGGTGGCCTGCCTGAGGGGTTAGGTAGGAGGGAGAAGGGGGCATATAGTCAGGCTCTCTGGGTCAGGCACAGGGTTCTAGACAGCTGTGTCACTGATGTGCCGTGGCCCTGAGTACAGCGTTTCCCTTCTCTGATCTCCTGTTGAACATGCAAAATGAGTATGATAACACTCCCTGCCCTGCCTACCCTACATGGTGTCATGGATGAACGTGAAAGTGCTTTGAAGACTACAAAGATCTTGCTCATAATCCCAATGGCTTGGGAGGCTGAGGCAGGAGGATCATGAGTTCAAAGCCAGCCTCAGCAATGGGGAGGTGCTAAGCAACTCAGTGAGACCCTGTCTCTGAATGAAATACAAAATAGGTCTGGAGAAGGGGCTCAGTGGTTGAGTGCCCCTGAGTTCAATCCCTGGTACCCATCCTCCCGAAAAAAGATCTATGCTCAGACAAGGAGTTGTACAAGGGTGGCCATTTGGGGCTGAACACCACACCCAGGGCCAATATCACTCATTTGATGGCCTCAGGCTTTCAACATTGTGCTACATGAAGCATTGCCAACTGCTCAGAGTTGACATACCAAATAATGGCCATTTGCCTTCCTGGGGTCTCTGAGACATGGGCCTGCTGGTTCTTACTGATCAGGGTCCAGACAGCCATAGATCAAATCGAGCAAGGCAGAATTCAGATCTGAGCTGATGGTGCCCTTGGAAGGATTGGCCTCAGTCACAGTGTGGGCTTGGCCTGAGCTGGGGGTCAGCCTGGGGCCAGCCTGGGGCAGAGGCTGAGCTCATACCTCTGGAAGTGACCCCTCCATTCACTATGGGTTTCCCCATCTCGTCCCGCACGAGGCCTCTCTGATCCGTCTTGTGCACCAGGTACAGCTTCGTCTCCTCGTCATAGTCCAGAACACCAACCTCACACCATTTGTAGACCAGTTCCAGACTCTTGGGGTCCTCTGAAACAGGAAGGGACACCCCACCAGTGATTCCTGCCATGCGGGCAAGGTAAGACCTCTTGAGTGTGGCAACAGGTGCTGGGAATGGATCTCAGAGGTCACTAGACTGGCCTCTCTCCCACCAGAACATCCTGTCTAGCTCCCACAGAGTTAGGATTCCTCTTCCTTCCATCTGAGTTGGCCTCTTTGGAACCCCTGGGCCACAGGAGGATCCGAAAGGATGAGGCCTCTCTGCATGACCCCCACCGGGGCAGAGACAGACACAGGACGAAGGCCCTGGCCACGAGGCAGGAAAGCCTCAAGCACACAAGAAACTTGTGGAGGGCCTGTTGTGGATGGCCATCGTAAATGAGCTGGACCTCTTCAAAGTGACCAAGGCCAGTGTGAAGCCCTCCCCGGAGGCTGCCCTCGCTATTGAGCCACAGGATGAGACCACTGCCCTGCAATGGGCTCTTAAGTGGTCCCTGGGGCCAGTTTAGTCAGGAGGGGCCTCCTACCTACTCCTCAGACTAAGCTCCTTTGCCCTCTTCTCCAGCTCACCTCCTGCCACTGCCTACCCCCAGCTTTGCTCTAGCTACACTTGATGTCTGCCTGTCCCTGTGATTTTACAGCTTGTTCTTTCTTCAGGGTCTTTGCATTGGCTGTGTCATCTGCCTGGTGGCCTCATTACTGGTTTGTTCCCATTGGCTTCTCCTTGGAGAGGCATCTCTGCCTAAAATAACACCTCTGCCCCAGGCACTGTCTAAACTGTTGCCCTTTTTGTGTCTCTGACAATGCCTAGATTCACTACTTATGTCTCATCTCCTGGTTGGTGGTCAGCCTCCTCACTCTAGTGTCAGCTCCCTCAGGGCAGAAGTGGATCCGGATCTAGAATGGAAACCGGTGCAAAGTAGGTGCTCAATAAACTGTTAAAGAAGGAAGATGCACACACACTTGCTACTTAGTAGAGGATGCTTTATCATACAGTGGCATAAAACAAACTGATGCATTCTACAGACTACTGTTGAGGAAGAAGGGGCTGGAATTCCAAGGAAAGTGGTTCTCACCTGTTGATGCCAGAGGGGTGCGGGAGGCCGCTGTTGTATACCACCTTGGCTTTGCTTTGGTTTTGCTTTTCCCCTCCCTTCCTAGTAAATTTTCTTTTTGAAAATGCTGACCTTGTTTTGGCTCAACTAAAAGGAAAAGTGTCACAAGCAGCCCCCAGAGGAAAATGAGAAGGCTCTGACAGGAAACTGTTCCGTTCCCTGCTAGCCCCTCCTTGCCCCTGTGCTCTGGCTACATTGAGAAGAGGGGAGGCTGGCACTCCATGCCCTTGAGGTTAATGCAGCCTTGGTTTTATCACCGGGAATTGGAGATCTGGGAACCACTGAGTTCAAATATTTTTGTAATTAAGTTCAAAGTGAAGGGAATACTCCGGGCCTCTTATCTGGTTCAGAGAAATTGATTCCAGCATTGAAGTGTTTTTGAATGAAACAAATTTGCAGCCTGCTCAGTGGACTCGCCGCAGGCCTCCTGGAGACTGTGCAGTCTTAAAAAAACAATTAACGTTCTTAGTCCTGCCCCCTACCTAAAGCCTGCCTGCCTGAGCCCACTTCCCACTCCATGGAATCATTTCCCTACAAGAGGCAGGGTGCAGAGCCACCTTCTGCCCTGCATGGAGAAATGGTCACTTCCAACCTCCAAATTTAGGACACCAGACTTGCTAGGAAGCCTGCCCAGAGACCCAGCCTTGCAGGCCTAGATGGCGGCCATGGCAACTCACCCTGTTCCTGACAGCAGGCAACTAGGAAGAGCCTCCACAGCCACCAGGACACACTGAGGCCAAAGGAGGAGCCAGAGGCACTCTGTGGGCAGACACAGGTGAGGCCGAGGCACCGCAAATCTGTGTCGCATCCAGTGAGTAGGAGTGATAATGGTTATAAATGGGTGACTGGTGACTGGTAAAAGTGTATATATGAGTGTCATAGTGTGTGTGTATGAGGGTGTGGAATATGTCCAAGTGTGATCGTAGATGTGGTGGTGAAAGAGTGCAACAGCTCAGAGTTTCAGCTCCCTGCTTTCCTGTGACACTCTGGCTACTGTGAGAAGGCTTTTACAGAGGTAAAAGTTGAGAGGCCATTGTAACGAGCGGAATGATGGTGATTTCTGGATAGTGGGATGGAAGGGTCTAGCCGGGGGCCTTATGCATTTACCTTTAACATTTCCAATGAGCATGTATATTTTTATTACCATCATATCAAAATGTCTTTTGTTTAGCACTAGACACATCCAAACTGTCCTGTTCCCAGTCCTCCTGACCATGTCCACCCTGATCCTTGCATTTCTTGCCTTGGTGTGGCCAGCTCCTTGGCCTGTATCTCAGCCTCAGATGACCCCTTAGCACCCATGGCTGCCGGGGGAGCCCAGGAGTTCTTGACAGGACTGCTGCTGGGACAAGATGGTACCCCACCCCAGGCTGGCCCTGCTTACCATGTCCCAGGAAATCGTCAGTGGGCAGGAGGGCTTTTCCAGGAACTGGTTTCCTGGTGTTTGACCCTGGTTCCAAGCCCATATTGATCCACTCTTGGGGAGTGCGACAGTCAAATTCCTCATTGTCGAACACCTGGGAGAAAGCAGGCAAAGGTCCGGAGGAAGTGGCTCCCCTAGAGGCCGGGGCGAACTGAGCATGGACAGGGCTGCCTCAGTAAGTAGCCTGCTCCCTAGATGAAGGAGCTGCAGGTGACCAGGAGGGCAGAGCCCTTACTCTACTTCTCCCAGGGGCACACAGGGTTTGAAGGAGAGGGAAACCCTGGATCCTTGTCCAGAAAAGCCACCTAAGGCTCAGGCAGAGGGCTTGGGGATTCAGGGCAAGATGTAGACGCTCTCCCCTGCTGCCCTGGAACATCCAGCTCAGGCCCAAGAGAACAGAGAGCTCTTGGGTTTCTTGAGCACCCCACGGGAAGGCGGTCATCCATCACTGGAAGGATCATGTGCATCTAGATCCAGAGTCCCCAGAGACACTCAGGACACAGAGAGGAAGCGGAAGGAGCCAAAGCCAGGGCCAGGCTGTGCAACCTCTTTCTCCTCCTCTGACTCTGTTTTCCCACTTGTATCTCAAGAGGCAGCACTGACACCCTCCTCCATCCCTGGTCTCCACAGTCCAACCTGGCTGCATCTAGGTACCCATGGGGGTGGGGGGACACACAGGCTGCCCAGGCTCCCGGAGAAGAAGCAGAGAATCTGCCTCCCAGGGATCACGGGAGCCCTTCCTACTCCAACCTAGGATGACTAAGGCACCTGGGGTGGGTTATGATTATTCAGTTGCTATGATTGACATGTAAGTATTTATGGTTGGAGTGGGGCTCTCCTTTGGGGTCTGACTCCTGAATTTCAGCCGGGGTCCCACACTCCCATCCCATCTCCATTGGCAATCCACAGAGGCCTGGCTTACCTTCAGTGGGAGATAGATGGGGAAGAGTGGGTCATGGCCCTGTTCAATGGTTTGGGGGTTTTGGGGGTCTGGGTGCCTTGGCATGAGTTCGTTGGAGTCGATGCCCTCATTAGCCAGCAATTGCTCGATGTCCAGGCTCAGGTACTGCCGCTTTCTCCTGGAAGGGCAGGTAGGGTTCTCAGGATGGCTGGGTTCGTGTAGGGGCTCCGCTAGTGGGTCCCGGGGCTCTTGTTAGGTATTAGCTAGCAATGAGCAGTGAAATACATGGTAAGGTCACAAAGTGTTCCTTAAATTACTTTAGGGTCCTTCTTTAAACTATCTTACGAAATCAATAGTGGCAGTTCATCTGTAGAAAACAAAATAAAGGGCTATTTGTAAAACACGTCAAGAGAAAAGGATGAAAGGGACTAACTCTTGACAGGGTCCACTGAGGTTGATGTGAAGTTGGGAATTATGGCTATAAGTGTCTCCAGTTGTCTGGGAAGGAGGATTCCTTTAGTAGCGCAGGCACACTATGATAACTTCTGACCAGCTACTGACCCCAGTGCCCATATTAACATGGGATTGACTTATAGGTGAAGCCCCCCTAAATAGGATGGCCACCATGACAGTTCTGGAGAGGACCAACTAAGGTCAAAAACTCCATCACCTGGAGAGAAGGAGGAGTTGAACACCTGATTGGTGAAGGTTGTCGAAGGAGGACCTCAGTTTTCAAGCCAACCATAAAACTAATAAATTTGGGGATAGCATTGTCTCCTTTTGTTGTTCTCTGCTCGGAGATATCTCTCTCTCTCTCTCTCTCTCTCTCTCTCTCTCTCTCTCTCTCTCTCTCTCTCTCTCTCTGTCACTCTCGTGCTCTCTGCTTGAGCCTCACTTTGCTTTTACTTTATTTTCACCTTACTTTCACTTATAATAAAGTTCTCTTGCATGACATCTGGTGTCTGACTTTAAATTTTCTTTCATTGGAACACTAGAACCAAGGTTTGGAGTTTTAGCTCCCTGCTTTCCTGTGACATTCTGGCTACTGTGAGAAGGCCCAGGGTTTGTGATGATAGTGGTGTGGACCCCTTTGAGTCCCTGGGCTCCAATTACACCTGTATCCTGCCATGGCAGTCCCACTTCATTGACCTAAATGCCACCCTCTCCGATTCCACAGCAAGGAAAATCCATTTGTTCTTATGAAAGAACCAGAGAACTAGAAAGTTTAAATATTTTTTCATAGAATCTGCCATGGAGATGGTCACCTAGTGGTCTTTAGATCCTCAACTTTTCATTAGGCAGATACCACCTCCCAGAGGACAGGTCCTCTCTACAGTCCACCCAGTCGTACCTCTCAATCTCAATCTTTCGGGGGCACTGGCCGGGCAGCACCTGGAAGGGCACCTGCACCTTGGGCTCATAGGCTTGCGGCGGGAAGTCAGTCTGGGTGAGCAGCTTGGTCGTGGACCCGATGCTCTGCTGCTCTATGCACTCCTCAAAGTCATCAGGAACCTTGAAAGTTTCGACTGCAGGCAGAGGCAGAGGCAGGCACTGTGGGAATCAGGCTGGGGCCCCTTGACACCAGTTCCCCCGATCATCCAATAAGACAAATCGCCAGGCAGGAACCATGTGGGCACACTCTGTCAGACCAGAAGGAAACAGGGCCTCCGGAACGTCTGTTTTAGTCCTACCATCCATGTCCAGGGCCAGCATGCTGGGCGGTTCCCTTATGAAACACCTAGGACCCCAGCACCGGAGCCATTGCTCAAGCCAGGTGCTGAATTCAAGTACTGATGAGGGTGACCACTGGACAGGAAGGTAAAGTGGGCATATGAGAGTTTGAATGCCATTCACTGCCTGGGGCCCTTTCCAGACTGGAGGCACCCTGAGTAGGGGTGGATGGTCCCTGTGGGACCCTCAAGCCACCAAATGGCTGCCCCTACTTGGACAATGGCAGACTGAGCCTTCTATTCTAGGTATGGGGGGAAGGGAGTTGGTGGAGTGAGATCATAGATAGGATTACCCATCATCCCAGGTTGCCCAGACTGAGGGTTTCTTGGAACATAGGGTGCTCAGTGGAGAGGAAAGTCCCAGGGGAATGGAGACCACTATAGTTGGGGCCAGGGGGTGTAGGTGCCCCCCATGTATTCTCCTGGCAGAGGAAGGTTCCAAGAAGTCCCAAGGGTCCTGGGAAGCCCTAGTGACCCCCTTCTTGAGACTCATGACTTCTTTGGGGTCAAGAGGTGGTCACGTTACACAGACATCTTGGGGAAACTTCTGGAGCCTCACAGAAGCTTCCAGATTCTGGGCCTGGGATGTTGTCTGAGGTTTGGCAGAGGCCTCCTGCCTTCAGCTGAAGTCCATTCTCTTAGCAGAGCTGCCAGCACCAAACAGCTCAGACACAAGGGCAATTTTCAGCTGCTTGTGGTGGTGCACGCCTATAATCCCAGTGGTTCAGAGGCTGAGACAGGCAGATCATAAGTTCAAAGCCAGCCTCAGCAACTTAGCAAGGCCCTAGGAAACTTAGCGAGACCCTGCCTCTACATAAAATATAAATAAGAGCTGGGGATGTGGCTCAGTGGTTAAGCACCCCTGGGTTCAATCCCTGGTACCAGGGGAAAAAGGGGGGGCAGTTTCAAACTCCTAATCTCCTGCTCTAGTGCCTATGGATTCATAACACCATTCTGCTCCTGGAACCCACTCTGGGAAGGAACCAAGAAGGAGCCAGGGTGAAGAGGTGGCCTCTAGCCTCTGCTTCATCCCCGAGCCCCTGACAGGCTGCTCAAGCCTTCTCTTTAGTTCTCAGGCAGCAAGGGGGACTTCTGTCACTGGCTTCCAAGAGCCAACTGGCTCCACACTGTTGGAGCTGCTTTTCCTCATGTGGGTGGGACTGCTGAGCTGCTGACCCCTGCCACAGATGGTGGGAGCACCATTCCAATGCCCTGAAGGCCTGAGATCTGTGGTTTGTGGCCGTTTTCCAGGTCACAGTTGCTTGTGGGACTGTTGAGAACATCAAACCAGATCCTCAGGTAAGTACACAAATGTCCGTATTGAAGCCATTTTCTGGGCACCAGTTTAGGAGTTCACAGACCCCATGGCTCATGGGCTCTGATGGCACTAATGTAGGCAGTGCCAATAAGGAGCCAGGCCTTTCCTGGGTGGACATGAAGGTAGACAGCTGGGACCATAGGGACTCTGAGCCTGGTGCAAGTGGGATCCTGTCTGATGGAGAAGGAAAGCAAAACACCCAGATGGGAGGGTCCCCTGCCCCACTCCCTCACCACCACCTGGTGCCTATCCTGGAGCCACCTTATTCTCTCTGCCACAGGTCTGCCTCACAATGTTAGGAGCTGTGATTTGAATCATGTTCTCAGTCCTACAGCAGGAACTGCACCTGGAACCTCCTGTGCAAAGGTCAAGACTGCCCAGTTGCCATGGTGATGCCCTGCTTAAAGGGGGTTCTGTGCTAGGCACAGGACTATCAGTCTTGACCCTGAATCTAGACACCAGCTGCCAGGGATAGAGAATTTATGAGTGCAAACTGATCATTATAATTGGTCACTAGTCTTTGACCTTCAATCCTGCATGCTTTGAAGAAACTTTCTCACCAAAAAACCCTTTTGATGATAAAAACCTATATAATAAATGTGCTAGGCTAGCAGTGGGTCATTATTCTGCATCTGTAATGTCCTACCTGGGCTCAGCTTTCTCTGTGTGTGTGTCTGTTTTTCTTTTCTAATCCCCCATCACCCCTTGCTGGTTTCTGAATTAACAGCCCTGCTGGTTGCAGCACTACACACTGCAGACCTGTCCTCGTCCTTACTCCCAGTTGTGTTCCGAGACTTGTCCTGGAGACTGAGAGGATGTTCCTCCTTCCTTTGGCCAGCAAAGATCTCCTGGGTATCTAACTGTGCCATGTGCTCTTCCAGATGCTGGGGCTCCAGCAGAGCACAACTCAGACATACTCCTGGCTTCCTCTGAGCCCATGTTCCAGCTGAGGTAGATGCCCTATTGACCCTAGCCAGGCAGACAGAATTACAGCCCTGCCCTTAGCAGCTCCAGGCCCTTACGGCAGTTCTGGGGAGGATAAGGATGAAGCACTCTCTGTAAGTCTGGCCCTCGCAAAACACTTTATCTCTTACTGGTCTCATTTTACCTTCTGAGGCCAGAAACCCTGCCTTTAAATACACACCAGGACCCACCCACCCCGTTCCCCTGGGCACTGACCTTTTGGGGTGAACTCGCTGAGGTCGGCTTGACGTAGGAAGTTCTGGTTCACGCAGGGCCCACGGCACACGTTCTGAAACCAAACCCCAGAGGCCTGAGTGTTCTTACACATCCCAGGGACATGGGAAGGATTCCAAGGCCAGGGCTTTCCCTGAGGACCACCAGGGAGCACTCCAGGAGCACAGAGGTAAGGCAGAACTGATGAGTTCATAAACTTTGTTCAAAAGTGGGGGGTGCTGGGGTTGTGGCTCAGTGGTAGAGCGCTTGCCTAGCACGTGTGAGGCACTGGGTTTGATCCTTAGCACTACATAAAAATAAATAAGTAAAATAAAGGTGTTGTGTCCATATACAACTTAAAAAAAAAAAGTCACAGTGGGTGACAAGCTAGGACATCCGGGGCCGACTCTGTTCTAGTCCAACACAGCTTCTCTCATTACTGAGAACTCCCAGCATGCATCAAGGGGCTGAGCCATGAGACAGGTACTGTAAGGCCAGCCAGTGTCTCTGTGTGCATCTCCTCTCCCAAGGATCACTCTGGCACCACTGGTGGACTGGGTATCAGTGGGTTCTTGCCCTATCTTTCTTGGCCTCTCCTCTGTCTCAAATTTTCCTAAGGCTTCCTGGGATACACAGGGCTCTGTGTTTCTGTCCTAGTCATCCCCTTCCCATCTTCCCCTGGTTGTAGCCTCATCCCTGACCTCTTTCTTCCCTTCTACTTCATATGGGCCATGCCCTCTCTCAGGGACCCCAGAACTTTGTACCTGCTGTTTCCTGTACCTGGAACACCCCAAGTACCTAAAAAATGCATGCCCATTGTTGTGGTTGATGTGAGGTGTCCCCCAAAAGTTCACATGTGAGACAATGCAAGAAGGTTCAGAGAAGAAATGATTGTGTTACAAGAGCCTTAACCCAATCTGTGAGTTAATCCCCTGATGGGATTAATTGGGTGGTGGCTGAAGGCATATATGCTGCAGCTGGAGGAGGTGGACATTGGTAATATGGCTTTGTGGTATATATTTATCTGGAGAGTGGAGTCTCTCTCTTTGCTTCCTGATCATCATGTGAGCTGCTTTCCTCTGTCATACTCTTCCGCCATGATGGAGTTGGCTATTTATGGACGTGAACCCTTAAATAAAATTTTCCTCCTCTACAATTGTTCTAAAACACCCATCTCTTAGATGTCAGCAGCATGCCATCTCATCCACGGATGCTTTTCTAACCAGGGTTAGGGGGAAGGCAACTGCCCCACCAATGCTGTAGCTCCTTCCAGGGCCTGGACACAGCGGGAGCTCAGTAATGAGTTGTGAATGAATAGACAGATGAATGGATGGATGAATGGACAGCTAGATGGATGGCCAAAAAAAGATGGCTGGCTGACTGGCTGGGGATGGGTGGATGGATTTTGGGGTTGACAGGTGGCTAAACGAACAGATGAATTGATGAAGAGAAGAAGAATGAGGGAATGGAGGCTATAGGGAAAGCTCAGGCATCGTAGAAGATAGCTGCTATATTTACCCCAAGTTGATCCAAGCTTCCAGGGCTGAGGATTTCGGAGTAGAACCCACGCTGCTTCATCACTGGGTACTTCTTGTCAGTTCCAGTCAGTGGTAACTTCCCGGGCAGCCCCAAGTCTGAGGGCAGGGGTGGGACCAGGGGCACCACTACAGGTGGGGGCTCGGGCTCAGGGCCTGGAGGAGGAATCCTCACATCATAACTTGGTCCCTGAAGAGCCCTCTCCATGTTACACTCTAGGCCTCCAAGAGGTCCCCCCAGGTGGCACTCTTGGTTCGTAGGAATACTGCTGGGTCCGGGTTCCTGAGGGGCCCTTCCTGGATTGGGTGCTTCTCTGTTCCGATGCTCCATGGTGCTTCTCAGGGAGATGCCCAGTCAGAGCTCCTAGGAGAAGATACAGTGTCACTCAGTCCTTGGCAGCCTCTGTCTCAGCCCCCAGAGGCACCATGATACACCATGCGTCTCCTCTCACGAAGCCCCAGCCCTGGATTCACAGACAACAGAAGAGGGAGGAGAAAAAGAATGGTCTCCTCCTAATTTGGACAGAAACACAACGCCAGGAGAGTCTCACCAGGAGACCCTGGGCCCATCCTGGATACTGCATGTGAGAAATGAGCACCCCCCAGAATTAAGGGCTGAGCTAGGGGAAGATCTGCAGGTGCCTGTGCCTCTGCATCTGCCCATGTCTCCTTCATTTTTGAGAAGGCTTCACTTCTCAACAGGGGGAGATGGGCGGGGTGGGAAGTGCCAAGACTTGCTTACTCAGTGAATTTTCCCAAATGACTTTCAGCCATAAGTAGCCCCAGGCCCCCCATCCAACAACCCTGTGGAACCAGCCTGCCTCTCCCCAGATGGGCACAAGGTCTCACAAGCATTTGAAAGACCCAGGCCAAACTCTGCAGTCCATCCCATCCAGGCTCACCCTACCTCCCAGCATCCCCCAGGAGTCAAAGGACTAAATGGCGTCCCCAGCAGGATCCTGATGCTGACCGTTGGCCCACAGATCCCTGTATCAGCAACAAAACAGCATTCACTCACCCAAGCTCTGGGGGTCAGCCCAGCTCAGGGAATATATACCCTTCTGTCTTCGTGGAGGGAGAAACAGATGTCTCCAACTTGCACGCACATCCACCACCTCGTGGACAAGGGTTTGTGGGGCTTTATTAGCAAGCCCTTGCCAAGCCGCTGTTGCTTTTGGCTATCTCAGTCTACGTCACCAGGGGAAATCCTTGGGCACAAGAACATTACAAGAAATGGGGTAAGGGTATAGGGAAGAGATTTTCACCTAAGGCTGGTGTAGAAACAAACAAACAAACACAAAAAGGAAGTCTTCGATTATTTCAATAAAAATGTCAATTAACAAAAGAAAACAAAAACATCTTAACAAAAGGAAATAGGGGTCTAAACCAGCAAGCCCTCCTTCCTGGACCCCATCACATTTTCCTACCCCTCTGTATACTGGGATAGGACAGTGAGGAGCTTGCAGAACAGATTATTCTTTTTTCTTTTTCTTTCTTTCTTTTCTTTTCCTTTTCTTTTTTTTCTTTTTTCTTTTCTTTCTTTCTTTTTTTTTTTTGTGTGTGTATGTGGTACTAAGGATTGAACTCAAGGATGTTCTACCACTAAGCTATATCCCCAGCCCCTCTTTTTCATATTTATTTACTAGTTATAGATGGACACAATACCTTTATTTTATTTTTATGTGGTGCTGAGGATTGAACCCAGTGTCCCATGCTTGCTAGGCAAGCGCTCTTCCTCTGAGCCACAACCCCAGGCCCATCCCCATCCCCATCCCTTTTTATTTTTTATTTTGGGACTTGCTGAGTTGATGAGGCTGGCCTTAAACAAACTTGCAATCCTCCTGCCTCAGCCTTCTGAGTAGCTAAGATTACAGGTGTGCTCCACCATTCCTGGCAAAGCCACTTTTTTGGCTGGGTGCTTTGTGCTCTGCCATTCTCTGACTTAGCTACCCAGAGGGATGTGCTGTGGCAGAGGTTCTTACCTACACTGGCCTGAGGAATGGAGGGTGGCTAGGCCTGTGTGGAACAAAGCTAGCTAGTAGTACCAAAGCAGCCTGCATCAGCTGAGCCCATTTCCAAGAAGAGGATGGTGAGTTGGCAGACCACTTGAAGGATGGAGAACGGCAGATAGGGCTCAGGCAGAGAATTCCAGGCACCCAGCCAGAAGGCCCATCAGCCTCTAGCCGGTCAGCTTTGCCAGGTCTTCCCCACTGGAACTCTGCTCCATGAACCCACTTTCTGGCGGCCAGCTATCTCCCAGGGCATGTGCTAAAGACAATGCTGATTCTGGCCCACCTTTCTGAGAGTCACCATCCCTATCCAGAACACCCTAAAGGGCAGAGGACTCCCCTGAGGCTCAGCTCAATTGTGTTATAAATCCACAGGTGTCTGTTTCATCTTTGAACAAAATAATTGAACGGACAGAGCAGAGCTAGGAGAGGCCAGAGTCCGGTTCCATAGGAAACATTCCATTTCTGGTTTTGCCAGCTTGGCTTGCTTTGCTGGTGCCTAGAGATAACGGGAGCACAAATGTCCAGGAAACTGCAGCGTTACCTGGGACAAAAGGAGTCCATGATGGGTGGATTTGCCACCCTCAAATTGCAGTTTCCCACTGAGTGAGGGTGGCAATGAGGGCATGCATTGAGGTATGTTCCAAGAAGGAATGGGGGTGGGGAAGAATGAGCTGCAGACTCAGCACCCCAATCCACCCTCACAATGGCTTCCTTCTAACCTATTTCAACTCTGGGCACCTGGACTTGGTCAGTGTGCAGGAGCTAGCTGCAACAGACAAACAGACCTGTGCCTCCTGTTATAGTCTCAAGGGTGACAGCATCTGCCTGGGAATGAGTGTGGCTGGTGGGAGGAAGAGGGACATGGTTCCCAGCAAGGCCTCTGCTGCTTGTCACTCTGGATACGTTCTCCCCATTTGTATTTCAAAATGAAATATCCTCATTTCTCAGAATGAAGGGAAATGGGGAAATGAGCCAGTATGGTGGCTCATGCCTGTAATCCCAGCAACTCAGCAGGCTGAGGCAGGAAGATCACAAGTTTAAGGCCAGCCTCAGCAACTTAGTGAGAACTGCCCTAAAAAAAAAAAAAAAAGAGTTAAGTGATCTGCCCAAAGTCACAGAGCCAGCAAGAAGAGGCACAGATTCTTCTTGTTCCTTACTCAGATGACCCAGGAATCCTACTGTCTTGAGGTAGACAGGGCTTCAGGTTGGATTCACTAGCATTCAATACTATGTGATTGAACCACCTGTCAATCAGCTGATGCACACAGATGAGCAAAGGTATTTGACATTATCTATAATTTACAAACAAAGATGTTCAGGTCCAGAGAAGTCCAGGAGAAACTTCAAAGAACTGACAGATCTAGAATGGAGACTGAGGGCTTTACCTTTGGTTGCCCCAAAGGCTTATGTTCCTAGCTCCATGGCAGTGGTTCTCAAACTGCATACCAAGGAGCCCTGAGATTGTGCAAAGTAGGTTCCTGTGGGGAGCAGCAGCTAAGCAGGAGGGCTTCTAAGCCACCCACTTCTGATTCAAAAAGGACCCTGTACCTTTATGTTTCACACCACAGTGTTTTGTGTGAGCTCTCATTTGATAAACAGAATCTAAGGAATTATGGAAGCCTCAGCCTTTGTTGGGTCAAGCACTTCCTTCGCTTGATGCAATCAGGATCTGTGTTCCCAGGCTATCTGAATCTCCTTGCCCCAGAAAACATCTTCCAGAATTACATATGCATATATGTTTCCCCTGGCAACTGGGCAGGGATTTTCAAGTAACACTGCTCTCTGGGAACTGGGTGCCTAGCAGGGGATTGGCATGGACTTGGCACACAGTAGTTCCAGAAAGCATTTGCTGAAGGCTGTGTGAGTCAAGGAATTAATGAATGGGGTAGGTAAAGGAAGAAATGAAATTGATCTCTGTAACAACTCTGGTCCGCCTGAGGTTGGGTGGCTGATGAGGAACCAGCCAGAGGAGGAGGGGGCCACATCCTATGCACCGAGGTGGGATCCCCAAAACCGTTCTGGTAAGCAAGGTTAAATGAAGTGCGCCCTCTGCCCCCACCTCTGTCCCCTTGATCAAGGGTCTGTCGGGCATCCAAAGTCATGGGCAGGAATGGGGATCCTGGTCAGAAAAGAGCCTCTTCCATGTCCACTCGCCCTCTGCGCCTTATCTAGGTCTCCCTGTCCCTGCAATCCCTCGGCCTCACCGACCTACCTCTCCACGAATCTGCGCTGCGGTCAGTCGGCGGGTCTCTAGGGAGGGACGCGGGCCGGTTGCGAGGGGGCGGGACCCTCGGCACCGCTGGGCGGGAGCTTCCGTCCTCGTGAACCTCCGATCTACACTCTCCCCGAGTAGGGTCCTAGTTTCTCAGGCTTTCTCCAAATCTGACCAGGGCTGGTTGCTCCTGGCACACCCTCCCAGGATGGCGGGGTTAGGGTCAGTCATCCCTGTAGATTCTCCCCTCCCAGACCCTTCTAGAGGAAGAAACCAAACAACTAAATGCAACCTGAGAACTTTGATTGAATTTTTTTAAGGCAATGCAAATAATCTGGGGAGTTGGGGGAGGAAATTTATGAATTGGAAATTTGTGTTTAAGCCACAGATGCAGACAGATAGTGTATGATCCCTAAAGAAAAGTGGAGGCAGTAAAACACCATGTCCTTGAATGCTCCCCTTTCTGTTTCCAAAAAACCTAGCCAAGTTAAGGGAATAAGGAGAGCAAGCCTGGGTCAGAAAGCCCAGATTCATATTATCTTGAAGGACACCAGCCCTCTCTTCGGCACACTAAGAACTAAGGCAAGTTAGTTTTATCTGTAGAAAGCCACTTTCTTGCATGTACACCAGGACAGTTGCTCCTTGGGATGCTGATCATGTAAGCAACTTGAGTAAGTTAATGCTGGTGTTACTGTTTCTACATCCAACATATAAAACCTACTCCAAGAAGTAACAGCTTGGGCCTGGGGAATGTGGCTCAAGCGGTAGCATGCTCACAGGCATGCGGCCTCAGTTCGATCCTCAGCACCACATACAAACAAAGTTGTTGTGTCTGCTGAAAAGCTAAAAAATAAGTAAAATTCTCTCTCTCTCTCTCTCTCTCTCTCAAAAAAAAAAAAAAAGAAGAAGTAACAGCTTGGCAGCCATATCAATTCTCTCTCTCTCTCAAAAAAAAAAAAAAAAAAAAAAGTTAAGTAACAGCTTGGCAGCCATATCAATGTTTATAGCAGCTCAACTCACAATAGCTAAACTACGGAACCTAGGTGCCCTTCAACAGATGAATGGATAAAGAAAATGTGATATATATATATATATATATATATATATATATATATATATGAAAAATGAAATTATGGCATTTGCCAGTGTATGGATGAAGCTGGAGAATATCATGCTAAGTGAAATAAGCCAATCCCCCCCCAAAAAGGCTGAATGTTTTCTCTGATATGCAGTTGCTAACTCACAATGGGGTGGAGAGGGCAGTGGGGGTGGATAGAGATACTTTGGGTTAGGCAGAGGGGAGTGAATGAATTGGACATTATCACCCTATATGCATATATGACTACAAGACAGGTGTGATTCTACATCATGTGCAACCAGAAGAATAAAATGTTATACTCCATTTATGTGTGATGTGTCAAAGTGCATTCTACTGTCAGGTATAACTAATTAAAACAAATGAGAGAGAGAGAGAAAGAGAGAGAGAGAGAGAACAGTGTGGAACTGAGGATATTGTGGAAAGGATATATGTCCCTCATCCAGCTGGCCACCACTGGACAAAACACATGGTAGGAAAGGAGGCACTTCTTGGTAAAGCACCAAGAGGGACAGAAGTACTTTTTGTTGGCCTGTTGCCACTGAACTGTTCTTGGAGCAGTCGCTGATCTCTTGTAAGCTTTACCCGATAAATCACATCTCACTTGACATCTTCGGGCACTTGCTTTGGCCTCTCCAAAAGTGACCCTACCTCCCTGGCACAATTGGCTGTGGACAAGACAGACAGTGAGGATACTGTGTGCAAAAAGGGTCAGTTTCTGCTTTCCAAAGTCTTAACACACACCCCATACCTACTCACCCATCCTACAGCCACTCCTGTCTCCCTCCTGGAGCTGAGCAGGGGATGACCTAGTCCTGCCTTCCCTGGTCTCAGGCATCTCTCCTCCCACCTCATCCCACCCCAGTGCCCTCATTAGCTCCAGGGACCTTGAATGGGCTCAGGTTTTTGTTTTTGTTTTGTTTTGTTTTTTAATTTTTTAGATGTTGATGGACCTTTATTTTATTCATTTATTTAGATGCAGTGCTGAAAATTGAACCCAGTGCCTCATACATGCTAGGCAAGAGCTCTACCACTGAGCCATCACCCCAACCCCTAGGCTCGGGTTTTGATCTTTCTGCTGTCCTAAATATTGAATTATTGTTAGTTATCTTTGATGTTATATAGGAGAGTGTGCTTACCTTAGTGTGACAAGAAAAACATCAGAATATCTTCTGTGATTTCCTTTCAAATAGTTGAGTGAAAATTATATATAGACAAATATAAAGAGGAGAGGAAGAAAAACTGGCCCAGGGTTAACAATTAGGAACTCTGAAGGTTATAAATGTTCACTGTTCTAGTCTTTGCATTTTTTTTTGTGTGTGTGTGTGTAGGAAAGCAGTGAGTTATAAACCAAAAGGAAAAAAAAATCATCCCACCTCAACCTGAGAGTTCCTACCCAGAGCCTTCTCAGAATTGGCCCCCTATCATAGGTGGGGAAGCCGAGGATCAGTGAGATAGTTTAGTGTTGGGGCAGGTAGCAGAACCTGATGCTTATTATGCAAATGTGTAATTTTATTCAACATGTTGGTAGTGCTGGCTTGGTGCTGATCACTAGGTGTCCAGAGTTGAACTGATCCTATCCTGACCATAAAATATGTGGTGAGTGGAAGAGTCAGAGAGTAGGCTAGAAAGAAGCTAGAAGTAGTTTGTAAACTGTGCCTGGAGTCAGGGATCTGGCCTTTCCCCAGGATTCTTCTTCCTTTCCAGCATCTCTCACTCCACCAACTCCTATTCACTCATAGGGATCAGAATTTTTTTTTTCTTTTTTGTGCTTGAACTTGAACTCAGGGCCTAATGCATGCTAGGTAAGCATTCTAGTACTGAGCTACATGGCTTTTTATTTAATTTTGAGAAAGGTTCTTGCTATATTGCTCAGGCTGGCCTCAAACTTGCAGACCTCCTGCCTCAGCCTCCACAGTAGCCAGGATTACAGGTAATGACCACCACACCTGGTAAGACCAGATGTTGATGCAAACTTTCCCAAGCCCAAACCATGGTTTCATTTTTTAATTTTTTTTCTTTCTTTTTTTCCATACCAGGGATTGAATCTAGGGGTGCTTAACCACTGAGCCACATCCCCACCTCCTTTTTTTTTTTTTTGCATTTTATTTAGAGACAGGGTGTTTCTGAGTTGCTTAGGGCCTCACTAAGTTGGTATGGCTGGCTTTGAGCAAGAAATCCCCCTGCCTCCCAAGCCCTGGGATTACAGGTGTGTGCCACCGTGCATGGCTCATTTGTTTTTCTTGTCAGCATTTCCAGAGTTACTCAGGGACCATTTCGGAGGAAAGCAAATGCATGAGGGCAATTGGAGGTCATGGTGGCTACAGCTCTTTGAAGGGACCCCGATGCCCTGGTAGTGCAGTCCGTCTCCTCCTTGGGCCTAGGGTTAGGCTGTGGACCCCCTCTGCCTGTGGAGAGGACGTGTGCCCCTGTATGTGACTAGCTCTTTTCACTCTGAGTACAGCTGTCTAACAAAGCTGCTGTGCCCATTTGGGTTGCTATAGCAACATCAACCTGTGATGGGACAGTCATTACCAGAGGAGGTCCCCAAGAGGAGGCAGATCTCAACTCAGGCTGTGAGGGTCCTTGATGTCATTGCAGAAAGAAATTTAAGGATGGACCAGAGTGAGACACAAGTTGGTTTTATTAAGAGAAAGCAAGGAGTACACACTTTTGAGAGACAGGCTAGAGCTCAGAGCTTATAAAGGAACATGATGGCTTCACCTTGGCAAGGCCTATTTATATATCTAAAATCTATAGAATGGAGACATGATCTAAGAGGTATTTTTAGTTCTCCTTTGTGTTGGTGACTTGACTTGTTAATCATTACTTAGTAGGGGTTGTTTTCTTTTTTTCTTTGTTTTTGGTGAAAAACCTCTAATCATTTCCCTACCTGGGGAGGTGGTTCATTGTTCTGCTGAGTGAATTTACACAGTATTACCTTTGTGTAACATTGAGGGTTTTATCTGGAGTGTGACTTATGGATGAAGTAATCAGGTCCTAAAATACACATTACAAACAATCTATTTATTGAGCAAAAGGATTCTTTGGTCTATTTTAGTTTAGTCAGGAGAAAGGTTTATGGATCTGTAGATAAGATCTGATCATTGATTTACTAGTGTTGTTACCAAAGTATGTAGAAGTGAATTTTTTTTTTTTTTGGTACCTGGGATTGAACCCAGGAGTGCTTAACCATTGAGCCACATCCCCAGCTCTTTTTTATTTTTTTATTTAGAGACAGGGTCTCACGGATTGCTTAGGGCCTTGCTAAGTTGCTGAGTCAGGCTTTGAACTCATGAGCCTTCTGCCTCGGCCTCCTGAGCCACTGGATGTAGAAGTGGATTTTAAAATCATGGCCACTCTTGTTTTGTCCTTTATATCTCCTTTCTACTTATCCTATGTCGTTTCCCTGCTCTCGAAGAGACTTTGATCACTTATTCTTCAGGGAAGATGAAGGTTGAAGGTCTGTCTTCTGAAAACTACAAAAACTCAAAACCTAAGAGGCTCAACAATCCTCCAGCATTAAAAAAAAAAAAAAAAAAAAAAAAAAAACAAGAAGAAAATCACACCAAGGAACATCCAAAATGAAATGACTCAAAACCAGAACCAGTGGCCTGGGGCAGTAGCTTAGTGGCAGAGTGCTTGCCTAGCACGTGTGAGGCACTGGGTTCTATCCTTAGCACTGCATAAAAATAAGCAAACAAAATAAAGGCATTCTGTCCATCTACAACTACAAACAAACAAATAAATAAATTGAACAAATCCAGAACCAGTATTAAAGAGAAAAATAATATTAAAGCATCCAGAAATAAATTAACATTAAATATAGAGACTGTGGCTCTGGTGAACACATGTATATAAGGCAGTACAAGCAGCCAACAGTGGGAAGGTGGTTCATTTGGGAGCTTTGCAAGGACGGCTGGCAATGAGTTGACACCTCTGCTTCCATTCTTCAAATTGTCTACGCTGGATTCATTAGAGGGCAGAACAGTTATGATCCTCCGGCCCACAGGAAGATTCTGGCTTCTGGACCATTCTTGTAACAAAAACAAAGGAAATCTGCAAAGATGCCAAGATCACCCCTTGAATGAAAGGTCCTGAAACCCAAACTCATCCTCTCTCCTCCCACTGCCAGGGAGTCAGATAGCATTTCTCAGTCACTAGAGAACAAGGGAAAGAAACACCCTTCCCCCAAAGACTTCCTAGGAGTAGGAGGTTAGTGCATTTGGTCAAATGAGCCTAGTTGGCATATCATATTTCATACATTAGATTGAAGTGGGTTATGAACTCCCAATTTTACCCCAAATGCAGATTGCAGAATCACGTCGGTTACACATCCACAATTTTACATAATGCCCAATTAGTAATTGTTGTATTCTGCTACCAAAGAGCTTTGTAATGTTGTGAACAACCAATAAAAATTAAAAAAAGAAAAAAAAATGAGCCTAGTTGGGCCCTTTATCCAAGTGAAGTCAGATGAGGTCATTCTTTTTGTTTTTGAATTTTATTGCTTTAACAAGCAAGGCTCCCAAGATCCCTAAGCCATGAGAACTATGCAGGGGAGATACCCTGAGCTTATTGGGGGCATTTTTTTGTGACACGTGTGTAAAGAAGGTGCAATGACTAGCCCTGGCCATGTAAACACTGACAATGGCTCAAACACCTGTTGTCTTTGGAATAGCCAGAATGGATTTTCTACAGTCTACCTCTTTTCCTGAGGTCCAGCCTCACACCACTAACTGCATCTATACAGTGGTTGTTTTGCATGTTTCAAATGAAATGGCCAAAGCTGGGAGAAGTGCCACACACCTGCAATCCCAGCAGTTTGGAGGCTGAGGCAGGAGGATGGTGAGTTCAAAGCCAGCCTCAGCAACTTAGGGAGGCCCTAAGCAACTCAGTGAGTCCCTGTCTCTAAATAAAATATTTTTAAAAAGGGCTAGGGAGTAGCGCGCTCGCCTGGCATGCGTGTGGCCCGGGTTCGATCCTCAGCACCACATACCAACAAAGATGTTGTGTCCGCCGAGAACTAAGGAAAAAATAAATATATGTTAAAAAATTTTCTCTCTTTCTCTCTCTGTCCCCCTCTCTCTCTCACTCTCTCAAAAAAAAAAAAAAAAGGGCTAGGGAATGTGGATCAGTGGTTAAGCATCCCTGGTACCAAAAAAAAAAAAAAAAAAAAAAAAGAAAGAAAAGAAAATGAAAAAAAATGGCTAAAACAGAACTCATGATTTTTTTATCCTTAAAGAGAAAATCTATAGCAATAATAATAATGATGATGATGATAATGTTACTGAAAGCTCAGTCCTTGTTCCTGATGCCAACCCAATAATGAGGACACGGTTTTGAAAAAAAGGAAAAAGAAATTTTATTGCTTTGCAAGCAAAGGAGAAACACAAAGGACTCCTGTCCCAGAGGCTGTGATTCTGAAAGTCAGGGGGAAGACAGCTTTTAAAGAGATGATGTAAAAGCTACATTCCAAGTGTGTCCTGTCAGGGTCATAATTCATTTGTAGCTCTAAAAGAGAGTGATCTCTTAGGTCTCCTGGCGCCTTCCCTGGAGTCTGAATTACTTCATTCCTGTGGTGCGTGTTTGCTCAAGGACAGATCATTTGGCTTAGAATGGGAAGAAAGGTAATCTTGCTCCCCCCACAGTTAGGGAGGGGGAGAGGGAGAAGAGACAAGGGGAAAAAAATGTCAGTTTTAAAATAAGCTGGACTTACTTCGCTTAGCATGATATTCTCCAACTCCATCCATTTACCTGCAAATGCCATAATTTTATTCTCTTTTGATGCTGAGTAATATTCCATTGTGTATATATATACCACAGTTTATTTATCCATTCATCTATTGAAGGGCATCTGGGTTGCTTCCACAGTTTAGCTATTGTGAATTGAGCTGCTATAAACCTTGATGTGGCTGCCTTACTATAGTATACTGATTTTAAGTGCTTTGCCAAAGGCCAAATGTTCTCTCTGATAAGTGGATGCTGATCCATAATGGGTTGGAGGGGCAGGGGAAAAATGGAAGAACTTTGGTTGGGCAAAGGGGAGGGAGGGGTGGGAAGGGGGTATGGGGACAGGAGAGATGGTGGAATGAGATGGGCATCATTACCCTAGGTACATGTATAGACTGCACATATGGTGTGCCGCTGCACCCTGTACAGCCAGAGAAATGAAAAGTTGTGCTGCAATTGTGTACAATGAATCAAAATGCATTCTGCCATCATATATACCTAAATTAAATAAATAAATGATTAAAAATTTAAAAAATAAAATAAGCTGGGGCAGCAAATCAGAAAGGCTTGTGTTCAAAGCATTTAATGGACCAAGTTACAATGAAAACAACGAAATCTTACATATTTGCGTACGTGGTTATTATTTTTGGTATTCCTCATTCCTTTGAGTAGCTCTTTATTTTCATCTACTCTCATTTCCCTAGAGCATTTCTTTTATTTTTTTTTCCCAGTAGAGATCCATTGGTGATAAATTCTTTCAACTTTTGTATGTTTGTAAAAGTTTTAGCCTTCATTTTTTCTTTTGGTGCCAGGGATTGAACCCAGAGGTGCTTTACCACTGAGCCACATCCCCAGCCCTTCTTTAATATTTTTATTTTGAGACAGGGCCTTGCTAAGTGGCTTAGGGACTCACTAATTTGCTGAGACTGGCCTTGAATCCTCCTGCCTCAGCCTTCCAAGTTGCTGGGATTACAGATGTGTACCCCTGTGCCCTGCACTTAACCTTCATTTTTGAAAGATACCTGTGGGCTCAATTGGTTTCTGTTATCCTACAAGTTCTGCCAATGGAAACCCACCTCTCCATCCACTCAGAACTTATAAAACTTATAGGTTTTGGAAGCACTATTGCTCTCTATTCACCTGCAAAAGACTCTCTTCTCTCTAAAATTTGGTTATCAAGTCTGGCATCTGTATCCATTATTTCTCAAAAGTCCCTTTAAAAGTAAAATCTTAATTTTATCCAGAATTTTCTTGTTATCCTGAAAAATTTGTGTGTGTGTGTGTTCTGTGTCTTTGCCAGAATTCGAAGTTCTCTTACCCCACAACTCATTATGAAAATAACAAAGAAAAATTGAAATAATAATACAATGAACATCCATGAATTATCTACTTAGGACCAATGACTGTTCTTATTTTGCCTCATTTTTTGGTTCCACATTGAATTTAGTTACTATTGGTATGTAACAAACCACCCTCACATTTAAAAGAGTAAAACAAACATATTATTATGTTCATAGTTTCTGTCAGTTTGAGAGTGGCAAGTGGGCATGTATGGACCAATATAGCAATTTCTGGATAAAATAAGTTTTATTGTTTTTAAAGAAAAATTTCTCTTGGGCTGGGCATGGTAGAGCACACATGTAATCCCAGTGGCTTGAGAGGCTGAGGCAGGAGGATTGCAAGATCAAAGCCAGCCTTAGCCATCTTAGTGAGGCCCTAAACAACTTGGAGAGACCCTGTTTCTAAATAAAATATAAAAAAGAGCTGAGGATGTGGCTCAGTGGTTAATGTTCCTGGTACCAAAAAAAAAAAAAAAAAGGTTTCTTTTTTTGTTGTTTTTTATGGAAGGTCTCTAATACAGACTAAAAGTTATTGAAATATCAATCTTTTCAAATATTTAGAACTTCTCTGTAAAGAAACTAAGAAACTAAAATAAGATGTAGTGGTCTACAATGGTGTACTGAGGGTTAAGATAGGAACTCAAATCCTAAACAGCCTACAAAGCCTGGCATGGTCTGGTGCCTGTCCTCCCACACCGTTTCCCTCCCCTTTTTGTGTGTCTCACCCTGTGTGCTCTCTTCTCCCTTCTCCAGTGACGCTGGCTGTTTTAGTGTAACTTTTTTTTTTTTTTTAAAGACAAGACAAGAACAATATGGGGGAGAAAAAGTTTATCCTAGCTCATGGTTTCAGAGGTCTCCATCCATAGACAGCTGACTCTGTAGTTCAGGACCCAAAGTGAGGCAGAACATCACGGTGAAAGGACCTGAAGGAGGAACACAGCTCAGGGCATGGCAAAAGGAAGCAGAGAGAGTTTCACTCACTAGGGGTAAAATATAAACCCCGAAGGCATGCCCCTAGTCACCTGCTTCCTCCAGCCATACCTTACCTGCCTACGATTATTATCCGGTTAATCCTTATCAGAGTATTAATCCACTAATTAGGTTAAGGCTCTTATAACCTAATCATCTCAGACAATTCTTGCATTGTCTCACACATGAGCTTTTGGGGGGACACTTCATGTCTAAAAAACCATAACACTGGCCATAGGCTACTGCACAAGCAATTCTCTCGAGGGGAGTCTTTGTCGACCCTCTAACTAAGGTTAGTTTCCTTTATAAATTCTTACTTTTATCTTATAAAAATAATCTGATAATTTTTGGAGTATCACTCTACATAAATAATCACCCCTTTACTAATGGAGTTTTAAAATTGATGTCTGTGTCCCCCCAACTAGGTCAAAAGACCCATGAGAAGAGGACCTTACTGTTTTGGGGTTTTTTTTTTGGTACTGGGAATTGAACCCAATGGTGCTAAACCACTGAACCACATCCCTACCCCTTTTTTGAATTTTATTTAGAGATTATCTCACTGAGTCACTTAGGGCATCCCTAACTTGATGAGCCTGGCTTCGAATTCACAATCTTCCTGTCTCAGCCTCCTGAGCTGCTGAGATTACAGGTGTGCGCCTCCACACCCAGCTGATGTTACTGTTTTACACTCCATCACATCCGTAGGTGTCAGCATTTACCTCCTCTTCTTCCTGAGACTCCTCTAAAATTATGTAAAGGAATAAAGAAAGTTACAAAGTAGAGCACCAAAACCACAGGATGTGGGCCCAATGTAGCCTGTGAATGTGCAATGTTGGCTCACAGGTGACTTCACTTTTATAAAATGAGGAATTTTTATACCCAGATTTGAATTTCTCTTGATTAAAAAAAAAATAGACCCACATTCCCTTGAATGTCTAGAGTTGAGCAGTGACTGCCCGTTTGGGTGACATTGTTGTCTGCTCCCCAACTGCCTTTCTACTCATAACTGCTTCAAATTTTCATCCTTTGCCTCAGAGACGTACTACTTGGGAGTCTTGGCAGTGGAAACCATTGTTTTAGGTATTATGGCAATTATTTTACTCTTTTCCTTAAACAGACAAACAAACAAAGCCCTTTTTTACAGTGGTGGCAACTGAATCCAAAGTCTTGCACATGCTTTACCACGGAGCTATATATTCAGTCATGGTAGGTGTTTTAAATAAATGTTTGTTGAAATAATAAATTAGTGACCATAAACTCACATGAAGTAGCATTTGGTTGTTCTGCAGGGCCATAGTCAGCTGCAGTTCCTCACAGGAACACAAGGTGGCGGTGTACTCCCATAAATTTGCATAAATTCAAAAGGGCCATCAGTAGAGGAAAAGGACCAAAGGGTGAGAGGCGGGGGAAGTGCTGGGGAGTGATACTGGCCAAATCCCATCAATGTACAACTATAAATCACCAATGAAAAATGTGGGGAAAATTTTGCATCAATCCAGCATATCTGGTACTAAATACATGAATTGTCCCACTCCCCCTTAAGAGATGACAACTACCAAAAACCAACACACCATGCATCCTGAAGGTCAGTGAGAAAGGGATTGATTAGGAAAGGGAGCTTCAAGACCAGGGACCCAGTACAGTAGAGATGGAACTACAGGGAATGAACTAAATTCACTCCTGTCTTTGGGGTTATTAGTATGATCAACTTTCTGCCTGAGAGCTGGAATTTCAAGGTCATAGAGCCATAGTTCAGGGTATCCCTAGGTGGAGAGAATTTTGAATATTCTCATCACAAAGAAATAAATGTCTGCGATGACAGATGTGCTGGTTACCCTGATCTGATCATATACCTTGTACACATCCACAGAGATACCACATTGTACCCCATAAATATATATGATCACTACATGTCAATTAAAAAATTATATTTTCTTTGAAAAGACTCTTGGCTGAAAATGGGACTTGAATGTCCCATGCCTCCATTTTTTTTTTTTTGTTGTTGTTTGTTTCCAGGGATTGAACCCAGGGGCACTTAAACACTGAGCCACAGTGCCAGCTTTTTTTTTTTTTTTTCATTTTGAGACAGGGTCTTGCCAAGCTGCCTAGAGCCTCACTAAATTACTGAGGCTGGCCTTGAACTTGTGATCCTTCTGCCTCAGCCTCCAGAGCTGCTGGGATTACAGGTGTGCACCACTGCACCCGTTCCATGCCTCCTTCTTAATTCTAGAGCAGGGGTTTTCAAAGTGCAGTCTCTATACAAGCTGCCTCAGCATCACCTGTCAGAACCTGTCAGAGATGAAGATTTCCACACCGACCTACAGAAATTCTGGGGTGGAACCCAGCAATCTGTGCAAATAGAATCTAGGTGATCTGAAGCAGATGAAGTGTGAAAACCATTGTTAGAAAGTTTTATTTCCCATCTCTCCACAGCCATACCCTGGGAATCCAAATCTTCCCCGCCCTGAGCTAGTACCCCCACCTCTAGCTGAGCCTGAAAAGCCCATCTCTCTCTTTTCTGCTTTGCTCTTATTCTGTCTTTGGGCTTCGCTGAGGCAGTCCTCCTAGGACACTGTGTTAGACACCTGATTTAGCTGCTGTTCCTGTGGCCCTCCCAGCCCTGATTTTCTTTTCTTAGCAATGATCCCATGTTGATCCATGTCTGGTACTAAATACATGAATTGTCCCACTCCCTCTTTAAAGATGACAACTACCAAGAACCTATAGCAATTGTGAGCTGTTTGGGTCATTTTGTTTTAACCCGTAGTGCTGGACCAACAGAATTTTTAATATTCATTGAATGAAGTAGTAAATTACTGTCACTTGATTGGCAACTTTAAAATAGTGATGATGATGATGACAACAACAATGATATTTTCCCCGTCTACAGTGGAATTTTACACATGTACATATCCCAATATATACAGATTAAATAATATAAACTTATGTAATTAAATATAGATTTTCTGTGAGCTTGAATTTCAAAACTATGCTTTGCTTTCCTGACTATAAAGCCATCTGTAGGAGGGCCAAGGAATTCAATGATCAACAGAGAGAGCTTCCCAAACAGGGGTGTTATGTGCTGACTAACGTCTCCTCTCTAGGTCTGTCTTAGTTCTAGCGGGAATGGGCTCTCATGCTGTATGATGAATTCTGTGCCTGGCACTAAATAGGTGTTCAGTGTTCACTGAATTAGAAATAAGTATTAAAGTTCTTATAGGGAATATATGAAAAAGTATAAGAAAGGGTCACAACTACCTGGGAGTGCTGTAAAAGGCCTGCTTGGAGATGGACTACAAATTCTACAAGGAAAGAGGAACATTAAACACTGAAGTTCTGTTATGAAAAAAACTGCATTCATAGCTTGAGGGTGAGTTTATTCAAGGCAGTGACTAAAACACTGGGAAAATGGCCTGAGCTCACAAACTGAAGGGAATTTTACATTGTACCAAGGAATTTAGATTTCATTCTTCAGAACCAAGAGAGGGAAGATTTAAGTATATATGAGTAGGAGAGTTTACTATTTCAACATTTACAAATGTGTGCAATACTTGCTCTGGACCAAGGCTTGTTCTCAATGTTGGGATCAAACTGGCAAAGACAAAAAACCATCCCTGCTTCAATTATAAAACTGTTCTAGCTAATTCTGAGAACCATGTTAGTGCCAGGTGCAGAGTCAGATTCTTTACCTGTGTTCTTTACCATAGCTTGATGAGACAGTAGTTGTTTTGGTTATTATTAACTTCTGCTTTGCTCTTATTCTGTCTGTGAACAGAGAGTGTTATGGTTTGGATGTGAGGTGTCCCCCACATTTTCATGCGTGAAAATGCAAGAAGGTTCAGAGAAGAAATGATTTGGATAATGAGAGCCTTAGCCCAATCAGTGAGTTAATCACATGATGGGATCAACTGAGTGGTAACTGAAGGCAGGTGGAGTGTGGCTGGAGGGGTGGGGCATCGAGGGCGTGGCTTTGGGGTATATATTTGTATCTGGTAAGTAGTGGTCTTTCTCTCTGCTTCCTGATCATGGTGTGAGCTGCTTCTTCCACCACACCCTTCCACCATGATTTTCTGCCTCTCCTGGAGCCCCAAAGAATGGAGCCAGTCTTCTATGGACTAAGACCTCTGAAATCGTGAGTCCCTAAATAAACTTTTCCTCTTCTACAATTGTTCTGGTTGGGTCCTTTAGTCACAGCAGTGAAAAAGCTAACTAAAACAGAGAGAAATTAAGAAATGAAAATCCAATTTAAATGCAGTCCAAATGACTTAAATTTTTTATTGAGGTATAATTAACAAAAATTAAACTCACATTTAGGTCACCTGTGAACACCGTTGCCTCTGGGCACTGTAAGGGGGCCCTGGAATGGGTTTTTCCCAGATCTACCATGAGCAAGTGGAATCAGGTGTTGTACAGGAGGCCTGCTGAACCCACCTTCCTGTCCTGCTTTAAGGAGCAAGTCTGGTACAGGGAAGGGCCCATCATAGAGACCAAGAGAATCCAGCCTCAGCTCCTGGATGAAGATGTTGATCACAGTGACAGCGATGAACAGCCCCAAGAGGTGGTTTTAAAAAAGGAAGACCTGACAGCTGAAGAAGTCATGAAATTAAAGCAGAAATAAACGCTGCAAAAACAGATGAAGAACCAGCTCCAATTCATAGAAGAATCATGTATCAAAAACCAGTCAAGCGTCTCTCAGATGAAAAATATTCAGGTTTAACAGCAAGCTCAAAAAAGATGACAAATGAAGAAAGTCATTTCTTCAAATAAGCAGGACTCAGTAAAAAAGAACTTACAAAAGCAAATCTAAAACACCTGCCTCCTTTCTTTTGACAATGAAGAGGAAAAGGAGTAGTCTTCTTTGAAAGTATATAAGGTATTTTTTAAAAAAATATTCTCCCCATGTCTTTTAAAATGACTTTTTTTTCCTGTTATACAAGTTCACCATAGAAAATTTAGAAAATACAGAAAAAGCTGGGCATCGTGGTTCACACCTGTAATCCCAGCAGCTTGATAGATTGAGGTAGGAGGATCACAAGTTCAAAGCCAGTGTCAGCAACTTAGTGAGGCCCTAAGCAACATCTCCAGCCATATTTTGTATTTTATTTAGAGACCCTGTCAGGGTCTAAATAAAATACAAAATATGCCTGGAGATGTGGCTCATGGTTGAGTGCCTCTGAGTTCAATCCCCAGTACCTTGCCCCCCCAAAAAATATACAAAAAAAATTTAATAAAACAAAATCTATGTCTATCCATCAATAATCCTGACTGTAAATGTCAACTTTGTAGATATTAACATTTTGTTACTTGCTTGCGTGCATATATGTATGTAAAATAAACCTCACATTTAATATGTAGTTTGACAAGTTTTGACAAATGTAGTTTGACATTTTGACACTGTCATCAAGATATAAAACATTTCTATCATCCCCTAAAGATTCCTTTGTATCCCTTCTCAACCATTAATCTTCTAACATTACAGATTTTGTCTTTTCTAATGTTTCTTATAAATGGAATCATATGGTTTATAATCTTGTCAGGGCTTGCTTCTTTGAATCAGCACAAATTTTTAGATTCATCGAAGTTTGTTTTTATTGCTGAATTCAGGTTTTTAAGGAAGAGAACATATTAATCAAGTAATCACTTAATTGTTTAATTACTGCAACATTAAATTAAAGATAGGTAAATGTCCCCAGCACTGCAAAAACCAAACAACAAAAGCCCACAATTGAGGAAAATAAATCTGGGAAAAATCTGAGCAATTCTTTAAAAAGGAAAATATATCATTTGGTTTGTTGACAATTCAAATACCAGACATAGATCTACAGGGTAATGATCGTGGGGAAAAAAATGTTATCAGTGCAACTCAAAAGAACCTTAAATCCTCATTTTACGTTCCTAACTTCTTTTTAATCTGGTCCTGCAGATAATGGGGAGACGCTCCTTATGGGCTCACTACGTCTACCCTTTACACTTTAAGAATCCGAACAGCGCAGGCTCCTCTCCCGTCCAATGTCAACAGCAACAGCCTGCCCCCTCACTGCCACCTTCACTCAGATGGCGAAGACGCCCAGAGGTCAGATGTGACACCTGCCTACGTTCACCCAATCCCGGGCGACGAGGTGGTCATGTGCGCAGCGACAGGGCATCTCCACGCTAATGGTCAGGCCCCACCCACCGCCCGCGCACGTCCGTGATATCCACACGAGAAGGGACAGCTCTGGAGGTTCGCCAGAGGGTCGGGCTGCGCCTGCGTGCTGCGGCTGGTGGGCGGGGCTAGGGACGCCAAGAGAGGCGGCCCCTAGGGCTGCTAACCCTGTCTGCGCCTAGCTGGCGCGGTGCTACCGCGGGCCCGAGTGGAGAAAGCTGGCTTTCCTTCCTCCACCCCGCAAAGTAAACTCTCCTGCTCCTTCCGCGGCGCCCCGGCCTCCCGGCGTCCTTTCCCCAGCTCCCCGCGGCCCGCGGAGAGTCGTCCTGCGTCAGGGCCCGGTTCCCTCCTCTGGCGCGGGACGCCGGCGCCATGGACGCGACGGCGCTGGAGCGGGACGCCGTGCAGTTCGCTCGGCTGGCGGTGCAGCGCGACCACGAAGGCCGCTACTCCGAGGCGGTGTTTTACTATAAGGTAGGGCCCAGCACTCCGCTCGGGCCCAGTCTCGGAGTCGGGGTCTGGCAGAGCCTGAGGCCGAGGGGCGGGGTCCAGGTGCGGACGCCCAAGCCCCCTGGCTTCGCTTTTCCCACGCCCCCCCTGGGCTCTGGCCTCTGTGCGGAGCCTGAGTCGCCGCGTAGGAGCTAGCCCTTCTCTCCCGCTGCGGTCTTTGCTGGCAAATGCCCACCACTGAGCTGTTTGTGCCGGGAGTAGTTAGGGATGGGAGTCAGTGGCTGTTTATCGCCGTCCCTTGGCTCTGATTAATGGCTGGCAGGAAGTAGTTTGTGATATATACAAAAATAATGCATGGTCGATGAAGAACATATGTTAAAGAATAAACCCATCTTTTATTCTAAGTACGTGATGTGCATCCTTGTGTTTTTTCTATGCACATATGTGTATATATATTTTTTACAAACTTGAGTCGTACTATTTTTTTTTTTTTTTTTTTTTTTGCGGTGCTGGGGATTGACCCCAAGGCCTCTCACGTGCTAGGCAAAAGCTCTACCTTTGAAGCTGCATCCCCAGCCCTAGTATGCTATTTTTTAAACCTCTTCTTATTAGAATGTTTTCCCAAATCACTTTAAAAATAGCTGCATAGTATTTTATGTGTTCATGTATTTTAATTTATTTACAATCTATTAGGCATTTAGTTTCCTTTTGATTTTTCAGCATCTTAACTAGTGGTGCGGTTAATATCCTTGTAACTAAGGCTTTGCACATTTATTAATATTTCTTTTGGATGAATTATTGGAGGCAGAATTGCTAAATTAAAGGTTATGAGCTTCTGTAGTCCATTCTCTGCTCTCCAGTCCTGAGGATTTGCAAACACTTCTCCAGCCCTAGCCAAATGAGGAAGGTAGCTGTATTCTCATGATATTGTCATCCCTTCTAGAAAGAATGTCGGGTTTTGATAATACAGTAGTCTTTTTCTCATAAGCATATGTGCTATCAGTAAAGCATGGTTTGCTTCTAATAATTTATTGCCTTCATTTTATAATTTCATATTTAAAGACTTTTGGTGTGTTTCAGAAACATTCTTTTCCGACTTTTTACAATATCATATGGTGATACTTCTTTAAAAGAAAACTTTTTAGTTTTGTGAAATAACGTTGACAGATTTTTAAAAATATTTTTTAGTTGTAGATGGACTCAGTGCCTTTATTTTATTTTATGTGGTGCTGAGGTTCGAACCCATTGCCTTTCACATGCAAGGTGAGCACTCTATCACTGAGCTATAACTCCAGCCCAAGTTGACAAATATTAATACTTTAAAATAGTGCCATATAAAAAAAGCTTTTTCTTTTCTTTTTTTATTTTTTAGTTGTAGTTGGACACAATACTTTTATTTGTAGGTGGTGCTGAGGATTGAACCCAAGGCCTCGGTGTGCTAGGCCAGCGCTCTACCAAGGAGCCACAACCCCAGCGCAAAATAGCTTTTTCTAAAGAGAAATTCTGCAGTACTTTGTATTTTCCTGTAGAATTAGTACATGGTCACTTAGGAAGAATATTTCATCCTTAAAAAGTACAAAAAAAAAAAAAGTAGTTGTACGTTCAGAAACTGTTTATGAAAACTTGATCAGTTTAGTTTTTTTTTTTGCCCTGATGCTGTTCGCTAAGCAAGTTCTTAGTCACCTTTGAATATAAATGAAATGAGTAAAACAAGATTTGATAAGAACAATTTTAATGTGTATTCTGCATTTTTTTTTTGGTGCAATATTTTATGTTAATCCAGGGTCATTTATCTACAGAGCCACATCCCCAGTCCTTTTTATTTATATTGAGACAGGGTCTCTGCTAAGTTGCTGAAGCTGACTTTGAACTCGTGATCCTTCAACTTGGGAGTCAGTTGGTCTCCCAAGTTGCTGGGATTATATAGTTGTGTGCCACTGAGCTGGGCCTAAAATTTGGCTTTTTTTTAAAAGCAAAATAATTATTTTAAAAAATCAGGATTTACATGCAAGACAACTGAAAGGGTAATATATAATATATAATTTATAGATAAAACAAGTTTATTGAAGTTAGGTTTAACTTTGTATTTAGATAATAATGGTTTATAAGATACAATATTTAATGTTTGCATATAAAGATTTGAAGTTTTTTTTTCCTTCCCCCCTTGAAATTCATGTAAGTTATGAAATCCAAAGAAGTCCTTCTGTTTCTACCCCACAGCCTTTAGGTTGAATTTCCAATAGGGTCAAACCTGCACTTTTCTCATTGATTTCATTAGGTTCAGTGAAACAACGTCTGCTCAAATAACAGGATTAAATAAGTGATGCTCTGAACATGGCTTCTTTGGAAGCAGGTATGAGGCCCCATGAAGTATAGTATCTGCTTGGGTAATTGCAGAAAAGGTGCTGTGACTAGAGAAACTGTCTGCTCTTTCTAGGTGGTAGCATTGGTAGCTTTCCTGGGACAGTGATGGGGAGATTGGAAACTCTTTCTCATAACCATAGCATAACTAGTTGTGAAGGTTATGAAATAATTGGAAGAAAAGTTGAGGTTTTCTTAATTAAAAGTTTATTTCATATAAGTGAAATCTGCTTTTGACAGTATTTTCTATGGAGAAAAATATTTTGTTCTTCTGAGATATTTAACCTTTATAATTTTTTGCAATCTCTTTTTGACATTTAATTTTATTTTGGTGGTTATTGTTCAGATGCTTTTGTTTTGACTTTGGCAGTGTTAGGGATTGAACCCAGGGCCTCACACATGTTAGGCAAGCATTCTGCCAAAGGTACATCCCCAACCTTTGTGTAATGCTTTTAAGGTTTATATCTTTTCCAGGTATATAATTTTAAATATGATCTATGCATAAGGAAAATATAAAACATGTGAACCACAGCTATTCTAAAAAAAGTTTGTCGTAAATCCCTCATACTTGAGTTCTTAAATTTTTAATAGTCAAGACAGTCACAGTGGCACATGCCTGTAATCCCAGCACCTTGGGAGGCTGAGGCAGGAAGATCATGAGTTCAAAACAACACAGCATTGAGCAACTTAGTGAGAGCCTATCTCCAAATAAAAATACAAAATAGGACTGGGGATGTGGCTCAGTGGTCCAGTGCCCCTGAGCTCAATCCCCAGTACCACCCCCCCACCCCCCCAATTTTAATAATATATGAAAATTGTGAGAGCACTGAAGCTGGTAGAAAAGGTATTTTAGAGGATTATGTAAATTGTTTTATTGAAAAATAATGAATTAGAAAGTAATGGTGGAAATTGAAATTGTAATGCATCTGTTAGATTCCTTTGGATTTTTATTTTTTTATTTTTAGGAAGCTGCACAAGCCTTAATTTATGCTGAGATGGCAGGATCAAGCCTAGAACATATTCAAGAAAAAATAAATGAGTATCTGGAAAGAGTTCAGGCTCTACATTCAGCAGGTTAGTAAAAGACTACTAAACTTGTTACTGCTTTTTTTTTTTTTTTCCTTCTCTGCCACTACATCTATTCTTCCTGTATTTCTCTCCTGTTCTTCATCTATGGATCTTGGTCTTCATACTCTTTTTGCTCATTCCTCTTGAAAAATTATAATATGTAAATAAATGATAGATCTATAAGAGAAGCCTTAAAGATAATAAACTCCAGTCTCCCAACTTGCTAGATGTGCAGAGATAGTGGATTATCTACTTTCAAACAATTTGTCATTGGCAAAGTTAGATGGGGTCCTGTTAGAATTTGGCTTTTTAAATCTCTGACATATGCCCTCTTTTGATATTAAAATTAAGTGACTAATCTTAAGTGTTTAAATATTTCAGCAATATATATAGTCTCTATCATTGTTTTCTACCACCAATCCTTGGCTGAAGTTTAAAAAAAAAATCATAACTTGGAAAAGTGACATATAAGCAGAGATCTAGAATAGCTCGTGCGTTAATCAGCTTTTTGTTGCTGTGACCAAAATACCTTACAAGAACAATTTGGAAGAGGGAAGGTTTATTTTGACTCACAGTTCCAGAGGTTTAGTTCATGGTCAGCCTAGTCTATTGCTATGGGACCAAGGTGAGATAGAACATCATGGCTGAAGAGTGTGGTGAAGGAGCGCTGCTCTGTTCATAGCAGCCAGGAAGCAGAGAGAAGGAAGGGGTAAGTAGTTGCAGGGAAAAATGAACCTCCAGGACATGCCCCCCATGACCACCTCCATTCATGTCCCACCTGCCTACATTTACCACCCAGGCAGTCCATTCAAACTAGAATGGACTGATCAGATTACAGTTCTTTTAATCTAGTCATTTTGCTTGGGAATATTCATGTGTTAACACAGGAGGTTTTCGGAGGGCTATCTCCTATCCAAACCATAGTAGCTTTTATTTATTTTTGTAAACAGCATGGCAAGTGCTCTGATAGAAGTACACATAGACTTAATGACCGTGGTTTTGTTAGAGATAAGGGGTTGATTCTTGTCAAAATCTGCTGTTCACATGAGTGGAAAAGAAAATACTTTCTTTTTGACATTTTGTTTTAGTATGCATTAATCTCTCTGGGGAAATTTTTAAATTATTTTTTCTGTTGCTGAATAATAAATACACAGGCAGACAAATCTTTACCGTGATGAACTTTGTATTACTTTCTGCTACTCATTTTGAATAGAATGAACAGTTATAAGCATATGATTAGGATAAAGTAGAATTGATCTACTTTTGATTCCATTACAACCTTTGTTATAGATTACTTTAAGACAGTGCCCAGAAATCTCATGTATTGAAAAGTGGATTGCCTGTGTATTAGGCTTCACTTTATAGAAAGTTATACTGATTCTTGTGTTCAGAATATTTTATGTGGATTGGGGGTGTAGCTCAATGGTAGAGCTCTTGTCTAGGATGTGCAAGGACCTTGGTCCATCCCCAATACTTCAAAAACAACTACAACAATAATAATAATACAGTGTGATTGAGAGTAATTTCATTTTCCTAACCAAGTAAATGAAATTCTTGATTTAATGGCTTGGTTTAATGGCTTGGTTTCATGAATAGCACACCTTATTTCATAACCTGTTTTCAAATAAAATTACCTTTAAAGTTGAGAAATCAATCTTTCATGTCTACTTCCACGATATTCCTGTTTTTTCCATAGATATTTTCTTATTTCAACAAACATTTATCAAGTGAATGTTTGGGCTATATGGTAAGCACTGGGTGGTAGATGAACCCTTAGGAAGCCCTCAGTCAGGTGTGGAGAGAAATGTATAAACATTGCATTATAATGGCATTCCCTTTCAGAAATATGTGTGACTAAATGATAAAGAAGACATACTCTATAAGGGAAAAATTATATGATGGCTATGCCACTGGCATCTAAGGTAGAGACATGGGATATTGTTAAAAATTCACAATACACAGGACATTTCTCCACAACAATGAATTATTCAGCTCAAAATGTCAATAATGCCAAGGCTGAGATATACTGGCTATGTAGTTTAATAGTTTTGAGCTTTGATGTCTTTATTTTATGAATGGGATTAGCACATATGTCAGATATTAATGAAGGTCAAAGTTTAAAAACATCAGCACATACCCTTAAGAAACTAACAAAGCTGGGCACAATGGCACACGCCTGTAATCCCAGTGTCTCAGGAGGCTGAGGCAGGAGGACAAGTTCAAGGCCAACCTCAATGATTCAGCAAGGCCCTAAGCAATTTATCAAGAACTTGTCTCAAAATCACAAATAAAAAGGGACCCTGGATTTAACTTCATAGTAAAGCACCCCTGGGTTCAATCCCCTATGCCAAACCAAGCAAAACAAAAAAACTAAGAAAAATATTAAAAACTTAAAAAAATGGGTTTATTGAGATATAATTAGTATACCATAAAGTTCATCTTTAAATGATAAAATTCATTGATTTTTAGTGTATTTCCAGAGTTGTTTAAGCATCACCACTATTTAATTTTAGAACATTTTGTAACCTTAAAAGGAATTCCATATCCTTTATAGTTAGTTACTCCCCATTCCTTCAACCCTTCACCCCTAGCAACCACTAATCTACTTCCTGTCTCTCTAGGTTTGCCTCTTCAGGATTTTTTCATATAAATGGATTTGTGCAATACGGAATCATTTAATCTCTTTTGTTGTCTGGCTTCTTTCACTTAGTTTAATATTTGTAATGTTTATCAGTGTTGTAGAATATGGCAGGCCTTCATTCTTTTTTATGGATGAATTGTATTTCATTGTATTGATTTACTACATTTTGTTTATCTATTCATCAATTGATAGGTATTTGGGGGTCCCCCCCCACCTTTTGGCTATTATGAATAATACTATTATAATCATTTTTATACAGGTTTTTGTGTGGAAGTGTGCTGCTTTCAGTTCTCTTAGATATATACCCAGGAATGGAATTGCTGAGTAATAGGATTACTCTAAGATTAACTGCTACATTGTTTTCCAAAGCTGCTAACAGATTTTATAGTTCTACCAGAAGCATAGAAGGATTCTAGTTCCTTAACATCTTCATGGATAGTTGTTATTGTCTTTTTTATTTTAGCCATGCTGATAGGTACAAAGCATCTCATTGTGGTTTTGATTTGCATTTGTTTGATGGATGATGATGATAAACATCTTCTCATGTGCTACTTAGTTATTTGCATGTCTTCATTGGAGAGATGTCTATTGAGATACTTTGTCCACTTTTTAATTGGGTTGTCTCTTTGTTTTTGTAGCAGATCTTTATTTTTTCTGGTTATAAATTTCTTATAGAGACATATCTTTCCATTACAAACAAATGGAAGAGGGAAATATTGGAATGAAATGGAGAAAACTGTTATATGCATTTATGAATATGTCAGAATGAACCCCACTGTTACAATAATGCACTAAAAATAAGAAATAAACAGTAAACACTAAACCAGAACAAAACAAATGGAAAGGAGCTGGGGGTGTGGTTCAATAGCAGAGCACTTACTTGCCTTGCATGCACAAGGCCCTAGGTTCAATTCCCAGTACTGCAAAATAAATAAATACAAATGGATATAATTGTTTCAAAGAGCAGTAAGACTATATGGTAGTTTATTTTGGACTCAAATGAATAGAAAAGCAGAAACTTTGTCATTAGGGCCTAACATATCATATTATACAAATATTGTCCATATTGAAAAAAATTTAATTGCCTTAAAATATAATGGGGTTTCTTAAGATGTAGTATTTTCCAGGTTCTTGTTTTGTTTTTAGGATGGGAGGGGAATGTGAAGACGACTAATATTTTATTTTGTAGATGAAGGAAGTGCTGTAGGGAGACAAATTCAGGGAAAATGGTTTTTTGATAAAAGGTTTTTAATTTTTCTGGTTTCTGGTGTCTATCATGTGATGAATCAAATAGCTGCATCTCCCTTCATCCTCCAATGCTTTGTTTTGTTTGCCCTAAAATTAAGATTATAAAGAGAGCCTGGCACAGTGGCACACACCATAATTCCAGCGGCTCTGGAGTCTGAGGCAGGAGGATCACGAATTCAAAGCCAGCCTCAGCAAAAGCACAGCACTAAGCAACTCATTGAGACCCTGTCACTGAGTTGTGGCTTAGTGATCAAGTGCCCCTGCATTCAGTCCCTGGTATCCCAGCAACAACAACAACAACAAAAGATTAAAAAGGGGCTGTGGCTGTGGCTCACTGGTAGAGTGCTTGCTAGCACGTGTGAGGCACTGGGTTTGATCCTCAGCACCACATAAAAGATAGTAGAGGATAGGAAAGGTAGCAGAATACAACAGTTACTAATAGGGCATTATGTAAAAATGTGGATGCGTAACAGATGTGATTCTGCAATCTGTATTTGGGGTAAAAATGGGAGTTCATAACTAACTTGAATCTAATGTATGAAACATGATATGTCAAGAGCTTTGTAATGTTTTGAACAACCAATAAAAATAAAAAAAAAGATAAACAAAAAAAGGTATTGTGTTCATTAAAAAAAAAAAAAAAAAAAAAAAGATTAAAAAGAGAAAGGCCTATAATCCCAGAAGTTTGGGAGGCTGAGACAAGGAGATCGCAAATTCAAGGCCAGCCTCAGCAACTTAGCAAGGCTTTAAGCAACTTAACAAAGCCCCATCTCAAAAATAAAATAAAGGGCTGAGGATATAGTTCAGTGGTATTATAAGTGCCTCTGAGTCAAATCACTAATACCAAGAAAAGGGATAAGTGGGGATTAGTACTTTTTTAAGGATTTTTTAAAAATACCTTGTTAAGCTTTTTAAATGAAAGAGTGTAGTGTGTTGGTAAAGAACATCAAATGAATTAAAATGGTATTTTGTCCTCTGTCTATATTTAAGTAATATTTCTTATTTACATATGTTTTCTCCCCCCCCCACGCCTCATCATCCTAGTTCAGTCAAAGAGTGCTGATCCTTTGAAATCAAAACATCAGTTGGACCTAGAGCGTGCCCATTTCCTCGTTACACAAGCTTTTGATGAAGATGAGAAAGGGAATGTTGAAGATGCTATAGAATTGTATACAGAAGCTGTGGATCTCTGTCTGAAAACTGTATGTATAGCTTCAAGTTAAACTTGTAGAATTATGTTCAGAAATTTCTTCCTTTATTGCTGAGCACATACCTGTAATCCTAGCCACTCAGGAGGGTGAAGCAGGAGGATCACAAGTTAGAGGCCAGCCTCAGCAACTTAGGAAGACCCTGTCTGAAATACAAAATGAAAAGGGATGTGGTGTCATGTACATGTAATTTCCAAGATTCAGGAGGCTAAGGCAGGAAGATTCTAAGTTCCATGTCAGCCTCAGCAACTTAGTGAGGCCCTTAGCAGCTTAATGAGACCCTGTCTTAAAATAAAACCTAAAAAGGGTTGGGGATGTAGCTCAGTGGTAAAGCAGCCTGGGTTTAATTCCAGTAACAAAAAAAGGAAAGAAGAAATTTCTTCCTTTACTAATGAGTTCTGGTTAATTCCTCAAAGAAAAGAATTTTTCCATCATTATAAATGGAACTAAATTAAATTAATCATCTAAAAGATGATGAAGAATAGAAAGTTAGAAATGGGTTTTTACACAGCTTGCTATAATTTTTACTATTAAGATTGAGTCACTTAGGCAATTGCTTTATAAATTACAGGTACTATTTTTTTTTACCTTTATTTTTGTTTGTTTTCATTTTATGTGGTGTGGGGATTGAACCCAGTGCCTCACGCATGGGAGGTAAGCGCTCCACCACTGAGCCATAATCTCGGTCCCCCCGGGTACTATTTTTTTAAATGTTTATACTCTAGTAGTTAACTTAATATAGGAAGAATTCATCACAAATCTATGATTTGGAATAAACTCTTATTTTTTTCAATTTTATGCAGTAAAAAATAAGGTAGTGGTTTGGGAGCATTTTACTAATTTTTAATGTCAAATGTATATGCTTGGGTGGTTTTTATTGTTCCCTAGAGAGCCTTGGTTCGGGCTCTGCTTCAGGGGGCATGTGGTGCTTAAGAGTACAGTGTATTTGGAAGGAAGAGGTAAAGTGGTAAAGACTAGTGTTCAGTGTCTTACACAGTGCCAGCTTTTCAGTAAGTGTTCAGAGAAACCATCTAGCCTGATTTCTGTAAGTGTTTGAGACCATAGGTAAGAATTCTAAGTTTCCTATCACTCAGCCTTTCATGGCACAGTGGTTGTACAATTATGGTCTATTTAGCACTTGTCCACATTCAGTATTTTTAAATTTTTTTTGTGATGCTGGGGATTGAACCAAGGGCCTTGTGCATGCAAGGCAAGCACTCTACCAACTGAGCTATAGCCCCAGCTCACATTCAGTCGTTTTTAAGTTCACCTCAGTGACAAATTTCAACACTTTTTAAAATCATAATTTTTAAAGAGAAAACTAAAAATGTCATTTTTCCTCAATTTCAAGAACTATAATGTGCATTGCATTTTTTTGCATAGAAATATGGGTCAATTAAAAATTAATTAAGCTTTAAAATGTTTCTTTTTTCTCCTCTTAAGTCTTATGAAACTGCTGATAAAACCTTGCAAAATAAACTGAAACAGTTGGCTCGACAAGCACTAGATAGGTGAGTTTTGATCTCTCAAGTTCTTATCCTAGATAGAATGTGATGTTACTTATTACATAAAATATTTATCTTAATGAATGGTAGAGATCATAGTAAAAAAAACCTTTGTTTAAACTGAGATCCAGATGTCCTATCTTATTCCTCTAGTTCTTTGCTTTAAACTCAAGAAATAACCAGTTAATCAGTCAAGAAGTGTTTTTGATTTTTTATATACAGAGTACAGAAATGACTGATACTTACAATGAGAAACTTCCAAAGAGGAAAACTTTCAGAAAACCTTCTAGAGCTACTGAGAAATATAGGTTGAGAACAATCCTGCTTTTAGCCATACTCATTCCCCAAATTATGCCATATATGTAGCTCTTTCACCTCGAGCTCAAATATCAACTTTTCAGTGAGGCCAGCACTATCTATTGTATTTAAAACCAAATCTTCCCCAGCACTTTATCCGGCTTATTCTCTTCAAAAATTCTTTCCCACAGCTCTTTCTAAACTGAAATACACAAGTTTATCCTATTTGTTACTAATGTATATGTCTCTTTGAATGCTTATTCCCTAAATGTAAGTTCAGTGCTATCACTAAGCACCTCACCCGACACATAGTGTGTGCTTATTAGATACCTGTTGAAAGAATGAGTAGATTTGCACAAGATAATTATACCTTTTGAAAGAGGGTTGTAGATAAAGGAAAAGGATGGAGATTGCTTTTATGAATTATTAAACTATTTCCTTTTGAACTCTGAATAGCTATATAATTTTCAGTTTTTTTAATTGAGGTATATCAGTCATTCCTATTTTCCTCATCACCATCAACCTTTAGTTTGTTTCCATAAATTCTTGAAAATGAGCATTTGACACATAGTTGTCTTTTCCATCTTGACTTATTTCACCAGTCAGAATCTTAGCCTACTTTTATTACCTGTATATGCCGTGACCATCGCTGCCAAACTAACAGGTGCGGCGAGGGGTGATGGGAGATTGGAAAAAATAAAGAGTCACACATGCAGATCTTGAAGATAAAAAAGCTGGGATCAGGTGGAGCACTGCTCTCTGATGGAGAAGCAGGTCTAAAGAATGACACCAGCTATCTTTGTTATATATGTCTCATTAATCAGATTAAAGACTATGCAAGCATTATTCTTTGTGTTCATGAAAGTTACAGAGTTAGCAATAGTAAGCAGCTATTTCCTCAGTTACATTCAACAGTTGCAATGTGCAATGTTAGGAGCATTGTGCAGCTCTCAAAGTCCTAATTTGCAGGCAGATGCAAGAGCAGCATAACTGGTGAAACATTGTGGTTATCTTAGCAAGGCAGCTCCTTCATTCCCAGGACCTGTGTGCCTGATAATTAGGTCAAAGCTGATAAGAGTCTTGAACAGAGTCTCTTCACAGAGAGCATTGCCATAGCAACCGGGCATCCAACACCTTTGCATAGAAACTTTCCCAGTCACCAAGCATGCCACAGCCATGAAGTCATAAGGGACCCCAATCTCAGACACTGGTCTCCCAGTTACTGTCACTGCTCTCCACATGTGTAGATAACCCATCATCCAGTATTCCCAAGTGCATCTTCTAAGCAAAGGGTGTGTGTGCGACAGTCATGGGTTCTTTTGAGGATCTGTTGAAAATTATCAGTCCATTTTGTAGGAAAATGTACATAAGCATTTTTTAACATGTAATTTCATAGTATTCACAAGATTATTTTATTTATTTATTTATTTTTAATTTTTTGGTACTGAGGATTGAACCCAGGGGTGCTTAACCACTGAGTACGTCTTCAGCCCATTTT
Organism: Urocitellus parryii; assembly: GCF_045843805.1. NCBI lineage: Eukaryota > Metazoa > Chordata > Mammalia > Rodentia > Sciuridae > Urocitellus > Urocitellus parryii. The sequence goes on along the minus strand of NC_135533.1, from coordinate 169,679,675 downwards.
ATATTATATTTAGAGACAGGGTCTTGCTAAGTTGCTTAGGGGCTCACTAATTTGCTGAGGCTGGCTTTGAACTTGAAATCCTCCTGCCTCAGCCTCCCAAGCTGCAGGGATCACAGGTGTGCACCTCTGTGCCTGGCTGAGTATTCACAGGATTCTAGAAGTTCATATATGGATTTTAGGTTAAGAACTTTTATTTTTTACCTTGTTCTTTGACAGAAGAAAGTCAAAATTCACTTGCATATCATGTAGGCCTTCTGTAAGCCAAGCCCTGCCTTCCTCTTGTCTCATCACCTGCTGCCTCTCGTTTGTACCTTTTTTAAGGGCTATATCCATTCTCTTGAAATTACCTCAACTCTCTCTGCTATTTCATACTTCTGCATATTTTGTACATGCTCAGTAAGAATGCATTCTTACTGAGTACAGTGGCACATGCATGTTATTCCAGCTACTTGGGAGGCTGAAGGAACACAATTGCAAGTTCAAGGCCAGCCTTGTTAACTTAGTGAGACCCTGTCTCAAAGTAAAAAGGACTGAGGATGTAGCTCAGTTGAGATCATCCCAAAGTTCAATACCCAATACTACCCCCCCCAAAAAAAGGGCAATTTTACTTACTGATGCAGGTAATTTTACTCTTATTAGGTTTGCTGAATTGTTAAAAAAAAAAAAAAAAAAAGCTTACTCCCTAGGTGAATAATTCTGTGGCTCAGGCATTGATTCAAAGCAACCTTCCCTTATTCAGCCTCTCTTCTCAATCAGAAAATCTGTAATTTCTGTTATGCATATAATACTTATTTCTTGGCATCTGTCATTTTGATGCAGTTCTTTTTCTCCTGTGGAAAACCATGAACATCTTTAGGGTAGAGATTGTTTTATACATTCTTGTATACTCCTTACCTTGCATAGTATCTGGTGTAAGTGTTCAATTGATGTTGACAATTTAATAATATTTGCAAAAATATTTACTTAAATATTTACAAGGGATTAGCTTTAGTAGTTAAAATTTGACTACTATGTACAAATTTTATATTCCAGTTTTCCATTGGGGTGCTTGACTATTCTTGGAGTAAATTTTATTTCCTAAAGGCTTAGTTTGAAAAGAAAAACTAGAACTTTTTTTTTTTGTATGTGTATGTGCACCTCTGTTATAGAGCAGAAGCATTGAGTGAGCCTTTGACAAAACCATTTTGCAAGATCAAGTCCACAAGTAATAAACCAAAGCCACCACCAGTGAGAACACATTTTCCATTAGGACCTAATCCATTCCTTGAAAAACCTCAGCCATTCATAAGTCAACAGTCATGTGATGCACAAGGACAGAGATACACAGCGGAAGAAATAGAAGTGCTCAGGTAAATCCATTTATACTTCATTGCAATGAAGAATTTTGTTAACATCTCGATGCAGGCAATTTTACTCTCATTAGGTTTGCTGAATTGTATTCAGACTTTTGTTATATGTTGTAATATAAATGTAAATTAGAGTCACAACTTGAAATTATTAAAATTTATTGATTCTAATATATCTTTGTATTTAATATTTTTTTTAGTAGACATAATGTGTTTTTCTGTAAGTCCTGGTATTTTGCAAAATTGAATCTTAAAGGTTAAGGAGCAAAACAGACCTATGGCAGAGTATGATAGTCTGTGTAACTTTGTAACTAAAGCCCTAATGGGGGAAAAATGTTATGTTGAAATAGCACTCTAGACCAGCAAATAGAAGTCTTGAGCTATGAATAGTTTTTCAGTTCTTTTTTTCTTTTTAAGAAAATGAAACAGAAGAATATGTTTGACAGAAACCACAAAACCTACATTGTATTCCATCCAGCCCTTTACAAAAAGCATTTCCATACCTCTGGTCTAGATAGACAGCTCAGTGTCCCTGAAAGCAGACTCAGGGCATATTAAAAGTGTGAAACACAGTAATGTGGAAACCCTGGACTGCCTGCTGAAGCAGTGTAAGTTAGATAAATCTTTGAGCCATTGTGGTTATTCTCAAAGGAGACACAGGAAGTACATAGTTAACATATGCAAACATGTATGTATACAAAACAAGGAGAAAATATGCAAAGCTACTCAAACCTTCTTTGTCAACAGACCATACCTGATACCTGTAACACTTTCTTCTAACACTACCTGTTCCACATTCCCATAACCAGAAAATGAGGAGAGCATATTTTTTTTTCAGAATTGTAAATGCTATCTATATTTTTTAGATTTCAAAATAACTTTGGGCTCAGTATAGAATTAGCTCTATGTCCTGTTAAGGGACAAAAAGGAGACTTTCATCACCTCTAGAAAGGCCTATCTTGACACTGGTTTTGTGAGGTTTTTGTTTTATTTTGTTTTTGTTTTGGTAAAGGGGTTGAACCCAGGGGTGCTTAACCACTGAGCCACATCCTTAGCCCTTTTTAATTTTTGAGACAGGGTCTCACTGAGTTGCTGAGGCTGGCCTGGAACTTGTAAGCCTCCTACCTCAGCCTCCCAAATTTCTAGGATTACAGGAGTGTTCCACTGTGCCTACTTGACACTGAAGTTTTGTTGTGAAGGATGTTGAGTCTTTTTTTAGAGCGCTCCCGTAGCATGTGTGAGATGCTGGGTTCGATCCTCAGCACCACATAAAAAATAAATAAATAAAGTTATTAAAATATTTGTAGTTGTAGATGGACACAGTACCTTTATTTTATTAATTTATTTTTATGTGGTGCTGGGGAACAAACCCAGTGGGATGTTAAGTCTGTTTTTTAATGTTTTAGTTGTAGATGAACAATACCTTTATTCATCTTTATGTGGTGCTGAGGCTTGAACCCAGTGCCTCACACATGCTAGGCTAGTGCTTTCCCACTGAGCCACAACCCCAGCCCCGGGATGTTAAGTCTTTAAAGAAAACTCTCATTAAATTTAATTGCATTATTTTTTTGGGTGATATTTAATTATTTTATGAAAATTTTGTCCAAATATATTTAACAACATGAGGTGTCAGTTTAATTTCAATGTAGTACTATACCTTGTCATTTAAATTTTAGAGAGTTTAAGATTATGATTAAGGGGGCTGGGGATGTGGCTCAAGCAGTAGCGCACTCGCCTGGCATGCGTGAGGCCCGGGTTCGATCCTCAGCACCACATACAAACAAAGATGTTGTGTCCACTGAAAACTAAAAAATAATAAATATAAAATTCTTTAAAAAAAAAAGATTATGATTAAGGTAGACTTGAACATTTACCTTGGATTTTTTTTATTGTGTTTTATAGGACAACATCAAAAATAAATGGTATAGAATATGTTCCTTTCATGAGTGTTGATCTGAGGGAACGTTTTGCTTACCCAATGCCTTTTTGGTAAGTAAGCACTGTTGTAATTTTTACTTTCAAGGCCATTTTTAAAAATGTCAGTACTGTATTAGTTCTCTGAAATTTGATTTAATTCATAGGCTTGTAACTAAAATTTTTAATAAGGAAAATTGTTGGGCGATGTGTCTGTGGGAAAGAGGTGAGATAACAGTAGGAGCCCTTTGTTTTCAGTTCCCTTGTCATGGCTTATGTTGACTTCCTTTGACCTAACAAACATACTCATAGTGACTAGTACAGGTCTGGCACAAAGTAAGTACTCAGTAACAGTTGTCCCGTTGGCTGATTGAATCACAACAGAAATACAAGCCAGTAAAATAATTGAATGGAAAAGTGGCACAGAATAACGGTATCATTGTTTACTAAAAGGATCCAACTTAAGGAAGAATTATAAAAGGTATTAAATTGACACAGCCTTTCAGAAAGGACAATGGCAGTTTGTCAAGAACCTTAAAAATATTGCTCCGTTCAGGACTCCCCAGCTTCTGGTCCTAATGAAATCAATATTCAGTTCAAAGGTGTATGTAGTAAGAGCATTCATTAAAGAATCTTTTTTTAAAACTTGGTGCATTATAATTATACATAATAGTAGGATTTGTCATTACATATTGGTGCATGCATACCAGCGGTAAGTTTTGTTTCCAAGTGTCTCGCCTTTCCTTCTCTTCCTCTATCCTCCTGACCCCCTTCCTCTACTCTCCTCATCTTCCTTCTGTTTTCATGAGATTCCCCAATCTACATACCAGTCTTTCCTTTTTTCTCACTTGCTTCAACAGTATGAGAGAAAACATAAGACCCTTACAAAAGCGTCTGTTAGAGCAAAAAAATTATTGAGACAAAATATTTAGGGCTATGGCAATAATTCAATAATGGTACATCCATACAATATATATGCTACCCAAATAAAAAGTCTTTTTAAAAATATAGGAAAAATGCTTACATTATTATAAATTAAAAAAATAGAACAATAGGGCTGCTTTTCATTTTCCAGTGTTTTGCTATTCTTAAATGGCCAAGAATTAGATATCTGACTGCTAATAAGTCAACCTAATTTTTTCCCTCTGGCAATCAACTGTGAGATTCTAGTAATAATTGGAGTCTAAGGAATCCTTATATCTTAGAAACTTTAATAGCTTTGATGTTAAGAGCACAGATTTTAGAGACAAATGTTCCAGTTTGAATTCCTGAGATGCTGGATAAGTTAAATCTCTGTTTTCTCATCTATAAAAATTGAGGATAATAATAGAACCTACCTCATGGATACTGTGATGATTAAAAGAGTTACTAAAATACGGAGCACTTACAGTGGTGCTTATTATATAGCAAGCACTGTGTAGGTGTATATAAGGGTTAACTGATAGTACTTATTAAAATAAGTATTTTTCTAAATTATAATAATTTGGCTACATGTTTCAAATATTTTTAAAAAATTTTAAACTTTCATAATTTCACCTAAGAAATCTTCGATTTCTCTATTGTAAGTTTGAAGTAGTCTTAAATTTTCCCCTCAGAATTTATGATGGTGATCTTTAAGCTCCTCTAAATTGAGTTAGATCTCTATTTATAAACAGCTCCTAATATTATACAGGCACCAAGCCTGTAACACCAGAAGTTCTGTGAGATAATGATCAGAAAAGTTTAAGAAATGGTGTATGCCTTATTCAACTCAGAGATTTACAACCAACATTGGCTTATTAAAAGTCTAGATTTGTCCAGCAATGAAGAAAATAATACTTTGGCCAAAAATTTGAAAGTCATACCTGACTCCAAAATCCTTTCTCTTAGTATCTATGAGCATTCTTTGAAAACAGAATGTCATGTTTATTGTAGTTTGCATATCATAGACCTTATATAATCCAGAAATCTTTTGAAATCCAAAGATTTGTCATTCTTCCTCTGGAAAAGGTTTGAGAAAAGGTAAGTTTTTATTTGGTGCTGTATATCAGTTTTGGAGAAATATTACAGCACAGAGCAAGTAGAGGGTAATGGGTAAGAATGGTGGATTTGGCACCAACTTGGTTTAAATGCAGTTGTACTCTTCATTAGCTACATGACCTTGGTGTTAATCACTTTAAGCCTACTTCAGAACTATTTTTAATAGAGTTGTTTCAAGGATGCTTGGCACAGAACTGATACTCAGTAAATTAGCTACTTTCAATTAGCCTTGCAGAGGAGTTTAAGACCTAGGTTAAGGCTTTGTAGCTTCCTAGGGTCTTTTGAATGAATTAGCTTATACTGTTGTCATGGCACCGTTTTATTTCTGAATTTCTTGAACATAAGCATTTCAAACTAAACTTTTAAATTATATTTTTAAAGTACATATAAATAAATTTAATTTAGCTTTGCAGTTATTTATGTATATTTATTTAGTTGAGGATGTTCAGGTTGTCTGGACTCAAGGTAAAGAGCCAGATTGAGACTAGAGAGTTATGTTAGGAAGATATAAGTATAGATATAAAATCACTATACCAAAGAGAAAAAAATATACTCTGTAGGATATTTAATTTTGGCTTTAAGTCATCTTTTTAGGTTTGTTTGTTTGTTTATTTATTTATTTATTATCTCAGTGATAGATTGGGCAAGCTACCGTTATCACCTAAACAAAAAACTACATTTTCCAAATGGGTACGACCAGAAGATCTCACCAACAATCCAACAATGATATATACTGTGTCCAGTTTTAGCATAAAGCAGGTATACATTTGTTTTGTCTACTTTTATGTGCAAGTTAGCATTTTAAGAAAATTTAAATATGGATTTTTTTTCCCTAGATTTTGTATATTCTTATGCATAAGTATAATTGGAACAGTTACTTATTCAATGCATTTAAAGATTGAGATAATTTGTAACTATGAATAAATTTTTGAGCATTTATGGGTGCTCATGTTTGTAGATGAGAAACTTGAGATTCTGAATTTTGCCTTTGATAGGGAATAGATATAAAAGGTTTTTACTACTTAAATATCTAATTATTCTAAATTAACTTTATTGAAATACTTTACTAGGATTTGTGTGATTAGAATTTATGAGTTGGCAACTTGACATTTCTGTAATTTTCCTAACGACACTCAAGAAGAAAAAAATCAAATTTTGGATGCATTGAATAAATATTAAGTTATTGTGATACATGAATGAAAACATATTATACATTGTTCTTGTTAACAGACAATAGTATCAGATTGCTCCTTTGTGGCATCATTGGCTATCAGTGCAGCTTATGAAAGAAGATTTAATAAGAAGTTGATTACCAGGTAAAATTTTGATTTGTCCCTTTTCATATAATTGTTTCTTTTCTTTTTTTTTAATGTTCATATTTTTTTAAAGATAATTTTTTTAAATATTTATATTTTAGTTTTTAGTGGACACAACATCTTTATTTTTATGTGGTGCTGAGGATTGAACCCAGCACCCCGCACATGCCAGGCAAGCACGCTACCACTTGAGCCATATCCCCAGCCCTCATATAATTGTTTCTTAACCAGATATTACAAACTTAGGCCTAGTAAGGCCTATCACAAGAATATTATGACCTTTTTGCAAATGATTCATATAGATGGAAAGATATGCTAAAGCAATCAGTACATGTGCATATGTAGTTAAAAAATATAAATGGAATAAATGTTTTGAAATGAAGTCAAAGTAAAATCACATTATATTTATGACACTTTGTAATTGTACTGTGCAGTAAGGTGGCCACTAGCCACATATGGCTTTTGAATACTTAAATGGGTTAGTCTGAATTAAGATGGGCTACAAGTATAAAATGACTTGAGATTTTGAAATTTTTTTTTTTTTTTTTTAGAGAGGAGAGAGAGAATTTTAATATTTGTTTTTAAGTTTTCGGTGGACACAGCATCTTTATTTTATGTGGTGCTGAGGATCGAATCCAGCGCCCTGCGCATGCCAGGCGAGCGCGTTACCCCTTGAGCCACATCCCCAGCCCAAGGTTTTGAAAATTTAACACAAAAAAAAGGGAAAATTGGAAAATACCTCAAATTTTTGTATAGAGTATGTGATGTAATAATATGTATAGTTTAACAAAGTATAATAAAATCATTAAAGTGGGTATTTTTAATCTTGATACTAGAAAATACAAAATGGCATATTTTTTCTATTGACAAGAACTGTTTCAGAATGTTTCTGAAATACTTTTAGTTTAAATGTTATATTATCTTAAACTCATTCATTGTAAAAATTATTAAGCATAATTTTTTCATCCAGTTTTTTTTTTTTTTTTTTTTTTGGTGGTGCTAGGGATTAGAGCCCAGAGCCTTATACAAATGAGGCAAACACTCTCCAAACTAAGCTATACCCTCAACTTTCATCCAGTTTTTCTTGAGTGGTTTTTGTGTGTTAAATCCCAAAAATACAAAGATAATTAGATAGACTTTAATTTCATCTGTTTGCCATACTAAGTAAATAATTTGCAGTATGAGTGATTTGGCCCAAATTTATTTTAAAAGAAAATTGGTAGAGAGTTTTTAGAAGTATTTTGTGGTATAATTTTATGTAAGCTTATCAGCATTATACTTACTACCTTTGTTATTAGTTGAAATGGTCTTATTTTCTTTACCTCAGTGGTAAAAGATTATTTTAACTGTCTTAAAATATATCCACTTGGTGCTTTATTAAAGTGTATAGTTAAAAATTAAGGATTTTTCAGAATGTTGTAAAATTTATGCCCTATTTTATGATCTTATAAAATACATTCCTAAATTTACTTATAGTAAGTGAGCCCTTCGATTAGAGTGAAATTCTTTGTCTAGGCCTATTATAGGAAAATGTTATATTATAGGAAAATATTATATTTTTATAAAATTTTATAAAATTGGTAAGACAGTAACAGATGTCTGAATGGGATATGTTTAAATGGAATATAATATCTTATAGTAGTTGATATTGAATATTAATATTATTATTTTAATATTTTTCCTTACAAAGCATAATTTATCCCCAGAATAAGGATGGTGAACCAGAGTACAATCCATGCGGAAAGTATATGGTAAAACTTCATCTCAATGGCGTCCCCAGGAAGGTGAATGTCTCTTCCCTTACATACTTTTGAATCTGAGTGGAAGCAATTAAGAAATGTTCTGTGTAAACATTTTTAAAAAGTCAGTTTAGTTGATTTCGAGTCTGTGATTTTTATATATGTTACTCTCAGTAGTGTCACATGCTAATAATGAAAAATAAAATCCATGAAAAATAGTCTGGTGGTTGTTTTGAGATAGGGTCTCACTATGATGCCCACGCTGGTGTCAGACTCCTGGACTCATATATTCTTCATATATGCCTGCCTCAGCTTGTCTTATAGTTGTACCCACCCCCACCACACACACACTCTTTTTTAAAAAGTGGTTCTAAGAAAATTTATGCAAAGTTCCAGTAAGTAACATTGAACTCTAAAGATCATTAATACTTAAAATAAACTTTGAGAGTTTGTAATTTTTTGAATAAAAGGGAATCAGACAAGCTAAGTCTGTTAGGTGAGGAAGAGTTTGTAACCATAAGATGATAGAAGAAGTTTCTAAATTTTCTTTTGTGAAATATGCATAACTTAAGGGCCTTGCATTGTCATGATTTTCTAGCATCAACCTCAGCATTAACTGGGAGCTTGGTAGAATTGCAGAATTTCAAGCCTCACCTCAAACCTACTGAATGAGAATCTACATTTTAATGAGATTCCCTGGTGAATCCGGTCTGAAAGTCATTACTCCAGCTCAGTAATTCTCAAATTTTAGTGTGCACAGAATCACCTGGAGTGCTTATTAAAATATAGATTGCTGGGCCCTACACCTAGAGTTCTTGATTCAGTAGATCTGGGTTGAGACCAGAATTTGCATTTAACAAGTTCCTTGTGATGCTGATGCTGTGTCTGGGAGCACCCATAAAGAGCCACTCTAGCAGATTACTTAAAAACAATTTTTTTTTTTGAGAATGTTTTTCTGAGCTGTATTTCTTAAATTAACCTCATGTTTGAAAAATCTTTCAAAGTGGAGTCGTAGGGCTGGAGATATAGCTCCGTGTTAGCACTTACCTAACGGCAGCAGCAGCAGCAGCAGCTCCACCACCACAAGAACAACAAACTGGTTTACCTCTTCATGTCAGTGTAATTTCTAAAATTGTACCTTATTCAAAATGCAGTGCATAATCTTCTCTGTTAGTCTTCAATCAAAATTCTTCTTATCCCCTTGTCTTCTAAACTTAATAAGAATTACATACTGTATCTTTGTGGTGTTTATTTCCTGTTATTTATACATACTTTTTAGCTGTACTTTTCTACTTTTACAACTATGTAAGATAATAGTCTTTTTACAGGTTTAGAATAAAATGGCAGATAACAGTGTTACTTATCTTAATGGTGGGGTCCTTTTAAAATTATCTAAATATAATTACATTTTAGAATTTCTAATAATTTTATTTGTAGTTTTATGAAATGTTAACCAGTGGCTTACCTGACAGGTTAAGCTTGTAAGACACCATATTAAAATGATCAACATTGCTGGGAATGTAGCTCAGTGATAGAACACTCACCTAGATACTAAGGTCCTAGATTCAATCCCCAGCATCTCCCCTCACCAAACAACAACAAAAACCCAACATTTTAAAATTGACTAGGATTTTAGAAGCCTGAAACTGTCATCATCCTAATAATAGACAGACTGTGCCTTTTATCTATATTGAAAGTTTTTTTTTCCTTGACAGGATTTTCAGATATTTTGTTTCACCTAAGAAAGTTAATGTTTTTTTTTTATAGGTAATAATTGATGACCAGTTACCTGTTGACCATAAGGGAGAATTGTTGTGCTCTTATTCCAACAACAAAAGTGAATTATGGGTGTCTCTTATAGAAAAAGCATACATGAAAGTTATGGGAGGATATGACTTCCCAGGATCCAACTCGGTAAGTAATACTATGATCCAAGCACAGATTTATTTTGTCTAATATGACTATTTTAAACTTGAAAAGTTATAGATGTTTTTGTTTATGGGAAAAGAGAAAGCAGAGTATAAGCCCCTGAGAAATGTTGATGAGCCTCCTTATTATGGGGATATATATGTTCTTGTGTAGGGGTAGCACATTGTGTAAATTAAGGTTCAGGGTGTTGATTTTCTCTAACTTTAATATAACTGTAATGTTGAGCTGTGTGTTACTATCCTTTAGTTGTAGGAGATAAACTAACAAACTTTAGCCAAAAATTGGATTGATGTGACTTTAAATTTTGACACTAACCAGTTTATGACTTTGGAAAAGGTGTTTGCCTTTCTTAGCCTCTTTGTGTGTCTGTCATATAAGGATTATATTCCCCTCTCAGGGTTTGTAAAGACGAAATCAAGTGATACATGAAAATCGCCCATTACTTGTACTCGATTGGTTTTCCTGCCTAATACCAGGCCTCCTTCACTCTTGAGGATTTTATAATGCTAGGTGGAGAATGTAAAAGTCATAGTAGTTTTTCTTCCTTGTCTGTTGCTCTGTCCTTCAGATACTTTTTAGTTTAGTCTTCTAATTCATTGCCTGTTAATTTACCCAGTGCAGCTTGAGAGAAAGAAGGGGGATGTATGTAAACCAGTAGAAATGACTGTCTTCCTGCAACCATGTACTCGGTGGTGGATGACATCATCAAAGCATTTTTTTCTGTTATGTATTTTGCGTTTTTATCAGATTTACCAGTTAAGACAGTTCTGTTACACTCAGAGCAGAAAACAGCTTTTAATTATTTTCTGATTATCCCTATCAGAGTCATTATACCAAATCAATGAGATTTAACAGTTGCCTTCAGAATTTATTTAAGAGTTTAAAAACATTTGACAATCCCTTATTGTGTTTATATTGCAGAATATTGATCTTCATGCATTGACTGGGTGGATACCAGAAAGAATAGCTATGCATTCAGATAGCCAAACGTTCAGCAAGGATAATTCTTTCAGAATGCTTTATCAAAGGTAAACTTTTTTTCTTTTTGGTATTAAAAGAGGCTGTCTTAATTTAGAATAGAGATTGTAGAAGCTGTCACTTTTAGTTAACAGGGAAATTGTCTTTAAAATAGACTTCACTTTATGTGCTTGCTACAGTCTGTCCTCAGTTATCCTCAGTGATAATCACAGTTAATCCCAAATTGTAGATAATCCAAAATTTTTGAATCTGGAGATATATAACTTGGAAAAAATATTTTGCACTTAGTAAATACTTACCAATTCAAGGAAAGATGGGAAAAGAGAAGTCTGAGAATTTAAGTTATAAGTGGATAATCCACATGTAGGGACTGGAGCATTATCCAAATAATAATACACATTCAGTAGCAAACTAGACAGCTCCATGATTTGATAAATAGTATCTGTTGTGAAGAAGTGCATTTGGTATTTCACAACTTCATCCTTATTTATAAACTAAAAATTTAGCATTTGCTTTTCTTTATTGTTAGGTGTCTGCCTAAAAATTGTCGTCTTGAAAATAAAGAAATATAATTTATAATATAATGACTTAAAAATATCTTCTTGTTGAAGTTTCTTTAGGGGTGATAGGGATAGCCCATTTTTTAAAAAGAGTTCTACAAAAACATTTGTAGAAATTTCCATGCTAGCCACTAAACTAAAAGGAAAGATGGTGTGATCTGAAATTCTAAATGTGTTATCCTTTAATTTCTGTCTTTTTGGGGTCATTCTAGATTTCACAAGGGTGATGTCCTCATTACTGCATCAACTGGAATGATGACTGAAGCTGAAGGAGAGAAGTGGGGCCTGGTTCCCACACATGCATATGCTGTTTTGGATATTAGAGAGTTCAAGGTTTTGCCTTAAAATTTTTTCTCTTATTTTCTTATTTGGTAAGACATTGTAAGGATCCCAGTGATCATCAGACTTTTGGAAACTGACAAATCATGGTTTAGATGGAATTTTTAAACCATTCTATGTATTAACTTGACCATTGGGAATTATGGAATTAAAGGTGGGAAATGAGAGTTGACAACACAGATATTGATGTTAGGATAGACACAAAGAAGCCCCCACGGTTCCAGACTGCACGTTGGTGTTGAGGTCAGTTGCAGTGATAAGCTAGAGCTGAGTAGACACCAAGTAACTATTTGTGAAAGGAGGAAAAATAGGAAGATGCTTGGGAAAAGGACACCTGGCAGTGGGTTCGTTTGTGTGAGCAAGCGTTTGTCTTCCTTGGGGTCCTTGTATGCTGTCAGGCCTTTCAGACCCTTTGTCAGTATATACTGGGGCTTAGGTGTTCAGATGTGACTTTGTTTGTTCTTAGGTTGTTATTTTTAACTGAAAATTTGATCAGTTGTATGCACTGGAAAAATTATGAAGGAAGTGTTCATTAATAATAGAAAGTATAGTAATCAGATCAGTCAACAATAACAGAGTGCCCCTGTGTGTTAGACTGCTATTTTTAATGGAAAATTACCATCATAACTTACTTAAGGATGAGAGATACAATCTGATAAATTTGTTGTTAGATGATATCATTGTTATGCAAATATCATTGTACACAAACCTAGATGGTATTGCTTACTTGACACCAGGCTATATTGTACTTGTGTGCTTGTGTCTTATAGCTTATAGTTCCTAGGGCCATGATGAACAAAACACTGTATTAATTTAATTTGAGAGAATGTGATGTCCTTGAGATATGAGGTAAATATGAGATGCATGAGGCTACTGCAACCTAACACAGCATAAACTTTTTAAAAAAATTTTTTTAGTTGTAGATGGACACAGTATCTTTATTTATTTTTATGTGGTGCTGAGGATCAGTGCCTAACATGTGCTAGACAAGTGTTTACCACTTAGCCATAACCCCACCCCAGCATAAACTTTTTTTTAATAAGTAGAAGTACAGGGCTGGGGATGTGGCTCAAGCGGTAGCGCGCTCGCCTGGCATGCGTGCGGCCCGGGTTCGATCCTCAGCACCACATACCAACAAAGATGTTGTGTCTGCCGAGAACTAAAAAATAAATATTAAAAAAAAAAAGTAGAAGTACACTGTAAAATGATAGAAATACAGTAAATACACTAATCAGTAACGTAATCCTTTATTTTCAAGTATCATACTGTACTATACTTTTATACAGTTGGCAGCACAGAGGTTTGTCTACAGTGGCATTGCAATTTTAAAGATATATATATATACATACAGCCTGAAGGTGATAGCTGTATATACAGTATTTTGGTTAACACAAACCTTTCATCTTTCTTAGTTGCAAACAAATGAGCAGTGAATTGCACCTTGATATTGTGTTGGCTAGACATCACTAGGCAACAGAAATTTTTCAGTTCCATTATAAAAATTATGTATTTCATTAAAATTGGCTAAGAATATCAAATTTTATGTGATACTAAATAAGCTGAGAGGTTTGTGCATTTCTTAAAATTGTAATTCCCACAAATGCCAGTTAAATATTGTGAATAACAGTTGTTATTGTTCAGTACTATCGTGTGTCTTTTGTTAGAACATACCGTGAGATAAGTAGGTATTAGTGAATGTGACCAATAGTGAGATAATGGCAAGTAAATTTTAAGTTTAGATAATGAAACAATCAATGGGAAAGTAAGTTTGAATTTGAGGAAGATTCCTGTGAAAGATATATCATTTACTTTGAATAATAGGATTTATTCTGATTGTCCAAAGTAAACTAGGTAATATGTTTATGAGAAAAATAGGAACCTGTGGTTTGACCTGAAAACAGAACAGTTTGTGAAAAAAAAAAAAAAAACTGCTGAATGCCAGTAATGTAGGAATGTCCATGAATTGCCTTTCTAGTTAAAAACAAGTTTTGCTACTTAGTGTCTCAATTCCTTGTTTTAGTGATTCTGTAAAGATTGTGGCATTGTACTAGAGCACTTGCATGTGGAACAAACTGTGGTCCCGGGACAGGTTTCTTCACTCTAATAATGCCCACGTTTATACTGCAGTGTTGTGAATGTTACTGATTAAAAACATTAACCAGCTTGAGCAGGTATCCTTCACTGTGGAGTTGGCCCCAATTTCCTTTTGTTTATGTGAGCCCTTTGTATAGTCAGGGTTAATTTTTGCCTTAAAACATTCTTCATGTGTATTAAAATTTGAGGGTTTTTCCCAGTATTCTTTCATTGGGTATATATTTGAAGAGTTTCCTGGAGTTCTCTCTCTTCTCCCACCCAGTATTGGGTATTGAACCAGGAGCTTGGCACATGGCTAAGCTACCGCTCTTCCACTGAGCTACACTCTCAGCCCCTTTTCAATTTTAATTTGAAACAGAGTTTCTCATAACTTTGCCTGGACTGACCTCGAACTTGTGATCTTCTTGCTTCAGCCTCTTGATCTTTTTAGATGTTTTTTGGCTGATTTTTTTTGTCTTTATGTTGAGACATTGATTTAATTCTGATTTCTACTTTAAAATATTTCCATGTTGGCTTGGTGTGGTGGCACATACCTGTAATTGTAGCTACTCAGGAGGCTGAGGCTGGAGGATCACAAGTTTTGAGGCCAGCCTGGGCAACTTAGTGGGACCCTATCACAAAACAAAATTATAAAAGGTCTGGGATGTAGCTCAGTGGTAGAGTACCACTGGATTAAATCCTCAATATCAAAGTCTGTGTCTGTCTCATACAGATATCATCAAATGTTTATCTCTACAATCTCATTTTTGTAGGTAGACTTAGTCTTGGACTAAAGCTACCCATGATCATTTGTGACTTTCTTAATAAGATTTTTCTTAATAATATTTATTAATATTTCCATAAAGTTATAACCCCTTTTGTTTGCTTTTAACATGCTTACATATTCTGAGATCTTGTCTTCATTTTAGTCTCAGCTGTTCTTCTCTTGGGTCATTTTTGTGTCTCTTCCTGGAGATAATGTTCCATAAATAGTTGTCTGTGGAGGTACATCTCTGGTTCAGACTGCTGCCTTTCAGTCCAGACATGTCTCATCATGGGATTTCTGATATCTTCCAAGGCTTTTCTATTTCTGCTATTTGGAAATAACCCATGGAAATGGGATGTTTCAACATAAACCATATTTTTTAAAAAAGATTTTTTAGCAATTCTTTCCCTATTTCGGACCCTTTGAATTGCTGGTTCTCTATTTAGCATTAAAAATCTACAGCTATTAAATCCTTGAATGTACCTGATACCTGGGAGCTGTCTCTGAAAAGCTTAGTAGAAGTCTCTTTTTCTTTGTGTTCCTCTTTCAGAAATTGATAAGAGTCCTGAAATAATGGAGATTTCCTGCTTATGCAGAATGAGGCTTATGAAAGAAGAGTTAGAAATAAGTGTCTGTTGACCGATGTGTAGTGAGGCACAGGTGGTGGTGAAGAAATTGAGAAAATAATTGTATTATTGAAGCTTCTAGGGAATATAGCCTGAGAAAAATGAGTATCACTCATGTCTGGAAATCATATCTACTCCAAGCCACAATTTACCATCATTTAGAATAATAAAGAAATGTTTTTTCTTCTTCTTTTTTTAAATTTTAAATATCCCCCAACCAGTTTGATTTAGGACATTATCATATAAAAGTGCATGATATTCCTAGTGGACTGCTTGAAGTAAGACAAGTATACTTTTGGAATTATCAGCTCTGTTATTTTTTAGTGTTATCAATTCTGTAGATAAATCCAGTATTTATGGAACATTTATCATACCTGAAAACTGTGCCATAAACTCAGTGGAAACTTCTGATAAAGGATAATAGGGGCTGAAGGTGTAGCTCAGTGGTTAAGTGCCCCTGAGTTCAATCCCCAGTACCAAAAAAAAAAAAAAAAAATAGTGTCACCACTTCAGAATTTATGATCTCATTGATCATATGTCCATTTGTACAAGTAGAAAGCAATATAAGGCACTATTTTAAATTAATATAATATAGATTATCAGCACTAGAAAGTTCAGAGGAACAATAATAAAAGGAAACTACTAAGTGCCAGATAGTTTGCATTATTATCACCTTTAATCCTCCCAAAAGTCTTATAGGAACACATCATAATCCTCATTTTACATATGAGTAAATACATGCTTGGAATGTAAGTGACCTATACACCTGTAGAATTGGCATTTGGTCCCATTTTATTCTACTTTTCTGCTGCTCATCTTCACTGAGAGAAGGTGACATGGAAAAGGCCTTCATCAAAGGAAAACAGCATGGACTAATGCCTTTGGAGGCAAATTTACAATTTTTTATGGGTTTAGAGGAAAAACTGGAGAACAAAAGGGGGCCAGAATAGAGAAGGCTTTGAAAAGGCAGGAAATGATGCTCTAAGGCATCACTTTCAGATGAAATGTCCTACAGTGATGGGAATTTTCTCTATTTATACTGTCTAGTGCCTGAGCTTCTATACACATAGTCATTGAACGTTTGAAATGTGGTTAATTTTTAAGGAACTTAATTTTAAATGTTACTTAATTTAAATAACACCATGTCTGGTTAGTGACTATAATATAGCTCTAGGAAGTTAATAATTTACAATTTTGATCAGATATGTGATATGGTGAAAGTGTTAATTTGAAGGGAAAAAATTAATACTCAAAATTCATCCTATTAAGAGAATGCAAAACAAGTTTAGAATATTATTGGTTTTACCAATTTAATGTTATCCCCTTTTTTAAAATACAGGGACTTCGATTTATTCAATTGAAAAATCCTTGGAGTCATTTACGTTGGAAAGGAAGATACAGTGAAAATGATATAAAAAACTGGACTCCAGAGTTGCAAAAGTATTTGAACTTTGATCCCCGAACAGCTCAGAAAATAGATAATGGTAAATATGTCTTACTTTTTATTTATATTTATTAAAAAATTATTTTTCAGTACTGTGGATCTAACGCAGGGCATCATGCATGCTAGGCAAGTACTGTACCACTGAGCTATACCCCAGCCCTTTTTATTTTTTATTTTTTTGAGACAGGGTCTTACTAAGTTGCTGAGGTTGGCTTTGAATTTGTGGTTCTCCTGAGTAGCTGAGATTCAGGTGTGAACCACCCTGCTTGGCTGATATCATGTTTTAATAAGGTGAAATGTTCTTAACTGATTTAAGTCATATATCATTAATATATTTTTAGATTAACAAAGACATTAATTTTCAGGAATATTTTGGATTTCCTGGGATGATCTCTGCCAGTATTATGATGTGATTTATTTGAGTTGGAATCCAGGGCTTTTTAAAGAATCAACATGTATTCACAGGTAACTTTTACATATTTTAGAGCATTCTACACCATTTAAATTTGAAATGTAATTGTTAATTCAGGAGGAATAGCATTCTCTTATTTTTGTCATGTCCACAGATGAGCACCTTATAATAGTTGTTTTATTTCTTGGTTATGCCAAAAAATTGTAAAGAAGAATAAAACCAAAGAATCTGATAGCTTAATTGTATTTTAAACACAATACTTTTTAGCTCTGTGATAAATTGAATCACTATTTTCTTCTTTGTTTACTTTATCTTTTAGTACCTGGGATGCTAAGCAAGGACCTGTGAAAGACGCCTATAGCCTAGCTAACAATCCCCAATACAAACTGGAGGTGCAATGTCCACAAGGGGGTGCTGCAGTTTGGGTTTTGCTTAGCAGACACATAACAGACAAGGTACTGATATCCTTCAACTGACACCCCATACTGAAATTCTTCTAAATAGAATTGGACCATTAATACATAATTTGATTATCAGCCTGTTTAATTTATATTGGTGCCCTGAAATTGTGTCTTCTAAGATAAATGAATATTTTCCTTTGAGGGAAGTTACACATTATAATCATACACTTAAGATCTTGTTCAAAAATCATTTCTGAAGCTGGGTGTGGTGACGCATGCCTGTAATCCCAGTAGCTCAGGAGGCTGAGAAAGGAGGATCACAAATTCAGAGCCAGCCTCAGCAACTTAATGTGGCACTAAGCAACTTAGTGAGACCTGTCTGTAAATAAAATAAAAATAGGGTTGGGGATATGGCTCAGTGGCTGAGTGCCCCTGAGTTCAATCCCCAGTACCAAAAAAAGAAAGAAAAAAAATCATCTCTGCAGAAAAAATATGAAAAGAAATCTTATGTGAGGATTTGGGGTTGATCATACATACTTTAGATCTTATAAATGTTCTCCTACAAATGTGTTAAAGGGGGTTTGGAAATGTTGAATCATTGGTTCTGATTCTAAAATGGCTAACTATAATCAATATCTTAGAATTTTACCAAATACTTCATGTTGTATGGTGTTTTATTAAAATGACAGTTTAATTTAGAAACATCATGCTTTTTATGAACAGTTCAGAGAAATGCTTTTAAATGATACTTTTCCTTTATTATTTAATTTTTAGTTGTAGATGAACACAATACCTTTATTTTATTTATTTTTTATGTGGTGCTGAGGATTGAACTCAGTGCCTCGTGCATGCTAGGTGAGTGCTTTACCATTGAGCCACAACCCCAGCCTCTTTTTTCCTTTTTTAAATGTTAAGAACATTTTTGAGCCCAGTTTCCTAACACACTGAATTTTTTTAAAATTTTAGGATGATTTTGCTAATAATCGAGAATTTATCACAATGGTTGTATACAAGACTGATGGGAAAAAAGTTTATTACCCAGGTATGTGTACTAGTTAAACATTTTATTTACATGATTAAGATGAAAAATGACAAGTTTATGTTGATGATATGTAGAAATTAGAGACCCCCCAGATTTGAGACTTGTATTTTTGCATATTGCTATCAGGCTTTTGTAGCTGATACTTAAAATCATGTCTTTAACCAAAAGTTCTGTGGTTTTCCATGAATTCTGGTATATAAGCCTGAGCTCTTCAGCATGGTTTATAAGGCTTTTTATATCCTGGCCTTAATGTGTCTGTCATATATATTTCCTGCCCAGCCTTTCAATGTCCTCACTTGAAGGTACTTGCTACTCCTGAATACATCATGCCCTTGCTTCACCATTCTACCAGTGTCTTCTCTAATTATCACTCCTCCCTGCTCTCTGCCCACATGCTCCTTTAACAGCTATTCTGCTTGGTGAACATAGTTAAGATCCCACCCCAGTGTCATTTTGTTGATAACTTTTCCCACTTGCCAGGCAAAAGGCATTTTCCTACAAAGGGCTTCTGAGGCATTGCACATACTGCATAAAACCACTTTTAATAATTATTAAGTGACAAAAAGGAACAGTTATAAGGCCATAAGCAGCACTGGTGAAACTTGAATTTATATTGTAGTAGGGGAAATAGGTAATAAGAAAAAGAATCAGGTACTTGTGGTTAGGTTAAAGAACTAAATGTGTTAGTAACTGATTGGTTCCTTTAGTCGGGTGGTCATGCAGGGTCTCTTTGAAAAGGGATAAGAGGAATTCTGAACAACAGAAAGGAATCGGTCATGCAGAGGCTTGGAAAAGCATTACAAGCAGAGGGAACAGTAAGTGCAAAAGGACTTATTGGCATGATTTAGGAGCAGGGCAAAAGCATGGGTAGGTGTGGTATCAGGTCAGAAGGGTATGCAGAGTTCAAATCATATGAGGTTCTGTAATGCCACAGAAAAGTGATTGGAGGGTCTTAATCAGGAAAATGACATGATCTGATTTTTTTCAAAAGAACATTCTTATCCTTTATATTGGAAAAAGGCAAAAAATGGCAGCAGAGAAATCAATTAGGCAGTTTTATTTATGTGAGAAATGATGGTGGTTTGAGCTTGGAATGGGGGTGGTAAGTGTAGCGAAGAAGAGTGGACAGATTTGAATTTCAGTAGCATTGTCAGGACCTGAGTTGATTTGTGGAGCAAAGAGGAATCAAGGATGACTGCACTTTTTTGTTAAATTTGAGATATGTATTAGATATCCAAGCAAAGATGCCCAGGGGAACAGTTGGATTTTTGAGGTATAAGGTTGGGATGAGAGGTACAGATTGAGGAGTCAGGGGCATATAAATGACCTTTGAAGACAGGACTACATAATAAACCATTTTTGGAGACAACTGTAAATAGAGTTGAACATCCAGGACCTGACCCTTGGATTCTCATACATCTTGAGGTTGAACAAAGTAACAGTTGTCTATAAAAGAATTTGAACAGAGTGCCTGATGAAACAGAGAGGTTTGATATAACCCAAGCAAAAAAAATATTTCAAAAGGAAGAGTGGACAGCTGCATCTTTCCCTGTTTGAGAGGTCAAATAACATTAGGTTGGAGAAGAGATTTGGCATCCTGGCAGTCATTGTTGACCTTGACAAGAACAGGTGCTGTTGAGTGGATTGGTTTAAGAAGAGAATGTGATCTAAGGAAGCAATTGTTGACAGTTCTTTCAAGGTGAAGTATGCAAAGGTATAGTGTTTTGTTTAATTATGGGAAAATATAGCAATTTTCTCCATTACACTGTGTTGAAGGAAGGCAGTCTTCTTAGTCAATATTCCCTAGGTTCTGGAGTGGTTATGGCACATAGTAGGCCCAGTGAAAAATACCAAGTTAAACTAGCTATTTTTCATATGTCGGTCATTATAAAAGAAATATCATGCATGTGTTTCTAGTATAAAAATATTATATGGCTTTTCAGTTTCCAATATGCTTGTTATTTTTTTTACTTTTATTTTAAAAGTAAAGATAATTCGATATTTTTAAAACAGTGCACCCTCTTTTAATTATAGTGATTTTACTCTTCAGATTTACAGTTTTATTTTCATCACAACACCTTAAGGTATATAAGAGAAGCCTTGTTCCCCAGTGACAGAAGAGTGAACTGAGACATAGGTTAAAAACCTTGCTCAAGATCACAGATGTGCCATTCTTTCTCTTCTCACTAGATTACACCACCTTTAAGCATTAGAGACTTGAGATACTAAAATGTTTAGTTTTTTGAATACAGCATATTATAAATATTCACTGTTCCCTCTAACTAAGTGATATACAGCATTGATATTAAGTGATATATAATAATTGATATGCCTAATTATAATTCCTAAAATGATTTATCAGGCTTGATTAATGATACTAGCAAAGAATGTACCATTTGGCATTGTTTGTAATAACATTGAAAACAAATCTGAATATCCAGATTTTCTTAATATGGTACCAGTTAATGTTTCATATTCATATGATGGAATACTATATGGGCAGTTAGAAGTAATAAATGCTGTATAGAACAATTCAGATCTTAAAACACATTTTTAAAATGTAAGATAAAACAAAACATATATAGGTCTAATATCATTTAATCGAGAATTCTAGGGACCAGAAGTGTTGATTTTGTAATAACCCTAATCAGAAAATCTGAAATCCTCTGAAGTCCATAGCATTTGGGGATTAGGGATGCTCAAGATGTACTTACACAGAAAACAATTGTTCATTCATTTTAGGATAGTATATATGTATTAAAATCTGAAAAGTGACCACCAAATCCATCAGCAGAAGGAGTTTAACAGTGGCGGTTAAAAGTAATTATTTAATAAAGCAGCCAATATGACTTCCCAAAATTTTAATTTAATTCTCAGTCATGGGGAATGATAGGTATTTTTTATGTACTTTTTTTGTATCTTTAATTTTTTTTCCACCCCAAAATAAAAAAAAACTAATGCTGAGTTTAAAATCCTCTACTGGACCACGGGTTGTGGTGGTGCATGCCTAGTAATCCCAGTGACTCAGGCTGAGGCAGGAGTATCACAAGTACAAGACCAGCCTAACAACTTAGTGAGGCCCTAGGCACTTTGCAAGACCCTGTCTCAAAAACAAAATTTTTTTTCACATTTTTTTTTAGTTGTAGATGGACACAATACTTTTACTTAATTTATTTATATATGGTGCTGAGGATCGAACCCAATGCCTCAACCATGCTGGGCAAGCACCCTACCACTGAGTCACAACCCCAGTCCCTCAAATACAAATTTTAAAAAAGGGTTGGGATGTAGCTTAGTAGTAAAGTGTCACTGGGCTCATTCTCTAGTACCAAAAAATAAAATCCTCTACTGGAGAAAAATGAACTGAGCATGTAGTAGGGATTATTGAAATTCAAGACAAACCAAATAGCAAGGATTATTATGCCTCCTAGAACATATTCTGAAAGATTGCTTTTGCATGTTAGAAACTAAAGTTTTAAATTGGAATCATACTTCACTAATATCAATAAAAACTGAATTCAGGGGATGTCTGTCCATGTACTTACTTTTCCTACTACCAGTCATACAGTTGCAAAAAGTAAAAGAAAAAAGTATCCTGTTCTGTAAACCTCCTGTCTGTTTGCAGCTGACCCACCTCCATACATTGATGGAATTCGAATTAACAGTCCTCATTATTTGACTAAGATAAAGCTGACCACGCCTGGCACTCATACCTTTACATTAGTGGTTTCTCAATATGAAAAGCAGAATACTATCCATTACACAGTGCGGGTAAGTAAAACCAACATGCAATGACAAAACCCAATAAAAGTTACATAATGTGTTCTGCTTTGTAAATGGGATTATTTGAAGAAAATTTTTTTCTGAAAATTCATTTTTTTCTATTTTTGTGTTTATCGATTAATTTATTATGATGCATCCTGTATAAAACAGTTTTTGAGAAGCAGTGTTTTATACTTGGAAGATTTTCACAGTTAATAGTTTAGTCCTGAGATAATAGGTGTATTGAACTAATAAATTCAGTTTTAAAGCATGAAATAAAAACTTCTAGTTTACGTAATACTTTTAAAAAGACAACTTTGAACCTTTATAATGACCTTTAGATTTGTTTGGCATATGTAAGTAAAAGAATTGAATTTGAATAGATTTTTTAGTTTGAAGGACACTGGGAAGGCTACCACTCCTTCATTCTTCAGATGCAAAAGCCAAGGCCTAGAAAGATTTTGTCCCTGCATCACTCAGTGGCAGAGAAAGCTAAGATCCCTAGCTTCCCAGTTCATTAAACCTCACATGAACCCAGACTGCCTATAGATTAATGATTTGTTAATGGCAACAAACTTTCTAGCCTTAGAATATTCTATATATTATATATGTATGCATATATATTCATATATATACATATTTTAAGTACAACAAAGCTTTAGGAAAAGGATGCACTCAATAGTGAGGGGGAAAGGGTGACCAATTACTCTTCTGTTTTCCATTTTTGTTGCATTACCTAATATGTGTATTTTTAAAACAGCATCTGCACTAAATGTACATTTTTTTTTAGTTGTAGATGGACACAGTGCCTTATGTGTGTAGGCAAGCACTTTACTACTGAGTGACAAACTCAGCCCCTAATATATTCTTTTTATCCCCTTGATCTTTTCATAAGTATAAAGTTTCTCAATATAATTTTTTAACACTATATTTTTCTAATCTAGGTATATTCAGCTTGCAGCTTTACGTTTTCAAAGATTCCCTCACCATACACTTTATCAAAACGGGTAAGAAAATTCTTTCAGAATTCCCTTTCCCATTTTATTCTTCACAATTTATTATGAAATAAATATTTGGTAGGAATATAAGGGAAACACTGTAGCATCCAGAACATAAGATCTTCATTGATCAGCATTAGGTGTCTCTGTGGATAGAAACCAAGTGGTTCAAAGAAAAAAGATTAACATAAACCCTGGTTGTTAGAAAAGTTCATGTGGATGAACATTTAAAGCAGAATTTGAGAATAACTTTGCAGATGGGGTGGAGACACAAAGTGGAATTTTTTTAAGGTAGAGTTTTGTCTTTAACAGAACTTCAACCATTCTATTTTAATGCAGAAACTTTTTTTAATAGATTAATGGAAAGTGGAGTGGTCAGAGTGCTGGAGGTTGTGGAAATTTTCCAGAGACTCACAAAAATAATCCCATCTACCAATTCCACATAGAAAAGACTGGGCCGGTATTGATTGAACTAAGAGGACCGAGGTTTGTGATGAGTGGCTTTGCAAATTGATATTAAAAATGAACTGAAACAAAGTTTAGAAACAACCTATGTATATGTGGACATTTGATTCATGATAGTGATGGCATTTAGAGGAAGGGGGAAAGGACTGTCTTCAACAAATGGTATGGAATAGCTGAGTATCCATATATTAAGCGGTGATTAGATCCCCATCTTATATCAAAATTCCAGCTGGATTAGACAAACGTGAAAGGCAAAACAGTGCAAGCTTCTAGGAAACAAATTTATTGACCTTAAATACAATAATTCTCTACAATTTTGTCACCTCATCTAAATTATTCCTTTAATTACTAATTTGGAATGTTATGTCTATCATCTGCTAATTATTTTTTTTATAAACCTAGATTTTATTCCATTACTTTCCTGCTCCATAGGCTTTTCTGCCTATTAGAGTAGCTGTCATTCAAATTTAAAACATGAAATACTGTGTTCTTTTATTCCCTGGGGAACCTTTTTTTTTTTTCAAAGTAATCTTAGTATTTATAGCTTCAAATAAAACATAAAATGGTACTTTATATAATTGAGTAAAAATAGCATACATGGTTTCAGAATACTGTTTACTCCTATTGAAGCTTGAGAAAGCATATATTTTATGATAGTAAATCTGCACTTTACATATGATTAAATGATGTATTTACAGCAATTTGCTAATACAGTAATGTTCATTTTTAACACTAGGCAATACAGTGTTGGATTTGAGGTTGTAACAGTTTCTATGGCGGGTGATCCTGGTCCCCATGGCTTTTCGAGAAAATCTAGTGGTGATTATAGGTAATGTTGGCATTTTGATTTATTCAATTTATAGTTTTTTTGTGGCATTTTCTTCTATAAACCCTATTCTATCCCCTGAATATAGGTGTGGATTTTGCTACCTGGAAATAGAAAATATACCTGCTGGGATCTTCAACATCATTCCCAGTACTTTTTTGCCTAAACAAGAAGGACCTTTTTTCTTGGACTTCAACAGTGTCATCCCTATCAAGACAACACAACTTCAGTGATGGAGAATTCTCAGCAGTTATTGGATTTTAGACTTACCAACATGAGCTTTTCAAACATCTTCAGGATGATAAACAGAATGGAATTAAATGTAACGTGTTACAGTAGAATCTGGTGCTTGTCATGGTGTTTGGTAAGAATTGTATATAGCTGGGATTGATTACCTTAATCACCTAGAAGTACTGTTTACAAGGTTTTGTATATAGAGAGGTGGCTTGCATTTAGGGACTACTTTGTATAAAAATGTGCATCTGATTAAAGATTAGACTCAGTCATCACTGTGAGATGCCTTTGCTAAGAGAACAAGGGAACCAGATGAGGAAAGCGAGGGACAGATTCATTGAGTGGAAATGGCTGGCAGGCTGTTTTTTTAATATTTTGAAATATTTACATGTTTCCCTTTTACAGAGCATGTTGTAAGTTAAATCTGGTCGTGTTGACCCCACTGTACATCTCAGGCCACTGATTACCAAGTGAATCATGTCACTATAACCAATTTTAATTTTGCATTTATGATTTTAAATGTTTGTTTTCCCGAATGTTATAAAATAAAGCTTTAAGAAGTACTAATTAGCTTAGCGTGAAGATGCTTAGGCTGAAGAATGAAGGCTGTTGTTAGTTCTCTAGTTCAATGGCAGATGGGTATCTGAGGTATATTTCACTGTTTTATCAGGTTGATAAAAGTACATCTAAGATTGAAGACATTACAATTTAGTTTGTAGAGTCTTTGAAAATTGCTCTATAGTTCAGTATTCTTGTGATAACAGCACTTTGAAGAAAGTGAGAATTTAGTAGGTGGTAATTGGGTTACATAGTATAGAAAAGTGAATTACCAAGAACTAGTGTTGTATGAATTTCCAGGTGTTTACATAAAAATCCATCAGAATACTTGATTTTAAAGGTCTGAAAATTAGTAGGGTGGGATTTTTCATTGTCTCTACTTTATAATTATCAAAACTTATTTTGTATTTCTATTGCCTTTAATTGAAATAAAATGTTTATACATATGGAAACTGCATAGTTTAGAGAGCTTGACTAATTTAGTAACAAAGAGGTTATTTGCATGAAAATGACTTCAAAATTTTCAGTGGCAGATAATTACATTGTGCTTTTTAGCACTCCCCCCCCCCCCAAAAAAAAAATACTGGATCACACTCAGGACCTTACTTGTGCTGGGCACGTGCTCTACCACTGAGCTACATTCTCAGCCCTTTACTTTGAGACAGGGTCTGGCAACATTGCCCTGGCTGGCCTAGAACCTACAGTCCTCCTGCCACAGTGCTTGTCGCTGGCATGTAAGCTAGATTAGACACTGATTTGACCCTCATGTGTGAAAGATCCTGTGCAGCATGCATATATAAGACCTAATCCCTACCTTCAAGTCTGTAGAGATCTACAGTGTGAACAGTTTAATATATTACAATGTTAAATTCCATAACAGCTCTATTTTTTTTTTTATTTTTCCATAACAGCTCTAAATAGAGCTCTGTGGTATAAAGGAAAAAGTAATTCTGCCAGGATCATTGTAAAAAAATCTTGAAGAGTTACTTGAAGAGTTATTTTAACTTGAACCTTGAAGGTAAAGCCTCAAGAGGCAGATTAACTGCTGGCTACATTTTTATAATCTTCCAGCTCTTAGGCTTAACTATATATACTTAATTGCCGATGGACATTTATTTTGTATGTTTATATTTGGTGCTGAGAATCAAACCCAGTGCCTCACACATGCTAGGCAAGCCCTCTACTACTGAGCCACCACCCCGAGCTTAAAGATCTTACCCCAGGTTCACAAGCTGTCTATCCAGAGTCCCAACTCTGCACCTCTGCCCCTTTTCATCTGGGCAGCAGGCTGTAATTAAAGCAGATGGACACAGACCTATTTGTAGGAAGGTAACTGCCTTGAATGAGTTGGAGATAAAATTGAAGGGCCTGGGTATGATCCCTAAATCACAACAGTGGGACAGATTTGAAACAGGAAGAACTAGTCAGGAATTGCTAAAGGGAGGTGGAAGATGACTCAGGTTTCTAATTTCAGTATGTGTACAGATGCTCGGAATCAGAGAAGATACTTTTTAAAGTAAATTTGTCCAGAAAAATTCAAATCTGGAATTGGCGTGTGCTCCACTTAAAAAAAAAAATCAGAAGTTAAATGTGAATTCAATATGGCTAAGAACCAATTTAGGGGAACTGTGTTTTTAGAAGTGATAAATGCAAAGACTCAACAAGGCGACAAGGATCGTGGGGAAAGTGAAGTCGAACAGGAAATTCTAACTAAGGGTCAGATATTGCAAAGAGAAAGTTAAAAGGCAGGAGCTACATGAAGTGGTCACCTGACTTTAACCTGGAAATGTGAAAACAACATGAGGGTGATAACGTGAAAGGTCAAAGGGTGGTCTGCATCCCCTTCCTGGTGCAGGAGACAAACAAGTGGGAAAGGGGAACAGACAGGAAACCAGATTATTAAGTCCCGCCACCCCAGTAAGGGATACAGCACTGTACCTTGGTTTTCTAGGCTTTGTCTTCTTAAAGACAAGGGAAAGAATAGAAGATTCCGTCCAATTTTCATTCTCTGCAAGAAGTACTTAGAGAAATACACACATATGGTACAGCACTCTGGGTAACAGAGCCAGAAATTCACCACCCATTAGATTCAGAACATTAGACTATACAACTTGTCTCCCAGAAACATTGTAGGAACTTTTAAGTCATCCCAGTTTTGGCAGCTTTTCCAAATGTTTTTTTCCCCCCTTTCCTTTAGAAAGGGGGATAGAAATGAGCAGTGCCTCAATTTCAGGAAATGGGTTCTGCTAACAGTTACTCAAGAAAGTCTCCATCTCTCTATTAGAATCCATGGTGCAAGGAGATTATGAGAAAGGACTGGGAAGATAGGATCATCATAACTCAAGTACACGGCTTAGTACACAGTCGTGCATGCCTGTAATCAACTCAGGAGATGGAGGCAGGAGGATCCTCAGTTTGAAGCTATCCTCAGCAACTTGCTGAGACTCTCTCAAAAAAGGACTTGCGGCGTAAGAGTGCCTTGGGTTCTATCCCCAGTATTGGAAACAGAAACTAGAAAACCCACAAATACAGTAAAAGGGACTTGGATGAACTTTGAAATGAAGTAGGTAAAGTACCTTAACACCCTCATGATTACCGTGTTACCCGGCACTTTTCCCACTGCATGCCTTTAAGTTGAAAAGCACACATTGAAAGTGGGCAGATTAACAGCCCAGCATAACAGTGGCACCGATCCTTTCCCCAATCAGAAAAGTACTTTACAACCACTTGGAGAGCTTTTGAAAGTGCAACACCAAGTGCACCATAGGCCAGTTAAACTGTCTCTGGGAACAAGACAATAGCCGAGAGCCTCTCCTTGGCACCACCACCAGTATGTTTCCTCACTGCTCTGCATCAGCAGGAGTGGGATTTTAATTCAAACTTTGGCCTTAATTATAATTCATGACCTCAACTGATGACGAGAAAGACGACCACTGCATTCCATGCTCTTCCTACTGCAAGAGGCAGCCACTGCTGGGATTTGATGTCTCTCTCACACATACACACACAGAAAAAAAAAGAAAAGTTTTCTTAAGCAGTTTTTATTACACTCAAAGGTCTTAAGACAAGTACAAAATAACCTTGTAATCAGGATACTGTATCAGTCAATAAAAAAGGAGAAACCACTACAGTATGAAGATATACAAATGACTAAAGTATACAGTTCTGACAGTTAACAGACAACTTGAAATGGGGAGAGCTTTCTTTCAGAAATGCTAAATTTTCTTGAAACAGGACAAATAAAATATAGTGCTCTAAATATGCATAATCATGAAAACAAAGAGCAGTCTTAACACTTATACTATTAGCATAGCAGACTCCATTGCGTCTATTAAACAGCCTTAGCCAACACATGCCTACTCCCTTTTCTAGCTTTAAGGACAGTTTCCTCTAAGGAATACTAGTGCAGCATGACCTTAAATAATTTATTTTTAAAGTTACAATCTACAGAGAAATTAACACCTTGTCAATCTAGATATAACAATGGCAACCATTCTTCACATGCACTTCTCTTAGAATAAATCCCCTTGGCTGTCAGGATAAGGTTATGCTACAGAACCTTCTCCCCAAAGCCACAAATCCCCTCTATCACCTGTCCCTGCTACCCTCATCCCCCCTTCCCCACACTGACATTCACCTTCCCCCTCCCCCCCCAGAAAAGTGCAGTTCATGGTAGCCTTCCTAGAAATGGTTTTGATGAATGTCCCAGCATACATGCTTTTTTTTTTTTAAAGTCACCTCTGAACACCAGAGGTAATAAAAATGAATTGTGTTCTTGCATTTCATTTTAAGCCTTCACTAGGTCAAAAAGGTGTGCTCTGAGTATTTGAGTTTTTTGTTGTGTGGGGTTTTTTAAAAAAATATTTAGATGCTCTGGGATATAATGGGAGAGAACATCTCAGTTTCCCCAAACAAACTGAGGGTCAGAAGGGAAAGAGATGCACACTGGGGCCCCCAGTTTGGCTAAGCTTCCAGCCTTCTTTCCTGGCTCGTTTTCTTTCACAGGAACTAATTATTGCTTCCTCAGCACTGAAACAGGGACTGCTCTGCAAAGGCTGTGACTCTGGTCATAGTCCACCTATAACAACCCTGCTCTGTAAAACAAGCCCAAGAGCTCTTACCAGACGGAAATTCTTCAGCCCTCAAGGTCACTGAAACTTCGTTAGTGCAGTTTAGAGTAGATGCTTAAGATTTGGCATATATTAAATGATTATTGGCACAACGTTCTCCAGTTTCATGTATAAATATTGATTTGCACATGGGCCATAGCCCTGGATGCGTCAGCCAATCTGCACCATTTTTAGGTCAGCAATAATCCCATCTCTTCCCTTCGAGCACTGGAGGGAAAGCTGCTTCATCCGGGTCTCCAAGGCCTGGCCCTCCAGGGAGGTGTTGCTTTGGCTCTTGCCCCTGCTACCACCACCACTGCGGTTGCTGAGACCTTGATTGTTGTTGGCTTTGTCACTGGTTTTATTCTCTGCCCCTTCTGCCCTGTCTCCTGTAGAGATTACAAAAGTTACCAAGTGGGTATTGACAGAAAATTCCACGTTCCTCGGTCACGAGCCAATTAGCTAACTCGGCCCTCTAGAATTCCCAGCATGGCCCACAGTGCATATCAGGTTCCCTAGCACATGATTGCTAACAGCTTTTATTCCTCAGTGTTTTATACATCCCTTTCATTAGTGATGAATTTGTCATTTTCATTTTGTATCTAGGAAACAAACCTCTCTAGCAGGTGCTTGCCAAGGGGACTGTTCTGAGGAGAGGACATAGGTACTACTTTATTAAGGCCGGTGAGGAAAATCCAGAAACCCCCCAGAACAGCCCTTGGAAACAATCCCAGTGATCAAGGCCAACAGGATATTCATAGACCCAGGAGGGCACTGCTGGGAACCCCGAGAGCTGGCAGAAGTCTGTAGCAGTACACAGGCCAGGCAGCAGGTCATCTAGGATGGGACGAGAAGGCTGTGACTCACCTCGTTCTCCCTCACATTCGGGGGAGGAGGCCCCGCTGCATTCACTTCGAGGACCCAGCACTGGGAACATCAGCCCAAATTCTGATAGGGACACTGGGCTGGGCAGATCCAGGCTGCCAGGCCTTGTGACTGCAGGGAACTGGTCAGGTATCTCAGATGGGCTCGTTGGTCCTGAACTAAAGCTGGACACAGACTGGGTTTCTGAGTCATCTTCAGACACAAAGTTGCTACAGTTGTCATCTTCAAAGGCCTCCGAGGCCACTGGGGATGAGAGAGAGAACACCAGTCACATGGAATCTCATAGGTAGTAGTAACCGAGTTCCTTCAACACTCACAGAAGTGCTTGCTGCTGACAGTGACACACAGCACAGGGACTGCAGAATCTGTCCATGAGGTGCCTAACAGGCGAGTGTGACCCCGAGCCTGTCTCTTTGCAGTGTCCAAAGCAGCACGAAGCAAAGCAGCTGGATCCTTTGGATTGTCAGTGTCCCTAGAGTAATCTCAACCCCTGCCCTAGAAATCAGGATTACCAGACTCTGCAGAGGGAGGAAGATGAATTCAGCCACAGATCAGGACCTCTTCTCCACCTCAGTTACCCCCAAAACAGACCCACACATATACAGGAAGAGGTGCTAGCCCACTGGAATGGATCCCAAACAGAGCCAGTCTTTCCAAGAAGACTGAAGAGGGTTGGGGCTGTGGCTCAGTGATAGAGCACTTGCCTCACATGTACAGAGCACTGAGTTCGATCCTCAGCACAACATAAATAAATAAAGGTATTGTGTCCATTCACAACTAAAAGAAAAAGACTTGAGAATTTTCTCATTAGGCCAAAAAAGCAAAAGCTGCTGAAAGCAGCAGCCTCCCATGGAATATCCATCTGTGGGGACTTCTGTTTCCTTCCAGGTAACTTCTGATCTTGTAAAAGACACACTGGGTGCAGTGGCATACACCTAAAATTTCAGTGATTCAGGAGGCTGAGGAGGAGGAACACAGGTTTGATGCCAGCCTCAGCGACTTGGTGAGACCCTGTCTCAGAAGGACCAGGGATGTAGCTCAGTGGCAGGGCACTTTGGGCTCAGTCTCCACTACCAAAAATTGAAAACAAAACAAAATCCACCTAGACCACTATTTGCTGCAAAGAACAACTCTTACAGTGTTCTGTACCTTGGTTTGTGGACCAGAATAACCAAGGCCCAGTTCATGTTTTTTCCC
Organism: Urocitellus parryii; assembly: GCF_045843805.1. NCBI lineage: Eukaryota > Metazoa > Chordata > Mammalia > Rodentia > Sciuridae > Urocitellus > Urocitellus parryii. The sequence goes on along the minus strand of NC_135533.1, from coordinate 169,647,737 downwards.
TGAGTTTCAGAGCCTTTTAGCTGTAACTAATGTTCCTTTCAGCCCGCATACAGCTCCACTTCTTTTGTCTTTCCAACTCCTCATCCTTCATTCTTTAAAAATAGCCTTGTAGCATCTATACGGGACTGTTACAAATGATAAGTGCTGTAATGTGGGGCACAGAAAATGGGCTCAGACCTCAATTCATATTCTAACTCCATTTCTTGCTGTGTGGCTTTGTCAAGTTATTTAACATCTCTGAGCTTCACGATCCCCTCCATACAGGGTTTATGAGCTGATATATACTAAAGTAACTCGCAGTCATTGTTTAAATTTCAAATTATAGTTTCCTTTACCTTGGACCTGACATTTAAGCTTTTTATTGATGGAATTAAAGAATTCCTGATGAAGGGCAAAGAGCCAACAGGGATTATTCCAAAGAAAAGGAAAAGAAATGAAGTGCTTAAAGACAGTGTTGGAGAGGCTTTCCTGTTTAACATAACAGAAGCCAAATCACACTCTATCAGAAAAAAGGTGTCCATGGTCAGACATCAGTGAGTGCCTGCTGAGTGCTTACCGGGTGCCAAGCATTATTTCATATACTCTTGACCACCAACCTACATCACAAAAAGTAGTAGATGCTATCATACTCTCCATTTTATAGGCAAAAAACAAATATCAGGTCACCTCTTGACTACATTGTGAAGGCCAGGATGTGGATCAAATGTGATTCCAAAGTCCCTATTCTTTTTGGGAGGTGGGGGCCCTGGGGATTGAACTTGGGGGCACTCGACCACTGAGCCACACCCCCAGCCCTATTTTGTAATTTACTTTAGAATCAGGGTCTCACTGAGTTGTTTTGAACCCACGATCCTCTTGCCTCAGCCTCCTGAGCCACTGGGATTACAGGCATGCACCACTGTGCCCAGCCCAGAGTCCCTATTCTTAGACAACTCTTCCCTGCAGGACTTCTCAGAACCTTGAATGTTCTAAAGTATGTCAGAGTGGGATGAAGGTGTAACATTTTCCAAACTTCTATGAGCGCATTTAGCATTTCACTGAACACAGTAGTCCACCAAACCTAGGAAGCCACCAGAAAGAGCCTGCAGGGCTGCCAACTCTGACATCCTCTGGCATGGGCATAAAGGGCGGGGATCCTGGGACAAGACAGCCCTGGAAGTGGATCACATAAGCCACATGGCCTTATTGCCCAGCTCACCTGAAACAGCATCTGGCTCAGGCTGGCCACCCACCAGGTCCTCCACAGACGTGCTGCTGCCCTCTGCCCCGACGCCACAGCCCCGAGGGCCCATGGCACTGGAACGCCGCCGCTCGTGGATCTCGTCCGAGATCCTCTCCAGGTTCTTCAGGGCCGTCTTGTACTCGCCCTTTGCCAGGGTCAATTTGGCCTGCAGGTCGTCCACTGTCTTCTTCAGTTGCTGGTCAGGAAGACGGGAGATTCAATCAATGAGCACTGCCCGCGCTGGCCCTAAGACACTTGTTGAAGTGCAGGTTCAAGAACATTTTCTGCACTTCAAAGAATTTCCCAAGATGTGACTCAGAGCCCAATTACTCATCACAGCCACCCACTCACCAGATAGAAAACTCAGCCACCAACCCCTCTGTGCTCCCATCCAGGTGACAAGCTATGATATCCGGAAACTCTCACTGGTGGATTACAGCCCGTCAGGGAAGGAACACATGGAAGTCCCACAGTCTAGCCATCTGGTCCCTAGTACATTGGTTTTCAAACTTGTATCAGAATTCCCTGGAAGGCTGCTGAAGACTCAGAGCTCTGGCCACACGCCCAGAGGTTCAGATCTAGCAGGTGGAGGGTGAGGCCTGGGAACCAGCAAGTTGCCAGGTGGTACAGGTCTTAGGAGCAAGGGTAAAACATAGTACAGTTACTAAATGGCAGAGTTAGCTTCAGACGCCATGAGAGACCCATCAGGACCATTTTCAGATCTAAAAACTCAGTCAAGGATCTCTCTCTACTCTCCCCTTGAAACAGCGAATGGGTCACTTGAAAGCCCGCTACCACATCAAAGTGGCGTTTTGAGTGCAGAAAAAAACCCAAAAGGGACAAATCCCAAGGCAATACTTACCTCAAGCTGCACGTAGTACTTTCCCTTGAGTTCAAAATAAGGTCTGTGGAAGACAGGAAGGAAAATCGTAAGAGTAATAAGACACAATGACCACGATAAACCTCACGAGATGCATCCAAGACATTAGTTGCAGCAGGACAGGGTTTAGTGAACTCTGACAAGGCCAAGAGAAGAAGGCAACATTCCCAGCCTCAGGGCCCTAGTGACAGACACGTGACAGACACCTGACAGAGGTGGTGGGCCTCACCCCAGGGCTTGGTGATAGGAGGCTCATTCCTGGACACTGGGGACCCTGCATTTGGTTTACTTTCCTTTTGGTGGTGATAGGGGGCTGTTCAAGGCCACACAGCGGTACCCGGCAGCAATGCTGCTGTGGATCTGCTTTCCAAGGATGATTGACAGATGAGGCTGCTTAAACCACCTCTTCTGCTGGGCGAGAACAGCCCTCACTGGGCTTGGCGGGGCCACCACAAACTGGGGGCTCTAGTTGATCCTTCAGGACGGTGGCCAGAGCTAGAGTAGGGCAGTTGGCAGAATCAACCAGGTCACAAGCAAGAGAAAGGACAAGAAATGTCAGCTTTCTCCCAGTCCCTTGGATTCAGAGTCAGCCAGAAGAACATGGCTCTTTAGGACCTGTGACGTCAACACTAGAGCTGACCCATGAAGCTCCCATGTCCCCCACTGCTAGCATGCAGAGGACAAGGGCATTGTAGGATGCCTTGGGCGAGTATGGAAAATCTCTTGCATCTTCCAAGTGGGTCATGCCTACAGCAGCCCACCCCCCAGCATCCCCTGCCTCTGGAGGGTCACAGAGAACACTGAGGACCAGGAGGCCTGGGCAGGGGGCTCTGGTGAGAGGATGTGGAAGATGTCAACCCTGCAGCCCGGTGAAGGCTGCTCCCAGACTCACTTGGACTTGTTGATGGCCCTCTTGAGTTTCTTCTCCAGCTGTCGCATGCGGCCTATGGCGGCATTGTACCTGGCTGCAGTCTCCTTGTGCACCAGCTCACTCCTCGTCTTGGTCTGCTCCGCCTCCATGACCTTCCAACAACAGCAGAGGTCAGCTCAGTCAAGCCCAGAACAGCTCCCGGTCGGGGTATCACTTATATCACCTTGTGAGAAGGTTCTTGGAGGAAATTAGGAGTCAGACTCTCAGATTGAACCAACTTTCCAATTAAACGGGATTTTCTTTCCCATGGGTCTATTTTGAAAGAGCCTTGCCAGGTAAGATTAAATGGCCAAGTTTATGGGAAAGAAAAAGGAAAAATTAGAGAAAATTTTGGAATATTCAGACTCAACCAATTTCCTCTGCTCAGGCCTCCTGGCCGTCAAGGAGCCATCTTGAGCTCCTCTTACTACCCTCTTGGGGCAGGAGCTGAAGGGCAGATAAATGGCCAAGTAGCGTGAGTGGGAACTTAAGAGGCATCAGGAAGCTGGGTCCATGCCTGTAATCCCAGCAATTTGGGAGGCTAAGGAAGAAGATCACACGTTTGAAGCTGGCTTGGGCGACTTAGTGACGCCTGTCTCAAAAAAAGAGAGCCCCTGGGCTCCACCCCAGTATTTTTTTTTTTTTGTGTGTGTGTGTGTGTGTGTGTGTGTGTCTCCTTCCCCAAATATCCTGAATTCATTGGCTGAGCACAGGAAAAAAATCGAGGATCCAGAAAGGTCAAATTTTACATTAAGTAATGAAAATGACAACCATGTCATTCATATCAGATCTTGAAGTTTGTTTAAAAAAATCCACTCAGGAGATAAGTCCAAGTTCTGGTGGGAAATTCTAGAGGGAATATTTTGTTAAGCCTGTTAATATATTTATTTATTTATTTTTTTTTTAAGGATCCTTGAGGGACAAAAATCAAGGCAATTCAGACAGGCTCAATCATTCTTTCTTCACATTCCATCAGGACAATGTCTGCCCTGAGGGAAGAGGAAGGCAGCCCAGGGCAGGCCCACCCACAGCACAGCTGGTCATTTCTTCCCCTCTCTGCAGGAGCACAGTTAAGCTAAAGGGATTTTTGGTACTGGGGATTGAACCCAGGGGCACTTTACCACTGAACCACATCCCCAGCCCTTTTCTCAGACAGGGTCTCGCTAAATTCCGTAGGGCCTTGCTAAATTGCTGAGGCTGGCTTCAAACTTGCCATCCTCCCGCCTCAGTCTCTGGAGTTGCTGGGATTACAAGGTGTACCACACCTGGCTTAAAGGGTCATTCTATATTTACCTAAGGAACATCAGAGAGAAGCTCAAAGGACGCTTGGTCATTGGCCCACCTACTTGGACCCCAGCAGGACAATTTTTAGAGGGTCCACACTGCCTGTAACTTGAGATTCAAAGAGAAGCTCACAGAAGGGTTATACCCTTTCCTCCAGGCAACAGCTGCAGTCAGTCGTGGCTCATTTATTCAATAATTACAATTTATTCAATTACTTACAATAATGATGTTTAATGGTGCTAGGGAAAATTGTGAATGCCTTCTATATAACAGTGATTTTTTAAATTCAATTCCTATATGTCTAAAAAGAATAATTAAAAAAAAAATCACTGATGTCCTATTTTAGGGACCCTCCTCCGTTATATTTGACTTTGTCTTAGAGCTACTTTACAATCTTGTGAGTTGTTGAACAGTGATAGTAATAGAGATGATTCTCATCCAGAGAAATGAAGCTGAACTATATCCTATTGAAGATGAATTGGTTATCAGTTGCCCTCTAAGTAATGACCAATTTTGTATTTGTAAGTCTACTTCAGCATTCCTGATTTTCTATGAGTGTTTTTTTTCCCCATTCTCTGTTAAATACTTCAAGAACTGTTATAACATCTTATATATCAGTTCCCTCCATCAGTTAAAGTCTTTGCCAGGACAACATTTTTATTTGTATCAATTTACACTTTCACGTTATTAAAAACATGTATCTTTTAACAAAGGCTTGAGGTAATTTTTAAAATAGTCATCAAATGCCGGGTGCAATGGATTATAGGCCTGTTATCCTAGCGGCTGTGGAAGCTGAGGCAGGAGGATCACAAGTTCAAATCCAGCCTCGGCAACTTAGCGAGGCCCTAAGCAACTCAGTGATACCCTGTCTCTAAATAAAATATTAAAAAGGGCTGGGGATGTGGCTCAGTGATTAAGTACCCTGGGATCCCTGGTAGCCCCCTTCCGCGGAAAAAAAAACCCCACCAAGTCAGAGAAGGGAAATGAGCTAAGTGGGCAGGGGGTGACTAAAATGACTTCTCAACCAAGATCAAAGGGTTAAGAGGACCTTTCCCTCTTGCTTCTAACACCCACTATTTCTCAAGGAAACAAAATACACTAAAAATATTGTGCTTGACATTTGCGGGAACCTCAGGAATGTTTCAGCTTTGCCTTAAACCTTGAACTCTCAGGATTGACTGGAGTAACCTTTATGAATACCCCAAACCCCAAGCTTATCAACAAAGACAAAATACTGGGAGATTCGTTTCTTTCCAAAAGGATCTGGAGGCAGGGCTCACCTGTGAGGAGTGGTCTGAATGCGTATTAAACAGACTGAATTCCAAAAGCTGTAATTCAGGCTACTGAACAGAAAGAGTCCCCTGCAAGATGCCAGGTGCTCACCAGCACACAGACCCTCCGTCTCCCTCAGTCCCCAGGCTGCAAACAGAAGCAAAGCCTTTCTAAAATTAAACATGCACTTGGAGACACTGCCAGTAAAGACTGAAGGGTACAAATACATCCTACTTCATCCTTAACAGGCCTCCTCTACCGGGTCCTGTCTGAATCCCCCCTCCCTACACACACCCACAATCCCCAGCTCTCCAAAGAAAACACACAGCTTCCTGCCTTGAAGGGGAGAGGGGGCCACCAAGCTTGTCACCTGGTACATCTCCTAGGTAACCAAGGAGCTCCTCCATCTGCCGCCTAGGATCTGGCCTGAGGTGTGTGGTGATGGAAGGAAGGGAGGGAGGGTAAGGGAGGAAGAGGGCAGCCCAGGGACAGGGGCTGTGCCTGCAAGGTTGAAGCAGCAGGGGACAGAGGCAGAGCCACAGAGGAAAGCCATAATGAATGCCTCAAGGTAGCTGGGACCAGCCTGAGCAATCAGACCAGTGCTTGAACCTCGGTCCCAGAGCAGCCTCGTCCCCCTCAAAGCCTGCACGAACCAGGTATTGTGGTCTGGACTCCAAGAATTCTCCTCCCGTCTGCAAAGTCTTTCATTTTACCGCCATCACCGAGTCAGAGCTGCATGTGGTGATTGAACACCTACTGCATACAAGGCACTGCGCAGGACACAGTCAACTAAACTCTGGGCCGACAGCCTTGTTGGCGTGGACACTCCCAGCAGCAGTGACCATCGTTCAAGGCAGTGGGGGATCCAGGGGGCCTTGAACAGGTGTGGAATCTGAGGTGATGGATGAGGAGGAGGAGGAGGACACACTTCTGACATAGGCCATGGTTTTTCCTGGCTTCTACTCACAGGTCCCTGAGGCCTATCTGCCATTTCCATAGGACGATCACATGGGGGACACAAAGGAAAACAGGGCACAAAGCTCAGCTTTCTGCCTCATTTCCCTGAGCTGGAAGGCTCCAGGTGAACTTAGCGGAAGGAGACAACTGTCCAACGTGAAGGTGGTCTTCACTTCCCTCCAGATGGTTCAGAACTTTCTCACCAGAGTGGGCTCCGTCCTGGGGACCATCCATCCACAGGCTCTGATAGCTTCAGAGTGTCCACTGTAGCCTTCAGGACTAAGAAGTCAGGCCACCCTGAGGTTCCCCAAACCTGCAGAGATGCGCTCCTGCCCCTCAGACCTACTCCAAATGCTCAAGAGTGGACCACCCACTGGTGCCCACTGTCTCCCAGCAGACCCAGGCAGCTGGAGCTGGCACTGCACCCAGGCCCAAGCAGGCAAGCAAAGAGGCCCTGCAGAAGGTCTGCCAGTACGAGGGTGCTGTGGGAACCACAGACCTCTGCCTCTCCTCTTCCCGGGCCATCAGGACAAAGTCAGCCTGCTGCACTCCCCGAAGCACCAGAGCAGCTGGGGCCTAAAGGTCCAGGGACCATGGAGCTACTGCTCAACAGCAGCCCCTGCTCATGGTAAGCCCACAGAAGAGTCCAGACAGCTGTGCCTTTCTGCCGATGGGCACCAAACAGGTGTGCCAGCCTGGCGAGGCATAGCCTCCTTGCTGGGTCCCACCAGAGAACAACCTGAAGTCACCTGCAGCGTGGCGCTCAGCCTCCCAACATGGCTTTCTAAACTGTTCCCAACCTGAGGTTCCTCCGCCCTCAGGTCTACTCGGAACCTCATTCAGCATCTTCTGAGCATGTTTCTTCTTGCATCCCTGTTCCAAGAGGATCCCAGAGGTGGCTCTTCATGCCATGTGAGAGACTTATGGTTCGGGGCCATTCGTAGCAGGGCAGCTGTCCTCAGCAGCTTGTCTGCCATCCCGGGCCTCATGTTCACTGCGGACCAGGGAGCAGAGGCTGGCGACTCAGAGGATAAAAAGCCATCACTTTCCCATGAAGGCTGTCTCAAGGCCAGAGCATCCAGGGGTAGCGGGGACTGTTGCCCAAACCTCTCTCGAGAGCAGAGGGATTCGGAGCCCTGTGCCCCAAGGGAGGTTGCTCACCAGCAGCCTCCGTGGGTCTGACTGAAACTCCTCGCTGTTCCTGTGGCCCCGTCTGTGGTGTGACCTGTGGCCTGATAGAGAGCACCTGGGCTCCTCACATGCCCCAGGCTGCTGGCTTCAATTGTGGCTCCACGGCTGGCCACGGAATGTCACCATAGCAAATCTAAGGGGAATGGGAGGGGACACGAGGATGACCTTAGGTGAGGCGTGTGTGGAGATGAGGAAGAACAGGCGATAGGAAGAACCAGCTTCCTGGTGTATCCAGAAGCAAGACCAAGTGGCAGATGCTTTCTGGAGCCTTGTATTTTATTGAGAGAGAGGTTCTCAATGAGTTTCTTTAGCACCTCGCTGTTTCGGAGGCTGGCTTTGAACTTGCAATCCTCCTGCCTCAGCCTCGTGAGCCGCTGGGATTACAGGCCTGCACTACGGCCATCTATTTCGTTCTTTTTTAAGGAACAGAGTCAATGGTTTCTGAAATCGTTTCTTAAAGGCTGGCGTGGATCTTCAGCTGGGCGTCAGGGGTACTAAAAAGAAAGGTGAACCTGCAGCTAAGTTCGAATTTCCTTTAGTGTTTTGTCCTTTTATACCTAGCAGGCTTTGTCTAGATCACCAACCTCCCCTTTGTTTTTTTTTCCAGGAGCTGATGCAGGGAAACAATTCCCTCCTATGTTTAGCTCTATGAGCATCATGACCACTAGGGGGCAGGCGACTCAAGGCCACAGAAGCCAGGCAAGGCCAGAGTGCCTCAGGCTTCCAGGGGAGGTGGCATAAAGTCAACGCAGATTTGAGTCTCCAAGTGATTTGTGTGTCAGGCTTTCTATTTAAGGACGCTCAAGGCCATCTTTAATTATTAGATACCCCAGGACTTGAGCAGCTGTGGCAGGTGATGTTGAAAAGGGAGAAGCCGTTGGCATGGACCCCTGACTTTTCTATTCCAGTCCCACAGGCAGCTCTCAGGGAGACACCAGACTACAGAGTTGCAACCCCCACTCCTCCACATGTCACTTCAGCCTCATCAGCAAGGTATTGGTGGGAGTGGCTGCAGCCATTAAAGTGACACTCAAGCACTTGTCTACCCTGTAGCAACCCTCTGGCCTCGCTTCTACGTTCTTTTTCTGGCTCTTGTGTTCTCAACCTAGAATGGGACAGAATGTGCACGACCAGACCGAGGCTACTGCCAAGGGATGCCAAGAACACAGGCCAGGACATCCCAGGAGCAGCTCAGGAGCCAGGCCTGGAAGAGAAGAGCGGTATCCAGAACATGCTGTAAGACCCCTGGTAAGCTCCGCAGAGTTAGCAAGTGTCACCGAGCCAAGCAACTGTCGTCCCTGCTTGTTATGATCTGAAAGTTTGCATCCACCAAAATTCATGTTATAACCCAATCCCCCGAGGTGACGATATTAGGACCCAGGCTTTGGAGGTGATAAGGTCATGAGGGTGGGATTAGGACCCTTATAAAAAGGGGCCTAAGAGCTAGTTTACCTCTCCATGGAGTGAGGAGACAGCCCTCTAATGAACCAGGAAACAGATCCCTGCCAGATGCATCCTCCGGAACTTTCATCTTGGACTTCCCCTTCTCCAGAATCATGAGAAATACACATCTGATATTTATAAGCCACCCAGTTTGTGGCACTCTATGGTAGCAGCCCAAATAAACCAAGACAGTACCACTTCTGATTCTGAGCAGGGTGACCAAAGAGGTCTTGGGATCTGCTAAAGAGACAACAGATAACGGCCTAAATCCCAGTGAGTCTAATACTAGAAAAAGGTCATCCACTGTCCACTTCCTACTCTAGGCAGGGTCCCTGAATCCCAGCCTCACCCTGGAAAGCCAGGCCCAAGCGCCTGCTTCATTCTGGTCTTACCCACCATGATCCCCCACTTTCCACCACCAGCATATGCACACCCTAAATGAACACTCACCATGGCTTCACACTTTGTGTGTGTCTGGTGGGTAACCAGGGATTACACTCAGGGGCACTCAGCCACTGAGCCACATCCCCAGCCCTATTCTGTATTTTATTCAGAGACAGGATCTCACTGAGCTGCTGAGTGCCTTACTTTTGTTGAGGCTGGATTTGAACTTGCAATCCTCCTGCCTCAGACTTCTAAGCCGCTGGGATTACACAGACACTTTTTTTCCCTTTTTCTTTTTTTTTAAGATAGGGTCTAAGGTTCCCAGGCTGGCCTCAAACTTGTGATCTTCCTGCCTCAGCCTCCCAGGTGGCTGGGATCACAGACACACTACCACTGTGCCTAGCAGAGACTATTCATCAAGAGCCTCCCTCTGGCATTCAAAACCCAGACAGCCCTGGAAACAACACGGCTCCCGTGGGAAGCCCAAGTCCACTGTCAAGACCTTCAGGGATGATCTAACTCAGACGAACTTAAACAGCAGAGGGAAAGGGCAGCCCCACTGTCACTGGGTGACTGTCATCCCAGAGTACGACTTAGGGCCAGGCCCAGCCAAGAGACCACAAGGAGAAGTTAACCTGTGGCTTTTAGAATGTTTTTAGGCAAAACTGGGAGTCTGTTAACTATGCTTGGGGGAAACCACTGCACACACACGAACACAGACCCAGACCAGACACACACACACACACAGACACGGGGCTATGAGTCCTACCCTCTGGGTGGCGTGATTCAGCATCTCCTGCCAGGCGGAGTCGAACTGCCGCTTGTCATCCTCCAGCAGCCGCTGCTCGGCCAGGGAGATGGTCTCTTTGGCAGCACGAAGCACCTCGGTGGCCCTCTGGAAGTCCTGTGTGGCTTTCTGAGCCTCCAGCTGAGCCTGTGCAAGAAAGAACCCTCGTGAGGCCTCAGGCAATCTTGGCAGGGACCCCAGGGTCCATACCCTCCAAATGCTGAGCTGCCCAGGCCCAAGACACACCCCGTCCAGCTCTGCTGCTCAGCTGGGGGCACAGGTTGGCACCTCCAGGCCTCACTGATAAGGCCAAGGTTAACAAGGAAGACCCCAACACCTTCCTTGTCCAGATCCAAGACTCAACTGATGACATGTCAGAACCAGATAGCATCCCCTGGCTTTGTTCTGTGGATGGGGAGTCATGGCTGTGGGTACACAGGCTTCCCAAAGCTGGCTGGAAGCAGGGCTGTGACCAGGTTGCCAGTAGTGTAAGCCCTGACCCAGTTCTGTCACCACTAGTTGGTCCCCCACTCAATCCACACTGACACCAGTGATGGGGCAGGAACAGCACCAGCCAGGCAACGGGAAGGACCTCATCGTAAAAGAGTCACTGCTTCCAAGGGACATCGAGTGGGGCAAGCAACCTCTGGTATAGCTGACCATACATCCAAAGCCGTCACATATGGCCCTTGAGCACCTGAACTGTGATTATTCCACACTGAGTGCAAAACACCCCTAAGTTTAAAGACTTAGTACAAAAGACAAGACAGTTATACATTAAATTTTCTATTGGCCAGTTATAGTGGAACATGCCTGTAATCCCAGAGACTTGGGAGGCTGAGACAGGAGGATCACAAGTTCAAGGCCAACCTCAGCAACTTAGCAGGGCCCTATCTCAAAAGAAAAAAATAAAAAATACCAGGGCTGTAGCCCAGTGATAGAGTGCTCCCCAGTACCACCAAAAGTAAATAAATGATAATAATAAAATAAAAATATAAATGAGATAGAATAAGGGGACCAGAGGGAGGGAGGAGAGGGAAAGGGAAGGAACTGGGGAGTGAAACTGATCAAATTATACTGTTTTGTGTGCGTGTATGAATATATTATAACAAATCCCACTGTTACGTACATTACAATGCACCAATAAAAAGGAAAAAAAAATTATGTAGAAATAATGCAAATATGGTCACAAACTAAAATATTTTTAAAAATGTGAATCAGCCAGAGGTGGTGGCATGCTGGGAATCCCAGGGGCTGAAGAAGCTGAGGCAGGAGTATATTGAGGTCAAACCCAGCCTCAGCAAGTTAGGGAGACTGTCTCTAAATATAAAAGGACTGGGGATGTGGCTCAGTGGTTAAGCGCTCCTAAATTCAATCCCCAGTACCCCCCCCCCAAAAAAAAATTTAAAATCATATGATGAAATAACATTTGGGATCTACCAGGCTCAATTATATTAAAATTTGAAATCAATTTAAAAATGATTAATTTTAAGTTATTAAAATTATTTCCACCACGGCTACCAGGACATCTTTCGGACAGCAGACACCCCTACCCCGAGAGTGGTCCACAGGACTAATTGTGCCGCAGCATAGGAAATGGGCAGAGAAACGGGCCAGCTGCCATTTTCTATAGGCCTGCCGTGAATTCCCCACCAGAGCTCAGGACGTCGCTGCGGCGCCCACCCACCTCCACCCTTGGTTAACCAGGTCCCCAAGTCATTTTACTTGAGCCTTGAAGGGACACCCAAGGGACAACCCCCGGGACTCAAGACTGGGGAAGGCCAGGGGCCTCGCCCTTCCCCAGAGTAATTCTCACATGACCTGGAGGAACTTTTCAGAAACCACAGGCTGAGGACACTAAGGGAAAAAGTAGACCTCAGAGGCTGGAGCTCCCCAGCCCCCGGGGCAAGAAGCAATCCTTGGGAGCCCTGGTTACCGCCCTGCCACACCCCCAGCCCTCCAGGGGTGAAATCAGCATGGAAGAGACCAGAGGTTGGTAGAGAATGCAGAGTCGCCCAGGAGAGCGTCCCAGGACAGAGGGAAACACCTGTGGGGAATGTGAAGGAAAAATGATTCTCAGTAGATGGAATGGAGGAGGACTTCCTCAGGAAGAAGGACTGAAGGACACAGATCACTTCCAACAGCAGGGTCACGGCAGGCCAGGAGGAAGCACCTGAGGCTCTGAAGACCTATTATAAAACCTAGTATCTATAGGAGATTTGTCAAAAAGCCTGAGAATGATTTTTTAGGGGTACTGGGGATTGAACCAGAGGTGCTTCACCACTGAGCCACATCCCCAGCCCTAATTTTTATATTTTATTTAGAGACAGGCCCTCTCTAAGTTGCTTAGGGCTTCACTAAGTTGCCGAGGCTGGGTTTGAACTCCCCTCGGGCCTCAGCCTCCTGAGCCGCTGGGATTACAGGGGTGCACCACCACACCTGGTGAGAGTGAATTTTTGAAAAGGAATCGACTAGAAATCTTGAATGAATGCCAGGCTAACCCTTCCAAAATGGCTGGCAGTATCTACCTGCTGTAGAGATCCAGGACCAGGCAGGCACCTACATTCACTCAGGTGAACCTCAGCTACACAGCAGTATTAAAAGGTGCTCACTTTACTAGAACTGAGTGACCTGCTAAGAAACAGATGGCATCATGCCCTCTCAGTAGGTCTCGGCCTTCCAGCTGGGCCTCCAGTCCACCCTTGGTTGTTCCAGGTGAGACAGCCCCAGGCCTAGGTCTGCCCAGACAGGCTGCAGGCAAGGCTGAGGCCCGGCTCCTTCCTCCACCTACAGACTACCTATAGCTACAAACCAACTCCACGTGATAGTGATTCATCCCATGGGCTCCTAGCACTTTCTAGAATGGAATCTTATTTGTTTTTTTATTTCTAGGAAATCTTAGAATTCCCATTCAGCTCCACTTAAGAGTAGACTCTCCTCCCCCAGTTCTCCTGCTTGCATATAAAGAAAAGGGACACCTTCATGGGGACCTTCTGAAACAGCTGCTATACCTCAGCCCGCACTTCTTCACACCGTTGCCACACAAATAAGGGAACCACACCTCCTACATAGAGGGGACAGGAAGCCCGTTTGATGTGGCCTTTGAAAACACGCTCTCTGGCAAATTCCCAGCAAGTTTCTGAAGTTTCTGCAAGATTCGTTCTCTCCTGTACTGTGACATCACAAGAAGCACACCAACCTTGTCATGTCACTTATCACAGTCCAACTAAGGGCAGGGCTCAGTCTATATGCAACCCAGACACCAGGTGGCATGTCTCCATCAGCTGCCCACTTACTAGTCCATTCATTCAAGTTGATGCTGGGCGTCTGGTCCACACCCACTGCCTGTTCCCTCGAGTCCCTTGAGAGCAGAGGCTTCGAGGATCAGGATAAGGCGATGTGCCCCTGTGACTAATTTGCAGCTAACATGGAGTGGACCTGCAGGAGGGCTCCTGTCACAGATTAAATGTTTGTGTCCCCTACCATATCTACACGGAGAAGCCCCAGCCCCCAATTTCACTGTCTTGGGAGGTGAAGGAAGAAGTTAGGGTTAGATGTGGTCATGACAGTGACGCCCTCGTGACAGGGTTAGTACCATCATAAGAACTGGGACTCCTTCACTGACAGGGACCAAGAAAGGGGATGTGAGCACACAAGGCAATGGCGGCCTTCTATAGGCCTGGAGAGAACCCATGCCAGACAGTGAAGTTGCTGGTACCTTCATCTTGGAACTCGCCAACCTCCAGAATTAACAGTCAGAACTAAATGTCTACACACCCAGGCTACGGTACTGTTTTGCAGCAGTCTGAGCAGACTAAGACAGCTGAGGGTATCCAAAGGGCACTGCTACTGGGCGCAGTGGCACATACCTCTAATCCCAGTGGCTCAGGAGGCTGAGGCAGGAGGATCACAAATTCAAAGGCAGCCTCAGCAACTCAGCAAGACCCTGTTCCTAAATAAAATATAAAAAGGGCTGGGGATGTGCTTGGTGGATTGAGTGCCTCTGAGTTTAATTCCCCATTAAAAAAAAAAAAAAAGGGCATTGCTTTAACAAATACCTAAAAATGTAGAAAAAGCTTTAAACTGGGAAGTTTTGAGGTACATGCTAGAGATCACATTTCCCTTTTTTTGAGGTGGGGACTGAACACAGGGGCACTGAATCACTGAGACATATCTCCAACCACACCACACTACTCCCTTTTAAAAAAATATTTTACTTAGAGACAGGGTCTGACTAAATTGCTTAGGGCCTCGCTAAGTTGCTGAGGCTGGCTTTGAACTGGTGATCCTGCTGCCACAGCCACCTGAGCCACTGGGATTATAGGTGTGTGCCACCAGCCAGATCAGATTTCATAATACTACAAAAAAAAAGAAAAGAAAAATTAAGAATTGAACCCAAGAGTGCTCTACTACCAAGCAACTCCCCCAGCCCTTTTTAATTTTTTTTTTTTTTAAATTCTGACAGAGTCTCATTAGGTTGCTCAAGCTAACCTCAAACTTATGATCCTCCTGCTTCAGCCTCTGAGCAGCTGGGATCACGGTATGCATCATCACTGTGCCTGGCCCAGAAAAATACATCTCTAAAACCACACACCCAAGGAAAGCACCAGGCAGGAGCCCCAGAGGAGGGCGAGTACCCTATTGCTCGTCACTAGCAGAACAGTCCATTCAACATTTATTAAGTCCCTCTGGTGGCTCAGCTCTGGAAGGGCTAAACCCACATCTAAACAAGGGACTCCAATTCAGTTCATTAGGAACCCTAAAACAAGGCTGGCCTTGACGAGACACAGAGGTGTAAAATACCATGGGAATATAAGGAAGGGAGAGAGTATGTGAAAGGTCTCACAGGGAAGGTCCCTCAGGGGAGAAGGGGTCAGCCATCGGGCCAGGCCACATCTCAGAGTTTCCACACGCAGCTCCCAGAGGCGGCTGCACCCAAGGCTGCTTTCCAGTGTCATCATGGGACCTGTGACCTCCAGAGTCAGAAGCAAATTTAGCACTCCCAGAGGGCACTGGCTATTTAGTGCTCACACTAGACATGAAAGAGGACGCCTATTAGTCTTTGGCACCTCCAATCCAGTTTAACCTTCAGACCCTCACAGAGGACCCAGGCCCTGGTTTTAGTGCGTAATTGGAATAAGGACCGTCACCCACAGGCTCCCTCACGTGAACAAGTGGCACGATGATTCACTCCCAAAGGACAAAGGCAGGAGGGGAGCCAGGCTTATAATAGAAACGAGGAGGAAAACGTTCGCAGGGCTCAGTCTGAGCTGTAGGATGCGACATGGGGAAATGTTAACTACCTTCCTGACTCAGATCCTGACAGCTTTCAGGGAAACAGCTCCACGGGGAGAATTTTAAAAGGCTGCTCATGAATGGACGCGATAAGTGACCTTCATTACACGCTGTCCCAAGCATGACCGGGAAGCACTTGGAAATGCACAGGCGTCCCACGAAGTGTCATCAGCAAAGAGGGCTGCCATTGTCCAGTGAGAAGGGAGATGGTCATGACCGTGACTCACGTCCACACCAGCCCAGAACTGCTCTCAGAACAAGAGCATCCAGACATTTGCACTGGCTGTGACAGAGGTACAGGGTGGAAGGAAGTTAAGTCCCTCGTTTTTCTTTCTTTTTTTTTTTTGGTACCTGGGATTGAACTTGGGGGTACTTGACCACTGAGCCACATCCCCCGCCCTTTTTTTGTATTTTGTTTAGAGACACCTAGTTGCTGAGGGCCTCACTAAGTTGCTGAGGCTGGCTTTGAACCCACAATCTTCCTGCCTCAGCCTCCTGAGCTTCTGGGATTACAGGCATGTGCCACCATGCCTGGTGAGCCCCTCATTTTCCTAAGGAGAGCCCAGAGTTGCAAGGGAACTTGCCGATACCACACGGCTCTCACGGCCAGCCAGAGCCAGGAACCCAGAGCCCCAGCTGCTGGTCTGAGGCTATTTCTGCTGGGTAGTTCTGACACTTGACTAACTGTTACCACTGGTGAGTCTACCTGTCAGCAAGGAGATCAGCAGAGGGGCAGAGGATGGGAACACAGACCACACATGACTCGCCACTTCCTAGATGGGGTTCCTGTCCTCACACAGATCTCACGAACACACCAGCCAGTTAGCTCTGAAAACTGGAAAAGGGGTGGACGAGGTGGTGCACACTTGTAAACCCAGTGGCTTGGGAGGCTGAGGCAGGAAGATCACGGGTTCAAAGCCAGCCTCAGGAACTTGGTGAAGCCCTAAAGCAACTCAGCAAGACCTCACCTCTAAATAAAGTATGAAAAAGGGCTGGGGATGTGGCTCAGTGGTTAAGCGTCCCTGGGTTCAATCCCTGTTACCAAAAAAAAAGAAAAAGTAAAAGTGAGAGACTTCCAGAACCCTTGGATGCCTGAGCAGACCTTGGGAGGAGTGTGGGGGAGGGGACTTTTTTCCAAAGACTAGTAAGACAGTGGCCTGGTGGGACCTTAGTGGGCAGTAAGCACTACACAGGGAGGAGGAGGAGGAACTGGCTTCTCCTCCTCCTGAGTGGCTGGACTGGGATGAACCGGCTGCCACAAGGCCAGAAAAAAGTCCAGGGGCTTTCTGTCCCTGTTTTTATGTTTCAATATGATACAATTCTGTCCTTGCCTCTCTACGGAGGAGGTTGTACACGGGGCTGGAACGAATCCTCCCCCAGCCAGAAGTTCATGAAGAAGTCTCAGATCCCTTTCCAAGCTATCTGAGGAAGATCAAACCGCTTTGAAAACCTGTTCCAAACCCCCTGTGAGCCTCTGCATCAAAGTGGAAGAAGAGGCGACATCTTTTGTCAATTTTACTAAAGCTGTGATTTCTACCTATTTTCTGGGGGAATCCTAGGGATCAGCTGTTGATAGACTGCCCCGAGTCTTTCCATCTTAGAAAGTTCCTCCTATTCCCCTTTCAGACTTCTTTGAAAGGTTAAGTGGCAAGCAGCCAGAGATGGGTACTAGCCATTTCTGGTACATTTTGCGCCCGAGGTCATTTTGGATAAAAACATGATAATCAGAATCATCCCCAGCCAAGCCTGTTGGTGTGATCCCAACAACTCAGGGAGCTGAAGCAAAGAGGATTGCAGGTTCGAGGACAGCCTCAGCCACTTGGATCCTGTCTCACAATTTTAAAAAAGGGTATGGACACATCAGCTCATGCCTGTAATCCCAGTTTCCATTCAAAATCGTTTCCTTTGGAGAATTCCATTTAGTTCATTTGATTCCTTGATTGTAACAGCCGGTGTTCCTAATTTTTTCACTTTTATTATTTAGTCAAATTTACTAGGAACAATCCATTTCTACTTCAAAATGGCAGATTTGATCTAGTGAATAGTTTCATCCATATCACACTTTACTAACTTATCTCAGAGGTTTTCCACTATTTCCATCTAACTACGTTTTCCTGCATCTATTGCCACTGTTCTGTCTTGCAGTACTGAGGACAGAAACCAGTGCCTTATGTGTGCTAGGCAAGTGCATTTTTTTTTTTTTTTTTTTTTGGTAGCAGGGATTGAACCCAGGGGCACTTAACCACTCAACCTCCTGGGTTGCTGGTATTATAGGAGTGTGCCACCACACCCAGCCGGCAAGTGCACTCTTAAATTTTGTTTTTCCTTCTATTTTCCTTCAAAGCTGGAATTGAATAAAACCTATTGTCCTGCCAGTTTGATCCTGAATATATCTGGAACAGCAAGTGTTTACAGCCCAGCCTCACTTCCCCCATATTAGTGCCACTGGCTAACACCACCACTAAACTGTACCCCAACTCAGTGCTTTATAGATCTGAAAATTCAAACTTATCTGGGCATCAATTCTACTCAGACTCAAAGGTTACCACGTACAGTCTGAGCCATTACTACACTGGAGATTATTTCCAACAATGTATTATAAAATATATATGTCGGGGGAGAGGGGCATGGTGGTGCACACCTGTAATCCCAGCAGCTCAGGAGGCTAAAGCAGGAGGATTGCAAGTTTAAAGCCAGCTTCAGCAACTTAGCAAGCCCCTAAGCAACTCAGTGAGACCCTATCTCCAAATAAAATGTAAAAAGGGCTGGGGACATGGTTCAGGGGTTAAGTGCTCCTGGGTTCAATTCCTAGTACCAAAAACAAACAAAATTTTATATATATGTATGTGTGTGTGTGTGTGTGTGTGTGTGTGTGTGTGTGTGTATCTACATTTGCTACAAACTAAATAAAAGATCTTTAGTCTGAATTCATCCTTAGAGAAATATGAGGAAACAGTGATTTGAATAGCCACAGGGCCAGCAGCCTTATCAGTGGATGGCCACACAGCTGTTAATATATCATCTGTCCAAGGGGCCCCAAGGGGTTAGAAAAACAAAGGTCAAACAGTTTTGCTCTGTCCTGGGGTTAAAGATGAATTACTTAAAAGTAAAAATTAAACAGCTATGACTTGCTTCAAAACCTAGTTACAAACAAGAACAAAGAGGTGGGAGATTCGTGCAGAGGAAATAAGATCAGCTAGTGGTTCACTGGAGAAGGTGAATGATTCACAGGGGCCCACTATATTCTTTTCTCTACTTGTATATATTGATTTTTTTTTTTTTTGGTAGGGGCGTTTCCAGGGATTGAATCCAAGGACATTTGACCACTGAGCCTCATTCCCAGCCCTTTTTTTGTATTTTATTTTGAGACTGGGTCTCACTGAGTTGCTTAGCACCTCACTAAGGCTGGCTTTGAAGTTGCAATCCTCCTGCCTCAGCCTCCTGAGCTGCTGGGATAGATTTGAAATTTCTGACCCAGTTTCTGCAGAATGATCCCAATTCCCGAGTCACCTAGGGTCTCAGACTGGCCAGAGTGTTTGACTCAAAGGTTTCAGCTGGGGACACTGGGGAGGGTCCCCCAGGATTGAGTCCACCTCTGTTCATATTCCTTCAGTGCTGGACATGAGCCTGCAACTTGCCTCTCAACACAGAATGTGCATCCCAACTGTGCAAAAGGGCCTCCTATTCCACTCGGGCAGCATTTGTCCCTTTGCCTCAGGTTGGCACCATTTATGGCCCTACAGAGTCCCCCTAACTCATCTAAAACTTACCAACAGGAAGGGATCCCTAGCCTTGGGTATTCCAGGACACAGAATGCTACTTAGCCCAATCAGTGTGTGGAAGCTGGTCAGCCAGCTCATTCCCAGGATTCCTTCCCACATTTCTATCCCCTTCACCATGACTGGCAACTTAAATGGTTTGCCAGCCATGCAGAGTGGGTCCTCCGAGAGTAATGCATCCCAAATCAGATCCTTCGGGGACATCACAGATGCCGTGCTCTTCCTGCCCACACTTGGAAGAAGGGTGCACCTACATTCTTTCCTGGGCTTCTTGCTCATACTGTCTGAACTGGAGCAGTGTCCACCTGCTGAACTACAGACTGGCAACTGGGTGCCATGGCACACGCCTGTAATCACAGTGGCTCCAGAGGCTGAGGCAGGAGGATCGCGAGTTCAAAGCCAGCCTCAGCAACTTAGTGAGGCCCTAAGCAACTCAGTGAAACCCTGTCTCTAAATTAAATACAAAAAAAGGCTGGGGATGTGGCTCAGTGGTTGAGTGGCCCTGGGTTCAAACCCTGTTACCAAAAATTTAAAAAAAAAAAAAAAAGAACTATAGGCTGACAAGAGTCAGAGGCCAGGCCAGGCGGGAGGCACCAGCCAGTTCCAAGGACTAGACAGCAGGGCCCAAGATCCAGATGTCCCAATAGCTCTCCAGGGAGGCACCACCATACACAGACCCCTGGCCCACAGAACCAAACCACAGGGTCTCTAAGAGCAAGAAGTCAGAAATGATACAGACCAACCATTTCTTCTTATGGATTAAAATTCAAGAGTCCAACAAGTCAAATGGCCTGTTTAAAGGGACAAGACTGTATATTCTACCAACCCCAATCCAGGTGATCTTCCCTTCTCCCATGTCAGCCACACATACATTCCCTCTGCCCCACGACGCACATGCCACATACCCTTCCTCCAAGTTGTTCAAAAGTGCACTAAATCAGAGTTCCTGTGCTACGGTGGGCTCCCCATGGCCAGCAAGGCTATTTGTACCTCCCTGCCCTTCTGCATCGGCCTCAGCCTCCTGCACTCAGTCCACACATCTGCAACTCCTCATCCCAAGGTCTAAAAGACACACACACATACACACACACACCTGTCGAGAGAGCCATTGCACCGGGCACTGTGGTGCACATATGTAATCCCAGTGGCTCAGGAGGCTGAGGCAGGAGGATGGTTGAGTTCAAAGCCAGCTGCAGAAACTTAGGGAGAGCCCTAAGCAATTCAGTGAGACCCGTCTCTAAAAAAAAAAAAAAACAAAACAAAACAAAAAAGGACTGGGGATGTGACTCAGGGGTTAAGTGGCCCTAGGTTCAATTCCTAGTATTAAAAAAAAAAAAAAGAGCCATTTCACCCTTCTACTGGGGTCATAATATTAATATGACCAGGCATAATAAGCCTGGTCATCATCAGCTGACGGGAGTGACAGTGATGCTTTAAGCCACAGGGCAGGGAAGAACTGGGAGGAGTCCATGTGCTCTGTAATTATGCCACATGACAGTCCTTTGTAGCTAATTCATAGGTACTGGTCTTTGACGGGAAGGATGAAGCACAGGAGCAGAGAGATGGGTGGATAAGGAACTGGGATGCTGGGCCTGGGAGTAGTGTCTGACTGAGGTGTCAGATGCCCTCTGCAAAGCTTTGATCCTGAACCCTCCCCTCCCTCCCCTCCAGCAGAGGAGGAACCAGGTGGCCAGCTGCTCCCCGTGTCCTTGTTTTGCAGAGCTGCCCATACTTCCCATCAATGCCACATGGGCAAAGAGGCCCCTGTGGCTCTCTAATCTCCAGGGACCCAGCTCTCACCGCACCAGAACGCTAACAAAAGACACATTCCAATGTCTTGCACAGAACTGGCATTGATCGGCCAGGACAATCGGGCCACTATGAGACCGCAAACTGTCCAGAGAACCGGGAGGCACAGGGCACATTCCTGGCACCAATAATGACCATTGTTTTGGGCCTACAACCTTGAATAAGTCACTGGACTTCCCGGATCAGAACGCCAAGGCCTCTGATAACACCCAGGAAGCCCTAGTTACAGTACTGAAAATACACGGTCCCCACCGGGGCGCACGGTACGGCACTCTGTAAAGCAGTGTCTGCCGGAGACAGGAGCAGGTGGGAGTCAGCAGGATGGGGCCCCAAAGGGCTATTTTGTTATCTTCCTTATTATTGGACCTTTGCAATTTTTTCCATTAGAAGTTTATAAAATTGCTCTTTGATACAAATTTAAAACTTGTTTCTTAGTCAAGAATTGCTCTGCTATTTACCTACCACACAGTTCTTTCTTTAAACTCAAAACTATGTTGCCGGGTACAGCACCAGCCTAATGAAGGAAGAGGGATGGTCCACACTTTTATCAAATCAAAAAATAACTGCTGTAGCCTAGCATTATGGTGCATGCCTATGATCCTAGCGGCTCCGGAAGCTGAGGCAGGAGGATCTCAGGTTCAAACCCAGTCTCAGCAATTTAGTGAGGCACTAAGAAACTCAACAAGACCCTGTCTCTAAATAAAATACAAAATAGGGCTGGGGATGGGGCTCAGTGGTTAAGTGGCCCTGGGTTCAATCCCCAGTACCAAAAAAAAAAAAAAACAACAAAAAAAAAACTATTACATGCAAAGATGTGATCTTTATTTTTTGTGGTGCGCTGAGGATCAAACCCAGGGCCTTGCATGTACTAGGCGAGTGTTCTACCACTGAGCCACAGTCCCAGCCCTGAAGATGTGATCTTTTAAAGGTTCTTCTGTTAGAGAAATAAGTATTTAGGGTTGAAATGATATGGTATCTGTGAACAACTTTAAATAGCCAAGAAAGCCAGCCAGAGCAGGTGAGGAGATGGGACATGACCAGCAAGATGTTCTCAGCTGTTGGGGGGTGCTGGCGATGATACGTAGAGGTTCATTCATTATTCTTGTGACTGTCATGTATACTTGAGGAATTCCATCAGAGGAAGCGGTCAATAGTGTGGAAGCCTTTGGTTCAGTGGATGCTCTTGATATTTCCCTGCTACACAATCAAATTCAAGAAACTGCTACTCAAAAACTGGGAAACCAAAAAAAAAAGGGGGGGGGGCACATTTTAAAATAACAAATGAATCAAAGAAACCAAAAAACAATGAGATGCCTGTGAGACTGGCAATGAGAGAACACAAGAATTCAACTGTTGCCTGGGTAAGACAAGAGAGCCAAAATCCTAAGTGCAGGTGCTGGGGTGAGCCTGCCCCTCCCTGCACCCCACTTCCACTGCCCTGGTGGAAGGAGCATAAAAGGAGCCAGGGCAGGGTGTTTATTAAACCCCCCCTGTGTTACCAGCCTATAGTCCTGCTGGTAAGTACTACTGGGCCTGGTATCACACCCAAGGGCACATGGAAACACAGGAAAGAGTCTGGCACTCAGATCCAGGCCTCCTGGCTCTGACCACTGTAGAGAAAAAAATACAAACATGGACCTGCGCATGTCACTCTACTCCACTATTGGTGAGACTTACGATACGGATGACAGAAAAGCCACATTCAGTGGTCACATGATCCTAGGTTCCATCCCTGGTAACAAAACAAAAGCCATAGCTGGGCACAGTGGGCACGAATGTAATCCCAGGGGCTTGGGAGGCTGAGGCAGGAGGATCTCAAATTTAAGGCCTGACTCAGCAATTTAGTGAGGCCTGAAGCCACTTAGTGAGATCCCGTCTCAAAATAAAAAATAAAATACAATGGGCTGGGGATGTGGCTCAATGGTTAAGCACCCCTGGGTTCAATCCCCAGTACCAAAACCAAAACACAGAACCCATTGGGCCACCCTTAGATTAGTGAGCTGCACACCTGCACCTACACCTCCCCTTTGCCTAGGGCTCTGGCCAAGATTATTCAATCCCTTCTCACCCGCAAGTATAACAAGCGAGTCCTAAGGAAACCTCAGCAGATGGGCCCAGCATCAGTTCTTAGCTGGATTACTATTAAAGCTTTGTTAACCGGTCTCCCTCTTGCAATCTCACATGGCCAACGTGGGTGTGAAACTGGGATCAGAAGGACTTACCAGCACGACTACAGGCCGGACTCCCTCTGTGAGCACCTGGCACATGGTGGGGAGCTAACACCCTGCCCTGGCTTCTTTTATCCTCCCCCCAACAATTTAAACACCACATGGGTAAAAATTCAGTCCCACATAATTGCATGGAGGATAGCTGGTACTCTTTCTAATAGGCGTATCTGGTGGTATGGCTCACCACCTATCAATCAACGCTGCCCACACCAAAAAGAGGGCACCACACAGATTCTCACTCCTCCTCTACTCGGAGAGGCCCACGACTCACTCCTGGCTCTTACACATACCTGCACCCTCCTCCCCACCGAGGGGACTCCTATTCTTCATTCATTCATTTTTTTGGTTTTGGGGACTGAACCCAGGGGCGCTTAACCACTGAGACACATCCCCAGCCCTTTTTATTTTGAGACAAGGTCTTAGTTGCTTAGGGCCTTGCTAACTTGAGCTTGTGATCCTCCTGCCTCAGCCTCCCTAGCTGCTGGGATTACGGGCATGCACCACTACACCCAGCTCCAACTGATTCTTCAAAACCCATTTCGAATGTCCCATTTTCTGTGCTTTCTTGTTGTACTACAGCATGCTGAACTCATGTCAAATAATCATATCTTCTTTCTTCTGACACTTAAAAAAAAAAAAAAAAAGCTCTTGGCCTCCCTCAGCCTCCTTTTCATAGTCAACAGTCCTGTTCTTCCGGGCTTACTGGTTTCCCTTCCTTTTGAACTCCTAACTGTATTACTCAGCTTTACACTGCTGTGACCAAAATACCTAACAACAACAATTTAGAGAAGGGAAAGTTTATTTTGACTCACAGTTTCAGCGATTGAGTGCATGGTGAGCTGACTCCACTGCTCCTGGCTCAAGGTGAGGCAGCACATCATGGCGTCAGGGAGTGGTGGAGGAGTGTGGCTCTGTTCATGATGGCCAGAAAGTGGAGGGGTTGGTGAAGCCCTCCAGGACACACCTCCAGCGACCCGAGTGCCATCAGCCACACCCCACCTGCCTCCAGTTACCACCCAGCCAGTCCATTCAAACTAGGAGGGACTGACTGGGTCACAGCTCTCACCATCCAATTATTTTACCTCCCAAATTCCTGCATCAATACCAGAGTTTTGGGGGAGACACATCTACACCATTAAGGCCTACTGAGCTTCGATTTCCCAGCATTGGATCGATAATTCATTCAAAGGTAGACTGCACTGCCTGACAGCCCAGCTGAGCACATGAACTTGCAGAGCAAGAGCTTTGTAAGAGGATGAAGGGCACCATCACCACATACTAGAGACCAACTCCTGTCCCTCCAAAGCCAGTCTCCCAGGTACTATTTTTTTCCTCTTTTTAAATTTGTTGTTTAGACACACATGATCGAGTGTATTTTGACATATCATACAAGCATGGAGTATAACTTAATCTAATCAGAATCCCATTCTTGAGGTTGGACATGATGTGGAGTTTCACTGGTCATGTATTCACATATGGTGAACATAGGAAAGTTATGTCTCATTCATTCCACTGTCTTTCCTATTCCTACCCCTCCTCCCTTCCCTTCCTTCCCCTTTGTCTAATCCAATGAACTTCTATTCTCCCCACCCACCACCCCCTTTTTGTGTGTTAGCATCCACATATCAGAGGGAACACTCAGCCTTTGGTTTGGGGGGATTAGCTTATTTCACTTAGCATGATAGTCTCTAGTTCCATCCATTTACTGGCAAAAGCCATAATTTCATTCTTCTTTATGGCTGACTAACACTCCATTGAGTATATGTACCACATTTTCTGTATCCATTCATCTATTGAAGGGCACCTAGGTTGGTTCCACAGCTTAGCTATTGTGAGTTGAGCTGCTATAAACATTGATGTGGCTGCATCACTGTAGTATGCTCACTTTAGGCCCTTTGGGTATAGACTGAGGACAGGGATAACTGGGTCTCCCTCCTGTCAGCACCTCAACACCTTGGGAGTTCCCTGGCTTCACCTCTATGGGACTGCCATCAGCAGAGGCCAGTTTTCCCTTCCAGTACTTTCATT
Source organism: Urocitellus parryii (assembly GCF_045843805.1). Taxonomy (NCBI): domain Eukaryota; kingdom Metazoa; phylum Chordata; class Mammalia; order Rodentia; family Sciuridae; genus Urocitellus; species Urocitellus parryii. The sequence continues at coordinate 169,622,268 of NC_135533.1, read as the reverse complement.
AAGTCCTCTATCTCTACCCATTACCCAGGTCTGGAAGGAATAATCCCTAGGTCCTATGTGTGCTTTTTTCTAAGGAAGGTCAAGATCATACTCTGTTGACATAAAACTGATTGCTGAGTTCCATGAACCACCACCACCATTCCCAAGACGACAGTGACCCCAAATTTCCCCAAATCACTCAGACCACTAAGAAACAGATCTAAAGTCATGAAGACAACCAATCACTAAGAGGCATCATTCAACTTGTCACCAGGAGGTTAACTCCTGGATTCAGAGGAAAGAGGCAGCTGGGACAGGCTCAAATGTCCATCTGTCCTCACTACCAGCACCATGGGATGGATGTCCTCATGCCACACGCCTGAGCCGATCCCGGGCCCCACTCACCTCCACTGGGAGTCTGCTTTCCAACAGGACTGAAATAAGGAGGTTCAAAGTCATTAACATTCCTCAGGCCTGAGACAAGACATTTTCAAAACAACAGAAGGAGTAACAGTGGGTGTGGCCCCTTTCCTGCCAGGTCAGCATCTACCAAAGAAAGCCTCTAAACATGGGGGCCTCTCTATGTTGGCCAGGACTGACCGGTCTCCCTCCTGTCAGCACCTCAAACACCTTGGGAGTTCCCTGGCTTCAGTTCTATGGGACTACCATCAGCAGAGGCAGAGGACACACCCGTTCTAAACAAAGGGACTTACATTAACACCAACTCCTTGCAACCTGGAAGCTCTGAGTGTTCTTCCTACTGGGAGAGACCCAGGCCGGGGATGAGGGGGAGATGAGGAGCAGAAGAAACAGGACCAACTCAAACCCAGGAAAACCAACATGTGTTCAATGACCAGACCCTTCTGGTCAGTCCCCAGACCCAAGACCCTGGAGGCCAAAGTGCTGTAGCACCTTCAGGCATTTGTGATTCTTTTTTTCTTCCCTCCCATGGCTCACACAAGTAGATAAATGTCTCCGCGTACATCGATCCTTGGAAATAGCCGTTAGCCATGATGTAAAAACTAACCTGAAGCTGGGAGTGATGGCGCATGCCTGTCATCCCAGCAGCTCAGGAGGCAGGGGGATTGTGAGTTCAAAGCCAGCCCCAGCAACTCAGCAAGGCCCTAAGCAACTCAGTGAGATCCTCTTTCTAAACAAAATATTTTTATAAAAGGGCAGAGGGTATGGCTCAGTGGTTAAGTGCCCCTGGGTTCAATCCCTGGTATCCCCTACCCCCAAACTAACCCAAAACAACAACTCACCTGAAAAGCCCCAAATTGATGTACTAAGTCATGGCATGTGACCGCCTTTGTGTCAAGATCTGGCTAGTTCCCATCCACTCTACCTCACCTCCTGCAAGCTGAATGCTGCATAATCCAGGCGTGGAGGAAATTTTGCCTTCTGTGGATTTACAGGACTAAATTCCTCTACTCGTTTTAGCAGCATGCCGTATCATAAGATAGTGTATGTGGAAAAAACACACTGCAAACTCCCCCACACTATAAACATACCCACTACACATCTCTCACCAAGACTGCAAACTCTTTGAAGGCATTGTGAGTCCCCATCAAGGGGATATTGGGGAATCTATGCTTTTTTTTTTTTTTTTTTTTTTGCAGTGCTGGGGATTAAACCCAGGGCCTCATGCATGCGAGGCAAGCACTCTACCACTGATCCACACCTCCAGCCCTGGAATCTGCACTTAGGTGCCTTTCCTACTCCTTCATCATCCAGAGACACCAGCTCCTCTACTCCCATCTTCTCCAGGTCTTACACTTCGGGGTGGGGTGGGGCAGGCATGCGCCACCATGCCTGGCTTCGGCTTAAGGTTGAGTATCCCTTATCTGAAATGCTTGGAACCGGAAGTGTTTCTGATCTTGGAATTTTCTTTTTGTTTTGTTTTAGAATATTTGCATAGACTTTACTGGTTGAGCATCTCTAATCCCAAATCCCCAAATCCAAAAATGTTATGAAATCCAAAACTTTCTGAGTAACCACCTGACATATACAAACACATCCGTTTCTGTCAGCTATGCTCCAACCTGCACCACCCACCAGAGGAGCTTCAAAAGAGCCCAAAGTTGAACCAGGCTCGTTGGTGTACACCTGTACTCCCAGTTCTGTACTGCAAGTTCAAAGCCAGCCTCAGCAACTTAGCAAGGCCCGAAGCAACTCAGCAAGACCCTGTCTCTAAGTAAAATATAAAAAGGGCTGGGATGTGGCTCAGTGGTTCAGCACCCCTGGGTTCAATCCCTAGTACCAAAAAACAAACAAACAACAACAAAAAAACAAGGTTGAGGGACACAGATCACCAAAGAAATGTGTGGACAAGACAGGAATAACCTTGTGATGGGGTCAGGGCAGCCCTGGGTCTCCCGCCTGGGAAGGTTAGGCCAGCATGAGCTCTGGGAGCCACGACTCCTGGCAGATTACCCCCTTCCCACCTGGTATCGGCAAACAGAGCAGGTCTGAGCAGCTGAGGACTTTTCCCCTAAAGGGTTAGGAACAAATCACAGGCAGGAGAAGCTGGTGGCAGTGGCTCATGTCTATAATCCCAGTGACTGGGGACCCGAGGCAGGAGGGTCCCTCCACCCCCAAAATCCCAGGCAATGGAATGAAGAAAAGGAATAAGGTATCATACAGAAGAACCCCAACGTCTCTGAGCTGCGATGATTACGCCTCTGGCCTTTATTAACTCTTCTCAATTCCAAGTATCCCTTCTTACTGCAAGCACCTTTACCCAGCATCCACCAGGCATCAGAGAACTGCAGAAAGGACAAGATGCAATTTCTTCACTCAAGGAGCTCCTGCTCCAAGCCAGGGTTGTGTTTTGCTTTTTGGTACTGAGGATTGACCCCAGGGGCACTTAATCACTGAACTACATCCCTGGTCCTTTTTATTTATTCTTTTATTTTTGAGAAGAGGTCTCACTAAGTCACTCCGAGCCTCACTAAGTTGCTGGAGACTCAGCAACTTAGTAAGGCCCTAAGTAACTTAGATTTAGATTTGAACTTGCGATCCTCCTGCCTCAGCCTCCCAAGCTGCTGGGGATTACAGTCATGTACCACGGTGCCCAGCTCAGGGAAGAGTTTTTAATCCATGTCTTTTAGAGGCTAAGGACACAGATCAGGACCCCTGTGGCCAGGCCACTCATTAGCTATGTGACTCTGAACACTTTATTACAACAGGCATGCAGTAAGCAGCCCAAAAGTGTCAGCTGTGATATAAGCAAGCACTATACGGCATGAGCTTTCACAGCACACAGGTGACATTTGAAGGAAGCTGACCCACACTTTGAAGTTTATAATTTAGGCACTCAGGTGCATATGTCTGTTTTCTGAGCTCCTTAACTTTTACCAAGTTCTCAAAGAAGCAGAGTTGCATGAAAGCTTAGAAAGGGGATAGGCAGGAAGAATTCATAAAAGTCACTCCTACCTGAGCTTTCTTTTTTTGTGCGGTGGGGGCTACTGGGGATTGAACCCGGGGTACTGAGCCACTGAGCCACTGAGCCACATCCCGAGCCCTTTTTATATTTTATTTAGAGACAGGGTCTCACTGAGTTGCCAAGGCTGGCTTTGAACGCGCAATCCTCCTGCCTCAGCTTCCCAAGCCACTGGGATCACACATGCGTCACCACCCAGGGCTGTGCCTTCCTTTTAATCACGCAAAGGTCACAGCTAAGCAGCTCTCTCTGTCCATTGAACTTTTTGTAATGATGAAAATATTCTGACCCTGCAATGTCCCCCAAATAGAGGCCATCAGCACGTGTGGCTACTGAGCACTTCAAACATGGTGAATGAGACGGAGGCACCAAATACATAATTCCATTTAATGTTAATTTATATTTAAGTCACCATGTGCGGCTAATGGCTACTGTCACAGAACTAGTCCGTCTGGGGAGGAAAACATTGCAGGAAGAGCCAAACACGCAGCAATGCAAAATACTCCATGATTACTCAGAAATTGTAAAACACAGTGTTCCCAGCAAATGCGAGTACTGACAGAAGGGGGAGGGTACATGCTCAAGTACAGCACAGAGAGGCACAGATGCCAGGAGAGGAGAGGACAGACGGCAAACACCGGCCGTGGGGTGCTTAGCTTTGGGCTCAACGCTGGGAACAGAAGAAACGTGCTGTATTAGAAAGGAACAGAATCAACAGAACATGTATGGAGAGAGATCTAGTTTAAAGAATTGGCTCCTACCATCCCAGAGGCTGGCAAGACCCAGGAAAGAATTGATGCCACAGTTCAAGCCCGAGGTATCTCGTGCAGAATCTCCTCGTGGGGGTAGGTAGGTCACTCTGTTCCATTCAGCCATCAATTGAACAGAACACACACGTTATGAAGGGCAATCTGCTTCGAGTCCACCAAGTTCAATGTCCCTATCATCCAAAAACACCCTGGCAGACCCCTAGAATAGTTTGACCACATACCTAGGTACCATGACTCAGCCAACTGGACACATGTGCTAGTTTCGAGCCAGGCTTTCAGAAGAAATCATTTAGATGGGAGGACTAGTGCCAGGTTTCTGTTCTCAAGACTAAAAGGCTCAGGGGTCACTCCAATTAAACTGGGCTAACTGGGCTACACGAAATAACCACACAAGAGACACAAATACCTTTTTCTTTGGGGTGGCTGTGACGGCTCCTCTGATCTTAAGGGTCCGCAGAAAGAGAGCAAGAGCATGCGCTGACCCCTTTTATTGAGGAGAAGCCATTCAAATAAGGCAAGGGGTCAGGTTTCAGGGGGCTGAGTCTATCTTCATGATGTCCACTGTCAGCAGGTTGACTGACACCTGGGTAGGCCACACCCAAGGGCCCAGTAAGAGAAGGGGACACACACAAGGCACTTCCATGGAAGATTCTATCCTAAACAGGGCAAGGGGTTATATTACAAAGGAACAGGTGAGCATAGCTTCACCCATGGGGCTGGAGCAAGACACCCATGCACGAGACACTGACCCTCGAACCCAAGAAGGGGGGGGAAAGCTCTGCCACATTTCTGCGACTGAGCACCTCAGCACCCAGCTGGGGAGTGTGACTCAGTCACGTGCAAGGCTGGTCTCCCACAAACCGGGGCAAAATAGCGGCAGAAGGAGGTGAAGGGGGACCTCACAGTCCAAGCGAAACATGAACACTTGCACCAAAGATGTGGCAATGGGAGAGGAGGCAGTTAATTCATGTTTTCAAAAGAAAGTTTGAGCCAGGTGCCGTGGTGCATGCCTGTAATCCCAATAGCCTGGGAGGCTGAGGCAGGAGGATCCAAAGTTCAAAGGCAGGCTCAGTGAGACCCTGTCTCTAACTAGAATATTAAAAAGAGCTGGGGGTGTGGCTCAGTGGTTAAAGGTACCTGGGTTCCATCCCCAGAACGTGCCCCCCCCACCAAAAAAAAAAACCCAAAACTCCTGCCCCATGATAAATTGATCATTGATCATCACGGGGCTGGAGTTAAGGGAATACTTCTAAATCAGAACTTGAAAAGTCCAGAGAGACTGTCAATCACTCCAACCATTTACTTTTCAGAATAAACTTGCTAGGTTCTATGGACAGATGTTCACATGAGGGAACGGGAGAAATCAAATCACAACTGAGGAGTGGGGAGAAGGAAGCAAAGCAGGAGTACCCACGGTCAGGAAATGGAACAGAAACGTGCTCCCGAGTGCTGAAGAGGAACAGTCACCATCTGTCCAGGGCCCCCAAATCCTGTTGCCTAGCAACACAGAAGGGCCAAGCTGTGTTGACAAAACTTGCAGCAGAAATACACTTAAACTCCGATTTTCTTCAACTGAAGAATTAGTCACCCCGCCACGCTTTCCGGGGAATGCCTGTGGTTTGCAGAGAGGGAAGGGAGGGAGACCGTCCTTGTCAATATCGTGGTTTTATTTAGAAGACAGATTAAAAAGAAACATCCAAGGAGCCCCACGATTTGATAGCACAGAACTCTACATCCTGCTTCCCCCCACAAACCTCTACACTGTGGTGACAAACCACATCTGTTAGCTTCAGAAAGCACGGCACCCGCCCAGCAGCAGCACTCCCTTGGGAACCAGCCACACCTTAATGAAAAGCCAGGGGGGACAAGGAAAGATAAACTGTCCAGAGCAAAGCTCCCAAGTGACAGAAATGGAAGGGTCTCCTCCAGCTTCACACTGTCTGGCTGTGACCTGGCTTGCAATCAGCTCCTTAGACAGCCCAGCTTCCTGCCACTTGCCAGGCAAGAAAGGGTCAAATGCAAGTAAGTGGCTCAGCATGCCACCAGAAGAGAGATCGAGATTAGCAACCCCCTACTTGCATCAGCCCAGCCCAGGATGCCCAAGGTAGCACCAGCCATGCAGGAGGCAAAGGCTGCTCCAAGGGTTGAAGGCTTCTGTCCCTAGCAAAGATCCGCTATGTCAGGGCCTTCCGCCCAGTGCAGAAGCTGCCACTTGTCTCCTTCCTGACCCCATCCTAGTTCAAGATTATAGGCATCCAGCCAGGAGCAGAAGCGCACACCTGTAATCCCAGCGGTCTGGGAGGCTGAGGCAGGAGGACTGCAAGTTCAAAGTCAACCTAAGGCCTTAGCAACTTAGCTAGTGAGGCCCTAAGCAACTTAGTGAGGCCCTATCTCTAAATAAAAAATATATATATATAAAGGGCTGGGGATGTGGCTCAGTGTCAAGCAGAACTGGGTTCAATCCCTATACAAAAGAAGAAGAAAAGATTATAGGCTTCCATGACGCAGCTGTCCCTTCCCAGCCTAGACTGACCAGTCTTCCAGGCAAGCGAGAGTTAACCATCCATCCTCCTTCCTTCCCATGACTCTCTCTGCTTGGGTGCAAAGGGTCCATCACTCTGCCACTTGCTTTTACCCCCGGGCAGCAGGGATGACGTAATCCCCAGGACCTGGCTTGGAGCCACCAAGAATGTGAACAGGGCCACAAGGACTGACGTCACCAAGCTAGACCTCCTCACCCAAGTCCCATGGTGAGAACTGCTGCTGGCCAGGCTGGCCAGGCAGAAATGGAAGTGACCAGGAAGAAGGGGGGCACGACAAAGCCATACTGAAGTCCCAGGAGGGCTGGACAGAGCGCCAGGAGGGGAAGAAGTTTCCAAGGGCCCCAGAGCAAGAGCCCCTGGGCCAAGCAAGAGCAGGCGGTGGGGGCACACGGGGAAATGACTGCTCAGGTGAGCTCAGGATCTGCCATTCTGTCAGTCACGCCTTGTCCTGTATTCCTCAGGAATGTCATTTGGGACCCCATATAGCCACCAAGCGTCTTCTATGTGCCAGACACCAGGCAGCAGCCAGAACTAGGCAGGCCTGGATTTAAACTCTGCTGCTCCCCCTACAGAGCCTGCCTCCTGTCACCTCAGTTATCATAACACCACCTTGTCACCTTGGTGTAAAGGATGTGACTCCGCTTCTGGGCACATCCTCAGTACATCAGGCTGTGGGAAGCCCCACCCAGAACTCAATCTCAGAGAGCCTCAGGTTCTTCTGAGAAGAACTTAAAAAAAAAAAATCCCTCAAGCACATAAAACGCCCAAATCATTCTCCTCTTCCTCATCCCCTCTCTTTCCTTCATCTCTGCCTCTCAGCTCTCCACGTTGCTCATTGCTCTTCCAGTAAACCTTCTCCAGAAGCTGGTGCTCCTGCCCAAGGGTGGGGCTCTCACTCTCTGGCCTCTTCCTATTAGCTAGTCAGAGAGTAACAGTCTTGACCATGAACTAACCATTAAATTACAGGGGAGAGGTTTCATCTCACCCCAGTCAGAATGGCCATCATCAAGAATACAAGTGACAATAAATCTTGGTGAGAATATGGTAAAAACAGTACACTCATACATTGCTGGTGGGACTGCAATTTGGTACAACCATCTGGAAAGCAGTATGGAGATTCCACAGAAAACCTGGAATGGAACCACCATTTGACCCAGTTATCCCACTCCTGAGTTTATACCCAAAGGACTTAAAATCAGCAGATTACAGCAATGCAGCCACATCGATGTTGATAGCAGCTCAACTCACAATAGCTAAACTATGGAACCAACCTAGATGCCTATCAACAGATGAATGGATAAAGAAAATGTGGTACATATACACAATGGAGTATTACTTCAGCCATAAAGAAGAATAAAATTATGGCATTTGCTGATAAATGGATGGAACTGGAGATTATCATGCTAACCAAAATAAGCCAATCCCAAAAAACCGAAGGCTGAAATGTTCTCTCCGATACGTGGATGCTAACACACAATAAGGAAAGAATAGAAGTTCATTGAATTAGACAAAGGGGAATGAAGAAAAGGGAGGGGATGGGAATAGGAAAGACAGTAGGATGAATCAGACATCACTTTCCTATGTTCACATATGAATACCCGACTAGCGAAACTCCACATCAAGTACAACCACAAGAACGGGAAGTCACACTCCATGGGTGTATGGTCTGTCAAAATACATTCCACTGTCAAATATAACCAAAAAGAACAAATTTTTTTTTCAAATAAAAAAATGAATTGCTGTACAGACTCCCAGCTTCAGTTCTCTCAGAGTAGGCCCCCAAACCAGAAAGGTTTATGTAAAGGACCAAAGAGTGGTTTTTGGACTTCAAGGCCACTTTCCTCCTATCTGTAAAACGGAGGCAGAAAGGGGAAGAGAAATGATACTCCCTACCCAGGGCGATAGGCAGGGCCCCTAACACACTGTTAGCACTCAAAAGTGGTGACAAGACATCTGACGTCAATGCCTGATCAACCTCTCAAAGACGACATAAGACACTCACTCAGAGCCCCCCATGGCCACTTTGCCAAGTCTGAAGGCCAGATCGACACCATTCCTTCCCTGCCTGGACCTTCGGCTCCCCTAAGCTCCCCTCCCCGAGCCCTGGAGCTGACGTACTTTCCTACTGAGTTCACGTCCACAGACTCTGCCCTCACATCTCCTCCTCTGTCCTCTCCACCAGCCTCCCTCTTGGCCTTCAGGACTCAGGTGTGCCTTCCTCCCTGACTTTCCTGGTGGGCAGTGTCCCTCTCATCCCAGACCTTACCTACCCCTCTCTAGTGCCATGTGGATAAGCACGCAAACACCTGATCCCCTCCATTTGGCCATTTATTGGGCAAATACGATCAGTCCTCATCGTTCACGGATTCCATATTCCCAAGGTGACCTATTTGTTAAACTTTTCTTGTCACCCCACCAGCTTGGGGTTTTGTGGTTACTCACAGATATGCACAGAGGAGCAAAAATCTCAAGTTACACTCCTTCCCAGCTGAGGGGACTCTGCCTTCTTTCAACTATCATACTGTAAACAGGGTCCTGACCACATTTTTATTTATTTATTATTTTTGGTACTGCTTAATCACTGAGTCACATCCCCAGCCCTTTTAATATTTATATTTAGAGACAGGGTTTTTGCCGAGTTGCTTAGGCGGGTCTCAAACTTGCAATCCTGTCTCAGCCTCTCTCCACAATTTCAGCGCCACATTTTTGACATGTTTGTGCTTTGGGTTGATTTGAATGTTCCAATTACCCGTCTCCCCCCACCCAGGCCCAGTGTAGTGATGAAGAGCTTCTCCGCGCTGTCCAGCAAGAAGCCGTGATGTGCCTCGAGGAGAAAAATCCACCTGTTAGGTGAGCTTCATTCAGGCGTGAGCCATGGTGCGGTTCAGTGATAAGGAGTCAAAATGGGCTAAATTTGTGGACTCTAGCTTCAGGGCAGGAGAGATCGCAAGAGATTGGACAGCAACAGCATCACTAAGAGGATGAAAAAGTCAGAGATTTACAGTCCCGACACCCAGGGTCAGGAAAATGCTCAACCCTTCCTGGCTGGTGTTTTATTATAAAGAAATATTCCACAAAACCCATCAGAACGTGTAGATTAAATAAGGTGTCTTCAAACAGAAACAAAATTATATACTGACGGGTTGACAAAAATGTAGTGACCAGGTAGCACATGCCATGTAAAATATATATATATATTTAAAAAAAAAAAAAAAAAACGGGCTGGGGATGTGGCTCAGTGGTTAAGGGCCCCTGGGTTTAATCCCCAGTAACCGCCCCCCCCCCCAAAAAAAAAAAGTACCAGCCAGGCATGGTGGTGCACACCTATAATCCCAGCAGCTTGGGAGGCTAAGGTGGGAGGATCACAAGTTCAAAGCCAGCCTTAGCAACTAAGCAAAGGCCCTAAGCAACTTAGTGAGACCCTGTCTCTAAATTAAAAAATAAAAAGGGCTGGAGAGGGTCTGTGGTCAGTGGCACTTGCCACTGAGTTCAATCCCTGGTACAAAAAAAAAAAAAATGTGACCAGAGCCTGCCAGGACCCTAACTCTCCTTTTTTTCTAAGAACATTGCTGCAGTACTCCCTAATTCAGTATTCACAGCTACAGAGTAGTGCGGTTACCACAAATAGAGAATCAGTGATCGTACCTATCACCTGCAGCTACAACCTGGCTTCTGCATGCAGCTGGGACACCTGAGGGGTGCAGACCACACCTTGAGCTCCACAATAGCAAGTGGAGGCATAGGAGAGAGGCTTAGGAAATGCTCAGAGAACTTTCCTTTCCAATCTCCTAGCTCATGAGACCCTCTCCATCCTGTTCCATCTCCAGTGGAAAAAGCACACCCATGCTTCAATTCAGATCAGTAACAAAGATGGTACTTTTCCTCAAACATACTTCTTAATATTCCACGTGCTGGTCCCAGAAGATAGGGTCTTTGTTTTGTTCTTGGAATATCCTGTGCATCTACTAGGTGCACAGGATAACTACTGATAACTACTGAAAGAAAATAATCGCTTAGAACAACAACAACAAAACCTCCCTGGACAAGAAAGTAAAAACCCACAAGTGGCATATCCTTGAGTTTATGTCCCATTCTGGCCACAGTCTTGGCCACTATTCTCCACTCCCAGAGAATCTTCTGCAAACAAAGCCAACAGTCTAGATCCTCCGGCAAAGCAAGATGGCAACACTCTGTGCCTCTGGGATTAACATAAGAATTTGGAAGATTAGGGCTGGAAAAGAAGTGGCTTGGTAGAAAAGCACTTTCTGGAATGACTGAGGACCTGGGTTCTGTCTCAAGCACAAGAAAATAAATAAAAATTCATAGGATTATGGGATGGTCTGGGGCTGTTCATTGAGTTCTCCATCCATTTAGAGCCCTTACCACATTATCCCTTGGGGCTTTGAGAACTTTGGATCATGCAAAAGCTAAATCAGCTTCTCTCTCCTCATTTTTGACCCTCATTACAGTCGGTCTTTGGAAACACCTTAGTATGTGCCTGGCCTGCCTGGGTCCATTCTTCTATGATCTCTATGTCTTACCTATCTCCCTCCTGACCAGCAGAAGTCTGTTTCTTATTCTATTCCTAGGAATTTTTTGTTATGGTTGTCTTTTAAAAAAAATTTAAAGCAGCAAATATACAGTATTTGAAACAAAAACAAAAACTGAGCATTATGGCGCACACCTGTAATCCCAGCAGCTCAGGAGGCTGAGGCAGGAGGATGACAAGTTCAAAGCCAGCCTCGGCAAATTAGTGAGGCCCTAAGGAACTCAGTGAGATCCCATCTTAAAAAGGGGTGGGGGTGTGCTGGGAATGTGGCACATTGGTTAAGTATTCCTGGATTCAATCCCCATTACCAAACAACAAAAACATCTGGGGACATAAGTAGAACATCTGCCTAGCATTCATGATGCCCTAGGTTTCATCTCTAGCACTTGGGGAGAGAGGAGTGAGGAAAAAAAAAATTGCAATACCTGACATTTCTCTGATCCAAATGCTTTAAATGTACTAATTCAATCACTATAGTAAATTTCAATGATGTGCACATTATCTCTCCCCCCATCGGGACTGGCCATGTGACTTACTATGGCTCCCAGGATGTCAACACATGTGAAACTCAGACACTTGGGAAGAGCATGCCCTTTGTGTTCCTGGAATCCACATGCCATGTGAAAAGGACCAGGCTGGCCTGTTTGATGACAAACACATGTGGCCCAGTCACCCCTGCTAGCCTAGCTGACAACCAACCACTTGACAGATGAGGCCAGCCGAGATCAGCCAGCCCCCAGCCAAACCTCCAGCTGATTGTGTACGCATGAGATCAGCAAAGCCCAAGGTCAGAAAGACTGCCCAGCACAATCATGACTACAGGAAAGTGTTAACCACTCACTTTTGTGGTGGTTTGGTTTGTAGCAAAAGTTAACTGATACCAGAGACTCGGGAGGCTAAGGCAGGAAGATCAGGAGGCTAAGGCAGGAAGATGGCCAAGTTCAAGGCCAGCCTATGCAATTTGACAAGACTCTTGTCTCAAAATAAAAAATGAAAAAGGCTGGGGCTGCCGTTCCACGGGGGAGTATCCCTGGGTTCAATCCCCAGTACAATAAACAAAAACTGATTAATCCCAGTGGCTCGGGAGGCTGAGGCAAGAGGCTTGCGAGTTCAAAGCCAGCCTTGGCAGTCTTAGGGAGGCCCTAAGCAACTCAGTGAGACCCCATCTCTAAATAAAATATGTAAAAAGGGCTGGGGATGTGGCTCAGTGGTTAAGCACCCCTGGGTTCAATCCCCAGTACCAAAACCAGAAACTGACATACAAATTCATTTTGTGGATGAAGAAATTGAGGCACAGAGGTGAAGTGACCTACCCAAGGTCCCAGGGCTGTTAAGTGCAGTGGGATTTGAAGCCAGGAGGCCTGGCTCCAGAGGCCAAGCTCTGCCAGCTGTCCTACAGCTAAGTCACTCCACACGATTCCAACGTTTCCCTGCTCACCTACTTTCCTAAAGCAGGTTAAAGGTAGACCATGGCCTTAGGTGGCCTTCTAAGCGCCCCAACAGGCAATGTGGAACTCTGAATGACCTTTGCCATTTTGCATTCTCACTGCTCTTCAGGTCTGCAAAGTGCTCTGCTCTCTTCTGACTCATTTCCACCAAATAAAATTAACAAAGCTGCCCAACACCCAAGGATGAATGAACAAAATGGTAAATACAAAAGTCTCCTGTCTTTAAAAAAAATTCTGATGCATGGTACAATATAGATTTACTTTTTTTTTTTTTCTTGATACCAGCAATTGAACCCAGGGGTCCCTTAACCACTGAGCCACATCCTCAGCTTTTTTTTTTTAATTTTGAGACAGGGTCTCCTAAGTTGCTTAGGGCCTTGCTAAGTTGCTGAGGTTGGCCTTGAACTTGCATCAGCCTGCCTCAGCCTCCTGAGCCTCTGAATGGATGAATATTTTGAAGACATTCTGTTAAGTCAAATGAGCCAGTCACAAAAAGAAAAACTGTATGATACCTCAAGACTTAAGATACAGCTACATCAATGTTTATAGCAGCTCAACTCACAAGAGCTAAGCTATGGAACCAACCTAGGTGCCCTTCAATAGATGAATGGTTAAAGAAAATGTGATATATATATTATATATATATATATATATATATATATATATATATATATATATATATATATATAATATATATACACACACACACAATGGAATATTATTTGGCCATAAAAAGAATGACTTTATGACATTTGCCAATAAATGGATGAATCTGGAGGCTATCATACTAAGTGAAATAAGCCAATCCCAAAAATCTAAATGCCAAATGTTCTGATATATGGTTGCTGGCACACAACAGGTTGGGGTAGGGAATAGAAGTTCACTGGATTAGACAAAGGAGAGTGAAGGGAAGAGAGGGGGATGGGAATAGGAAAGACAGTGGAGGGAATGGAACATCACTTTCCCATGTTCATATATGAACACACGCCCAGTGAAACTCCACGTCAGGTCAACCACAAGAATGGGAAATTATACTCCATGTATGTGTGATATGCCAAAACACTTTAGTGTCATGTATATCTAAAAATAATAAATTTTTAAAAGCAAATTAATCTTTGAAAAATTAAAGACTCAGATGAGCTCACCTAGAGTAGTCAAACTCAAAAATAGAAAGCAGAAGAAGGGTTTCCCGGGGCTGTGGGAAGGGAGGAAACAGGAGTTAGAATGATACAGAATTTCAATTTGGGAAGATGAAAAGTTAGAGAGATGGACGGTAGTCAGGGCTGCACAGGAACGTGAATGTACTTAATGCCACAGAACTATGCACTCTAGCTGGGCACACTGTCATCCCAGTGGCTCAGGGGGCTGAGGCAGGAGGACTGCAAGTTCAAAGCCAGCCTCAGAAACTTAGCAAGGCCCTAAGCAACTCAGTGAGACCCTGTTGCTAAATAAAATATAAAGAGGGCTGGGATGTGGCTCAGTGGTTAAGCTCCCCTGGATTCAACCCCCACTACAAAACACCACCACCAACAATGAACTATTACACTCTAAAAAGGTTAGAGTGGCCAGGCACAGTGGTGCACAACTGTAACTCCAACAATGAGGGAGGCTGAGGCAGGAGGGTCTCAGGGTTTGAGGCCAGCGTTAGCAACTCAGGGAGGCCCTGTCCCAAAATAAAATGAAAAGCAAAAGGGCCGGTGACGTAGCTCAAGAGCAAAGCATTTTCCTAGCATATGCAAAGTCCTGGATTTAATCCTTAGTACCAGTTACATACACACATAAATAATGGGCATGATGGTAAATTTTATGATGATTTACAATACTTTTAAAACAGGAAAACAAAAACAAAGGTTGGACCTGCAGGGATAAAATGCCAGATACAAGGTCACTGTGAGATCAGTTAGTCCCCAGAGAGCAACCAAAGCAAAAGACCACTTGGTGCTCCCGAGTCACAGGGGCCCTGACCCTGTTCTGACCTCTCCCACCGCAGCCCGACAGTCAGATGGGCTAGCAGATGTGTCAAAGCAGCTTTGAGCACAATCTCAGGCCTGGTCTAAGTTGTCCGGGATGGTCTCAAACTTGTGATCCTCCCATTTCAGTCTCCCAAGTAACTGGAATCAAGCGTAGGAGCCACCAAGCTGGTTTTTTTTTTTTTTTTTTTTTAAGCAAAGCTGAAATTCAATCTCATTCAAGAACTCCATTATCAGACACATTATCTGAGTCCCGAGAACAATGCTGGTCCCTTGGCCATCTGCATTTCATGGATGAGGACAGATATTTGAAAGGAGCCTCTTTGAAGGCATCTCTCAGGCACCAACCCTGCTGGGCAGTTCAGTTTGTAAACATAAAAAGGAAGAGGGTTGGAGAGGAGGCCGAAGGAAGAAAACAGGAAGCCGCACTTGGCAGCACCTGGAGGTGGAAGTGACCTTGCACCATCAGGAAGGTCAGAGGAACCTTCACAACAACTGGCACAAACCCAGGTGAGCCCCCGTCCAGAGAGGAAATGCACCATCTGTGCCAGCCTCCTCTGCCCGCCTCGGCCCCTCAAACACCCTTCAGGTTCCCAGTTAGAGATCAGCAAGGTCCCTTGGGCTGAGGGCTGGGGACCACCTCACCGTCTTTACCCTCATTCCTCCCTCCACAGGGAGGGCTTGCAGGCACAGAGCTGGGCAGGATTCCCTCAGGGTTCATCTTGGCCTCTTGCGACCAGGAATGCGTCAGTCACCTCCAAGGACCTGATCAGACCCGATGACTCATGACTATTGTCCTTACTGGGCAAAAGGAGGGATGAGGAGGAGGAAAAGCTGGGCCCAATGGCACACTCCTGTAATCCCAGTGGCTCAGGAGGATGAGGCAGGAGGATCGAAAGTTCAAACCCAGCCTGGGTAAAAGCGAGGCCCTAAGCAACTCAGCAAGACCCTGTCTCTAAATAAAATAGAAAATAGGGCTGAGGATGTGGCTCAGTGGTTGAGCACCCCTGGGTTCAATCCCTGGTACCAAAAAAAAAAAAAAAAAAAAAAAAAGTAACCAGAGAAGGCCTCATTTTTCAAAATTTCACTTAAGCAGAAACTAAAAGACAGGGGAGTAGGGCAATGCCAGAGAGAACAGCCAAGTTTAAAAATCCATAAGCAGAGGGCAGGTTTGACATCAGCACAGCCAAAGCAGGACGCCATCCATCAGATGGGGCAGAGGCCCTGGACACAAAGGTCGCTGACATTTCCAAGGCCTGAACTCAGGGGATCAGGCAGGGAAACTTCAGGCAGGGAAGCCACTACTGCATCTCAAAAGGAATGCTTTCAGACTTTTCTTGGATCCTTTCTCCTCCAAAAAAACTTCATGGCCTGCTTTTAGCTGAATATCCCTATCCAAGATGCTTGGGCCCAGAGGCATTCATTTCATTTTCCCCCCACCCCCCCGATTTCTGAATATTTGTATGTACTTAATGAGACATCCTGGGAAGGGGACCCAAGTCAAGACAGGAAATTCATTTACGTTTCGTATATACCTTATAAGCACAGCCTAAAGGTAACTTCATATGATATTTTGATTAATTTTGTGCACAAAACTAAGTTTCGTGGTGTGTGATTTCCTACTTCTGGCACGCTGGAACTCGGAGTTTTGGATTTTGGAGTGTTTCAGATTTCGGATGTTTGGATTAGCAAAGCTTAACCTGTAGCTACTTACAGGCTAAGAATCGGCAGAAAATAGATTCAAGTGTTAAAGACTCTTCGTGATCTCCTTGGTATTCTTTCAATGTTTCCATGGAATGATCCGAAATTTCTATTCAAGCCTAACCTGAACCCTTCCCACTTCAATCTTAGGTCCCAGGGGCAAGGGGGATGGGGCTCTGAACACGACCTTTGAAGGGACAATGCTTGAGGGTTTTGGAACCTGTGGGGATGGAAAGTGTCCTCTGAGAAGGATTTCTTCTCCCTGGAACACAGGAGACCTGGGCAGGTCCCAGAGGGAGGTGGAAAGAGGGGGCTCAGTGCAGACCAATCAGTAATCGGGACTTGATTGTCCAGCCCAGTTTATCCAGCCAGGAAGAAAGGGATCCCTCCAGAGAGCCATTCTGTGTAGGAATCAAGGCAACATATATGTCATGGCAAGGTCCAACATGAGACCTCAGTTCAGGGATCAGAGTACTAAACCCTAATGCAGAGACAGGGTCTCAGCCAGGTGCGGTGGTGCACGCCTGTCATCCCAGTGGCTCCAGAGGCTGAGGCAGGAGGATCTCGAGTTCAAAGCTAAGCCTCAGCAACTTAGGCCCTAAGCAATTTATGGAGACCCCGTCTCTAAATAAAATACTTTAAAAAGGGTTGGGGATGTGGCTCAGGGGTTAAGTGCTTCTGAGTTCAACTCCTGGTACCAAAAACAAAAAAACAAAATGAGAAGACAGGGTCTCAGTGGAATGGCCAAAGCAACAAGGAGATCCCTCAATGAGAAATCAGAGAGATGCTCAAGAGCAGGGAATAAAGAATGATTACATCTTGGTCCCTCATGCTCCATGGGTCCGATTGTATTGTTCCTAGATTTGTGGGACTTAGCTTCCTGTACTGAAATCTCTCCCCGAACTGTGTCCCAAATATTCTGTGCACGCGCACACACACACACACACACAGTGGGTTCTCAAACATTTTTTGTAGTTGCTCACTAAATAAATATTTTCTTTCAAGCAAAGACTATCAGAGACTGTGTCCTCTGTCACAGAATACGAGAGGGATGGCACCTGGTCATTTGTTACTGAAGTACAAATTGGACCAAATGCTTCTGGAGGAAATCTAAACGCTCATCTCAAGACACCACGGGGCTGGTGTTTCTTGCTGGCGAGTCCACGGAGGACATCAAGGGGGCTAAGGCAGGTGAAAAGCCCCAGCCCAGAGCCTGGCACTCAGCAGGCACCAGGAACTCTGTGGGGCTCTTTTCCTTCCCTGTTCACAGGGCCCAAGAGAGGTGACCGAGTAGACAGTAGCATACCGTATCACATCCGTGGTGAGCCAAGCACACCAGGAAACCAGAGCCAGTTTCCACATGGCCCCCACAAATCACCCTATGATAGCTGTCCCCACCCCACTGCTTCGTTGGGTCCTCAGGACAAAGAACCAGCGTCTCCAGGGAGTGCTCTTCCTGCTGCCTCCAGACAGTGCCAGGAGGAGGAGGAATGTCTGGTGCTTTGCACGTGTCCATAGAGGACCTAGCTGCCCAACTCAGGGGACCTGGGTACCAACCCCGCCCACTCGTAGGATCATTCATATGCCAGCAGCCACATCCCGTGAACAGGGCTGAGAGCTATCAGTAGGAATGACTCAGATCAGAGGAGGGAGTAGAGGCCGATTTCCAGTGCAGCCGTGTCCACGGTCACAGCACGTCTAACCTTCAACAGGTGACAGGGAAACCAAAAGGTGTCCCCCTACACACGCAGCTGCGGTGGCGGGTACTGGAAGGGGCAACGGCTTACCTGCCTCGCCACCCTCCGCGCCTCCCAGTAGGGCTTGGAGTCCTCCACAGCTTTGCCAATCTTCTTCACCATTTCGTCCAGTTTCACCGTTGCCTCCACCAGGACAGAGCGGAACTTTTGACGAGCATCCTGCAGCCAGGGGCAGTGGGGGAGAGACAGGTCAGGCACGAGCCGGCTCCACCAGACCAGGAACACCCGGGGCTCTTCCCACCATACGAACCCCCCCATTAACACCCGCACACGACAGTGTCTAGATCAGCACCAAAGAGCTGTCTGCCATGGTGTAAATGACCTGGAATTGGAGCTGGGTGCGGTGGAGCCCACCTGTCATCCCAGCAGCTCAGGAGGCTGAGGCAGGAGGATCACAAGTTCAAAGCCAGCCTCAGCAACTTAGTGAGGCCCTAAGCAACTCAGTGAGACCCTGTGTCTAAACAAAATACAAAATAGGTCTGAGGATGTGGTTCAGTGGTTAAGTGCCACTGGATTCAATCATCTTATACAAAAAGGACCTAGAATCGGCCTTGTCTGAGGTGGTCACTGGTAGCCACCTGTGGCTATTGATCACTTGAAACTGGCCACTATTAGACTTAAGGAAATAAGTGTACAATTTATTTTTTTTAAAAAAAGAGAGAGTGAGAGAGGAGAGAGAGAGAGACAGAGAGAAATTTTTTAATATTTTTTAGTTCTCAGCGGACACAACATCTTTGTTGGTATGTGGTGCTGAGGATCGAACCCGGGTCGCACGCATGCCAGGCGAGCGCGCTACTGCTCGAGCCACAACCCCAGCCCAAGTGTACAATTTAATTACTTGAATTTTAAAAATGAGTGTGGCCAGGGACCCACTATACCATGGTATAGTGGTATATTGGACAATACAGTGTCAGTTCTGTGGCCTGGTGTGGTGGCAGCACACCTGTGATCCCAGTGACTCAGGAGGCTTCCAAATTGGAGGCCAGCCTCCAAAACTTAGCGAGGCCCTAAGCAACTTGGCAAGACCCTCTCTCTAAATAAAAAGTAAGAAGGGCTGGGGATGTGGCTCAGTGGTAGAGTTCCCCCAGGTTCAATTTCCAGGACCATAAATCCCCCCCCACACACACACACATTCTGTGCAGGCCCTCAGTTGTGCCAGTTGCCCTCTCAGTCCTATATGACTGTGCCATATCCCACACTCCCTCGAAGCCCTCGACCTCCCGACTCGGTCAACCCTCAACTCTGGGTGCAAATCAATTGCAGACCAGACCATGTGCTGGGACAAGGTATGGTCCTGCGCTCACGGCACTTCCAATCTGGTGGATGAGGCAGGTGTTACAGCCCATTCTGGAAACGCCAGGGCTACAGTGGGAATAGACTGGGTGTCACGGATCCCAGCTGTAGTGAATCTGGCCAGCCTGGGTATTAGAGGGAGACTCATGGAAAACCTCCAGAGTCGTAGGATCCACACAGACGCTTGAAGCACTGAAGGTGATGTGGGGAAGGAAGCAGAAATACCGGGTCCCAAGCAGGCAGCAGAGCCCATGCTCAGCCAAGATGGGGCAGGCAGTGGCATGGCATCTGCAAGAGACCACATTCTGAAATGTGGAAAATGGCAAGAGATAAGGGCGGCCACTCATCCTGGAGACAGCAACTAGCAACCCGATTCCCAGTGCGGAAATTGGCGCACGCCTGTAATCCCAGTAGCCTGGGAGGCTGAGGCAGGAGGATCGTGAGTTCAAAGCCAGCCTCGGCAACTTAGCAAGGCTGCAGACAACTCAGTGAGACCCTGTGTCTAAATAAAATATTAAAAAGGGCTGGGGATGTGGCTCAGTGGTTAAGTACCCGATACCAAAAAATAAAATAAAAATAGAATTAAAAAAAGAGGAAGGAAAGTAATGGTGCCAGCCTTAATCACATCATAAAAGTTCAGAAACCCGGCCCAGAAGATACAAGGAGGGGAAGAAATGAAGAAATCTAGTCCCAGGTTTAGGAGGACATACTGGGGAATTAGGTCAGTACTTTCTACTCCTTTTCCTTTGGCATTTGCTTGACAGAGTGACACCACACTTGGGTGTGTGTGTGTGTGTGTGTGTGTGTGTGTGTGTGTATGTGTGTGTGCATGCACCCACGTACACACACGCATATGTGAGCACACAGGAGTTTGAGAGGGGAAATGAATGCCCGGAGAGGAACAACGCATGACCCAGGGGCTTCCCCGAGACTGAACAGTCCCTCCTTCTTCACAATTAACGACCTGAAGATCCAACTCTACGTATGGAATTGACTGGGGCCCCTGGGACTGAAGGAGTCCGATTCTTCCAGTTCACCTCTGAGATGTCAAGCTGTGGGCTTCCTACATGGGTCTGGAAATGAAATGTTGCTAGCTGTTACGGTTCACATGTGAGGTGTCCCCCAAAAGCTCATGTGGGAAACAATGCAAGCAGGAGAGAGGTGAGATGATTAGATTAGGAGAGCCTCAACCCAATCAGCAGAGTGACCCCCCAATGGGATTCACCAAGTGGTGGCTAAAGGTGGGTGGGGTGTGGCTGGAGGAGGTGGATCCCTGGGGGCGTGGCTTTGGGGTATATATTTTGTCCCTGGAGAGCGGAGTCTCTCTCTGCTTCCTGGGTGCCAGGTCCCCAGCTGCTTTCCTCTGCCACACCCTGCTGCCTCACCTTCAGGCTCCCCCAAATGGAGTCAGCCATCTATAGACTAAGACCTCTGAAACCACGAGTCCCCCCAAATGAACTTTTCCTCCTCAAAATTGTTCTTGTCGGGCTTTTTGGTCACAGAGGCGAAAAAGACGACACTGGGATTCCAGGGTATGAGGCTATGACCTTGGCCTCCCCTGGGAGTCCCCACTTCTGACACAGGTTCTGTCCCCAGGGCTGTGCCACCATCAGCATCCTGATCTTCTCTGCCTTCTTTCCTATCAGGTCAGGCCTGAAATCACCTGCTACAGCCTCTGAAGGCAGAGAACAAGATGAGATTTGTTCTCCAGGGGAAGGGCTGCAGATGTCTCACGAGAGCCCAGGGAACAGCAAAGCCCCACAGACCTTCTGCCAGACTGAGCTTTGAAAAAAGTGGGCGGTAGTTTATTTCAAGGCCCAGGATTTTAATCAGAGACGGATTCTTTGGGGGCCTATGAACCACCTGTATCACCTATAAAACTGTTACTTTCCATCTTCTAGAGAGAGCTGTTAGAAGAATGAAAGGGGAAATACAAACATAGGACACTTAATAGGCTGGACGCGGTGGTGCATGCCTGGAATCCCAGCGGCTCGGGAGACTGAGGCAGGAGGATCGTGAGTTCAAAGCCAGCCTCAGCAACTTAGCAAGGCCCTAAGCAACTCAGCAAGACCCTGCCTCTAAATAATATATAAAAAGGGATGGGGATGGGGCTCAGTGGTTAAGCGCCCCTGGGTTCAATTCCTGGTACGACCAACCAACCAACCTAACAGTACCAGGGCCAGAGGAGACGCTCAACACTTGCACACATGGTATACAGACAGACCCATGAAACTATTAACACCTAGGAGAGGTGGCAAAGGGTAGCTGACATGATGGGCATAATAACCTGTTACACTATGAAGACAGAAGCTTTGCAAAAATGCAAGCACACGCAGGACTGAATCCTCAAGTCAGTGCTGAGTGTAGGCAGTGTCATCCCTATCCACGTTCAAATCAAAGTGAGGAAACTGGGTGCAGTGGCACACATCTATGATCCCAGCAACTGGGAGGCTGAGACAGGAGGAATGCAAATTTAAAGCCAGCTTCAGCAACTTAGTGAGGCCCTATGCATCTCAGGGAGACCTTGTCTCTAAATAAAATGTATTTAAAGGGTAGAGGGCTGGGGATGTGGTTCGGTGGTTAAGCATCTCTGGGTTCAAACACACACACACACACACACACACACACACACACACACACAGGGCTGAGCAAGGAAGGCATTTGAACTTTATCCCAAGCACAATAGGGAGTCACAGTGTTTTTTTGTGGGGGGGGGCAGGGGGTAGGCAAGGGAGATTATTGTTTGCTTATATTCTTTCTGGTTCATGACTGAGATTCTATCTCCCTTCCTGTACTAGACTCCTTCCCACTTCTCTTCTTTCGGTCCTAAATCATTTCATAATCCAACCTTTTAACCTGGATCGACGTGATTGGGTTTCTTCCAAATGTACATCTCATATTATTTCCCATGCACCCTCGTGAGAAATAACTGAAGACGGCACGCTGCCACAAAAAAGAGAAAATCCTTTTACTGGATTTTCTCAATGGTGCAGAGCAGTCACAGAGCCGTGATAAGGTAATCGCTCAATGCCAACCACAGTGTAATTCTGTTGGGAGGACAGGGGATGGGAAAAGTGGGTATGTGGTAGAGACAGAGGGAAGAGATGAAAATCTCATTTTCCATGGCCAGGGTATCAGCAATAACTCAAACTGGAAACCAAGAAGTTGTCACCCAAGACATAATGTTTAGTCACAGAGGTAAACATGTCAATAATCAGTTGAAATACATTAAACAGATACAGTAAAGTACCTCTTGGGAAAGAAGTGGGGATGAGGGGTTGGGATCCTATTGGGATTCTAGTACATCTCTTTTGCGTATAGTGCAGGGGGAGGTATTGGAGATCCCAGAAGTGGTCATGTGACCCAGTCTGGGCATGCAGACTCCTGGCCACTCCTGACCCAGGGCATTCTATTACTAAGCTATACCCCAAGCCCTTTTTATTTCGAGTCAAGGTCTGGCTAAGTAGCTGAAGCTAGCCTCAAACTTGTAATCCTCCTGCCTCAGCCTCCCGAGTTGCTGAAATCACAGGTGTACACCTCCTTGTTTTTTTTTTTTTTTTGGGGGGGGTACTTGGTATTGAACTCAGGGATCCTTTACCACTGAGCCACATCCCCAGCCCTTTTTATTTTTGAGTCAGGGTCTCACTGAGTTGCTCGGGGCCTTGCTAAGTTTCTGAGGCTGGCTTTAAACTTTTGATTCTCCTGCCTCAGCCACGTTAGCTGCTGGGATTACAGGTGTGCACCTCCATGCTGGGTAACACCTTGTTTTTAATTGTAGTAAGATTGCATGAAGGATTTTTATAAACAGGAATACGACCTGATCAGGTTTGCTTGGTACCCAGCTGCAGGTATTTAAAGATTCTTCAGGTGATTCTTCAGGGCCTTCCAGACTGGATAACACCCATTTGCAACTATTTGTATTAAGTATGTGACCAAAGGATTCTGACCCCAAGAGACTGATTGGAAACCAGTATCTCTTTGTGAAAGTATGGTTGTGCACCCAGGCTGATGGCCATCCAGAGACAGGCTTCTTCATCCAAGATGCTAAAGCTAAATACATGCGCGCGCGCGCGCGCATTACACACACACACACACACACACACACACACACCCCAAACTAAAAAAAAAAAAAAAAGCTGAACACAAAGCCAGTCTTCCCCAATAGGACCCAGCAAACCCAGGCCTTTCACTTTCCCAGGGGAGCACAGTTAATCAAACAACAATTCTCCAGAAGTGCTGTGATATAGTAGCCCACAAACCAAAATCTTTCCTGCCTGACCAACCCAATATCCCTGATCTTCCCTGGGCCTCCTCCCCACTTCTCAGTCCCTGATGAAGCAACTCTGGTCCCAGAAGTGGTCATGTGACCCAGTCTGGACATGCAGACTCCTGGCCACCATGACTAGAGCTGGGGAGAAACAGGATTCCTCTGAATCGATGAGACTGCATTCTGGGACTTCTCTGAAACTGTCAGAAACAGGGAGGCTTCCCCACTCAGATGGCTGAAAGGAAGGAGAGGAAGGCATTTTATTTTTACTTTTATTTATTTATTTTTTTTGGGGGGGGGGGTACTGGGGATTGAACCCAGAGGCACTTAACCACAGAGCCACATCCCCAGCCCTTTGTTTATATTTTATTTTGAGTCAGGGTCTCACTGAGTTGCTTAGGGCCTAAGTTGCTGAGGCTGGCTTTGAACTCGCGATCCTCCTGCCTCAACCTCCTGAGCCGTTGGATTACAGGCGTGGGCCATCAGGCCCGGCAGAGACCAATGACCCTTGAGCCCATACTCCTCCTGCCTCAGTCACTGCCTGCCCCTTTGCTTTTTGTTTTATTCAAGTGAGTTGGAATCGGGTTTCCATCACTTGGCATTGAATTAAGCCTTTAGAACACATGCAACTGAAAAACAGACCTTCAGGTAAGTCATACTAAGGTAGCTAGGGAGGCAAGGGCCCATCTACATTCCACACATGGCAGGGCACTGTAATTAAATACAGTTCACTGCTGGAGGCCTCTGTCCCTGTCAATAAAACCATGTTTATAAGAAGCAGAGTGGGTGGAATTTAACTCAACCTAACTTTGTAAAGATTCCTTTCAATCCATCTTAATAACAGCCTGCCACATCTTAAAACCAGCTAACCACAATGGGACTTGGGTGCTTTTCTTGGGGGGGGGGGTGCGTTTTCTAGTTCAAGAAAAGGCTTGACCATGATCCCTGGTCTCCTATTATGACAGGCAAATGTGATCTCCAAGATCAGAGGCGGGGAAGCTGTTTTCCCTGTAGGAAAGAACCCATGGAGGAGTTGTTCAGGACCAACTCCTCTCTGGGAGAAGTAGCAGAACTTTTACCAGCCAAGAAAAGGATCCCTTGGCCACCCCAGGGCTGTTTAGCAGCTATCTGACTCTACCATTGCCCCCACGAAATTTTAACATGGTCCCCCCTCTGCTGGGATGAGGTCTCAGATCTTCCCAGCCGAAAACCAAGTCTCACTGGCTAGGTGACTCAGAGGGAGGGCAATTTATTCAAGCAAAGAATTGCTGACGGTGGCGGCTGCGCAGTCTCTGTTTCAATGTGTCAAAAACACAGTCCCATATCAGATAAGAACTGTGGCTGAACCAAGCCAGCCAGAGCCAGTGTGTGCCTTGGAAAAAGAGTCCCTGTTTTCTGGCCAATACGTTGACCTAAGCCTCAATCAACTGGCTTGTAAACTGAGAAGGATGGCCTTTCCCTTCACAACCGTGTCCCCAGAACCAAGAGAGATTAAGATGGGATGATGGTTAGTTTGTGTGTGTGTGTTTTTTTTTTAAATAACTGTCCTACATAGTACAGATGACACACACTTCAAAGGCTCCTTAGTAATGCCATTTATAAATATGCCGCTTCAGCGTGTGCAGAGAGATTTCACAGGCCTGAGCTGAGCCTCACAATGACCCTGAAAGACAGGCTCAGCAAGAATCATCACCCCCATGTGCAGATAAGAACCCTGGAGCCTGAGCACAGGGTGGCTCTGCCCGAGTTTGCACGGCAGGTAAGTGGCGGACTCACCCTGCAGCAGTTCACCTCAAGAGTGGTCTTGTTTTGGTGGTGGTGGGGAGGGGTCCCGGGGATTGAACTCGGGAGCACTCAACATTGAGCCACATCACTCAGTGAGACCCTGTCTCTAAATAAAATACAAAATAGCTGGGGGTGTGTCTCTGTGGTTAAGTGCCCCTGGGTTCAATCCCTGGTACCAAAAAAAAAAAAAAAGAAAAATGTCTTTTCCTTCTAGAATTTTCCATTCATAAAGTTTGCTTTTTGGACAAACTGAAGTAAAAATGTGAATCGACTTAAAGAAGACTATGGAATAAGGAGTAGAAAATGATAAAAGCAGCAAAGGACTAGAGTTAGGAAAATGCCACTCCAGAGCAATGACCCCGACCCTTTGGCAGGAACTTTCTAGAATCAGGATAAATGGCATCAAACATTCTCTGACTCATCACTGATGGGTGATGAGGTGCCTCCACGGTTTCTATATTGACTAGAAACCATGCTTTCTAAACCCTTCCAATCTGTTCTCAAGAGCACTTGGGGCAGCTACTAAAATACACAAAGAAACCTCTTCAAACGGGGCTTGGGAGGAATGGGGAGGATAAGCCCTCTCCACGCTGGAACTTCCTTTATCTGCCATCCAATAACAAAGCTCTAGCCTCGGGTGGTTAATGAACACTCCATGTGACTCTCACTACAGCGATATTTTACTTCATTTTGATGAGTTTCCATAATTTAAAAAGCTGCATGTGGCCATCAGCTGCCACACTGGGCAGCTCAGGCCTAGCCCTGGAGCCTTCACTTTGGGATGGTGCCATGCTCTTCCAGCCCACCTCGATGCCTGCCTTCCTTCCTTCCTTCCTTGCTGGTCAATCTTCTCTCACCCCAGTTCCCACAGGGAGGAGCTCTCCCAGCCCAGTGAGAAGGGGAGCTGGAGCAATCTGATTCTACCTTAGGAATCCTGCAGCAGAGCGGAAGCCCAGACTGCCAGGGGAGGGCAGCCTGCCAAGGGAGAGAAACCAGAGGGTGCAGGAGCCAGGGCCCAGGCAGAGGTGGAGGAGTCGGGGGAGGCTGAAGACCTCCAGGGAGCTGGAGCCAGAGCCAGCCACTCCAAGGGCCAACCTCCCAGTCACCCTGCAGGCCCCACTCCATGAGGCGAGGAAGAACTTGGTGAAAACAGCCCCACAATGACTGAAAAATGAATGGAAAGAAAGAGGACGACGGTGTGGGGGGGGACCAGGAGGGACTTCAGGGCCCTGCTGGGGGCCAGTGACCCAATCCCGGACTCCTTTCTTCTCCCATCTCAAGCCCTGACCTGGCCATTGGGAGGGTCTGCCAAACCCACTGCCTTCTGTGAGGACCGTCACCCACACAACGGGGGAGTCTCGATGCCATGTTTCTGATACACGCCTCTCTCCTGGGGATCAGGACGGGAGCCAGAAGAGGGAGGAACAGTGAAAGAGATGAGAGAAAAGAAAATGAACGTAGAGAAAACCAGGAGGTAAGCTGGGTGCAGTGGCACACACCTGTAGTCCCAGAGGTTTGGGAGGCTGAGGCAGGAGGATGGCGAGTTCAAAGCCAGCCTGAGCAACTTAGCGAGACCCTAAGCAATTTAGCTGTCTCAGAATATAAAAATGGGCTGAGCATGTGGCTCAGTGGCTAAGTGCCCCTGGGTTTAATCCCTGGTACCACAATACCAAAACAAAACAAACCAAACCAAACCAAAGAACAGTAGGTCACAGAGAAGGGGTGTGTGATTATCTGGGGTCCCAGTTATGATCATGCAATAACAAGGTCATCTAATTTATCATCAAACCAGGAGGCACTCAAAAGGGGCACTGTTAACAACTATGCTGGGACCACAGGCCTAAACCAAGACTGTCAAGGCGAACAAGAACACACGGTGTCCCCAGGCACGAGAGGTGGGGATGCTTGGCTCCCTTGGGTTCCATGAGACTCCTCTGAAGTTTGAGGGCTAGGGGACAAAGCACAGGGGCATCTAACCAGAGTGTGAGCCTGGCACAGCTCCCAGGCTGTGGGTGCCCCCCCCACTGCCCTCAAACACACACACAGCTTTGGTGACACACTGCCCATCCTGATTCTGAACGAGCAAGAGAAAAGAAAGAAAAGATGGAGGGTCACCACGAGTTCGTCCCTACAATTGCCCCCCTCTGAAGTTAACGAAGGGTTTGGATCCTTTTTAGGCCTCTGTATAACCGATTCCCTCCTAGGCAGGAAGGCACTGCTTTAGAAGTCTGATTTAACGACAATGTTCCGGAGCAAGTCGGGGAGCACCCAGTCCAACCTCCCAAACATCGAAGCCTTCCTCTGCATCTCTGGCCAACGTCCAGACGGCACTGCCAAAGGGAGGAGGTGACATCTGGAGGCTGAGTTATGAGAGGTGTTAGGTCTGGGAATGGGGGAAAAATGACTTTTCATTTTAAAATAATTTCAGACTTGGGAAAAAAAAATGAAGGTAAGACAAAAATACAAATGTCTTTACCCAGAATATCTAGATGCATATTTTCTAAAGATAAGGCCATTTCTTTATATAACAGAGTAGAAAGATCAAAATCAGAAAATTAGTATTGATGCAATGCTATTAATCTGATCTATGAGTTTATCCAAATTGTAATCGACTATTCCACTAATTTTTCCCTTTACTTGTTTTACAGTAAAGGGAAAAAAATGTTTTTTCCAGTCTAGGATCCAATCCAGGATTTGCACATTATGCTTATCTGTCCTTTCTCTCTAATGTCTCTAATGTCCTTTAATCTGAAACAACTCTTTGGTCTTAGTCTTTCATGGCATGCATATATATGTAATAATACGGGGCAATTATTTTGTAGAATGTGTTAATTTGGAACATTCAATTTCAATTAATCTTAATTTATTTATGTACCAAGGAATGAACTCAGGGGCACTTAACCACTGAGCCACATCCCCAGCCCTTTGCTGTATTTTATTTAGAGACAGGATCTTACTGAGTTGCATAGGGCCTCGCTAAATTGCTGAGGCTGACTTTGATCTTCCTGCCTCAGCCTCCCAAACTGCTGGGATTACAGAAATGCACCACTGCACCCAACTTCAATTCATCTTTTTGTTGATGTTACATGGGCACAAAAGTACCAGAAAGCAATCAAGCCATTACAAAAAGCAAAGTTTAAGAAGCCCAAGGTGCAAAGCACCACAAATAAGGGGAGACATTCATGAGCCCCACAAGGCCCCCCAAGAAGCGCAAGGTTTACGTAATAACCCTGTGCATGCAGGCTAGCACACCCAGCTAGAAAGACTGATAGGACCCAAAGCTTTATCAGTTGTGACCACACGTTTTTAAACCCGCAGGATTCTTTGAGTAAGAGGCAGAATTGCTAAAACCACACGCTGCTCCAAATTCAACAAGTGAGCTATCTCCATGTTTATGCCAAGAGGCTTTAACATAGTTCTTTAAGACTCACTCCCCACTCCCAAAAGTTGAGTTATTAGATTTCAGAAGGATTTTACAACTGATATGTGCAATTATCAGGATGGTGTTTCAGCCACCAGCCAAGTTGTTATGAAATACACAGCCCTCGTTAGCATAAGATTGAGAATCGGCGCAATATGGCGAGTTCACAGCCCAGCCTTGGAATGTTCTAGAGATCATTCAGTGGGGCCTTCATTAGAAGCAGGAGTCTACTGACCACAGCATCCAAGCAAGTCAGCTGTCTCACTTCTGGCTTTTGGACAACCTCCTCCTAACCACAGTTAATGGTCTTGGAAAGAGAGGAAAGACACAGGATGCAGAAGGGCCACAGTCAAAGTTCACTGCTGTAATTTTACAGACCCAGAAGAAACAGTGTCAAAATGGTTGCTTCTTGGAGTAGAACTGGGAATGGGGAGGGGTGAAGCAGAGGACTTTCATTTTTCATTATAATTTCTCAGGGCTTTTTTTTTTTTTTTTTAAATTCTGCTCCAGGTGTGGGGCGCATGCCTGTAATCCCAGCAGCTGGGGAGGCTGAGGCAGGAGGATCACGAGTTCAAAGCCAGTCTCAGTAAAAGCAAGGCCCTAAGCAACTCAATGAGACCCTGTCTCTAAATAAAATATAAAACAGGGCTGGGGTTGTGGCTCAGTGGTCAAGTGCCCCCGAGTTCAATTCCCTGGTACCCAAAAAGAATAAAATAAAAAGGGCTGAGGATGTGACTCAGTGGTTAAGCACACCTGGGTTCAATCCCTGGTACAAATAAATAAATAAATAAATATTCGGCACAAGTATTGTTTCAATAAAAATAAAAGTCAGACTACTATGGCACAGATAGATGACAAAGCTTTTGTATTTCAAGACTGAGGATGCTTCATAATGTATTCAGCATGTGGCTGGATTAAAATCCAGAGCTTCAGAGTATCAGGGCTGGAAATGAGTTTGAGCATCATTTAGCTCAGATGCTCCCATTTCACAGATTGAGTAAAGTTCCTCTTTCAAGTTCCTCTTTCGGGTTCTATACCTGATTGACAACGTGGTTCTCCAATTGCAGGCCTGTGCTCTTTCATTTCACTAACTTTAGTGGAGTCCCAAAATGCTTCTGTGCCCCAAACACACACTATTTAAAAATATCTTGTCTCCAAGCCTCATATTCCCGGATTTAAACCCAAGTTCTACCTCCATTGGCTGTGTGACATGGAAGAAATGACTCAGCCTCTCTTTGCTTGTGTGCTCATCAACATCCTTGAGCTCTTGAATGAACAAGATCAACTCTACAAACTGCTCTACACAATACTTAGCACAGAAAAAGCTTTTGCTAAATAATTACACAGGTACCATCAGTGACAGGGTGGGAACGACAGGACCAGCACTGGTTGAACATTACCCACCCGGGATCATGCCAGGCATTCTACAAACGCCACCTTATTTAATCTTTAATCTCCAACATCCCTGCCAAGATAGGTATTGCCCTTTGCTTTTTTAAGAAGGAAGGAAATGAAAACCCAGAGGAGCTACAAAACAAAACCAACATGCCAAAACTTACTGCAAGGCGGACAAAGAATTCAAACCCAGCTTTGCTGCACTCCAAACCCATGGCTTTTAGCATCACAAGCCATGCAGTTTAGTTTCTATCGGCTAAAGCCAAAAGAAAAAAAAAAATCGTCAGGCACGGTGGCACACACCTGTAATCCCAGCAGCTAGGGAGGCTGAGGCAGGAGGATCATGAGTTCAAAGCCAGCCTCAGCAACTCAGTGAGGCCCTAAGCAACTTGGAAGGCCCCGTCTCTAAACAAAATATTAAAAATAGCTGGTGATGTGGCTCAGTGGTTAAGTGCCCGGGGGGTTCAATCCGTGGTACCCAAAACAAAAACAAAACAAAACTACAAACTGTTCCTTCTGACTTTGGTATGGCTGGCTTATCTTGGGACACTAGGAGTGCTAACCAAAGTCCTTTGCTTTGCTGCCTGGTTAACCATTAAAACACCTTGAGAGAACACTGGGAAATGAGGTTGTCTCTGCAGTCTGCCCAGGAAAGGAGGAAAGCCTATATCCTCGGGTCTCAAAATGAGCCTGGTCTTCACATCACCATGCCGAGAGTGGCAGTTTTCAAACACGTCCCAGGGTTTCCTGGTGCTGCAGCCCCCCCTCCCCCCATCAGGAGGAAGTTCCAAGGCTCAGAGAGAAAAAGTCATGAAGCTTCCACATGGTTGTCTTGGGACCCTATCTCTGGGGGAAGCCACACGACATAAGGAGATCAGAGTACCTAGACCACCATGCTGGAAAAGTCACTCTCAACACTCTGGTCAATGCCAGCTGAGCTCCCATCCAAGGGCCAGCATGCACTGTTGGACCCATCAGTGGGCTCTTGTGGATGTCCAGCCAAGCTCTCAGATGACCACAGTCCGGGCTGCAAATGCATGAGGCTCTGGACTAAGTCTCCCTGAACTCCTGACTCACGGGCAGAACAGTTGCTTCAAGCTAGTAAGGTTTGGAGAGCGTTGTTATGCAGAAATTATAACCAGAACAAAGAGGAAAATCAACAGCCCCATTTCCTCTTTCTCCCAAGACAGTCAAAAAGCAAGGGCCAGATGCACACCTGGAATCCCAGCTGCTCAGGAGGCTGAGGCAGGAGGGTCACAAGGTTCAAAGCCAGGCTCAGGAATTTAGCGAGTCCCTAAGTGACTCAGTGAGACCCTGTCTCTAAGTAAAATACAAAGAAGGGCTAGGGATGTGGCTCAGTGGTTAAATGCCCCTGGAGTCAATCCCTGGTACCAAAAAAAAAAAAAAAAAAGAAAAAAGAAAAAAAAGAAAGAAACCAAGGCTGGGAACACAATCTGTGCATTTCAAATCTATGGAAATGTATCGGAATCCTTTGACAGGAGGGCAACCAAAGGGCGGGGTGGAAGAAGACAAGCTAACCCCATTCATCATGCTTTGGTTGAGTTTGATGCCAAACAATAAAAGTGCTTATATTAAGTGGGCTTGGCTGTGGTTAGAATAAACAGCGGATATTCCTTTCATTGTCTCCCCACGGCAGTTAATTTTGGTCAATGCAAACATTAATATCTCTTAGATAATCTGGCAAAACACAGCAAAAGAAAACTCAGGCAAGAATAGACCCGATTTTTTTTTTCTATCTTCCTTTAAGGAAATGAAAGGGGCTGGTTCACTGAACTCTCTAAGAGCTACTTTGCAAGTACCGTGGTGCTCTTGGTTAAAATCCACTGCAAAAAAAAAAAAAGAAGAAGCAGCCACATCTTCTTTACTGTTTGTTAGAAACATCTATGTGGCCATAGGCAAATTAAGGAACTCTCAAAGAGGAGGGCTGAGCAAAGATACTGGGACGGCTGCCAAAGGATGGGGGTGACTAGATGTTTCATTCATCCAGCCAAAACACACACACACCCCACTGCATTAAAAGCCCCTATGATGAATGCTGAGACGGAAAAATAACAGCTCAATATTAAAAGGCTGCAGTCTACAGGGACCAGAGCTCTCTGTCAAGCTGGGATTTGAAGATTCTTATCTACCACAGAGATGGCAACAAATCTGTCAACCTCCATAGCCTGTCTTTTTCTGAGGCAGGGACACACCGTGCATACGTGACTCAGAGGGAAGGCACCTTGGATATATACCTAGGAATACAGTCACAGCCTGCAGGAAAATCAGCTTGTACTACAACAGCAAGCACCCCCATCATGGTCCTTATCCAGGACCACCTGCACATCTTCTTATGGGTGTTTACAAATTAAAAGACTTGGAATTTTTTTTAAGGCAATAGTCAATTTCAATATTAGATAGCTGCTGGGCGCAGTGGCGCATGCCTGTAATCCTAGCAGCTTGGGAGGCTGAGGCAGGAGGGTTTTGAGTTCAAAGCTAGCCTCAGCAACTTAGCGAGACCCTGTCTCTGAATTTAAAAAAAGGGAGGGGGGTGGGCGCTGAGGATGTGGCTCAGTGGTTAAGTACCCCTGGGTTCAATCCCTGGTACCTCCCCGGGGGAAAAAAAAAACAACATTAGATAGCTGTTTCTACGTCCTGGTCAATAACCCCACTAGTATCATTTTGCTAATGCATGAGACTATATAAGACCTGAACCAAGTCTTTGCCCACCTAGAAATTATGTAAACACTCCCATACAGTCAGGAACTAAGTTTGAAGACCTAAATATTCTTGATGTCTGGAGTGTCTTCCACTATTGCATCTTGGTGATTTTTAAAAATATTTTATAAATAAGTGCATACATGAGGGCTTCTTGACTGAAGACCATCCAAAAAAACACCTTTAAAGTACTTTTCATTCCTCCATGAATTATCACAAAGAGAGCTCAACAATGCAGGAATCACTAAGCAAGCCCACCACCATTGGGGGTTATCTACAATCAAGGCAGGAACTGTCAATCTGAAGTTCTTCCCTGTAGTCTTCAGCGCTCCTAAAATTCCTTCCACCGAAATGCATTTCTTTAGCTTATAAAGCACTTTTTTTGTAATAAGCTTCATATACAGAAGTTATAAAATATGGTCATTATAAATAATTCGGAAAACACCAAAAGACAAAATATTAAAATCGCCAGCATTCTTAGAGCAAGAACCACCGTGGGGCCAGGTGCAGTGGCACACGCCTGTCATCCCAGTGGCTCAGGAGGCGGCTGAGGCAGGAGGTTGGAAAGTTCAAAGCCAGCCTCAGCAACTCAGTGAGGGTATAAGCAACTTAGAGAGACCCTGTCTCTAAATAAAAAAAAATAAAGTGTTTGGGATATGGCCCAGTGGTTAAGTGCCCTTGGATTCAATTCCTAGTATTTAAAAAAAAATTAAAAATGCTCTCCCTTTTCAATATTCTTCAAGCTGCAGGTGACCTAATAGCTCTCTTCCTTTGCCACATGGAGGTGTCTGTGGGATATTCACTTTAGATGACCTATGCTCTCCAGATCTCCACTCTGATGACCCCCATCCCAACAAAGCCTTGGTGGCCCCCAGAAGAGCCCTGGGGGACCTCTCCTGGCATCTCTGGCTCCGTTATAAAAGCACACTTAGACCCAGAGGACGGCAAGCTCCATGGTGGCAGGGACATGTCTGATGTTTTGTTGACCAACCAGCATCCCCAGAGCTCCACACTGGACTCGGCCTCTTTTGGTGCTCAGCGCCTGTTGGATTAAGTCCTCGGGGACTATGTTTAGCCAGCGACTTTAAACAGATGGCACCTGTGATCAAGGTGGGGCCTCTCCCAGCCCAGCCCACAGTCTGCCAGGTCTAGAATTTGCTGCCAGCCTCAAGAAACAGTTACCACTTCCCCTGTGCCACTTACTGCTTTGAACACTGCCTACC
This sequence comes from Urocitellus parryii, assembly GCF_045843805.1. NCBI lineage: Eukaryota > Metazoa > Chordata > Mammalia > Rodentia > Sciuridae > Urocitellus > Urocitellus parryii. The sequence continues at coordinate 169,588,007 of NC_135533.1, read as the reverse complement.
ACTTTCTTCTGAGCATGACTGACCTCTCTGATCTTCTTCCTGTAAACACGTGCACCCTCAAAGGTCCTGGAGGAGCAAGCACCGGGCCATGACAACACTATTCTTTCATAAAAGAATTCTTCCCTTCCGACTTGTGCTCATTCATTACAGAGAGAATTCCCCACCCCCACCCCCACCTTCCCCCTCCTACCTGACTTCCCAACCTTCAAACAGGGATATTTTCATTTCTGTTCTGTTTTTGTTTGGGTAAGAGAAAATGTTTGCTGGTTTCTGGAATGTAGCAGGTGGGGAGGCCGAGTTCTGGGTGCAGCAGGCCTTAGGCGGAGGGGGATAGAGATACCCAGAATCACGTCCAACCACCATGCAAGACTGCTCCAAAAACTGTTCCCTCCTGAGTAGTGAGGAAATAACACGAATATGTGCAATTAACTGCTCTGTCTCCTGGGGAAGGGAAGGCTGGAGAAGTCAGCTTTTGATCACGTGGAGCTGTAAATGGCAACCAGGTCCTGCTGTGTCCTTCCCTCACCCCATATCACCGGCCTCAAATAGCCTACCTTCTAGCAAGCAAGGGAAAACGAGAGCACTATGCACAGCTGACAGTGGCGCACGCCTGTCATCCCAGAGCTCAGGAGGCTGAGGCAGGAGGATCTCGAGTTCACAGCCAGCCTTAGCAAGGCCCCAAGCAACTCAGTGAGACTGTCTCTAAATAAAATATAAAAAGGGCTGGGGATGTGGCTCAGTGATTAAGCACCTTAGATTCAAAAACTAAAAACACCCCACTGTACATATAAACATACAAGTATATATGTTCACATCAAAAAATATATATTCATATTGGCATGGAATATTGCAAATCTTGATTCTAATTAGATTTAGAAAGTTTCTGTGCAGCATCTTTTAATAAACACTTGAAAGAAGATGGCTGCACATCCCATGTGTTTTTAAATTCCTTCAGCATATTGTCTTATTATTCACCGGGGCATGGCTGCTACACATCTATGATCCACTTATTTCTGTCTCCACCTCCTCTGTCCTTTACTCACGCCATCAGGACAAGGCCCCCTGCTGGCCCTCGGCCATGCCTGGCCATGGTCTCAAGGTGGCACTGGCCTTTCTAGCTGGAATGTTCTTCCCCACGTGACCCTGAGGCTTGTTCTCTCCAGACAGACATCAAGGTCAGGCCCAGATGTTTAATCTCCCTCCCTCCCCTTGCCCAAGATTCCCTTAAGCCATCCTACACTGGCTTTTTCTTCTTAGCATAAATCACCATGGAACCTACTATGACTTATCGGTTTTTCCCATTTCCTCTCCCTTTTAAACTTCAAGGAGACCAGGAATTCTGTCCATTCTCTTCACTGTTCTCTCCCCCTCACTGAAAACTGTCCCTAGAACACAGTAGATATTTAATGAATACTTAGTGAAATGCTGGGTGCAGTGGCACATGTTAGCCATCCCAGCGGCTCAGGAGGCCGAGGCAGGAGGATGGCGAGTTCAAAGCCAGCCTCAGCAACTTAGTGAGGCCCTAAAGCAACACGGTGAGACTCTTTCTCTAAATAAAATATAAAAAATGGTTGGGGATATGGCTCAGTGGTTAAGCACCCCTGGGTTCAATCTCAGGCACCAAAAAGAAAAAAAAAAAAAAAAAAGACATAGCCAATCCTCTTTATTCGCAGATTCCATGTGTGAACCCGTCTACTCACTCAAGTTTATATGTAACCCCCCAGAAATAATACTTGTGTTTTCCGGTTCATTCACAGACACACAGAGACTAGTGGAAAATTTGAGTCTCTTGACAGACACCTTCCTGGCCAAGGTCAAAGCAAGGAACGCTCTGCCTTCTAGTGTCAGAGCTCATCAACAAGTATCCTTGTAGTGGTCTATTTAGTACCATGTTTCTATACTTGTGGGGTTTTGGGGTGATCCTGTTTAAAAAAAATGACGCTTAAAGGGCTGGGGATGTGGCTCAGAGCCCTGGGTTCAATATCTGGTGCCAAAAAAAAAAGTAAAGTAACCAGAGGCTCAGAAGAACCTAACTCTAGATTTCCCCTGGAATCAGTATTTGCCAATTCAGGAGTCACCCCAGCTGCTCACTCCATGGGCTGGCCACTCTTTGCACATGGACGCTCTCCTGCCACAGGTTTCAGGTGTCTCCATGACCTCACTCTCCTCCTCTAGTTATGACGGTCATTACCACCCACCTCTCTGTTCCCCACTCCAACTCCTTATGAGCAAAGCCTTTATCTTATTCACCCAAGCATCTGAGGTGGCTAAAAAGGTGCCTAACACAAATGTTGGTATCCAGCGCTTGACTGAAAGAATACAGCCCATGACTAAGGCTCAGATACAGACAGCCCTCTCCTCCAGACTCCGGCAGCATGACTGAGTTTGACAAGAAACACCAGTTAGACAGGTGCTGCCCAGGGCCATGAGTGGCTACCGAGTTGTCAAAAGTGGCCAGTCCCAACGGAAATGTGCTCTAAGTATAAACTACGCACAGTTCTTGAAGACTCAGTAAGAAAACATTAACATACTACCACCGCTTGACACGCCAGTCCTCAATTTTTTATATTGATTCCATGTTGAAATTACACCGTCTTGGTCTTCCAGGTTGAACAAAATTAAAATTGGGGGCTGGGGTTGTAGGTCAGTGGTACAGCATTTGCCTAGCATGTGTGAGGCACTGAGTTCAATCCCCAGCACCACATAAAAATGAACAAAGAAAATAAAGCTACTGTGTCCACCTACAACTAAAAAAAAAATTTTTTTAATTAAAATTAATTTCAGCCTCTGCCCTTACACACATACTTTTTAATGTGTCTACTAAGGAGTCTCCTTCTATGGCCTTGTATTGTAGTTCTCCAAGTCAGTCTTGGTTATAATAACACAAGGCAGCCAGCCAGCCACACAACCAAGCCCTGTCCACCCTCCAGCTCACCCCACATGGGACTCCCCATGCTCTCCGGAGCCGGGCAGGAAACACCTGTCCAGTGGCTTCCTGTGACACAAATACCTAAGTATATTCACAAATGGAATTCGGAAATCAGGGCTAAAAAAGAGTTTAACAAATGAACCGATTTCACCCCCAAAAGGTAAGCACCATGAGGACTGAGATATGGGGCCATCTTGATCAATACCTAGAAGAACAGTGGCCAGAACGCAGTAGAGAAACAAACCAAATTCCTTGTTTTAGAAAAAAAACGACGACTATTATTTCAAACTTGTTTACTTATATTTGAGAGCAGAATAGAAGAGCTAAAGGGGATCTGAAGAATGCAAAATGTTGGGGTCTGGGATAGGATTCTGGGCTCTTCCACATCATTAAATCATGACCTCGTCACTCCAGGTCAATGGAACTTTCTATGACGATGCCAGAGTTCTCTGTTCTGCCCAATACAGTGGCTTCTGAGCTTTTAAGATCTGGCTGACAAACTTTTTTTTTTTTTTTTTTTTTTTTGGTGGGGGTACTGGGGATTGAACTCAGGGGCACTCAACCACTGAGCCACATCCAGCCCTATTTTGTATTTTATTTATAGAGACAAGTTCTTGTTGAGTTACTTAGGGCCTCGATAAATTGTTGAGGCTGGCTGTGAACTGTGATCCTCCTGCCTCAGCCTGCTGAGCTGCTGGGATTATGGGATTACAAACGTGAAGCATCACACCCAGCTGGAACTGAACATTTAATCTTATTTAACTTTAACCTAACTAGTAATGGGATACACATGGTACCATACTGAACTGCAGAGCTCTGGGCTGTTGTAACAGGACGAGAGAAAGCTTGGAAACAAACAACAACAACAACAAAAAAACATTTAACAACAATAACAAAAAAACATTTTGTAAGTCTGGGTGTGGTGGTCCATGCTTATAACCCTAGTGACTTGGTAGTCCAGGGCAGGAGGATCTCAAATTAAAAGCCAGTTTCAGCAATTTAGCAAGACTCTCAGCAACCCGGCAAGACTATGTCTCAAATAAATAAATAAATAAATAAATAAAAGGGCTGAGGATTTAGCTCAGTGATAGAACTGGGGATTGAACTCAGGTGTGCTCTACAAAAAGAAAAAAGATTACTCTGAAACATTTTATAAATGCTAATATCCTATAGGAAAGGTAGGGACTTTGTTGTTTAATAAAGTATTAGAAATCAAGATCAAGGGCTGGAGTTGTGGCTCCAGTACTTACGAGGCACTGGGTTTGGTTCTCAGCACCACAAAAAAAATAGATATTGTGTCGCTGGGTGCAGTGGTGGACGCCTGTAAGCCCAGCAGCTTGGGAGGCCGAGACAGGAGAATTGGGGGGTTCAAAGCCAGCCTCAGCAACAGTGAGGCGTTAAGCAACTCAGTGAGACCCTGTCTCTAAGTAAAATATAAAATAAGGCTGGGGATGTGGCTCAATGATTGGTCCCCGAGTTCAATCCCCAAGACCACCCCGACACACACACACACACAAAAAAAAGATATTGTGTCCATCTACAACTAAAGATATAAAAAAGAAATCTGAGATTGAGAAGCTTTAATTGTCCAAGTTCACAAAAACTCAACTTAGCAAAAGTTGGGCGGAAATGAAATAAACATGTTTTACTTTACTTGAAGGGTAGGTAGGGTCGATGAATTCCTAAGATCAATTGGAATGAGGGGTCAGTGACAGATAAGCCATCACATAGCTCAAAGCAACAAGCCTTTTAATTCACACTGCCACAGGCAGATCTGGAACCTCTAGGGCTACACAGGCCATCAGAAATCACAGCTGCCAGTGAATTCCTGATAGATTATATTCCTATTTCCCCACACCCTCACTCTGGAGACCCAGATGTTTCTTGCCCTTTCTGCTGACCTTTATTGCTGGCTCTCCTACTACAGAAATAGGTTGTTGCAACACCTCCCTGCTCCCCCTCAGTCCTGACATTCACTCACAGGCACCAGGCTATCAACAGAAGTTGTTCACATTTGCTGATAGACAGTAAAAAGCAACCTTTCTGCAAAGGGGTGGAGGCTAATTGGTAGCTGGGAAGAATGCAAACTTGTTTACACTCAGGTTGGAAAACGTTCATGAAATTCAAATCAAGCTCTTGTCTCCCAAGATTTTTTCCCAGCAGGAAAGCCCTTCCCAGTCCAAACATCTTTTCATTACCATTAAGATAATTATAACCTGCACACAATCAGACAATCAAGAAATGAGCAGGGAAGTGGAAAGAGGGGTGAATTGTTAGGACAGGAAATGTAAAAATCTCATAGGAGACTGAGGAACACTTCCAAGTGCGAATAGAAGGAACTGCCCTAAAATATTCAAGGGATTTTTGTGACCTCATTCATTCTTCTCTACTAAAGAGTTCCACTGATTTCCCCCTCAGTCCTTTGAAGCTTTTCAGACACTGAAATCTGGGGCTTAAGCAGTTGTGTAAGTTCTGCACAGCCCTTGGGTTTGGCCCCATGGAGCTTCCATAATGAAAACCATGTGAAATTGGATCCACATGCGTTCCTCCCACAGACTGGTGTATTTTATTCTGTCAGACTGCACACTCTGCTGTTGCTCAACTCCCAAGGAGTGGACTCCAGCCATCACCCTCCAGCTATTAGAACAAACCCGCGTGATTGACAGGACTTCACCCAAAACAGGGACCCAGCTCTCTGTACCTCAAGTTCAGTCTCTCGTCTGTTGATATCATCCGTAGATTGGTTTAACTTCTCCAGTTCTCCCTAGCAAAGAAAACAGAAAAGAGATTGAAGGGATCGGCTTTTGTTTCTCTACTGAGTCCACCCCCGACTAATTTGCAAGACCAGGGAAAAGTCAGTTATGCTAAAGGAAAATAGTGGAGGCTCCATGGGAAGAGCAAGTTGTCAACATTTCTAAAAACTTCTCGATGGTGGCGTCCTTTCTGACAACGGCTTAAGGTCCTAGGAATTTGTCTTTCCTTGGAAGGTCAAATATCTATTGCAGGTATGTGCCTTCAGGTAAACTCACTGGTTATAAATAGTTTAGCAACACATAATAGCAGCATCATATGCCTTAAGGCAAGAACTTGGCAATTACCAAAAAAAAAAAAAAAAAAAAAGCAAGCCAAGCCAAAAGTATAAACCCAGTAAAATCATTTAAATCAAGGAACAGCCTTCTAGTATCAACTCAGTGGTCAAATATTTTCCTATAACAAAAATTTAAAAAATGTTAACAGCCAAATATTCAAATTAACTACTTAAAAAAAAACCTTGCTTCAATCGGTTCTTCTCAATAAACATGTTACAAAATGTCAGTTTGTAACAAGTTCCAAACATGAAGTTAACTCATCTTTACTGTGCAAACAAAGGATTTTGCGAACCGAATTCTTCACTAAGAACACAAGATTTAGTCGTCCAAACCAATGATTGTAATTAACAGAATCATTCCTAACACGAAGATTGTTTCCACCTGATCTTCATCTTGTAAATCTGCCAAAACAATTCATTTAAACCCCAACCACTGAGTTAAGCGAGCTTTCAATTGACCTGTACTAATAAGAATCAATTAGGGGTTCGGAGAGTATGGTTTAAAGCAGTATTTTTTAAGAATATTATTTATGGCAAAGGTAGAAAAACGAGTCTTGCAAAGGAATTTGCTGTGCTTTTTTGCTCAGGGGGGTGAAGAGGTTAAGCTGTCACTCCACGATTTCGGCTTGGCAATTGTTTTTTAATTATCTCTCCTGGAAATGGAGGCAAAGAAAGCCAGGCTATTCCCCTCGCCGCCTCCACGCGTCAGCTTTGCGCATCAGCTGTCCCCGATTTCTGTTCCTACCCGATCTAACAAGGAAAAGCTGGGTTTTAAACCATTTCAGGCCGAGAGGAAGGTGGACAATAAACCCCTCCGGGTATTAACAATGAATCAAAGGAGAATGAGCGCTCAGGCCCAGCACCCCGGCCAGGTGAGGGCTCAAGGGGCCCAGGGCACCGGTGCCAACCCACGCTGCAGGGGCGGGCAACGCCCACCCGGTGCGGTCCCCGGCCCGCCCACGGTGCCCGCCGCCCACGCGGGCTGAACAAGGTCGCTCTTGGTGCCAGGAGGCTGGGCAGTGCCAGGGGCGCCGCGAGCCTGGCCCGGCGTACCCCGAAATCCTCGCTTCTCGGGCCCCCGCCCCCCTTTTCCCTTTGTTGCACATCCACCAGAACCTCTGGCACGCTGCAGCGACCCCCGAGTCCCGCCGAGGGTTTGCGGGGCGGGTTGCGGGGGGGGGGGGAGGTTCCCGCAGGATAATCGGGCCGCGTCCACGCAGGCACTGCAGCCGCCGATTGCGGGAGACCGGGCAAGGTGGGTATCTAGACCCTGGCTTCTCGCTCCTGGCCCTACGCAGCCTCTATCCGCGGACGCTGGAGGGCTGCGAAGCGGGTTTACGTGTAGACGCCGACCTCCGCGGCAGCCCTGGCGGAGACGGGATGCGGGGTGCTCCGCGCGCTCCCTACCTGTATCCGGGGGTCCACCTCTTCCTCCTCTTCCAGCCCCTGCTCCATCCCTTCTTCCTCCTCCTCCTCCTCCGCGTCCCGGGCTGGCGGTAGGAGCTCTGCCGGCTCCTCCGCGCGGCTCCGCTTCAGCGCCGCGTCCATGCGGGCAGCCCGCAAGCTCCGCAGCCGGGATGCCCCGCGGCCGGCGCGCCAATCGCTCAGTGGCTCGGAGCCGCCCCGCGAAGGGTCGCGGCTGCCGCAGGCTCTGCTGGAGCCGCCTCGCCACAGCCGGGCACGGTCGGGGAGCCACCGCGGCTGGCACCCGGGAGGCGCCGCTGGCCGATGCGGATCCCTCCGGCCCCGGCGGAGTGGCGCGGAGGAAATGGGCGCGGCTGCCCCCTTTCTGCCGCGGCTGTCAGCGCAGCTGCGCCCCGCTCCGCCCCCGTCCGGCCCGGGCGGCCCAGCCCTCCGCCAGCCCCAATTACCCAGGGCTCCGTCACAAAAAGCCCAGCTAGCTGAAAATCACCAGGGTGCCGCCACCTCGTTGTAAATGAGCAGCATGAATGTATCACGCACTACGCAGCCCGGGGCCGCCTGCTTCATGGGTTTCCTCCCTCCTTCCTCCCTGGGACCAATTGAGCGTATAGAAAGAAAGTTTGGGGTATTTCCACTCTCTGAAATCACCTTTAGAAGCCAGAACTCAGTGACTCTGGACAAGATCCAAGCCTTGCTCAAAGACCTGAACCCAAAAGCACGTTTGTTCCCTTGGGTATACCTGAGGAATCACAAACTTGAAGTTTTTTTCCAGAAAAGGAAACTTAAATATATGCTCACATAGACATGAGTACGAAAAGAGCCAGCGCTGTGGTGCACACCTGTAATCCCAGCAATTTGGGAGGCTGAGCCAGGAGGATGGCAAGTCTGAGGCCAGCCTAGTAACTTAGCAAGACCATGTCTTAAAATTTAAAAAAAAAAAAAAAATACACAGAGTTGGGGATGTGGCTCAGTGGCAAAGAGCCTCTGGGTTCAATCTCCAGTATGGATACTACTACTACAAAGAGGAGAGCCAGCTGCTGTTCCATGCATGGAGTCATTGTCCAAAGACTGGTACTCCATTGGGCACAGCTGCATACCCAAACGCGTATGCTTTCACAAGTGTGGAATGGTCCTACCTGGATAGCCAGGAAGCATCCAGAACCCATTGGGCTGGGAACTGGGTGAGTTGATGTGGCCTTTTCAAAGACGTGCCAAGTGCAATGCCTGTTGATGGGCACACTCTGGCCAAGGATTTATGGACTGATGAGGTTTTTGCCCACTCTCAACAAGTAGGGAACCAGAGTTTGCCTGGCTAACTCAGCATCACAAAAGGCCAAGCAGTGAAGGGGCCTGCCTGTGCTGTTACAAAATGTCAGGGCCACTGTGATGTCAGGGAATGCAAGGTTAGATGACCTTGGCAAAGCAGGTGGGGACATTGGTGCTGGTGGCTGCAAATGTCTCCACTACAGAAATGCAGAATGTCCAGCGGCTCTGGAGGCTGAGGCAGGAGGATTGCGAGTTCAAAGCCAGCCTCAGCAAAAGTGGGGCACTAAGCAACTGAGACCCTGTCTCTAAATAAAATACAAAAAAGGGCTGAGGATGTGTCTTCAGTGGTTGAGTGTCCCTGAATTCAATCCCCAGCAACCTCCCACCCCACCCCCACCCCAAAAAAGAAATGTAGAATGTGACCACTTTCTATAGAGGCTGAAGCCTGGAACTCTATGAATCAGGAGAAGCATGGTTCAGAAAGAAGCTTCTTTTTGAGGGAAGCTGTTTCTATGGTTTTCTCAAAAGTTGGGCTAGGGGGTTACTTCTAAGGCAAAGTCCCACCCTGAACATACTGTCGCTATGATGTGTTAAAGGAGGTTTGTCCTATCCAGGAGATAGTGCGGGTACATGCCATCAGTTTATTTCTATAAAGGCCACACCTGTTCATTGCCCCTCAATTCGAGGGTGAGTTGTCCATTTTGTGAGAGAGATTTTGAAGCTCCTTGACAAGGACACACATTTCTTTTAGTTTCCCGGTGATAGATGAAGGCAGGGACAAGATGGCCATTAAGGGTCACTTTGGCCACCGGAGTTTCTCTTAATGGCTTTGAATTGAGTTTATAAGTGAGCAGGTTTGTGTTTTTTCAGTAGTTGAAATAAGCAAAGTAAGATTCATCCTGACTGTAAATGCTTCTCAGCTGGTGGAACCCCATGCCTGTAATCCCAAATAACCATACCCCAAACACATTTCTGTTTAAGAACAATAGAGTGGGTCAAAATGCTTCCACGGGACATAAGAACACTGTTCTAGGACACCAGATTGTTATTTTATTTTGCTTATTTATTTGGGAGTATTGGGGGATTTAACCCACTGAGTTAAATTCCCCAGCCATTTTTACTTTCTATTTTGAGGTAGGATCTTACTAAAGTTGCTTAAGGACTAGATAAATTGCAGAGGCTGGCCTTGAACTTGTACTCCTCCTGGCTCAACCTCTGGAGCCCCTGGGATTACAGGTGTATACACCATCATGCCTGCCTTTGGTCTCCCATTTTTAATGGGACTTACTATCCCTTCAGTATTCACAGGTTCCCAAAAGTTCAGGGGTATGTACATCAGGGAGCAGGAAATGAGGCAGTTTAATGTTTATCTTACTGAGCATATTGACTAAGAGGTTCCTGAGACTTTTCAGGTGTGACCCTAAGATTGAAATTACTTTCGTGCTAACACTAAAACACTATTTAACTTTTTCAAGCTCATTCTCCCTTAAGTGTGCTTTGTGGTTTTCCAGAAGCTACATGACAAGTCATTTCACAACAGATTGAATGCAGATGAGGCGAGGGGCCAGTTGCCTTCCATTCAGCCACATGTCGTAGAGATTTGCAAAAAATGTCAAACAATACCCTTCTTTTGTTTTGGAGAGAATTTTATTGTTCGATTTGGATACTATAGTTACTTTTCATAAAAGTGTGATGTTAGATGAATTAATAAAAATATTTTTAAAATTAGGTTTTAATTTCTATATAGTAATTACTGATAGGACCACATAAACAAAAGTTCCTTAAATGGTCAAACATTTTTAAAGACCATAAAGGGATCCTGCCACCAACAAGTTTGAAAACCACTTATTTAGAGGAAGTGCATACTCTAGGAAATGCATAATAAGTGGTTATTTAACATTATAAATAAAATGTTATTTATATTTATTTATTTGGTATCAGGGATTGAACTCAGGGGCACTTGACTACTGAGCCACATCCTCAGCCCTATTTTGTATTTTATTTTTATTTTTATTTAGAGACAGGGTCTCACTGAGTTGCTTAGCACCTCGCTTTTGCTGAGGCTGGCTTTGAACTCATGATCCTCTTGCTTCAGCCTCCTGAGCCTCCAGGATTACAGACCTGCACCACTGTGCCAGCCTCTCATTTGTATTTAAATGTTCCACTTTCCCTTTCACTCAAAAGATAAATATCTTGGCGGATGTGGTGGTGCAAGCCTATAATCCCAGCATCTTGGGAGACTGAGGCAGCAGGATTGTGAGTTCAAAACCAGCAACAGTAATTTAGCAAGCCTCTAAGCAACTTAGTGAGACCCTGCCTCTAAATAAAAATAAAAAGGTCTGAGGATGTGGCTCAGTGGTAAAACACTGGGTTCAATCCCCAATCACAATCCCTAATCATGTGGCCCATAGTGTGGGCAAAGGTGGTTGGCCAATGCCTTTGCCCAGATCTTGAGAATGCTTTCCTTGGAGAAGGTGCTCCCTGTTTGATTTATTTTTATTAACTTTATTTAATCTATCTATTTTATGTGGTGCTGAGAATCGAACCCAGTGCCTCACATGTACTAGGCAAGCGCTCTACCACAGAGCTTACAGCCCCAGGCTTTGATTTAAGATGTAAGAACAATAGAGTGGGTCCTTGCTGTTTAAGTTTGGACAATGGGGAAAATTACACTATGTTTGGTCACTGTCCCACCACTTCCCCAAGTTTTAAATCTTTCTGGGCAAAAATCATAGCCTTTGCACTGTCTCAGTTGACCTTTAAAACGGGGTCCTGAAATTTGGAGAGGGAGAGGAAAGGGCATCTAGCTGGCTGAGCTGGTGTGGACATACCCTCCCTAGAGGGTCCTTCCTACCTGCTCTGATTTCCTGCATGGGATGAAGTCAGCCTCCCTGCCACCCCACTCCATTGCTTTTGTCATGCAGTGTCATGAATTTGCCATCCAGACCTGGTCCCCCAGGGTTATACAAGCAGAGACACAGTCTCCTTATTTGGTCCACCCCTTGGAGTGCTGATTGCATGGCGGTGTTTCTATTTCTGTAGGTGTTGAGAGATACTTGGATCTATCAAATAAACACTTAATGTCCTGGACTATTCAAAGGGTGTCACTTTTCTGTCTTCAGGGGAAACAGAGGGGAGCTCCAGCTACGTCTAAAATGCTCTGTGGCATTTTTGTCTTGTTTTGTTTTGGGTACCAGGGATTGAATCCAGGGGTGCTTAACCACTGAGCGACACCACCAGCAGTTTTTGATTTTTGATTGGAGACAAGGTTTTGCTAAGTTGCTGAGGCTGACCTTGAACTTGCAATCCCCCTGTCTCATCCTCCCTAGTGGCTGGGATTACATGCATGTGCCACCACACTCAGCCATCCTTGGCCATTTTTTTTTTTTTTTTTTTTTTTTTTTTTGTAAAACGAGAAGCTTGTTTTTTTTCCTTGCAAACTCTTGAAAACCAGAAGCGGAGAGGCAAGAAGACTCAATGACTTCGGAGAGGTTTGAGTAAGCTTTGAGCCCACAGTGGAAAGCAGAGGAGGGCACTAGTATTCTGGCGCGTAGAATCGGCAGTTTTTTTCCCTCCTGAGGAGTGTTGGAAAGAGTCCAAGAGTTCCCTGGGTCTCTTTAACAAGGTAAGTATTCCATGTCACTCACCACGGGGATACAGAGGTCACCCTCGCCATTCCTCCTGGAAGGGTCAGGATGGTTCTATAGAGAAACCATCTCTAGGCAGAATTTGCTTGAACAAGGGAGGAACGTTTTGCCAAAAAAAGAAAAGCTTCCCACACTGGGGAACTGAGGAAGGATGGATGGAATGAAGTGGTCAAAGGCTTGGGAACACGAAGGGACAATACAGAGTGGTGGAGCAGGGGATGGAGAGTTTGGGGCAGGTCCCCAGGGGCCTTGAATGCCAGCCTAAGAAAATTTTGGAAATCAGACTATAGAAAATGAGGTGTGCTGGGTGTGGCAGCCCAAGCCTGTAGTCCCAGTGGCTCAGGAAGCTGAGGCAGGAGGATTGTAAGTTCAAAGCCAGCTTCAGCAATTTAGCCAGGCCCTAAGCAATTAAGTGAGACCCTGTCTCTAAATAAGAAATAAAAAAGGGCTGGGGTTGTGGCTCAGTGGTTAAGTGCCCCTGGGTTCAATCCCTGGTACCAAAAAACAAACAAACAAACAAACGAGATGCCCTTAATTTGTTCATCCATTTATTTATCTGACAAGTATTTATTGGGCAATTAACATTTGGACTCCATCAGACGCTGAGGTACCATTGTTAAAGACATAGACTCACTGCAGTCACAGAGTTTGCATTCTAGTAGGGAGACAGGCAATAAACAAATGTTTACTATGTTAGGGGTAATCAGTGCTGCAGGCAGAACAAACCAGAGCTCAGAGAGTGAGGAGGGGTGGAGGTGCTATGGTGATTAGAGCACAGGCCTTTCTTAGAAGAGTACTTTTGTGCCAGGAACTGAAGGATGTAAGTAAGCAGACTTGCATATCTCTGGGGAGGGGGGACAGGGGGGTGGACAACACTCTAGCCACTGAAGCAGCATGTGCAAAGGTCCTGAAGTGAGAATGGGGTTGGGAGAGAAAACAAGAGCATGTGTGTTGATGATAGAACAGGGACAGCCAAGGAGAGATCAAGGGAGACAAAGGCAGAGACCTGCTGGTGGATAGATCATGTAGTGCCTTTAGATTATGGTAAGGAATTTGGATTTTATTCTGAGTGAATGATCATGTAACTCAAGCTAGTGTGTAGGAAATAGCCTGGGTTTTGGGGGGATACAGAGAGCTAGGACAGAAGAGACACAAGGAGATGAGTTAGATGCTGATAAGTCTCCTTTTTTGGGGGGGAGATATTGGGGATTGAACTCAGGGGCACTCCACCACTGAGCCACATCCCCAGCCTTTAAAATATATATATAAAATTAGTTGTTGGACACAATACCTTTATTTTTATCTATTTATTTTTCTGTGGTGCTGAGGATCAAACCCAGTGCCTCACACGTGCTAGGTGAGCGCTCTACCACTGAGCCATAATCTTTTTTTTGTTTAGAGACAGGGTCTCCCCGAGTTGCTGAGGGCCTCCCTAAGTTGCTGAGGCTGGCTTTGAACTTGTGATCCTCCTGCCTCAGCCTGCCACAGCTGATCTCTTTAGAATGCACAGTTGCTCTCAGGTTACCCTCAGAGCCTCATGGGCACCTGGCAGGCAGCACACAGGTAAATGCCTGACACCCCCCCCCAACCCTGGAGACCCCTGTATCAAGGTGGGGAGAGGAAGTTCCCTCTACCTTCCTCCCACTTTGCCCTCTTTTCGCACTGGCCCCCCAAGAATCGGCATATGGTAAAGTGAAAGAGAATTTTAAAATAGATCTTAAATCCTTTAAGAGTATTTTTGACCCCAAATGACTGGTTTTCAGAAGAACTCAAGTAGCTATCAAAACTAGTCTTTTGCAAGGGATTGGGGCCTCTCTATTAAAAACACATCTGTTTTGGGGGCTGGGGATGTGGCTCAAGCGGTAACGCACTTGCCTGTCATGCGCGGGGTGCTGGGTTCGATCCTCAGCACCACATAAAAATAAAAAAAAGATGTTGTGTCAACCGAAAACTAAAAAATAAATATTAAAAAATTCCCTTTCTCTCTCTCTCTCTCTCTCTCTCTCTCTCTCTCTCTCTCTCTCTCTCTTAAAAAAAAAAAAAGACATCTGTTTAATTCCATGATTCAGTGACATCAGTGTGTTGCCAAATTGTCTTGCCCTGTGGCTGCTCCCCTCAAATAAGAACTTTTATTTGTATCCAAAATTAAATTAGACTGAATCTCCTGACTCAGATGAAGAACAGGCCAGAACGGTTGGAGAACCAGCAAAGAGGCTTTCAAGGTTTATCTGTGTTCTGAGAGGGCCTGCAGATATTCAGGATGTTGCCAGAATCCTGGAGACACAAATATTGCTCCATTAAAAGGGAGAAAGGCTGGGTGTGGTGGTGCACACCTGTAATCCCAGCAGCTTGGGAAGCTGAGGCAGGAGGATCACGAGTTCAAAGCCAGCCTCAGCAAATTAGCAAGGCCCTAAGCAACTCAGCAAGACTCTGTCTCTAAATTAAATATAAAAAGGGCTGGGGATGGAGCTCAGTGGTTAAGTGCCCCTGGGTTCAATTCCTGGTACCCAAAAAGAAAAAAAAAAAGGAGAAAGAAGTTTCCATACCACATTCAGTTGAGTCTCATCTTTACCACTACAGTCTCAATCTGTCTCTTAACTGTCTATTTGACATCTGCACTTGAGTGTATAGTAGCTCTTAGACTCAGGTGGCTGAAAACAGAGCTCTTGATTTCTGAAGATTTGTTTCTTAAGTGTTCCCTGTCTCAATCTGTAAATGGCAGCCATGACCACGGTCAGCCACATGCTCAGGACAAAATATCGTGGGTCATTCGTGATGCTTCTGCCCGCCCCACATACACTGGAATAGCAATAATTTTGTTAGGCCTGTTGGGTGTGGTGGCGCACACTTGGAATCCCAGTGACTCCAGAGGCTGAGGCAGGAGAATTGCAAGTTCAAAGCCAGCCTCAGCAACTTAGTGAGGCCCTGACTCAAAATAAGACATAGAAAAAGGGTTGGGGATGTGGCTCCGTATACGGTTAAGCACTTCTGGGTTCAATCCCTGATACCAAAACAAAAACAAAAACAAAAATAAAACAATAACCACAAAAGTGAATCGACTGACCGTGAAGCAACTTTTCTGAGCATTTTGTTTTTTCTGGTAGAATCGCATGATTATATGATATGAAATTTGTCAGCTCTGATTTGCTTTTCATAGCACCATCACAAACAATAAATCTTGGCCAAAAAATATTTGAGGCCTTTGTTCATTTTCCCAGGCCTTGTCCTTACTCCTGTGATGTTGGAATCGTTCCCGTTGGTCGTATCTTTCCCATCCCTATCCTCACAGGTTTTCCTCTCATCTAATGCGGCCATAGCCTCGTGACAAGAGCTTTGCAAATGATTAGGGCAGTTCCCCAAAACTGCTTTCCTAATCTTTTTGAAATCTTGCAAGATGGACAGTTTTGCTTTTCGTGTTATTTGCATTGCATTATCCAACTACAGGGAGAATAATGAACAAAAACTTTGACACAGTAGGCAGAGGTGGAAGCTTGGCTTTAAAAGGAAGGGACAGTGACTAGCAGTTTACTAGTGACTAATTTTATGCCATGGCAACTTTAAGTGCCAATAGTGAGATCACTAACTGTCCACCAAATCCATTCTTTCCTCCTTTAAGCAGTTAATTAGACAGCATGTCCCTACCTACCAGTCTGGCTAGGTGTAGCCCTCTGATTAAGTGGGCTGCAGTGACAAGCCACTCTCATGATACTATCTCACAAAGATTTCCTAAATATGCTCCTTAAGTGTTCTCCTCTTTTTGGACTGAATGTGGATGACAACGAGGTACTGAAGAGCGGCAGATCCACAGGATGGAGATAGCCTAGATCCCTGAATGGTGTGGAGGAGAGTACCCTCTCCAACTTGGGTACTCTGATTTCTTCTAACTTGTACTAAAAACTAATTCTCTCATATTGAGGCATTAACACTTGGGTCCATGTGTTTCTTTGGCTTAGTCTATTCTACATGAATCATTTTTCTACTTTTTGGAATGGACTCATGAATACCCAGTAATGAGGAGGTCCTGTTATATTTCAGGAGCACTTAGCTAGAATCCTGTTACATCCTATAGACAAGGTTAAAAAAAACATGGACAGTTACTGGCCCACATCAGAGAAGTAATGATTGACTGGACAACCAAACCTAAAGGTGAATGAGCCCCTGTCCAATCATACACATTCCTGTAGGTATCATTCTCAGCTCTATTTCAACATTTATAGTATGGCTTAAGGGACTATAAAGAATGCATGCGTCTCAGACTTTTCCAAAACATGATGCTGGCATTGGTACCCTGGATTGCACGTTGATTCACGAAGATCCTCTTGTTGATTTGCACTGTGTTATCCCATCCTGACAACTACAGAGAGAATAAACGGCAAAAACTCGGTGGGCAGAGGCAGAATCTCAGCTTTAAAAGGGAGGATGGTGGACTAAACGAAACGTGGTGAAATTCACTGGAGCTGACTATAAAGTTTTGAACTTGGTGCTGAGGATAAATTAGAACACGATGGAAGAGACCCAGCTGAAAGCAACATGTTTTTTAGAAAGTTAGACATTTTAGGCTGCATTTCTATATGGATTGTTTCCAGAGTCATAATCTCATATTTTTCTGCACAGTGGAGACTCACTCCTGGTGTTTTGAAGTCAAGTGCTACACTAGACTTCGAACTTGCTCAGAGGAGAGTGCCTAGGAGTGTGGAAAACAAGATTAAAAAAAAATAGGGCTGGGGTTGGAGCTCAGTGGTAGAGCACTTGCCTAGCATGTGTGAGGCACCGGGTTCCATTCTCAGCACCACATTATAAAAAATGAATTGCCAGGGGCAGTGGTGCACCCCTGTGATCCCAGCCACTTGGGAGGCTGAGGCAGGAGCATCGCGAGTTAAAAGCCAGCCTTAAGGGAGCTGGGGCTATAGCTCAGTGGCAGAGCACTCACCTAGCATGTGTGAGTCGCTGGGTTCAATTCTTAGCATCACATAGACAAATAAGTAAAGGCAGTCTGTTCATCTATAACTACAAAAAAAAAAATTAAAAAAAATGCCAGCCTCAGCAACTCAGTGAGGCCTTAAGCATCTCAGTGAGACTCTGTCTCTAAATAAAATACAAAATAGGGCTGCAGATGTGGCTCAGTGGTTAAGTGCCCCCGGGTTCAATCCCCAGTACCAAAAAAAAAAAAAAAAAAGAATTAATAAATAAAATAAAGGTATTATGTCCATCTTCTTAAAAATTTATATTGGTTAAATCTGCCTTCTTCTTCTTCTTCTTCTTCTTCTTCTTCTTCTTCTTCTTCTTCTTCTTATTATTATTATTATTATTTTTTTTTTAATTGAAATTGAACCCAGGGGTAATGCCTATAATCCCAGTGGCTTGGGAGACTAAGGCAAGAGGATTGCAAGTTCAAAGCCAGCCTCAGCAATTTAGAAAGGCCCTGAGAAACTTAGCGAGACTCTGTCTCAAAATTTTAAAAAAAAGGCGGGGGGGGGGGCTAGGGATGTGACTCAGAAGTTCATTGCTAGCTCCTGGTCTTTAAAATTTCTTTCATCATAAGAAGCACTGATCCTATGAAGCATCTGCTATGTGCCAGCCTATTCTATGATGCCAATGAGGAATTTCTTCCTAATGGCTTCTCGGGAAGTCGGATGAAACACAACAGAAATCCATATCTATAGCTTCAAGGGGGAATAAAAATCACAAAAGAAAGATGTTAGCCACAGAGAGGCAAGTGGACATTTTCAAGTAGGTTTTCCTCCACATTGTCAGAAGCCCTGCAAATCCATACAGCTAGCAGTTTCGTTTCTTCTGGGTGTGCATAGCAGCTCTTCCTTCCACACCATCTCAGGAAAGCTTGAGCATGCAAACTTCTGAAATTTGCTGCCAAATATAAACGTGTGACCCAGAGAATAAGCACATTTTGGTAATCAGAACATAAATGAATCTTGTACAAGGTTACAAAAGGTCATTTTTGTTTCAATATTTGCTTCTGGAAAACGTTTAGTTTCTCATGACAAACCTCTAAGAGGAAACAAAAAACCACAGAACTTTTTGCTATTAAAAATAACAATTATGCCAGGTGCTGTGGTGCATGTGGGCAATCCCAGCAGCTGGGGAGGCTGAGGCAGGAGGATTGCGTGTTCAAAGCCAGCCTCAGCAAGACCCTGACTCTAAATAAAATGGGCTGGGGATGTGGCTCAGTGCTTAAGTGCCCCTGGGTTCAATCCCCAGTATCAATAGAAATAATAATAATAATAATAATAATAATAATAATAATAGGTTGGGGATATAGCTTAGTGGTAGAGCATTTATTTAGTGTGTACTGGGCACTGCAAAAATAAATTAAAAAGTTAAGCACGGACTTCAAAGAAAACTATAATATAAACAATTTTGCATCTAATTCCACCCCAGATGGTCTTCCAAGGTATTATATGACCCCAAAGTCTGAGCTCTGAATTGTTTGCTATATTCTTTTATAGAGGTGCCAGCTGTCCGTTAGGTTGCCTGTCTTTCTGGGTCTATAAAAAGGTCTTTATGTCATCACAGTAGGAGCTATATTCCTGTCTTTGTCCATGAACTAGTTTAGAATTCCAGCCCTGCTACTTATGAAGTTGTGCAACCCTGACGAAGTCACTTAACCTCTGCGAGCTCCAGTTGCCTCATGTATCAACCAGTGATAATAGACTACTTTATTTATTTATTTATTTATTTATTTTTGTACTGGGGATTAATCCCAAGGATGCTTAACCACTAAGGCACATACCCACCCCTTTTTTCAAAATATATTTTATTTAGAGACAGGGGCTCCCTAAGTTGCTGACACTGGCCTAGAACTTTTGATCCTTCTGCCTCAGCCTCCTGAGCTGCTGAGATTACAGGTGTGTGCCCCTCCTGGCTACTTTGCAGTTTTATATTAAAAATTAGCTAATGTAGGTAGAAATGATGGCACATGACTATAATCCCAGTAACTTGGGAGGCTGAGATAGGAGGATCACAGGTTTGAGGCCAGCCTGGACAATTTAATGTGACTCCATCTCAAAGTAAAATATGAAAAAGGGGGGATAGTAGGGGATAGGAAAGGTAGCAGAATACAACAGTTACTAATATGGCATTATGTAAAAATGTGGATGTGTAACCGATGTGATTCTGCAATCTGTATACGGGGTAAAAATGGGAGTTCATAACCCACTTGAATCTAAAGTATGAAATATGAAATATAAAAAAGGCTGGGAATGTAGCTAGGCCTAGCAAGTGTAAGCCCCTGGGTTCAATCCCTAGTACTGAAAAAAAAAATCAGCTGGGCTGGGGATGTGGCTCAAGCGGTAGCGCGCTCGCCTGGCATGCGTGCGGCCCGGGTTCGATCCTCAGCACCACATACAAACAAAGATGATGTGTCCGCCAATAATTAAAAAATAAATATTAAAAAATTCTCTCTCTCTTCTCTCTCTCTCTCTCTCAAAAAAAAATCAGCTAATGTAGGTAAGACCTAATGCATGTCTATACACTGTACAATTAATGGTAGTTATCATAAAGAATAGCACTATGAGTTTACCCAGTCCTCGATGATAAGGCCTAACTAGATCACCCTGAGTTCTCCTATCCCATAGTCTGGACTGTCTGTCTGTTTTAAGAATGTTCTCACTGTTTGGGGATCCTATAGATGGCAGCATACATTGTAAACAAATACTCTTTTTTTTTTTTTTTGGTACAGGGGTTGAATCCAGGGGTACTTTGCTGCTGAGCTACATATCCAGTACTTTCCAGTACTTTCTATTTTTTATTTTGAGACAGGGTCTTGCTAAGTTGTCTAGGTTGGCCTCAAACTCGAAATCCTACTGCCACCATGCCAGGCTAAGAAAACATTCTCAAGGGTCACGGGTTTAGGTCATTTTTGACATGAGGTGTCTCTTGTAAGCAGCACTTCAAGGGCTCAATGTTCTTCGCCCAGCCCCAGAGCTCTTGCCAATCATCCAGACTTGCTTTGTTGATTCCTCTGAGTTCTTCCCAGTGAGTTCTGTCCTAAGAACTTCTACCCTTGTCTTCTCTAGTTTTAAGGACTTACCACAGGAATTGCCCTACTGTGGAAATAACTGCGGCTTAGTTTTAAATGTTCCCAATGCCTCATCTTAGACAAGAAGACAAAGTTCTATCTCCAAGCCCATTTACCTCTGGGTCAATGTCTTTAAAGACTCTGATCAGCAGGGCATGGTGGCTCACAACTGTGATCCCAGTGGCTCTGGAGGCTGAGGACGGAGGATCTGCAAGTTCAAAGCCAGCCTCAGCAACTTAGTGAGGCCCTCAGCAACTCAGTGAGACCCTGTCTCTAAATAAAATATAAAAAGGGCTGGGGATGTGGCTCAGTGGTTGAGTGGCCCTGGGTTCAATCCCCAGTATCAAGAAGAAGGAGAAGGAGAAGAAAGAAGGAAGAAGAAAGAAAAAAGCGGGAGGAGGAGGAGGAGGAGGAGGAGGAGGAGGAGGCAGTATCAAGAAGAAGGAGAAGGAGAAGAAAGAAGGAAGAAGAAAGAAAAAATCGGGGGGAGGAAGAGGAGGAGGAGGAGGAGGAGGAGGAGGAGGAGGAGGAGGAGGAGGAGGAGGAGGGAGGAGGAAATCTTTCCTGGGTCTTCTCTCACTCTCTGCCCCTCTTACTCCTACTTCGCTGGTTCACCTCAAAATGCTTCCTATGCCCAAGATCCAAAAGTGTTTTCCTGATATTTTGTTTCTGGGAAAATCTAAACTAAGGTATGCCTCCATAGCATGATATAAGGGTTTTTTTTTTAAGGGAACCTGCCACCGTTGAGTGTCTATCAAGATGAAGAAGTGGAAACTCAATTCTGACCATTGGCAACAAAGACCATAACCCATTGTCCCATATGTGGAACATCTATAAAATCTTAACCATGGCACATGACGTATAATTATATAATATGTAATATAGTTATGTATTAAGAATATAATATAATTGTATATATATATATATATATATATATATATATATATATATATACATACTTTAGATTATGACATCCAACCTGTTTTTTTTTTTTTTTTTTTTGGTACTGGGATTGAACTCAGGGGCTGAGCCACATTCCCAGCCCTTTTATTTTTTATTTTGAGACAAGATCTCGCTGAGTTGCTTAGGGCCTTGCTAAGTTGCTGAGGCTGGCTTTGAACTTATGATCCTCCTGCCTCAGCCTCCCAGGCTGCTGGGATTACAGGCATAGGCCACCATGACTGGCTTCCAAAGCACCTGTGTCAATTTCATTGACACATTCACCGAATGGAAAACTTGGTATTCAATGGGCTAAAGCTGACTGTGAGTACAGACCAGGACCTGTTGACTGACGGCTGGAGGATTCTGGGTATGATGACATTTCTTCTTCCAATCCTGGTGCTAGGGAGTGCAGGAGGGGGCGGTGTTTGGGGAAAGCTGTGGGCTGAGACAGAGAAAAAAAAATGTTGTACGATGGAGGGGGCTGGGGATATAGCTCAGTTGGTAGAGTGCTTGCCTCACATGCACAAGGCCCTGAGTTCAATCCCAGCACCACCCACACACACACAAAAAGTGTATGATGGAGACCAGGGAAATTAGAACCCAGTGAAGTAGGAGATGGGCTGGATGTATGAATTTCAGGCACCAAGAGTAAAAGCCAAGTCAGGGCTTCCACCCCTTCCTGACATTTGTGTGAGGAGCCTGCCAGAGAACAATGCCCCTGATTATCCCAGCGGATCAACTAACACTTCCCTCAACGGTGGATCCATCTGTATTGGAGGAAAAGAGAAGGAAATGAAGAGGTGACTGGGGCAAAAGCAATTGGCCCTGCAATTGGCCCAGTAAGAACACCTGCAGCCCAAGGGCATGTCGGTAACTCGGGGAAGGAAGAGTAAAACAAAAGGTCACCATTACCAAGGGGATTTCCAAGAACAATCCACAATAACAAAAAATCAATCACCTGCCTTCCTGCCTGCTGATTTTATGAGGTTGTTTTTTTTTTACTTACTGAAATTTATGGGTTTACAGAGAAGATGTACTTATAGTGATTCTGGGGGAGAAATTTTTTTTTTCCAGGTGCTATACCAAAGAGCAGTTTTTAATGTCGTCATCATCATCATCATCATCATCATCATCATCATCGTTATTTAATTTATTTTTTGGAGGGTACCAAGGATTGAACTCAGGGGTGCTTAACCCCAAGCAACCTCCCAGCCCTTTTTGTTTTTTATTTTGAGACAGGGTCTCACTAAGTTGCTTAGGTCCTTGCTTAGTTGCTGAGGCTGGCCTTGAATTTGTGATCCTCCTGTCTTAGCCACCTAAGCCTCCTGGATTACAGGTGTGCGCCACTATGCCCAGGCAAAGCTGGTTTTTAAAAATGAATTAACATATAGAGCAGTTTTGGGTTCACAGTAAGATCAAGTGGAGACAGCTTGGGAGGCTGAGGCAGGAGGAATGTGAGTTCAAAGCCAGCCTCCACATCTTAGTGCAGCCTAGGTGACTTAGCAGGACTGTGTCTCAAAATAAAATATAAAAAGGGCTGGGGATGTGGCTCATGGCTAAGCACCCCTGGGTTCAATCCTCAGTACCAAATGAATAAATCAATCAGATGGGGAGTATAGAAGTCCCCCATGTGCTCTGCCACCTCTGCCATCAACATACCCAACCACAGTGGTACATCCGTTAAAGTCTGGTGACCCCTCACTGACACATCATTGTCACTCAGGGTCCACAGTTTACAGTAGGGCCATTCTTGGTGTTGTACATTCTGTGGGTCTTGACAAAGGTCTGAGGACACATATCAACTGTTGTAGAACAGTTTCACTACCTTGAAAATCCTCTGTGCTCCTGAAGAGCAATTCTAATTCTATGAGAAAGTTGAGTGGCCATCTACTAAGAGCAATTGTCAAAGTTGGCTGGCTATCCAGGAGCAGTGGCACACGCCTGTAATCCCAGCAGTTCAGGAGGCTGAGGCAGGAGGTTCGAGAGTTCAAGGCCAGCCTCAGCAAAAGTGAGGCCCTAAGCAACTCAGTGAGACTCTGTCTCTAAATAAACAGGGCTGAGGATGTGGCTCAGTGGTTGAGTGTCCCTGGGTTCAATCCTCAGTACCTGTCCCCTCCCCTCCTCCACACACAAAAAGTTGGCTGGCAAATACTTTAAGGAATAAATCAGATTCTCCCACAATTGATAATGGATTAGAATCCACCGAGAAAGCTGTAGAATACCAATCCTGGCCATACTTCAAATGATTGCATTATCTAAAACTGGACAACCTCTATCCCACCCCCAATATAACAAAACCAAAAAAGTCCGCCCCAGACACTTGAAAACTGTAGGTATTTATCTGTGATGCTATAATTTCTACCACCTACTCTTAGTAGTTTTGTTTCACTAATTATAATAATCAGATCCATTACTGTCAATCATCACAGCTGTTCCTTTGCAAGGACAGGACATGGTTTCTGTTGGGTGCAGAGCAGGCTGAACTGTGTTGTCTGCAGGGCAGGCTGAACAGATGTTGGCTGCAAGATAGCCCACGCACTCAAAGCCCCCTCTATCTGGTCCTTTATCACCTGTTTGCCTCAAGTCTGAACATTCAACCCTGCTCAAGGCTGAGCACTCAACCCCCCTTGGGCCAACAAGGCAGCTTGCAGACCCAGAGGCCCCATTAGATTTGGGCTATAAAAACTCCCTCCTGCCAGGACCCCCTCTCTCTTGTTCTCTTTGTCTTTCTTGCGCGCGCTCTCTGCCTCTCTCTCCCTCTTCATCTCTCCTCTTCTCTTTTCTCTCTCTCTCTCTCTCTCTCTCTCTCTCTCTCTCTCTCTCTCTCCTTCTTTCCTTCTTTCCTTTCTCTTTGTTGCAGTGCTGCAATAAAGATCTTTTGGTTGCTCCGAGTGTTGTGGTCACTTTTCTTTCATTTGGTGCCGAAACCCAGGAGAGGGTTAAAACCCATTTTTGGGTCCCTCTTCCTTCAGAAGTGCCACTCATCAGATGGCCTGAACCCATTTTCTCGACCCCAGAACTCCATCCACCACCGACCTTCGATTGGTGAGTCTCCCCTTCCTGGAGTCCTAAACCCAATGGTGGTGTCAGGAGGATTGACCGT
The DNA here is from genome assembly GCF_045843805.1 of Urocitellus parryii. Lineage (NCBI taxonomy): Eukaryota > Metazoa > Chordata > Mammalia > Rodentia > Sciuridae > Urocitellus > Urocitellus parryii. The sequence goes on along the minus strand of NC_135533.1, from coordinate 169,563,575 downwards.
TGACTGTCCGGCAAACCTCTTTGCCCACTTGCAGGGAGGAAAGCACCCCACCACAGCCTTCAAGGCCACGGTGGCCCTCAGGGACTCCTTCCTCGGGCAGAATAGACTCCTGGGTTCAAACTTATTCCCTTCCCTTCCCAGTGGTAGTTCACCAGCATAGGCTTTGTAGGTCTCCCTCGAAGGACTGTGTAACCTCCAGGGACACACAACAGAGAACTGAACATCACCCCACCCAGACCTTCACGGTCTCGGTGGCTCTCCTAAAGTCCTAGTCCTCACACCTTCAAGACTCGGCCGCCAGAGAGATGCTTACCCTCCCCTGCCTCTCTCTTCCCCTGTCTCTCTCTTTCCCCTCTTTCCTGCCCTGGGAGTCTCCGGCCTCTCCAGGAGGGGTCCCGAAAAGCCTTGGCCAAGGTCTCCCACTACTCCAGCTCCCACGGCTCCGGCTCCGACCAGGACGAGAGCTTCGACTGTCAGGATTCGGTGACGACCAATCTGCAGCTCGAACCTGCCACTAAGGCACTCCTGATTTTTGGCTCTAGCGGGGACGCCCCTTTTGCCAATAAATCAGTTTCCCCTACAATGCCTCCTGGATAACCTCAAGACCCTCTCCTTGACACCAGACATCAAACCCAAAAAATTGATCAAACATAGCACCCAGGCCTGGCCCACTTGTCCCTTAGACAACCAAAGCAGATGGCCCCCCTTTAGGGTCCCTGGATCCCTCCATTCTAAGGGATCTCTACAATTACTGTGAGCATTTGAAAAAAAATGGGTTAAAAGCTGCTATATCAAAGCTTTCTTCTTGCTTGTGCTCTCTGCACCTCTTGCAGACCTCCGCAAAATTTTCTAGCTTGCAAACCAACACCCACAACCACTGATCCCCAATCTCCTCCTCCTCTGGACTCATCTACTACTTTTGACCCTACTGATGAATTTCCACCCTATCGCCCGGCTCAAATAGGTCCTCACCCTCAACCTTCTGCCCCAGGCCCTCCACTGTCTCCCCCACCTGAACAACCTGACTTCTCCTCTCCACTCACTAGATCAAAAACTAAACAACTGCCTTTCCTCAAACCATTGCCTCTTTCCTGAGGTAGCAGGTACTGAAGGAACCTCTTCACCCACTCACTCCTCTCTTCTTCTGTCAGCGCCCACACCAGGTCCCACCAGGTCCTCTTACCAGCTAACCCAAAGCTCAAACCAGCTGAGGAGAGCCCTTGGACCCCTATCAGAGATCTGGTGAAAATGGCCTTTAAAGTTGCTTTGTCATCACTGAAAAAAGGTTACCAAGAATTGTCCCTTACAGGCTTTTTGGGATATTCACTCCCATCCTCCCCCTTGCTCTACCTGTTCTACTGCTCAAGTTTTCCTTGCTAGGGAAAATCCTGTTCTTTCACATCACTCCTTCCTCATTCTCAGATCCACGGAGCTGCTCTCAGCCCGCCTTTCCGTCTACCCCTCCTTAAAAAGGCCCACAGAGAAGTCTTAACTGACCTTCTCCAGAAATCTTCACCATGGCTGATTTTAGGACTTTCAGCAAAAGAATCTCTACAAAAAAGTTTAATGTAGATAAACTTCCTATTTTCCCGTTGCCCTGTTTTACTTGGCCACTGTCTGGAAAAAATCAGACACCCCCTTACTAGTTTTTCACAAAATATGTAAACAAGGCCTCTGGCCTTAAGCTGGGCTTCACAGAGAAGGCTACATGTCTAAAATAAGGAGGTTAACAACTGGGCTCCATGATAACAGCTGGCGAGGGGGGGTGGGGGTGGGGAAAGAGGAGAGAAAGGGAAGAAAAAGTTCTCCCCTTCCCAGGTGTGTCCTTGGAAGGGTTAACTTGCCCAGAACACACACACACACACACACACACACACACACACACACAAACACACAAAAAAACTGCTTTTTGTGAACTTCTGCAGACTGTGAACTTCTGAGCCCCTTCCCTTACATGTTGGGTACAAAATTCTGAAACAACCTACACTTGGGGTTCAGGGATTAATTGATTACAACAGAAGCTGTGCCTTCTGAATCCGGTTGCAACCAAATAAGACTGTTTCCCTATCTTCACTGCTATCTTAGGTGCCTTGCCTTGTCTGTCCCTACAACAGTATAATTCTATATACTTAAAGATTGTTCATATTTTCATGAAATGGTCAACAGATGTGATTAATTGTGTGCTGCAAATAACAAAATATCTCTTCTTAAAATGGAATAATTTGCCTAAATTCAGAAATTTACAAGGATTGTTTCAAAGTGTGAATAAAGAAGGAGTTAACAGATAGGAAAGAGAAATTAGAAGGTTCTAAGTATGGATTTAATACAAGGAAAATGTGTTTCTGGATAAGAGAGTCTATTAAGTAAATAAGAGGGTTTAAGCAACTGATGAAGAAAGTCTGTGTATGCTGGCTATATAGGTTTAAGTAAGTGCTAAAGAAGGTCTGTATATACAACTATGGTTAAACAACAACTGTTATTTTGCAATATTGTAATATGTTATTTCTTTAAAAGCTAAACTTGATTAATATAAAAACATAAATAATAATTGTGGTACTATTACTCTTCTTTGTATATTAAATGTGTTAATATTTTCCAGGTATATGTCATTAAGATAGAAGCTTTAAAAAAGTATATCAAGCTGGTGTTCTCCAAAAGGTTGCATGGTTTTTTAGGCTTATAAAAATAACATATTGGAGATTTATTTATATCATTTAATGTTCTATAACTGGACCTGTTATCAATAAGATTAATATAAAGTTCTATACACTGGGTACAATTTAAATGCAATATACTGTATTACCTAGTATTCATGTGACATCAAGCAACAACGTATATAAACTTTATAAAATGATATTTAAAAACAAAGATCAGTTCAATAGAATACTTTACCTGATTTATAAATCTTATCCTTACCTGAGATAAGGCTGTGCCTCCCATCTTACTACATGTCAGAATGACTCCAAAGTAGGCCAGACTTCAGCTAAAGCCCAATACTCTTAATTTAGGGTGAAATTGACTTTGCTGGATGTTTATGATCAAGACTTAAATTAAAATGGCCAAGAAAACCAATATTTGGCTCTGGCCCTCTGAGCCAGTCTGAATCCAGGGAACAGGGAACTTCTCTAGAGAGCTTTGCAACTCTGGGCCACATAACCTCCTGATCAGGGAGATTAATGAGACCCCTGGAGAATGGAAAGCCAATCAGTGCATTTGCTGTGAAGAGGAGGGTCATTGGAGACAGGAGACATCTCTGATGCTTCCAAGGGAAGCCACATGGTCAAGCAAGACCTGGACCCATCCTAGCGCAAAAGCACTAGCAGAACTGAGAAGCTGCTCTCAAGTTCCCCCACGAGTGACCCCTATGGGGACTCGGCTGACTCTTAACAATAGATGGAAACAAAGTCAATTTTGACCAACTTGATCTTAAACACCTACCAAAACCAGTTAAGCCAAACACAGTCATTCCTGGGGGTAATGAAGGACAAGAACAGCTAGAAAAGAGGAGACAGCAACTAGCCAACAGGCTCCATGGGGAATGTTCAGTCAAGTATGGCCTTGGCTCCTCCCCCTCACAGGACCCCTGTTAGTCCTCTCTGTTTCTCCTAATAGGACCATGTCTATTAAATTGCCTACAGAAGTTCCTGCAAGATCAGATACACAAATTCACCAACCAGTCAGTCAATCAACTACTTCTTTAAGACTACCAGCCCTGGTGCCCAAGATGGAGACCTGCGACTCATGACCAACTCCTCTGGCTCCAGAGACTCTGTGCCCATCTAAAACCCTCTCTAATCCCTTTTCCAGTTTTCACAACCCCTCTTTCACTTCCTAGGAATGAGAACTACTCTCCAGCACATCCACTCTGCTTATTCTGTCTGCTCTACAGTATCTCCACAAGGAAGCATCAAACTTAAACTCCCCCTAGTACCACCATGTCTCCCACCTTAAAAAGGCACTTGTTCCAAATGTCCAGTCCTGGACGTCCACCACGCCCACCAAACTCAAAATTTCTCGCCAACCCTCTTCTTCATTTATTAATCATTATTCTCTCTCAAGTTTTTATCTCAAACCACAGATGCCGCTTTCTACATCCAAGCGACTTGACACCGGGATGACACCACCCACTCCCAGTTTATGGGTCAAGGCGACTGCCCTTCCACTGGCTGCAATCAGGCTGTCACCCTGAACATTACTGGATTCAACCAAGCCACCTCCAATACTTCCTAGAGTCCCTGCTACAGGACCAGTGGCTGATACCAAGAATCTCCTCCATCCAGGACTGGTTTGATGCCATCGAGGACTTGTGGCTTCAAGGAACTTTTATGGACTTTACCCCTACCACAGTAGCTGTCTGTAGCCACTGAGTGTTATTTCTGGCTGCCCTGGTGTTCTCAGACCTGTCCCCTGAACATTCCTCCACTTCCCCTTCTAGGTCTAACGCCACCCACCATTAAGCAGGAAGTAGCCAGAGGACTTTACGCAGTCACACCCCCCCACCCCCCCCCTCACTTAGAAAAACAAAAAGGGAGGAATGTTGGGTGCAGAGCAGGCTGAACTGTGTTGTCTGCAGGGCAGGCTGAACAGATGTTGGCTGCAAGATAGCCCACGCACTCAAAGCCCCCTCTATCTGGTCCTTTATCACCTGTTTGCCTCAAGTCTGAACATTCAACCCTGCTCAAGGCTGAGCACTCAACCCCCCTTGGGCCAACAAGGCAGCTTGCAGACCCAGAGGCCCCATTAGATTTGGGTCATAAAAACTCCCTCCTGCCAGGACCCCCTCTCTCTTGCTCTCTCTCTCTTGCGTGTGCTGTTTCTCTCTCCCTCATCATCTCTCCTCTTCTCTCTCTCTCCTTCTTTCCTTCTTTCTTTTCTCTTTGTTGCACTGCTGCAATAAGTGTTGTGGTCACTTTTCTTTCCGTTTCCTTATAAAGAACATAACCTTTCATCTAAGTTTAAATCCTCACTTTATAATTCCTAGTCTCAATATGGCTCTTTTGCAATGTTAATTTCAAACACTTTCTTTATAAGCAGATCATAGCAATTTAACTGCTGAGACCTAAAAATGAAATTCATTGAGTACCATTGAGTACTGTACATCAAAGAAAAAATCCTCAGGACCACGTGAAACATTAATCCGAAGAAAGGGAGGCTCCCAGCACAGTCTAATATAGTAACCACTCATCCACTATGCATTTAAAATGTAGTTAATAGGAATTGAAATGAGCTGGAAGTGTAAGATACATATCAAATTTCAGAATTTAGCATCAAAAAGGATTGTAATGCATCTCATGAGGATTTTGTGGTTGTTTGTTTTTTTTGCAGTGTTGGGGATGAAACCCAGGATCTGTGCCTGCTAGGTAAGTGCTCTACCACTAAGCTATATTCCCAACCTTTATTAATAATGTTTTTGTGGATCACATGCTGAAATGGTAATACTTTGGACTTATTGGGTTAAAGAAAATATATTATTAGAATTAACTTCAGGGCTGGGGATGTGGCACAAGCGGTAGCGCGCTCGCCTGCCATGCGTGTGGCCCGGGTTCGATCCTCAGCACCACATACAAACAAAGATGTTGTGTCCGCCAAGAACTAAAAAAAAAATAAATAAATATTAAAATTCTTTTAAAAAAATTAACTTCACTCATTTCTTATTTTTTAAAAAATATTCTTGTAGTTGTAGATGGACAGAATGCCTTTATTTTATTTGTTTATTTTTATGTGGTGCTGAAGATCAAACCCAGTGTCTCATACATGCTAGGCAAGTGCTCTGCCACTGAGCCCCAGACCTGGCCCCATTTCTTATGTTTTTAATGAATCTACTAGAAAATTAAAAAAAAATATTTATATATGCTTCCATTTCCTTTCCTTTCTTTTCTTCTTCTTTTTTAAATCTCTTTGTCTCTTTTTCCAGTATTAGGGATTGAGCCCAGTAATACTCTACCACTTAACTCTATCGGTCTCCCCCCACCACCACCCACCAACTCCGCCTTTTTTATGTTACCAGGGATTGAACCCAAGGGTGCTTAATCACTGAGCCACATCCCCAGCCCATTTTATATTTTATTTAGAGACAGGGTCTCCCTGAGTTTCTTAGGCCCTCATTGAGTCACTGAGGCTGGCTTTGAACTCATTATCCTCCTGCCTCAGCTGCCGGGATTACAGGTGTGGGCCACCACACCCAGCCCTAGTCTCTTTAAATTTTATTATTATTATTATTATTATTATTATTATTATTATTATTATTATTTTAATTTTAAGGCAGGGTCTTGCTAAATTGCGCAGGCTGGCTTCAAACTTGTGATCTTCCTGCTTCAGCCTCCTAAATTGCTGGGATTATGGGCAGGTGCCACTGTACCCCCTCCGAGGTATTTCTATTGGGTGGTACGCTGCAGCCTGTCTATCAGGTGCTTGGGTAGACGATCTGTTGGAAGGCGGGTCAGGAGGCTTGGTCTTGAATTTCCTTTGCAAAGCAAGGGCAGCGTTTCCTTAGGAGAGGTTTATTTGTGGAGTTGCTGGAGGTTGCTTGAAGGGAAAGGTGCACTTTATTAGTCCACAGTAACAGGGAGTTTTTGCTTACATTTCTATTTTAGAGATTGTGCCTGATTCCTGTATTTCTCAACCTCTTCATTGTACAATTTACATAATACAAAATCCATAGCTCAATAAGCCTGGCTGAATTGGTAACAGTTGCACAACCAACACCAGATTCCAGTTTTAAGACAATTTCATCACCTCATAAATTGTCCTTGTGCCATTTACATTCAAACCCTGTTCTCAGCTACCACCAGGCCACCACTGATCTGCTTTCTACATCTGTTGTCTTGCTTTTACTAGAAATTCCAAATAGATGAGATCATACAATATACAGTCTCTCAAGTTTGGCTTCTTCCACTTAAAATCAATCTCTCTCTCTCTCTCTCTCTCTCTCTCTCTCTCTCTCTCTCTCTCTCTCTTTCTCCTCTCTCTCCTCTCTCTTCTCTGTACCAGAGATTGAACCCAGGGGTGTTTAGCCACTTAGCCACATCCCCAGTCCTTTTTATTTTTTATTTAGAGTCAGGGCCTCTCTAAATTGCTGAGGCTAGTTTTGAACTTGCAATCCTCCTGCCTCAGCCTCCTAGCCCCTGGGATTACAGGTGTTCGCCACTGCGCCCGGCTGGGCCTACTTTTGTAGGAAACAAAAACAAATGGTAGGGAATTTTGAGAAATTCCTAGTAACTTGGTCTGAGCCTAGAAAAACTGCCAACATTAACTAAAAGCACATCGAAAGCTTCAGGTTATAAGGATACTCCAAATCTCTCTTTAAAATTGAAGCTGGGCATGGTAGCACATGCCTGTAATTCCAGCAGCTTGGGAGGCCAAGGCAGGAGGATCGTGAGTTTTTAAAGCCAGCCTCGGCAACTTATTGAGGCTCTAAGAAAGTTAGCAAGACCCTGTCTCTAGAAAAAGTCTAAGAAAGGGCTAAGGATATGACTTAGTGGTTAAGCACTCCTGGGTTCAATCCCTGGTACCAATAAATAAATGAAAGAATATTAACTATATTACCTAAAGAGTATTCATTTCTCCTGCTCATGTTTAAAGATTATTTAATCTATACATTATTATACTCAGTGTGGATTGATATGTGGTATTTTGTATTTCTTCTCCTTGAGTATCCTTTTTTTTAGTTGTATATGGATCCAATACCTTTATTTCATTTATTTATTTTTATGTGGTACTGAGGATTGAACCCAGTGCCTCACATGTGCTAAGCAAGCGCTCTACCACTGAGCTACAACCCCAGCCCCCACTGAGTGTCTTTTAAATCATGATGATACATTTGTTCTCCATCCACACTCTCTCACCTGGAAATGAACAGATTGTAACTGCTTTTTATGGAATTCAACACCATGACAGTCGTTCATTTTATTCAACAAGCTCTTTCCAGCTCTGCTTCACACTGAAATCTAACTAGATGAATGTAACAGCCCTGGTTCTCAGAGTGTGCATTACAAGTCACAGAGTTTCCTTGCCTATCAGATGCCCACAAGACAAACACTCCAGAAACTCAATTTTCCTCACTAATAAGTGGGTACCAAGATAATGACTATCTTTTGAGAACTCCTCTCCACTCACTGAAAATGTTTGTCCATAATAATTCATGGACTTTGAAGTGTGGGCGGTTGGAATTTCTGATAAACACATCCTTAGAGACGGAACCACACAGGAGCTGCTAAAGGAAATACCCGTGAAAATCACAGACTGTCACAAGTTGGGGTGGGAAGGAAGGAGAAGTTGAAGGATCCGGGCTGGGGGTCAAACCTCTTTCCATCACATATTTTAATCCGAAGTCAAAATGAATCTATTACATGTTTCTTTAATCCATGATCTTTTCATGTCTATGATGGACAACTGTGTTGAACTTGGCCTTGACCCCTCTGAAGCACATGGGTCAGTGTCTCTTGTTGCAGGTTACCAGCAGTTTTATTTTAAATATATTTTTAGATGTTGATGGACCTGTATTTTATTCATTGATTTATATTCAGTGCTGAGGATCGAACCCAGTGCCTCACACATGCTAGGCAAGAGGTCTACCACTGAGCCACAGCCCTAGCCCCACCAGCAGCTTTGGAAGATGATTCCTGTCCACACTGGCTTTCCCCCTCAGGCACCTGTGGGCTTTCTAAGCTCCCCCAGCCTGCTGAGCCCCAAACAGGAGAGGCCAGAGGTGCTGGGAAGTAAAACCCTCAGGGTAACCGTCAAGAGCAGCGGATGGGAATCTCCTCACCTCTGGAGGGACAAGTGGAGCCCCGTTCTGCACAGTCTTTCAGAGGATCCCCAGAGGGACCGTGGCTCAATTGCCCTCAGCAGTAACCCACCCATGCACTCATATACTTTTTGGGTTTTCTCTCTTTCTCAGCTCACTTTCCTACTTCCTCACTGCTCTCTCAGGTCGTCTTTCCAAACAAAGATGCTCCTCAATTTAGGATCAGGTTGGGTCTCTATTGAAACCCACTGTGAGTTGAGCTGAGCTCACCCTACACCGTGGCTTCACCCGGCTGTGGTAAATGTGTTCAGATCACTCATGTCAGTCTGAAGTGAGCAAAATCATCTCCCACAGAGCCTATTTCATAGGATAGTGGGAATAGCTAGTGTCATTTGTTGGCTACTGGACTGAAGGTCAAAAGCAGCATGGACATATGTACACTCATGTCATGGCAAGGCCCAAAACTTATAAATCAAACCCCTGTGAGCAGGGGCTACCTATATATTACCCCAAAGCCTTTGCTTCATGGCCTGTTTTTCTTCCTTCCTTCCTCCCTCCCTCCCTCCCTTCCCCTCCCTGCTTGCTCGCTCTCAAGTTCTCTCTCTCTCTCTCTCTCTCATGTTCATCGGGAATGAACAACCCATGAATGCTTTACCCCTGAGCTATATCACCAGCTCCCTTAAAAAATAAAAAAAAAATTGGGAACAGGGTCTCAGTTGCTGAGGCTGGCTGAGAAGTTGTGTCTCTGGGATTGCAGGTATGTGCCCCTGTGCCAGGTTCCGGGTCCACTTTTGAGGAGTCTGTTATGGTTTAGATATTATGTGTCCCCCAAAATCTCATGAGTGAGGAAAATGCAAGAAAGTTTAGAGGTGAAATGATTGGGTTAGGAGAGTCTCAACCTAACCTGTGCATTAGCCCCCTGATAGGGATTAACTGGGTGGTAACTGTAGGCGGGTGGGGTGTCGCTGTAGGAGGTGGGTCATTGGGGACATATCTTTGGGGTATGTATTTTGTGCATGGTGAGGGGTGCTTTGTCTCTCTCTGCTTCCTTATCTTCATGTCCTAAGCCACTTTCCTCTGCCACTCTCTTCTGCCATGATGTTCTGCCTCATCTCAGCCCCTGAGGAATGGAGTCAGCCATTTATGGGCTAAGACCTCTCTGAAACTGTGAGCCCCCAAATAAACTTTTCCTCCTCTAATTGCTCTTGTCAGGTCTTTTGGTCACAGCAGTGAAAAAGCTGACTAAAACAGTCTAACTAAAACATCTACCAAAATTATAAATAAGGTTGGAATTTAAAGAGATTCAGTTACTTTTTCTGGATCCGGAAAATTCTGTACCTGGAAAGACCCAGGAAAAAGGTTCCAAAACGTGAGAGTGTTACAAAATAATGGCTCTGTTCTCAAATGGTCTCACCTGAGGTTTTTCCAACCAAATTTTATCATAAACACACTGTGGTCTGGAATCACAGGGGTAGGAAGCAAGACAGTGTGCCAAACTTTAAACACATTAAATAATTTGATTTTCTCATAAATTCTGTGAGGAAAGTACTATCACTGTCCTCGTTTTGCCGAAGATGAAACTGGGAGCTTAACTAATTTGACCAAGGTCACACAGCTGGAATAAGTGCAATCAGGATCTTAGCCCACACAGCCTGGTTCCAGATGCAGGGCACAGAGCCTTGGACATAGCCCTGAGACTGTGAGAAATATCTAATAAATTCTTGCTTGAAGTCACTGTACTTAGAGAAAAGAGAAAAGCTGGTCTAAGTAATATCTTCCAATGTTTGAAGGCTTTGAACCATGGAGAGCTTTGTTGTCAGGTGAAGCCTTCCATAATAAGACAGGTATGGTGGTGCCCGCCTGTAATCCCAGTGGCTCAGGAGGCTGAAGCAGGAGGATCTCTAGTTCAAAGCCAGCCTCAGCAACTTAGCAAGGTCCTAAAGCAACTCAGCAAGACCTTGTCTCTAAATAATATTAATATTAATATATAACATTAATATAATAGTATAAATAACATTAACATATGATCAATGTTTATAATTAATATATTAATATGTAATATTAATAAATTATATAATGTTAATATTAATACTAATATATAAATTAATATTCATATACATTAAAATACAAAATGATATGTGATATATCATTTTGTATTTTAATGTACTCGATATTATATACAATATTATATATTTATATATAATTATATTATAATATTATATAATTTTATATATATTAATTATATATATGTATAATTATATATATATATAGCTGGGGATGTGGCTCAGTTGTCGAGCACCCCTGGGTTCAATCCATAGTACCAAAAAAAAAAAATACACAGAGTTGTCCCCAGAATAATATCTTTAAGCGTATAGAAGAAAACACTTAGAATTACAAAGAAAGCCTATTATATTAAAGTGAATTTATTGCTGGGGCTGGGATTGTGGCTCAGCAGTAGAGCACTCGCCTAGCACGGATGGGACCTGGGTTTGATCCCCAGCACCACATAAAAATAAAGGCATTGTGTTGTGTCCATCTACACCTAAAAAATAAATATTAAAAAATATATTAATTGCTAGGCATGGTGGCGCATGCCTGTAATTCCAGTAATTTGGGATTACAAGAGTCTGAGGCAGGAGCATCACAAGTCTGAGACCAGCCTCAGCAACTTAGCAAGACCCTGTCTCAAAATAAGAAATAAAAAGGGCTGGGGTTGTGGCTTAGTGGTCAAGTGCCCCTGGGTTCAATCCCTGGTACCAAAAAATAAGAAAGTGGGGAATCTCAGTCATTAGACCATGACAAATGTGGACTGAGCCACCCAAATGGCTGTATGATGTCAGGACAGACATCCCTGGTGGCCTCAGAAACCCACACTTCATCCCTTTTCCACCCTCCTTAACTTTCTAAAACACAGGTTTGTGTTTTCCCATCGATGCTAAATCTTTCAGTGCCCTCCCGCCGAGGGGGCCCAGGTTGGCATCCAAGGCCCATGTGTCCTGAACCCTCCAGCCTCAGCAATCTCCCCGCTTCCCTGCGGGCACCTCGCACTTGCACTCTGTGGGGCTCACAGCCTTCTCTGCAGCTCCAGGGCAGAGTCCTTCTCTCAGCTGAAACTGCAGCTCTGCAAAGTTTTCCCCCACAGTCTCTCTCCCAGGCAGAACTGATCTCTTCCCACAGGCCTCTAGCATGGCATGACTACACACCACATGACTGCATAGTCATTGGGAACACACACTAGGGCCTACTGCATAAATAATAAATATCTTATTGACCTTAAACAGGACCTGGCATATATAATAGTTTAATAAATGTTGGTTAAAATTGATTTGATGGTGGAGCCAGTCAGTTAATTGAACATGAGTTTGAGATAACCTGAGGGTAGTTTCTCAGTAGACTTTGCCAAATGATCAGTGGTTCCTTGGGAGTCTGGTTACCAAGTTCGAAGGGGTCCACTAAAATTGAATACTTGTGGATATCTTAAAATTTCATGGAAGCTGGACATGGTGGTGCACACCTGTAATCCCAGTTACCCAGGAGGCTGAGGCAGGAGGATTGCAAGTTTGAGGCCAGCCTTGGCAACTTAGCAAGGCCCTAAGCAACTTAGTGATACTCTATCTCAAAATAAAAAATAAAAAGAGCTGGGGATATGTCTCAGTGGCTAAGCACCCCTAGGTTCAATCCCCCATACCTCCCAAAAAATTCATGTAAAACTAAGACCTCATCCGTAATACATGAATGTTTGTTATCAAAATAATGTTATTGGTTTTGCCTCATTTTTAAATAAAATGGACACATCTAAGAAACCTGTCCTGTTTCATTTATGGCTTCTCTTTTGGCCGAGATTGAACTCGGGCACTCAACCACTGAGCCACATCTCTAGCCCTATTGTGTACTTTATTTAGAGACAGGGTCTCACTGAGTTGCTTAGTGCCTCGATTTTGCTGAGGCTGGCTTTGAAATCATGATCCTCCTGCCTCAGCCTCCAGAGCCATTAGGATTATAGGTATGCGCCACCACGTCCAGATTCATCTCTGGCCTTCATCTCTGACTTGTCAATAATCCTGTGGGGGCAGGGACCAGAAGGCTCCTCTTCCTGACCCTAGGAGTGAGGGTACCATTTGGTTGACTATAACTATAGGTCCCAGGAGATTCCTCTTCCCTCCTCCCCCAGACAGCTGTATGATAAATACACAGCCGCTGGCAGGGCTCTGCCTCCCCATAAACAGTTCAGATGAGTAATTACTCCCAAACATACCCATTTTCTAATCTTTCTTTAAAGTCCTTTGGGGAATGATTCATTCTGTGAAATGAAATGGTTTGTTGGGTTTTTCCACAAGGTCCCTTTGTGTTTGTTATTGTTGTTTTCATGATTCTTTGGATGTTGTTAAGATTTTATCATCTGTGACAAGTGACTTCCTTCTTGTCATTGCAGGGCACACCTTCTTCTTTGACAGAGGAGGGCTTGACTGTGGGCCCAAGCTCTTCCCTTTTCTTGGAGTTTGATCTCCCTTTTCATTTTTATTTTTGAGGTACTAAGGATTAAACCTGGGATGCTTAGCCACTGAACTACATCCCTTGCCTTTTTTTTTTTTTTTGAGATAGGTTTTTGTAAAGTTGTTTAGGGCCTCACTATGAGGCTGGCCTCGAATTTATGATCCTCCTGCCTCAGACTCCTGAGTCGCTGAGAGTACAGGCATGGGCCACCACACCCAGTTGATCTACCTTTTTCAATCTTAGCTATGGTGAAATTAAAAGAGCATGGATTTTTTAGTCAAGCAGGATTGGTTTCATTCTTACATCTGCTAGAAACTGACTACATAATATTATGCCAAAAACACAAGCTCTCCCCATCTCAAGATACTCCTCCATAAAAATAGGAACAATTTTTTCCACTTTCTTAGGATGTTGTGGGCAGCAAAGGTGAGGTTAGGTATGTAGAAGCACCTTAGTATCTAGCACAAGAGTAGACACTGAATGTGAATTTTTGTTTCCTTCCTTCTATGACAGGAAGCATCTAGTTCTGCGGCCTATAAAATTGGGTTGGTGCTGGTGCCCAATCAAGAGCCAGTCACAGCTGGGTCTGGTGGCACATGCCTGTAAATCCCAGCACCTCAGGAGGCTGAGGAAGGAGGATCTCAAGTTCAAAGCCAGCCTCAGCAATTTAGCAAGATCCTCAAAACTAAAAAGGGCTGGGGATGTGGCTTGGTGGCTTAGTGCCCCTGTGTTCAATCCCTGATACCAAAATAAATAAAGCCAGTCACCATGAAATCTGCCAATGGCCACTCTCCACTGGTTAGAAGAATCTGTATTTTTGCTTCAGTGTCTTGGACTCCTCCCGCCCCCCACAGGATGGGGCACATAATAGAGATTCAGCAGAGTGTCCATGGAATGAATAGACAGAGAGAAATGAGTGAATCTATTTTTCTAGAACGGTAAAGGATTTAGGGCAGGAGAGGTAGCATTGTGGCAAAGCACTTCTTTAGCATGGGCGAAGCCTTGGGTTTGATCCTAAGCAACTGCCAACCAAAAGGTTAAGGATTTGAGATCGATAACTAGATTATATCAAAGTAATCAAGGAAACCATATGTGAAACGTATCTCCTAAAACCTATCCAATTCCTGTACCTCTGACACTATATTAAAACAAGTTGGTAGAGGAAGACTACAGGGATTGGGGACGTGTGTGTGTGTGTGTGTGTGTGTGTGTGTGCGTGTGCAGAGGGTTTGAATATAAGAGCAAGTAGGCTGGGTGCAGTGGAACACCCCTATAATCCCAGTGGCTTGGGAGGCTGAGACAAAAGGACCACAGGTTCAAAGCCAGCCTCAGCAACTTGGCGAGGCCCTGAGCAACTCAGTAAGACCCTGCCTCGAAATAAAATATAAAAAAGGGCTGGGGATGTGGCTCAGTGATTAAGCACCCCCTGGGTTCAATCACTGATACCATAAATAAATAAGGAAGAGCAGGCAGGCTGAGCAGCTCACTTGCTTATAGGGGTTAATTGTTAGGGCAATCACGAGTTAGTGGGGAAGGTATGAAAAGGAATCTCTCCATAATTACTACTGTTTCTGGGTAAGTATACAGCTTTTAATTGCTGTGTTTCTGGGTAGCAATGATAGGTTCTGCCTGAAGTCTTTGAGGAATGGTTTCAGTGCGAAGCACAGCCTTGCAGCACCAGATGGTTCGTTGCGGTCCACTGTCTCTGGCCTGGCCCACAGCCTGCCAGCCAGGCTCCTGCTTCCATGCCCCTCCCCCACAACAGTCCATTCTCCCCACAGCAACCACAGTGGACTTTCCAAACCATGCACCAGATCTTATGACCCTCCCTGATTAAAACCTGCAGTTCCAATTTCCAGATTTCTATTGGATCAAAAAGCCACATTCCTCAGTGCCCACCCCAGCCTCTGCCTGAAGTGAGCTGGCCCTCGCCCATCTCTGCAAGACCTCTGCTGTCTGTGCTGCAGCCACACTGGCCTCCCAGGCTGCCCAGACACACCATGCCCATTTTCCTGAAGGGCCTATGCACTTCCTGTTCCCTTGGTCTGGAGAGTTCCTTCTGCTTTTCCTCACGAGGCCAGTTCTTCCTCTCACTCAGATCTCAGTTCATTTCCCAGGATGCCTCTCTCTGACTTCCTGAGCTAAATGACACTCTCCGCTCCTTTCTTTTACTGTACACTCTTATTTTCTCCATGTCACCTGTTCATCAGGCTTTCATCGCTGTGACCAAGATACCCAACAAGAATAACCTGGAGGAGAAGAGTATTTTGGCTCATGGTATCAGAGGTTCAGTCCATTGTGGGCTGACTCCGTTGCTCTGGGTCCAAGGTGAGGCATCATGGAAAAAGAGCGTGGTGGAGGAGGGCTGCTCCATTCTTGGCAGCTAGGAGGCACAGAGAAGTAGGAGGAGGGAAGGGCCATAGGAAAATGAACAGTTCTAGGGCACATCCCCAGTGACCCACCTCCTCCAACTCCACCCCATCTGCCTAGAGTTACAAGTCAGTCCATTCAAACTAGACTGGACCAATTAGGTCACAGCTCTCACAATCCAATCACTTGGCCTTTGGACATACCTGCATTAACCTAGGAGCTCTGGGAGGACACTTCATATGCAAACCATAACACCACCTATATGCTCTTACTTTTTTCCACATCACCTACAACTACCTAAAATCAACCCGTTCCTATATATGTATTTTAGGGTTGATTTTGTTCACTTTCCTGTCCCCTGGTGAAATATAGGGCTCATGGGGGTCTTCGCCTCTCTGGTTTGTTGTTCTGTCCTCAGCACCAAATATCAGTAATAGGTGCTCAATAATTATGTTAGGTGAATAAATTGGAATAAAACTGTCCCATTGAGAAGAGAAAAACTCATGTAGTACTCTGCCAACTTCTCGTCATTCTTTGCTAGGAGATGAGGGTGATACTGATCCTGCAAGTCAGGGACAGGGTTGTGGGGAGCAAGGAACTCACAGCCTGCCACCTCATTCTTTGAGAGCATTTCCTCTGATAGGCGACAACTCTGCACACATGTTTTGCTCCCAGGAACTCTTTGGAGATCCTTGAAACCTCCTGGTTATCCTGAAGAGTTGGCAAGCCTGGTAGAAGCTGATGACCCTAGTCCCAGGCAAGGTGGCACACATCTGTAATCCCAGCAGTTCAGGAGGCTGAGGCAGGAGGATCACAAGTTAAAAGCCAGCCTCAGCAAATGTGAGGTACTAAGCAACTCAGCGAGACCCTGTCTCTAAATAACATACAAAATAAGGCTGGGGATGGGGCTCAGTGGTCCAGTGCCCCTGCGTTCAATCTTTGATACCCCTCACCACACACACACACACACACACACACACACACACACAAAAGAGCAATGCCATTGAGGAATGACATTCGGGAGCAACTTAGTAGTAATGAAAATGACTTGGTCATCTAAACAAAACGGAAATTTCCTGGAATAATATGAGAGGCTTAGAATTCCAGAAGGAGAGACTGGCGTGATTAAGCCAGCGAAGTAAGGAAATGCAGGGCAGAAGAGGTGACCCACAGAGGACATGAGGACAAGCCAAGAACGTTGACAGGGACAGGAAACCCATCCTTCTGCATCCTGAGCACATTAGGTGGGCCCCTGTCTGTCTTTTCCGTTCCTTGCAGGGGTGACAGAGGGCAAACTTGTCTGACGCAGGACATCCATGAGTTAAGGAAGCAGGGCAGTTCCCCCTGCCAGCTCTGCCTCCTGAAAAATGAAAAGGTGACAGTGACATCCTCGTCATCCACCTCTGAAGGACCTGATCACGGCTTGGTCTTGCCACTACTATGAGGGGGAAGAGTGGGCCCAGCAAGGCTGGGTGAGGCCTGCCTTGGCAAGACAGATGTCCCAAGCTCAGGTATCTGTCAGGGCCAGGGAACACCAGATATGGAAGGAAGAGCTAGCTCCAATGCAGAGGAGAAACTCCCAGAGGGCAGTCAACCTGACATTGTCAGTGTGATAATGCTGTTCTGCTTCTTTAAGGTATTGCAGGAATGGATGCATTAGTGATGGGCTGCAGCTGGCTCTAACCAGCTTGTGACAGCCCACCCCCCCACCCCACCCCTGCCCCCACCATGGCTACATTTTCAGGAACTTTTCAAGCTGGTTGAGGTCATGTTGGCAGTGTTTACAACAAAGGAATCGGCAAGGCTATACATCAGGACTGTTTTGGGTTTTAGTTTTGGTTTTTTTGGGTACCAAGGATTAAACCCAGGAGGGCTCAACCACTGAGCCACATCCCCAGCCCTTATTTTTTTATTTTTTTATTTAGAGACAGGGTCTTGCTGAGATGCTTAAGGCCTCGCTGAATTGCTGAGATCTCTTTGAACTTGCGATCCTCCTACCTCAGCCTATGGAACCTCTGGGATTCAGGCCTGTGCTACCTGTGCTTGGCTAGCTTTCCATATTCTCTATGGCTCAGTTTCAATCTCAGATTCTCAGTCACCTGGGAATATTTTAAAATGCAGTTTACCTAGGTTATATACCTGGTCAATAATCATAATATTTGAGACTAGGTCCAAAATACTAGTATTTTTAAAAGCTTCACTAAGGATTCGAATGTATAGCCACGGTTGAGAAACACTGAGGTAGCCCAAAGCTTCTCAAATATTAATGTGGACAGCCAGGTGTGCTGGCATGTACCTGTCATCCCAGTGGTGGGGGAGGCTGAGGAAGGAGGATCACAAGTTCAAAGCCAGTCTCAGCAACTTAGTGAGACCCTAGGCAACTGAGTGAGACCCTGTTTTGGCTACGGAAAATAAAGAACTCCAAGATAGTATGGCCTGAGAAAGAATGAAAAAGGCAGCTATACATTGATAACTTTCATTTCTCCCAAGATAACCCTTCCCTGATGCTGGGGAGAAAGTGTTTCATCAAACCTAGAATGTTAGTCTCTAGGAAACAATAAACTCTTCCAAGATAACTCCTCTCCAGGTGCTAGCCACCAACCCACAACCCTCAAACTCAAATACCTGAGTGCCCAGACCAACATGCTCACTAAATCACCTACTACCTAATCCCTCCTTAGTTCAGTGGCTCATTTTCCACCACAAAAGTGGGCCTATTCCTGTAGATGTAGTCCTGTTCCTGAATGAAGGCTGAAATGATCTATGAAGTTTGTGTCCAGCCTGGTCTGTTTGTGCTAACACCTTGTCTCTAAATAAAATATTTAAAAAAGGGGGCTGGAGATGTGGCTCAGTGGTTAAGCACCCTGGGTTTCCATCCCCAGTACCAAATAAAATAAAATAAAAATCAATGCATACAAATCATCTATGGATCTTGTTGATATGCAGAGTCTGATTTAGTAGGTGTGGGTGTGGGTGGGCCCTGAGATTCTGCATTTCCATCAAGTTCTCAGCAAGATGAGTGCTGCTGGCCATAGACCACACTTCGAGTAGCAAGAATTTGAACAACTTGGTAACTATCTGTACTTTAAAATTACTTGGAGTTCAGCTATGCAGCCATTTCACTCTGGTACTTTTTTCTACATCAAATCTCATTATGTTTGAATCTGTTCTAAAGGAATTCTGATCCATTTAGGTTTTCACCTTTTCCTATGAGAATTTTGGTATTTTGAATTTTGTAAGAAATTTGTTTTTCTAAGTTTTCAAATTTGCTGCCATTGAGTGACATTTAATAATTTCTCATTACTATTCTGAACTGTAGCTGCAATTATTAAGAATTCAGATGGGAGATCCAACATGGCGGCCGGCGAGGAAGCAGCGACTCCAACGTCTCCACTTTAACGGGATATGAAAGACTCATCCAAACAGCTGCAGCCTAGCTACGGAGGAACTTCTAGCATAACTTCCTTAAGAGGAGAGCTGCCGTGAACTGGTAGGTTTACTCGAAGTGACAGGTTGCCCCAGAGAAGTGGATCTTGGAAGACCACGCGGGCACAGAGGTCTAGTCCCCCAACCATCAGCCGCTCCGGCAGGCGGCTCCCCCTGGAGGCCTAGCTCTTGCCCTGGGAGAAGCGGCCCCACCCGCCCGGTTTCTAACCAGGTGGCCTCAGCTACTTGGAGATAAAGGTGCCCACGTGGCGGGTGCAGAAGTTAAGTCCTGCAGACGCCAGCCACCTTTGCAACCCGAGGGATCCCTGAGCGGCTTGGCCCGCCCCGCCCGAACCGGCAGTCCTCCGCCATACGGGCTCCCCCGGGAGGCCTAGCTCTCGCCCTGGGAGAAGCGGCCCCACCCGCCCGGTTTCTAACCAGGTGGCCTCGTGGCGGGTGCAGAAGTTAAGTCCTGCAGACGCCAGCCGCCTTTGCAACCCGCGGGAACCCTGAGCGGCTTGGCCCGCCCCGCCTGAACCGGCGGCGGGTGCAGAAGTTAAGTCCTGCAGACGCCAACCGCCTTTGCAACCCGCGGGATCCCTGAGCGGCTTGGCCCGCCCCGCCCGAACCGGCAGTCCTCCACCATACGGGCTCCCCCAGAGGCCTAGCTCTCGCCCAGGGAAAAGCGGCCCCACCCGCCCGGTTCCTAACCAGGCAGCCACAGCTACTCGACAATAAAGGTGCCCACGTGGCGGGTGCAGAAGTTAAGTCCTGCAGACGCCAGCCACCTTTGCAACTCGCGGGAACCCTGAGCAGCTTGGCCCGCCCCGCCCGAACCGGCGGCGGGTGCAGAAGTTAAGTCCTGCAGACGCCAGCCACCTTTGCAACCCGCGGGATCCCGGAGCGGCTTGGCCCGCCCCGCCTGAACCGGCAGTCCTCCGCCATCCGGGCTCCCCGGGGAGGCCCAGCTCTCGCCCTGGGAGAAGCGGCCCCACCCGCCCGGTTCCCAACCACGCGACCGCAGCTACTCGGCGATAAAGGTGCCCCCGCAGCGGGTGCAGGAGTTAAGTCCTGCTGATACCAGCCGCGTTTGCAAGCCGCCGGCACCCAGTGCGGCTTGGCCCGCCCCGCCTGAACCGGCAGTCGGCCTCCACCATCCGGGCTCCCCCGGGAGGCCTAGCTCTCGCTCCGGGAGCAGCCCCCTGCAAGCTAGGCAAACCTTCAACCCATCGGGAGGTTAGGCCCAGCAACCTGCGGAGTGATAGAGGTGCCCCTCGTGCCTGCTGGGTAGGTGGACCTTTGACCGACCAGCAGAGCAGACCTAGGGCCTGCCAGCGTGGTAGACGGATCACACCAATTGGAGGAGGATCACAGCCACTACATGCCCTGCAAGGGTGATTATTCAACTATACAAGAGCAATATAAATAAATAGAGGGAAAATTTCAAAACACAACAGTTTCACCAAGCAGAAAGAAACGCCAGCAGTATGAAAAGACAAGGAAAGAAAGGACCACAGGCAATGCAGGTCAACTCAACTTTAGAAGAGGTAATAGGTGCAACAGATGGAATGTCAGATAGAGAGATCAGGATATACATGCTTCAGATGATCTGGAGTCTCAAGGAAGACATGAGACAGCAAAATCAGATAATGAAAGATCACATTGACAAACAAATCCAGGAAGTAAAAGATCAATTTCACAGGGAGATAGAGGAAATAAAAAACAAACAAATAGAAATACTAGAAATGCAGGAAAAAATAAACCAACTTAAAAACTCAATTGAGAATACTACCAGCAGAGTAGATCACTTAGAAGAGAGAACATCAGACAAAGTATTTCAACTGGAAAAGAACATAGACAGCTCAGCAAGTCTGCTAAGAAACCATGAACAGAACATCCAAGAAATATGGGACAATATCAAAAGACCAAATTTAAGAGTCATGGGGATACAGGAAGGCACAGAGCTCCACACCAGAGGAATACACAGCCTATTCAATGAAATAATACGAGAAAACTTACCAGACTTGAAGAATGAGACAGAATCCCAAATCCTAGAAGCCTACAGGACGCCGAATGTACAAAACCATAAGAGATCCACACCTAGACACATTATAGTGAAGATGTCCAACATACAGAATAAGGAAAGAATTTTAAAAGCTACAAGGGAAAGGAAGCAGATTACATTTAGGGGTAAACCAATCAGGATAACAGCTGATCTCTCAACACAGACTCTGAAAGCTAGAAGATCCTGGAATAACATATTTCAAACACTGAAAGAAAATGGGTTCCAACCAAGAATAGTGTATCCGGCAAAATTAAGCTTCAGGTTAGAAGATGAAATTAAAACCTTCCATGATAAACAAAAGTTAAAAGAATTCGCAGCTAGAAAACCATCTCTTCAAAAAATCCTTGGCAAAACATTGCAGGAAGAGGAAATGGAAAATAACATTGAAAACCAACAATGGGAGGTAGGACAGTAAAGGGGGGAAAGTAGTCAAAGAGGATAACAAATCAGGTTTAGTAACATCAACAAACAAATATGGATAGAAGTACAAACCATATCTCAATAATAACCCTAAATGTCAATGGCTTAAACTCACCAATTAAGAGACACAGGCTAGTAGAATGGATCACAAAACAAGACCCAACAATATGCTGTCTACAGGAGACGCATCTGATAGAAAAAGATATCCATAGACTGAAGGTGAAAGGTTGGGAAAAATCATACCACTCATATGGACAGCGGAAACAAGCAGGCGTGTCCATACTCATATCTAATAAAATAGATTTCAAGCCAAAGCTAATCAAAAGGGATAAAGAAGGACACTTCATACTGCTCAAGGGAACCATAAACCAACAAGACATAACAATCATAAATATATATGCCCCAAATAATGGTGCAGCGGTGTTCATCAAGCAAACTCTTCTCAAGTTCAAGAGTCTGATAGACCACCATACAATCATCATGGGAGACTTCAACACACCTCTCTCACCACTGGACAGATCTTCCAAACAAAAGTTAAACAAGGAAACTATAGAACTCAACAACACAATTAATAACCTAGACTTAATTGACATATATAGACTTTACCACCCAACATCAAGTAGTTACACTTTTTTTTCAGCAGCACATGGAACCTTCTCAAAAATAGACCATATATTATGTCACAGGGCAACTCTTAGACAATATAAAGGGGTAGAGATAATACCATGCATCTTATCTGATCATAATGGAATGAAACTGAAAATCAATGATAAAAGAAGAAAGGAAAAATCAAGCATCACTTGGAGAATGAACAACAGGTTGCTGAATGACATATGGGTTATTGAAGACATCAAGGAGGAAATTAAAAAATTCCTAGAGTTAAATGAAAACACGGACACAACATATCGGAATCTATGGGACACATTGAAAGCAGTCCTAAGAGGAAAATTCATTGCTTGGAGTTCATTCCTCAAAAAAAGAAAAAACCAACAAATAAATGATCTCATACTTCATCTCAAAATCCTAGAAAAAGAGGAGCAAAACAACAGCAAAAGAAGTAGAAGGCAAGAAATAATCAAAATCAGAGCTGAAATTAATGAAATTGAAACAAAAGAAACAATTGAAAAAATTGACAAAACTAAAAGCTGGTTCTTTGAAAAAATAAATAAAATTGACAGACCCTTAGCCATGCTAACGAAGAGAAGAAGAGAGAGAACCCAGATTACTAGCATACGGGATGAAAAAGGCAATATCACAACAGACACTTCAGAAATACAGAAGATAATCAGAGACTATTTTGAAGCCTTATACTCCAATAAAATAGAAGATAGTGAAGGCATAGATAAATTCCTTAAGTCTTACGATCTGCCCAGATTGAACCAGGAGGATATAGACAACCTAAACAGACCAATAACAATAGAAGAAATAGAAGAAACCATCAAAAGACTACCAACTAAGAAAAGCCCAGGACCGGATGGGTATACAGCAGAGTTTTACAAAACCTTTAAAGAGGAACTAACACCAATACTTTTCAAGCTATTTCAGGAAATAGAAAAAGAGGGAGAACTTCCAAATTCATTCTACGAGGCCAACATCACCCTGATTCCGAAACCAGACAAAGACACTTCAAAGAAGGAAAACTACAGACCAATATCTCTAATGAACCTTGACGCAAAAATCCTCAATAAAATTCTGGCGAACCGGATTCAAATACATATCAAAAAAATTATACACCATGATCAAGTAGGATTCATCCATGGGATGCAAGGCTGGTTCAATATACGGAAATCAATAAATGTTATCCACCACATCAATAGACTAAAAAATAAGAACCATATGATAGTCTCCATAGACGCAGAAAAAGCATTCGACAAAGTACAGCATCCCTTTATGTTCAAAACTCTAGAAAAATTAGGGATAACAGGATCATACCTCAACATTGTAAAAGCAATCTATGATAAGCCACAGGCCAGCATCATTCTGAATGGAGAAAAATTGAAGGCATTCCCTCTAAGATCTGGTACAAGACAGGGATGCCCTCTCTCACCACTTCTGTTCAACATAGTCCTCGAAACACTGGCCAGAGCAATTAGACAGACGAAAGAAATTAAAGGGATAAAAATTGGAAAAGAAGAACTTAAATTATCACTATTTGCAGATGATATGATTCTATACCTAGCAGACCCAAAAGGGTCTACAGAGAAGCTATTAGAGCTAATAAATGAATTCAGCAAAGTGGCAGGATATAAGATCAACACGCATAAATCAAAGGCATTCCTGTATATCAGCGACAAATCCTCTGAAACGGAAATGAGGATAACTACTCCATTCACAATATCCCCCCAAAAAATAAAATACTTGGGAATCAACCTAACAAAAGAGGTGAAAGATTTATACAATGAAAATTACAAAACCCTAAAGAAAGACATAGAAGAAGACCTTAGAACATGGAAAAATATACCCTGCTCATGGATAGGCAGATCCAACATCATCAAAATGGCGATATTACCAAAAGTTCTCTATAAGTTCAATGCAATGCCAATCAAAATCCCAGCTGCATTTCTTGTAGAAATAGATAAAAGAATCATGAAATTCATATGGAATAATAAAAGACCCAGAATAGCAAAAACAATACTAAGCAGGAAGTGTGAATCAGGCGGTATAGCGATACCAGACTTCAAACTATACTACAGAGCAATAGTAACGAAAACAGCATGGTACTGGTACCAAAACAGGCGGGTGGACCAATGGTACAGAATAGAGGACACAGTAACCAATCCACAAAACTACAACTATCTTATATTTGATAAAGGGGCTAAAAGCATGCAATGGAGGAAGGATAGCATCTTCAACAAATGGTGCTGGGAAAACTGGAAATCCATTTGCATCAAGATGAATCTGAATCCCTATCTCTCGCCTTGCACAAAAGTTAACTCAAAATGGATCAAGGAGCTTGATATTAAATCAGAGACACGGCATCTGATAGAAGAAAAAGTTGGTTATGATCTACATACTGTGGGAGCAGGCTCCAAATTCCTCAATAGGACACCCATAGCGCAAGAGTTAACAACTAGAATCAACAAATGGGACTTACTCAAACTAAAAAGTTTTTTCTCAGCAAAAGAAACAATAAGAGAGATAAACAGGGAGCCTACATCCTGGGAACAAATCTTTACTCCACACACTTCAGATAGAGCCCTAATAACCAGAATATATAAAGAACTCAAAAAATTAGACAATAAGACAACAAGTAACCCAATCAATAAATGGGCAAAGGACCTGAACAGACACTTCTCAGAAGAGGACATACAATCAATCAATAAGTACATGAAAAAATGCTCACCATCGCTAGCAGTCAGAGAAATGCAAATCAAAACTACCCTAAGATACCATCTCACTCCAGTAAGATTGGCAGCCATTAGGAAGTCAAACAACAATAAGTGCTGGAGAGGATGTGGGGAAAAGGGCACTCTTGTTCATTGCTGGTGGGACTGCAAATTGGTGCAGCCAATTTGGAAAGCAGTATGGAGATTTCTTGGAAAGCTGGGAATGGAACCACCATTTGACCCAGCTATTCCCCTTCTCGGTCTATTCCCTAAAGACCTAATAAGAGCATGCTACAGGGACACTGCTACATCGATGTTCATAGCAGCACAATTCACGATAGCAAGATTGTGGAATCAGCCTAGATGCCCTTCAATAGATGAATGGATTAAAAAAATGTGGCATTTATACACAATGGAGTATTACTCTGCATTTAAAAATGACAAAATCATAGAATTTGGAGGGAAATGGATGGCATTAGAGCAGATTATGCTAAGTGAAGCTAGTCAATCTTTAAAAAACAAATACCAAATGACTCCTCTGATATAAGGGGAGGAAACAAGGACAGGGTAGGGACGAAGAGCTTGAGACGAAGATTTTCATTAACAGGGTTGAGAGGTGGGAGGGAAAGGGAGTGAGAAGGGGAATCGCATGGAAATGGAAGGCGATCCTCAGGGTTATACAAAATGACATATAAGAGGAAAGGAGGGGTAAGACAAGATAATTCAAATGGAAGAAGTGATTTACAGTAGAAGGGGTAGAGAGAGAAAAGGGGAGGGGAGGGGAGGGGAGGGGGGATAGTAGAGAATAATACAGACAGCAGAATACATCAGACACTAGAAAGGCAATATGTCAATCAATGGAAGGGTAACTGATGTGATACAGCAATCTGTATACGGGATAAAATTGGGAGTTCATAACTCATTTGAATCAAACTGTGAAATATGATGTATGAGGAACTATGTAATGTTTTGAACGACCAACAATAAAAAAAAAAAAAGAATTCAAATTCAAGTTTTAAAAAAATATCAAGCTAACCAAACCCAAAAATCTGTCTTGGTTTGACCTCTGGTACAAGTTTGAGATCCTGCTTAAAACATCTGTAGTAGTTTGCTTGGTCTGCCATAATGGAATACAAAGGACTGGGTAGCTTTAACAACAGAAATTACTTTTCTCATAATTGTGGAGTTGAGACAGTCCAGGATCAAGTTACCAGCAGGGTTCAGTTTCTGGTGAGGGCTTTCCTCCTGCCTTTAAATGGCTGTGTTCTTGCTGTGTGTCCACGTGCTCCTTCCTCTGGGTGCTCATATGGGAAGGGCAGAAGGAGAGTTAGGAGAGCTCTGGTCTTTCCCTCTATAAGAATGCTAATTCTATCAGTTCAGGGGCCCATGCTTATGATCTCATTTAACCTGAATCACCTCTCCCTCACCCATTAGGAATTGAACCTAGTGCCTCATGCATCTATACCAGTACTCTACCATTGAACTACATCTGTAGCCATTTTTAAGTTGTTTTTTTTTTTTTTTTTTTTTTTTTTTTTTTGGTACCAGGGATTGAACTGAGAGGCACTGGACCATTGAGCCCCATCCCCAACCCTATTTTGTATTTTATTTGGAGACAGGGTCTCGCTGAGTTGCTTAGGGCCTCGCTTTTGCTGAGGCTAACTTTGAACTCATGATCCTCCTGCTTCAGCCTCCAGAGCTGCTGGGATTACAGGTGTGTGCCACCACACCAGGCTTTTAAATTTTATTTTAAGGTGTGTGTGTGGGGGGGGGGGGTATCACTAAATTTCAAAGGCTGGCTTTGAAATTGTGACCTTCCTG
Source organism: Urocitellus parryii (assembly GCF_045843805.1). Classification (NCBI taxonomy): domain Eukaryota; kingdom Metazoa; phylum Chordata; class Mammalia; order Rodentia; family Sciuridae; genus Urocitellus; species Urocitellus parryii. The sequence continues at coordinate 169,536,907 of NC_135533.1, read as the reverse complement.
CCTCAGTCTCCTGAGTAACTGGGATTACAGGCATGTAACTGCACAAAATGACCAAGCCAGATGCAAACTTCATGGATCAGTGTAGCCTTTCTTCAGCGGTAGAGTCATGACTCTGGTGGGCCCACTTTCCTGATGAAAGATGAACCACTGGTCAAAGGGGGAGTCGGTGCTTATATAGGTTACACTGAGAAGTGACTTAATTTTGGACAGAGCCTGTCACTTTGGGCATTCAGGAAACAGGTTTGGGAGAATTTGAAATTTGTTTTTACTGGGCAATAGTTTTACTTGGGGAAGAATGGAGGGTCTGGGGTCAGCATTCAGTGCTTATCTCTTTCCCTTCAGGGTCCCATTGTACTGTCACTGGGGAAGGATTTATTTAGAGAAGGATCAATGCTTTGGCTTCTTCCCAGAGATTGCCATTCTAGGCTTGATGGATATCTCCTACCCAAGGATTGTCTTGCCACTGGATGATGCTTGTTTCCTTTCTAGGGATTGTCCTGTCACTGGGAAAGAATGTATTGGGAAAGGATCAATGTTATGAATGTGTTGCCTTCTTCCTCAGTCCCTCCTCCCAGACCACTCTATTTTGGGGTTTGTCATTTTCCATATCTAACCATCTCTAAAGGCCTAATTTCCAAATGCAGTCACATTGTGGTAAGGGCTTAAACAAATGAATTTGAGAGAGAGGGATACCAACATCACATTCAGTCAATATAACCCCCAATTACTCTAATCATTTCTCCTACTTTTGAGTTGTAGCCGACTCCAAAAGGTTCTGTTGAAATATGTTAATGAAGATATAATCTCAGAAAATTGCAGAGGTAAGCTAATATGCGATCCAATCATATTATTTTATCTGTGGAGAAACTGAGGCCCAGAGAAGCTCATGACCCATCCCACCCTTAGCATAGCTCCTATGCTTCAATAATTCAAGCAATCACTGAATGTGAGCTAATGAACATGACATAGAGTTTATCTGGTGGGTCTTTTGTAATCAGGTCACTTTTGTGATGTCCAAGGCTTCCACCATGACCCGGGGGAAAGTGATATTATAAAGATAGCAATGATTATAAAAAGCCAGTGGAGTGGCATTGGGTGGGAGAGACAAAAAGAGAGACTGGTTTTTACCCAGAGCCCAGGCATATGCATTTACAACTGCTGCCACCACTGTTAAAAATCACTGAGTCCCAGTCCCAGAACAGATGCCTGACTGGGGTTCCCAACAAATTGTCTGGTCATTCATTCACCTAAAAAACCAAAGGGAGGGGCTAGGGTTGTGACTCAGTGGTGAGTGCCTGCCTATCATGTGTAAGGCACTGGGTTCGATTCTCAGCACCACATATAAATAAATGAATAAAATAAAGGTCCATCGAGATCTAAAAAAAAAAAAAAAAAAAAAGTGTTGGGAGAAAGTAATGGTGAAAAGCAAGAAAAAGGCCATGCCAATAATCCCAGCAGCTTGGGAGGCTGAGGCAGGAGGATTGTGAGTTCGAAGCAAGCCTTAGCAATTTAGCGAGGCCCTGAACAACTCAAGTGAGACCCTGTCTCTAATAAAATATTTAAAAGGGATGGGGATGTGACTCAGTGGTCAACTGCCTCTGGGTTCAATCTCTGGTACCAATAAAAAAAAAAAAAAGGAAAGAAAGAAAGAAAGAAAAAGAAACTTGAATAGCACTCTGGGAAGAGTCCTACGTCCTCAGCGCCCCATCTTTGAGGAGCAGATGATAACTTCGAGGCATATAGAAAGGGGAATGGTGGAAGGGTTGGGGGTTTGTTTGCATAGCTGGAGAGTTTTCACAGATGACAAGCAGAAGATCTTGGTCAGGCGTGCTGTGTTCCACCGTGATCTCAGCACTGGGGCCCGGTCAGTGATAAGAAAGCTGCTCTTGTGGCCTGCGGGGAATAGCTCCAACTCCTCACAAGATGTTTATAGGTCAGACCTGGAATTTGTGGTTCTTGGAATCCAAGGGGACTCAGAGCAAAGGAGACAGAAGCCAAATGAGAACAGAAATGCCAAGTTTTATTTTATTTATTTTATCCTGCTTTTAGTTATCCGCAGGACATTTGCAGGCAAAAGTAAAGAGTTGGGTCCTTGTTACAATTTCAGCCACTCAGGAGACTGAGGCAGGAGGAGTGTGGATTTGAGGACAGTCTGGAAAACTTCTTAGAAAGACTCTGGGAATAGATAGACAGATAGACAGACAGACAGATAGACAGATAGGGCTGCGGATGTAGCTCAGTGGTAGAGCACTTCCTTAGCATGTGTAAGACCCTGGGTTTCATCCCTAGGACTGAATACAAAAAAAAAGAAAAGTCACTTTTTCCACGGATCAAGAAACCAAGAGTTTTTGCTACTGAAACTGACACCAGAGCTGCTGGAGTCCCTGGTTACCACAACCCCCGCCCTCGCACCCCACTGTTTCAGGTCCCACAATTGCCTTCCACAGCGGCTGCTGACGTGGTCACAGTGGTCCACTTTATGCTTTGAATACAGCCCTTGCTGCTCTGTCACTGCGACTGATTTTTTTTAAATGTACACGATTCTTTCTCTTCTTCTCCCTCTCCTTAATCTCAGGGGGAACAGGATTATCTTTCTTCCCCATTTTAGGCAGATTGATCTGTCCTTCAGCACATACACCCACCCTAGGAACAACTAATCCAGACTTTGGGGATGGCTTCAGAAGATCTCAGAAATGACTATCTCCCAAATGAGCAAGTGAATTTCGGCTCCAACAGAGAACGTGTGGAATGTAGCCTTTGGATCACCCCTTTAAAAGCCCCCTGTTCCTGCTGATGGAAGAATCACAGCCTTTGGGACAGAAGTCCCCTGTGTTTCTCCTTTACTAGCAAAGCAATAAACCTTGTTTTTCCTTTTTCTCAAAAATCAAGTCCTCGTTATTGGATTAGCTTCAGGGAGGATGACCTGGCTTTTGGTAACACAGGCAGGAAATGCGGCTGAGTGGTCTCAGATAATACACAATTATTGTTCTCAGGTGAAAGTGGAGAGGGGAGAATGAGGCAGCTGAACGTGGCATTTAGTCATCCAGACTTGTCCCACCAGGGATAATCAGCAGCTCTGGAATGTCACAAATTCCATTTGGAAGAGACTTTTTTTTTCCCCCTCCCCTGGTCTTCCCAATAAAACTATGTAGCCTGGAGAAAATTCTCTCCTCCACTGACTTCAGGGGAATGGCTGAAAGGAGCAGGGCTACCCCTGCAGGAGATCTCTGCTGAAAGACTTCTGCCAGAGCCCAGCAGAGCAGTGGGCTGACCGGGTTCCCATCCACTCCCAGGTGGCAGCTAGGCTCCTCAGCCAGGGCTGCCATTACAAAAGACTGCGGATGGGGTGACAGTTCTGGGGGCTGGATATCCAAGATCAAGGCTTCTCCCTTTGACTTGCCCAGGCTTCCACCCTGATGACCTCATTTAAGGGCTTCACCTTGAGAATCTGGAGAGGATTCAATTTAGTCCAGAACAGAAGCTGAGTCGATAATTACAGCTCTGAGAGTAAACAGAAACCTCCCTCTAAGTCCTAGACAAGAACATGTGGTGTTACCTTCACACCCTCCTGCCCCTGGTTAAAACTTCGAATTAGTTTGTATTTCCACTCATTTATTCCACAGATATTTATCGAGTTCCAACTCTGTGTCAGGCACAGTACCAGTCCTGGGAAATGCAGGTTCAATCAGGCAAGTGAATCCAGTACAATGTGATGTCCACAGTGTTTAGGACCCAGGGCCCAGAAGAGGGATGTCTTATTTAGTTTTTTCACTGCTGTGACTAAAGGATTTGACCAGAACAACTGTAGAGGAGGAAGATTTTATTTGAGGGCTCATGGTTTCAGAAGCCTCAGTCTATAGACATCTGTCTCCATTCCTCCGGTCTTGAGGTGAGGCTGAGCATCGTGGGGGAAGAGTGTAGTGGAGGGAAGCAGCTCAGGTGGTGATCAGGAAGCAGATACAGAATATAGACTCCAAAGCCACGCCCCCAATGCCCACCTCCTCCAGCCACACCCCACCAGCCTTCAGTTACCACTGTTAATCCCCACTAGGGGATTCATTCACTGATTGGGTCAAGACTCCTATAACCCAATCATTTGTCCTCTAAATCTTCTTGATCTGTCTCACACATGGGCTTTTGGGGGACACCTAACACTGAAACCCTAACAAGGGACTTTTAGGCTAGACTGTTAAATCCTGTTCTGAAATATGAGGTGGACTTATCCAGCAGAGGACGGTGATTTGTTTAGCCATCAGGCTTTCAAAGGACCCCTATTCCTAGAGTCATGTAGGAGGGAAATTTAGTTTATATAAAACTTTTCTGATGCAGATACGGAATACAGAACTGGAATCACTGGGGGAGCTTCTTAGATAAAAATGGCAATCTCAGAGCCCATCTCAGATTTACTAGTCAAAAGCCACAACTGAACAAAATTCCCCAGAGGATATGTGAACATTAACATTTGGGAAACACTAAAGTGGGCATGGTGGGTAGCACACACCTATAACCGCTGTGACTGGGGAATCTGAGGCAGGAGGATCACAAGTTTGAGGACAACTTGGTTGACACAGTGAGACCCAGTCTCAAAATAAAATGGAATAGGCTCAGTGACATAATGCCTCTGGATTCAGTTCCCAGTAATCGCCCCCCTCACACGTGCACGTGCACACACACACATACACACACACACACACACACACACACAGATTAAGTGCAATCTCATTGTTTTACAGCTAGAGAAACTGAGGCACAGAGAATGATCTAAGTCTCAAATCTAAATCCACCTCCTTCCCCAACAACCCGTTTTCTATAATTGACACATTTGCCAGTTGACCTTCAACTTTTTTTTTCTTTTGATACCAGGAATTGAACTCAGGGGCACACGACCACTAAGCCACATCCCAGCCCCCCCCCTTTTTTTTTTTGTATTTTATTTAGAGACAGGGTCTCACTGAGTTGCTTAGTGCCTCATTTTTTGCTGAGGCTGACTTTGAACTCGCGATCCTCCAGTCTCAGCCTCCTGAGCCGCTGGGATTACAGGCGTGTGCCACCATGTCTGGTGCCACCACTCCTGGCTGACCTTCAACTTTTACATTGTATTATGGAGCTGATCTTTCTATCCAACAAACCCTTAGGCTGGGCCTAGAGGACTCATTAGTAGTGCTCACTCATCAGGGAAGAAGTGGAGGCCCCTACAACCAACCTCTATTGACCCTGTTCTGCCTCCTGTTTGGGATGGTTTTGACTGCTTTGTGTCAGGCCCCCATCATTTCTTATTCCCCCCCCCCCCAGCCCTTGCTCACAGTTGCTGATACTGACTAGAAGATGTGAGGTGCCTCCCAGAGCATGGAGCCCAGGGATAACCTCAGGCAGCCCTCGTGCTACTGCCTTCCATATTAATCCTGCGTGACTGTAAATGTGTGTGTGTATGTGTGTGTTTCTTTTATTTTCTTAGTTTATTTCTTTATATGGCTGACACTGAAAATATTTTAAACATTTTTTAAACCTAGTTGTTTTGATTTTTTAATTAGCAGACTTTTATTGATTTATTTTGTGGGGCTGGGGATTGAACCCCAGGCCTTGTGCATGCTAGGCAAGCACTCTACCACTGAGCCAACATCCCCAGCCTGACACTGCTAATTGTCAGGATCAAGGAATATAAAATTTTCAGCTTGGTATAACTTTGATTTGAAGTATTTATTTCTCTTGACAACTTACAGGAGCAAACTTTAAGGAAACTGTATCCTCCCCACTGCCTACCTCATATTGGGGATTGAACCCAGGGATGCTCTACCACTGAGCTTCATTCCCAGTCCTTTTTGAGACAGGGTTTCACTAAGTTGCCCAGGCTGGCCTTCAACTTGGAATCCTCCTGCCTCAGCCTCCTGAGACACTGGGATTACATACACCCATCTCACCTGCTGAAAAGTATCTTTAATATAGGCCTCATTTCTACACAGAATTTTTAAAAAACAATGTTCAGCACTCAGTCTAATATAGAGTCCAAGAGTAATAATTAGCAGGAAAGAAACAATAGAAATAGACCTAAAAAGATTCAGATATTGGAATTATCAGATGTATACTCTTAAAATGAATAAGGTAAATTTTGTTAAAAGATAAACTTGTTGATACCTTCAAGGAATAGGAAACTATGTATTTTTAAAGAGACGTGAAGTCTTGCTATATTGCCCTGGGCTCAAGTGATCCTTCTGCCTCAGCCTGAACAGCTGGGTCCATAAGATCAATCCACCACACCCAGGTTCAGGAAATTAGGGAAAAAATTATATATATAAATGAATATGGTCCATTGATTTGTTTTTTGATACCAGGGATTGAACCCAGGAGCATTTAACCACGGAGCCACATCCCCAGCCCGCTCCCTCCCACCCACATTTTTTAATCTTTTATTTTGAGACAGAGTCTCACTAATTTGCTTAGGGCCTCACTAAATTGCCAAGGCTGGCTTTGAACTTGTAATCCTCCTGCCTCAACCTCGAGAGTTGCTGGGATTACAGTCCACTGCACTCAACTATGTGGTTCATTTGAAAAAGAATTAAATAGAATTTCTGGGGCAGGATGGTAGGAGGGGGCAGCATAACCAAATTACATACATACATAACTGAGTGAGAGAGAAGGGGGCCCTGGCGACATTGAAGACAACTATGAGAACAGAGCAAGACAGGGTGGTCTCCATGCTGCTGCCTGCTGTGGGTTCCCTCTCCTTGGAATCAGAGAACCAGCATCAAAGGGCCGAGTTCCACCTCCTATCTCCTCCTTGGCCGCATTTCCCCTCCAGATGTCTTCTTTCTTTTTTATCTTTTCCTGGTAGGTCCTTATTCTTTGCGGAAATTAAAATCCAGTGTTTACTTTGGATTTCATATCCACAGCAGGCTCAGTGTCTAGGCAACAAAAAAAAAATATATGAAGAAAGTGTTTTGTGTTTTCTGGCCCTGCTGATGTTAAGAAACATCTGGGACAGGGAACAAACCCCTCTGGAGTATGAGAGGCAAGCCCACTACATACAATTGTGTGGTTTTGTGCACTGCATAAAGGCGCCTGCGCAGATGAGGTCCTGAAATCCAGTGACAGCTCTGTTTGCTAATCCCAGCCAAGGCCCATCTGACAGAAAAGTGTCTTCCATCAAATGTGCCACACCAGTTAGGAGGACTGCATTCACTCAGGCCAGTCTCTCTCTCTCTCTCTCTCTCTCCTCACAAAGTACTCATCAGTTAATGGTGAACTACACACTGGAGGAGTCTAACAACAGATTAATTCATTCTTAGGTATTCTATAAAGGCTGGCCAAGGATAATTAATGGTGCATGATGGGGACATAATGGCTCATAGGGTGACCAACTGCTAGCTTTGCTCATATTGAGGCATTTCCTTTCATGTGGGACTGCTATGCTAAAGCTGGGACAGTCCCAGCAAACCCGATGGTTGACCACTGTACTACTGGACATGCCTTAACATGGGTAACTTTTTTTGGGGAGGGGTACTGGGATTGAACTAGGGTGCTTTTAATTTTAATTTAAAAAATTTTGTTTAGTTGTTGATAGACATTTATTTATTTTTATGTAAGTGCTGAGGATCAAACCCAGTGCCTCACACATGCTAGGCAAGCGCTCCACCACTGAGCCACAACCCCAGCCCTTAATTTTTATATTGAGACAGCATCTTGCTAAGTTGCTGAGGGTCTCGATAAATTGCCCAGGCTGGCCTTGAACTTTCGATCTTCTTTCCTTACCCTCCAGTGTCACTGGAATTACAGGTGTGCACCACTGCATCGCTATCTAGCCATATATTTTTTAACATAACAACATGAACATTTTATTAAAATGATGTTGAAAATTTTTTAAATATTTTCTTTTTAGTTGTTAATGTACCTTTATTTTACTTATTTATATGTGGTGCTGAGAATCGAACCCAGGGCCTCACACATGCTAGACAAGCGCTCTACCATTGAGCCACAACCCCAGCCTAAAAATGTTCTTTCTAGACACACTGTATGTTGAATATATTCTATTGTTTGGCTGTACCTTAGTTGGCTTAACTGTTCCTCTACCAGTCATTTAGGCCAGAGGTTTATAAGTGTTTCCTTAAAGACCCAGAAAGTAAATATTGTAGGCTTTATTGGTTGTATAGTCTTGGTATTGTAGCATAAAAGGAGAAATTAAACAATATAAACATAGATACAGCTGTGTTTCAACACTTGACCAAGATAATGGGAGGACTAGTTCACCCATAGGCCATAATTAGATGATCTCTGATTTAGACTATTTCTAATGTTTAGTATTATAATGTTGCCACTGAAGATCTTTATGAAAAAGTCCTTGTATATATGTCAGTATATGGTAAAGGATCCTACAAATGGAGTTATTAGGACAAAAATGTCTGACCATTTTAAGGTCCTTGAGACATAATCTGTGACATTGGTTGAAGAAGCTATCTGATCCCTGCCCAACATCATTCTGGAACTCTGCCCTGGGAATCCTGGATCTAACTTTTGCTTGGTTTTAAGCACGTACCATTTCTCCCAAATTACTCCTTTCCTTCAGATACTTCAGCCCCTCTACACTTGACAATTATCTTAATCTATTTCCTTCTCATATTGCTCCTTTTTCCTTCCTAACTGAATTTGTTCAAGATGGTAGATTAGCTGGGCATGGTGGTGCACATCTAAAATCTCAGCGGCTCTGGAGGCTGAGGCAGGAGGCTCACAAGTTCAAAGCCATACTCAGCAACTTAGTGAGACCTCAAGCAACTCAGTGAGACCTTGTCTCAAAATTCTAAAAATTTTAAGGGCTGGAGATGTGGCTCAGTGGTTAAGTGTCCCTGAGTTCAACACTCAGTTTCAAAAAAAAAAGGAAAATAAAAGATTGTACAGACTGGCTGAATAGATTAGATTAAAAATTAATACTAAACCCAGTAATATTTTTGCCTCTATGAAACTCACTTCAACAGTAAAGACACACAGACTGAGAGTAAAGAAATGAAAAAATATATACTATGCAAATAGAACCAGAAATTGAGCAGGGGTAACTATTTTTTTTTTGGTAGATTGAACCTAGGTGTACTTAACCTCTGAGCACATCCCCTCAGCCCTTTTTATTTTAAGACAGGGTCTTGCTGAGTTGATTAGGGCCTCGCTAAGTTGCTGAGGCTGGCTTTGAACTTGAGATCCTCTTGCTTCAGCCTCCCGAGCTACTGGGATTACAAGCATGCGCCACAGCACTTGGCAGATTGCTATCTTAAAAGACATGAAAGGAATAAAATAGAACCCTTGGAATCTAAAAATATGAAAGCAGAACTTAAAAACTCAACAAAAGGATTGTTCTCTTCTAGAAAGACTGATGGCAGAAAAGGAGAGAACAGATGGTAAACTAGAGCATGGTTCAGGAAGTTCAACATTTATAACAATAAGAGTTCCAGAGAGAAGAAAATGTGTGAACATAGCAGCATTAGAAGCAGTGGAGAATAATTAAACAAGTAATTCAAGTAAATTTCTTCAAACGAAAGGATATGTATTTCCAAATTTGTAGCAAGACCACATCAATAAATAGAAATAGCCATATCTGAAGCATCTGATCATGACATTCCAGGACTCAGGGGCACAAAGACAATATACATTTTCTAATTCCTGAGAGGTGTCCTCTAGCTCCTGGTGGATAAAAATCTTAAAGGTTGAAATGGCATTTTTAGTAAATTTGTCAAAGAGATTTTAGTTCACTTAATTTATGAGTTTCAGAAAAAGTCCTGGGGATGTTAGAATTTTTTTTTTTTTTTTTTGGTAGTACTGGAGATTGAACCAAGGGTCTTGTGCATGTGTGCATGCAGACAGGCACTCTACCACTGAACTGTATCTATAGTCCTTTTAAATTTAAATTTTTATTTTAAGACAAGGTCTTGTTAAGTTGCCCCACTGGCCTCGAACTTGTGATCCTCCTGTCTCAACCTCCTGAGTAGCTGGGATTACAGGTGTGTGCTGAAGACTTGTTTCCCCTCTTACTGTGAAAGTAACAAATGCTCATTACAGAAAACTTGGTGATTTCAGAAGGAAAAGTATGGGTTATAATTGAACCACTCTGAAATAAATACTCTAACCATTCTGGATTGGTTTCTTCTTGTGAACCCCCCTCCACACACACACACACACACCATGTATCCTCTCTACTCTTTTATAATATTTATTGTTAAATAAAGTTGAAACTTATAGTCTTATATTCCTATTGTTATGGTTTAGATATGAGGTATCCCCCAGAAGCTCATGTGTAAGACAATGCAAGAATTTTCAGATGAAATGATGGGATTATGAGAGCTTTGGCTAAATCAGTGGATAACCCTTGATATGGATTAACTAGGTGTAACTGTAGGCAGGTAGGGTGTGGAGGGAGGAGCTAGGTCAGGTCACTGGGGGGTGCCTTTGGGGTTTATATTTTGGCCCTGGTGAGTAGAGCTCTCTTTGCTTTCTGTTTGCCAAGTCCTGAGCTGCTTTCCTACTCCTCATTCTTTGGCTATGTTGTTCTACCTCACCTCAGGCCCAGAGCTCACCTCTGAAACCAAGAGCCAAGTCAACTTTTCCTCCTCTAATTGTTCTTGTCAGAGTTTTTAGTCACAGTGACAAAAAAATAAATAAATAAATAAATAATAAATTTAAAAATTCAAAAAACAAAACCAAAACAAAACCCCCAAACCACACAAAAAACAAACAAACAAACAACCCCCCCCAAAAAAACCCAAAAATCTAACTAAAACACCTGTTTAGGTACATGACATTACAAGACAGGCATTTTCTTATTTTTAATGATTACATGTTTTCTCTTATTGCACTGGTTTTTATAACCGATCTATTTTTAGACATTTGAGCTGTTGTCACCTGTGTTAGTCAGTTTTCCATTACTATAACAATTACCCAAGACAATCAGCTCATAGAGGAAAGGTTTATTTATTTATTTGGTACTGGGGATTGAACCCTGGGGCACTTAACCACTGAGCCACATCCCCAGCCCTTTTTGTATTTTATTTAGAGTCAGGGTCTCACTGAGTTGTTAAGGGTCCCACTAAGTTGCTGAGGCTGGCTTTGAACTGGCGATCCTCCTGCCTCAGCCTCCCAAGCTGCTGGGAATACAGGCATGTGCCACCATGCCTGGCTGAGAAAGGTTTATTTTGGCTCATGGTTTTGGAGGTTACTGTCCATGGATGGTTTGTTCCACTGTTTGGGGGCCTAAGGTGAGCTAGCATATTATGGCAAGGAGTGGATGGAAAAACCATCACCTTGTGGTAGGAGAACAAGAGAAAGAAGGGGCTGGGATCCCACTATCTTCAATGACCAGAAGACCTCCCACCAGACCCCCTCTTAAAGGTTCCACTACCTTCCATGGATTGGGCCTTTGGAGGACACTTATCCAAACCATAACACCAACTTTTCACTATCCTAAGTAACACTGTGATGACAATCTTTGTATCAACACCTCTGATTAGTTCCTTAACTGGATTCTAAAGCATTCTGGATCCAAGGTTGTATATAAATTTAAGGAGTTCAATACACAATGGCTTTTTGTGTCCTAGACTTGTGCTGTCCAATACGGTAGCCACTAGGCCCATGGTTATTTACATATAAATTTAAATGCAATTTAAAAATCATTTCTGCTGTTGCTCTGGCCAATGGCTACCATATTGGGCAACACACACGAATAACACTTCTATACTGCATAAAGTTCTAGTGAACAGTACTATTTTAGAAAGCCATACTTTTTGTCTCTCCATGATTAGTCTCTCTACTCCTTCACCAGCATTGAGTATTATCATTTAAAAAGTTTTCTTAGGGGCTGGGGATGTGGCTCAAGTGGTAGCGTGCTTGCCTGGCATGTGTGCGGCCCGGGTTCGATCCTCAGCACCACATAACAACAAAGATGTTGTGTCCGCCGAGAACTAAAAAATAAATATTAAAAAAATTCTCTCTCCTCTCTCACTCTCTCTTAAAAAAAAAAAAAAAAGTTTTCTTAGTTTGACAGACCTAAAAGGGAGTCTGGGTTTAATTTATAATTACTTCTAATTAGAATTGGCTGTGTTGCCCATTTTGTCAGCAGTTGTTTTCCTTCAGGAATTGTCTCCTTTGGTAGTCTTTTTCTTGAGATCTAGACATGATTGACAAGATAGTCTAAAGGAACTGTGTCACGTTCTCATCTCCATGGCTATGCCCCAGACCAGAGCATACAATGTCTCTATAATGAAAATGTCATTCTTCTAAATGACAGTGATAGTCACCACACTCATTTTTCTTAATTTCTCCTTCTTTGGTAATTGAGTGGGTATGTTTGGTTTCCTGGCTATCTTACTCTGGATTAGTGAAGATATGGCTGAAGCTGTTTCCTTACCTCCCAGCTTGTGCCCACGTTGTCCTCTCTTCTGAACCCTGTGCCCTAGCCATAGTGACCCCAGAGAGACTTGTTTGAAATGCCATACACTTGAGAAGGGCAGAAAGGAAAAGCAAATAAATGTCTAATATTATTTTTTATTATTTTGTTTATTTTTGGTATTTGGTATTTTGGAATTGAACCCATAGGCATCTAACACTGAGCCACAAATCCCAGCCATTTGTACTTTTTTGAGACAGGATCTTACTGAGTTGCCCAGACTTGCCTTGAACTTGCCATTCTCCTGCCTCAGCCTCTTGAGTTGCTGGGATTACAGGTGCACCACCATGCCTGGCTTCTAATTTTATTTTTAATGGAACATGGTTTTAGTACCGGAATTTTTTTGTTAGAACGGAATATTTGCTCTCCAACAGAAGAGATGGTCCTACAAAACTGCCCCTTGCTCTACTTAATTTATTTCATAGGTTTCCATTCCTTGGGCTCAATTATGAAATAAGGAACCAAAATACTATTAAAGATAACTATGAATAATGTAAGAGTTAGACAAATTATCCGAGCTATAGCTCCTTATCTTTGTCTTAATACAAAGCAGTAATAAAATAAAATACACAGAAAATATTTAGGGACATGGGAGCTAAAGTTGACCTAGAAAACACATTTGTAACACGCATTTCCCTTCTTTTGCAAGGACAGTAAAAATGGACACTGTAATTAAGATGGCAGTGGAAGGTCAATGGGAGCATTTAGCATATATCGCCATCTTGTGGTGACATATCCAAATTCCAGGCTTTGCAAGGACCCTAGGATTAAGTCAGGAGCCTCTTGAACAGGAGTTGGCTTGTAAGCTGTTTCTACAATTTGATTTAATAATCATGGGAAAGGTTATTTTGGGGGTGACTAAATATCATAGAACTAAGTAGCATTTGAGTGATAATTTATCATATGAACAAAAGCATTCAAACGTGAACGATCTCATTCAATCCTGGCAGCAGGCTTTCAGGCTTAAACATGTGAAGACAGTTTCAGAGAAGTTTGCAATTTGCGTTAGGCAAGTCTTGAACTCGAACTCAACTGTTCATAATTCAAAGCCTGTAATATATTAGTTTTACTGTATTTAACTTTCATATATGTGTATACATATTTCAAAGAAATCTATAGTACATAATATATATTATATATACACATGTATATATCTCAATCTAAAAATACACATGCACCAATAGTACTTATACTATTTTCTTTCCTTTTTTTTTTTTGATACCAGGGATTGAACCCAGGGGTGCTTTGTCACTGAGCCACACCCCCGCTCTTTTTATTTAGGGACATAGCCTCACTAAATTGCTCAGGGACTTGCTAAGTTGCTGAGCCTAGCTTTGAACTTGCAATACTCCTGCCTCAGCCTCCCACAGCTGATCCCTTTAATTTGCAATCTGCTGCCAATTACTTCTGGGAACACTTTCATAGACATGCCCAGAACTCTGTGAATCTTAGGCATCTTTTTTTTTTTTTTTCATTTTTGAGACAGAATCTTGCTAAATTACCCAGGTTGGCTTTTAATTTGTGATTCTTCTGCCTCAGCCTCAGCAGTAGCAGGAATTACAGGCATGCATCACCCTGCCTGGAAATGCTTATATTTTGTAGAGTACTGCCAACTAGTACTCATTACCTTTCTGCAGGTTGATTTGTGTGTAGAGAAGGCACTCTTCATAGTCTGTATGATTCTACAAATGCTCTTTTTTTTAAAAAATGCATTTATGAAAATCCACTGAATCTTTTTTTTTTTTTTTAGTGAGAGAGGAGAGAATTTTTTTAATATTTATTTTTTAGTTCTCGGCGGACACAACATCTTTGTTGGTGTGTGGTGCTGAGGATTGAACCTGGGCTGCATGCATGCCAGGCGAGCGCGCTACTGCTTGAGCCACATCCCCAGCCCCCTACAAATGCTCTTATGATCAGAGCTTTGCTACTAAGTTTGGTCTTATTTTCTTGGTTTTGGGACACCCAAACTTGAAGAATCTGCTCTATTAATGTCTCAATTTGGCGTGCACTGATGGAAAAGTGTGCCCATAGGAGAATGGACACAGAACACTGAGGTAGTGGGACTGAAGCAATTTTTTTAAGATGTTGATGGACTTTTATTTTATTATTTATATGTGGTGCTGAGACTTGAACCCAGTCCTCACACATGCTAGGCAATTGTTCTACCACTAAACCACAACCCCAGCCCCTGAAGCCAGTTTTTATTAAGCTTGACCCTTTTTAAAGAAAAATTAAGAGTTTCCTAAATCAATTCAGCTAAAATTTTTAAGGACTAGGTCACTGTATCCACTTAAGAAGAAGTATATTTTAAGTGGGGTCACTGAGAGGTTTCCTTGATCAGCGTGAGAGGTGGATATGCCATTCAACCAGTTTTAAATATCACAAGTGAAAACTTTTGTAGCCTGGTTTTATTGGGTAAGAATTTGGGGCAGTTAATTACCCCTGTGAGAGGAGACAACTCCAAGTTGTGTTCGCCTGTATCTGCTCAGCCAATTACTGGCAAAGGTAGAGAGGCTTTTCCTATGGCCAGGGTCATTAGCCTGCCTGCTTTCTACAGGCACTCCTGCCTGTCTCTTGGACAGATGTTCTACCCTGCATCTGCAACCTCCAATAGCCATACCTCTCAGGGAGGATAACCTCAATTCCTTTGTTCCTGGATTCACATCAAATTCTCAACTGAGAATACTATTGACAGAAGATTGTCACAAGGATTATATTAGTCAGGGTTTTCTACAAGAACAGAACCAACATGATATGGTAATGTAGACGAATGATTATAGGAGATTTATTAGCTTATCTTACAGTATCATTAGCTGGATAGTCCCACAATGGCCATCTGCAGTCTGGAGAGGCAGAGGAACCAGTAGGTGCTCATTCCAAAATGCTGGACCTTCAAAGAGCCCCAATCCAGGAGTGAAGGGTGGAAACTTCCTGGAGAATCAGTGGTCAGAGTCCACTTTGGAAGAATGAAGGAGCTGGAGTCTGATGCCCTCAGGAGACCCCAGCAGCCATCCAAAGCCCTGGCTCAAGAAGTGACCTTTTCAGGGCTGGGGATGTGGCTCAAGCAGTAATGCGCTCACCTGGCATGTGCGGGGTGCTGGGTTCGATCCTCAGCACCACATAAAAATAAAAGATGTCGTGTCCACCGAAAACTAAAAAAAATTTTTTTAAAAAGTGACCTTTTCTATTATAAGCTCCCTCATTCTTCTACCTTTTGTTCTATCCAAGCCTCCATTCTAATGGACTCTAGTCACCCACATTCTCCACCTTCAGTTTATTGTCCCACATACATGCCAGTTACATCTGGGAATATTTTCATAGACATGCCCAGAAGTCTTTTCTTTTTTGGTACCAGGGATTGAACCCAGGGACACTTAACCACTGAGCCACCCTTTTAAAAAAATTTTTTTTAGTTGTACTTGGACACAATACCTTCATTTTATTCATTTATTTTTATGTGGTGCTGAGGATCGAACCCAGGACCTCACACATACTAGGCAACCCAGCCCTTTTTCATATTTTATTTAGAGACAGGGTCTCGCTGAGTTACTTAGGGCCTCACTTAATTGCTGAGGCTGACTTTGAACTCACAATCCTCCTGCCTCAGCCTTCTGGGCCACTAGGACTACAGGTGTGCACCACTGTGCCTGGCTTTAGGCATCTTTTTTTTTTTTTTAAATAAACATTTTATTTACCATTGTTAATTTCTACATTTTATTTTTATGTGGTGCTGAGGATCGAACCCAGTGCCTCACATGTGAGGTAAGCACTCTACCACTGAGCCACAACCAGAGCCCGTTAGGCATCTCTTTTTTTTTTTTTTTTTTAAGAGAGTGAGAGAGGGGAGAGAGAGAGAGAGAGAGAGAGAGAGAGAGAGAGAGAGAGAGAGAGAGAATTTTTAATATTTATTTTTTAGTTTTC
The DNA here is from genome assembly GCF_045843805.1 of Urocitellus parryii. Taxonomy (NCBI): domain Eukaryota; kingdom Metazoa; phylum Chordata; class Mammalia; order Rodentia; family Sciuridae; genus Urocitellus; species Urocitellus parryii. The sequence continues at coordinate 169,520,571 of NC_135533.1, read as the reverse complement.
GGCGGACACAACATCTTTGTTGGTATGTGGTGCTGAGGATCGAACCCGGGCCGCACGCATGCCAGGCGAGCGCGCTACTGCTTGAGCCACATCCCCAGCCCCTGTTAGGCATCTCTTAATCAATCAAATTGACAATCCAGATTAACCATCACAAGGACAAACAATTCATCAAAATTTTAGGGATCTCAAAACTCACCTAGCCCATGTCCTTTCATTCCTCTCCATTAGATTAAGATCTGACTAGCTCTTTGGGTTTATATCTATACAAAGTGAAATTACCAAAAACAATGCTTTGATACTTGTATTTCTTACTGGTAAAGTTGTATGAGAATGTGGGGAAGGAATGCTCAGATCCAAGCTTGGGTTTATCTTGGGTCTGGACTTGTTTTCCTCTTTACCCTGACTAAGGAGTCAAATTTCTAATTTAGATAAAGTGCATAAGACCGATTGTAATACCATTAGTGTGCTAACCTGGCTTCAACTTCTTTCCTTTATTCTAATTTCTTAACATCTTATTGTAATGTACACAGTTGTACTTATTCTGTAAGTTGACCTTAAACTCCTTTGGGGGAGAATTTAAAAATAATATAGGAAGAGGAAAAACTATGGTGTTAGAAGTCATAATCATAGTTACCCTTCAGGGGACAGTGACCGGAAGGGGACACAGTAGGGGGTGGTTCTGGGGTGCTGATCATTTCCTCAGCTAAGTGCTTATTATATAAGTTTGTCCCTTCTGTGACATCACTGAGCTAAACAGTAGATTTGCATCTCCTTCTGTAAGTTAAACTTTAAAAAAATTTTATAAAAATGAGAATTGAGGAAATGATACTTGCCAGGTTGCTCGCAACTAAAACACTCAGGTGTCACTCCAGGGGAACTGGGCTAACTGGGCTGTATGAAATAACCACACAAGAGACAGAAATATCTTTTTCTTTGGGGGTTCTGTGAAGGCTCCTCTGACCCTAAGAGTCCACAGAAAGAAAGAGAGCATGCTGATCCCTTTTATTGAGGAGAAGCCATTCAAATGAGGCAAGGGGTCAGGTTTCAAGGGGCTGAGTCTAGCTTCATGATGTCTGCTGTCAGCAGGATGACTGACATCTAGGCAGGCCACACCCAAGGGCAGAGTAAGAGAAGGGGACGCACAAAGGATGTTTCTATGGAACATTCTATCCCAAACAGGGCAAGTGGTAATATTACAAAGGAACAGGTGAGCATAGCTCCACCCTTGGGGATGTAGGAAGGCACGCCCATACACGAGACACAGTCGCTGGAACCCTTAGAAGACAGGGGCTATCCAGCAGCAGCATGGCTGCTGGATGCCACACCACTCAGCAGGGGAGGTGGACCCAGTCACGTGCTAGTTAGCCTCCCACAGATACCTATGAATATTTAGGCTTTATTATGTGCCACACATTAGGTATTCCCATTCACCCTCAGAACACTTTTAGGTCAGTAGAGTAACCCACACCTTACAAATGAGGAACTTAATCAAGGTTCAGACAGGTTAAGGAATGAGGCCAGAAGTCCAAATGACTCCTTTCTGGTCACACATGACTGCCCCCCCCCCCGCTTTTAAAATATATTTTTTTTAGCTGTAGATGGACACAATATCTTTATTTTCATGTGGTGCATGTGAGGCAAGTGCTCTACCACTGAGTACAACCCCAGCACCACTCCCTCCTTTATACTACACTGCCCCTTGCTTTCCACTTTGTCTATTAGGCTCAGTCACTAAACCCAAGGGACAGTGTTCAGACTTAGTGGAGATACAGATGAAAGGGCTTCACCGAAGAGGTGTTGAGTAGCATCCTGGGGCTAAAGCTAGGTATGGGATTCATTTGGTGGAGGAAACAGCCCTGGACTACAGTGACAAGCCTGGGGCTTCCAGGCTCTTAACAAACGGCTCCAGGGCCAGGCTTATCGTCTGTGATTTGGCCTGTGAGACACCTTATAAACCCACCTTCTTTCCATGTTAATTTCAACAATAGTATGCACGCATATGTGTGCACACACACAAAAAGAACTGCAGAAGACAAACTCTCACCAGTCTAGTCTTACCTGGAATAGTCATCTTTCAGTATCTAGAGGAAGGGGAGAGTATAGAAAGCAACGGATTATTAAGACATAGGGGCTCCTCTGGCTCCACCTCAGTTCCTCTCAATAAGACAAAAACAGATGGCAGTTAAGTAACCCAGCAAATATGCTGAGCTCTGCAACCTGTCCCTCTTCTCTCCAGAAGCCAGGAGGATTTATTCTGATTATCTAGAACCACTATGACTAGTAGCTCCACTGGAAGCCTTTCCCTCCAGATGTGGTTGGGACTGAAAGGCCCTCATTTTTTGCATTTCCACCCAGTCATAGACATACTGCGTGTCGAACACCAAGATGGTCTCATACATAGCTTTCTGCAGAAAGGGAAATGTATGCTTTCAGGATAAATTTTCATATGCAAATCAAACAAACAAAACAAAAACAAAACTCATTTTATTTCATAGTAAAAAAGTCATTATATGGCAAGACAGGGGCAGAGAGACAGGGCAGCAGACCAATTCAGGCATTTCCCCATATTCCACCACACTAGCTATTGGGTTTTAGCCTGAGTTCCCCCAGCCACTTCTTATTTGCAAATAGGGAATTAGGCCAATCCATTCTAATGCCCCTTCATAGCCCTAAAATTCGAACTTTGAACTAGAGATTAGCTGCACTGGACAGATGGGAGTCGGGATGTGGAGACAGGTGGTGGCGTTTGCCTCTCTCTCCTAGGGGAAAGTGTGGTCAGGAACTGGCCCAATTAGAGGGTATCAAGAATCAGGGAGAATGTCAGGGTGGCTCTTGAGTACAGACATAGCAAAATGGTATGTGTTGCAATCCTGACCTTGTAGAGATACATAAATGGATTAAATGGGCAAATAAGACACTGGAAAAAGAGAACAATCCTTCAGTCTAAAAATACATGTGGATGTGTTATTTTAGTCGATTTGGCCTCATTTTTCTATACGCCTGTCTGTCATGCTGCCCGGAGCACTCTTCCAGAGTTATATGAGTAATGACAAGGATCTTTCTTGAGTGCTACAGGGTTCTTAACGCTTTCCTATGTGGAATTTTACAGTTGGATGACATAGCTAAACTTTGTTATACCATGAAACTTTGTTTGCTTTCAGGCTTTGAAGTTTTATTTGCATTTCTAGTAGCAGTCACCCGCTTGCTCCTTTTTTAAATGCATGAATTATATATATATACCAATTTAAAAAATTAAAGTATAAAAATATACAAACTTAAAAAAGTAATCTCAAGCTCTCCTCTCCTCAAGGGGAGGCACAATTCCCAGCCAGGTGACCCAGGCCCAGGGTTGCAGGCTTTGAGTTCTTCAGAGGCTTTCGAAATTTGCTCTGAAGGAAAACCCTCGGCACACGCAGGCCCTCCTTTTTATTCACCGTCTCTCGAAACACATACTCGTTCACCACTTCTTCATAACCTGTGTCCACAAAGAGCTGAGCCAGGAATTCTACAAGACAAAGAGGCCAACAGTGCTCAATGTCCTGGTAACAGGAAGGAGGAAAATCTATGACCAGAGTGAAAAATATAGACTCTTACTAAGAGTATCACTACTCTGAAGCATTCTACAGACATTACTGTTTTCTCAATTATTTATATTTATGTATTTTTGGTACCAGGGGATGAATCCAGGGGTGCTTAACCACAAAACCACATCCTATCCCTTCCTTTTATGGTTTTTAGAGACAGGGCCTAGGTTGCTTTAAGGCTTCACTAAGTTGCTGAGGCTGACTTTAAACTTGTGATCCTCCTGCCTCAGTTTCCAAAGCCACTAGGATTACAGGAGTGTGCCACTGTGCTTGGCTTCTCAATTATTTTGAATTAGTTTAATCAGATTTTAGTGACCAGAAGCATTAAAAGATATTAAAATATCTTCTCCTGATATTTTTATGATATTATAGTTTTAGTGGTAATCACTCGTTTTTAGTTTCATTTTAGTGTTTAAAAGAATATTTCCAGAAGTAAAAATATTTGTGAAAGCAGAGATTATGAATGTAATTATCTATGGCTCAGATAATTATGTAGATTTTTTTAATACTTATTTTTTAGGTGTAGATGGACACAACACAATGCCTTTATTTTTATGTGGTGCTGAGGATCGAACTCGGGTCCTGCCCATGCTAGGCGGGGGCTCTACCACTGAGCCACAATCCCAGCCCCAATTATGTAGATTTAAAACTAATGTTTGAAACACTTAAAAGATGGAAATAGATAATTTTCTTATTCAAAATAATGTAAATATCTCTTTATAAAGCAAATTTGTATATTTAAAAACTGATCCAATTACATTTTTTTGGGGGGGGGATACAGGAGATTTACCCTGGGGGCAATTTACCTTTGAGCAAATTCCCAGCCCTTTTTATTTTGAGACAAAGCCTCAGCAAGTTGCTTAGGGCCTTACTAAGTTGCTGAGGCTGGCTTTGAACTTGGGATCCTCCTGCCTCAGCCTCCTGAGTAGCTGGGATTATAGTCCTGAGCCACCATGCCTGGCAGATCAAATTACTTTTATTAAAAAAAAGGTTACTTGGGGCTGTGGTTGTGACTTAGTGGTAGAGCACTTGCCTAGCATGTGTGAGGCACCGGGTTCAGTTCTGAGCACCGAATAAATGAATAAAATAAAGGTCTATCAACATCTTAAAAAAAAAAAAAAGTTACTTGCCTTTATGATTTTGGAAAGTAATCTTAAGGCATTACATTTGCCTTATTTGCTTTAAACTGAACAAAATGAAGTTTCTGATTTGCCCTCCCTCCTTTTCCAGCACAGCGGCCATAAGGAATCCACGTGGCATGTCAGAGCCTGTCCGTTATCCCAGACTCACTAACTAGGCCCTGTCACCAAGAAGCTTTGTTTGTTGTCCCAGGTGCTGGGTAAGAGGTGTGCACTGAGCCTGACCCAAGGACTTGTGCATGTGCTAAGTACAGTTATAAGCCCTCCCCACCCTTACTGCAGTGATAATGTAATCAAGCATATCAGACATAAAAAATAAAATATTTTAAGGATAGATTCCATTCATCTTACCATCAGTAAAAAAATATGATCGGGTTCCATCTTGTCTAACATAAAAGTTTTCTCCAAGTTTGCTTCCAGCTTTAAACCTAAGCATGGCATGATCATACAGTCCATAGTCACGGAACAAGACACTTTTGCCTGGTTTTAATACCTATGAAAGAAAAATGAGCTGTGAGTAACTCTGGGGACCCCAGCTAAACAAAGTAAAAAAATCTGATTAAGTTAGGAACTCAAAATAACTTATAGATTGGTGGCAATTAGAAAAAGATCTAGACTGAATTACCCATAATAATATGTAGGAAAAGGGCATGCCAGTAAAAGGGATAGGAAGACCTGGCAGAGCCTCCATAATATTGGAGATACTTCTTCAGCACCTCTAAAAGCACTCTGGAAAGTCCAGTGTCATACAATTAAAATGCAAAAGGCAATACCAAAGGACGATTGTCCTCATTGAAGCACATTTATTGGCTACCTGGTAATACTCAATCATCAAAATTTCTTTTAAAAAATAATATGTCATTTTTGGCTTTTTCAGTAAAAAGTAAAATATGTCGTCATATTTTTTAGGCTGGTTTTTCTCATTCGGAATCTCAGCTCTGGTTTCACTGTGCTATAACTTGCAGCTCACCTGCTATGCACATAACTGATACATGTCTGGCCCTCGACAGCTTGCCAGATGTTTCCTCATTAGATCTTCACCCAATTCTGAAATGAAGGAGCATGACTGTCATCCTCATGTGAGGTGAGGAAAACGACTCTTGAAAAAGTTAAGCCATCTGCACCCCCATCATCACCCACTAGCTACTAAGTAGGGGAGTCAGGACTCACACTTAGGTCAAAAGGTTTCATACTGTGGAACAGATACTTCTGTTAGTCCTGGGGGATGGGGGATGAGTCACTCTTCACACTAGACAAGAAGAGAGGTACAGAAAGGAAAGGTCAATTTTCATATTCTTCCTTGTTATGCAGGACTTCTAGATATGGGAAGTAGATCATCAGGCTATAGTGCAACATCTCAAAGAAGACTAGTGTCAGGACCAGGTGGTGAGTCCCACACAAAAGTCCTTCGGAGTGTAGCTAATTAAAAAAAAAAAAAAAAAAAAAAAGAATTAGCAGGATAATACCAATGTAGTAAAAAAAAAAAAAAAAAAAGTCCTTCAGAGACAAGATGTCAGAGTAGATGTCTCAAAAATCAGAAGGAAAGATCAGTAGGGTATGGGTACAGCTCACTTTACAAAGGAAATGGCTACCTGTTTTTCAGAATGAAAAGTAGTACACATTGGGGCACTTTTTTTTTGACCCTTGCTTTTTATGTGAAAATTCTTTCAAGTGGTTTAACACTACCAAATGAAAGGGAACTGGAAGCGGGTGTGTGTGTGTGCTGATTTTTATTAAATCTATTCTCACTCATCATACATCAACAAGATGATTTGAAAGCATCTATTTTAAAATGAACATATATAACCTATGATAATAGATTTGTCTCCTTTGGAAAAGTTTGTGATGGGCTATCAAATTTTCTTTCTTTCTTTTTCTTGGTGGGGCTGGGGATTAAACCCAGGCCTTTGTGCGTGTGAGGCAAGCAATCTACCAACTGTGCTATATCTGCAGCCCCCCTGGGGTTATCAAATTTTCTAGAACTAGTTAGATGTATTCTCTCCTCCTGAATAGAAGAGGAAAGATTATCCATGACTGTTTGAGCAGATTTTCTCATTTAGTAAACTCTTATTGACAATAGCATGTCTTTTAAAAATGCTGTCAGTGAAGAAAGAGTCTCAGATAAAAACATTCTTACCTTGGTTAGAAATGCTATGTTTTAGAATGTAAATAATTAAGAAAGAAAAACTCTGAAAACATTTAGTTCACATGAGACTTATTCTTCATTTCAGAAGAAAGGGCTACATGGTACAGGGGAAATAACACTCACTCTGGAATTTGGAAATCTTGACTCAAATCTCAGTTCTTCCATTAACTAGTTGAATGCAAAGTAATTTCATCCCTCTGAATATATTTTCTCATCTGTAAAATAAATTATGATACTAATGCCTCTTTCGATCATGATACTGTAGTTAATCAGGCATTTTCCAATGTCAGTTTTTTTTTTCATTCCGACAACTCCAAGGGTGAGCAGATTAGGTCCTATTAAACCCACTTTTTGGTAAGGCTGGCTCAGAGTAAAGATGTCTTACTTGCCCAAACAACTCAAGGCAAGCCAATAATTTTAAGACTAAAGATCAGGTCTTCTGATGGCAAATCTAGCCCATCTTTCTTTTACTCTTCCAAAGATTTTTTAAAAAAATTTCCCGCTGGTGTTAATAGCTTGGAGTGATTAAATTTATATTACAACAGCTTATTTCTGTGACTATTCATGTAAGGGTCTCAGAGCAATTCATAGGGTGTCTTATCATTAGAGGTTGCAAATTGCTTCTCCCTCTAGAAATTTCCTGATGAAACATATGATTTCAAATAAATAAACCACTCAATGAGAAAGCAATCACTGCTGCTATAAACTTATTCCAGATAGGATGGAGGAAAAAAAAATCTATCGAAGAGTAAAAAATAGGAGGAATGCTGAGATGAAATTTGTTACTAAAAAAACATAATGGTCTGGGACAGCCTGAGTCCATTTTTCTTTCTTTTTCTGTTTAAAATTTTTGGAACTGGGGATTGACCCCAGGGGCACTTAACTACTGAGCCACATTCCTAGGCCTTTTTTAAATTTTAGAGACAGGGTCTTGTTGAATTGTTTAAGGCCTTGCTAAGTTTTTGAGGCTGGCTTTGAATTCAGGATCCTCCTGCCTCAGCCTACCAAGCCACTGGGATTTCAGGCATGTGCCACTATACCCAGCTCAGTTTTTTGTTTTTCTTTTTTAATATAATATTTCATACTACTAATACACACACACACACACACACACACACACACACACACACACACATGCTGTATGTTTCCATGAAAAGAAGTTCAGGAACTGATGAAACTGATCCATGAAGATGGAGGTTAGAAAACTGGTCACCTAGAGTCTCTGGGGGTGGGGTGAGGGCACCGGGAAGTCTGCAGAGATGCTAGAAACATTCTATATTTAGTTGGGGATTACATGAGTATATGCATGTGGAAAAATCCCTCTAACTTGTCTGGAGTACTTATTACATGACTATTAAACCTCAGGAAAATATAAAACTATAGACAACATACATAAGTTGTAAAATTATAAATGAACTTTCATCCAATTTAAGAATCAGACCATTATCAATACACCTGTAAACTCCTCCTCTGCACCATTACCCTGCCTTTCTTAACACAGAAATTCTGAATCTCAAGTCCACAGGCCCAAAAGGTTGAAGATTAGAGATCAGAGTACTGTGAATTTAAGTAGAAAACAAAGTTATATCTTTATTTTCACTGCTTCCAATGGAAAGTTAGTACTTCCTTAATTATGAATTCAGGCAACCAAAATTTTGACCAAAAAACCCCAAAACAGCCTGGTGCCATTGCCCATGCCCGTAATCCTAGCCACTTGGGAGGCTGAGGCATAGGAGGATCCCAAGTCTAAGGCCAGCTTTGTCAATTTAGCAAGACCCTATTGCAAAATAAAAAAGGCTAGGGATGTAGCTCAGTGGTAAGCCCTTGCGGAGCATGTCCAAGTCTCTAGGTTCCATTGCTAGTACGACAACAACCACCCCTGCAGAAACAATCCCTTGCATCATGGTGCAGTCCTTGCATATACTTAAATTTACATTCATTTTTACTTAAAAAATGTATGGTTTCACATTACTTGTTCTTCAGAAGACTAAATTTGGCACTGCTACTTAGTTCATTTTGTACCTAAGAAGCTTTGCAAAACTGTTTGTTGCTTTTCCTTTTGAAGTACACAAACATCTGGAGTCCAAAAGGAGTCTTTATAGTGAGGCTACTACATGAGTTGCAAGAGAGGAATAAGACAAAATGATAAAGAGGTGTCAAGCAAACTTGTATTTCAGTGTAAAATTTACCATGCAGTTTTTGTAAGTAAATAAGATGATTTGAGAACACTACCATATTGCCTTGATATGCACACACACACACATATACATTTTTAAATTTATTTTAAAAAATATTTATTTTTTAATTGTAGTTGGACACAATACCTTTATTTATTTGTTTTTATGTGGTGCTGAAGATCAAACTCAGGGCCTTACACTTGCTAGGCGAACGTTCTACCACTGAGCCATAGGCCCAGCCCAACACATATACATTTTAAATAACAATGTCTAAACCTGTTAAAAGCAGGCTTCATGGCAAGCTCTAAACTGCTTTTTTTTTTCCCTTGAGGAATATATTACATTTATCTGTACTGATGTTGAAAATTCTGTTAAAACCTTGTCAAGAATTTGTTTTGCATTAAACAAATTTATACAGAGTGTGCCCAAATAAATAAATAAATAAATAAAAAGTATGGTATTTACTAGATCACCACTGTTAGAGCTTTCGAATTAATGTGTTAACCTACTAAAACAGGCAGCTAACATTCTGAGGGGTTCATAGGTTTCACTAGATTACCAAGGGGGTTCATGGCACGAAAATGCCATGAACCCCTGCCCTAGAAATCCACCAGCCTACATTTGCATTATTAATCTACTACTTTTCTTTCTTTTTCTCAATGGTGGAAAGAAAGGGGTGAGTGGAATGAGAGGATGCTCAAAAACACATCATGTTGTAAGCAATGTGCTTTTTTACCCTTTTTTTTCCCTTTCCAGACAGGTCTCACTATGTTTCTCCGGATGGTTTAGAACTCCCCATTCTCCTGCCTTAGCCTCCTACATAGCTGTGCTTACAGTTGTGTGCCACCATGCCCAGACAACAACTTGCTTTTTGAAAATTAACCCATGTCATTCCTATAGCTGAGGCCATTGTCTTTCAGTGCTGTGTGGTGCTCCAACTGTCTGAACATACTACAATGTATGCCTCCTCCATTAGGTCAAATTGACTTCGAAACTGGTTACTGTATCAGAAAAGTACAAGGGGTTCTGCAGATGCATATTCTCATCAATATTTGGCTTTATCAAACTTCTAAATTTTATTAATCCAGTGGTATCTCCTTATGATTTTATCTTACATTTCCTTGGTCACTGAGATCATCTTTTTATGTGTTAACTTACCGTTCTATGAAATGACTATGAGTATCTGCCCATTCTTCTATTAAATTGTCTTTCATTCTGACAGGAATGTATGTATTCTAGATACTAATCTTTTGCCAGTTGTATAAATTACTTTTCCCAATTTGTCTTTTTAGTTTCTTAATATTGTCTTTGAACAGTAGAAATTCCTTTTTCTTTTCCTTCATTTTTACTAACATCATCTTTATGCTTAAAATGCTTTGGGTCTTCTTTGAAGTTTTTCCCACTCTGAGGTCGTATTTTCTCTTGAAAGTTTTAAACTTTTGGTGGTGATGGGGGTACTGGGGATTGAACTCAGGGGTGCTTAACCACTAAGCCATATCTCTAGTCCTCCAATTTTTGGTACTAGGGATTGGACCCAGGGGCACTTAACCACTGAGTCACATCCCCAGCCCTTTTTAATTTTTATTTTAAGACAGGGTCTCATTAAATTGCTTAGGACCTCACTAAGTTGCTGAGGCTAGTCTTGATCTTGCGATCCTCCTGCCTCAGCCTCCCAAATTGCTGGGATTACAGGCATGTGCCACCACATGTAGCTAAACTTCTTTTACATGTAAGTCTTTAATTAATTTGAGAATGAATTTTGTATAGGTCTGAAGTCGGAATCCAATTTGTTCCCTCCTATAAATAACCAATGTTTCTACTTTTCCTAATGATTTTCAACTATCATACATCAATTTTCCATATCTGTAGGGAACAATTTCTAAACTGCATCACACTCCATTTGTGAATCTTTCCTCCTGCCAACACCACTCTGTCTTTAATTATTATAGCTATAATAAGTCTATAACTGGCAATCTCATTCTTCTTCAGGAGTGTTTTGGCTCTACTTGGTCTTTCATGTCTATTTAAAATCAGCTTGTCAATTTCCTCAAACCCACACCTCTCCCAATTAAAAAACAATCCGAAAAAAATGAAATTTGCAGGGATTTTTAGTATAATTGCATAGTTTACCTATGGAAGAAATACAGAGTATGTCCTGAACACAGTATTTCTCTCCATATAAATTTTCTTTTCTTTTTGGTACCGGGGATTGAACCCAGGAACACTTAAGCACTAAGCCACATCTCTAGCCCTTTTTATTTTTTATGAGACAGGGTCTTGCTAAGATGCTTAGGGCCTCACTAAGTTGCTGAGGCTGGCTTTGAATCTGCAATCCTCCTCCCAAAACCTCCAAAATCACTGGTACTACAGGTGTGTGCCACTGTGCCCAGTCATACAAATTTTCTTAAATGACCTTCAATGTGCTATGTATAAAATTTACTCTCATACATTTGTCAGATTTCATTGTAGGAACCCTTTAATTTTTTTTATCAGTGTTCAAAAAAGATCTTTTTGAACAAATCACATTTTCTTTGTATTATATAACTGATCTTAATATATAAGCACAGATTTGGACTGGATGTGGCACTGTAGGCCTGTAATCCCAGCTACTTAGGAGGCTGTGGAAGAAGAATTTCAAGTTCAAGGTCAGCCTGGACAACTTACTTAGATTCTGTCTCAAAACAAATTTTTTTTTTAAAAAGGAGATTTTGATTGCTGGCTGTCATTTGCAGGCCCTGATGTAATGGAACACAGACAGCAGTCAAAACAAATGACAATAACATAAGCAATATAACAGGAAATAAAAAAAAAATCAGAGCACATATTGCATGTTACTCACGCCCCCCACCCTTTGTAGTTGTAGATAGACAGAATGCCTTATTTTATTTATTTTTATGTGGTGCTGAGGATCAAACCCAATGCCTCACGTATGGTAGGCAAGCACTCTACCCCTGAGTCCCAGCCCCAGCCCCTGTTACTCCCTTTTTTCTGTGGCAAAATATATATCATAAACTTAACCATTTTAACTTTTTAAGTGTACTGTTCTATGACATCAATACATTCTTCTTATACTTTTGTGATTCTTAGGGGTCGGGGGTTGGGAGGCAGTCCAGGGAACTGAACCCAGTGTTGCTCTATCACTGCGCTACACCCCCAGTCCTTTATTTTTTGAGACAGGGTCTCACTAAGTTGCCTAGGCTGGCTTCAAACTTGCGATCCTCCTGCCTCAGCCTCTCAAATAGCTAGGATTACAGGTACGTACCACCACACCCGGCTGTTCTAATAGTTTTTGATTAGAAAATTAGAATTTATAATTTCTACAAGTAACAAATTTCTTTTTCATTCTCAAATTTTTAAATTAGGGTCTTTTTTTTTTTTTTTTGGTGGTGCTGGGAATTGAACCCAGAGCGTGCTAAGCAAGCACTCTACCAAATGAACTATTTCCCCAGCCCCAAATTTTTACATCAAATCTTATATTTTTGAGCTGATTAGCACCTCCAGTACAATGTTGAGTAGAAGTATAGTCACATGTCATGTAAGGAATTTTTGGTCAACAATGGATTACGTATATGACAGTGGTCTTACAAAATTAAAATGGAGCTGAAAAATTCCCATTACCTAGTGACATCATAGCTGTCATAGTCACAGCACAACATATTATGCTATTTGTGGTGATGCTGGTATAAAGAAACATACTACACTGCCAGCTGTATAAAAGTATAGCACATGCAATTATGTACAGTACACAACACTTAATGATTGTTTATGTTTTAACCACATGTCTTGGTCTGTTTTTCATTACTTCAGTGAAATACTTGAGGTGGGAAGCTTTATTTAAAAAAATGTTTATTTAGTTAGTTCACAGTTATAGAGATTCAAGGGCATGATCCTGGAATCAGCTCTGAATTTTGGATGGCAGAAGAACATGTGTGAAAGAGATCTCACAGCGAGACGGGAAACCAGAGTGCAGGAGGAGCAAGGCTTTCTCTCTATTTAACAAATCTTTTAAGAGAATTAACCAAATATCCAACAAGAACTGCCTCAATCCTTTCTGAGGGGAAGCCCTAAATGACCAAAGGACCTTTTAATTGGTCCTATTTCAAGGGTTCCACTATTTTTCATATTGCCACACAGGGAGCCAAGCTTCTAATACATGAACCATTGGGAGAACACACTTGATCCGCATTCAAATCATATTATGTTGTATTTCTTTTCATTTTAGAATATATTCCTTCTACTTATTAAAAAAAGCTTAACATACATTGCTGGTGGGACTGCAAATTGGTACAATCACTCTGGAAAGCAGTATGGTGATTCTTAAGAAAACTTGGAATGAAACACCTTTTGACTCAGTTATCCCACTCTTTGGCATATACCCAGATGACTTAAAATTTGCCCTTAAATAGATGAATGGATAAAGAAAATGTGGTACATAAACTTTCCTATGTGTAACCAGTGTAACTCCATATCAGATACAACCACAAGAATGGGAAGTCATATTTCATGTATGTATGATATGTCAAAATATATTCTACTGTCATGTATAACTAAAAAGAACAAATAAAAAATTGAAAAAAAAAGTTTATTTCAAAACTGCAGCATCAGTTGGGTATGGTGGAACATGTCTGTAAGCTTAGAGGCTGAGGCAGGAGGATCATGAATTCAAAGATAGAGTCAGCAATTAGTAAGTCCCTAAGCAACTTTGTGAGACTATCTCTAAATAAAATATATAAAAGGTCTGGGGATGTAGCATAGTGGTTAAGTGCCTCTGGGTTCAATCCTCAGAACCAAAACAATAACAAAATCCCACAAAAACCTGTAGCAGCAGTCTCACATATCTTGTTTACTGTGTCTCTTGAATGCATCATTTTTCTCTTGTGCTTGATTGAATCATGTATTATTTTGTTTATTGGTGGCCCAAGGAACAACAGGCTTATATAAATATATACCATGAAGTTTAGGTGTGTAGTAGTTGTAACATCTATGTACTCAATGTATACTTTACACAATAATAAAATTGAATTTTGTTAAGTGACACGACTGTATGCCCCCTATCTATATCCCCAAGTCCTCCCTAATACTGAAAACCTTTCATTCATGAAATCCCTGATATAGCACCATCACCTCTTTTGAATAGAGCCTTCATATTCTTGTTCTCTAAGAATCCTGACCATCCCCTTTCAAGTTAGGCTGTTTTCTCCCATCACCTTTGTACCAACACAAGGCCTTGCTATTTTCTGTGAATTCTTCTTTCTCCTTGTATCACTTACTATCTTTTCTTGAGTCATCTATTGATTCCAGAGTCATTTCCCTCCATTTTGTGAGGAATGTATTTTCTGGTTTATTGTATTATCTGAATGCTATTCCACTTTTAATTCTGGTCAATTTCAATATACATGTGGATTATCTTTCCAAATATGCTGACCTCTTCACAATTTGGGCTTCTCTCTTCTTGAGATCTTGTCCTCCACCCTATCTATACCATTTACTCCCTCAGTAATGTCTAATATGCTTTGTTAATACCAAGTAGTATAACCCAGCCATGTGTGGTGGCACACTCCTGTAATTCCAGTGACTCAGGAAACTAAGGTAAGAGGATGGCAAGTTTCAGGCCAGCCTCAGCAACTTAGTGAGACCCCAACACAAAATTGAAAAAAAAAAAAGAGGGCTGGGAATATAGCTCAGTGTTAAAGCACCCCTGCGTTCAATACCTAGTACCAAAAACAAAAACAAAACAAACTAAAAACTTTCAATTAGGACAAGTCACTCTGTTCAAGCTCCTCATCTTCTCCTGTTTTCTCTGTAGTTTCCAATGTCAATAACCCTTCACCCTCACCTGACCCTCCAAATCAGGTATTTCCTAGCATGTTTTCCCTGATGCTTTTTTTTTTTTTTTTTTTTTTTTTTGCCTCTTTAGCTTAAGTTCCAGGTTCTGGAGCATTTTGAATTCTCACCTGTTCAGATACCAGGGGCAGAGAGAGTAGAAATAAGGAAGAAAAAAAACTCACAAAACTCATAAGGAGGGGGCTAATATTGTTGTGCAGAGATCTAAATGTTTAAAAATAAGGGAGAATAATTCCCTAATAGGTTTCTAGTGACTTCTAGTTTTATAGTGACTTCTATCTTATACTAATTTTACAAGTTAATACCAGGAGCCAAGCACAGTGGTGCATGCCTATAATCCTCCTGGCTCGGAAGGCTGGGGCAGGAGGATCTGAGTTCAAGGGCAGCTTCAGCAACTTAGCGAGACCCTAAGCAACTCAGCAAGACCCTGCCTCTAAATAAGATATGAAAAAGGGCTGTGAATGTGGCTCAGTGGTTAAGCCCCCAATTTCAGTGTAGTTCAATGAAGTTCTCTTACTCAACATCTAGCTTCCTCAACTTGCTGACTGATCTCATATCCATCTGAATGCAGAGTGATTGTGGCTTGTGACTTCCTGAATGATGCAGGCTGTGGACTTTGCAGAGCACATGCTCCTGCACTTTAGCAACTCCCCACACCTGCTGTGAGCTGCACACTTGCACTGGTCACTTGTTTTTGTTCCCAAACTTGCTTAGGCCAGTAATACTTAGATTATAATTCTGTAACTTGAATATATAACAATGAAATATGTACACGAATAGGAAGCACTTAAATGTTCCATAAAAGAAGATCATTTTGAAAAGACTTGATAAAGAAATGCTGAACAAACTTTCACAATTAGGTGTGAGAAACTCTGGATAAAAACAATAGAATCTGCCCTTAGATTACTTTCCAATTCTTTTAAGTTCTTGCGCTTCACCGTTTTTTGTTTTTTGGTACTGGGGATTGAACTCAGGGCCTAACACATGCTAGGCAAGCACTCTACCACTGGGCTACATCCCTAGCCCTTTTTTGTTTGAGACAGGATCTTGCTAAGTTGCCCAGGCTGGCCTCAAACTTGTAATTCTTCTGTTTCAGCTTCCCCAGTAGCTGAAATTATAGGCTTGTGCCACTGTGCCAGGCTTATTATTCCACTTTTAGAGTCACTAAAACTGCCAGGTGTGGTGGTGCATGGTCAATCCCAGCTGCTTGGGAGGCTGAAAAAGGATTGCCAAGTTCAAAGGCAGCCTCTGTGAGATCCTGTCTCCAAATAAAAACCAAAAAGGGCTGGGGATGTAGCTCAGTGTAAATATCCCCTGGGCTCAATCCCTAGTACCACCCCACCCTCCCGAAATAATTAAAAACACTAAAAATATTATATGTGGTTTATGTAAATGATTAATGGTCCATCCATACCTTAAAAAAGGGCCTTGGCCCTCCACCAGGAGTGATGTGAGGATGAAAACTCACACTTTTGTGTGCGTGCTGGGGATTGAACCCAGGGTTTTGTGCATGCAAGGCAAGCACTCTACCAAATGAGTTATATCCCCAGCCCCTACATTTTAATATATAATAAAATGTTTAACACTTTTAAAGATTTCTTGGTTTAACTGATTTTTAAAGCTAACCAACACTGCAACAAATTGTTTATAATAGGTAAGTTTCCACTATAGTTTATAAAGTGGACAGATTCATGATGTCACCTTCATCTCTGTGAGACACTCCCATTTTACAGACAAGGAAACTGAGGTTCAGAGATGGCAGATGGCTTGTCTTAAGACACATGACTTCATGAGTGAATCTTTACTTCCTGAGTGCTACAGCAGCCTCCTGATAGCAATAGCAGCTTGGATTCTTCCCACTTTACTAACAATAATGACAGCAGCAACATCCTAATGGCTGACTTTTAAAGAGGCTTACCATGTTCTAGGCATTGTGCTAAGTACTTTATACCCATCTCATCCAATCTTCCTCAAATCCTAAATCTTGGAGCTATTACTTCAACATTCACAGGTAAAGAAACAGGGGTGAAGGAACTTGCCTAAGTGGTAAAACCAGGTTTTGTGTCTAGGCATTCTTAACTTCGCATCCACTGAACTTCTTATTCCTCTCACCTCCACAGATCTCAAAATTATCCTTGCTCTAGGGCTGGCCAAACTCTAAGAACAGTCACAGCACTGAACAAATCCAAAGTTATGGTGGGTATTTTATGCCAGAGAGTCCCTTTTCATATGCTGAAAACACAATCTACATAGTGAGAATGAAGAGCCTGTGACTCTCAACAGTACACGAACCTCAGAGGGAAGGTAAACCTGGGGATCTGGATGTCCAACCTTCAAGTACAGACCCCATACCACTAACCTTGTAAATGTTTTGTAAAACAAGGTGCATCTTATCAGGGTGAATGGCTGAGAGCACAAATATCAACATGACAACGTCCACAGATTCTGGTGGTACGTGATCCAGAAGGTCATCTTTAGTGAGATCACACTGGAATACCTGGCATCTCTCAGTGTTATATAAAGGATTTTGCTAGAGAGGGAAAAAAGCAAAAAAAGAATTTTAATGCAACCGCCATGCTGACATATACAAAACATATACCATCAAAAGAAGATCCTATTTCTATCTGCGTACTGCTACACGGAAATAAAACCAGCTCTTCTTACTGGATAAAACCATGTAAAGCATCATTATTCAGAACAAGAGGCAAGGTATCATTTTAACAAATCATTTTTAATTGAGGAGAGAATATAGTCTATCACTTGTTCAAAACTGAGCATTTCAGAAATGTGTACTTGCAGAGGGATGATAATATAAAATTGATCTGTGCTTCCTTAATCCTCTGAATCATCCCCTTTAAGCCTAAATCCTGTGGGAAGCCTTCCAATTCCCCTTCTTGGGAGGCTCCCACAGCTCTTCTGGAGCATATTTTCCTTTGATGAAGAAAACTCAATTTTTTTTTCTTTTTTCTGCTACAAGTATGTTCCTGGTATATTCTGGTTGGCGGGCTTCAACACATGAAAAATATTAAAGTTGTTCCTCCATATAAATGAGGACCTGATTAGATAGATACATAAAGTTACTGGAAGGGAAAATTCAATATTGAAAACATGTCAATTCTATTCATAATTCCACCTATAGATCCAATGCAATCTCAACCAAATTCCAATAGACTTATAGAAACTTACCAAGGTAAATCTATTTTATCTGGAAGCAAAAGTCAATTTTTAAAATAAAAAAGGAGACACACCATGGAACATCAAAACATATTGCAAAATGTAGTAATAATAAAACAATGCGGTTTGAGGAGGAGATCACCGAGACAGAATAAAGTCCCCAAACACCTGTGTGTGGGAGAGTTTAACATTTACATGACAAATGTAACAATTAAGATAAAAAGATAAAGAAGGTGATAATTATCAGAGTAGGAAAATGAATTTCTCATTCAGTTAGTGTTACAACTTTTAGTTTTAGCTCAGAGATACACAGAAGTGGGAAGTCACAGCTCCTGCCCTTACAAGAAAATAGCTGGAAAGAGAAAAAAAAAAAAATGATTTTTGTGAACCCATCAAAGGACAGAGATCACAGAACCCACCAGCCCAAAATCTGGAGAAAGATGTATTTTTATCAGGCAGACACAAGACCCAAGCACTGGCTTACCTGAGGCAAAAGCCCTCTACCTAGACAGACAAAACTAGAAATTTGGCAAATTGCTAGAGACCAAAAGCAGGCACTGGAATGTGAAAATATAGAACTGTTTCCAGCCCTCTAAAGGGGTAATAGTGCTAGGCTCTCAAGGAAAGGATGGTGCTTTCTGGTGGTAGTTTTTCTCATATCCTTTAAGGAAGAAAATGCTGAATCTGCATGAAAAGGTCACCTGAGGCCTACAACCTAAGGACACTATAGAATACTTCTGCAGCTGGGGCAACAGAACCACTCAGCCCTAATCCAATCAGTCTGCATGGAGAACAGCCTCAAGATCAAGAGGGGACATTGGTAGATACATCTTGCAGCTGGGAGAGCGATGGATAAGAAAAGCTGTAAGTAGAAACACATATGAAAGTCATACCATTGAGACACAGGCGCACCTCGGAGTGGCATTAGTGAATAATAATACTCTCTCCCATGGCCCACCAAGAAGTCCCAAATAATAATATCCAGGAAAGTGGGAGAGACAGACTCTATTTGGGGAAAAGGATAGGGGAATATCCAAAGGCAAGCCACCAGAGGGTTTTAAGTCTGGTGCCCATAGCAACAACAAACCTCACAAGTAACTATAGCTACAGCTTCAAACACACCCCAGCTCCTGGCTAGATTATTACAAATTCCTATTACCTCAGTATCTCCTGCCCCAATATGTCCAGCTTCAAGAAAGAAGTACAAGGCATACCAAAGACAAGGAAAAACATTCTGAAGAAAGCAATCTTTAGAGCTAGACTCAAACATGACATAGATGATGGAACTAAAAGTCTGGGTATTTAAAATAACTATGATTAAAATGTTAAAGGCTCTAATGGAAAAGATAGACCATGTGCAAGATTAGGTAGGTAATTTTACTAATGGAAACTCAAATATAAATGCCCCAAACCAAAAACATGGACAAGAAAATGAATAATTATGCTTCCGACAAGTTCATCAGTAGGAACACCTGCTGTTTAGGAAAGAATCAGTGAACTTAATGACAGATGATAGAAATTATACAAACTGAAAATGCAAGGAAGAATAAAGTTGGGGGGGGGGGAACCCAAACAACATTTAAGAGCTATGAGGTAACAGCAAAAGATACGTACTTTTTATTTCATGGCAGAAAAAAAAATATATTTACATATTGCAAGGTCTTCAATATCTTTGGTAATAAAGAACAAAACATGGGGACATTACTTTTTGCCCAAAGATTGACAAAAATAAAAGACAGAAAACAAATATTGAGAGAATAGAGAAAATGGTATCTTTAAATTATTGGTGAAATTATAAATTGGTATGATTTTTTTGGAAGAAATCCTGGTAGTAGCTATAAAAATTTAAATGTGCTTATTCTTCTTCCAAAAAATTCTACTTCTTCCATTGTCCATCACAGAGAAATGTATACACATGTTTTGGGAATCACATGTTTGATACCCATCACATAAACCCCCTATTTGTAAGAGAAAAAATTAGAAATGATATAAATGATGAATAACAACAAGGTAACTATTATGTAAGTATATCTATCCATTTTATGGAATTTTATAACAGATATGTGTATAATGTGGTAATCTACATGTAATAACATGAAAAACTAAGACATAATAATGTAGAGGGAAAAAAATCAAGTTACATTAAATATGACACTATCTACAACTATTAAAGATCTAATGGATGTTAAAACTGCAAAAGGTTTGTTGTGCATGTTGTCAAAGTGCCCCCCACATATTTGTTAATGGCAAAAGGAAAATATTCTTATAGTAGGGGAATTAGGCATTGCTACCTTAACCTAGGGAGTAAGACGACTACTACAGCTTGTAAGGAGATCACCAGATATTATCCCTTGACAGGATGCAATATGCAAAATACAATATCACCTATAAATATATTTATGCGTGGCTGGAGTTGTGGCTCAGTGGTAGAGCACTTGCCTGGCATGTGTGAGGCCCTGGGTTCAAATCTCAGCACTGCATATAAATAAATAAAATTCACAATTAAAAATACAAAAATAAATAAATAAATAAATAAATTTATGCACCCAAATTTTACCTGATTTAAACCTAACTTTTAGTTTACATGAAATATAGAGGATAGAAGGAACAAATTAAACAATAATACCAAGAAACAATCAGACCAACTTGGAACCTAAGGCCTTAATATAGAAAATTGACTTGATATCTCCAAAAACTCAGTGGGAAAAATCATAGTTCAGGAAGGAAGACAGGAGCATTTTAAGCTAAGGAGATTTAAATGACATAAGGGAAGTGTAAGAGGTAGTTTGTGACTGGATTGAAAATAGCTATATAAGATAACTTGGGGGGCTGGGATTGTGGCTCAGTGGTAGAGCGCACACCTAGCACGGGTGGGAAGTGGGTTCGATTCTCAGCACCACATAAAAATAAAGGCATTGTGTTATGTCCATCTATACCTAAAAAAATAAACTGAAAAAAAAAAAAGATAACTTGGACCTACTTGGGGAAATTTGAATCTGGGATAGGTATTAAAGACATTAGGGAATTAATGTTATTTTTGCTGGATATAAGCTAACTGTGGTTATATTTTTTAAAAAAGGCCTTATTTTTGGGAGACAAATTTAGGAGTGAGTCTTGACGTTTGTAATTCACTTTAGAATAGTTCAGCAAAGAAAAAGTTTATACAGCAGGTGTAAAGTATTTACTTTTCTTGAATAGAGATGTATTTTTATACATGTTGCATATGTATGTAAAAGGAAAATTACATTCACAGTGATCAGCATCAGAGAGAGGACTGGAAAGAGAACTGCAACTAGGCAAATGGATGCAAAGAGCAGGTCAAATACAAAAGAAAACAGAAACATAGCAAAACACATAGATGGTATACCAACCTTAACAAATTCAACTGCTCTTGGAGAAAAATCACAGGCATAGGCAAAGATATTCATATCTTCTTCTAAAAGCGGGAATAAACAATTTCCAACCCCACAACCAGCTTCAAGCATGGTTAATTTTTGGCCTTCAAACTGGTGAAAGAGAACCCAAAGTTATAATACATTATATTTGAATAATGAAGAAATAAACCAAACTAAAAGGCCCAGAATGTGAGCGACAAAGTCTTTCATCTCACTGAACAGATGATAAACAACAGAACTAATAAAAGTTCATACCGGTACCTCACATATCATCATCCAACATTGGGCAGGCTGTGCAGAAAAAAACCCAATATACTGGCTAACTGAACAGGTTTTGAAGCTAAACCATGGGCACTCAAACCCCAAATCCTCCTCTGCCCCAGCAGTCTATCCTTGGGCAATCACTTCAATAGCTCTGTGCCTCAACTTTACATACAAATGGGAATAACAATGCACTTCACTGATTTAGTATAAAGTTTGAGAAAACAAGTCTTCTTAGAAAAAGAGCCATAATAAATAGTTCACTAATTGCTATTATTTTCAATTTGTCACTAAATTCACTCAGTACAAATGAATATTTAATGTTTACAACTTTCAGAGTAGCCTTAAAAAAAAAAATCTACGCATGGCCTCTCTTCTAAACGTTAGCTGAAAATTGCTAAAACTACAGACCAAATACATATTTCTTTCCTAAGGTACCAAGCATTTTGATAGACTGTAAATTTTCTATTTCACACTGCTTTCAGGAATGCAATAAAGCACCCCTCTTCCACACACCTGTTCCAAATGAAGAACAGTTCAGGATAAGGTGAAATATTAGCTTACCTCCCTACATAATCTTAGCTCCTCAAACTCTCTGGTGGTCCAGTGTCTATCTTTGAAAAAATTGGTAGTATTTCTTTTGTAAAAAAGGTCCCAGTTCTTCTGAGCATCTTTTTCCAGTTTTTGTTGTTTAAAATCAGACACCAAAATTTGGTCTCTTTTCAGTTTCTCCTCTTCTTCAGAACTGAGAATTCTTGCCTGTAGTCCTTTCCTTTGTGATGAGGCCATCTCATATGTTGGTGGCAATGCATTTAACACTAAGGAAGATTCTCCATCCTTGAATAATTTGAGAAATCCATATTGACACTGAAGACACAGGGTTTTCTCAGATGGGTTCTCTTCAGGCCTACGGTGCTTCATACAAAAAAGAATGAAATTCCCACTAGGAGTTCTAGAGCAATTCTTTAGAATGCAGAGTTAGTGGTTCTACAATAGTTCCTTTTTTTTTTTTTTTCCCCTGGTACCAGGGGATAGAACATAAGGGTGCTTAAGCACCGAGTCACACCCCCAGCCTTTCTTATGTTTTAAATTGCTAAGGCTGGCCTCCAAATTGTGATCCTCCTGCCTCAGCCTCCTGAGTAGATGATATTATAAGGGTGTGCAACTGCACCCGGCTCTATAATAGTTGTTGGAGACGCTGGGTTCTATTTATCAAACACGGTGCTTCCTAGAGGAAGGAAAAAAAAAAAAAAGCTCATTAGGGGTTCTAGAGCTCTTT
Organism: Urocitellus parryii; assembly: GCF_045843805.1. Classification (NCBI taxonomy): domain Eukaryota; kingdom Metazoa; phylum Chordata; class Mammalia; order Rodentia; family Sciuridae; genus Urocitellus; species Urocitellus parryii. The sequence goes on along the minus strand of NC_135533.1, from coordinate 169,497,572 downwards.
AGCAGGGTCGATGGTTCTAAAATAGTACTTTCAGAGGCTGGGTTCCATTCATCAAACACCAGATGCTGTCTCTACACAAAACCCTGCCCCCTAAAGGAGGAGAGGTCACAAAGAAGATCAAGACACAGTTTCTACCTTCAGAGGACTTACATTCAGTAGCCAGGACGGTTTCACGCGCCGAACTCTAATTCAAACCGGAATGAGTCAACTATTTATCACAATAAGTCGGTTTGGTTCAGAAAAAGAACACCCCCATGAATAGACTGAGAAACCTTGAAAAGAAAATACTCATCCATCTTCGGTGCCGGTCAAAGGCGTGACTTAAAAAAACAACCACAACAGTTGCCCGGACTGAAAGCGGGTGGTCAATCGCCCAACAGAAGCAGGATCGGCGCTTCCTTAGGGTCGGAGACAGGCTTTCAGGGAGGACACAGAGCTAAGCTCTGACCGCAATCACAAGAAGCTGCCGCAGGAATCAGAGGGAGTCGCGCTTTCTAGGGGACCAAAGCCCTCTCACCGCCATCGCGGCGCCAAGTAGGGGTAGTGACCCAAGGACACGTGGTTAATGTCCCGAGGACCCATCTCTCGCAGGACACTCGGGATAAACTAGGCCGCACGTGTCACTAAGGACCTGAGGAGAGCGGCCCACATTAGCTATGAGACTCAAGTTAACCTAATTCTCCACGCTCTGGGCTCGACCGCCATCGGTTCCCTGACTCACCTAGAGGGTAGGGCAGGGCACACTCACCCCTCAGCCAAGCACGGGCTTCGAAGATAGAATTCGGGAACCGCGGCGAAACATCCTGAGCATTCATTAACCAGCTAGGAGAACTTCGAATTAGGATTTTCCCGGCGGACTTCTCTTACCACGGCACCACCTCTGCTACTTCCGCTAGGAACCCGGAAGTACCTACCAAACGCCGGAAGTCCTGCGGCTTTGCTTCCTCAGAGTCTTCCCGGGTCCCGACACAGAGACTCGTTTCCGGTCCCAGGTGGGCGGCGGCTTGGCTGTCCGTGCGCTCCGGAGCTGTGTTCCGGGAGCACCGTCCTCCCGGGCACCAGTGCCGGGAGCTCGTGCTGGGGCCGCGCCAAGAAAGAACCGATCTGGGCGCGAGGCTGGTGCGGGGCCATGAACGGGACCGCGAACCCGCTGCTGGATCGCGAGGAGCATTGCCTGCGGCTCGGGGAGAGCTTCGAAAAGCGGCCACGGGCCTCCTTCCACACCATCCGCTGTAAGTCAGCACACCAGTCGCCACATGCCATCCTCGGCTCCCTCCTTTCTTCCTTCGGCCCTCCGGGGTCCAGGGACTTCCCTGCCAGCGTCAGTTCCCCCCTCTTTTACCCTAGATCCTCTGGGACCCCGATTTGCTCCTTTCATTCTTTTTCTTTTTTCTTTTCTTTTCTGGATTACTCCTCCGGAACAAAAATCTTTCGTCACTCCCAAATGTTCATTTACCTTATAATCCTAAACATGAACCCCGAAGGTTACTGGCCTCTTTCTTGTTTCATCCTCTAGACCCAACTCCCAAACCGAACTTCTCCCTCGAATCCTTTTCCCTTTCTATTATCCTAGAGGTGATGGTGGTGGTGGTGGTGGGGGGCTGCATATTTAAAAGATTTCTCGTTTGCTGTAAGCCTCATTTGCTTCTTTCAGTTTCATTCTGTTCTCTGCTTTCTTCAGCTTTCCCACCCTCTTCTGTCTTGGTTTTAGTCACCCTGACACTTTGCTGTGTCTCCACTTCAACCAAGGAATCTGCATCCTTTCTGCGCCCTGTCAGATCCGTCGTGCCACCCCCGACTTCCACGCCTTTTCGTGCCTTTAAACTGATGTCTTTTGAGGTCACCCGCACCACTCTGGTTTCTGGACCAGGTCCCTTGTGGAGAAGAATAAAATTAGAATTTGTGAACCTGGCATAGGTTAAGGTTGGATCTATGTTTGGAAACAGAATAGAGCAGACATAAAGAATGTGGAAATAGTCATTATGCTGGACCTTCTTCTCTGTGATTATAGACTGTTGAGAAGGGGTACTTATATTCTGTCCTGGGTGAAGATTTGGCTGTTAGGAATTGGCTGACTGAGCATCCCCCTGTGATTCACATGCTTCTGGTTTCCTGTAGTGCTAACATTGGTTGAGGCTTGTTTTCATCAGAGGAACTAATAGATGTGACTCAACACATAGGAAGAGGGTGTGTTAGAAAATGAAGTTCCATCTTTTGTGTGGCCTCTTGCTGTGCCATTTCTGTGCTTCTTACTGATAGCAGATTCAGCCCTTTCAAAGAGAAGAGGATATTGGGAATGTGATTAAACCTTCATTTCCTGAGTTTGCTAAGTTGATCTATTCCTCCAATGAAGGGAAATGTTCATGTACACTCCTGGCTTGCAGTTTGATGCAATTGTGGGTTAAAGGTGAAGTAAGATGGCTATTTGGGTTGTGCTTTAACTGCGATTCAGAAACATCAGCAGGATAACCTTTGGAAATACAGCCCAACCATCTATCTGGTCTGAATATCTACAGAAGTTATGGAATTGAGTGTAGTAAATTTTTTTTGTTGTTGTTGTTACAAGTTACTGTACCCAAGGGCACTTATCCAGTGAGCCACATCCCCAGCCCCCCCCCTTTTTGTTCTTTTTTCTTTTGAGACAGTCTCACTAGGTTTACAGCCTCACTAAGTTGTTGAGGCTGGCTGTGAATCTGCAGTCTTCCCCTCTCAGCCTTCCGAGTCACTGGGATTACAGGGGTGTACTGCCGTGTCCAGCAAGTGTGGCAAATTCTGACAGCTTCTATGCAAAATGGAATTAGCTTTTATGATGCTGTGGCCTTTTTCATATAGGATTTACAATCAAGTATTTTTTTTATATGCTTCATTGCTTTTGATCTTCATTACCCTAATAAAACACCTTATTGTGGATGATGAGGCATTGGTTTTCAACTGTCCCTTGGGAGAAGGAAATGGTTTAGGCCCCTTTACCCCCTGCCCAATATAATCATATGGGGGTTGGAGCAAAAGTATATGGAATTGTCTCTGAGATAGTAATTATTGAAGCAGAATGAAGGTACTTGTGGGTTTATTGTACTTTTCTATTTTTGCAAAGTGAAGTTTTCCATAATAAAATGGTTTTTAAAGAATTCTAAATGATTTTTGCTTTCCATGTATGTAATAAAAATTTTAATTCTTAGCTGAGCAGGTGGTGGTTCACATCTGTAATCCCAGTGACTAAGGAGGCTGAGGCAGGAAAATCACAAATTTGAGGCCAGCCTAGGCAACTTAGCAAGACCTTGTCTCAAAATAAAATAAAAAAGGACTAGGGGAATAGCTCTTTGGTAGAGTGCTTGGCTAGCATGCGCAAGGTTGTGGGTCCAATCCCCAGTACCTCAAAAAATAAAAGAAGAAAAAAAAATTAATTTTTAAATGAAAATGTCCAGGAATCCCTTATTCTTATAACCTGGTCTTTTCCTTTATCTTTAGATGATTTTAAACCAGCATCTATAGACACGTCCTGTGAAGGAGAGCTTCAGGTTGGCAAAGGAGATGAAGTCACAATTACATTGCCACATATTCCTGTAAGTTTATCCCATTGTTGTTGGTTTTAACGAAAGCATCACAGTGAATCCTTGTATATGATTATATTGCAATTTGAATTTCCAACTGTAAAAACTTTTAGATTTCTAAAGTGCCAACATAAGTAAAAAAGGAATTTTGAATCATGGGATGGGGTAGAGTTCAATCAAGTTACTCAGGCACTTGGTTAAAGTGTTCGTCATTTTCCCCAAGTTCCCCTTGCCCCCTATATGCTACAAAGAAGGCGAGGTTCCTATGTGGACACCTAGCACCTCTGTTAAATGTACATAGTTTTTCTCCTAAGCAGCTCTGAAGAGAAGAGCCCCAGTGCCCTACTGATAAATAGCCATATCAGATACTGAGCAAACCAAAGGTTTGGAGCATGTGGGCAATTTAAGGATGAAAAACTCAGTTAAAAACTACACTGAAGCCATATGCTTTGGTACACGCCTATAATCCCGGCTACTTGGAGGTTAAGGCAGAAGAATTGCAAATTTCAGACCAGCCCAGGCAATCTTGTAAGACTTTGTCTCAAGATAAAATAAAAAAGAGGTCTGGGGATGTAGCTCAGTGGAGGAGCATGCTCTTAGCATGCAGCAAGCCCTGGCTCTAGTCCCCAGACCAAACAAATAAGCAAAAAAAAAAAAAAAAAAAAAAATCCTCTTCTGATTACAAGATGCTCTTTGTAAACATGTGTCATTGAACTTAACAGCTCTGTCCTGAAGCATAGTAAATTCTTGGTGGCTACTGATAGAATAAAAAGTCTCTGGACAGGCACCTGGAAACCTTTGTGCTAAGGAAAAATTATCTTCCCATTCAAAGAGCTATTTCATTATTTGCTGTCTGTGTCAGGTTACATCATCTCCCTTTGGACCTTAGTTTCCCAACTGTAAAATGAAAGGGATAGATAAATTGTCCCTAAGGTTCCTTCTAACTCTAAGTTTTTTTTTTTTAGTATGAATAAGAAGTCAAAGAGCCAAACAGTTTTTGATTCAAAGCAAGGCATTAAATCCTATTAGCAACAAATATTAATCGAGTGACTACTGAGGCTTGAAGAACGTAACTTTGAGCAATAAGGCCCATTTCTTGTTCTTATGGAACTTGTGGTCTAGAATTTAAATTTAAAAAAAAAAAAAACATGCATTTTAGAAAACCAGGGAAGGCTTTCTTAAGGAAATTACCCTTGAACTCAATCTGAATGTAGAGTAACTTCAAAGGAGATTCCAAATATAGCAGGCAAAGTTGGACACTGTGGCACATGCCTATAATCCCAGTGGCTGAGACAGGAGGATTGCAAGTACAAAGCCAGACTCAGCAGTTTAGCAAGACCCTAAGCAACTTAGTGAGACCCTGTCTCTACATAAAATATAAAAGGGGCTGGGGATGTGGCTCCCTGGTTAAGCACCCCTGAGTTCAATCCCTGGTATAAAAAATAATAAACACACACACACACACAGACACATACAGACACACAGAGCGGGCTGTATGTACCATGGTGTACACCTGGCATCCCAGCTACTTGAAGGCTGAAGCAGGTGGTTCACAAATCCAAGGCCAGCCTGCTGACCTAGCAGACCTTATCTCAATAAATAAGTAAGTAAATAAAATTCAGTAGTAGAGCACCCATAGGTTCAATTTCCAATATTGGGGGTGGGAGAGGATGTAGCCAGCAGAAGCTTGTTAAAGCCTGAGGCAGGAATGAGCTTGAGGATCCGAGAGAAGTGCTCTGAAGCACACACAGTCCAGGGTTGGGTGGTGCAAGGCCTGATGGCTGGCTGGAAGATTTTTGTCCTTTGGCCTAAGGGTGACAGGAGAGTTATTGAAGGGCTTAGGCAGATGACTAGCAGGCTGTGCTTCCTGAGGGTAATGAGCTGCCCTCAAGAAGGCTCTGTTGGTTATGGACATGATGGAAAGCCCTGGACTCTCCAGTTAAGAAATTTAGAGAGCACTCACTAGTTTTACTATTCAGGTTTTACTTAGACCTATTATGGTTAATTTCTTTTTCTATATAGAACTTTACTATTCTTTGTAACATTTTCTCAACCCCTTAGTTACATATTAAAAAAAAATTATACTGCATTTCTTAATTACCTAGAGCCAGTTGTAAGGTCACAGATTCTTGCTGGATTATTTCTCTTTTATTTTTATATAGGAAACCAGAAGGAATTAAAATAGAAATCAGTTCTGCCTTTTTGAGTAGCTCTGATAAAAGATTTGATGAGATAGTCATTTATAATGTCAGTTTTGATATTCATAATTGGTGTGCTTAGCTTGATCATCTTATACTTTTGTGGCAAATAGGGATCCACACCACCAATGACTGTGTTCAAGGGGAACAAACGGCCTTATCAGAAAGACTGTGTACTTATTATTAATCATGACACTGGTGAATATGTGCTGGAAAAACTCAGTAGCAGCATTCAGGTCAAGAAAACAAGGTATGTTAAAAACCAGATACAGTTTTATATGATGTTTCTAAACCTTTGTAGTATGGATTCCAGTTTTATGAAGATGTGAACATGGGAATGTTCACAACTCTGCCTGTGTCTTCTTACACAAATCAATAAAATTTTTTATTTTCTTTAAATACAATAAAAAGAAATAATGCTTTAAGGGAGTAATTTATAATTAATCCATTTTTATCAAACTCATGATTGTTATTAATAATCTATGTAAGGAATGAGATTTGTATTTATAGACTTATAATTAAGAAAAAATAATTGCATAATTTTATTGGGGTTGAAAACATTACTTTTTTATAGGGTATGGTTGAGTTGACTAATGCCAAAATAAAACTTTGCCTATTTTTTTGAATAGTGAACTTTCATTAATAGTTCATTCAGCAGGCACACCATGTCTTATATGAAACCAGTTAGAGTTTACTTGAAAATTAGAATTCATTCTATAAATAACCAGTGGTTCTATTTATTACATTGTAATACAGTAATTATTATAATATAGTAATTCAGTTTTAAAGACAGTGTTACAATCTAATGTTTTTCTGTTTGTCTCCACTTACTATTTTTCTTCATTCACTCAATTCCACAAAACAATAAAAATGACTCTCATTTATTGAGAGGTTATCACAAGACAAACAATGCTTGGATGCTTTATGTGCATTATTAAATCTTTACAAATAAATTTTACAAAGGTGCTATTATATTTAAAAAACAAACAAACAAAAAAAACCCTCAAAAACACATGACAAGACTGAGGATTAGAGGCTGTGAGTTCCCTAAATTGGACAGCTACAGCCGAGGATCACACTGGGCAGCCGGCATAGAGCCCAACCCTTCTCATGCTGCTGTATTGTATGATCGCCTGCAGTGAAACAGGTGCTCTGTTACTCTTCCAGTATCTGGTGTGGTCCTCTGTTTCCTTTCTACTCAGAGTGATCTGGGGACTAGCAGCATCAGATCACCTGGGTACTTGTTAGGCAGAATCTCAAGACCTACCTAAGGTCAGACTCTGCAGAAATCTCCAGGTGATCATGTGCTAAAGTTTAAGAAGCATAAAAGAAATTGTTAATGGGTAGAATTTTCTTTGTTTGGGGTAGAACTCTGTGACACGGTGGGCAAGCAGTAAATAGATAATGGAAAAATTTGTACACTGGCCAGTATTTTAAGAGGTAGTTTATTCAGGAACTCCTGAATTCATGATAACTGTGTATTGCAAACAAGTCAAAGAGTAAGATGGAATCTCATAATCACATTGTAGTGTAAATGTTTTTTTTATCATTGCTGTAAAATGTGATCTCCTTGAGGGCAACAAGTCTACTAAAAAAAAAAAAAAACTCTCTATTTTTGACACACAGTATAGTACTGGAATGTGGTAGACACTCAGTTCTTTAGTGAGTAGTTCTCATGACCAAATGACAAATAGCAGTATTTTGCAGTGGTCTGGAAAGGGCGTGGGGTTTTGCAGAGACTTCCAAGAATTTGGTCACCTGGACAAATTTGAGAACTGCTGTTTTAGCCTATCTGATTTAAAGTCTATCTCATTTTAGAGCTGAGGGGAGCAGTAAAATCCAGGCCCGAATGGAACAGCAGCCCTCTCGTCCCCCACAGCCATCACAGCCACCACAGCCACCACCACCACCACCACCACCACCACCTCCGCCGCCACCCATGTCTTTCAGAGCACCAACCAAGCCTCCAGCTGGACCCAAAACATCTCCCTTGAAGGATAACCCCTCACCTGAACCTCAGCTGGATGACATCAAAAGAGGTAGAGAACATTCTCTAGAGCCATGAGAGCAACATGGAGTAGGGTGTCCATGTTCTTTAGGAGATCACAGAGCTGCTGTATTGACCTGGCAGCCCAAACATTTGCTATTATCAAAAGATTTTCTTCAAAGCTGACTCCTCCAGAGCTGCTGGGTAGGGCCCTCTAGTGTTTATTTATGACTATCAACTTGTGACTATCTTGGCAACATTCTTAAAGGCTCAGACTTTAAATAAACATGACTGCCATTTGAAGCTCCATATGGCATACCTTTAAGGCTTTTGAGAGAGAAAGTTTTAGATATTGGGGGTGAAAACCAAATGTGGCAATGTTTCTGAGCTCCACACTAATGTACCTAAGTTAGAGGACCATTTAAAACAATATCACCAAATGCTTTGTGCTAACACAAAGTGTATAAATATGAAAGAGGCCATGTGATCAGTGGAAATGGATTCAGGTCTAGAAAGAGGTTTGGCTAGGCTCTCCCACTGCAAACCGAGACACGGTTACCTCGGTTTTCTCCCATTATGTAGTCTGCTCCTCCAGACTGTTAGAGGTTACGAGGCTAAGTATTTTATTTCACATTTGTAAGTTTTCACAAAACAAAATAAAATCCACAATAGTAGAAGACAGGGAAAGATAAAGTATTGTTTTGGAAATTTGCCTTTCCCAACCTATAGAAATGCTGCGTTTTAGCACATAAAGTCACTCTCTGCGCTGTGCAGTTGTTATACCTCTTGATTTTTTTTTTCCTCTCTCATTGATATTAGAATGCTGTTGTGGAAATTTCCACTACAAAGTTGAATAGGAATAAGATGGTGAATGGTTAGTTGTTGTGTTATGCTTAAAGGAGCCATAGCCATTTAAGGCCACATTGTATGTTTGGACGGGAAAATCTGTCATCATTCTCCATGTATCCCTAGACATCGAATGGCTAGGTAAAACACAGTTTTCCTTCCTTACATCTGTGAAAAATGCAAAACCTGACAGGCATGGTCTTTGTTCCTATATGTAAGAGCGAAGAAGAGGAATGGTATTCTGCTGTGATTCTTCACTTGCCATGGTTCTTCCTGCAAGACTTGGAAAGGACCTCAGCGGTTGTCTGGCTTTCATGTTTCCAGAGTGACTTGGAAAATTCATTGACTTCCTCTTGGGTCTTTCTGTTGGAAGGTAGATCCAAAATAAGCACTCGGACCTTCCAGCTCCTAGTCAAATATTTTTCCAGCCCTTTAACACAATATTTCTCTTATTTGGGATTTCACCCAAATAAGAATCATAATTCATAATCCTTTTTTTAAAGTAAATAAATAATAGATTTAATTTGTTTCCTATACAGAATGGTCATTATTCTGAAGCAGTCTGCTTTTTGTTTGTTTTGGTTGAATTCAGCAATTTTTTTGTCTGTCTGCAAACAGCTTAGGTATTTTGTTTGTTTGTTTGTTTCAGTTTGGATAATTTTGTTTGTATGTTTTTAAGGAGTTGAGAAGCAGGAGTTGTTCTGGTGTGTTCCTTCCTGCTGCCATTTCGCTAGGTCACTGTTTATGGAGGCTTTGGAGCTCTGCCTTGAGAGCTGTTGCTGTGCTGACCCTGTCGTTCATGTTATTGCAGAGCTGAGGGCTGAGGTCGACATCATTGAGCAGATGAGCAGCAGCAGTGGCAGCAGCTCCTCAGACTCTGAGAGCTCCTCAGGAAGTGATGACGACAGCTCCAGTAGCGGAGGCGAGGACAATGGCCCAGCCTCTCCTCCTCAGCCTTCACACCAGCAGCCGTACAACAGCAGGCCTGCTGTCGCCAATGGAACCAGCCGGCCACAAGGAAGCAACCAGCTCATGAACACCCTCAGTAAGTGCATTCTCCCTTCAGTGGCTGAGACCGGGCCAGCAGAATCTGTAAACCTGAAGGCCTTTAAGACCAGAAGAGGATCTTGCAAAGATAATTTGGAGCAGAAAGAAGTGTGTTACCAAACAGTAAAAGACAGGCACAAAACTAAAAATCTGCTATTTGTGTTTTCCATTTTCTACTATCACAAATTAGGTTTTGTGAATTCTGGGAAATCCTGAAATATGAATAAATGGGTTCTTTGTTTTTGCATATACCAGGTTTAAGAGACAACCTGCCACCACACTATCCAAGTCTTTTATAAAAAAGAATTCATTGCCTGTGTTTAGAAACCTACTAGCTTTGGCAAGAGGGAAAAGAAGGATATTGTGATGTTTGGTTGGGTTTTTTTCCTTATTCTTCTTCTGGGGGAATTGTGCATGCTAGGCAAGTGCTCTGCTACTGAGCTGTATCCCCAGGGCCTCGCTAAATTGCCAGGGTGGCCTCCAACTTGTGATCCTTCTGCCTTGGCCTCCCAGGTTGCTTGGATTACAGGTGCATGTTCCACACCTGGCTTGGGTGGCTTCTAATGCATGATACTAAAGTAAAGCAGGAAAGCAAGAACAAAAATGCTTCTCTCTTTGGAATCCTGATGAATATTCATTTCTTGGTTCTCCTTCTCCTTTGAAGTTGAAAGGTCTTTTAGCTTCGGTGGGGAAGCTAACCTCATTAACCTCAACTAGGCAAAGATAATCTCAATCTGGGGACTATGGAAATTTTGGACTGGATAAATCTTTTTTGTTGTGGGGCTGTTCTATATTTTGTAGGATGTGTAAGAGCATCCCCAACCTCTGCCCACTAGATGACAGAACCAATCTCTCCCTACTGTGTCAACCAGAAATGTCTCAGTACATTGTCAGATGTGCCCTATCTTCAACATAAGTTGAACTATATGAAGAAAATCTGGCTTCACACAGGCAGGGAGTTAGAAAAGGAAGGCCTCGGGGCCAGTTGCCCTGAAAGGATTCTAGGGACTCCAGAGTCCTCTGAACAGATTTTGAGAAGAATTGGCCTAGAAATTAGCCTTCCAGAAATAGAGGTTCACTTTTGTTTTTTAATCCAAGTGGTACCAGCTGGGGTGCTATTATATGTATTCCTGTTATATTAACATGAAATGTTGAGTCACTCCTGAATTCTAAATTTTGCATACCAAGTAACAATCTGGGGCTTTGTAAAGCTTTTAGTTCACATTCAAGGTTTAAAGTAAGATGAGTGTCTTGGACAGAGGTGTATCAGAGGGGACATTGGATTAGCATACAACTGTGTAAACAGCATTCAGCTTCCACAATGGAAGCCTCACTTGGTGTTTTCTTAGCTTATGTGAAACAACTTAATGTGAACAATGCCAGCAAAGGGATCTTAGTTTCTTGTCATGTATTAACACATTTCAAAGCTGTCTGGCCTACTTCTCCCTTGTTCTATTCTAATGAGGAGTACTGCTGGGCTTTGCGGATACCAAAATAGCATTTCTTTGGAAATGTTGATTATACCAGTTTTTTCTGTTAGCCAAATTGATTTTCCTCCCTGATTAACTCATTAAGCCCCAAGCTTTTAGTTCTATGTATATTTCAATGAAATTGACACAGGTGTATTAAAATAGTCTGGGAATCATACTGTAGTCTTATATTAATAATATTAATTAGCATTATATTGACTGATATAATAATTGTTATAATTCTCCTTGTTGTTATATAATCACATCTTGTATGCTGTATTTTAAGTTTTTGTGCATGTTCCACATCTGAGACAACAGAACAAAATGGGTTAAGTTGAATTAGCAAGGTTTTATGGTAGTGTAATAGCCGAGGCAGTCCACTAATGAACTGCGGGGAAGTCTTTGTTAAGGTTTATTCTTTCCTTTCTGTAGGAAATGACTTGCAGTTGAGCGAGTCTGGCAGTGACAGTGATGACTAGCACCGGATCTTTCAAAATCTACTTTCTGGTGCACGAACCTGCTGCAAGACCCGGCTGCTTCTGCATGGAGTCCATTGCCAGGAGGAACATGTCGTGGATCAGTGCCTGTAGTAGGAGTTGGAGGTTCTGGCGCTCTCGGATATTCAAGTCTTTAACTTAGTGGTGATGGGTGATTTTCTCATGTAATTTTTGAACAATCTCTTATTTCAAAGTTTAAGTAGATCTATAGAAGAACTAACAGGATTATATTTCTATTTGGTTAACATTGTTAATGAAAAACAGACAGATGTGCCCTGGCCTGGGTTACTCAAAGGCGCTGTCTTCACCAGGCCAGTGAATTGGTTTTAACCCTCCATAGCCATCCGTTCGGCCTAGTGGTCTGCATCAGTGAAATGAAACAATCTGGAGGAACAGGAGGAAGGGAAACCTCAAACTGCATCATAGAAACATGCATAGAAATCATAGAAATATGGCAAAACCACTTTAAATTGTTGACACTAAGTGGTAAGGAAGCTTGTCTGACCCAGCCTGACAAGCCCATGTAGAAGTGGACTTGAGTGGAGTCCTCGGGTGTCAGCTGGGCGGGGAACCTTGAGATCTGCCAGCACAGTCCCCTCATTTACAGGCTAGGAAAGGAAAGCACAGCTGGCCAGGGCCAGTGTCCAGGCCCAGTCCAGGGTTTTCTCACTGCTCCCTCCCTGAATTTCACTTAGTGGAATCAAGAGATGCTTACACGTGGAACTTTTAGATGTACATTGGCACTTTTATTGGATTCCAAAAGACAAAAGCACTGGGTATTTCTAGCTTGAATTCAGATCCAGACAGTCCTTAAATACGCCAGGCTGAGTGAGCAGATCAAACCAGCAGCCGTGGTGCTGACGCACGGGACTAGGTAGGATCGAGGCTTTTTGTTCCGTGTGTTCCATCTTAGGTGATCTTCATTTGGTGGTTTTTGACAGGTGTGGGGGGTAGGAGTGGAAGAGAGGCGTAGTGAAGAAACCTCTCCAAACACACAAACCAGCAGGAAGTTTTCAGAAACCAGAGCCTAGATAGGAGTTCTGCAATATGGAATGAGCACATTCTTTGATAAGGTTTTTTTGTTTAATGCTTTTGTACCACTGTTTGTGCCTGACTTCCAGACTGACTTGTATTTTTTATATAAAACCAGAAGAAAGTCACAAGATTGCCTTTGACAGTGTGCAGTTTCCAATTGAATCTGTTGTTGCTGGAAACTGGTCGCTAGTAAATGTTCCATGTTGAGTGAATGTGTGGTAAACCATCTAGTGATACGTTTGGAGCAATCCATCTGTATCGTCTTAGTGGCTGTGTCCTCAGAAGTTTTTGTCTGTTTTGTTTCAGTAGGCATCGAGACATTAATGATTTTCCTTCCTTGGGTTCCTCTACACAGATGACCTCTTTGGTCAGAGTTGTACCTTGTAGGTCAGTTATTTCATCCACATAGTGACTCCAGGCAGCTGGGGGTGGGATAGGAGCTGTTCCCCAGAAGCACGCCCGCACCAGGGTAGGAACTTATCTATAGTGAACTGATAATTGCTTTATAATTACTTGCAGATGACAGCTCAGGGAAGGCTAAGGTCAGGTTTGGGAGACTTGAATTGTTCCTGGATGTGGGAATTGTGTCACTGCTTTTAACTTGCTCAGACTGGGGCAGGTTCTAGGAACTTGAATGAAGAATATCTATTTAAGCACCCCCTCCCCTGTTTTTTTCTCCAAAAGCCTTGATTTCTGTAGTCAGAAATGGTTTTTGGCATGTTAGGTTGATACTTGTTTCTATAGGAAATACTTGCATGTGGCACTGGGCTTGATGAGTGACGCTTTCTGAGCTTCATGCACTCTCCTATGTCATCTGTCCACCCAGTATGCATGGGAATTCTTCATTGTGGCTCTGGGTTTTGTTCCCTGTGCAAAGCCTTCAGTGCTTCTGTTCTTCCATTATACTCCCCACCCCAACTCAACTTTCCCCACCAGAATAAGGAATCTTTTCTTTTCTAGAAACGTGTTCTCACAGATGAATTATCACAAATATCCTTCTGCTAGCCAAATTGGATTTTTCTTCTGTCTTTGTGCCTCCTCTCTCTCCTGCTCCTCGTCCTCACTCCAGACTCCACTTCTGAGGCTCTGTAGGTACCATCTTCATGGACTCTTCCTCTACTCATTTCATACCCCTATGAAGTACCCTATGTGCACAAACTGACCTTTCTCTTGCTTGAACTCTGGTTGGTGTGAGCTCCTTAAAATCAGGGACTGTCATCACAGGCTATTCTGGTGTGTAAGCCTGGTCGGGGAGGAGGCAGAGAAGGCTAAGCAGTAAAGCCCAGGAGAGAACGTTCCAGGCATTTGGACTAAGCTGACCATACAGTGCCCGTGCTGAAGTCTCTTAACTGAATTGTTAAGTTGCCTCTTAATGCAGCGTCTCTGCTGTGGGTCATTTAGGCAGGGTAGAAAGATGAAGTCTGGAGTGTCTGAGGAGCCATGGCAAGCCTTAGTAAAAACGTGATTTGGGGAAACATAATACAAATGAACTAGAGATTTCTAATAATGCCACTCATCATTTTATTTCTGTAACAGAATTATTTTTTCTATGTGGTTTGCTTCAGTGGTAGGAAGACTTGAAAATTCCCAAATTTTTACTTCCCTATTAGACAGCCTGGTTCAGCAGAGAGAGAGAGAGAGAGAGAGAGAGAGAGAGAGTGAGTGTGTGTGTGTGTGTGTGTGTTTGTATGTGTGTGTGTGTGTGTGAGAGAGAGAGAGAGAGAGGTATTTATTACATTATTTTGAAAAATAATTATTTGTCTGTTTTGTGGATATATATTTGGTACAGCCAAACTGGATATTTCCATTTGGCAAGAAAAGTAGGATTTCTGAAACTCAGGCCTTAACCAATAGGTTGGAAGACAAGACCAATTGAAGTGTTATGAAATGTGTCTTTTTGTTGCTTCTGTTGTTTCTGTCTTGGGTTCATGTCTCATTCTTTCATGATTTTTAAAATCTTGTGCCTAAAAATTCATTTTGCTTAATTATGAAATAGACATGCATGTTTACATTTATGTAAAATATTTGCTGTATAGAGTTTTTTGTTTATTCTATTAAAAGATCACTATATTTAAATAAAAAATGAAGGTAAGCAATATACATAATGTCTTCGTGTTTTTTGTTTCCTTCATAGAATAAGTAATATAAGGTTCTTTTAAGAATTCTTTGTACTTAAAGCCTAGTTGGCTAAATTGATTCCTTTTTAATTTGGTGAATATGAATACACTTTCATTTTTTAAAAGTGTGGCATTTAACTGAAGGATGAACTTCAGTTTTTAAAAGGCATGAAGTTCAGGGGGCCAGAGTTGGATGGTGATTGAGGAAGATCCTTCTGCAGTCTTTCCCCACCCATACCAAGTTGAACAATGCACTACACTATTAGCATAAGAGCCAAGAAAATCAGACCATAGTGCCTGCTTTTAGTTTAACAAAACAAAAAGACCATTGAAGAAGACAGGAAAGGAAAAGCTGCCCAGGTCACTCCCATTGCCTCTTGCTTGGGGGTGGGAGAGAAAATTAAATTCAGGCTCTGCTCTTGAAACCCAGCACTAGGCCCATCATTGTGAAGCTCAATGCTGGGCAAGGCCCTGTGACCCTTACCACCAGGCCAAAACCTGTGAGCTGAATTGGGGGAACTGCTTTAGGCTAGGTGGCAGAGATCGTCTCCATCATCCCATTCCCAACTTCAGGCAACAGAGCCCTGAGCTGGACTCCCATCTGCTAGGGAAAAGCCATGAAAGGTAACGGTTTTATCTGAGCTCTGGATTAGCTTTAGGATCTTTAGGCAGGGAACTGTGGTCTGCAGTATATATCCAAGATTAGGCCTCAGCAGTTCCAGCTTGAGTGAGCCTGGAGATCACCTGCCTTCCTAAGACCATGCAGGTCTCTGGCTATGAGACTCAAGTGCCACCCAGATTAACAGCACCCTTGGTGGCCAAAGGACTACCTCCACCACTGATCCTGCAACCTCAGGCATCTCAGCTATTACCAGGCTCACAGATGGCACTTAAAACTGCCCCAGCACCAGGCAGAGACCTGCACCCCCATGGGACAGACTCCTGTTTTCTCCTGCATCACCACTGGCTGTGGTGTGGGCCTTGATATAAACTTGAGGATGCAGCTTCTTATAGCTATGAGATTCAAGCATGACCAAGCTTAACAGCCTAGGTGACCAAGGTTCTGTCTTTACCAATTAATTTAATTTATTCTAAGAGTTTGCTTAATTTATTCTAATAATTTAGTGCCCCATAATATGTATAAATTTATTTGTGTATTAAATAAAAAATAAAAAAATTAACAAGAAAAAGTATGAAGTTCAAAACTGAAGGGTAACTTTAGCAAGCCACATGGCATCTAAGGCCACTTTACTCAGTCTGGAAAATCAGGCTTAGGTTGGGGTCTGAGAACCAGACAGGAGAGAGTTAAACTGAATCCTAGCTTATTCTCTAGGCAGTTTAGTACACCAAATTCCTTCTACCTGGAATGTCATTTTTTTCTGTCTCTGTCTGTCTCTCTCTCTCTCTCTCTGGGCCTCCAGTTGACATACAGCCGGGAGTGAGCCTGCCCTCCAGATTTGATTCTACACTTATGCTTCAACGGTACCCAAATCTGCCTTGTGGTCTTGACTCTCCTGCTTGACTGTAAACTCCTGGTTGGGAGCAATATACCATTATCAACAGAAAAAAAAAAAAAAAAAAAGTATTCCACCAAAGAAAAACCCATACTAGAGAGCTTCACTGACCATATTTTTAAATTTTCTATGATGTCTCCAATGGGTGCTCAGTGAGTTTGGACGGAATAAAATTATGAATTAAGAAAATAGTTTAGGAGCAGAACTTCTACTACTTGTCCTGCATTGGTACCCATGCTTGCAGGTGCAAATAGACCATCTCAGTGAGAAAGTGGTAGTGGATATCGATTACATGAGGAGCTTTATCCCTGCTTAACTATTGCTGCCAAAATGGTATGTCACAGACCTTCCCAAAACACAAAATAAGCATTTATTTTGCTCACAAGTTGGTAGATTGCAATTTAGACTGGGCTTAGCTATGTTCTCATCTTGACTGCAATCACTGACATGTAATTGACCAAAACAAGCCATGGGGCCAAGTTCAGAATTGAGGGATGGGAAACACACCCCCTTCCCCTGATTGTTGGAAGAAGTTGTATGTGCATTTTTGTTTGTTTGTTTAGGGGTAAATTTAATTTTAATGGAATTGGCATTACATCAAATGAGGGAATAAACAGAGCCATTGAGATTCCTGGGTGAATGGGGTGTGGTAGGGAAAATGGACCACTTACTTGCATTGGATAAATCTTTTCTCATCAGGTAGCAGAGACTGAGAAAAGAAATTCAAATTTATGCCTATCCAAATGTGGAACAGAGCTTGCTGCAAAGGTACGAGAAACTCCTTCAAGGGCAGCAAGAAGTAAAAACTTAGACACTGGTGCAGACAGCAGCCTTTACAATAAGACAAAAAGGAAGTCATACTCTTTTCCAGGAGGCAGAACCAGCTGCCCCAAGAATATTCTGGTTTGTGCAGGAATGAGATTGCTCCAATCTCACTAAGATGAGGACATGACAGCAGAAACTTGGGAAGGTTAGAAAAAGATTTGCTGTGTATTTATTTTAAATGATTTTTAAAATCAACAACAATGTAGCACTGCCTCACTTTAATCTAAACCCTTGCTAGTCACCATGTGGTGGGACCAGCAGTGTGTCACCTGGAACTTATTAGAAATGCAGAACCTTAGGACCCATCCTAGATCTAGAACGAAAATCTGCTTTTCAAGAGGATCCCAGGGTAATCTAATTTGAATGCATCAGTTGGCAAAACTAACCTTTTTCTCTGCAGAAACTGAGATTTCTGTCACAGCTGTTCACTTTCTGTAGGGAGATTGCACGTGCATTTGAAAGCCCCCAAATAAACCTTTCCTTCTTAAAATGTGGAAGTGAGAAGAATTGGGCTATTAATGCAACCAATTTGCGGTGTCTACATGCCCCATATCTCTTTCCCATTGCTCAGGGAGAATTCTTGGAGGTTGGATCTCCAAAGGACCTCCCAGCTCTGGCACTGATGGAAAGTCCCAGTGGGTGTTAGATTTCTACTCATGGTTCCTGCAGATGGCGCCAAATGCAAGCCAATGGTTTCTCTAGGCCCTTCCCTCTATTTGCTGTTCATAGTTTGCTTCCCTCCTATCCTCTCTTGCCCCAAACACTATACTAGTTATCTATGACTAAGTAACAAAGTACCCCAAAACTTGGTGGGTTAAAACAATGAGCATTCTATTACATGGAATCAGTTGGTTAGAACTGGGACCCAGGTTGGTTAGGCAGTTCTGTTCCTTATGGCTTCAATGGAGGTTACTCTGGTACTCAGTGGGCAGATGGGTTGAACTCAAGGCTCCAAGCTGATTTCATTCATGTGTCTGGCTCCTGGTTGGGGATGGTTAGAAATAAACTCCTCTGGGACCATTAGCCACACGGCCTACATAACCTCTCCAGCTTGGCCATCTCATGGTAGCTGGCCTTCTTCCCTACATCTGGCTTCCTCTGAAACAGGTGTTCTGAGAAGCTTCTTGGCCTGTTATGACCTAGCCTGGTGTTACGGTTTGGATGTGAGGTGTCCCCCAAAAGCTCATGTGTGAGATAATATAAGGTTTAGAGAAATAATTGGGTTATGAGAGCCTTAACCCAATTAGTGAATTAATCATCTGATGGGATTGAGTGGTAACTGAGGGCAGATAGGGGTCTCTATTTGTCTCTGGAGAGTGGAGTCTCTCTCTGCTTCCTGATCACGATGTGAGCCACTTCCCTCTGCCACACTCTTCAGCTATGAAGTTCTGCCTCACCTGGAGCCCTTGGGAATGGAGCCTGCTGTCTATGGACTGAGACCTCTGAAACCACAAGCCCCCAAATAAACTTTCCCTCCTTAAATTTTTTTTTTCTTTTAGTCGCAGCAGCAAAAAATCCAAGACATCTGGGAAGTCACACAGTGTCACATCCTATCGGTCATAGCAGACCAATAGATTCCAGGGAAGGGGCAATAGTCTCCACTGCTCTAAAGGAGAAGCATCAAAAGCTTTGTCCACCCAAAGCTCCAGGGTTTGTCCCTTGTTCCTTCCATCTCATCTGTCATTTGCTCCCAGATGAGCTATCTGCCCCTCAGCAGTGGCTCTTAAATTATAATCCTGGATCAAGCAATATCAGCATTTTGGGGGATCTTGTTAGAAATGCCAATTGTCAGGCCCCACCCTGGATCTACTGAAGCAAAAACGGTGATGGGGGGGGCGGTGGACAGTGATGTGACAGGCCTTCCACATGATTCTAATGACCCATAAGGCTGAGGGCCACTTAGACCCCACTGGTGAACCCCAAGTGATGACCCAAGACTGTGATTTCTGCCTTCAGTGACCCATCTGAGGTGATAAAGGATAGAGGGTAGCATGCAGGTGGGCCATATGGTAGAGGATGATATTGTTATGGGCTGGAACACCAAAAGCCCAATCTAGAAGAACTGGGGTGATAGGGGGGAGAGTGATAAGGCAAGCTATGCCCTCATTGTCCCTGAAGAATTAGGGGCTAAACCAGGCATGGAGATGCACGCCTGTAATCCCAGCAGCTCGGGAGGCTGAGGCAGGGGGATCATGAGTTCAAACCCAGCCTCAGCAACTTAGCAAGGCCCTAAGCAATTTAGCAAGACCCTGTCTCTAGATAAAATATAAAAAGGGCTGAGGATGTGGCTCAGTGGTTAAGCAGCCTTAGGTTAAAACCCCAGTACCAAAAAAATAAAATGAAATAAAATTTAAAAAGTGAGCTCATGTAAGTAGCTTCAAAAGGGAATGAAAAATATCCCCGGGTATTCATAGCCACTAAAATATAATAGTGACACAGATAAAATCTAACACTTACGAAACAGTTTCTAGGTGTCAGCAATTTATTATAACCTTGGAATATGATACTATGACTCCTAGTTTATAGATAAGAATACAGATACCCAGAGAAGTTAACTCTGCAAGACAATTAAATTATGGGTCAGTAACAGAACCATGCTTCAAACATGAAAGTGGTATTTGAATCTTCTTTTTTATTAGCGATACCACACCTTTCTTGACCTATGGCACCCTCTGAGAGTCAGCCTCTCTGAGTGGAGCTGTCAGAATTAATCATGAGCTTACTGGGTGTGAGAAGTCTTCCCAAATATGTGTCCCAAGGGCCTCAGCATTTATTCCTGCCAAAAGGAGAAGCAAAACAGAGACGACCATTCTAATGTAGGGATGTGGAACAAGGTGTCCTCATGGTTGTGGTGCACTGGGGCTAGGCTCTCCCTGTGCAAAAGTACAGGTTAACATTGCCCAGTTGCTATGGCAATGCCAACCAGTGGTCACTCTGAACTCAGACACTGGCTCCCAGGGTTAGAGGATTCTGAGCATAGCCAGATAATCACAATGTCTCATCAGCACTGTGACCTCCAGCCTGCCTGCTTTGCAGAAACTCTCTCACAGATAACCTTTTGATGATAAAACCTATATAATAAATGTATGGAGCCAGCTCTGGGTCACTGTTTTCAGAGGTCAGGTTACTACCTGATCCTGTTTTTCTTAATCTCCCATTGCCCCTCGTGGGTTTCTGGGGGTTCAGCCATGCAGGTCGCAGCCGTAATGGACATTATGTATATTCAGCATCCCTTCCCTTCTTTTTGCCCCCAATATTCAGTCCAGTAATCATTCCTTCCCCTTGCAGCTTCTGCTTCTGCAGAATCTCCAGTGGATAGGCTAAGAGAAATTATAACCTTGGGTGCCATGGGTTCCAGAACCTAGCTGTAATTCCATCAGCAGGTACGTTTTCCTGCCAATTCAGAAAATGAGCATGAGAACCAAAACAGGCCAAGGAAGCGCAAGGCAAGATTTACTAGGAACTTCTGGAAAAGAATTTCTTGAGAACCAATGGAATAGGGGTTTTCTGCGGTTATCGTAGGGTTCAGACGTACTCTTGAAATTGCCATAGTCAGCCCATGACCACACACGAAGGATCAGATGAATAGAAGAGATCCAAAAAGCCTTGAAGACAGCAGGGCCATGAAATGGGAGCCTTCATTGAACCATGCTGATCTCCACCTCTCACTGGGCTTTTAAGTTGTATGAGCCCATCAATACTACCCTGGCATGGCCTCATTTGGTTCCTGACCACTTCTCTGGAGACCGTCCTACATTTTCAGCCATTTTATGTAACAGGCTCAGCCTGGAGGGGTATTTTAGTCAGCTTTTTTTTGGGCCACTGGGACTCAAGGACCTGACCAGAATGATTGTAAAGGAGGAAGAGTTTATTAGAGGGCTCACAGTTTCAGAGGTCTCAGTCTATGGACAGCCGGCTCCATTCTTTGGGGCTCGAGATGAGGAAGGACATCATGGCAGAAGAGTGTGGCATGGGGAAGCAGCTCACATGGTGATCAGACAAAACTGAGAGAGAGATTCCATTGGCCAGATACAAGTACATACCCCAAAGCCAGACCCCCAATGAACCACTTCCTCCGGCCACACCCCACACGCCTCCAGTTCCCACTCCGTTAATTCCATCAGGATCAATTTAGTGATTAGGTTAAGGCGATGACCCAATCATTTCTCCTCCAAATTTTCTTGCATTGTCTCACACACGAGCTTTTGAGGAGCACTACATCTAAACCATAACAGGGGTCCATCACCACTCCTAGGGATTACCCTGTCAGAGCTAGAGGGTGGAGTCCAAATTCATTAGCCATTAAGAGTTGGAAGAACTTTTCTAAAGTCTCTTTCAGGTGTGGAAATTTAAGCTATGAGGTGTAATGTACCCAAAGTTATCTTGGGAAACATTTAGCTGGCACAGGTGAGCTCTTGAATGCCTAGCCTATTTACAAGTGCCCCTTTGTGATGCACTTATTTCTGTTCAAGGGGAACCTATTTCCTCCATCACTGAGTTAGCATTTCAAGGACAGGCTGGTGGGGGCCACCTGTCTCCTGTGATCTCTCTCATTTTTCCATTTCAGAATGCCAAAGGCACTGAATTACTATTATTACATACATTTTTAAACATGTAATTTTTTTGGGGGGGGGTTCCAGGGATTGAACCAAGGGGTACTTAACCACTGAGCCACATCCCCAGCCCCTTTTTTATATTTTATTTAGAGACAGGGTCTCGCTAGTTGCTTAGGGACTCTCTAAGTTTCTGGGGCTGGCTTTGAACTCACAATCCTCCTGTCTCAGCCTCCTGAGCCACTGGGATTACAGGTGTACGCCACCGCACTCAGCTAAACATGTAATTTTGAATACTTTTTTTGTCCTGAGACTTTCAAAAACCCTCCCTTGAAATAACTGGAGATAGGCCCACCCCTAATATTTTGGGTTCCAGAGAAGAGCGAAATGAACACCTGTATTCCAAATACCTAAATATTCACATTATAATCAAACAATTATTTAAATTTGTTCTGTTTACCTCAACAAATATACTTTCATAAAGACCATGTATATGGCCTATTTAGATTCTACAGAGTCCCTGGCACCATGAAAGCACTAGGAAAGCAGGGGCCAGGCCCCAGCCTGACCTCCCTCGCCCATCCACATTGAGAGCGGCTTCATGTGCACCCATGGAAACCCCAACCTCCATCTAATCCTTATGAATGGCTTTTCTTTGGCCACTCCTCGGTCTTAGAGGTGTGCCCTGGCCACACTCAGGAGGAGGCGGGTGCAGGCTCAGGACATCTTGGGCAGGGAATTGTGTTTTCCTGGGAACCTGGAGAGCATGCTCTAGGATGGGTGTGCCAGCTCTAGGGGGGGGTGTCACCTTGGCCCCATGGATTCCCCACCCCCTGGGGAGGGTCAGGTCAGAAAAAGGTAGGAGTGCTGCCCTCCAAGGTATGGGACCCAGGGCAGGGTCCCTCTTGGCCAGATCTCGGGGTAGTTCTAGATCTCCACCCATGTCAAACAAGGTCCTAAAGCAAGGTTAGAGAGAAGCCTGGGCTAGCAAGACTGGACTCTGTGACCTTTGGCAGGTCCTACTACCTCCTCCTGTTGAGCATGAGGAAGCTGGAATGCTTTCATATTCCAGAACCTTCCGTAGAATCCAGGAAGCACAACTGAGTTAGGGCTCCTCATTCTAGCCAGCCATATTGAAATGCTGGCCTCATCCTCCCAAGGAAGAGTGAGCCATGGTGAGAAATCCGCTTGCTTTCTTTCTTTGCTTTTTCTTTCTTTCTTTTTTTATTTTTTATTATTTTTATTTTTTTAAAAATTATTATTGTTGCTGTTTTGGGCACCGGGGATTGAACCCAGGGGTTCAACCACTGAGCCACATCCCCAGCCCTTTTAATTTTAAATTTGAGACAGGGTCTAAGTTGCTTAGGGCCTTGCTAAATTGCTGAGTCTGGTCTCAAACTTGTGATCCTCCTGTCTCAGCCTCCTGACTTGCTGGGATTACCAACATGTGCCACCACACCCGTCATGCCTTTATTTCTTGATCTTTCATCTGGAAGTCCCAGGATGTCCATGCAAGCAACATTCCCCCTCCTCCCCACCCCCAAGACTTGTCCCAGAGACCCAGGGAACTAGCTGATCAATGCTCCTGCCTTGGAAGACACCATCTTTGGGATAATGTCACCACAGACCACCCAGATGACCTGCTGGGTCACAGTTTCTGCTTGCTGAGTCCTTAAGACTCAGGTTCATTGAAAAGCTTTGTACAAAAGCTCAGAGTGTGGGGTGTGTCCCTCTTTCTGGAAATAATAGGGGAAATCTTGGTGAAGTCTTTCCCTGATAAACCCAAGCTCTCCTCAGGAAAGACGGCCATGAGAAGCGGCTCACAGACAGGCAGGACTAAGGATTCTATAGAAAAGTGAAGAGTGCAGGCACACAGACAGGAGGACAAGGATGTGCACAATGCAGTTACAAAAGGAAACCCCAAGAGTCATCAGGAAGTGAGGAGATGCACCTTAGGATAGAAACAGTCTGCTGAGAGTGTCCTTGCAGTGGGACCCTAGATGGGGAAGGCCAGGACTGTATGTGCCTAAGGACACGGAAAGACCAACATCTTCCCAGGTGTGTGGACTTACGGAGTGAGTCTCCTGAACAGGAAATGGAAGTGAGGGGCACTCCTTGCAAGACAGAGGTCAAAGTACAGAAAGCCACAAGATCAAGATGGCGGCAGGGATTTGGCAACTCTAAGAATCCCGCTGTGGGAAACATCAAGAATCGAGAGGCCACTCCTCTGCTGTTGTTTGCAGGCAAGTGACTCAGCTGAGCCTCCACCCTCTGCTCAGGGGTCCTTTCCTGAGTGGGCGGTGCAAAGGTGAGCATGGGTTTTGTGGCATTCTCAGTGCTTTTTCACAGTTGGGTCTCTTCCTGGGGGAGCCATTTCCACATGAAGCCGGGTTGTCCTCTGACCAGATGAAGAGTCCCTGGCGGGGTCCAAAGCTGTGAGCCATATTGAGAGAACATGTCCACTTCTCTGCTGTGTGGTTCTCAGGTAAGAACACCTGCGTGTCTGGAGGTCCAAGAGACAGAGAAGCCTATACACTAGATTTCCCACATCAGCTCCCAACAAACTAAAACAGCCCCGCAGGTTTACACGTGTCTAACAGTGCTAAGCCAAGTCCACGGCCTGCGACAACGACAATCCAGAAGAGGAAAGGGCATTTTAGCTGGCTCTTAGGCCAGATGGTAGAGACAGGGAACAGTTCCCAGGGTGGGCATGTCGAAGGTTTTCCGGTACTTTGGATTAAGACAGGATGCAGTGGTCCTAAATTCTTCCAGTCAGACAGAGTCAAAAGCACGTCTTAGCAGCGAGAATTCATCCTTGTTTTTGTCACCCAAAGGTTGGTGGACACTGGCCCAGGAGAGCGCAAGGCCAGCTTGACGAGGGTTGAGGAAGCTGCTGCCAGTTCCATGGGCTACAGCCCACCTGTTCCTCATGTGAAGTAGCGGCAGGGTGTGGAGTCGATGTAACAGTACTGGGTGCACCGCAGGTCTCCATATGACCTGAGGGAGGCAAAGACACAGGTCAAGGCAGACACGGGACAGTGGGCAGGCAAGCTCCTCCTGCCCAGCTCTGAGAGCAAAGCCCTGTTCTAGAAGGCTACCTCAAAAAGTAGCTCTTTCTGCCACTGTACCAAAGGCCAGGGTTTCTATGAAAATATTTCCATTTTTGTTTGGGTTGCAGGGATTGGAGGAGTTGAATCGGGTCTCTGGGCTTTTTTTTTTTTTTTTTTGCCTTGAGCCTCATCTGAGCAACTAGGGTGGCAGGACAAGCATCCTCAAGTCCTGAAGGGGTCCCAGTGCCATTCATGAGGCCCATGGTAGTGAAGATGCACACGTCCAAAACACCTGCACAGGCCAGATGTGGCTATTGAGTTCTTAAGAGATGGCTACTGTGACCAAACTGAATTTAAAACTTAATTTGGTACCAGGGATTGACCCCAGAGGTGCTTAACCACTGAACCACATACTCAGCCCTTTATTTTATTTTTACTGGGGATTGAATTCAGGGGCACTCAACCACTGAGCCACATCCCCAGCCCTACTTTGTATTTTGTTTAGAGTCAGGGTCTCACTGAGTTGCTTAGCGCCTCACTAAGTTGCTGAGGCTGGCTTTGAACTTGAGATCCTCCTGCTTCAGCCTCCCAAGCTGCTGGGATTACAGGCATGCACCACCACGCCCCCCCCCCCCCCCCCGGCCTAATTCTAATTATTTTACACTTGAATAGCCACATTTTTGAGGGATGCCATATTAGACAAGGCAGTCTATACCTCTGTAAAACCAAGTGATGATCCCAACACATTGTCTTATACATGATACATACATTCAGAACCATCCCTCTGAGGCTTCTGGGGTGAAGGGAATAGCCACAGTGCCCTGGACTCTGCTCCACCTGAACTCTATGTCTGAAAGTCTGCATTTTTTTTTTTTTTTTTGTGGAGGAGGGTACCAGGAATTGAACCCAGGGGTGCTTAACCACTGAGCCACATCCACAGCCCTTTTTTACATTTTATTTAGAGACCAGGCCTTGATGAGTTGCTGAGACTGGCTTTGAACTCGCGATCCTCTTGCATCTGCCTTCCCAGCCTTTGGGATTACAGGCGTTGTGTCATCATGTGCCGCCTGATTGTCTACACTTAATTGTCTCCATGGAGCCATCAAATAGCTCAGCCCTGCCAACTCTCTGGCAGGTGCCTATTAGGAGTTTTCCTTGCTTCAGGAAGACAATATGCACACAGAAACATATTCACAGTAGGGTCCTGGCTAAGGCTTGCAGATTCGGGGTGACTATAGGTGTGTAATTCCGCTAACCTGGTTGACTATGCTGGTATGTGTTTGGAGGGTGGTGTTGAGGAGACCCCCTTGGAAGAGAGAAGAACGGAGGCAATAGAGAGACAGACATGGTGTCTGTTCCCCAGCCCTGCTGAGGGCCTGAGTCCAAACCTATTAGATGAAAAGGATTGGAGGTAAAAGCTGAAGAGATCGGATTCATAAGGGATCTAAGAAACCTAAGGAACAAGTGGATCCACTCTGGAGCACAGGGAAGACCAGAACGTGGATTGGGTGGGAGGGAATGGTCTCTCTATTTTCTCTAGAACTTTCTACAGCTCTGGTTCTGCACCAGAAGGCTACATTCTGGACAGGGAATCAGCACCTCACAGGGCCAGTGGCCCTCAGGTGGCTTGGGAGATGTCAACGTAGAGGCCAAGACACTAACGCACTTGTACTGAGCGTTGAGAAAAACCGATGGAGAGTCTCAGAAATAATGATTAGGGTCCTTGAAGGGAATATTTTCTAGGAGGTGCCATGAATTAGCAAAATTAGATATCAATGTTGGCCTGATCTCACTTGGGTGCTAAGGCCTGCCTCCAAAGGCAGGTTATTCCAGGGAATTTAGGTTGTATGGATAAGTAGATGCTTGGAAATCCCCTGGCATTTCTACCTTCCTTTGGGCTTCCCTCCAAGGCCACTGCCCAGGAGATGCATGTGGCCATGGTAACCACCAGGGATTACCAGCTGACTTAGGGATTCTGCTTCCCTCTGGACCCAGGATAGAGCTGGTGACTGTGTCCGCCCTGGCTCAGCTTCAGGGGCCTGCAGGCTGCTCTGACTGAGAGGAAGCAGGCACATTGGGTGCTGATGGCCTGTCTCCCCAATGAACAGAAAGCTCCAGGTGAGTTGGGACCATGTGCTGTGTTATTCATTGCCCCACCTCCATGCCTAGAAAGGACCAGAAACATGAGAGGCACTCAAAAAATATGTGTGAAGGAAAGGTGGGTGAAGGAGGGGAGGTCGAGGCAGGAGGAAGGTTGTCTTAACAGCACATAAAGCCAGGTGCGGAGGTGCAGGCCTGTAATCCCAGCAGCTCGGGAGGCTGAGGCAGGAGGATTGCAAATTCAAAGCCAGGCCCAGCAACTTAGTGAGGGCCTAAGCAACTGTCTCTAAATAAAACATTAAAAGGGGTTAGGGGGATGTAGCTCAGTGTCCCAAGTGTCCCTGGGTTCAATTTCCTGTAAAAACAAACAAAACCACGGTAAAGCCTTCCCTACCCAGGGAGATAGGTCTCGCATGTCAGGTAGCCAAAGTCGGAGCCGTCACAGTCCTCCACGCCCTCGTGCCGGTGACCATCTCCACAGTAGGCCCGGTGACAACCTGAGGGGACACAGGAAGTGCAGCCCTGAGAAGGGGCAGGGTGTGACAGGCTTGCCTCAAAGGTCCCCCCAGAGCACTGCAAGGGCTTGAGAACCAATCTGTTCAGAGGCAGAAGGGACGCCAGGCAAATCCTGGGGTTGTCAGGACACAGTGCAGCCACAAGGAGAGACTGGCAGCCTCCCCTCCTCTGTACCCACCCCTGGGTGCACCTTCACCACTCTATGCTGTCGTCCCTCCCCTGAGCTTCCTGAGGGCCAGGACCACAACTTTGCATCCTCACGCCCCAGGTCTGTCCCCAAGCAAACCAAGTCTTGAAGGGATTCAGTGAAGGTTTACGGCATCCAGATAACCCACGCATACCTCGACTCACAGAATCTCTTAAGGTTTGAACTGTCAGCACCATATGCCCCTCTCAGCAGAGGAAATGAAGCTGACAGCCACACGTGGCCCGCCATCACTGAGTGTGGCCTCCTCTCTGAGCCCAGGGGCAATCCGAACCTGCGTTCAAACTCTGTTCTGCCTTGGAAAACCATGCTAGCTACCTCACACCCTGATTTTATTGCTTGATTTTTAAAAATAAAGTGAAATAAATAAATAAATTTAAAAAACCCTAGAGTTCCCAAGCTCAGGGCCATCCCATAAACCTGGCAGTGGCTCTGGATGGCCCAGTTTCCTACTGGAGCTCTGCCCAGGCAAGGGATCCTCTTTTAAACCCATGGCTGACTCCCCAGGACCTCTCACTTCTGCATACAAAGTGAAAGACCACCACCTTTATTTTTATTTTATTTTTTTATTTTTTGGTACCAAGGATTGAACCCAGGGGTGCTTAACCACTGAGCCCCATCTCCAGCCCTGTTTTGTATTTTATTTAGAGACAGAGTCTCACTGAGTTGCTTAGGGCCTCGCTTTTGCTGAGGCTGGCTTTGAACTCACGATCCTCCTGCCTCAGACTCCCCAGCTGCTGGGATACCAGACCTGCACCACCACGCCCAGCTGTACCTTTATCTTTTTGTGTTTTTTGCCAAGGAGTAATATTGGGAGAAAGCCCGGGGCAAGGAAGTCCTCTCTGGGAGCAAGACCTTGATAACACTGAGCTCAGGTAGCAGAAGAATCAATATTTGGCCTGAAATCAGGAGGGAGGTCCCCAGGCGGTCCATCCATACCCTCTCTATCTCTAGAATTGTCCCAAACTGCTGTAGCTAGTCTCCAGGGCTGGCCTTGACCCCCACCCCATGGCTGTCCTGGTCTCAGGTCCTCCTGGGCGGGGCCCCCACTCACGGATGCAGTCGTCACCCTCGTCCTGGTTCCCGTCGTCACACTCCTCCCCAGGCTGCAGGACCCCATCCCCACAGGTGCCATGCTGGTCTACAGTGGAATCCACAGGGTAGAAAGGGGTCAGCTGGCCAAAGGAACACACAACATTAACCAGGGGGGTGGCACACCCAGGCAGCCATCGGGCAGGGAGGTCAGTGCACCGGGGACCATGGCTGGGGCATCCCTTAGCTTCCTCCTGGAGGTGGGGGAGGTCCTCTTCCCGTTGCTTGCCCTGAACTCTGGCAGGTCTAATGAGGTAGCATTCTGGGGGGTACAGGGACTGGACAGGGTTGGGGGCTCTTGCCTCACAGAGGTGCTCAGGGAAGGTCTGTCGTGGAGACAGACTGCAGGAGCTCTGTCCAGACCCTTCCTTTAATGGATGTTTTAGCTGTCCTGAGTTGGGGGTGTCCTGAGGGGTCTGCTTTGGGGTACCTGGATGGGAAGCCAGCCAAGGCTGTCCTTGAAGTACAGAGATCTCTGGTCTCTGCGGAAGGCAATGGCGTTCTGAGTGTTCAGCCTCTCGAGTTCCTCCTGGTTGTTGACCACAAAAATCTGCCAGAGAACACAGTGGTGAGGATTCCAGGAGACACTTCTCCAGGGGGCCAGGAAGAGCTGGAGGAGCACACAGAATCTCTATGCATGGCTGGTTGGCAGTGGGAAGGGGGCTGTGCAGCCCGCTGTCGTATTCCCTCTGACTCAGGAGGAATGTCCCGTTCCCAATCCAGTTCCTAATGTCTGAGTTTGAAATTAGAATAAATGTCATGATTTAACCTTTTCAGATGTTCCCAAGACTCAGATGAAGAGGTGAGGTCCTAGAGTTAAGTAGTTCCATATCTGGAGATGATGCTTAACAAAATGATCGTAACCAAAGATGCTCATTGCAGGATTATTTACATGAGTGAAAAGCTCAGGAGCACCCTGTCAGTGGCCCTGGTTAAATAAATCACAGCCCAGTGACATGATGGAGGGGTGAGTGTGCATCAGTGGATATCCATTCACTTCAAAATGATCCAAGGGGCTGAGTGTGGTGGCGCACGCCTGTAATCCCAGCAGCTCAGGAGGCTGAGGCAGGAGGATGGCGAGTTCAAAGCTAGCCTCAGTAACTTAGTGAGGCCCTAAACAACTCAGAGAGACCCTGTCTCTAAATCAAATACAAATAAGGCTGGGGATAGGGCTCAGTGGTTAAGTGCCCCTGGGTTCAATCCCTGGTACCAAAAAAAGTAATAAATCATCATCATCATCATCATCATCCGAGGGTAGGTATTTGAGAGTAGGTATAAAGAGAAAACAAGGAAATGCGGATGGCCATGAATTGATCCTTATTTCCTGGAATTTGTTACATTATTTTTTCTGCTTTTATATTTATTTGAAATGTTTTATAAGAATGATATTTATATAGAGTATGAAAATGTGGGACTTCAACTGAGAACCGGAGCAGAACATTTTTGTACAATATAATCTGAACCATATCAAAGCTATTTTGTTTGTTTACTTATTTATTGGTGCTGGGTATTGAACCCAGGGGCACTGAACCACTGAGCCACATCCTCAGCCCTTTTTAATTTTTTTATTTTGAGGCAGGGTCTCACTGAGTGGCATAGGGCCTCACTAGATTGCTGAGGCTGGCTTTGAACTCGCAATCCTCCTGCCTCAGCCTCCTGAGCCACTGTGCCTGGCCTCAAAGCCATTATTTTTTTAAAGCAAAGAAAATACCCCCAAATGGTCCAATAACAAAATGGAAAATATGGTTTTCTTCTTTCGATTTTCTGTTATTTTGTGATTCCCTATGAGTGAGTGCCCAGTGTAATGGGGGAAAAAAATTTTACTAAAAGGATTTTGCAGGCCCTGAGAGGATCAGGTTCTCATGGATAACCTCCCAGACTTTACCCAGAAGCCTTACCACAGGAACTCGCAGGGAGCTGGGCCCATACATGGATTCCCCATAGGAAGGGTTATTCACATTCACAGAGGGTCCACAAAGACATCTTCCTGGGGGCCCAGGATATCCTCGCTCCCCTTTGGGTCCCATTACAAGTTGTCCTAGGAAGCAATAGATTGTTATGTTACTAGAGCCAAGAAAGAGAAAACTGAACAACCCAGGAAGATATGAGCAACCTAAACAACAGAAAGGAGGTTGAAGTCCAAAGCATTTCAGGGTGGGCCTGAGAGACAAGTTCAAAGGGATGATTTTGATCCAAGATGCAAAGGAGATAAAAGGGCTGCTGAGAGATATACCTTCTCTCTTATTCCTGTCTTGAAGACAGACAAGATAACTTGTGCTGCAGCAGCCATATTGCAACCATGAAGTAACAAGCATGAGAAGCCAATGTACAGGAAAGACAAGGGGCTCTTGGGATCTAGGGCCCTGACAGTGATACTTAGAGGCTGAACCAAAAGACAGCTACTGTGTATCTACGGATCTCTTTGTTGGAGAAAAACAGTGAACTATTTGTTTAGACCATTATTTATAGGGAACTTCTTACAGATGAACATGTTATTTTTTTATGGATGGATAACTTTTATTGCTTTTTAATTTTCTTCTTACAATTTTTTTTGGAAGCATTGGAGATTGAACCCAGGGCATCATGCATGCTAGGCAAACACTCTACCACTGAGCTATATCCCCAGTCCTTTGTAATTTTATTTTGAGACAGGGTCTTGCTAAGTTGCCCAGGCTGGCCTTGAACTTGCCATCTTCCTGCTTCAGCCTCCAAGTAGCTAAGATTAAAGATGTGTATGACATGCTAATTTTCCTCTTATATATAAGATGATTACACAGGAACTTATGAATGTCGGTTTCTTTTATTTCCCTGGAAGAAAATGGAACTGAGAAGTCAAAACATACGCTGAAAAGCTTTTTTTTTTTTTTTTTTTGAGACAGGTTTTAACTATGTTGCCAGGACTGATCTGGAACTTCTGAACATAAGTGACTCTCCCACCTAGGCCTCCTGAGCAGCTGGGACTACAGGCATCTACCACTATGCCTGGTTGCATGTTTTTTGTTTTTTGGGTTTTTTTTTGTACTAGGGATTGAACCCAGGGGCACTTAACCACTGAGTCACATCCCCAGCTCCTTTTTTATATTTTATTTGGAGGCAGAGTCTCACTGAGTTGCTTAAGGCCTTGCTAAATTGTTGAGGCTGGCTTTGAACTTGCAATCCTCCAGTCTCAGCCTCCCAAGCTACTGGGATTACAGGCATGCACCACTGTGCCCAACTCACCTTGGTTTTTAAAGACCCTGATGTTCAGGCCACACCCACAGCAGTTCTACCAAGACTTCTAAGAATAGAAATTAATACACACACACACACACACACACACACAACACACACACATTTTTCAGTACTGGGGGTTGAACACAGTGTACCTCATGGTACTAGGTTCATGCAATCTAAGTAACCACTTTACCACTGGGCCACATCCCAGCGGTAGCCACCCATAATTTTAAAAGCTCTCAGGATGGTTCCAGTGTACACCAGGACCAAGAAACAGCTGGTCCAGGGAAACTGTATTTGTACAGGCTATTCACCCCACCCCCAGACCCTCTCCCTCCTTATCCTTCCCTCCCTCTCTGTCCCTAGGTGCCTCCTAACTCCCTTCTGATCTGGGGTCAAACATTATTTCCTCAGGGACAGCCATCTTGAGTCTTTACATTCTCATGTTCAACTGAGACAATTTCTTTGTTCCTTACATCTATTTTTGAGGGGAGGGAGATACTGGGGATTGGACCCAGGGGCACTTAACCACTGAGCCCCATCCCCAGCCCTTTTTGTATTTTATTTAGAGACAGGGTCTCACTGAGTTGCTTAGGGTCTTGCTGAATTGCTGAGGCTGGCTTTGAACTTTCGATCCTCCTGCCTCAGCCTCCTGAGCTGCTGGGATGACAGGTGCGGGCCACCATGCCTGGCTTTCATCTATTCTTCATGACACTTATCACTGGTAATTCTATATATTGTAAGTTTAGTAGATCAAACATTATCTTCTCCGCTAGAATGTAAACCCCACAAGGGCAAGTCTGGTGAGTGTTCTCATCCACCAGGGCTTGACATTTGGTAGGAACGTGGTCCCTGTTTGATGATTGAATGAATGGATGCAGCCTCTGGAAAATACTAGAAGTCACCCTCCAGAAAAATGCTAGAGCAGGAGGCATCCAACCAAAAGAGAGGAAAGGAAAAATTGTGGGACTGAGAGGAGAATACATATCTGGGGAAACGGGAGCTTTGGAGGAGAGCCTATCATTGGCTTTAGCTGTGTAACCTCTGGGGCAGCCAGGAACAGGGGAGTCAAGTTCATAGATCCCAGAAAGGGCAGGAGACAAAATGATCCCAGGAGACAGGTCTGGTCAGGACCACAAGGAAGCAGTTGCAGCTGGAGAAGGAGACCCCAGGGGAAAGACCCTGACTCCCCGAGCCTTCCTGAGCTGACTGACAGATCTGTCCAGGACCAGAATGCTGACAGCAGGAGGCCAGGAGGCTTCAGCCTAGGAATATTGTGGGTAGTTAAGCACCTGGGAAAAATGAGGTGGGAATGCTTTGTGAGCGGGATTATAAGAGTGGTATTGGAACAACTTTCTAGAAGATTCTGTGACTCCCCCCACTACCCCCGCCCCACGGACTCCACCAGAACCATGCCCTCAGAGAGAGTCAGGAATTTGCCAGTTGATTAGTGGTGAGGCTGAGATTTGAACTCATGTTTGACCTGACACTGTGCCATTTGGAAGACAAACTTCAAGAATACTGATGCTTTCAGGAAGCCTGCAATTCCCAGGTACCAAGCTGATTCACTTATACTCTGTCTGGGGGCAGGAAAGACCCAGCCTAATTTGTAATTTGATCATCCCCAATTGCATCCGAAGGACACTTTGCTTGTATTCTCTCTCCCTCCCCAACTTCTCTTTACTTGGGTGATTAAAAAACTCCTACCCTCTCCGACTCTGCCCCCTCCCCTGACCCTGCTCCCATGTGCTGGGCACCAGCATCAAGGTTACCTCCCCACAGGACAGGACGTGGCAGGGAGCCTGCTGCCACTACTGCAGTTTCCCTACCGGTTTCCTCCCAGCTGTTGGAGGACATCTGTTACTCCTGCCTGCTTCCTGCCAGGCTGAACCCAAGGGCACAGTGACCCGAACTACCCCACGCGGGCTTCATCACCGTGCCCTGCAGCCGCTGGACCCGGCTCTCATCTTTGCCCCCAAGAGTCTTCCACTTCTGTTGGCTGCAGTGGTGGCAGCAGGTGACAAGAAAGGGAAAGGCAGGGGAATCAGCAGGATAATCTCCAGCGGCTGCGTGGGGGTCCCAGGATTTCCACCAAGTGATTGGGAACAAGGGTGGCCACTTGGCAACTCTGTGACTTTGTGGAAGTCACTTCTCTCTAAGGCTTAAGGTTCTCAGAAAGGGAGACCTAGACTAGCTAGACCATTCATCCTGTGGTCTGGAGCCCAGGATGTGCCAGGATGGAGCAGGGTTTCAGAATCTTGAGTGGAGATATCTACACCCACCAGAACAGGTCCAAACCAAAAAAAAAAAAAAAAAAAAAATTTTTTTTTTTTTTGAACCAGGGATTGAACCCCAGGGCCCTTAACTGCTAAGCCACTTCCCCAGCCCATTTTATTTATTTATTTTATTTTGAGACAGGGTCTCACTAAGTTGCCAAGACTGGCTTTGAGCTTATGATCCTCCTGCCTCAGCCTCCTGAGCTTCTGGGATTACAGGTGTGCTCCATTACACCAGGCCCAAATCTACTTCTATCAGACTCTCAGAAATACTCTTAGGAATTACTAGGGGGTCCTGTTCCAACTCTGGATGATTATCCAATTGGTGTCAGGCATAGGGATCTCTCTTCTAAATTCCTCCCCCCTCTTCTCTCCCCACCTGCCCTCTACAGACTTTTACAAAAAGCAGGATTATTGTCCCACTGTGCCTCTTTCACCTCCCTCTGAGAGGCCCCTCAGAAAGGAAGTAACTTCAATGGAAGGCACAGGGAGGGAACAACCATTTAGAGAGATGGCCCACCTCCTGCTCGGCTGCTGGCCGTCACCATTAAGTCCCGCTCAGATGGCCAGGTGTAATGGTGGGCCACCCCCCATGCATCCCAACTACCAGGTGCCCTGGGGGGATGTGAAAGCGACTCAGCCACAGGCACTGCCCTCAGGAAACTTGTCCTCTGGCTTGAAGAAAGAACACTTTTGCAAAAAAAAAAAAAAAGTGCAACCAATAGAAGAGCCATAACAGCAAGGCACTGTATCAGCTATACTGTCGGGGCCAAGGAAGCCATATTGAAAAGAGGGCTTTGAAGGAAACAGAGAATTTTGCTGGACGGGCAGAGGGTGCAGGAGTGCATGTCAGGCGATGTGGGCCCAGAGAGACTATAAGAATAGGCTCCAGCACTACTGAGAACGGAGGAACTGCTGACAGTCGTCATCTGGTCCCATTGGTGTCCGTGTCCCCCGCTCTCACCACAAGAGGAAAATGGAATTCAAGTCGTATGAGGGCTGCCATTTATAAAGGCCGAAAAACACAGTGAGAGCATTAAGGTCTCAGTTTTCCAAGGAAATCCCCAAGCATCTCAGCCTCATGCCCCCAGGATCCTCAGTTTTGAGAGTATTTAAGCTCTCCAGGGTCCCAGAGAGTTCCTTTCATAGGCAAATCCAGGCCTCAGGTTGTCCTCTGGGATTGGCAGCTCATGGCAATGGACTCCAGGGGAACACTATACCAGAACTAAAGAGGATAAGGACTAGTCCAAAAGACCCCTATCCAGGTCACCCAGCCAACTCACCGAAACAGAATGTAGAATGGCCTGGGCTGCATCTCAAATTTAGTTCCCTTGAAAATAGGGAAATAGGTGGAGAGACGAAGAGAGAGGGATCTCCCTAGACATGGGGGTGATGGGGACCCCTGTATCCTGGGGAAGAGAAGAGGTCTCAGAAAGAGTGCTTGTGGGTGCACCTTGGGAAGCAGGGATTCCCAGCCTTGGAAGTGTTCTCACACCCAAGCATGGCATGAGGGCAGCATGAGGTCACCAGGTAGCTATGGACAATATAGGTGTGGACAACAGGGATTTCAGAGGCCAAGGGTAGATCAAAGGCTTAAGGAATCTTCCCTGATATTTTTTCTGCCATAATTCACCAGTATCTTTGCCCAACCTGGTTGTGGCAGTTGGGAGAAGTGGAGAGAACCCCTAAAGAGCCTGAAATTGAATTGTTCTGGTACCCTGACAGGTGGGGATCTCAGA
Source organism: Urocitellus parryii (assembly GCF_045843805.1). Taxonomy (NCBI): domain Eukaryota; kingdom Metazoa; phylum Chordata; class Mammalia; order Rodentia; family Sciuridae; genus Urocitellus; species Urocitellus parryii. The sequence goes on along the minus strand of NC_135533.1, from coordinate 169,461,742 downwards.
GTCAACTTTCATTTGGTTTTAAGGATCTAACAGACTATGACATTTCTCTCCCATCCCATGATGTGGCTGCCAGTGTGTGGAATTCTAAAATGTCTTCATTTTTTTTTTTTGAAATGTTGGAATAAAAATCGTTTGGATGCATTTTGTGTAAATGAAGACAAAACCCTGGCAGAGTCAGGAGTCTTCTGGCACCTAGAAATGCTGTCTGTGTATGGGTGACGGGTTTTGAGAGGCCTTACTTTGAGCTGACAGGGAAATAGCATAAAGGCCTTAGCTGAACAAATCAAACAAGGCAAAACAAGGTAGCAGTGTACCAATGTCCTCTTCAATAATGCACTTTAAAAAAATTCCTTTTTATTAATCCCATCTCATCTCCAAAGCAAATAAATAAGGCCTCTCTCATAACCCTGTGTAAGATAGGAAAGTACAAAATGCCACCTCTGCTTCCGTGTTTAAGAGAATATTTTGAAGCCACAAAACATATTTTTTTTTCTAGGAAAAGGTGTCAGTTGATGAAATATGTACCTTTTTCACTGACGGTATAAATGACATCACTCATGTAATGTTCCCCCCCCCACCCCGTCTTTTCTCTGTTTGTTTTCCAAAATACTAAAACAAAGCCAGAATGCCATTTATGACTCTTTTTTTTTTGGTGAGGAGTATTGGGGATTAAACCCAGAGGCACTTAACCACTGAGCCACATCCCTAGACCATTTTTGTATTTTATTTAGAGACAGGGTCTCACTGAGTTGCTTAGGGCCTCACTAAGTGGCTGAGGCTGGCTTTGAACTCATGATCCTCCTGCCTCAGCCTCCTGAGCCACTGAGATTTCAGGTGAGTGCCACCACACCTGGCTGGCATTTATGAGTCTTGGTGTAAACACGGAATAAGCCAAGGTGTGGAAAAATGATAAAGATATTAAAGCACCTCTAGCCGTTTCTAATTGGAAAGAGAAGAAGAGCTCTGTGAGCATTGCTTTGTCCCTTCTCTGGGAGGCTGGCCAGAAGTGTCACCCTGTAGATCAAGCCCAGCAGTGTAACTCTTACCTGCAGATGGGGGGCCTGGGGGCCCCGGGGGGCCTGGACGGCCAGGTTGACCAGAAGGCCCAGGCTTGCCAGGTGGGCCCATAACTCCACTATCTCCCTTCTGTCCCTGACAGAGAGAAAGGCACAGCCTGTTATGATACGTGGCAGGGCAAATTTCCTTCCCCATTTGTCTCTAAATCAGGGACCACTTAGCACTTAGGAACAAGAGCTCAGGGTAGGACACAAGCCCAGAAGTCTTGAACCACCAAGCTCCTAGAAGACTCAGGGCAAGTCTGAGATATAGTGACAGCTGAGATATAGTGACAGTTGCAAGATTATAGGCCTTGGTTCTTGCTCTGTCCCAGAAACAAGGCACCTGACATCTGAACAGAACCAACCTGACCCGCCCCCTGGGATGGATTAGGAAATAGAAGCTCAGAAAAGAGCAGGGATTTATGCAAGTCCCCTGATATCAAGTTAGACCTGGAATTCAGGCTTTCTGCTTGCTTCTCAAGACCGTTTGTTTATTTCCCTGGCTTCCTGTGGCTCTCTGGATAAAGATCCAGCTCCTTCCTTTGGCTTAGGAAACTGGGCATGGCCAGTCTTGCTAGTCTTGTTCCACTTTTCTTTTCTTTTTTGGTCTTCAAGAGCACTATAACTCTTATTCCCCCTTCTCAAAAAAACTCTTCTCTCTGCCCAGACTCCTCTTCTGCCCCCTCTAGCCTTCAGCTCTCAGCTCAAACGTCACAGCAAATCCATCCCTGACTTCTCAGGGGGACTCCATCTTCCTGGCACAGGTTCTCCTAACGTGGCCTCTCTCCTTCGTGGCAATCATCCCAGATCCCTGTGTACATATTATTTGGGTGGTTATTTCATCCATGTGTCCTCATGAGGCTTGACCTCCCTGTGGGTTGGCATCTAGTGCTCACCTCCCCTCCCCAGACCAGATGAGGGAGGAGAAAGAAGCCAACAACACAAAGAGGAGAGAGATCTTGCTCTATCAAGCTAGAGTTTTCACCTTGACCTTGGGACCCTGGGTAGCTCATATGATTCTATGCCTCAGTTTTGTGTTCTGTAAAGCAGGGCCAGTGAATATCCGTCCACATAGGTATTTTTTGTTTTGTTTTGGTTTGGTTTTGGCTAACAAAGATCTCAAAGGTGAAAAATGTGGTTGGCACACAATGAAGGGCTATGTGGAGCCACATGATTATCCCAACAAATGGCCTGGTTTCATCACATAGTAAAAGAAATCCTGATTTCTTTCCCTTTTTTTTCTTCTTCTTTTTTAAAATTTTGCTTTTTGTTTTGTTTTGGGTTTTGGTGCTGGGGATTGAGCCCAGGGGGCACTCTACCATGGAGCTACACCCCCATCCCTTTCTATTGCTTGTTTTGAGACAGAATTTTGCTATGTCACCCAAGCTGGCCTGAAATTTGCAATCCTCCAGTTGGGATTACAGGTGTGCATCAACATGCCTGCCCTGATTTTCTTAAAGAAAGATATAACCCAAAGCTACAGCTATTCCTCTAGGAGTGGAGTATGCTCTTTGCTGCCTATTCTGGGAGTTTCAAGAGCAAAGATCAGGCTCTCAGTTCTCACTCAAGGGATTCTTAGAACTGATCCCCCTCTCCCCAAGAACTGAAGTATGCTATAGGCTCTTTGTTGAGCAGTTTGCTAACTACCCTTGCACGAGGCCTTATGGGGACAGTGATTGTCACCTGACATCTTTGGCCTGGCTCTCCTTACTATACTTGTGCCTTGGCAAGCTTGCCCACCTGATGAAACACAATCTTCTCCAAGTCTGAGAAACACACATACTGGGGACTCCTTTCCAATCACAAGGTGACACATGACCTGCTGCCTTGTTGACTTGTCCTTGGGGGCCCTGTCACTAATGCCTGGTGAGTTCTTACACTCTTAAGGTGGGACCCATGAGGTCAGTTTGTTTCTGAATCCACGCTCTTGGAGGGCATTCTGAAGGTGCGGGCCAAGCTGAAGCATTCCAAACAGTAAGCAAGACGGGGCCCAGAATGGCAAAGGAAGTCACACTGGCTTAATATAGCCACAGTTAAGGCTTGTTTTTCTAACAGCCAGGTCAGCTGGCTCTGAGCACAGGAAGTACACAGCTTGAAGGAGCTGGAGGTGCTCCTGATTCTGACAGTAGCTGTAAAGGAGACTTTGACGCAGAATGAGCCACGTCTCTATCAGTAGGACTCACAGAGCCGAGCTTTCCAGGAAAAGCTTTCTTTATTCCTTATTTGCTACAAAGCTGGGAGATCTCTCTCTCTCAAGGAAGTTGTTGTGTCTCCTTCATTGAAGGTTTTTATGATAAAGTCAGCTGTTGCTTTCTTGAACCTGCCCATAGGCAAGTCCTGGAGTGGGAAAGAGATGGGCAGAAGATGCATGGGGGAAAGCCTGTGGACATACTCTAAGTTCTAATCCTGGTTTTGCAATTAATTGACTCTGTCATTGAGGGGTCTTGGGCAAGCAATGCCACCTCCCTGTCCCTCAGTTTCCTTGAAGAGATTTGGGTTAAATGGTCTCTCAAATCCTTCTGATTTGGAAATTCCAGTCTGAAATCCCCTCTGGATTTTTGGTTCCTGGTTTTGGATGGATTACAACAACCTCCAGAAGCTCTTGGCACTGCTGGCCCAATAAACACTAGACACAGGACTCTACGCTAGGAAGTGAATTTGTGACAAAAACAACATCCCCTGGCCAGGTACCAAGGCTCACCACTCAAGTGTCAGCTCACTGAACAACACCAAGGGCTTGGAGCACTCTCAGGGTGTTGATAGCATCTTCTAGAAAGGATGAGCTCACTCCCTAGCTTCTCTGAGCTCCCAGATGTGGTTTTGGGTTGGCTTTTACTAGTGATCCAATGGAATCAATGTCAGCACGGTCAGGAAATAATCTTTCTGGCTTTGACTCTCCCAGGAAAAGTTGGACACTGTCCAAGAAAAATACTTGAGGACAGAAGTCTGGAACCCCAAGCATAAAATAGTCTGGATGGGAATCATCGGTATGGAAGAAAGTGATGAAATATTTCTCCCCTATTTTCTTCTTCTTTTTCAGAGTCTAGATTTTAAGGAAAGTAGTGTCTGTGGTGTCACGGTGAAGCTGTGGCCATGCCAGTCATCATAAAACTTTGAAAATGAGACTGGGCTGTTGTCACTTCAAAAAATTATTATGAGGTTTGCATTATTCTGATGGGAACTTCTGTCACTTCTAAATTTACCTGGGAGAAGACTGTAATTAGTCAGTAACATATAGTGTTACTGACTCTGAACCCTAGCTGCACATTAGAACCACATGGGCAGCTTAAACAAAACTAAACTAAAATCAGGCTAGTCCAGGTTGATTGCATCAGTCTGGGAAATAAGGCCTAGGTATGGAGGACCATGAGAGGCAAATCTGAAGTACACCACTGTACCTGGTTTGGAATCTGTATTAAATAGCTCCTCCACCTCAGGTGATTCTTTCTTTATTTATTTATATATTTATTTTTGTACTGGGGATTGAACTCAAGGGCACTCGACCACTGAGCCATATCCCCAGCCTTATTTTGTATTTTATTTAGAGACAGGGTCTCACTGAATTGCTTAGCGCCTCTCTAGGTTGCTGAGGCTGGCTTTGAACTCTTGATTCTTCTGCTTCAGTCTCTTAGCTGCTGGGATTATCAGCATGCGCCACCACACCCAGCTCAAGTGGTTCTGATGTAAACTACAGATCTAGCCCAAGGAAATAATTAGGAGAATGGAAAAAGCTTTGAATCCAAAGATCTTCACCTTTCAGGACTCTTTCTCATCTGGCTAGGTCTCTCTTGTCATGCTTACTCATGTACCCACATATGATACGGATATTAAAACATGTTTTAAGGGGCTGGGTTTATGACTCAGTGGTATAACGCTCACCTAGCACGTGCAAGGCCCTGGGTTCGATCCTCAGCACCACATAAAAATATAAATAAAGAAAGAAAGATATTGTGTCCAACTAAAAAAATTAAATATTTTAAAAAAACATGTTTTAAAATATTAATTGTTATCTACAGGGGCAAGCAAAACTACATATTGTGATTTTAAGTTAAAAGTTAAGAACAAAATAAACTACACATTGCAGATGTAAGAAACAACAACCTGAAACTATAAAAAGAAATAATTCTGGAAGGAAATATTTGAAAATCACACCATCACCACCAACCATGTATATGCTTGAGTATTGGATCTTTGGATTATGTCCATCTTATTTTTCTGAATTTTCTAAGTTTTTGTGATGATTATATGTTATATTTATAATGAGAAGGAAGGAAAAACTCAACAAACTGAATGGATTCTAAATGTATCTCTACAAAGAAACAATTAATATTTGAGGTGATGGATATGATTTTATCATTCTGCAATATATATATATATATATATATATATATATATATATATATAATGTTCAAAATGATGTTTTCTTTGAACATATTCACAATCCTTGACTTTAAAGAGCAAGTCGTGCAAGTATATACATTCATATATTTTAAAAATAAAATTATTTAAATAAAGCTGAATTTAAGAAGTCTTTCTGAAATTAAAAAGAGCCAGGGCTGAGGATATAGCTCAGTTAATAGAATGCTTGCCTCACATATACAAGGTCCTGGGTTCAATCCCCAGCACCACTAAATAAATAAATAAATAAATAATTCGCCTTGAAATTAAAAAGAGCCAACAAAATGAAAATTTAAAAAGTAATGGTGCGCCCTTCTCAAGAGTGCTGTCCAGAAGTTTTTCTGAGGACCTCAGTATAGCTCTAGAGCCGGCCAGCGAAAATGTACCCTACTCTTTCCTTTTCCTGTCACATCACCTGGCTTAATGTAGGAGCTTGCTGACCTAGGAAAGCTCAGAATGAGCTAAACCCTTACAAACACAGTTAAAAGGATTGCTTACAAATTGGGGGCCATGTAGGGAAAAATCAACCTATCCTTAAGACCCAGAAGACCTCTCAATGGTGGGGAAATACGTGGGCTGTTACAGATTTTCTGGGTAAATCAGCCTGTCTTTCATTCTGAGTTGCTTTGGTCTAGATAGACTTGTTCCCATGAACTGAAGACCCGTTCTTGCTTCTGGTCTTGAGAACAGCAACCATGGCACAGCCTATTCTGTCTACCTGGACCTGTGGCTAGCCTGAGAAGTCAGAAGTATCTGGAAATGGTGCTGCTTCTGCCCACCATCCCAGAGGGCACTGGAGACTGGGGCTATGGGTTAGCTCTGACACGACCCACCTGCCTCTCCACACAGTCGGGGTCAGGAAGTGCTGACCTTAGTTAGGGGGGTGGCAAACCCTGAGATCCTTACCTGCTTGCCACGTTTCCCTGGTCTTCCTGTGGGTCCTCGGTGTCCTGCTAACCCAGGTTCACCCTTTGGACCCATTTCACCCTGGAAAGAAGAAAGAGAAGTGAAAGAGAAATTGGGGCATGTGAAGTGGGCATATCTAGACAGGTCTGTCCATATCTAGACTGGCCATGAAGTGAGATCTAGATCATTCCAAATCTTTTCCAGATGGGCTGCCCTGGGAGCCTGGGAGAGGGATGAGGTTATGTAAAAGGTTGACACATCTTTCAAAGAATAAGATGGGAAGAAGCCAACCCTGAGTGGGTTGAGAAGCTAATCCTAATCCTGTATGGGTTACTTAATCTCTGGGAGAGATGGATATAGGCCCAAAGACATTGTGGTGGCCAAAAAAACCCAAAAGAACGGGGGAGGGTGTGTGGGGGGTGAAAACCACATCCAGAATAGCCAAAGTAGGAGACTTCTGCATTCCAGTCACGTGTGCACCTGATGCTACAAACTGTCCTGGAGAAAAGGATTTCACTTTTAGTTAAAATTTTATATTGTGCTTTGTGATGTTTGCTTTTAACCACAAAGTCAAATCTGTAGGCCTTCCTTTCTTCCTTCTTACCAGGGAATGAACTCAGGGGCACTTGACCACTAAGCCCCATCCCCAGCCCTTTTTTTTTGCATTTTATTTAGAGACAGAGTCTCACTGAGATGCTTAGGACCTCCCTCAGTTGCTGAGCCTGGCTTTGAACTTGGGATCCTCCTGCCTCAGCCTCCTGAGCTGCTGGGATTGTAGGCATGCACCACCAAGGCCAGCCTGTGGGCTTTTTTAATGATTAATTGGACACCATTTGTCAGCTATCACGTTTGGGAAGTTTCTGCTCATCTGATGCCTTTACCGAAAATTTTAAATTCCCCGCCCTTCATTGCTTTGAGTTCATGCTCACTTCCATTTGATTTAAACGAAGACTCTTTTTTGGAAGGAGAGTGTTTCCAATGTATGGTAAAATATTCAACATAATTATTATAAAAGGCCTGGAAAACAATGTACACAACATTTCTAATGGAAAATCACGTATACTGAACCATCAGAACCAAATGCACCGATCCCAGAATTTCATAGGATAAGGCCAATCTTTTGCGAGGTCCATTTCTTCCTTCATCTTAGTTTCTTTCCTTCTTCCCTATGTTCTCCTAGGATCCTGGTCCCACTTCACTATTTTTGGGGGTCATGAACTCACAGGACACATCATTCCTACCTCCAGTTACCCTCCTACCATGAGCCATCAAGTAGCCATCACCACCGTGAGAGTTTCCTTAGCAACCAGGGACTCAGAGAAAATAGAAACCCAGGCTCCTTTGCAGTTGGTGGTCAGGAGAGGTACAACACAATGGAAAATTCCAGAAGAGGATAATATAATATGATGAGGATCAAGAATAGGCCTCTGAATGATCTGTCAATTCAACCAACACAAAGAATTTGTTCCTTCTTGAGACACCAATGTCTTGTATCAGCAAGAATTTTCTTGAAGTCTAGGCATCCTCACCTACATGTGGCATCCTTGAGCATTCTCTGCAGAGTGTGTTAGGGGACAGGATGGATTCTATATGGTTATGAAATGTTTGGGCCAATTTCCCTTAGCTGGCCAGAGAAGGACAGGGGAGGTTTTATTTAACTAGGAGAAAACAGCAACATAAACAAAATAAATTTTTTTAGAGATTGTCAGAAGGCAGTGTGGCCCTTCTCTTTATCAACTGAAAGCAGCCCGTAATTTTTTGATCTAATTTCCCTCCTAAAACTTAATTATGGTTACCTTATCAGCTCTGTCTTAAAACAGCCTACCACAAAGGAGGGAAGACAATTCTTTTCAACGCCAGGTCTAGTAAATGGCGCAGAGACTGGAGAAGCTGTCATGCTTAATTTTACAGTAATTTATGACTCTTTGATGTTCGTTGTTGCACTGAATGAATACCTAACCTAAATCTTTTAAAATAAAATTTTAAATTTTCCTTTTTAATGTTTCTTTTAATTTGCTTATAAAATTACAATTTTAAAAATGCAACACCCCATTTAGGGTAGCAGAAACAGAGTTTCTGACAAATTCAGGTGGCAATACAATCAGAGTAAATTAATGCATGATGACTGAAAATATGGAAACATGCTCTACTGGTTGAATACTGTCAGATAAAAATTATTTAGGTATGGAAAATGATATTTAGGGTAAACTTTAAAATGTTAAAAATACTAAGTGTCCATTTGCACTCTGAGACTTAAGTTAAAATAACAGTTTCCAAATGGAAAAACTGTGGGCAAAGGGGAGGGAGGGATGGGGAGGGAGAATGGGGACAGGAAAGATGGTGGAATGAGATGAACATCATTATCCTAGGTACATGTATGACTGCACATATGGTGCAACACTACATCTTGTACAACCAGAAATGAAATGTTGTGCTACGATTGTGTACAATGAATCAAAGTGCATCCCGCTGTCATGTATACCTACATCTCAAAGCCCTAGAAAAAGAAGAACAAATCAACACCAAAAGCAGTAGAAGACAGGAAATAGTTAAAATCAGAAATGAAATTGAAATAAAAGAAACAGTTAAAAAAACAAAAAGTTGGTTCTTTGAAAACATAAATAAAGTAGATAAACTCCTGGTCATGCTAATGAAGAGAAAATGAAAACTGAAATTACGAAAATACAAGATGAAGAAGGAAATATCACAATGGACACATATGAAATATAGAAGATAATTAGAAAGTATTTTGAAAATTTATACTCTAATAAAATAGAAAATGCCAAAGACATTGACAAATTTCTAGACATATGACCTACCCAAACTGAATGAGGTGGTCGTACACGATTTAAATAGATCAATTTCAAGTAATGAAATAGAATAGAATGCCATCAAAAGTCTACCAACCAAGAAAAGCCCAGGACTAGATGGACTCTTAGCCAAGTTCTACAAGGCTTTCAAAGAAGAATTAACATCAATACTCCTCAAAGTATTCCATGAAATAGAAAAACGAGGGAACCCTTCCAAACTCATTCTATGAGGCTAATATCACCCTGACACCAAAACCAGACAAAGACACATCAAAGAAAGAAAACTTCAGACCAATATCCCTGAAGAACATAGATGCAGAAATTCTCAATAAAATTCTGGAAAATTGCATACAAAAACATTTGAAAGATAGTGCATCATGACTAAGTGGGATTCATCCCAGGGATGCAAGGTTGGTTCAACATATGGAAATCCATAAACATAATTCATCATATTAATAGACTTAAAATAAGAATCATATGATCATCTAAATAGATGCAGAAAAAGGATCTGACAAAATACAGCACACCTTCATGCTCAAAACACTAGAAAAACTAGGGATAGTAGGAACATACCTCAACATTGTAAAAGCTATATATGCTAAACCCAAGGCCAGCATCATTCTAAATGGAGAAAAATTAACAGCATTCCCGCTAAAAACTGGAACAAGACAAGGATGTCCTCTTTCACCATGTCTATTCAACATCATCCTTGAAACTCTAGCCAGAGCAGTTACACAAAACAAGAAATTAAAGGGATACAAATAGGTAAAAAAAGAACTCAAACTATCACTATTTGCTGATGACATGATTCTATAGCTAGAAAATCCAAAAACTTCCACCAGAAAACTTCTAGAACTAATAAATGAATCAGCAAAGTAGCAGGATATAAAATCAACACCCATAAATCAAACACATTCCTATATATTAGCGATGAATCCACTAAAAGAGAAATTAAAAAAACTACTCCATTCACAGTAGCCTCAAAAAAAAAAAAAACAACAAAAAAAAAACCTGGGAATCTAATGAAAGAGGTGAAAGACCTCTATAATGAAAACTATAGAACACTAAAGAAAGAAATTGAAGAAAACCTCAGAAGATGGAAAGATCTCCCATGCTCCTGGATAGGCAGAATTAATAATGTCAAAATGGCCATACTTACTACCAAAAGTGTTATACAGACTTAATGCAAATTCTATTAAAATCCCAATGACATTTTTCAGAGAAATAGAAAAAGCAATCATGAAATTTATTTGGAAAAATAAGAGACCCAGAATAGCTAAAGCAATCCTTAGCAAGAAAAGTGAAGCTGCAGGCATCACAATACCAGACCTTAAACTGTACTACAGAGCTATAGTAACAAAAATGGCATGGTACTGGCACCAAAATAGACTTGTAGACCAATGCTACAGAATAGAGGACACAGAGACAAGCCCACATAAATATAGTTATCTCATACTAGACAAGGGTGCCAAAAACATTCACTGGAGAAAAGATAGCCTATTCATCAAATGATGCTGGCAAAACTAAAAATCCATATGTAGCAAAATGAAATTAAACCTGTATCTCACCCTGCACAAAAATCAACTCAAAGTGGATCAAAGACTTAGGCACTAGAACAGAGACCCTGCGCCTAATAGAAGGAAAAAATAGACCCAAATCTTCACCACGGGGCTGTAGCTGTAGCTCAGCGGTAGAGCACCCACCTCGCACGGGTGAGGCACTGGGTTCCATCCTCAGCACCACATAAAAATAAATAAAGATTTTGTCCAAATACAATTAAAAAAATATTTAAAAAAAAATCTTCACCACTTCGGCCTAGGATCTGACTTCCTTAATGACACTCCTAAGGTGCAAGAAGTAAAATCAAGAATCAATAAATGGAATGGATTCAAATTAAAAAGCTTCTTCTCAGCAAAGGAAACAATTAATAACATGAGGAGAAAATCTTTACCATATGCAACTTCAATAAAGCACTAATCTCTAGGATATATAAAGAACTCAAAAAACTTAACACCAAAAAAAATCAAATAACCCAATCAGTAAATGGGTCAAGGAACTGAATAGACACTTCACAGAAAAAGAAATATAATTGATAAACAAATATGAAAAAGTGTTTAACATCTCTAGCAATTAGAGAAATGCAAATCAAAATTACTCTAAGATTTCATCTCACTGCAGTCAGAATGGCAATCACCAAGAATACCGGTAACAATAAATGTTGATGAGGATGTGGGGAAAAAGGTACATTCATACATTGCTGGTGGGACTGTAAATTGGTGCAACCACTCTGGAAAGCAGTATGGAGATTCCTCAGAAAATTGGAATGGAACCACCACTTGACCCAGCTATCCCACTCCTTGGTTTATACCCAAAGGACTTAAAATCATCATACTACAGTGGTGCAGCCACATCAATGTTTATAGCAGCTCAATTCACAATAGCTAGATATGGAACCAACCTAGGTGTCCCTCAATAGATGAATGGATAAAGAAAATGTGATATATATACTCAATGGAATATTACTCAGATTTAAAGAAGAGTAAAATTATGGAATTTGCCAGTAAGTGGTTGAAGTTGAAGAATATCATGCTAAGTGAAATAAGCCAATCCCACAAAACCAAAGGCCGAATGTTTTCTCTAATATGTGGATGCTAATTCATGATAAGGTGAGAGGCACTAGGGAAGAACAACATTACTTTAGGTAGAGGGAAGTGATATGAGGGGAGGGGAGGGGATGTGGGGATACGAAAGATAGTAGAATGAAACAGACATTATTACTGTATGTATAATGTGACTATATGACCAATATGATTCTGTAATATGTACACTCAGAAAAATGAGAAGTTATAGCCCATCTATGTATGATATATCAAAGTACATAAATGCATTCTACTATCATGTATAACTAATTATAACAAATTTAAAAAATTAAAATGAAGAAAATAACAGTTTCCAATGTCAATACCTTATGACATGAGGCTCCAGCATGACTGTCAGCTTAGGAGTTAGTTCTAAATGGTCATTTGTATGTCCCTTGTCTCTTCATTCCCTAGCAACGAGGGTTAGCAACCAGACCCTAACCCTAAGCAAAAGTTTTCAAAAATCTATCAGTCATTTGCTACCTTCACAAATGTCATTCTATCTGCATGCCACTCTATTGTTATTTGCTGACTAATTTTTCTTTAAGTTACCTGAGCCTGACTTCATTTTTATTAGGCCTTGTTCCAAGCAAGATACCCACTAAATATTTCACTATTTAAATAAAATCTCTTTAAATTAAAAAAAAATCAACAATTAAAAATGTTTACTGTCATTCAATTACAATAATTCTGTGCACTTTGAAGAAGACAGAAGAAGAGTTTAGGCTGCAGAGACACGAAGCCAAAAAATGGTTGTACTTTGCCCTGAAGCCTACGGGCTGAGAGGGGCCTTGACCACTGCACCTCAGATGTGAATCCCTTGTCCCAAAGTTCCTGCCCTTGAACATCATCATCGTCTTCCAAGAAGTGGGAAAAACAAAGAAGGACTTCTCTCCACCTGGTGGAAGCTGTTTTTCTGCTGCTGCCTGGAGGGAAGTCTCAGACCACCCTGCCATCCTCTCCTCCCTGTGTAAAGAAACATGCTCTTCACCCTAAACCAGAACCTTCCACAGTTAAACTTGCTTTCCGTGGTGGACAAAGGGGCGGGGTTCTCTTGTTGTGTGTGGAGAGACCTTTTTTTTTTTTCTTTTTTTTTTAACTGAGACCTATTTTCACTATTTTGGGGTACTTACTTTTTGCCCCAACATTCCAGGAAATCCTGGGAAACCCTGTGAACAGAACAACAAAGTTCATGACCACCTCTGAAATAACCCTTGAAAAGGCAGAGGATGAGCTTGGTTCACCCATTTTCAAGATGGAGGCCTGCCAGTCCCATCCGTCATCCAGTCTCCAGGTGGGGTGAGCTGGGAGCTGCTACTTGCATGGCAGTTTAGCATTTCTACGTTCTTACCTTTTCTCCTTTGGGACCCAAGTCACCCCTTTCACCTCTGGATCCCTAGGAGGAAACCACAGGAAAGAGGCAATGAGTTCATATCAAGGGGGTGGGTGGGGATTGAAGCATTTCACACGGAAAAGCTCCCTAAGGCAACCCCCTCATTTTAACGAAGACATAGGCTTACAGACGTGACGTGGTTTGCTCAGCAAAGGAAAGGTTTGTGACCACCTTCTGTTTGGACCAAAAAAAAACTTATGCATAATAATGAAGCACAACTTACAGAAAATCTTGGGTCCTAGATCCTCTCTTATCCCAAAAGGAAGTCTGTTCTCAAGTTCCTTCTGGCTTTTTTTTTTTTTTTTTTGGTTTTGACAGATGAGAAGGGCAGGTGGTAGAAGTCTGCTCTGAGGACACAGACCTGCCACCTTCCTCCGGCATCCCCATGCATACTGTGTACCTCCACTGGGAGTGGCCCCTTATCCTGCCTCAGGAGACCCCTCACCTCTTCCTCAGTCCACTGACAAAGGACAGAGGAACAGCTAGGAATGGCTTTTGTAGTTAGTGACTAATGAGAGGCCTGGGCCCGTCCTCTGTCCGCCACCAACTGTGGAGCCTGTAACCCAGACCAGGCTCTGGGATGCCATCAGAGACAAGTACTGACCTTTTCCCCTCTGGATCCTGGGTAGCCCTAAAAGAAAGCAGAAAGTGCATTTAAAATCAGCTCTGTAGGGCCTGTGGGTGTGGTGGGAGAATGGAAAGAGTCCCCCAATGTAGTGTTGAGGGGTCTCCACATCACATTGCAAGTTTTAGTGGGGTTGCAACAGATGTCCCGGAAGATTGTGCTTAGACCAGGCCTCAGAAGAACATGGTTTCCTCATCGCACAAAGCTTTTCATCTGTTCTGTTGTCCAGAGGCTTGACCTTAACAGGCCAGGAGAATGGCAGGAATGGCATCCTTATGCCCCTGAATTTCAGGGCACGATGTCCCACAAAGGGCCTGTAAAGACTAGCGCCCGTCACTGGCTCTCCAATATCTATGACATTCTGCAGCCCAGGATGGTGACTCTGCCCTTCCCATCTCTGAGGACAGCAGCTGCTCTAGAGTCTTAGTGAGATGATCTGGGGAGATCCATCTGGACCACACACTGACCTTGGAGCCCATTGGTCCTCTTGACCCTGGCAAGCCCATCATGCCCAGGTCACCTTTTTCTCCCTGTGTGAATTACAAGAGGGGAAAGGAGACACACAGTGACATTTCTTAGAGAAAAACAGAACCAAGAGAATCATAGGCAAGACTGGGATGGAACCAGGAACATGGGGGTTGGATTGTGAATCTGAGGTCCCCAAATGACCCCTTGCCCCCTCCTAGGGGCCCAAGGTTCCATACTCCACCTTTCATTCTGGTTTGAGATTAAATATAAAATGAAAATGCCCAAGGTAGAGCAGATCTCCAAACTAAATACTCACTAAGCTGTTGTAAATGGTGATACTTGATCTTTTCCTAGAAAAGGTTGTCAGAGGGTAGGGGAGAAAGCATGAAGGCATGGAGATTCAGAAGACAAAGTGTTAACACACACACAAAAAAATCTTTGTCTGATTTGCTCTTTGCATATGGAGGGCATTTGAGACATCTTCATAGATTCTCACTCTAGGTTTTCAGTTGTGTATAGTGAACATCAACCTCTGGATGTATACTATGGAGGCAGGGGCTTAAGAATAATGGATGGGCTTTCTTGCCCCTCAGAACAATCTGCATTTGGAACTTCCACCATCTTCCATGCTAAGAAAACTCTAAACTAGGACTAACCATTAGAAATACGAGGTGAGCCACATGCTGAATTTTAAGTGTTTTTAGAAGTCACCTGGAAAGTAAAGTAAAAGTAAAGCTAAACAGGTGACATTAATTTTGCCAATATATTTTATTTAATTTCTCATTTCAACATGTAGCAAATATAAAATACTTAATACTTAAAGTCTGTTGGATATTTTGCATTTAAGGAATGTCCCAATTCAGGAGCTAAATTCTCATTCAAAACACTTGACCTGTGTTTAGATTTCAGAAAATTTATAGTTGAAAAAGCAGCCACACCTTCAAGTTGCTCCAAACATACCTGAAAGTTTTCAAGTGACTAACATGAGTCAAGGTTTTAAAACTCAGATTTGGATGGATTAAAATGAAACCTTCAGCTCTTTGGTTGAACTAGTCACATTTCAATAGCCACCTGTGGTTAGTGGCCACCATGTTGGGCAGCTCAGCCCTGGGCAGTGGATTTTTAAAAGAAATGTCCTTAGGACTTTTCCTACCAGGACTAGAAACAGTTTTCTACTCCTATAGTATCGTCAGTGAGGGAATCAGAGCAGTTGGTGACATTCACCTATCTACCCCTACAGGTAAAATTCTAAACCAGAGCCTCCCACCCTGTCTGTGTAGTTTATGACTGGTAGTGAGAAGAACAGAAGCCAAAGCAGGGGTATTTGCATTCACCACCCTTTCTGAGCAAGGGGGTTTCATCAACGTTTGGCAATCTCTCTCTCGATTGAAGATTTCCATTCTTCCCAGTTGACAACTCCTTCAACCCTCCTTTCCCCAAGCTGTCATTCCCGGCTCGATCATCACCACCGGCAAGAGCTTCCCAGACACAAGTCCCTTTTGGATCATCTCAGGGAAACCAAAGCATAGAACCAAAGCATACTTTTTTAAAGACAATGGAGAAACCGTGCCTCTGTAGAAGAAGGGAAGAGTCCCCCATTTCTCCTCCCACAGGAACAAAGCCTTTGCATGCAGCAAGGTCTGCAGGCCAGGGGGAGGAGGAAATGTTTGGGGACCTGTGGACAGTCCTCAGGCTCTCTTATTCCTCTCCTGAGGACGTGATTCACTGAGCATATGCTAGGGCAGCTGCCATCTTCCCTCCCCGCTCTTGTTTGGATACCACATGCGCCCCATCAGCACAGGACACTTACCCTGGGTCCTTCAGGGCCAGGCCAGCCAACAGGCCCAGGCATGCCAGGAACACCTGGGGGGCCAGGTCTACCCTTCAAGAACCAAGAACAAAAGTCAGGAAAAAGTGGGCAAGTGTTTCCTTCCTTCCAAGAATATCTGGGATCCAGGAATGAAAATGGGGCCTCCAAACGTGGCCCCCAGATTCTCAGCCTCGCCCTTTAAAGACGAGGCCCTAAAATGTTGGAACTTAGGTGTAGGTTAAATCCTTGATGTCATAGAGTATCACCAAACAGGATTTTATTTTACCCAAGGAGTGGAGGATAGTGGGAAAGAAAGTCTGAATGTCTTTGCTTTCCAATCTCTGTCACCTCCACCTACCTACCCTAATGTCTCCTGCATTCCAGTGGGTTCTCTCCACAAGGATGGGCTGTGGGATGAGATAGCATTAGCATGGGGAGCAGCAGCAGATGCTGTTGGTACCCAAGTCTTAAGGTCTTTTTACCTGTTCAGGGTGCCCATCCCCCGTGGCTACACTTCTCGCTAACAATTCATCTCTGCAACCTGCAACTGTGGAATTGGTGCTTGGGCAATTGGAACTGTCCAGTCATTTACATTGGCTCTTTCTGCAGCCAATGGTCCAGATCCCTTACCTCAAGGCAGGACCAACCATCAGGCAATCCATGCTCCAAAGCTTTCCTAGGGATCAGGCTACTAAGGCTGGACTTCACCTTATACTATATCTTTGTTCCGCTTCTCCCGCTCTCTCCAGACACCTCCTCTGGTGAGAACTCCCTTAATAATTTATTCACTTCTGCCTGCTTCTACGAAATCCAACCTAAACCAAGGACTACAAGAATCAATTGGAGAATGGGCTCGGGGTCTATCTGGACCTCTGTACCCACTGGCTAATTTCACAGTTAGCTAGAGATTAAAGGGTGCAGAGAAGCCAAAGGCTACCATGTGCACTGATTCCTACTCTTGCCTCCCACACCCGGGGCAGATATCATCAATCAACATGGCCCTTGTTCTCTCTTAGCAGGGGACCACTCCAGAACCCTGCTCAGCCCACTATGCTGTGGCTGGCGTTGTCATCGGTACCTGGCAAACATCTGGTTAAGGCTTCTATTGACAGCAAAACCATTTGAATAAAACACTTCACCAGGAATAGAGTCATCTCTATTTCGAGTCTTGGGCATCTTTCTTGGCCAACATTTTACCCTTTTTTCATTCACAAGACCTGGGGTTTCAGTGCCGGTATCCACTGATCACAACTAGCAAAAGAGTCTGCTGCTTTGCTCCTCCTTGACACTCATGAGAGTCTTGATAAACCACGTTGGGTTCACACAGAGGCACTGTGACCTTAAGTAACTGTGACCTTAAGTAACTCCCATTTTTCTGGAGCCAAAGAGCAAAAGCCATTTGTTTCTATCTGCTCGGTCATTTTATTCCAGTTTCATCAAATAGGTAAGGTAGCCTGAGCCTGAGGGCAATTTGGCCAGGCTTGTCAACTCCTGGAAGAAGTCTGAATGCCTGGCTTTGGCAGGCTCCAGCTCCTGACTGAGGACCAGGAAGGAGAATGAGCAAGGCTACTTGTCATCATCAGGATGGCCACACCATCACTGTCCACCTGGGTCCTGGTAGCCACACAGGAGTGTATCACTGCTTCCCCGCCCCAGGAGTGCACACACACTCACACGCATGTGCAGCACAGTTGCCCGGATGGTGCTCACAAAACAGCAGGGTCCATACCTTCCTTCCTGGTCGGCCAAGCTCCCCCTGTGGATGGAGAAGACAGGTCAACAGAAGCAGCTCTGGGAGAGAGGTTCTGGCAGCAGAAGGCCTACTAGGGCGGATGACTGGTCGTGGCAGTGTGGCTCAGCCTGTTGACCAGTCACTTGGCTGGTCACAGCATCCCTGTGGGGCTAGTGGGCCAAATCAGAATACACCAGTGTGCCCTGGGCCCATTATCAGGGCCCGTCCTCACACACTCTAGGCAGAATGGTCTCAACTGGTAAAATCTCAGCGGCACCCCCCAGAAATCAAGCTGGAATTACCCAGGAGAGGTGGGTTGAAGAAAAGAGTGGCTCATACCTTTTCTCCCTTTGGTCCTGTCTTGCCAGGAAGTCCAGGTGGACCCTATACAATTAAAGACAAGAATGAAGAAAGAATATACCCAACCAAGGCGGGGCTGCTGGGGAGGGAGGGGGAGGGGGAGGGGGAGGGAGGGGGAGGGGGAGGGAGGGGGAGGGGCTCCTACAGAAGCAGCCTTGATCCCCCTTCTGCCCTGCAACCCCTTCCCCTCTCTATTCCTCCTCCTCCTCAACTTTCTTGGCACTGTGTTTCCAGCAGTGCTAACCCATCCACACTCAGTGACTGTGATTTTTACCCTGGAGCCTTTTGATTGCCTGAAAACTCTTGAGAGCTTATTGAGAACAACTAAAGAGATCGGCAGAAATCCTGGTAGCTGAAAACACGACCCTTTACCATCTCTCATGTCTTTTCAGCTACTCACATCAAGCTTCTGGGGGGCCCTGACAAGAGGGAAGTTAAGTTTTGTCCCCAGCAGCAGCTGATTTAGAATACCCCGTGGTGGATCTGTGGGTACCAAGATCAACCTTCCCACCTGGAGCAGCAAAATTCTCTTTCACTTTTTTTTTTTTTTTTTGGATAGGGGATTGAACTCAGAGGTGCTTTACCACTGAGCCACATCTCCAGCTCTTTTTTTTTATTATTTTTATTTTGAGACTGGGTCTCACTAAGTTGCCAAGGGGCATCACTAAGTTCCCGAGGCTGGCCTCAAACTTGCAATCCTCCTGCCTCAGTCTTCTGAGTTTAGGAGGGATGACGGGTCTGTGCCACCGTGCCTGGCAAAGGTGTCCTTTTTAAAATGGGAAGAATGCGAGCAAGTAAACTCACATTTCTGTCCCCATGGTCAGCCACAGGAGTGAGGTGATTCCACCTCAGGGCCTCTAGAACCCATTGCCCCCAATGCATTGCACGTCCACAGCAAAATTGCAACTGATTTCTGCTTACATGTCTGTGGGGTGCTCAGTCACTATTTTCTAAATTCCCCAGGACTACAGGAAACCCATCAAAATCCCTCGGGCACCCGCCACAGCCCTAGGATCTGCAGGTGAACATGCACCGAGTAGAGACTGTTTGAAATAGGATTTCTCACCAGGCATGAGACCCTGCCTCTAAATAAAATATAAGAAGGGCTGGGATGTGGTTCAGTGGTTAAGCATCCCCTGGGTTCCATCCCTGGTAGAAAACAAGACAAAACAAAAAAACAGAAAAGGAAAGAAAAGAGAAATGGGATTTCTCTGAAACTTGTCAAAACCACCAAGAGCCTGGCCCCCTCAGCCAGTGATTCCCAGACCTAGCAGCACATTCCAATCCCCTGGGGAATCTTAAAAAAAAAAAAAAAAATCCCAAAGCCCAGTTCACACACTGGACCAGTCAAATAAAAATCTCAAAGGGGAAAAAAAATATAAGCCTTAGGAATTTTTGAAGCTTCCCAGCTCAGAGAGTATGGAGAACCCAAGAGAACCTCACTGGGGCTGAGCTGGGTGTCTCTCTGTGATGGAGCCCCTCTCTGAGGCAGGCCAGAGGAGCAGGAATCTGAAAGAGGGTTTCTGGAGGGTAATCTTTTGTTTGTCTAGAAAATTCTTTCTCTAGCAGTTTGCCTGTTCCTCACTTTCCCCACCACCCTCGGTGAGGAGAAGTGGGCTTCTGGGTAGCAATACCAGGGGCCCAAGGAAGCTCCTCTTACCCCCACTTTTCTGTACTAAATGCAGGAACCTCTGGGCCCACAGATAGGGCCAATGGTCACATGAGGCCCATTATCATCAAGGGTTTGTCCAATGCTAACTAAATCATAGCCACATCCATAGGGGCAGTATCTCTCTTGATCCCCCAAAATCCAGTATGACAGAAGCAACTAAAAAAACATCTTTTGGTTTGTTTCTTTATTTTCCTTCCTTTCATTTTATTTTCCTCTCGCAGGGGCAATTATTATGATTATTATCCCCCCCTGGCATAGATGAGGAAATCACAGCTGGGAGCTGAGAATTCACCCAGGTGGCTCTGGAGTGGCAAGTAGGAAGAGAAAGAAAACTAATTTTCCACATCACATTAAAAGGGGCAGACACCATGAAACTCTACCCAGGGGGCTCCCCTGGGTTGGTACAGAAGGCAGGAGGGAGGAGTCTGGTAGACACCCACCTGGGGGCCCGGGGGTCCAGGGGAGCCGAGAGAGCCCTGCATGCATGGGGACTGTGTGGTCTCGAGTTCCAGGAGGAGATTCTTCATGTCTGGGGAGAGAAGCTTCAGTGCAAAGCAACACAGTGTTAGAAGTCGGACTCGGGGGACAGAGGAAGGGTCACCTCCCTGGACACAGCTCTACTCCAGGGTCAGGTCCAAGACTGGCAATTCCCTGACACAGCAGTATGTGTTCTGAGAAGTTGACCTTTGGGGCCACCAGTTTCAGTTCTCTCATCTGCTCTTGAGACCCACCCGGCACGAATGGGTTACTGAGCTAGCAAGGCCACTGTGGATGGAGTTAGGAAGCTCATTTCAGGACCTTATCCCATGTCTAGGATAGGAGTGTCTAAAAGAAATATAATGCAAAAGAAATATCCAAAAGAAACATAATGAGAACTACATCGTACTTTAACATTTTTTCTGGTAGCCACATTTTTTCCTTTTGAAAAGGTAAAAACAAACAAGTGAAGTTAATTTTACAATATGTTTAATTTAACCCAACAGACCCCAAATATTATCACTCCAGCATATATTCAGTATAAAAAGTGACTAATGAGGCATTTTACAATCTTTTTTTTCCTCATATGAGGGCTTCACGCTCCTGTTTATTTATTTATTTCAACCAAGAATCCTCAGAATTTAATTGTATTATAGACTAAACATACCCAACAGGCCTTTAAAGAGCAGTTCATCCAACACATGTATATATTTTATTCAGTGCATACATAAACTCCTGTTTATGTTTAACATAAACAGCCTATCTCAGTGTGAACATTGAAAGTGCTCAGAGCGCTAGTGGCTATGATTTTGGACAGTATAGGTCTAGGAGATTCCAGAAAGATCTGAGTATCTCAAGTCCCTAGAATGCTCTGGATGGATGTCTTCTAAGTCCTGAGTCCTGCTCCTTTCCTTTCTTCCCCAAATCTGTTCCCTCTCATCCCTCAGTGTGGCTACCGAAAGGCTCTTTCCTGTGTCACTCCATGAACATGGTCTACATAAGTCATGGGCTGTGGAAGGGAATTTATCGTTTCTTGTCCTTTAATTGGCACATCATGTTTGTACATATTTATGATACACTATGATAATTCCATACGTGTCTATAATGTGTCATGATCAAATCAGGGTAATTAGCGTTGTGGTCTCCTCAGACCTTTATCATTTCTACATGTTGGAATTCTGGGGGGCTCTCCACTTCTAGTTATTTTGAAATATATCATAAATTGTGGTAGGCTGTCCCTACTGTGCTCTAGAACACGGGAAGTGTGTTTTGGTACCTGTTATACAACCTCTTTCTATTTCCCCTTCTATACCCTGCCCCCCCATTTTATCCAGATTCCCCCATCCCCCAGGGATTTTTGTAAATGCTTGGGGAGAAGAAAAAGGTAAAGGGAAATTCCATATCTGAATAGCTGATGAGAACCCAGAAATTCATTAAAAAAAAAAAGTTGGGACATTTTGCCAAATTCAACTCCCATGGGAAAAGACCCTCTCCAACATTGCTGATTTAAGACAGCAGGAGGACAAATACATTCCAGAAACTGCAAAGTGTCCATTTTAGGGTTCAAACTCAGAGTGAGAATAAAGGGTTGACTCTATAGACAGAGTCTGCAGGCAGCCCCTGTTGAGTGGGTGGGGTGCAGAATGGGCATCCAGAAGCCTGGAATTCTCTGCTCTCCCAAGCCCCATGTACTTACCGGACTTCGGCCCCCTCTGAGGAAGGGTGGTGGGAACAGTGGGGGCGGAGGGGGTGTCAGCAGGCAGCATGCTTTGTGGCTGCCACGCTTCTTCTGATCCAGGCCAGGAAGGGCTGTATGAAGAAAACTGCTGCTCGTTAGCGTGAGTTCCGAGCTAGGCTCTCTGCCATGCCCAGCACACCCAAGGGAGACCCATGCGGCCACCCCAGACTTCCAAATCTAATTTCTAACCTGTTAGAGATGGGAGCAGAACTCCTGTCTGCTACTTGACAAGCCCTTGTATTGCTTTTGCTGAATTAAAATGGTGACCATTGTAAGATCCTTCTTCACAGGTTGGTAAATACCTAGGAGCGAAATTGCTGGGCTATAGTTCACGTCTATGTTCATCTTTTAATAGAAAATAGCAAGCGATTTTCCAAAGAGATTATACTGACTTACACTCCCACCAGCCAGTGGAGGACAGTTTCTCCTTCTACTGAGATTAACTTGTAGATTTTGTAGACGTGGCAAGGAATGCCAAGTTCGGATGGTAGTTGAGGAGTTGTGTCCCCATTAGTTGGGGAGAAGGAAGTGTTTGTTAAAAACTTTGATACTAAGGAGGAAATCATTCAGACAGGAAGGCAGCAAGGGCTGGAGGTAGGGTTAATTGATTTCAAGGTACTTGGACCCATGATTAAAATACAGACTTCAGGATGAACCCAACTTCTATATATAACTATAAAGACCTAATAAAAATAAAATAAAATTCAGACTCCACTTATATACAAGGATCACCCATTTCATAAAGAGTCATAGTATAGTGTCTCAATACTTGGGTGTCCTAATCCCAAGCGTGAGGACCTGCAGAGCTTGATTTTCAGGTGGGATCTTGCCAATATTCGATCTCAGCACACATTCAATGTTGAAGCATGCTTTACAAAAAGAATGCAGATCACAAGTTACAGCCCAGTAGATTTCTGTGAAGTGAACCAACTCTAGAAACCAGCACCCAGATCAAGAAATAGAACTCTCCAGGACCAGAAGCCCCTCACACTCCAATCTGTATTCCTCACCCACCACCATCCTGAATTCTAACACCAGGGATTCATCTTGCCCATTTAGACATTCTATATAAATGGAACCATACATTATGAATTCTTCAGTTTGTCTTCTCTTGCTTAACCCAAGAGCCATCCAGACTGATTTTCTCAGTTGTTACTGCTGAATGAAGTTCCATGTGGTTAGATCACAATCTACTCATCGATTGATGAGTGGGTAATGGTGGGCAATGGTGAGGTTCATTTGGGGTGATACTGCTAGCACCCACCAGAATAGCTAAATGAAAATGGAAGAGACTACCAGGAAGCAAAGTCTGGCTGTCTGGCTTTGCTCTGGATTGGATAATGTCAGAAAGCAAGGGCTACTCTGACTGGGGACTTTAATTCCTTTTTTTTTTTTTTTTTTTTTTTTGAACCAGGATATTGAACCCAGGGATGCTTAACCACCAAGTCACATCCCCAGCCCCTTTTAAAAATTTTTTATTTTGAGACAGGGTCTCACTAAGTTGCTCAGGGCCTTGCTAAGTTGCTGAGGCTGGCTTTGAACTTGCCATCCTCCTGCTTCAGTCTCCTGAGACACTGGGATTACAGGCATGTGCCATATTCTTATCTGGAAGAAGAGGTGCTACAAACAAGGATGTAAAACAGCCAGAACTGTCATCCATTGGCTGGGGGGAATGTAAGTTTTGGTATAACCTCTTCAGAAAACTGCTTGGTATTTTCTATTAAAGGTAAGCATACACATAGGCTATGGCCCCACAATTTCACTCCTAGCTATTTACCAACAGAAAGGTAGGCGTTTTTTCACCAAAACACAAGTAAATAGAAACAATATTCATAATTGCCAAAATGAATGAATTTTTAGTTCCTAGTTTTTTTGAGGTTTTTATTTGTTTTGTACCAGGAATTGAAACCAGAGGAGCTCTATCACTGAGCTAAACCCCCAGCCCTTTTTATTTTTTATTTCGAGATGGGGTCTCAGTAAGTGGCCCAGGTTGACCTCAAACTTGCAATCCTCCTGCCTCAGCCTCTGGAGTTGCTGGGATTACAGGAGTGTGCCACCATACGTGACTTTGTTCCCAGCTTTAGTCTTATAATGGGACCCTTACCTTTACCCCATAACAGAATCTCCGACATCGCAGAACGTTTTCAGGTTTCCCACTACATAGGCAGTTCTCACTCAGTTTTTAGTCTTATCACCAGGAAGCTTCTCTTCACTTCCCAGGCCAAGGTTGAGTGGCCCTTCTACCCTGCTATGTTTTTCTCTGGGTTTATGGTCATGTTAGTTCTTCCTCCCAGAGGAAACCGTTTCATTATATCTTCTTGGTTAAACTGCACTTTCCAGGTGGACAGGAGTCAGTTTTCATCACCCGTCTCTAACAGTGTACCTCGTAGACAGTAGGTGCTCCACAAATGTTTGCTGAACTAATAACACACACACACACACACACACACACACACACACACACACCAGGGATTGATCCCAGGGGCATCTAACTACGAAGCCACACCCCCATCCCCACTCCTTTTTAATATACTTTATTTTTAGATAGAGTCTCCCTGGGTTGCTTAGAGCTTCTCTAAGTTGCTGAGGCTGGCTTTGAACTCACGATCCTCCTGTCTCAGCCTCCCAATGATCCTCCTGCCTCAGCCTCCCAAACTACTTGGATTACAGGCGTGTATCACCGTGCCCATCTGAACTAATAATATTAATGACAAACACTACAAGGCAGTGTAGTTCGTGTGTATAAATTTACCTAATCCTCAAGACAACCCTGAGAACTAACTGCTATTATTATCTCCAACCCCATTTTACAGGTCTGTTAACCAAAGCAATGAGCTAAGCAATTTGCCCCATCCTATAGCTAGAAAATGACAGAGCCCAGACTTGAAGCCAGGCGGTCTGGTTTCTGAATTCTTCCTCATAAACTCTATACCATGACTCCTATGGGTCAAAATGAAGGTCAGGGACTGAGAGGGAGGCAAGGAGCTCCTAACAACCCCTAGAGACTATTGTATCAATGTTCTCCAGAGACCACTGAGAATATAACTAGTCCAACCAAGTTGGGCTGTCAGAGTCCTTGCAACAGGATGTACACACAATCAGAGGACCCTGGAGGCATCCCAATAAGAGAGTGTTAGAAAGAATTTATTCTAGGATTTGGGGTTTTGCTAGGTGATTTGGAGGGAGACCATGAGAAGCAAAAGTCTGGCTTTGCTTTGGATTGAATGCTTTCAGGAAGCAAGGGCTACTCTGATCAGGCACCTGAATTCTCACCTAGAAGAGGAGACTAAATCTGCAAAGGGTGAAAAGTAGCTGTTACTCATATTTGCAAGGATGGGGAAACGTTCATTTTCGTGGCTGGATGACAGCCATGCTTTTGTCTGTGTTGGGTTATGGTTTTCGGGTGCTCCTGTTTTCATGCGGATCCCTCAAGGTCATGGAATGGTGCTGCCTGAGGTTGGTGTTCTGGGAATTTGTTCACATGCTGAAAGGGGACATGTGGCAAGCTGTGAGCATTGGGTCTGCTCCAGCTGACACCGGCTGCTTTTCCCTAGTGGTGAGAGGTAAGTTCTTCTTTTTCTTTTGGTCCTGGGGATTGAACACAGGGGCACCTAACCACTGAGCCACATCTCTAGCTCTTTTTTATGTTTTATTTAGAGATAGCATCTCACTGAGTTGCTTAGGGCCTTGCTACTTTGCTGAGGCTGGCTTTGAACCCACAAAACTCCTGCCTCAGCCACCCAAGTCACTGGCATGAGGGCATGTGCCACCGTGACCAGCAGAAGGTTGTTCTTGACCTTGACATTGATGCCAGTTCTTTCCTAAAGTGTGAACTAACTAGGAGTGGGCAGCTTCAGTTGCCACCCTACCTGGGGCACACGGAGAAGGTGGCAGATGTATACCAACAGTACAGTTTCTCGGCAGTCTCTCTTTTGCCTCTGCACATGGCTAAGGGCTGGGTAAGGCTTCAGCTTTCTGCAAAAAATCTCTCCCGGCTAGGATCACCTGAGAACCTGGCAGTTCCCCTTCAGCTAATTTGCACTCATTTATTTTTTCCAGACCATATACGGCTTCCAGTGCCTTCCTTTCTTCCCCCAGGACCCTGTGTGGCTCCCATTGATGAAACATCTTGTATCATTTTAAGGCAGTCACTTTGCTTCTCTGATTTCTTCCTGGAAACTGGAGACCTCTTCAGGGACCATAAATTATCAGTTGCTTTTCTTGCAAAGGCATCTGCTTTGCCCGCACCCCCACTCCACCCTAACCCCCCGCCCCGAATCCCTCCTCCCTCTTTCCCCCTTGACCCACTTCATTTCCAGCAGGTGAAGGCCATTGATCCCTGCCCCTCCCCCAACTCCCTGGAGCTGTTTGTTTTTAGCCCAGTCTAGTTTATTTACAGCTCATTCCAGCTCAGAATATTTCCATCAGGTGGCCGTGTGTGGGAGCAGCTCTCCCCCTTCCCACCCTCCCCATCAGCTAAGCCAGGACTTCACATGTCTATTTTGGTGTCCTGAGAGTGGCCTGTGGGTCTCTCTCAGGACTATTGCTGTCTCTGTTGGAATCATGTCTGGAAAAGCCCCAGAAGCCTCTGTTGTGATGGAAACAATTGTGTGTGGATGTCCAGGGGCCTGCGGAAAACCAGTGCCCCACGGGGCTCAGCTCCCGGCCAGCTGTCTTGAAAAAGCCAACTGTCACAGAATTTCAGGACTGTTGACCTCACTTAAAGACACCAAAGTCACATCACACGTGGCCACTGCATTTACAAATTATGGGTAATTGTCTAATGCAGGCTTTTGGCAAGTGTTTGGGGGTTCCCCCCCCCCATGGTTCATGCTAGTTTTGCCCTTTGGACTCAGTAGTCAGTCTCCTGTTTCATCTTGAGAAACTGAGGGGTATCCTTGGAAAGAGACTCACACCAACTTACTCTTGGAAATGTAGGGACTTGTGTCAAAGAGTGTGATCTGGGTACAAGCGGATGTGTGATATGGTGCAAGTCCCGTCCTCAACCTGAGACTCAGTTTCCTGATCTGTACCAGAAGGGATTTGATCCACCCCATCTCCAAGGTCCTTTTTAAAAATAAACACAATCCAGTCACAAGGGCAATCATTAAGAATACAAGTAACAATAAATATTGGCGAGGATGTGGGGGGAAAGGATGCACTTAAACATTGCTGGTGGGGACTGCAAATTCGTGCAACCACTCTGGAAAGCAGTATGGAGATTCCTCAGAAAACTTGGAATGGAACCACCATTTGACTCAGTTATCCTAGTCCTCAGTCCATATCCAAAGGACTCAAAATCAGCATACTACAGTGACACAGCCACATCAATGTTTATAGCAGCACAATTCACAATAGCTAAGCTATGGAACCAAACTAGGTGTCCCTCAATAGATGAATGAATAAAGAAAATTTTACAGATGCACAATGGAATATAACTCAGCCATAAAGAAGAATGACTTTATGAGTTTGCTGGTGACTGGATGGAACTGGAGACTATCACACTAAGTGAAACAAGCCAATCTCCAAAAAACCAAAGACTGAATGTTCTCTCTGATATGTGGATGCTATCACATAATAAGGGTGAAGGGGAAGAATAGAATAGAAGCTCATGGGATTAGACAAAGGGGAATGAAGGGAGGGGAGGGGATTGGGAATAGGAAAGACAGTGGAACGAATGGGATGTAACTTTCCTGGGTTCATATATGAACACACGACCAGTGAAACTCCACATCACATCCAACCACAAGAATGGGATCCTAACTAGAATAAAGTTAGACTCCATGTATATAGAATACACTCTACTGCCATGTATATCTAGAAAGAACAAATGCAAGAAGCGACCCGAGAAGTCATCCTGCATCAGCAGGTTGGGAAACATGGTGAGTGCAGCCACATGCTGAGATCCTGCCGCTGCTGGTCCAGTTGGTGGACTGCTGCACATTTTGCTTCCTTCTCCCCCTCCTGCTTTGGGGCCTTAACCTGCCTCCCAAGACTGGTGTTAGAAGGAGGCCTGGGGATGACTGAGAGATGGTGGGGGGCACCTGTGACACCCTCCACAGCATCACCTGGTGCCCCAATAGTTGTCTGGACATCTCAGCAACCAACAAGTTATCAGACTAACTGGCTACAGTCTGCCCAAAGTTTCCCATGATGTACCTATTCCACAAAAGGCTGAACCCTAGAACTTTCCTTCACCCACCCTCCCCGCCCCTGCACACACCACACAAGCCTTAAAGCTCAAATCTCTTCCTAAAAGTAGGGACTTCTCTGAAAGACCAGGGTAGAACTTTGCTCTTTATGACTCGCACCCAGAGTGGGCCCAGGGGACAGGTGGGGACGCAACCTACAAAGAAAATGATTTGGTGTTTTGGTGGCTGCTGCTTCTAAGCCATGTTACCTAAACTAGCTGGCCTGGAGAGCGTCCCAGCCACCTTATGCCAGGGGACCCTGGACTGCAGAACACAATTTCATCTCAAAGCCGAGGGAACAGCAGCTACCAGCCTGCTACCCTGAAGTCAAGGTCACAAGAAGAGCACAAAAAATGGGCACCTATGTTGAGTCCCCACCCACCCCTCTGCCAACCCCCTTCACCCTGCAATCCCAACACTGGCTGAGAAGTTTAAAATGTTGCAGTCTTCTCAGAGATCCCAGGGTAGGTCTGCTCTCCAGGTTTTTTTTCTTGTTTTTTTTTTTTTTCCCCCCAAACCATCGGAGCAGGCGCATGCACACAGGACTCACCCAGGCAGCAAGCCGAGTAGCACAACAGTCCCGAAAGGGTGAGCAGATGAGCCAGGCTGAATGATGGGCGCGTCATGGTGGGGCAAGGCCCAAGGCAGACTGGCCCGGGGACGCGAGCTGGAGACTGGCTGGGATTCGTCACGCCCCCAAGTGCTCCCTGAGCCTGGCCTGCTTGGCATTTGGGGTGGGAGCTGGCCAATCCCTGCTTTGATGTTGCTTCTGCCCCAGATGCCAGGGGTCCAGGGGCCAGGGATGGGTAGGCAGCCCTGCCCTGGCCACCCAGCAATGCTCCTCTGGGGCAGGCTGGGAAGACAGACTGGCCTCCGCCCCTGGGAGGACGGGATGTGAGGTTGGGAGCCCAGGGCACTGATCACCCCCGCAGGCTGAGAGGAAATGAAGTGCAATCCATCAAACAGGCTGCTTTTCATTTGGCTCCAAAAAAGCCCCCATCAGTACTGCCTCTGGCAAGACTCACAGCCAACCTCCAGTGGACAGTGTCCAAGGAGGCTCCGCCTTCCTGTTTCAGGGAAGACCTTGGTGGCCAAGGGGTCTCTCTATGTCTGTGCCAGCGTGCTGCCGACAAAGCCAAACTTAATTATCACAACAACAACAAAACACTCTCTCTCAGCCTCTCTATCTCCAAAGAGCATGAGGGCAAGCCTTTCCATTTCATTTCATTTATTTATTTTTGGCGCTGGGGATTGAACCAAGGGCCTTGTGCATGCTAAGTGTTCTACTGCTGAGCTACACCCCCAGCCTCAAATCTTTTTAGATGAAACCTGCTCTTAAAATAATAAAATGGCACGTGCAGGCTACATGCTGAAATCCACCTGATGCTTTACAGGCACATCCAAAGCATGAGCACAAACACACGATATCCTAGGTCATAAAAGACAAGATTACTAGTACTTTGCAATAAGTACTGCTTTGTTTGTTTTGGGTTTTGGTACCAGGGATTGAATCCAGGGCACTTAACCACTGAGCCCCATCCCCAGCCTGTTCTATATTTTATTTAGACGCAGGATCTTGCTGAGTTGCTTAGGACCTCACAGAGTTGCTGAGGCTGACTTTGAACTCATGATCCTCCTGCCTCAGCCTCCTGAGCTGCTGGGATTACAGGTGTGTGCCACTGCACCTGGCAGCACTGTCGCACTCAGTAAAGACTATGAATTATAACAAGAGTCAGCAAACTTTTGTTATAAAGGGACAGAGAGTAAATGTTTGAGGCTTTGTGGGTCACAAGGTCTCCTTTGCAACTTATACATAAAAGCAGCCATTATACATAAAAGCAGCCATAGACAATATATAAAGGAATGAGTGAGACTGTGTTCCAATAAAACTTTACTTATAAAAATAGGGGGCAGGCTGGATTTAGCCAGTAGGCTACAGTTTGCCCACTATATTTTTCATTCTATTTATATGGAGTAAAAAAGAGAAGTGGTTAACAGGAGTGGGGATGTCTGGAGGGATTTACAGGAGGGAGAAATGAGTACCAGTTGAGGGTGAGGGGATATGAGTGAAAAAATCAGAGGAGGCTTCCTGGAGGAGGTGGCATATGAGCTGAATGAGCCTTGTAAGGAAAGATTTATAGATACAAAGATGGAGGGGGAAGAAGGCAGACTCTGTTCCTTCTCTGGGGAATTTGCCTGTGTTCTTCTCAGAAACAGGATCTAAGACACCACAAGAAGCAGTAAGGAGGACAGGGAGTGCTCAGTCCTGAGCCAGGACACCTGCAGAAATATCATCTGCATTACATTTTCCCAGTGTCCCCTGCTCTGGGTCACATCCCTCCTGGTCATATTTCAAATTTCACTTCAAGCCTTTGGAGTTGGAAGTTTTGCACTTTCCACATCAAAAGCATTCATATCTTTACTCTATGACACCTTACACAGCCAATCTACTCAGTAGTACCTGTGTCACTGATGTAAAACCAAAGGCGACTGGACTAGCTGATGGCCGGGCTCCTGTCCAAGTCTGCAGGTGTTTGAACCTCTTTTTTTTTTTCACACCAGAGATTAAACCCAAGGGTACTTGACCACTGAGCTCCATCCCCATCCCTCTTTTTTTTTTTAAAGAGAGAGAGAGAGAATTTTTTAATATTTATTTATTTTTTAGTTTTCTGCATACACAATATCTTTGTTGGTATGTGGTGCTGAGGATCGAACCCGGGCCGCACGCATGCCAGGCGAGCGCGCTACCGCTTGAGCCACATCCCCAGCCTCCCAGCCCTCTTTTATATTTTATTTAGAGACAGAGTCTCACTGAGTTGCTTAGGGCCTCGCTAAGTTGTTGAGGCTGGCTTTGAACTCACGATCCTCCTGCCTCAGCCTCCCAAGTTGCTGGGATCACAGGCCTGTGCCACCGCGCCTGGCTGAACCTCTAGTTTGAACCTAATTACTGAAGCTCATGGGTGTCTCTTCCAGTCTCCCTCTCTTCTCCTCCTCTCTACTGTGGCTGCTTTTTTTTTTTTTTTTTTTTTTTTTGGTAAGTCTTGTTCTCTATGTCCTCTGTCTTCGCAGCACTAACAGTTGAATTTCCTTAGATCAAATGCCTGTGTGTATACTAGACCTTTCAGCTGCCTCTCAACCTGGGAGTCAGGAACCCTGTTCTCCAGCCCTGGCAGTAACTTGCATCCCCTTTGGGCCTCAAATTTTCCAGATGTCAACGGGGAGCAGCATGCACCAGATGAGCTCTGTGCCCTTTCCAGCTTTTCTGTGATTCCTGAAACATAATGGCCCCGCCTAAGGGTCCTCGATGCAATGGAGGATCTCTCCTCTTCGTCCTGCTGAGCAATCTTTGGCCTCCAGTTCCCTCAGGTGCCTTGGCCCAGGCACCAGCTTGCCACGGCAGAGCTGCCTGCAAAATCTAATTCCTAATCAAAGTTTCTGGGGCCTTCCTGCAGCTGTCTCCAGGTGTCATATTCACAGTATTTTGTCTTAATTGCAGGTCTGGGATTTATCAACCAGGCCAGAATACCGCTTCTGGAATACTGCCTCCCTGGGCACTGCTCCAGAAAATTTGCCCCTGCTGCTGCCACTCGCCTTCCCGGGCCAGCAGCTACCTCCACTCCAGTTGGCTGCAGATTGGGGCCAATGTGGATTCTGCTCTGCATCTTCCTCCTGCCGGGTTTCCCGTCACTACCCCACAGAGAGATTTTGGGGGGCCTAGATAACACAGGCACCCTTCTCAGAGGTCAGGAGGCAAAGATGTCTGCTTGTTTGCGGGCAGAGCCTGGGGTCTCAAATCTGTTGTCCCATCCCAAAACTTTGGTAGTCCCAGAAGTAGGTTTGAGGACCCGACTTCTCCCCGACAGCTATGAAAGACTCCCCTTGGCCAGACTTTAGCTGGGCTCCTCTTTCCTCTGCTCGACTAGACCTTGAACTTGGACTTCTGTGTCCTCCCTGGCAGTATCCAATTATAGCAAGAATCCTGAAAAGTCAGCTTAGGAAGAATCCCCCATCCTTGACATCTAATCAAATTCTGAACCCAGGGGTGCTTAACCACTGATCCATATCCCCAGCCCCTTTTTTTTTTTTTGTATTTTATTTAGAGACAGGGTCTCACTGAGTTGCTTAGGGCCTCACTAAGTTGCTGAGGCTGGCTTTGAACTCATGATCCTTCCGCCTCAGCCTCCTGAGCTGCTGAGCCTGTGCCCCTGCACCCGGCTCCTTCCTCACCCTTGATATCTTACCACCCTGTCCTGACTTCCATAAGAATCCAATTAAGTTGGTTTAGACAGAATCCCCCTATACTTGATGTCTACTGTTGGTAATTTTCCACCCGCTCACCTAACCTGTTCCTTAGCTATAAATCTTTACTTGTCCTTGTACCAGGAGCTGACCTTGTCCTAGTCTTTGAACCTGTGGCAGACACCTTGAATTTTTTCCTTACCATTTTAACAAGTGCCAGGATAATCTTCAACATTACCTCCACGTTCAATGCTTTTGTTCCTTGGGAGGGACCCATAGCAGGTTCTACTTAAGCACACAAACATTTATTAAAGGTTTACTGTGTGCCAAGCCTTCCATATGCCACCAGAATATAGAGATGAAGAAGCTCATGGCCTGACCCTTGGAAGGAAAAGAGTTATCATCTCATCTGCTCACTTGTGCTGATTGGTCTGAGTTTCCTGGAAGAGTGCCTCATGAAGGATTCTGAGAAGAGGGCCATGATATATTGCCCTTCCTGTAACTCCTGCCCTGCATGCTCGCTTGCTGACCCTTACTCTGCAAAATCATGAAACAACATGACACTGGGCTTAGCATTTTCCATACATTCTTGCTTTTTGTTCTCAGGACCAATTTATCTCTATTTTATGGAGAAGAAAGTGACTCTCAAAGAAATCAGGTCACTTGTCTGAACCACACAGCTAGTGCAGACATGGGGGCGGAGTTCAGAAGGAGCCTTGCACACAGACCAGTGAGGAGGTGCCCCCTCCTGGAGCCAGCTTCCCCAGCTCCTGGGGCAGCTCACTAGTCTCTGGCTAATAGCACTCTTCCTACTATTCTCATGCCACCTGGAGTCAGTTTCCCTCTGGTCCGGCCCTTCCCAGGCCAGCAGCTACCTCCACTCCTAACTGCC
Organism: Urocitellus parryii; assembly: GCF_045843805.1. Taxonomy (NCBI): domain Eukaryota; kingdom Metazoa; phylum Chordata; class Mammalia; order Rodentia; family Sciuridae; genus Urocitellus; species Urocitellus parryii. The sequence goes on along the minus strand of NC_135533.1, from coordinate 169,428,334 downwards.
AGCTACTGACTTAACATCCCAAGACATCCTCAGAGTTGTGAATGTGCAGAGATGACTGACAGTTCCCCCAAAAGGTGTGCACCGCCTTCCACAGGCTGGAGGAATCCCTGAGAAGTGGCTGTTTCTTGGTCCCCTCTGGGGGGATGATACGGAGGCAGGTGACTATTCTTGACAACAATTCTGCCTGAGTGCAGAGGACTCAATCCTTCAGGGATGGTGGAGCCATGAGAGGGAAAGACCCTGAGTTCCCCAATGCCCCTGGACTGGTAAGTGAGCATAAATGTTTTGATTAGATTAAGTCATTAAAATCCTTATTTCCTGCAATAGGTGATATTGCCCCAACCCACCCGTGAGGCACCCAGCAATGGAGAACATTCTATGATGCTTCCTAGCCAATCCTTCTTTGTTCCCCAAACAACCTCATCATCATCATCATCATCATCATCATCATCATCATCATCATCCTCACTTTTAGATAAGGCCACAGGCGATCATGGGATGCAGCTATGATCAGACCCACCCAGTATGTATGACCCTGTAGGTAGTAGGTCGGGGTTCAATCCAGATTGAATGCAGTTAACAGCACAAAGTAATAACTCCTTCTACCTACCACCCCTAGAAAGAATGAGCAGGAAACATCAGGAAAATGGCATCTAGAAGAACCAGAGTCATTGCCTCACCCAGCTGGGGTGGAGCCTTTACCAAGACCCACAATCATGTTTTTCTAATCAAACTTTATGATTATTCATCTATGGATTCTGTTTCCTGGTCTGTAAACTCCTATGAGTTGACAATCTTGGTGGCCTCTGTATCTCTGTCATAAGGAGGGTTCAATCAAGTGTACTGGTGACTGTCAATCAAATATACATTGACCTTCTCTGTCTTACTCTAGAAGTGGGCAAAGAATTCAATTCACTTTGAAATCCATGAAATACTTAGATGGATCAATAGATCTATAACAGCATAAACAGAGCAAAACACTGAGCATAGCAGAATCTATGTGGGGAATGTATTAGTTTGCTAGTTCTGCTGTAACAAAATATCACAGCTTAGGTGACTTAAACAGACATTTACTTCTCATAGCTCTGGACTTAGTTCAAAATCAAGGCATCAGTAGGTGTAATTTCTCCTGAGGCCTCTGTCCTTGGCTCATGGATGGCTCTGGTCTTGACTCTGTATGCTTCCCTGCTGTCTTTGTGTATCCAAAACTCTTCTTCTATAAGAATACCAATCAGATGGAATTAGGGCCCATCCTCAGGGCCTCACTTAATCACCTCTTTAAAGAGCCTCCCTACCTCACATTTTAGGGTACTGGAATTATTAGAGCTTCAACATGTGATTTTTTTTTTCAATACTAGGGATTGAAACCAGGGTGTTGTTACTCAGGCTAGGCTAGTGCTCTGCCACATCCCCAGCCCTTTTTATTTTTTATTTGAGATAGGGTCTCGATAAGCTGCTGAGGGCCTCACTAAGTTATTACTGAGGCTAGTCTAGAACTTGTGATCTCCCTGCCTCACCTCCCAAACCACTGGGATTACAGGGGTGCACCACCATATCCAGCTAAATGAATTTTGAGGAGATACAATTCAGCCTTTTTTGAAAGTGTCTATAATAAAAAAGAATAACAACTGGGCTTGGTGGCTCATACTTCTAATCCAGTGGCTCTGGAGACTGAGGCAGGAGGATTGCAAGTCCAAAGCCAGCCTCACCATCTTAGCAAGGTCCTAAGCCATTCAGCAAGACCCTGTCTCTAAATTAAATGCAAAAATGGTGGGGATGTGGCTCAGTGGTTAAGTGCCCCTGAATTCAATCCCCAGTACAGAAAGAAAATTTAGAATTATTTATTATCTTATTTAATTAAAAAAATTTAAGTGGGCAACTTAGAACTGCAAGATTTCTCTGTAAATGTTAGGGTGGGGAATGGGTGAGTCCAATGCCTCTGTTGGCAAAGACCTAGGGGTCCCTGGAGCTGCCCAGAGCTAGGGCACCAGTACTGCTTGGAGGAGGGGACTGCAGTCACTTTGAGGGTTACCCCATCCCCGAGAATGACATGAGAAGGACATTCTCTTTCTTTCCCCCTCCTCCTCACTCATAGAGACAACTTGAGGAGTCTGTCCAAGCCACAAGGATGAAAGGAGGAGGACGACCTCCTTCCTGTCATTATTTTATAGAAGTCATATATCAAAAGTGACGACTGTGCACACATATATTCAAGGAAACAAAACCCATCCCCCTTTCCTCCTGCAAGGGAATTATTCTGGAACCTATCTAAAGGAAGCCATCTGCTTTCTTGAGTTCAAGCTCTGATTTGACCAAATGGCATGTGGTAAATAGAGAGGAAGAAGGACAATGTCATTAGGAGCTCAGGGAGCATAAAGAAACTTCCCCACGGCTGGCTGCGCCTCGGCTCTCAATTCAATTACAGTGGCCGGCATAAATCAGTGGGCGCTATTAAATCTTCTGCCCGGGTTTGACAGGGGAGGCCAAGTTTGTAGAATGATTCGGGAGATCTGGCCACAAGTCAGAGACAAAAACCCTCCAGCTGTGTCCGGCCCAGCCGGTGCATTATTTCCAACACCCGCTGACAACTGTGGCAAAGGAAAGACCCTGTGTTTCCATCCTCTGGGTTCCTGTGCCTTCATTTTTCCCTGGTGACATTTGAGCCCCACGGTCACTTGTGATTCAAACCAGGTGGCTCACTGAACCCCTTCCCTCAGAGACCCCCGCATCCCTGCTTGTTCACTCCAGGATCTGTCATCCAGGGGTCCACAGCAAGTGGGGAGGAGGGAAGCTGGGTTCCAGGGAGCCCGCTGGCTGCCCACGCACACGGACTGGCATCTCTCATCATAGGTCTTGCTGAGTCACTTGAACCTCTAGATCCCAGAATTTGAGGAATCTGAGGCTGGCTCCTTTGGATTTAATTGATCAATAGAATTTCTCAATGGAACAAAATGGCAAGATGAAACTTCATAGCACTATCATTGTGTGATTCTACCATTCTGGAAATTCTCCAAGATCTCAAAACTCCTGGCTGTTTTGGATCTAACAAACTTTTCTTCCTCCCTCCCTCCTCCCTCCCTCCTTCTTTCCTTCCTTTTTTTTGTACCAGGAATTGAAACCAGAGGCACTTAACCACTGAGCCACAACCCCCAAAATATAAAAATTATATTTTTGATTTTGAGAAAGCGTCTCTCTAAGTTGCTTGGAACCCCACTGAGTTGCTGAGGTTGGCTTTGAACTTGTGATCCTGCTGCCTCAGCCTCCACGCCTAGCTCTAAAAGACTTTTAAAAACAGAAAAATCTTATTTTGTGCTTTAGATGAGAGACAGCACTTTGATTGCACATGTGGTATTCATGTACATGTTTAGAATTGTAAATGCATGTATCTGGTTCAAAATTCAAAAAGTATAAGTGGGTAAATATGAACAATCTCTCTCACCCTTCTCCCCCCAGCCTATCAGCTCCAGTGATTTATTATCAGCCCATTACTTCATTCCTTCTGTATACTTCTATATGCAAGCAAATAGGTAGGTATGATATTTCTCCTCTCTTTCTCAGAGAGAATTTTTTTTTATACAGTTGAATAGTTGTATCTGGAGAATGGAGTGTCTCTCTCTCCAATCATCAAGTGAGCTGCTTCCTTCCACCACACTCTTCCATCATGATTCTGCCTCACCTTGAGCCCTGAGGACTAGAGCCAGCTGTTTATAGTCTGAGACCTCTGAAACCGTGAGCCTTCAAATAAATTTTCTTCCACTACAATTGTTCTGGTCAAGTCTTTTAGTCACAGCAGTGAACAAACTGACTAAAACACCCACTAATTTTATAGTTCCTATTTTAGAGTTAAATCTTAATTCATTTGTAATTCATTCTGGCATGAAATGTAAGTTTGCTTGTTTTCTAAAAGACCTTTTTTGTGACTTAAAACAGAAAATAAAAAATCTTTAAACCACCTTTAGATAGCCCACACACATCAGCTACCATAGCACTCCTTAACTAAAGGTTAAGCATTGCCCTATAACAGCCCAGAGTTGTGGATATTTTATCCATTTAACAGATAAGTAAACAGAAATTATAGACCACTGGGTCAAGATCCCTTAGCTTGTGGATCAGGGAGCTGTCAGTCAAGTCCAGAGCTGTCCCTGTTCTCAAAGAAGTGTCCAGGTGAATGGTAGAGTCACAACTTGCAGGCAGATGGGTTGTTTCTGTCATTGGTCTGCTCTCCTGAAAGCTCAACTATACAAGTGAACTACTTGTACAGTTCACTTTGAATGAATCAGTCATTGCATGATTTTATTGTCACAAACAGATGTTGGAGTTAGCAAGGCCCTAAGCAACTTAGCAAGATCCTGTCTCTAAATAAAAAATTTAAAAAGGGCTGGGCATGTGCTGAGGAGGGGCGTCCTAGTCAGATCACCCTTGATGGGGGCAGGGAGAGGCTTTCTCCTTTACAGCCATGGAACAGCCCTGCGAGTGGACCTGCCCACCTGCAGTCATTCTGCTGGGAGCTCCGTATGCCTAAGATGTTGTCCTTGCGTGTGAGCTGTGGGTCCCTTGTCTTCAAAATCCAACATTGCCCTAGAGGTACCATTATGACTCCTGAGTACACCCTCTACCATGCCCAGGGCTAGACCCTATCCGTGCTCTTTCCTTTGATCCTTACAATGACCCTATGAATTATATTTTTATGTCCCCCTATTCCAGGTGAAGGAACTAAGGCTGTCATCCAAGGTCCTAGGGAGCTGGGCTTCTGAATCTAGACCTGCAGTTCCAGGGCCTAGGTGCTGTGATATCTCTGACTCAGACTCAGCCTTTGGATGGAGACTCCAAAATGTGGCAATGAAAACAGCCCAGGAGAAGGCAAGAGGCCAGGATTCCAGTTCTTTCTCCACCATTTGGAATAATTGTTGCAACCTGTGACTGAGAGATAACTAAATACTAAGCACAGTGCCAAGCTCATTTTATCCTCATTGCCATCTAAAATGAAGATTTCTGACTCTCCCCATTTTGCAGATGTGGAAACCGGGAAGTTGAGACATTAGAGACCACTGGGCCAAGATCCCTTAGCTTGTGGGTCATGGAGCTGTCAGTCAAATCCAGACCTGTCCCTTGACTTTAATTCACACACCAGGGTTCTCAGCCAATGCTCAGATGAAAAACATAAGCCAAGACCCCTTTTTTTGTGTGGATGCTAAGTCTGTGAATTAGCAAATAGTCTGGCAGCCACAAAGTCAGAGAAGGTCTGAGGCTAAGGGATCTTTGCAATTTGGTCCACACTTTTATTTTATAGATGAGGAAACTGGATACCCTAAAAAGAGCAAATGGTTGTCCAACACCATACATGTGTCTGAATTTCGTCTCAGTGTCTTAGCCTGAATCTCGCTAAGAACTTTAGGATACAGGCACTGACTAAATGTCCCCACACTGGATATGAGCAAAAGGACCTTAGCAAGACATCACCCCAGAGGTGACCCCCTAGGCCTGCCTGGTGGAGGTACTGTTGCATTCAGGGCCAATCTGCAAGGGAGTGAGGGCCAGGGTGATTTGATTCAGATAATTGGAGTTTGTGTGTAGGTAAGAAACCATTTGCCTCAGATACTCTGCAAAAAAACATTTCTAGGGCCCACACAATTTTTATTTTTTATTTTTTTAAATTTTTTTTTAAAAGAGAGAGTGAGAGAGGAGAGAGAGAGAGAATTTTTAATATTTATTTTTCAGTTCTCGGCAGACACAACATCTTTGTTGGTATGTGGTGCTGAGGATCGAACCCGGGTCGCACGCATGCCAGGCGAGCGCGCTACCGCTTGAGCCACATCCCCAGCCCCCCACACAATTTTTAAAGCCATCTTTTCTTGGGGGCGGGGGTGGGTACTGAGAATTGAACCCCAGGAGTGCTCTATTATTAAGCCACATCCCCAAGGATTATTTTGAGACAGGATCTTGAGAAGTTGCCAAAGCTAATCTTGAACTTGTGATCCTCCTGCCTCAGCCTCCCTGGTGCTGAGAGAACAGATGTGTGCCACCAGGTCTGGCTTCTTGAAGCCATCTTGGGCTTCCACTGCTGACTTTCTGTGGGAGGACATGGACAGTAAGGGAACTCCCACAGGGCCCTGCTGACCTACAGACCTGGAGGACCTGTGTCTCTCCCACTGTCGACTTTCCCTAAGGTGACTTTACCCAACGAAGCTCCCAGAAAGTCAGATAGGAGGGAAGAAGGGTGTTCTTTCCTGCAGGCTCCCTGAATCCAGAACACTAGACTCAGTGGTTTGAGAACTTGGTTTCTGTGTGACCACCAGGAATTTGGAAGCTTTCTGAGGGTAACCAGGAGGTCCACCCCAGTGAAGGTCTTAGACACGGAGTCGGTCCTGTTTGGATACAAAGGGGACGTCCACTTTCAACCTTCCATGACAATGACTCATGCCAGAGGCCCCTTATAGAGAATGAGTTTGAACACTGAATGAACCTTGGGTCACAGTAAAGGAAGAAGAACCCCAGGTGGCCAGGAAGGGTGGCCATTATTACCCTATCCCCTTGTGCCCCCAAGAAGTCCCATGCTAAGGAGAAGTTTCTGCAGCAATTCAGAAACTTCTGGAACTTTCTCCAAACTTCTCAGAAGGATACCAAGAAGATGAGGTGGGCAGCACAGGATGAGAGTGTAGAGTAGAACCCTGTGCTACTCTCATTAAGGCTTCCTTCTTTCCCTCCCTCTTTTTTGAAGTCACCCCTCCCCCCAGCTGGTTGACCATGCAAGACTGCAAGAGTCAAAGACTTCTCCAGCTGTCACCAGCTCCCATACACGCATCGCCCAGTGTTTCTGTTGGTTGCCATGGAGAGGTAAGCGAGGACTTGAATGGAGCTGCAAAATGGAAGAGGGCCAGGTGTATTTTTAAAGTCATCTGGGGAAGCCGGTCACCACTAGGCCAACCTCCTTCCCCGGGCAGTGCGTTCCTTCTTTAGGGACTGGTTTACAAATGCAAAGTGGCCCAAAGCAGGGTCTCTTCCTTTTGCTTTAATTCCCTGGATATTTTAAGCAAAAGGTTATTTAGGTTGTCTTTGAGGTTTTTTGCCTTTTGATGCAATGAATTGTGCAGGAAATTGTGGCCTCTTGGCATGTGTAGAAATGAAGCGAGATTTTGGAAATAACGTCGGAGAATGTGCAATGGTGTCACACGTACATCAAACACTACTGAAAGTATTTGATGTCTGTAACTAACTCACTTGATTCTCACCACTTCTTTTTGAATTAATACCTACTTTCAGCCCCATTTCATAGATGAGGAACCTGAGGCATGGGGTGGGAGATTTGCCCAAGGTCAAAAAGCTAAGGGAGATTTAAACACAGACAGGGTGATGCCAGAAGCCATACCCTTAGCCACACTCTTCGGTTCTGAATCTGCATTGATTTGGGGATCCAAAAGCCCTGATTTGGAATTTCAACCCTGACCCTGTGTGACTTCAGGCAAGTGACTGTACCTCTCTCATTGTTATTTTCCTCTTTGGTAAAATGGAGATACTAATGGCTACTTTATGACATTCTTGTGAAAATTAGAAATAATAGGCAAAAAGAAACGTAGGTTTAGTATTGTTTGTGGTGGCTCCCTATGTCAACTGAACCCCAAATTCTTCAGGGAAGGGATGTTGAGCTGTAACTGCTACTGCCAGAGGGGTTGGTAGGACCACAGCTGGTCTTTTAAAGGATCTATAGCTGACGCTGTCACTTCACTGATGTCCCTCAGTATCCAACCTCCTGCCAAAGGCACCTGAGACTAGAACTTCTATGGGAAGTCACTTGGGTCAAGCAGGAAGAACAGAGTAGTTGGCGTCGACAGGAGTTGGTGGATAAATATTCCAGCTCCCTGTCTCCCAGAGGTCCCCAGGAGTGGAGCCCAGAGCCGTAACCTGCTCATGAACACACACCCTATGTCTGCCTTCTCGGCTCTGCCTGACTACTCTCGGCTCTGCCTTACTGGGGTCACCTCCCAAATAAACTACTTGCATCCAAATTTTTGTCTCAGGGTCTGCTTCTGGGAAGAACCCAGATGAAAGCAGTCCTTATGCCTGCACCTTTGATTCCAATGTCACTTCAGCAAAACACAAGTGGGTCGGTTTACCTGCTGGAAGAGATCACTGTGGGAGGCTGAATGATGGCCCCCATAAGGTCTCCAGATCCGAATCCCTGGAACCTGTAAATGTTACCCCATATGGAAAAGGGAACATTGTAGACATGATGATATAAACAAGTTTAGGAGCTGGGAAGTGGCTCAGGGGTAGAGTGTTTGCCTAGCACGCATGAAGCCCAGGGTTCAATCCCTAGCACTGCTCCCTGTACTGCCCCTCCCCACCCCCAAAAAAGCAGGGGAGATTGATAAAGAAGGCAAGTGACCCCCCTGCCCCTCAGACAAGATGCTACACTGATGGCTTGAAGAGAAAGGGGGCAACCAGCGAAGGCAAGAAATGCAGCTCCAGAGCTAGGAAACGCACAGAAACAGATTCTCCCCTAGAGACTTGGGAGGCAGCTGGGCCTCACTCACACCCTATTTCTATAGAGTGAAACAGGTTTCAGACTTCCAACCTCCAGAGCTGAAGAGAACAGAGGTGTGTTGGTTTAAGCCACCGTTTGAAGTGATTTCTTACAGCACCATGAGAAACTAATAGAGCAGGGTGTGAGAGAGCAGGGGTTCTCAAAGCTTGTTAGAAGTGCAGACTCTTGGGCCCTATTTCCTGCAGAATCAGAATCTCCCAGGGGTGGGTTGCTGTGGTCTCCATTTTAATGCACCCTCCAGGGGATGCCAATGCTGCCTGTAGTTCAGTGGTTAACCCTGGCTGGATCTTTGAATCACCTGGAGGACTTTACTGCAGATGCCTGATCCCACATGATTCAGCTCTCAGTCTGTTCAGCTGGGAAGCTGAGCCTTTGGAAAGCACCTCAAAGTGATTCCTAGCCAGGACTGAGAACCCGTGCTGTAGTTTGAGAACCACTGATCAAGGATGTTGACTTCCAGGCTGAGCTGTGCAGAAATTTGGAAATATGGAGAGATGTCTTCAAGGCTGCTAAAAAAAAAACCTGGGAGCATAGGCCACACCAGCAGGGTTCCTGGCCTTAGGGGCCAAAGAGTCACATGCTTAGAGGGTCCAAATAGGTAGACCATAATTAAGAAAGTGGTATAGGACAAGAGGGTGTGGTAGCAAATCGCCAGCTGGAGCCAAGTCACCACCAACCATTATATTCCAAAGAGTGTCACCATAGCCAGAAAGTGTGGCCAGCCCAGCCAGACTGTCTGATTTTCGAAAAGTAAGATTTTTAAAAATTTTTTATTTTTCCCTAGCCCTAGTAATAAAATTAGGATTATCCTCATTTCACTTCTGAGTAGCAGAAGTTACAGAAGGTTCCTTTGTGGGGTAGAATCCAGGGCTTCATGCAGGTTAGGTCAATCCTCTGCCATTGGGCTACATCCTCAGCCCTTTCTACTTTATTTTGAGACAGGGCCTTGATAAATTGCCTGGGCTGACCTCAAGCTTGCAATTCTTCTGCCTTAGCTTTCTGGGATAACCTTCTGGGATAACCTTCTGGGCTTAGCATATCAGAAATACATTTTTCCCCCAAATGTTAAATCATTCATCTCTTAAATGTGAGCAATTAAGGTAATTTTAAAAATATCTCCTCCTCTTCCTCCTTTCCTGTACCTTTAGGGCTAGGGGTGAGGGCTGTCACCAGCTGTAGGCCAACAGCTACAGCCCACTTCCAGGCGCATAGTTGGCACTCATTAAATCTTAATTGCTTAATGAATCCTCAGAGCTCTCCTGACAGGCAGAGGCTATCAGAGCCATTGAACAGATGAGGAACTTGGGGTTCACTGCCATGAGGTGGCCTTCCCACCATTGCATAGAGCATAACCAAGGGAATCAGGATTAGAACCCAGGACCCCTCAAGATAGGGCTGCTGTGAAGAGCAGATACAACTATAAGCGATAAAAGCTTTTGTGAAACGAGGAATTGGGGGTTTCACTGGTACCAGCCAGAAGAGCAACACAGGTAGTCCTTGTGACTGTGAGCTGTATTTAAAGAAGACAAGACCCCAGCTTACTGGCTGTCTCCTCAAAGCCAGACGGGCTTTCTGATCTGTGTTTGTGTGCTCCTGGATCTGAAGAAAGCAGGCGGGGCATGGGGCGGCTGCCCACAGGGTGACTGGGGGATGCCCCCCTCCGTCTCTCACACCACCTCTCTCTGTGTCTGAGCTGGAGGGAGGCCATCGCTTTATGCAGAGCTTTGGGATGAGATGAGGCGGGACGCCTGGGACCCCGAGAGAGTCCTCTAATTTAAGAGCCCTCTCTGATTTTATTATCCAGAGGAAATGGGGAGCTAAATCGGAGGAGATGGCTGGCGAGTGCATTACGGGACATTAAACAATAGCTGATCAGTGTCAGACACAAATAAATGGCTCCTAAGCTAGTGCCAAGAACATGGATGGTTCCCAAGTGATGACCTGGCTGGCTTCCAGGCAGGAGAGTATGTGGTGGGGGGAGCTGGACATTAGGCCATATAGGCCACAGAACGGCTGCTCTGGTCACATCCCAGCCACATCACAAGATTCCAGTGCCCAGACAGAAATCACAGCCTGCCACATGATCTCACTCACCAGGGCTGGACTTGGGTCTTCTCACCATCTGAGACCTAGACCCAAACATCACCTGGGGAGTTCCTGCCTGCCTGGGAAACCCTGTATTGGAAAAAGGAAGCCATGTGTGGCCATCAGGTAGGTGGGTCACAGTGCCTGAGAGAAGGTTTGTGAAGTGAGGTTGCCCTGGGGAGGTCCCTGTGCCCACCCAACACCATGGTTTGAATGCATCTCACTAAAACATCCCTATTAAAAAGAAATATCACCAAAAAAGAGACAAACCAGTGCCCTCTATATACCTCTATATATCTTGGTATAATGCAATATCCACTTTTTGACTAGAACTTTGGACATTGATATCCCAGAGAGAAGGTAGTAGGAGAATAGAGAATTCAGAGGAGTATTTCTAGAGGCTAGGAGGGTAGTCTGCTAGGCCTTAGATGCCTGTATCACTATTGATCCAAGGCCTTAAATGGAATTGGTCTATATTGATAAAAGTCTTGGACTTAGAGGCAGAAGACAGGATGCCAGTCTCTATCTCATCAGTTCTGTGACTCGGGGCAGATTATATAACCTCTCTGAGCCTCTATTTTCTCATCTAAAAAGTGTGAGTGATGCCGCATCCATCCCAGGGGTGCTATGAGAATTGTATATCTTGAACTGTGCAGAAGGCTGCCTCTTTGTGACTATTAATACCCTTGGGTCTGTGGCTTCACATTCCAGAATCTACAATGACTGAGCTACACCTTTGAATGGAGACTGGAGCCCAGTCAATCTACAGACCAAGAATGAGCCCAGCCAGGCCCAGCCAAGCCTGAGCTAGATAAGCAGACCTTTAGTTGATCCACAAACACATGAACTTCCATAAATAATGATTGTGTGTGGGTAATTTTGGGTTTTTTTGTTTGTTTGTTTGGGGTACTAGAGATTGACCTCAGGGGTGCTTAGGCACTGAGCCACATCCACAGCCCTTTTTCTTTCTTATTTTGAGATAGGGTCTCACTAAGTTGCTTAGGGCCTCACTAAATTGCTAAGACCTGGCCTTGAACTTGCAATCCTCCTGCCTCAGCCTCCTAAGCTGCTGGGATTCATTTATGACCCAGTAGATGGTTAAGATATACTGTAAATTTAGTGCCTCTGATATTTTTAATAGTTGCCATGTTCAATAGAAATCATTTTAAGATACTTATCTGCCTTTTGTTTGGAGAGGTGTGGGAAGGCAGGATTTTCTATCTCTGAACTACATTCCCAGCTCATTTTATTTTTTTTATTTTGAAATAAAACCTCACTAAGTTGAGGTTGGTCTCAAACTTGTGATCCTCCTGCCTCAGCCTCCTAAATCATGGGGATCGTAGGTGTGCACCACACCCAGTGAAGGGGGTTTTATTTTATTTTATTTTATTTGTGTGTGTGTGGTATGTGTGGTGCTGGGGATTGAACCCAGGGCCTTGTGCATGGGAAGCAAGCTCTCTACCAACTGAGCTCTATCCCCAGCCCCAAGAGAAGTTTTCTATTTGTTCATCTACTATATATTTTTTTGAGCACCATGTATCAGTCACTGTTCTGAACCTGGGAACCAGTGACACTGCTCAAGATAGACAGGGTCCCTGCCCACACAGCACTTATAATTCATCGCCAACACTCACAGAAGTCAGAGAGCCCATCAGAGGCAGAATTGGAACCAGAAACCCGAGTTCCTTAACTCCTAAGCCTCAAATCCTTAGGAAACTCTAACCCAAACAAAGTGAAGAGGTAGCATTGGATTGGACCAAATTAACTGTCAAAGCTCCTCTTTGAATAAGAGAATAAGGACCCACCAGTCCCAGAAGAAGCTTGGTGCCCTCAACTTGAATCTGCAAGGGGTGTGTTGACATACGGTCACAGTGACACAATCACCCACCTTTCCTGCCTAGCCCCACCTCCAGTGTTCTCCACAGATCCCCCCTTTCCCCTTCTTCTGTTCCTCACACTTTTATAATTAGCCTCGTACCCGGCTGAGTCACCCCCTAGGACTTAGAGACCTTGGCAGCTCCACTTGCTGAGCTGTTTTTATGAATGGACAGTGGCTGGGACTGGGTGTAGAGCTAGGCCCTGGTGAGAAGCCGGCATTCCTGGCCCTCCCGGTGTTCTACAGGCAAAGACAGTGAAACTTCAGCCTCCGTGGACGCACTTATGAGACTCCATTGAAGGGCTTGTCTGATGCTTTTGGATGGGGAGAGCCTGGGACAGCTGGTGGGGACTCTGAGGGGACGGCTAGCAAGGCCTGGGGTCTGCCTGCCTCCCTCTTGCCTTCCAGAGACATTTGAGTTTCCTCAGAAAGGTTTCAAGAGGACACATCAGTAACTCAATACTTCTCCTGCCCCTGGGTCAGGCAGGACAAGGTCAATGCCTGGTGCCCTCGGAAAGATTGCCCAGCTGGCAGACCAAGCCCCTTCCCCAAATCTCTCAGCCTTGCACTCAGCAGATATATCCAGCTCTAAGCCCTGCGTCTCTCTGGATCCCTCCACTTTTCTCTGCCAAGCCTCCTTCTCCCAGGACCCCTAGATGCCTTATCTGAGGCTGAAGGAAGTTCCACCCAGGAAGAAAGTGCAACAGGATACAGACCAGACTGAAGAAACAGAAAACCCAGTCTTGAGGCTGCAAGGGGCCCCTGGGCTCCAGGAGGATCGACTGGATTCCCTGTCCCTTCAGTAGGATTGTCCTGGCCACCATTGCTGCCAAGGCTTGGACGGATTCCTGTTTATTCTGCAATACCCCCTTAAGCCAAGCCCCTTTCAGAGCAGGTCAGAGAGGTATTTATAGAAACATCGGGGACTCACTTTTCTCTCACTTGCACCTCCTGGTCTCTTAAGTCCCCCACCCCGATTCCTGACCAAAATGAAATCATGCAGCAAATGGGGGAGAAGAGGTGGGGGAGGCGAGGCAATTTTTTTTTAAAAGTCTCTGGTTTTGAGCAGCTAAGTAAGAGCCCTAAGAACAAGGACAGAAGGGGCTTCCCAGACAAGCTCGGGTAACAGGAAGCGGCTGGGGTGTCCACCTCCCTCCCAACCTCCCTCCACCAAGAGTAGAATGGCAGAAATACCAGGACACCTTCCTTCCTCCCCCTGCCCACGGGAGAATGCTGGGCATCATTTACCTGCTGAGATCGGGAGGACGCTATTGATGAAAGTCGGCTGAGACAAGATCGAGCGGAAGAAAAGCTGAAGATAAATTCCCAGAGCCATTGGGTTCAGGACAACCATGCTGGCCAGGTCTGGCAAGTGTCAAGTTAGCAAGACAGAGTTGCTGCAGGAGCCTGCTTATCTCTGCTCTGCCTCAGGGCTGGCTCACTCTCTCCCTCCCTCTCTCTCTCTCTCCCCCTCCTTTCTCTCTCTCTCTCTCTCTCTCTCTCTCTCTCTCTCTCTCTCTCTCTCTCTTCCAGACCCCTCCTTTCCCATGCCTTTACCAAGAAAGAATGCCAACCATTTCCCATTCAACCTTCTCCGTACTACACAGAGTTATATTTATCTCAAGCCCTGGATCAAATTTGCCCCCATTCATATTAAGATGTCAGAATCTTCTTTTTTGGATACTGAAGTCAGTGACTCTTGAAGAGGTGATAAAAAGGCAAAACAGGTCTCGAATGTTCACTAGACAAGAGTCCCTAATTGATTATCCACCATGGTCTACCCGCCTGGAATGAAGGCGAACTGTGGTAACAGAGGATCAGTTCTCCTGACTCGAACTTGAGCTTCCTGGAGACAACCCCTCTGCTGTCAGTTTGTGACAGTTTTACCCACTGGGTGACAAAATGGAAAGTTGACCTCAGGTTTGTTTTTTTGTTTTTTCATCATCCAATAAAAAGGAGAGGAGTTTATGTTTGCAAATAGTTTTCCCTATGAAAAAGTCTCTCCCTCTCCAAGAGCTGCACACTTTCAATACCAAGCAAAGCAAAGGAAATGAAAACAGGAAATGGAGAGGAAAGTGAAAAATCCAACCACACTTGGAGAAACAGCGACACTAACTTGATCTTGGTTAGACAAAATTCTTTAAATAAATAATTTTGCAATCCTTCTTAAATGAAGATCTTTTATAAGTTTATAGAGCCTGTCACAGAGATCCTTCACAGTACTGAAATAATTAAAATAATCCACAGAGTTGTTTGTTTTGCTTTAATCTATACAGTTTATGCCTCTTGCCTCTTAAGAGTTAATTCAGAATCAGTTTGGGAATGGCTGGGCATTGGGTGAGCATCCTTGAGAGAAAGCATTGATCTTCATCCTGGGGAAGGTGGAGTTAGGTTCGGGCAGAGTGTAAGTCATACTCTAAGGCTTTGGCATAGACTTGGGCTCTAGACTCAGCTCTGAGTGGCACTGGACAAATGGGGGAGAAATGGCATTGGACAAATAGGGGAGAAATGGCATTGGACAGTTTGTTTGTTCTCAGTTTACTCATCCAAAAAATAAAGACTATATTCCCTTTATAGGTTTGTTGGAAAGGTTACATGACATAACATGGGATGAATCATACACGAATTAGGAACTTTATCTCCAGACACCATTAATTAAATCCAAGGAGCTATGGTTGGTGGGGTGCAAAGAAGGCCACCCCGATCCCTCACATCCCCATATGTGCATGCCCCTCTTCCCATCAAAAAGTGGAGTATACTCCCCTGCCACCTCAAATCTGGGCCAACCTTAGTGACTTATTTGTTTTGATCAATATTGTGTGGCCAAAGCGATGGTGAGCTATTTCTATGCCCATGTCTTAAAAGGCCTGGAAGTTTCTGCTTTTGCCTTTTCTTGGAAACCAGCTGCCATTTTTTAAATCTCTGGACTATTGGAGAGACTGCCTGGAGGGGAAGCAGCCAGCCCTGGGCTGTGTCTGCCCATCCCAGAGGAGGCACTAGATGTGTGAGTGAGGCTATTTGGGATCATCAATCCCCATTCAGATGATGTCAGCCACAGGAGTGACCCAAGAAGACACTAGCTGAAGAACTGCTCAGATAAGAGCCCAGATTACAGAATCATGAGTAAATAAAACGGCTACTATTCAAAACCTCTGTCTTAGGGTGATTTGTTACGTAACAATAGCTGACTGATAGACAGTTGATAACAAAAGCATGAAGAATATACTCAGGCTACATTCAAAATGTACAGGACCACTTAAAGAGGGGATATTCTATTTAGCTGCTCCCCAAATTTTTCCCAGAAGGAGCTGTGATTATTGGCCAAGCCCAACCAAGACATCTCGGCTTTCTCCTATTGACTCTTGGATCCAGCAGCTCCAGTGGTGGGAATTTCGTGGCTGAAGAAGAAACAACTAATATAGTCACCTGTTTTCTGAACCCGGGCTTTTATCACCCAGACTCTCCTCTGTGAAGCCAGCAGGGATTTCTCCCTTCTCTCTGTTGAACCCTGACCCAAAGAAAAGATCAACAACTCCAATTTTAAATCGAATTAAAGCAAGCTCGTATTTGTGTTCACAAAGAGAACTGATCAGCAATTGTCTCCCCTAATATGGGCTAGAGACCAGCCCCCCAACTCTCCAAGAATGAGATTTTATAGCACAAAAAAATTGCAAAGGGGGGTGTCTTGAGAACTTACAGATAACAGGATTTTGACAAGCATAATACAAAGGCAGATAGTAGGTTAATGATCTACATGGCATAATATTTCAAGGCAGGGAGTAAATTTATATCCCAACATCAGAATTAATGAGGCACTGCTGAGGTCTCAGAGAGGGTTGTTATCTGGTCAGGGAAAGCCAGGCATGGGTGAATTCAAGGCACAGGCAGGAATTCCAAACAAGTTTAGGAATAGCAGTAATTTAAAGTAAAACAGAAATTAACTTTTTATGACTTTGTGACGAGATGGCTCCCAATCTTAAGAAGGAATTAGGCTGGGTTCATCATCTTAACAGGGCATTTGCCCCTGACTGTGCACTTGGCACAAATTAGCACAGTATGTTCCATCTGTGTGGCACCTGTGGCTATTCATTTTGAACTGCTTCTAAGCCACCTTGCTCTCTGCCTGTGTTAACATCCCTGAGGAGGGGGACTGTCCCTCCACTGTGTGCAAATCAAGTAGAATAGAATTAGCAAAAATGGCAGGAGGAAGTTGGTAGTTATCAATCATAAATCTGAATGTAAATAGGTTAAACTTACCAATCAGAAGACATAGACTGACTGCCCCAGGGCAAGAGTCCTTGTCACCTAACAGATTTTCAATGATGTCAATTAATTTGGTCAAATCACAACACTGTGATGAAGAGAAAAGAAGAGAAAGTGATGTTCCAGCTGCACTGTACAATTTGCATTTTCCCAGCACCCTTTGTGTCTTTGCATGCACAGATGCTGGTCTGGGCCTAGTACAAGGAAAGGCTTTGGTAAACTTGGTGAGAGAGTGAGAGGTTATGTGGACCGCCATCTTGAATTAGGACCTGCCTACAGGGTGGCTAAATGACACATTCAGGCTGCTGGGGAGCAAGTTACTGCTGATGTAAAGTGACCACTGGATATACTTAGGGCAGGCCCCAGTATAGAGATGCTTATGGGCTCCCAATATTTACTAAACAATTCTTAGTAAATTTCCATTTCCCCATATATTTTGTGAGCCTTTGTCTTATGAGGTTACCCTAACTGACCAAGGCAGAAATGATCATCTTTCTCCAAACCCTCCTGGAAAGGCTCTGACTCTTTCAGAATCTAATAATACAGGCTATTAGATTTGTCCAGAAGGAAATTATCTAATATTTGAGAAAGGCTCACACCCATAAGCCAATCAAAGTCAGAGCCTTCCCTCTCAGACTTTTTAGATGAGAGTGTAATGCTGGAGGACAACTCCTTGGTTCCATTAAACTTAAAATGAACTTACCATTGAATCCAGAAATTCCACAGAAATCCTCATTAAATTGCCCAGTGGTTTAGGTATAAGAATGTGCATTGGTGCATTGGAAAGAGCCTTTCTATTTTTTTTTTTTTTTTTTTTGGAGGGAGGGTTCTTTTTTTTTAACATACATGACAATAGTGGAATACATTACACTCATTATTACCTATTTACAGCACAAGTTTTCACTACTCTGTATATAAGAGCCTGTCTATTAATAAGACACTGGTGGAATAAATCATGGGCCATTCATTCAATGAAGTATTATGCAGTCATTAGAAAGAACATGATAGTCTTTGCAACACATGGTGTTGAAAAAATTGGACTACTAGATGCTTACCTTGCCTCACAAATAACAATTAGTTAAAACTAGATCATAAACCTAAATGTGAGCGCTAAACATAAGAGCAGCAACAGGCAGAAGATGAGAGTGGGTAGCTGAGAAGGCCCAGGAAAGGTACTTCCCACATTCCCCTGTACCCTGGCAACTCTCACATCAAAGATAGAATTGATGGAGCCTCACAATGCAAATAACAATTCAGTCAGAGTCAGAATAACTAATAAATCAAGAGAAAATCAAAGTCATCGCAATATTCAGCCTGCATTTACATCTACAAGGCCAGGGGCTCAGTTTTTCTCTTGCAGGGAAGAGATATGCACTGGATTAGCCTTGAGCCATATGGAGGGCCATCACAATAGTGACAATTGTCTTATCTAATATAGTATTTTTCCAAACTGTGCTGGGAGGTGCACTCATTCTAAAAGAGGCTCTGTTTTTAAGAAGTTCCCATACAGGGAGAAACACTGTCTATTTTATGTCCTTCTTGAAAACTTATAAGAAGTATTAGCATGGCAAAGTCACTGAGAAGCCCTGCAGTAAAGAAACTCATTTGACTGTCCTTGTATCCTTGAATGTATTTGATTCTCAAGCCCACTTTTATTTAATTATTTACTTCCCCTTGTCATAGTTTGGATCTGGATTGTCCCCCAAAATCTCATGTGTTAAAAGCTTGGTCGCCAGCCTATGGCGCTATGGGGAGATGGTGGAAACAGGAAGTGGGGCCTTATGGAAGGAAGTTACATCATTGAGGGTGTGACCTTGAAGGACATATTAGGACCCCAGCTCCTCTGCTCTCTTTCTGCTTCCTGGCTGCCATGAAGTGAGCAGCTTTACTCAACCATGAACTTAACACCATGTCGGTTGGACTGCTTCACCACAGCCCCGAAAATGATCAGGCCAAGCGACTATGGACTGAAACCCTGAACCAAATATAAACCTTTTCTCCTTTTGAGTTGTTTACCTCAGGTATTTTGTCATAGTGATACAAAGCTGACTAAGACACCCCTTTTTTTCCTTTACTTTGTTTTGTACACTAAACATATTCTAGTGATATGATTAATAATTCTTATTTAGGGCTTTAATTTTTAGAAGATTCTTTTTTATCGTTTTTTTCCATTTAAGTAAGGGAGCAGGCCTAGAATTATAATTTGCATTTTACAATATGACACTAAGGCTTATTTATAAGAACTTCTGGGAACCATGGCAGAGATTCATGCCCTTGTTTGGCAAACCACAGTGATTACTGGCAAGATTGGAGCTGAACCCTCCAGACTTCCCAATGACAAACCAAGCCAGATGTCTCCTGTGCTTTAAGGCCTTCAGGGCTAGACTTGCTCTTCTTGCAACATTAATCAACCTGAAATCACACTAAAAAAAGAAAAGACTCTTTCAGCTCTAAATATGTGAAACTATATTCCTGATGGAAGATTGATCCATGGAGAGTCACATGGAATCACATGGAGCTTCAAAGGAGATTCCCAAGTAGTTTTTGATATCTTAATGATTGATGGATCTTGACCATACCCTGACCCCCACCACTATCCCAGTTCTTCCAGAGACATGATTCCCCTTGAATCTGAAGAGATTGGATGGGGTAGGGAGGAAGACCTATTTAGCAATTTGTTTTGACCCAAGGTAATTTTCAAAGCTTGGATTTAATCTCAGAACAGCTAAATGTGGAGATCAAGGGCTTGTAGCTGCATTGGGCAAGGCCTTAGAATCTGACTGTACCTAACACACAATAGGCTGATCCTGATCAAGACCCCAAAGCAAAAAGTGGAAAAGGGCCTTGACCCTGCCATGCAGAATTACACATGCTCGATTCCCGCTGTGAGAAAAGGTGTTGGCTAAGACTGTTTGGGAAACAGTCACCTAGGAGATGGAGGAGAACACACACGAGCAATGCAGCCCATGCTGTTTTGGGGTCTGCGTTCCACAGAGGCCCCCTAATCCTCGGGACAAGGAGGTCCTCCCATCCTGCAGGCTATGGTGGAACAAGTCCTGCAAACCTGGGGCCTCAGTACATCCTGTATTTAATCCACTCTGAAGGCCTTGAAGTGTTTAAAAATACTCAGCCACAGGGGAAGGGCTATCTCCAAGGCCAAAATGTATATCTACACACTCTGGGGTAAGAGGAGCAGGTGATTTTTTTTTTTTAAGCACTAGAGGGATGAAAAATTTTCCATCCAGTTATGGCTTATGTGACAATCTGTTTCCTTATGTACAGAGTCACTGAATATGAGTGATGTTTTAAGAACACACATGTGTGTCCTCAGGAAGTAAATGGACAAGGCTAACTGAGAAAAGATAGAAAGAGAAAAGCAATTATTCAGGAAGGAAGAGACAGGTTGGAGGTTTTATTCACTTGTTCACTATTCATTCATTCAATAAATATTTACTGAGTTCCTACTGTGCTACAGGGATAGATGTAGGAGCTGGCATTCAGCATGAACAGAATGCACAGAAATCCTTGCCCTGGGCAACACACATTCTAAGAGGGTCTTGAGACAGACAGAAACATATAGAACAGTCCAGTAGAATTTAGTATTAGCTAGATTGAATCAGAGAGGGCCACCCTGCTGAGATGGCATCTGAGCAGAGAGTTGAGAGAATGATCCATGCAGATATCTGGGAGGAAATCACTCTAAGACCACGGGAAATTCATGTTCAAAGGTCCTGAGACATTCACAAGTTTGGTGTGTTCCAGGAGCAAAATGGAAAGGCATGTGGTTGGATCAGAGTAAGCAAGAGGGAGAGAGAGGGAAGCAGGGTGTAAGAAACTGCTGGGGACACATCATGTGTTGTAGATTGTGGCAAGGAGTTTGGACTTTAAGATGGAAACCAGCTGTGGTGGTACATGTTTGTAATTCCAGTGGCTTGAGAGGCTGAGGCAGGAGGATTGCAAGTTAAAAGCCAGCCTCAGCAACTTAACGAGACATTGTCTCAAAAAAAAAAAAAAAAAAAAAAATATATATATATATATATATATATATATATATATATATATATATATATATATATAAAGTTCTGGGTCAGTGGTTAAGCACCCCTAGGTTCAATTCCTGGTACCAATAAATAAATAAATAAATAGAACAACCTAAGAGATAAGACAGCAGAGGGCTTTGGACAGGGGAGTGGCAATCAATCATGTCTGAAGCACTGGAGGTTAGGGCTTAAACATAAACTTTGGAAGAACACAACACAGGCCATGCTTAATTCACCCAATTTCATTGGTTTCAGCTGCAAGAGAAAGCACATTCTCCAGAGTCAGAAGATTCAGATTCAAGTCCATTAATTTTCTGGATGTGGATCATGGGCAAGTTGCTAAACCTGTCTGAACTTTTGCTTCCTCATTTGCAAACCTAGGATCTTGGGTTTTATGAGATTCAAATGCATTGCCATGTGGAAAGCACCTGTTACACAGTGGGTACGGGAGGGCTGGCTCCCTTCTCGGCCTACATGTGGGAAGTGTGGATACAGAGGCAACCTGCTGATAGACAGCTGGAGTGGAGGTGGGCGTGGTGAGGAACGCTGATGAAAGATGCTGCAGCTGGGCAGAGTGTTGCACACCAGTAATCCCAGTGACTTGGGAGGCCAGGACAGGAGGATCACAAGTTCAAATCCAGCCTCAGCAATTTAGTGAGGTCCTAAGCAACTCAATGAGTAACATGCATTGCTATTTGAACTGGATGAAAGATTGAAGATTTGATACACTCTGGGCTGGACTTTTTAAAGCCCCCTGAATGCGAGAGTTTGGGCTACTAAAAATGGTAAGAGGTTTGGAATGTCCAATGGAATAAATGGTAAAAATCAAATGAGATATAAGATTTTATTCAAAGGGGAAAGCTTAGGAAGAGCTTTGGATTGGCTCTTGCATTGCAGGAAAAATCAAAAATTGGGGGCTACTACCTGAAATGGGAGCAAAAACTATGATTCCTGTTTAAACCTTAGCCCCAAATCAGAGAAAGGGAGATGTTGATACATCTCATTTAAGAACCAAAAACTTTTCATAAACTGGTTATCAGTACTTATTGTCTCTTTCATGTCTTACAGGTCCGTACTCTTTCAAAGCAACAAAATTTTTGACCTATTGACTTTCCCTGCAATGCAAGAGCCAATCCAAAGCTCTTCCTAAGCTTTCGCCTTTGAATAAAATCTAACATCCCATTTGATTTTTACCATTTATTTCATTGGATACTCCAAATCTCTTACCATTTTTTTTAAAAAGCACATTAAAACGTGATACAGACTTTAATCGAAAGCTCTATTACAAGTGTGGGTGGGGAGAGACTGGCAGAGGGAGGGGACAGGGCCGTCTGAGTCAGGCTGAGGTCCTATCTCTGCAGCTATCTGAAGACACAGGTAGGGCCGGAGAGTCTGCAGAGACCTCTGTTCCTTGCAACACAGACTTCTTCATAGGGCTTCATGAGTCTCCATGGCGTGTATCTGGCTCCCTAAGAGCAAGTGACCAAAGAGGAAGAGCAAGGAAAATGCCACGCTGCCTTTTGATGAACGACTCCTGGAAGTGACACAGTATCACTAGAGTCATGTCACTAAGTGTAGGCCACACTCAAGAAGCAGAGAAGTAAGCTTCCCCACCTGAAGAGAGGTATTTGTGGACACATTTCAAAACCACCGCCTTTCCCTGCTCTTCTGAGTCAAGCTTGTGCATACCAACTCTCTCTCTTTCCTTACGAGACTGCCTTCTCATAAGGCTTTATGGTTCTTTTTTTAAAAAAATATCTTTTTAGTTGTAGTTGGACACAATACATTTATTTTTATTTATTTATTTTTATGTGGTGCTGAGGATTGAACCCAGAACCTTGCACATGCTCGGCAAGCGCTCTACCACTGAGCTACAAACCCCAGCCCCTCTATGGTTCTGATGCAACAGGATCCCAGCATCCTCTAGGCTGAACCTCTAGATTTGACTTGCAGGGGGCACTTGCAGCCTGTTTCTTCTTTTGAGCCTGAGCTCAGCACACTTTTTTCCCCAAACTAAATGTCACTTTATCCCTGAACAAACTTATACCCTAAACCCACATCTCCATCCTTCTGACATCCTATGCTTTAGAAATGAGACCAAGTACCCATGCACACCCAAACAAGAGAAAAATGGGCCAAGCTTTCTTTATTAGATACCTGAAACTAAAAACACATGAAACTTTGGGTGAGCAGATGGGTCTCATCTGATCATGCATCAGATCCCCTGGAGGGCCTGTTGAAACAGATTTCTACAGTGCTGACCCAGGAAGTCTTGGGAATTGGGTGGGGATTTCCATTTCTCATATGTTTCCAGGTGCTGCTGCTGCTGCTGGTCCATGGTGCCACTTTGAGAACCACTGGTCTAGGGATTAAGTGAGCAGCAAAATGAATGTATGAGAAGTGATTGAATTATTGGAGCATACTTGTCCATATGACCATGTTTAAGAGGGAAATATGGAGAAACTTACTTTGCCCTGGGAATTCTATGTTGTGACTATGTTCTTGTGGTCTCTCATCTTCTCTGATGCTATTTTTAGATTTTTCTTTATAACTCGATTCATTCCCAGAATCGAGGCACATGAGGAACCCTTTGGTTTGCAAATTCAAAAACAGCTTGAATTGAGACCCACTTAAAAATACATCTTATCACTTTTTTTCCTTTTTCTATGGCCCACATTTCCTTTATATACCCCCTTTACATATCAGTTTGAGTCTGAACAGTACTTGAATTAGAAACATCACAAGCCCAAGGCAACGATATATGGTAGCAACTAATATGCAAATCCCTTCCTAAAGTAATTTTGCTTTTGAATTCTACCCTGTTTCATTACGGCAAAGAACATGTACTAAAAGCACTTATATTCATATCAGTAGTTGGCTCCATAAGTAAACAATGTCTTCTATTTTCCTTTGGATCTTTTTCAGCCGTATTTGCTCCAGTTGAGTCACACTATCACAAAAAACTAAAATGATTCATATTCATTCAAATAGCCCTAACTTGTTGGTACTTATGTACTGTTTACTTTTAAATAAAAGAGACAGAAAACTAACTTACCCAGACCAAATAATAATAATGATAATAATAATAATAATAATTTGAAAGAATGAAGAAAGCCCATGAGATTTATAAGCACAATTTATGTGAACAAATAACCATATTATGGGAATTTCAGAAGGTGATTAAAAGGAGTAAGGCATTAAAACCTATTTCACAAAATAATAGATGAAAACCTCCCAAATGTTCAAAGAGATATAGGTATCCAGATCCAACAAGGATCAACCAAACAGACTTTAACCAAGTATACTGTAGTCAAAATTATAAGACAAAGAGCAAATCCTATAAATAGCAAGAGAAAAGCATCAAGTCACATACAAAGGATGGCCCATAAGACTTAAGCAGGTTTCTCAGCATAAACCTTACAGGCCAGAGGGAATGTGATGATATATTCAAAATAATGAAAGAAAAATACTGCCAACCCAGAATACTAAACTACCCTTCAAAACTAAAGAGAAATAAAGTCTTTCCCAGATAAGCAGAAAACTGAGGGGAAAATTCCCCATCGAACCAGCCCTACAAGGAGTTCTGTGCTAGAAACGAAAGGATGACAACTACTGTCCAAATATATGAACATGCACAACTCACGGGAAGAACAGATACACAAAAGAGAGAATCAAGAAAATCAAGGCTTAATATGATAGAAAATGTCCAAACCACAAAAATAACCAATAAGAGAAGGTTATAAGGAGGAAATTTATACACACACACACACACACACACACACACACACACACAAATCAAACAGAACAGAATTAGCAAAAATGATAAGAGGAAGTTCTTACTTATCAATAATAACTTTGAATGTAAATTGATTCAATTCACAAATCAGAAGACACAGACTGGCTGAACAGATTTTTTTTGAAAAAGATCAAACTACATGTTCCCTTCAAAAATCTTACTTCACTGGTAGAGATATACATAGACTAAAAGTGAAGGACAGGGAAAAGACATATGGAAACGGAAATCCCAAAACAGCAGGAGTGGCTACATGCAGGTAAAACTGTAAAAAAGAGACAGAGAAGTTCATCATATATTGATAAATACGAATATATAAAAATTATAAACATATATACACCCAACTTGGGACCACCCAAGGATGTAAAGCAAAAACTATTAGATCTAAAGAGATACACTCTAATACAATAATATTGGAGACTTCAACATGCCACTTTCATCAATGGATAGGTCATCCAGACAGAAAAATCAACAAAGAAACATCTGAATTGGAGCATATACATGTAGCAGATATTTACAAGACATTTCATCCATCAGCAAATACAATTCTTCTCATCTGCACACAGAATATTCCCCAAGGCAGATCATACAGTAGGCTACAAATCAAGACTCAATAAATTTTTTAAAAGTAAAATTATACAAGTATCTTTTAGACCACAATGAAATAAAACTACAAATCAACAACAAGAAGAATGGAAACTATAAAACGTACATGGAAATTAAATGACATGCTCTAGTCTGGGCAATTTATCAAGACCCTGTCTCAAAATTTTAGGAGAAGGCTCAGTGGTAAAGAGCTTGCCTAGCATTCATGAGGTCCAGTGTTTAAACCACAGTACTGAAGAAAAGAATAATTCATCAAGCTGTACTTAAATACCAAGTGCAAATGGAATTCAGGAGCTAATTTCTGTTAGAATAATAAAGGGAAGTTAACCAAGCTGAGCATGTGGTACACACCTATAATCTCAGAAATTTGGGAGGCTAAGGCAGGAAGGATTGCAAGTTCAAGGCCTGCCTCTGCAACTTAGTGAGGCCCTAAGCAATTTAGTGAGATCCTGTCTCAAAATAGAAAATAAAAACAGGGACTCAGTGGTTAAGTGCCCCTAGAAAAAGAAAAAGAAAAAAAGAATAGTTAATTGATTCTTTGAAGGGTGTGCATGCTACAAAAATGTAAGTGGGAACACGTATTATAAGAGATGCATGAAGTAAACAAATATTTATGTAGGAAAAAAGGAGTATGAGTCTAAACACTGAGTGGCCAAGGTACTGAAGAGGAACAAGATTGAGAGAGAGAATTTAAGAATAGAGTTATAAATTGCTGGAATGCTCATTCTTACAATCCCCCCCCCCTTTTTTTTTTGTACGGGGAATTGAACCGAGGAGCTCATGTATGCCAGGTGAGTGATTTCCCACTGAGCTACATCCCTAGCTCATTTTATTTTATTTTGAGACAGGACCTCACCAAGTTGCCTAGGCTGGCTTTGCACACGTGATCCTCCCGTCTCAGCCTCCTAAGTAGCTGGGATTACAGGTGTGCATCACAATGCTTGGACAATTCCAATTTCCATGAATAAGAAGTAGACTGTACTTTCTACTTCCCTGGAATTGAAAGGAAAATTTGAAACTGTATTTCACTGATTCTCAAACTGGGCTATACCTGGAGTTGCCTGGGGGTCTTGGGGCCTCCTTGCAGGTTGTGATTTATAGGTTTTTAGAGCTCCCCTGCCAGGTACTGCCGGGGTACTACTCTTCAGAATAAGAACAGAGAGGTTCTGTACTGGCACTGGCAAAAGAATTGCTAAATATCCATCAATCAGCTGCAGCCAGTTTTCTCACATGTGCCCTAATAGGAGGGAGCTGTGGCATGGCTAATGCCAAAAGTGAATGATCTAAAACTAATTTCTTTGGTTTGGGAATGCAGCACATGACTTCCTGGCTGCCGACTGGTCTGGCTAATTCAGTTTGGTCCAAATGAATGTGCCCTTCCTGAGTTCACACCACAACCAGCCCTGTGATGAGGTGTGGAAGGATGGTGGCCAGATCTCAGCTGGGGCCAATTCCCCTGTGACCTGTCAAAAGCCCACAGTCCCTGTGCAGACATAGGGACTTTCCTTACCAAAGCGCTCCACAGTGGGCAAGGTCTTTACTCTGTGAGATTGGGGGCCAGAGGCGTGGTGGACTGAAGAGAGAGGGGCTTCTTTACTGAGGACTGTTTATCCATTTTGGTGCTCAGCATTTTTGCCCCTTACCTATTTATTGATTTTTTTAGTTATATATGACAGTAGAATCCACTTTGATAAAATTATATAAGTATGGACTATATCTTATTTTAGTTAGGATCTCATTCTTATGGATGGACATGATGGTGGGATTCAATGTGTTGTTTTCATCCATGTACATGGGAAAATTATGTCCCATTCATTTCTCTGTCTCTCCTACTCCTACCCCCTTCCCTTCCCTTCATTCCCCATTATCTAATCTATAGCACTTAGATTATTCTCCTCACTATCCTCCTTATTTTGGATTAGCTTCCATGTATCAGAGAAAACTTTCAACCTTTGGTTTTGGGGGGCTGGCTTATTTAATTTAGCATGATAGTCTCCATTTGCTGGCAAATATCATAGTCATTCTTCTTTATGGATGAGTAATTCTTCATTGTGTCTGTGTACCATATTTTCTTTATCCATTCGTCTGTTGAAGGGCTCCTAGGTTGGTTCCAAAGCTTAGCTATTGTGAGTTGAGCTGCTGTAAATGGTGATATGGCTGCGTCACTGTAGTAGGCTGATATTAAATCCTTTGGGTATATACTAAGGAGTGGGGTAACTGGGTCAAATGGTGGTTCCATTCCAAGTTTTCTGAGGAATCTCCATATTGATTTCCAAAGTGGTTGCACTAATTTGTAGCCCCACCAGCAGTGTATGAGTATACATTTTGGTGCTCAGCATATCAATAAAGAGTATGTGTTCCACACAACTCAGACAGGCTTTTTATTACCCCACCACAGAGATGAGGAAATTGAGGCCCAGGGAGGTTGTCTGCCACCAAAGCCAATGCAGGAGAGACACTCGGGCTTATCCTCAAAAGATTCTTTTGAAACACCATCTATCCAAGAGGGCTGGCTGCATATAGACCTGGGTCCAATCCTTGGATTTTAAGTCCTGCCTAACTCCAACAGTCTAAAGGGCAACAGCAAAGCAACCTCCAGGAAGTGCCACGAACCTGTTTCCAACCAGAGACATACCTGACCACAGTCCCCAGCTGCGGCCCTCGGAAATCTGTCGCCTGCATCTGTGCTGTGGCCATATCTCCCAGGCATTGTGCTGCTCCTGGCCAGTCAGAGTCCAGCAGGGCTGGAAGGCGGGCCCGTTTCCGGCAGGAACTCCCATGGCCTTGCCAAGTCTTCCTAGGCTGCATGCAGGCTTCCTCCCTGTCGCGAGGGGGCAAAATTGCGACGTATGCGGTCGAGGGGAGAAATAAAGAATGTCCGTGCGCTTCTGCCCCTTTCAATGCTTTATTCACTCAAATTACTCAATACAGTTTCACTCTATAGGTTCTTAATCAAGAAAACAACAATCCTTAATGCTAGGCGCTGCTGTAAACATAATCAATTCACAGCAAACAATTCTAGATTAATTCTAAGCATGGCAAACACACTTAATCATGATAGGCTAATGACTGACATTCCCTCTGCGTGCTAAGTTCAAAGGTCTTAAGTCTTAGGCTTTGAGTCCAGCAGATGCACACTCACTCAGACCACGGTGATTAGGTGCGGAACCAAGGCAGGCTTTTCCTGGAGTGGAGTGGATGACCACTTGAGGAGGGGGTCCTGGGAAGAGTTTCGGCTCTCACCAAGGTCCAGACAAGGCGGTAGAGTTTGAGAGTGGTGAGGATCACGCAGAGGCTCAGAAACGAGGAAAGTGATGGGATGTCAGGTCCTCATTAGGCTCTCCAGCTCAAGTGCATCCTTGTTTCGGCTGGCTGAATCTCTGTTCATTTGCTCTATCATTTATACTAAATTTTGGGGCTTTTAACCCCCCCTTTCAATCCTTATCAGCTACCACCTGATTTCTCAGTGACATTATTTACCCTGGGGTCAGAAACATCTGATCTGGTGGTCTCCACCCTGATCTTCTCGCCTTTCCCTCTTATCAGGAGAGGACAGCCTGCCAGGGGCTTATCAGGGTGAGGGGAAGTAACTTGTTTGAGGCCATACTGGAAGGATCTGTGGATGTGCCTGGCAAAACTGCAGGTCTTTCAAAATGAAGTTAAAATGGAGTTGCTGAGACTCAGGCCTAAGGCCATCCTAACATTCCCCCACCAGGGTCTGATCTGCTTGGGCATCTGAGGGCTCACCCAGACATTCTCAGCTCCTTCCCTCTTTCCTCTCACAGTCATCTTACCTGTTTAATCTCATCTGCCTCTCCTAGCACTCTGACTAAAGTGATGTCCCTCCACACTGGTGTCCCCACCAATGGAAGAAGGGGAGAGGAGGAGGTCACCTTCTGCTGACACCAAGTGGAAGCTGGCCTGATGGTGAAGGTGAAAACCCAGGGGAAGGCATCCTTGGTCTCAATGCGTTGAAGGAAGGCAGTTTAGGTAAAAAAGCAATTGCCTAGCAATAATTAAGAGGCCAAGAAATCACCTGTTATTGCAGGTTCCCCAACTTGGAAACAGTAGGTACTTTTTTCTGATCTTGTCATGTACCTTTGGGGAAGACATTTGTTAGATCTCATTGTTGCTGTAACAAAATGCCACAGAAGACTTAACAGAAAGGCTTATTAGCTCATGGTTCCAGAGGGTTTGGTCCATGGTCGTTTGGCTCTATTGGTTTGGGGTCTGTGGTGAAGCAGGACATTACCATGGGGAGTGTGTGCTGGAGCGAAGCTGCTCACTTTGTAGCAGCCAGGAAGCAAAGACAGAGGGAGGGCCAGTGTTCCAGTTCTCCTTCATGGAGGCGTCCCCAGTGACCTAACTTCTTCCAATTATGCCCTGCCTTTTAAAGGTTCCACCATCTTCCAACAGCATGTGGCAACCAAGCCTTTAACATATAAGACTTTGAGGGACATTTAAGATCCAAACCATGATAACATTCCAGTCCTGGAACCTCAGGAAATCCTCCTGGGAAGGTTTTCTTGTCATTTTTTCCTCCTCATTTTCCTCCTCCTCAAGGAGGAAAGTAGATAAAAGATATGGTGATTCTAATAACACCCAGAAGGAAGACAGGGCATGCCCACCAATATTATTGAGAATTGTTCTGGAAGTAGTGGCCAATGCCACTAGATTAAAAAAAAGGAAAAAGAGGTTAGGTATAGACTTCAATACACAAAATATGCAAACAATAGCTACATATACAACGTAGTGGAAGCTGATAATGTATTTACAACAGCAATGAAACAGATTCACTTCTAGGAACAAATTAAATAGAAGAGTAGAGCAAATATGATGAGCACTTTCCCCGAAGAAACAGTTTCAATAAAAGATGCTTTATTCTTGAATAGAAATAATATCTTAAGATCCAGTTCTCCAATTATCCATCTCATGGTTATATGAATATTCAGTCAATACTATTAACCAGGTCTTTTTCTTTTTTTGTAATTCTTGCTTTTCATATGCAAACTAACCAATCCAGACCCAACAAACAAACAAACAAAAACCCCACAAAAACCCCAGCCTCCCTCTTTATCAGGTTCCCACTTTCTGGGCCACTATTCTCCTGCCTTAATTACCCCAGGGCCACAAGTGGACAGAGACAGCCCCACACCACCTGGGAGCCTATCCTTCATCTTTCTTCCTGCAATAAAAGCCTCAGCCCACTAGTTCTGAGACCAGCCTTGGTGGTGCCTCCTGCAGCCCTGTGAGGTGTGGTGTGAAGTGCCTTCTACTCTCAAACTCTAACAACTAACTTTTCAATGGCATTTGTCTCCTGATATGCTCGCTTTATCAAACAGAACATTTTTCTGCTAATACAATCAACTTTAAGACACACTCCAAGGGGCGTCCACCCTGGGCACCTCGCGGCTGTGCTTCCCCCAGACCTACTCCAATTAAAATACCAGATTTATTTTTGCTATTAAAGTTAATATAGAAAAATAACTAAATAAAGGTAATGTGAAAATTCTGAACAACTAATGCAGAGTGGTAAGTAAGGCAAGGGGATAGACGGAGTGGCTGATGAAGGATAAAGGGGCAGGGTTGACACCATTACTTTAAGACTGTAATGACATGAATCTCAGTCCACAGCACTCTGTTCTAAAAGGAAAAATTATTTTCGGTAACTGAATCTGTTTTTAATTTTTACTTCCATTCTGCCAGGGTGGAAACTAAATTTCAATCATTTCAGGGCCTCAGGTCTCCAACCCCCATCCCCAGCATTGCTCTAAGAATTGTTGGGCTTATTTAATACACAGGCATTGGGTTGGGTTTCTGATCCTTGGTGGCTCATCTGTGCACCCTGCATCTTGGTTAAAGTTGTCTGCTGTGCCTTGAGTGAGAAAAGCCCTCCTAGATCACTTCCACCCCAGGATACTCTCTGTGATATGGTACTGCAATCTGCCAAGCAGAAGCAGGCTCTTGAGGGGAGAATTCCCCAAGCACTGGCCAAACAAGAGCAAGAGGGTGCAGGCTTGGAAGGCTGGCAGCGGGTGGGGTGAGGTGGGTGGTATCTGGATTACCCAGGTGCTCACAACGAGTGGGGGAGATGGGAGTTCAACTCACCACGAATATCATATATTGTAAGTGACAAAGGTGCACACAGGGTATGTCGGGAACCAGCAGGGAAGATGACTTCAATGGAAGAAGGGACTGTGGAGCTGGGCCTTGGGGGCGGGGAGCGGATCCAACATGGTGAGAATGTATGAGGACACGCAGAGCACCCCAGCAGAAAGAGCAGGAGCAAGGTCAGGGCTAAGGTGAAACTGGGTCTGACTTTCTGAACCTGCCATGAACATAGAGTGGGGAGGCCATTCCTGGGAATGGCCAGGGGGACCAGGGGAATGAGCCTTGGGCCAAACCACATGGCTGCAGATTAACATTCCACAGAATCAGTTCCAAAGACCAGCTCTATCCACAAAAGATAAAAATAATGGATTTTGCCATTTCTGTGCATATTTCTAGGTCCTGAGTCCCTTAAATCGATCCCTTCAAACTTTGACCCAGAGGTTTCCAAGTGTGCCTTTCTCTGCTCCCTAACTGGAGGGGAGATCATACAACCTGGATTTGCTCTGGGTTTGCTGATCAGCTGGCCCCTCTCCTGGACAGAAAGGCCTTGAAGAGAAGGGAACATACAAGATTACTCAGTGAAATCCAGGGGTACACGCAGCCCTGCTTGCCAGGGCTGAGTCTAAGGCCTAATTTTATCTCCAATTACTGTAAGGGTAGGATTTATAGGATTGTCAATTTCTTCTTTCCACATAATTCAATTTATTCAGATTCGTAGCAGCCAATGCAACCACTGGACACCAGATGATTCCAATTCCAGCTGTGTTTCACTCTCCACAGCAGAAGGCCATCAGCTTTATCAGGGTTCCCCAGTCACACTTCCCACCTGGAATTCAACTGGTTTCTAACTTTTCATACAATCATATGACACTCTACTGCAGTCACTCTTAAGTTTCCATTTATTTCAGTCCCAGGCCACTTCTTCACCGGAATGCACTGTTTCCCCCATTATCTAGGTGTTCGTGTCACATAATAAACTGAGCTACTTCAAAGGTGCACGTGTGTAGTAACTATATAAAAAAAAAAATCTCCACTAAGTTTTTCATTTTGGTTTGGTGGTACTGAGGATTGAACCCAGAGTACCTGATCAAACATTTTATTATTTTTTTTAGGATCCATTCCCTGGGTAGACTCGCTGGATCAAAAGGCATGAGGTATGAACATTTTTAAGATTCCAAAGGCAAACTCTCCTAGAATTACTAATTAGAAATGTTGCACCAATTTCACCTCCCAATGGAAGCACAGGAGTCTCCGCTTCACTTCACTCTTACCTGAACTAAATCATGTAAAAAGTGCTTGGCCAGGTGGATAGGCCAAAGGAACTGATTTTCAGAATATATAACATATCCATGTTTATTCAGACTCACGTTTCACTACCATTTGTATTTTTACTGTTACCTCTGTGATCTTTTGGGACCTTTTCCTTTTTATCTACTGGTACATTAAAACTTTCCCTATTTACAACAGTTCTTTTTTTTTTTTTTGGTACCCTATATTGAACCCAGGGATGCTTAACCCCAGCCCTTTTGATTTTTTATTTAGAGACAGAGTCTCACCAATTTGCTGAGGCTGGCTTCGAACTTATAATCCTCCTGCCTCAGCCTCCCAAGCTGCTGGGATTACAGGTGTGCACCACTGTGCCTAGTTTACAATATTGGGATGTGGCCTGAGAAACACATCATTAAGGCAATTTCATCATTGTGCAGTTATCATAGTGTATTTACACACACTTAAATGGAATAGCCTGCTATACACTTAGGTTGTATGCTGTGTGTGGAGTACGGCTCTTGGCTCCTGAGGCTACAATGAACACAGCAATGCAAGATTACATAAAGTACAAGAGAAAATGGTGCAGTCCAGAGATTCAGGAAATACAAGATGTATGGGCTGCTGCACAGCAAACTTTCTCTTAATAAGCAGGAATACGGTTTAAAAGTACTGATAAAAGTATATACAGCAACACGAAGCTGAGGCAAGAAGGTAGCAAGTTTGAGATCAGCCTGGGCAACTTGACCATATCTCAAAATAAAAAGAGAGGCTGGGGATATAGCTGGGTGGCACAGTGCCCCTGGGTTCCATCCCCAGTAACATACCCAGTAACATAACATATAAAAAGGATATAGAGTGAATACATACATCAGTAACATTTATTATCAAGTATTATATAGTATATATGATTTTTTTTACAGTATATATGATTTTATGTGCTATCCTTCTATTAAACTGGCAGTATAGATTTGTTTACACCAGCTTTACCACAAACACAAGGGTAATACCTTGTATTGTTGAGCTACTATGGCTGCGACGCACTAGGTGATAGCAATTTTTAGTTCATTATTATCTTTGGGACCACTGTCATATATACCATCTGTCACTAACCAAAATGATGTCATGTGGTGCATGACTGCACATTAAGGCCACCTCTATTGGTCTTGATGTGGCCTGTGTAAACTGAGGTGGCTAGTCCAAATATACCCTGCAGTTATTAGTGTGCTTCTACATCTCCTGTGGCTCAGTGAGATTTTTGTTTTGCTTTTTTTTTTTTTTTCAGTTGTAGAAGGACACAATACCTTTATTTTATTTACTTATTTTTATGTGGTGCTGAGGATTGAACCTAGCCTCACATGTGCTAGCTAAGTGCTCTACCACTAAGCCACAACCTCAGCTCTTCAGTCAGTTCTTTACAGGGGGAAAAACAAAACAAAAACAACTCAAATATAGCACAAGTCCCACTAAAAACTAAGGTACTAAGTCATCACAAGATAAAACATAAAATACAGCCTATGCTCCCCTACTTACTGAACATGTTCCTACATTAGACAACTCTTTTTCTGGGGAGTGGGTACCAGGGATTGAACTCAGGGGCACTTGACCACTGAACCACATCCCCAATCCTATTTTGTATTTTATTTAGAGACAGGTTCTCTGAACACCTCACTTTTGCTGAGGTTGGCTTTGAACTCACGATCCTGATCCTCTTGCCTCAGTCTCCCAAGCTGCTGGGGTTACAGGAATGTGCCACCATCCCAGCTTACATTAGATAATTCTTTTTAAAAAATATTAAATTTTTAGTTGTAGTTGGGCACAATCTCTTTATTTATTTATTTATTTTTATGGACTGCTGAGGATGGAACCTAGAGCCTCACACATGCCCTACCACTGAGCCACCACTCCAGCCCATATTAGACAATTCTTAACAGCTTTTTTCTTCAAAGGTTTTTACAAAGTAAAGTTTAACTTTCAGAATGGATTTACATAAAAGAAAACGGATGTGTAAATCAGCAGTTAAGACAGTTACAATGCAATTATAGAACCCTTCCTCTTCTTTCACCTGTAAATTATTATTTCTGTGGTAGAATATACTAGGATAGCTTTCTGTCACTGACAAAATACCTAAGAAAATCAACTTAAAAAGAGGAAAGATTTTTTTTGGCTCAGGATTTCAGAAGTTTCTGTGCACGATCACTTGGCCCTATGGCCCTTGGGCCTTGGGCCTGTTGTGAGGCAGCAGCACGGCAGGAGTGTGTGGCGGAGGAGGGGAAGGGACTGGGATTCCAATATCCCCTTCAAGGGCAAGTCCCCAATGACCTAACCTCGTTTTTTTCTGGGCCCCACCTCCTGAAGGTTCTACCACCTTCCAACAGTGCCACAGGTCGGTGACAGGCATTGAGTATACATACGGATCTTGGGGGGACATTTATGATTGAAATTGAAACAAACAATGTAACTTTTCTGTGTTTAATTAATTCCTTTATTATAAAATGTTATTTTAAAATATTATTTTATTTTTCTTTGCACCATTATATTTGTAGTAACTGCTGTAGAAAACAAAATTCAACCTTGTAGGAAAGAGAAAATTCCTCAAGAACACCTACTGGCATCTTTATTTACATATTAGAGCGGGTGAGCCAGTGAAAATCCTAGAAAAGAAAAGACATTCAGTCAGAAGAAACAATTCATCTCAAACTGTACTCTGTTTTGCTTATTCTATAATTTAAAAGTCCCACACAAGGGACTTTTATCAATGAGGTCTGTCTTTGATCTAGTGCTTTCCCAAAAAGGAGCTAACAATCCACTAGTGAACCTTGTTGCCTGGCCCTACAAACAACGTAACATGGCTTTCTGGGTCCTCTTCCTCAAACTGCAATCAGGGCATAACAAACTAGAGAATGAAAGAAGCAGAAATAACTTGAAAGGAGAAAAGAGAGGATGGAGGCCCAAGGAGGGCTGAGCTACAGGGTCTGAGAACAAGGACAAAAATAACTATGCACGGAAACCTTTTCCAGGACTAACAGCATCCTACACATGTGGCCTGGACACAGGACACTGCAGAGATGTAGGTATTGCCTGTGTTAAAGCAGGAAGCAGCCAGCCTACACTGTGACTCAGTGGTAAATGGCTAAGGGACCATCACTGAAAAGTAATAACATGAAAACTATGGTGTGTGTGTGTGTGTGTGTGTGTGTGTGTGTACATATACACAGTGGATATATATATATATATCTGAAAGGAAGATATTTCAGAAGCGATTAAACACAAGATATATAAGGATAATCCTCACAGAATTATAAGACAAGGATAAGAACTTCCCCAGAAATACCTGAACAAAATTCAGAGAGAAAATAATAAGAATGGATCACTGGAAGCATTTCTTTAGAAGGATGAACTCACTAGTGGAAAGAGAGCAAGTCACCAGGCTCTTCCATGACTAACACAGATCAAGGCCATTTTTATGATAGTATTTGTCCGGGTCTTACAGTGGCTTTAGTTTCCCTAGTACTCTGATGCCCTGATGCCAGGAAAAGGGCATCCTGGTTTACAAAACTAACATCCCAGTCACTGGAAAGTATATACCCAGTTATAAATTAATAAAATGTCATGATTTAAGAACCTGTCCACTGGGTGTCTGGTTGAGAAAAATCACTTCAAAAAATAGAACTCAAGGGGGAAAAAAGGCAAGGGGGATGTACTTTAGTGGTAGAGCATGTGCTTGGCATGCATAAGGCCCTGGTTTCAATCTTCAGCACCAGAAAACAAAAGAAAAGGCAATCAATAAGCCCACAGGGGTATATTTTTCAAGGTGGCTGACCCAATCTCAAAACAGTCTGCCTTCTTGTTCCACAGAAATCCGTGCTAATGCTACCTGCCCATCCCCATCCTGACTCAACCTGTCTGTGCTCACTTTCCTCATTACCAGACTTCACCTTGAGTATCCCGTCTCTTGGCTATAAGGTAAATTCCAGTCTCTGATGTCTGTTTTTACACAAACAATTCTATATATCTTAAGTTTTTAAATTAGTTCCCTATATTTCATTAATCGTCCAGATGTCTCTTTGTGTTCTGCCTTGTTCAACAAAGGAAGAGATTCTACAGTGGATGCCAGTCTAAGAACCAAGACAGAAAGCACTCAAAAAAATCAGTTCTGAAAAGAGTGGCTGACATACCAGGTGGAAACATGGAGGACACGTGTATAAGAGCAGGTGGGTGACAGGACCAGAGTGCAAAATTAAACGTGAAAAACCAAGAGCAAAAGCAACTTAATCATGTAGCACTGGCATTATATTACTGCTATAATCTACAGTGTAGTTTTGCTTTAGAGGTCAAAGTAACTAATATTGGATGTTACTGCACTAATTATCCTATTACAATTTCATCTCCCACTGTGCGTCCTCCATTCTCCTTTCCAGCTTCTCTGGCCTTCTTGCAGTTGCTCAGACGTGGCCTGCTCCCTCTTGCCACACAGCCTTCGCACATCTTTTTCCATTCCTCTTTGACAGATTCTCCCTATTCATCCTTCATATCTCAGTTTAAGTATCACTTCCTCCCAGAAGCCTTCCTTATAACTCCAATATAAATCAGATTCCTTTGTTGTGTGTTTGCTTAGAACTGGCTCCCTTTCCTCTTGAGTTACCTTGGTGGATCATGCAACCTTCAGCTGTGAGGTTATTGGACTGTCCTCTCCCCTGCAAAACAGTTTAAGCTACATGGAGATGAGGACTGAGCCTGGTTTTGCTCACCATGCTATTCCTAACACAGTACACCTAAAGATATCTCAACAAATATTCACTGAACATTTGATAAAATTGCCAAACTCAGACATGTTTATAAAGAACTCTGGGTAATAGTGTTCCTTTCTGGAGGGAGATGAGGAAGGAGCAGATGCATTTCCTGCTTTCTGCTTAGCAAATGCTTTTACCTGGGCCTTCCGTGTGCCTTGTGGATCAATCATAATGTTGATAAGAGAGGGTTTAGTAGTATCTTCCAGGGTCTGCCTCAGGGATTTTTGGAGTTCTTCTGGTGTTTGTACAAAATATCCTTTGCCTCCAAATGCAGCCATGACCTGTTCATAATGTGAGTCTGGCAGGAGACACATCGGAGGGGCCCTGAAAAAGACGTTACAGGTCAATGAAATTTAAACCTTAAAGCTTCTAGGAAAAAAAAAAAAAATCATTCTCTGAAATAATCAGTGAAAAAACTTAAGCTGAGCTGAAAGGCATACTTTTATATCTAACCCTTTGATCTTGACACTTAAGCTGTCAGAACATGAAATTTTCCCTATATTTTTTATTGTCTATAGAAATATCTAAGAAAACTTCCTGTGATGATGGAAATGTTTTACAGATAGTATGGCAGCCACCAGCTACTTGGTGCTGTGAGCATTTGAAATATGAGTAAACTGAAGAACTGAATTTTTAGTTCCATTTAATTTTAACTACATATAAGTAGCAACATGTGGCTAGTGGCTACTATGCCAGACAGCCGAGGCTACACTTTCAACTATTAGAATCCAAAAGGGAAAGGAATGGTCACAGCACAACAACAAAGCAGCACATGAAGTCTGGGAGGCATTAACAAACATCCTGGCTGGCTCACAAATTCACATCTTGCACCCACCCCATGGCCAGCTGTAACAGTCTTAGTTTGGCTCTGCCATCGGATGACCAAGATTTAGCTAAGTGGTAAAAGGAAGGAAGACCTCTGGGTCATAAACAATATGTAAACATCCATGTCCCTCCCTGGTGTAGTAGGAACATTAAGACTGGGGACCTTGCAAAAAGCCCCGTCATTAGCAAAGCTTAGACATACACTCATGAGTCTTCATCAGCTATAAACTATTTATAAAGCACTAATCACAGAGAGTTGTGCAAAGAGGAACAATGAAGGCAGGGTTTCTACCCTTTAAAGGGGCTGACAATAGAAACAAACAATATTCACATGACACAAGCACATGCCAATACCGCAAACTCTTAAAGAGAGAATGAGAGAGAGATGAGAGAAAGCAAATACACACTGTTCTGGGTTACTTACACTGTAGTAGCATCTTGACATTTTAACATTTGTTTCCAAGAATCTTTATCAACACCGTGGTAAATTCCATTATTGTTCACCACCAAGAGTATGATTGGCAAATTGTACCTCAAAATGAGAACAAAATAAGAAGGAAATCATTCTTCAATTTTTCTTTTGGTGTAAATGTTAACTTAAAAATCAGTTTTCTATAGGCATTTTGTAATATTAGAGGAAAACTAAAAACCAAGCATTTATTATCCTAATAAAGAATATTATACCATCAACAGAAACATCATAGAGTGGCAGAAAAAAAAATAACACCTTCCTACTTTATTTTTGGTACCAGACATTGAACTCAGGGACACTTGACCACTGAGCCACATCCCCAGCCCTGTTTTGTATTTTATTTAGAGACAGGGTCTAACGAGTTGCTTAGTGCCTCACTAAGTAGCTGAGGCTGGCTTTGAACTCTTGCCTCAGCCTCCCAAGTTGTTGGGATTATAGGCATGTGCCACCACATGGGCAATACCTTTCTACTTAATATCCTCTGAAGCATGTCTTCTGAAGAAGTTGCTAGGAATACTGTTTAGAAAATGCCTTTCTATTCACTGAGCTCCTCATAGACAACCAGTCCTTCCTAGATGCTGTGAGAGGCACACAGCAACTGGCAGAGTCAGTTTGTGCTCACACTTCTACCTGTAATCAGAGATGCTTCAGCTGCTGTAATCAGTAGAAAGAGTGTCTAACAATGTCTTCAACGAAGAAAAGAGACCAATAAAAAAAGCAAAACAAACAACTGATTAAACTTCATTAGTTACAGAAAAAAATAGGGGTTTTATTTCCAACAGATTAATTTCTTAGGATAGGCAGTGAAGCCAAAACTGAACCACACATTGCTATTCTATAGGATTGTGGCAACTATTTGCTCTCCAGGTTAAAAGGGAATCGTTACTCTCCAGAAAGCTGACTCCCCATAAATCATTTTTTTTTGGTGTCACTTAGTTGTCAATACTGACACTCTAACAGGCAGTATCTTCCCCCAATCTTGAAAGTTTTAATATACCAAAGCTTCAAAAGCCCCAAAACAGCCAGGCATAGTGGCACACACCTGTAACCCCAGCAGCTTGGGAGGCTGAGGCAGGAGGATCTCAAGTTCAAAGCCAGCCTCAGCAAAAGTGAGGTGTTAAGCAACTCAGTGAGACCCTGTCTCTAAATAAAATACAAATACAGCTGGGGATGAAGCTCAGTGGTCTAGTGCCCCTGAGTTCAATCCCCAGTACCCACAAAAAGAAAAGCAAAAGCCCCAAAACATGTTCACAGAAGTCCTAATAAGAGTCCTAAGAACCGAATGGCTTTACTACAGTTTAAATATAGCTGGGGATAGGGGATCCCCTTAATCCTTCAGTAGGAGCCACAACTCATGAGTTTTTCCATGATTCCTCATGACTGAAAATATAACCTGAATGACTCATATCCACTAGGCATCACTTCAAAATTTACCCTGATTATTTCATTTGTTCCTCACAATCACTCTCTAAGGCAGAAACTATTGCTATTCCTACTCCTATTTTAGAGAGGAAGAGAGAGGCTTGGTTAAATGACACAAATAAAATCACTTGGCCTGACAGAGTAGAATCAGTACTGAAATCCAGGCCACCTAGCCCAGAGGTTATGCTCTTAACCACCAGGCTCTATCTCCCTGCAGAAAACAAGCTTCTCTCAGGCCCATTTTTCTTTTTCAGTGACCTCAAAACTACACCTCACCACTCTGCAGGTTATTTACACTGTGTTACCTACCAGTGCTATGCTCAGGGCATCTGGCAATATGGGGAACACTTGGGAACTGTCAGGCAAGGGGGTCTTATGTGTAAATTTTCACATTTAGGAGAAGAAAATGCTCTGCTGCAGGACTGTGTCTTACCTGCAGATGGTTTCCACCTCCATGCCAGAAAACCCGAAGGCACTGTCTCCCTCCACACAGATGACCCTTTTCCCAGGGTTTCTATCTTTAGCCACTAGAGCAGCTGCAATAGCAAATCCCAAACCAACTCCCATTGTTCCAAAAGTACCAGCATCAAGCCTGTTGGGGAACAAAGCCAAAATAAAATCTATGGGGCATGTCATACAAGGTGGCATTGGCACAAACCTTCTAGTTATATTTACATGGCTCATTGGAAAATAAGAAAATATAAAAACATTCTCTTTAATATAAAAGTTTTTGACTAGAAGGAACTGATTTGTCAAGAATAAGGAACATGAGAGGAAAAAGCCACATGATTGCTCAGAGGACTTTAAAGATATCCTTAGAACAATAAGCATGTAAATTGTCACATGATAATCATATATTAAGCATAAAAACTCTATATAAAAACTCAACCAAGAATTCACTTATATGTCCTTATACTATAAACACATACACGTCCCAAACTTTTTTTCTACAGCATTTAACTTCTTAAAAATTTTATTTTCATAGATTAGTTTCATTTAGAGATTTTCGCAATAGAAAAGTTACACTATTTTACACTTTTATATTTGTAGACAGATTATTTTAGAATAAGTAACAAAAATACATTTGACAATTAAGTCCCAGTTTATAATTGAATTATTAAAATAACTGTAATTAGAAGATTTGTCTCAACTTGGACTTTTCTGTTATTTCCTCCTATTGCCAGTCAAATGGCAATGACAGAGCAAAGGAGGTGAACAATCAATTCCTTTTTATTTTTTTTAGTTGTAGATGGACACAATACCTTTATTTTGTTTATTTTTATGTGGTGCTGAGGATCGAACCCACTGCCCCACATGTCGCTCTACCATTGAGCTACAACCTCAGACCCACAACCAATTCTTAAGGTATTAAGTTAAAAAGGTCAGAGCAGCCACTGCATAGTTGGAATTAACAAAACCCAGCAAAGATTAAAGCTGAGAGTGTCAAAAGACCTGCCTTGGCAGTTTTCTGCCATGTAAGTCCATGGACATTGTCAGAAAGAATTTGTCCAAGGCCTAGTTGACATGGAGAGTGGAGGCTGCAGCCAGGGAGATCATCAGAGAGCAAGGACTAAAATCAGCAGTTGGATGCAGGCTCAGAAGCAAAACACTGACAACACTCTCACCAGTCCAGTAGTGAACAGACTTGGAACCCACTCTGGGGTAGGATGATCCTGGAGAAAATGAGGCTTGTGGGCACTGGTGACCAGTGGGGTTCCAAAGCAACCAGTGATCAGCCTCCTTGGGCACCAGAGGATACTCCACTTCCAGAGAACCACCACCTCATCCCTTAGTTGTGTTTGTAAAGAAGTAGAATTCTGTGAAGAGTTAAAGCCTCCTCTGTACTTCTCCCTGATGCTATTTTATCCCTACCTCTCCACAGGTAATAACTAATTTAAATTTGGTGTTTATTAATCTCATGCATTTGGTATTATTTTAAAATTATATAGATGGCATTAGACTGTACCTTATTTCAGTTAACATTACATTTCGGATATGTATTCATGCTGACTCAAGTACCTTTAGTATATTCATTTAAATTGTTGAAGAGTATGCTGGGGATATAGCTCAGTTGGTAGAGTGCTTGACTCATGCACAAGACCCTGGGTTCAATCCCCAGCACCACAAAAAGAAAAAAAGGAGTATCAAATCAAGAGATGCTAACTTATTTTTCCATTCATCAACATTCAGATGACTTCCTATTTTTATCATGATTAACACATATTAGTTGTGCAAATTAATGGAATCCATAGTGACATTTCTATCCACACATATATCGTGTCCATCCATCCCTCTTTGGCCTCCTTTCTCTTCCCTGCCCCCAGTCTTTCTCCTTTTCTTTAACAGTCCCTCTTCTTCTTTCAGATCATCTCTCTCTTGTTTTTTATGTTTTTACATTTGAGAGAAAACATGAGATAATTGTCTATGTATGGCTTATTTCATGTAACAGGTTCTTCCAGTTACATCCATTTTCCTACAAATGACAGGATTTCATTCTTCATGACTAAATGATATTCTCTAGTGTATGGTTATCATATTTTCTTTATCCATTCATCTGCTGTTGGGCACCTACAATGATTCTATAAGTTGGCTATCGTTTATAGTGCCATGATAAAGAAAGGTTGCACATGCTGCACATATTGCTTTTGCGTGCTGACTTCATTTCTTCAGGTATGCACACAGGAGTGGGATCATATGGTAAGCTCTATTTTTTATTTTTGAGGTACCTCCATACTGTTTTTTGTGGTGGCTGTACTAGTTTCCAATCTCATCAACAGTGTATAAGGGTTTATTTTTCTCCACATCCTCACCAGGATTTTTTTTTTTTTTTTGAGCCATTCTGACGTGGCTAAAGTTGAATCTCAAAGTGACTTTCATTTGCATTCCCTGATGGTTAAAGATATTGAGCATTTTTTCATGTAGCTATTTGGTCATTTGTACTTTTAAGAACTATCTGTTGAGATTACTTGTCCATT
Organism: Urocitellus parryii; assembly: GCF_045843805.1. NCBI lineage: Eukaryota > Metazoa > Chordata > Mammalia > Rodentia > Sciuridae > Urocitellus > Urocitellus parryii. The sequence continues at coordinate 169,385,265 of NC_135533.1, read as the reverse complement.
TTTTGAGTAGATTACTTGTTCTTTTGATGTTAAGTCTTTTTGGTTCTGTTTAGTTCTGTTTCTTTAATTCTGTAGGCTGTCTCTTTACTGTTGATTGTTTCCTTTGCTGTGCAGAGCTTTTTAACTGAATGTAATTTCATTTGTCAATTCTTGCTTTTGTTTTTGAAGTCCTATTCATGAAATTGTTAACTGTGCCAGTATCCCCAGTTTTCCTCCAGTAGTTTCAAAGTTTCAGGTCTTGCATTAAGATCTTTGATCCATTCTGAGTTGAAATTTGTGCAAGGGAAAAGCCAGGGAACACATTTCAATCTTTTGCATGTGACTATCCAGTTTTCCCAGCAAGCATCATTTGCTGAAGAGGCTGAACCTTCTACAATGTACACTTTTGGCACCTTTGTTGAGAATCAGTTGGCTGTAGATATATGGATTTAATTTTGGGGTTCTCTTTTTTTTTTTTTTGGTACCACAGATTGAACCCAGGGGTGCTTAACCATTGAGCCACATCTTCAGAACCTCCCACACACACACTTTTTTTTTTTTTTTTTTTTTTTTGGAGACAGGGTATCACTAGGTTGTTTACAGTCTCACTAAATTGCTGAGTTTGGTTTGAGGCTATGATCCTGCCTCAGCCTCCAGAGCCACTGGGATTACAGCTATGTACCATGGCACCTGGCTTGAGTTCTCTATTTTCCACTGGTCTATGTGTCTGATCTTTACTGTTTCTTTCCTCTGCTGATATGAATTTTTTTTTCTTATTTGGAAAAAATAAGGTGTTGAGATCATAAGTAATTTGAGATCTTTCTTCTTTTTTAACGTAGGTACTCATTGCTACAAACTTTTCTCTTAGAATCGTTTTTGCTGCACCCCACAAGTTTCAGTGTTCTTTCCATTTTTGTTTGATTCAAAGAAATTTTAAAATGTCCTCTCTTACTTCTTCAATTATCTACTAGTTGATCAAAAAGTGTATTGTTCGATCTCCATGTGGTTTTTATAATTTCCTGTCTCTCTTGTTATTGATTTCTTCCCCGCTGCTACTTGAGGTTGAACCCAGGGGCACTTTACCCCTGACAGTACCCAATCCTTTATTTTTTTGAGACTGGGTCTCACTAAACTGCTAAGGCTGTCCTTGAATTTATAATCATCCTGCCTCAGCCTCCTGAGTCGCTGAATTATAGGCATATACTGGCTTTTGGTTAACTTCGTTTCATTCCGTTATGATTGAAGAAGAAAATGCAAAATATTGCTTCATTCTTTTGAATTTGTTAAGATTTGCTTTGTGTCCTAATATCTGAACTATTTTAGAAAAAGTTCCATGTGCATTCTATAGCTGTTGGATGGAATATTCTATAAATGCCTGTTAAGTCCATTTGTTCTCTAGCGTAATTTAACTGGTATTTGCTGACTTTTTTGTTTGGACCATCTACCTATTGATGAGATTGAGTACTGAAGTCACCCACTATTATTGTTTTGGGGCCTACCTCTCCCTTTATGTCTAGTAGAGTTGGTTTCATAAAGCTGAATGCTCTGATGTTCAGTGCACATAGATTTATAATTATTATATCTTGATGAACAGTTCATCATATATAGTTCCCTTCATCTATATATAGTGACCTTCTCTGTCTCTTCTGATGTTGTCTTAAAGAATATTTTGTTGGCTATAAGTTTAGCCACTCCTACTTTCTTTCAGATTCTATTTGTTTGAAGTATAATTTTGCATCCATTTAATCTGTGTATGTCTTTGCAGGTGAGGTGAGTTTCTTGTAGACTCCACACTGCTGGGTCTTCTTTAAAAAGTTCATTCTGTCAGTTTGTCTTTTAATTGAAGAATTCAGACTATTTACATTTAAGAGTTACTAATGAGGGGCTGGGGTTGTGGCTCAGCAGCAAAGCACTTGCCCAGCATGTGTAAGGTGATGGGTTCAATCCTCAGCACTACATATAAATAAATAGAGGTATTGTGTTCAACCTCAATTAAACAAAAGAGTTATTATTAAAAGGTATATACTTGTTCATGTCATTTTGTTGGGTCTTCTGGTGGTTTTGAGTTTTTGTTTATTTCTCCTCTCTTATTCATCTTTGAAGTTTGATGGTTTACTCTACTGATAATGTTTGATTCCTTCCTAAGTCTCATAGGCATAGCTACCCTTTTAGTGGGATGTAGTCTTTCTCATACTCTCATGATGGTGTTTATCTTTCTTCCTCTTCTGGGCATAGGAAGCAAATTTAAAAAGTCCTTGAATCAAACAAAAATGAAAGCAGAACATATCATACCAAAAGCTCTCCTTTAAGCATCGTGCTGGTCTAGGGTCATGAATTCCTTTAGTTTATGCTTATCTTGGAAAATCTTTATTTTTCCTTTGATTCTGAAAGATACAGCCTTATTGGGTATAGTAATGTTGATTGGCAGTAAACTTCTTTCAGGACTTGAAATATGTCATTCTGTACCCTCCTGGCCTTCAGAGTTTCTGCTGAGAAATCTGCTTTTAGACTCATGGTCTACCTTTAAAGGTGACTTGGAACATCTCACAGATTTTAATATTCCTTTTCTTGCCAGTATTTTTGGCAGTTTAACTACAATAAATTGTGGAAAGGTTCTTTTCTGGTTATCTCTATTTGGGTTCTAAATGCCTCTTGTACCTGAATGTTCATTTCTTTCCCAACACTTGGGAAATTTTTATTATTGGAGCAAATAGGTTTTTCATGCCCTTGACCTTCAGGTATACTTTTGAGCCAGATGTTTGATTTTTTTTTAATGGTGTCTCAGAGATCTTGTAAGTTTCCTTTATTTTTTTTTAAATTTCTATTTAAATATAATATACTGAAAGACTTGTCTTCAAGCTCCAACATTCTTTTTTCTATTTGATCTAATCTGTTTTTGAGGCTTTAATTGAGTTTTTTTATCTGACTTACTGAGCTTTTCACTTCTAAGATATTTGTTCGATTCTTTTTTCAGAATCTCTACCTCTTTACTGAATTTCCAGTTCCTATTCTGCATTGTTTTCCTTAGTTCATTCAACTCTTTATCTATTCTCCTAGACTTCCAATGAGCTTTCAGAAAATCATTCTTTAGAATTCTTTATCCAGAATTTCATCTACATCAACATTGTCAGAATCTGTTCCTAGAGAGTTAAGAATGTTACAAGATGTCATATTACCTTATTTTTCATATGTCTTGTGTTTCTATGTTAAGATTTACACATCTATTGGGATGGATTCTGTTTCATTTATATGCTGGTTTTCTTAGTAAGCAGCTTTCTTTTAATGCTGTGTTCTTAGGTACTGGTTTGTAGTGTAAAGTTGAATTTATTTTCAATTGGATTCCATGGTGTAATCTCCCCGTGGTTTCTTTGGCTGTGATTAGTAGGTATAGACACAGTGCATACCATATCAGAGTCTGAGGAACTCTGAAGAACCCACTGCTTCTGTAGGTCTTTCAAGAGCATAAGTCCTCTGTGAACTCAGTCAGGTGTGGTATAGAGAGCAGAATATGTGGGGTGTGCCCTCTGTGGTTACTCCAACCATGGGAGTAGAAGCCCCCTTCAGGTGATGGAGGCTCCCACAGGCTCTGTTGATATTGGATCTGTTACTTAAAAAGAGACTCTGATACTTGTTCCAATCACAGTGAATGGCATGAAGTTCTTGCTTTCTGTTTATTCACTGGCTCAGTTCCTGGTGCTTCATCGGGAAAGGCATGGGCCAAGATCAAAGTCCCCCACCTGTGCATCATATTCACTTATTAGCAATGAATAATCTGATAGGGTACAAGTGCCTCTGATGCAGGGAACCCTCATAGGTACAGTGTTCCCAAGAGTTATGAGTCAAATGTTGGCGCTGCAGTGTGTCTCATCACCTCTGAAGGATGAGAGGGGCAACAGGGTTGCAAAGATCTGTAAACCCTCAAGATTCTGATGTCCTGAGTCCTGACTCCCTCATGAAACACACATCTATTCACTCTCTAATGCTCAGAGGGCAGGTTCCCTGAACTGCTGATTTTACAGGGAAGCACCTTTTGCTTTCCTCTGCATGACAGTCTACATTTCCCACGATAGAACCCTCAGCAGGTTTGTGTCAAAGTCACTCTCCTGAGCCAAGACTGTCTTATGAGGTGGCTACCTGTGAGGTAATGCAGTAGAATGGCCTGGAGATGGGAAGATTCAGGGATTTCTGACCCCCAGAGCAGTAAAAGCTCAGCCAACAGGACCCTTCTTAAGATGGCTCCTGATTACAGCACCCTGAGAATTTGCTGGGTGAGGCAGTGAAGTCCTTCTCCAAAGCTAGTTCACCATGCTGATTCCAGGTCTCTTATCTGTTTAGACTATTTCTGTGAGGCTTCAAATTTTGCATCAATAGTTTGCTGGGATTCTCTTTTACCTATACCTCTGCTAAGGGTATACTCCCCCAACCCTCCTCAAGTCATACTGCCATGTGATAAATGCTGGGATGCTTTGTTTTTCTTGATATTCTATTATCCAAAACCTGGTTTTACTAGGTCTGTCTCCACTGTTGAACTCCAGTGCTCTCCCATGGCCACCCACCTCAATATGCAGCTATATACCTGTTATTTTGGTTCCACCTGGTGGAGAAGCAGGCAAATGAACGGTATCTCTATTCTACCACATTGCCCTCCCTAAAATGTCTTCTTAATCTACATTATGATAGCTTCAAATTAAACACATCATAATCAATTATAATTTCTTTCTCAAAAGTCTTACCTGTGACGAGGTAGGTAGTTTTGAAGCACAGTGCGTCCAATGTCCATGGTGTTTGCTCCCTCGCTTACCACAAAACAGTCCCTGGGGAGTTGTTCTTGAATATGATAGAATACTGTGTAATAATTCATAGGCAGGGATTTTTTGGAAGCTAATTCCTAAAACAGTAGAGGGAAATATACTCTAAATTAGATTGGGACACAGTGAAAATAACTAGTATCAACAATCTACTAACAAACTTATCTGGAAATAGTTAGTTAATCATTAGAGGCTATCCAATTTCCAAATGGCTGTACAATGGCAACTCTTCAGGAGCTAAATAACCTGTGACAATATGCTAAGAAAAATGTGTTCCACAGTCCCAATTTGGGACACAATCAAATAAACCAGGGAATATTCTTCTTCCTGGAGAGCCACAATATAGGCGAGCATATTAAAGACTCTAAGAAGTTGTACATTAAAGATAGCTAAGATACACTGAATTAAACAAAACCTGAACAATCTTATTTAAGCACTCTTAGGATAATGCTGCCTTACAAAAACTTTTTATTTATAAAATTTTTATTCCAGAATATTTTCATCTAAAATATGGCACTAAATTTAAAAATAAAATGTTAGGAATACAGAAGACAATGCTAAAATCTGATTCTGCCCCATACATTGGAGACTAAAGGAGATGTACTACATCCACCATTATAGAGTTCTGAATGGAGGGGGAAAACAACAAGCAAAAATCACAAGCTACAAATGCCTCTGTATATCCATATGCTTTCTAGTGCGGACAGAAAGCCACCTGGCCTTTAGCAGCAAGTTTCATCTGTCCCTAACACTACCTCTTTGCCTGGGCTACCATGCTCTGTTGGAGATTATACCAAGATGGACTAAGGACCTTCCTGCACTCCTACACCAGAGAAGAGAGTCAGGCTCCATTCATCTTAAATTATGGAGAGTCCTAGGGAAAAGAAGGGATTAATTATAACACAGTTTAGAAAATAGGGCTGAGACTAGCTCTTGATAGGAGAAATAGTTACTGATTAAAATTCTGATGTAAGACAAAATCAGGTATAATCAATTCTGCTCTGTTTGCTTTGAACATGTGAATTTTTTCCAAGACCATGAACATATTAGGGAATTAAATGTGCATAATTTGCTTTTTTTTTTGAGAGAGAGAAAAGAAGAGAGAGAGAATTTTTTAATATTTTATTTTTCAGTTTTTGGTGGCTACAACATCTTTATTTTATTTTTTTGTGGTGCTGAGGATTGAACCCAGCGCCCTACGCATGCCAGGTGAGTGCGTTACTGCTTGAGCCACATCCCCAGCCCTAATTTGCTTTTCTTATGTGTTATGTGTTAATGCATGATTCCACCAGCAAGAAACACTAGGTAAACAGAAAACCACACCCAGCTGAACCAAGACACATTTGAATACATAAAATAGTGAACACCTCAGGAACAACCTATTTCATAATCAAAGAATAAGCACCATACATACAAACACTTAAAACAGAAATCACTAAATCCAGAAGAAGTGATTCATTTTAGTGATAGTAATGGATATATAGACTCCCTTCCAAAGCCTTCACTGTTAGGCATAACTATCAGTGCAGAGAAGAAAACCACAGAAGAATTTTCAGCAGCAATACGAAAGTTAAATTAAAAAGAAGGCAATATGGGGATCAAATTTTCAGTTTTAATGAAACAGCTATCTATTATGTTTGTATGCCTTGAAGGAATTGTAACTTAAAGGCAGAAAACCAAGCCTTGACATGCCCCAGGACTTAAGGTTTCAAAAGATCACTAAACTGAGGTTCTGTGCCAAAATCAAACCGAGGGGCAATAAGCCACATCCACCTGCATCTGCTATTATAACTTTCACCCTCCTTCTACCACTTCACAGTAACTGACAAGCTGCAAGCCAAGATGATGTCCAATTCTACAAGAAACTTCATGTCTTTTTCAAGGTAAAGTACCCATATTTATATATTTATCTATTACATAAACATGGTTAAAACTTTGCTAGCATTTGTATTAGGCTCCTCCTACCTTATTTTTGTTTCACAAAGTTTTTCACAGTTGTGAGTTTAACCCCTTTTTCCAAGCCCTGTGGTTTTCATTTATGATTCTGCACAGCATGGTGACTTAGGGCAGAACTAAGTCAGCCATGAACCTGAGGTGTTCTTGACTTTCAGGGGGTCCCACGTTACCTTGGATGCAGCGTCATTGCTCTTCATTTTTTCCCTCAGAGTATTCCACCACTTGCTCTCTGGAGGGTACTGCCATGGTGCCTTATCAAACTGTTCTAAAAGCTAAAAAAAAAAAAAAAAAAAAAACATAAAAGTTTTCTTTCCTTTTTGAAAATAAATTTAAATCACATTAATATAAAAATATCTTCTTGGGCTGGGGCTGTAGCTCAGTTGCACAGCATTTGCCTGACATGTGTGAGGCACTGATTTTTCAGCACCACATTTAAAAAAAAAAAAAAAAAAAAAAACTAAAACAAAGGCATCCTGACCATCTACACCTATTAAAATTAAAAATCTCTTCTTAAAGAAGACACACTGCTTGCTATGCAATTCTACCCTTCACATTGCTCATACTCTGCTTTTCTTCTAGGCAGGAAACAACTGATAAATGGGTAAGATGGTAAGCTTTTGTTTGGGTCAGTGTGAATTTCTGCCAGATGCTGGGATTTCTGTAGGACAGAGTGAGGTGCCACCTCCTCCACATCTCACAGGCAAGGGCTCTTAAGCCTCTTCAGTCTTTGACACTGAAGGAAAACAACTCCCTGCCTAGAATCCTTATAGGAAGTCTGGTAAATACCCAGAGTCCTCTGATACAGACTCCACAGTGATTTCATATGTGATTCGAGATGTATCTTAATACTGTGTGCTTGTGATAACAAATATTCTCTAAAATCAAGTAGTAAATGTGACAATATTTTATCTCCTGTTACAATGGAATATATGTTATATACAAATAATAAGAACCTGGACAAGTCATTGATTACAGGCCTTTGGGATAGTAAAAAGCTCTTTATTAACTAAAATAAAACAAAACAAAAACAAAATACACCCTAATTTTTTTTTCCAGTGTATAGAGCCGGATCTTACTTAATAAATCCCTGTTTTCCTACTGAATGACTTTAAGGTACTTTTAAAGTACCTTCCCAAAATGTTTAACTTACATGAATATGAGTTATGCACAAGAAGTTAAAGTTTACACATTTCACAGTTACACTAAGAGTAGTTTTCCGGGGCTGGGGTTATGGCTCAGTGGTAAAGCACTCGCCTCGCATGTGCAAAGCCCTGGGTTCGATCCTCAGCACCACATAAAAATAAATAAATAAATAAAATAAAGATATTGTGTCCATCTACAACTAAAAAATAAATATTAGAAAAAGAGTAGTTTTCCATCATAAATTTTGCTTAAAATAGATATTAACAGACCCGTCACCAAGGTAATCAAGATTAATATTTTCAAGAACTGACATTTTCAATCCACATAAACTAAATGCAGGCAAAAGCTCCTACCTGTTTAGTAACAGCATTTATGTCTCCTAGTAAAGTCACAGCAGGTCTCACGTTATTCCCCAATTCTTCTGCACAGATGTCAACCTAAAAGAGAAAAAAGGCTGAAGAACAAGTCATGTTTATTCTTCAAAATCTTTAAGTCAATTAAAGCTGAATAAATGGATTGTACATATATGATAAAATTTGATTTCAACTCAAAAAGTTCCTCAATAAAAGTAAAAACCCATAAAACTATTCCAAGTATCATAGCTAGTATAGAGAACCTCCTCATCTTTTCTCATTTTAAAATCTTCTCTATGGAATTCTGGTATTGTCCCATTATACCCACAGGAATCCATTTGTGCTGATCAATTACAGTTTTTGAATCTAATTGATAATAAGGTTCAAATGAAATACACTTAAGATTCCAATCTAGAGAAGAGGTTCTCAGATTTGAGCATGTATGAGGACCTAGTGGACGTGTTAAACCATACACTGCCGGAGTCCACCTCAGAGTTTCTGATTTGATTAAGTCTGGGATGGGGTACAAAAATGTGCAATTCTAACAGGTTTTCTAGGCAATGCCAATGCTGGTGGTTCAGGAAACACACTCCAAGAAACACTCCTAAAGCATGGCCTGATTGTTTTCCCTTTACTCAGAGGTTCCATTTCTGGACAGCCAGGAACAAGTGAAAATGGCTTTTGCAAGAAGGAACAATTTAACTACCCTGAAGGAGATTAGTTGGTAATAAAGACAAGCAGTCAGGAGGTGGCAGCATCTTCCAGGTATAATCCACAATCTTGTTTGTGATTTTTAGTTCTCAATGACCCATGTGGGAAAGAGACTACTAGAAGCTGACTCCTTAAGAGGTAAATGGCAAATATGTCAAAATATATTCTGTCATATATAACTAAAAGGAACAAATAAAATTTAAAAAACTGAATGGCAGGCTGGGAGAAAATTATAATTGAAGCTGAGTCATTAAACATTAAATGGAATGAGGCCAATCTGTTTAGGGCAAACAGAGCTCACTCATGTCACTAGATAGGTAGTTCTTCCTATAGTATAGAAACTGGATTATAAAGAGGGTCAGAATGATAGAAGAATCAAAAAGAGGTAAGAGTATTTTTCAGACACGTTTTAATGACATAGGTAAAAGCAGAGTAGTTTAGAGATTTCCAACCAAAGAGTGAAAGTTCTGGCTCTAAAAGAAAAACTCACTCCATAACAATGCTGAATATTTCATTCTTATCTACCATCCTATTTGAGTTTCGATTCTCAACCTTAAATATACTTGAACTTGGATTTTGCTTTTCAAAACTTTATTTTGAAAAGTTTTCTGGTCAGAAGTAAACTGAAACATGATGTTGAGGTTTGAAAAGGCAGATAACTTTAGGGCCTTTAATTATGTTAGACAATTTTTTAAAATCTTCCTTTGTAAAAAGAGAAAAGGTTCTTTACAAAAGTCAAGAAGAAAGCAGATCTGATAATGGCTGAGAGAAAGAACGATGAACCACAGACAGCTCTGTTCTGAAATCTTTTCTGAGTACCTGGATAAACTTCACATCTGGCTGATATCTTGGAGGAAGTCCAAAATGTAAAATCCAATTCAGTCTAGCACCAAATAACACAATCACATCAGCAAATTGCAAAGCCCTATTTAAGAAAAAAAATGAATGTAATACAAAGAGTACATCTATATTTCTTATTTGAATTATTCTTTTTTTAATATTTATTTTTTAGTTTTAGGTGGATACATTATCTTTATTTTAAATTTATTTATTTATTTATTTTTGTGGTGCTGAGGATTGAAGCCAGTGCCTCACATATGCTAGGTGAGCACTCTACCATTGAGCCACAATCCCAGTCCTCTTAATTGAATTATTCTAAAATTAATTTTGGAAGTATTTTTAATGTCTAGATAATTTGGAGTTTATATTAAACTTATGAATTCGCTTCCAGGGTAAATTTGATCATCCAAGCTAAAATAATTTATAAAGCCATTCTATTTAAATAGTAATCTAAAAGATAAATTAAGTAGGATAAATATTATCATAAGCTGTATCTACAATCCATTTCGTTACTTTATCACTAGAAAAATTAACATAAGTCCTCTGTAGATAGTCTTGAAAAAAAAACCCAGGAAAAAAAAACCAAAAAAGCCAAGTTAATCTCAATAATATTATCAATTGTAAACTATTATTCATATCCTGGCATATTTTCATCTAGTCTTTTTTTCTATGTAAGCATATTTTTATGTAACTGAGCTTATATAATACAGTCCACACATACTTTCACTTATCATAAACATTTTCTTTATCATTAAGTTCCTAAGTAAAATTTTTTAAAAGTTACATGTTTTTCTGAACATATATGCCACAATTTATTTAATGTTCTCCACTGCGGGGCTGCACATCTTTTCTCTCCTTCTCTTCCTTCTACCCTTGTGCTGAGGATGAAATCCCAGGCATCATACATGGTAGGCAAATGCTCTACTCCTGAGCCACAACACCAGCATCTATGTTTGAATCTTTTTTTTTTTAAAAAGATGATGTATAATTATTATTGTTTTAAAGACACAGAGAGAGAGAGAGAGAGAGAGAGAGAGAGAGAGAGAGAGAGAATTTTTTAATATTTATTTTTTAGTTTTCGGTGGACACAACATCTTTGTTTGTATGTGGTGCTGAGGATTAAACCCGGGCCGCACGCATGCCAGGCGAGCGTGCTACCGCTGAGCCACATCCCCAGCCCCAATGTTTGAATCTTAATGCACATTTCCCAATGATTCCTAGAAGCAGGGTTGTTTGTTTTTATTTTGGGCAGTGCTAGGAATTAAACCCAGGGCCTACTGTATACGAGGCAAATTCTCTACCAATGAGCCACATTCCCAGCACTCTAGAAGTAGGCATTTTTAAGACTATCAACTAATATTCCTGAATTGCTTTCCAAAATATTATACAAGTGTATTACTAATAGTTTTATTTTATACACCTTAATACTTCTAATCTTTATTAGATTCTAATAAAGAACTTATTCTAATATAACTTCCAATCTTTGAATGAGTTTTATTTTGATATCCACATTGATACTAACATACTACTCTTGCTTTATGTTTATTTCATATATCTTTCCTCAATCTTGTGTTTAAGTTGTGTCATTTTGATAGCTCTTATAGCACATAGTTGCTGTCATTAATCTAATCAGAATGTTTCACCTTTTTCTGAGAAACTTTATTATCATAATTGCAATGAGGTTTGTTTTGTTTTTACTCCTCATTGTCCTGATTTCTGGCTGACTCCATTTTCCTCTTGCTGTACAAAATCTATTTTTATTGCTTTTGTCTTCTTCAGTGATGAATGCAATTTTTCATAGAAGTTCAGCTATCAGGTATTTACTCAAAAAAGCATCTTCATACATTGCGTCAATCCTAGGGAAACTAATTTAACAAACAGATAAAAACTGCAAATTGCAAAATGAATTAGCTTATCGATACTCTACAACTCTTTAAATTATCAATTCAATTATTTATAATCCTTTGCAATACTTTTTACACTATTTATGTCTTTAATGTTATCTTCTCAAAATCTAGTTAGAATGAAGATAAACTTCAGTTCAAACTGTCACAATATTAAACACACTTAACAGTATAAGAATTAATTTGACTACTAAAGAATTTGATTACTATCCTAAGTATACTGAGTAAAAAGTAAAGGCATGATCTAATAGCATTAAACAAAAAACATAAGCAGCAAATATGACATTTAACTTTTTTTTTTTTTTTTTGGTACAGGGATTGAACCCAGGGGTGCTTAACCACTGAGCCACATCCATAGCCATTTTATTTTTTTATTTTGAGACAGGGTTTTGCTAAGCTGCTTACAGAAGTTCTAATTACAGAACTGCAGATGGCAAAAACTTAGAAATAAATACTGTCTTCTTGGCCAGAGGATCAGGATACCATCAAACCACCGCCACTCTCACATACTCATACACACACACACACACACACACACACACACACCACTTCCCTCCCTCCATCTCTCCCTTTCTCTCTCACATACACACACACCTTTCTCTCTCTCACTTGCTTCGCTTCACACTGCAAGCTAGAGAGAACTTCATTGTGGTTTTTCCCCAGCAGCCAAAAATATAAGATAAATGTCATTTTTCAAGTAAAAGGAACTAGAAAAAGCACACCCCCGCCCCCACCCTATGGTCTAAAGTATGGGATCAGTCTCCATTGTTTTTTTCTTCTTGCTTGCCCAGCTGTGTGGTATTATAAGGCTGCAGCAAGGGCCTGGAAAAGGCACTTTTGGGAAAAAAGAAAGTGGAGGTGGAAACCAGAGAGACCCTAGAGAGAAGAGAAAAGAAATCCCCAATTCTGGATATGAACCAGCAAGTGTCTGGGCTCACCCTCAAAAGCAAGGCAATTGCAAACAGACCCAAAACATAATAGCACAGTTTCTGAAGCAGAACTGACTCTGGAATTAAGTTAAGAGAATCTGCAGTCTGACCCTAACCTGACCTAATCAGTTGACTGCTTGATAAACATACAAATCAACATTCTAAAGGATTTTAATATGACCCTGAATCTCACAACCTATTATTAACCAATCTAGGATATAACCCATAATTACTCAATACAGAAAAATGTGACAATTCTCAAAAAAGATAATACATGCTAATCCAAGAAGTCCCAGATGTTAGAATTATTAAATAAAGACTTTAAAGCAATAAAGACTAAATAAAGACTATTATAACTATGTTCCATGAAGAATAAATAAAATTATTCTAGAAATAAGCTTAAGGATAGAAATTCTGAGCAAAGAACCAGAAAATGTAAGAAACAAAAGGGTTGAAAACAAGTGAACAGATACTTGGAAAAAATCAAGATGTATAATATTAGTATCAATGGAGTTAGGAGGAGCAAAATATTGGTGTAGAAATAACCATAAAAAAGTTTCTAAAATTGGATAAAGACAGAATTTACAGATTCAAAAAGATCTGAGAACCCAAAGGAAATCATGTCCAGATATATCATAATCAAACTGCTAAAAACCAAAGATAAAGAAAAATTTTGAAAGCAGACAGATATAAAGAACTTACTACATAAGAGAACAAAGATTCAAATGACTGCAGATTTTTCAACTAAACCCACAAGAGCCAGAGGAGACTCGATAACATCTTTAAAGTACTGAAAAGTCCAAAAGAAGCAGGTAGTCTTAGAATTACATGATTCTTTCAGAACTTCTCTCCAGATGCATTAAGGTAACAAAACAATTTAAGTTAGCTTAAAATTTGCCACGACATTGTATTTAAAATGTGTGATGCCACATACCTGGATCTGGCTGCAGATACACAATTGGGATGGTTGTCAGGGACAACACCTTTTCCCATTGGGGTAGGTAAAAATGGCAATTTACACTGCTCCACCAACTTCCTGATACTCTCTTCTGCGTGGGCATAAGCAGCACCTATAAGAAATGGAAATGTATTAGATGATTTAGCTAAGTTTGGCACTGGGACCAAATAGTTCACATGAAATTGCTTTTAGACCTCAAATACTTTCCTTTTGCTTATACATGGGCTTAAAAACAAAATAAACTGTAACTACGGTTTTTATCTTTGGTATTTTAAAGTGCTTAAGAAAGCAATAATTCTAAAGGTAGCAGAATACAACAGTCATAATATGGCATTATGTAAATATGTGGATGTGTAACCGACGTGATTCTGCAATCTGCATTTGGGGTAAAAATTGGGAGTTCATAACCCACTTGAATCTAATGTATGAAATATGATATGTCAAGAGCTTTGTAATGTTGTGAACAACCAATAAAAAAAATAAATAAAATAAAATAAATCAATTAAGATAAAAAAAGAAAGCAATAATTCTAACTTCCCCTCAATAATATTCTAGATTAATCTGAAGAGTAAACAAAAGTTATACCATGCATCTCTTGTTGTATAACTTACCTGGTATAACTCACCTGTTCCATGCCATCATCCTGCTGAACTACTAATGGCAATTTACTAAATACACTGTATCTACTGGGAGGCCCAGGTGTGCAGGAGAAGCTCTGCACTGAAAGAGAAAGGCTCCCTCTATCTTCACACATCCATCACCAGAAAATCCAGTCTGCACTAGTCTAGGAGGGCTTAAATTCCTAAGGCTCCCCAGATCTTTCTATAGGTTCTACAATGCTGTGACTGTACAGGGCTAACTTGAATGGGATACATACCTGTTTTTTACAACTATATGCCTGAAGAGTAACCATGTCTTTGACATTTAAAACACTAAATGTTTGCTGAAATATAGGAATGATTCCATTTCTCATTTGATCAAGGCCATTATTATTCTTAGCTATTTAATTTTATACTTTTTTCATGGTTAGCAGAATTCTATCAATATTTGGAATTTAAATTCTTTACTGAATCCTATTAAATAGTATAGTGTACTTTCAGATCCAGTATCACATTCCCCCTACAGAATCTCTGCCCGACTCCTTTCTCATACATACACAATGAAAAATACTTTAGATTTTATGCAGCAAGTTTCCTTATTCTCCTTCTTACCTCTATGTCGATGTACACTCAGTCTCTCTTCCTAGACTGTCTTTGTTCTCCCTGTAACTTAGTGAACTATTACCCAGTTTTTCAAGGTATAGCTGCTGTGCCATGCCTTCTGGAATGCCTTTGCACCACCTACACAAGGCAAACTGTTGCTGCTTTCCTGGAGAAGCCACCTCGGTCTCTCTTTACACACTAAGAGTATACATGTAATCAGGTATCAGGCCTATTACTCTCTAGGTAGGAATCATTATTTTTCTGTATTCCTCATGAATGGTTTTATAATCTCTGCCTTATCATAAGTACTCATCAAGTGTTTATTAAAGGAAGAATGAAAACTAGCACCCACTGAGTGCTTTCCACATATACTGTTGCTGTTTATACCCTATTGAGGGAGTTAATATTCCTATTTTACAAGTGAGATATTGAGACTCAGAGCAACTGCTTGCCAAAATACATCATAAAATGCATTCAACTCAGAATTATTTCAGTTGTTCACCATTTTCTTTAAGACTATTTTTAGTTTCTATGTGATATCTAAGTAATGTATAATTGATTAACATGGTCATAGGTGATCCCAACAGCCTTACAATAATAAATTTCTGACAGGAGTATAAATTGGTTGGTACCACAGCTCAGGAGAAAGCAATTAACAGTTTATACCAAAAGCCTTAAAAATATTTTGACTTAGTCGATTCTCTTTGGGGGGATCTGTCTTAAATCCTAAATAGGAAAAAAAGTGTTAGGCACGGATATTTTCATCACAGCTACTATAAACTAACAGTAAATATTCACCAGTAAAGTATTAATATGTATGTGAACAGACATTAAGAATTATGTCTAAAAAATAATTTTAAGATGATGAAAAATGTTACAATGAAAAAAGGAATAGAAAAGTATAAGGGTTAAAAATCACTGGATGAAGAGATTTCTCCTATATTTCTAGATTTTCCCAAAATTTTTTATAATAGGAAAAAAATCATTTTACTCTTAAGTCCCAAGCAGTTTAATAATTTCCTCGTAAGAGATCTCTGGACAATCAAGGATAATTCTATGATCTGAAAACTAATAATGTAAAATGAAGATGAAGAAAACTCTTATTCCAGTTTCAACATTAGAGCAGACAATAAATAAAAATAATTCCAAAAGAGAATCAGCATTCTTTCAAATGCCTCGAAAGACTTAGTCCTATTCAACGTTACCTTTCCCAATGATGAGAAGGGGCTGTTTGGCACTCCTAATTATAGATGCTGCCATACACACAGCAGAGGTTTCTGCCATGCTAACAGGAGGTGGCATACAGCACTCCTTGTACCTGCAAATAAACAGCTCTCTTAAGTAAAACAGGCCAACTCCAAAATTTCTTACTGTGAAAATTTCAAATACATAAAAAGGTAGAAGCCAGGCACAATGCTCCACGCCTGTAATCCCAGCAGCTTGGGAGGCTGAGACAGGAGAATGGCGAGTTCAGCATCGGCAAGGCCCTAAGCAACTCAGTGAGACCCTGTCTCTAAATAAAATACAATAGGGCTGGGGATATGGCTCAGTGGTTGAGTGACCCTGAGTTCAATCCCTGGTACTCCCTCTCCCCTTAAAAAAGGATAAAAATAGTACAATAAACTCCATAAACTCACCATGTAGATTTAACAATTGATACCAGCTTACCACCTTTGCTTCACTCACACATGTGCATGTTTTTCCTCCGAATCATTTATATATATGGTTGTAGATGAACACATTAATATAAAAACAAATATTTATTTATTTTATGTGATGCTGAGGATCCAACCCAGCGCCTTACACATGCTAGGCAAGCAGTCTACCGCTGTGCCACAACCCCGCTCCCCCCACCCAATCATTTTAAGTAAATTACAGGCATCAAGACATTTCACCCTAAAAAATTCCTGATGCAGCTCTAAAAGAGAAGAACATTCTCTTACACAAACATAATATCCTTATCACATCTAGAAAATTAACAGTTCTTCCCCAATATCTAGTAACCAAACAGGCAATTCATTGACAGGAGACAGGGGTCAATAGCTTTGCACTGTAACAGCAATAGTAGTAGTTATTGTTGTTTTAATAGTAAATACCATACTAAAACCAATTATTTAATGCTATATGCCATTTTTTTCTCATTTAATTTTCAAAACAATAAAGAGAGGTATTACTATTACCTTAGTTTCACCACTGTGGAATAAAGACTCATAGACAGTAACTTACCCATGGTCCCCAAATGGCACAGGACAGAGACTGCACTAAACAAGTCTTTCTGTCTCCTAAGTTCCACTTGTGTTTCATTATTCCCCTCAGCACTCACTATTTCCACTCACTAAGTAAGTCAATACTGTAGTAGCACCCCTTCCTCTACAGGAAATCTTCAGTAAATTTCTCCAAAAATCTTCACCATAATTGATCTCAGGACTATCGCAAAAGAATCTCTGCAAAAGAATCTCTACAAAAGAATTCAATGTAGTGACACTTCCTATTTCCTGTTGGTCTATCTTACTTGGCCACTGCCTGGAAGAGATCAGCACTCCAGGTGCTGAATGTCACTTTACTAGTTTTTCACAAATATTTATGGACTATCTAACATACATAACAACATATAGTAGTTTGTAGAAGTGTGCTTGCAAATGCAGAGTATTATATGAAAAACAGATTCTTTTAACCAGGCCACAGGCCTTGGGGGCAGAGCTTCACAGAGATGCTTACATTTCAAAAAGAAGAGGTTACCAACTACTCCATGGTAACAGCTGGCAAGGGAAGGGAAGAAAGGGGAGAAGAAGCTCTCCTCTTCTCAGGTGTTGTCCTTGCCCAGAACAGTGAAAAGAAAAAGCTGCTTTTGTGTGAACTTCTGCAGGCTGTGAACTTCTGAGCCTCTCCCCTTACATGCTGAGTATAAAGTTCTGAAACTCAGGGTTCAGGGGGATTAATTGATTACAGCAAAAGCTATACCCACTGAACCTGGCTGCAGCCAAATAAACCTCCTTCCTGTTTCCTGTTTGGTATCCTGTCTCATCTGTCCCCTACTACAATACTGTATAGCATTACAATATGTATTAGCAAAAGAACTTAATGAA
The DNA here is from genome assembly GCF_045843805.1 of Urocitellus parryii. Lineage (NCBI taxonomy): Eukaryota > Metazoa > Chordata > Mammalia > Rodentia > Sciuridae > Urocitellus > Urocitellus parryii. Next base: position 169,367,396 of record NC_135533.1, on the reverse strand, counting down.
ATTGGCCCAGGTAAGCATTTCTGGAAAGTCCTCACTGTGATTAACTTATTCTAATAAAAAGGGGTCGGGTTGTGTGGCTCAGTGGTAGAGAGCTTGCCTAGCATGTGTGAGGCACTGGGTTCGTTTCTCAGCACCACATATAAGCAAATAAACAAAGATCCATCAATAACTAATAGGAATATTTGTTTTTAAAAAAGGAATATTCAACCTTTACAAAAATATAAAAGGCAGCTTATTAAAGTTACAACTTCTCTGAGCCTCACCTTCTCTCACTCCTTAATACTATTTTATCATGTTCAGGTATTATACAGAAAAATTTATTTTTGTCTGACTCTCCCAATCACCCTTGATATACTGAGTATACCCCTGAGGCCCACTTTCTATAATTAGTAAAGAACCATTTCCACAATAACAAAGTCCACAAAAATTATAATTAGGACTTTTGTGTGTGTTTGTGTACTAAGGATCAAACCCAGGGCTTCTTGCATGCTATGCAAGCACTCTACCTTGAATTACATCCATCCCTAGACCAGGAAATGATCACAACAATGAAAAAAATATCATGATAATGAAGCCAGATTTAAAATTAGGTAGTCAGTGTAGTTAGGTAAATCAGGTCTAATATCGAGTGAAATCTAAAATGGAGGCCATGCTGACAATGATTCTGGAAACGCAGGACAACTCATGGAATGTTAATGAAGTCCCAGAAAAGCTCCTAGGCCCAAAGTCCATCCCAAAGGAATGTTAATGGAGCCCAAGAAACAGCCCCCAACAGATTTGGAGATAGCCCATCCCAAAGAAGTGTTAATGAAGTCCTTCCTGCCCAGATTACTTGTTTGGCCCACCTGTGTCCCAACCCTTCGCCCCTACATTCCATCACTGAAAGAACTATAAAAAGGGGAGACAACCGCCCTTCCACAGATTCCACCTCTTGAGTCCCCTTCTTCCTCTGGGAGAAGTCTTTTCTGCTGTCCTTTAATAAACTTCTAATTTCTACTCTGACCTTGCCTTGGCATGCTTCTCTGGTGTTATTCTTCAACATTGGGGAAGCAAGGACTTGTCACCAGTCAACAGTGGTAACAATAATGCCAAGTAAAAAAGGTAGAATATAAAACTATGTAGTATGAATACAATATGTAAAATATACATGAAAAGAGAATAGAAAAATAGTGTTAAAAATGTCAATTCTTAGCTGAAATTATTTCTACTTTTCTGACTTCCCCCCGCCCCAACACATTTCACTTGTAAGACCAAGAAAATATCACTAAGGCACCAAGGTCCACAATAGCAGGAATGCACTAAATAATTCCCAAATTGATGCACTAAATAATTCTCAAGTGCCATCCTTAAATGGCCGAGTGAGAAACTAGAGAAAAAAGGATTTTTGTACTTCTTTTCACTCAATGTTTAAGAAATAAAAGGATATGACAAATCATGGAAACATCTATGTTAGAACATTTTAAAATCATACAGAGAGTTAGACATACATTTTTTATGCTTCGTCGCAATAATTTCTCAACAATCACCTCATCTCTTGGCTTACACTAGGAAGACTGTTAATAACCCATTAATGGGAATATATATTTATGGTTACCAGGGAAATAATTTCAAATGAGAAATTCAGAAAGCTCCATGTAATTGATTTAGTAATTGAACCTTAAAATAGTTATGAAATAATACCATTTTAATTAAGAAAATTAAGCCATTTGGTAAGGACTCAGCTGAATTACTAAACTGTCAAAAGTTAATACAACTGGAGATTAATTTATAAACTACTAGGTAAATTCTTTTTAAAAGGTAAGCATTAGCTGGGCACAGTGGCACATGCCTGTAATCCCAGGGCTTGGGAGGCCGAGGCAGGAGGATCACAAGTTCAAAGCCACCTCAGCAACAGTGAAGCACTAAGCAACTCAGCGGTCAAGTACCCCCGAGTTCAACCCCTGGTACCAAAAAAAAAAAATTTTTTTTTTTTTTTACTCACTTTATAGAATTCATATTCACCTGGAGGGTCACAAAATCTGCAGGTATGTCAACATAACAAGCACCTGGACGACCGTAGATACTGCTTCTTACTGCCTATGTTTATCACAAGAAGAAGGTTTTTTTAAAAAAATCTCAATCCTTATTATCATATTTTACTTAAAGATAATTCATTTTATTTGTTTTACTTGAAGATAATTTAAAACTGTAAAATAAATGCTATTTTAATTTTTCCAGACATCCTTAGTTGGAGGGGAAAAAAACTTAAAAAAAAAATTTTAATTAAATTGAAATGTTTCCCATTAAGTCTACATAATTCAGAAGATACTTCTTGTTTAAAAAAAGAGATTAGACGGAGGTGGTGGTACACAATGTTATCTCAGTGACTCAGGAGGCTGAGGCAGAAGGATTGCAAGTTCAAGGCCAGCCTGGGCAACTTGGTGAGACTCTGTCTCAAAACAAAAAATAAAAAGGGCTAGGGACGGGGACTGGGATTGTGGCTCAGTGGTAGAGTGCTCGCCTACCATGTGCAAGACACTGGGTTCGATCCTAAGCACCACATAAAAATAAAGATATTGTGTCTACCTATAACTAAAAAATAAATATTAAAAAAAGGGGTAGGGATGTAGCTCCATGGTAGAACACCCCTAGATTCAGACTCCAGTGCTGAAAAAAAGGGGGTGGGGGAGACAAGAAAGAAAGTATTCACTTAGGGCTTTAAAATTCATGTTCTATTCCACTTTCAGAAATTATTCACTAGACTCTGCATGCCAAGTTTTGAAACTGTAATGTGTACTTTCACCTGCTTCTTAATCCTAATAATCTGGCAAAGTTTTCAGAAACTTTGTGATGTTGTAATATGTCTAATATAATTTCTATAATTCGTGGTTTTGACATGGTTCAAATGTGTATATAATAAACGATGGATAGATAAAATAGCTTATTAAAATTTATTTTATTAACCGAGAGAGTTTTTTTTACACATTAGTCCCAATTTTCAAAAATAATCTTTTGCAAAAGCAAGGAGTACCCAGGGGTTTGTTACACCTTTATATTTATTTATGCATAATTAAAAAGATAATTATAAAAAGTGAAGCACAGGAAAAAAATTTTCCAAAAATAACTTACTTCATCACCTCTATGTTTCTATAATTAAATGTAGTTATGGTGAACACTAAAATGTAAAAAGCTTTGTAACAAGGTCATTTTTACCAGTCTGGGTATACTCCTAATTATCATTAATTTTATTGAGAGTAAAAATAACAGTGCTAAAGGTGTAATTCAGTGTTAGAGCATGTGCTTAGCAAGTGTGAGGTCCTGGGTTTAATCCAAAGGAGAGAGTGTTATTAAATACTGTACCTTTTCAATAACAGTGGGAATAGCTTCTATGCTACTTGGCCGGACAGAGAACTTGCTATATAGTCTACAAGCTTCCACCTATATAGAAAATGAAAATTATCTAAACATTCAGCTCATAATCATATTACTCTTCTCAAGTAAGACAAAGTGTTAAGTTATTACTTTCTATTACATTTAGAAGATGAAGAAAATGCATTTTAAGACTATGTCCTAAAGGCCTATTCAAATCATAATCAAATTTCTAACAAGAGACCTTTTTTATTCTCAGACTGGCAAAAATTAGTTTGATAATACCCACCCATCTACCACAGCACAGGAAAACAGGCACTCTCATAACTTCTGGTAAGATAATACATAGAAAAGAAGGCTTACTAATGTCTACAAAAAAATTCAGCAACCATAACCTGAGCCTAGCAATTCCACAGCTAGGAATACACAACTTCATCTGTTACATCTTATCTATTTTTATGTTTCTGCCAGTTTCCCCTTTTATGTTTGTTGCTATGCTGTTTGGAATATGTGAATTCAGTAGTGATAAATTCTCACTGTTTAATGTACCTTTAGCGTAACAAATCAACTGTTTCTCCTGAGTTTCTGGTACGAAATCTATGAAAAACTTGGACACCTCAGTGTCATGGGCATGAAGGAGAGAATTAAGCTAATCCCTGGAATTTCTGTTTATGGTCATGTCTTTTAGTTTTAAGGACTTCTATAAAAAGAAGATACTTGGATTTTAAATCAGTGATCTTTCTCTTCAATTTTAAAATTTACTCTAATAAGCTGTTATTTGTTTTCTTATCAGGCAAAAAAATATTTGTGATGGTCAGTATTCTTTTTTTATTCTCAATGATTGTTTTTGAAGTAACCTTAATTTCCTTTTAATTAACTTATCTGCTCCATTTACTTTTTCAGATATATCAGCATCTTTTAAATAACTAACAATTATTATTATCTTTCTTTGACAAGTAAAATTTCAAGTCCCTTTTAAGTGTATACTTAAATTTATATTAAACTATACCAAAGTATAGAATTTTGTATTAGTTCATCATTTATAAAATTCTGTTTGGGGTTGTGGGTGTAGTTCAGTGGTAAAGTTCTTGCCTATGTGAGACTCTGGGTTTGATCTCTAGCACTGCAAGAAAATCTTTCTAAAAATTCTGTTTATAATTCTGTTCACAATTTGGTTTTAACTTTGCTCTTTACTTTATCCTATAAATGCTCAAATATATTTATATTGTATCCATCATTCACTCTTATGTATTACTTTCTACAACTATTTTTAAAACTAATATTTTATTGAAAAAAATCTTAATTTTACTTTTGAAATACTCTCCTTCTTCCTTCTCTCTTCCTTCTAAAATAAATATAAATTTGTCCAGAGTCTTCTGATAATCACTTTAAATAGGAATTATCCTCTCAACTTTTTATTTCCATGAAGTTTAGGAAGCATAGTCCAAATTCATTTTTATTCCCACTTTTGACTCTTATTTTCAACTTATTTTCAAAATTAAAAATCCTGTCAATTTTGGTATATTTCTTGAAAGCCTGATCTCAAAGCAGGAATAAGCCCTTTTTTTAATATTCCCCTGAGATTGTCTTGTTCAGGAAAATTACCTTAGGCACCTCTAATTTATGCCTTTTAAAATTTTTTATTTTGCAGACAGGAGTTCTTATATCTTATCCATAATTCCTACAGTATATAACTGTGTTGTTAAAATATTAGATACCTGAGGAAACTCCTGGAAGGCTCCCATTGTTTCTTGATTTCTTTCAGAGGAACCACCAATCACAATCAATGGCCTGAAATAGTAATTTTTGAAAAAAGATAACTACAAATGAGACTATGTAAAACCCTCTACAGAGTGTTCAATGTATAACATTGCAATAATGCTAATGAGAAACAGAGAAACAGAACAGATTACATCCTCCCTTAGAAACTATAGGTTAAAAAATACTTAGAAGGCAAGGTGGTGAGAGTACCCTTCCTCAATTTCAGAAAAAGGCAACATTTATAGTAAATGTTTTTCCTTACTCCTGCCTCACCCCTACTGGATGCTGATGCTAGACTAACAGGGGTAGAAACATAAAATAAATTTTTATGCTCTTCTTCTTGTTCTTGGGATAGGGGAAAGAGAAATTCAATACTTTATTAGGTAAATCTATTTAGAAATGGCAAAATGACTGACATTCCTCATCAATAAAACTTTTAACCCTTAAGGTGAAAAAAAAAATCACAGCAAACCTAAAGGTACTCAAAAATATCAGATCCTGATAAAGGGAAAGACTAGGAAGGAAGGAGAGGAAATTAAACATGCTATAAATTGATTAGAACATAAACCCCTTCAACCTGATCTTATTGGTAAAGTACCAGAGATGGGCCAAAGGCAAAGTTAGAGAATAAGTACCAAGCAGTTTGTAAAGCAAACTCAAATACAAGAATCTCAACTGCCTTGCTAACTATACAAAGTGAAGAATTAAGACACATTTTTAAAATACTAAGCTGGGATCTTTAAAAAGCAATTCCTCACTGAAAGCAAACAGAACTATATAAACATACACATACATACACATACGTATATACAAATACACATACAGAGAGAGAGAAAGAAATTCTAAAATGTTAACAGTGTTCACCTCTAAGTAAAGGAATAAGAATAATTTTCATTTTCCTTATACCTTTTAAAACAGCCTATATTCATGGTATACAATATGGTGTTTAAAAAATACACAAACACATAATGAAGCATGCTAAAGTAAAATTAACATATTCATCATCTCATATAGATACTTTTTCTGTGTGTGGTAAAAGAACCTGAAATCTACTCTCCTGAATCCAATTCCTGAATCCAATTCTATTAATTAACACAACACAACATTAACTATTGTCCTTATGTTGTACACTAAAACTCTAGGCTTATCTATCCTGCATAACTAAAACCTTGTATCCTTTGACCTTCACCTCTCACCTACCCCCTTTCCCTTAATCACCTTTCTATTCTGTTTCTATTTATTAGAGGATTTTTCCCAGTCTTTCCACTGAAGATCAGTTCTACTTGGTATGATTACAGAGGACATTTTAAGAAAATGTTTTCAGTAATAAAACTTTGATTACCAACAGTTCATATTTGAATTTGCCATACCACCCAAGGCATGGATGAGACCTGGGCCAGAAACAACAAGGCATACTCCTGGCCTAGAAGCAAAACAGAATTTATTTTATTAAAAGCAGATCAAATTTACAACTGAACAAGCAGAATAAGCCCCTAAAATCTTTTTTTTCCCCCCAGAACTGGAAACTGAACCCAAAGGCTTGCGCATGCCAGGTAAATGCTCTACCACTGAAGCACATGCCCAGGCTTTTTAAAAATTTCACTTTGAGTCAGGGTCTAGCGAAGTTTCCCAAGCTAGCCTCAAATCTGTGATCCTCCTGCCCCTGTTTCCCATGTAGCTGGGATTATAGACATGTACGATGTGCCCAATCTAGCAATCTCATTTTTGAACCAAATATTTTTGGTCCATAACAACAAATGATTCAGATCACTTTAGAGTGAAATACAGCAGCAATCTTCATGAACTTCAAATAAAGACATGTAGGTCTTTATTATAATTGTAGAAAAATTATTAGAATATTTGTAATAAAAAAGATGATTACATAAAGCCTTCTTATAAGAAATAAAGCACATATCATCTTCACATTGAATTTCTCTATCCTCTTCATATTTTGCTCCCATTTCATGTGGGCTAAAATGAGTTGACTGCATAGAGAAGCATTTTGGAAATGGGTATATTTTGTATGAAGAAGGTGATTCTTTTTCCATTTCTTAACAAATAAATGCCAATTCAGGGGCTGGGACTATAGCTCAGTGGCAAAGCGCTTGCCTAGCAATTGTGAGGCACTGGGTTTGATCCTTGGCACCACATAAAAATAAACAAAATAAAGGCATGCTGTCCATCTACAACCTCAAAAAATTAAAAAAAAAAAAAAAGTCAACTGACCTTTGAGAGGAAAGTAATTCTGTACATCATGTTCTACCAAAATTCTTTTCCAACTAAAGTTCAATGTTTTACCCTAGAAATGACTTTCTAAGCCTAAAGCACTCAAGAAAAAGGTATCTCTACATTGAGTTCGCCACTTAACATTTATAATTTCTTAAGAATCTTTAAGACAGACTTTAAAATGCATTAACTTTTCACCAAAAATTAAAACTTCTACAACAGTACTGACAGAACTTTTTGTACAGTCCAATACGGCAGCCAGTCCACAGATGGTCACTGAGCACTTGAAATGTGGCCCTCATAAATAAGAAACTATAGTTTAAATGTTATTTCATTTTAATTAATTTAAATGTAGTCACATATGACTAGTAGCTAGTATAATAAACAATGTAGTACCAGAAGTTCATTAAAAGAAACAAAATTTTGCTGGGCATGATGGCACAAGCCTGTACTCCCAACAACTTGGGAGGCTGACGCAGGAGGATCTCAAGTTCAAGGCCAGCTCCAGAAACTTTAGTGAGACCCTGTCTCAAAATTAAAAAATATAACAACAAAAAAAAAAGGCTAGGATGTAATTCAGTGGTAAACTGCCCCTGGGTTCAATTCCCCAGTACCAAAACCAAATAAACAAATAAGTAAACAAAAAATAAATAAATAACAAAATCTTTGAAAGTATAAACTTGACTGTTTCTTAATCATCATTCCAGCGTTTTTAAAAATTAAGGCATCAATGACTATGATTTAAATGTTTTCTGGGCTAAACAAAAAGATCAAACATTGTTTATGTAAATAATGTGACAGAAAGTGGCAAAAAGATGTTATTTTTTGGTTGGCCTATTTTTTTTCGCACTGAAGTTCAAAAGGTCCCCATCAAAGAGGTGGGACTATGGTGAGGTCTAGACTTTTGAGAACCACATTTGTCTATATTTCTTAGCAGTTTAATTATTTCATTTTTGGAAACAAAAAAATTAATAAGTGAAAAAAGGTTAAAAATTATAGTAGGAGTCCAAATTCTGCTTAAAAAATACATGTAGAAAAATAACTGGAAGAAAATACTACAAATTCTTAACAGTATGGGATTAGACGTGATATTAGTTTTCTTCCTTATACTTTTCTATACTCTCCAAATTTTCTAAAATGGGCACTTTATTCTTTCTCCCCCGCCTTTTGTGTGTGTGTGTGTGGTGCTGAGGATTGAACCTTTGTGCATGCTAGACAAGCACTCCACCAACTGAGCTATATCCCAGCCCTAAAATGGAGCACTTTTAAAAATATTAATTTTTACTTTTTTATTTTTTTTATTTGTGTGTGTGCACATGTATGTGTTGCTAGGGATTGAACCCAGGACCTTGTGCATATGAGGCAAGAACTCTACCAACTGAACTATATCTGCAGCCTCAAAAAGTATTAATTTTTAATAATAAAAGAGGGGTGAATAGTTAGTTAATATAGATACAAACTAAAAATATGATAAGTGAATCAAGTCCCAACAGTCTCATTTTTGAACTTAGCATTTTTATATTCAGTGGGCTAGGGCAACTGGGACATGTAAGACAAGGAATGTCAGTATCTGTTCACTAGCGATTCACTACACAAAATGGAAATGTGTTCTACCCCCAAACACTTTTCTGGTATGATCCTTTCAATATGACTCAGAGAGTTCTAAATTTCTTATGTTTTTATCAATACCATCTTCTGTAATATTTTCAAATCAAATGATCCTTTAACTGAAGGATCATATTAATGTAATTGAAATAAAGACTTTAGCTTACCTGCCAGTCAGATATCCAACTGCAGAGGCAGCATAACAAGCCTACAAAGCAAGAACACTGGAACTTAATCAAGCATATTGGGATTCTCATAGTGTACATATGAGAACAATTTATTACTAAATAAGAGACTAGAATTTAAATGATAAAAGAGGAATTAGAACACTTTTCATTTTAAAAATGAGAAATGTGCTACCCGCAAATTTCAAATAATGCTAAACAGTACCTAAAAGTATCTAATCTCCAGTTTTTCAAAAATTAATCTTTATCATCTGTTATTTATAATATCCTCTTCCAACTGCTTACTTAAAACTGCTTAAATATCTTCAGGATCAATAGAAATGTCCTCTTTTTCTTATTACTAATACTGGTAATTTGTGGGTTTGTTTCATCTCTTTGTGTGTGGGCAGGGGCTGGGGATTTAAGCCAGGGGCACTCTACCACCCTCCCTAAATTGTGGAGGCTGGTCTTGTGCCTGGAATCCTTCTCATTCAGCCTCCTGAGTCACCTCCCATGCACCAACACACCCAGCTGTATTATCCTTCTTTGATTGTTCATCAGTCTCATGAGGGGTTTATCAAATGTATTAATCCTCTGAACCCAAGAGTGTTTTATCACTGAACTATATCCTGCCCTTTTTATCTTTTATTTTAACAAGCATCTCACAAAGTTGCTTAGAGCCTCCCTCATTTGCTGAAGCTGGCCTCAAACTTGTGATCCTCCTGTCTCAGCCTCCTGAGTGGGAGAGATTATAGATGTGTGCCCTGTGCCTGGCTCCCCTACATTCTACCGCATAATTTTGGCAAGTTATTCTGTATATTGGCTTCTTCATAAAATAAATGTAATTCAGGGCACTGATGTAAGAATAAAATCAGGTAATCAATATAAAACACTCAGAATAGTGCCTGTACACAATAAACTCTATGCAGCTGACTTTCTGACAATCTGCCTGTTTGGTGGTTAACTGACCAAATATGTCTTGGTTACTATAAGGGACTGATGAAAAACAAGTCATAACCAACTACACCTTTCTCTTTAGCACAAACAAGCTCCTAAATCCTTCTGAACTTATTTTCCTATTCCTTCTAATCCTGTCACTACTTTAATTCAGGCACTAAGTCTTCCTTTGACTACCATCAAGACTCATGTTGCCTGAGGGACGTATGTGCTGGATGTTCCACACACATCTCAAACTCAAATGTTCAAAATCAAATTGATCATCTTTCCCCTCCAAACTGGCTCTTCCCTCTATCCAGTGCCCAGCATAGCACCTTAAACCTAAGGAACCCTCAACTAAGCTTTTAAGACTGGGAAAAAAAAAAAAGTCAAGCTGGAGTCTGTCTTCTGGCTTGTAACCTGGTCCTTATTTGTTTGTTTATTGATTGAACTGAACCCAGGGCTTCATGTATGCTCACAAGTATTTTAACTCTGATTTAAACCACCAATCCTGCTGGTCCATACTTTATTCTACCATGAATACAATTTTTCTAAAGCAAAATCCTAAATATGTCTCTTACTAATTAGAAAAACTTTTACAGTTTCCCCAGTTGCCTACTGTTAAAAAAAAAAAATTCCAAACTTTTCCAGCAAGAGAAGATTCTTTACAGCCTCCTTGGCCTACCTATCCAGTTTCCCAGTCAACCATGTCTTCAAACTATCTTGATGCACCATGAACAATACCTCTACAAGCAGTCTTCCCTGTGCCACCAAAGTCCATATATTGTACATCTATTGGGGGAGTTATTATACAGGATAAGTTTTTTCTGTATGTCTTGCTCTCATGGTTACAGACTGTGATCAATTTGAAGACTAAGATTAAACCTAATTCCTTCTTTATATTGCTCTCTAGCACCAGTTATATAGCATAGTTTCTAGCATACAGTACATACCCAATATCCTGTATAAAGAAGACATACACCTCCAGAAAAACAATAAAAAACAAATGCAATTAACAGGTGAAAAACTTCTCCTTGTCATAAAGATAATAGAAGGCAATCCCCAAAAAAGTGGATTCTTGATCTTTTAAGACAGTATTGCTGACAGAAGGGCAAGTTTGGGATGGCAGAAGAAGCACTAGAAGTGGGCTGACAAAATTTATTGGCTTCTATTCCTTGTTTCCAAATAATACTCCAAGAAAGGAGGTGGCATACTGTGCACTAGACCAGGATTTGGGCAACCTGAGTTTCAATCGTGGCTTTACCATTTGTGGTATCCTTCACCCTGCCCTGACACCTATTATGTAACATGAGACTTGGCCTTCACTCATTCATCCCGCAGGTACTTACTCTCTCAGCACCTCTAACACACCAGGATAGCAATATAGATGTGTAGTGAAGAAATAACATCTCTGCTCTCCTGGAGCTCACAGACTAATAGGGAAGCCAGACTTGATTCAGGAACTGTCCTTTCCAATCCTGAAATTTAGACTTGGCAGAGCACAACACAATATACTAGTATGACCAAGTTCGTGGAGCCAGAGTACCTGAATTTAAATCCAGGCTCTGCCACTAATTCACCTGTGTCTCACTTTTCTTAACTGTCAACTAAGATCAACAATAATTAAATTAGGGACTGATGCGTGCAAAGCACTAGAACAATGGTAAGCACTGAGTGTTTGCAATGAACAGCTATGATGATCCATCATTCTCAATAATGCATCGGCTGAGTCCTTACTCACCGCTTGCTCATTCCTCATCCCGATGTACCTGATGCCTAGCTCCTGGGCTGCAATGGCGATTTCAGTCACCGGGATGCCTACGACGCCAAACATGTACTCCACATTCTGCCGGCGAGAGAACAGGTGAATAAACGCCCGGGCCCCTAAAGGAAACCCCAAAAGACCCCACCCCCAACGCCCCAAGCTCTCCTCGTCCCCATGACAACGCCGGGTCCCGTGCGGCCACCGTAGGAGCCTTTCACTTCAGAGGCTGCCCTCGTACTTGCGTCTTCAGGGCCTGGGCGATGACTTTAGCACCAGACACCTGCTCCTCGCTTCTGTCACTCCGCTCTGCCAAGTTACTTTCCGGCATCTTCCACCTAAAAGTTCAAGGAACTCTCGCAGCCACCAGCCTGCGACAAAACAAACCCTCACCCCGCACGCAGCCAGTGGAACCGCGCCTCTGACGGACAGCAGGGCAGCCAACCGCTTTTAAATAACAGGACGGAAGAGGCGGGGCTAAACTAGCCCGCTCCGCGTGAGGTGAGAATGTAAACAGCCCTCTTCCCGGTTCCCCCATTTGCAGACACAGAGTGTGAGAAGGAGGCAGGACTAGCTGGAGGCCGCGACCTATGCCGAGCAGGTAAGAAGCCGCCTCTCGGAGGCCTCCCGCCATTGCCCAAGGTCCCGACGCTCTTTGGCACCGTGAGTGGCGCATGCGCACGTGGGGCGGAAGGCGGACTGGGCTCCCGAGAGAAGGGGGCGTGGCTCCGTCCCCGCCCCCGCCCCCGCCCGGGAAGCTTGCTAAAGGGTCTGTAGGAAGGCTGCCGGAATGAGGGTGGCAGAAGCTCATCTAATGAAGAGCAAACTAGTCTGTGGGTCGTGTTGTCATACTGCTAAATCCTCTGATTTCATAACTTGTGCTTTTGCACTCCGTAAATCATACTAATGCGCCTTACTTAAATCCGCAAGCAGCTACCCCAGCTTCGTAGGTGACACCTGGCTTCCAAGCAGGGGAGAAAGTAACTTGCCCAGACCAGCTTCAGACTATTCCATGAACCTCGAGAAATTCAACCTGTGCTGCTAACCATTACTCTCCATACTATCTTTCCAAATCAGGACATGCAGTTTTTCACAATTTTTAACATCAGTCCCTTCCCATAACCAGGCCCTGCTCTTCAGAGCCTTTCAAAACACTTCCCAATAGGAAAGATGTTTGCAGTGTGCAATTTCTGAGGCTATGCCCCAATCCTTAGACCACCTACTCGGTAACAAAGGTAAAAATTATAAATAAATAGGTAATCTGCTTAAAAAGTTATAGGTAAAAGACAAGGAGCCAGAATCATAGGTAGTGAAATAAATGAGAAGCATTGGAAATGAAAGGAATTCTAAACCTAGAGATTTTTAAAGTGTAGTCCAGGCCCTTTCAAAATGTCTTCCTCTCTTTATTTCAACCTCTCTCTTCACCCCAATCAATGGAGAGTGAAATGGTTGCCTCCCTAGCTATGAGGGAGTCTGGGATCCCATCTAAGAGGGAGATTTCTTTGAAGTCTCAGGTTCATCTAAACAGTAAATGCAGATTTTGCTTCTACTCCAGAATGTATCCATGTTTTGATATAAAGTGGCATTTTGTTTCTTAAAATTTAATGAGCACAATCAAACTTTATTTTTATATAGGGTCTTGCTAAATTGGTGAGGCTGGCATCTTTCCATCCTCCTGTCTCAGCCTCTTGAGTTTCTGAGATTACAAGTGTGTGCCAATGTGCCTGGCTTAAATACTCAGATCTTAAATATATGAGTTTTGACAGTTATGTATACCTATGCAGCTATCACCCAAAATTAAAATATTTTAAGCTGCTTACCTGCCAAGTAAAACTGATGTTCCAGAAAGATGTAAAACATTCTTTCTGTGCTTTGAATAGTCCTTAGCACAGTGACTCCTACCTCTATTTGAGTAACTCCCCTCCATTATGTGCTATAGTTTATATTGATACTTCTTGACAGTGTTTGCATGATTCTCATTGCATCAGAATCACATGGAAAATACAATTCTTTGGCCTTACCTCAGATCTCCTGAATTAGCATCTTTTTGGAGGGCTGGAATTGAACTTGGGGGCACTGAGCCACATCCCCAGCCCTATTTTGTATTTTATTTAGAGACAGCTTCTCACTGAGTTGCTTAGTGCCTTGATTTTGCTGAGGCTGGCTTTGAACTCACAAAACTCCTGCCTCAGCCTCCTAAGCTGTTGGGATTACAGGTGTGCACCATGAATTAGCATCTTAGACCATGTTAGGCACTTGTATTTTTTTTTAAAGCCGCTACCTGATTTGTGCATGTGTGTATGTGGTATTAGGGAATGAAACCCAGGTGTGCTTTACCATTGAGCTACATTCCCAGTCTTTGTTTTTTTGTTTTGAGATGTAGTTTCGCCATGTGGCTGAGGCCAGCCTCAAACTTGCAATCCTCCTGCCTCATCTGGAATTACATGCACCACCACACCTGATTTTGATTTTCTTCCCAAATTCAGAACCACTAGCTCTGTACTCATGTTGGTGGTAATAATTAAATGTCTGATTGCCTAACTATTACCAATGTAATACAGTTGATGAACTTGGATTTACAGGTTCAAGGCTAAACCTGTTTGACATTAACAGCACAAGCTGCATAGATGGTAGTCAATTCATGGGACCTTGTGTCTGCTTTCCTGTCAAAAGAATCACAATATGAAGTGCAGAGGGAATTTCCCTAGAATTCAAAATAAGTGGTTTTGCAAAAGCATAAATCCTCAACAAGCTAGATTCTACCAGTTAGCAAAGAGAAAAGCCATTAGAGAGTTCTTGCTTTCACCTTTACCCCTTTCAGTTCAGAGTGCAGCCTTCCCCTATTCACTGGTCTCTGATGATTCAGCAGGAGTGCTGAGTCCTTCCCCAGGATTCACAGGGTCAAAGAGCAACTCCTTGTCAGTCCACTTGTAGTTAAAAGACCCCAGGATCTGGAATTTATCCAAAGCCCTTTGTGCGGACTTTGTAACCACTGACCATGTTCTTTATTACTTTTGTTGGCAATAGGCATGGAATTTTATTTGCTGGATGTTTTGTTTTTGCTTATTTATTGGTTTTGTTTTTTAATTTATTTATTCATCAAAAAGGAATAAGCCTAATGTTTTTAAAAATAAAGACTAAATAATTAATAACATGCTCTCCAAAGAACAAAGCTACTCATCCAGCCTGCATGCTGATTATTCAAGGGTTCTAGATCTGAGATTACGAAAAGAAGCTATTTGACAGCTGTCTCCCACCTGGGTGAAGAGAATATCTAGGCAATAGGTAAGTTAGCATCTGGCGAAAACATACTCTTGGAAGACTGCAGCCTCTACAGGCAGTGACTCCTTAGACTCCAAAACACTGATTGTACATTTTAATTTCAGTAACCTAACAAGGACACTAAGAACCTTTGTGATTATTTTAAAACACAACACTAGCAGGACCTGTAAGAAATAGTCTCGTGGACATGTTTTATTAAAATTATGAAGTGTGTGGTTATCGGTTATCAAATGAAGAAATAAATTGGAGCCACATATGGTGGCACACACCTGTAATCCTAGTGACTCAGGAGCCTGAGGCAGGAGAATCATAGGTTCAAGGTTAGCCTGGTCAGCTTAGTGAACCCCTGCATCAAAATAAAAAGGACTAGGATGTAGCTCAGTGGTAGAGTACCTTTGGTTCAATACCTAATACAAAAAAAAAAAAAAAAAAGATAGAAAGAAAGGAAAAAATTGGATTATTTAGGATACATTATAAAATGGCTAAAAAAGAAAATTACAACTGAATGTCTTAAAAACAAATAAAAAGCCAGCAAAAGGAATAAGGAAGAAAATCTATGTGGCATGTTATTTTTAAAAGCAACACTTAAAACTATACAAAGGAAATGTGCTATAGGAAATATGTCAACAGAGATGAGGACATAAAATAATATCATAAAATGATTCTTTGAATAAAACAGGTTAATTGATTTTGTTTGTTTCTTATTAAATTTATAGACTGCAAAGTACCAAAAGATAAGCCTGAAGCAAAACCAGTGAAAAGCACCTTTATTATGGAGCCATCAGGGGACAGCTCAATAGCAACTAAATAATAAAAACTCCCAGTGCCTTTTACAGGTTGACAGGCACTGAGAGTTTTTCCCGGGGGCCCTCTGACCTAGAAAAAGGTTGGATTCCTGCCCATGGCCTACATTGGCAAGCCCTTAACCTTTGCCCTGCATTTGGATGCCTGTGAGACCTAGGACTGGAGCAGGGAGCATTATGGGAATAAGATGGGAGGAATGTTGTTTCCCTGTTCTAGCTTTGAGTCATCCATTATGGAGTTTGGGGGTTTTGGTGTTTTTTTTTTTTTTTTTTTTAAGCAAATTTGGTATAGTTTGACATCAGCGGTAAACATCACTGACAAGAATGTTTTTTTTGTGTAAAATACACCAGGAAATGGTGATAACTGTATGTAGTGTTGTGTGGTGCGGACATAAGAGATTCATTTCAAATGGCTTGGAAGTCATGTCATATTATTCCTCTTGGTGATGCATGTGTGTTTTGAAACATGGTACCAGTATCACCAGTATTGAAAGAATTTCTGTTTTCATTGTTTCTTCTAGGTAGCCATTAGTATCATTACAGCCCCTTACTTTAGCTAGCTACTTGTTTATTTATTTATTTATACTGGAAAATGAACCTACGGGGTTACCTTTCAGCTACATTCCTGTTCTTCTGAATTTTTGAAAGAAGGTCTCACTAAGTTACTAAGGCTGGCCTCGAACTTGGGATCCTCCTGCTTTGGTCTCCCAAGTAGCTGAGATTATGGGTGTGTACTACCATGCCTTGCTTAGCTTTTTAAATTGTACCTTCTTGCCTGGCGGTGTTGCACACCTGTAATCTCAACTACTTGGGAGACTGAGGCAAGAGGATCACAAGTTTGAGGCTAGACTGGGCAATTTAGTGAGAGCCTGTATCAGAATCAAATAAAAAGGGCTGGGGATATAACTCAGTGGTAGAGCACTTGTCTAGCATATGTAAGGCCCTGGGTGTAATCCCCAGTACCCACCCCCCAGAAAAAAAGTTGTACCTTATTGCTTTGTTTTGCTTTACATCTCTTCTCCGAGTCTGCAAAACAAAGAGTCACTCTAGGACAGACTCTCTTGAGTGATTCACAGGGTGTAGGGTTGAACTAGGTACATCTCTAAGTGAATGACACCTTCATTATGAAAACTTAGGTCTGTGAACTTGTCTCTTCATCACAACCTTTAAGTTCCTTTTCAGAGCTTAGATGTGATTTATTGTTCCATACGTTTAACATTTATGACATCTTTCAGGCACATGAAAGAAACACATTGATACACACAGCTCCTATCTTTAGAAATATGATGTTGAAATTGAATGAGCCTCCTGCATGTCCCTTTCCTATTGCACTGCCTTCCCTATCCCATTGAATTTGATGTTTGTAATTCCCACATTACCCTTTTTTTCAGGCAATGGACATTGTCTTAATCCATCTTCTGTTGCTGTAACTGAATACGTGAGACTGGGTAATTTATAAAGGAAAGAGGATTTTTTTCCTCATAGTTCTTGAAGCTAGGAAATCTAAAAGTATGGTGCTGGAATCTGCTTGGCTTCTGGTAAGGGCCTCATAGCAGAAGGACAAGCAGATGCATGAGGAAGAGACATAAGGGGGCAGAACCCCTGAGATAGTGAATCCACTCATGAGAGAAAAACATGAATTCATTCACAGGGGCTTAGCTCCATAAGCAGACACTTCCTCCTGGGCCCTGCCTCCCTGCACTGCTACAGTGAGGAATTAAAGTTCCAACACAGGCATTTTGGGGAACATGCTTAAAGCATTGCAGACATTTAGATCCTGAACATCCTTGTGAATCTCCTTGTGTACATATGTGAGAATTTATGTGAGAGAGAGAGAGAGTGTGTGAGTGGGTGTGTGTGTGGGGGGGGGGAGTGGGTGTGTGTGAGTGTGTGTGAGAATGGGGAGCTCATTATCAAGTTTATCAGAAAATGCCAAATTGATCTTAAAGTCATTGTATGAATCTATATCCCCTCCATCGGTGTTTGAGAATCCCCTCCAAGTCCTCAAAATGGGAATTTTGAAAATTTTTGCCAATGATGGATATGAAATGGCTTCTCATTTCCATTTCCCTGACTCCTAATGAGGTTAAGTTGTGTGTGTGTGTGTGCGTGTGTGTGTCCATACACACACACACACACACACACACACACACAGCATACAGATTTCTTCATCTGTGAATTACTTTCTATTTTTTGCCCATTTATTTATTGGATTATTTAATTTTTATTGATGTCTATATGTTATTTATATATTCCAAATGCTAATTCTTTGTCTTTTAACTTTGTTTTTAGTTTCTTTTGAGATGCAAATGTTTTGAAGTTACATGTGATAATTGTTTCCTTTATGTTTTGTATTTTTTGCATCTTGCTTAAAAAACATCCCTAATCTGAGGTCACAATGTTCTTTTCTCTGTCAAAAAGTTTAAGTTTTGTTTGTCATATTTAAGTCTCTAATCTACCTGGATACATGTCTAGGATACATCTAATCTACCTGGATACATATGGAGATAGAAAAATATTGCACCCACATACACATAAAATGGGAGGCAGTAATCCAGAGTTTTGTTCATATTTTTCCATGTAATACTTTTATCTGATAGTTTGCTGTATAACTGACCACCTCAAAATTTAGTAGCTTAAAACAACTCCTATTTATTTAACTTATGCTCCAGTGAGGTTGAGCTCACTCCTGGTCCTGTGGTCAGTTGCCAGTCACCTACATTCCTCTGACTCTGGATGTTGATTACTGGGAGGTTATCCACCTCGGTGTCCCATGTATCTGCCACTGAGCCAGGCATCCCTCATTGCCCACCTACCCAATTTCTTCATATGATTTCAACAGAATGCAAAAGGGAACAGGCCCCATTGTGGAAGCTGCTGCCTGTCATGTGTGGCAGCATCCCATTAGCCACAGCAAGTGACCTGGCTGACCTCAGGCTTTGAGTCAAGGCATTAAAGTTACATGATAAGGAAACCTACATACAGAGTGGGGAATAATTGCTGGCTATTTTTGTAGTAGTCAGTTTATCTTAATTCAATTGTCTAAATACCATTTAAAATATTTCATTCTTATTCCAATGAATTTTTCATAATGTGACCTGTCATATATCAAAGTTCCATATCTATCTCTATATACCTATGTCATATATATATATATATATATATATATATAGTCCTTCTGCTTCACTCTTTTGAAACTATCTTGTCTGTTGTATTCATTTTAAGGAAAAGGAAGGGATGGAAGATAGATTAAAAGAGATTATAAAAGATATATTAAAAGAGACTTAAAAGAGATTTAAATTTGTAATGGGCAAGACTAATAATGTCTAGGGATGCACAACAGGTGACAAAGCTATTTTTAAAACATAAGGAAATGATGACAATAAGAGCCAGAGTTACGAATACCTGATAACTTATGAGTAAGACTGTCAGGTTTTTCAAAACAAAAACAGAAAAATAGGACACCCAAATTCTCAGTTAAATGTGAATTTCAAATTAATAGTAATAACTTTTTAGTATGTCCTAACATACTTATTTATCTGAAATTCAAATTTAATTGGGCCTCCTGTATTATATTTGGCAAAGCATGATTTTCAAGAGGGGGTTTACCTGCCTCAACCCTCCCTGTAGCTAGAGGAGGTCATGTGTCTCCACATGGATCAAAGGAATTTAAATGAAGGTCACCAGACAGGGCTTTGTGGAAGTCTGATGGAGCTGCCAGATACCCTTCCACCTCTGCACGGCAGGGTAACTGGAGTTATATAGTCATCTTGCTACCACAAGGTGACCCTAAAGATGAAGACACATGCTAAGGACAGTGAAACAGAAAGAGAGGAGGACCCAGGTGTCACCTAAAGTCCTGGAGCTCCCACCTGTCAGGTTTTGTCATCACAATTTTATCATTTCCTAAGAAGACAATTTCTTCTTTTACTACATTCTGGGACACATTAAGTAGCATTGGGATTATTTGCTCCTTTGAGGTTAGGAAGAATCCCTGTAGAACCTATCTGGGCCTCTTTTTTTAAATATTTACTTTTTAGTTATAGGTGGACACAATATCTTTATTTTATTTTTATGTGGTGCTGAGGATCGGACCTAGTGCCTCACGCATGCTAGGCAAGGAGTATCTGGGCCTCTTTTGAGGCTGGAAAATGAGAAGGAGTGGTTTTTGGTAAATATTTCTTCTATGTTTCTTGGCTGGATTTGGTTTCCTCTTTTATCTGAAGTTTTGGGAAAATTTATTTTACCAAATGGGAAATGAATATATATGTATGAACATATTGAATATATTCATTGGTAAAATGAATACATATTAAGAATGCAATATATATTATTCATTTTATTTAAATTTTCAAAATACACAAAATTGAAAAAGTAGATTGTTCATTATTTTAATTTCTTTTGTATTTGTAGATAATTCTTTTTTAATATTTATTTTTTAGTTGTGTTGGACACAATACCTTTATTTATTTACTTTTATGTGGTGCTGAGGATTGAACCCAGGGCCTCACACACGCTAGGCAAGAGCTCTACCGCTGAGCTACAACCCTAGCCCCCGATAATTACTTAATTTTTACATTTCTTTTCCCCCTTAATTAGGTTAATTCATAATTTTTTCAAAAACAAAACTCTTAGGCTTATTTGGTCTACCATGTTTAAAATTTTCTAACTTAAGTTTTCACTTCTGTTTTTCTCCTTTCTTCTCTCTTCAGTCCTATATTAACTTTTCCCCTCATTCTTACCACCTTTTGTTGGTTTTGTAATTTCAACATCATTAGAGTTTGTAATATTTGCATTGTGTTCTATAAACATACTCCTCATATTTATTTTATTGAAGGCTCTTGCTATAATTTTTCTGTTCCTTTCTTGTTTGGCAGACGTTTTTTTATCAATATGTCTTTTTCAAGAAAAGTTAATGAGAAAATTTGATGAGTTCTTACTTTTTTTTATGGTACCAGGGATTGAACCCAGAGCTTTGTGCCTGTGGGGGCTCTATGAACCCAGGGGTGCTTGACTGCTGAGCCACATCCCCAGTCCTTTTTATTTATTTATTTATTTTTTTATTGTTGGTTGTTCAAAACATTACATAGTTCTTGATATATCATATTTCACACTTTGATTCAAGTGGGTTATGAACTCCCATTTTTATCCCGTATACAGATTGCAGAATCACATCAGTTACACTTCCATTGATTTACATATTGCCATACTAGTGTCTGTTGTATTCTGCTGCCTTTCCTATCCTCTACTATCCCCCCTCCCCTCCCCTCCCCTCCCCTCTTCTCCCTCTACCCCCTCTACTGTAATTCATTTCTCCCCCTTGTATTATTTTTCCCTTTCCCCTCACTTCCTCTTGTATGTAATTTTGTATAACCCTGAGGGTCTCCTTCCATTTCCATGCAATTTCCCTTCTCTCTCCCTTTCCCTCCCACCTCTCATCCCTGTTTAATGTTAATCTTCTTCTCATGCTCTTTGTCCCTACTCTGTTCTTAGTTACTCTCCTTATATCAAAGAAGACATTTGGCATTTGTTTTTTAGGGATTGGCTGGCTTCACTTAGCATAATCTGCTCTAATGCCATCCATTTCCCTCCAAATTCTATGATTTTATCATTTTTTAATGCAGAGTAATACTCCATTGTGTATAAATGCCACATTTTTTTTATCCATTCGTCTATTGAAGGGCATCTAGGTTGGTTCCACAGTCTTGCTATTATGAATTGTGCTGCTATGAACATCGATGTAGCAGTGTCCCTGTAGCATGCTCTTTTTAGGTCTTTAGGGAATAGACCAAGAAGGGGAATAGCTGGGTCAAATGGTGGTTCCATTCCCAGCTTTCCAAGAAATCTCCATACTGCTTTCCAAATTGGCTGCACCAATTTGCAGTCCCACCAACAATGAACAAGTGTACCCTTTTCCCCACATCCTCGCCAGCACTTGTTGTTGTTTGACGTCATAATGGCTGCCAATCTTACTGGAGTGAGGTGGTATCTTAGGGTGGTTTTGATTTGCATTTCTCTGACTGCTAGCGATGGTGAGCATTTTTTCATGTACTTGTTGATTGATTGTATGTCCTCCTCTGAGAAGTGTCTGTTCAGGTCCTTGGCCCATTTGTTGATTGGGTTATTTGTTATCTTATTGTCTAATTTTTTGAGTTCTTTGTATACTCTGGATATTAGGGCTCTATCTGAAGTGTGAGGAGTAAAGATTTGTTCCCAGGATGTAGGCTCCCCATTTACCTCTCTTATTGTTTCTTTTGCTGAGAAAAAAACTTTTTAGTTTGAGTAAGTCCCATTTGTTGATTCTAGTTATTAACTCTTGTGCTATGTGTGTCCTATTGAGGAATTTGGAGCCTGACCCCAGTATGTAGATCGTAGCCAACTTTTTCTTCTGTCAGACGCCGTGTCTCTGATTTGATATCAAGCTCCTTGATCCATTTTGAGTTAACTTTTGTGCATGGTGAGAGAAAGGGATTCAGTTTCATTTTGATGCAAATGGATTTCCAGTTTTCCCAGCACTATTTGTTGAAGATGCTATCCTTCCTCCATTGCATGCTTTTAGCCCCTTTATCAAATATAAGATAGTTGTAGTTTTGTGGATTGGTTTCTGTGTCCTCTATTCTGTACCATTGGTCCACCTGCCTTTTTTGGTACCAGTACCATGCTGTTTTTGTTACTATTGCTCTGTAGTATAGTTTGAAGTCTGGTATCGCTTTACCACCTGATTCACATTTCCTTCTTAGAGTTGTTTTTGCTCTTCTGGGTCTTTTATGTTTCCATATGAATTTCATGATTGCTTTCTCTATTTCTACAAGAAATGCCGTTGGAATTTTGATTGGCATTGCATTAAACTTATAGAGAACTTTTGGTAATATCGCCATTTTGATGATGTTAGTTCTGCCTATCCATGAACAGGGTATATTTTTCCATCTTCTAAGATCTTCTCCTATTTCTCTCTTTAGGGTTCTGTAGTTTTCATTGTATAAGTCTTTCACCTCTTTTGTTAGGTTGATTCCCAAGTATTTTATTTTTTTTTTTTGAGGATATTGTGAATGGTAGTGGTTGTCCTCATTTCCATTTCAGAGGATTTGTCGCTGATATACAGAAATGCCTTTGATTTATGCGTGTTGATTTTATATCCTGCCACTTTGCTGAATTCATTTATTAGCTCTAATAGTTTCTTTGTAGACCCTTTTGGGTCTGCTAGGTATAGAATCATGTCATCTGCAAATAGTGATAATTTAAGTTCTTCTTTTCCTATTTTTATGCCTTTAATTTCTTTTGTCTGTCTAATTGCTCTGGCCAGTGTTTCGAGAACTATGTTGAACAGAAGTGGTGAGAGAGGGCATCCCTGTCTTGTTCCAGATTTTAGAGGGAATGCCTTCAATTTTTCTCCATTCAGAATGATGCTAGCCTGAGGCTTAGCATAGATTGCTTTTACAATGTTGAGGTATATTCCTGTTATCACTAGTTTTTCTAGAGGTTTGAACATAAAGGGATGCTGTACTTTGTCGAATGCTTTTCTGCGTCTATCGAGATGATCATATGGTTCTTATTTTTAAGTCTATTGATGTGGTGAATAACATTTATTGATTTCCGTATATTGAACCAGCCTTGCATCCCAGGGATGAATCCTACTTGATCATAGTGCACAATTTTTTTGATATGTTTTTGAATCCAATTTGCCAGAATTTTATTGAGGATTTTTACATCTAGGTTCATTAGAGATATTGGTCTGTAGTTTTCTTTCTTTGAAGTGTCTTTGTCTGGTTTAGGAATCAGGGTGATGTTGGCCTCGTAGAATGAATTTGGAAGTTCTCCCTCTTTTTCTATTTCCTGAAATAGCTTGAAAAGCATTGGTATTAGTTCCTCTTTAAAGGTTTTGTAAAACTCTGCTGTATACCCATCCCATCCTGGGCTTTTCTTGGTTGGTAGTCTTTTGATGGTTTCTTCTATTTCCTCGATTGATATTGGTCTGTTTAGGTTGTCTATATCCTCCTGACTCAATCTGGGCAGATCATATGACTTAAGAAATTTATCGATGCCTTCACTATCTTCTATTTTATTGGAGTATAAGGATTCAAAATAATTTCTGATTATCTTCTGTATTTCTGAAGTGTCTGTTGTGATGTTGCCTTTTTCTTCCCGTATGCTAGTAATTTGAGTTCTCTCTCTTCTTCTCTTCGTTAGCATGGCTAAGGGACCGTCGATTTTATTTATTTTTTTCAAAGAACCAACTTTTAGTTTTGTCAATTTTTTCAATTGTTTCTTTTGTTTCGATTTCATTAATTTCAGCTCTGATTTTAATTATTTCTTGCCTTCTACTTCTTTTGCTGTTGTTTTGCTCTTCTTTTTCTAGGATTTTGAGATGAAGTATGAGATCATTTATTTGTTGGTTTTTTCTTTTTTTAAGGAATGAACTCCAAGCAATGAATTTTCCTCTTAGAACTGCTTTCAATGTGTCCCATAGATTCCGATATGTTGTGTCTGTGTTTTCATTTATCTCTAAGAATTTTTTAATTTCCTCCTTGATGTCTTCTATAACCCATTGATCATTCAGTAACCTATTGTTCATTCTCCAAGTGATGCATGATTTTTCCTTCCTTCTTTTATCGTTGATTTTCAGTTTCATTCCATTATGATCAGATAAGATGCATGGTATTATCTCTACTCCTTTATATTGTCTAAGAGTTTCCCTGTGACATAATATATGATCTATTTTTGAGAAGGATCCATGTGCTGCTGAGAAAAAAGTGTAACTGCTTGATGTTGGGTGGTATATTCTATATATGTCAAGTAAGTCTAGGTTATTAATTGTGTTATTGAGTTCTATAGTTTCCTTATTCAACTTTTGTTTGGAAGATCTGTCCAGTGGTGAGAGAGGTGTGTTGAAGTCTCCCATGATTATTGTATGGTGGTCTATTAGACTCTTGAACTTGAGAAGAGTTTGCTTGATGAACATAGCTGCACCATTGTTTGGGGCATATATATTTATGATTGTTATGTCTTGTTGGTGTATGGTTCCCTTGAGCAGTATGTAGTGTCCCTCTTTATCCCTTTTGATTAACTTTGGCTTGAAATCTATTTTATTTGATATGAGTATGGACACTCCTGCTTGTTTCCAAAGTCCATATGAGTGATATGATTTTTCCCAACCTTTCATCTTCAGTCTATGTATATCTTTTCCTATCAAATGCGTCTCCTGTAGGCAGCATATTGTTGGGTCTTGTTTTGTGATCCATTCTACTAGCCTGTGTCTCTTAATTGGTGAGTTTAAGGCATTAACATTTAGGGTTATTATTGAGATATGGTTTGTTCTTCCAGCCATATTTGTTTATTTATGTTACTGAACATGGTTTGTTTTCCTCTTTGATTATTTTCCCCCCTTTACTGTCCTACCTCCCACTGTTGGTTTTCATTGTTATTTTCCATTTCCTCTTCCTGTAATGTTTTGCCAAGGATGTTTTGAAGAAATGGTCTTCTAGCTTAAAATTCTTTTAACTTTTGTTTATCATGGAAGGTTTTAATTTCATCTTCCATCCTGAAGCTTAATTTCGCTGGATACACGATTCTTGGTTGGAACCTATTTTCTTTCAGTGTTTGAAATATGTTATTCCAGGATCTTCTAGCTTTTAGAGTCTGTGTTGAAAGATCAGCTGTTATCCTGATTGGTTTACCCCTAATTGTAATCTGCTTCCTTTCTCTTGTAGCTTTTAAAATTCTCTCCTTATTCTATATGTTGGGCATCTTCATTATAATGTGTCTAGGTGTGGATCTCTTATGATTTTGCACATTCGGCGTCCTGTAGGCTTCTAGGATTTGGGATTCTGTCTCATTCTTCAAGTCTGGGAAGTTTTCTCGTATTATTTCATTGAATAGATTGCTCATTCCTTTGGTTTGGACCTCTTTACCTTCCTGTATCCCAATGACTCTTAAGTTTGGTCTCTTTATGTTATCCCATATTTCTTGGATGTTCTGCTCATGGTTCCTTAACAGTGTTGCTGAGCTGTCTATGTTCTTTTCAAGTTGAAATACTTTGTCTTCATTGTCTGATGTTCTATCTTCTAAGTGTTCTACTCTGTTGGTAGTATTCTCAATTGAGTTTTTAAGTTGGTTTATTGCTTCCTGCATTTCTAGGATTTCTGTTTGTTTGTTTTTAATTACCTCTATCTCGCTGAATAGTTGATCTTTTGCTTCTTGGATTTGTTTATGTAATTCATTGTCGAAGTGATCTTTCATTGTCTGATTTTGCTGTCTAATGTCTTCCTTGAGACTCCAGATCATCTGAAGCATGTATATCCTGAATTCTTTATCTGACATTCCATCTACCGCAGCTATTACCTCTTCTAAAGTTGAGTTGACCTGCATTGCTTGTGGTCCTTTCTTTCCTTGTCTTTTCATTCTGCTCGTGTTTCTTTCTGCTTGGTGAAACTGTTGTGTTTTTGAAATTCTCCCCCTATATATTTATATTGCTCTTGTATAGTTGAAAAGTCTCCCTTGCAGGGCGGGCAGCAGCTGTGCTCCTCCTCCAATTGGGGTGATCTGCCTACCACGCTGGCGGGCCGCTGGTTCTGTTCTGCCGGTCGGTCGCAGGTCTGCCTACCTTGTAGGCGCGGGCGGCAGCTCTGCTCTACCCCTCCTCCAATTGGTGTGACGTGTCTACCACGCCTGCAGACCCCTGGGCCTGTTCTGCTGGTCGGTCGCAGGTCTGCCTACCTTGCAGGTGCAGGCGGCGGCTCTGCTCTGCCCTTACTCCAATTGGGGTGACATGTCTACCACACCCGCGGACCCCTGGGCCTGTTCAGGATGCGTGACTTCCATGCCGGCGGGTCGCTGGGCCTGTTCCGGGCGTGGGCGGCGGCTCTGCTCGGCCCCTACTCCAATTGGGGTGACATGACTACCACGCCAGCGGGCTCCTGGGCCTGTTCAGGATGCAGGCGGCAGCTCTGCTTTGCCCCTACTCCAATTGGGGTGACATGTCTACCACGCCAGCAGGCCTCTGGGCCTGTTCCCCCAGTGGGTCGCAGGTCTGCCTACCTTGCAGGCGCGGGCGGCGGCTCTGTTCTGCCCTTACTCCAATTGGGGTGATGTGTCTACCACGCCGGCAGGTCGCTGGGCCTGTTCCGGGCGCGGGAGGTGGCTCTGCTCTGCCCCTACTCCAATTGGTGTGACATGTCTACCACACCGGCAGGCCGCTGGGCCTGTTCCCCCAGTGGGTCGCAGGTCTGCCTACCTTGAGAGCTCAGGCAGCGGCTCTGTTCGGCCCCTACTGCAGTTGGGGTGAAGTGATACCACGCTGGCGGGTTGCTGGGCCTGTTCCAGACGTGGGCAGCGGCTCTGCTCTGCCCCTCTGGCCTCCACAGTATTCAGCAGGACCCGGACCGAGAAGCAGTTTCCACGGGTTCTTTAGCCCTGGGCCAGAGCAGTTCCGGGAGCCAGAATTCGGCCGCTCCGGGCTCGGTGTATGTTCTGTTAGGAGCAGGCTCCAAGAAGCAGTTTCTGCAGGTTCTTTATCACTGAGCCTGAGTAATTTGTCTGCGAGACGCAGGTGAATGGCAGCCTGAAATTACCTGTTCTATAGCTGAATGAGCTGCGATCAGTCGAAAACAGGGATTGTGACGTCAGCTCTCCAAGATGGTGGCCGCTGGCTTCCTCTGTGGTCTGACCGGTGTGGAGAACCGAATTGGACCGCTTCCTTCCCCCGTCTCAACCCCAGAATTCAGCACTGAGTACAGTAATTGCACAGCTGGCAGGAGCCCACAGAATCCGCAGCGCTGTATCTTTGCGTTACTATCTCATCGTTTCCCAGCGCGCACCACAGATTCTAGCCGCGGGGTGATTTGCTGAATAAGCAGCGTGACCCTCCGTGCGGACAAATCGCTCGCGTTTGAGCCCCCGTAGCTGATCTTCATGAGATGAAAATCCTTCCACTAGGTTTTGGAGCACCCAAATTTTGCTGGAAATTCCTAACAAGATAGCTTTTAGCTGATCTAACTCGTCATTCTCCCGCACAGTGACACGGTACACGGGGGTGATGCACTCCCTTCGCCGCCATCTTCCGAGACCTCAAAAGTTGATCTTGTTTCCTACTTCTCTGAAGAAATTAAATCAATCAGAAGAGAATTTCAATGGAACCTCACTACCAATGGACTTCCAGCAGCATCTGTACACACACACTCTGCCTTCCTGCTGGAATCCAAGGGATTAGATGTGCTTCTGCCAAAGCCCCTGTGCACAGATCCTAGGCCCCCTCGTCTATGCCAGTCCTTTTTATTTATTTTATTTTTTTTTAGTTTGAAACAGGGTGTCACTAAGATGCTGAGGTCCTTGAATTGTCAAGAGCAACCTCTGCAGGTGCTAGGAAACTGAGACCGCCAAATTTTAGCCTTGAATTTGCCATCCTTCTGCCTCAGCCTTCCAAATTGCTGAGATTACTGATGTGCACCACCACACCTGGCCTGTTTTTTAGCTGCCTCAACTTTTAGAAAGTTGTTCCATCAAGTGTGTGATGCCCAATTCTAATTCATGATATATTAAACCCTTGATTTTGAGTTTACTTTTATATATGTCCTAAGGTATTTAAATGTATTTCTAAATTGTTATTTAGTCATCTCAATATTACTTATTCAACATTTCCCCTCGTTATTTTGAGCATGGTGGCATAAAAAGACTGGGCTTTTGGACAGAATAAATGTGGGTGAAATTCTGACTCTGGATATCATTCCCCTTCTGGTTTTAGGATAACCTCTTCCCAAAAAGAAGCTGGACTGTACTCCTATGCTTTGTCTCTGGTGCTAGGAAGGTAGCACAGCATCCTGGAAGAGACTGAAACTTCCATTCTAGCCCTGTGTTCCCACCACCCTCAAGTCAGTCCCAAGTCTGAGGACCTGGACCCTTGTGCCAGGTATGTAGAGAGCCTGTCAGATGTCTGCCTTGCTGTGAGTCTGGGTGGCATAGGGCAGTGGGACCTGTGTTAGAACCAGAATGCAGCTACGGCTGAGTGGGGACCTTTGCTGGAGCCGTAGGTAGGCACACATGAAATCGCCAGTTTAACCAAACAGAAAAGAACAACAATGCTCAGTGCCTCCAGGAAGAGAAGCAAGGCAAAGGTGCTAACCATCTCCCTGCACGTCTGCCATGCTGTGAGGGAAGAAGTCTGCCAACTTTGTGAATAGGTCTAGACAGGTCACTGTCATTCTTGATTGTGTTCTGCTCTGTAACCAAACGCCGTTGACCACTTGCAGTATGCTGTGTGTCCCCATGTCTTCCCACCGTGCCTGTGTCAAGAGCATCCTCTGTAGGTGCTAGGAAACTGAAACCATCAGGACCCAGTGGCCTGCCTTTTGCTGTTTCTGGCTAGATCAAGATCAAATACCTACTGAGTTTGTGATCCTCAATTGGCCCACAAATGGCAGTAGCAAACTTGTAGAGTCAGCCTGGACTGGGGTTCTTTCTGTCTATACAAAGTGAAATAGACTCTAAGGCTGTATACAAATACTACATTTTATGTAAAACAATTCAGCATTTGTGGAAGACTTTTTTTTAGGTACTGGGGATTGAACTCAGGGTTACTTTACCTCTAAGCTATATCCACAGTCCTTTTCATCTTTTATTTTTAAACAAGGCCTCACTAAGTTGCCAAAGCTATGCAACTTGCAATCCTCCTCCCTCAGCCTCTTGAATTGCCAGGATTACAGTCATTGCCCAGCCTCAGGACGACTTTTGGTGTATTGGGGTAGAATCCAGGGCCTCATGTGTGCTAGGCAAGTGTTCTACCACTGAACTACAAAACTAGCCCACAAAGAAATTTTATTTTATTTAAATTGTGAAGATAATTTCCCATTTGAGGAAAAGAAATATGACATTTAGGTTAACTTGTCCTTTAATTGCTCATTTAGTTTAAGATAAATTATTCTTGTTAATGGAGCAGAAATTGGCCTTAATCAAAGGCATAGTGGAAAGTTTTTCTGTCTATCAGTCTCCTTTTTGAAGATAATAGCTCTAATTTATTTTTAAAGTGAAAACACAATTTACCAGTTCAACCCAGAGACTATAATTTACTTACTCTTCCTTGTACACTCAGCCTTGGTTACCACTCACGAGTGTTCACACTTGACCTTTCCAAGCGCTATGTCAAAAGTCTCATTAGTGGATCTGAACAAAGCTGTCCAAGCTAAAACTGATCCAGGGACAAGACACAGACAAGCTCATGGCCAGCATTCTCAGATAGGAAAACCAGAAAATAAGAAGCAGATATGAGGCTTTCTGGGAAATAAAAGATCTCTTATTTCTGTACACTGAGATTATGTAAATTAGGTAGAGATGGACATTATTTCTACTTCTTACATAAAGGAATTAGAGGAGGAAATCACAAAATTGTAGGAATAGTTCTTAAAGTATTTGGAACTTTACAGTGTTTTCTTGGCATCGTGCCAGCTATACATAGGCACTTAGACTGTGCAGATCCTTATGCCTCAACAGGTCCCTCGGGGTTTGTTCCTCCAGATGTGACATTTCCTTTGCTGCTTTTCCTCACCTCCCTTTCCAATCATGGGACTGTTAGTCTCCCTGGCAAGTAAAGTGACAAGATCTTTCATTATAAAGATCAATAGGTCCACATATGATTTTTATTTTATTGTAGAAGCTTGGCTAGGAAGGAAACAGCTAATTATGAGATGAATCATTTAACAAGCTGGGAAAAGAAATCCCTTATGTAGTGGTTGACAAGCCACCAGATTTCCACAAAATAGGTTTCTATGTAATTTCAACTTTGACTTATTTTCTCCTAGATCTAAAGAACCTCCCTAATCAGGATTGGTGTATGAACTGAGTAGCAGAGCTATAGGCCTTGCAAAGATCAGTTGCTCACCTAAAGATGCCTCTCCAGCATCTCCCCCCACCCCATCAATCACTTCCATCCACTGGACTCTTCCTATTGGCACATTGTAGGGACCTTGGGTTTTGCTCTGTATGAAATGGAGAGTCACTGGAAGATTTTCAGGAGGTGTAGTGATTGGCTCAGGTTTTCCCAGTTCTCACTGGCTCCTCTGATGACACTAGACTAGAGGAGGACAAGGGCCAGGAGGTATTAGGAGAATGGTGGGTGGCCATTATTTCTCTCTATTGTGATTCCATTTGTCATTAGTGACCTCCTTGTTTCCTTGGCCCCAACCACACTGCTCTCCTTGTGGTCTCAGGCCCTCTGCCTGGAATGCTCCTCCAGACACCTGCGTGCCTTCTTCTTCCCTTCTTCAGCTGTTTGCTCACGTATCCCCATCTCACTGAAGCCTTCCCACCCTTACTATTGAAAATTATACCCCCTCCAACCACTAGCCCTCGCTACCCTCTTCACTGCCTTGATTCCCCCTTTGCACTGATCAGCATCTGGCCTGTAGGTATTTATCTCATTGATTATGCCTGGCCTCCTGGTCTGTGCAGACTGAGCTTCATGAGGGATCTTGTCCGCTGTCATATCATTACTGGGTGCACAAGATCCCACCCGTGTAGGAGCAGACTAGGCCATAATGTTCTCTGCTCCAGAAATATTCAGAGTCACATTGGTAGGAAAATAAGTTTTATTCAAATCCAGCTTTGAAGGAAGATGGAAGAAACTTCATTGTTTCAACAGTTCCATCTCTGAAAAGCTCTGGGACAAGGAAAGGTTTTAAGAGGGGAAGGGGTAGATTAGGATAAAGATAGGATTCCCACAGCTTCTACCTCCTTCTTAGTTCTAAAAGGAGTTATCACAGGTATTTCACTGGTTCTTGGAGCCTCCTTATACCCAAAGGAGCCACTCTCTTTGGGCCACTATCTTTATCTTCCTAATTTCAGGAGATTGGGAAGGGGAGGCTTCCAAATTCAGTTTGTTTCAACACCTAAAGCTGAGCCTGGCTCAAGTGGGTATTCGTGGATGTCTGAATCAAGCCTTGGCCTGGCTGTTTTCTGGCAGTGGGGTTCAGGGCACGTCACAAGCCAAGAGAACAGAGCATACTTGCAGAGAGTAAGCACATTGTCACTCAACTGTGCATCCATATAGGTCTCCCTACAGCTCAGTCTCCTATGTCAGAGGCCTTTCAATGAAACAGATTATGTTCTGCCTTGCCAGGCCAGGCACACATACCCACAGTCAGTATTTTCTCTAGGGTCCAAGTCCCAACCAGCTCTAAAGATGAGTCACTTGGATTAAAAAAAGAAAAGAAAAGAAAAGAAAAATCCCTGATTCTGTCATAGGAAAACAGGGAGCTGAAACTCTAAATCTTGGTTCTTGTGTTCTGACAAAAGAAAACTTAAAGTCAGACACCAAAAAATATGCAAGACAGTTTTATTGTAAGTAAAGTGAGGTAAAAGTAAAAGCAAGGCAAGGCTCAAGCAGAGAGAGTGGGCCACCTCCAAGCAAGAGGAATGACAAAGGAGCCAACGCTGTATCTAAACTATTACTGTTTGATGCTTCTCAGGTGTCCAGCTCTCCTTCATATCAGGCGGTAGAGGTTTTGACCTTAGTTGGTCCTCTGCGGAACTGTCATGGTGGTCATCCTATTTAGAGGGGCTTCGTCTACAAGTCAATCCCATGTTAATGTGGGCTCTGGGGTCAGTAGCTGGTCAGAAGTTATCTTAGTGCCCCTGTGCTACTAAAGGAATCCTCCTTCCTACGCAAATGGAGACACCTATGGCCATAATTCCTAGCATCACATCAACCTCAATGGACCCTGTCAAGAGTTAGTCCCATTAATCCTTTTAACATATTTTCCAGTTAGCTCCTTTACTTCTGTTTATTTTCTATAAATTAACTACCATCCAATGCTTTCTCAGAAATTAGTTTAAAGGAGACCCTAAAATAATTAAAAGAATGCTTGTGACCTTACCATGCATTTCTCTGTTCATTGCTGTCTACTACCTAACAACTTCATAACACCTTATTCCCAGGGAGCCTTGTACCCTAATTTGCCTGTACATACTGTCCTGAGCTAGCACCTGCCATTTTAAAACTAAATACCCGCTTCTGCTGCCTGATCAGCCCTTCAAAGTCTTTGCCCCAACCTGGTTTGGTTTTTCCCAATACCCTGTGTATGATCCTGCTGCCAAGTACCATGTGATAACAGTCTGGGGGCTGTCCCAGTTCCTTAAGTCCTGCTGATAGGTAATAGATGTAAATGGAGGGAATGTGAGGTTAAGGGGATAATTCTATAAACTGGGCCTACTGTCCTGACCCCCACTTGCCTTCTTTTAAATAGCAACTTCCCTATAAGTGACTGGGATCTAGTATATTCCTTAGCAAATAACCTGTTATCTGCAGGAAAAATACAAGGCCAAAAAGCTCCTCCCTGCCTATAAGAATACAAGTTACCCTGAAAAGATTTTTGTGACTTTTATGCAGACCAGATTAAGGAATTCAGGGAGATGATGATAGTAGAAGCAAGCCCCCTAACCATAAAATCTGTAAGAACAAGTTCAAATTGTAATGGTCAGCATGGGCCAAAGTGACCCATGGTTGCCTTGGATTTTTAGCATGTCGCCCCTCCATGGGGTAAGACCCTGTACAGTGGGACTTGGAAATCTGATGCAATCCTGCTGTCAGTCAAAAGTCAAGAATTTGGCCTGGGACCCCCAATAAAACTGGAAGGCAGGAGGCACACACCATCCCTCTCCTCTCTGGGAGGACCCATTCTCTCCCATGAGCGTGTCTCTTTTTTCCCTTGCCTAACCTTTCTAATAAACTCACGCATGCTATGTCTGAAATCTTTCTGGTGTTATCACAAGAACCAAACCACAGTAGCTACCTCAGTTCTGTGGTGGGCCCTTGCTCTGTAACACTGCCATTTTAAAACTAAGTACCCCCTTCTGCTGCCTGATCAGCCCTTCAAAGTCTTTGCCCCAACCTGGTTTGGTTTTTCCCCAAGACAATGCCAAGCACAGAGGGGAAAACAGCCTTACAGCCTTGGTTAAAATATCTCCTGGTTCACCAGTTGTGAGACAGACTGAAATCAAGGGAAACTTCCTGATAAGTTGTTTTCTACATCCTATCTTTCCTTATACCAAGAGTAAAGGCTAACGGGCTGCCCATGCCACCTGCCTGGCCCAGAGCACAGCAAGGAAACTGAGAGTGGGGATGACCCCTGCCCCACCTGACCCCACTGACAGTTCTCAGTCCCATAACTGCATCTGCATATGTATATTTGCTGCCTGTTGTCCCACTTCGCAGCCTCCTCTGCAAATCTGATGCAGCCTCTTCCCTTATAAAAGATTTCCTGGCCTTCAGTTTTCCTGAAAATAGAAATTTGAAACATTAAGTAGTTTATTCTATCTTCCTTCGAAGCTGGCTTTGAATAAAACCTATCTTTAAAAAATTATCGGTACATAGTGGGATTCATTACATATTCCTATGCACACAACATGATCTGGGCAGTTTCATTCCCTAGTACCCTCCTCTTTCCCTCCTCTCCTCCCTTCCCTGGTCTCCTTCTTCTACTCCACTGGTCTGCCTTCTATTTTCATGAGATTCCCTCCTTTTTTCCTCTGGAGCTTCCACATATGAAAGAAAACATACCTATTTTCCTGCAAGTTCGGCTCTGAGTATTTATGAAGTACAAGTGGTTATAGTTCTGCCCAGTGACATTTAGGGTAAGCAAAGGGTTGCGCCTGTTTTTATTGTAATTATTCATTCTGTCCTGCCTCATTAAACTTGCCAACATTCAAGTAGGAACACCTGCTTAAATCTGCAGAGCCTCTTCTAATTGACCTACCTTTGTTCCTGCACAGATGATTGCCACTTACAGCTTTCCTACCAGGCTCCTTCTATAAATAATATAGATCTTATGTTCTCAAAATAAAAAGGAATATGATATCTTGTTCATTCCAGTTTACTTATTTTATTGGATTGCAAGTTTCTTAGATTTAAATGCTCTGTTTGGACTGGGGTTGTGGCGCAGTGGTAGAGCACTTGCCTAATATGTGGGATGTGCTGGGTTCAATCTTCAGCACCACATATAAATAAATAAATAAGATAAAGATTAAATAAATAAATGTTCTATGTTCATGAATCCTTGGTACAGAACTCTCTGTTGAGATCAGAAGGTCCTGTACTTGCCACTATTAGCCCCAGGAACTCCTAATGTGCCACCAATTGAGACTGGCTCATTGACCTCTACCCCAGTCTCAATTTCCACACATCTTAAATCATTGACTTATACTTTGGAAATATTATCAACGTAACTTTGAAGAGGTACTTTTGGGGTCAGAAAACATGGACCAGTCACAGTTCAGCAGAAACTAAAGGCCAGGAGGATATGGTATTATGTATTTCAAGTCCTGAAATAAAATAACAGCTAATCTAATTACTATATTCAGCAAAGTTATCTTTCAGAATTTAAAATGAAATAAAGGCCTTCCAAGATAAATATGAACTGAAGAAATTCATGACCACTAAAACCATCACTACAGAAGATACTTAAAGGAATCCTATACTCAAAAGAAGAAGCAAGACAAATACAATCGCAAGCACACAGGAAAAAATAAGTCACTAGAAGAGTAGACAAGCAAATGAGAATTAAACATGATTATCTCAGTAAAAAATCATGCATTTTTGAAGCCACCAGAGCCCAATTTCCTGGCTTATGAGGTCCTAAGCGAACAGGCCACTTTCCTAGGGCAGTAAGAAGCCACTCAAGATTCACATCCAGACCTGAGTGACTCCCAAGCCTGTAGTCCTAAGTATTATCTGTCTGCCTCCCCAAAACAGTAGTTGCCATTTATCGAACACTGGTCCTGTGTGCGGTAGTTTGTTTGTTTTCTATTTTGGAACCAGGGATTGAACCCAGGGGCACTTAACCACTGAGCCACATCCCCAGACCTTTTTTTTTTCCCCCTAATATTTTATTTAGAGACAGGGTCTCACTGAGTTGCTTAGGGCCTTGCTAAGTTGCTGAGGCTGGCTTTGAATTCGAAATTCTCCTGTCTCAGCCTCCAGAGCCACTAGGATTATAGGCATGCACCACTGTGCCTGGCAACTTTATTTATAATATTATAATCTAATCTAAAAAAGTCCTGTAGTGGATATTTCTGTACAGAAGTGAAATATATTTTGTATTTTTGTCACATGCTGTTGTATATGTATTTATGCCGTGTACTAGTAGTTTTATTATCAAAATTCATTGTATCAAATTGCAAAAAAAAAAAAATAGAACCTACCATATGACCAGCTATAGCAATAAAAGTCAGCATGCAATAGAGACCTGCAAACCCCTGTTTATGTGGTACCATACACAATAGCCAGGTACAGAATCAGCCCAGATGCCCATCAAGAGACAGAGGGATAAAGAAGAGGCCATATGTGTGTGTGTGTGTGTGTGTGTGTGTGTGTATACACACAATGGAGTATTGTCCAGCCATAAAGAAGGAGATCATCATGTTAAACAAAATAAACCAGACTCAGACAAGTATCATGTTTCCTCTCATATGTGGAATCTAGAAAAAAAGACAAGAAAGTAGAAGAGGACCATTAAGGAAAGGGACCAGGAGGAGGGGAGGGGTGGGGCAAAGGATAATAGGGAGTTCATTATATATATATATATATATATATATAAACATTTCACAAACCCATTTTGTATAATTGATGTGCATTAATATAATAGAAATTAGGGTTGGGGTTGTGGCTCAGCAGTAGATCGCTCACCTAGCATATGCAAGGCCCTGGGTTCAATCCTCAACACCACATAAAAATAAATAAATAAATAAAATAAAAAGGTATTCTGTCCAACTACTACTAAAAAATAAATAGTTAAAAAAAATTAAAAATAGAAATTAATGGAAAATGTGAAAGAAGAAAGAAGTAGCCATTCCTATTCTGGGAGACTCAAGGGAGGGATACACAGATGTGTCATTCACTTCTAGTCTTTGATGGTAGGAACCACAAAGTGGAGTTTACATTCTAGAAAAGCCCACTTTATCTTCTAGAAAATTCTACATTATCAATGCAAATAGGATTTTATTTCCAAAAGAGTATTGCTTTTGAGCAAGAGATTTGGAGTCACAGAGGTGAAGGTTGAGTAAGTGAAATGTGTGATGGCATTTCTCAAGTACGAGAAGGAAACAATGCTGTGCTTTGATTAGGAGGCTGCTTTTGTAACAGAAAATGTAAGTGGCATTTAAGTGGAAGTCTGCAGTTTCTTGGCCCCAAACAATGTGGTGATTTTTTTAATTGATTTTTTTTAAAATAAATAACAGCGGAATGCATTACAATTCTTATTACACATATATAGCACAATTTTTCATATATCTGGTTGTATGTAAAGTATATTCACACCAATGCATGTCTTCATACATGTACTTTGGATAATGATGACCAATCACATTCCACCATCCTTGCTAACCACCCTGCCCCCTTTCTTCCCCTCCCACCCCTCTGCCCTCTCTAGAGTTTGTCTATTCCTCCCATGAAAGTTTTCCATTGTATTCATTTTTACTCTAAGAAAGGCAGGGAAAGCAGAGCTGTATTGTTAGGATCATCATGACAAACACAGCTAATGTAGATGTTGGACCTATAGTGCATTTGTGTGCACAGAGAGCAGGAGGAGTGTAAAATATATCATGAAATTATATCTGATAAACAGAATAATTACTCTTACCTAAAATTTAAGTGCACAGCCAGGAAAGTGAATAGTGATGCATTACATCCTTGCTGAATACTGGGTAAGAAAATCATGGTGAACGTTGTGGAAAAGTCTGTTGTGGAAATATTCTAAAAAGAGATGATTATTGACACAGTGAGCCATTTTAAACATAGCTTGCTTCATGTTTGGAAAGAAACATGTTCAACAAACATTGGATTCTTGGCGGATTCCTTACTCAGCTGTTTTTCCCTTGCCCCATTACATTCCAGATTTACAGCCTGTATCATGTCTGGAGCCAGCAGGAAGCCTGCTCTTTTCCTCTTCATCTGTTATGTCGCTGCCCTGGGAGTCCAGGCCGGGGAGTACTGTGTGGCTGACCATCAGGGGTCTCAGTATTACATGGCTGCCGTGTATGAGCACCACTCGATCCTGAGTCCTGACCCTCTAGCTCTCACCACCCGCCAGCAGGCCTTGGAGCTCATGAACCAGAACCTCGACATCTACGAACGGCAAGTGATGACTGCAGCCCAGAAGGCAAGAAACGCTCCTCGGTTATGACCCGGGCTCCTCTCATAGAACAGAACAAAGGGTGCTTTGATCCTCAAGCAGTGGTTGGGTGACCCTAGGCTTCCTACGACCTCTGTGAAAGTCAGTCCAGCAAGTAAGCCTGATTTGACTTAGGTGGCTAGAGTCTTGCTATTCGGAGAGTGGTCCGTGGTCCAGTAGCATCAGCAGCACTTGAGAACGTGTTAGAAATGCAGAATTTTAGGCCCCACCAAATCAGAATCTGCATTTTAGCAAGATCCTCAGGCGATGAGGCCCTTCAAGTTTGAGAAGCCCTGGGTTCAGTCACAGGTTCTCCATGTGGCCTTGGGCAGGAATCACTGGGCCAATTATAAACACTAGAGATTCCTGGATCCCTAGGGATCCATTGTCCAGATGGTCCAGATGGAGTGTGATCCGGGCACTGGAATTTTTTTAAACAATCTCCCCGGGGGATTCTAATGTGCAGAAAAAAATTGAAAACCACTGAGCATGATGAGCACCACAATTTGTGAGGCATTCATAGCTCACCTGAAAAAGTCACTGTCCAAAGAACTGCCATTTTTGCTGCCTGCAGATTATCTGGGGCTCACTTCATCTCTTATGTGAGACTAAACAGTTTGAGACCTTTGCCCAGACAGAGCTCACTCCAAGTCAAAGGGCCGGTCAGTGCCAGCCTTTTTAAAGGCTTCCTGCCTGGCCTCATTCCCCTCCTACCAGGAAGCCTGAGGATGGAGGAGAGGTGCCCCGTAGGGCAGAGGGGAATGTCAGTGTCAGAAGTGAGCAATTCCCTTCTGGGAAACCCATAACCAGAGGAGATTGGGCTTTAACCCTGGACCAAGCCCTGCTGCTTCAGAAGGCCCTGCTCTGCCTCCAGGGAAGTTTAAGGTGAAGAAAATTCCATGGGTGTAAAAACTTCTCTGTTGTCATGGGTTTATAAAGGGCAGACCCAGTCCTGCTAAGAGGTCTTGCCCTGCAGGTCCCCTCTCTTTAAGCAGGTCAGGATGGCCTGGAAAGACATCTGTCACTTCATTTAAAAATTCTAACCTAGGGACTGGGGATATGGCTCAAGTGGTAGTGCACTCGCCTGGCATTGCGGCCTGGGTTCGATCCTTAGCACCACATACAAAGATGTTGTGTCTGCCAAACCCTAAAATATAAATAAAATATTAAAACAAATAAAAAGATTACAGATCAGGGATGAGAATATAGCTTAGTCACTAGAGTGCTTATTTAAAAAAAAAAATTCTAGCCTAGAGTACATATACCTAGAATACACAGAGACATAAATACGTGTACATATCTGAAACTGATGCTGGAAGGGAGCTTCTGATGGGTGACGCACTGCTCTTTGTCCCAGCTGACTCTAGTTTCTCCTTGAACACCTTCAGGGGCCCAGAACTCACTGTTCATAGGTCCACTTGTCCAGTGGTGGGAACTTCTGGATAGGCCTTTCTTTCAGTGAGCAGTTCTGTCCTGGAGCTAAAGAACAGAGCCCAAGTCCTGTACACAGTGCCATCTTCTTCACACTTGAGGCTGACTGCCCCGGCCCCCTGCATGTCACCCCAAGGCTGTTAATCTCCAGTCCCATCCCAATTCCTTGGGGGCTTCCATCTCCAGCCCTGTGCTCACAGCTGTGTGCTGCTCTCCAGGTGCTGGCTGATGGCGCAGGCTTCACCTCCCTCATTCCAGACCTTGTCCCCTGCAAACTTGGCAGTGACTTCTCTCTGTGGATTCACAGAGCTCTTGCTGTCAACTAAAACTCGTGTGCCCTTCTCTCACACAGACACATGTGCTGCCATTACTTCCTGTACTTAGGAAGCTGATTGAGCACAAGAGCAAGCCTTCACACTAATGTCATTAAATGTCATTCTAGTCCAAAAGGTGATTTAGGGATCTTTACTGGACCTCCCACATATCAATTTCCTGCACATCATTCACACTTTTGGTACATACCTCATTTGTGTCTCTGCTGAAGTCAGTGTAAAAAAAAAAAAATCCCAGCCATGCCCACAGACGACCTGCTGCCCCCGATCCAGTCGAGGGCAGCATTCCTTGGGTGGAAGTGTTTGCTGCACTGCACTGAGTCTAGCACCTCAGTTTCACTCTCTCTTGCTTCTCTCTCCTGTTCCCAAGACCATCCTGGGACATTCAGCAGATAGATGCTGCACTGAAAGCCAGAGACTGTGACTAGGTTTCCCCAGCTTTCCAGTTTTAATGGAAACCGGTGCCATGGTTTTGAGGAGCCTGCACAGGCTGCAAGATACCATTCCATTACTAGTGGTCCAGGAGCGGAGATGGAGCTG
This sequence comes from Urocitellus parryii, assembly GCF_045843805.1. Taxonomy (NCBI): domain Eukaryota; kingdom Metazoa; phylum Chordata; class Mammalia; order Rodentia; family Sciuridae; genus Urocitellus; species Urocitellus parryii. The sequence goes on along the minus strand of NC_135533.1, from coordinate 169,327,058 downwards.
ATCAGAGGATCCCTTTGGTGCTCACTGGTCGCTCAGCTGCCCTACATGGCTGCGTGTGTTAAAGCAGCTGCGTAGACAAACTGATGGGGAGCATGTGTCAGAGTTGTCCATCAGATTTACTTTAAGGGCACAGGTTCCTAAACAAGCCAGCTGAAGTGTTGCTCTCTTGTAGGAGGCACTGAGGTAGGGGTGGAGGGAGGAGTTCACAGCTAATTAGTGTGGTCAGGCACTTGGTTGGTGACCTTTGTTCCTTAGAGGGAATTCTTGATCTCAGCAAAGTCTATGAGAAAATGGCTGGTGGTGCTCATTGGGAGTGCTCACATCAGACCCAGAGTTCTGCCCAGCTCATGCTTGGTTCCCAGCCTCATTCCTGGCTGCTATGTACTCAGGAAATGCAATTTAATGTTCATCTTAATCTAATATGTATACATAAATCCATAAGGAACCATCCAGTGCTCTCAGTTTTGATTTGAATAAAGGAAAATATTTGTCCATGTGTAAATTTTAAAAAGTTAAAAGCATAACTCTTATGCAAATATGAATGAACAAAATTTTTATTTAATGCATTAACTAATGAAGGAACCAATAACATGGTAAAACTGATTCAAAGGAGAATTTGAAGAATGGAAATGTGTCTATCAGCAGCTCAGGGAATAGTGAAATGAATTTGCTAGTAGATACACAGCTGACTTTAAAGGTCCTATAGGATAACACAGTTGAAGTGAGCTTTTAAGTAACAAACAGTGACACATTCTCTGGATAATTAAATAATCCTTGAGTGAGCCTGTTGATCAATATCCCAATATAATTTGGAAATATACGGATTCTTTTTCTTACCTTACTCCAAGTTTGTGATGATTTTTTTATTTATATAGTCACTACTTAGAATGGGTCAGTCTCACAGGGTGCTATGCATTGATATGACCTTTCTGGAAAGCTATTTGACAATGTGTGTTAAGAACTTAAAATTTAGCCAAGTGTGGTGATACATGTCTGTTTTCCACCACTCAGGAGGCTGAGGCAGAAGGATCACAAATTCAAAGCCAGCCTCAGCAACTTATTAAGGCCCAAGGTAACTTAACAAGATGCTGTCTCAAAATAAAAGATGAAAAGAGTTGGGGATGTGGCTCAGTGGTTAAGCACCCCCCACACACACACACCTGGGGTTCAATCCCTAGTTAAAAAAAAAAAAATCCCCAACTGATTTAGAACAGAATGAAGTTGAGAACTACTAGAGTAGAGAGACACCTCATCTGTTAATGGGTCCAGTGTTTGAGGCCCTTTGTAAACAGCTCCAGCTCCAATTTCACCACCGAGAACTCCACACCCCTTCTAGTAGCCTGCCTGGTAAATTCCTGCTCCTTCAGCAGCTTACTCACCCTCCTTCCCTGACATACTCAGGCACAAGTGATGCTTGTTCCTGGAGGACTTTGTCTTTGTGCCTTTAGGGTTGGACTAAGCAAGCCAGCATCCCCAACACTAGGATCCCTGATGAGAGTCCAGCCACCAGCTCTGTGTCTCTGGCTCTGGTATAGTTAACACCCTGGTGGTTGCCCAGGGTGTGAGCTAGTGAATGAAGTGGTGCTTCTTGATGTCTGATACCAGACTACACTGTGCTGTTCTGACTCGCAGGGCGTGCAGATCATAGTGTTTCCAGAAGATGGCATCCATGGCTTCAACTTCACAAGAACGTCCATTTACCCATTTTTGGACTTCATGCCATCTCCCCAGCTGGTCAAATGGAACCCGTGCCTGGAGCCCCACCGTTTCAATGACACAGAGGTACTTGAAGGCCTTAGTCTTCCTCTTCAGCAGGCCAAGGGTGTTGTGGGGCAGGTCGCTCAGAAAACACACCAAGTCCTAATTTTGTCCAAATTGAAGAGTCTTTATTTAGCTGGCCAGCCAGCGACTGCTTCCCACAAGACCCATAACTGTCTCTGCAAGGAACAGCCCTGAGCCTGAGCATTTTAGGATATTTAAAGGCAAAAAACACATCCGGGTTGATGTAGCTGCAAGCAAGCAGGTACAGAACCTGAATTGGGCAGTTAGCGAGACAATGTCATGGGCATATTGGTTTTTCCCACAGGACTTTCCAGGTTGGCATAGCAGCAAGCAAGCAGAAGGGAAGTGGGTCAAAATGACCCTAGTTCAGTACAAGTTAGAGAATGGTTACTAAAGTCTAGACAATCAATCTCTGACAAGGTACATTGCCCAAGAAAAATGGAAACCAAAGAGAACAATTTTCCATTGTATAAGAAGTGCTATTTTGTGTTGCCAAGTATGCTATGTTAGGTAACTATTAATGGGTACAGAGGCAGGGCTTTCCCATGGGAGAAGCATTTCTTAAGTGATATGGAGTCTCCAGGTAAAATGGAGTCTGTTTGGTCATTGTCCATATAGCCTGGCCCATAACAGAGGGCATGCCAAGGTGAACCAAGTGAGTGCCTGAAAGCCACAGCATGCTGAGATATAAAGGAGACCCAAGGACCCCCAAAACTGAACCCAAACTCCATGTGCTATACATTCAGTTAAAGACTGTCTAGAGCTGGGTGTGGTGGCACTTGTCTGTAATCCTAGCAACTTGGGAGACTGAGGCTGGAGGACTGCAAGTTCTGGAAGCCAGCCCTTGCAACATAAGGAGTCGCTGTCTCTAAATAAATAAAAAGGGCTGAGGGTGTGGCTTGGTGGTCAAGTGCCCTGGGTTAAATCCCAGTGTAAAGCAGAAAGGGGCGCGTGAGATCAGGAACCATGGAACCAGAATGAGGCACCAAAAGAAGGTTTATTGGGGGGCGCTCCGGGGAGAGGTTCACCAATCCACCAAAGGGTGAGGGCCAGGGAAGCCGCAGGCGGGAAAGGCAAGAACAGTACTAATAAGGGAACTGGAGGGGGAGGGCCCAGGCCATCTACACTGCAGCTACGACAGCAGGTTGGCCTGCCGAGTTTAGGGGGATCTTGTTGGTCGCAGGTTGGTCAGGGCTGGTTGGATTGACAAGGCGATTGCTTCTGCCTGCGAGAACCGTGTTGGTTGGGGTCCGTTGCCATGTCAGCTTCTGATTGGCCATTTCGGGTCAGCCAGGTGGAAAGTCCTGCCCCGCAGCCGCCAAGAAAGGAGAGGGGTCAGGGAAACCTGCTGACCCAACACCTAGTACTGCAAAGGAAAAAGGAAAATCTATTATTGTAAGGCATTTACTCTATGGATATTTAATTTATTAATTACACAAGAAATATATGAATATAAACTTAAACATGCCAAACAGAAGTTAAAAAGAGAAAAAAAAAGTAAAAATTCACCTTCACCACAGCCCATTCTCATCCTACTTCCTTTCATAGAGAAACATCCATTTGCTATGTATCCAACTATACCCTTTTCTATGCATTTTATATTTATTGACATCCTTTTTTAGCATGGTACATGCTTATTATATTCTTAAAACTCTTGATATCAAGAGCAACATTCAATGAATATCCTTGTACATATATTTTCAGAAACATGTCCAAGTGCTTCTGTAAGGTGAAATTCTTGGAAATGGGATTTCTCAAAGGCTGTGCACATTTTACATTATTTTAAAGAGTAACAAACCTCTTCCTCAAGAGATTTTTATTTCACTTTCTATCTCTAATAATAGTCATTAAGCCCTATTTTCTCACCTTTTGGTCAGTGCAAGATAGAATAACCTTTAGAATTTTTGCCAATCTAATGAAGGTGAAAAATAATATCCATTGTTATTTTAATTTGCATTTCCCTATAACTCATGTGGTTCAGCTTCTTTTCAGATATTTCTTGGCCATTTGTTTTGTTCTTCCTGAGTCACCTGTTCATCTCCTTTGCATGTTTTCAGTGGTGATTTTTTTTCTTATTGACCTATGAGAGCTCTTTGCATATTGTGAATGCAGTGAGGAATTTTTCTATTAAAAATATGAGACAAAAGGCAGAATATTTAAAATCCACATATTTATGCCCTTTTTCTCCGCCCTCTCCCAGGTCCTCCAGCGCTTGAGTTGCATGGCCACCAAGGGAGATATGTTCTTAGTGGCCAACCTTGGGACAAAACAGCCATGTCATAGCAATGACCCAGGGTGCCCAAATGATGGAAGATACCAGTTTAACACAAATGTCATTTTCAGCAATAATGGAACCCTTGTTGACCGCTACCGAAAACACAACCTCTACTTCGAGGCAGCTTTTGATACCCCTCTTGAAGTGGATCGCGTCACTTTCGATACCCCCTTTGCTGGCAGGTTTGGCATCTTCACCTGCTTTGACATATTGTTCTTCGACCCTGCCGTCAGACTGCTGAGAGACCCCGAGGTGAAGCACGTGGTGTACCCGAGCGCCTGGATGAACCAGCTCCCGCTCCTGGCGGCCATCGAGATTCAGAAAGCCTTTGCCATTGCCTTTGGTGTCAACGTCCTGGCAGCCAACATCCACCACCCATCTCTGGGGATGACAGGGAGTGGCATACACACCCCTCTGAAGTCCTTCTGGTACCATGACATGGAAAGCCCCAAAGGTCACCTTATCATTGCCCAGGTAGCCAAAAATCCACTGGGTCTTGCTGGAACAGAGAATGCAACAGGTAAAACAGACCCTTCCCACAGTAGGTTTTTAAAAATCGTGTCAGGTGAGCCATACTGTGAGAAGGACGCTCAGGAAGTCCACTGCGAAGCCGCCAAGTGGAACGTGGATGCTCCTCCCACCTTTCACTCTGAGATGATGTATGACAACTTCACCCTGGTCCCCGTCTGGGGAAAGGAAGGCTATCTCCAAGTCTGCTCCAACAGCCTCTGCTGCCATTTGCTGTATGACAGGCCCACCCTGTCCCAAGAGCTCTATGCCCTGGGGGTCTTTGATGGCTTCCACACTGTGCACGGCACTTACTACATCCAAGTGTGCGCCCTGGTCAAGTGTGGGGGTCTTGACATCCATACCTGTGGGCAGGAGATCACAGAGGCCACGGGGATGTTCGAGTTTCACCTGTGGGGCAACTTCAGCACTTCCTATATCTTTCCTCTGTTTCTGACCTCAGGGATGACCCCAGAATCCCCTGACCAGCTTGGCTGGGAGAATGACCACTATTTCCTGAGGAAGCGTGGACTGTCCTCTGGTCTGGTGACAGCAGCTCTTTATGGGCGGTTGTATGAGAAGAACTAGGACAAGTGTGTGATTTGTGAGTGGGCCCTGGCTGTCACATGGCAGCCCCACCCCTCCACAGGCCACAGAGCATGTACACAGGAACACCTCCCCCTGGGGGTGGCCGCCCACTTCTAGAGCACCAGATCCCACCTGGGAACTGTGGGAAGAGGTAGGAGAGGCAGGTTCCCTCTTCCTCCTACATGTCAGTGCTTGAGATGTTTTCTGGTATTTTCTATTAATATTTGTCTTTTCAAGCCACATCTTCCTCTAGCACATCTCTCAGTACACAATCGGTTTTAAGATCTGAAACAAAAATAAATGTCAGTTGATATTTTACACACCCACAAAGCAGTGGTTCATTTTTTTCCTTGTTAATCAGGTGACACCCAGATGTGTAAATATTTTACAAGCCTTGCCTGTTCTCTAAAGTAAGAAACAAACTCTCAAGAGCAAAAGAGAACTGCTGTGAGGACCTTTCCTGTTCTGGTCAGCTGAACTCCATCCAGATGAAGTGGATTAATCCTGTAATCCTGAATTAATTCTTAATCCAAGTATTTGGCTTATGTCTGTACTCTTCATGACCATAGGTAGATTTTTTTAAATGAACTTACCCTCGTTAATCATCAACAGGTAGAAAACAATAACGAGAGTAAGGAAATCTAGATGGCGTTCCTCTATGTCTTGCTTTGTGCATAAGCTCTGACAGGTTCATCTTACTGTGGGCACTTTTGTATATACATGGTGTTATAAGTACTTGGGAGACCTGTCTCTCACCTACCTTCCTTTCACCTAATTTATAGAGAAAGGCTGAAGCTCAAGGGATCTAGGTTTCTTAGAAATGAAAAAGTATGCACAGTGATTAATACTTGAATTTTAAAATGATTAAAATTGATGCCTTGCAATGCTCTTTTTAAAACTTTTTATTTAGTTTGATTCTTTAGACTACTAACAGTAAACTAGAGCTATAGGCAGCCTTAAAACTTGGTTGGAAGTTTTGTTGGGAAATCATTTTACAGATGGAAAGGGATCTTAGCAGCAACCCATGCCATCATCTGTTAATTCCACCACTTTCCTTTTCTTGAGTTTTTTTTCCACTGACTCTCCACAGGCTCTCTCAAATAAAAAGTCAATCATATCCCAGTGCTCAGGAAGTTGAGGCAGGAGGATCAGAGTTCAAAGCTAGCCTCAGAAAAAGCAAGGCACTAAGCAACTCAGCAAGACCCTGTCTCTAAATAAAATATTAAAGAAAAGGGGCTCGGGGTGTGGCTCAGTGATTAAATACCCCTGCGTTCAATCTCTGGGACCAAAAAAAAAAAAATCGTGAAACCTTCAGTTGGAATTAGTGGGGTTTTTTTTTTCAATTTTAATGTTGCTTTATTTTATATGCTTTAATTCATTGTTACTCCAACAATTAGCCAGGAGAGGGTGAATAAGAACTTTTGATTTACTATGTATTACTTGTTAAATTCCTGTTTGGAATATTTTGATTTGATTACAGTAGTTTGTGTTTGCTTGATAATTCCTTTTATGAAACGTTTGAGAGCTTGAAAGTGTTGTGGGTTTTCAGGAAGCTCTGTCTCTGTTAGTTTAAACATTGCATTTAATTCATCAAATACATATGAGGGCTTTGAGGAGTGTAAGACAATGTGCTAGATGTGAGGGTGTACACACGGACCCCAACCTCAAGACATCTTTCAGATCTTGAAACCGTTGGTTGATACAATAATGGTTTCACTGGAGAATTGAAATCTAAGTCCAGCGGTTCATGTTTCTATCAGCATGCTGTAAAAGATGATGAGAAATAAATAGAATTAAGTTTAGGAGAGATTACATAGTACCATTCTTTTTATAGAGAAATCAAGGACCAAAGAGGTGACATAGTACACCCAATAATTGTGACTATGCAGAAACATAAGGCTATGATTACCAACTTGAGACAAAAGTCTGAAACAGTGTAATAGAAATCTTAAAGTTCAAGGATTTATTTGAAGGGAAGATAGGAAAAGTAACTGTTCAGGGGGCGTAGTTTTAAAATACGCTTGCCATCAGTTTTTATCATATGCTAGCCACTATACAGCGTGGTAAATCAATATTAAATCACCAACAACAGAATAAAGTAGAGTCTATGCTCATTCAACAAGTAATTGCATGTGAAATTTATTGAGCCCTTTTAAATGTCAGGTTAAGTATTTTCAGTATCTTATTTGTGCTTCTTAAGAAAGTCATTATCACTCCACTTACTGATGGGGAAATTGAGATTTAGGAAGTTATGTAATTTCACCAATGTCTTTTACCTACTAAATAAAGCGTGAGAATTTAGACTGGGTTGGCTTGACTCCATAGCCTCTGTCCTCATACCCTGGCTTATGGTTTCACTAGGAAACATTAGGAAACACAAAAAACCATAAGCCACCCTCTAACATCATGTACCCAAGCTTTGTACTTTTCACTTGAAACACTGGAACCTAAATGTGGACCATAACAGTACAGATTTTAATAACTTTGACAGCACTGATTTTAGTATTAGGATATGAGATACTGAAATTGAACTAAAGTAGAATAAATGATCCACTAGGGGATTTAATCCTTTGAATAGTTTGAGCACTAAAATCAAAGACTTTGCCGAGTATATCATCAAGTTATCTGTATTATATAAGAACCTGCCAATATACAACATCTTTGAGTATTTATGCCTGAGGAAAATAATTAATATGTGCCAGGCATTGTCCTTGCTGCTATAATAAATAGGAAGGGTGCTAAACTTGCCCTCAAGTTGCTCAACATCTCTACCCTTAGTACAGGAATTCACTTTAATAGAGCCCTGCTTGTTCTAAGTGCCTATACTGTACCATGTATGGTACAGTGATCCAAATCACTGCTGTATGACTGGAAAGAACAGAGTATTAAACCAATTGGGGGAATCACTGTCTGGGAGAAAGAAGCAGGTGCTGCTTGGATAACATCTGATCTGGAACTTCATTCAGAAGATAATGAGGGAGGAAAAAAAGTCAATATGTGCAAAGGTAGAAAGGTATGAAAGTATGGGTCTTGTTCAGGGAGAAATAAACATGCACCTATGTGTCTAGGTCATAAGGTGAATAAGGCCAAGAAAGGCAGAGTGGGGCTAGATTATGCATGACTTTCTATGTCTTGCTAAGGCTATTTTGAGTTTGTAGAATCACCCAAGTTTGTATTATCATTTTATTTGGATATGCTGAGACATATACAAAAGCAGACAAGATGATGAACCTCCTCGTACCTAACACCCACCTTCAACAATTATTGTGGTCAACCCTATCCATCACCCTTACTCTGCTCCATCATACTTTGAAACAAATCCCTAAACTATCTGATTTTATCCACAAATATTTTCCTATGTATCTCATTTTAAAATATATTTCATCAAAAGTCTGTATCCAAGGGCTGGGGTTGTGGCTCAGTTGTAGAGCGCTTGCCCAGCATGTGTGAGGTACTGGGTTTGATTCTCAGCACTGCATATAAACAAATAAAAGTCCATTGACAACTAAAACAAAAATTTTTAAAGTCTGTATATAGTTGATGTTTGAATTTCCAGTGTCTTCACAAACTCTCCTACTTTTAAAATTGTAATAGTCCACACATTGAAATTGGCATTTCTCGGGGCTGGGGTTGTGGCTCAGCAATAGAGTGCTCACCTAGCATGTGCGAGGCCCTAAGTTCGATCCTCAGCACCACATAAAAATAAAGATATTGTGTCTATCTACAACTAAAAAAAAAAAACAAAATTAAATTTAAAAAGAAATTGGCATTTCTCTTAAATCTCTTAATTGGGGTTCTTCATATTATACTCTCTTTTTTTCTTCCCTTTTGTAATTTATTTGTTGAAGACAATGGTTGTTTTCCTTATAGAGTTTTCCACAGCTTGAATTTTGCTAGCGCATCCTACCCACATCATTTAATATGTTCTCCCTTTATTTATTTATTTATTTTTGGTACCAGGGATTGCATTCAGGGGTGCTCAACTCCTGAGCCACATCCCCAGCCCTATTTTGTATTTTATTTAGAGACAGGGTCTCACTGAATTGCTTGGTGCCTGGCTGTTGCTGAGGCTGGCTTTGAACTCCCAGTCCTCCTAACTCAGCCTCCCTCACTGCTGGGATTACAGTGTGCCCGGCTGTATTCCCCTTTTAAGTGTATTTCTTGTATTGAATCTAGAGGCTTGATGGATTCAGCTTTACTTTTTTATAAGAAAAACTATTTCATGGGTGATTCCTGGTGTGTTTTTTCAGGAGGCTCACAATGCTCTGTATAGTGTAGTTTAAAACTTCCTATAACCAAGCACCTTGGGCAAGTTATGTTACGTTTGAGGACTTCAATGTCTTTGTTTAAAAAAAAATGGATATAGCAGTGCCTACTATGTTCACAGACTGTATTGAGAACAAGATATTGCAAATAAAAAAGGTGAGCACAGTGCCAATCACAGTGTGACCCAGCGCTGTCTACAACACAGTCCCTGCCCACGTAAGCAGGCAGCCAGAAAATCCTCTCCCATCTGGAGTAGAAGAGTCTAATCATGTTCAGAAAGAGCAGAGACCTTCAGAAAACACATCTTCAACAATCCTTGGGCAATAAGTAAGCCTAATCCCCACAGCCCTGTGGGACACAATGGTAGAAAAATAGGGTACCAAAGCGGGGACTTAGGCTGTCCAGTTGGCCTCTGTAGCCGCAGAGCCTAAAGCACCTGATACTAGGCACTAAGTGACTGAGAGACTAACAAGGAGGCCTTAGGCCCCTATTACCATCTAGGGGTGCTGGGTTCGTTGCCTCGTTCAGCAAATTGAAGAACAGGATACAGAAATAGCAAGCAAGAGTGGGTTTACTGCAAAAGTGAAAGAGATACAAAGATAGACTTCTTGGAACAGAAGGGACCCCAGAGCTGGAAATCCAGTGGGGAAGTTTTGGCCTGTTCTTTTTATGGTCTTTTATGGTCTCTAGAATTTCCTCCTTTCCTTAGCTCCTCCCACTTTGCCCACCATTACTGATTGACGCCCCCTCTGTCCACAAGTTTTTAATTTTTCTATTGGATTCCCACGCTTAGGAGCATGCATTTGGAAGTGTCTGGCTTGTGCCCACAAACACTTTTATCAATAAGCAAGAAGTTGACCTCATCAGAAGACCCTCTCCATGCTCCTTTGTTCTGCTCCCCACCACCTGCCCTGCCCTGGATGCCTAAGCCCTTCCAGCTCTCCCTCATTCTGAAATTCCAAAGCAAGACACTTGTCCCAAGGCCAGCTTCTCCAAGATCCTCAGGCTCTTCCATCCATAATGCACCTACCACATTAACACAAGCTTCCAACTCAGACTGCCATCTGGACATCCTTCTGTTCCTCAATCACCAGGAAATACTTTCCAGACTCTCCCAGCACTAATGCGATCTGGCTCCAGCTGCACAGAAACTGTTCTGGACAAGACGCATGTGCAATGCAGTGTATTTCCACCCCTGCAGGATACCAGAAATGGGAAGGTGTTAATCATGGACATGGCAAATTCCAGGCTAGTTCTTAAAGTAAGGTCAGGTCTGTAAGGACAAACGGCACACACATGTCAAAGGCAAGAGATGGGAAGCAAACCACTGATCAGAAGGCTTTTCCTTATTCAGTATTTAGCAGCCCAGTCAATTGGTGGCTGGCATGGCTCATTTTCAGGGCAGAAAATGGCAGTGGGTCACAGCAAGGACCTGGGTTATATAGGCTTCTTTTAGGGTGGGACAGGAGGGCAATTCCTGGCGTTCTTATATAGGGGTCCAGCTCAGTCATTAGCCTGGGATGGGAATGTGAATAGGGAATTCCTGGGGCTTATTGTATTGGCATCAGGTGACCCATTAGGGTGGGGGATCAGGTGCCAGACAGGTGGAGTTCCTTTTGTGTTCCTTTTCTGGCTAAGGCCTGGGATTTAAAATGACAAAAGCTTAGGGAAAATGTCCTTGGACTTATTTTCCATATCTTTCAAGGTCAGGCTCACCTGAGAATAAATGAAGACTAGAACTGGCGGATTTCCTGAAATTCATCAGGATCCTGATAAATTACGAAGCCTCACCTTACAAATGGTCTAAAAAGGAGTAGGGGAACAGAGTCCCCTAAAGTTTCAGGTCTCCGTTTTGGGGGGGGGTTGTTTGTTTGTTTGTTTTGTTTTGTTTTTTTGTCAGAAATAACTGTCCCTGAGACACGAACTTGTAAAGGTCACTGGTAATGTAATGGCACACTTTCCTCCACAGAAAATTTTAATTAAGCATCTCCAGAAATCTTCACCACAATTGATCTTAGGACTATCACCCAAAGGATCTCTGCAAAAGAGTTCAGTGCAGTTAAGCTTCCTATTTCCTGTTGCTCTTAGAATAAGTAAATTTGGCCACAGGCCTGAAAAAGTGGTGAATGCCCCTTTACTAGTTTTTCACAAATGTTTATGGACTACCTAGTAATATTAACAAATATACAATAGTTTGTAAAAGTTTTCAATCAGGAAGTGCGTTTGCAAATGCAAAGTGTGATAAGGAAGACTGAAAGGAAAGAAGGAACCTGGAGATGGGCGAGTGAGAAATGAAAGACAGAGACCAGGCAGAGACACACAGGAGAGTTTATTGGTCAGAGCTGATAAATAAAGGCCATCTCTTCATAGACAGAGAGAGGCAAAACAGGCTTGGGGTTCAGGACTTTTATGGGGCAGGCTCAGAGATCAGAGCCGGGTGGGTCCTAATGCAGGCAGTTAAGCCTGGGGTTGCTATGAGGGAGTGGTGAGCCTTTCTCAGAAAGGCCCTTGGGAGGGAAAGCAAAATTTTTCTTAAAATGGTGGCTGTCACTTAAGAAAGTGTCCAGATGCTAAGCAAGAACCTTATATTCCCCTTTTCTTGTTTGTTACTGGGCCTCTCTGGAGACAGAGGTGTAGATCAATCTTATGTAGCTTTTTCCTGCTGGGAAGAAGTGGCTTCTGAGCCCTTGTTAGGGGTGCAGGGCATCATTGAGGCGATTATGGTGGTCAGGAGGTGCCGGGACATGCTGACTCCAGATGGCCCAATTTTGTTGAGAGCTTGGAAGTCCTGTAACAGAAGCTGGTTCATGGTTTGGTTAGAGATCTTTTCAATCTGGTCTTGAATAAATCTAATGACGCAGGGGGCAAGCATTAGCAAAAGGCCTATGACAAGGAGAGAGGTCAGGAAGGGAAGGGTCCACTGGAGAAGGGGGTTACTTAGCTGCCATCCTTCAGTTCCAATGGCAGTTGGGAGCTTTGAGGCCTGAAGGAGATGGGAGATAAAGGGGGCATTAGTAATTGAAGTTCCCTTGGTGGTAAGGAATCCGTGCTCCTTCCAAATAGCAGAGTGGGAGAGAAGTATGTGGAAAGCGTATTTAGAGTCAGTGCAGACATTGAGGGAGGCTCCCTTTGCCAAAATCAAGGCTCTGATGAGGGCAACCAGTTCAGCCTGCTGATTGGATATATTATTGGGGAGGGAAACCACTTCCACACCCCGGATACCCTGTTCAACAAACGCCCTCTGGAAGGAAGGAGCCGCCATCTGTGAACCATGTGTAAGTGGAGCAAGGGGCCTTCCCTGCTCCAGGCAACATACACATGGAACAGTGCCCTGTCCCCCTAATGGGAAGGGACATCCTCACAAAGTTGGGGGCTATGCTTTCTTTCTCCCCTCATATACGCTTCCATCCAGACTCACCTGCTGCTCCCCTGATCCTCACCCTTACCTGTATGTGGGAGGGATGTAGAAGAAGCTCCTCCAGAGTTTCAATGCATGAATGGGAAGAGGAGAAGAGGTGGAAGAGTCCCGAGGAGCAGGGAGGAGAATAGCGGGGCTTAAAGGTGAGCTCGTGTGGAAAGTAAGACTGGGATCTTCCACCAGGGAAACCTGTAGAGATAAAAGGCGACAGAGGGGTAAGGAATGTAAGCCCTTGTAGGGGAGCAGTTCCTTTAGGTGATGGGGGGCCAGGATGGTGAGTGGGGCCCCAAAGGTGAGTTTTCTTTGACTCGTTAATGAGTAGAGAGGTTGCAACCAGGGGTCAAGACCCTTTGATAGAAAAGCCACAGGGGCAAAGGTTGGCCCCAGCATGTATTGGAGAACCCCTAGAGCAAATCCCTGCTTTTCAGCCACATAAAGGTGAAATGGGCATGTGAGATCAGGGAGATGGAGAGAGAAAGTTTTGAAGTCATTCTTCTGTGTTGTAGCCAAGGAAAAAGCTAAACTGACACTTTGTTTTTCTTTCTTTTTATTTTCTTTTTTTCCTTAGGCCTCTTATCAAGCCTGAGGAGTCTATCCTTTGTATTTCAAGGTTAGCTTCTTATGGCTCTGGCCAGGGAGATGGCTGCCTAGGGCTTCAATGTAGGAGAGTTCTGGGTCCCTTGTTTGTCTAGAAGTAGGGTCTCTAGAGGAATTCAGAGTTTAAGTGGCGAGTAGAACCTGGGCGGGGGAGCAAGAGGAGCAAAGGGAAGGCTTAGAATGGAGAAAGGAGAAAGCCTGCACATAAGGGATTTCCTTCCATTTTCCTAGGCACTCACAAAAGTTATGAAGATTGGAAGGTTCAATTGACCCATGGGCCTTTAGATCAGGAGCCAAATGGAGTGGGGCTAAGTGGGCAAGGAGGCAGCCAAGAGGTGAGTCAGATGGGATTTGGGAGTTCCCCATGGCGAGTTGGCGTCTGGGACTGAGAGAAGGGAGTCACCTGCTACTTCCCTAGTCCTGGGCTTTGCCCTTACAGCATCTTGATTGCCTGGCCAGGGCTTTCATGAGCTCTGCTGAGGAGCTGAAAACCAAGACCCAAGAGTGAACTCGCCAAGGGAAAGGGATTGGGAGTTCCCTATGGCGAGTTGGAGTGAAGTGGCACCCCCTCTCTCCACAGAAAAAGTCTTAACTGGGCTTCTCCAGGAATGCTCACCATGGCTGATTTGGGGACTGTCAGCCAAAGAGTCTCTGAGAAAAAGTTCAATATGGATAAATATCCTATTTTCCTGTTGACCTGTTTAGCTTGGCCACTGGACAGGAAGCTACCAGCACTCCAGGTGCTGGGCACCCCATTAATAATTTTTCACAAATGTATCCAGTATAGTAGTTTGTAGAAATATGCTAACGAGGCTTCTGGCCTTGAGCTGGGCTTCACAGAGATGTTGACATTTTTTAAGAAGAAGATACCAATTGGGCTCCATGGTAACAGCTGGCAGGGGAAGAAAGAAAGGGGAGAAGAAGCTCTCCCCTTCTCAGGTGTTGTCCTTGAAGGGGTAACTTGCCTAAAACAGTGAAGGAAAAAGAGCTGCTTTTGTGTGAACTTCTGCAGACTGTGAACTTCTGAGCCCCTCCCCTTACATGCTGGGTATAAAACTCTGAAATTACCTGTATTCGCCATTCAGGAGATTGATTGATGACAGCAAAGGCTGTACCCTCTGAACCTGGCTACAGCCAAATAAAACTGTTTCCTGCTATCTTTGGTGCCTTGCCTCGTTTGTCCCTACAACAGGAGTGAACTTACCAAGGGGAAGGGATGGGTGAGAATCTTGGTGCTGGGCCAAGATCTAAGTTCGAAAGAGGAGACTTGTCTGGGGCTGGAGACGTGGCTCAAGCGGCAGTGCGCTCGCCTGGCATGCGTGCGGCCCGGGTTCCATCCTCAGCACCACATACAAACAAAGATGTTGTGTCCACCGAAAACTAAAAAATAAATATTAAAAAAATTCTCTCTCTCTCTCTTAAAAAAAAGAAAGAAAAAAGAGGAGGCTTGTCACTGCTGTCTCTAGGGAGTAGACTTGGGAGGAGGAAGAGAGGGGAAGGGCGAAGCCACTTACTCAATTGACACCGGAGTGTGGATGAAGAAGAAGAGTGCTAGGTGAATGGAAGAAGGTGTGTCATTGTCCTGGGCCCTCAGGTCATTGTCCTGGGCCCTCAGGCCAGGATCCTAAAGTAGCTCAAATTCCGGAGGGGAGAGCAAAGCTGATGGGAGAACATGATCAAGTCACTGGCATCAATGAAAGAAAAGTGGCGCAGGACTAATCACACACACAGCTGGGATAAGAAGCCAGTTTATTGTCAGGAGCCTGACGTGGCTGCTCTGCAAAAAGAGGGACACCAGCAGCAAGAGGGGAGAACAGGTATTGTGATTGGGCCAGAAAATGGGGGGGGTCTTTGTAATGGATGTGAATGGGCTCATGGTGTGAGGCGATAGAAGGACTTGAAACATCCCAGACAGTAGGGTCCACCTCAGAAGGGGGTCATGGGAAGGCCCTGACAGACGGAATAGGGGATGGTCCTAAAGTCAGGGTGAGGATCAGGGGAGCAGTAGGTGAGTCTGGATGGAAGTGTATGTGAGGGGAGAAAGAAAGCATAGCCCCCAACTTTGTGAGGATGTCCTTTCCCATTAGGGGAACAGGGCACTGTGGAATGACCAAAAAGGAGTGGGTAAAAATTAGAGCCAAAAGTGCAAACAAGGCTAGGTGTCTATAAGGGTTGGTAGTAGGCCCCCAGAACTCCTTGAGGACTGAATATGTAGCCCCGGTGTCCAGGAGGAAAGGGACAGGCCTACCTAAAATACACAGAGTTACCCTGGGTTCTGTGGAGTGATGGTAGTGGTCAGATGAGGGGACCTGGGCCTCGCTGGTCCACTGCAGCAATCCTAAGAGTTGGAAAAGGAAACCAGAAGTGCTGGATGGCCAGGGGCCACTATGGGCTCAGGGACAGTCAACAGCCCAGTGTCTTTCCTGGGACAAGGGCCTGGAGGCTTGCAAGGCTTGGGACATGTACAAGCCCAGTGACCTGTCTGACCACATTTAAAACAGAGTCCGGGTGGTCCATGGGCCAGTGGAACCAGAGACAGATGCTTAGTCTGGATGGATGGCTTGAGTGAGCATCTGATATTTCTGCTACCGGGCCTTCTTGTCTCTCCTGTTATACACCTTAAAGGCCACTCCCAGAACTTCAGCTTGGGGAGTTAGGGGCACCTCTTGAGGTGCCTTAGTTTGGCCATAATATTGGGAAACTCTGGGAGAAAATGTAGGTCATTAGTAGTTTGTCTCTCATCTGGAGTCTCAGGATCCAGATTAGTATTTTGTAATAAAGCCTTGGTTACTTGATCTAAAAATGCTGAAGGGTTTTCATTTTTACCTTGGACGACTTCCTGAAGCTTGTCATAATTGATAGCCTTATAGGCTGCCTTTCTAAGTCCTGCCATAAGGCAAGTCATGAATTGGTTTCTACTAGTTACTCTTCTAGGCGAATTATAATCCCAATTGGGGGTCCCAATCAGGGACCGCTTCAGTGCCAATCAGATGGGCAGGGGAGGTCTGATGTACCTCATCAGCATAATTTCTAGCTTGCTCCCAAACCTCCCCTGCACTCCTCAGGCAGGAGGGTGGTAGGCAAGATCACATGGACATCATGGAAGGTCAAATCATATAATTGGGTCAGATATTGAAACTCTTTGATATATGTGGTGGGGTTGAAGTATAGGACCCAAGCTACTTTTCCATCTGTGACAGAGAAAGGCACATGAATTGGATTACACCATCTATCCCAGCCACCTCTCAGAGAGGACACAGAGATGTGGGTTGGGCAGCGGCAGCCCATGAGTGTATGGCAGGACGAGAGAAGGGTGGAGGGGCTGTGGGGACAGTTGCTGTGGCGGCTTCATCAGAAAGAGAATTGTGGTATGGTGGGGGCTCATCTGCTGGGTCCTTGGAGGAGTCCTAGGTAGGATCTTCTGTCCCGTTGGACGCAGGCATAGGGGAGGTGAGAGCTAAGGGGATTTGTGCAGGAGAGCAAGAGTTGCAGAGAAAGGGCTTAGCATATACAGAGAAGGCCTGAAGGTATGATATCTCTTTCCATTTTCCCGAACACTCACAATAGTTGAAAACATCCCTGATAACATGGGGATCTGAAAGGAAAGTGATCACAACACTCTGAGCAACCAAGAGAGCTTTATTGCGGCAGTGTCTGATTGACAGGAAAAAGAGGAGAAGAGAGAGAGAGAGAGAGAGACCTCACAGGAGAAGGTTTTTATAGCCCTCTGCTGTGCTGTGCTGCCTAAATCTAATAGGATCTCTGGGTCTGCAAGCTGCCTTGTTGGCGTAAGAGGGGCTAAGTGTTCAGCCTAGAGCAGGGGTGGAGGTGTGAGGGGTTTGAGTGTTCAACCTTGAGTGGGGTTTAGTGTTCTGCCTGGAGGCAAACAAGTGATAAGGATCCAGACCAAGGGGATTGAGTGTCCAGGCTACCCTGCAGTTAACATTCCTCCTTTTTTGTTTTTCTAAGTGGCATGAGGGCAACACAAATTCACTTGGCTACTTCCTGCTGGGAGGGTGGGCATATTCGGGGACAGGCTTGGGAATGCCAGGGCAGCTAGAGATAGCACTCAGTGGCTGTAGACAGTTATCTCAGCAGGGGAAAAGTCCACAAAGATTCCTTGAAGCCATGAGTTGTCAAAGGCATCAAACCATTCCTGAGAGGAGGAGATCCTTGATATTAACCATCGGTCCTATTGTAGGGACTCTTGGAAATATTGAAAGCATTGTCTTGGTGGTGTCACCAGCACCTGAAGAGGATCAGATCAAGCAAAAACAGGGTGAGGATTAAAACAAAGGTCAGTTGGGGGCAGGAGTTCCAAGGGCCACGAGGAGGCTTAAAGGGCTCAAAAATCCAGGATGACAGGCCAAGAGGATCCCCGGGTGCATCATCTCCACTGTCCACTGGCCATTGTTTTTGCATTGTCCATATGGGGTGAGGGCTTTGTGAGGGGACTTGGAGTCATCGAGTTCATGAAGCAGTTGGTTAAAGGTATAGTTAGAAATTGTGTTCATCTGGTTCTGCAGGAACTTTACTGTGCCTGGGAGGAAGGTGCAGAAGAGCAATATGCCTGTAAGTGGGCCTAGGAGGGGCAGGAGCCAGGTGACTAAGGGATTTTGAAAAATCCCAGAGAAGTAGTTTGGAAAGTAGCTTTAGTCAGTTGAATTTCAAGGTCAGTGAGTTTGTGGACATTCTGTGCTACTAGGCCTGATTCATTTACATAATAGCTACATTCTTCCCTGAGAAAAAGACAAGTACCTCCCTTTTCGGCTGCCAATAAGTCCAGAGCTCCTCGGTTTTGGAGAACCACCTGAGCCAGAAGGTGACCTGAATCTGGAGAGAGGAGAGTGACTCCACCTTAGCAGCGAGAGCCACTTGAAGCTTTTTGTGAAGGTCATCTTTAGTCCAGATAGAGTGCCTGATAGCTCTTCCTGAGACACTAGCCGCTGCTGCAGATGCAGCTAGGGAGATTCCTATCAAAATAGGCAGAAAGGCTGCACGCTTGCTGCATGGGAAATTAGGGTGAGGGAGTAAGAGTTCAGACTCTGCAGTGCTATATAAAGCAACTTGGGGGGTTACTTGGACAATGAAACAGGAAGCGGTTATATTATCAGAGATGTGGACCATCAAGGTTCTGTTACACCAAAGAAAGTCTCCAGGGCTTGTGTAGTTATTTGTGAAAGCAATCGTGTAATGTGAGCATCTGTGTGTTGGGTGTGGGACGAGGGGCTAATGCAGAGCCGTTGGGGCAAGGAAGAGGAATTGGTGTTACTGGGGGTGGGTTCCCACAAAGGGATGTTTGAGGCAGGTTGCATTTTAATGCCGGTGGAGGAGATCATATGAGGAGAATTTGAGGGGGACTGTGGCCAGGAGGGGCCTTTCCAGGGAGACACAAAGGAAACAGTAATGGGATTTAGTGTGGGGACTGTCTTGTTTAGAAATGTCAGTGTGTCTTGGATGATTTTGATCCAAGTACGGATCTGAGAACCGGGTATGGAGAGGCCTGAGGAGGGACCTTGGTGTTCTTCTAACTGCCTAGTTAGGTCCTTTTCGGAGTCTGTGTGTCTGAGGTTAGGATCGTTGACCTGGATGGGGCCTGTGCTACTATGCTCCTCCCTACCCATAAATATCCAGAGGGTTTGGTCTGGTTGTTCGCCCAGAAGGCAGCACCTGTGACTCCGAGGCCCATCATGGGTGGGCCGGATCTTAGATTTTCAGTGCAAAATGGTATTTTCACCATCTGCTCTGTGCTCTGGCCTCTTGCCAAATCTCTTCAAGTACCATATGGAACATACTGGTTTCCAGTCTCCTGTCAGAGTAATGGATTTTACATGACCAGTAAGGACAGCCTTTATAAGTCTCTGGCCACCATTTGCAGTAATCTTGGGTCTGATCAAATAGAAAGCAGAGATAGGGTCCCATCGAGGCCGTGTTGTAGAACGAGAATTTGCAAGAGACATGGTAATGGGGGCGGTTGAGTTGAGGGGCATTCATAAGTGGCAATTTGTTCGGTTTTTGATATGGATCCATCCTTCCATTGATCAAAGTACTGTGAACCTCCACATGTAGGACCCAAAGGAAATATGGAAAAGGGAGGTGTAGGCTAAGAGGAGGCAAGAAAGGTGGACCCGGATCTGGAAATTAGTCATTGCTTTTGGGGGACCCTTTTCAGTGGGTTGGTTGGAGAGGGGATGCAAGCATATACCGGTGAAGGACAAGAAGAGGTATCCGCAGACTCAGGCTCAGGAGCTGATGCAGGATTTAACCTGGAAATGTGAATCCAGGGAGTTAGCTTTGTTGGAGACCCCTGAAGCCCTCATGATCATGGAAGAACATAGGGTAACTTGTAGGGGGGCCTTCCCATTTTAGTGACAAGGGGGAACTTTGGTGTTGTGGGGGAGAGAAGAATATCCAGGCTCCTGACATCAGGGGGAAAGAAGCGTGGGACCTCTGGGGGTCTGGGAGAAGGGTTTCTTGGTTTTTGCAGAGTTGGGAACATATAAAGGAGAGGAAAGAGAAAGAGAGACTTTCTGGTAGAGTCCACGGAGAAGCTATGATGCCGGTCGGGGGGGTGGGCAGGGTGGCCATACATGACCTCAAATGGGGAGAGAAGGGTGGGTTTCCTTGGTAATACCCTGGGTCGAAATAAAGCCAGGGGAAGGAATTTGGTCCAATCTACGTGAATCTCAAGGGTAAGTTTGGTTAAAATTTCTTTTATTATTTGGTTGGTATGTTCCACCTTTCTGGATGATTGTGGATGATAAGGGATGTGCAGGTGCCATGGGATGTTAAGAGTTTTAGCAATGTGTTGTGTAATCTGAGAAATGAATTCAGGTCCATTGTCGGACTGAAAAGAGGTGGGTATTCCAAATCTGGGTATGATCTCAGAAACAAGGATAGAGGCAACTGCGGTAGCCCCCTTGTTGGAAGTTGGGAATGCTTCAACCCATCCTGAGAAGGTATCTACTAGTACTAGTAGGTATTTAAGTTTGCGGACAGGTGGCATGTTGGTAAAATCTAGCTGCCAGTCGGCTGCTGGAATGTGGCCCCACGCTTGATGTGTGGGGAAGTTTCCAGATTTCAAAGGGGTTTGAGGATTTGTTCTTTTACAGATGGAACAGTTAGAAGTTAGCTGTTGCAGAAAGTGGACATCCTTGGGGCTGAGTGTGAGAAATGATCTCGTGAAAGCCTTTAGGCTTTGGGAGTTAGTGTGAAAGATGGGATGGAATGGAGGTATGAGAGCAGGGATCGGGTTGACATTGAGGATTTGGATTGCAGGATAACTGGTGCTAGGGTACAATATGGGGCAAGGGCTGCTAGTCAGGCTTCTGGATCAGCCCTTGAATTGCCTCTTGTAGCAGGTGAAGAGTCATGTTGGCGTGAGCGACAATGTGTGATTGCAGTGGTGGGAGGGAGGTGCTTCAGTCTTGGGAGGGAGAGTGGCTGAGTTTAAGGCTGAGCAGGCCTTAAAGGAAATGGAGAGATCATGGAGGAATGAGACTAGAAGGGAAAGGATGTGGCAAGAAGGAAGGGTCTGCAAGCCTCTGTAAGTGAGAAGATCCTCTAGAGTGCGAGGGGAGATGATAATAGTTCATGCTCCGAAAGTCAGCTTTTTCATCTCCTGTAGTAAAATGTGTGCTGCCTCTGAAGCCCGCAGGCTTGGGGCCCTCCCCCCAACAGTCAGATCCAGTTGTTTGGAAAGGTAAGCAACCGGAGCAAAGGGGGGCCTCTATTCTGACCCAGCACTCCAAGGGCTAAGCCTGTTTTTTCCTGTACATAAAGAATAAAGGTTTGTTGGATGTCCGGGTGATGTAGGGCTGGTGCTTGGGAGAGGGCTTGTTGTACAGAGAGAAAGTGAGATTTAGGTGACAAAGGGAGGGGCTCCTGTTTATGTCCTTTGGCCATTTCATGTAGTGGTTTGGCCAGGAGTGAGACGTTGGGAATCCAAGTCCTAAAATATCCTGCTAGACCCAGGAAGGATAGGATTTGCTCCTTAGTTTTGGGGATGGGGTAGTCATGAATTAAAGCCTTTCCATCTAAGGTGATTGGAATCTTGGGAGAGTTGGACTCCAAGGTAGGTGACCTGGGGTGGTGATAACTGTACCTTTTAAGGAGACACTCAGTAACCCTTGTCAGCCAGAAAGTTAAGAAGTGTGTTGGTGTCAGTCTTGGAAATATTGAGGGGCAGAGGAGTAAGTCATCTACATATTGGAGGAGCGTTGAAAGAGGGAGGTTGAGGCCCTTTAGATCGGCAAACAATGTCTGACTAAAGATGTGTGAGCTGTCTCAAAAGCCTTGAGGGAGGACAGTCCCTGTTAATTGTTGGGATTGTTGAGTGCCTGGATCTGTCCAGGTAAAGGCAAAGAGGTCCTGGGAAAGTGGGGCCAATGGAATGGTGGAAAAGGCATCCTTTAAATCTATAACAGAAAAATAGGAAGTTGAGGCCAGAATAAGGGACAGAAGAATATATAGATTTGGAACGAGTGGGTGGATGGGTTTGACACCTCATTCATGAGACGGAGATCCTGGACCAAGCGGTAGGTCCTGTTGGGTTTCTTGACTGCAAGAATGGGAGTATTATAGGGTGAATGTGTGGGCCTAAGGAAGCCCTTTGCGGGAAGGCTGGAAATGATGGGTTGTAGTCCCTTTTGACTGGACATCAGGAGGGGATACTGAGGCTTGTTTGGAATGTGATGGATGTTTTTTAAGTGGATCTCAACCGGGGGGCATTGAGCCATGTTGGAGTCTCAGTGTCCCAGACTAATGGGTTTACTTGAACTTGCGGAAGTGGAAGGAAATGATTTAACATAGTCTGTAAGGCAGCCATGGCTATAATTGAGGGGAGGGAGGTTGGTGAAAACAGTGGAAAGGAAATCATGGCCTTCAATTTAGATGGAACATCTCTGCCCCAAAGGGGGATGGGGCATTGGGGCATCACCAGGAAGGAGTGTGAGAACGAGTGGCCTGAAAGTGGGCAGGTAGGGGTGGGGTGGTTCTGGGGTATATTGCTTGTCCACCTACCCCAACAATAGGGGACTGAGAGGGAAGTAAGGGTCCCCAAAACTCCTGTAAGACCAAGAACGTTGCTCCAGTGTCTAATAAAAAAAGGATTTTGCAACTATCAACCATCATTTAGACCCTGGTTCCAGCATGGTGATTGGCTTGTTGGGACAGGAGTCTTGAGGCCCCATCAATTGGCGGTGGCCAGCCCTGCAAGATTATGAGGGCTGGGGTCTGGCCGTGCACCCCTTTGGGTACTGGGACAGTCTGAAGCCCCAGTGGCCCATCGTGGAACATTTTGGGCAGGGTCTGGTAGGTGGCCTTGGATTGGGGCAGGCCCTGCTCCAATGTCCTTCTTGTCTACACTTAAAGTGTAAAGGTAAAATTTCTAAGCTGATTCTAAGCTGCAAAAGTCTGAGTTAAAGTGTAAAAGACCGGGCATTGTAAAGTTTCTAAATGGCAAGGCCTGGGCTAAAAAGTAAAGACTAGGTATTGTTAAAATTCTTCTGCTACCCCCGGAACCTGTAATCCCTGTAGCTATTAGGACAATGCTGGAACTGCCCAGTAAATATCTCCATTGATTCCCTGGTTGTTTAATAGCTAAGGGCTCCAGGTAGCATGGCACATAAGCATCTAGGCTCCAAAACCAATCAGTTTAAATGTGTACCCCACTTAGGAATGACCAATCACCCCTGCCCAGACTGTTCCCGCAAATGAATGTACTAATCCTGTCTCAGAGTTGTTGTTCAATTTTCCCGCACCTCATGATTTGTTCTGATGTATGCAAAGCCCCCCCCCCCCGCCCTCTCCAAAAAGTGTACTTAAGCTCTGCTTGACCTCTGCTCTGGGCTCTGGGCTGCTCTCCCTTCTTGAGTGAGCACGGAGCCCCATCGCGCTGGAATGGATCCCCAATAAATCCCCTTTTGCCAATTGCATGGAGCCAGTCTCTTGTGTGGTCTCTTTCTCGGACGCTCCACCAGACCCTTACAAGAGGTGGGGTGTTCCCTGGTCTCTAATATCACCCAGTCAAGAGGATGGTTACACTCGGGGTCGTCACCACCACTGAGTAAGAGTCAGGGGCAGGGCCTGTAGAGGCACTTGGGTGCCTGGCCGGGACTACATAGAGGCAGAAGCCGTAGAGATTAACTCAAGGTGGAGAGGTCTCACCAGGAGCAACCCCCAACCACCCTCAGTGGTTTTTCTTAAAACCCAGGACCCAAATAAAAGAACACCTATAGACCCTGTCGACAGTAGGGATCAGCTGTAGATGTGAAAGCTGTGGCTGGGGGTGCCCCCAACCATATGGAAACCCTGAGAGTGCAGGACGATCAACGGTCACTTCCCACCTGTAGATGGATAGGTTGACTGGAGACAAGGGTCATACATGAAATGTCCGGTGGTGGGTGCAGAAAGGGCATTCGGCAGAATGGAGGGCCTGGTCCCATGATGGAATCCAGATCAGGATCTGGGGATGCTCAGTGACCCTCAAAGAGGGGAGCAGGCACACCTGGGAACCCGATCCCAGGTTTCAGCACCAAAATGAAGGGAAAGCAAGGACCCGGGAGATGGGGGAGCAAGAAATGAAAGACAGAGACTGAGCAGAGACACAGGAGAGTTTATTTGTCAGAGCTGACAAAGGCCAGCTCTCCATAGGCGGAGAGAGGCAAAACAGGGTTCAGAACTTTTATGGGGCAGGCTTACGGATTAGAGCCGGGCAGGTCCTAATGCTGGGGGTTAAGGGTGGGGTCGGTATGACAGGGTGCTGAGCCTTTCTCGGAAAATCCCTTGGGCGGAATGGTGACTGTCATTTAAGATGGCCATGCAGATGCTAAGCAAGGACCTTACAAAGACCGATTCTTTAAAGAAGCCTCTGGCCTTGGGCCAGAGCTTCACAATTTCAAAGAGAAGATGTTACTAATCGGGCTCCATGGGAACAGCTGGTTTCGGAGGAGGGTTCTCCCCTTGTGCTATCCTTGAAGGGTTAACTTGCCCAAAACAGTGAAAGAAGGAGCCGCTTTTGTGTGAACTTCTGCAGATTGTGAAATTCTGAGCCCCTCCCCCTACACGCTGGGTATAAAGTTCTGGAACTACCTGAACTTTGCAGTTCAGGGGGACTAATTGTTTGCAGTGAAAGCTGTTCCCTCTGAACCTGGTTGCCACCATAAATATGCTTCCTGCTACCTTTGGTTGCCTCGACCCCTCGCCAGCAAAGGAAACACGACACAGGATTCTTCCTTCAGCAGTTTATTCAGGCCTTTGTTTTGACATGTCTTTTAGCTTGTTTCTCTCTCTACTCCCGTGTGCCCCAGCCTTAATAAAGCAGATAAAGCCCCAATGCACAACTGCCACGTGGACTTTTCTCATAGGGTGCCAAGTCACAGCATGCCAACTCATTCTGATAAGGAGTTGTTTGTCACAGACTACAGCGGAGACCAGCGCCATCTTGTAATGGCGGCCACAGTACATAGAAACGGCTCACCACATTTGGTGTCTTGTCTGGTCAGTTCCTACAATAGTAAAGGTTCTTTAAAGAACAAGTTCAAACGTGATGTATGGTGTCCTAATCCCTGCTAACCCCCAGATTGACATCCAAGAGCCGGATTCATATGTTCGTGGGCATTTACTACAACATAAACTCAACAGGGATTTTACTAAACCTCATTTATTCCTCCCAGCCATCCAACTAGGCAAGGATTGTCATCTTCAAATGAGAGACATATTTAGGATAGGTTAGAGTCTCACCTAGCTGCTTCAAAAATCAGTGATCTACCTAGGGCTGAGTGCTTCTGAAGGGACTGCCACTATTGCACCTGAACATGTATCTTCCACCTCTTACGGAAGGCTAGGCGATCTGTTTGCCACACAAACAGAAGGGCCAGATGCCCGATAGAAACAGCAGTCCAGCAGCAGAGCAGCATCTGAACATTTTGGCATGTTTGAATTAGAAGGACACATCTATTCTTTTTCCTCCTCAGCACATAGCCACATACAGGTCCCTTCACTGAGTTGGCTCTCAATCAAGAAAGTCAATAGAGGCACAGTAGCCGAGCCCAGTGGCCCGGTGGCCCTTGCCGGTCATCCCAGCTACTCAAGTGATTGAGGCAGGAAGGGAATTTCAGCTTTAAGGACCAGCAACAAACAAATCATTGTGAGCAGAACTACAGACACAGACAGGGTATGTTCGTGTCTTTCCACAATGTCAGAATTTTATCAAATAACAATAAATTCACAAGCTGCGCCAACTTCATCAGCTTCAATTCACCAAGTACTCACGGGTCACCTGGTATCACGACTGTGGCAATCACAGGTTCTTTTATTCCCCTCCAATCTTAATTCACACATCAAGTCACACAGCGGACTTTACATGATTGTTCATAAAGCCCAGAATACCTAAGAAAAGGTTAACCCGGGCACTTAGAGCTGTTCAAGATAAGGATCTGGAGGGAGGCCATTTTGAAGTGGATTGCTTCAAGCAGGAAGATCAAGCTAAGCTGAAGGCCTAGGGACAATTGGAAGTTTGTCACCTATTAATCTCAAGTTGCATTCACCAAGTAATCTTGGTAACAAAATGGGCTGGTGTGAACTGCCAATTCTACGTTCTTTTATGTACTTCAGTGAGGCATCAATCAGAGGTCCAGTGAGTTTGATATGCTCACAGGCCGAGTTTCTCTGTCATGGGTTTGATATGGCCATGCAACCACATATCCCTGATTTAATTTGATAAATGCACAGGTGATAGTTTTTTGTTAGCATACTTAATTTACTTATAATCAGCTTTAATTTAAGCTTTCTGATTGTGCTGTGGAGCTGGGGTTATTCTTTTAAGTAGGTTCTGTATGACTAATATCTGGTGGTTATCTGCTTGCTCAGGTAAGTTACCAAGTCATTCTGCCTTAGCACTTGAACTCAAGATGGAATAGCTTGGGACAAACTGGTGCTTTATAAAATGGAGTAACTCAGGTCTAGGCTCAGAGCAGGGCACAGCTGGCTGCCCACACAAACCAACTTCTCAGTTCAGCATACCAGCAGGGTGTCCTGCAGCTCAATACAATCCTGACACTGTCTTTCTTGAAATAGGACCAGCTCCCACAAATTAAATCTCAGATCTCATAACCTTTTTTATTTGTGGTACTGGGGATCAAACCCAGGGCCTTGTGCATGTAAGTCAAGCACTCTACCAACTGAGCTATATCTCCAGCCCACTCATAACCTCTTAATATGCACACAGTAGCTGCTAGGGACATTCAGTTTTCTTTTTCTTTGTGGTACTGGGGATTGAACTCAGGAGCATGTAATACAGCCACATCCCCAACCCTTTTAAAAATTTAAAAAAGCATTTTTGAAACAAGGTCTTACTAAGTTGTTTAGGGTCCTTTAAAGTTGATAAGGATGACCTTGAACTTCTAAACCTCTTGCCTCAGCCTCCAGAGGCACTGAGATTACAGGTGGATGCCACCTGGGGTATTTTCTATGTCCTGAATAATTGGAATAAACCATGACTTTCAAAGGCATTCTCAAGGGCATAATGTTGGGTATCCTTCATCAAACCATCATCCAGAATGCTTCAAACCCCACCCCCTGCACCCTTTGGCCTGTTTATCATCTCTAGTTTTCCCTCTCTGGGTGTCATGTGAAGAGTGGGTCATGCAGTGAATAGCTTCTCCAAACTGGCTTACCTCACTCAGCAATATGCAAGCAGGACTTATCCGTGTCTTTGCAAGGTTGATAGTTCATTCCTTGACCTGAATTACTCCATTTTATAAAGCACCACTCAGATTTTCTTACAAGGATGATGGTTTTACAACTTGGGGTGAATTGGATTTGGGTAGATGTGGCCTCTATAATAAAACTTCAAGGTCAGCCTCAGTAACTTAATGAGGCCTAAGCAACCTAGTAAGACCCTGTATCCAAAACAAATAAACTAATTAATTAAAAAGGGCTAGGGATGTGCTCCTGAGTTCAATCCCCAGGACCAAAAAGAAAATGTCCCTAGTAGCTACTGTGTGCATATTAGTATTAAAGGCCACAGCATGTATTAGTGGCCACTCTGTGCACAATAAGTTAATATTACAGGACACTGGGGAGATAATGTGTTAGCAATGAGAATTTATCATATGGGGCTGGGGGTACGTCTCAGCGCTTTGCATCTCTACACTATTCGAGGCTGCAGTGAGTCAGGAAAGGTACTTCACTCCCTCTGGTGGCCACCATGCCTCAACACAGGCTGCTGGTAGTTCAACGGCGCACATGCGCCCCCTCCTGGCGTTCCTGAAAAAGGAACAAATTCTTTTTTTTTTTTTTTTAGTACTAACAGGCATGTTTATAGGAATGAATGCCTATATAAAAAAATTTAAAAAATAAAAAAAATCATGATTAATCATAATATTACAAAATATTACAAAAACAAGAACAAACAAAATCCAAAATCTATGGAAGAAAAAAATCAGTAAAGATCAGAAAAGCAATAAATGAATTAGAGACTAAAAGAATAATAGAAAGCATCAATGAAACAGTTGGTTTGCTGAAATGATAATATTGACAAACCCTTAGCTAAACTGACAAAAAATTACCAAAATAAACAAAATTAGACCCCCTAAAAACAAATCTTAACAACAGGTACAGTGAAATTCAACAGGTACAGTGAAATTCCTGCAAAAGGAACAAATTCTTTCCCTACTGTATTTAGATTATTCAATGCCATAATTTTGGAAACTCACTCCCATTCCTTTTTCAAAAAGTGATGATGGAACAAGTATTTGGAATGAAGTAATGTAGACACAAACTTCAAAGTTTACACTAATTTATTAAAAATATTTACTATTTACTAAAAATATTCTTTAAACAAATTAGAGGGAAAACAACTTTTAAAACTCTAGAAGGAAAAGAAAAAGAAAATCTATGAGACCTTGGACTTGAATTTTAACATACAACAACAAGAGCCAATTTGCAAACTTGGACTTGGTAAATTTAAATGCTCTACTCCGTGAAAGATGTTTAGAGAAGAAAGACATGTCAAAGAGGAGAATAAATTATCTACAAAACATGGATTGGAAAAAGAATTTGTATTTGAAACACACAAATCTTTTTTTCTTTATATACAAAAAAAAAACTTAAAAATGAGCTGAAAACAGGTATTCAAACAAACAAACAAAAAGTATGCATTCTTTTCATCTGTCATGGTCTTTAAAATGAGGGACAGGCTCAGGAAGAGTTCCAAAAAATAAATCTGGATCCAAATAGAAAAAGAATTTCTCCCAGAAGCGGCAGGTGGTGAAAGTGAAGCGAGCCTGTGGATTGGATTGTCTTGGAGAAACCATGCTGATTCCTGACTTGGAGGTTATGTGTTGATTAGTTATGAGAGTTTTTCTTTGGGGAAAATACAAGCACAGTTTTAGGTAAAATGCAAATCTCTGAACAGACACCTGAGCAAAGGAAAATACAAAGTCGGTGGTCAACATCATATATCATCAGGGAATTGAAAATTAAAACAATATTTATGCTGGGTGGGAAGGCATACGCCTGTGATCTCAGTGGCTTGAGAGGCTGGGACAGGAGGATCATGAGTTCAAAGCCAGCCTCAGCAACTTAGCAAGGGCCTAAGCAACTCAGTGAGACTATGTCTCTAAATAAAATAGGGCTGGGGATGTGGTTCAGTGGTCAAGTGCCCCTTAGTTCAATCCCCAGTACCCAAAATAATAATAATCATCACATTTTGGCAATTTCCCAATGATATATGATGTTGACCATCTTCTTGCATGATTATTGGCACAGCTAGAACTAGCCTGTTCTTGTATGATTAATGGCACCTATTAGAACTTGTAAACTCTTTAAAAAACAAAACAAAAAAAAAAAAAGCAGTTCCAGTTGTTAGGAGACGAGAGGCAGTAAGCACTATCAATCATTGCTGGTAGAATGCACAAGAGCACAGTCACTTTGGAACACAGTGTGTCAGTTTTTTTCCAAAGCAAAAACAAGTCTAACCTTATGATTCAATAATGACACCCCTAAATGGTCTATATTTAGACAACTGCTTTAAAAAACTTGTGTCTAAATATAAACCAGCATGTAATTATGTACCACCGCTCTATTCCTACTGTTCAGAACTTGAAGTAATCAGAATGTCCTTCAGCAGCTGAATGCACAACCAAATCAGAGCACATCCATATAGTGCAGTATATTCAGCAATATCCAGTGGAAAGGAATGAACTGTCAACCTTGCAAAGACATAAATAAGTCCTGCTTGCATATTGCTGAGTGAGGTAAGCCAGTTTGAAGAAGCTATTCACTGCATGACCCACTCTTCACATGACACGCTGGAAGAAGGAAAATTACAGAGGTGATAAACAGGCCAATGGGTGCAGGGGGCAGGGTTTGAAGCATTCTGGATGATGGTTTGATGAAGGATATCCAACATTATGCACTTGAGAATGCCTTTGGAAATCATGGTCTATTTTAATTATTCAGGACATAGAAAATATCCCAGGAGTCTGGCTTGGTGGTATATACCTATAATCCCAGAGATTCAGGAGGCTGAGGCAGGAGGACTATAAATTCAAGGCCAGACTTGGGCAACTTAGTGAGACTCTGTTGCAAAATTAAAAAAAAAAAATTTAAAGGGGCTGGGGCTGTAGCTCAGTGGTAGAGCGCCCACCTCGCAAGTGTGAGACACTGGGTTCAATCCTAACACCACATAAAAATAAATAAAGTTATTGTGTCTATCTACAACTACAAAAAAAATTCTTTTTAAAAAGAGGTTTGAGATGTAGCTCAGGGGAAAGGAGCCCCTGGGTTTGATCCCCTGAAATCCCCCCCACACCCCTCCTCAAAAAAAAAAAAAAAAGAACCCATGAAACATATCTTTCCTGTAGGTAATGGCTTATTATCTCAAATCAGGTTTCTCTGTTATAAGTTGTACTTCTAACAAGTGCAAAACACTAATAGGCAATAGTTATAAATTTTTCCAAGAAAAATACAAAACAAAATTAACAAGAGCAAAAAGCATATTCAGTTTGTATAAACAGTTTTGAACCAAGAAGCGTAATTTTTATAATAACACTAATAAACATTTGATATCTATTTAGCCTCTATAGAAACTCAAAATATGTCAACCCCATCACACATAAAATCTTTTACAAGTCCTATTTCTTTTAGGAACCCTTTCATAATCTTGAAATACCTTTTATAATTTACCCAAACTCTTATTTAGCTTTGCATTATATCTTTCTCTAGTTTGGGATCATAGTAATCTTTATGGGAAAAATTCTTTTGAACAGAACTCTAAGTGGGCTTAATTTCAGCCTGTTTTGGAGGGCTGTCCTGACATGGTGCAAGCAACAGGCAGAGCATTATCCCCAGTGAAGCTGGCCTTTTGACAGATCTTAGCTGCAATTTTTACATTTGAAGATAATCCAGGCCTCTTTCTAAACATCACTCCATTTAGGAATATAAGATAACAAAGGCTGGGCACAGTGGCGCAAGTCTGTAATATCAACAGCTCAGGAGGCTGAGGCAGGAAGATCGTGAGTTCAAAGCCAGTCTCAGCAACTTAGTGAGGCCCTAAATGCAACTCAGCAAGACCCTGTCTCTAAATAAAATATTTAAAAGGGCTGGGGATGTGGCTCAGTGGTTAAGTGCCCCAGGTTCAATCCCCAGTACAAAAAAAAAAAAAAGGATAAAAAATAAAACAAAGATTTTATACATTGTTTCCTGAGTCCATTTGAAAACTAGCCCAATAACGTCACACCTGAAACATGAATCAAACAGAAAGACTAAGAGATCTTAATTTTCTTTCTTTATGTAAAAAGTAGATAAGCATTTTTTTTGTTTCACCTTTAAGCTTTAAATCAATCAGGCTTTCACTATTTTCTTTTCCAAAAATACGTTGAAATTCCCACCTCAACGTCAAGGATAACACAATTCTTCATATATAACTGACCAATAACAGGTGACTTTTACCCAATTATAAAATATTAAATCAAATAAATAAATCCCCATTTAATTTTGTCTTTTAAGAAAAAATAAAATGGTTTTAAAATAAAGTCAAATATACTTGTTTATAAATATATTCCCCAGGAGACCGATGTCCAATCTTTATAATTATCCAATTGGCATTGTTTGGGATGCCAAGCGTTTAGCCGTATCTAACTATCTTTGCTCAAAGACAATAATCATGATAATTAGGAGCACATGACACAAACTGAAGACGGCTGTCCCTTGCCAGTATGTGAGTTTGGAGGACACCAGCCTTGCCAAGTGTTTTCCTAAGTTTTGCATCTTCGGAGGTTCATACACTTGGGGAACATAAATAAGTTTAACAGAAAGAGACCAGTACTGATTAGCATCACAGCTACACAGAAGTCATGTTTGTGTATGCACGTGCGTTTGTGTGTGTGTGTGTGTGTGTGTGTGTGTAATCTAAGCCCAAGAGTGAGGATGCTAGATTCTATTGAGCTATCAGTTTGGAAGGCCAGCCCTCTCCTGAATTCAGCCTGAGTTGCGAAATAACTTTTCAGTGACTCCGCGGTGAGGTGACTGAGGCCCCTCCTGCTTTGGGAAGGAAGAGGAGATGTGCTGGAGACTGGGGGGTAGCTTAGGCCCTGGGCTCCATCCCCAGCACAGAGAGACATACAGAGAGAAAATGAGAGGAGAGAGGCTTGTCTCTCCCTGGAGTGCATGGCTCAGTCCAGGCAGGTTGGAAGCACTGGTGGTGGGAAGACTTGCCCTAGGTTGACTGAGGGGAGCTGCCTGGAGCTCACCTGTTCCCCACACTCTTGAAAACTGACCAGGGCCACTCCAAGGAAGACTGAGGGGGCTAAGAATAGGGCACTGGCTTTGATCCAGGTTAAATGTAGGCTCAACCATTTACTGTCTGGGTGACCTTGGGCAGGTCCTTCCTCTCTGTGCCTCAGTTCCCCCAGCTATAAGGGAAGCAGTTATAGTACCCACCCCACTGAGTTCTCTGGAGAGTAAATGAAATAGCACATGTTAATAGATTAGCAGCTCCCTGGCCAGGAGTTGGGGTATCAGTGGTAGCTGTTGTAAGCTAAAATAACCAAACCGGTTTCAGCACCATAATGAAAAGCACAAATACCCGTGGTGGGAGCAGACTTCATGGATCAGCTATGCCTTTTATTCTGCAGTGGAATCAGGCATTGGAGGGGCTCACTTTCTGGGTAGAAAATGGCCCCCGATTACAGGAGGGGTATGGGTTTATGTAGGTTGCATTGGGAGGTGACTTAGTCCTTGAAGGCTTTAACAGGGTGTGCTCAAAAAGTTGCAAACATCTGGAACTTGTTTTCACTTGGCATGGTTTTTATTGGGCAGTGTTTTTACAGGGCATGGATGGAGGGTTCGGCGTTCAGGGTCCAGTGCTCCTGTTGCCCTCCAGGGGTCATTGTATTGTCCCTGGAACAAGATTGATGCGTAGTTTCACTGTCACTGGGAGAGAGTTTTCTTAGGAAAGGATCCCTCTTCCCAGGGACTCCTATTTTCAGATTGATGGTTATCTCTTTTCCAGGGTTTGTTTTGTCACTGGGAAATGATTTATTGTAAGGATCGAAGTTTTGGGCTCTCTCTTCCTCGCTCTTCCCGGGTCATACACTGTCTTGGCCGGGGCCCAGGGAGGGGATGGGGTACAATTTCTATATCCTTCAGCTGTGGCCCCTTGGACCATCACCTGCCATTATAACTCCCTTTCATTTAGTAATTGTAGACACCATTGGCACTTATTGATCATGCCTACACAAAAAGCACTGTCCAACCACTTATGTGCATGAGCTAATTTAATCATCCCAGGAAGGTGGCGCTACATGAGCCTCACTTTGCACATGGGGAAAGGAGGCACAAAGAAGTTCAGTAACTTGCCAAAGCCATGGCATAGCCCAAATAAAATGACTTTTTTAGTCATCTGGGCAGGAAAATATGACAATCTGTAAAGCAAAAGAAACATGAAGTTCAATCTGTCTGTATTTTTGGACTTTGGCAAAGACAATTCTGCAAGAAAAGTGGAGGGAGTGAAATAACTCAAAGCTAGCCTTGGGATCCCTGGGCCACCCCTCTGAATTAAGTCATGGGGCTGTGGCTGGAGTCCCAGGGGGAAAATGCAGGCGTATCACCCGAATCTATCCGTTAGCATTCCAGCCACATGCACCCAGGAATTCTGAGAGATAACCCTGAACAGTACATGAGAGGAAATGATGGTTTCTTGAACTCAGTAAGATGAATTTGCCTCGTGTCTGCAATCTCAGAGTCAGGCCTGGTTGAGTCTCTGGTGTCTCCCTCCATGAATGGGTCTCTTCCAGCCAGAGGAAGATGTAGAATGACATGTAGAAATGCTCAAGAGATTCAGCAGCAGCACAAATTTTTCATATTTAAAAATGGAATCTGAGGCAGGCGTGGTGCGCACACGCCTGTAATCCCAGTGGCTCAGGAGGCTGAGGCAGGAGGATCCTGAGTTCAAAGCCAGCCTCAGCAACTTAGTGAGGCCCTAAGCAATTCAGTGAGACTCTGTCTCTAATATATATATATATATATATATGAAGGCTGTGGATGTGGCTCAATGGTTAAGCACCGATGGGGTCAATCCCCAGTACCCCCCCCAAAAAAAAGATGGAATCTGCTCATGTGTGGAATTTTATGAACTTGTAACAGCTGAGAGATTTCTGGCCTGCTAAATGGACAATGTTGCAACTCCAAGATAAAATGTGCAACTAGGTGGATCAATTGATTAGATTTGTGACTAAGATAAAATCTTGCAAAGTTTATGTACCATTTGAGACACATCCTTTAAAGACTTTGGACTAAGCCATGTTTTATGAGACTATTAGACTAAGAAGCATTTTTTAAAAGTGGCTCTTTGTTGTGGTTGCTGGATGAGACAATTGAAGAACTTCGAAGAGGAAGTAAGGTAAGACATGTTTAATTTGTAAAAGAAGTTTATTTAGAATGTGTGTAAATCAGTTCCAAACCCCTTAAAAGTAACCATTTAAATTTCTGGATTTAGGGTTGCCAGATTTAGCAAATGAAAATACAGAATAGTAGAGAGATTTGAATTTTAGATCATTTAAATTTAATTGAGCAATGTGTATTTTATCTGGAAATCCTAGCTGGAACGATAAAAAGTATCTGAACTTTTGTAAGCTGAATTTTAATATGTGGTAATTTTTAAGAGTCCTGGAAAAACTTTCAGTGTCCAGCATCAAAAATACACCAACCCAGCCCAGCATGGTGGCATGTACCTGTCATCCCAGCAGCTCTGCAGGCTGAGGCAGGAGAATTGCAAATTTGAGGCCAGCCTCTGCAATTTAGGAAGGCCCTGTTTCAAAATAAAAAGGACTGGAGATGTGCTCAGTGGTTTAGTGCCCCTGGGTTTATCCCTGGTACAAATAAATAAATTAAAACCCTGGGTGGGATGTAGCTCAGTGGTACAGCACTTACCCAGCATGTGTGAAGTCCCAGGTTCAGTCCTCAACACAAAAAAGAAATAATAGTCAGGCTAGCCTGTAGGATATAGAGAGTCAACTGATTGGTTTTTCTGCATTTTTAACTTTGGTAATTTGAATAGTCATTTGAAAAAAAAATTTAAATCTCTAAATAGTGGTTTCTGTATATCAATGCTGTCTGAAATGAACAGTCTGAAGAGATGGACACCATTCATTGCATAAAAATAGGCTTTTTTTTTTAAGTGCCTGGATTCTGGGAGAAAATCCTGAGTCCGAATTTAACTGACTCCAATTTGGTAGAAGAGCTACATCCAGGCAGATTCAGGTCCCTCGATACTTGCCCAGGACCAAGGACACAAAGCTCATGCAAGGTAGAGCTGGGATTCAAACCCAGTGCCTCTGACTCAGACAGGAGTTTTCATGCTCCAAAGATTCATTTCCCAGAACCACCCACACTGTGGTCAAGGGGCTGAACAAGGGACTTCCACTTCTTTATTTTGGTACTGAGGGTTGAACTCAGGGGCACTTAATCACTGAGCCACATCCCCAGCCCTTTTTATATTTTATTTTGAGACAGGATTTCGCTAAGCTGCTTAGGTCTCCCTAAGTTGCTAAGACTGTCTTTGAACTTAGGATCCTCCTGCCTCAGCCTCCTGAGTCTCTGGGATTACAGGTGTACCCCATCATGCCCTGGCATATACCTGTAATCCTAGTGGCTTGGCAGACTGAAGCAGGAGGATTCCACTTTTGATCATAACCATACGTCCTATGTGCATGTGTATTGCTTGATATATATATATTTTTTTTCTTTAAACAAACACATGTACTTTAGTCATTGAAGAGAAAGAAGCAAAGGCCAAATGCTTTTCACACTAGCTTTTCATACTAACTATGCCCATGCAAACACTGGGTGCCACAGAGTCAAAGGAAGTTCCTGCTCTCAGGAGTCACTGAGAAGGTGGAGGCCTAAATGTGTCTCTGCTCCAGTTAAAATTCTTCAGAGGCTCTTATTATAGAAAGACTGAGAGAAAGTTTTGAACAGGGTAGTCCTGGGGGCCCAGGGAGAGAGGAGCCCTTCCTCCTGCTCTGAAGTTGGGTCCTAGTGCTGGGACCCGGGGTTCCCCGACAGCTGAGAACCTGGGAGGAAAGTTAGACACTGGCCTGACCCTCACAGACCATTCTAGGCTCTCCTTACTTCTGTCATTTAGTGGCTGTGCATGACATTTCCTGCTGCATGTACTTTCAAACACTAGTGTGCAGGATGCTCATGGAATAAAGGATAAATATGTATCGCTCCTTTCAAGAGACTTACAATGCCTTTTAGTGCATTAAATGTTCTGAGATGACCTGTAATTTTAAAAAAGTTGCTTAAATGAGTTGAGACAGGATGTTCCAAATTTATTGTCCTTCTACTTCCCTTTCCCCCCCCACAGGGCTAGTGGAGGTTAACCCAGGACCTCACACATGCTAGCGAGTGCTCTACCCCTGAGACACATCACCAGTCCTATTGTACTTTTTTCTTCAAGATAGCTTTGAATATTTTGAGCAACATCCACCTTGGGAAATATGTTTGACTGTGCAGGGTTAATCAGATGACCTCAAAGCCTCCAGCTCTTGTTCTTGTTGGTAAGTCTTATGCATGTTAGGTGAATGGGCAGAAATGAGGGCTGAGAGTTAAGACACATGACCCCAAACATCACCAGCAGCCACAGCCATTTGCACAGGCCCTGGTGGACAGGGTACCTTGGAATCTGAGGAAGATACAGAGTCCAGGAGGAGCAAAAGTGTCACAGGCTGAATCATTCAAAAGCAGCAAAGAAACAGGAAAGTCCTCACTACTAGCAGGGATGGGCCATGTGATCCAAACAGGTGTTTCCAGTGACGGGTGCTGCCCTCTGTCTAATGATGAATGAGCCCCAGCAATAATCTCATAATGCATGCAGATTGCTCCATGGTCACGTTTCACAACCAGCTTGTGGCATTGGGGTGAGGAAGGCGCATTATTTAAGGTTGTGTAATTGGGACAACTTCACCTTTGTATGATGGTTTTCAGTTCATGAAACAGGCTCTGGGTTTCAGCCTCACACAGCATCTTTTATATGGGACTATGCCTGAACCTCAATAGGAACATTCTCTGAAGGGCAGGCCTGAATGTGTCTCTGCTCCAGTTAAAATTCTTCAGAGGCTCTTATTATAGAAAGACTGAGCTCCTTGATGGGGCCTCTACCTACCCACATTGTCAAGGCCATGGGCTCTACTCCTTCCCCACTTCCTTTCCCAGTGCCTCCCTTCACACTGCCCAGCTTTCAGTTCCCACATCAGGGCCTTTGCTTAGCTATCCCCTACCTGCAGTGCTGTATGTGTCTTCTGCTTCCAGGTATTGGCTTCAAGTTGTTCCCTCAGGAGCCTCCCTGGCACCCTCAGCTCATAATGTGTCAGTGTGTGTGTGTGTGTATGTGTGTGTGTGTGTGTGTGTGTGTGTGTGTGTGTGTTTCCTCCTAATGTCTTGTCTCCCTGCGAGGAGGCTGGGTTGGGGGAAGGTGTAGGGACACCTCGATGTGTCTTGCTGACCAGGACAGGTTGGACATGGTGCGGGTGCTCACTAAGTCATTGTTGAATACAAGATGTGATTCTCTGACTTCAGAACCCAGGTTCTTGCTGGCATGGTGGTACACACCTGTAATCCCAGCTATTAGAGAGGTGGAGACAGGAGGATTGCAGGTTCAAGGCCATCCTGGGCAATTTAGTGAGATCTTGTCTCAAAATATAAAAAGACCTGGGGTGTAGCTTAGTGGTGGAACACCCCTGGGTTCAATCCCCATACTGGAAAACAAAATGAGCCCAAGTTCTCCACCAGCACATAGGTGCTGAGCCAGAGGAACTCAGCTTCCCTGAGTAAGGAGAGGGAACCTGCCACACCCACCACAAAAGGCAACAGTGACAACAGCCACAATAGTGCCTTCTTTTATGGAGCTCTCAGTGCCAATTCTGGCCCTAACTCCCTGATTCAGGAGTGGAGCATAGAGCAGACTTCTCACGGTCGGCCCTACTGACATCTTGGGTCCTGCTACAGCTTGGATCTGGAATGTCCTCAAAGGTCCACGTGTTAAAGCTTAGTCCTTAGCTTGCAGCTATTAGTAGGTGGTGGAAACTTTAGGAGGTGGGGTCTGGTGGGAGACTGTGGTCACTGGGGCTGTGCCCTCAAAAGGAACTGTAGGATCCATCACTTCCTCTCTCTTCTTTGCACCTCAGTGAGGAGATGAGCAGCTTTGTTCCACTACATGCTTCTACCATGAGGTGCTGCTTCACCACAGGCTCAAAAATAAATAAATAAATAAATAAGTCAACTGACCATGAGCTATAAGATAAATTATAAGATAAAATAAACCTTTTCTTTCTTATAAGTTGATTATCTAAGGGATTTGTTATAATATATATATATAATAATGGAAAACTGACTAACACAGGGCCAGATCATTCTCTGTTGTAGGGGGTTGTTCTGTGTATCATCTGTGCATATTTAGCAGCATCCTAGGTCTCTACTCTCTAGTTGCCTAGTTGGACAAACAAAACTGTCTTCAACATGGCCAAACGTGAGCCCAGGACAGGAGGGCTCACTCTATATTGATAACGTTGGAAGTTAAACTCTACTCACTTCCACTTACTGAGTGTTCAACCTTGGAAAAATCACAAATCTCTCTGTGCCCACTTCCTCACCTTTAAGATGAGGATAATAAAGCCTCTTATATTGGAGCTGTGAATATTTAGTGAGTTGATAATGAAAGGGCAGATTCAGCACAGTGGTCTTTAGGGGAACTCAGTCAGGTGGATCGTCTGTCTTCAGAATTAACTGTGCTATCCTCATCTTACAGATGAAGACATTGAGACTTGGAGATAAATATGTCAGTCTGGCTGATGGCTGTGAAATGACCTCGAAGACAGGGGCATTGGTTGGGTTTTCAGAACTAATTTATTTTCCCAGGCTTTGGGGTGCATATAACTTCAGACCTTATTGGACCAACTACAAGCTCTGAGGTGGTATTGTTGCAATGAATGAATGAATCCTTAGATCTGCCAGGACAGAACTAGAACACTGACCTCAAGCAGCAAACTTAAGGGAGTGTCAAACAACTCAATCAAGATCAATAATCTAATTTTGTAGAAAAAAAATCAATGCAGAAAAAAAAATCCATGACGAATAGAGTATTTACATTTTTAAAGACACCATCCAATCCTGCCCTTGCACTTGACCTTGATCCTGTCCCCGGGGATCTGCAGATCTGTGGCACCTCAGCCAGTGTCCAAGCTTGCTGCGGCCAATCAGAGCAGGAAGCGGGAGAGACAGCGCTCTCTTCTGGCTGATGAGGAGTGCCGCTCCTCTCCTTGGAGCGAGGCTGGCCTTTCTTGTCCCCGAATA
The DNA here is from genome assembly GCF_045843805.1 of Urocitellus parryii. Taxonomy (NCBI): domain Eukaryota; kingdom Metazoa; phylum Chordata; class Mammalia; order Rodentia; family Sciuridae; genus Urocitellus; species Urocitellus parryii. The sequence goes on along the minus strand of NC_135533.1, from coordinate 169,287,768 downwards.
CAGCGCTACAGCACTTCTGACCCTTCATGAGACAGCTAGGTCAAAAGGGCGCGGGCAGGTCAAACGATGTCACTGGAGCCCCCGCCCCATCTCTTTCCATTGGCTGCACCACTCTGGATCCACTGCCTACCTGCCTTTGCACGCACGCACGCGCAGGACGCACCACTTTCCGTGGCGATCTTAAAGCAGCCTGTTCGTATCAGGCTGACCACAAGAGGGCGCAGTGAGGAGACGCGGCCTAGAGTCGGGGGGCGCTCCTTACAGCCGCTGTCTGGTGGCCCAGCGCAGGTCAGTTTCTTATTCTCCTAAGAGTCTAGTCGTTTCTTAGCTTCACTTTACTTTTTAAATTTTTATTTTGAAATAATCTAAGGTGTGCATAAAAATGGGAAAAAATAGTACAAAAAACTCTTATATACCCCCTTACCCAGATTCCAGGGGACATTCGCCACCTTGCTTTGTCACTAGTTTGCTCTGCGTGTTTTTCTCATTCCGGAGTAAGTTGTAGACATTGTGTCTCTTTACCTGTAAACACTTCAGGCTGTATTTCTCAAGAACAAGTACATTTTTTTTTTTTTTTACATAACCACTAGACAGTGATCCAAACCAGAAGATTGAGCCATGATTTAAAATTATTACCAAAGCTATAAATCTTATTCCAGATTTGCCAACTGTTTTAATCATGTCTTATCAATTTTTTTTTTTATTTCTGGTCCAGGATCCAATCCAAGATTGCACATTGATTTAGCAGACTCTGGCTCTCTATTAATTGGAACATTTCTCTTTTATCTCTTTGATCTTTCATGACTTTGACATTTTTGGACTGTACACACCATTGATTTAGCTGAATCTAACTCCATCTGACTTTGTCTGAGGTTCCTCATGATTGGATTCAAGGGATGTATTTAGGGCAGTAACACTGCTTATAAGATGTATCTTGAAGAAAATCTTGTTTTATGATGGGGTACCAGGGATTGAACCCCGGGGTGTTCAACCACTGAGTCATATCCCCTACCCATTTTTTGTTTTTCATTTTTAGACAGGGTCTCATTAAGTTGCTTAGGACCTCTCTAAGTTTTTGAGGCTGGGTTTGAACTTGTGATCCTCCTGCTTCGGTCTCCCAAGCCGCTGGGATTATAGGTGTGCTCTACCACACCGGGCAGGAATTTCTTAAGTAAGCATCTTCTGCCCTTGCCAGAGCATCTGGGTGACTCTGAGTCACAGGAAGCTGATTCAGACTTGAAAGCTGTTAATTAAACTAGCTGACAGTTAATGAGTGCTTGTATTTGACACTCTGTTTGATGACTTGGGGGATATTTTCCCCTAGGAACAATGCCGTGTGGTGTGCTTCTGATGGATCACCACATTATAGAACAATAATGATGACTGAGTCATATTAGGCACCACATCCCATATTCTTTTAGATGCACTAGGTCCTTTAAGCCTGAGTACTATATATATATATATATATATTTTTTTTTTGGTACCAGGGATTGAACTCAGGGGCACTCAACCACTTAGCCACACCCCCAGCTCTATTTTGAATTTTATTTAGAGACAGGTTCTCACTGCATTGCTTAGTGCCTCACCATTGCTAAGTCTGGCTTTGAATACGGGAGCCTCCTGCCTCAGCCTCCCGAGCCACTGGGATTACAGGCATTTGCCACTGTGCCCAGCTAAGCCTGAGAATTATTATCCTCTCTGTTTTACAGATGAGGAAACTAAGTCTCAGAGAGGGTAAGTCACCTGCCCCAGATCTCACAGTAAGAGGCAGAGCCAGGATGTTTGACAGCACAGCCTGGTCACCGGGTTAGCCTCCTAACCATTTCTCCTCTGCAGGTTAACAGGAGCTGCCAGGCCACCATTCCATCTCAGAACACTGAGAACAATGCATGCCCCACCCGCCCCCCCCAGATTCCCAGCAGATGGGGATTTCTCCCTATATTCTGGAACTTCCCTGCTTAGTCAACCTAAATCACAATGGGAGAGAGATTCTTAAAAAAAATAACAATGTTTGTTTTAGGACTAGCAGAGTCCTGCACTGGGAAATCGTGTGCTATAGTAAACCAAAGAGGCTGAGGCAAGGGGAAGTTTTTCAAGGTAAAATGAGGGGATTACAGAAGATATTCTGAAACACTAATCCTTGGCCACAAGGCCACTAACAAAAGTGGCACCACGTCTGAGGTCAAGCAGACATGTTGCCAGGCAGACAACCTTGCAGAAGTATTTTTGGGCAAGGCGATGTCCTTTGTGCAAGTTGGGGTTCTGGCAGAGTCGTCTGTGATAGCTGCCATCAGCAGTGGTGCATGAGAAGCTTCCTTCATAACCTCCTGGTTTCCTTCTGTGTTAGGGTAAGGGACGCTGTTTCGATTCTGATGACTTTTGCATTTTTGAGGCATCTGAGGGATGAGAAAATCCTGGCTGGGAAAAGGGGCTCCAGGGATTGTGTGGGGTTTCCTGGGAGCAGACCCCCATCCTGAGTCATCGTGCAGGAGACGTTGAGTCTATCAATCTGCTGAAAACTACACCCGTGAGGCAGGAGGATCTCAAGTTCAAAGCCAGCCTCAGCAACGGGGAGGCCCTAAGCAACTCAGTGAGACCCTGTCTCTAAATAAAATACATAATAGGGCTGGGGAGGTGGCTTGGTGGTTGAGTGCCCCCGAGTTCAATTTCCAGTAACAACAACAACAAAAAGAAACCACACCAGTCTCCAAGGCCGGGTGAGGAGAGCAGGTCTGACCAGAAGGTGTTACTCCTTAACAGTGACTCGTGAGTAATTCTCCAGGCATTCTCCCACACCCCCGGGAGGGATTCCCCCACCAGAGGCAGAGCCTGCTGCAAAGTTGTCCCCCAACTGGATTTGGATGCAAGCCAGTGTCAATCATGACGAGTGTTCTTAAGAAGTCAGCCCTAGATTGTTGGAACAAGCAGCTCCTGGTGTGGGACTTGGGATCATTTTGCAAGATGGGTTTTTAGATTTGATATTTATTCATTGAACAATTCACCCTCCTAAGGGTGGAGGGCGCTAAGATTTGAAGGTGGTTTGCCCCCTGCCCCCAACACATGTTGAAATTGATTCTGATTATAATGGAGGTAGCGGGCCTTTGAGAAAAGGCATTACTCCCTCTTTAGGGACCTGTTCTAACAAAAACAGGTTATTAAATCAAGGCCACCAATTTGTTCTGGACCTTTCAATGCACCTGCTTCCTTTCCATTGCTCTTCCATGAGCTGGAGCAGCACCAGGCCCTCACCCAACACACTGCCTGATCCTGGACTTTCCAGCCTCCTGAATTGTGAGTCAAGATAAACCTCTTTTCTTTATAGATTACTCAAGTCTTGGATAATCTGTGATAGCAACAGAAAATATACAAAGGGGGGGGGGTATTAAAATGAATAAGAGGGGCTGGAGTTGTGGCTCAGTGGTAGAGCACTCACCTAGCATGCATCCTCAGCACCACATAAAAATTAAATAAAGATATTGTGTCCAACTAAAACTAAAAAATATTTTTTTAAAAAAATTAATAAGACAATTTCTGCCATTGAAGACTCAAAATTAGTTTAATTGATGGGGCTCACCTTGGGTTTCACTGAGTTTTCTGTAGCTCTGAGTTATCATTCTGTAACCGATGGCTTTGAAACTGTCACAATTTTAAGTTGTCAGTGTAAATCTTGGGCTTAAACCATCTTGAGCCTCATGGGCCTCCATTTGATCTTGACTATTACAACTTCTCTGGGGGAGACAACCAACCAATCTAGTTTGCCCAAACTAGGAGCAGCGAGGAGGGTGTTCCCAGGTGTACCAAAAGTTAGGTAACTTTGAGCAAGTTACCTAACTTCAGGTTTAGGCTTTCAGTGGCCAATCAGAACAAGTCCCAAGCAAACCAGCAGGGATTGGTCACCCTAGTGTTGGGAACAGGGGACATGAAGAGGGAACAGGAGGGGAAAGGGTAGGTAAAAGAGGAATAATCATTACTAATGTGTATTTTAAGATTTTTATCTTTCTTTTTTCTTCCTTTTTAATTTTATTGTTGGTACTGGGAAATTTAATAATTGATATTTAATTTTAGTTTTCGGCGGACACAACATCTTTGTTGGTATGTGGTGCTGAGGATCGAACCCGGGTCGTACGCATGCCAGGCGAGCGCGCTACCGCTTGAGCCACATCCCCAGCCCCTAAATTTAATAATTGAATAACACCTGGAGCAAATTATTTATACCTCTATTTTATAGGAGTTACCTCTGTTTTATAGGAGTGTAAACTTGGACCCAAAGAAGGTAAATCACTTGCCAGAATAGTCTACTTGGAGCTGGGTGTGGTGGTTCAACCCTATAATCCCAGCAGCTCAGAGGCAGGAGGATCACAAGTTCAAAGCCAGTCTCAGCAACTTAGTGAGGCCTTAAGCAACTCAGTTGCTTAAGAGACTTTTATTTTATTTAGAGACCCTGTCTCTAAATAAAATACAAAAAAGGGCTGGGGATGTGGCTCAGTGGTTGAGTGCCTCTGAGTTCAACCCCGGTACCCCCCACTCCACAAAAAAAAAAAAAAAAAAAAACCCAGAAAAGAAATGTCCACTCGGTCAGGGGCAGAGTCCAGCTTGTCACAGTGCAAATCTGTGTCCCCCACCCCCTGCATTACTCTTCCCTGCCTTACCGGGCCCTGTGTAAATGTGGTGTGGATAAAGTCCTGAAACTATATTTGAAATTAATTCCCAGAGGCCAGAAGCAGACTCCTATGGAATCACAAGTTAGTGGAAGATGTGTTGCCATGGATACCCACTCATCTCCAGCCAGGCTGTATGCAATGGAGCCACAGTGGTGGGGAGCCTCCGTCCCTAAATGAGGTGCAGTCCTGAAGGAAGAGACTCTCGGGAGCGATTTCCTGAGCTTCCCCCACACTGCGCATGCCATTGCTTGCTGCTTCAGGAGAGTCTCCATGGCAGCACAAAGCCCTAGGAGGTGCTCATCGAGCTCCAAGTGACAGAGTGGCTCAGAGCATGGATTTAGGGACAACGTCTTCCTCCACCAGCGGCTGGCTGGGTGACCTTGAGCAAGTTACCTAACCTCGAAGTTTCTTCATTGTTCAGGGGTGGAAGTAGTCACACTCACACCCAACGGCTGTCAGCTGTCATGAAGGTGGAAAGAAATGGGATGATGTCCCAAAAGCACAATGCGAGGCCCAGAGCAATCCAGGAAGAAACGTTCACTAGCTGCCAGTGGCCACCTGCCCACCCTGAGTCTTTAAATGAGAACAACCCACTTGAGAATCGACACGAAGGAGCAGACGGCATGCCAGTCGATTCTCCTTTACTTCCTTCTTTTTCTAGCTCAGCCATCCCACTGACTATTTGGACTGTTCCCAGCCACAGCCACATTGGGATCTCTGAGAATACAAAATCGATCTACTTTTTTTGTGGCGAGGGTACCCGGGATTGAACCCAGGGGCACTCAACCACTGAGCCAGCCACACCCCCAGCCCTATTTTGTATTTTACTTAGAGACAGGGTCTCACTGAGTTGCTTAGCGCCTCACCATTGCTGAGGCTGGCTTTGAACTCGAGATGCTCCTGCCTCAGCCTCCCAAGCTGCTAGGATGACAGGCATGCAACACTGCACCCAGCTACCAATCTTGATTGTGCTTGCTCCTGGCCCTATGGGTCTCCAGAACTCCTTATCCCCAGAACCTCAATCCATGCACCAGGACCACCATCTGAAGGGTGACCAGACTGTGACCCATCCTTATGAATATGTAACCCTGCATGACCTTAGCAACTCAGCGAAGAGAGGAGATGGGGGAAAAAAATGAGGATGTGTTATCCATGTGATGAATTAGGTGGGTTAGAAAGCATCATGACTTAATTGGCATAAGGTAGCCAGCATCTCTGAAAGTTATATCAAGATGTTCATGTATAAGTGGCAATATGGCAGGATGCTTTAAGAGCCCCGGGAGAGACACCAGACACCAAGGACAGCTAAGGGGGAGAGGTCCAGATTCAATGCCATGGGTGATATAGAGACTGAAATGAAGCTTGTGAGGCATCCAGCAAGAAGCCTTGGGAATCTTGTGTTTTCTCAGCAAGAACAACTCTGCCCTGAGTTTACACACAGGTGTGTGCACCTGCTGGTAGGTTTCACCCACTGATTCTTTACCTACATTGGAGGTCATTGCAATCTCTTCTACAACCAAAATTTAATCATTGAGGGAGTTTTCAGATCCTTGGAGGACCGAGTGAGCCCTGTAAATGCCTGCTGTAGGAACAGCGAGGATGCTGAGCAGCTCAGGTCGTGCACCGTGCCTCTGCCAATCTGTAAATATACCGTTCAGCCGGACGCCGTGGCATGTGCCTGTAATCCCAGTGGCTCAGGAGGCTGAGATAGGAGGATCACAAGTTCAAAGCCAGTTTCAATAACTTAGTGAGGCCCTAAGCAACTCGGTGAGACCCTGTCTCAAAATATTAAAAAGGGCTGGGGATGTGGCTCAGTGGTTAAGCACCCCTGGGTTTAATCCCCAGTCCCCCACTCCCCAATTGCCTAGCTTGATCTCAGCAGCCCTGTGAGGTGGATGCCATTATCATCCCCTATTTACAGATGAAAACTGAGGTTTGGAGAGATGAACAGCTATCGGCAGAGGGAGGCTTTATAAAACTGGAGTCCACAGATTTCTCCTGAGACGTGTTCAAGTGATTCAAATCCTTGGAACTGTTTCCCTTTCGCAGCTGCTTGCTGTTCTTCTGCCACTCAGCCCCGTTACTACAAATTCAGCATCTAAACCCTGTTTCCTTGGTCCACCATTTCCCCTAGTCTCAATCCATAAAAAGCACTAAACATCAAGGATAATTGACTATATTAACATTAGTGTGTCAAACACCAACTGGGAAAAGAGATTTGCTGCATATTTAACTACTGACCATGAAGACAATAAGAAAGCCAGGAGCAATGTTCCACACAGTGTAATCCCAGTGACTCAGGAGGCTGAGGCAGGAGGACTGAAAGTTTGAGTACAGCCTCAGCAACTTAGCAAGACTCTAAGCAACTTAGTGAAACCCTATCTTAAAATAAATAATAAAAAGGGCTGGGATACAGCTCAGTGGTTAAGTACCTGTGGGCTCAATACCCAGTATCAAAAGAGAGAGAGAGAGAGAGAGAGAGAGAGAGAGAGAGAGAGAGAAATGGGGAAATGACAGGAGCAGATATTCCACCAACGCAGAAACACAAATGGCAAATGAACAAATGGAAAGTTGCTCCACCTGATCCGAAGTCGTGGGCACAAGGGTTAAGAACACAGAGTTTCCATTTCACACCCACTTGATGAGAAAAGCTCCAATCTTGCCAGGTGTTGACAGAGATGCCCTCTAGATCCTGAAGATGGTTTCCTTGTTGTCTTCTAAAAGTTAAAAAACAAAACAACAACAACAACAAAAAACTTTCATACACACTTACATTGAATAACTGCTATAAATAAGATGTCCATAATTTCTCCAGTTTTGGTCTGAACACTAAACTTACAATAAGAAGATGCAGGTTCTAGAACAGAATTTCTGGTTAAATGACCCTGGGCCAGCGAATTTAGATCTCTGTCTTTACCCATGTCAAACAGGGGTACCTTTTCTTAACCCTTTTTCTAGACAAGCAGACACAAGTTTATGTGACAATATTTTGCTAAAGTTACTAAACAAAAATACGGTCAAATACATAAGATTTTTATCATATCAGCTATTTTCTAATATTTGAGTAATATTTTTATAATTTAACCAAAGCAAAAATTGTATGTACTCAACAATACAAAATTCAGTAGTTAAACAAGGTAAAACAAAATAATAAATCCAGTCATAATAATATATCCATTGACCCATGTTTTCAATTATACTGAGAATTAATTGTGTGGTGGCATACGCCTGTAATCCTAGTGGCTTGGGAGGCTGAGGCAGCAGGATTCACAAGTTCGGGGCCAGCCTCAGCAACTGAGACCCTGTCATAAAATAAGAAGTAAAAAGGTCTGGGCATGTGGGCTTAGTGGTTAAGTGCCCCTGGGTTCAATCTCTGGTACAAAAAAAAAAGAATTAATTGTAAAAAATAAGTAAAATTTCATGGAAATCTTCCCTGTTAGCTCAGGAATTCATGTCATTGTCAACAGGTTGTCTGGTACCAGCCCCTGCTTCCAGTACTGGAGCAGTTGTATCGTCCATAGCTTTGGTGGAACAGATTTGGCCACCCAGCTGTGTTCTGTCTGTGAGTCCCTCAGCCAGATCCAGCCTGCCATTCTCCTCATCAGTGATTGTGTCTAACTTCTCAGATATGAAATCTTCAAAGATGAGGTGACAAGCCCAGGTTCCCTCAACGGCACCCAAACCATCAATAACTAGATTATTTTCAACCACAACATTTAGCAGAATCACCAACTTTTCCTTTGGTTGTTAAGGTTATTACGACTATCACGATTCATAAATTAGTCGGGGACCTTCTGAGTGATTTGGATTTTGTTTTAGCCTTGAAACTTTTTCAGCCTTTAGAGTTGCCACATGGGAACAATCTACTCTTAAAGCAGACTGTAGTTCCACAGGCTGGGAAGTCAAAAGCCAAGACGTCAGGAGGTTCTGTACCTGGTGAGGGCCCAGCCTCTGATTCCAAGATGGCGCTTTGTTGTTGTGTCTTCATGTAACCCAGGGTAAAAGCAAAAAGCTAAACATTTTTTCAATATGTATTTTTTAGTTATAGGTGGACACAGTATCTTTATTTTATTTTCATGTGGTGCTGAGGATCAAACCCAGTGCCTCACACATGCTAGGCAAGCGCTCTACCAGTGAGCCACAACCCCAGCCCAAGGCTAAACATTTTTAAATTAAAGTCTGCAATCCATCTTGATTTGGGTTGTTTGGGTGGGTAGGTGAGAGAATGGTTATACCCTTTGCATTTCTATGTGGATCCTCAGTTGTCCTAGTACTTTTTACTAGATTTTCCCTCCTTTCCCAGTGTCTGAAATGTCATCTCTGAGATAAATCATTCCCCTGTGCACCTGAGTCTGTTTCAGTGATGTCTGTGGTGTTTCGTGTTTTTGTCTTTGGCTACCTAAGCACCACACTATCCTAATGATTCTTCTTTTATGATAAGTCTTGACATCGTCTTTTTAGTTTTCCCTCTTTTAGTTTAGTTTTGACTTTTCTTTACTTTGCTTTCCCATTTGAATGGTAGAATAAGCTCCTTAACTTCTTAGAAAACCCCAGTTGAAATTTTGATGACTATTGTCCTGTTTCTGACGACACTGGAAGCAATGTAACTTTTCATTTTATTTCCATTATATTTGTTCAAAATATTTATTTTAGGTTTTTGTTTTTTTTTTTTTTTGGACCAGGGATTGAAATCAGGGGTATTTAATCACTGAGCCACATTCCCAGCCCTATTTTGTATTTTATTTAGAGACAGGGTCTCACTGAGTTACTTAGTGCCTCCTTTTCTGAGGCTGGCTTGGAACTCATGATCCACCTTGAAATTTTTTCAGACTTTAGAGTTGCCACATAGGAACAATCTACTCTTAAAGCAGCCTCACGAGCAGCTGGGATTACAGGTCGGCACCACTGCACCTGGCTATTTTAGGTTTTTGGTAGATGCCTTTTATCCGGATAAGGGAGTTCTCTTCTGTTTTTAGTTTGCCTTGAGTTATTACCATGAAGGTTGTTGAATTTTATCAAAAAATATTTTTCCAACTATTGAGATTGTCTTATAGCTCTTTAATATATTAATGTGGTTACTACAGGAATATGTATTTTCTAATGTTAAATTATACTGGCATTCCTGGGATAAACCCAACTTTATTTATGATGTATCATTCTTTTTATATTTTGATAGAATGTATTTACTAATATTTAACTTATAATTTTTTCCATTTTATTTATTTTATTTTTTATTTGTTCTAATTAGTTATACATGACAGTAGAATGCATTTTGACAAATCCTACATAAATAAAGTATAACTTCTCATACTTCTGGTTGTACATGATGTAGAGTTACACAGGTCATGTAATCATATTAACTTGGGATTTTTCTGTGTTTTTGGTGATATTGATCTTGTCTTTTTTTTTTTGGAAGAATAAATACTTCTTTTTTTAAATTTATTTTGAACCCAGTGCTTCACACGTGGTAGGTGAGCACTCTATCACTGAGCCACAACCCCAGCCCTGGTCTTGTTTTAATATCAAGTTTGTTCAGACATCAATAGAGTGAGTTGTGATATATTCCATACCAGAAGAGGTATGGAACAGAACGATCAATTGCTTGAAAGTTTAGTACAACTTGCTTCTAGGACCACTTCAAAATTTCATCAATTTCCTTAATAATTCTAGAATGCATATTTTCTCTAGTTTCAAACTGACATCTTTTGCTGGGGAATTGAACTTTTTATCATTAGGTAGTGATCCTGTCCATCTTTAACAATATTTTTTGTTAACCTGTGTTATCTAAAATTAATATGGTTGCTGGGTACAGTGGTGCACACCTGTAATCCCAGCAGCTCAGGAGACTGAGGCAGGAGGATCTCCAGTTCAAAGCCAGCCTCAACAAAAGCAAGGCACTAAGCAACTCAGTGAGACCCTGTCCCTAAATAAAACACAAAACAGGGCTAGGGATGTGGCTCAGTGGTTAAGTGCCCCTGAGTTCAATCCTTGGAACCAATAAGTAAATAAATAAGTAGAATTTAATATGGCTATACTGGCTTTCTTTGGCATAGTGTTTGCTAGGTGTATCATTTCCCCTCACCTCTCCGTTCAACCTGTTCAAATTCCTGTGTTTTAGGAGTGCCTTTTGGAATGATCCCATTAAGAAGACATGCAAATGAAAGCAGTAGGGACTTGGTAAGTACAATAAATTGAAGCAAAATTGTCAGTGCACACTAATAACAATGACATTAACATAAAATTTGTGGGTTTGGAAGAAGGATGAAATAAAATACTGGACAACAATAAATTAGCAAGGAGGGATTGGAGTTAGGGAAGGGAACGAAGATAACTTGGGCCTTGTTAAATATGGGTAGTAGAATGTTCCTGCTTTGGGACTTTGTGTAGTGAGCTCATGCAACTCATCTTTTCCGCTGTGTGTGACATCTTTCAGTAAAATCGGATGTGGTTCATCATGATCTATGGGAATCCTGGGTTCCTCCTTACAGAGCACCCTTCTTTGTACATGCTTGGCTTGAAGGAAGGCTGTCCACCTGAGACCACCATAGCTTATTTGCAGGTTTTGACTAAATATGGGGCTCTCAGGTTCAGCTCCTTCAAGTTACAGCTGGCCAAGGTTTAGTCTCCTGACGCTGTTAATCATTACATCATTCTCAGGACAACCCTGCATTTCCCATTTATTTGTTGCTCACTGGGCCCTATTCTAATTTTGACATGCTTTCAGTCTAATAACACATGGCAAAACCTGTTTTATCCAGGATAGAGGTGTTTGGAAAAGGGTTCATCTGGTCCACCATATGCTGAGATGCAATTTGAATTTTAAAAGCTTAAAGGTGAGACTGTTAAATGTCACCAGAAGGTTTTTAGCATATTCCAAATGACTGAAACACTTTGGAACTCCCTTTTCTTTCTTTCTTTTCTTTTTTTTTTTTTTTTTTTTGATACCGGGGATTGAACTCAGGGGCACTTGGCCACTGAGCCACATCCCCAGCCCTATTTTGTATTTTATTTGGAGACAGGATCTCACTGAGTTGCTTAGGACCTCACTAATTTGCTGAGGCTGGCTTTGAACTCATGGTCCTCCCTGCTTCAGCCTCCCAAGCTGCTGGGATTGCCACTATGCCCAACTGAACCCTGGTTTTCTTCTGAGCTTTGTTTGGTTTAAAATTTGATGAAGGGGTTGGGAATAGAGCTCAGTGGTTGAGGATGTCCTTAGCATGCACAAGACCCTGGGTTAAATCCCCAGCACCAAATAAATGAATTAAATAAAATTTAGGAGACATCCAGATCTATATTCTTTTTTAATTATTATTATTTCAGGGACAGGGGCTGGGGTTGTGGCTCAGTGGCAGAGAGATTGCCTAGCATATGTGGGGCACTGGGTTCGATCCTCAGCACCACATAAAATAAATAAAAGAAAGAAAGAAAAGTATTGTGTACATCTACAACTAATTTTTTTTTAATTTTAGGGACAGAGAATTGGGGCATCCATTAGAAAACTGCTTCTAGCCTGAATTTGTTGGTTTAAATAAAATTGAGTCACTGTTTTTAGCCTTCTATGAATCCACCAAACTGTGATATTTAGCAGATTAGATGTCTTCATTTTGTCCAGAAACAGATCATAAAACGCTTTGTCCAAAGCCTATTACAGTCAAAGCTCTGAATGTGATATCAAGCTTCCAAGATCTACTCATGGAAGTCACTGTGATAAAGTATTCTGTGGCGTAATTATTCACAGGGAACCAACACCAGCTCTGGGTACTCACCTCTTGTGCTTGAGTTTAATAATCAGGTGCAGAGGGCTGTGGCTCAGAAGTAGAGCGCTTGCCTAGCATGCGTGAGGCACTAGATTCGATCCTTAGCACCACATAAAAATAAATAAAGGTATTGTGTCCACCTACAACTAAAAAATAAATATTTTTTAAAAATTAATCAGGTGCAGAACTTTGCTGGGAATAGACACCATACCTCCTGGTTTCTGGATCTGTGCATCAGTCTATCTCCCCTATTTGAAATGGGAGCCTCACTCATCATTACATCATTCTCAAAGATCACTGTGCACATCCCAGAGGCTCAGGAGGCCGAGGCAGGAGGATGGCGAGTTCAAAGCCAGCCTCAGCCACAGTGAGAGACCCTAAGCAACTTGGTGAGACCCTGTCTCTAAATAAAATATTAAAAAGGGCAGGGATGTGGCTCCGTGGTCAAGAGCCCCTGGGTTCAATCCCTGGTCCAAACAAAACACAACACTATGTACAATTCTGAGATGCTTTTGGTACTCTGGTAATTTCTCTTGCTCTGGTAACTTGGATCAGTATAAATTGCTGAGTGCTCTTTCCCCACCTTTCTTCCTATCTGGAGCTGAAGTTCTCTCTGCGTGATGTTCTAAGAAGATGAAGTAAAATAGGAAAGTGGGAGTCTTCCTTTCCTTCTGCTGCCTGTTAACATACCATATGCTCAAATCCCTTTTTATTCATCTCGATCCAAATCTGGGTTTCAATTGACCTTTTTCTGTCTAGAGTTTGAGTGCCAACCCTTCTGCATCTTAGTCTCCTTTGCTTCTCCTTAATGGTCCAGGTTATCTGGAAAATTTCCATCACCTTCCAACTTCCACGCAGGTACTTGGAAAATCTGAGCTTATCTGAGTACTACTCCCTCAAAGTCTGCTTTGTCCTTCCCATCCAGGACACTCTCAGGCCCAGGGCTGGGCGCAACTGGCATTTTCAACAAGTGCATCCATACAGCAAGAATCCCAAGTTCCTTATTATTTAGTCTTTCTGAGATCATATACTTCACTTTGACATATGTTGACTTGTGATATATTCTTTTTTTGGAACTAAGATTAAACCCAGGGGTGGGTGCTTAACCCCTGAGCCACATCCCCATCCCTCAGCATCTCACTGAGTTGCTTAGAGCTGGCTTTGAACTCGTGTCTCACGAAGTTGCCCAGGCTGGCTTTGAACTTGTGATCCTCCTACCTCATCCTCCAAAGCTGCTGGATTATAGGCGTGCACCACCTCGCCCAACAGGATATATTCTTATTACTTGACTCTTGCATTGATGTTTTTTTTTTCATGTGTATGTAAGTCATCCTATAATTTAGTTTGCTCTCCTTGCAGGAAGGAGTCAAATTTTATCTTCCATAGCTTGAGTCCTAGGCACAAATGGATGCTTGATAAATATTTAATTCACAAATAAATGAAGAAGCAATATTTTGAGTCATTTGGAGAGAGATTTTGGGGGGCCTAAAGTGTTAATAATTCATAGATTTCTGGGTACAAACTCTTTTAAGGTCCCACTTTGTTATAGCTTACACATTTAATTCCGTTACTTGTCATGAAAGCAGGAAGTTTAGTGATTAGAATATAAATTTGGGTGGGAGGGTACTGGGGATTGAACTCAGGGGCACTCAACCACTGGGCCACATCCCCAGCCCTATTTTGTATTTTATTTAGAGACACAGTCTCCCTGCGTTGCTTAGCGCCTCACCGTAGCTGAGGCTGGCTTTGAACTCATGATCCTCCTGCCACAGCTTCCTGAGCCACTGGGATTACAGGCGTGCGCCAAGATGCCTGGCTAGAACATGGATTTTTTTTGTTCAGATATATACAACTTTGTTTGGGTATCAGCAGTATCCCTGATGAGCTATGAGACCTAAGGTAGATTTATTTAACCTCTCTGAGCCACAAAAATTTCCTCATTTGTCAAGTGGAGACTAAGAGTTCCACCTTGGAGAGTTGTTATTGGGTGGCTTCAATGAGATGATGGACATAAAGCATGGAGCACACGGTGAACCACACAGGAAAAGCTAACTGATATTTGCCTGTTCCCTGCCACTCACCGTCATCCTGTTCCCTGGGGTGATGGAGGTGGGAAAGGTCACAGCCTGGTAGAGTCAAGAGCCACCCAAGTGAACAAATGCCCATATGTACCATGGGCTGCAGGGCTGTGTGTGATGGAACAATTAATTTTGCCTGGACAAGGCTGCTGCAAGGTGGTGGCATCTGAGCTGCAGATTGGGCAGAGGGCTCCCTGGCTGGCTTAGAGTTGTCCTGTGGGGTCTGCTTGGGGAATGGATCATGCAAATGGCTTCTAAGCCTGGAGGTGTTGTCCAGCGGCATCTGTGTATACACGGTGTCTTGTGCTATCCGTTTTTTCTCTTGCCCACATTTTCATATGCTGATACGGCCTTTGTGTGATTCCATCACAGTCTGCGTGGGACTCCCTGACCAAATAGTATCTCATGTTTTCTTCTTATAAACAGACTCTAAGTCAGGTACAATGGCACATGCCTACAATCCCAGCAGCTCAGGAGGCTGAGGCAGGAGGATCATGAGTTCAAAGCCAGCCTCAGCAACTTAGCCAGACCCTAAGCAATTTAGGGAGAACCTGTCTCTAAATAAAATGTAAAACAGGGCTGGGGACATGTTTCAGTGGCTAAGCGTCCATGGGTTCAATCCCTGGTGCTCCCCGCACCAAAAAAGATAAACTCTAAGTCTTTGGAGGCAAGAAATGTGTCTTTGTTCACACAGACAGTAACAAACACATAGTGGGTCATGTTTGATGAGTGAATGAATAAAAGAACAAGTGAATGAATACCTCTGATGGCTAGCTCCACCACGTGCTGGCTATGAGATCATCAACCCTCTGCACTTCAGTGCTTCTGTCTGTAAAGTGGGTTAGTAACAAGTGCACATTAGACAGTGGCCCCTGTAGGCACCATTCAGGTCTGGCTGATGTGCTGTTGAATTTGGGAGATACCTGCAGACTTGGGCAGGATGCAGCCTAGGCATTCTGCTTCCCAGTGGCTGATAGGAGAAGGCTTCAGAACTCTGCCAAGGCTGGGTTGGGACTTGTCTGCTGATAAGGAGTTTCTCTCTCTTATCTGCCACCCAGAAAGGAAGGGGCACCTGGGAAGAATCCCTAGCCTCCCACCTGTCTCATGGGAGTCACGGACTCAGAGAGGGCTGGAGGTGAATTCCCCATCTCCTCCTGCCTCCTTGGTTACACTGTGAAACTGGAGCTAATTAAAACTTCTTTCTTGTCATCCACTGGGTGAAGAAGAGTCACCCAGAATATGATTCATCCCTGGAGATCACCTAAGTATGTCTAAATAATAAAACTGTGACAGGGAAAAACCTCATCTGGATAAAGAAATTGCAGGCCCTCGGAGTCCTGGGGGTAGGGAGCGTCCACAGACTGTGAGTTACAAGAAAGAATGAACTGCCCTGTGCTGTGGCGCATGCCTGTAATCCCAGCAGCTCTGGAGGCTGAGGCAGGAGGATCGTGAGTTCAATGCCAGCCTCAGCAACTTATCGAGGCCCTAAGCAGCTTTCAGGCTGGGACCTCCTGGAAAGTCATTTGTTAATGTAATTCCTTTATTCATTTATTCACCTGATGAATATTCCCAGAGCCCACAAGTTTTGGTCATATTTTTTGATGATGTGAACAAAAGACCTGACAAGAACAATTATCAATTATCAATTATTTGGCACTCATGGCTTGAGAGGTCTGAATCCATAGATAGCTGACTCCATTTCTCTGGGCCCGAAGTGAGGCAGAACATCATGGTGGAAGGTTGTGGTGGAGGAAAGCAGCTCAGAACAAGACAATCAGGAAGCAAAGAGAGAGGTCTGCTCACCAGCAACAAAATATGGCTCCTTCAGCCATACCCTACCTGCAGAACCCAATTAATCCACATTAGTGGATTAATGCACTGATTAGATTAAGGCTCTCATAACCCAATCATTTCCCCTCTAAACTTACTTTCATCGACTCATTCATGAGCTTTTGGGGAAATGCCTCATGTCTAAACCATAACGCCACAATTGCAGGACCAATACTTGGCCCAGGGAGAAGAAAGGGCAGCTCAGTTTTATTTCTCGTTGCCTCTCTGTGACAGATAACTGGCTTGGAAAGGTGCAAGTTTAGCAGTGAGGAGAGATAAAATCAAGAGGCAGGACTAAGGAAGCAGACTTTGAGGAATAAATTATCATGGGGACTGGGAATTGAAACTTGAGGTGTGAGTGAAGAGGCGGCCAAGAACTTGGAGAAAGATGCTCCAGCCCAAACCAGATAGATTGGCCCAAAGCCAGCATAAATTTCAGAAGCCCTGATAGAGTGAGCTTTCTTTCAGGCATGGGTGTTCCTTCACCAGTGGCCTCAGAGATGCCCCTCTGCTGTGTCTCTGAGGCTTCCTGCCCATGGCACATTCTTAATGGGACATGCTCAACTCAGCCAGGATATACCCCACCTGTCTGGAGGGCTTGGAGGGCACAGGTCTGGAAGGTTCCCTTGTGGTGGATTTAAGTGGTCAAGAGCCTCCCTCTCAAGTGGGAGGCAAGGCTCAGCACAGCCAGAAGACCCAGGTGAGGTCACACAGCAGGAGCTCACTACTCCTTGTTAACTGAATGAATGCTTTGATGGAAGAAACCCCACCGTGCAATATGAGCCCAATATGGCCTTAGAGAAGACTTCCTGGTGGAAGTGACATTAAATTAAGATGTGGTTAAAAAGAAGGGAGCAGCCAGACTGAGATGAGATTTAAATGTCCCTAAAAGAAAAGACCATAATGGGGATTTAACCAGCGGTTGTCTAAAGGCCTTTCCGGATGCTTCCCAGCTTTGGAGTCAGGCTGTCCTGGATTGGAATTCCCTGTTCTGTCCTTTCCAGGCAGAGCCCCTGGGCAAGCCCTCGCTGTACGCGCGAGCCTGGGTTTCTTCTGAGAAAGGAAGCCAGTACCAGTGTCTGCTTCAGAGGATGACATAGGACAACTCATGTAGCGTTACTCTGTTGGCCTGTGAACCCATATCAGTCCCTTTCTTTCTCCTGGAGCCCTCTCTGGACAGAGATCCTGGCTGAGTCTCTTCGGTGAATGCAGCGCTCAGTAGCAACAGGTACATGGTAGATGTTCAATAAACACGGCCCCTCGATTTCTGGCCTCACTTTGTGGAATCCTGCTTCCTGGGGTTGCAATGCCTTCCGACTACACCCCGCCCCACTGTGCACCCTTTGGGAGAGTAATGATCAGTTCTGAGATCCAGAACATAGTAGGTGCTTGTGCAGCAACCCTGGCTTTAGGTCTTTGCATAAAGGCTGTTGGGGTCGGGTTGTGCTGGATATTAACTTGTTCTCTGGGTTTAACGTTTTGAGCCGGGGACGCGGAGAAGCCGGAGTTAGCGCCCGGGAATCCCCTAGACCGAAAGTGGCGGCCAGAGCGGAGCGCTGTTGGAGGCGGGGCCGGCTTTTCTGTCGGCGAACAAGGGCCGAGGCGCTGCACCTTTAAGGAATCGAGCCGGGAGGGCGGGAGTGAGAGCGGCTCGGGAGCGTGCGCGGCGGGGCCGAGCTGAGCCGGGGTCTGGGGACCGAGGGCCGGGCCGGGCCGGGCGGCGGGACCAGGCGGGTGAGGCCGGTCAGGTGAGCGGAGCGGAGTGTGTGTGTGTGTGGGGGGAGCGCCCAGGAAAGGGCTGGGGGCGCCCCGGTGGCTCGTGATCTGCCCCCACTTTCCGAGTCCAGGCTGCCCCCTTCCTGCGACGCGGTGGGTGCAAATGGGTCCTGGACCCGCAGCTCCCTTTCTGGTCCGTCTTCCCGCGGTGGCATCTGTCCTCCTCCTTGGTGTTTGGAAGGGCCCGAGACTCCCGAACCCGGGTGCCTCTCCATCACCAGGCTTCCGGGCCGAGCTGCCACCCTCCCGAAGCCCGGGGACAGGGCGAGGTCGGGGTGGGTCCCGCACCTTCCTGCCTCTCCGCCTCCCACCTCCCGCGCCCGCAGCAGCCCGGACACCCCGGTGCCTGCAAGGTTGGGGTCCTGCGCTCCTGTTGCCTCCCCTGCCTGGAGAAAGGTCACAAGTCGCCCTCCCAGACTACAGGTTCCATGTCACCTCCCCCGCGTCGCCCCCGTGTCCATCCATACCCCCGACATCGCTCTCCTTGAACACCTCTCCGCTGCAGCCTGTCGGCCACCCTCACCCCCGCCCGCCCCAACTCCCTCGCCCTTGCGCCCTTGCCCCGGGTCCTCCCGGAGACCCACTCGCGGGGTGCTGGTCCACCCACCCCGACAGCCCGGTGCCCGCCGGCATCCCTGACACCCCGCCTGCGCGGACCCGGGCTTCCCGGGTGCGGGTTGTGTAATGCCGGCTGCAGGGCAGAGCACGTGCAGGATTTGTGTCCCCAGCCTGCAGCCGCCTGGGGAGGCCAATTGACCGGGAGGCATGGGGAAGGAAGAGGGTAGCGGAGGAGCCAGAGGCTTGGCGTCCGGGGGACACGTCTTTTGAACCTGTTTTGATGCCCTGGAAGCTGAGAAGAGGAAGTAAGAGGAAGGTCCTGCCCAAGCAGAGACCTGGAGGCCAGCATTTGTGTCACCTTCTTACCTGCCCAGAAATCCCTCATGGCTGGCTGCACCTGGCTTGCCAGTTAAAAATAGTTTATAATTAGCGGGTGCAATGGCCCAACCTGTCATCCCAGCGGCTCCAGAGGCTGAGGCAGGAGGATGTAAGCCAGCCTGGGCAACTTAGGGAGGCTGCCTCACAGACCCACACAAAAGAACTGGGCGGGTAACTCAGTGGTAGAACACCCCTGAATTCAATCCCCGGTACCCACCCCCCCCCAAAAAAAAGGAAAATAAAAATTGCTATAATTAATAATAGCTAACATAGAATAAACAAGTACTGAGTGCCAGGTGGTAATCCCCTTTAAAAGATTATAGCCCTTACTCCCTTCAAGAGCCCCTTGAGGTGGGTGCCACTTTTAGGCCCACTTGGCAGGGGAGGTATAGGAAGCTTCCAGAGGTAGTCTTTTCCTAGGACACAGTGAGTGACCTCAGTTCCCCACTCTGAACCACTAGACTTTTTACCCAGTATTAACTAATCAATCTTCTCAGCATTTTGCTCTTTATTATTCATTTATATTTTTTAGTTTTTTGGTACCAGGGATTGAACCCAGGGGTGCTTCATCGCTGAGCCACGTTCCCAGTCCCCACTTTTTAAAAACTTTTTTTAGATTCTTTTTCTTTTTTCTTTCTTTCTTTTTTTTTTTTTTTGTAGTTGTAGATGCCTGTAATCTTTTAAAGGGGATTATTACCTGCACTCAGTACTTGTTTATTATATCATGTCTTTATTTATTTTTGTAGGTGGTGCTAAGGGTCGAACCTAGTGCCTCACACATACTAGGGGAGCACTCTGCCATTGAGCCACAACCCCATCCCCCTCAGCCCTTTTATGTTTTGTTTTGTTTTGTTTTGTTTTTTTAAGACAGGGTCTCCCTGGGTTGCTCAGGGCCTTGTCTTTGCTGAGGCTGACTTTGAACTTGTGATCCTCCTGCTTCAGCCCCCTGAGCTGCTGGGATTTCAGGCGTGTGCCACGTTCCCCTGTTTATTTATTTGTTTATTTATTTATTTATTTATTTTGCATGCTGAGGATTGAACCCAGGGCTTTGTACATTATCAGTATTTTTATAACATAGGAAATTAGAAATAATTTGTGTTCTTAGCACCAATTTATTTTCAAAAATTAGGTTCTGGGGCTGGGGATGGAGCTCAGTGGTAGAGCACTTGCCTAGTCGGTTGAGGCCCTGGGTCTGATCCCCAGTACTACTTAAATAAATAAATTAGTTAATTAGCTCATTTTTCAGACCACCAAGGGGTCTTCAATGCCCTCCTCCAGGACATCGAGGCCCAGAGAAGAGAAGGGACTTGCTTGAGGCCACACAACTGGAAAGTGCCAGGGCTGGAATGCAAACATGTTTCTGAGATGGTTCATGGGTTGCTTCCTGGGCACCCCTGCTGCTCTGGTCCCTTTGCCTAGGCTCCTGGAGACCATTTCCTCCCTCCTGGCTTCCTCTGCTGAGGCCCAAGAGGGGAACACTCTTCTCCCCGGGCCGCCTTTGCCTAGGTCCTTCCAGAAATCTCTGATGCTAACTCTTACTGCCCTCTAGGGTGCTGCTCAGCAGCTCTGCATATCCCTCCAGGAACACTTCCCTGATTTCTCTTGTCCCCAACTAAAAGCTTTTCCTGCCTCCCATTCCCATGGTGGCACTTGGAAAGTTCTGCTGTGTGCAACTGTCTTGTCCTCTTGGGTGCAGTTGTGTTAGCAAGATCAGAAGTGCTCCCCAAGGCCCCTCTCTCCACCTACCTGGTCAAGCCCCAGGACAGAAAGAGGGTGAGAGAGAAGGGTAGGGGGAGGACCACAGCAGGTGCAGTGGGTCCCAAAGTAAAAAGTAAAAATAGACCCAGGATTATGAACCCTGCATCACCAACCTCCCTCAGTGAGTTTCAGTCTGATCTCAGAGAAAATTATTTTGCCTGGTGTCTACCATTGTAACCTTGCATATTTGCTTTTGTTTATAACACAAAGGATTTCCACCACAAAATCAGGCAGGCTGCGCCCATATCTCCCTTTTACCACTTGCTATAGCTATGTGTCCCTGGACAAGTTACCTAACTTCTCTGAGCCTCAGCTTTTGGAAACAGTACCTGCTTCAGAAGGTAGTAGTAATCCTTAGCTAAAATAATGCATAGGGCCCAGTGTGTGGTAGACAGTCAATAAACACCAGCCAGCTATTATGAAGAGCAGCGGTAGTTGACCACTACTTTGAATCAC
This sequence comes from Urocitellus parryii, assembly GCF_045843805.1. Taxonomy (NCBI): domain Eukaryota; kingdom Metazoa; phylum Chordata; class Mammalia; order Rodentia; family Sciuridae; genus Urocitellus; species Urocitellus parryii. Next base: position 169,266,516 of record NC_135533.1, on the reverse strand, counting down.
AAGAGCTCTATTAAATCATTAATAAACGGCTCACATAGACCCTACTTAGGAGGCAGGCAAGGGAGTTCAGGCCAAGCAGAAGTAATCATATTTTGTATTCAGTAAGCCCATGGGCAAACTGCTGGATAATGGAGTTAAGTTCCATTCTTTTTTTTTTTTTTTTTTTTTGGTACCAGGGATTGAACTCAGGGGCACTTAACCAGTGAGCCACATCCCCAGCCCTTTTTTATATTTTATTTAGAGACAGGGTCTCGCTGAGTTGCTTAGGGCCTTGCTAAGTTGCTGAGGCTGGCTTTGAATTCACAATCCTCCTGCCTCAGCCTCCTGAGGCCCAAAGATCAGAATTTTGTGAAAGCTCTCCCCAGGGGATTCAAATGGGTTGAGAAGAACTGCCTTAAGATGGTGAACTTAAACAAAAATCCCTGTGGACTGTAAGACGGTCTTTTGGGGTAGATGGTGTGAGTGGTTACAATGTCCGTCACATTTATCACAATGATGAGACTAGGTCAGAGTGGAGCAATTTTGTTTCCTCTAAAAGAATTAGTGGCTGGAGGTCTGGAGACTTTTGTTTGTTTGTTTTTGGTACCAGGGATTGAACCCAGGGGCACTTAAACACTGAGCCACATCCCCAGCCCTATTATATTTTCTAGAGACAAGGTCTTGCTGAGTTGCTTAGGGCCTTACTAAGTTGCTGAGGCTGGGTTTGAACTCACAATCCTCCTGCCTCAGCCTCCGGAGCTGCTGGGATTACAGGCATGCACTACCGTGCCTGCTGGAGACATTTTTGATTATCATAACTTGTGGCCAGTTATGCCGCTGAATGTCCTACAATGCACAGGAATGCCCCATAACAATTACTGGCCCCCGTGGTCAGTTGTGCCAAGTAGAAAAACCTGTGCCACATGTGTTTTCCACAGCATTCTTTCTGACCTTGAATGTAGATGAAGGTGTTCCCCCAGATCAATCCCTGAGAAGCCCTCTGGACCAGTCCAACCTTCCCTGTCCCAGAGCCCAGGTGGCCATCGCCGCCTGTGGCTGAATGCACTGGGTCTGTCCTGGGCTCCACTGGCACTCTGGAGCTGTGCCCAGCAAACTGCTGACTCAGGGGAACAGACGGCTCCGGAGGGTGCGGGCCAAGGTCCTGACGCTGCTGCGGGCTGGGATGCTCATCTTAAGTCATCACCTAAAGTAACAGCAGCCTTTGTCTGAGGCAGTTTCCAGAAACTTTGGCTGTTTGACTGTTGGCATGGAATGATGTACCCAGACTTGGATGCCAGCCCTGTGTATAATGACATCTGGGGACTGCGTTTGATAGGTGAGACTCCTGATTATAGAGACAGTGGCACAGATGCTGCCCACAGAGCTCTCAAGCATCTGGACAGTCCCTGAGCAGTGTAGGGCAGGGGACTGCGGTGTGACAGGGCTGCCTGACTTCCATGGAGGCAGGTGGGATCTCCCCAGCTGAGCAGGGGGAGCTCAGAATGTGCCAGTCACCACTCTGAACTGGTTCCTTGTACCATCTCTTTGTCTCATTTTGTCCCCACACTGATGTTCCAAGAGGTTCAAGGTCCCATGGCTGGTCTGTGGCACAGCAGAGAATGAACCCAGGTTATTGAAGTGCAAAACTGAATCCTCCGAGAAGCATTTGCAGATGGTAGTGCCATGTTAACAACCAGGACTGGCAGATGCGCGGAGCTTGCTAGGTGAGAGGGAAATCTGTGTGCCGGGAGAGGAGAGCCCGTGCACTAGAGTCCGTGCACTAGTGCAGAAGGGCATAGTGTGTTTGGGGTTGCAGATCTATCCAAGAAAGAGGTGGGGGGAGATGGGACTTGAAAGATGGACAGGCACCAAATCATTGGCCTTGCACCTCATGCTGAGGGCCATTGGAGGACCACTGGTGAGTTGGGTCAGGGGAAGAGAAAGGTGTGTGATGTTGGGGAGCTTGCTTAACCTCTCTGGGTCCCAGATCCCCATCAGGACTGGCGTCTCGAACCATGCTGCTCTGATGAATGTTCATTGTGTCAGTGGCTGTAAGAACAGAGCAGCCCACGTTGACGCTGGCCCTGCAGCGTGTTGATTTATGGCTTGTTTCCTCTCACTCTGAGCAGCTGGTGGTATTTTGACTTTCCATCCTGGTTTTTGGTATTTATCAAATGCCACCAAGGGCAAAACACTGTGGATGCTAAGGACTGAGACAGATCCAATGATGTGGTTGGACTTGACTTGGAGGAGCTGGCATCCTGTGAAGGGCACAACCAGTGTTCCCACCCCAAGGGACAAGCCACAGATGTCACAAGATGTGCAAACACCCTGGGCAGGAGGGTGAGGGGCTGGTTGCCAGGCACCCAGGAAAGGCTAAGGGAGCCAATTGCTCTGTTAGAAGAGTTTTAAAGGAGTAGATGGGGTAGGGAGAGGGTGTCTTACTGGTAGAGAGAGTGGGGACAGCCAGGCTAGGTGGCACACACCGTAATCCAGCAGTTTGGGAGGCTGAGACAGGAGGATCGCGAGTTCAAAGCCAGTCTCAGCAACTTAGCAAGGTCCTAAGCAACTCAGTGAGACCCTATCTCTAAATAAAATACAAAATAGGGCTGCGGTGTGGCTCAGTGGTTGAGTTGCTCCTGAATTCAATCCCCGGTACACCACCCTCCCCCACCAAAAGAGAGTGGGGACAGTGGAGGAAAACAGAAAGTCCATCCAGGGCATTCACAAGGGGGTCAGATCAACAGTGTGTCTAGTACCTATTCCCTGGGTTTCCAGGTTGTAGGCGGAAACAGGTTTTCACGCTAGGGAGATGTTACTAATGGATCTGTGTCCTATGTTCCGCTCCACTCTGTCTGTTCTCCACCATGGGACCTTCCAGGCAGACCCCAGGGGCATCTGTTTCCCCAGGTCATAGAATGTTTTGTAAATGGAAGACACACAGTGAAAAGTGAGATCATGACTCTTATAAGAGACAGGATTCTGCGCAAAACAGGGGATGCTAAAATGTCACCTGAAGGACATGTCAAGGCCGTGAGAGGACCTAGCAGTGTGAGGCCTGTCGACCATTAAGGAAGGGAAGAGACAGGGACTCAGAAAACAGAAACCTGACAGACCCGTAAGAGATCAATGAAGCCATGAGATAAGTTTGTAAAAGTGACCTCTCTCTGGTAGGGCCACCATAGCCAAATTGAAGTGGGGAGGATTTTTCATAGAGTGAGCTAATCTACATGAGGCTATTCTCTGTCCTGACAATTAGCACGGGTGATAATTACCACCTGATCTTGGTTTAGTTTTGCTATTAAAATGGTGATTTTTCTGGGGAGGAAGGGGTACCTGGGATCAAACTCAGGGGCACTCCACCACTGAGCCACATCCCCAGCCCTATTTTGTATTTTATTTAGAGACAGGGTCTCCCTGAGTTGCTTAGTGCTTCACTTTTGCTGAGGCTGGCTTCGAACTCACAATCCTCCTGCCTCAGCTTCTCAAGCTCCTGGGATTACAGGCGTGCACCACCACACCCTGCTAAAATGGCAATTTTGCTTTTGATTTTATTCATTTTGATACAGTTCCAAACAAAAGGGTGTTGCACTCTTAACCATTTTCCTGGGTAACTGAGACAGCCTCCTTGGGGGAGATTCTGGCTTGAAGGAACGTGGGGACCAACTCCCAAAGGGCCCCCAATGCTAGATTTTTTGCAGGAAGCCAGAAATCTTGCCCCTGAACCTTGCCATTGTATATTAACAGAGCCCTGATTTCCTTTAACACCAGCTTTGCTTCCAAAGCTAGAAAAGGCTGCAGGCCAGCTCCATCTGTAGTGAAGACTCCTCATCTCCTAGTCTTTCCTTTTATTTGGGAGAGTAGGTTGCGTCAATGGGAAAATGTCTGTGGGTGCCCAGGTTCTAGTTTAGGCCTCTGCTCTAATCCATGCATATCCAGGGCTATTTTAATTCCTTTTAGTCATGAGGAAAATAGTTTCTTACATGATGCTGTTTCTTTACTTTGGGGGGGGGTGAAGGCTCTTGTGGGCTCCCCTAGAGCCTGAAGACTTTAGGGTCCTTGGAGATAAAGGGCCAAGTGGCTTTGGCTTCTGTTTTAACCAGCAACAGGTTGGCTTGCATTTCAGCTGTCTTCTTGAAGACAAGATTTCAAGCAGGTGATTCTTTCAGACTGTTACAGCCCACACATCTTGGCCCAAGAGTCTGACTTTTTGAGGTGCTCGGCCAGGCCAGTGTAGTATGGTTTATTGTCTTACTTTGTGGCCAATAAGTCTTTTTTTTTTTTTTTTTTTTGTCCCAAGAATTAAACCCATGGCATTTACCACCGAGCCACATCCCCAGCACTTTTTTTTTTGTATTTTTATTAGAGAGAAGAGTCTCAGTGAGTTGCTTAGCACCTTGCTCAGTTGTGGAGACTGGCTGTGACTCATGATCCTCCTGCCTCAGCCTCCCAGGTTGCTGTGATTACAGATGTGTGCCACCCTTCCTGGCTCCAAAACAACTTTCTAGAAGCTGGGCCACAGGATAAACCAGCCTCCTGCCTTTCAAATGAGCCCCTGGTTGATCTGCCTTTTCTCCCCTCTGGCTGAGACTTCTCCCAGAGGACTGGGTAGCAGGACTTGCTGGTGCTCTCTGATCCTCCACCCACAGGCCCAACCTGGCTGGGCTTCTTCTCTTGCCCAGTGCTGCCCTAGTGGCAGAAGTTGCCAGCTGGTTCTTGAGCAAGGACCCCAAGGGACCTGTTGCTGGTGCTTTGTGAAGCAGGACAGTGATCCCTTTCCTCAGTCCCTCTCTACCATAAAGAAGATAGGAATCTATGGCTGTTTATGGTTGTGTAATTCCAGGCCATGTGGTTCCAAAAGAGAAAATTCTTATCATTTGCTATCTTAGAGTGCTGGACTTTGATCCTTAAAGACTAAAGTTCCTGCCAGGCAGACTTAACCTCTGGACAGTGGCATAGGACAGGAGAGTCTGTCCCGAGCCTCAGGCCACCCAGCTCATGTTCAGATATGATGAATTTTCACTGTAACACATTCAAGTTTGTATTTCTTCTTATGAGAAATTATTAAGGCTTGATAACTGCCTCTCATGGGCCTTTTGAATGAATATAAAGTTGAGGACTGGGCTGGGTTCAGTGGCGCACACCTGTAATCCCAGTGGTTCGAGAGGCTGGGGCAGGGGGATCGCATCGCGAGTTCAAAGCCAGCCTGAGCAACTTAATGAGGCCCTGAGTAACTCAGCGAGACCTTGTCTCTAAATAAAATACAAAGAAAAAGGGGGGGGGGGCTGAGGATGTGGCTCCATGGTTAAGTGTCCCTGGGTTCAATCCTTACTTAGTACCAAAGAAAAGAAAGTTCATGTCTAGCCAGTAGGACTCTCTGTGATAATTAAAATGTTCTGGATTTTCATTTTCCAATATGGTAGCCACAAGCCACGTGTGGCTATTGAGCATTTGACATGTGGCTGATATTGCTGAGGAGCTGAACTTTAAATTTCATTTAGTTTTAATGAATTTAAATAGCCACATGTATAATGGCTACTGTGTTGAACAATACAGAATAGAGTTGTTGTTTTTTTTAATAGTATTGGAGATTGAACCCAATGCTAGGCAAGTGCAGTACCACTAAGCTACATCCCCAGCCCTTTTTAACCTTATTTTGAAACAAAGTCTCACTAAGTTGTCCAGGTTGATTTGCAATCCTCCTGCTTCATTCTCCTAAGTAGCTAGGATTACAGGTGTGCACCTCCATACCTGGCTTCAAGATAGACCATTTTATTTGAGTTCATATTGTATTTTTTAATTAAATAGGAAAAAACCCTTCATACCTGTGTACAGTAGCAATTCAAAATTTACAAAAAGAATATCAGTGAAAAATTTTACTCTCATCTCTGCCTCCAGAATCCCATTCCCTCCCACCAGAGCCAGCTACTAGTCCCAGTTTTTTTTTTGTGTGTGTGTGTATCCATGTAGAATCATTTCATACATATGTAATCATAACATATACAATCTCTTTTTTTTAAACACAAATGGTGTTATTCTATCTACTGTCTTCTGTTCATCACTTTTTTGAATTAATAATGTATCTTGGAGGTCATTACCTATGGGGAAAATTGAACTGCCTTATATTTAGTTTCTATTTGTATTTAATGCCTGTATGTAATTTTTTTTTTGTAAAGCTATACCATTGTTTACTTACCAGGTTCCCTGTAAATGGACATATGAATTTATTATTTTTTATTATGGTATAAATGAAACTGTAATGAATAACCTTGTACAAATGTATTCTTACACATGTTCAGATATAAATATAGGTAAATTCTTAGAAGAAAAAATATTACTAGGTCAAAGGCAGGTGAATTTCCCAGGGCCACATATTTGGACTTTGTTGATGGGTGTGTACTTTTTTTTTTTAGTATCAGGAATTGAACCCAGGGGTGCTTAACCACTGAGTCACATCCTCAGCCCTTTTAAATTTTACTTTGAGACAGTGCTTAAGGCCTTGCTAAGTTGCTGAGGCTGGCTTTGAACTCTCGATCCTTTTGCCTCAGCCTCCCAAGCTACTGGGTTTACAGGCATGTGCCACTACACCTGGCTGGGAGTGTAATATGTACATGATATGAGAGCATCTAGTTCTACAATGGCCTCAGATACACAGTCTGTTTCTAAACTTTTTGTGCATTGTTGAATAAAGACCACCACAAACCTGTAGATGTGATTTGCCTGTCTCCTTTTAAATGAGATTGAGCACCTTCTATGTTTAAGAGTCATTGCAGTTTCCTTTCTGGTATGTTATTTATGCAGATTATTTGCTCATCTTTTCTTTAATGGATTTTTTTCTTGTTGATTTGTAGGACCCTTTTATACATTAAGGAAGTTTGTTACCTTTGATATGTGTTGACATATTTTAATCCTGTTGATGATATCACTTTTGAGTAGATGTTTAAAAACCAGTTTTAGCCGATTGCAGTAATGCACAATTTAAATTGCAAGTTTGAGGTCAGCCTGAGCAACTGAGACCCTGTCTCAAAATGAAATGAGAAGGGCTGAGCATGTAGCTCAGTGGTAGAGCACTTGGCAGAGTTTGGCCTCAGTGATTCAATGCTTTGACATTTTATTTCTTATGATTCCCAGAATCTCATGTGGGAGTCCTTGGGCTCAATTCTTAGTACCATAAAACAAACATTTTTATGTCATCAGCTTCTTACTCTTTTGTAATGATAATGATAATAGTGCAAAAATTATTTTGTAAATAGTGATGTTTTGTCATGGCTTCTGTTTTTTGTTTTGTTTTGTTTAGTGTTGATGGACCTTTATTTTATTCATTTATTATTTATATGCAGTGCTGGGCATTGAGCCCAGTGCCTCACACACATGAGGCAAGCCCTCTACCACTGAGCCACACCCGCAGCCCCCCCATGGCTTCTGGTTTTTATACCTCTCTTGGAAAGGCCTTCCCCTTGGAGATATTTTAGGACAGAGTTCTCATGATTTCTTCTAGACGTTTCATGGTTAAACACTCACCTATCTGAAACAGTCCCCAGATCCTGTGGCTTTATTTTCCCTTACCTGTGGCCTCACACTCCTGTTACAGAGCCTTTGCCAGTTCCTCTGTGCTTGTGGCCAGCCCTGTGCGTGCTGTCCCTCCAATAGCCCTATTGACCTTTGGTCCTCACCCTTCCTCCATAACTTCCTGAAGGCAATGTTTAGGGAAGCTGGGGTCCAGAAAGGGAAGGAGATTTCGGTATCTTTATCCGAGGTTCTTTGTTAAGTTTGTAGGCCTAGAGCCAAGTACATCTGGTTTTCTCATTGTTGTGTTTCCCACCCAGGGAACCAGGCTGTCCTGTGGTCCTTCCCTGCTTGACCTTCACCTGCTTTCCTCTTTGACCTGTAACCCTTCCTAGGCCTGGCTCCTTATCAGAGATGCCCCGCCCTCAGTGCACTTTTGCCTAATTGGGGAGGTAACCTGAACCTAGGGCAGACTATAAAGCCACAGGATGTTTGCACTCCCATGTGCTGGCTAGGCCCAGCAGCTTTGCTCTATTCAGCCAACCATTTGGCCGCTCTGAGCGCTCCATTCATATTCCCTAAGATGATTTAATGCTTTGTCATCTTATTTCTTGTGATTCCAGAATCTCATTTTCAGCTCCTGTCAAAGCCGGTAGCAGTTGGGAAAGAAAGCTGTGCTCTTTGCAGAGTAAGTATGGATCTTTTAATTTTATTTTTATTTTTTGAACTGGGGATTGAATCCAGCTGTACTTCCCACTGAGCAGCATCCCCAACTCTTTTATATTTTATTTAGAGACAGGGTCTCGCTGAGTTGCTCAGGGCCTCATAATTGCTGAGGCTGGCCTCAAACTTGCAATCCTTCTGCCTCAGCCTCCCCAGCCACCAGGATTACAGGAGTATGCCACTGCACCTGGAAAATATGGATTTTTAACACCATAGACAACAAAGTAGCCCTTCCTGAGGCTAGGCTGCTTCTGAGCTCCCTCCCCTCTACACAGGTCACCTATGTGGGTGGTTCTTTAAGTCTGATGGGAGGGGATTGGATTCCTGGAGGCTTTCAAAGCTTCAGCATCCACCCCTCCCCTATAAACAGTTCTCCAAAACTGTACCTGGAGCAGAGCTCTGATGTGAAAGAATTCTAGAAGGCCTAGGCTTCTGGAACCACTGTGCTTTCCTGTGGAATATGGTACTGGAACTGGCCCTGGATGCACAAAAAAAGTTCACCAGGTAGCCAGGATGGCAGGGCACTCCATTGGAAGGAGGCCGTGTGGACCTGGCATAAGATAAGGAATTGGTTAGTTGGTGCAGGCAGAATGGGGAAGTCAGAACTGGGCAGTGGGGCTGGGACCCTAAGGGGTGCTGCACATTTTATCTGGTAGACTTTGGACCAGTGCAGCCCAATCCCTGGTGTGGATGAGGGGATTCCTCCTGGAGTTGGTAGTGGAGGAACTCGAGGTGGAAAATAATAGTTTTTATAGAAATGGGGGTCTGGCCCCTACGCGCTGCTGGGGGAGTTGTCAGATTCCTAGGAAGTCCTCCATCTGACATGAGAGCTGAATTTCAGATTTAATTGAATTTGATTAATTTTAACTTAAATGACAGTTTATCTAGATTCAGACAAGTTGACTTCAAGACAAGAGACAGCACCTCTCCGCTATTGCATAGCTGGAGTGGTGAGAGGAAGTGATGGGAAGAGTAGACGATGCCTTGGCATCTAGGAGGCAAGGCTGATGGGGGTGCGGAGGCCCGTGAGTCAGGAGGAGCCAGGAGAGACGTGCCTGGAGCATTGCAGGGCCATGGGATCATTGGTGTGGTAAAGCAGGCATTTGGAAAAGTGTGGAAGGAGCTCTTATCTTGCAGAGGAGAGAGCTGGAGGATGGAAGTGAGGAGGAATTAAGGAGAGCATTGTGGGAATATCCAAGGGAGAGAGTGAGGAGAGCATGTGGTACCCTGGCCAGGGATGCTCAGCCTTGGCTTGCTTCAGCAGTGGAGTTGCTGGGGCAGCAAATTACAGGAGAAATGGTTCAGCCAGAGTGAGGGGGAGACAATGAGGTCACGAAGAAGGCAGAGGTGAGCACCTGTGGACAGTAATCCTGGGGGCTTTGTCACTCTTGCATTCATAACTGGTGCAAACTAACCTACTTGTTTGGAAATTTCACTGTGATTTTCCTCTATGATGGAGAAGATATATTGTTAAGGCAAGATTTCGATAAATCACCGAGTCGATCTTAAAGTGGGAGATGGAAGCTTTATTCACCAACCGGCAGTCTGGATCCACCAGCTGGTGGTTCAGGGGGTAGGCTGCAAGTCTACACCCATTGACCCCTTCCCGGGGTTTGAGTACACCTTTTATAGTCCAAAACCATATTAAAGCATAAGTGACTGTTGCTATGATTCAAAACCATAAACAAATGTCATAAGATCTAAAATCATAAGCAGAAAAGAGAGCAAGCCCAACATCCCTAGTTGTGTACACGTTAAAGAATGGTTACTAACATCTAGACAATCAATCTCGGACAGGGTACATTGCCCAAGAAAAACGGGAACCAAAGAGAGAACACTTTTACATTTGTATAAGAACTGTCATTTTGTGTTGCCAAACATGCGATGCTAAGCAACTATTGATGGGTACAGAGGTGGGGCTTTCCCTGGGAGAAGCATGTCTTACATGATGTGGCATCTCAGGGCAAAATGAAGTCTGTTTGGTCATTGCTCATATAGCCTGGCCCATAACAATATATGACAAGGAAATAGAACAACCCGTTTCTCCAGTTATTCTGTTCCATGGATTCTGGGGCTTCCACACAAGAGAATGTTCACTGCGTCTTTTTTAGCTGTTGATCTTCAGTGATAGTTTTGAGAAATTCGTTTTCTTTCCAAGAACTCCTTCCAGAAATCAGTGTGGGGTAGATGCAGTGCTGTTTAACAGTTGGGGACTTAAACTCATTTCAAGAACATACTGTTTTTCTAGTGGAAAACATTGTGGGGAGAATTTTTTTTTATATTGCACAATTAAAAAAAATTATAAGCAGCACCCAATAGTTTTTAAAACATACCAGCAAGAACAGGGAGTAAGCTGAATGGTAAATTGTAAAGTTATTAACATGTTCGTTGCTGTTGCAACAGTTCTAAAGAAATGTGGATGTTGCCCATGAGGACATTGAACTCTGTGCCTTGTGCATAACTGAAGCACAATGAATATCTGCTACAGCAAGCTTTGAAAAGGCAAAAATAGCGTGAACTGGGGACATCCACAGGAGAGGGTTAAAATTCAGGTCATAGCATTTACCAACTGGGAGACTAGGGACATTTGTTAACTTCTTTAAGTCTCAGTTTTCCCATCTTTAAAAGGGGAAGATTATGTGAACCTCTTCCTGGGACCTAGCACAGAGTCCTCAGTAGACGGAGGTGGTTGCTCTTAGGTCTCTGGTGATGGTCACGGTTATTGTTTTTGTTGTTGTCATGACAACCATTGCTATTTTGGAGGGAGCAAAACTTCAGTTTGTCAAATCTGATGGACTATACAGAGACATATAGAGAAGGGCAAGATTCTAGAAAGCGCTCTACATTCTGTTTATTCTTGGGTTTTGCTTTACACCCTGAAGATTAAGGGATTGTAGCTCAGGATCCCCGGTTTTCATTGAGAGCATTGAAAGAGAACGGTGAAATGTCATGCCTGACTTCTAACCCCAGAATCACTCCATTTCTCTCATGCTGTGTTTTATCAGGATCCACTAACAACTCTTGTCCAATTAATCTTTGGCCCTGTGTTCAGAGCTACAGGCCCCAGATGCCCAGCTTGGATGTTAACAGGTGGCAGAGGAGGTTGAGTGGCAGGCTCTGGCATGGGATGTGACAGCGTGTTTCCCTCCCACGATGGCCAGCTTGACATTACCTCACTTCACACGGTGCTGCGGGGCCCCGGGGTGCCTCACCTTATACAATAGCCATGGAAAAAAAGAGTGTTTTTCTTTTTCAATTTATGAAATCAGGCATGAACATTATTTAAGCACCAAATGTCTGCTAGGTACTATTTTAGCTTCTGCGAAAAATATAGGGGACAAGATGCTGGAGAGGATAAGCCAGGTTCTACTCTTTAATTGTCTGGCATAATTTCAGAAATGTTTTAAGAGTAGGAAAGAACAGAAGGGATGATCTGGTTGAATAGTCTCATTTTATAAAAGGAAAACAAGGTCTTGCAGTGGATGTGTGGAAGAGCCGGGTAGGGGACAGCTGGCTGGAACAACCCCCAGCCCAGTGGGCCCTGTGCACCTGCCCCTCCACTGCAGCCTTGTATACACCAGGTCATGGTTCTCCTAGATCCATGTGTTCCCTAGTTAACATTTTTCTTTCTTTTCTTTTTACTTAAATTTCTTCTTGTTGTTCTTCTTTTCCTTTTTTGGGGTGCTGGGAATTGAATCCAGGGCCACTTAACTGCTGAGCCACATCCCCAGCCCTTTTTATTATTTTATTTTGAGACAGAGCCTTGCTAAGTTGTGTAGGGCCTTGCTAAGTTACTGAGGCTGGCTTTGAACTCATGATCCTTCTGCCTCAGCCTCCCAAGGTGCTGGGATTACAGGACTGTGCCACTGTGCCTGGCTTAAATTTCTCCTTAATGTTGATTTGCATCCCTACCATAACTTGAAAGTATCCATAAAAATAAATAAAAGGGAACAATGTTATCAACTAGCTGAATACCTCCAAGAGGCTGTAGGGTCAGATTGCTGTGTAACACCCTCATCCTGAGAGTTAGTCTTTGACCTAAATAGGACCTGAAATGAAAAGCACCTGTCACCCCAGCAGCTCAGGAGGCTGAGGCAGGAGGATTGCAAGTTCAAAGCCGGCCTCAGCAATTTAGCAAGGTCCTAAGCAATTGAACCAAGACCCTTATCTAAAAATCAAAAAAGATCTAGGGATGTGGCTCAGGGGTTAAGTGCCACTGGGTTCAATCCCTCGAATCAAAAAATAAAATGAAATAAAATAAAAAAGAGGTGGCTGTCTTAGAATGTATGTCAGTGTGAGCGGAGGCAGCGTACCCCTGAAGCATTACTTAATGTTCTCCCACTCCCTAAAATCATCTCACAAGCCATCAGTTATGTAGGACCCCTAGTCTGGCAAACTGTGTTACATGCGATAGTTGGTTTTCTGATTTTTCTGTCATTGGTGGTTCCTGGATCCCAGGGAATCAGGTTCCTTTCTGTCTTCAGCCTTCCCTGGGGGTCACTGTCATTTATTAATAGAATAAAGTGTTCTATTAATAATATCCACAGGCAGAGGAGCTGCTCTTTTAAAGGAATGCTGGGTCCAATTCTTTGTCAAATGGAGCATGTCGCAGAGATAGGCATGATCTCCTGCTCCTTATCTGTATGAAATCACTGCCATCAGGAAGCACTTTTCGGTCTCTTCAGTGAGGACCTGGCTTTCTTTGACCTCATCAGGCAAAGTGTGCAGTTCTCTGTAATAAACCCAAACTTTACTAAAGGGATCATGCGCTACCCAAGACTTTATTTTGCTATTGAATGAAAAGGAGCCTGGTAGACCTTCTCTTGGAACTGAGGGTGACATCCACAGCAGGTACCTGTCAAGCAGGGAGGTTTCTCTTTTCCCAATCTTACCTTCGGTTTAGTCATTCAGTCCATATATATATGGCTTTGGACTAAAGTACTCTAATTCCTGGTCCAAAGGTAAGTGGTATATTAACATCCTACAGCTCTGGGGTCAGAATTCGCAATGGCCCTCAGCATTTTTTAAAGACTCTCTGAGATGTGGAAGAGTCTTGGCGAAGCCGACACTTCCCACATTCATCGGCTCACATGAGATCCATGATGTTCAGATTTGTACAAATCCCTTTCTCTCATGATGAATTTGCTTACCCCTTGATGGCAAGGCCTCTTAGAGCCTCCAATTATGCCCAGCAGTTCTTTTTATTCTGTTCGCAGTGCTGAGGTCTGAACCCAGAGCTTTGCACAGGCTAATTAATAAGTGCTCTACCACCCAGCCATGCTCCCAGCTCTTGTACCCAGAATTTACCAGGTGACTCCTCTGGCAATTTTGTGATTATTGAAAGCAATAAAACATCAGAGCCGGGCCGGCATGGTGGCCCATGCTTGTCATCTCAGCGGCTTGGGAGGCTGAGGCAGGAGGATCACAAGTTCAAAGCCAGCCTCTGCAACTTAGTGAGGTTATAAGCAACTCAGCCAGACCCTGTCTCTGAATAAAATGTAAAAAGGGGCTGGGGGTATGGATCAGTGGTTATTCAGTGGATTGGTACCCCTGGGTTCAATCCCTGGTATCAAAAAAACAAAAACAAAATAACCATCATGTCTTGCAGTATCACTGGGAATGGTTGTTCCTAAAACAAATTAAACAGGATGGAGCCCATTTTGTAATTACTTTCCATTAATCCATTTGTAGTTTTTGTGTCCTATGCCATAGCTGGCCCTGAGAAAGGGCAGGGATGATTATCCCCAACCTCATGGAACTCTGCCTCCAGAAGAAATAGGCCAACAATTCAAGCATGCTGGGAAAATTGCAAATAGTAAGAAGCCCAGAGGTAGCTGAATGAGAAGCAGAGTCGGTGCTGCACCCTGGGAAGGAGGCAGTTGTCATCATGACCCAGATAGAATGTGCGTGAGATGGAAAAGGACCATTTAACCCACCTACCCATGTATCTGTCACCTGGGTCTCTTGGGTCTTAAGGAAGACATTAGGACACTACCTTATGGGCTTGTTTTCCCCTGATTCTTACTGTGTATTATTTATTTTTTAATAGGTTATATACCAATGTAATACAAAAGATTTAAAAAGTTAAAGACAAATTTCGTGTTTATGAAAGAGAGACATGAGAGAGGCTTGTGGGACCAAACCTGTTTGAAAAATAGAGTTCAAATCTTCAGGAGAAATTGGGAGTGATGAGTGTGAGTTCCCTTTTTTTTTTTTTTTTTTTTTGTACTGGGGCTTGAACCCAGGGGAGCTTAGCCACAGAGCCACATCTCCCTTACTTTGTATTTTGTTTAGAGACAGGGTCTCACTAAGTTGCTGAGGCTGGCCTTGAACTCTTGATCCTCCTGCCTCAGCCTCCCCAGCCACTGGGCATGTGCCACCATGCCCAGTGAATATCAGCAAAGTAATTACAAAGATGGCAGAAAGGCCATTTGAAAAAAATTAAATAGACCTCCCTGCAAAGGCAATGTGCCCAAGTTCAAAACCTGTTTTGTAACCTACAACTGGATGACCTCTGGCAGGTTACTTAACCTTATGGAGTCTCGATTTCCCTAGCCTATAAAATATGATAAAACACCACCTGGCCTCTCTGACAGGGTTGGTGTGATCTATCAAGGATTGGCGAATACAGCCTGCAGGCCTAATGCAGTCTACAGCCTAATTATATAAATAAAGTTTTATTGGAACGCAGTCACACCCACTGATCACACATTGTTCACTACTGCTCTCTCACTCTGATGGCAAGCTGAGTAGATGCCACACAGGCATCATACTATGGGACACGTTTATGGGACATCATTTATGGGACACGTTTGCCAGACCTTGGGCTCGATGGTTGTGAGGTCAGTGAGTTCGTTATAAAATTGAAATAAATATCACTTGACAGAGGTGTACGGGAGAAATCTCTTTACAGGAAACATAAGGAAGGCCATGATTTGGTGGGTCTTAATGCTTTTTCTTGGAGCAGTGTGTTCTGGGGAATATATATGACTTTCGCAGAAAATGCTCTAATTCCTGGTCCAAAGTTCCATGGTGTGATTAACTTCCGGCAGCTGGGTCAGAATTCCCAATGGCCCTCAGCATTTTTTAAGGACTTTCTGATTTAACACAGGTAGCTAGGTATCATGGCAGAGCATCACACCTGGCTTGCAGGTCCTTGCAGGAGTTGTGTTCTGTGTCAGGGAGGTAATGGGACTTGCAATAGTTTTCATTCTATGCCAGATTGAACCATGTTGTGAGTTCATGAGACAAGACTAGATAGGGACTTTTTGAACTGCAATTTCAAAAGGGCCTGTTACATGTCAGGCCTTAGTCTCAGTGCTGGGGACACTGTCCTTGCCCTGTGGACCTTACATGGTAGCCTTCATTTGCGCCCGGTGAAGGTCTTTTTTTTTTTTTTTTTTGGTACCAGGGAATGAACCCAGGGGCACTTAACCACTGAGCCCCATCCCCAGCCCTATTTTGTATTTTATTTAGAGACAGGGTCTCACTGAGTTGCTTAGAGCCTTGCTAAATTGCTGAGGCTGGCTTTGAACTCAGGATCCTCCTACCTCAGCCTCCCAAGCCATTGGGTTATAGGTGTACACCACTGCACCCTGCTCCCCCAACTTCTTATCTTGTATTATTTGTTTTTTAATAGGTTATATATTTATATGACATGCAGCTGCGTATTCCCCACCTTAAATGTCACCACCATTGCCAGTTTCTTTTATACCCATCCAGTGATATTCTGTGTGTACAAGCACACATGTCTATATGTCTATTCATTTATTTATTTAAGGTTCTGTGTGCTTTTTATTTTTTATTATTAAAATTATTATTATTTTGGTACCAGGGATTGAAACCCAGAGGTGCTTAACCACTGGGCCACATCCCCTTTTATATTTTATTTAGAGACAGGGTCTCACTGATTTGCTTAGGACCACACTAAGTTGCTGAGGGTGGCTGTGAACTTGTGATCCTCCTACTACAGCCTCCTGAGCTGCTGGGATTACAGGCATGCACCACAATGCCCAACTCCTCTTTTTATTTTTTAAAATTTCAAGTGTGTTGAGAGTAGAAGGAGTAATACCATATCATCCACCTAGATTCCCTAGTGGTTAACATTCCCTGTATTTGCTTTATTTCTTTCCCTCCCTCTCCACTTATATTTACATTACCTTTTCTCTTCTGAACTTTTGAAAGTGAGGAGCAGATACCATCATATGCCACTTAAAACTTCAGCAGGCACATCCTAAGAATGAGGTCATTCTGCTCACACATATATAGCCACAGCTTCTTTTTTTAAATATTTTATTTTTTAATTGTAGGTAGACATAATACCTTATTTTTTATGTGGTGCTAAGGATTGAACCCAATGCCTCATATTTGTGAGGCAAGTATTCTACCACTGAGCTATAACCCCAACCCCACGGTTTCTTTATCATACTCAAGAAATATAGCATTAGCCGTGCAGTGGCGCACACCTGTAATCCCAGTGACTTGGGAGTGTGAGGCAAGATTGAAAGTTCAAGGCCAGCCTTAGCAACTTAGCAAGACCCTGTCTCAAAATAAAAAGGCTAGGAATGTAGTTCAGTGGTAGCACACCCCTGGGTTCAATGCCTGGTACCATAGACAGAATTGTAGCAGTGATAGAATAATATTATCTAATACTTAGTCCTTACTCAGATTTTCCCAGTTATCCCACAAAGTGCCTTATAGTTTTGATTTTCCTTTTCTAAACATGCAAGACCTGGACTGGGGATCTACAGTTGGTAGAGTGCTTGCCTTGCATGCACAAAGCCCTGGGTTCAATCCCCAGCACCTAAAAAAAGAAAAAATATACATAAGACCCTCTGAAGGATTCCTCGTTACCTTTGGTTATCTTGTCTGTTTGAAGCATTTGTCTGCTTTGCTTCCTCCTGATCTGTTCCTTTCTTGTGGATCTTTCATTTTTCTTCTCCGAAGAAGGTTTCAAAACCATTGCTCTCTCCAGCCGCTGCAGGTGTTGGCTGACCTTGAAGAACAGGATGGACCTGGACGTGGTGAACATGTTTGTGATCGCGGGCGGGACGCTGGCCATCCCCATCTTGGCATTTGTAGCCTCCTTTCTCCTGTGGCCTTCAGCACTGATAAGAATCTATTATTGGTAAGTTGATTATGTACTTGATATTCTCAAGAGTACCATGATGTTATCTCCTCTGCCTGTCCCATTGTTTACCATCTGATCCTGGAATATTTCAAGCATGAAGAAAAGTTGAAAGACATGCACCCTCCTGAATTCTGGGAGAGTTGGGAAGAGTTGCTAGTTGCTTTTCATCAGGTTAAATTCTTGCAGATTTCTGGTAACACTTTGCTCTTGAGGTCATCACAATCCCAGAGCCCCTGGCTGGCTATGAGCAAGGACTGTGCATGTCTGTGGGGCTCCTTTGGTGTTTTCTCATCTCTGGATTCTGACCTAGCAGTGTCCTGGCAGGAGCAGCGATGTCACTGAAAAGTGAACTACAGCCAGGCGCGGTGGTGCATGCCTGTAATCCCAGCAACTTGGGAGGCTGAGACAGAAGGATCGTGAGTTCAAAGCCAGCCTCAGTAACTTTTAGTGAGGCATTAAGCAACTCAATGAGACCCTGTCTCTAAATTAAAAGAAAAGAAAAAAGAAAAAAGTCCTGGCGATGTGGCTCAGTCAGTTCAATCCCTGGTACTTAAAAAAAAAAAAAAAAAAAACAGTATTAGAAACTCCAGGACCAGTGACAGTGAGAAGCATGTGTAGGGCAGAATGCCTTAGAGTTGCTCTAAATTATAAAGTGACAGAAAAAAGAAAGAAGTTTCAAAAATGTCTGTCATTTTTGTTCCACCTTGTTTCTTGCTGTATCTGCATACCACCTGTTCTTTTCTTTTGTATTTTCTTTAGAGTAAGTCATCTTTTTTTTTTTTTAACCTCAAATTTATTCATTTAAAAAGTGATGTGCCAGACATGGTGGCACAAGTCTGTAATCCCCGTGCCTCGGGAGGCTGAGGCAGGAGGATCACAAAGTTCAAGGCCAGAATCAGCAACTTAGCAAGACCTTGTCTCCAAGGAAAACATAAAAAGGGCTGGGGATGTGGCTCAGTGACTAAGCACCCCTGGGTTCCATCCCCTGTACCAAAAAAAAGAGAAGAAAAGAAAAAGGACTGAGGACATAGCTCAGTGGTAGAGTACTCCTGGGTTCAATCCCTGGTCCAAAACAAAAAAGTGATATATATATCACCACTGTAAATTGCAAGCTTTGCCCTAAGTACCATAAGTGGAAAGTTAGTATAAAAAAAATAAACACAGTGACATTAGAGAACCTTGTTAAGTTCTAGCCCTGATACTGTTGTGGGCCAAAGGCTCTGAGCCTCTTTTCTCCTTGGTACCTGGAATAAGAGGCCAGAAAGGTGGGGCTGCCCTGCACAGAGCCTTTGTCCTTGGGGGGAATCAGGTTAGCACTTGAAAAGGAAGCAACCTGCTCATGATTCTTTTCTTCCTGTCCATTTATCAAATAAACCCACTCCTCTTGCCCCCATGGTAAAATGGACACCGGTTCCTCTGTGCCGGGTAAGCCCACTGGGGTTTAACTGGGACTTGAGGAAGGTGGAGGAGCTTTGGTAACTCCTATACACAGAAGACCTGCTGTTGACTGGCCCTTCTTTCTGGCTCCCCTTGGTTTGAGTGTGGAATTTTCCGCCTGCCACCAGGCTCTGATCCTGGAAAAGAAGCTAATTGAACAGAAGGCAGCTTTTCAACTTTTACTGTTTCACTGTCTTTTAGGATGAGTGAGGAGTGGTGACCTCTTCAGAAGATCATCTAGGATCCTCTTCTGCATGGGCAAAAGCCTTTAGCTACTTAAGTGGCAGTGCCCTTACAGCACTGGTAGCAGGAATTCTGGGTGGTCCCCAGATGGGGAGGCCAGGGATGTGCCCCCATCTCATGGCCCTTCCAAGGCACCATGGGCTTCCACACACAAATGCCATTTTTTTGTTAAATCTAATTGGAGCTGAGAATACAGCTCACTGATGTAGATTGTAACCATGGATATGGCTGCACACAGAGGTGTGATTATAAAAGGCTAATTCCACCCACCTCGGGAGGCCAGTCTCCATCCTGCCTTGGTCTCTCAACTCCCAGGCTCCCCAGGCTCTCAAGGAGAAGGCTGTCAGAGTAATTTTGATTTTTAAAGAGGAAAAATAAACTCATGGGAAATATTTCATCTTTATGTTGAATTCAAATTGGCATAATATAAAATTCACCATGTTGAAGTAAATAGTTCAGTGGTTTTGTTGTTGTACAGTGGTTGCCACTATCTAATTCTAGAACTCTCCCACCTCCCCAAAGGAACCCCCACTCTGGTGAGCAGTCACGCTCAGTTGCTTTCTTTCCCCATCTCCTGGCAATCACTAATTTTTGTCTCTTTGGGATTTGCCTGTTATGGACATACACTATATGGCCTTTCTTTCTTTCACTTAGCATGTATTTTTAAGGTTTGTTCATTCCTGTTATAGCTGAATAATGTCTGTGCAGTGGTTTCTGTCTTCCACAATTCATGTTGAGGTTTGATTCCCACCATAACAGCACTGAGAGGCAGTGGAGCCTTTAAGAGGTGATTAGGTCATTAAGAGGGATTAGTGCAGTTCTAGCAGAGCTGGATCAGCTATTGCATGACAGTGGGTTGTTGTAAATCAAGGCAGATCCGCATGTTTTGTCTTTTCTGCACATGCCCATTTGCCTTTCTGCTTTTTGCTAAGTTGAGGCAGACAAAGCCCTCACCAGCAGCTGAGCAGAGGTCAGCACCATATTCTTGGACTTGCCAACCTCCAGAATCATGAAACACACACACACACAAAAAAAAAAAAACACAAACCTCTTACTTTTAAAAATTATCCAATGACAGGTATTTTGTTATAAAAACAGAAAACAGCCTAAGACAATATGATTCTACCACATTTTATTATCCATCCAACTGTTGTTGATGGACACTTTGGATGTTGCCATGTTTTGTCTATTATGAATCATACTGCAGGGCTGGGGATGTGGCTCAAGCATGCGTGGCATGCGTGCAGCCCGGGTTCGATCCTTAGCACCACATACAAACAAAGATGTTGTGTCCGCCGAAAACTAACAAATAAATATTAAAATTCTCTCTCTCTCTCTCTCTCTCTCTCTCTCTCTCTCTCTCTCTCTCAAAAAAAAAAAAAAATGAATCATACTGCATAGCAAAAGTTATTTTTATTGAGCCCAGGGGCAATCCACCACTAAGCTGCATCTTCAGCCCTTTTTATGTTTTATTTTGAGTCAGACTGGCCTCAAACTCGCAATCCTCCTGCCTTAGCCTCCCAAGTCACTGGTATTATAGGCATGTACCTGGCTCAATGCATGTGATCTTAAAGCCTGCCCGTTCTGGTCACCCAGCTCAGAGCAGTGGCCCAGAGACAAACACAATGCTCTTATCTTGTGTACTCAAACACACAGGCCGAGAAGGCCCAGCTGGGTTGAAAAGGATGGGAAAAAAATCCTGGAAAACCTTTCAGATCATGCCAGATGGCATTGTGACATGGAGATTATGATGACAGTAATAGCTCCCAGGATGCCATGGCAGAGAGCTGTCAGAAGTCCTGTGAGTGGCTTCCACTGCTGTACCAAAAAGCACAGCCTGTTTCCACCAAAGAAACTCACGACAGGTGACATTTATGCAGTGGGTGACAGAGAATGAACAACTTTACCCTTAAATCCCTCAATCACAGCTACCCCAAAGGCCTTCCTCTGCTCAACCTCCCATAATAAACTGGCAGACCTGGGTGAGTCAGGTGAAGTTTCAAGATTGCCAGACAAACAGGAACATCAGGCAGCAGTGGTAGCTCCACACCCCGAACACACACCCCCACTCCCCTACCCTGCCCTGTTGCCTGTCCCAGTACAAGGGCTTGGTGAGCTCATCTCAGCATGAGCTCCTGACTCCCTCTGGGATCTTGGAGTACAGAGAGAGGTGTCCCTGGTAGTCCACAAGTCAGTTTTAAGATCAGCTCTCTTTGGATTAAATTGTCCCTGGTGCAAGGCCACCTCATTTACATAGTGTCAGGAACCATGAACCGTAGTTGCTCCTGCAGAAGGTGCCAGATGCTTTGCCGTGAGTTGACAGAGAAGCACAACTGGGGGTTCTGTAGCTACGGTGGATGAGCAGCTTCTGCTCCGTCAGAGGCTGTTCTGACTTTCATTGCATAATGAAAATATCAGGGCTTCCCAGGGTGAAAAAGACTTGAGATTCTTTTCTAAATTTTTTGCTTTTCCAAAGAAACTTGTTAGTGCAATACAGATAAGAAATCTTAGCAAATAATTTGCTTGTATACATACAAGAGAGAAGAATGGATAAGGGTCAGAAATGAAGAAATAAAACTGACACTGTTTGCAGGTGGCAGGCTGGTATGCATAAAAAGTCTAAAAAAATCTGTAGACAATTTATTGGAATTAATAGGTAAATTTGGATGAATACAAGATAAGTAACCCCAAATCAGTTGTAATTCCCTTAGGCCAGCAACAAGGACCTGAACAGACACTTCTCAGAGGAGGACATACAATCAATCAACAAGTACATGAACAAATGCTCACCATCTCTAGCAGTCAGAGAAATGCAAATCAAAACCACCCTAAGATACCATCTCACTCCAGTAAGATTGGCAGCCATTATGAAGTCAAACAGCAACAAGTGCTGGCGAGGATGTGGGGAAAAGGGTACTCTTGTACATTGCTGGTGGGACTGCAAACTGGTGCAGCCAATTTGGAAAGCAGTATGGAGATTCCTGGGAAAGCTGGGAATGGAACCACCATTTGACCCAGCTATTGCCCTTCTCGGACTATTCCCTGAAGACCTTAAAAGAGCGTATTTCATATTTTATTTAGAGACAGGGTCTCGCTGAGTTGCTTAGGGTCTCACTAAGTTGCTGAGGCTGGCTTTGAACTTGTGATCCTCTTGCCTCAGCCTCCTGAGCCACCATGGGATTACAGGCCTGAGATTACAGGCCTGGATGCCCAGCTCCAGCCCTATCTCTTGATGTATGACAAAGGTAGCAATGGGGTAAGTGGACTGTGTTAACTAGATATCCAGGGAAAACAAAGCTTAATCTTGACCCCTTTAGTTGGCAGAATTACTAAATTGGTTTCTCAAAGATGT
Organism: Urocitellus parryii; assembly: GCF_045843805.1. Lineage (NCBI taxonomy): Eukaryota > Metazoa > Chordata > Mammalia > Rodentia > Sciuridae > Urocitellus > Urocitellus parryii. The sequence goes on along the minus strand of NC_135533.1, from coordinate 169,244,146 downwards.
CCCTCCCTAATCCCCCAGGATCTGTGATTCTGATGACATACCATTCCCATGGTGGTTATGTTATATACAGTTATGTTGTATATAGCTGATTTTGAAACAGGGCGATGTCCACATGGGCCTGATCTAATGACATTAACCCTTAAAAGTAGAGGGGCGCAAGCTGGTTGTGTTGGTGCACGTGTGCACGTCGGTAATCCCAGCGACTCAGAAGCCAGAGGCAGGAGGGTGGTAAATTCAAGGCCAGCCCAAACAAGTGCTATTGAGTATGAGTTTCTTTCTTTTTATTGTGGAAAAATATACATGACATTTAAAAAATAAACGTGTGAAGATATGCAGAAATTGTAACCTTTATGCATTGCTGGTGTGACTGTAAAATGGCATAGTGACTGTGAATAAGTTTAGTGTTTCCTCAGAACAGAAAACAGAATTAACATACAATCTAGCAATTCCACTCCATAGGTATATACCACAAAGCACTGAAAGTAAGGACTCAAACAATATTCATACGCTAATGTTCATAACAGCAATCTTTAAAATAGTCAAAAGATGGAAACAAATGGCTGGGCATGGTGGTACATGCCTGTAATCCCAGAGGCTTGGGAGGCTGAAGCAGGAAGATTGCAAGTTCAAGGCCAGCCTCAGCAATTTAGCCAGGCCCTAAGCAACTCAGTCACTTAGGGCCTGGCTAAGTTGCTGAGGCTGGCTTTGAACTCGTGATCCTCCTGTCTCAGCCTCCTGAAATGCTGGGATGACAGGTGTGTGCCACCGTGCCCAGCTTGGGCTTCTTGATTTAGATCAATAGAGTCTTCAATGACTTCTGTCCCTGAAATAGGAGCAGTTTGGTGCCCAGCTTGGGCTTCTTGATTTAGATCAATAGAGTCTTCAATGACTTCTGTCCCTGAAATAGGAGCAGTTTGGCTTCTTTACTAAATCTGGAAAAGAACTTGATCTTGAGACATTTATTCATCCCAACTTAATTCTTCTGGTTGTTTCTGTTCTGTAAAGTGGCAGCTAAGTCTAATCTCCAACTTTGTGAGTCAGAATTTACTCTTATCATTCAACCAAAGAAACTGGGCCACGGGGTTTTCCTTCTGGGCCATTGCATCATTTTTTGGCTGGCCTAACCGCTTAGAATCCTTTGGCCGTTCTTTCATCGAGGGTGTCATTTTAAGTTAATGAAAATATTTGTTCCTTCTGCTCCCCGTTTCTGGAGCCATAGGTCAGGTTTTCCAGTTCCAGGGAGCTCCACCTGGTGACGGGGTCCTCACTTGCCAGCCCTGGCTCTCTCCACCCTGGGTTCAGTCGGCCTAGCTGGCCGCGCCCTGGCCTCTGGGTTTTACACCTTTCCCAAAGTCTTCAGCAAATGCTTGTTGAATATCCAGTAGCTTGCTCAGGCCTCGCCTAGTCCAGAAGGGCTTCCCAGATCCTCCTTGATCTGTTTGAGAGTTCTAGAGAATTTGAAGACTATTAAAAAGTAACCAAGAAAATACAAAAGAACCCATAATCCCTCGAATCATTTTCTTTAATTCCTCTGTTGTTCTTTCTGCCTCTCTCCCCCCACCTTATCAGCGTATAATTCAAAATGTTTTAGCAGAATCAGAATCAGAATCCATAGTATAAAAAATTGGGTCCTGTTTTTTTTGTTTTTTGTTTTTGGTACTGGGGATTGAACTCAGGGGCACTCGACCACTGAGCCACATCTCTAGACCTATTTTGCATTTTATTTAGAGACAGGGTCTCACTGAGTTGTTTAGTGCCTCACAGTTGCTCAAGCTGTCTTTGAACTCCTGATCGTCCTGCCTCAGCCTCCTGAGCTAGTTGTGCCCAGTGGGTCCTGCTTTTTACTTGAAATAATGTCATAGATATTTTTCCATATTATTGAATATTCTTTAAACCTCTTTAAATAACAAAAACACTACATTGTGTAGCTATTTAGTGATTTAGGTAATACATTTTCTATTAATGGACACTAAGATTAACATTGATTAACATTCTGATTTTATTTATTTTCTTTTTTGTTTCCTTTCCCCTCCCCACTGTCTTTATTTTATTTATTTATTTTTTCATGCTAGAGATTGAACCCAAGAGCACTTTAACCACTGAGCAACATCCCTAGACTTTTTGTATTTTTTTTTTTTCTTTTAATACAGGGTCTCACTAAGTTGCAGAGGGTCTTCACTAAGTTGCTGAGGCTGGCCTCCGACTTGCAATCCTCCTACCTTAGTCTCCTGTGCCACCATGTCCAACTTCTTTTTCTAATTTTTTTTTTTACATTTTTTTTAGTTGTCAATGGACCTTTATTTTTTTTATTTATATGTGGTGCTGAGAATCAAACCCAGTGCCTCACACATGCAAGGGCTCTACCATGAGCCACAACCCCAGCCCATTCCTTTTCTAATTTTAATAACACTGTTTGAACATGTTAAAAAATTATTTATGGGGGCTGGGGATGTGGCTCAAGCGGTAGCGCGGTCTCCTGGCATGCGTGCGGCCCGGGTTCGATCCTCAGCACCACATACCAACAAAGATGTTGTGTCCACCGAAAACTAAAAAAAATAAATATTAAAAAAATCTCTCTCTCATTTCTGGAAGTACAATCACTAAGTCAAAGGGCATGAGGACTGTTTTGTTTTGGTGGTGCTAAGGATCAAACCCAAGGCCTTGCACATGCTAGGAAGGTGCTCTACCACTGAGCTACAAAAGGTGTATCTTATTGGGATTTTTTTTTTTTTTTTTTTTTTTGGTACCAGGGATTGAACTCGGGGGTTCTTAATCACTGAGCCACATTCCCAGCCCTTTTTATTTTTTATTTTAGGACAGAATCTTGCTAAGTTGCTGAGGCTAACTTTGAACTTGGGATCCTCCTGCCTCTGTGTCCCAAGCCCCTAGGATTACAGGCGTGCACTTCTGTAACCAGTGAATTTTCTCTTTTAACCTTTCCTATATCCTTGGCAGAATGCAACATTTCCCCATGTTGTTGATGAAGAAATTGAGGTTCAAAATCATACAGTTAAAGCCAGGTGTGGTGGTACATGCCTGTAATCCCAGCAGTTTAGGATGTTGAGGAAGGAGGATCACAGGTTCAATTTAGTGAGACTGCAGGCAACTTAGACTCTGTCTCGAAATAAAAAAAGGCTCAGGATGTGCCTCAATGGTTAAGCACCCTTGAGTTCGATCCCTGGTACAAAAAAAAAAAAAAGAAAAGAAAAGAAAAAGAAAAAAAATTGTATAGTTAGTAAATGAATGAGCCAGGATATGAATGAATGAAAAAGTTCACATTATGGTGCCATGATTTAGAATTTTGAAATATGCTCGCTTCCTGATAAGGAGAGCTTTTAAGCTAGCCAACTTTCTTGCATTTTTAATCTTTTGTGTAGGCAATGCACTCATTGAAAAATACCAAAAAGAACACAAAAGTCTCCCTCCCACCTCTGTTCTGTTCCACTTACTTCTCACCTCATTCTCTACCTCCGCTCTAGCTACTTGTCTTAACGATGCCTTTTTAGTGTTCCCACACTTTTGTGTGCAGATACAAGTAAATAAGACTCTAAATCCTTATTTCCCTTTCCCCTTATTTTTACACAAATGTTAAGACCAGTGGGTTAAGGTTATTTGCTTTTATAGGACTTTGCTTCTTTTTTAGTGCAAAGTATATCACAAAGTGAATCTCTGATTGAATTAATTATTTTTGATCTTGGAGAGCTTCTTCACGTACAGAGTTCAGTTTGTTTCTATGGTAATTTCATATTGAAATTGATATGGGGCCAAACTGCACCACTTCCAAGTCTTATGTAACCATCAGAAGCCGAGCTTCAGCCCCCCGCCATATGTTGTGAGAATCAGAGCCAGAGGACGGGGTGCACACGGTTCCCAGGAAAGAAGTTAGCCCTCTGGAGTCTCCAGAAATGTATTTTAGCAAGAGGTTTATTAAATGTGACCTGTTTCTTAAGAAAACACCTCTTTTCCCTTCTTAGTGCTCATTGAGGTTGAAGTCCTGGGTGGTCTCCCAGACAGTAAGACCTGGGAGAAGTTTGTCCCACCACTAAGCAGGACATCTAGGGAGGACCGGTCCCCCTCCTGAAGCCACTTACCAGAGCATGCTACCTTTATCTCCCCTTAGGTACTGGCGGAGGACGTTGGGCATGCAGGTCCGCTACGTGCACCATGAAGACTATCAGTTCTGTTACTCCTTCCGGGGCAGACCGGGGCACAAGCCGTCCATCCTCATGCTCCACGGATTCTCTGCGCACAAGGACATGTGGCTCAGTGTGGTCAAGGTGCAGTTCCAAAGCCTTCTCTCTCAGACAGAAAAGGTTTCCACTTGCATGTGACATCATGGGCAATGATGGAAAGCAAAGGGAACCCAAGACCGCGCAGTTCAAGTTCAGTCTCAAAGTCAACACAGTGCCGTCTTCAAACTCTTTTGTCAGAAGAAGTTGATTGAGTTGAATATTATTTGTGAAACTTTAGAAAGCTTTTAACCTTGTGAATATTTGTTTAGGGAAGGTTTCTAACCCAGGCTGGGATTTTAAAAACCATTTATGCCTTTGTTTTTTTTAATGGGCACTAGGGATTGAACTCTGGGACCCTTGACCACTGAGCCCCATCCCCAGCCCTATTTTGTATTTTATTTAGAGACAGGGTCTCACTGAGTTGCTTAGGGCCTCGCTTTTGCTGAGGCTGGCTTTGAACTCGCGGATCCTCCTGCCTCAGCCTCCTGAGCCGCTGGGATTATAGGGGTGCACCACTGTGCCCAGCCATTTATTATTTTATACTCCAGGATTCCTTTCTCTCCCCCTGCCGGCAGTCATGCTGGTTTTGCTCCTTCCTCCCCTCCCCCACTTCTTCTACTTCTGCTTTTTTTTTTTTTTTTTTTTTTCTTGCCAGAGAAATGTTCTTGATCTGGCAGCTTCCTGGAATAGTTTTCCAGCTCACTTTTTGCCCAGGTGTATGTGGTGTGGTGCATGCTGTATTTGGTAAGAGTGAACAGGTAGTGAAGGCTGGAGCTTGCAGAAGTCATGGGAGGGCAGCGGCATCCCAGGCTCCCACCCCCCCGCAGGTATTATTTGGACTGAGAAGAAAAGGCTCACATAGCTTCTAGTGTCTTGGTCAATGGTACCTTCTAGTTCCAAACACCACCATGAAGACAGCCCCACTTCCTGTCCCCACCTCAGATAAACATCTTCTATGTGACTGGATGTTTATTGCTGATAACTGATGTTTCTCAGTTTCCTGTTTAAAAGTGGTGTCTTCTCTGCATGGAAGAGGTGGTTTAGGGTAACGATAGTCGCAAGAATTAGATCTTAGCTGGGCGCGGTGATGCACATCTGTAATCCTTGTGGCTTGGGAGGCTGAGGCCGGAGGATCATGAGTTCAAAGCCAGCCTCAGCAACTTAGTGAGGCACTAGGCAACTCAGTGAGACCCTGTCTCTAAATAAAATACAAAATAGGGCTGGGGATGGGGCTCAGTGATTGAGTGCTCCTGAGTTCAATTCCCAGTACCAAAAAAAAAGTATTAGACCTTAATGCCAAGAAAAAAAAAATTGAAACCAGCATCAGGGTGACGAGACATAATTTTTGGGAAAACATTTCTCTTCTTGGCTCTGAAGATGGGCAGGACTCTGGGAGGATCATCCTTCCTGTTTCCTTCGGTGGCTGTACAGCTAGAGTGAACTGTGGAAGAAAAAGGAAAGGAGGAAGATGGCTGTGCTCAGCAGTGTCAAGGAAGAGCGGGAGAGAGCCTGCTGGCCTGAGCTCTGTCTCCTCTTCCCACTCCTCCCCTGAGCCCCTTTCCATCTATGTCTTAGTCCTTGGAGGCCTCTGCTCCCTGTGAGGCTACTGACCATGCTTATTCATAGTAGTCGGGTAAAACAGGCCCAAGAAAGGCTGTCCAGGTCTTGGCAAGACAGAGGGACCTCCCAGCAATGTGAGCAGTCACCTTTTGCACACCACACACTGATTCTCTGGGTCTCTGTATCCTTAGTTCCTGCCAAAGAACCTGCACTTGGTCTGCGTGGACATGCCAGGACACGAGGGTACCACTCGCTCCTCCCTGGATGACCTGTCCATAGATGGGCAAGTCAAGAGGATACATCAGGTAAGCAGGAGGCGCCCCCCAAATTTCCAAGACTGGGTCTTGCACATCATCCCATGCCCGACCCTTAGGAGAAGGAAAGAGAATTTCACACTGACTCCTGACCAGTATCTAGAACATTCTGTCTGAAAGTGATCGCAAACCAAATGGCAGGTGGATGAGGTTCATGATCAGCTGTGGAGGGCTTGGGCTAATTACATGCTCTTCTCCTCTAAGTGGACTGTGTCTGTGAAGAAGTACATTCTGAGCATTTTCTCAGCTCTTGGCAAAAGGAGTCAAGAATTCTTCAATTCTATTTCCCTGTTTGGAGGTCTATTTTTCTGCTCACCAGCTGCATGATAACAGCAGTAGCACCTCTGCCTATCATCTGTCTCTAGCTCTCTTCCCCTGAGCTCTCAAGGTCATAGGGGCTCATGAGCCATTTCAGGATTGTGTAGCTCATAAGTTTCAGGTTAACATTAAGTATTTTTCTCCAGATGAGGATATTGACTTAATAATGTATGCCACCTCTATTAAACCATGTGTTGTAGTTGTTCTTATTATTATTATCTGCAGTGCTGGGGATCAAACCCAAGGCCTTATGCATGCTAGGCAAGCTGTGTGCCACTGAGCTACATCCTGAGCCCCTAAACTTTTTTTTTTTTTTTTAATAAGATCAGGAACCTTATCTCTTTGGCTCTTTGCTCTATCCTGGCACCTGACCCTAGTTCCTTGTACAAAATATGTTTTTAGACAATAGGTGGATGGTTGGTTGGAAAGGACAGGTTTTAAGTTAGGGCTGCAATTTTTTTTTTTTTTTTTTTTTTTGGCTGGGAATTGAACTCAGGCACTCAACCACTGCTGAATATCCTCAGCCCTGTTTATATTTTATTTAGAGACATGGTCTTACTAGGTTGCTTAGGGCCTCACTAAGTTGCTGAGGCTGGATTTTACTTGCATTCCTCCTGCCTCAAACTCCCAAGCCACTGGGATGACAGGGGTGTGCCACCACTCCTGGCCTAGGACCACAGTTTTTGTAAACAAAGTTAAACTGGAACACAGCCAAGCTCCTTTGCTTAGGGATTGTCTCTGACTGCTTTTGTGGTGTAGCTGCAGAGCTGAAGACTAGAAACAACCGACTGTATGTCCCACGACACAGAAAATATTTACTCTCTTGACCTGTATGGAAAAGCTTACTGGCTTATTAATTAGGGGTATACTTGAAGATTTATACCTAGATGGTCACTTGCCCTGGTTAAAGAGAAGTCCATCCAGGCACCAGGCTTGTCTCGATAAAGGATCTAGGAGAGTGTCAGACCTTCTCTTATCAGTAGCCATTCTCAGCTGTCCATAGCCATGTTCTGTTGGACGGGGACCTCTGCACTGGAATTACCTTTGTCATCGTCTCAGCTGTGTAACCACCTCCTTCTCGTTTCCCTTCCTAGTTTGTGGAATGCCTTAAGCTGAACAAAAAACCCTTCCACCTGATAGGCACCTCCATGGGCGGCCACGTGGCTGGAGTGTACGCGGCCTACTACCCATCGGATGTCTGCAGCCTGTGTCTCGTGTGCCCTGCTGGTGAGTCATGAGGCCGAACTTCCCTGTGAGAGACTGGACCAGGGTGGGGTGAATCTCTGACCATCTTTTAAGATTATCTTTTTTTTTTTTTTTTTTTTTTTTTTTGGTACAGGGATTGAATCCAGGGGCACTCGACCACTGAGCCACATCCCCAGCCCTATTTTTTATTTTATTTAGAGACAGGGGAGACAGGGTCTTACTGAGTGGCTTAGCACTCGCTTTTGCTGAGGCTGGCTTTGAACTCGTGATCCTCCTGCCTCAGCCTCCTGAGCCACTGGGATCACAGGCGTGTGCCACCATGCCTGGATTAAGTGTTGCCCTTCTGTGTAATGCCAGCCACTGTGGACTCTCTCGTGTCATGCTTCAGGATTATAGGAAAAAATGGGCAACCTCAAAGGGAATCAGTCTCAGCTGTGCCCTAATGCTTTTCTGGGGGCAGAAGGCCTATGTTCTGCCCCAACCCAGGGACAGCTCAAGAGAAGATTCATACACTCCCTATGCTCTGGGAGAGGACCAAGGGGGTCCAGGACAAGGGAAGAAGGAACAGTCCGTCACTCCAGCCCTGAGTTTTCCTTCTAACCTGTGGTGCCTCAGATAGCCTCTAAACGATACAGGTGTGCAAAGGGCATAGGCCAGGTGCTTCTAGGCTTGTTCTCATATTCTGTCATATGTAAGTGTTAAAATGAAGATTCTGCTTCAAGAGGTTGAGTCTCCTGCATTTGGGTGGGGGGGGAGCGTCCAGGTGTTCCTGATGCATGGACTTGTGTGAATAACCAGCCTTAAAATACCTTGAAGGATTTTTTTTTTCCTTTGTTGCTCAGCGCATGGTTTTGACTTTGAGCACACATGACAGTGCCAGTTAAAAAGAAATCTTGGGAGGCTGAGGCAGGATAATAGCATGTTCAAAGCCAGCCTCAGCAATTTAGTGAGGCCCTAAGCAACACAGCGAGACCCTTCTCTAGATAAAATATAAAAAGAACTGGGGATGTGGCTCAGTAGTTAGGGGCCCCTGGGTTCAATCCTTGTAGCAAAAGAAAAGAAAAGAAATCTACTGGTGAAAGAAACTGGAAATGTATTAGCTTTTGGCTGCTATTGAAAGTTGCCTACATAAAATGGGGGTTGGATGAGCTGGACGCTGTAGCACATACCTGTAATCCCAGCAATTTAGGAGGCAGAGGGAAGAGGATTGCAAGTTCAAGGCCAGCCTTAAAAAAGCAACTTAGCAAAACTTTGTCTCAAAATTAAGAAATAAAAAAAAAAAAAAGGACTGGGGCTGTTTATGTAACTCAGTAGTATTGTAGTATTGCACCCCTGGGATCAATCTCTGCTACTGAAACAAAAGAAGATAGATGTATTGTCCAGCTGTTTGGGTTTAAATCCCACAGGTTTGCAGTATTCAACTGATAATCAGTTTGTACAACGACTCAAAGAACTGCAGGACTCGGCCGCCATGCAGAAGATTCCCTTGATCCCGTCTACCCCAGAAGAGATGAGTGAAATGCTCCAGCTCTGCTCCTATGTCCGCTTCAAGGTGCCCCAGCAGGTAAGGTGGTCTCAGCATGACACTCTTGCCCTCTACGTGGGGCTGTGGTGGTGAACGCCAGCTTCCCTGCTCCATCTCTTCATCTACAAGTAAACAAAAAATTACAAATTGAAATGAGTTTTAGAAAGGAAATGAAGATGGGGGATTGATTAAAAACAGAGGGACAGGGATAGCTCTAATGATCCTCTGTGAGGAGACCCCTTGTGCAGTATTGGAAAAGGCATACAAGTTCAGGGCCAGGGAAGGAGAGCAGATGGCTGGAGCTGAGAAAGAATGGGTTGTGATAACGTTGGAAAGGGAAATGGGGTCTAAATCAGATTCTCAATTAAAAAAAGAAATCTATTATGAGTTGTCAGGCATGGGAAAATTTTTTTTTTTTTTTTTTTAGAGAGGAGAGGGGGAGAGGGAGAGAGAGAGAGAGAGAGAGAGAGAGAGAGAGAGAGAGAGAATTTTTAATATTTATTTTTTAGTTCTCGGCGGACACAACATCTTTGTTGGTATGTGGTGCTGAGGATCGAACCTGGGCCGCACGCATGGCAGGCGAGCGCGCTACCGCTTGAGCCACATCCCCAGCCCCATGGGAAAATTTTAAGACAAAATAAATGATGGCACTTCCAAAATCTTTCCTTCCCAGGAGAGCAGAAATACCCAACACGGCTCACTGTGCCTTCTTGTGATTGTATTCACTTGTCTGTGTCATATACTCTAAGCTCTTAAGATCAGGGACTTTGTCTTAATTGGTTGTTCTGTCCCTAGATCTTAGCACAGTGCTTGCATGAGGTAGGTCCTGGGTATAGAGAGGATTGACTGATGCTTCCATAGGATGCCTTGACGATGTAGGGATGGAGAACGCGTGGGTGGGAGGATATAGGAATGATGGATACATAGCTCATGCATGATCTATACGTGCATGATCTCTGAAGGTGCACGCATAGATGAATTAGTGGCTGAACCGTTGGCTGGATGGGTGGCAGGATGTGCGGATACTGCAGGAATGGAAGATGGATGGATTAGTGAATCCAGGATGGGATAGACGCAGGAATATATGATTTAGGGAAGCAGGATGGATGGATTCATCCATCAAGCAAGAAGAGGTGAAGGATGGATGGATGCAGGATGGTTAGAGGCAGGAGTGCAAGATGAATAGCAGAACAAAGAAAATGTCTGATGCCAAGCACGGTATTGTGCAAAAAATTTTCATTGGTCTCACCTCGGCCTTTTTACTTCTAAAAACCATTCAGATTCTAGTCACGCTCCAAGGGGTCGGTTTAGTCAAAGCAGCCATGAGTGGGTCTTTCCAGCTTCAGTCAGTGCACAGGACTCTGGAGAGAATACATTTGAGGGACTAGCTGTGTTCCCAAATACATGATACATGAGAGGAGTAGCAGCTGCTCGTGTGAACCCTGTACTCTACCTATGACTCCTGAGGCAGAGGAAGTGGAGGACTGTGTTCCTTCTGGCTATAGCTGCTAATTATTATTATTATTATTATTATTATTATTATTATTATTATTCCCAGGGATTGGACCCAGGGGCCCTTAACCACTGAGCCACATCCCAGTCCTTTTTTATGTTTTATTTAGAGACAGGGTCTCCCTGAGTTGCTTAGCGCCTTGCTAAGTTGCTGAGGCTGGTTTTGAACTCGAGATCCCCCTGCCTCAGCCTCCTGAGCCCCTGGGATTTCAGGCATGTGCCACTGTGCCCAACCTGGCCATGGCCACTTCTTTGGGTCAGCAGGCCAGGTACAGGTGATTTGGCCTGTCCACATTTGCTGCCACCTTTACCAGTCCTCAGCAAGGAGGGCAAAGATGATGCTAAATGATGAACAGAGCAGTATGAGACCCTCTCCAGAATTTTCTCAATAGATTATTTCTTCATTGTTAATAAGCCCTTTATCCCCAATGTTTCAATTTTAAAAAAACTGTTTTATATTTGGATATCACTAAATAATTCCTTGATATTATATTCATCCTCATTGCATCATGAGCTAAGCAGAGAATTTCTCAAGATAAAGCAGCCGTCAGGCCATGTTAGCTGTGTTTTCTATCCTGCAGGAGACCTTGGGCTTCACAGTATTACCCAAGTTCCTCCCTAATTTAAAAGAAAAGCCTTTTAAGATCCCACTCCCCACTGCATTGTATCATCATGAGAATTTGTAGGACCTGCCTTTGGCAATGCAGTAAATTGCTAGATTTTCTTCCCCTTTTGTAGTGAAGCTTTTCTTCCCCTTTTATAGTGCTAGGGACTGAGCCCAGGGTGCGTGCTGGGCAAGCACACAACCATGGAGCTGCATCCCCAGCACTTTTAATTTAATTTAATTTAATTTGTTTATTTTTTAATATTTATTTTTTAGTTGTAGTTGGACACAATACCTGTATTTTATTTATTTATTTTTATGTGGAGCTGAGGATTGAACCCAGAGCCTTGCCCGTGCTAGGTGGGTGCACTACCGCTGAGCCACAACCCCAGGCCCATTTTAATTTTATTTTGAGACACAGTCTCGCTCAGTTGCCCAGGATGGCCTTAAACTTGTGATCCTCCTGCCTCAGCCTCCCTAGTAGCTGAGATTACAGTTGTGTGCCACCACCCCTGGCTCTGAGTCTTTTCTTGCCATCTAACTTTGGGCTCTTTATCCTCAGATCCTGCAAGGCCTTGTTGATGTCCGAATCCCTCATAACAACTTCTACAGAAAGTGTAAGTAGCCCCAGCTTTCAGCTTGGAACGTATTGGAAGTCACGCTTCATGACTGGCTGCCTTTCATTTCTTAAACCTCTGCAACTTTGAACGTTTCCTGGACCCCTGAGGAGAGGAGGTGGTATCCTGGACTGGATGATCTCTTGTCTGTACTGCAGTGTGCCCAGGCACTACCTGGCACACAATTTTTTTTAAATTGTTTTTTATTTAGTCTTTTTAGTTATACACAACAGTAGAGTGTATTTTGACATATTATACTCACATAGAATATAACGTCCCATTCTTGTGGTACGTGATGTGGAGTTTCACTGGTTGTATATCCATATATGAACATAGGAAAGTCATGTCTGATTCATTCTCCTGTCTTTCCCATTCCCATCCTCCCCACCCGCACTCCACCCTGTCCAATACGGTGACACCCCCACACACACACACACACAGAGCCCATCTTTTGTGAGTCAGTATCTGCGTATCAGAGAGAACATTCAGCCTTTGGTTTGTTTGTAACCAGGCTCACACTTAACTCCGTTTTCCTTTTGTTCTTGACAAGTGTTTTTGGAAATCATCAATGAAAAGTCCAGATATTCCCTTCATCAGAACATGGACAAGATCAAGGTCCCGACACAGATCATCTGGGGGAAACAGGACCAGGTATGTCATAGGGCCCCGCAGAAGACTTGCCTTGAGGAAAAGCAATTTTCTGCTATCAGGAGAGGCGGCGGATAGCCATGCCATGTGCCAAGGGGCATAGTTCTCTGATTCGGGAGTAGCGACATTTGATTTTTAAAATGAAAGGCAATTTAAAATTTCTTTTTTTATATATCATACTTATATTATTAATAACAAATCTTATTAAACCTCTACCTATTTTCTGTAAATCATTCTCTTTTTAAAAATCTTTGAAATCTGTTTTAATTAGTTATACATGACAGTAGAATGCACTTCAATACGTCATATATAATGGAGTATAATTCCTCATTCTTCTGGTTGTACGTGATGTAGAATCCCACTGGTCTTATAGTTATATATGCACATAGGATAATAATGTCTGATTCTTTCTAATGTCCTTACCCCCTCGCCCCCTCCCCGCTCTTCACTCTCATCACCTCTAGTCCCAGCCACTTGGGAGGCTGAAGCAGGGAATCCCTTGAACCTAGGAGTTGGAGCCCAGCCTGAGCAACTTAGCGAGATCCTGACTTGAAATATAAAGTGAAAAAGGGCTGGGCTGGGGGTGGAGCTCTACAGTCCCAGAGTCCAATCCCCACTACTGCAAAAAAAGGTGGGGGGAGAATATGGGAATAAATTTTAGTAGGTGGTTCTGTCGGTTTGGTAGGGCAAAGTACCATAGCCTCAGCGACTTAAACAGCAGAAGCTTATTGTCTCACAGTTCTAGAGGTTAGAAGTCCAAGATCAGGGTGTCAACATGTTGGTTCTTTCTGTGGGCCCAGAAGGAGAATCTTTTTGTGCCGTTCCCCTAGCTTCTGCTGCTTTCTGGCCTCTTTGGCATTCCTTGGTTTATACATACACTCTCCTCATTTCTACCTGCATCTTCACATGGGATTCTGTCTGTGTGGCTGGCTGGCTCTCTGTCCAAATTTCCCCTTTTTATAAGAACACCAATAGCTGGGCATGCATGCCTGTAAACCCAGTGGCTTGGGAGGCTGAGACAGGAGGATGGTGAGTTCAAAGCCAGCCTCAGCAACTTAATGAGCCCCCAAGCAACTCAGTGAGACCCTGTCTCTATATCAAATATAAAAAAGGGCTGGGGATGTGGCTCAGTGATTAAGCACCCCTGAGTTCAATCCTTGATATAAAACAAAACAAAAACCCACCAGTCCTATTGAATTAGGGCCACCCTGTACCCATATACTTCATTTTAATTAATTACATCTGTAATATCTCTGTTTCCAAATAGGGTCACATTCTGAGGTACTAGAAGTTAGGGCTTCAATAGGTTTGTGAGGGGCACAATCAACTGATTAACAGGCTCTGCAAAGAGATTCTGATTGACACTCCCAGAAGCTCCTTTTCTAACTGCTATTTAGAAATCATGTCTTACTGAAAGTTCTTCAAAATGTGCAAAGCAAGAGGAGGCAATGAGAAATGAAGCCTTTAGAAGGTCTACAATGCAGACAGAGGGATATTATCTGCTCAACAGTGTGCTATTGAATATTATAAGAAAGGATATTGAAGTTATAGTCAGTTTTCTGATGCTGTAATAAACTGCCCAAGACCAAGTAGTTTATAAAGACTGAAAGTCTATTTGGCTCAATTCTGGAGGCTGGGAAGTCCACAAGCAGGGTATCAGCATCTGCTCAGTGTCTGGGGAGGGTCTTCTTGCTGCTTCATAACATGGTAGAGGGATCACATGGTAGAACAGAGCACGCATACTAGACACAGCTCACTTTTATTTATTATTTGATTTTTTTAAATTTTTTTAATATTTATTTTTTAGTTTTCGGTGGACACAACATCTTTGTATGTGGTGCTGAGGATCGAACCCGGGCCACACGCATGCCAGGCAAGCGCGCTACCGCCTGAGCCACATCCCCAGCCCTATTATTTGATTTTGAGACAGAGTCTCTCACTAAGTTGCCCATGCTGGCCTCAAACTTGCAATCTTCCTGCCTTCGACTCCCAAGTAGCTAGAATCTCAGGTGTGTGACACTGCACGTGGACCTAAGTCACCTCTATAACAAAATTATTCACATGACACTGAACTTACTCCATGGCAGTGATACTAATTTGTTAACGAGGACACAGGATAAACTTTCCAACCCATGAACTTTTGGGGACATATCCAACCCACATTAGGCTCTGACGTGAAAACCATGGTTGTGAGCCCGGTCAGGGCTATGAAAAAAAAGAGAGGAATCAGGCTGCAGTCCCAGAGGCCCACGAGTGCACAGATGGCCCAGGCAGAAAACACTGGAAGGAGAAGTCAGCTGTATGCTCACGGTGCGTGCGAGAAGGCAGGGGATGGATGGTGTCTCAGGGCAGCCAGGTGCGGCCAAGGATGCACAGCACAGGGACAGAGAAAGGAGGAGGGTCTCCTTTCTGCCGCAGCCAAGGGACTGAAAGAAGCTTTGTGCCTCATTAGAGAAGCGGGATCCAGACTCAGCCAGAAGGGAGTCACTTGATCAGAGACCAAAACCAGAACAATGAAGGCCTTTCTTCATTGTGAGAATCTCAAAGGTGGATGGGGCTCTCAGGGGGCCAGCAGGGAGAGGCTGTGCCCCGTGGTCCTACAGAATCCAGAGCTCTGGCCTTGGGGGCAGCAAGTCTCCATTCCAGCCCTGCCTTTGCTCTTCCTTAGCCTGTGACCTTGAGCAGGTCACCCAGCCCCTCCAAATCAAGGGTGTCTCTTCCACTGCTGGGGTTTTCGTGAGGCTCTCATGAGCTAATGTGTGTTGCAGTGGTCTTTCTCCAGTTATCTAAGAACACGTGATTTATTACACATGTCCTTTGCCTCCACTCATGGTCCAGAATTTTCTCCCAGACTCTGAAATCCATTTTGCTCCAGGGAAAGAGCCCAGCATTCTATGGGTCTGCCACAAATAATATGATCAAGTCCCTTGCGTTTCATGGACCATCCCAGGACCGAGACCAAACAGCAGAGGTGACAGGGATCCTTTATTTCATGACTTTTTGCTCTCTGGCTCTTTTTCTACTCTGTCATCAATAGTTGGTGTCATAGCACACATCCCCATCAGGCTGAATTCAGCCTCTCTCTTCTTTGGACCCCTATCACCTGCAGCTCTACTGCCCAACCAGAGGGGAAGCTGGGTGCACTGCCATCTATGCGAAGGGGGACTCCTGGATTTGGGCAGTAGACAACCTGTACAAGTGAACCTGGCAGCCCTTCCTGAGATGGTTTCTATACATTAATTTAAGCACTTCTCCTCCCTATTCAGTCCACCAGAGTAGGAAGGCCTTGTGGAGAGAGACAAGGGAATTACTCTTTATGTCTCTTTTCCCTGCTGGCACGTGCCTGGTAGGCAGGAGACCCAGAGTACACAGTGAGTGAGCAAGCAAGAAAGTGAGTGAATGAACTAGCAGAGGGACAAACCCATCAGCTAACTGCCAACACGTCTCAAGTCAGTTAACAGGTATTTATTAAGCACCTACTATGTATCTGATTCTATATAGGCCCTGGAGATACAGGAGAGACCAAGATAGGACCCTGCTCTCTGGCAGCTTATGATCTACCGGCCACTGTAATGCATGACAGGGTTAGAACATGGGTGAGATGACGGAGATGTATCATGCAAGTTCCAGAGTTGGATCTTATCTATAATTGTAATTTTAGGGGAGGAGGTGTTTACCAGAAATTGAACCCAGTGGTGCTTAACCACTGAGCTACATCCTTCTCCCTTTTTTATATTTTATTTAGAGACAGGGTCTCGTTGAGTTATTCAGGGCCTTGCTAAGTTGCTGAGGCTCACTTTGAACTCAGAATTCTCCTGCCTTAACCTCCTGAGCCACTGGGATTACAGGTATGTGCCACCACCCCCAGCTCATATTTATAATTTTGATACTTTGTTCATCATGCATTTTTTGCATTTGTGTTTATTTTATAAAATACTGCATTAAAATATTTTTCATCTTGATTGCTGAGTATTCTGATGCCCATTTAAATTTTATGCCCCTGGTGAATACCTCATTTGGCTCACCTCGTTCTGTCCCTGGCCTAGGATAGAATGGAGGCAAGATTTTTTTTTCCTTGTCATTTATATGAATAATCTGTTCGAGAAATTGCTGCTCTGATTCCGCAATTGTGCATATTTCATCAGGGCCCATTGAGCAATTTCACATGGGTGGCAGTGGAGAATGCTGGTTTTGTAATGCCAACCAGCGTAACAGTGCCCAAACCAGAACTCACGTGGGGATTTTGCCCTTGAGTTGTGGTTTCTGGTTTCTCTGCAGGATGCAAGTTCCTGTCTTCTCACCAGTTGACTCCATCTGCATTCCCTCTCAGTATTTTTCCATATCACTGAGCTTCACTCCTGCCCAAATAGTGACCACAGCAGATATGTCCAAGCTCTGCTGGCTGCTCCCCTCTCCCTGGGCTCTGTATTCCCTCATCCTTTCCCTGGGTGCTCTGAAGTGCTCCCTTCCCTGGCTGAGGCATTCTGTCCACCTTGCTTCTGGGTGGGTAGAAAACCTTCATTTCCAGGCACGGTGGTGGCTTCTGCCTGTAATCCTGACAACTCAGGAGGCTGAGGCAGGAGGATCATGAGTTCAAAGCCAGCCTTGGCAACTTAGTGAGGCCTTCAGCAACTCAATGAGACCCTGCCTCTAAATAAAACATTAAAAGGAGTGAGGATGTGGATCAGTGGTCGAGTGCCCCTGAGTTCAGTCCCTGATACAAAAAACCAAAAAACTTCATTTAATAATCTGGGTGGATGAGACTAAAGCTCGAAAACAAAAATATGCTAGAGTAGCCGGGCATAGTGGAGCACACCTCTAATCCCAGTGGCTCAGGAGGCTGAGGCAGGAGGATCGCAAGTTCAAAGCCAGTCTTGGCAACTTAGTGAGGCCCTCCGCAAATTCAGTGAGACCCTGTCTCTAAATAAAATATAAAAAAGGGCTGGGGATGTGGCTGGCTGCGGTGGTTAAGAGTGCCCCTGAGTTCAATCCCCAGTAACAGAGAAAGAAAAGAGTGCTCAAATTGGGTGGCCTCTTTGCTTTTGCCATGAAGGTTGGAGAGGAGGGGCCCTCTTGTCTGGGATGAGTTGCAGGTGAAGGCCATTAAGAGAGGGGCAGTGAACGCAGATCCTCCAAGTAAGGACGCTGGGAGGGAGATCACCAGATTGGCATAAAGGTAACGGGAGGAAAATGAGAGCCCTGGGAAAGTGCTGGCTTTCATGCTGGAAAAGCACTCCCTCTTATTCATCAACCTCAGGGTCTGGGTCACACAGCCCTGGAGATCCCTGAAGCTTCTTCCAAAGAGGGACCCCCTGCTCGTGGTAATGAGCACTCACCTCTTCCTACAGTTGGGGCTGCCCTACTCCAGCTGAAAGGCTGGCTGCTTAAGTCACTCCCCTTGACCCAGCCCCTGGCTCCCAACCAGCGTAACAGTGCCCAAACCAGAACTCACGTGGGGATTTTGCCCTGCTTCCCCACGTGCCTCGAGTGGTGGCCTTCCTTCTGCCCCTCCCTACTTTCTGCATGCTTTATCTTGCCACCTTGCTCCTGGCTGACCCTGTGCTTTCCATGACTTCTCGCCCTCCTCCTCATTCCGTGAAGAACCCGTGCCCCCACCCCCGGCTCTCCCAGGATTCAGGAAGAATAAGGTCTTCTCAGCTCCTCCCCAGGGCTGCCAGCCTCCAGGATCCTCCCCTAGCAGAGCTCCTGTCACATCATTCAGCATTTGTCTCTTGACCTGTCTGCCTCCCCACCAGACCATAACCTCCTCCCAGAAGGGACTGTGTCCCTTCCACCAAAGTATCACTGGCCGTGAGCTAATTCTTGATACCAGATTGCAGAATCCAACAGGAGACAGGCTGGTCACTTCCACCAGGGCTCCATCAATGGCACCCTGAAGTGACTTGGTCCTCCCGTTCGCCCCAACAACCTGACCCCTGCCAGGTCTCCGTGGGAATGGTCTTCACAGAGTGTCCCGTCTCTCTCCCTCCCTCTCCTGCAGGTCCTCGATGTGTCTGGGGCAGACATGTTGGCCAAGTCGATCGCCAACTGCCAGGTGGAGCTTCTAGAGAACTGCGGGCACTCGGTGGTGATGGAGAGACCCAGGAAGACGGCCAAGCTCATCATCGACTTTTTCACTTCTGTGCATAACGCAGACAACAACAAGAAGCTGGACTGAAGCCCTGGCCTGCAGCCTGCACCCGGCACTCGGCATCCACTCCTGTCCCCAGAACCTGACGCGGCCACCACTCTCAGGGAACCTGCCCCAAATGCGGTCGGAGCGCCAGTGTCCCTGAGGAATCCAGTCCCCTTTCCCCAGTATCCTTGGTTCCACAGAGCTTCAGGGGCCACAAGGAAACCCTCCAAGATCTTTTTCCCCAAATGGAAACTAACATGGAACAAAATCAGAACACCCAGCCATGAAGTCTCCTGAGAGGTCTTCAGGTTCCAAGAGGCCATCTGGGACCGTCGTCATCCAGGACGTTTTCTTTAGGAGGTTCCTCACACTGGGAGACTTGTTGCTTCAGATATATTTTCCTGCATGGTCAGTGGCTTCTGTAGGAGAATTAGTCCTCATTCACCAAACCCTCTTGTTTAGGTCTAAGATAAGGTGTTGCACAGAGGCCCATCTGTGAATGTGCCCATGAGCCACAAGATCAGGGAGGAAAATGGCACGTGCAGAGAGCCACAGCTCCAGCGTGGCCGGCCCTCAGAACTGCCTGAGCAGCAGAAAAACACATGGGTGGTTTGTTGGGCACCCGCAAGTCAGGTATGCAGGGAGTGAACCCAGAAGAGTCGCAGAAGGAAGAGCACCTGGTAGGGTGGGTTTCCTAGATATAATTTTATTATTTCCAAAAATAGGACTAATAAAGCAATAATGTTCTAAACATCTATCTAAATAATCAGACCCGAGTTCCACCCACAAGCGACATGTGAGCCTCTTTTCTATTTTGCTGTGCTACTGAAAACCCTTGGATGTAAAATACTAGTTTGTTAATGAATTCTGTGAATTCTGTGAACAGTAACGTGATTGAAAATTGAGTCCAAACAGCTGTAAAAGTGACCACAATGATGTGAAATAAATAAGTCTAGATCAGCTGCTTGCAGGTGGTTTCTATTTCTGAGCTCCTAAGTAAGTGCAATGTTGGTGGATATTCTGTTCAGTTTAGAATATATTTTTAAAATAAGGTGTTAGGGCTAGGAATATAGCTCCGTGGTGGAGTGCTTGCCTAGGGTATATGAGGCCCTGGGTTTGCTCTCCAACACTGGGGAAAAATGATAACAATAAGGTAAGGCTTGTTCTACAAGCATTGGAAGCCTTTGCTCGGATGATTGATTAGTTTCATTTTAAGAAATCATATTTGCAGTCAGCTATGGTGACACATTCCTGTAATCCCAGCTACTTGGGCTGCTGAGGCAGGAGGATTGCAAGTTCAAGATCAGCCTGGGCAACCTGTCTCAAAAAAATAAAAAGGGCTGGGAATGTAGGCTCAGTGGTAGAGCACCTCTGGGTTCAATCCCCAGTCCCTCAAAAGAAAAGGAAGAAATGATGATTGCAGTTTTTATTCAAGTAAAATTCTACATTAAAAACAGAAATCATCAAACTATTCCTTTTGACTCGCTTCTGTTGCATTTAGAAACCCTAAACTCAGGAGCTTTAGTCTTTCAAACCTTTTTTTTATAGAGAGTCTACAACCAAATAGTTCTGGAAATAAAGCAAGATGAACTATAGAGTTTAAATGAGCATTCAGGAAGTGGTCTGAATATTTTAATTTTTTTTTAGAGAAGAGTAGAATATGGATCTTAAGAAGACACAAAAATGTAACATCAAACTTGTGGGATGCAGCTAAAGCAGTATTCAGAGGAAAGTTCTTAGGCCTAAGTACATATATTTAAAAAGAAGAAAGGCAGAAAAGTTAATAATTTGAACTTCAATCTGAAGAAGGTAGGAAAGAAATACGAAGTCAGAACCAGAAGAAAAAGGAAATAATAGAGATGAAAACAAAAATCAACAGACTAGAAAAGAAAGTAGATCATAGATATTTTACTTGTTCTAATCTCCTATTGTCACCAAGAATTTCATGGGAGAGGGGGTCCCTCTAGGCAGGTCTGAGTGGGTGAGAGATGGCTTCCTCGGGATCACTGTAGAAGCCCCAGACCTGGGATCAGTATCAGATCAGCAGCCTTCCTGAGTGAAAGAATTCTTGTCCTCCGGGTTAAATACCACTGAGGATCACATCCAAAGGAATTTCTAAGCTGGATGTGGTAGCACATACCTGTAATACTAGTGGCTCAGGAGGATCACAAGTTTGAGGCCAGCTTCAGCAGCAACTTATTGAGGCCCTAAGGACTTCCTTAGTCTCAAGATTTAAAAAAAAAAAAAAAAAAAAAGGTTGGGTATGTGGCTCAGTGGTTAAGCATCCCGGGGTTCAATCCCCTGTACCAAAAAAAAAAAAAAAAAAAAAGTACAGATTTGGGTGAGGGGGAGTCATAGCTGAGACAAGAGGTATTGTCCTCAAATCACCTGCCAAGGTCAGGATCGGAGAGCAATGGGGCAGGGGCTGCTGTTCTGGTATTCCCAGCTGCCCCAGGGCTCTGTGGCCCAGTTTTGCTGCCCTGTGGGCTGGTAACAACCAGGGTGTGGGCCTGGGGTTTCCTGAGCCCTTGGTGGGCGCAAGGGCCTTGAGTGACCATCATGGCCTACTCTGGGAGAGGGAGAAGATGATTGCCTGCTGGGCTCTCCTTTGAGCAGTAGGGTAGCCCCTTCCCCTTGGCTCCTGGAGGAACTTCCCTTTATGGGTTCCTGGGTCTTTGGTCTCTAGACCCTCGCAGCAATGAATAGGAACACTGCCACAGCTAGGGAGCTCCAGCAGGGTCCAGTGGAGAAAGCAGGATGCTGACAATCCCCGGGATCCAAGGCCAAGCTGGCTGGGGAAGGGCAGGGGGCAGATGACTGTCCCTGGAAGACCTGTAACTCCTGGGAAGGCATCTGCTTAGATAGGAACACAAGCCCAGGTCCACAACCCCTCACCAAAGTTCTCAGGACCAGAAGTGACTTGAAGTGTTCCTGTTTAATGTTCCCACACCCACCTCTATGTGTGATCAAATAAACACATCCATATTTCTGCGTGCACATAAGCTTAGCCACAGTAAATGGGACCAGAGCTGTAAAGAGCTAACTCTTAGTTCAGACGAAGTGTCGGTGCCAGATCAAGAGATTTGGTGTCCAGATTTTTTTTTTTTCCAGGATTGTTGATAAAGGATGGGAGAGTGTAGACCAGGTTCCAGCTGTTCTGAAAAGTGTTCTTTCAGCTGGGCAGGGTGGCACTTGCCTATAACTCCAGCAGCTCAGGAGACTGAGGCAAGAGAATCAAGAGTTCAAAGCCAGCCTCAGCAATGGCGAGGTGCTAAGCAACTCAGTGAGACCCTGTCTCTAAATACAATACAAAATAGGGCTGGGGATGGGGCTCAGGGGTCCAGTGCCCCTGAGTTCAATCTCTGGTACCAACACAAAGCCAAAAAATAAATAGCTTATCTGAGAAAGAACACCCCCATCCCCACCCTCCTGGTACCTGGGAGCAAGCCCAGGGCCTCAGGCATGCCAGGCAAGCGCTTACCATTTAAAAAGGAGCAACCTCCAAGTGGTTGCACCATAACTCTCTCTTGTGCCCATCAGTAGCTAATATTTTACATAATAATTATTAGTGTTACCAAAATGATATTCTGTCACTTGAAAATAAAACAATATAGCCAGGCATGGTGGCTGGTGACTCGGGAGACAGGAGGATCATAAGTTCAAGGTCAGGGCTGGGGATGTGGCTCAAGCGGTAGCACACTCGCCTGGCATGTGTGCGTTCCATCCTCAGCACCACATCCAAACAAAGATGTTGTGTCCGCCGAAAACTAAAAAAGAAATATTAAAAAATTCTCTCTCTCTTTCTCTCTCTCTCTCTCTCTCTCTCTCTCTCTCTCTCTCTCTCTCTTTAAAAGAAATAAGTTCAAGGTCAGCCTGAGCAACTTAATAAGACCCTGTCTCAAAATGAAAAATAAAAAGGGTTGGGGATGTGGCTGGGCAATAGAGCGCCCTGGGTTCGATCCCCAGTGCTGCAAAAGCTGTGCATACACACGGGCATACCTAGGAACAGAGAGGCCCCTCTGGGCAGTGTGGATTTATTTATTTATTTTTTTTTTCTTAACAAATGGAGTCATGCAGGCCATTCCTGTTGCCCACCCCACCTGCTCTTTTCTCTTATTTCTGTGCCTTAAGGCTATTCTAGACCCAACCCACAGATTCCTGAGTTCCCCTAATGGGGCATACAGAGAAAGTGTAGGGACCCCTCTGAACGCCTGGCAGAGGATCTCTGAATGTTAAGAAAGGATCAGAGGCGCGACCAGATGCAATCTGCTTCATTCCAGGATGGTTATCTTCTCCCCCCAAATTCTCCTTTCCTGGGCTTTATTTGAAAGGGGAGAGGTCTCTAAAATACTTCTAAGGGTATTCTCCATCACCTAAATGCATTTCGGAAATGCTGAATGAGGCAAGGATCGAGAGCCTGGCTCCAGTCCCAGCACCCACACGGCAAAGAAATGGCTCTGACAGAGCCAAGACATCCTCAGATGGCAGTGAACCAAGGTAGTGGGTGCTGACACAGGAACCAGGCATCCCACTACCACCCTGGACGACACAGGTGGTTTGGACCTAAGCTGGAGCCTCAGGTATGTTAGACTATTACCTGGTGAGCTGCCCAAACTTCTCCTGCCTCCTCGGGTTGCTGTGTAAAATACGGGATACCCAGTAGAATTTTTATTTCAGATGATCAATAAATACATTTTTAGTATAAGGATGTCCTGTTGATTGCTTATTTGAAACTCTGACTTAACTGGGCATCCTGTGTTTTCATTAGCAAATGAAATCTGGCCAGTCACAGTGGTGGAGGAGGAATAGGAAGGATTGCCCCACCACACCCCCTTGCCTACAAGACCGAGTCTTCTGGCATCCTCTATGCCCCAGGGCACCCATGGGTTCCACCTATTGGCTTAGCTTCCTCCCTAGTAGCACCTTGCTTTTCTCTACGTGGGTTTCACACGAGAGCTGGTCTCCCAGAAGCAGGGGCGTGCTTTTCAGTGCTGCTGCTTTGGAGAGGATGCTCAGGTAGGCGTCAGGGAGCAGCTCCCAGCCCAGTTGTGCACACGGGAGGACACAGAATACTGCCTTTTAGTCACCAGAGCCTGGCTTCTTAAGACACATGACTTAACCTTCATGCTTTGGAGTGTTTTGTTTGGGGAGAGGGGTTACTGGGACTTGAACTTGAGGGGCACTCGACCACTGAGCCACATCCCCAGCCCTTTTTGTATTTAGAGACAGGGTCTCCCTGAGTTGCTTAGGGCCTTGCTTTTGCTGAGGTTGGCTTTGAACTCACAATCCTCCTGCCTCAGGCTCCGGAGATGCTGGGATTATAGGCTTCATGCCTTGTTTTCTTCTGCTATGAAAGGTGGACATGACGGTGACAATGCAATCCATGGGACAGTATGAGCAAAAGCTGTCAAACTGGCAGTTCTCCCTGAGCAGAAACAGGGAGTGGCTGCAATTCCAGAGCTTTCAGCTTCTGATCATTTTCACTTCCTTTGTCTTAACAAAACCTGCTGACACACGGAGCATCATTTCCTTTGGATGGATGGACAGTGGTGGGGCTGGAATTCCTCTTGGACCCCTCTCTTGCCTTTTCTTCAAGTTGAGAAAGCTCCTCCCCTTTAGCAAAAGCCACTTGACATCAGTTACTAAGGCCGGCAAAGCAGAAGGAAGTGTGGCTTTAGCTTCTTCTCAGCTGCCGTATCTTCTAGAAACACCAGTCCTCCAGATCTGCCCAACAACTTTGCCCTGAATGACAGAAATAGCCCCAAAGAGCCAACTGACTGCACCTAATGAAATTCAGGGCAGTTCTATAAAGATTGAGGCAGCTTTGTGTGCTTTGATTTGGAGTGACGTTACACTGCATCATGGAGAAGGAAAAGCCAGCTGAGCATGGTGGCGTACACCTGTGGCTCTAGAGGCTCTGGAGGCTGAGGCAGGAGGATCGAGAGTTCAAAGCCAGCCTCAGCAACTTAGGGAGGGCCTAGGCAACTCAGTGAGACCTTGTCTCTAAATAAAATACAAAATAGGGTTGGGGATGGGGCTCAGTGGCTACACACCCCTGAATTCAATCCCTGGTTTAAAAAATAGAAGAAGAAAGAGGAAGAAGCCCCCATACCACCCATCGGAGATGACACTTCAGCTCAAACCAGTGGTTGCCTTTGGAGAGAAGATGCACTGGTTGGGGAAGGGGTAAGAAGGAGGCTTACTTTTTATTGCATTGATATCTTTGAGATGATACACTGTAAGCCTACAGCGCCCATCCAAAAAATAAAGTGTAGTTGAAAAGCAAAGTCAACTAACAACACCTTTACTACTCCAAGGTATCTCTTATCCTCAACTTTGGATTAACCAGACAGCACTGAGAAAAGTCAAGCAGGTGGGAAGGCACTTCCTTTTCAGGGTTCGATGCAGAAGGAGTGAAAACTAACCAAGGTTTTTTTGATCCCTGAAGTACATGAGCTGTTCTGGGTTTTGTCTTTTTTTATTGGGGGATGGGGCAGGAGGGGGGATGGGGGTATGGCACAGGCTGGCAAGATAGATGGGTTTGCCGGGTGGCTGGTTGAGGGAGGTCCCCATTATTCACTGGTTCCTACGCACCAGACACTTTACACAATCAACCATTTTCCCTTATAACTTTGTGGGGTGAAGGCTAATGATCTCTCCGTGTGAGGAGGAGGCCAGGTAGGAGGTATAGGATGGGTTTGAAGCTCATTCTGGGAGCTTCCAAAATCCAAGCTTTGTTGAGAAAGAAAATGGCAGCATCCGGGGTCTGTGTGGATTTCTTCCACCTACTTCCCCATCTGGGAACCAGTCATGTCCCCTCTGAGGACATGAGGGGAGAAGGCAGGCAAGCTGGGGCCACAGAACTGGACAGCGTGGACAAGGGCAAGGACTGGAGTTTCAGGAAACAGCAGACAGTGGCATTTTGAGAACAGAATGAGAAGGAGGGTCCTTGCTCCCTCAGGGCATGGGATTGGTTGTGAAAGGCCACCTTTGCCCATCCCCCACTCACCAGGCTGAATCATCACATTCATGTATGAACTGATGCATTCAGGAAAATCTTGTTTTGTTTTTGAGTATCAGAGATTGAATTCAGGGGCACTCAACCACTGAGCCACATCCCCAGCCCTATTTCATATTTTATTTAGAGATAGGGTCTCACTGAATTGCTTAGTACTTTGCAGTTGCTGAGGCTGGCTTTGAACCCGAGATTCTTCTGTCCCAGCCTCCTGAGCAACTGGGATTACAAGTGTGAGCCACCGTGCCCAGGACGGGGAACTGGAATGCAGTGGTGTATCATCATAGACAAAGCCTTGTCCTCATAGAACTTATGCTTGAGGATCCTTTCCCACCTCAGCCCCTCAATTGGTTGGAATTAGAAGCTGTCTTTGCTTGAAGCACTGACATCATTTGGGCCTCAGATACTCAATGGGTAACTAAAAGCAGGGTAGTTTGGCATCTCTGCCTTCATTTTTTTTTTTTCAAATATTTTTTTAAATTGCCAATGGACCTTTACTTTTATTTATTTATATGTGGTACTAGAATTGAACCCAGTGCCTCACACATGCTAGGCAAGTGCTCTACCACTAAGCCACAACCCCAGCCCCCTCTGCCTTCATTTTGTATCTGTCTTCAGACTCCCTGCTCAGCTTTGCACACAAGTATGCTAATCATTTAAAGAATGTACGTCTAAAAACTGGTAATACGAGGTTTATTAGCCCTACACGACCTAACCCATCTTGACCTCCTTCAAGACTGTGAACACCAAGATAAAAATAATTAAGGTATTTTCAAGATTTGAAGGAACACTCCACTGCCAGGTTTTACAACGTCCTGTCCCAGATCCCTGGAGGGGTGCCTGAGAGTCTCCAGTTATTGCCCCACACCTTTTCAGGAACAATGAAGCCCAGCCCAGGATGAAACTTGTCAGGCAAAATCACTTGTCTAAGATTTACCAGGCACAGGGGACTAAAAGGCAATATTTCATGTCCTCCCTCCTGTCCCTCTGCAGGAATAAATATCTCATCCAAACCAAATTGCCCCCTTCCATGATCACAGGTCTGCTAGATAAATGTCCTGAGCAGCAAATGGAAATTGCCCCCTCAAGTGATAAGAACTTCAGTGATAAGCCACCTTGCAGAACCAGAACTGAGATAATGATAAACCAGACCCCAGCTTGACCATACTGATTGCACAAGTCTCAGCCCCTCCCCCAATTCTTCCTCTTTTAAAACCTAAAGCTCACATCAGCACCCGAACTGAGACTCCTGAGCTTACTTAGCCTTCCCAATACAGCAATACTGATTAAGTTCCTTGCTTCCTTTTTACTATTATTTTTCCCATTTGGGGCAAATGGCCAGACCAGACTTGTTGAGATCTCCAGAGTCTGAACCTCTGACCTTGGACTTTGGTTACCAATGCAGTACAATGTAGAGAGCACTGGCCAGAATCAGAAAGCCTGTTCCATCACTTATAACTGTGTGATCTTGGGCAAATACCTTAGCCTTTATGCCTCAGTTGTACCTGCATAAAATGGGCCTGATTATATAATAGCTACCACAGATTTGTATAAGTGTTTCCTATAAAAGCATATGTAAAATCTTTTGTACAGTGCCTGGCACAAAGTAGGCACTTGATAAATATTAAATGCCACTATTGTTATTATTAAATATACATTATGTTTCATGAGAACAGGGGCCATATCTTCTTATTCTTCTGAGTTTCCAGCACCTACAATAGTGCCTAGCAAATACAGACAGGGTCTCACTGAGTTGTTTAGCATCTCACTGTTGCTGAGGCTGGCTTTGAATTCCAGCACATAACTAGTTCAAACAAGTACTTAGTAAATAAATGCATAAGTGAAACTGAAGCCAGATTTAAAGTTAGGTAGTCAGTGTAGTTAGATAAATCGGGTCTAATAAAATCTAAAATGAAATCTAAAATGGAGGCCATGCTGAGAATGATTCCAGGAAACTCAGGACAACCCATGGAATGTTAATGAAGTCCAGGAAAGGCCCTAGGCCAAAGTCCATCCCAAAGAAGTGTTAACGAAGTCCTTCCTGCTCAGACTACTTCTTTGGCCCACCTGTGTCCCACCCCTCGGGCCTTCCCACCTACATTCCATCACTGAAAGAACTATAAAAAGGGGAGACAACAGCCCTTCCACGAATTCCACCTCTTGGGTCCCCTTCTTCCTCCGGGAGACTCTGCTGTCCTTTAATAAACTTCTAATTTCTACTCTGACCTTGCCTAGGCGTGCTTCTTTGGTGTTATTCTCCAACATCGGGGAAGCAAGGACTCACTGGTCAACAGCGATAACAAAACGACTTACGTTTGGAAATAGGACAAGCTGGATTTTTCCGTGTCCACCCATATAGAACACCCACAGTGTGCTGGGAGACACAGGGACATTGAGAGTGGGTCCTGTCCTTGGAGAGTGCTTGACACAGGTAGGGCTGGGGATGTAGCTCAGTGGTAGACCAGTTGCCTTGCATGCAGGAGGCCCTGGCTTTTATTATCAACATTGAAACAAAGAACAGATTCTAGATAAATACATTTATTGAAGAATGAATGCATGAAGCCGGGCGCGGTGGCACACACCTGTAATCCTGGCTACTCAGGAGGCTGAGACAGAAGGATCACAAGTTTGAGGACAGCCTCTGCAATTTATTTTTTTATTTTTTTTATTTTTTAAAGAGAGAAGAGAGGGGAGAGAGAAAGAGAGAGAGAGAGAGAGAGAGAGAGAGAGAGAGAGAGAGAGAGAGAGAGAGAGAATTTTAATATTTATTTTTTAGTTCTCAGCGGACACAACATCTTTGTTGGTATGTGGTGCTGAGGATCGAACCCGGCCGCACGCATGCCAGGCTAACGCGCTACCGCTTGAGCCACATCCCCAGCCCCAGCCTCTGCAATTTAGCAAGACCCTTTCTCAAAACAAAACAAAAATAAAAAGGTTGGGGTATGCTCCCCCAAAAAAAGAATGCATGAAAAATCAAATGGCTATTAAAACTTCACCTGCCAAAATAAACAGACATCCTATGCAGACAATTGCGCGCACTTTCCCCGGAGTGGGCACCAGAGGGCGCTGAGCTCCGCGGTCCTCAGCTCCAGCTCAGGATCCACACCGGGGTCCAAAGGAGACTCCGCGCGGTGACGTCATATCCGCTTGCCTACCTCTCATCCGGGGTCTGGGAGCAGCCAAACGTAAACATACCAGGAGTTTCCCGGACCCAGGTTCTGGCTCCTGCTTGGGATCTCCAAGCCTTGGCGAATCCTTGCAGCCAACCGGAGTCAGAGGAGGCGTCAAGCTAGCCCGACGGACAGCAGGTAAGCGGAAGCCCGCACGAGAGTGGTTATTTCCGGGAGCTGTGTTAGTCGGCCGCACTGCTGTCGCCCGCCACGCGCGCCGAGTGCGCATGTGCAAAGCTGGAGCTACCGGAGGATGGTGCGGAGAGCCCGAGGTACCGGTCCGCGGGGGCAGAGATCCCCCATCGCCCTCTATACAACGCGGTGTGCGGTCACTACCGCACAGGGTGACCTCGATCAGTGAGTGGCACTGTGCAGGGCGCGCTGCCTGTGCCACGCGCAGAGGAGGGCCCTGAATCAATGGCGGTTGTTAGTTGGAAACAATCTAAGTGCTCAGCAGTATTGCAGTATTGAGGTTTTACAGTATTCCCGGAGTTATCCTTGGAACGTCTGCACGGTGCAACGCACTGCTTTAGGTCTTTGGAAAACAGCAGCAAACAAGACAGACCCCTGACTCGTGGAGTGAACTTACTAGGGGAGTAAAGATAAAGAATAAGTGAATTATGCAATTATGTTAGAAGGCGGCAAATGCCTTGAGACAAAAGAGCAGGGTCAGGGCAAAGAGGGGGCGATGCAGTATTAGGATGGGCACTAGGCTACAGAGACAGATTGAGCAGAAAACCAGAAAGAAGGCAAAAGAGTGAACCATGTGGCTCCTTGAAGAAAGCTGAAGCTGAGGCCCAGAGGCGGGAGAGACAGGTGGAGGAGAAGGAACTGGGAGGTGGGTCCAGTGGACAGGGGGTCAAGAACAGCACAGATCAGCTAGGATTTTGCAGGCTACTCAAGGACTTTGGTCTTGCTCTTGATAAAATAGGAAGCATTGCAGGGTTTGAACAGGGGAGGGATGTGCTTGAATAGATTTAAATAGGTTCGCCGGGAGTGGGGAGGGGAGTAAGCATGGAACCTACTGCTAATAGATGTTTACCTGCACCCCTGTAATTATTAAAAAAGCCTAGGTAAAGGCCGTTGATGGCAATGACTACAGGAGCGCTTAAACTCAGAACAGCCTGCAGAGGGCAGTGCTGTCCCCTCCTCTGAGGACTCAGGCCTGTGGATAAGTGACTGCTCAGTAAAACGTGTGCTCTGTGTAGTGCAGATGCAGCTCAGTGATAGAGTGCTTGTCTAGCTTGTGCAGAGCTTTGTGTTCAATTCCACACTACCAAAAAAAAAATCTTCTTATCTCTTAGTATAAAACATACAAAATATGAAACATGACATATCATTTTAGCCACTTTTAAGTATACATTTCAGTGTCATTAAATACATTTACATTGTTATGCAGTCTCTGCTAAGTCCCTTTCCTTGGTTGGACAAAGAAAAGTTTTATTTTGGCTTATAGTTCTGATCCAAGGTCAAGCACAAGTTTTGGGGGGACAGATCAGGTTCACACCATAACAATGGCTGTTTCAGGAATTATTCTTCTCAAGAGCCTTGCTGTCTAAAGTGAGAGTAATTGCTGAGTACAGTGGCACATGCCTGTAGTCCCAGTAAATGTTTGCTCTGTGTGTTGGGTGGCTAAGGCAGGAGGATCCCAAGTTCGAGGCTAGCCTGGGCAACTTTGTGAGACCCTGTGTCAAAATTGAAAAGGCTGGGGATGTAGGTTCATGGTAAAGCTCATCAGCACTGGGGGAAATAAAGGGGAATAATAGTGTTTACTTCATAGGATAATTTTAAAGACAAAGAAACCAATGCATGTGATGTATTTAGCACAGAGCTGGGTGCTTAGTACCAAAAAAAAAAAAAAAAAAAGTCAGCAGGATTTATGTTAGTAGAATGTAGAATAAATCATACTTCTTAAAATTAAGAGGACAGTTGTCTGGCATGTTGAAAACATAGGAACTTCCTTTCTATCTCTGTAGGTAACCTTTGACCAGAATTAGATGTTACTGTGTCAAGAGGTCTTTTTAAAATCAAATGGGTTGAATTCTCATTAAAAAGGTGAAAGCCTCAGGAGGCTGAGACAGGAGGATTGCTAGTTCAAGGCCAGTCTCAGAAACTTAGGCAGACCCTATCTCAAAATAGAAAGGGTTAAGGATGTAGCTCTTGATGGAGAGCCCCTGAGTTCAGTCCCTAGTACCCCTCCACCAAAACAATGAGATATAGCTTGTGCCTTTGTAACTACTAGCCTTTTTGATTTACTATAGGTGTGATCAGCATTGAAAAAGATGCCAGCACTGGCTACCACATACGAAAGAATAGTTTACAAAAATCCCTCTGAGTACCACTACATGAAAGTGTGCCTGTAAGTTCAGTTTCGTAAGTTACATTTTAGATTACCTTTTTAAAAATGAATCTGAATAGCATATAATTTAATGTCCCTTTTTTTTCTTTTTAATGTGTTTTTTCAGGGAATTTCAAGATCATGGAGTTGGTCTGAATGCTGCACAGTTCAAACAGCTGCTTATTTCTGCCCTAAAGGACCTGTTTGGGGAGGTATGAAGTTATTTGGTAGATTAAGATCTTTGTAAGAAATTTTTAAAAAGGGTAGGGGATGGGGATATAGCTCAGAGGTAGAGTGCTTGCCAGGTATGTGCAAGGCCCTGGATTTGACCCCTAGCACAGAAAAGGGAAAAAAAGAAAAGAATTCTGACAGCATTTTAAAACTGTAGATGATGAATTTTAGTAGGTTTGTCCTAACATGCCTTGTGGGTTTTTTTAATATTTTTTTAGTTGTAGATGGACACAGTACCTTTATATCATTTATCTTACTTTATGTGGTGCTAAGTTTGGAACCCAGTGCCTCATGTGTGCAAGGCAGGTGCTCCACCACTGAGCCACAACCCCAGGCCTATGCCTTGTATTTGACAAGAAACTTGTTAGACAAATATTTGTTCATTGTTATTTAGATTGTGATCTAGGCTGGCAACCTGCAAAGTGTTATTTTGCTCATCTTGAAGAGATGGGGCTTCACACTAGAAACCAGCACACCACTTCATTTAGTGAAAAGGTCTCCTTATAAAACACTGTGAGGGCTAGGGGTGCAGCTCAGGGGTAGAACATTTGCAGCTTGAGAGGCTAAAGCAGGAGAATTGCAAGTTCAAAGTAGCTTCAGCAACTTAGTGAGGTCTTAAGGAACTCGGGAGACCCTGTCTCTAATTAAAATATAAAAAAGAGCTTGGGATAGGGCTCAGTAATTAAGGGCCTCTGGGTTCAATCCCTGGTACAAACAGTGATATTGTTGCTTTGCATTCTGGCGCAGCTCCTTGTCTTATCACAGACCAATACTTTGCATCTCTTTGTCCTGACATTGATTTGAGAACAAAGGAGAGCTTTGGAAGTTAAGAGGGAAAGCAAAGAAGGAGTCTCAGGATATTATTTCCTGATTCATACATTCTGTCAAGTCAAATCTGCCATGTGGGGCTGCGGTTGTGGCTCAGTGGTCGAGCGCTTGCCTAGCACGTGTGAGGCCCTTGGTTCGATCCTCAGCACCACATAAGAGTAAATAAATAAAGATATTGTGTCCAACTGAAAAATAAATATATATATATTTTTAAAAGTCTGCCATGTACCTTATCAAAATTAAAAACCTTTACTTGGGCTAAGCACAGTGGTGCATGCCTATTCTCCAGAGGCTCAGGAGACTGAGGCAGGAGGATCCTGAGTTCAAAGCCAGCCTCAACAAAAGTGAGGCCCTAAGCAACTCAGTGAGACCCTGTCTCTACATAAAATACAGAGTAGGGCTGGGAGTGTGTCTCAGTGGTCAAGCGCTCCTGAGTTCAATCCCTAGAACCCCCCTGAAAAAATAACCTTTAATTGGCAAAGGACTGTTAAGAGATTGAAAAGGTCAGTTACACACTGGGGGATAATATTTGTAAACTAATCTGACAAAAGACTCATATCTAAATATATAAAAAGAACCCTCTTTTTTTTTGTTTTATTTTTGCAGTACTGAGGACTGCACCCAGGCCCCTGCACTTGCTGTGCATATGTTCTACCATTGAGCTATTTCCAGGTGTACTGCAGTGGGTGAATAGTTAAGCTGTAGTATATTCATACCATGGAATTTACTCAACAATGAAAAAGAATGAAATGTTGATATTCACAATGACCAGATGAGTGAAAAAACCAGTCCCCAAGATTACTTACTTTGTGAGTCTGTGTCTGTAATACTTTTGAAAAAACAATTATAATTAAATAATCTAGAGGAAGATTAGTGGTTGCCAGGGGTCAAGGGTGAGGAGGAGTGATATAAAGGGGTAGAGTCAGGGAGTCTTGTTCTTTATCTTGGTTGTGGCAGTAGTTATGTGAAGCTACTTAATGTGGTAAAATTACATAGAACTACACATAAATACAGATATATGTCCAAATATGAGTATATATATAACTGGCAAAATCTGAATAAACTCCAAGTTATACTGATATAGATTACCTAATTTTGATACTGTATTATACTAATGCAAGATATTGGCATTGAGGGAGCTATAGGGTACATGGAACCTCCTATATAGCTTGCTTTGCAGTCTCCTCCAAGTGTATAGTTTATCTAAATAAAAAGTCAAAAAAAAAGATCTGTATACTTTCTATGTGTCAGTATAAAACCCTGGTTTCTGGGAACATAGCTCTAAATAGACTAATGTTCTTTTACATGGGACTATTTGTTAATTAGTGACAAGATGAGAATTGTGAGAGAGGAAGTTGGAAATCCCATATGGAAAGAGCAGAGCAAGCAGATCTAGCCTGAGCTTGGGAATCGAGGAAGGAAAATTCAAACAAGGGGTGAGGAGGATCAGCCACATGAAGAGGTGTGGGAGCAGTCCAGGCAAGGGAAGCATTAATCAGGCACCCGAGAGTACTAGCATCAGCAGAGGAGGAGAAACTCAAAAACAAGGCATTGACGGGAACTCATTAGACCTCACTAATGAGTTCAAGGGTAATGTTGATATTTGCTAATACATTATTCCTTATGTAGGTTGGTGCTGCCTTACCTGTGGATGTCCTGACCTATGAAGAGAAGACCTTGTCAGCCATCCTGAGAATATGTAGCAGGTACGATAAACAGGAACATTGTAGAACAACGGGGAAGAGAGACTGATGGAGAGACAACAAAAATGCTTGCTTTTAGAACAAGAAGAGTTTTGTGATTATGAACTCTGGCAACTTTTGGAAATGTAAGCTGAGATGAATCTGAACATCTATCAGGGGCTTATGCACTAGAAAGAGCAAAACTCGTGGTTTGATTACAGCCAGAGTTCCCTATTGATGGTCATGGTTGGACAGCCAGTAATATATATTTTAGAAATATTCTTGGGTTCATTTTATTCTCTGCCTATGATATACTGTGCTTTTACTCACAGGTTTTGTTATTGTTTGTTTTTTTTTGTTTTGTTTTGTTTTCATTTAAATTAAGGTTTTCTGATAAAAACCACCCACTTTTCTGGACTTAAAAAGTACTAATAAACAGAAGTACTATTCAAGGACAAATCTTCATTTGTTTTCTTGATCTTTTTGCAGTGGTCTAGTCAAATTGTGGAGTTCTTTGACCCTGTTAGGATCCTACAAAGGCAAAAAATGTGCTTTCAGAGTGATTCAGGTAAAGGTTGTTCCTTCACGTATTCCAAGTGAGATTGAATATGGACCAACTGCTTTTTTACTATGTGCTTGAATGAAGGTCATACAGTTAATAGCAGCTAGCAAGGAGGGTAAAATGTAGGACTTCATTGCTTCTGAAAATGTGAGACAAAGTATTTAGATTTTAGATTGGATGGGAGATGTTTGGGAATCAAAGTTGGAACACTTGTGATAAAGGCTTTTAAAATAATGTTTACACCTAGTGTGTTATGTATTGATACACTCATCCAGAGCTTTTGACTACTTGTTTAACTAAGGCCGTTCTTTAAAATGCTAGTGCAGCCAGACAATGACTCGGGAAGCTGAGGCAAAAGGATCACAAATTCAAGGCCAGCCTAGTCAACTTAGTGAGTCCCTGACTCAAAAAATAGTTGGGTTCGGTGTCACATGCCTGTAATCCCAGCAGCTGGGAAGGCTGAGGTGAGAGGATTGTGAGTTCAAAGCCAGCCTCAGCAACTTAGAAAGGCCCTAAGCAACTCAGTAAGACCCTGTGTCTAAATAAAATACAAAATAGGCTGGGGATGTGGCTTAGTGATTGAGTGCCCCTGATTACCAAAAAATAAAAATTAAAAATAAAAAAGGCTGGGGTATAGTTCAGTGGTAGAGCACTTGCCTAGCATGTGTGAGGCCCTGGGTTCCCTCCCCAGTGCTGCAGGTGATAATTAAAATGCTAGTACCCCAGCTTTGTTCCTTCTGTAAAACTGGGTGTGTTTCTGCCTTGCACTGTGGCAGTGTACTTTCTTCCTGGTACTGCATTAACCTTTTTCATTCTCTTATAGGTCTCTCCATTTCTCCTCGCGTTATCTGGTAACAGTAGGGAATTAGTATTGGATTGAATAGTCTTCAATTTCAGAAACTTTCCTCTGCTCTCAAAAGTACTTTTTGGTGGCTGCATACTTTGAAAACAGAAGCAGGCTAGAAGCTCCCATGGATGAAATATGAGGATGCTGAAGATGTTCCCAGGAATATCCCGCTATTGCCTTCCATGGGGTGGACTTCAAAGGAGATTCTGCCTAAGTCAACCAGCGTGGAGCAGACAGTTCCTGCAGCATGTGCACTTGAGGGTTGGGGACCGGGCTGAACTCAGCAGGGCCTTCACACAGAGGGACGTGGCTGCCTTCTCAGAATTAACGGGAGATGTCAATCCTTTGCATTTAAATGAAGATTTCGCTAAACACACCAAGTTTGGAAGGACAATTGTACATGGAGTTTTGATCAATGGGCTCATCTCAGCTCTCTTGGGTACGAAAATGCCAGGACCAGGCTGTGTATTTCTCTCCCAGGAAATTAACTTTCCTGCTCCTTTATATATTGGAGAAGTGGTTTTAGCTTCTGCAGAAGTGAAAAAGCTGAAGCGGTTTGTTGCTTTTATTGCCGTGTCATGTTGTGTAATAGAAAGTAAAAAGACTGTTATGGAAGGCTGGGTCAAGGTTATGGTTCCAGAAGCTCCCAAATCCTAATTATAGGTGCTAAGTTATAAGTTCAAACACCAGTGTGATTGTTATTAAAGAGCATCTGGGGAAATGGGCCACTTGCTATTCATCACCAAGGAAAAGCCAAGAGACTCAGAAGCTGAGAGATTCAGAAGCTACGTTAGAGAAGGGGAGCAGGTAGAGGGGTGAGCGGATGTCCACTTTCCAATTTGAACTTCACCCAGAGCTAAGTAGATGCCTGACTACATCATCAGTTAAGAATTTTTTGGTGGTGCAGCCAATTTGGAAAGCAGTATGGAGATTTCTTGGAAAGCTGGGAATGGAACCACCATTTGACCCAGCTATTCCCCTTCTCGGTCTATTCCCCAAAGACCTAATAAGAGCATGCTACAGGGACACGGCTACATCGATGTTCATAGCAGCACAATTCACGATAGCAAGATTGTGGAATCAGCCTAGATGCCCTTCAATAGATGAATGGATAAAAAAAATGTGGCATTTATACACAATGGAGTATTACTCTGCATTAAGAAATGACAAAATCATAGAATTTGGAGGGAAATGGATGGCATTAGAGCAGATTATGCTAAGTGAAGCTAGTCAATCTTTAAAAAATAAATACCAAATGACCCCTTTGATATAAGGGGAGTAAACAAGGACAGGGTAGGGACGAAAGTTTGAGAAGAAGATTTACATTAAACAGGGATGAGAGGTGGGAGGGAAAGGGAGTGAGAAGGGAAATTGCATGGAAATGAAAGGCGATCCTCAGGGTTATACAAAATGACATATAAGAGGAAAGGAGGGGCTGGGGATGTGGCTCAAGCGGTAGCGCGCTCGCCTGGCATGCGTGCGGCCCGGGTTCGATCCTCAGCACCACATACCAACAAAGATGTTGTGTCCGCCGAGAACTAAGAAATAAATATTAAAAATTCTCTCTCTCTCTCTCTCCTCTCTCACTCTCTCTTTAAAAAAAAAAAAAAAAGAGGAAAGGAGGGG
The DNA here is from genome assembly GCF_045843805.1 of Urocitellus parryii. NCBI lineage: Eukaryota > Metazoa > Chordata > Mammalia > Rodentia > Sciuridae > Urocitellus > Urocitellus parryii. Next base: position 169,207,175 of record NC_135533.1, on the reverse strand, counting down.
TAAGACAAGATAATACAAATCGAAGAAATGATTTACAGTAGAAGGGGTAGAGAGAGAAAAGGGGAGGGGAGGGGGGATAGTAGAGAATAGGACAGACAGCAGAATACATCAGACACTAGAAAGGCAATTTGTCAATCAATGGAAGGGTAACTGATGTGATACAGCAATCTGTATACGGGGTAAAATTGGGAGTTCATAACCCACTTGAATCAAACTGTGAAATATGATGTATTAAGAACTATGTAATGTTTTGAACGACCAACAATAAAAAAAAATTAAATATATAAATAAGTTAAAAGAAAAAAAAAAGAATTTTTTGGTAGTTGTTTTTTGGTGTTTTTAACCATTGAGCCACATCCCTGTCCCTTTTAGTTTTTTTTATTTTTTGAGACAGGATCTTGCTAAATTGCATAGGGCCTCACTAAGTTGCTGAGGCTGGCTTTGAACTTGAGATCCTCCTGCCTCAGTCTCCCGAGTTGCTAGGATTACAGGTTTGTGCCACTGCACCCAGCTGTTGAAGTTTTTTAAATTGAAAAAGAAAGTATCAGGAGGCTTACTTATCTGAAGGGTGTACTTTCAGAATTTAAACCTAGTTAGATTTGTGTTTGATAAACACCTACCTATATCTGAGTAGAATAGGTTTCTCACTGGATTTTTATAACTGTCAAGCATTTGCTTGCTGAAGGCAGCAGTGGAACTTGATCATCTTTGAACACTTACCCTTTACCAGTAAATATTCTTAGATACCTTTCTCTCTGTTTCTGGGTCAGTTTATTGTAATTTGTTATTTACACCAAGATGGCATCTTGCTCACCTTTCTGTGGAACTTGCCTTTCAGGTCACTGTTACCAGAGAAGGGCTTGTGGGCAGACTTGGATTCAATTATGTAAACTGTGTCTCATCTAGAAAATAGCGATAACATGTACTGGGCAGGATTATTGTTGGGAACAGCAGATACACAGTTAAGCATAAGGCTCAGCTGTGAACAGTAGCTGCTATTGTCCATTTCCTCTGTGAGTGAGGTTAGGAGTTTTCTTACATTTAAAGCAGGGTAGCCTACAATTAAGCAGGCATCAGACCATCTTTCAGGCTGTCAGTCAATCTGTATTAGTATTTTAATCTTGGAATTGAATCCTCAATGCAGAGTTTCTATTTTAACAATCCAGACAGATTCTTTTCTCCCTCCCTTGGAAATGTGGGTTCACATTGTGTAGATACACAAATACATGCTTTATTGTAAAAATAGAAGAAATAAAAGGTATAAGAAGGCCAAGTTTTTCAAAGAGTTTTGGGGTATTGAAGGGGAAATGTGGACTAAATAAATGATCATCCCTAACACAGCCCACACTTTTTTTCCCAATACTGTGGATTGACTCCAGGGTTGCTTTACCACTGAGCCAGTCCTTTTTATTTTTTTTATTTTGAGACAGAGTGTGGCTAAATTGCTAAGACTGGCTTTGAACTTGTGATCCTCCTATCTATGCCTCCCAAATCACTGGGATTATAGCACTTGTAAGTGTTCCACCTGTGCTCTTGTAGTTTTAGATGGTAACTCTGACACAGTTAGATGCTTTGATTAAGAGGATAAGATCAGGGGTAACTGGTTGATTCCACCAAATTTCCAGGAAAAGTTTTTCTTGGGCTGGTGGATAAGTAACCAGATTTTAATTTTTTATTTTACTTCTTTATTATTTTTTTAAACAAAGGGTTACAGTTGAACAGATAACTAGAAAAAGTTATTCTAATCACTAGAGGGCAGTGTTATACATAAAGTGTTTCCTGTGGTTTGTGAAATTGGGAAGAAAATACCAAGGTCCACTTCAAAGGAAGCTGATTCACAGAATAGGCAGCGTGTGCAGACCGAGATCCACCTAAAGAAAACTCATTTATAGGTGAATTACTAGACTTACTGAAAGTCTCTGATTACATCAAAACAACAGAGAACTTGAGACCAAGTTGAACTCATTCCCTGGGACTTAAAGCAGTCTTATTAAGTGTGGGCCCATAAATGGACTGTGAGGTGTTCATTAATATTAGTAGCTGCCATTTTTGAAATTTGTAATGAGCTCATTTTCTACATTTAATCCTTGAAACAACTTTTTGAAGTTAGGCTTATGTCCTTTATGGGCAAGGGAACAGACAGGCTGTGTGACTTGTGCCATGTTGTATAGCTAATGTGCAGTAGAGCTGGGATTCAGGCTTGAGGCTGCCTGGCTCCAAAAACTTTCTTTCATATGTCACCCTGTAGGTCTTACAGTATTACTGTTCTTAGAGCACTATCAGGTTTTTTTTTTTTTTTTCTGGTATTATGGGTGCCATTAAAGTAATGGAAATCATTCTATGGAATTCTTACATTTTAGAAAGTTCTAGAACTTATTCCTGACTACAGTTATTGTTTCCTTTTATTCTAGTTGGCATACACAAATCCACCTTAAATCCAACTTTTCCTAAGTTGTTACTCAATGATTGTCTTCAGAGTAAGAATTGCTAAAAGGGTTAGCTTAAAAATAAAAAGTTATATGCAAGCCAAGTATGGGCTGACGGGGGTGGGGGTGGTGGGGGGGTGGGTGTGCAGATGTCAGATGTGGCTGATAACTGTTTTGAATTGTTAACTTTTCCCCCTGCAATATGAGGGATTAAATCCGTGGGCTCTTTAGCACTGAAATGCATACCCAGCCCTTTTTATTAAAAGAAATTAAGACAGGACCTGTTAAGTTGCCCAGGCTGACCTCAGACACGTGATCCTTCCTCTTTAGCCTCCCTGGTAACTGGGATTACAGGTGCATACCACGGTTCTTAGCTACACTGTGTAATTTTCAAAAATAGCTTCTCAACAAGAACATTTCCACATTTTTAATGTTCCCTAGGAATACTGGTCTTTGATCTCTGTAAATCAGTTACAGTGGGAACAGAGAAGTAGGCAAGAAGGTATTGATACTTCTCTGTAAGTGGTGTCATCATTTTCTCTCAGAGCCAAGATTCTGAAACCACTCATGCTTTGTTAAAGCCAGTTATGAAGAAAATTGGCTGGTTTTCTCATTTGGAGCCCCACGCAAACTGCTGAAAAATGACTATCTTAGAAAGAAAGCTTGGATGACACTCAAGTTAGGAAATGCGCCCCCAGATAATTGAGAGGTGGCTTTGACTATACCAAGTCATATGTGGAAGGAGAACAGAAATAATGAAGTAGGCCAAATGGTACTAGCACTTTCCACACAGGGGCATTATAAGACTGCAATTTATGTGATGCTTGATTACTACAGAAATACCCATCTTAAGCAATTTCAGCCTAATGTACTGGAAAATTGCTTAACAGATTTTTATATTCTATTAGAAACATTTTCATATTGGTGAATGCCACTCATTTTTTTTTTTTTTCAGCAGCAAATCTTATAGCAAGTCCGGGAGAGCTTCGCCACGGCCACCAATTGTCTTGTGGACCTGGCTTCTGTATGCATCTAGAAAAAAGAAATTGCTAAATGCATACCAATACCTCTGAGGTAACCACAGGCTTTTATTTTCTCCTGAACTATTAGGCATTTTTTTCTCATGTTCTTAGAGCACGTTTCAGAGGCCAATTTGCTCTCAAAAGAAAATTGCCATTAAATGACATCTATTAAGCTTTTTTGGGGGAGGGGGGTTAACTACTGGGGATTAAACTCAGGGGCACTGAGCCACATCCCTAGCCCTATTTTGTATTGAGACAGGGTTGCTTAACTCAGGATCCTCCTGCTCATGATCCTCCTGCCTCTGCCTCCGCCTTCTGAGCCCCTGGGATAACAGACATGCACCACCGCCCCTGGCCTAAGTTTTCATTAAAACATATCCTACCAAGGGTTGACTCATTCTGAGTGACTGGCACTGTGACTCCCTAGGTTGGCATAATGTATTAAATTGCTCTTATCTGAGCTAAATTGTGCCACCCAGAAGTACTGTCTCCAGGGTTCCGGATGTTTTGCTACCTTTGTTCTTTGTCTTCATTTGAGTTGCAAACACAGAAGAGAGATGGATTCACAATATCTTCAGAGAGATTTGGAGTTGAAGCAAAGTCATCAGCCAGAAGAAACCATTTAAAGCTCAGAATTATAAGAAACGCAAAAAGTTATGTGTATGTAAACAGAGCAAGATTAACAGTAGACTCCAGAAACAGTTTATTTCTAAGGTGGCTCTTAACTATAAAGTGGCTTCAATGACCTTCTTATAACCCTGGGCAAGAGTCCTCTTTGGTTTGATGGAAAATATCAACATGTAAGGGACATAAGGAGTTGAATTTTAAGTGTGAGTTGAATTTTGTTGTTTAATATCCAGATTATGAATATTTAAAGAAATAAAATCATTTTAGTTGGGAGGCCATCCTGCTTAGGAAACAGTTTTACAGGTGTCTGTCACTTGATTTTGTAAAGCAGTTGCCCCGCCTGGAAGGATTTCACTAAAATTCATATTCAGTCAATCAGGCCAAATGTCAGGTTGCAAGGTAAACGACCTGTAGGCCATCTAAACATTTGGAAATTACTTTTTTTCTTTCTTTTAAAAATTTCTTTTGTTGGTCCTAAGTAGTTGTGTATGTGGCAAAAGTCAAGGTTCCCTTATTCCTCATTAGATTTACCCAGCCTGCGACTTGAAGCAAAGCACATCTAATTTAAATCAGCTCTGGCCTGGGGAGAGTTCCCCCACATTCATCAGGAGCCACTTCAAAAGCCAAATACAGCCCAACACAGTGATGGACACATGCCTGTACTCCCCAGCTATTTGAGAGGCTGAGGCAGGAGGATAGCTTGAGTGAGCCCAGGAGTTCAGGGCCAGCCTGCCCAATAATGAGACCCTGTCTCAAAAATAAATAAATAAATAAAAATAGGAAAAGGAAAACCAAATGGATGTTGAGGTTTTCCTGTGTTTGGGGCCTGGACTCCATTGGATCTTAGAATCTAGGTAAGTCCAAGATTATTAGGGGGGTCGCTGATAGGCATTGATCAGGGTAGATAAAAAGGAATTAGTAATATGGATGGTTATTCTAAAGGGCTGTCTTTTAGAATTCACAGAGGAAGTTTCAGGCAGGATTTGTCCTTGGCTTTATTCCATCAAACACCAGATTTCTGACTCTGCTTTCAGTTTCCTTTCCCTAGAAGGAAGGCTTAGGGGAGGTCGTTATATTAGGATCTTCAATTCTAATTCCTTTCCAGTTCTGTTCCTTTCCAGAGAGAAAAGCTCTTCAGTCCAACAGCTTCCTTCCTCATTTGGTTCTGCTGATTTCCTTGCTAATGTAAGAGCTGCCGCCTGCTGGGCCTTCTCTCAGCAGGAGCCTCTCTTTCAGGCTATTACCTTCATTAATGCATTCAGTCCTCTCAGTAATCCTGTGGGGCGGAGCCTGTCCTCATCTGCACTCCACAGGTGTGGAGAACGGAAGCAAAGTCATCAGGCTGCCAGTAAATTGTGGAGCAGTGTGACCCAAGGAGTAGCTTCAGAATTGGAATCTGTAATTTCCTCCTCAGGTTTAAGAAATCAGCTTTTTGCCTGGCTCTTATTTTGTTTTGGGTTTTGTTTGTGCAAAACTGGGGATTGAACACAGTGGTGCTCTTCACTTCGAGACAGCATTTCCCTAAATCGTCAGGCTGACCTCAAATTTGTGATACCAGCCTCCTGAATAGCTGGGATTACAAACGTGCACTATGCCTGGCTTTTATCTAGTTATCCAATCTAACATTGTGACTTTTTTTCCTCTCATGGCAAAACTCTTCCCACCTCTCTACCTCCTGTACTCCCATACCGGTCTCCTCCTCCCTCTTGCTTCCCTCTTTGAAGCAGCACTGCCCAGGTAAGAAGTGCATATTAGCGGCCGGCCCCTGAAATCTCAAAGTGGATCTGTTCTCTTGAGAATGTTCTTAACACTCTCAGGAAAAGGTATAATAGTTTAGAATTCCAGCATATGAAAGTCTCCTTTTTTTCTTTCCTTCTTCTGGGCATCTCCTGCGGAGCCTATTATGCATCCTACTCTCTGCTCCTCCAGTTCACTGGGCCCTGCTACTTTTGAGAGCTACTATAAACCCCTGGACTAGCTCATCACTGCACATCCAATTTTGTTTTTTTAGTTCCTTATGTGGCTAAGCAGCTTGATAGCAGGTGACATCTGTCTCATTCTTTAACTCCCCTGTACCTAACACAGTGTCTGGCATGTAATGTATGTTCACCAAAGGGCTTGCTAAAAGAAGAAGTGATATGATCTTTCTCCTTAAAGACCTGGTTTTGTTAGGTACAATGGCATGTGCCTGTAATCCTAGTGACTCTGGAGTCTGAGACAAAAGGATCTTGAGTTCAAAGCCAGCCACAGCATCTTAGCAAGGCCCTAAGCAACTCAGTGACACCCTGTCTCTAAATAAATATAAAAAGGGCTGGAGATGTGGCTCAGTGGTTAAGTTCCCTTGGGTTTAATCCTTGGTCCAAAAAAAAAAAAAAAGACCCCGCTCACACTTCATCTCTTCCATGAACTGTCCCCCAGTCTACTCTGCTTGTCATAACTCTGTGCTCCCATGGTAACTGGCACCTCAATTCCAGTACTCAATATAGATTGCCCTGAAGTCATTGTTTGTGTAATAAACTTTCCATCCTCCTAAAAAAGTATTAGAGGAAAATAATTTTGCTCATTTTGTCATCCCTTTGCACTGAGCATCCAAAGTCTTGAAATAACACTTTGAATAAAGCACAATTGCCATCATTTGACAAGAATATCTGCCCAGAGTATCACATTTTAATCTTAAATTGGAAAACATCTAATTTGAAAATTGCAAAATGAGTTTCTTTGGGTATCTGAAATTATTTGTGTGTGATCAAGTTGGGTTTTTTTACTACAGCATTGGATTGGGTGTTTGTACAGTGAATAGTGCAAATGGAGCTGAACTCCAGCTGACTGGATTCAGAGAAGTCTTACTCTCAGAAATTTGTTTTACAGGGCTGGGGATGTGGCTCAAGCGATAGCACGCTCGCCTCAGCACCACATACCAACAAAGATGTTGTGTCCGCCAAATACTAAAAAATAAATATAAAAAAAATTCTCTCTCTCTCTCTCTTTAAAAAAAAAAAAGAAATTTGTTTTACAGAACCAGTGGATTGTGAGAGCACTGGACCCTAATCATAAAAATAAAATATTTTCATCAGAGACATTTTGAAAATATGGAAAAGTGTAAAGAGCTCATGATTCTGCTATCTAGAGGAAACATTTTTGTGTGTTTCCTTTCAGAGTTTTTATCCTGTAAATATATTGGGGTCACACGGGTGCATATATTGCTTTATTTACTTAATATATGAAGAGTACTTTCTCTGATTATTCTTCTTCAATAATCTGATTTATAGGGTAGCGTGCTGGGGATTGAACCCAGGGCCTTGTGCATATATTCTGTCACTGAGCTGCACCCCCCAGCCAATAATCTGATTTTTAAAATTGCAAAAAGTTTAAGAGTATACCATCATTTGTCTCATCCTTTATTGGATATCAGATATTTGTCCTTAATTTTTTTTTTAAATAATATGACCTTCATACACACAGAATACTGAGTCACAGAGGGAGAACATTTTAAAGTCCTTGATATGTATTATTAAATCTCAAAACCTACCACTGGGCCCATTAGATGGTAGATACTCAGAAAGTAATGGTTGAATGAATGAATACCTTCCAGGTTGGCCACTTTATATCCCCACCAGCAGTATGTAAGCAGAGACTTGTTTTGGTCAATCCCATCATGGTAAGCAAGATTTTTATTTCAGTGATTCTGGCAATAATCCATTTGCCTTGAAATAAAGAAATGGAAATAAAAAATTGAGTCCTCCCTAAATGATATGTGGTTTTGCTTTAATAAAGTGCTTTTTTTAAAAAAAAAATTTAGTTGTTAAAGAACATTTATTTTATTTATAGGTGGTGCTGAGAATTGAACCCAGTGCCTCACTCATGCTAGGCAAGTGCTCCACCACTGAGCCACAACCCCAGCCCAATAAACTGTTTTTAAAACACATTGGGACAGAATTGGGATGCGGAAATAGTTCTCATTTGGGGCTAAATCATGAAGCCTGATGATTTCTTTTCTCACATATTCCTCTACTGGGTCTTGGTGCCCAAAGCCATCAATTATGGCCATTTGGTTACTTAGGGTTGCCCCACAATATTTTTTTTTTTTAAGTTTGAGATCTGGTGAGGATACAATATGTATAATCAAGGTTCTCCTGTCTGAAGATCCAGGTTCAATGGTCTCTGTAAAACCTGAATCAGACAGAGTTTGTTTTATAGTTTCTGGATTTCCAGGGTTCAGACAGGGTTCACTTGAAGGCTCTAGGTCCTGTGGTTCATGTGTATGGTAGTTTGGCAGAGGCCCAGTTGTAAGGGTCTCAAGTCTGAGAGCCCCAGCTTCTGAGGGTCTCATCTGGAAAAGCCCAATTCTGCGAGGCTTGGTTTGGATGTCTCTGGGCCTGAAGTGTCCTGAATTCTAGGGCTCAGGATAGAGTATCTTTGCATCTGAGGATCCATGGTGGTGTTAGCTTCGGATACTGTGTTCCCGGGTCTGTCCTGCAGCTACGTATAGCTGGGAGACCCAACCCCAGGGCAACGACAGAGGTCGTCAGGGGGTGGACAGCGGTTGTCAGGTGAAAGAGAGCCTAAGTCCTGCGCCGCGCAGCACAGAGTGCAGGCCGGCGGCCAATGGAGGATCGGCGCTAGGACCCCGAGGCTGGCGGCGGCGCGTAGGGTGGCAGGGGACGACAGCGACGGCGCCGCGACGGGTCGGCGCTAGGACCCGCGGGCGCGGCGGGAGGCGGCGGCGCGTGGGGCGGCGCGTGTTGACAGCAGCGGCGCTGCAGCGGGCCGGGCGGCGGGAGTGGCGCTTCTGGTTCCAGCCCCGCGACCTGAGGCGGCGGCGGCGGCCCGGCGGCGCGGGATGGCTTTCATGGAGAAGCCGCCGGCCGGCAAGGTGCTGCTGGACGACACGGTGCCGCTGACAGCAGCCATCGAGGCGAGCCAGAGCCTGCAGTCCCACACGGTGCGCGGCCGGCGGGCGGGCGGGCGGCCCCGGGCCCGGGAGGGAGCCGGCGGGCGGCGGGCGGCCCTGGCCCGGAGGGCTCGGGCGTGGCGGCGGGTCTGCAGGGCCCCCGGGGCCCAGGCGGACGCGGAGGCCGGAGCGGCCGAGGGCGGGGACCGCGGCGCCCGGGCCGAGGGGTGGGAGGAGCCCGGCGGCGTCCGGGGAAGGACTCGGAGCCGGCGAGGTGGTGGGACCCCGGTCCCGGGACGCCTCCCGGGGCAATAGTGAAGGGACCGTACGGCCCCTCTCAGTCCGCAGCCAGCCTTCTCGTCGGGGCCACTGGGTTTCCTCCTTCCAGCCGGGGGTCTGGGTGGTGGGGATGAGGGTATGCCGGGCCCAATGGAAGTGTGACTTCAGGGGACCGAAGCCTACTTAGGGGACTGCAGAGAGAAAATGGCTGGGGTCCTCAGCCCCAGGTCCAGGTCAGCTGCTTGGCCTTGGCCAGGGAAACGGTGAGGGAAGCAGTCAGGGGTCCTGCGGAGGCAGGTGTAGGAAAGTGCTCCTTCCCTACTCGGACCTGCTGGGCAGTGGGCAATGGTAGAATTCATTTGCATTTAAGATGCTCTGGAGTTGCACGAAAGAGTAAGATCCTCGTAGTAAACCCAGGCACTGTTCATTTCTGTTACATATACTGTCTTTTATGGGGCTTTAAAGCCATGGTTGTTTTCATTTGCCTGTGCCTTTTTTTTTTTAAGTCATACTATGCATTATGATTTACAAGCAATAAACCCAGGTACCAGCAAAAAACCTTGGGAGTTGTTGCCTGCCAGCGGAACCTTGGGAAATAATGAATGGGGAGAGACAGATTCTATAAATTGTAATGTTTTGTCAGGCCACCAAATCAGATTCCAGCTCAGAGGCTTGTTGTTTACTATTGCAGTGTGTTTGGAGGTTCATCATCTGGAGGCTAAAGCCCCACAATAGCCTTCTGTTTCTCTTTTTGTTCAAAGCTCTTCTGGTGTTCAAAGAGACCTTTCATTTCTCTCGTATTAAAGTGGGACTTTTTTGAACCTCAGTTTCCTCTTCCGACAGCCGTGCTTTGTAGGCCTTGGATTGTTCAAAGAGTTCATTTCCAGTTTGGAAAAATGATTGTTTCTAAAAAGTGCATTTTATTGGGGCTGGGGTTGTGGCTCAGCAGTAGAGCACTCACCTAGCATGTGCAAGGCCCTGGTTCGAACCCCAGCACCACATAAAAATAAATAAACAAAATAAAGGTATTGTTTCCAACTACAACTAAAAAAATAAATAAATACATATTTTAATTTTTTTAAAAGTGCATTTTATTTCATTGTGCTTATCTTTAATTCTATTCTCCAGCCATGTGGACAGGCACCATAGACAACTGGATTTGTGAAACTTGTAACTTGGTGTAAGGGAGTATTAATCGTTGAAATTTAGGGCAGGATCACAGTAATAATTCTGCTCTTCAATTACATTTCTGACTTCATATTGGCAAATAAATCTTATAGCCTCTCAATAGAGTTGAATCTTTGAAGTCTATTTTATACTAAAAATAAAGAGATGCTTGTAAATGCTCATTGACCACTTCCTTCAGGAAGCATTTCTTTTTCTTTCTTTCTTTTTTTTTTTTTTTTTTTTTTTGGTACCAAGGATTGAACCCGGGGTCACTCAACCACTGAGCCACATCTCCAGCCTATTTTTATATTTTATTTAGAGACAGGGTCTCACTGAGTTGCTTAGTACCTCATTGTTGCTTTGAACTCTATCCTACTGCCTCAGCCTCCTGAGTCGCTGGATTTACGCGGGTGCCACTGCCCCAGCTATGAAAGCATTTCTTGATGGTACTGCCCTATGTGCTCACCATCACATCATCATTTTATTCAGTGATTACTGCTTTTCTTTTCCACCAGGCTGTAAGAGGGACAATTCTTGTTCACTTTGGACTCCCAGCCCCTGGTATGTAGATAGGATTTCACATGTGAGTTTTTTCTTTTTAATGAATAAATAAATGAGTTGCAACCTTACTTGCCTATTCCTGTTTGTGTAAATTGTTAACATAGAAGTTAGTACTTTAGCCAGGCGTTGAAAAATTTTTTTCCCCCCATTTTTATTGCAGTGTTTTTCTTTAAAAGACAAAATAATTTAGGGTAGAAAATGGCAGTTCTTGTAATTATGACTGAACACAAAAGACAATGACTCACAGGAGACCCATAGAGGCAGATGTTGTAGAGTTAAAAAAAAAAAAAGTAGCATTGTCTTGCGTAATTTTTGACTATTCTGTGTTCTTGTCATTTTAGCTATAAAGTTTGAGACTAAGAAATGTTGCATCAGCTCTCAACTTTATTGAGAAAATCATATGCTGATGCAAACTTTTTGGACTATTAATGTCTTATGAGTAAGTTCCTTCAAAATAAGAACAGTTGGAAATTATTGGGAAAGAAGCAGTAGTTAAAAGTGGTATGCAAAAGAGAAAAGCAATGCTTTCTGGAAAGAATGAAAATGGCTTTCCACCTTGTTAGCTGAAGGGAGATATGTCTCAAAGGTCAGAGGTCTAACTTCTCTTTCAAATACTGAGTCTCTAGGAAGTTGCTCCTTGGCCATAGATAGAAATACATGAGGGAATATATAGTAGTGAACATCCTTTGGGTTGAGAGAGGCAAGACCTTAGTACAGGTCTGGGATGCTGGGATGATACTTGCTAGTCATGTGACATTGGTTGGACAAATCACTGAAAAAAAAAAATTTTTTTTTTTGTACCTGAGATTGAATTCCAGGGGTTCTTGACCACTGAGACACATCCCTAGTTATTTTTATTTTTTATTTTGAAACAGAGTCTCCCTAAGTTGCTTAGGGCTTCACTAAGTTGCTGAGGCTGGCTTTGAACTTGTGATCCTCCTGTCTAGACCTCCAGAATGGCAGGGATGACAGGCGAGTGCCACCGCATCCGACTCACTGAAACATTTTTGGTGGTTTGTTTTGTCATGAGAGCAATACATAGCTGCTCTGACTATGGTGGGAAGATCAAATGAAATAATCTTCTTGAAGTATTTGTAAGGTGCCTTCCTCCCTTTTTTCATCTCTTCATTCTCTGATAATGTATGTGCAAAGAGTTAAACACTTTAGAGTACATTATTCCAAGTAAGCTCCTTTCTGGCCATAGTTCCTTTCATCTCGCAATCTTGTTTTGCCTTAGGAAACAATTTCTAACTGAAAATTTTAGAGCACATCTGATGTAGGATTTATGAACTTGGGAGGGAAAAATTCTCTGGGGAAAATACAGACACCAGAAGGATGAAGGGAACACAAGGTCACCACCAGAAAAAGCACATTGGGTTGAGCAACTGACCAAGTGCGTGTTGATAGGTGATTCAGTGCCTGAATGATTTTATTTTCTTTTTTATGGCGCACAATGAATTTAGCTATAAGAAATAGACTAGGCTTCTTCTGCAAGAAAATGAAGCTTCCATAAAACCAGAAAGGCCAGTGTTTGGGGACAGGATGCTTTCAGTCTGGAGTCAGAAGAAGGGGGAAGGTTTTCTAAAAAAAGGAATTCTGTTTAAAAGCTATACGGGTGAGTTAGGAGAAAGTTTGGGAGAAATAAGAGAAGACAAGGGAAATAAGAATTCTTAGCTACATGAAAGGGAAAACTTAAGTCAATAGCCTCAAAAAATGCTAACCTCACTGAAATAGAAACCAAAGGAAACTGACAGTTCTGGAGAGGATTGTTATCAAATGTGCAGATCGGCTTTTTGCTGGTTGGCACTCCACAGTGTGGATAGCTTTTCATCTCAGTTTTCTTCTCTTTAAATATTCTTCTGTGAGGTTCATCTGGATCAGGGCCCATTTACTCTGCATTGGGTGCATTTTGTTCTTGAGAAACAAAAGATAATTTTAGGGATATTTGGGGCATAACAGAACATTTTTTAAATCCGTGGAAAAGATAATATTACACGTTAAAAATCTTTATGAAATGGATCTGTCCTTGAACTTTTGATTTTTGTGAAACTACTTCTGCATGGTTTATTTATGCAACAACATTCATTCAACAGAGAGAATCAGCCTGTGAAATAGACCTGCTCTCATGGAGTTTTTGTTCTATCAGATTTGGAGGTCTTTTTTTTTTTTTTTTTCTTTTTTTGGTACCAGGGATTGAACTCAGGGCCACTCAACCACTGAGCCACATCCCCAGTCCTATTTTCTATTTTATTTAGAACAGGTCTCACTGTTTAGTGCCTTGCCTTTTGCTGAGGCTGGCTTTGAACTCAACGATCCTCCTGTCTCAGCCTCCCAAGCTGTTGGGATTATAGGCCTGTGCCACTGGCGAGATTTGGAGGTCTTTTGTTTTCCAAGGTGTATACAAGTCAACCAGGATCTTTGCCTGTCATAACACAGGTGGATTTGGAGTTCTTTTTATGACTTGTTTTTTTGCGGTTTGGCTTCTTAATTGATGACCCTTCTTTGAAATTGTCTTTTAAGCTTTATTCATATAGCACCAAAATACCTATTTGAAAATGATGCCAAATTAAATGGAATCATTGTCTTCAGAGCCTGAAATATTAGGATAATCCAAAACTCAGTATCAGAATCTATCTGGGCTTCCTTTTGGGATGCTGTTGGGCAGTACCTTTAGAATTCCTTATTATACTGAACAATTTAGATTTTTTTTTTCTTTGAAGATGATTGCATAGACTATTGCAGACTATATGGCAGCTAACTTGGCAACACTTCTACACATTATTCTAAATAGCAGTTATTTTCTGGGACTCTAATCACTCATACTGGTTATGTATTTTGGCCTAGTTGTCCTAGAAACCTTAATGAATGCAGTCAGAAAGCCCTAGTTTAAAACTTTTAGAGACTGGTAATTAGTTCATTTAGAGATCATAAGTAATTGCTTTCTTTTGAAGAAGTCAGTGTTTTGCCGCCTGATTTAGGGGCTGGTGATACTCAGTCCTCATATATCATCTCTTTTGAAGATTATCCCATGAGAAAGTTTTCCTATAATAGAAATACAAATAAGAAACTTGCTGTAGTTACTAGGAGGAAATGTAGGATTCTGGGGCTGGAATTTATTTTAGGTGAAAAGATAGTTACATATTTTATCTACCTTCCAGCTGCAGAAATAGCCATGCCTTCCATATGGATTGTGATTGTTCAATATATAAATTATTGGTAAGGTTTAAATGGGTTCATTTGAAGCAAGTAAAGCAAGTGCTCAGCTCAAGCTTTGAGAGATTTTTGAGTGGCCTCTTATGAAATTAAGCTATTTATTTATTTATTTATTTGGTAAAAGGGATTGAACCCAGGGGCATTTAACCACTGAGCCAAATCCCCAGCCCTTTTAAAATATTTTATTTTGAAACAGGATCTCGTTGAGTTGCTTAGGGCCTGGATAAGTTGCTGAGGTTGGTTTGAACTCCAGATCAGTTGCTAAGGCTGGCTTTGAACTCCAGTCTCAGCCTCCCAAGCTGCTGGGGTTACAGGCATGCGCCACCTTGCAGGCTGAAGCTCTTTATGTTTCCACTTTGGGCATCCTGGGAAAGGAGGAGCTGCACCTGAAGATTGTTTTGGAAGTCCTAAATGCTGAAATGTTAGGGGGATATGGGGGAGGGAGTAATAAACTCCATGGTTTTTCTCCTAACCTGAAAGTCATTCTTAGTGACTTCTTTTGTGAGCACCAGGCACATAGTGGGAGAGACAATCTCTTCAAAGGAGAGGACAGTGACCCTTCACTTGCCTTTTGAAACTTGACTGGGACTAGGGGACAAGTGCTTTATCTCAGGAAGATACCTAGACCTCAGGAGGGGAAGCATTTGTGGAGATTGACCATGTAGTCTCTGGCTGACCTTGCTGATGACCATTCTTGGGGGAAGTCTGCCCATTTCTAGCTGAAGATTAAGATATCAAGTATTTCCTCCTGCCTCCTGAAAGAGCATAGTTGAAAGCTAAAGGAAGTCCTAAATGCCTTGATGTCTTCAAATAATTAAGTAATTATTTCTTGGTGGCTAAGAGGGTGCTTTTCTAATTATTAGTATAGCTATCTGTTAAGTTGGGGAATGTATGCAGTAACAAGAGTATTCTGGGAAAAGTGTTTGTTTTGTTTTTGGTACTAGCTTTCTGATTCACATACCATACAATCCACCCAAAGTGTACAATTCAGTGACTTTTAGTATATTTAACAGAGCTATGGATCACCACAATCTCAGAACATTTTCATTATCCCCAAAGAAGCCCAGCACCCCTCAGCCATCACCCTGGAAAATTTTATAACCTTCCAAGATGTTAATTAAGCTCAAAATATAATCTCAACACAAGTTCTTCAACTCTTTGAGTCCACCTCCTTTAAAAAATCTCATCAGAGGGACAACTGCTCTCCATAAACACACATCTGTCTGTATACCTTCTCAGAACCTCACCAACCTATGGATCTTAGGGTAAGCATCACAGTTAGAAATTTTTCAAAAACTGTGAACTTGGAGAATTAACTTATTTTAGATGGTGAGGTGCGTGCATAAAAAAAAAAGTATTCTGCTAACTACCACAGGTACCCTACTTAAAGAAAATCCGCTGGGGCTGGGGATGTAGCTCAGTGGTAGAGTGCTTGGTGAGCTTGTGTGAGGCCCTGAATTCAGTCCCCAGCACTGAGGGAAAAAAAAAAAAAAAAGAAAGAAAAGAAAACCAGCTGGGCACAGTGGCACATGCCTGTAATCCCAATTACTTGGGAGAGTAGAGCAGGAGGATTTGTTTGAGGCCAGTTGCAGCAATTTAGCAGACCCTATCTCAAAATTAAAAAATAAATAAATAAAATAAAAATAAATAAAAGGATGGGGAGCCTAGGGAAGAGGATGTTACTCAACTCAGAAGTGGAGCACCCCAGGTTCAATTTCCAAATTTCCAGTATCACCGGAAAAAAAGGAAGAAAGGAAACCACAATATACTTAGAACAATAGATGGATTATGTCCTGTGGGCAAAAAACAAATTGCTTTAGTTTGCAGCTTGCTTGGTTCATTTCAGTGTGTGTGCTCTGGTGACTTCTACAGTGGCCCTGGAGAGGGCAAAGGGCTCTGGACTGGAAACAGGGTGTGTGCCTTCGCCTTGTTCCACCTGCTTGTCATAGCACCTCTGTTTATAATATTTAAACAAGTCTGCCCGCATTTCTTTGACGTGGCTCATCAGCAACAGGTCATCTCTACTTATTTTTTCATTTGAGGCTTTCTTCTGCTGGTAGGGGAGGGAATGAATGGAGTATTGGTTACAGGAGAATCCTGGATCTCGAAATGTCTAAGAAACACTCATAGAGCTGGGTACAGTGGTGCATGCCTGTAATCCCAGAGGCTTAGGAGGCTGTGGCAGGAGGATTGATTATCGCAAGTTCAAAGCCAGCCTTAGCAACTTAGCAAGGCCCTAAGCAACTTAACTCAGTGAGACCCTGTCTGTAAGTAAAAAATAAAAAGGGCTGGGGATGTGGCTCAATGATTAAGCACAAAACAAAACACTTGTAGAGGTGAAAGGGGAAACAATCTTGTTCATGCAGTGCCTTTTTCCTCGTGAGTCTGCCCTCCCCCAGGGGACACATTGCACTTTAGCCCTACACACTTTTCCTCTTTGCCCAAGCCAAGGGAAATGAAACTGGAAGTGGGCCCACTCACACCAACCTCTAGTGTCAGGCTCAGGGTCTGGCCAGCACGCAGCCCACTGGCCCACCAGAGTACCTGGAGTAGCTGGGACGCCCCTCACCAGGCCCTAAGCATTTCCTATGTGACCCTGTAGATCAAGTTCACTGGTTGTCCTCTTGGATTCTGCAGACACTTCTGAAGCTCATGCTCTCTGATGGCACTGGAGTTGGCTATAGGCTTGCAGTGGTGAACTGTCCCTCCTCTAGTGGCTCTGAGGTTACTGCTGAGGGTAGAGAGGTGCCTCTGGAGGTCTTCCCTCCCCCTTCCCATGGGAAGGGGCATGGGCAGTTCGTTCTGCCTCTCTCTTTCTCTTTAAGGTTATTTTTTTTACTCTAAGTCTAGCCTTTCTTGTTTACATATTACTATTTTAATTTAATTTTAAACTAAAACAGTCCCTGGCACATGGATAATAAGCATCCAACACAAATATATGTTGAATAAATAAAGTCATTGAATGAATGCAGGTATTCAAGATACAACTCAGGACACCCTTCCTGGGTCTTGCTACTTCACCTCTTAACCTATCAAGTCACCCATAATTTTCCTTCCTCAAATTTCCTCTCTATAGACACATGCATTTTATATACCTATTATTTCTTACTACCCTGTTTTCTATTTATGCCCCCCTCCACAGGTGCAAACTGTAAATAACATGAGGAGAGAGGCAGAATGACTTTGGACATATTGCTTAATCCCTCCAGCCTCAGTTTGTCCATCTGTAAGGCGGGATGGTAAGAGTATGTTGGGGTTGCTGATTAATAGGCTCATATAGCTGAAACATTCGAAGAGCGCCTAGCCCATGTCCACGGTTACCTCTGTACATGTCAGGGCACTGGCTCATTGTCTTGTGCATTTTTTGGCACTCAAGTATGTTGAGTGGAAAAGGGGAAGTTAAATTTTTTAAAAGTTTGTCTTACTATCACCTGTGACTACTTTGCTAGTAAATGGCAAAAAATATCAGTGACATCTCAAAGAACAACTACCCACCCTACTCCTACCCCCACCCCCACCCACCTGCCTTTACCTGTTTACCCTGGAGGAACACGTTTTGACATCCAGGCTCCTGGAGATGTAGCACAGTCTCCTTACGCTCCTGCCTGGAGGCAGAGTTGGCTGTCAATGTTCAGAGGCAGTGGAAGGGGCAAGTGGGTAGCTGTGAGGTGCCAGGGGCCTGGCCTGAAGCTAGGCAGCTCCTAGCCTGTTTCTGCTCTTCCCCTCCTGGCTTTTCCTCACCCCTGGAGGGGTTCCAACATGGGTGCATATACATTGGACCTCTGGAACATTTACAAAAACAAGAATCTTCTGGGTGCCAGGCTCTGTGCTGTGTATCAAGATGAATGAGGCAGGAGGCTGACATCCTGGTGGAGGTAGCGAACACATAAACCAAAGGCCAAGTAAGACACTGAGAGGGGCTGGGGATGTGGCTCAAGCGGTAGCGCGCTCGTCTGGCATGCGTGCGGCCCGGGTTCGATCCTCAGCACCACATACCAACAAAGATGTTGTGTCCGCCAAATACTAAAAAATAAATATTAAAAATTCTCTCTCTCACTGTTTCTCACTCTCTCTTTAAAAAAAAAAAAAAAAAAAGACACTGAGAGGGCTGCTCTGCCTGGGAGAGTGAGCAGGGCATATGGGAGTGGGAGAAAGGGTGAGGTCCTCCCAAGGCTTAGGAAATGAGGAAAGCTATTTCAGAGAAGACGGCAATCCTGAAACATCTAGCAAAGCCTCTACTGTTTTACACTATTCTAAACTTTAAAGTTTGGCTTTGGACATTTTGAATGATACTAAAAAGGAGTGGTACTTGTCATCATTCACTAACTCACCAGAAGGATCTCAATGTAAAAACACTGAGGAATAATGATTCTGTTCTTTGCAGCCAAAGTTGTATTTGTAGACTTCAGGAGTTCCTTCAGCAGACACTGCTATGTGGGATCCAGTTTGACAGGACTACAGTCATCTTGGTTATAACTGCCATTTTGCCTGCCAGGTAACCCTGGCACTTGTCCCAAACCCTATAGGTCAAAGTTGTTGAGATAGTTAGCTATGCTGACTGACCACTGACTCACAGACTTTCTTAACTGTCCTTGGGCATCTTAGTAGGTTTATTTGTTTGTTTCTTTTTTTTTTTTACAATGCAGGAGATCAAGCCCAAGGCCTTGTGCATGCTAAGGCAAGCTCTTTACCTCTCAGCCACATTCCCAGCCCTATGTTAATAGTTGCTTTTCTTTTTTTAATAAGGTATCGGGGATTGAATCCAGGGGTGCTCCACCACTGAGCTACATCCCCAGTCCTTTTTCTTTTTTTAAATATTGAGACAAGATCTTGTTAAACTCCTAGGCTGGCCTTAAACTTGCAGACTTCCTGCCTCAGCCTCTTGAGTCACTGGGATTACAGCTTTTTTAAGAGTTTTTGATAAAGGCCAGGGATCTACCATTTGGCCACAGCCCACCTTCATCTAGCTACATATATAAACACCTCCTTCCTGCCTTGGGTATGGAATCCTCCTGTTTTGCTGCTGCCCAAGACATACTTCTGTCCATAAGTCCCTAATAAATTACACTTCATGCGATCTTAGCTCTGTTGGCCTCTTTCTTCAGTCTCTTATTTCCTTCCACATTTGGCTTGTTCTTATGCAGCAGAACCGGGTTTTTCCAGAACATGCTGGGAGTATGCCTTGGGTTCTAGGCATTCAGTACTTGGGATGAAGGTCTAAACAGGATAGACTTGGTCCCTGCCTGTGTTTGTTCATTCATTTTAAAAGGGTTTATTTTACAAAATTCTAGTCTAGGGTAAAAGATGAAAAAAGGGCAACTATGGCCAATTGTGGGGCCTCTTGAATGCCAGGCTAAGGGGACCCAAACAGCAATGAGGGGTCTTGAGCAGATGTGTGGCATGTGAAAGTAGAGTTTTAAACAGCTCTTTGTCGCTGGTGTGTAGGGTGTGGCTAGAAGGATGGAGGAAGGGAAGAGGAGAGTCCCTTCTGATAATGAAGCCCTGGAGTTAGAAAGACCACATCTCAGGTCCATGGCAAGAGAAAGAGAAGGAAGGGAGAGAAGAAAAGTTCCAGGTAGAGACCACGAGGGGCACAGAGGCACTAAGATGGTAACTGGTCTTGCAAGGAACATGATGAGTCCAAGTTTGGCTTTAGACATTTTGAATAATACTGAAAAAAGAGTGCCACGTGTCCTAACAGCAAACATTGTTTAAACTCTTACTATTGTGCCAAGCCCTAGTTACAATAGTCTAATTTTCTCTCCCTCTATTTCTCTCTTTTGGGTCAGCCTCATTGAGTGTTCCCCAGAGTCTGACGTATTAAAGGCTTGGTCCCCAGTGCAGCAATGTTCAGAGGTGTGGCTTTTAGGAAGTGATCGGATCATGAGGGCTTTGACCTCGTCAATGGATTAGTCCATGGATGGATTAATACTTTTATAGCATTATTATGAGGTGGTACAAACTGTAGGAGGTAAGGCCTAGTTGGAGGAAGTAGGTCTCAGGGGCCCCTTCTTCCTTCTCTCTGATTTTCTGGCTGTCATGAGGTGAGCAAATTTGTCCTGTCATACCCTTCTTCCATGATGTTCTACCTCACCTCAGATCCAAAATAATGGAGCCAGCCAAACATAGACTGAAACTTCTGAAACCATGAGCTAAAAGAATCTTTATTCCTTTAAGTTGTTTTTCCCAGGTATTTTGTCATAGCAATTCAAAGACGACTAATACAAAGTATAATTTACGTGTAATAAAATTTATTAGTTTTAGTGTACGATTTGATAAATTTTGACAAGTATATACCTATTGTGTAACATTTTGCTCAACTGCACATATTTTCTGGGTATCATTTTGCAGTCAGTACCTTCCCTCTGGTCCTTGGCAACTATTACTCTGCTTTTTATTGCTATTGTTTCATCTTTGCTAAAATGTCATCAGTAAACGAAATCTTAAAGGATGTAATCATTGGTGTCTGGCTTATTTTAATTAGCATAAAGCTATGAGATTCTTCCAAGATATTGTATGTTTTTGTGTTTGATTGATTGAGAGACAGGATCTTGCTATGTTGCCTAGTCTTGCCCTGAACTCTCAGACTCAAGCCATCTTCAGCCTCTGCCTCCCAAGTAGCTGGACTATAAGCAAGCACCCCTACACTTAACTCCATGTTTCTTTCTTTCTTTCTTTTTTAATTTTTTTGTAGATATAGATGGATAGAATGCCTTTATTTTATTTGTTTATTTTTATGTGGTGCTGAGGATCGAACCCGGTGCCTCATGCATGCTAGGCAAGCGCTCTGCCACTGAGCTATAGTCCCAGGCCAATCCATGTTTCTTTTTATTGCTAAGTAGTATTCCATTTTTTGGGGGATGGACCACAGTGGAATGGACATTTACCCATTGGTAGACATTTGGGTTGTTTCCAGTTGGGGACAATTATGAATAGAGCTGCCATGAACATTTGGGTAAAGTCTTCATGTGGACATACACTTTCATTTCTCCCAAGTAAATACCTGGGAATGGAGTTTCTGGGTGACATGCTAAGTACATGTTTAACTTGGTAAGAAACTGTCAGACTTTTAGATTTTCATTTGATCCTCATACCAATTCTGAGTTGGGTTTTGTTATTATCCCTATTTTTCAGTTGAAGAAAATAAAGTACAGAAAGAATAACTTGCTCAAGATCTTAGGGCTGGGAGTGGCAGATGAAGGTTCATATGATACTCGTGAACTTTGAATCAAAATACAAGTTGTGAGCCATCCAAAGTGATTGTTATCAGGGTCTGCAGATTGATGGACCTGTTCAATGGCTCTATGATGCCTACTCCCAGGAGAAGACAAGGTGTAGGTGTTCCCTGACTCACAGAGTCAGACAATGGTTTGGGTGGCTGCCTTCTAAATTCTCCCAGCTTGACTGCATAGGAAATGAGTTCATTCATCACACATAGTGGCGGTCTTAGAGAATCACTGTCCAGTGAAGAGGTATTGTGAACCATATATGTTATTTGCATTTTCTAGTAGTCACATTTAAAAAGTAAAATGAAATTAATTTAATATATTCTGTTTAATTCAGTATATCCAAAATATTATTTCAACATGAAATCAATATAAAATTGATGCTATAGTCACATTCATTTTGTCAAAGTTTTTTAAAAATGTAATGTGTATTTTATAATTATAGTATATTTCAACCAGAAGTAATCACATTTCAGGTACTTGATAACCATATATTGCTTATGACTAGTATACTGGACAGCACAGATATAGACATTAAAAATAACAATCTTCAAAAGCATTAATATGGAGAGAGAGCCATGTTATATTAAGTGGGGAAAAAGCAAGTCATAATACACTATTTAGTATGCATTCATTTTCATAAATATCTGTTAGTACCTGCAAATAGTCTATAACTACATTGCCTCATACTATAGCCACTAGGCTACTTTAAATTAAATAAAATTAAAAATTCACTTCCTTTCACTAGCTACATTTCAAGAGCTCAGAGGTCCCGTGGCCTTAGAGGCTACCATATTGAATGTCAAATTAGATGGCTGCTGTCTTCAAACAATTAAACTGGTGGAGGAAGCCTGAGAGGCTGAGGCCTGTGAGCTCTGTGACCATCAAGTTGGTGAGCATTGAGTCCTAGAACTTCTGTGTGTGTGTGTTGTTTGCTTGTTTGTGGCACTGGGGATTGAACCCAGGGCCTTGCCATGCTAGGCAAGTACTCTACTACTGAGCTACATCCCCAGCCCTTTTTGCTTTAAGACAGGTTCTTGCTAAGTTGCCTGGTCTGGCCTTGAATTTTAAATCCAGCCTCTTGAGTAGCATGGTTTTTAACAATTAAGCACAGGAAGGAAGCTCCATGAGGGGCAGCCACAGTTGGTACCTTGGAGAGTTTAATAGGAACTTGGTGTGGAAACAACAGTCTCCTCAAGGACCCTGTTCCACTTTTGTACAACGGAAATTATCTGCCATTCAAATTGTTGAGTTCTTCATAAACCTGGTGTCCACTTATGGCATCTTCATATAAAAATGCTCCTTTCTGCTTCTTATTCTTGCATGGCAGGGCTTGCTTAACATTCGAAAGAAAATCATTTATCATTTGTACACAGCTTCTATGTGCTACCTGGTTTCCAGTCAACCCCAGAAGTTTGTGTTCATGAAGAAGGAGCTGGTCTGCAAAGTTTGGGGATATTAAAGTTAGGAGACTGTGGTCAGGTGGTGTTTAGAGAGCTGTGTCCCATACTTAACTCTTGTGCTCCGGCCTGGCTGCATGTCCTTACTCTGCTCTTTATTCTCAGCTTCCTTCTGACTTGATAGACCAGTTCTGCCTGCCCAGATAACCTCCATTCATCAGAACAAGACTGTATATAACATGACAGCATTCTGCCCAAGGCCATAGAATGTAGGAACTGCTGTACCCCTGTGTGAGGTAGGCCTGTCGGCCTGCAGTCCAGTCTATTCTCACCACATACAAGCTTTGAGGCATACCTTGAGGCATCTACCCTCTCTGAGCCTTGGTCTTTTGTTGGGAGATAAAAGAAGCTGAGGGACAGAAGGCAAAGTCTTCCAGAAGCACGGCAGTTGTACCTTCCAGGAGATGTATGACCCCATGGCCTGTGCAGTGTGCCATCACGTACATGGTTGGTTATGAAATTGGAATAGTGACTCAGGAGGACACTGGCATGTTGAGGCTTGGTAGAACTGACTTAGGTATAATCAACTCTGTGGTGACCAACCATTATTAAAACCAGTAGGGACTTCTGCAGCTTGACTTCCACCTAGAATTTCAAGCTTTGTTCCCACCAAATATTTTACCAGCCTTGATACAAATAGAAGAGTTCATTGACTTGACTTTCATCTTTTGTTTTCCTAGTCTTCCCAGAACAGTAAAAGTGCTGATGGGCAGTAAAAGGACCAAAAGTTTCCTCACCAAGGAAAAGGAGTGATTGATTGCACATGTCATTGATAACATATCAGGCTCTTATTTAAGCTCAGATAATCTCAATTCTTATCTTATCACTCAGAATTCCTTCAAGTGGCATGTTTTAAGTTACTTGTGTGCAGCAAACTGACAAAGTTTTTTTTTTTGCAATGCTGGGAATTGAACCCAGGGCCTATGCATGCTAGGCAAGTGCTTGCCACTGAGCTATGCCTGCAGCCTGCAAACCAACACTAAAATTTGTCTTTTCTTATCATAATAGTAATATATGTTCATTGAGGATATCCAGAAAAATGTAGGGATGAAAAAAAAAAAAAGCCTGAAATGGGCAAGAACCTGGGACAACAGAGTAATAACTCTAGAATAATCAAAGACTAAGGACATTGTTTCCGTGTTTTAAGAAAATGACTTTTTGTTTTTTACTTAACAGAGCTTACTCACTAGTGTTGCCACTGCCTCCTGCTTGCCAATTAAAACCAAAATGCATCCACCTGCAGAAAGCTTGTGTTTGGCCGGGTGTGGTGGCCTGTAATTCCAGGGGCTCGGGAGGCTGAGGCAGGAGGATCACGAGTTCAAAGCCAGCCTCAGCAATTTAGCAAGGCCCTAAGCAACTCAGTGAGACCCTGTCTCAAAAGAAAATATAAAAAGGGCTGGAGATGTGACTCAGTGTTTAGGCACTCCTGGGTTCAATCCCTGGTACAAAAAAAAAAAAAAAAAAAAAAAAAAGCTTGTATTTGCTGTTTTCTTAGCTAGGAAGAAAACTAACAGTTAACAAAGCTGGTCATTATGCTGGCTGCTCTAAATATGCTATCTTATCGAATATTTATCACAAACCTAATGGGAAGGGATGATTTTGCAGATGAATAAATTGAGGCCCAGAGAAATTAGACCAGGAAACTAGTTAAGTGGGAGTTAGTTAAGTGGCAGTTGGGCTTTAAGTCCAGGTCTCTGTGAATAGAAAGCTTTTGTCCTCCTCCCCACCCCCCCACCCTCCGGGCCTGTGGCTGTGGTGTGGAAGGGGGGGTGACACATTGTGGCTAATCATTACACAGTGACTGGCTTCTCCTTCTAGACCCTGTGTCCCTTGAGTACCAGCTAAGGTTGTAAAGGAGTTGGTCACTGTAGGTGCCAGAGCCCACCTAAAAATCATCATTGGCAACAGAGATTATATGTTTGACAGTCTTTTCTAGCTAAATATAGAGGGTAGTATTTAATCATTATTCATACTGCATCCATCTCTACAGTTTAAGAGCATATTGCACAAGTAAATGAAATCTTTATTTTGTTTTAATTGAGGCTTTTTGAAGCTGCCCCCGCCTTTCCTCTGATATAAGATAGAATTATTGGGTTCACATTTTAGCAAATTAGGTAATTTGCTTTGGCATCATTTAAGGGTCGTTGTTCTATAGAATGCTGCAGAATCTGGCTGTTTAAGATGCCATATCCATTCCATAGTCATGTCTGAGGTCAAGGGAGTCTGGAGCGCTTCTTTGCAGTATTTCTCTTAGCTGGATCATCAGCTTTCTTTGAAGTCAGCCTAGAGACCAGTTCTCCTGCTGGGAGACCATCCCACAGAGGAGAGCTTGGACTTCAAAAGGCCTGCAGAGGGGAGAAGCATGCATGTCAGTGGTTGCTCATCTCACTGCAGAGATCAAAGTGTGTTTGTGATATGTTCTGCGTCAATTCTTCGAGCAGAGAAGAAACTGGGAGATTTGCTTTGCATAAGGTTAGAGCACACGTTTCTGTGATCCAGTTGGTTGAATTTTTAAAGGAAATTCATTTCACATGGTGAGAAAGGAGATGCACTTGGCTTCACTCACCTGCCAGTATTTATTTTTTAAGATTAGTGATGGGGCTGGGGATGTGGCTCAAGCGGTAGTGCGCTCGCCTGGCATGCGTGCGGCCTGGGTTCGATCCTCAACACCACATACAAACAAAGATGTTGTGTCCGCCGAGAACTAAAAAATAAATATTAAAATTAAAAAAAAAAAGATTAGTGATGATTCTTTGGATGCCTTTAAAAACCCAATGTTTTCATTTGTTTGAGGGCCATTTTTACACATTATTGGGTTGCATAGCAATGGCTATAGAACAAAGGTAGGTCCCAGAACAGAAAATCTGCAGATGAAACCGAGATAAATAATGACAATTTAGCAAAGCAAGAAGTAATCCTTAATTCGAAGTGAAATTTTAAAGACTGTAAGCCACAAGGCAGGTGGCCAGTGAGCTGAGCGGAAGTTCTATAAGCCGATTCTGTTATGAGAATTTCTTCAGAAACCTTGTTGTCCTTTGTAATGATGCAGACTTCTGCTTGTAAGGTGCAGCTGCTGTGCTTTGTGACACTGATTTTGAACATTAATTCTATTTTTATTTTTAAAAAATTTTTGCTGGGGATTGCCTCGTGCACACGTGCTAGGCAAGCACTAGAACAGTGAGCCACGTCCCTAGCCCTAAGCACTAATTCTTATAAAGGAGTGGTAAGTCTGAGGCCTGTTGTAGGTGTATAGGCTTCCTCCTCCCGAAAATGCATGGGGTCAGTCAGCTAATACCCATCAGCAGGTATGTGCTGTGCTTCTGCCATTGGCCTGACATTGTATTCAAGTGTTATTTAGAACACAAAGAAATGTGTGATTGTAGCTCTTGAAAAACTTAATTCAGTTGGAAAGATCCCCCTCCCCAAATGTAGACAGACATGAGACAAAAATAGCCATAACGTTTAAAAGGTAGAGCTTCCCAGGTTTTTAATAAGTAGAGCAGCAAAGCAAGGTGAGTAAGAATATTTATGTTCTAAAGAGTCTGACAGAGGAGGGTTGAATAGAAAAAAGGGTTAGGTCAGTTTTATCAGAAGGTAGAAAAATGTGGAAGCTAGGCTAAAGAGTTTGGGTTTGTCCTGTGGTCAGTGAGGGTCATGGAAGATTCTGGAGCCAAGAAGTGGCATGGTGCTGGATGTCCAGAAAGGTTTTTAGCATTTAAAAAAAAAAAAATATATATATATATATATATATATATATATATATATATATTATATCAGGGATTGGCTTTGAACGTGGGATCCTCCTGCCTCAGTCTCTGAGCCACTGGGATTTCAGGTGTGTGCCACTATGCCCGACTTGCTTTTAGCATTCTTTGGGGGCTTTTCCTATGAAGGGAAGGTTCCAGAAAACAAGTGGGTTTGGGAGTAACCCCAGAGGAGTGGTGTGGCTGGTGGGTACTAAAGACTAGAAGGCCTGCCCTATCCAGATCCACCATTGCTAGTCCAGGCATCCATCCTTCAGAGACTCGGTTCCCCCAGCTGCCAAATGAGAGTAGCAGTTCTTCCTTGCTCACCTCAAACAACATCGTTTGATATTGTGGGTGGTGCTGTGGGAGCCACCACTATGGGGTCAAATGTGAGGGATCCTGAGAAGCTCAGGTTAGGTGCATAGTCTACCCAAGAAGAGCAGAGTTGAGCCCTGGTGGGAGTCAGGGAGGGAAGGAAGTGAGTGGGGAGGAGTCTGGTGAGATGTGGCGAGTGCTTGGTTCATTGGTTTCCTTCCTTCTGTGCAAGGGTTTTTATTTTCATGGTGTGGAGCTGCTTCCAATTTTGAAAGGTTTGAAAACAGTTGTTCTTACCCCAGCTGCACATCAGAATCACCTGGGGGAACTTCTAAACCTATTAATACCTGTGCCCTACCCCAGACAAATTAAACTTGCATCTTTGGGAGTCAGGGCCCAAGCGTAGGGATTTTTTTTTTTTTTTGTATGTGTGTGTGTGTGGTCTGGGTTCCGTAGAATGCAGCTGGTTTTGAGATGTCCTGCTTAGGTAGAGGTGGGTACAACGAGAATTATCTGTAAAACATCTCAGAACAGCCATACCATGTATTTCTGTATTTTGAGTCTTGGGCTAAATCTGATAGCTGTTCCAAAAGGGAAGAGAGAATTATGAGATTTAGGCTGATTTGTAGGTTTACATAAGTGTTGGAACTAGCTTCTCTAACACCTTTCTTTCCATGTGGTTGTGTGAGGGTCACTAGTAGAGCCTTGCCTAACATGTGTGAGGCCTTGGGTTTGATCTCTAGCAACACACACACACACACACACACACACACACACACAGATCTGTATTTGTAACTTCACTAAAGTTTTCCAAAAATCTCATCAAACCAAGGCATCTTTGAGCAACTAGACAGTGAAATCCTGAATTACCCATTTGGAAGCTCAGGAAACACAAAATGCTCATGGGGATACTTACTTGGAAAATGGCGTATATTGGAAGCATTTATCATCAGCTGTGGAAATGACGCCCCCATCCCTGCACCCTCAGGTTGGTCAATAGGTTGGCATCATCAGAGGTGAACCAGCCAAATGCCATGCACTAGTGTGGACCCCTGTCTTTTAGGGCTGCAGAAAGAGACTGGCCTCATAGCTACCAAGGTCAGTGGGGGGTCACCAGCCATGTTTGGAAAGTTGGAGGGACTTGGGAGTCAGCAGGACTTGGATTCCAGTTCCCAATCCGCTGCTTTTCAGCTGTGCAACATTGGGCAGCTCACTATATCTTGCTGAGTAGAGATCTGCCCACTTGGGTGGCTGCTGAGAAGGATTGACTAAGGAGCGGAAGGAATGAATAAGAAGCTTTTGGTTAGATGCTTAGCAAAGCTCTTAGCGTGTGGTTAGTGCTCCTTTGACATTAATCCTCCCTTCTCTTTCTTCCTCTAAGTCAGAAATCATGTGGTACTAGTGCAGGTCCAATTTGAAAAACTTCAGCACCAAACCACAATGACTTGTCAAAATACCCACATGCTCAGGCCTCCCTGGCATGCCAAGATCAAGGATGTGGTGTCAGAGGAGCCAGAGGGAGAGGGCCCTTTGGGGAAGTGGCAGCATGGGGCAGAGTTGGTGGTGACGCCTAGATACCTCTGACTCAGGGCTGCCCTGCAGGGCTGACAGCTCCCCTTTTCTGTGTCTTGGTCCCTGGTGGTTTACATCCTCATGTACACACATCTTAGGTTCTGTTCCACATCAAAGAGGGCGGGAAGGATGGGCAGGTTCACTGGAGGATTCTGGGCTGCTGACTCCAGTTTGGGATATGGAGGCCTGACTTCAAAGGCTAGTTTTTACTGGTCTCCAGGTTTTCCTAAGAGTTGTCTCTGTTTGCAAGCAGTAGACAGCCATGCTGTTTTCTTTAGTTTAAATCAGCAGAAATTTGAGATGAAAGTATTTCCTTTTGGCCAGTATGGACAGTGGTATCAAGCAATCTTAAAAAATCAAATGTTTTTATTATTAGGGACCAACTTGTCCCTTTGAAGTGGAATAAAAATATATCTGAGTAGCCGGGCACAGTGGTACATGCCTGTAATCCCAGCAGCTTGGGAGACAGAGGCAGGAGGATCCCAGGTTCTAAGCCAGTTTTATCCATTTAGCCAGGCCCTAACCAACTCTGCAGGACCCTGTCTTTAAATAAAATATAAAATAGGGCTGCAGATATGGCTCAGTGGTCAAATACCCCTTGTTCCAATCCCCAATACCAAAAAGAAAAAAAAAATACACCACCAGTAGCCAAGTGCATTCCGCAAGTAGATGTGAATGTGCTACAGATGGTATTGCCTGTGGACTGTGGAACAAGGGCAGCTGATGACAGAAGTAACTCCTAACCTCAACCTGTGGCCTAGGCCTCTGTAGACTGAGGTGATCTGGTACTTTGGACCTTGGCACTTTGACATTTGGGGTCAGTTCTTTGTTATGGTGGCTGTCCTATTTGTATAATAGCATTCTTGGCCTCAGTTTATATTCCCTTCCCCTACCATGATAATCAAAAACTTCTCCAGACAACAGATGTGGTGGTGAGCACATCTGTAATCCCAGTGACTTGGGAGACTGAGGCAGGAGGATTACAAGTCGGAGACCAGCCTCAGCAATTTAGCAAGGCCCTAAGCAACTTTGTGAGACCCTGTCTCAAAATAAAAAATAAAAAGGCCTGGGGATATGGCTCAGTGGTTAAGCACCCCTAGTTTCTTTTTTTTTTTTTTTTAATTATTATTATTTTTTTAGTTGTCAATGAACCTTTATTTTATTTATTGATATGCGGTGCTGAGAATCGAACCAGTGCCTCACACATACTAGGCAAGTTCTCTGCCACTGAGCCACAATCCCAGCCCAGCACCCCTAGTTTCAACCCCCAATATAAAAAAAAAAGTCTTTAAATGTCACGTAGAAGCAGAATCACCCTTTTTTACCACCCTTCCCCTACCCCTTTTTTTTGAGAATACTGACTTAAACATATTTTGAGTCTCTTGGCAGAAACAGTAAGTAGAATGTCATTTTGGGACGTCACAGCCTGACATAAGGACCCAAGCACTGTTTATAGCTACGGCTTCCCTTCTGCCAGATACTGCCCCAATCATTATTGGGGGCTATTTTGCAGCCAAGTTTATATTTTTAATAAACCTCAACTACATGTGTGGAGAGGGAAGGAGCGGCCTGCAGTGCCTTTCTGGACAAACTGCACATTTCTTTTTTTTTTTTTTTTTAACTTTTTTTTTTTTTAAATATTTATTTATTTATTTTTTAGTTCTCGGCGGACACAACATCTTTGTTTGTATGTGGTGCTGAGGATCGAACCCGGGCCGCACGCATGCCAGGCGAGCACGCTACCGCTTGAGCCACATCCCCAGCCCCAACTGCACATTTCTTGATGAGAGTTCTATCCCCAGCACGAACCAAGCTCAGACTGTGAACATGAGAGTGCTTGATTCACGTTCACAGGTGGTAACAACATCTTATAAAACACATATCCAAACTTTGAACTGAAAAGTAAGTAAGGCAGGCCAGCAATGCCTAGCCAACACCTACCAACTGCCCAACACTGAGCTGGAATTTTAAAAATTCACATATTCCTCTGATAAATGAAGCAATGGATGCTCAAACTAATTTTTGAGATTTAATATTTCTCCTTTTCCTTCCTTCCTCCCTCCTTCCCCCCTCCCCATCCTTCCTTTCTTTCCCTCCTTCCATCATTCCTTCCCTCCTCCTCTCTCTCCTTCCCTCCCTCTCCTTTTTTCTTTCTTCCTTTCTTCCTTGAGATCAAACCCAGAGGCACTCAACCACTGAGCCACATCCTCAGCCCCTTTTATTTTTTATTTATTACTTTGAGACAGGGTCTTGCTAAGTTGCTTAGGGCCTCACTAAGTAGCTAGAAGCTAGCTTTGAACTTGTCATCCTCCTGCTTCAGCCTCATGAACAGCTGGGATTATAGGCATGTGCCACCCTAACCATCTCCTCCCCTACTTTAGACGTAAAAAGAAAAATCTAAGTATATTGTTAGGAATTACTCAATTAAATGTGCTAATTTATATCTCTACTTATTAGAAATATAAAAGATCAGAAAATTTGGCAGTGTAACAGCCCAGAGCAGAGAACAGTTCAAAGCAAAGGACTGATTTCCCAGTGTAAGACTGTCAGATATTTTTAGCATTTTGTTTTTATATATTCAGAATTAATTGCATTAGTGTGTTGCTTAAGAAATTTGCCATACTACACAAATCAGTTTTGAAATAATTATTTTATAACCCCATATGAAACCCACTAAGTATGGCACCAGGTACACAGTTGTTGTTTCACTCATAATAATTGAGTGAATCTTATTGAATATACCATTTTTTTTTTTTTTTTGGTACCAGGGATTGAACCTAGCAGCACTTAACTACTAGGCCACATCCCCAACCCTTCTTTTGTTTTATTTAGAGACAGGGTCTCGCTAAGTTACTTAAGGCCTCATTAAGTTACTGAAGCTGACTTTTTGACTCGAAGCTGACTTTTTGCTTCAGCCTCCCAAGTCACTGGGATTGCCACTGTACCTGGCTATACTGTCCTTCACGTATAGGCAGGAGTTTATGCTTCTGTGGACTTTATCAGCCTTTGCCGATAGAATGGAAATGAATGGTAGTGTAATAAGGTCAGTTTTAAAATCCAGTTGCCAGGTTAACAATGCTTCTTTGGCTTTATTTTCTAAATAATCTACTTAAGTCAGTGAGATTAATTCAGTAGAAAAGATTTGTGGAGTACTGTATTGAACATTTGTTGAGTAGTGACTAAGTAATGCCTAATTCATTCCACCTAAAATTAGTATAACAATTCTGAGCATTTGAAGAAAAAAATGTTAACATTCTTTATATGATTTAATCCATACCTTGTGAAATCCTTGTTTGTCTCTGTAGGAGATTGTACTGAGTCTAGGTTTCTTGCTTATTTATTAATAAGAATTACCTGGGGAGGCTATTGAAACTTCTAATACCTAAGTTGTGTGTGTGTGTGTGTGTATGTGTGTGTGTGTGTTTCCTAGAGATTCTGATCTAACAGATTTGATGCAGGCCTGGGAATATATTCAAATACACCACCTTGCCTGATGATTTTTATGATTGGGCAGGTTTGAGGGTCAGGAGATTTGTTTTCTTCGGGAAATGGCCTTGGTGCATATCTATTATATCTTTTTACTTGTTAATCATAGTCTTTCATAGCTGACTGGATATAAAATGCATACTTTGAACACTAAAAATCATAGTCTTCTGACTAATAGACATCTAGTTTTGAATGTCTGCATTTTGCTTAGTTTTAAATTAAACTTTATACTTGAGATAATTATAGATTCATGTGCAGCTATAAGAAATAATGCAGTGTGATCCATATACCCATATACTTCAATTTCTCCCAATGATAGCATCTTCCAAAAACTATAATATGATACACAATCACGATATTGACATCGATGCAAAATAGAGAACATTGCCATCCCTCATTTGGTCCTTCTACAGACACATCCACTTCCCTCACCCACCAAGCCCCTATCCTCACCTTAACTCTTAGCAACCACTACTCTGTTCTTCATCTCTATAATTTTGTGATTTCAAGAAAATGATATAAATGGAATCATTCAGATATAACATTATGGGATTGGCTTTCTTCACTCAGCATAATTCTCTGGAGAGTCATCCAAGTTGTGTGTATCAATATTTCATTCATGTTTGTGTGTAGTATTCCATGGTATGGATATAGCAGAATTTAACCACCCATTGAGAAAGGTCTGTCTGTTTCTGCTTGGGCACTATCAGTAGTCAAACTGCTATGAATATAGATATATAATGGATATTCATATACTTACTTTTTTGGGGAGGAGGGTACCAGGAATTGAACCCAGAGATACTTAACCATTGAGCCCCAACCCCAGTAATTTTTATTTTTTATTTAAAGACAGGGTGTCACTGAATTGCTTAGAGTCTCACTAAATTTCTAAGATTGGCCTTGATCTCAAAATCCTCCTTCCTCATCCTCCCTAGCCACTGGGATTGCAGGTGTGCCACTACACCCAGCATATACTTATTTATTGATGCAAAGGACTTTTGTACCCTGAGGCCTTGTTAAAATTAATTATTAGTTCAAGGAAGTTTTTTGTAGATTCCTTGAGATTTTCTACATATATTTTCATGCCACCTGCAAATAGAACCTGTTTATTTCTTCCATTTGACCCATATACTTTTTGGAACTGTGTTGAATGAGAACAGTGAGCACAGACATCTTGCCTTGTTCCTATCTTAGGGGGAAATGTTGTCTTTCACCATCCAGTGTGTTATCTCTAGGAGATTTGTAGAAGCTTTTTATCAGATTGACAAAGTTATCCTCTATTCCTATTTTTCTGAAAGTTTTTATCATGAAAGGGTGCTGAATTTTGTCAAACAGTTTTTCTGTATCTTTCTTTTTCTTTTTTGGTACCAGGGATTGAACCCAGGGGTGTTTAATCCTTGAACCACATCCCAGCCCTTTTTTATTTTTCATTTTGAGACAGGGTCTCTCTGAATTGCTTAGGGCCTTGCTAAATTGCTGAGGCTGACCTCCAACTTGCAACCCTCCTGCTTCAGCCTCCAAAGTTGCTGGGATTATAGGCATGTGCCACCATGCCCAGCTTCTGCATCATCTTATTAGTTATAAAGATAGCAAATTTATCCTCTTCATATTTAGTGGTTTCGAGGAAGTGGTCTGTTTCATCTGAGTTGTGATTTTTTTCTTCAGCTCATTATGGCAGATTATATTGATTGATTTTTGAATAATGAATCAGCTTTACATCCCTGGAATAAGCTCGTATAATATATGTATATCTGTCTATATGTACACATATATTTTCTTTACATGCTAGGCAAGTGCGCTACCATTGAGCTACTTCCCCAGATCTCTTTTTACATATTGTTAAGTTCTAATATTTGCTAATATTTTGATAAGACCAGGCATGGTGGCACATATCTGTAATCCCAGAGGCTCAGGAGGCTGAGACAGGAGTATCATGAGTTCAATGCCAGTCTCAGCAAGGGCAAGGCTCTAAGCAATTCAGTGAGACTCTGTCTCTAAACAAAAAAATACAAAATAGGGCTGGGGATGTGGCTCCGTGGTAAAGTGCTCCTGAGTTCAATCTTGGGTACCAAAAAAAAAAAAAAAAAAATGGTAAGGATTTTTGAGCCCATGTTCATGAATGATATTGGTCTATAGTTCTTTTTTTGTAGCATCTTTAGTTTGAGGTGGGGTAATACTAGCTTCATCAAATAAATTGGGAACTACTTCTTCCACATCTGTTTTCCAGAAGCATTTGTGTAGAATTGGTGTGAATTTTTAAACATTTGCAGAATTCTCCCATGAAAGCTTCAAGCTGAGATAATTCTTTGGGGGGAGTTTTTACATTATGAGGTCAACTTTCTTATTAGTTATAAAGATAGCAAATTTATCCACTTCATATTGGTGAGTTGTGGTCCTTAGTGGTTTCGAGGAAGTGGTCTGTTTCGTCTAAGTGGTCGAATTTCCGTGGGTAGATGTGTTCATGTCACCCTCTGATCCTTGCAGAGTCTGGAGTCTGAGTGACAGCCTGTTTCATTCCTGATGTCTGTCATTTGTGTCTTACCTTTCTTTCCTGTCAGCTTTATTAGAAGTTTGTCAAGTTTTTGGTTTTGTCAAAGAATTGGTTTTTAATTTCACTGGTTTTCTCTTTTCAAATTTCATTGATTTCTGCTTTTATCTGTATTTTATTTTCTTCCTTCTCCTTGCTTCAAGTTGATTATGATCCTTTGTTAGGCTCTTGGGGCAGAGCTTGGAGTATTGATGTGATACTTTTCTCTTTTCTTACAAAAGCATTTAGTGCTTAAATTTCCCTTTTAGCACTACTTGAGCTGTGTCTCCTAAATTTTGCTCTATTGTTGTAGCAGAGGAAAAGTTTCTTCAGCTCTCCTAGAGTTCTTGACTATGTCTGAAGAAACTGACAAATCAAATTAATAGGAAAAACATAACAAATTTGTTTAATCATTTTTACATGACACTGGAGCCTTCGGAAAAATGAAGACCCAAAGTCTCAAGGGAAACTCTTCCCCTACCCGCAACACTAGGACAGGGGATAGAACCAGATGCTCTATCACTGAGCTACATCCCCACCCCTTTTTAAAATTTTTGAGATAGAGTCTCTTTAAGTCTTTGAGGCTGGCCTCAAACTTGCAATCTCTTGCCTCAGCCTCCTGTCACTGGGTTTACAGGCATGGGCCATTGTGCCTATCAGAACTATTTTTATGATTAGGTTCAATGAAGAATGAATAGCCATTTATGCATGTGATTGGACATATATGTTCTATGGTATAAGACTAAATGGGAAAGCCCTGCAAGGCTTAGTTCAGATCCTTCTTAGCCTTTCTCAGTGGCATTCCTCCCTCCCAGGTCAAGAGCTGAACCC
The DNA here is from genome assembly GCF_045843805.1 of Urocitellus parryii. Taxonomy (NCBI): domain Eukaryota; kingdom Metazoa; phylum Chordata; class Mammalia; order Rodentia; family Sciuridae; genus Urocitellus; species Urocitellus parryii. The sequence continues at coordinate 169,171,826 of NC_135533.1, read as the reverse complement.
TTCTGACATGAGGGTCTTGTGAGCTATTATTAGACAAGGTAGATCAAAGAATTTCTTTACAGCCACACAAACATTTAGGGGAAGAGTGGTGTAATACTTTTAGGTTTTATAACTGGCTTTTGGAGGAGAGGGGCTCTAGTTTCTGTGGCCTCCCCTGGGGGAGGAAAAGGGCAGGAGACAGATTTTGCTTCTGGTCATTTCCCTCAATTCAAAGTATTTAGTACAGCAAGGCACCATAATTTGGGGTGTCTTGTTCTGAGCCCAAACATTGTGTTATTTTTCTGTTCAGTGGGTTTTTTGTTTGTTTGTTTGTTTTTCTCTTGAGATTTCTTTGACCCATGGATTATTTAGAAGTATGTGATTTAGTTTTAAACTGTTTGGAGATTTTTCCTTTTATCTTTGTTGTTGGTTAAGCTTGGTGAGGTTTTTTTTTTTTTTAAGGCTCAGGATGTGGTCTGTATTGGTTATGCTGCACAGTCACTTGAAAGAAAAGAATGTGTAATTTTCTGTTATTGGATGGAGTATTCTACAAATGCTAATTAAATCCAGTTGGTTGACCATATTCTTAGGTTTTTCTATATCTTAACTGGTTTTCTGTTTAATTCTTCCTGCCACATCCCTACCATTTTTTTTTATATTTTATTTAGAGACATGGTCTCACTAAGTTGCTTAGGGACTCCTTAAGTCACTGAGGCTGGCTTTGAACTTGCAGTCCTCTTGCCTCAGCCTCCTGAGCTGCTGGGATTATAGGCATGCCCTTCTGCACTTGGCTCGCTCTCTTTTTCAGTGCTTGATGTTGAACCTTGGGACTTGCCCATGCTAGGCCAGCTCTGTACCACTGAACTATATCTCCTGTTCAATAAGCAGAAAGATTTTGAACATTATGGTGATGCTCAAAAAGTTTCGGATTTTGGATATTAGATTTGCAGGCAATAGCTCAACTTGTTGTTTTCTTTGCTCTGAAGTCTACTTTATTTGATATTTTTACTTGTTTCTGATTCTATGGTTTTATAACTGAGGCTCTTCCTCTCTCCCCCATCTTTAGGAATATATCATTCGGGTGCAAAGAGGAATTTCTGCAGAAAACAGCTGGCAGGTAAGCACTTTTTATCAACTAGAAATAGGTTTGAACTTGTCACCAAAACCCTGACTTAGGCCATCTAAAAACTGGAAAAATCAGAACATTCATAAATATAAATCATATTCTTTTAGCTATAAGCTGTTAGCTTTCCTTCATTTAAAATTTTTTTCTTTATTGCTACATATTAATTATTCGGAATAGTGAGTTTCATAGTGGAATATTCAGATATGCATATAACATAAGTACTTCCCCTTATCCTCCCATCCTCTCTCTTGGGTCCCTTTCCTCTACCCTAATGGAAACCTTTGACTTTAAAACAAGTATCATAAAAAGTTTTTCTGTTTCCAGTTGTTTGGTTATATTATATACAGGGTTGCTAGGAAGAATATCTAGGAATTTGTTTTCTGGCTCAAACCAGAAGAAGCAGGACCCCTACAGCCATGATTCAGGTGGGTGGGGTTAGAGGGAGTTCAGTTCACAGAAAGGGGAGTCAGTGTCCTGACTATTGTATGGTTAGGTCACTGCATTTCATGGATGCCCAAGTCCACTCCTGGGCCACTCCTAGTGCTAGCTCCCCCACTGTCCGTAAGGGAGGGTCTTCTTGGAGCCCCCAGCTCTTCTGTCCCCAGTGGTGGCTTCAGAGAGAAAACACTTCCTAGACAGATCTAGAAGTCTTTCCCATTCCAGTTGACTTGTCGTTCTGAATGGGGCCATTTCTTTCCTGTTTGCTTCTGTCTTGGTTTTGCAATGTTGGGTTTTGGACATACTAGGCAATTGCTCTACCTCTGAGCTACGTCCCCAGCCTCTGTTGTTTTAATAGTTACATGTACCATTCCACCTCTTTCCAAAAATGTAAACTTGTCCTTCAGAGCTCAGCTTGAACTTGATCTTCCACCATTTGCAGTTTCTTTCTTTCTTTTTTTTTAATACCTTTATTTTATTTTTATGTGGTGCTGAGGATTGAACCCAGCACCTTGCATGTGCTAAGCCTCTGCCACTAGCCACAACCCCAGGCCCCCTCATGCAGTTTCTTGTCTCTCCCCATGCAGTCTGACCACAGTGGCCACACTTAAATCTTTCCTTTGCCTAGAATTTTAAATTGCTGTTTGTTTAAATAATTATTTCATTTAACATCTATTGAGCATATTAAGGGTTCAGCACTGCTTCAAGTGCGAATGCCTTAATATTCACTTAATCCTTTAAAACCAGTCCTGTGTAGTAGAATTACCCCTTTTTTACGTTTGAGAGCTTAACCAACTTGTCCAAGTTCACACTTAGATGTTTGGCAGAATAGGTTTGAATTTTGCATAATCTCTGGGGGTAGCCACTGTACAATTTTTGCTTTTTTGCTCTTATCAGAGATGGCCTTAAATTTAACTTTTTCATGTGGATGTAGCAAGCAGTACCAACAGCAAGATCCTACCAGAAAAATCATGCGGGGGTGCAGTTTTCTAGATCCACGGTTTTCTAGATCCATTAGCAGCCTGGGAGTGCTGGGCGAAAATGGACTCTTAGGCCCACCCTACACCTGCTGAATTAGATTATTCCTGAGAGAGGTTCTGGATATTCCCAGGCAATTCTTCTGCATACCAACATTTGACAACCCCAATAAAGGCTGAGAGTGGATCTATTCAAAAGTGAAATAATCCCTTACCAAGAACCTTGGAATGATTAATGGCATCAGTACAACTAAGAAATAATGTAGACAATGAAAGGTGGACTGTCTGCCAAGAGGGAAAGCCTGAGAAATCAGGTGAGATGTGGCAGTCTTTCCTGCAGGTGTAATCCAGTCTCTAGAGTGATAGGCTATCTCCTTGGGAGTTTGATCCAGGGGAAGGATAATATGGCCTCAGAACTGAACCCTTCCTTTTGAGACTAAGCTTAGTAAAACTTCATTTATTTACTAATTTTGAAAATCATTAATTCATGTACTTGTTAATGTCTTGTAAGTTTGCCTGGCATTAACCAGTTTCCCATAGCCCAGCCAACTCAGGGCTTATTTTCTGAGCCTGTCAAATAAAACAGAGGAAGACCAAGAGGTCCTCTTCCTCTTAGCATAAAGTCCTCAGCACTGGAATGCCAGTAAATAGTTCATAAGGCAATGGAAAGGGATGTCTTTGCAGAATCAAAACACTGTTGTCTTGTCTCTTACAGATTGTTAGAAGATACAGTGACTTTGATTTACTGAACAACAGCTTGCAGGTAAGTGTTTTGAAACTCTAGTGACACACATTGCTTTGGGTATCTTAGAAACTGGTTGGAAATGGTGTGTTTGTCAGCTTCCCATCATTATAACAAAATACCTGAGATAATCAGTTATAAAGGGGAAAGGTTTATGGTAGCTCTCAGTTTGGGGGATTTCAGTCCATAATCAGTTGGCCCTATTGCTTTGGCCTGCCTTACTGCTGGGAGACAAGAGAAAACATGACAGGGGGGCAGGGTCTCATACTTCCCTTCAAGAGCCTATCCCTAGTGACCTCTCAACTAGGGCCCACCTCTTAAAGGTTTTACCACCTCTCAGCAGTGCCACCCTGGGGACAAGCCTTTAGCACATAGAGCTTTGGGGGACACTCACAATCCAAACTACAGCAAACAGCAATATCAGGAACAAGAAATTAACAAATTTTCCTGACAAAGGAAATCAATTCATATTTTAAACAGATGACTAGTGGCTCTAAAAATAAACTTTTGAGAAGGGACTTGTGATTTATAATTAATATTCCCCTTGCAAGTGAGTCTCTTTGTGCCAGACCATATCCTTAATACAGCTTAGGTGCTGATGTAGCATCCCCATTTCACAGATCAGGACTGGTTATTTGAGCTGGGACCCTCAAACTCTCCACTGGACTGGGCTGTATAGTTAGCCTCCCAGATCAACACCTAATAGTAACAGCAGAGACAGCCTTTTTCAGTTTAACTTTTTTCTCTTAAATATGTATTTCTAAATCTCTCTGACGTGGATGTTCTAACCTGGTGGCCATAATGGAAAAGAGGATGAGCTGCAAAGTCTTGGTTTGCAAACAGCCAGTGCCTATAGTGGTTGCAGGCAGGGTCCTGGAGGGGCTTGAGCACCATTAGAAGTACTAGCTGTGTCATCCCAGGCAGGGTGGTCTGGAGATCACGGGGCCTGTGTCATTCCTCAGATTGGAGTGGTAACACAAGCCATTCTAGTTTGAACCAGAGAGCGCGGTCTGGCCAGCTCAGCCGGGAGGCAAAGGGCTGCTGCGTTCATGGGCGAGCTGGCCATCAGCCTGTTTCCTGAGTGACCTCTGATGCCGTCCTCAAAGGTCAGGAGAATGGCTGGCTGGCTGGCTGGCTGGCTGGCAGGGAGCGTGGTGCTTCTTTCCTTCCAAAGGCCACCTTTTATTGATTAGACTTCAGAAAATAGCATTTTAAGAGCCCAAACTTTACCGTTATTTACAACACTTACTGCCGAAAGCACAAGTGCCTTATTTTCCTTCTGGTTGAATTGGCCCAGCTATCTGCAAACCTGTGAGCAACTGCCATATTTGTCATACATTTGACACATGTTGTCCTTTTTTCTGGGGGTTGGGGGTGCTGGGGTTCAAACCAGCAGCTTGGGCGTACTGGGCAAGCTTTCTACCGCAGAGCCATATCCCCAGTCCCTGTCTTTTTTTATTTTAATTGTAGTATGGCTAATTTAAGTCTCTTGATAGCATATTGGCAGAGATTGAATTCTTCTCATTGATGGGCTTAATTGGTTTTATTTGTGGATTTTGATAGCGTATTCTTTGTGCTTAGATAAAAGCCAGGCCTGTGGTGACTTTGCAGATAAGCCACCGGGGTGCAGTTGATTCCAGGGGCAGATTTTCCCATCAAGTTCCCCCCACTGCAGCCATACAGTAATGTGAGCATCTTGGGAGTTAACCCTGGTCCTACCACGTGCTTCCATCTTTATTCACAAATGAATCTTTGCCCAGTATTGGATGATCTTTATACAGCGTCTTTTTGTCACAGCTGAGTAAAGATTATGGAGAAATATTTCCAAAAATTGAAACCGACTCCACCTAGCCTCTGAGAACAAGGGTAGGGGGGAGGATTTTTAGGTCTTATTTCTTTTACTTTGGGGATATAAGTTTGAATCTCTATGATATTCAATTGTGGCCTTTTTAATGGAGCAGAATTTTATTTTTGCTTCAGTGTAATTTTCTCTTTTAAAATGGGCACTTTCAATGTGCATCTTATTTCAAATGCAAATACCCACATGTATTGATGTTGGCTTGTGTGGCGCAGAACACAGCCAGACAGCCTTTCAGTGGGAGGTTTTTCTTGATCCAAGTAAACAAATAGAAGAAAGAACATACAGCTTCTTGGCAACACAATAATTTCAAAACAAACTCCATAAAACAGACCAAAAAGACACCAGAACCGCACGATGAAACTGTGACCAGGATTTTCAGTGTCCAATTACTCATTCAACAGACAAATGAGTTTCTGCTGAAGAAAGAGAAATATAATCTGGTGGAGTGGTGTCTGAATCCAACAGGAACATACCTCGGTGAAACTAACAAAGCAGAATTATATGTGCCACACAATATGGTTACATGAAAAGTCGAGAAAAGAAGATTGGAAGGAATATGCCAATGGTGACCCCCAAGTTGTGGGATTATGCGTTATGTTATTTTCTGGTTATTTATACTTTTCCTTACAAATAAGCTCCTGTGAGCTGTAATAAGGAGAAAAATAGAAAAAAGTCTGCATTTTCCAAAAATTCTGTAAGTGAACATATTTTGTGGTAACAATGAAGATAAATCATTTATCTTAAATAAATGCAAATAAACATCAAATCAGCAACCATCTAAGGAAATAGCATAAAACAAAGACAAAGGAGCAGGTGGTTGAGATGATGGGAAGGAACACAAACTTTGTCCCTTAGACTTGGGGAGGAACCCAGACTGCCCCTTACTAACATTGACACCTCTGTCTGTCATTTCTTCTCTTAGCTCCTTTTTTTTTTTTTTCTTATTTTGGTACTGGGAATTGAACTCAGGGGTGCTTAATCACTGAGCCACATCCCCAACCCTTTTTTTATATTTTATTTAGAGACAGGGTCTCACTGAGTTGCAAGTGCCTCACTAAGTTGCTGAGGCTGGCTTTGAACTTGCTATCCTCCTGCCCCAGCCTCCTGAGTCACTGGAATTACAGGCATGGGCCACCATACCCGGCTCCTCTTAGCTTCATTTTCTCCATCTGAAAAGAGTTGAACCTGGTGATTTCCAAGGTCTCACATAACACCAGAGTTTTGTGATTTGAATATTCCTGCCCGTCATTGACCTTGGAGAGACTTACTGTGCACTGGGAGGAAATTGGGACAAATTAACGGTCCACTGAGAGCTTAGAACTCCCTAGAATACTAACTAGATGATTGAAGGTAGTCGGCAGGTCATTAAGAACTGATGATAGAAGTGAGAGAGATGAACGATGAATGTTGGATGTTTTGTTTTCATCCAGATCCAAGCTAGTTTTCTTGACACTGTGGTATAGTTTGTTGTGTCATTTAGAGACCTCACTAGGCATCGATCAGATTGTGGGCTCTGGGCCCCACCTCAGGCTGTCACTGTGAATGGAACTCGGGACTTATCTCTGGGCTTTGCTGTTCTCCTTTCCTTCTGAAAGGAACTCAAGGCAATCCAGAGGGCTAGTTAAAGGAGAAGGTAGTGAAAGAGAGGTGCTGAGGCCCTGTGAGTCGTCTAGGAAATCTGGGCTCCGTCACTTTATCACTGTCTGTGCTAGTGTTATTTCCCCTCCCTTTTAGTCATTTTATATTCTAGATTTTATATTCTGTGATTGGGAAGCATTCTAGAAAGTCTAAGACAAAGCTGAAAGAGAAAATAAATGTCTCTTGAATGTTAATCTTCTATAAAAGGCAATATTTTATCTTTTTTTCTGGTACTGGAGATAGAACCCAGGGGCACTTCATCACTGCACTACCTCCCCAGCCCTTTTTGTTTTTCATTTTCAACTTGTGATCCTCCTGCTTCTGCCAAATAGCAGGAATGACAGGCCTATGACACCCTACTGGGCAAAAGGCATTTAAAAATGACACATGTTGCATAGTTTTATACTTCTAGGAATATTAACCTGAGATCTTCACATAGGGCAGAAAAACTACCTCCAGCCTATCTGACATAGTAGGGACACAGTAATTGCAGCTGTTGGCAAAAGAACTCTGATGATTTGGAAAAAGTCATGGGAGGTTTAGGCAGATCAGTACATTTTCCTAGAGTAAAATGAAGTTTAGAAAAATAGACTGGTTGAAGCTTGGAACCCTAACGATTCAAGACAGCTATCAAATGCCTTCTTACATCCCCACCATAAGTGAAAAATGGTGAAAATATTGGTGTTTGAACCTGATGACATTAGATATATATCCATTCTGGGTGTGGTAGGATGCAGTTGGTGCTGGTGTGCGGTGGTGCAGGCTAGTAGGTTAATACTAGTTAATGGTAATTAAAAAAAAAAAATCCTTGCTTCCTATATAATCAGTTTGAGAAGCAAAAGGTATTTTCTTGTTATTTAATTGGGAGGAAAAAGTAGTGAATGAGCATTATAAGCATCATAGTAAAGAAACAAAAATTAAGACTGTCACAGGAAATCTGACCGGATGGGCAGCCACCCGCCCCCCCAACTCCCCCCCCCACCTCCTCCCCCCCACCAGGGATTGACCCATAGATGCATAACCACTGAGCCACATCCCTAGCCCTTTCAATATATATATATATCTTTTTTTTTTTTTTTTTTTTTTTTTAGAAACAGGGTCTTGCCAAGTTGCCTAGAGTCTCACTAAGTTGCTGAGGCTGACATGGAACTTGTGATCCTCCTGCCTCAGCCTCCTGAGCAGCTGGGATTACAGGCATGCACCACCACTCCCAGATGCAGCCACCTCTTTCTGCCCTCTTGCGCCTTCCTGGGTCTGACTGTGTGATGGAGGAGGAAGCCAGGCCAAGGAGCAGCAGCATTGGGGAAAGAGGCACAGTTAACACTGAGGATGGGAAGCTCTCAGCCAGGAGGAGTCATTCACTGCTAAAGTGTATCACAGAGAAAAGTGATGAGATTGCTCATTTTAACCTAGAAAACAAGGCAAATAAGAAAAAGAAAGAGGATGGAGACAAAAGCTCAAGGAGAGAGCTTAAGCTGAAGGAGTGGACAGAGAGAGTGGCGCTCTCTCCACTGAGGAAGGCCACTCTCAGCAGGGACAGACCCCCGGGAGCGTTTGTTGCCACAAAGGGAATTTTGAAGAGATAAGTAGGGAGTTGGAAGAAAAAGAGGCTCAGCAGCTTTTTGGGCTGTATTCTCCAAGTCATTCACTGCAAAAGCTAGCTTAACAGAGATTGGGAAAGTCCACAAATACTCCCATGTCTTCCTCAAGCACATAAAGAAGGCCTGTGTGTTAGTGGTGTGTCCTGGGACTTCCGTGTACTGCAGTTAATAACTGTATTAGCAAGCAAACAGGATAGACTTTTTCAAGCAAAAATCATAGTTATTTTTCATTGTTTTGCATAATTTTCTTAGCTAAAAGATTATCTCTGAAAGATGAATAAAAATGTTATTTATGTAGTTATCTGAAAAAAAAAATGACTTGCTCCAAAAGGTAGCTATTGTTAAGTCACCGTGTGAATCCTGCCAGACAATTTTTGTGCCTATATAAACTTATCTGTGGGCTTATACACATGCGCACACACACTCAAAATAAGATTATATCCTGCAATTTCATAGAATAGCTATGTAAGAGGAAACATCTGTTACGTTTGGGTTATGTATTACCCTTGGTTAAAACTTCATGTCCCTGATGAAAATAAAATGAAGTGATGAGCCTTGGATGTGTGATAGCTGGATGAGGATGCATTTTTATTTAGCTAATAAAGAAGCTGTCATTCAATAAAGGCTAATTGTGTTAAAGAGGAAACCACCCTAAAACTGATAAGTTTGTTCTCTGGCAATAAATTGTGCCACAATAGAAAATTCATTCTAATTGTGCTCTGATGTATTCTCATAATTACGTTGGAGAAATAGGCAATCAGCCAGCCTTTTCATCTCATCCAGTATCAACTTTAGGCTCTTCATCTGGCAGCATCATTATTTGAAAACTGTAGAGTGGCACAGTCGCAGTTAGGCTGGTCCACACTAGTGGTCCAGATGACTTACTTTTCTGAATTCAAGGTGCCCTCCAGACCCTCCATCAATAATGCACACCACGTGGCTCTGATCTAAGCACTCACGTTGAATGCGCCACTCTTTGAAAGTGACTTTGCTCCCCGAATTAAAATGCCAATTAGATACTTTGTTTTTTAAGTTTGAAAAATAGACTCAACATTTTAAATGATCTGGAAAATGATAGTAGGTTGAGCACCTGCATTTACTTTTCTTTCCTCACCAAACCACTCTAGACAATAGTCAATTGGTTTTATAAACACACACACACACACACACACACACACACACACACACACACACCATCTCAAGGACAAATATAATAACAGAGAAGAAAACCACAACAAAATATTTTAGGCCGAAAATCCAATAGCTGAGAGCTCACTCATGAAGCAGATGGGGAAGGCACAATTTTGAGATGGGAAGCAGATAATTTTAAAAGGTCTCATTTTACATCACAGAACCCCCAAAAGGTTTAGCAATTGTTATGAATATAACTATTATGAATATAATTTACCTAATGTAAATATGATAATGATACACTAAAATTATAACCACATATGTACAGATGGGGATTGGATGTGTGTGGAGTAAGGTAAGAATTGTGAAAAAGAACTAAATCTTAATTTTTCCATAATGGGAAGGTACAGAAATTTCCAAAAAATGAGAAGTCAAGACATAGAAGACCAAGCAATATGAGCATTCCCCACTGCCAAAAGATTTGCAGAAAGAATTGAATGTGGCTGTTTCAGGGTAGTGGAGAAGGGATTTCACCTGGTGGCAGAGAGAGTGGGAGACAAAGTACCACAGAACTGCCAGTAATAATTTTTAAAAAATTATTGGTTCTTTGCATTATGTTTATGTATAGCTTTGGTTAATTTTTTACTAGTTAATTTATTAACTTATTAATTACTTAATTGTGGTGTGCTAGAGATTGAACCTAGGGCCTCACACATGTTAGGCAAATACTCTACCATTGAGCTTCATCCCCAGCCCTTTTAAAATTTTAAAGTTACTGTACTTCATACATAATTTTATCAGTTCCAAGATACATAGTTTTTTCCCCCATTTTTATAATACCACTAAAATTAGGATGCATCTTAAAATCTATGTTATCTGAAATTTAATGAAATATGATGGCTTAGGATTCTAATATTGAATCTTACTAGTGGATGACATAAGTATAATACCTTTTTATTTTCCTTTTTAAGATTGCAGGACTAAGTCTACCTCTTCCTCCCAAAAAATTGATTGGCAACATGGATCGTGAATTCATAGCTGAGAGGCAGAAAGGTCTTCAGAACTATCTCAATGTTATCACCACAAATCATATTTTGTCTAATTGTGAACTGGTTAAGAAGTTTCTAGATCCAAACAACTATTCTGCAAACTACACTGGTAAGCCAAGGGGTCTGTCCGCTGTGGTCACTCTGGGCACTGTTCTTAGAAAGAGGTAATGAATATGGGGGAAACTGTACTTCTAAACAGGGAAATGTGCACATTTGTAATAAGGTATTATTTATTTACAAAGACTTACTTGATTATAATTTAGATTTATAAGAACTTTATTTACTTGTAAAATGTTCATAATGTTTGCACAGAAAAGTAGGGAAGAGAAATTGTCATGTCTAGTACTCACAATCTTTATTATCTTTTCTGACAGAACAGAGAGTATATAATCCACAGTGATGTACACAGTAATTTCAATTTCTTTTGGTATTTGGCTCTGTTTTTTTTTCAGGTACTAAGGGTTGATCCCAGGGATGCTTAGTCACTGAGCCACATACCTAGTCCTATTTTGTATTTTATTTAGACATAGGGTCTCACTGAGTTTCTTTTGGCCTCGCCAAATTGCTGAGGTTTACTTTGAATTCTTGATCCTCCTGCCTCAGCCTCCTGAGCCACTGGGATCCCAAGTATATGCCACCACGTGCAGTTTGGCTCTGTTTTTATATTTACAATACATTGTGTATCTGTATTTTCCAGGCATTTATTTTAAATACAGCAATGATTCAGAAGGGTCCTTTTTTTTTTCCATGCTCCTGAGCCCCTCCAGTGCAAAGCATAGAGGGTACCTGAATCAGGATGTTACTAGGGGTCTGAGTTGAAATGGCTTCTCTTCCAATACTGATTACACACAAAGCAGCATCAATAGCCCAAGCCTGATGCCAATGGAAGGAGGAACAAGATATTAAGTACATTCTAGTGTGGACTTAAAGGACCAGTAAAGACCATTGCAGACCTGAGCCCATGAGCCAAATTCAACTGATTGATTAAAGCCGAGCCCTGCTTAGAAGCTTTCTGTGTGGAACTCTGGGTATTGTTAATTTCCTTGCTAAAAGAATAGATTTTTGTCAGATTATTGGGTCTTCAAAACATTGCTTTAAAAATAATTAGAGGGAGGCACTTTTTATTCCTATTTCAGAGTGGGGGAATTGAGGCTTATTTCTTGGGCACCAAACTCTTCTGTGTAGTGGAATCACTTGGGGGCTTTAAAAAGTTCCAGTGCCCAGGCCGCATGCTTGCCAATGAAATTGCAGTCCCTGCGGGTGGGGCTCGTGGTTTATAGAGCTGTCTGAGTGATTCCAGGACCCAGCCTGGTTGGAAAACCACAGCCCTTGAGGCTGGCTACTCAAAGTGTGGTTCTCTGGCCACCCTGACCGCATCAGCACCACGCGGGCTTGTCAAAAGTGCAGAATTCAGGCCCCATCCCAGACCTGCTGATTCAGAATCTGCCTTGAACAGGTCCTCAGGTACACTGCGCGCACATTAAAGTGGGAGACATCTTGCTCTAGAAAAGGCTTGCCATCTTCCAGTTGAAGTGCTATACACGGCTAAGGAAAATGCCTTTTCAAATAACCAAGAGAAGGAAAGTTTATTTCAAACTCATATTTACTATAACTTACAAAATTGTGCGTTGGGTTGTTATAAGGATTCCCTTCTTCTCCCTGCACACACAGAGGAGAAAAGACATCACAAGTAGGACTGGGGCTCTCAAGACAGCTCCAGTTCTGTCAGAGTAGCATCATTTGCAGCTTTCATTTCTCCACACTGCACCTCAATAGTTCCAGACATGGTCAGCCGGTCATCTAGATTGGCTCATCAAATCAGCCCCAACTCTGTCCTGTGTGTGTTTGTCTGCATCACTTCCTGAGTGTCTGTGGCTCTTGTCCTGCAGGCAGGCATCAAGGTGTAGCACACATGTAAAGAAGCCATTCAGCCCCTGCAGCCCACAGGTATCAGCCGAGTGTCAGGAGGCAGGTGTGAGGCAGGCGCACTCTCTGCTCTCAGGGGGCTCGTTCCACAGGGACATTGAGTCGCAGGGGGGCTGTGCCAGCAGGAATCCCAGAGCTGTTGCACCAAGACTAATCTTTTTATTTATAGATGAGGAAACTAAGGTCACCAGAGAGGGACGGCCTGATCCAGTCTTGTACATTTGTGTGACTAAGTCTGATCTGAATTTTTTCAAGTTAAAATTCTATTTAGCTTCTGGAAGGTTGTTTGATCTCGGTTTCTCCTTGTACTGAACCTCCCCCACATGCTGACACTGTTCTTCATCTTTCCCAACACCACAGCAGAGTAGATGGTCAGGGTTCAAAGCAGATGTGGGCAGGGGTGTAAAAGGCCACCAGAAACTCCTACCAGAATCCAAAAGCTCAAGAGTCCAGCTGCTTCATAGAGGGCAGAGTCCTATAATGAAGCAATAGGTGAGGGGTGCTGTTTTCAGAAAGATGGTGATTTATTTCCACCTTTGAATGAAATGTCAGAACTTGTCTTGGCTCTAGGCTGACTCACCAACGGCACCAGGAAAAGGAAGCCCACGCCAGCTCCATGGAGCCATTCCTGAAATACACGGTCTCACGTGGTTCCCAGAGGGCACAGAGCACGCCACCCGACAGTGGCACTTCTCTATTCAGGGCCGCTTCTCCCCCTGAGTGTGGATAATGGCCCTGTCTCTCCTCAGTTTTCTAATGGTCCGTGGACCCACCCAACTTCACTGCAGCAGGATTTGAGTTATGTGTTCAAGTGGTGGAAAGACCCACATGGCCGCTCTCCCTGTTCAATGCTCTGCCTGGGGTGAGAGTGCCTTGTTAGAGGGGACTGTGCTGCCCACCCAGCTCCCCAGGATGGCTCCTCAGGAGCTCTCAGGACCCCAGCAGCTGCTTCACGTCCTCCTGGAGTCCCCAGCCTGGGATTGTGGGACTTTCTTTCTTTTCCGGCTTTTTCCAAATGACCACATCCACAGAAGGGAACTGTAGGCCCTTAATAATCCATGGGAGGGTTGTCAGGTGCTTGGGCCAGCTGTTGTACAAGAGAGGTGTCTCCTAGACCTGAGGAGTTTGTGTTGAGAACACACACACACACACACACGCACACACGCGTGCTCGTATCTATCTTGTTGACAAGCCCCTTCTGTCATTTAGAAGCCTCTGAGCTGTAGCCATCTTCCCATCTCAAACCTGCACATCTCCTCACAATAAGAGATGCTGCTGCTTTTTTTAATGATGCTGGTGATTGAGCTCATGGCCTTGTGCATGCTAGGCAAGTGCCATACCCCTGAGCTACATCCTCAGCCCCCAGAAAAGGTTTTAATGTCCACGTAAGAGTCACTTGAACCAGAAATCAGGAGGCCTGGGCCCCGGGGCCACTTTTGTTGTGGGCAGCATTTCCCCTCTCTGTGCTCTGGATCCTGACCTGCAAAACTACAGGCCTGAGTAGGGCAGGCAGCGCTGAAGTCCGTCCAGTCCTAAGACCCCAGGAATCCCTTGAATAGGAGGGTACAAGAAGTGGGGGCTGGGACTGGGCTATGATGTTCAGGACAAAAGCAGGGCGTCTGGGAGAGGCCACAAGCTTCTCTGAGACATGACACTGCTGGCCTGGTAGACTGGAGATTTGAAGCTCAGTTGCAGGGCTAGAAGAGCTCGTGTTTGTTCCCTGCAGTCATCCCACAGGGCTGGATCTAGGAGTTCAAAGACTGCACACAGTGGGGGCACCTGGTACATCTGAGCTTCATGGGAAGCCCAGGATAGACTCAGAGGTCTGGCTCTGCATTTCCTATATTGGGCTTGTTCATCAGCACTCAGTGAGCATGTGGCTTCCCACATGTCAGTACTAAGGAAATAGAGGACAGATGCCTTCCTTTCCATGGGTTTCATGTCCTAATGGTTCACATCTATCAACCATATAATGAACCATTATTTGTATGTCATCAACTACTTACTGAGCACCTATTATATGCCAGGTGCTAAGCATTCAGCAAGGAGAAAGGAGTAGTCCCTCCACCTACACTCACCCACAAACCCAAGGCACTTACATAGGGAGATTGACAGGTGAAGATCTTGGCAGGTGAACACTGGGCAGCACCTTGAGGGAAGGATGGGGTGAAGGTTGGGAGGGCAGACAGTCCAGACCTGGTGATGGAAGGGGGCTTTCCAGAGCAGCTGTTACCTGCAGTGAGACCTGAGGGCTAATGGAAGCTAGCCAGGCTGAGAGGCAGGGGCCGCTGCTTCAGGCAGAGCCCCCCAAGGGGAAGAGAAGTAGTAAATGGCTCTGGATTTTACCCAGATTAAGAGGTCCCTTCCAGCCAGTTTACAGTCTGGTGGAAGAGAGTCACCCTAATATAGGACAGACTATGGATAATTCCATAAGAAAGGGACAGAGAGCGCACTGGGAGCATGCAGCAAGTCCTGGCTAGGGACAGCAAATTTGAGCTGAGCCTTGAGGAATAGATGGGTCAGGTAAAAAATGGGGAGGCACCAGGGGAAGGCCAGCCTTTAGTGGCCACAGGAGGCAGACCTCAGGGTGCAGAGTAGGAGACCCCGAACATAGTGGGGGAAAAGACCAGAAAGATGAGGTAAGCCAGAGGCAGGCTGAACACGATGTTCAGCAGCTTGGTCTGGATTTGGTAAGGAAGTGGGGGCCAGTAAAGGCTTCTAAACAGAGGAGTGCTATTTAGGATTGAAACATGTTGCCTGAATCTGGGGAGAGAAGGTGTTAAGATTGGGAGCATGGTAGCCATGGGGTTTATTGAACAATACATCACAGTTCAGTGGGAGGAAAGTATCCTTTCTGCTCCTAAGGTAAAGAGAGAATCTGTTCCCTAGTCCTTAATTTATGATTAACAAATCCAGCATGTTCTATTTGTTCCCGGCTATGTCTCCACTCCTTAAACAACATATAGTATGCAGTAGCATAAATAAATATTGTTGACTAATGATGTTATAGGGAGTTATGAGTCACTGTTAGCTTTGCACAACTGTCCTTTCCAGTCTTTGGGATGACATGGTACTATGTTGGAAAATTATTTCTCATGATCCTTCTCAAAGTTGATATGAATAATTTTCACTTAATTTCCTTTTAAGCTTGCTTATTTGCAAGTTATTTTGGAAATACTAAAAACACTTTATAGCAACATTAATTATAGAAAAGGTGCAAGGTTCCCAGAGTTGATAATAAAAATTTATATGCTTCTGCTTGTAAATGGTTCATTGTGCATTGGGGTAGTTACAACAAATGTAAATCGAGCCAATTTTGATTTGGGCACCCTGTGTTTTCTTCTGAGTGGATGTCATTGACACTTTACATATTGAGTTAATAAACAAATAGCTAGGAAATTGTTTTCTTCCCTGTCTCTCTTAACTCATAATGTACAGTAAAACATATCAGTAGAATGCTGTTGGTCAAGCTCTCTGCATAATTGGAGACCGGGTCATTTTGACATATGGAGAGTATTTCTGGCGAATCCCTCAGGCCTCACCAGTCTCCTTGGAAGGCAGTTAGTTTAGTGCTCGGCAGAGGTGGAATTCCACGGTGCATTGAGATAATGGCTATTAGCTTTCAGGGATCTGGACTACTTTCATTTACTCCCTGCATTGAGAGGAAATGGCAACTTACAGATGTTGCTTTTTTGCAGGAAATGTAAAAAGCAGTTATTCTGATGGTTTCTTAATACAGTGGACTTTAAAGAACTTCCTGTTCTCATTGTCTTCTTCAAGGGGGGAAAACATTGTCATGATAAGTGAACACCAGAGGAGGGGAGAAAGGATGGATTTTTTTTTTTTTTAATTTTCCCGTAAACAGGCACTCAGTGACTTCCCACAATAGAACCATGTTGTTACTGAACATAGATGTTTTTCTAAAACACTGGCTTTTATTTCCAGTATTTATTTAAGGCTAATCACTTCTTTGTTGGTGAAAGCTATAATTCCATGAGGAATGAAGACGGGATAAATATCACTTGGAACAACATTCAGTGCTGTTCCAGTCTGACCTTAGAATGTGTTTTGAGTCTTGTGCTTTGGTTGTGGTCTGGGGCATATATCAAATTCAGGGTTTAGGTCACCTAGTTCACATGTTTTAGATTTTCCAGTTAAAAAATATATACACATTTATTTTTTTATATCATTAATAATTACATTTTTTTTCTGCTTGATAAACTTTTAACTTGGGAATGAGTTTAGATTTACAGAGATGTTGCAATGGTATTACAAAGAGTTTCCCTTTATACCTGTCCTTTAATGTTAATATCTGATGACACACTTGTCAGAATATATTAATATTATCATATTACTTTTTTTTTATAGTGAGGATTTAACTCGGGGGCACTTAACCACTGAGCCACATTCCCAGCCCTTTTTTACTTATTTTTTATTTGGAACAGGGTCTCACTGAGTTGCTCAGGGCCTCAATAAGTTGCTGAGGCTGGCTTCAAACTTGTCATCCTCTTGCCTTAGCCTCCCGAGCCGCTGGGATTACAGGCATACACCACTGAGCCCAGCTCTCTTATTGCTGTTAAACACATGTGTTACACAGATTTCACCGTATTTCCACTAATGTGCTTTGGCTGTTTCAGGGTCCAGTCTAAAATCCCACATTGCTTTTAGTTGTCCTCTTCTTCCTCCTCCTCCTCCCCTTCTTCTTCGTGTTCTTTTTGTAATTTTTTCATTTGTGAGAATAATATCTGGAGCATATGGCCCTTTTCCTAATGAGTTTCCACATGTCTTTGCAGAGATTGCCTTACAACAGGTCTCCATGTTCTTCCGATCAGAGCCAAAGTGGGAGGTGGTGGAGCCACTGAAAGACATAGGTGAGAAATCGGCAGCTGGGTCCTTTAAGGAGACAGGTTCCAGACCTGCATTCTTGGTCCTCTTTCTGTCAGATATCCCCAGATGTCCTAGGACTCTTCTTAGGTTCTGGGACTCCTTTTTCTTTCTGCATTCCTACTGCTTGAGGACGCGGTCCTTAACTTTTACTACTTAACGCATCTTAGGATTTGGATGGTAGTAACTTTTTGCACCCACCACTCTTTTTCTTTTTTTTAATTAAAAAAACCCTTAGTTGTAGATAGATGCAATACCTTTATTTTATTTATTTATTTTTATGTGGTGCAGAGGATCAAACCCAGTGCCTCACATGCTCTAGGTAACCAGTCTCCTCATGAGCTACAACCTTAGCCCCCGCCATTCAGGTTTTTTGTTTTGTTTTGTTTGGTGCTGGGGTTTGAACCCAGGGCCTTGTGCATTCGAGGCAATCACTGTACCGCCTGAGCTATATCCCCAGCTACCATCCAGTTTTCATCTGTCTTTTTCACTTAATCCATTTTCTTACTACTTCCATGAATAATTTCTTTTTTCCTCCTCCTCCTCCTCCTTCTTTTTTTTTTTTTTTTTTTGGTACTGGGGATTGAACTCAGGTGTGCTTAACCACTGAGCCACATCCCCAGCCCTTTTTTATATTTTATTTATAAATGAGGTCTCCCTGGGTTGCTAAGGGCCTCCCTAAGTTGCTGAGGCTGGCTTTGAACTCCATCCTCCTGCTTCAGCCTCCCAGCCACCCTGTTGTCTTCCTTTCTTTCTTCCTTCCTTCCCTCCCTTTTTCCTCCCCTCCACCTTGCTTGCTTGCTCTCTGGTATACCCTTTACCATGTGAACATAATCAAGTGGCTTTTTTACTGGTGCTTACTATGGGTAATTTTGCCAAGCTTAATTTTGATCAATTACTTTTAGTCAGTGAAACTTAGAGCAATTGTAAAAATGATGCAGCTCTAAACACATTTCTGCTTTAATGACAGGCTGGAGGATAAGGAAGAAATATTTTTTGATGAAGATTAAAAATCAACCAAAGGAACGGCTAGTCTTAAGCTGGGTAAGCTAATTTTTTTGCTTCAGATTTTTTTTTTTTCCTTTTTAGTGTTTTCATTGCGTCAATTTTATTTCAGTAAATTTAGATAGATTTCTGAAAGCAGATTTGACAAGAGAATTACAAAATCGTACTGCACTATTAATGTTGATGTCAGGGCTTCTGCAGTCCCATATCAAAGGAGAGTCATTTTAAGTTCTCTTTGTGGTGTGTTTGGTTATATAGGTGTAATTATATTTAGTCACATAGTAAACATTTGGAAAGAAATAGCTACACCTTAAAATAATTATCTAGGATCTCTTTAGGATTAACAGTTTTAGTACTTTATCTTTTTTTTTTTTTTTTAATATGGGGCATTGAACCCAGAACCCAGGGCACTTTACCAGTGAGCTACATCCCCAGTGCTTGCTTTTCTTTTTAAAAATTTTTTTAAATTTTTTGAGATGGTCTTGCTAAGTTGTTGAGGCTGTCCTTGAACTTGCTGTCCTCCTTTCTCAGCCTCCAGACACCTGGTTACTTACAGTCTTTCACTTTGGGCATTCAAGTGATACATTTGATCAGTAGAATTAGATGTGATCACAGTTAAATCCTGGTTTTTGTATGTTTATACACTGCCTTGACAGAAAGACCTTGAGGCAACAAGAGTTAGCGTGGTTGTCATCTTTGATTTACCATTTATTTGGACAAATAAAATGAAAGGGAAAGACTTTTAAGGAATTTTTCTTTTGATGACCAAGACTGTACACTGATATTTCCTCCCATGTTTTCAGGCTGACCTTGGCCCAGACAAGTACTTGTCAGATAAAGATTTTCAGTGTCTAATCAAACTCCTGCCTTCCTGTTTGGTGAGTACATGTCCTTCTATTATTCTCAGGGCTGATCCCAGACTCATAGTGTTGAGTGTGAACATGAGGAGAAGAGCAGAAATGCTCGAGAATGGAGAGAGAGGTGGATTTCATACCTGACAGAAACTGTGCAGGGCTCCTCCCATGGATCACAGACCATTTGAAATGACACTCATGACATCTGCACAACCCATGAAATATGATAATTTAAATATAACCTTAAATTATATTAGTTTTTTGGGTTTTGTAGTGCTGGGAATTAGACCTAGGCTCCACACATGTGAGGTGAGCATTTTATCACTGGGTTACATCCTGAATCCTTTTCACTTTATTTTGAGATATGGCCTTGCTAAGTTGCTGAGGCTGGCCTCACACTTGTAATCCTCCTGGCTCAGCCTCCCAAGTGGCTGAGGTTACAGGTGTGTGCCACCATGCTCAGGTTAGCCTTTGTATTTTAAACAGATACTAGATTAGGAAAGCAACCACTCTTCTGAGTCTCTTTTTCTTGGTGAGGGTGTATGAATCAGTGGAATTTAAGATCTCTTTCTAGTCCAGAAGACAGAATTTCAATAAGCTGGGTGAAGAGAAGGCAGAATATCCATTTTGTTGTCTGTTACTACTCTCACAGGCTTACTAGTTGACCTTCATTAGCACTACTTATGCAATGCACAGGTTTAATATAAAGCCTTTGTTGGAAAGGATCACAATGATATATTTCAAGATAGCTGGAGAATATCTTCAGTAAAGACTAATCTGGCCAGAAAATTGAGTAAATGTTGATGTTCTTTATCTGTTGTCTCAATGAGGTTGTAGGAGTTCCTTAATGGCTGAGCAAAATTATGCTGACTTGTTCAGTTGAGTTAACACATTCATTTTTGAAGACAGAGTGGCTTGTCATGCTATAAAAGGCCAGGCTTTTAACAAGGTATCATGTGTGACCAAGAAAAATGGTGTGGCCTTGAGTTTGGCAGGTTGTACGGTATGCTGTCTGCATTCAGTTTTAAATTTATTTTAATGGGCTGTACTTTTTCTGTTTTTAAAGTAGCATATATAAGAGGTACATGTTAATTGTAGAGAAGCCATAAGACACAGATGAGCAAAAATAAGAAAATAAAACTCGCCTGTAATCCCAACCAACCAGAAGGAGGAACCAAAATGTTGAGTTGTTACAGTTTTAGAATTTTATTTGACTTTTTGAAAATTTTATACATACTGCTTTTTTTGTTTTGTTTTGTTTTTGGTACTGGGGATTGAACCCAGGAGTGCTATACCACTGGGCAACATCCCCAGCCCTTTTTATTTTTTATTATGAATCAGGGTCTCATTAAGTTGCCCAGGATGGTCTTAAACTTGAGATCCTCCTGCCTCAGCCTCCTGAGTCACTAGAATTACAGGCATGCACCACTTTACCAGCTACATGTTGTTTGAAAACTTCCCTTAGTCATGTAAACATGATCATCTAAATAAATACAATGCAACATTATTATTAATGGTTGCATAGAATTTTCATTGGCTAATTTACTCAACTAATCAGGCATTTAGGTATTTAATTTTTTTTTCTCTTATTAGATTAAGAAAAACAGAAAAGTCATAATGAGCAATTTTAGCTAAACATTTGTGCCCATCCTGAACTGTTTTCTTAAGATAAATACCTAGAATTAATAAATAATGTTCTGGGAGATAGATTGAGACTACATGAAATATCCTGTTCTTTATCAAATCTACTAGTTTTAGCTTTCAGTGTGATTTCTAATTCATCATTCCTTTTGTATTTATTAGATCATAAGAAAGAGCTTTCCTTTTTTTCTTTTTAATCTTTCTGTGCTGGGGATCAAACCCAGGGCCTCATGCATGCTAAGCAAGCATCCTACCACTGAGCTATATTCCAGCCCTTTTAGTCATATCAGTATGGACTCGAGGGTTTTTATTTTACTCATTGAATTTTTTTTTTCTTTTTATTTGGTGGTGCTGGGGATTGAACCTAGGACCTTGTACATGTGAGGCAAACACTCTTACCAGCTGAGCTATATCCCAGCCTTTTTCATTGAATTTTTTTTAATATTAGTAATAACTTTTTTTTAAAATATTTATTTATTTATTTTTTTTTTAAAGAGAGAGTGAGAGAGGAGAGAGAGAGAGAGAGAGAGAGAGAGAGAGAGAGAAATTTATTTATTTATTTTTTTTTTTTAGCTCTCGGCGGACACAACATCTTTGTTGGTATGTGGTGCTGAGGATCGAACCCTGGTCGCACGCATGCCAGGCGAGCGCGCTACCTCTTGAGCCACATCCCCAGCCCTTAAATATTTATTATTATTTTTTTAGTTTTCGGTGGACACAACATCTTTGTTTTTATGTGGAGCTGAGGATCGAACCCTGGGCTGCACGCATGCCAGGCGAGCACGCTACCGCTTGAGCCACATCCCCAGCCCCATAACTTTTATTTTTATTCAGAAAAAAGTTATTATATCTTCTATTTTTCTTTCTTTTTTTTTTTTGTACCAGGGATTGAATTCAGGGGCCCTGGGCCATTGAGCCACTTCCCCAGCCCTATTTTGTGTTTTATTTAGAGACAGGGTCTCACTGAGTTACTTAGGGCCTCACCATTGCTGAGGCTGGCTTTGATCCTCCTGTCTCAGCCTCCTGAGCCTCTGGGATTACAGGCATACACCACTGAGGTGGCTAAATTCTTTTTAGATATACATGACATAGAGTGTATTTTGACATATCATACATGCATGGAGTCTAACATTCTAATTAGGATCCCATTCTTGAGGTTATACATGGTGTGAAATTGCACTGATCATGTATTCACATATGAACATAGAAGAGTTATGTCTAATTCATTCTATATCTTTCCCATTCCCGTCCCCTCACTCTCCCCCCATTCCCCTTTGTCTACTTCATTGAATTTCTTTTGGGGGTGATGGATATGTTCTATAATTAGATTGTGATATCTTACCACTGAATATATTGAAAACCATTGAATGGTTAGGGTGAATGTAATGACATGTGAATTATGTATCAATAAAGCTATTAAAAAGTCAGCAGCCATCATGCTGATGTGATGATCAGGAGAAACTTTCAGGATTGATTACTGTATTTTTCTGGGCATAACCTTCCACCCTCCCCAGCCTCTCCACCCTCTAGCCCTGGGCAGCTCAGCTCCTGCTGTCTTAAATTTTCATGGAATTCTTGTGAGCTGTTGGGCATTGTCATGCCAATCTGGAGCCAGTTTGTTCATGCAACCAAAATTTGAGGTTATTTGAGGACTTTCCTCTCAGTCATTAAATAATTTGTCTTTTCCCCACCCTACTTGGTTGACGTCAATGTCCCCATCTGAGGAGGACACTGTGAATCATCATATTGCAAATGTCTATGGAACAGCAGGGTGACCCATGCCAGCAGCTTTGGAAAGGAACAAAGATGCCAAACGATACTGCTTTTGCTTATTTCCTGGCTGCTGTGCTCCCTGGCTCGGCACCCCAACAGCAGCGTGGAATACCAGGCCAACCTGTGAGCAAAGGCACATTGATCCTGGTCCCACTCCGGTTGTGCTGAGATTTGGCTGTATTCTTTGTCCATTTATAGAGGCAGAATATCAAAACCATATTCCCCAAACTCACATTTCCTGTCTTCCACCAGGCTTTTGCCTGAACTAAGAGAGTGCAGATACCTTCAAGGTGGAGTTCACCATGTTCATTATCCACTTTCCTCTTGTCAATAACATCTCTGTCCCTTCCCCCATTGGAAGGAAGAGGAACTAGTTGATCATCTAAATAACTTGAAACTACCACCGTTCAGGAATATCCTCACATTTATATGCAACCAAACTACCAAGGTGGCTCTTGACTCTGCATAAACAGGCCCTGGACCCTGATTCTCATGCCAATCAACATGAATTTCTTTTTTGTTTTGGCAGCACCCTTACATCTATCGGGTTACCTTTGCCACTGCTAATGAATCCTCTGCACTGCTAATCAGGACATTTAATGAAAAAGGAACTTTGAAGGATCTGATTTACAAGGTAAATGTATATGATCATGGTTACAAAGTTCTTTTGAGTTCCTTTAGATCTCATTATTAATACTCGATACCTAAGGTTCCAGAAGCTAGGCCTTGAGGATTTTATTTTAGTTTTCCTTTTATTTGGAAAGACTACACAGTTTGGTTAAAAAGAGTATTTCTTTTATTTTTATTTATTTATTTTTTTTAGTTGAATATGGACACAGTACCTTTGTTTTACTAATTTATTTATTTTATGTGGTGCTGAGGATCGAACCCAGTGCCTCACATGTGCAGGGCAAGCGTTCTACTACAGAGCCCCAGCCCCAGCCCCAAGAGCATTTCTTTTCACACACGAGGAAAGATAGGACATTTAATGATTGTATCCATTTCATTGTAGGCTTGGGTCAATTTTAAAGTTTGTCTAGAATGTAACCAAGCAGTTCTGAAGAGTCCTGACAGTATGCAGGGTTCAGGGGACTAACAAGGCCTTGACTAGGCACATCATCCCTGGGAAAGAGAAGGGACAGAACCCAGGTTATTCTCTTTCTATCCACTACACAGACTCTTATATTTTTAAACCCACATCCTGTGGGCTGGCCGTCTCTGGAACCTCCAGTGTCTGTAGGCTATTCCGTGTTCAGGAAGCTCAGGTGCAGATATAGGCTCCTCTGACACTTTCTAATGTGCTCTTTGTTCTTTTCAAAAGGCAAAACCAAAGGACCCATTCTTAAAAAAATACTGCAACCCTAAGAAGATTCAGGGCCTTGAACTCCAACAAATAAAAACATATGGACGGCAGATTTTAGAGGTAAGAGGTATTCAATTTTTGTTTAAGTGGCGCTGGAGTTTTGTCCACAATTATATTCTTCTTATGGAAAAGTTTTCAGGCAATATCCAAAACTGCTGACATTGTCTGAATATTTATAAACTGATGGCATTGCTATATTTTACCTCCAAAAGCAAATATTTGTGATGAAGGTGGCGGTAATTTACATTTATAAAATTCTAAAAGTGTTAGCTATTAATAACTTTGGTGTCTGACTTTTAAGAACTTTGGTATGAGGATGCCTGGTTTTGTGTTTGGTTGACCTTCATCTCTGTGCCAAGACTTTTGTTTTGTTATATGGGATATATACCCATGTAGTTCCCTTACAGATATATAATCAGTATTGAAAGCCTTTCCCATTTGGGCTGGAGGTTTAGCATCACAAGACCTGAGGTTCAATCCCTAGCACCAAAAAGAAAAAAGAAAAAAAAAGAAAGAAAGAAAGAAGAAAGGAAAGGAAAGCCCTTTCCCATATCATCCTCTAAATCATATTTTCTAGACTTCCTGACCTGTGCAGCCCTATCATAAAAAAGACTTGAGCATAAACCTCCGTTGTGTATATGTAACTATATATATTACATACATGTACTACTCATAATATATTTTACACACTGTAAGTTAAATAAGGTGAAGAGTTTAAAAATCAACAGTAGGGGGCTGGGGTTGTGGTTCAGTGGTAAGTGCTTGCCTGGCATGTATGAGGCACTGGGTTCAAACCTCAGCACCACATTAAAAAAATAAATAAAGGTATTGTATCCATCTACAACTGAAAATAAATAAATAAATAAAGTCAACAGTGGGGAAGTTGTGGTATTTTCTTTCAGTCCTCAGTAGACTGACCTGGGCACCCCCCTTTAACTGCTGCCGCTGTGACTCGCCAGGTCTTTGCAGGGCTGTATTGAGGCATCTCTATTCCGGGGTCAAGCCACTTTTTTAAAATGGCAGCTGAAAAGTTTGCTTCTTTTTATGGGAGCCTGTTGTATGTTTCTGTTAATAAATAGTCACATGTGTCCTGAGAAGAGATTGGACTAAAGACATTTGCAAGTCAGTCCCTTTTCTGGAGTACCTGTCAGAAGTGCTGAGAAAACAGCTTCATTCATTAATGCAGGAGGATCGGGACTGCCCTGGAGAGAGCTGGCCTGTTGGGATCAGAAACCACTTAAATCAAAGCCTTTTGGCTTCAAAGCTATTTGCTCCAAACTCTTCTCTATTCTTTTTTGTTTATTTTTGGTACCGAGATTGAACCCAGGGGCATTTAACCGCTGAGCCACATCCCCAGCCTTTTTCACATTTTATTTTGAGACAGGGTCTCACTGAGTTGCTTAGGGTGTCACTAAGTTTCTGAGGCTGGCTTTGAACTCGAGATTCTCCTGCCTCAGCCTCCCAAGCTGCTGGAATTACAGTAGTGTGCCACCATGCCCAACCCTTCTCTATTCTTTGGAAAAGGGAACTTGGTGTTGCATCTCAGACTCACAGCCTGAGAGCATTCAGCATGACTCCAAAGGAACGGACAGAGGTAACGTTTTTCTTTAGGAATCGCCCCAGTGACCTGTTTGATATTGTTTCAAAACACATTGACTTTAAAAGAAAAACCAGGTTGTTTTTGATTTTTTGTTTGTTTTTTTCAGTGCTGGGGATTGAACCTAGGACCTTGTACATATTAAGCATGTGCTCTACCACTAAGCTATACCCCCAGCAAAAAAGAAAACACACACACACACACACACACACACACACACACACACACACACACAGTTTAACCTCTCATATCCAAGTGAGTTGGGAGGAAAATGTAACCTATGCAAATTTTTTAATAGGTATTAAAGTTTCTACATGACAAAGGATTCCCTTATGGGCACCTTCATGCCTCCAACGTGATGTTAGATGGGGACACTTGCCGGCTGTTAGACCTCGAGAATTCCTTACTGGGCCTTCCTTCCTTCTACCGGTCCTACTTCACACAATTCAGGAAAATCAATGTAAGTCACTAAAGCAATGAAGCAGTAGAGGACCCCTGATCTTCTCATGTAGGAAATAGTGCTAAGAAGAGAAAGGCAGAGCTGAGGTGGGCCTTACCCATTGGCCCTGTTTTTCTCAGGGAGCGTTGCTGGATAGGGCAAGGAAGGGGGTGAAATCATTAATTGGAAAATCACAGAGGTAGGACCATGATGTTTGGTCAGAATGATACCTTCTGAGCTTTCACGAAAGGCTTTGGGATTGCATTTTTACTGCCAATTGGGAGTAGGGCTGCCCCTGGGCCTGGTTTCTCAGTGGAAGCTTTGGGCAGGAGTAGGGGGTCTAGGTGGAGGATGAACGTGGCAGTGCTCTCTTTCTTCCACAGACGTTGGAAAGTGTGGACGTCCACTGCTTTGGCCACTTACTGTATGAAATGACCTATGGACGACCGCCAGACTCAGTGCCTGTGGATTCCTTTCCTCCTGCACCATCCATGGCTGTGGGTCAGTACAGGGTTTGGAGGGATCTCCTGGGCTCAGACAGAGCCACTCTGTTTCCAGAGTCCAGGAAGGACCTAGAGGACGTTACTATCCTCCACAACCAGAAATACACTTCAGCAAACATTCAGGTGGCTTGACAATTGGTGGGGCCATCTGAAACCTTCAGGAAACTTCTTGTAAAATGCATTAGCATTTAAAAAAATATATCTGTATTTATTTTTATGTGGTGCCAAGGATCGAACCCAGTGCCTCACACATGTGAGGCAAGTGTTCTACCTCTGAGCTACAGCCCCAGCCATGCATTAGCATTTTGAAAGTAGAGGGACATAAAGAGAAGTATAGCCAGCATGAGTCTTAATCAGAAGCAAAAGCCAGGGCCCAGCAACTTGAAGCCAGTCTTGGGGACACTGGCAGGTGTCAGGAGTCAGAACAAGGCTGGAGCAGGACTGGAACAGGAGAGCCATGGGTTAGAAGCCTGGCAGAGAAGAGCCCAGCAGGCCCAGCCAGGGGTGCAGGGTCACAAACATTCTGGATCCAGGAGCTCTTCCAGCATTACCTGAGTAGGCCCAGGAGAGCCAAAGGGTAGGTGGGAGTTACCTTCTACAGGAACTAAAGCCGACTCACCCAGGGGCCCTCCTGTTCTTCCACAGCCAGCTGAGAACTCAGCTGGAGCGGAGAGAGGAGAGCAGGGTGGCTCTTGGACCATCATCCAGGAACATACAAGTCAACACTCCAAAAGTGTGGAGAGAACAGGCCCCCAAGACTATTTTGTGTTGAGTTTGAACAGCCAAAACTGAACAGTGACCTTCAGATAGAAAGTCTCTGCTGTTTTTGATGCCATCCAAGGTGTTGGATAACGAGGTATCAACAGCTGGCATTTCGTGTTTGATTTAAATCAGGCAAGCAGCAAAATGACTTTCAAGTTCCAAATTGTGCTTCTGTGTAGGGTTTACTTCTTTTCTGAAAGAATAAACACTTTTTATGAATGAGTCCCAATTATCTTTGGAATACACTTGGCTTTCTGTCAGCGTGTGGCTCCTGAGGCATTTCTTTTGAGTCATTGGGAACACGAGTGTTGCCAGCATCCCCCCTCCCCCCATGTATGCCATCTGTCTGTGTGTGAAGAGTTTTGACACTGTCCTGATCAGCCTGCAGACAGTTATTACAAAGCGGTGTCAAACTTTTCATCACCAAGCGGATTTGC
The DNA here is from genome assembly GCF_045843805.1 of Urocitellus parryii. Classification (NCBI taxonomy): domain Eukaryota; kingdom Metazoa; phylum Chordata; class Mammalia; order Rodentia; family Sciuridae; genus Urocitellus; species Urocitellus parryii. Next base: position 169,144,100 of record NC_135533.1, on the reverse strand, counting down.
CAACGTGTTCTGTGGAACTAAAATGTGTATCTGTTCATTTCAAGTGGCCGTGTTGGAGTCTACGCTGTCTTGTGACGCCTGTAAAAATGGCATGCCTACCGTCTCCCGGCTCTTACAGATGCCGTAAGTCAATTATATGCATTGCTTGTCACCTTGATAACTGTTGAACACCAGACCGCTGTGCCTGGTACTGTACTAAGGACTGAATTGTGGTCCCGGTGGAGTTGAAGTGACCTGCTTGCTGATGGTCACTTGCAGCATGATACCATGACCTCCCCGCTCTCTCATGTTGTCCTTGAACATTAATGTCCTTTTATGTGTGTCTCTCCTCTGTCAACGTTAGCATTGTGTGTGTGTGTGTATGTGTGTGTGTACATGTGAAGCCCCAAACTTAGGAATGCCAAAGGAGGGCCTTCTCAAGCCCCTCTCCTTGCTAACCTGTTTGAGCGTGCCAGTTAGCACCCAGCTGTGGGTAGTTCGCAAGCACAGGGCCTTGGGAGGTTTGCCCTTTAGGAGAAGGCAATGTATTTCTGGGCTTCTGAGCTTTGTTTGCTCATTTCCCCACTGGGTACTATTTGTTGAACTTCTAGCCTGTATCAGGCACTGTGCTAAGGGCTGTGCATTCAGAAGACATTCTCCCTTAAACAGAGTTAACAATACTTTTTTTTTTTTTTGGTACTAGGGATTGAACCCAGGGGCACTTAACAACTGAGCCACATCCCCAGCCCTTTTTATATTTTATTTAGAGACAGGGTTTCACTGAGTTGTTTAGGGCCTTGCTAAGTTGCTGAGTCTGCTTTGAACTCGCGATCCTCCTACCTCAACCTCCTGAGAGATTACTTCATCAAAGCAGTTGATATAGTGCTTTGGGGCCTTTCTTTTAGGTACATTTTCTATTCCTTTATGGAGAAGAAGCTGAGCTAAGGTTAAGGAGGATGTGGCTGGAGTCAGACAGACCTAAGGTGGATCCCAGGTTTGCCACTTCCACCTGGGAAACTGTGGGAGTGGAGTTTCCCAGGCCCATTGCTTTCTCTGTACCAGCTTGTTGTGTAACAGATGGACTCAGAAACAATAACAGAGGCAAAGGAGGCAAGGGACAATTTGAAGAGTGTGCAGCAAAGTTCAAAGAAGGTGTATAACTTCAGATTCCTTGTTCATTATTCTCATGAGTGTTTAGAAAGGACCTTCTGTAGGCCAGGAGCTGTCCTGGTCCCTGGGGAGACAGATGAATGGTAGAAACAAACCTGCCCTGTGGATATGACATTGGAATATTCCACAGATCCACAGGAGCATCTATGTCCAGACCCACTGCTATTATAAAAATATGCATGCATATGGAAAAATGGATCCAGTTGAGAAAGCAAAGTAATTTCTACCTGGGCATGATGGTACATGCCTATAATCCTAGCAACTTGAGAGGCAGAGGCAGGAGGATCTCAAGTTTGAGGCTAGCCTCAGCAACTTACCAAGACCCTGTCTCAAAATAAAGAAAAAAAGGTTTGGGTATATAGCTAAGTGATAAAGGACCCCAGGGTTCAATCCCCAGTATCAAGAGCAAAACAAACAAAAAACCCAAGTAATTTCTACCCAAAGTTTTATAACAAAATGCATTTGTAGGGAGGAGGCAGCGTGTTCATTTACTTGATTTTGCATTTGTACTCTCTTCTCCAAAGCACTTCCATTTTCCTCCCAGGCTTCTAGTTCTAAAGTGAATCCAAATATATTTTTCTTCACCCAAGTCTCCATCCTGTGGGCTTCATCCTTGACAAGAGCCCAGGGTGAGGGGTGATTTATGTTCAAGTAAATGTGTTTTTTGGAAGTAAATAGAGGCCTGGCAGGGGAGGGTCAGGAGGTTGGGGAGTCCTCTGAGGAAAAGGCAGTCCTATGGCTTCTGCTTGGGATGAATTTCCTGTCTTTACAAAGTAGGGAATGGTCAAATGGGCACTATCCAAGCAGCCATTTTCATCAAAGCAGTTCAGAATTCCTCATGCTATTGTTTTTAATATTTATTTTTTAGTTATAGGTGGACATAATATTTTATTTTTATGTAGTGCCGAGGCTCGAACCTAGGGCCTCATGCATGCTAGGCAGGCACTCTACCTCTGAGCCACAACCCCAGCTCCCTCATGCTATCATTCTTAATGACTGGCTTTGGAAGAGAGAATTGCTGTTCTCCAAAAGCTGCTGTTTTTTAAAATTATGCATGAGAAACATTAGAAAAAAATATTTTTCTCTTGGATTCCAATCAGGGCAATTCTTTTCCACTTCCTCTTTATTTTGCTGGGCTCTAGAATAAATTTTGTCCTTTTCTGAGGCATAAATAAATAAATAAAAAGAAGAATAACAGATATTTTGTTTAGAAATATCTACTACATGTATTATTTGTCATATTTTTGCAAAAATACTTTTTTTTTCCCCAAATACTATATTGCCCCATGGTGGGGAAACCATCTCCCCCACACAGCTGGTCCAGTGCTCCCTAATATCCCTGAGCCACTGGGGAGGGAGTTCCTGAGATCACACTGGGTGGCCCGTAAACTGCTTTGCGTTTGTGGGTAAACTTGGAGTGGTGGCTTGGCTGGGGCTGAGTATGTGGTGGGAGAAGGGAGACCTCAGGTATTATAGGTGTCTTAATATGCCTTGATCTTACTCTGGGAATATACCTGGTTTAAAAAGGGTTTTTGTTTCTTTCTTTTTACAGATTATTCAGTGATGTTTTACTAACCACTTCTGAAAAGCCACAGTTTAAGGTAAAGCGAGCGATTATATCTTTTTTTTTTCTTTTTTTGTTTGTAACACAAATAAGTTAGCCTTGAAAGTTACCTTTTTGTTCAGTCATATAAGAAACTGTAGACAATAGGGAAAAATTGAAAGTAATCTAAATACTGTATAATTAGGAGCTAGTTTTATCATCTCTAGTACATTTATTTGGAAAAAAAGAGTAAATCCAATAAAAGTGAAATGTATTAAGGCATTATAATAGTATGTAAAGCAATTATGATTTGGGCTAAGTTTTTTTTTTTAAGCTGAGTATGAAATATACTGTGTAAAACCACATATCTGTGTCTAGAGAAAAGTCTGGAAGGAAGTCGCGGGGGAAGCAGTGGTGTGGTGTCATGGGAAGAGCATGAAAAACCAGAGTAATGCTTTGCTTGTAGGATACCAGCCATTACCTACAGTGGGGCTTCTCAACTGTGGCATTTGATTTTTGGGCTGGATAATTCCTTAATGTGGGAGCTCCCGGCCCGTGCACTGCAGGGTGTGAAGCAGAGGCCCTTCCTTCATTGTGGCAACCAGAAATGTCTCCAGGCAAGAACTGGGGATGTAGCTCAGTGGTAGAGCACTTACCTGGCATGTGTAAGACCCTGGGTTTGATCCCCAGCACCACACACACACACACACACAAAAAAAAAAAAAAAAAAAAAGAAGAAGAAGAAAAAGAACAAGAAAGAAAGTCAAAACAAAAACAAAAATACCATGACAGTGTCTCCAGACATTCCAGATAAGGGTCTACAAAACTGCACCCAGTTGAGAGCCACTGACAAGTGGCCACTGGCAAGTACCTAACCTTCTAGTTGCTGTCTACTTGCGTGTCCCACTGGGGAGTAATACCAGCCTGTCATTGGTCAACTGAGACTACTTTCGCACACTCCTCATTCAGGTCCCATCTCTCACCTGCATGCAGATTTGGGCGGGAGGCTGACATGTAATTTTGTGTCGTCTCTCTGTTTTGCAAAAAAACATGTCATGCTATTATGATGAAAACGAACAAAGCAAAGAAAGAAAGAAAAGAAAACCAAGGTGAAGCTAGATTGTATAAGTGAGAAATGTTTCCCTCTGCTCTGTTTGCTAGTGTCGTGATGGTCAAAAGGTGCAACTTATGCAGTTGAGGGGGAGAAATAAAGAATGTCCACACGCTTTTGTTCTTTTCAATGCTTTATTCACTCAAATCGCTCAATACAATTTCACTCTATAGGTTCTTACTCAAGAAAATGACAATCCTTAATGCTAGGCACTGCAATAGACATGATCAATTCACAGCAAACAATTCTAGATTAATTCTAAGCACTGCAAACACAATCATGACAGGCTCACAACAGACAGATATTCCCTCTGCATTCTAAGCTCAAGTGTCAGAACAAAAGCCTCCAGCCTTAGGCTTTAAGTCGAGCAGATGCACATTCACTCAGACCGTGGTGATCAGGTGAGGAACCAAGGCAGGCTTCTCCTGGGGTGGAGCTGACGGCCAGTTGAGGAGAGGGTCATAGAGACAAGTCACCCCTCTCACCCCGTCAAGATGTGACTGTAGAGTCTGAAAGCAGTGAGGAAGATGCAGAGGACCAGGCAAACTATGAGAAGAGCTGGGCTGTCAGTCCAGGCCGTCATCAGGCTCTCAGCGTGAGGGCATCAGTGTCGGCTGGCTGAATGTCTGTTCCTTTGCTCCATCACTTATACTAAGTTGGGGGGCTTCTGACCACCCTTCCAATCCCTGTCAGCGGCCATCAGATCTCTCAGTGACATCATTTGCCCTGGGGTTAAAGCATTAGGTCTGGTGATCCCCACCCTGATTTTCTTGCCTCTTCCCCTTATGGGGTGAGGACAACATGGCAGAGACTTCACTTTGAGCTTGTCAGGGTGGGGAGAAGTGACTTGTTTATGTCAGGACTATTCCTGATGATCATATTGGAGGGCTCCGTAGGTGTGCCAGGAGAGACTGCAGGTTTCAAACTGGAGTTTTAAAATGGAGTCGCTTAGGCTCAGGCCTAAGGCCATCCTTACAGCTCGTCAGAGAAGTTCCCACAGAGTAAATGGTTTCTTTGGATTCTGAGGTAGGAAGAAATAAAAATAAATTCATCTCCTTCACTGAAATCTCTTAGGAAATGTATTAATTCAGGCTTTCAATAAATATACTCTCTCCCAGCCAGACTTTCTAGTCCCTAGGATTTGGGGATTAGTGTTAGATTTTACTCCTTCTCTAAGCCAGCAACCCTTTCCATAAAAACAATATGATTTTAAAAAGTAGAACTAAGTTCCTGTAGATGTATTGACTGTGGAGGTTACACAGGAAACTGGTGACACTCGCTGACCCCAAGGAGGGCAGTGATGTAGGAGACTTTTCACTGTGTATGTACCTTTTTACACCTTTTGGATTTTGAACTAACTATATGACCTACTAAAAATAAATTAAATTAAATTTTAATTTTTAAAACAATAACAAAAGACAAAAAGTTCAACATGCTCTGGGTGTCTCTTTTCCAGGTCTGGACTCCTCCTGGTTTGAAAAGCTAATAAATTAAGAAATAACAGGGCTGGGCATGGTAGCACACACCTATAATCCCAGTGGCTTGGGAGGCTGAGGCAGGAGGATTGCAAGTTCCAAGTCACCTCAGCAACTTAATGAGGCTCTGAGCAACTTATCAAGACCCTGTCTCTAGAAAAAAAAATATTAAAAAGGGCTGGGGATTTGGCATAGTGGAAAAATGTCCCTGGGTTCAATCCCCAGAACTGGGTGGGGGGGGTGTCATTGCCAAATCTAATGTCATGAAGCTTTTATCCAGTGTTTTCTTTTAGTTTTATGGTTTTAGAACTTACATTTAGGTCTTGAATCCATTTTAAATTAGTTTTATGAATGGCGTAGGGTTCAGCTTCACTCCTTCGCATGTAGATTTCCAATTTTCCCAGCACCATTTATTGAAGACAGTTCTTTGTTCATTGGATGTTCTTAGCACCCTTGTCAAAGATCATTTGACTGCATATGAGGGTTTTTTTCTTAGGTTCTCTGTACTGTTCCATTATTCTAGGTGTCTGTTTTTACATCAGTATCACACTAGGGGTTTTTTGTTTTTTGTTTTGTTCTAGGGATTGAACCCAGGGTGCTTAGCCACTGAGCCAGTGTCCCTAGCCCCCCCCCCCCTTTTTTTTAAGAGAGAGAGAGAGAGAGAGAATTTCAATATTTATTTTTCAGTTTTCGGCAGACACAACATCTTTGTTTGTATGTGGTGCTGAGGATCGAACCTGGGCCGCACACATGCCAGGCTTAAGCCACATCCCCAGCTCTCTAGCCTTTTTTTATTTAGAGACAGGGTCTCTGAGTTGTTTGGGGCCTCGCTAAGTTGCTGAGATTGGCTTTGAACTCACGATCCTCCTGCCTTAGCCTCCTGAGTTGCTGGGATTACAGGCATGTGCCACCTCACCTGGCATCACACTGTTTTGATTACTGTAGCTATGTCATTATTTTCAGACTCAAGATGTTTGAGCTTTCCAACTTTGTTTTTCTTCTTCAAGATTATTTTGGCAGTGTGAGATCCACTTGAATTACTTGAAGTGTAGATTATGCCTCTGTTTTAGTTTTATGTGTTCATTGCTAAAAAATGCCCAAGAGGTGAGTGTGTTAGGGACACTAAATGTGGCTGGGATAGCATTCAAGTGGACAGCTCGAACTGGTTTTATTCCAGAGAGCCTCCTCTGGGTAATCAGCTACTCCTCATGGACTCCAGGATTCAGGAGACTCTCCAGTCCCTTCATTCAATAGATGATGTACTTTTTCTTCTTTCAGATTCCCACAAAGTTAAAAGAGGCATTGAGAATTGCCAAAGAATGTATAGAAAAGAGACTAATTGAAGAACAGAAACAGGTAAGTTGATCACAGTTCTTCATCGCCTTTTGGTCTTTTGTGTCCGCATCCTCTGCCATGGTATTCGCCAGGGGGTTGGGTATTTATTTATTTATTTATTTATTTATTTATTTATTTATTTATTTATTTATTGGGTTCTGGGGATTGAACTCAGGGGCACTGGACCACTGAGCCACATCCCCAGCCTGGCTTTGTATCTTTGTATTTTATTTAGAGACAGGGTCTCACTGAGTTGCTTACGGCCTCACTGTTGCTGAGGATGGCTTAGAACTCGGGATTCTCCTGCCTCAGCCTTCCTAGCCTCTGGGATTACAGGTGTGCACCACCACACCTGGCCAGCGGTTGAGTTTTGACTGATTTTTCATGCCCTAAACATTTTGTGCTTGGTTGCTCTCAACCACATTCCAAGCTGGCTACTGGGACAAAGGGCCAAATATTCACAATCTACCCACAAGCAGCTCAGTCTATGGGGGGAAAACACATGGCACAAAGGGTGGTCATTCTTTATGATCAGGGCATGCTAGGTGGTTAGGAGTATGTGTAGTCCATGCCCTAAAGATACCAGGAACTGGCCAGCTGTGATGGTGCATACTGGTAATCCCAGTGACTTGGGAAGCTGAGGCAGAAGGATGACAAGTTTGAGGCTGGCCTCAGCAACTTAGTAAAGCCCTGTCTCAAAATAAAATGAAAAGGATTGTGGCTGTGGCGCAGTTGAAAGAGTGTTTGCCGAGCTGCATGAAACCCTAGATTCAGTCTCCAGTACCAATAAGCAAATTAATAAAACTAAGATGCAGGGAAGAACCTGGGGAGTGAGAAGTTGTGCATCACCTGACATACTTACTCCTCCCAGACATTCAGACCTAAGCCAGGAGACAGGGAGGCTGAGTTAAAAAAAAAAAAAAAAAAAAAACAAGATTGTTGATTGTTTTACCCAAATAATTTGATTTGGCAAAGCATATTGGAGAAGATTTTCTTTAGGAAAATGCCTTATGTAGGATGTGCTTACATTGTGGTGGATTGTGATCTCTTAAAGATTCACCAGCATCGAAGACTGACAAGAGCTCAGTCACATCATGGATCTGAAGAAGAAAGAAAAAAGAGAAAGATCTTAGCTCGGAAGGTAAGCCTGGCATCTCTGAGTTCCTGGTGAATGCTCGACTAGTGTGAGGAAAGTTCTAGGTGAACATTTAATGACTTTGTGCTGTATCTCCTTGAAAGCTGAAAGTACTTCCAGATGACTGGTTTGGAGCTTTTTAAAAGCCACATAATATCAGCAGTGTAATGGACCATATAGTTTCCTGGCTTACTGAGGTTGTTATGGCAAAATGTAATTGGTGGAAATGATCGGCCTGAGATAGTAAAGTCAGCATTCTGGGTTTTATTTCCCTCTTTAGTTTTGGCTTGTGGCTTCTTCACTGTGCTAAGTTATGAGGCCCAATATGACCTTGTTTGTAGCTAGTTTAACTGTATGTCTGGAAAATTTTTTTATTCTAACTCTCAGCTTCAGCATGTTTATTCTTTGCTCCCTTCTTTCTTTTAAAGAAGTCAAAACGATCTGCTATTGAAAATAGTGAAGAGCATTCAGCAAAGTACAGCAACTCTAATAATTCAGGTAACTGGCTATAGATTTTAGTGGGGCCCAAGAGTCAGAGGTCAAGGTCAGGTGCCTGTGGTTGGTCCAGAGGTTTTGGATTCTTGTGGGCGTAGACTGGGCACCCATACAGAAAACAGAAGAACTCTGATCCTGATGAAGGATTGTGACAGCATTCATGGCCTCAGAACTCAAGTGCTAGAGGATCTCAGAGGTTATTAGGTAGCTCTGCTTCTTCATTGTCATTGGCTAATCAGCCACCTACACAGGAGCATTCGCCATGGAAGTAAAACAGACCCTACTTAAAATGCAAGGAATCCTGTCTTTCCGTAGAGGCTTCATTAACTGAAAGAACCCTTAATCCTGCCTTCTGCTCTGCACCCCACATGGTGGGAAGATGGGCTTCTCTGCATAGATTAAGGAAAGGACTCAGTGGTGTGTGGGGATGGCAAGGGCATCATTCCAGAAAGCCCAAGATGATTCAAAGGGGTAGGCCTTGCCAGGTGCGGTGGTACACACCTGTAATGCCAGCTGCTCGGGAGGCTGGGGCTGAGTTCAAAGCCAGCCTCAGCAACTTAGCAAGGACCTAAGCAACTCAGTGAGACTCTGTCTCTAAATAAAATACAAAAGCAGCTGGAAAAAAAAACTTACTAAAACAACACTTATCTTTCATTAATTCCCCCATGTATTTCTGAGTCACTTTCTCTTGGTGTGCCACCTCTACAAGTCGAAATTCCTTTCCTTTGTCTAGTCATTTCTCCACAATTTATTGCACTTGGTTAAAATGGTATATAAATCCCTAAGTCTAAGGGCTTTCTTGGGCTTATCATTTATTTTCTATGGAAACTCCATGCCACTTAAAAGTATTAACATCAAATAAAATTAATATGCTTTCTCCTGGGGTTGGGGGGGGAAGAGGGCTGGGGATGTGGCCCAGTGGTTGAGTGCCCTGGATTCAGTCCCCAGCACCAAAAAAAAGAAAATGGTGGAGGAAAGTGAGGATCTTTACAGGTCATGCCTCATTCTCCTGGGTGAAGTCAGCCAAGAGGATATCTGCCTGGGCTGGAGAAAAAACTGAGAGAAAAGTGAAGTAAGGGTTGTTGAGGGAAATGTACAGATTACCGGGAGACACTACTGGGACCCAAGTTCAGTCTTCTCTCGGTTAAAATCTGTCAGCACTACAAACAATCTGAAAGTAGCACACGTTGAATTTTACCTTCTGTGCAAGGCAAGCACTCTACCAACTGAGCTCTATCCCTAGCCCGGAGTTTTACCTCCTATTTCAGTAGAAAGCTCATATTTTATAGGGAGCTAAAGGAATATTGTGAATAAGGGAAGCCAGAGGAAGGCATGGCTTAATTAGGATGTCTCTCAGTGTCCATGAGGGAGGGGATTGGGAGTGTGGTCATGGCTGTGAGCTTAACCACAACAGCAAAAGGTGACGGCCCTCCTTTTTGAGGTGTGTGCCCATCAGCCCTGGAGGCTCTTGGTTAGGAACTCCATGTGCAAGGGGGGTGGGGCTTCTTGTCTTTATAGAAGAGGCTTATGTAGGAACTGCCATCTGCTTCTAGGGCTGCATCCCTGTCCATCCAGTGCGATTATTTTCTAGGGATGTCTAAGCTACAGGGAGATGCTGAGAACTTGGGAGTGTTTGAAATATAACAAGGCTACTAGACCCAGGAAAAGCATGCAATGTGTGGAATTTTGCACATTGTTTTACTGTAAATACTGTTTTACTGTATTTACTAAATGTCATGTAAGAAAAAACATGGAAAATCCACAGGCTGCAGGCTGGACCCTGTCTAATTGATCGTACCCGCTCAGAAATGTACCTTTCTATAGAAAGCAATGTTGGGTGGGTTCTGTGAGGAGCTCTTGTTTTCTTTGGAGAAGCTCCCATCAGGCTCTGTTCCCTGTATTGCTCTGACCACTGTCATTTGTCATTACCCAGAGATGAGGTTGGGTCCGGAAGAGAAGTTATTGCCAACTGCCTAAGCTGTTTTGATTAAACAAAGTTGGTTTCAAACTAGTCAAGCTGCTGGAGGCAGTGGGACTCAACAGGCCTTTGAGGACCTGGGGAAGAAAGCAGACCTTGGACTGGGATGAAAGTCTGTTGCCCTTGGGTCCAGTTTGTGAATTTTCTGTCCTTTATCACATTGTTTTACAAGGCCCACAAGGCAGTGATGGGTTTCTACTTGTTCCAAATTCCAAATGTCTGTTTTTGGTCCCCCATGAGGGTTTCCCTGTGTTTTATCTTAGCAGGATCTGGGGCCAGCTCACCTCTCACATCCCCATCGTCGCCGACTCCACCCTCTACAGCAGGTCAGTAATGGGGTAAGGTCATGTGACTCCCTCCTCTCCACCCGTGGGAGAAGCGGGCTCTCTCTGGTGCCTTGGCCCAGGCATTTCAATGTTAGGTAGCACTGCCTTCTCCTGGGAAGACCAGTGGGAATGCAGATTAGCTGTGTCTTCCAGGAGAGCTCAGGGTTTCCATTTCCAAGCTTGAGTTCATAGGGAATGGACTGGTTTCCGGGCCACTTACCACTCTGGCTCAAGCTTGCTCTCTTGGCTATAAAGCCTCACAAAAGGATCCTTGGGTCAGAGTTTGTCTTGGGACAAAACAAATGCACTACTGCCCAGGGCCCTGTCCTACTGGAGCTTTCTCCTTAGGGAGCCCATTCATGATCTGAGTTTTGTGTCAGAGCAGAAATGGTGAACTGTCTAGGTGAGGTGCGAAATCCCACCACTGTCTTCTGGTTTCCAGATAACTACTTGCACTCTATTTTACTCTGTAATGCATTTAATTATTCTGATGTTTCTTTATCATTAGCCTTTGTTTCACCTATGTGAATTAAATCAGATACTGTGAATTTTGTTTAAAATTTTTAAAAAGAATTTAGCTTGGGTGCTGGGGTTGTGGCTCAGTGGTAGAGCGCTTGCCTAGCATGTGTGAGGCACTGGGTTTGATCCTCAGCACCACATAAAGATAAATAAATAAAATAAAGGTCTATCTACAACTAAAAAAAAAAAGAGAGAGAGAGAGAGAGTTTAGCTTGGGAGCTTACTTATAGAACTCTGATTCTGCAGAATGGTCTCATAATACTTTCTTGGCTTCCTTCCCTTTGAACAAAGATCTTTCTAAGCATTTTGCCAGCCCAGTGGAAACACTCTGGAGCAGCATATATCCTTTCACTTCTTAAACGAACCAGCTGTTCTAGATGTCTGAGGAGCTGCTTCTTCACTCAGAGCTCATCAACAATTCTTGGAAAGGTTCCTACAACTTTCTGAAAGAAGGTTGATACAGGAGTTGACAATACCACATTCATTACTGTTTAGGGTAGTATCCGGGAGCTACCAAGAGCATTTTCCGGTTGTTCTCAAATACTTCTTCCTGACCCTCCTGAGGAAATGACAACAAGCAAATGCAAGGGAGCTAATTTGAACCCCCTGCTTCAGGCTGGTGTGCCTTCCTAGTGGCTAAGAGCAGTTACCAGAGGCTTATGTAGAATGTTCTGGGCCAGGACTTTTCTTGAGGAATGAAGAACCTGGCTCATGGCAGGATATTCTTGTCTTTGTCTTTGTCAGCAGATTTTTTTTAAAGAAACTCCCAAATACTGATCCAGGTTGATATGTCTTTTATGAGGTAATCTGTTTAGGTTGATCACAGACTTCTGGAGATTCTCTGTCCAGACCACATTGTTGAGCCAATTTCTAAAAGTTAGAATATTAATTTTATACCACTTGGACATATTAAGAACATTAACTTGGAGATTCTATGAGCTCTCCTTTAACAAGCAAGGTGTCTCTTTACTGCACAGAGCACCTCACCATGTGTGTTAGATGTGTCTGGACAGTTCATCGCTAATTCTTATCTTTAAATGACATAGAAAATGTGCAATTTGTTTGGATTGCGGGGAAGAAGTCTCTAATTTACCTCTGCTTTACATGGGAGCTATTTAACACAGTAGTATGTTTGCATGAGATGAAGTAACTTAGAATGTGAGAAGAAAAAGGGGAATCTTTTGTAATTAGAGTTGGTACTGGGAAAACTTCCTCTTAGGTGAGTAGAAATGGCAGGAGGCAATACTGTGAATTTGACAGTACCTACCCTGAAGGGGAATCTTGAGGATTTAAAGGGAAAATATTGAGGTCTAAGCACAATAACTGACAGAGATGGAAGTCCCCAGCAAGTGGGGACTCCTATCCTTCAGGGTTGATCAAATTATTGATGTCACCCCAAATACAGTACTCTGACCTCTGCTGGGCATTTCTTGTAATACGTCTCATAAAAAATAATATTTAGCATTTGCCTAGCAACCTAGCATTGCAGGCCCCAAATGGGGTTCCTACAGGGAGTTTCTTCATTCAAGATGCATTGTAGGGAGCGTGTGATTTCCAGGGGCTGTGTGTGGCCCTGTGTGACCCAGACAGGCAGACAAGGTCCCAGCCTTCATGGAGTCACCTTTTCAGCATCTCAGGAGCTCTAGTTCAGGCAGATGCGTTCCTCCATTCACTGTTAGTTACCAAGGCCTGGAACCAGTCAGTTTCCACTGCTGGGTTTTGGTTACCTCCTCGGTAAATGGCAGAAAAGCAAAAGTTAGAAGAGACCATGTCATAGTTCCTTCTAATCTGCAAACTCTAAACCCAGTGTGGACTCTGCCCTCTGGCACTTCACTCTGCAAGAGACCAACAGCAATAGGTCAGCTTAGGGGAGCTGAGCCGACAGCAGTGCTTCTCTTCTGGAAAGCCTCAGTTTTACGGGTACATTTAAGGTAGCTAAGTGTGACCTAATTTTCGGTTACTTTCTAGATGGGGCAGATGTTTCTAAATGGAGGGGGCTACTCCCTTTTCTCTCTAGCTCCTGCCTTGGGATCTATTGAGTTCCTTAACAAATTGGTGGAGGAATATAATTTCCCTAAGGCTGGCAGTTCCATTGGGCAGGGTGGCATTCTCTAATACTTTTACTATGATCCTATTTTTTTCAGTGAGAACATTCCTAACACTTTTTTGTTCTTCTAAAGATTTTTTTTTTTTTTTGCCCTAGGAAGGTCAGTCTTTCAAGAACTTAAAAATTCTTTATCCTGACTTGTGTCATGGTGAATGCCACCAACTAGTATTTATACTCTGTTTTCATAGAGCTGAGCGGGTTAAAAGTTCTCACTTCCACCCCACTTAGGGAGCAGAAAGTTCTGTTACTTTGATATCAATTTTTTTAATTTTATTTTAAGTAGATTAGTAAACGAGTGTTTTAGGAAACCTAAATAAGCAGGAGACCCTAAGCTGTTGTTTTTAATAATTTCACCTAACATATTTGGGGCACTTATTTTGTGTCAGGTACTATTCTAAATGATTAGTAACCACTGTTTCATTTATTCTCCATGAATATTTTCCAATGAGAGTTGACTCCAGTTGAGTTCCATTTTACAGAAAAAGAAACTGAGGCTATAGTAGGGCTGAGGCTGTAGTAGGGCTGAGAGAACTTGGCTAAGGTCAGACAGTAGGGAGTGCTAGGGTCAGGATTGGAGCTTGGTTCTACCTTTGTTCATTTGCCCCACTGATTTATTGAGTGCCTGCTTTTTTCAGGGTGCACTGCTGGGCCTATGCTGTTAAACAAGTCTCAGCTTGTGTAGAAGGAACCCCAAGCCAGGCACAGTGGTACACACCTATAATCCAGCCACTCAGGAGGCTAAGGCAGGAGGAGCCCAAGTTTGAGGCTAGTCTGGGCAACTTAGCAAGACCCTATATCAAAATAAAAAATAAAAAGGACTCAGTGGTAAAGCACTCCTATGTGATTGATAAACAAATAAGAAAGAATCCCAAATATAGAATCAGGAAACCTGAAGTGAGTCCTGAATCCTAGCTCTATCACTTGCCTGCTGTGATCTTGAGCAAATAATTTCCACTCTTTGAAGCTGTTTTTTTTTTTTTTTTTTTTTTTTTTTAATACCAGGAATTGAACCAGGGGCACTTTACCACTAAGCTACATCACCAGACCTTTTTAAAAAATATTTTATTTACAGACAGGGTCTCACTGAGTTGCTTAAGGCCTTGCTAAGTTGCTGAGGCTGGCTTTGAACTTGTGATCCTCCTGCCTCAACCTCCTGAACTATGGGATTACAGGTGTGTGCCACTGCGCCCGGTTGAAGCTGTCTTTTAAAAGAAGTCCTGCACCTTACTAGGTAGATGCTGTACACAGCAAAGCTATAAGCAATGAAGTGCCATAAGCTAAGTGTCTGTCATCAGAGAATTTTAGCCCTTGTTGCTTACAGTTTAATTTTAAGCAATCATTTTGAGGAAGAAGATCTGACAGTTTGTAGAAAACCCAGTCTATAAGAATGAGTGGAGAAAAAGAGAAGTTTTGACTCCAGAGAGCTGGAGGTAGCAAAGCAGAGCCTCGTGGGCATGAAGAGTGATTAGGGGCTTAAAGAATGGGACAGAAAGTGAAGGACTATTAAGGAGGAAAAGAAGACTTAAGGCACAAAGAAAGAGATGAGTTTATTTAGAATGTTGAAGTTTCTAAAATCAAATCAAATCAAAGCCTAAAACCTCATTGTAGACTCAAAATTGCTGTGTCTGGCCATAAGAATGGTCTGTCTGTCTCTCAGAAACCACACATACACAAAGGTGCACTCTCTGGGATGAGCAGGGCTGCCTTGCAACCAAACTCTGAAGCACGTGTTGACTCTGTTCTTCTGCCCACTGCTGCCACCTGCTGTGGCCATTCTCAGCTCTCCTCCTCCTCTTGCAAGTCCAGTTCCTAGTATATGACCTCCTCCTTAGAGTACTCTCTTAGAATGGGGAGGAGAGGTGGGCAGGTGTTCCCAGCATCCTTTGTGTCTTCCAGACCATCCTGGTGTGAGTGGTCAATCTGCACCGCCCAGGGGGTGCTAGTTCCTGGTCCACCTCCAGGGAGGGGATTTTTCCTCCAGGCAGTGTATGGAATTTGTTCCTTAGGAACTCTGGGATTCCCTCTCTGGGAAACCATTATCCCTCACATTAAACTGGAAACTTATAAGTTGGAAAGAAGACAAGAAAAATATTTGCCTTTCTTCTTCCTTTCCTTCCTTCCTTCTTTCCTTCCTTTCTTGCTTTACTCATGCTTTACCAGGGGAAGGTGACCCGCATCTCTGCCTGGGAGGCCTCCCACCCAGGCGATCCACCTTGAACCTGCCCTATGCTTTTTCTCTTCCCAACTTCAGAAAGTCTATATTTTAGACACTTGAAGTCTTGCTTGCAAAAAAATAAAATAAAATAAAAAAGTGGCGAGTTTTCCTTTCTTCCCCTCGGTCCTTGTTTGGAAATAGAATGAAGTACACTGCTAATGCTCTTCAGGACCGGGAATCTCCCTGGCTCTTTTGAAGTGAGCACTGTGCTTATAAAGAAATAAAAATAGCACCTAACTGGCTCAGGAGAGAAAGACTCTGAAGAGGAAAGTGACTCATTGATTGCTCTATTACTAGATTTCCCATGTCCTAAAAGGGTCACAATCAGGTTTAAAAACCAGGGCATTTTGTGGTTAATTTGAGTATCTCCTAGTTTTGCAGTGAGATTAATTAGCATGTGATTCAGACTGTCTGATTTTACTGTCTGTTACTGTTTGATTAAATGACACTAAAACCTGAATAATGACTTGTGTCCTCTCTTTCTTTCTCTTTGCTGTTTTCAGTAGAGCATGCGCCATTTTGAACGCGAATTTTCGGTAAAGTAAGCTATGCTAATTTCTCTAACTTTAAAGATGCTCTGTTTCTGTATGTGACTAGAACCCAAAGTGTCTAGATCACTAAGGTGATGAGCACGTGGGAGAGCAGATTTGAGACTGTGTCCTTATGGAACATTTCAATGAAATACAGCATCTTTAAAAAGCACCCAAATGACTTCATCTATATTCATTTCATTTCCATCACGACCTTCAAAAGTCTTCATTTTCACTCTGATTTTTGTTATAAAATACAGCTCTAAAACCTGCTAATTGACTGCATGGCATTTTGATGTATTTTAATTTTGGAAACCATGACTCTCAAAGTCCTGTTGTTACAGAATTATTGGTCCCTTCTCATTCTGATCTAGAGGAAAAGGTGTTAGGAAAAGGCTGTAGGGTTTTAGGGTTCCAGGAGACAGCTTACTGGCTTGCGTAACTGATGATGGTCGGGAACAGTTCTTTTTAAAGCATCCTTAAAAATTCTCTAGTCGGGACCTGGGAATAGCCTCCTTCTTTGCCTGAGGTCAAAGTGAAGGTGGTTCCCAAGACCTGGGGACCAGGGGTTGGGGCTCTCCACTCTCTCCTGAGAGTGGTAGGTAGTCTGGTAAGGCTCTAGTGTGGTCTGGTGGCCACTTGGCCTCCCACCTATGTGTGTGGACCAGAAAGGAACTCAGCCACAGAGACCTGTAAATTACCCTCTGCTAAAATTGGCCTGAGGACAGAGGATTTAGATGTCCTTTCCATGAGACTGTCTAGGGTGTTTCTGGAATGGCATTCCTCCCTACGTCTCACCTACTTTCTTGGGGCAGCAGCCTGTACTTTCCTCTACTGGACGGCCAGGTTCCCATTGAGTTTGGTGGAGAGGATTTCAGGAAGGGTAGAGTAGCTGGTCTTGGAGATTTTTTCTAAGAGAAAGGGAGCTGGGAGAGATCAGGACTGACTGTCTCCCTTCCTAGATGCATAACGTGAGGCCAGCCTACTCTGTCACCTGGGGAAAGGACTATCTGGGACCTTTTGCAGGAGGAGCTTTTGCATTTGAGACATGGAGCACACATCATGCAGTTGTTCCTAGGTTTGTCACAGGCCTCATAGCTCCTGAACCCCATCCACACCTCACCCCTGCCATTGTTACCAGTGTATTATAGCTTAAGTCCCAACAGACCTTTAAAGGAAGCTTGTGACCTTAAAAAGGCAAGAAGAAAAGTTCCAGGGACAATAGATGAAACTTGTCAAGACTCAATCCCTGGAATGCGATTTGCCTCCTTCTGTTTTGACCTCTGACTCCTAGGCTTCCCCTCCCCTTGCAGAGGGGGTTCTGAGCTGGTAATGTGGGCTCTGGCCTTCCATGAATGTGACTGTATACATCAAGACCTGCCTTAGTTCCTGCAGGCCTAGTGAGGAAGAGTGGCCCTTTGGTGCTGGTCTGACCCTCTGTGAGCAGACATCAGGGTGGGTGGGCAGCTCTCCTTTCACACAGCCCTTAGCATCCTTGCTACAGGCACAGATCACCCCACAGCACTTTCGACAGTCTGTTTATTTCCAATATCTACCTTTTCAAAGTGATCAAAATTGCAAGTTTCAGCCTTTCCTGGGAAAATGAAGATATATTTACTGAACTCCCCCACAACTCCCAAACTCTGTGGTAGTAATTTACACTCTTAATGTCAATGCTGGACAAAGAGGCCAAAGTCAAGGGTTGGTTCCCTGTGAGGCCAGGCACTTCTGTTCTGTGCCAGGATGGCCAGCCATACCTGTAAGCCCATTCCCCAAGTCCCGTCTCTAGCCCCCCAGAATCCTGGGCTTCAGGAATAACCAGTCTCTGGGTGGCCAGTTCTGGGCTGCCGGACTCTGTCTTCTCATTCTTAACCCTGCAGTGATTCTTCTGCCAGGGGTCAGAGCACAAAGCTGAAAGGAAGAAACCCTGGAGTCCTCTCTTCTGGCCACTGGGTGAGAGTGTCTGGTAGGGGGCATTGGCACCTAAGCGGGCAGGGCTCCCTTCTCCTGGTATTTCACTGGTCACGTCCAGGAGTCCTCTTCAGAGGAACACTTCCATCACACGCTCATTCCACCTGGGTTTCTCACCTCAACAGTCACGTCAGGTTTAAAGCCCTTTTTATAACCCTGTGACATAAAGTCAAGAACATCTTCCCACAATCAACGCCAGCACAGAACGTAATTGCCCTTCATGCATTAGTTGTTATCCAATAGATCAATGAAAGTTACATTTTGTTCATTTGTCTGTATTTAATCTTTATTTGTATTGATCATTGAGAATCCCAAGGCTGCAGAGCATGGGTGTATGTATTTGTGTCATTCTTCAATTTTAACTGTCTTAGGTTGGGGTAAAAGATATAAAGGAAGGTAAGTGGTTTTCTATGAATTACAAGATTTCAGCTGTTGCCTGTCACAGTTGGTGGGAAGGATATACTTACTTGAATATTTTCTGGGTCACCCCAAGCCATTCATCCATACAAATTCATCCATACAGGTGTCTTTCCTGTTCTCACTATAGCTCACCACAGTGTGGGAAGCCACCCAGCAGAATGTCTCCCTGCTGTAGCCCTAGCAGGGGTAGAGGACAGGGCAGCAATAAATAGTAGAGTTCCAGGGAGACACAGGTTCACAGGACATAAACCCACTAACCCTGTGCATAGGAAAGTTCTGTAAGGTAGTGCTATTTCTGTACTTAGTATTTATTTTGTCCCTAGAGAACAATTCACTCATTGATTCAAAAATATGAAATTCAAGTTGCAAATAACCATATGCCTTAGAGGTGGGCATGTTTTAGATACCTGTCTAGCTTCCCCTCCTTGCCAAGTAGAGCTCAGCATTCTGGCCCCTCCTGATGCGCCAGCAGAGATGCATGTCTGGTACAGTTCCATTCAGTTCCTCAGTTGGACTACTGTGGAAAGAACAGCACTTGACAAGAGACTTCTCCCTGAGAATGTCATTGCCAAGGAGAGACCCCTTTAAGTGCTTGCTTTACACTGTTCACAATCATTAGCGTTTTATATTTCTTTAATCCAACCCAGTAGAGAATGACTCTTCAAGACAGACTCCTTTGGGGAATGCATAACCCAGCAGGTGCTGGTTCCTTGCTGAGAATCCTCAGTGGTTTATCATTTTATTTTAAATCACATCCATCAAAATATTGCACGTTAGAGCCACTGAACTAGTCATCCCTTTGAGTAATTGGCATTCAGGTAGCTCAGTTCTGTGCAGAAAGATGTCTGCATCACACATCTAGCTCAGAATGGGTGGGGCTGCCCGTACCTGGCTAAAGTGGCTGATGGAACTCTTCTTTTGGTACTTAAATTTGGAAAATGAGATCAGCACCTTATTTATGTAGACAAAGGATCACTGTGGCCTGGCATGGTGGCCAATGCCCGTCATCCCAGGAACTCAGTGGGGCTGAGGCAGATTGAAAGTCTGAGGCCAGCCTTGGCAATTTAGTGAGACCGTCAGCAACATCAAGACCCAGTCTCAAATTTAAAAGAAGGAAAAAAGAATGTCATTGTGATTGTTGCCATGTAATCTGTGATATTTGTTCCAACAGTCTTTTCATCTGATATTTGAGGCAAATGACAATCTTAATTCCCCTTTGATGCTTCAGCTTTTCTGTTCAGTGTTTTAGAGAGTGGTACAGTACTGGGTATCTTGATCCCTCTGAGGAGAATATTTGCAATCTCCCCTCAGTCCTTTCCACCCAGGTCTGAGCAGCAGCAGTGCTCAGGGCTGGGGGAGAGGTGGATACTGACTGTCCCCTTACCTCCACAGGGCTATCTGCATTACCTCCACCTCCTCCGCCTCCACCGCCACCGCCAGCAGCTCCCTTGCCTCCTGCGAGCACAGAGGTGCCTGTGCAGCTCTCATCCCAGGCTGTGAATGGTGTGAGCCGAGGGGCCTTGCTCAGCTCCATCCAGAATTTCCAAAAGGGAACTTTGAGAAAAACCGAAACCTGTGACCACAGTGCTCCTAAGATTGGCTGAAGCTTCCTGTTTACACTGAGGGAAGAATTCATGTCCGCCCCACTCCTACCCACTAAAGACCCTTCTTCCTGGATGAGCCCTTGAGGAATCAGTACAGCTGCGCACTGTTCTACAGATGCTCGGCTAAGAGGCCTGTTAGGAGGGAGCCGTCCTCCAAATAGAATAAAGTGGAGCTGGCGTTGCTGCCTTAAGAAATGTGTTGTTCCTTTGTCAGCATTGTGAAGGAGTCTGGTCATCTGCTAATGGACATCTTTTGGGGGCAGCCACATATTGGAATCAATATTTTCACCATTTAAAGGAAATGGACAGAGACAGAAGCAATGACAATGTTCCGTCACCATAGTGAATGGCCTTTCTGTTGCAATCCCTCCTACCCCATCAGAAATGTTCCTCTCATAGCTTATTTTTTCTGAAGCATTGTCTCATTATTTCTTAGCTAATTCCCATTTCTGCTACTTTTATTTCACCTCAGACATTAATACTGTGGCCCAAAGCACAGTTATGTTGCTGAGTCAGAGAAGCCACTGAGTTCTTCATTTTTTTCTTCCCTCACATAAAATGGGGGAGTTCCTAACAGTCTCAGGCTCCACCAGGAATCCCATTTTGGCTATAGAACTTGGGGCTGTGAGAACAACTACTCTGTGGACTCCTAGTTCATTTTAGTTAGAATGTACTGAAACAGACACAAAAAAGCTCTTGCCAGTCAGTTAGAGGATCTGCGTAGTCCTCAACAACAAAGTCATCTGGGTGATCATTATTACAACACAAGCAAATTTGGCATCTATATAAATCAATTCTGATTTTTGAAAGACTTATTGAATATATCATCTTTTTTAACGTTACTCATTTATTAGAAATCTTTTATCCTGATTTGCTTAAACCTTTAAATAAATTGCACTTTAAAGGATTATAAATAATCCATTTTAAAATTCAAATACACACATCAGTGTTGGTTACTATGCAGAGAGAATGTCATTGTGTATAGTTTCATGTAATCTGTGATAAATGTTCAGCTGTATTTTTTATTAAAATAAACCATGTCAAGAAAAACATGTTGTCTGGAGCTTGGCTACATGTTTCAAATGAGAACTTTTTACAGCATCTTTTGTAAACATAAAGCTTACATTAACACAGTATATCTAAAGTTTCCTTCCTACCTATCCTGCCTTTATTCTTTTGTGTCTTATCATTTGTCAATAAGAACTAACAATCATTATTTACATCTTAGTATTTAAATTTGATATTAGATAATTTAAATATTTTTCACTAACTGACTTAAACCTATCTTCTCTATCTCAACTTATGAGGGTAATGTATGACAATGTCTGTTTTTGGTAGTGAGAAAAACACCTGACATAAATTTTTGTCTTCATTTTAAAAGGAACCTGTTAGAATCAGGTATTTGAAGAGTGTGTGGACAAGATCCCATTCCAAGTGTGATGTAGTCTAGGTGATCTGTTCCTGATGGTAGCTGTGGGCCTTCTAAAGTCAGCTTTGTTGTTTTACATAAAGTTTTAGATATATTGAATAAAAACAAGCAATGAGGAGCTGGGCCGGAGCTCAGTGGCAGAGCTTTTAGTATGCACAGGGCTCAGGGTTTGATCCCCAGCACCAGAGGAACACCACTGCCAAAAATGAAAATGATTTTGTACACCAGCTTTGTTTCCATTTGGCATCAATTTCTTTTCTTTTTTGCAGTACTAGGAATTGACACCAGAGACACTCTTACATATGAGCTATATATCCAGACCTTTTATTAATTTTTAAATTGAGACATTAAATTGCCCGGGCTAGCCTTGAATTTGTAATCTTCCTGCCCCAGCCTCCTGAGTAGCTGGGATTACAAGCATGTGCCACCACAAGAGGCAGCATTGGGTTTTTTTGTTTTGTTTGGGGTATTGTGGGTAGAACCCAGGGGCCCTTTACCACTGAGTTACATCCCTGGCCCTTTTTATTTATTTTTAATTTTCAGACATGATCTCACAAAGTTGCTTAAGGTTCAAGCTGCTGAGGCTGGTCTCAAACTTGCTATCCTCCTGATTCTGCCTCCTGGGTTGCTGGGATAATAGGCAATGCAATATGCCTGGCTAATTTCATAACGAATTTTGAAATTTCCACCCACATTGATCATTTCATGAATATAAAAAATATAATCAGGAATTCCTTTATTCCTTATCAAAACAATCAAACAGTAAATGTAGATTATACACTTTATTTATACATATAAGTTATCTTTTTTGGATATAACTTTCATCAGTACTATGCCACATTCATACCTTGTCCTTCTAGCAAAAGAGGTAAAATTTTACATTAATGCATTCAAAGAACAGGACAACCGTAACAGACAGTGAAAGCATGGAGTCTAGGGCAGAAGAGTGGCGTCTTCCCCACTCAGACACATTCAAACATCCCACCAGTACAAAACACCTGTTGCTGCCTTAGAGAGAACTTTTTGAATTGTAAGGTCTTACAGTACAATCCATGTGAAGTCCCAGCAAGTATTTTAAGTAAATTTCAGTGACTTGATACTCATGTACAAACTAAATATTTAATGTTTTCTTTATGGCAAATATGATGTCCTTGACCTGAGGTACAGAGTTGTCTTCTAGAATCTTTGCATAAGGCATAGGGACGTCAGCACCAGTGACTCGAACAGCAGGAGCATCCAGGAAATTGAATGCAGGGCCTAGGAGAGAAGGCAGGCTTTCCTGAGAGAGAGGCGACAGAAGCCAACTGACTACCACTCACTTTAACACAGAGATGTGGTTACCCAGGAAAAGAAAACATAGGTGAAGAATTTCTAGTTGTGGGGAACTGTTTCTGGCTTTGCTTTTAAAAACACTTACCCAAAGGAAAAAATGCCAAAATGACAAATTGAATCACCAAGTCTTTTGGCCATCCCTAGTTTTTTTTTTTTTCTTTCTTTATCCCGTACGAATTAAGGCTTTAATTTTATTATAGCTTGACTAACATTCTAGAACCAGTTTCTCTGAAATACCTTCCATGATCCTGGCACAAATTTCAGCTCCTACTCCAAATTGTGGCCAGCCTCCTTCCACAGTTATGAGATGATTTGTCTTCATGACACTGGCTTCTATGGTGTCAATGTCCATTGGTCTGATGGTACGCATATTTATCACCTAAACAGACAGTATAACAAATATGCTTTATGGAAGCACTGCAGCACAAAGATAGCCTGGACCCTATAATACCACTTCCTTTTTTGTTTCTTGTTAATGAATGTACAAAATGTAAAAGGAAAATTGTAATTAAAGCAAAAATCTCTTCTCTTAGCAGCTCTGTTCACAATAAATTCATTTGTCCTCCTCAACTCTAACTTCTATCTTGGCAAAATAAATAATAGCCAACTTGCACTGAGAGCTTAGCATGCACCAGGCCCTACACTCAGTGTAATGCTCACAGCCATCCCACGATGGAGTAGTATTTACATTATCCTCATTTTATAGCTGATGAGAAGTGGAGTATGTATCTTGCCCAAGTGCAAATAGTAAGCACAGGTCCTACAGAGAAAGTTAGAATCATTAACTTCTGAGTTTGTGCCTAAGCCCAGCCCCAAAGGCTAAGTCTTGAGAAAGCAAGTACTATTCTAAAACATCTAGAACCTGAGTGGTAAAAAGCTAAGTTATGTGATAAGCAAGCTGGTTCTTAGCTCTAAGGAGAGACAGAACTAAGTGGCAAAGCAAGATTTTACAACCAACTAACCTATTACAGAACTCAAACTCCCATTTCTAGGTCTCATATTTAAAGAGGCTTTCTGATTTCTTAAGAGCAAATGAATGTCCACTCACCTCACATTCAATTCCCTCTTTAGATAGCACTGTAGCAGCTTCTAAGCAGTGGCCCACAGGTCTGGAGTGGGAAACCACCGTTATATGTGTCCCTGAAACAGAATGGTCACAGGTCAGAGGTCAGGTTGAGAATAAAGATGCGGTACCAGTCTGCAGTCAGCTGTGGCTCTTGTTCATCTGTCAAGTCCTCAATTTCATTCCAGTGAGCCAAGGAATGTGGCCGCCTTCCTAAAAATGAAATACACACCTACTGGACTGAGATTTGAGAAGCATAACTGTATGAAAAATCAGGCATCACACATCATACCTTTTCCCCCCTTTGTGGTACTGGATAATGAACCCAGGGCCTTGTGCGGGCTAGGCAAGTGCTCCACGACCAAGCTACATCCCCAGCTCCACACATTCTTAACCTAAGCTCACCTTTACTTTTTTAATCAAAATACATGACAATACCTTCTAGACTTCATTTGACTTAAAAAAAATAAGAGGGGCTGGATTAAAAATAATGTTTAAATGTATACTAAATGCATAGTCTTACCTTGCCTTTCTACTTTGGCTTTTCCGATAGGAATCAGAAAATCTTTTGATTGAGCTTCTGTAGGAAATTCAAAAGGAACTCCGTACATCAATTCATTCTCTAGTACCACCACTGCAAAATATAAATATTTAAGCAAAAATTAACTAACTACATAATGACTAAAAATGCATGGACAACATCATTTATCATGTGAAAAGTTTCACTGTTTATTAGGAAGCCTTGTTTCTATATGTCCAATAACTTAAGGATGGTCTATGTCGTTACAGTTGTAGTTTGGTCAATATAATTTTTTTTTTTTTAAAGAGAGAGAGAGAGAGAGAATGAGAATTTTTTAATATTTATTTTTTAGTTTTCGGCGGACACAATATCTTTGTTTGTATGTGGTGCTGAGGATCAAACCCGGGCCGCATGCATGCCAGGCGAGCGCGCTACCACTTGAGCCACATCCCCAGCCCCATGGTCAATATAATTTTATCTGTTGCGGTTAAGACAGTGTTGTGGAGTGTGCAGTAAATGTCACCTTTACCTAACTGCTCCCATTTTAGTTGGAACTAAAAAAACAACCACATTCTTTACTATCTTTACCATATCTATTATCTATAAATCATTAGTATTTGATATGATACATCTAATCCTAAGTAGAGGCCTTTAATGATTCCTTCGATGCAAGGAGTTTTTAGTTTTTTTCACACTGGGGAATTAACCCAAGGGTACCGCACCACTGAACTATATCCCAACCTTTTCAATTTTTTTTTTTATCTTGAGAAAGAGACTCACTAAGTTGCTTAAAGCTATACTATGTCTCTGAGGCTAGCCTGCAAATTGCAACCCTCCTGCTTCAGCCTCCCAAGTCATTAGGATTTCAGGTGTGTGCCACTGCCCCCAGCTTTCATTTTCTTTTTTTAAAGTTCAAAAGAGACACAGGGGTCACTCTGCTGACCTGGATTGTTATCTCGAATGGCTGATTTGATGAGTCCTTTCGCATCTTCTGCATTCCAGGGGCTGACCACCTTCAAGCCTGGGCAGTGCCCATACCACGCAGCAAAGCACTGTGAGTGCTGGGCAGCTACACCTGCTGAGGCACCATTGGGCCCCCTGAAGACTATGGGCACACACTGGAGGCCCCCTGACATATAGTAGGTCTTGGCAGCTGAATTTATAACCTGGTCAATGGCTTGCATGGAGAAATTAAAGGTCATAAATTCACAAATGGGTCGCAAACCAGCCTGTCAAATCAAAAACATTGATGTTAAAAAAGAATAGAAACAGCAATGAAGAGTGGCAAACAACCTCTCCCTTCCTCCAACATGCAATGTTTTTAAAAGATCCTATTAAAAGAAGTCTCTTTGGATAAGCTTATTACATACCATAGCTGCACCGACAGCAATTCCAGCAAAGCCCATCTGTAAAGTAAAACACAAGCCTAAGACAAAGATCTAAAAAATCAGGATTGCAAACACTGATAGATATGCTCTTCAAAGATCAACTTCCTATAGGAGGGCTTACCTCAGATATGGGAGTATCTATAATCCTTTTGTCTCCGTATTTCTTCCACAGGCCTCGGCTAACCTACAATTAAGAGATGAACCCATTACTTTTAAGCACACATTGGGGTGAAGGGCCACTTCAGTTCTGAATAACTTTCACTGATTTTGGTTACCTTGTATGCCCCATCATACTGGGCAACTTCTTCCCCAAGAAGAAATACCTTCTCATCTCTTTCCAGTTCCTCATCCATACCTTGATTGATAGCATCTCGAACTGTCATCTGTCACAGGAATAGAAAAATTATCAATATACTAGAGGATCATATAAAATACCATTGAGATTCTCTTCCTTTACACTTACCTATGCTGTACACAATACGAAACATAAAATTAAAACAGGCTTCTCCTTACAAGTTCCAAGAATTCTTAAATAAGTTATATTGTTATCTTAAACTGGATATGTCAGTTAAGAGCTTACTTAACTTTTTTTTTTTTTTTTTGGCCGTACTGGCAATTGAACCCAGGGGTGCTCTATCAGTAAGCTATATCACCAGCCCTTTTATGTTTTGAGACAGGGTCTTGCTAAGTTGCCCAGGCTGGCCTCAAACTTGTGATCCTCCTGCCTCAGTTTCTTGAGTGGCTGAGATTACAGATGTATGACACTATGCCCAGCCTTAATACTTTTCTTGATGTACATGTTGTTTGCAGGCTACCCTAGCTCACAGGCATATGCTGGGTTGTTTTGTTACCACAGTTAAGAGGGTAAGGGGCAGACAAAATCAGGGAAGCTTAACTAAGGCTAAGTATTGAGCACTCACTAGGTGCCAGGCACTACCAAACACTTTGAATTGAGGGGATATAAGGTGTTATTTTAATACAAAGCATGGCAGAAACTTCTAGTAAAGAAAAAAAGGGGGTGGTGGTGGATATTATCATACACTCTAGCAATTCTGCTGTTAGGTACATACCCTAAAGAACTGAAAGGAAGACTCAAATATATACCTGCACAACAACATTCATAGCAGCATTACTCACAAATCCAAAAGGTGGAAACTCAAATGCCCATCTTCGCATAAATGAATGAAATAGGTGTATACACACAACAGGTACTATTCAGACTGTGTAAGGAAACACATTCTGTTGTATCCTACAACATGTATTAACCCTGAAGATACTGTGCTAAGAGAAATAAGCTGGGCGTAAAAAGGTCAAACGAATTCCACTAGAAGAGGCAAACTCATAGAGTACAACAGAGGTTACAAGTGTGTGTGTGTGGGGGGGGCGGTAAGGTATTATTGGGAAGTGGATCGTGTTTCTAAAATGGAGGATGAAAAAAAAGTTCTGGAAATGTATGGTGGTGATGGTTGCGTATGGTGAATGTACTTGATGCCACTCAATAATCACTTTGAAGGAGTAAATGTTAAGCATATTTTGCCACATGAAAAAGAAAAATAAAGATGGGGGTGCGGTTGATAGAGGAAGCCACTAGTTTTCTTCGATGGCTCATCTGATCCCAACCAGCCTCGCGGGGCGACATGCCAGTGTGATTAGTGCCCGGCGGCGATAGAGGCAGCAGGAGCCCCACGCAGGATGAGTCCGTCCGCGGCCTCCAGAGCCTGCGAAGGCCACTTATCTCCGAGACGCGGACCAGCTAGGGCGCAGACGCGACCCCGGCGTCTCCAGACCCGGTCCCCAGGACAAGGATTCCCTCCAGGCCCTGCGGAGCTCCCGCGCGAGTTACCTGCAGGGCGGCCGGCGTGGTCCGATGAAAGCGCCTCCTCAGCAGCCCGGAGACCTGGGGCGGGGGAGAGAAGGGCACTCAGAGAGGTCGCCGGGTGGGCATGGGTCGCGCAGGGTCGCGGGGGCCGCGAGCTGCTGCCTACCTGCTGAAGGGGTCTCCGCACCAGCCCCGATACCGCCGCCATGTTGACCGTGTCCTCTAGCCGTCGCCTAATGACAACACAGCGGGGACGCAGACGAGGTAGGCCACGCCCCCGCCGGCACGGCCAATGGCAGGGCGCGGCGCCTGCGTGGCCCGCCCCTCCGCCCACCGGCCGCGGGGCCGAGCGCCCGGCGGGGGTGGAGTGGGATGCGGTGTCTTCTCTCTGCGGCCGGCTCAACTTTTATCCGCCCCGGCGGCCGCGCACACGCGGGGTGCACGCAGGGCACACGCCTCTGACTGCTGGTGCTTGAGCAGACTGGGAGTCACCCTGTGAGGAGCGCGATGGCGTGAGGCTGGAGGGATTTTAAGAGGCCGCCCCTCCGCGGGTGCTGGAATCCTTTGGGCACCAAGTAGTGCTTGCACACACACTAGTGATGGGGGACTTAAGGCTGGAGAGTGAGCCTGGACTCTGGGCAGAGCGGTTTGTTCTTTTTTGGGGGGCGGAGAGTACTGGGAATTGAACTCAGGGGCACTCCACCACTGATCCACATCCCCAGCCCTGTTTTGTATTTTATTTAGAGACAAGGTCTCACTGAGTTGCTTAGGGCCTCGATGTTGCTGAGGCTGGCTTTGAATTCGCCATCCTCCTGCCTCAGCCTCCCGAGCAGCTAGGATTTCAGGCGTGCACCCCCGCGAACGGCCACCAATCTTGATTGTGCTGGTTCAGAGTCTCACTGAGTTGCTCAGCAACTCGCTTTGCTGAGGCTGGCTTTGAACTCTTGATCCTCCTGCCTGCGGCTGAGATTACAGGGGTGCATCACCATGCCCAGTTGTTGGTTCCTTAAAGTGCAAACAATAGCTTTCATTGACATAGTAAGCGCGCCTAATGTGTGCCAAGTTTTGTGATGTGTGCTTTATAGCTCACTGGGCACAATAACCCTCTGGTGACTCCAGAGGGTTATTGTCTTTATTTTCAGATGTGTGAAATGCAGTAGAGATTGGTTGAGTGAACCAACATTTAAATTTAGAACTGTCTGATTTTTATTTGTTTGTTTCCTTGCTGAGGATGAAACAGGGTGGGAGTGGGGGAGAGGCTCCACCACTGAGCTACAATCCCCAGCCCCTCCCCTTTTAAAATTTTGAGACAGGGTTTCACTAAATTGCCAACTTGAGATCCTCCTGCCTCAGCCTCCTGAATTGCTGGGATTACAGGCATGTGCCACCACACCTGGCAGGACAGTCAGATTTTAAAGGGCAATCTTTCCTCACTGCTTCCTAAGGTAGAAGTTGGAGGTCTTGCCTAGAAGGAGGTGACAACAGCATGAATTGATAGCAAACCTAATGGGAACGTACCAAAGGCCTAACAAGGGCAATCTCTTGAAGCTCATTAGTCTGGCTCTTGGGTGGGTACTCAAGTCTCTGTCCGTTCCCAAGACATTCCAAACATTCCGTTCTGTAGACCAGTCAGCCATCTCTGAGTCAGGGCTTTGTGGGCTGTGAGGAGGAAGCTGTGTAAAATCTAAGGGTTCCGGGGGAGCCAGTTGTGGTTCAGGAATCACTGGATCAGAAGGGATCAGTATGGCTGCTAAGGGAGAATAGGAGATGGGGTAGCTAAGACAGAAACAGACACCTGGGAGTCTGTAGGAGTCTGACCGAAAGAGCCCTGAATTAGAGGAGGGGACAGGACTGGGATCTGTTTGGGGCTGGAACCAATAGAATTGCTGTGAAGGTTTTGGATGGGGGCAGAGGAGGAGCCTGGGGCAAGACTGTTGTATAGAGGCAGGGAAGTCGGTCCATTCTGATCCAGTTGACTTTAGATGACACACCCAGGAAAGGAATAGGAACCTGGAACCTAAAGGCTAGGTAGAGTCATAAATTTGGGGACTGCTGCCTAGAGATGGCCTCTACTTTCTGGGTGTCTGTCTCATTATCTTGAAAATGGAGAGATGGTCCCCAAGGTATGGAATGGGCACTCCCCCAAGTTTCCCTCACCTGCTGTTGAGATCTACTTCCTGCCAGCAAGGTCCAGGAACGCTGAGCACTTCCCTGACAGCTCCAGAATCCCTGTGAAACCCATGAATTTGAGAGGTTAGTCCCCAGGGATTCCTGTATCCCTGCTCTGAATAAAGATTTGAATGGGTTCCCTTTCCCCCAGCACTCAGCCCTGAAAACCTTCAGATTTCAGGGTCAGAATTACAAAGCCAGAGGTGATATCCAGGGGAAGGAACAATAACACAAAGAGAAACCAGAATTTGGATGGTGGGGACCTAAACAAAGGACAGTATCCTTGGGCCTCATATGCACAGATAACCAAAAAGGAAGAGTGAGTCTGTACAGCCACTCTGGCAGCGCAATCACGGGCCTCAGTGGAGAGGTTGCTTTTGAAGTAACGCTGGACATTTTAGACACATGGGTATATTCACTGGTGTTCATTGGTACCTGTGCTTTCCTTTCAAACTGACCTTTTGGAAAGGCTGGACACAGAAGTTCAATAATAAAAGACCCAAAGATGAAAATACTAGATTTACAACTACATAATCTGCTCAAAACCAAACTGTGGACTACATTCTCATATGCTCACTAGATTTTCCCAAAAGAGATTGGGAAGTGTAAATTGGTCAACTAGGCCTCTCTGAGAATTATATCTGCAGAGTTACAGAGGGAACTTTTATCCTCAAGTCACTCTAGATTCTTGAGTCACTCCTCAGAAAGTCCTTTATGCAAGGTTTTTTTTTTTTTTTTTTTTTTTTTGTCTTTTGGTAATGGGGATCAGATCTATGTCCTGGTGGCAAGGGACAGTGCTGCAAATTTGTAGTCCTACATTTAATCCCATCTTCTCTATAGGCTGAGGCAGGAGGATTACAAATTCAGGGCCATCCTTGGCAATCTAGTGAGACCCTATATCAAAATGAAATAAGAGGGACTGGGAATATAGTTTCAGTAGTAGAGCTCTTGCCTAGCATATGGGAGGCTCTGGGTTCAATCACCATTAAGGCAAAAACCAAAGCCAAATACACACACACACACACACACAAAACAACAAAACCAAAACCTTGTGCTCCACCACCGAGCCACACCCCCAGTCCCATCAATTTTTTTTTTTTTGGTCATTTCAAGCAAAATTAATGAAGGCTTTTCATTCCTCCTCCTTTCTAGGTATAACTTAAACAGAAAAATGCATATTTATTTTGACCACTCCAGACAGTTACTTCATGTCTCTTTATATCATTCTCCACCCAGCATCTCATAGGGGAACCACAAATCTGATTTTCTTTTTTTTTTTTTTTTTTCGGGGAAGTGGGGTACCAGGAATTGAACCTAGGGATGGCTTAACCACTGAGCCACATCCCCAGCATGTATATATTTATTTAGAGGTCTCACTGAGTTGCTTAGAGCCTCTCAAAATTGCTGAGGCTGGCTTTGAACTTGCGGTCCTCCTCTTCAGCCTCCAGAGATGCTGGGATTATAGGCATGTGCCACTGTATCCAGTGCACAAGTCTAATTTTCAACACTGTATTTTAGTTTGTCTCTTTTAGAACTTGAAATAAAATGATTTATACAACATGCACACTTTTGTGTCTGGCTTCTTATAACTTGAAAGATTTTAAAACTCAAAAAAGTTGCAAAAATAATACAGAATTTCTGTGTATTTTTCATCTGGCTTTTCCCAATGATAATATCTTCTATGAGACCATAATATACTATCAAAACCCAGAAACCGAGCTGGGGTTGTAGCTTAGTGGTAGAGCACTTGCCTAGTACATATGAGGCACTGGGCTCAATATTCAGCACCACATAAAGAACAAATACATAAAATAAAGATATTGTGTCCATCTACAACTAAATTTTTAAAAAACTCAGAAACCGACATTGAAACAATTATACTATAATGCTTTATTCAAATTCCACCAGTTTTGATATGTATTATTTGTGTGTGTGTAAATTCTAAGTATAGAATGTTATACAGATTCAAACAATCAGAATACAGAATTGTTTCATCATCAGGGAGAAAACGCCCTCACGTAACCTCATAGTCACATTTTTACCAACTCCTAGCAAACTCTGCTCTGTTCTCAGTCAATGTGATTTGTTATTTCAAGAATATGTCTGAAGGGGATGTATCTCAGTGGTAGAGCATATGTTTAGCATGCTTGACTCCCTATGTTTGATCCTTGGCGCATGCACGCGTGAACACACACACACACACACACACACACACACACACACAAAAGTGTGTTATATAAAGGGAATCTAGCCAGGCATTGTGGTGATGCCTGTAATCCTGGCAGCTTGGGAGGATGAGGCAGGAGGATTGCAAGTTCAATTGCTGAGGCCCTAAGCAACTCCGTGAGATCTTGTTTCTAAATAAAATACAAAACGGAGCTGGGGCTGTAACTCAGTGGCAGAATGCTTTTGCCTAGCATGTGTGAGGCACTGAGTTCAATCCTTAGCACCACATAAAAAATAAACAAAGGCATGCTGTCCATCAACAACTAAAAAAAAATATTTTTAATACAAAATAGAACTGGAGATGTGGCTCAATCCCTAGTACCCACCCCCCCAAAAAAAAGGAATCCAGTGATATGTAACTCTGAGGTTGATTCTTGTCATTAGCCTAATGTCCTTGAGATCCATTCAAATTGTGTGCCACATTTCTTTCCCTTTTATTATAGAATAGTTGTCTGCCTGATTGATTTATCCATTCATCCATTGAAGGACATTTGGGTTTTATCCAATTTTTGTTATTACTAATAAAGCTGTTATGCACATTTTATAGCTTTTTGTGTGAAAAGTTTTTATTTCTCCAGGTAAATACCCAGGAACATGAGCACATGGTAAGCGTCTACTTAGCTTTTCAGAGACTGCCAACCTGTTTTTCCAGAGTTGCTGTGTCATTTTATGTCACCTCCAGGGTCTACTTAGCTTTTCAGAGACTGCCAACCTGTTTTTCCAGAGTTGCTGTGTCATTTTATGTCACCTCCAGCAATGTGAGAAACACCCACTTGTCCTAGGTCTTTGCCAGCTCCTGGTAATATCAGTCTTTTTCATGTTAGCCTTTTTAATAAATGTGTAGTAGCAATTCTGATTATTTTAATTTGCAATTCTCTAATGGTTAATGACATTAATGGTCTTTTCAAGTGCTTAATTGCCATTCACCTTTAGAGAAATGTTTGTTGAGTCTTTTGACCAAATTCCAATTAAGTTGTTGTTTTAAAAAGTTATAAGTTGGATGCAGTGGTACACACCTGTCATCCCAGCAGCTCTGGAGGCTGAGGCAGGAGGATTGTGAGTTCAAAGCCAGCCTTGGGAACTTAGTGAGGCCCTAACCAACTCAGTGAGACCCTGTCTCTAAATAAAATATAAAAAAGGGCTGGGGAGGAGTCTCAGTGTTTAAGCCCCCCTACTACCAAAAAAAAATGAAAATTGTGATATAAAATATGCATATCATAAAACTTACCAGTTAGCCATTTTTGTGTTGTTAAGTGTACAGTTTAGTAACATCCGCCACATTCTCATCCATCACCACCGTTCTGTCTCCAGAACTTGACATCTTCCCAAGCTAAAACTGTACCTGTAAAGAGTAACTCCCCCCTGGGCTGGGGATGTGGCTCAAGCGGTAGCGCGCTCGCCTGGCATGCGTGTGGCCTGGGTTCGATCCTCAGCACCACATACCAACAAAGATGTTGTGTCCGCCAACTAAAAAATAAATATTAAAAATTCTCTCTCTCTCTTAAAAAAACAACAGCAACAAAAACCTAGTAACTCCCCACCCACCTTCAGCAACCACCATTCTATTTTTCTGTCTCTGTAAATTCAGCTACTCTAGATACCTAATTTAAGTGGCATCATTCAATATTTGTCCTTTTGTAAGTGGCTCAGCATGACATCTTCAAGGTTCATCAGGAATTCACTCCTTTCTTGGCTGAATAATATTCCATTGTATGTATAGACCACCGTGATTTTGATCTGGGTAGACTTGTGGTAAGTTTTGAATCAGGACATGTGAGATTTTCAACTTTGTGTTTTCAGGTTGTTATGGCTATTCAGGGTCCCTTGAAGTTCCATATCCATTTTATGATGGGTTTGACTCATTTTATTTAAAAATATATACCCACAGGAAACATGTCTACAAAGAGTAAGAAAATAGCACAATACCAAATTTAGAAATGAAAGGCAAGAGTAACAATAAATTTCACTTAGGAGAAAAAAAATTTATGTGTGTATATATATATAAATCAGGGACTGAACACAGGGGTCACTTTACCACTGAGCCACATCTTAGCACTGTTTTTTCCCCCCAGTGTTGGGGATTGAACTTAGGGCCCTACATGTGCTAGGCAAGAGCTTTACCACTGAGCCATGTCTTTTTTTTAAGAAATATTTTATTTGAGACAATCTCTCACTAAATTGCTTAGGGCATTGCTAAGTTGCTTAGACTGACTTTCAACTTGCAATCCTCCTGCCTCAGCCTCCTGAGTTTCTGGATGTGTACCACCATACCTATTTTTAAATTTTTGTATGTTCCTTTCCAATGTATTCATATGCACTATGTTTTTTTTGGGGGGGGGGTACTGGAAATTGAATGCAGGGGTGCTCTGCCACTGAGCCACATCCCCAGCCTTATTTTGTATTTTATTTAGAGACAGGGTCTCACTGAGTTTTTTTGTGCCTTGCTGTTGCTGAGGCTGGTTTTGAACTCATGATCCTCCTGTCTTAGCCTCCTGAGTTGCTGGGATTACAGGCTTGCACCATCATCCCTGGATCTATATACACTATGTTTTATACTCTTTTTAGTAGGGATAGGATCAAAGGAGGAGCTGGAGAAAGTAAGGGAAGGTATTGGGGATTGAAGTTGATCAAATGGTTATATACAGGTATAAAATATGCCACAATGAACCCCACTATTCTGTATAATAATGTGTATCAATAAGAAAGTTTTTGGGGGCCGGGGATGTGGCTCAAGCGGTAGCGCGCTCGCCTGGCATGCGTGCGGCCCGGGTTCGATCCTCAGCACCACATACCAACAAAGATGTTGTGTCCGCCGAGAACTAAAAAATAAATATTAAAAAAAAAGAAAGTTTTTGAATAGGAAATTCAGCCCATTGTAGGAAAATAATTCTGTCAGCACAGAAAGTGTAAAATAAAGTAAGGACCTGTATTAGTTAAGAGGTCTCCATAGAAATAGAACTAATAGGGCCGGGGATGTGGCACAAGTGGTAGTGTGCTCGCCTGGCATGCGTGCGGCCCAGGTTCGATCCTCAGCACCACATACCAACAAAGATGTTGTGTCCGCCGAAAACTAAAAAATAGATATTAAAAAAAATTCTCTCTCTCACTCTCTCTTTAAAAAAAGAAAGAAATAGAACTAATAACATAGATTCCAATTTAAGTCTAGGGATAGATATGTGAGAAGGTATTTTCTCTTTTCAGTACTGAGGATTGAACCCAGGAGTGCTCTATCACTGAGCTACATCCCCAACCCTTTTCATCTTTTTATTTGAGACAAAGTTTGGCTACTTTGCGGAGGCCGACCTGGAACCTGCAATCCTCCGGACTCAGCCTCCTGAGTCACTGGGATCACAGTTGGGAACTTCGGTGCCTGACTGTGAGAAGGAATTTTCTTGGAAACTTGATTCATTTGATTTTAAAGGCTGAGAAGTTCCCTGATGGATTGATTGTCTGCAAACTAGAGAACTGGAGATGCTGATAGTGTGGTTCAAATTCTGAAGACCTGAGAACCAGGTTAGCTGCTAATGTAAGTCCCAGAGACCAAAGGCCAGAGAATCTGGAGTTCTGCGGCTAAGGGCAGGACAAGGGTGTCACAGTCCCAGAAGAGAAAGAGAAAGCCAATTCACCTTTCCTTTCCTTTTTTTCATTCTATCTGGGCCCTCCGCCAATTTCCTGGTGCCTGCCTATACTGGGCGAGGGTGGAGCTTTCTTACTCAGTCTACTGATTCAAGTGCCAGTCTCCCTGAAACACCCTCACGGACAGACCCAGAAATGGTGCTTTACCCTTAATCCAGGCAAAGCAACATCTAAAATTAATGACACTGCCCTCCCCGCCCCTGAACCTCAGTAAGTGCTTCCTCTCCCTGCCATAGCAACCATTGACTGATTTCTTCTATGGGTATGTGGAGAAGGGCTATTTGGGCATAAGCAGATACATCTGTATCTCTCTTTCATTACACATGTCAGCTTTCAAAAATAATTTTAAATAATCATATCATAAAATTAGATGTGTGTACATGTATGTTTGTTTGCAGCTCTGAGTTTTGAAACTTTGTAGATTTGGGTCATGAGGACCACAGTTAGGATACAGAAAAACTCCCTAGTAGTGTCCTTGTGAAGCCACACCCTCTACCCCAAATCCAGGATAACCACTAATCTGTGTTGCTATTGCTATACTATTGCCTTTTCCAGAATGCAATATAAATGAAATTTTCACACTATGTAACTTTTTTGACTGGTTTCTTTCCCTCAGAATAATGCCTTTGAGATTCATCTAAGTTATCATGGGTCTCAATACTTTATTCTTTTTTTAAAAAATTACCTTTTATTGTATGGATTACCACAGTTCATTTTATCCATTCACTGTAGAGGACATTTGGGTTGTTTCCAGTTTTCATTGATGACAAATAGAGCAAATACAAAAATTTTTGTATTGAGTTTTATGTGAATAAATTTTTAAATATCTCTAGGATGTGATATTGGCGATTGCTTGTCATATGCTAACTGTATGTTTACGAAACTGTCAAATGTTGGAGTGGCATTCTCACCAACAATATATGAGACTTCCTTATGGAATTTATCAGCACTTGGCTTTATCATTTGTTTGTTTGTTTTTTTTTTTTTTTTGTAGCAGTTGTATAGCATTATCTCATGTGGTTTTGATTTGCATTTGCCTGAATTTTCCTGTGGAAAAATAATATTAAGCATCTTCTCTTTTTTAATATTTTTATTAGTTGTTGACAGACCTTTATTTTATTTATTTTTATGTGGTGCTGAGAATCGAACTCAGTGCCTCACACATGCTAGGCAAGTGAGCCACAACCCCAGCCCTAAGCATGTCCTCTTATGCTTACCGATCATGTATATGACATTATTGGTGAAATGTCTGTTCAAATCTTTTCCTCCTCTTTTTTTTTTTTTTCAGTATGGTGCTGGGGATTGAATCTTGTGCCTTGTATCTGCTAGGAAGCACTGTACCACTTGAGCTATATCCTTAGCCTTTTTATTTTCTATTTTGAGACAGGATCTCTGTAAGTCATCCAGGCTGGCCTGGAACTTGCCACCCTCCTGCCTCAGCCCCCTGAGTTGCTGGGGATCACAGGTGCGAACTACTAGGCCCGGCTTTTCAATCTAACAGGGTCTTTTGCAGAGAAGAAAGTTTAAGTTTTGATGAAATTTAATTTATCAAAATTTATTTTATAAATCACATTTTGATGTCATATCTAAGAAGTCTCTGCCAATACCAGGTTGCAAAACTTTTCTTTTGTGTTTTCTTTTTTTAATACTGCTTCATCCTCCTGAGCCACTGGGATCACAGGCGTGTGACACGGTGTCCAGCTTCTTTTATTTTAACTTTTATGATGTTACAATTACATCTATGATCCATTATTGAGTTTATTTTTTTATAAGGTACAAGTTGTAAATCCCAAGTGATACCAAAAGCTCAGTCCTTGTCTTCGATGCCATTTCAACAATGAGGACAAGGATTTGAGAAAAGGGAAAATGTTTTATTGCAAATGAGAAGGCAACAGACTCGTTGTCTCAGAAGCTTCCATTCTAACTGCTGGGGGAACAGATGACTTTAAAAAGGGGAGATAAAAGGGCTGATTTTCGAGTATCACTATCAGTAGATCGAATTAGATTAATATTTAACGTATACAGTTTACAGAGCTGTTATTTTAGTTTCTGCATCTGGACTTTCTTTATTCTTGTGCTCAGTGAGTGGAAAGACAGATAACTTGACTTAGGACAGGAAGAATGTTTGTCTGACTTTCCCCACAGTTAGGGAGGGGAAGAGGGAGAAGAAGAAGAAAAAAATTATCAGTTTTAAAATAAGCATGATGGCGCACGCCTGTAATCCCAGCAGCTTGGGAGGCTGAGGCAGGAGGATCTTGAGTTCAAAGCCAGCCTCAGCAACTTAGCAAGACCCTGTCTCTAAATAAAATACGAAAAAGGGTGTGTGTGTGGGGGGGACTGGGGATGTGGCTCAGTGCTTAAGTGCCCCTGGGTTTAATCCCTGGTACCAATCAATCAATCAATCAATCAGCAAGCCACCAATGGTTGAACATCACGATTTATATTCAAAACATGAAGTGGACCCCTGGATTTTTGGTTTGCTATATGGCTAATTTTTCCAACATCATTTGATGAAAAGACCAGCTTTTCTTCATTGAACCACCTTTGGAGCTTTGTCAAAAATCAATCAGCCCCTGGCCCTGGGGTGCTCACCTGTGATCCTAGGGACTCAGGAGGCTGAGGCAAGAGGATCACAAGTTCCAGGTCAGTCTCAGCATCTTAGTGAGACTCTATCTCAAAATGAAAAATAAATAAAAAAGGTTGGGGATGTAGCTCAGTGGTGGAGCGTGCCCCAGTACAGGGGGGGAAAAAAAAGGTTTGAACAGACATTTCAACAATGACGTACAAATGGTCAGCAAGCATGAGAACAGATGCTTAATATCATTTAGCCATTAGGGAAATGCAAATCAAAACTGTGAGTCTATTTTTGGACCTTTCTTCTGGTCCAGTGAGCTGTGTGTTTATATAGCGGTACAGCAATATTTAAAATCACGTCATGTGAGCCCTCTAACATTTCTCTCCCAAAATTGTTTTAGAATAAGCTTATCTGCAGCTATTTAAAAAAAAATTATTGGTAGAATTTCAGTTGGAATAGCGTTCAATCTATAGAAGGTTTGGGAAGAACTGCCATCTTAACGATACTGAGTCTTCCATTCCATGAGCACAGTGTGACCTTCCATGACTTAGATGTTCTTTGATTGCTTTCATCAGTGTTCTGTAGTTTCAGCTGATGGATCCTGCATACATTTTATTAGATTTGTGCCTGAGTATGTCTGGGTTTTATGCTATTACAATTGATAATTTTTCAGTTTTAAATTGGGAATACAGGCATGCGCCACTGCGCCTGGCACACAATTTTATTTCTTCCTTTATAAAACATCTTTTTCTTTTTCTTTTCTTTTGGTGCCCGGGATTTAACTCAAAGGGCACTCAACCAGGGAACCTCATTCCCAGCCCTATTTTGTATTTTATTTAGAGACAGGGGTCTCACTGAATAGCTTGGTACCTCACTTTTGCTGAGGCTGGCTTTGAACTCATGAACCTCCTGCCTCAGCCTCCTAAGCTGCTGGGATGACAGGCGTGTGCCACCAT
The DNA here is from genome assembly GCF_045843805.1 of Urocitellus parryii. Lineage (NCBI taxonomy): Eukaryota > Metazoa > Chordata > Mammalia > Rodentia > Sciuridae > Urocitellus > Urocitellus parryii. The sequence continues at coordinate 169,105,074 of NC_135533.1, read as the reverse complement.
GTTGAGGGCCACAATCAAGTCAAGATGGCGTCTGGCACTTTGCCAGGAGGAGTGGTTTGTGAAGTAACGCCAGCGAGCCATTAAGATGAAGAGGATTCCTTAATGACTGCTGTATCTAGATGATGTTAATTAAGTTAATTAAGTGTGTAATTAGTTAAGTATATATACCTCTGCTGTCCCGTAATAAAGCGGCTCCCGCTGTTTCAACCTTCACAAGTTGCTTGTCACGCCCCACCCCACCTCGGTTATTTTGCCCAGCCAGACTGCGGCACCACGGTGTCCAGCCATCTTTTGCTTTTCTTGCCTCATTGTTGGCCTTCCCGTACAATAATGAATAGGAATGATAAGAATGGGCAGACATCCTTACCCTGTTCCCCGTCTCAGAAGGAAAACATCCAGTCTTTCACCATTAAATATGATGTTTAAGTATTTTTAGCAAACGCCCTTATTCAGGCTCAGGAAGTTCCTAGTCTGCTTAGTTCTTATATTGTGAATGGCCATTGAATTTTGTCAAATGATTTTTCTGAACCAATTTATTTGAACATGTGTGGTTTTTTTTTTTCATTCTTTAGTCTATTAACATGGTAGAATACATTGATTTGGAAATATCAAAACATTGTCGAATTCTTAGTATAAACACTACTCAGTTACAGTGAGATATACACACATTGCTGTATTTGATTTGATAATATTTTGTTGAGGCTATGTCTATGATCATGAAAAAAGAACTGATCTATAGTTTTCTTGTATTGTCTGATTTCGGTATTTTGGTGTCAGGGTCATGTTGACCACACAAAATGAGCTGGGAAATGTTCTCCTCTATTTTCTGGAAGAGAATGTATAGAATTTATGCTACTTTGTCTTTAAATATCTGGCAGATTTTGCAAGTGAAACCATCTGGAGATTTCTTTTGGAGGGACTTTTAACTGCAAATTGAACTTATCTGATATAGCACTATCAAAGGGCGCCAAAAGAAGCCCTACCCCGGCCTGCAGGTCACACCTCAGTGTTGGTGGCAGGAGTGTGAGCTGGCACTTAAAACTGAGGCTGGCTGGGCACCAAGGCACACACCTGTAATCTCAGAGGCTTGGGAGGCTGAGGCAGGAGGATCTCAAGTTCAAATGTCAGTCCACTTGAACAAACTTGCTAAGTTTATATGTGTTGGCTTATTCATAATATTCACTTAGGAGCTTGCTCTTTATTTATTTATGGATACCAGGGATTGAACCCAGGGGCGCTTAACCACTGAGCCACATCCCAGCCCTTTTTTGTATTTTATTTAGAGAAAGGGTCTTGCTGAGTTGCTTAGGGCCTCGCTAAATTGCAAAGGCTGGCTTTGAATTCACGAACCTCTTTCCTCAGCCTCCCAAGCCAGTAGGATCACAGGTGTAAGTCACCACACCCAACTATTTAAAGTCTGTAGTTCTGTAGTGATTTTCCCTTTCATTCCTGAATTTAGTAGTTTTTGTCTTTTTTCTCTTCCTTAAGTCAGTCTGACTAGGGAATGATTTTAATCTGAACAGAAAATCCAGAAAGTGAGGTTCAGGTCACAAGTTTCAACCTCCTTCTTGTGGGCTGTGGTTTCTTAAACTAGTAATTTGGAAACCATTTGTAATGCTGTTGAGATCAGCCCCACATGAGCGCCCCCAAGTGGTCAGTCAGGGACCTGGCTGGAGGGCTACCTTGTACTCAGTTCAGGAAGCCTTTGGTATTATTTGGGGGTACGTTTGTACATGCAAGCTCTGGGTGTACTCACAAGTTCAGACACAACTTTCTGGGATCTTCCTCCCCCCACCATTCTCGCTGATGGAAGCTGGGAGCACTACCCCTGAGCTAGGCACCAGACATTTTTATTTTTTTATTTTGAAACAGGGTTTTGCTAAGTTGCTGAGGCTGGCTTCAAACTTGCTATGCTCCTGCCTCAGCCTCCCCAGTCGCTGGGATTACAGGCATGCGCCACTGCACCTGTCTTTCCCTATACTTTCTGATCATACTTGTTGTAACTATAGCAAGCATGGAACAGGGGCTGGGGCTGGGGCTCAGCAGTAGCACTCTTGTCTGGCATGCGTGAGGCACTGGGTTTGATTCTCAGAACTGCATTATAAATAAGTAAAATAAAGGTCTATCAACAACTAAAAAAAATATTTTAAAAAGGAAGCAAGCAAGCATGAAACAGCTATCTAAAGACCATGAAAAGCAAATGGTGACAAATGGACAGGGGAAAGAGACCAGATTTCAAAGTTCCACCAAAATGGTAAGGAGTTCACCACTCTCCCCCTGTCCGTGTGGCCGAGCTTAGACTCAGGGGCAACTGCTTGAAACCCAGAAGTGTGTATCAGATGCCGACAGACAGAGCGCCAAAAGAAGCCATGCCTCGGCCTGCAGGTCACACCTTGGTGTTGGTGGCAGTAGTATGTGAGCTGGCACTTAAAACTGAGGCCAGCTGGGCACCAAGGCACACTCCTGTAATCTCAGAGGCTTGGGAGGCTAAGGCAGGAAGATCTCAAGTTCAAAGCCAGCCTCAGCAATTTAGTAAGGCCCTAAACAACTCACTGAGACCCTATCTCTAAATAAAATATTAAGAAGGGCTGGGGATGTGGCTCAGTGGTTAAGTGCCCCTGGGTGCAATCCCTGGTACAAAACAAAGCAGAACAAAAACATAACCAGGGATACTTGTCTCCAGCCAGAGGAACTGTGCTTCCAAGGTCATAGGAGGAATATTAACTGATTTTTTTTTTCTCTCTGCTCTTCTTTGTTCCTAGATGCAGACAGTTGGTAGGAAGTACACACAGCGCAGGGAAGCTAATGTCCTGCTTGGGGCTGAGTTGTATCTCTCCCAAACTCATATATTGATATGAGAACAAATTCAGTGTGATTGATATCACCAAACTCATATAGTGCTAGAAGGGGGAATGTGTTTATCTCCTCTGGAATCAGAATCCTGTACTTTGGCTCGGATATTAGGTTTTTTTTTTTTTTTTTCCCACTATGTGCTAGGGATGGAACCCAGGGCCTCGGGCACCCTAGATAAGCGCTCTACCACTCAGCTACATCCCCAGCCCGGATATTAGTTTTTAAGACACACATATTGCCCTACACTTTGTTTTTTCATTAGCAATACTTTTTGGAGGACTTCACATATCAGTGCCAGTAAATTTCCCCTCATTCTTTTTCTCCTCTAGGAACAGTCATGCTTGGGCAGAGTCAGGCCCCAACCTGTAGCCTTCTGCTGGTGGGGAAGGTACATGTGGCTTTTAGGGACTTGCCCTCATTTGTGTCCAGGGTGGCAGCAACAGAGCCAGGGAAATCAGAAAAACAGGTACCTTGGGGGGCAGGTGAGGCCCTGTGCTCTCTTTCCCCCAGGACTGGAGTAAGTCTGGGTTTGTGAGCAACCCACAGGAAGACATGAGGCCCCAGAGTCTACCGGGTGTGGCTAACAGGGCAGGTGTGACTCAGATAGTTTGCTTAGAAAAATAAGAGCTGCAGCCCTTGAGAGTGGTTGCAAACAGGGTTAGTCTGACCAAATATAATACAGAATGTGGTAAAAACCAAGTAGCTAGAGGTGATAACTAGGTTTCTTAATCTACCTCTCTTTATCCCTAGGACATGAGTACTATATTACGTGTTTGCTATTATGTGTTGCTGTGATTGGATCATGTCCACCAAACGTCCATGTGTTGGAACCTTAATTCCTCAATGCAGCTGTGTGGGGAATTGTTTGGGTCATGGGGGTGGAACTGTCTCCTAGGGGTGAGTTCTCACTCTCAGGACATGATGAGTTGCAGCAAGAGCTGTTCATTATAAAGCAAGGTTGCCCCTTGTTCCGAACATGCCACTTCCTCTTCAGCTTTCAGCATGAGGCTCTCACCAGAAGCAAACAGATGCCAGCACCTTGCTCTTGGACTTCCTAGTCTCCAGAACTGTGAGCCCAAATACAACTCCCACTGCAATGTACTACTGGGCTACAGACCCATAAACAATGCAGCCAATCAATTCTGGGCTGAAACTTCCAAAACTGTGAACCAAAATAAACCTTATCTCCTTATACATTGACCATCTCTGGTGATTTGTTACAGTACTGGAAAGCTAACTCATATATTGCATACATATAGAGTATCAAGTATTTGTAGTACATTCATGTTTGGAGAGCTATTTATCTCTAACTACTTGGATTTTTCATGTTATATTTATATTACATCTTCTGATACCAGCAAACAGCCAAACTTATCACAAGATAGTCTGCAGGCAAAGGTGGCTATTTGTAGGCATAAAACAATTTTCTTGGAGCAGCCTGGAACAGGGTAAGTGTCATGGCCACCTTAGGACTCCTCCCATATCACAAGCTTGTCTCTCACAGCTGTCGAAGTTCCTGTCACTTTCCTGCAGGTGTGATTATCCTTTCTGCCCCAGGCTGGTTGGGAGCCCAGAGGAAGTTGAGAGAAGATTGGAAAAGTAGAAAGAGGGCTGGATTCGGAAAAGGCCCCCTGCTCCCTGATGGATTCTGAGTCATTGACCTTTTAGAAGCTCTAATTTATTTGTGCTGCCTTTCTCAAAGCCAGGGTGCTCAGGAAATCAAAAGCCTTGAGTGGACTGTGGGAACCTAAAAGCAAAAGAAGAAAAACCTGAGAGTGACCGTGACTGAGCACCTGTGCTCGGCACCATGCCAGGTATTTTACCTATATCTCATTTAATTCCACCTTCTCTCACAACTCTTCTCAGGGAAGGTTATTAATAATAATAAAATCATTGAGAGTTATCATAATATATTTATAATAATAAATTCATAATAATTTACAATGATTCATATCAAAGTATAGTAACTAATAATAAGAATTATAATCTATAGTAAATTATAAATAACTTATAATAAATACAATAATTAATTGATGATAACTAATTGATAATAATTAATTTATTGGGATCAAAAGGGTAAAGACTCCACCTACATGTGAGTCTGAAAGAAATAACTTAGGCAAACTAATACAGAGATAAAACACAAATGGCAACACAAATTCAATTAGGTGGTGAATGTGTGGGAATCCATTGCACAATGTTCCCCACTTTTGTGTCTGAGAGTTTTTCATAATCAATGCTGGGGAAGGAGAGAGGCTCCCTCCCCTCCCCATTTCCTCTCCAGGGTTCCCTCTTCAGGAGGCCAGCGCTGATATGGTTTTCCAGTCATTCCTTCTAGAGATGAGCAGAAAATGGGTGACATAGTTCCACTTGTGATTTCTGATACCTCCTTGATAAAAATTTTTTAAATACAATTTTCCAGTGAGTTTTTATTATTTTAAAATTGTTAGTCAGGGTCCCAGAGTAGCTTAACCCAGGCCCCTCTTACCACCTGGAAGAAAGAGAAGAGAGGAGAGGTGGGTGGCCCCAGCTGGGACCTTCCCAGGCTGGTTCCCAGGTGGAGACTCAGCACAGGGGGCGGAGACCCTCGTACACACGCCCCGCCCACAGAGACACCGCCCCCTTTCAAGGCTGTGCCTTCTTGCAGGAGCGGAAGTCCAGCTATCTGTGCCAGCCCTAGCTGGTCTGGTCCTGGCTAGGGAGGTGGCCTTCAAAGGCGCAATCTTAAAGCTCTTGATGTGCTGCCATGGTGTCTCCTGAAGACACCCTGAAGCAAATCAATGTCAAATTTTGAACTTGAAAGCTATAGAATTCCTACATCCTCTCTCTCAGATGAAGGTGACTGCAGGTTGAGGGTCTCTTATCTGAAATGCTCAGGACCGGCAGTGTTTCAGACTTTGTATTCTTTAGATTTTGAAATATTTGCATATGCCTAATGAGATATCTTGGGGATGGGATCCAAAGATATATCGGATATATCTTGGATATAGATATCTAAGATCCAATTTTGATCCAACTCAAAATTCAGTCTTTTGTACAATATCTTTAGTTCACCTGTGTTTTGGCTGTAACCTATCACATGAAGGCCAAGTGTGGAATTTTCCACTTATGGCATCATATCAGTGCTCAAAAAGTTTTGGATTTTTGAGCATTTTGGATTTTCCGATTAAGGATACTGAACCTCTTTTTCGCTGCCCATGCTCACCCCTAGGGGGCGCTCTCGTGGCTTGACTGCTGCTGGTGCTGCAGAAGGTGCCGGAACCTGTGTTAGAGTCGCTGCCTTGTGACTCATGAGATGGGTGGCCTTCCCAAAGTATTAACACTTATGTTATTTGGCCTTAGCCACATTTTTTGTGGGCAGCAGAACTCAGACACATTTTGGCTTTGCAGCCGCAAAGGCTGAAAGAGGGAAAAGTTGCCCAGGATGCTTCGCCCACATAATGTACTGTGAACTTTTGGAGGATGAATAAAATGTCCCATTTCCAGGCACAAAAGAGACACTCCTTAATATTCCTAATATTCTGATGCAAGGTTAAAAAATATTTTTTGTACTAAAGGAATATTATCTTGTTTAATACATTAGAACTGATTTTATATCACTGGGGTTGGAAGATATTTCTCTGAATTAATGATAACACCAGTCTTTTCCTATGTGTAGTTTTATATTTAGGGAGAAAAGATCCCATCACAGTATCTCTAGATCTGTGTAAAAATAAGTCACATTAAAATAGTGAGTAGATTCCCTTTTTTTTTTTTTGGTACTGGATATTGAACTCAGGGGCACTCGACCACTGAGCCACATCCTCAGCCCTATTTTGTATTGTATTTAAAGACAGGATCTCACTGAGTTGCTTAGGGCTTCGCCATTTCTGAGGCTGGCTTTGAACTCTTGATCCTCCTGCCTCAGCCTCCTGAGCTGCTGGGATTACAGGTGTGCATCAGTGTGCCCAGCTGTTTTTTTTTTGTTGTTGTTGTTTTGTTTTTGTTGTTGTTATTGGCTATTGAACTCAGGAGCACTTTACCACTGAGCTCCATCCCCAATCCTTGTTTTTTTTTTTTTTTTTTTTAATTTTGAGACAGGGTCTCACTAAATTGCTCATGCTGACCTTGAATTTGTGATCCTCCTGCGTTGGTTTCCTGAGTAGCTGGGATTACAGGCATGTACTACCACGCCTGGTAAGTTTCTTTTAAACATATTTATATCAACACCAATAGATAAGTGATGAATTTAAATTATCCAAATAGAAATATTGTTTTATTAATGTTGACTGTGCACAGTAACTTGAACTAGACTGTTTTTTTTTGCTACTTAGAATGTGTATATAAATATCTATTTAAAGAATTTTAAGATTCTTAAAGATTTTATATGTTGGCTTAAAATATAGCATAAATTAGCAATATACCATAACTGTTAAGAGAACTAGTTTTGCCACTTCAAGGAATTTGTGACTGCAAACATATTCACAAAAACAAAGGGCAAAGCTAGACAGAGTGAGACACTCCTGTAATCCCAGCTAACTGGGTGGCTGAGGCAGGAGGATCACAAGTTGGAAACCAACCTCAGCAATTTAGTGAGACCCTTTCTTAAAATTAAAAAAAAAAAAAATAGAAAGGACTGGGGTTGTAGCTCAGTAGTCAGGTATCCTTAGATTGAATCTTTCCACTTTATAAGAATGTTTTAGTCAGTTTTTGCTTCTCTGTATCCAAAATACCCAACAAGAACAACTTAAAGGAGGGAAAGTGTATTTGGGGTTCACGGTTTCAGAAGTCTCTGTCCATAGACCCCTGACTCATTACTCTGGCCCCAGCTGAGGCAGCACATCATGGGGGAAGGACCCAGTGGAGGAAAGCTGCTCAGCTCCTGGTGGGGTCAGGAAGCAGGTGGAGTGGGAAGGGACCACAGGGAAGATGCACCCTTCCAGAGCATTTCCCCAGAGACCCCCTTCTCCAGCCACACCCCTCCTGCCTAGTCAGTCCATTCAAGCAAGGCTGGGCTGGTTAAATCACGGCTCTCACAATCTAATCATTTCACCTCTGCATTAACACAGAAGCTTTTGGGGGATACACCTCATACCCAAACCATAGCACAGAATTTCTGGAAAATGGTTATAAAGAGAAATTTGAGAAATCAGGTGATCCTTTCAACCACAATTTTGTGTTTTGAAAACTTTCTATTGAAATGATTTGAGGAGGTTGCAAAGGTAGTACCGAGAGGTCCCCTGAACCCTTTACCTCATTTCCTGCAACGCTTACAGCTTATGTAACTATAGTACAAAATCTGGACATGGACACCAGTATAACATGTAGTCCCCTGCTGTTTTATCACATGTATGGAATTGGAACTGGCTAACCCCAGCCACAGTGAAGATACAGAAGTATTCCAACGCCACAGAGCTCTCTCTTGTGCTGTCCCCATCATAGTCACACTAACCCTTTCTCCCACTGTCCACTGTCTCTGGTAATCATTAATCAGTTCTTCATCTCTATAATTTTGTCATTTTGAGAATATTATATGAACAGAATCATACAGCAGGAGATTGGTTTTTCCCACACAGGATAATACCTTTTTGACATCCTTGCTGATTGCTGCCCATGGCAGAAGTTTGAGTTGGGAGCCATGGTGCACACCTGTAATCTCAGCAGCTCTGGAGGCTGAGGCAGGAGGATTGGAAGTTCAAAGTCAGCCTCGGCAACTCAGCGAGACCCTGTCTGTAAATAAAATATTTAAAAATGCTGGAGATGTGGCTCAGTGGTTAGCATTCCTGGGTTCAATCCCCGATACCAAAAAAAGTTTGATCCTTTTTAAACGTTGAAAGTAGCATATTGCATGGTGTGGATGTATTACTGTTTGTATAATCATTCACCTATTGTGGGACATTTGGGTTGTTTCCAGTTTGGAGCTATTTCAAATCAAACTGCTATGAACAATCATGCAGAGGTTTTTTGTGTGAACATAAGTTTTCATTTCTCTGGGATAAATGCCCGGGAGTGTTCTTGCTAGGTTGTAGGATAAGTATATGCTTCCTTTTTTTTTTTTTTAATTTTTTTGAGAAACTGCCACATGATTTTCCATAGTTTGGTACCATTTTACATTCCCAGCCAGTTCTCTTTTTTATACAAAATGTTATTGACGACTTCTTAGCACAGTGGCTATGTGCCAAAGGCACATGAGAATCTGAGACACTTTTATTTTCTAGGGAAAATAAATCTAATATACATTAGATGATGGGAAAAAAAGAAAAGGGATCACAGTGGTTTGGGAGTCTGGAGCAGGAGGATCAAAGCCAGCCTCAGCAAAAGTGAGGCGCTCAGCAACTCAGGGAGACCCTGTCTCTAAATAAAATACAAAATAGGGCTGGGGATGTGGCTCAGTGGTCTAGTGCCCCTGAGTTCAATCCCCGGTACACCCCCCAAGAGAGAAAGAGAGAGATGGGGGCGGGGCAGGGGGAGAGAGAGAGAGAAAGAGAATGGGGGGGGGGTGTCAAATCCAATCTCTTTGCTGCTCCTCGAGGTCCCATGTTAAACCTCTTGGGTTATCAAAATAAGTCTCCCCTCACCAACAAGCTAAATTGTAGTTGGAAAGCTACAACACCACATTCTGTGGGCCATCTGATTGTACCTTGACCTCTGACCCAGGCTTGCATTCTGCCCTGAGGCTCTCTATCCCCCTAACGTGAGCCCATTCTGGAATGTTCTGCCCTTACATTCTCATTTCAGAAGCACCCTAATGAGGGGACGCTTGCACTGCACCCAAGCCCCTCAACATACTGGGCCTCACACTGAAATGGTCTTTTTTGGTGGGCAGGAGTACTGGGGTCTCACTGAGTTGCTTAGCACCTCGCTGTTACTGAGGCTGACTTTGAACTTGTGATCCTCCTGCCTCAGCCTCCTGAGCTGCTGGGATTACAGGCTTGTGCCACTGCCCTGGCTGAAATGGTCTTCTGACTCCCCTGTGCCCTATACTTCTTAGAGCACAGGGTGAGGTCATTCCCACCTGTGCTGGGAGTTCGGGTCTCCTGGGTCACACTGTCCTTTCTGGTGTTCATTTCCCAAGCAACTAACAACTCCTGAGCCTGAATTTCTTAGGATGAATTTCTGAATTTTATATCTTGAACATCAGAGTCAGAAAGGATCTCTTGCTGTCAACACGCAACTCTGAAGGGTCTTTTTATAAACTTACAAAAAAAGTCCTTCACACTGTTTGTGAAGGTTGATATATTATCAAAAGCCTCTCGCGACAAAGAGAGATTTCATGGTTTATAAAAGGCAACACATTTCATAAATACTTAATCGGAAATACAAAAACCCTTAGAGGAAATTAATTTTTAAATTCTTAACAATGCCCAAAAGTAGGCCCGGGGTTTTAGTTCAGTGATAGTGCACTTGTCTCGCATGTGTGAGGCCCTGGGTTCCATGCTCAGCATCATATAAAAATAAATAAATAAAATAAAGGTATTGTATTCATCTACAACTGAAAAAAAATTGTTAAAAAAGATGAATTTATTTTTTAAAAAATGCCAAAAAGTGGCCCAAAAAAGCATATAATATGTATAGCATATATTTATATAGGCTGCCGTATATATTATGTCACACACACACACACACACACACACACACACACACACACACGAGATAGCTGAATGAATGCAAAAAACATTTAAAGAGATCTGAATTTGAAGGAAACTGTTCACTGTGCAAATTGGCCAATAACTGAACTGATCAGGGCTAGGGATATAGCTCAGTTGGTAGAGTGCTTGCCTTGCATGAACAAGGTCCTGGGTTCTAGTCTCCAGCACCACAAGAGAGAGAGAGAGAGAGAGAGAGAGAGAGAGAGAGAGAGAGAGAGAGAGAGTGTATTGGACACCAGGCAAACTAATCATTAGGATACATATGTGGTTCGGGTCAGAATAGTGGGGCAGAACTAATATGGTAGCCATGGGTAGATTGGACATTTAGGAAAGGAAAATAATAATTCTTTTCCTCAGCCCTCATAAGTTCTTAGTTGGAACAGACCCCAGTAACAGAAGACAGATTAACAAGAGAGAGACAAACACAAGTATCAACCTAGGGATTTCACATACACATGGGAGGTACCCAGGAAATGAAATCATTCTTAAAGAAACAGCTTTGAATCCCACTTCAACAAAGAATAGGAAATTTCTAGAGAAGAGACTAAGGAAAAGGACTTAAAGGATGGCAACTTGTGAGCAGGCAAATCAATAGCAAATGAAGGCTTGAAGTGAGGAATCAGGAGACGAGAAAGAAATGAAAGACAGAGACCAGGCAGAGAGAGACACACACACACACACACACACACACACACACAGAGGAGAGTTCATTTGTCAGAACTGACAAATCAAGGCCACCTCTCCATAGAGGGAGAGAGGCAAAACAGGCTTGGGGTTAGGGAATTTTATGGGGCAGGCTCAGGGATTAGAGCCCATGGGTCCTAATGCAGGAGGTTGAGGTGGGGTTGGTATGAGCCAGTGGTGAGCCTTTCTCAGAAAGCGAAATTTTTCTTAAAATGGCGCTGTCACTTAAAATGGCTGTCCAGATGCTAAGCAAGGACCTTACAAAGGGTACTAGGAGTGTGTAGTTTCCTCCAGTGTCATCTCTGGGCCTGGAAGATTTTAAAGTTGTCTTGAGGGTTAACTTTGTTGTCCCTCTTAGAAAAGGGGGACAGGGTACCTTTTGTCTTTATAAATTTTTATCATGCTTTCAGGCAAAAGGGGTAAGGACAAAGAACTCTCCTGTATCTGCTTCTTGTCAATTGTCTTTGGCTTCACGGATCTTATGCCAAAGAGGGGTACTTGGTGGCGTCACATTCTGATCTCCACAGACATTACTGTAGCACTTGGTGGCTGTGTCCTATTGGCTGAGTTTCAGTCACACTGCTGCTTCCAGGAGGTGGTGAGAGGGCTTTGGGGACCTCTTGGGTATCATGACCCATGCAAACATGGAAGCCTCCAGCCAGACGCCTGCCTGTAATCCCAGCAGTTTGGGAGGCTGAGGCAGGAGGATCACAAGTTCAAAGCCAGCCTCAGCAACTTAGCTAGGCCCTAAGCAACTCAGTGAGACTCTGTCTCTAAATAAAATATAGAAAAGGGTTGGGGATGTGGCTCAGCGGTTAAGGGCCTGGGTTCAATCCTCAGTACCAAAAAACAAACAAATAAAAATAACAACAAAACGTGGAGCCCTCCAAATGGTAACCAACAGACAGATGTTCAGTATGGTGAATGAGTAGGCCAGAGTCAAGGAACACAGACTCCAGTCACAGCTCAGTTTGAAGTTTGACTTCTCAGCAGTGTGACTGGACAAGGGCTCCCTAGCCGCTCACTCCGCAGCCTGTTTACTCCTGCAGAAAATGCCAGAGTGGGCTGGATGGTAGCCACCGTCCCCACAGGTCTGAGATTTCACTGCTCCTCCCTGTTTCGACCTTTCTTACAGACTTGGCCTCTAACAAAGGTTACCGTCTGTCATCTCCAAGATCCATTTCCCCAGGCTCTCGCTTGCTCTCGCTCGGAATGTAAATGTTAGGGTGATGAAAACACGGGAGTCTAGGTTCAGGTTCATTTGGGAGCCGCTCAGCCCTCCTCCAGCACCCCAGGAGCACGGGGCCTCCTATGTGGCCTGAAACTTCATAAACTTAGGTTTAGCCTGTCAGCACCGATTTAAAGAGATTTGCTTTGTTCCATTTGCTTCTGGGGAGGAGCTGACATTCACAGGAGGATGGGGGGGAAATCTGAGCTGGCTTCTGTGTCCCCCCCACCCCTAGGGGAGAGTGAGTCAGATGTTTGCACAAAAAGCTGTGGTGTCAAATCCACAAATTGCACAGGCTTTAGGCCTTCACCACTTTATTTATTTATTTATTTTTTAGGAACTGGGGATTGAACTCAGGGGTGCTTAACCACTGAGCCACATCCCCAGTCCCTTTTTAACATTTTATTTAGAGACAGGGTCTTGCTGAGTTGCTTAGGGCCTTGCTGAGTTGCTGAGGCTGGCTCTGAACTCACGATCCTCCTGCCTCAGCCTCCCAGGCCTCTGAGATGACAGGTGTGTACCATCATGACTGGCTAGGCCTTCACCACATTAAATCAGAAAAGTGTAGCAGAATAACAGATTTAATTGCTAAACCTTAGCTACAAACTCAAATCTCTGGATTTAATAAGAGGTGGTGGTGCACAGCTGTGAATATGGTGGTCTTCTGCCAGGTGGGTCTATTTGTTCCTTTGCTCCCTCATTTCTTCCTTGTGTGTGCCCGAGCCCCCACCAGAAGCATCTTGGCCATGCTGCCAGGCTCTCTCCTCCTGGCCAAGGACCCATGGTCTCACCAGTAGTTTACCTGCTTTCCTGCTCCTTGCTGGGTCTATGGGATACAACGTGGCAGTCTCTTGGGAACAAGCAAATGGGATTTTTTCACACCAGCTGGAACTAGTCCAGATCCCAGTGCACAATTCTAGTGGACAAGAAATAAAGCTTTATTTTCTAGAACTCAACCTTGAGCCCAGGCCTCGGTCATGCTGGCCTCATGCAAAACCTCTACCTACAGCTTTTGCTGGGCATGTACCCTCCCTAGCAGCACATGCAGATGGGGTTCTTCACAGTCCTGGGGGCTGAGGCAAGGCCTCAAGGTAAGGGAGAGGTGAGTCCCCTCTGGTCCATGAGTCTACTGGTGGAGGGATGTGGGGACCTGGGACATGGCCCTCTTAGTTCCAGGTGCTACTATGGCTTTCCTGCCACCCTGGGAGCCCAGTGGCTAGGTTGCACCACTTTCCAGGGCCTTCCACAATCTGGACAGTATCTCCAGAGTTGGCTCCCTTGTTGATGGGGATGGAGAGAGAAAGGAAAACACAGGAAGGACTTAGAGTGTGGATTAACACCCTCCAGCACGATCCAGGCCGGATGCCAGCCCTGCTATTTATGCCAGCTCTGTTTCTAGATGGGAGATTGCAGAGCTCTACTTTTTTCAAAAGGAATAATAAAATGATAAAATCTGTAATATCGGTGGAGTTCAGACTGGACCTGGCCCAGGAGCCTTTCAAATGAAGTACTATCATTATTTGCATTTTACAGATCAGGAAACAGGCTGAGAGAGAGACAGAAATGAAGTCAAGGTCACACAGCAGGTGGTGAGAGATGGGGCAGGAATCCCAGGCTTCCTGACCCTAGAGTCCCAAGTCCTTAGTTCTAAGCAGTCTTCACTGCATCTTAGATAATTTAAAAATCCCAGAGCTGGCTGGACATGGTGGCATAGGCCTGTAATCTCAGCGGCTTGGGAGGATGAGGCAGGAGGATCATAAGTTCAGAGTTAGCCTCAGCAACTTAGTGAGGCCCTAAGCAACTCTTCCTTGTCTCTGAATAAAATACAAATAAGGGCTGGGGATGTGGCTCAGTGGTTAGGCACCCCTAGGTTCAATCTCTGGTACAAAAAAAAATTAGCATTATGAGCCTGCTAGGGTATTTTTGAATTATATCTTTACAGTTATTCTTATCTTTGTCCTGGAGTTTGGACTATAATCCTTCTCTCAGTGGGACTAGAAACCACAGCACCGGGGTGGCATTTACCCCAGCTGCCAAGCCTGTGTTACAGGCTCAGAAATTGCTTGTTGAATGACTGAAAATCTCACAGCAATTTTGAATTTTCAAATATTATTGTGTGTGGATCAAACGTAGCAGAAAGAGTAAGAGGTTGCTAATGGCATTGTCTTCTCTGAAAAATAGGAAAAATTCTAATTCTGCTTTTTAATTTTTTTTTAATTGCCTGCTGGGCTTCTTTCAACCCTCCATTCTGACTTACCATACTCTTCCTAGCCTAATTCCCTCAGGGTTTTGGCAAGCCAAACAGGCTTGAGTTTTACTTTATTTTTTTAATTAATTAATAATTAATTATTTTTTGTGGTACTAGGGATTGAAACCAGGGGTGTTCTACCACTGAGCTATATTGTAAGCCATTTTAAAAAATTATGATTTTTTTTTTTTTTGAGATGGGTCCTCACTAAATTGCCCAAGTTGGCCTGAAACTTTTGATCCTCCTTCCTCAGCCTCCCAAGTCATTGGGATTACAGGCCTATAGTACCACGCCAGGCCAGACTTGGGTTTTAAATCCTGGCTCTGATGTTTGCTGTCTGTGTGACCTGAACTGGTCACCTCTCCTGGGCCTGTTTCCTTCTCTATAAAACAGGAGCAATAATAGGACCCACCTCAGGGGTATTATACATGTACACAGTAGGCATTCAATATCTTGTTCCAGTCTCTGTTAATTAAATCAACCTCACCAGAAATTTTATCTGTTTGAACTTTAATCATAGGTCATTTTGTAAATTCTTTAAGAATGCCATCCCTTTGGATGCAATGAGGGAATCCATGCTTACCAATATAGTTTAAAGCTAATAGATCTACACAATGTTTTCACTTGCAAGGAGGAGAAAATTCTGACCCCAAATGGCATAAACAATAAGAAAACATATGATTTGAAGGTGTGTGGGTGGGTTGATTCAGTGGCTGCAGTAAAGACCCAGATATTTTTCCAACTCTTTTTCAGTTGCCTTTAGAACTATATCTGCTCACAGCCACAGGTTAACTGGAGCACCAGGTGAAAATAGCATAACGAGTCCCCTTCCTCATGGGAACTGTGTTCCAAGATCCCCATTGGATGCCTAAAACCACAGATCGTACTGAATCCCATATACATGGTTTCCCCTCTATATATGTACCTATGAAAAGTCTAATTTGTAAATTGGACACAGTAAGAGATTAACAATAATAGATAACAAAATAGAACCAGTGTAACAGTGTCTTATAATAAAAATAATGTGAATGTGGTCCTTCTCTTTCAAAAGATCTTATTGATCTGAGTAACTCAGCAGTTGGTCTTTTTTTTTTTTTTTTTCCTGTAGTTGAGCAACTTTCATGTTTTCATTTAAAGGTTTATGGTTTTCTTTAGCATATCCGAATTGCCAGCATCACTCACTCCCCCTGTGCTTTGGGGTCACTGTTCAATAAAATAAGGGTTACTTTGATCACAAGCACTTTGATGTCCTGACCATCAATCCGATAACAGAGATGGCTATTAGATGACCACTGAGCAGGTGGCATATATACTGGACAATGGTATTATGGTTTGGTTTATTATGGTTTATTATGGATTTTGAGGTGTTCCCCTAAAGCTTTTGTGTTAACGCAGGAGTGTTCAGAGGTGAAATGATGGGATTTTGAGAGCTGTGACCTAATAAGTCCATCCAACTTTAAATGGACTAGGTGGTAGCTATAGTTAGGTAGGGTGTGGCTGGAGGAGGTGGGTCCCTGGGGGTATGCCCTGGAAGGGTTCATTTTCCCTACCTTTCCCCCTCTCTATTTCCTGGCTGCCATAAAAGGAGCATCATGCCCTTCCGCCATGATGTTCTGCCTCATCTCGGGCCCAGATCACCATGGACTGAACCTCTGAAACCATGAACCAAAATCAACTTTTCCTCCTCTAAATTGTTCTTGTCAGGTACATTGTCACAGTGACGTAAAACTGACTAATACAAATGGGATGGTTCATGACCCAGGCAGGTTGGAGGAGGGTGGCCCAAGATTTTATCATACTACTCAAAATGGTGGCAATTTAAAACTATGAGTTCTTTACTTCTGCAGTTTTTCCATTTCTTTCTTTTTCCTTTTCCTTTTCTTTGTCCGCCTCCTAAGAGCCAGAAGTCTTCCCCAGAAAGACCTCCCATCAGATCCTTGCATTTTAATGAGTCACATGCTAGAGTTTAATGGGATCAGTTAGAGGGAATTAAACCAATTAGGGTTTATCTCTGAGGCAGAGACGAGGTGACCATTTCCTGAGTCATGCTGGGGAAGGTGGCTCCTAGAACAGAATCCAGGTTCTGTTAGCCAAGAAAAAACGGGGCGGATCCTTTTGATTGGTGTCCTCTTCACCCCATTCGTGAGGGAGGGATTCTAACCGAGGATTTGGGGGATGACCAAACACACCACACCTGACACTGGATAGGTGCAACTGATGAACATTTATTAGTCACATACACTCCAAAGCCGCATGGGAATGAGGCTCAGGAATGGAGTGAACAACCAGGGTCTATGGGAAGCAGGTTTGGTAGTATCAAGAGGAAGTGGTTGGCTTGTTGGAATAACTCTGTGGGTTTCACCTTGGAGAAGCATAGCCCACTACTCAGGGATAAACAGGAATCATGCTTGCTCCCTGTGACGAGAAGGATTAACAAAGGACCGTAATTTGAGGGGCACAGTAGGAAGGAAGAGGTCTTGTAATTAGGTCATGTGAGGCCCTCAAGGCGGCACATAATATTGAGTTTTAATTTTAGGCACTGCAACTCAGGGATGGGTGTGGGATACATACAAACTCCCTTCCTGCTATCTATCCATCCATCCATCCATCCATCCATCTATCCATTCATCCAGTGTCCATCAATCCATCATCCATTCGTCTGCCCACCCAAACATCCATCTGCCTGTCCCTCCCTCCCTCCGTCATCCATCCTTCTGTCCATCCATCCATCCATCCACTCTTTTATCTTTTATACATCCCACAAAGAATTGAGGCCACCTCAGTATTCTGGCTCCATCTCTTGTTTTTAATGGTGTTTAGTTCATAGTTATTTTTGAGTCATCAACATTGGAATCAGTCCTTCCTGCCCTGTCACCAACTTACCCTTTTCATTTCTGCACTAGTTAGTAGGTCAACTCATTGACCCTGGAATGTGCTTTCCTCTGTTCTGCTTCTGATTCTAGAACCATCTGCCCCTTCTTTGCCTGTCTGTATTCAGTTTTCCCCTGAGCCAAATCTTTCATCATCCAAATACACTCTCTCTCACCTCCCTGAACTCTGCCTTCTCCTGTGAGCCCAAAGCCTTTTTGGCAGCTGCTGCATGCCAAGTGTAACCATGCTCTCCTGGGTTTCACTGTGTCCCCTGGGGACTGTTCTTTCACGCTTTACTGTTAACTGTACTGTTAACTGCTCTTCTTGTTTTGTATCTTTTCTCACCAAACACATCCTTCAACAGGGATAACCTTGAACAAGAGTTTTGGAGCTATCAAGGATTCTAAAACTGGAGGGGTAATGATGGTTGCAAAATTGTATACATTTAGATAAAAACAATGAAACTGCATTGTGTTAGTCTGCTTTCCAGCACTATAACATACACCTGAGGTAATCAAGTTATAAAGAGAAAAGGTTTTATTTGGGGATCATGGTTTTGTAGGTTTCAGTTTATGACTGATGGGCCTCGTTGCTTTTGGGCCTTGGGCAGCATATCATGGCAGGGCAAAACTGTCCACCTTCTCGCCAGGATGCAAAGGGGAGGACAAGGAAGAGGATGGGGTCCCACTGTCCTCTTCAAAGGGCCAATGACTTTTTTTTTTTTTTTTTTTTGGAACCAGGGATTGAACCTAGGGGCTCTTAACCACTGAGCCACATCCCAGCCCTTTTTAATATTTTTGGTTGGAAACAGGGACTTGCTGAGTTGCTTAGGGCCTCACTAAGTTGCTGAGGCTGGCTTTAAACTCACAATCCTCCTGCCTCAGCCTCCTGAGCTCCTGGGATTACAAGTGTGCACCACTGCGCCTGGCGTCAATGACCTTTATAAAGCCCGTCCACTCATCCCCTCCTCTTAAAGCCTCCCCCACCTCCTGATAAGACAGAGCCTTTAACATATGGGCCTTTGTGAGACATCCCAGATTTAAAGGATAGCATGTATATTTATAATTGATATGTTTTAGGGCTTGTAAATTATATCTCAAAAAGGAAGGAAGAGAAGGAGGAGAAAAAGGAAAAGAATAAAAGTAAAGGGAAAATTAGCCAGGAATGGGCAGAAGGGGGCTTCTAGAATACTGGGGATATTTGGTTTCGTGACCTACATGTTGGTTGCAAGGGTATGGTCACTTTGTAAAAATTCATCAAGCTGGCCGGGTGCAGTGGCACATGTCTGTAATCCCTGCAGTTTAGGAGGCTGAGGCAGGAGGATCATGAGTTCAAAGCCAGCCTCAGCAAGTTGACAAGGCCCTAAGCAACTTAGCAAGACCCTGTCTCTAAATAAAATATAAAAAAGGGCTGGGGATGTGACTCATTGGGTAAGCACTTCTGGGTTCAATCCCAGGTGCTCCAAAATAAATAAATAAACAAACAAATAAATAAATAAATTCATCAAGCTGTTCTCATGTATGCTTTCTTTGGGCATATTTCTATATGAACACCACACCCCAGTAACAACATTTACTAAAAAAAAAAATACTAAAAAAAAGATATATTTAGCTAATCACGAAAGTGCCATAGAACATCAGTAGAGCCATGGTTTCTTAATTATTCCTAGCGGTAATCAAATGGACAATATTCAATATGCAACCAAAATAAATGGATGTCTTAAGAGGCCTTGTTGGAACAATCAAATATCATCAGCCTCAAAGAGTTCCCCACGCTCAGCCCAGCTCTCCTGCTGCCTGAGAGTTTCCATTCTATATTTATCTTTTCAAATCAGCGGTGCAGCAATTAGTTATTATAATAAGAGCTACCAATTTATTGTGTTGCGACTTCATGCCAGGCGCTGCATTATCAGAGTCGTCCATATTTTCATTGTCTCCTTTCTCTGTTGAAACAACCTTGAGAAGGAGTTGCTTCTCCCATTTTGCAGTTGGGGAAGCTGAGGCCGAGAGGTGCTGGTGACAGAGTCAGAGAGCAAGCTGGGATCTCACCCTGTCATCTCAGACCTGATGTCAGTTATCAGGAAATAAATGACATGTGTGAGATGATTGAGCCGACACATGGCTCTCGATGCAGTTACTATAGTAACCACACTATGTGATGCTGTCTTTTATTTTGCGAAGATGTCAACGGACCCACGATTAGCCATGGAGGTCTTGGGCCCCCATTACCGTCGCCAATCCTGAGGGACATTTTAATAGGTTTAAAATAGCCTTCTTGCCTTGTAATCATAGCTTTTATTTCATAAGCTCTTGGAAGATTTAGAGAAACCTCCCCCCCGCCCCGACTATGGCAGCTTCACAAATATTACCAATGGCACCTTGTGTAAAACTCAGGCGCTCTATGAAGTAACTATAAGAGGAATCGGTCTCTTTCCTTCCTTTGGCAAAAGACACATTAACATGAGAAAAATACACAAATGTACTTCATGTAAGGGTTACGTGAAGGAGAAACCATCCTGAGGATGCTGGAAAAAAAAAAAAAAAACAGTTAAACCTGGGTGTTTTTACACTGGGTTTGATGAAGAGTGGGGAGTTGTGGGAAAGTGTAAGGACAAAAGGGTGTGAAGGTCAAGTGGGAGAAGGTCACCAGCACCCAAGGCCAGCTCCTTCAGATTCCTCTCAGCCTCCCTCCATCTTTGGGTATGGAAAGGGCCTCTCTTCTCACGTCAGGGGCTTGCGACCTGCTACAGGGGAAAGCCAGAGAGTCCCCTCCTGTACCTGCTGTCTCTCCAATGCCTTCAGTTGAAAACATTCAACATCCAAGGTGCCATGTTTTGGGGTAGCATGCCAAAGACCCAGTCTTAACCTAATTGTGTTTCAGGCAGTCATGCTCCTGACAAAGCAATGCATTGGAGGTGACATGGGGCAGTTCCTGGGTCCCATCACTGGGTTGAGGAAGGGGATGGGCATACAGACAGGAAGAAGTGGGCGAAAGTAGGCCCTGGGACCCCGAGAGATGCAGCTTGGGAGGGGCTGGACAGAATGGGCAGGGGCAGGGCTTTGAGCTCTGGCTGAGCAGGGCCAGTGGTCTGGATTAAGAATGGGGCAGGAGGCCAACCCAAGCTTGAAATACCTGATTTTTAAAAAAAAATTAATTTATTTTTGGTACTGGGACCTTAATCACTAAACCACACCCCTACTCCCTTTTTTATATTTCATTAAAGATAGAGTCTGACTAAGTTGCTTAGGGCCTCCCTAGGTTGCTGAGGCTGGCTTTGAACTCGCAGTCCTCTTGCCTCTGTCTCCTGAGGTCCTGTGCCTCTATGCCAGCATTGAAACTACCTTATTGACAAGTGGCAGGTGGGGGTGGGTGCTGAGCAGTCAGGGAAGATGAGAACTCAGAATCTGGAGTTGGTACCAGCCTTTGCAGGCCAGCTGGCCACGCTATAGCCAGGCAGCTTTATTCCCAGGTAACAGGTAAACTTTTCCAAGGTGACAGACACCTGGAGATACTCTTGGGACGAAGGACGGAAGTCAGAGCTTCTGAGTCATGGGCAGATGAAAGATCCATTCTCTATAATTACAGGGAGTCATAATGGGGAAGAGGATGGTGACGTCCAAGGACAACCACAGGCCTTTCTCTCCAGGCTGGTGAGAACCAGACTCCTTCCCCTGGTTCCTTAGCTTCCAGCAGAGTTCTGGAAGCTGATTAAAGAGGACGTCAGAAACAGCAGGTAATTAGGAACCTTATAAAATAAGAACCCTCTTGTCCAACTAACTTGAGCACCTCCATGGTTGGAAGTGGGGGAAGGGCTGGAAACTGCTGGCTGAAAGGGTCGCTTCTGCCAGAGGGGTGGCCAGGAGGCTGGGGCAAGTATGATGAGGGACAGGGCTCTTTCAGGAACAGGGATGGGGAAGGCAATGATTAGGATATTAATTCCAAGTTGGGGCAGCTGGTAAATACAAATGTTAGGGGAGGCCATTCACAACCCCCAAGGAAACCTCAGCTGATGAAACTAGTGGCACAGAAACCAAAGGGGACTTAGAGAGGGACAGTACACATACACACACACACCACACACACACACATACACACACACAAAACCCCCACAAAAAAGGGGCAGAATGGAGTGGATTTTCCCACTATTTCCTTGGCTGCTTTCCTTAAAGGGTTAGTTGGAAGGAACTCAGCAAAGTCTTGGGTCCGAATAACCCGTACAGCTGGGCACAGTGGCACATGCCTGGAGTCCCAGCTGCTCAGGAGGCTGAGGCAGGACGACCACCAGTTCAAAGCCAGCTTCAGCAACATAGCAGGGCCCTGAGCATCTCAGTGAGATCCTGTCTCTAAATAAAATATAAAAAAAGGGCTGGGGATGTGGCTCAGGGGTTAAAATCCCCTGGTACCCAAAACAAACAAACAGACAAAACTGAATAACCCATGCAATTGACAGCTTTAGGGTCCTAACCTCCTGGGGTATTTCCAGGGACAGCTTCAGCTTGAGAGGTTGTGTGGCTTGCATGCAGGTTGGACTTTCAAATCAGCTAAGCCCCAAACCCCAATCTTTGGGGTCACCTCTCTCCCTGGGGCATTCTCATCCTTCAGTCTCTGGCCCAACACAGACTCCCACATTGAAATGCTCAAGTGGCTGTTTTTTTTTTTTTTGGTTCCAGGGATTGAACCCAGGGGCACTTGACCACTGAGCCACATCCCCAGCCCTTTTTATATATTTTATTTAGAGACAGGGTCTCACTGAGTTGCTCAGGGGCCTGCTATATTGCTGAAGCTGGCTTTGAACTTGTGATTCTCCTACTTTAGCCTCCTGATCAGCTGTAATGACAAGTGTGCACCACCACACCTGGCTTCAAGTGGCTGTTTCCAAAACCCCCCAAAGGATCCGGACAGTTTTCTTTAGTATTCATGTTCCACAGTATCCTAATGCTCCTGTGGCTGCGGTGGGGAGAGGAGACCTAGGTGTGGGGTGTGCTGGGACTGACAGGCAAAGCCGCTGGGGTGGAGGGGGCGGGAAGGGAGCTGCCCAGTGCAGGCAGTCACCCGGGGACTCTCATCCCTGTCTCACTTTCCTGGCGGTGTTTCATTGGCCAGCTCCTTTTCTCATCTTGTTGCTTTTTTCCTCTTCAATGCGCTTCCATTTCTCTGCTCTGTAAACATGACCGTCTCCCATGTGCCAAGGTCATTCCAGGTGAAAGAGGCTCCGGATGAAGACACACAGTCCTCTTTGTCAGATCACAGTCTAGTTGGTGACAAACCATTTCAAACCAGAATGAGTGTTGTGCTCAGTGGGGGCAAGCAGGGGGCTGAATTGGGAGCCTAGAGAGGGGGTGAATAGGGTTAGGGGGTGGGGGTGGATGCCAGGATCCATCTCTCCCCTCCCTTCCCCTCAGCTACCATTGTGCTGGGCCGATTCACCTACTTGGAGGTGATGGTTCCTGATGGGTTACCAGATGAAATGCAAGATGCTTGTATTTATTTATTTTTGGTACGAGGGATGGAACCCAGGGGTGCTTAACCACTGAGCCCCATCCCCACCCCCTTTTTACGTTTTATTTAGAGACAGGGTCTTGCTAAGTTGCTGAGGCTGGTCTTGAACCTGCCATCCTCCTGCCTCAGTCTCCCAAGCTTGCTGAAATTATAGACGTGTGCCACCATGCCCAGCTAGATGCTTGTACTTAGTACAATATTTGGGACATACCTATCTGAGAGCATTATTCATTGTTTAACTGAACTCCACATTTAATTGAGCATCCTGTCTTCGTTTGCTAAATCTGGCAGCTACAGCTGCGGATGAATGAACCGGAGTTAGCTGAGTGAACACAGGGAAGGGCGTGCCTGCAGAGAGAACAGCATGTTCCAAGACCTGGAGGTGGGTGGGTGGGTGGGGGTCCCGGAGTTCATCTCAGGAACTGAACCTTGTCCCTTTGGCTTGAGTGTGGAGTGCCAGGGGGAAGGGAGGTGGTGGAGAAGAGGCACCAAACTGTCATGTAGTTGTTGAGTGTTGCTGGGTGCAATAGCACACGCCTGTAATCCCAGCAGCTCAGGAGGCTGAAGCAGGAGGATCATGAGTTCAAACCAGCCTCAGCAATTTAGCCAGGCCCTAAGCAACTTACAAGACCCTATCTCTTATTAAAATGTAAAATAAAATATTAAAAAAAGGGCTGGGGATGTGGCTCAGTGTTTAAGCACCTCTGGGTTCAATCCCCAGTACCAAAAATAATAATAATAAGAAAAAAATAGTTGTTGAGCATGTGATAACTGTCAAGCACTGTGGAATTCTGTTCTTACTGCAGGGTGCTGTTCCAAGCCATAGATGCAGCCTATGCCTTCAGGGAGCTCACAGTGCTGCTGAGAAGCAAGGAGGTGAAGAGAGGGAAGGGCAGACCCTGTGTAAGTTATAGCTGGGGGACCTCAGCCTCTCTGGGAGGTTGGCAAAGGCCTCCTTGAGGAGGTGACCACATGCTGAAGAAAGAACAGAGACAGGCATCTAAGAGCTGGTGGAAGAGAATTCTAGGCCCAGGGAATGGAATAATGGAAGGCCCTGAAATGAGAGAGAGAGAGAGAGAGAGAGAGAGAGAGAGAGAGAGAGAGAGAGAGAGAGAATATGAACGAGCCCTAGAAAGAGGTGAGCGGGTGGGGGAGGAGGCTGGACAATTGGGCCCAGCAGAGCACACACACCATAGCGAGTTTGAATTTGATCCTGAAGGTAAGGGGAGCCACTGCAGGGGTGTAAGGCGGGCAGGGTGACACAACCCCAGTTTGTGTTCTTGAAGGTGACTCAGGCTGGAGAGAGGAAGATGGACGGGAGGCGTGGGGGGCAGAGAGAATGAGGAAGACCAGTGAGGGAGCTACTGCAGATGTCCAGAATGGACGCCTTGGTGGCTTGGCCTGGCGCAGTGGTGGTGGAGATACAGAGGGGGAAGGAGAAATGGATCCAGGCTGTGCTGAGGGGGAAGGCTTGGCAGGCTGGGTGCTCTGGCACTGGGAAGTGAGGGGGAGGCAGGAGCAGGCATGACTCAAAACTTCTGGTTTGGGCAGATGGAAGGATGATGGCACCATTTGCTGAGCTGAGCTGAAGACTTGGGAGTTTCGGGGGTGGTGGAAGAGAGTTGTGGTTTGCGTATGTGATGGAAGAGGAGGCCGGTGGTGGACCATGGACTGTGAGGGAGGAGGAAGCCATGTGGAACAGGTGGAGCTGGGTTCCAACCTCCCCTCCCATACGGCTGTGTGGCCTTGACCAATGACTTCACCTCTCCTTGCTCAGTTTTCTCATCTGTACCGTGGGATGGAGAGGCTAATCTGCCCGCAGAGTTGTGGCAAGGGTGTGTGATGGCAGCCTCTAAAATAAGTCCTGGTGACCTCGGCCCCCCAGTGTTCACGCCATCCCACACTAGGAGGGCTGGTGTGCAACACCAACATGATTTGGGTATGGCACTTTCAACGCTGAGTTATAAAAGACATGGTGGCTTCTGTCATTTTCTCACTTAGATCACTTGCTCTGGGGATGTCAGCTGCCATTTGTCAGGGGAGGCTCATGTGACAAAGAAATAATGCCTTCTGCTAAAAGCCACATGAGTGATATTGGAAGCCAGTTCTCTAGGTGGCTGATGATGGTAGCCCCTGGTAACAGGTGGATTGCAAGCTCGAGACAGACCGTGCTGCTTCCAAATTCTTGACCCATAGAAACCGAGATGATAAATGTCTGTGGTTGTAAACGCCTACATTTGGGGATGATGTGTTACAGGCAATAGGTAACTGACACAGAGGGTGAAAGCGCTTAGCCCAGGGCTTGGCACATGTTTGGCACCGTAGAATATTCAGGATCTGCAGCTCTGGAGTTCAGGCGACAGGGCTGGGCTGGATATACGGGTCTGGGAACCTTTGGCTTAGTGGTAGTAATGGAATCCATGGAGGTGACTGAGCCAGTGCATCAGAGAGCAGCAGACAAAGAGGAGAGGATGGTCTTAAACACAAACCCGGACATAGCTGGGCCTGGTGGCCCACGTCTATAATCACAGTGACTTGAGAAACTGAGGTGGGAGGATTATAAATTTGAGGCCAGAGCAGGCAACTTAGTAAGACTCTGTCACAATATTTTAAAAAAGAGCTGGAGATAGGGCTCAATGGTAGAGTGCCCCTGGGTTCAATCTCCAGTACTTGGGGCGGGGGCATTAGCGGGGAGGAAAGAAAGAAAGAAATTTGGGCATAAAAGCCAAGCACAGATAGCATACACTCCTGTAATCCCAGCTGCTTGGGGGGCTGAGGCAAGAGAATATCAAGTTCAAAGCCAGCCTCCACAGCTTAGTGGGGCCTTAAGCAACTCAGTGAGACCCTGTCTCTAAATAAAAAATGTTGCTCAGTGGTTAGTGCCCCTAGGTTCAATCCCTGGTACTGAAATAATAAATAAATAAATGGAATTATCAAATGGAACCCAGCATCATATTGAAGAAACTATATGTCACAAATGTATCCCAGGAATGAATGAATGGTTTCATAAAATCCATGATAATAATTTGTTTTATTAGGGGGAAAATTTTACATTTGATAAAATTCAGCACTCATTCATAGTAAAGCAGAATAATGCTTCCTTACACTGAAAAAAGGTTTATCAAAATCTATGACAAACACTATTGTTAATGGTGGCACATTAGAAGCAGTGGAGAACTACTATCATTACTGCTATACTGTGTAAGGGAATTTAGCACAGAAAAAAACAAGTAAAAGAAAATAAAATAAAGCCAGGACAGGAGATGCAAACTATCTTTACTTGCAGACTCTATGATGTTGAAGATGAAGATGATGATTTTTGGGTATTGGGGATTAAATTTAGGGGCACTCAACCCATGAGCCACATCCCCAGCCCTATTTTGAATTTTATTTAGAGACAGGGTCTCACTGAGTTGCTTAGCACCTCAATTTTGCTGAGGCTGGCTTTGAACTCGAATTCCCCCTGCCTCAGCCTCCCTAGTCGTTGGGATTACAGGTGCGTGCCACCGCACCCGGCTCTATGATTATTCACACAGAAAATTCAAGAGAATTTACAGACTTATTAGAACAAAAAAAAGTTCATTAAGTTTGATGAATAAAAAATGATTTGACAAACCAATTTTATCTCAATATCCATAAGCAAATGATGAAATATAAATATATATGATAATATAATTTACAATAACTATCAAGCCTTTAAGGAATTGATCAGACAAAAAACAAAACAAAACAAAATCACTGACAAAGTTAATCCTCTGCAGTCTTTATTTCGGGGAAACAAAAGACTTGAAAGAGTAGATGACTTTTTCAAGGACACCATTAAACTGGAAGCAATTTTGAATTTTCAGTGGCACTGAATCCTAGAGATCTAAGTCTTGAGTAATTTCTGTTTTGTCCTCTTGTAAAAAATAAACCTCATTGTTGGGCTGTGAGTATAGCTTAATGGTAGAGTAGGTATTACTTGCAAAACCTTGGGTTTTATCTATCTTCAGCACCACGAAAACAAACACCATGTTTCAGTTTAGATGTGAGGTATCCCCCAAAAGCTCATGTATGAGACAGTGCAAGAACGTTCAGATGTGAAATGATTGGGTTATGAGAGCCTTAACTCACTCAGCAAATTAATCCCTTGATGGAGATTAATCAAGTGGTAACTGAAGGTAGGTAGGGGGTGGTTGGAGAAGGTGGGCATTGGGGGGTATACTTGTGGGGGATATATTTTGTATCTGTCAAGTAGAGTCTCTCTTTCTGCTTTCTGGAGCCATTCTCCCAGCTGCTTTCCTCCACCATACCCTTCCGCCATGTTCTGCCTCACCTCCAGCCCCAAGGAATGGAACCAGCTGTCTTTGGACAGACCTCTGAAACCATGAACTCCAGATAAACCTTTCCTCCTCTGAAATTGTCTTATCAGGTCTTTTAGTCACAGCATTGAAAAAGCTGACTAAAACACACCCCTACCACCAAACTCACTGTATTTTTCTGATTATAAATTCAATATCCATATAAAAGTCTAGACAATAAGTAAAATTAAGAAGAACACTAAGAAGTAATAAGTCTTAGGCTGGGGATATAGTTGATAAAGAGTGCTTCCCTCACATGTACATGGGCCCTGGGTTCAAACCCCAGCACCACATAAATAAATAAATAAATAAATGTAATAAGTCTCTAACATTTACATTTTATTACCTGCACACTAAGATTAATGGTGGGGTGTTTTTCCTTTGAAATAACTGTCTATGTATATTTATTTATTTATTATTTATTTTGGGAATTGAATCCAGGGGTGCTTTACCACTGAGCTGCAACCCTAGCCCTTTTAATTTTTTTTTATTTTGAGGCAGGGTTTCAGAAAGTTGCTTAGGGCCTAGCTAAATTGCTGAGGGTGCTTTTGAACTGGTGATCTTCCTGCCTCAGCTTCCCACGTGGCTGGGATTACAGGTGTCTTTCATGGTGCCCAGCATACATATGTTTTTAAAAGCAAAATTAGGATTGTACCATGTATACTATTTTGTGTACTTATTATTTTCACAAACACTTCCCTGTATCCTCACCTAGTTTTTGTGAATATGTTAATGTACTCAGTGATGTTGATGAAGCATGTTATTTACTTAGTCTATCCATTGGAGTGTGTGGAGAAAATCCAAATATCAGATATGACTGTGATGATCATATTGATTAAGAGTTCAAGGGCTGGGAATGTGGCTCAGCGGTAGCGCGCTCGTCTGGCATGCGTGCGGCCCGGGTTCGATCCCCAGCACCACATACCAACAAAGATGTTGTGTCCGCCGAGAACTAAGAAATATATATTAAAAAAAAAAAAAAAAAAAAAAGAGTTCAACTTTGAGCTGGGCAGGGTGGTGCACTCCTGTAATCTCAGCTGCTCAGAAGGCTGAGACAGGATGATTTCAAGTTCAAAGCCAGCCTTAGTGACTTAGGGAGGCCCTAAGCAACTTAGTGAGATCCTCTCTTTAAATAAATAGGCCTGGGGATGTGACACAGTGCAGTGAGTTTAATCTAGGTTCAATCTCTGGTACCATAAAAAGAAAAAAGTTCAACTTTGAGAAGCACCTCTCACCTGTGCAGACATGAAATCTAGCTGAGGCAAGTGGTTCTCCTGGAGAAGGGAAACGGGCAAAACCAATATCATATAACTGGGAAAAGCATTTGGAAGGAGATCAATTAGCTTTAAGGCTTTAGGTATTCTGCACCTTTAGACATGGCAACCTCCACCAGCTCAACTAGGGCAGAGCTTCTAGCCTCCAAGTCTTTGCACGACGTCATTTAGGCTGTTGCAGTTGGCTTTGTCCTCTCCATCTGGCTGCCCTTGGCTGCTCTACCCACGGGGCCGGATAGGTGGCCCCAGGGGGTTCCTTAAAGTCCTTTTTATAGGGCGTGCTTCCTAATACAGGACAAGGCCAGGAGGGGCTCTGGACACATGCGGGGAGTTCAGATCTTCCTTGCCTACAGCATCTGAAGCAGGGGTTCCCTTCCCTTATTTCCACCGAAGTCTTCTAATTATGCCCCTCTCAACACTAAACACCTATATTTTGTCAACTAGCTGTTTCCTTGAGTCTTGGAGCCCGCCGTGATTTTAGTGGCCGCTGTACTCCCCAGGCTTGGCACGTAGTGGGTAGGGTCCATACAAGTTTGTGAAATGAATGAGGAGAAACACCTGTGGAGACACCAGCGGAGAGCACACAGCGAAGAGAGGGCACAGACTTTGAGGGCGCGGGAGTGGGAGGACCCGGGACTGCACGCGGAGGCGGGGAGCGGGGACGTATCCTGGGCGGGGCTTAGATAGCCGGGGCGGAGCCTTGGGGCGGGACTGGCGCTTTGGGGCGGGGCTTCGGGGCTGCGGTACAGCCCGCCTGACCGCTCAACTCAGGCTGCGCTTGCTGAATTCCCCCGACTGCCGGGCTCTCTGGCTTCCGTGGCCTCCCGCCCGCGCCGCCGTTAGGGGGCGCCCGCGCTCGTGGCGCCGTAGCTCTGCTGGGAAGGCGCCGCCCGCGCTGGGCAGCTGGAGCCGCAACTCCGGGCGCCGGCTCAGTCGTCCCTTCTGCCGCCGCCGCCGCCACCGCCTCCGGGCGCGGGCTCGCTCGTCCCCGCGCTCGCGCCCTCCGGCCGCCGGCATCTCCCGGCTTGCCCGCCGCCGCTGTCGCACAGTGAGTGGGGCGGGCGCAGGGCTTACGGGGCCCGGGCACAGGAGGGCCGGGGATGGGGAGAAGCCGGCGCCCGGTGGCTAGGGGAGCGGAGCTGAGAGGATTGGGCAGGGACGCCTGGAGCCGGGAGGTGGCGGGCCGCGCTGAGGGGACCGCGGGGGAGCTCGGGCCGCGCGTCCCGGGGCTGGCACGAGCCTGCGGCGAGGCTGCCCTCGGCCGGGCCTGGGCGGGGATTCCGGGGCCCGCCCGGCAGGGACGCGCGGCCCCGCGGGCCGAGGTTCGGGGCTCCGGTGCGCGCTCCGGTCGGGCTTCGGGCTTGGCTCCCGGGGCGACGGCGAATCGGGGGCCCAGACGGGACCCCTCTGGGTTTGCTCGGAAACGCTGTGTTTTGGGGGGTGGCGCTTATTAGCTAGCGCTTGCCCTAGTTTAAAGCGTGAGGAAGGAGGGGGCTTCTGAGCCCTGCCTTTGGGATTTTCTGGTCTGAAGAGACACACCGATTGCAGCCGAGTTCGTGGCTCAGATGCTCAGATTTGTGGAGGTCGTGGCATTTCTCGTGCTTGATGTCAGAGGGGATCCTGACCGTGGTCGTGGGGAGCCCCTGCAGCACCTGCTGGGCTGATGGTGTCGTGGAGGCTGTGTCTGGGGGTGGGACCGGGAAATGAAACGTGACTGAGATCCTGTTTAGATATTCTGCTGAAGTTATCGGGTTTCTTCGGTTCGAGTATACCAGTTCTAGAACAAGTTGATAAATCCAGTTTTGAGACTTTGTGAGAGAAGAGATTTGGGTGGCAAATAGATTTGGGATCACCCCAAAGGCTAAGAATGTGTTTGGGGTAGCCCAAATATCTACTCGTTCCCATATCCTCCTGGCATGTTCATTTTCTTCACTGCCACAAATGCCCTAGCACGAGAAGGATCCTGGAATAAGAAGCTGAGCTAGCACAGGCCCGAGCCCCAGATTGAGCTGTTTTCAAGTGAACAAACGTGTAACTAGGAAAAGAATGTTTTTATGAGCAGGGGTTGTTGGTAAGTTGAGAGAACTTGCTCTTTAATTGAACACCATCAGTCAATATGGGGTACTTGTTTTTTTTTTTTTGTAGTGTCAAGTATCAAGGGTCCTGTGGTCAAGATAGTCATAGATGCCATTGCTAAGTTTTGTGATTCAAATAGTCATAAATCATATTTTAACCAAAGCATTTACTACATAAAGGAGTCCCAGGTGAATCCTGTGAATCTATCCTGTGTCTTGGATTTTGATATTTGAGGGCTATTTAAAATGAAATTCACATATTTATTTGCATTTGGCTTTACCTGGGAGATAATCCTGAGTCATGCTTTAGAGAAGTTCCTTCTCAGATCAGACATTCAGATGTCTGTGCTCTGTAAACACTGGACTCTGCCCTTTACCTGTAGCGGACCTGTCTGGAACTCTGGGGAAATGTGGTCTTAAGGACATTGGAAGCACACTGAGGCCATCACCACTTTTTCACCCTTTCTGCAGGCCTATGCTCTAAATTACTTGTGTTCACATTCTCAAATTTCTTTACCATAGAAATTTTGTTTAAGCTACTGCCACAAGTATTTTCACATTGGTATAATACTTGTTTTATATTCATGATCTTGTTTATTTTCTCCATTTCCCCAAAGAAGAAGCTGGGCATATGGGTGGTTTACTCAGGGTCTCATAATAATGAAGCAGTTGGAATTCTGGTCCTTCCCTTCTGGTAGTCAGTTCTCTTTCCTTTGTACTGCCTGCATGTGACTTCAGAACCCTACTCCTGGGCTGTTGCACTATAGGCCAGTTTTTACATTCATTTAGAGTTTAAATGGTCTAATTACTTTTGGGAGAAGTGATATAATTTTATCTCATGGAAACTGAGGATAAGAGGAATTTATGATTTTGTGACTCTTTGACAGTTCTTTAGCAATCAGTCACTTTTTAACCTAGA
The DNA here is from genome assembly GCF_045843805.1 of Urocitellus parryii. Taxonomy (NCBI): domain Eukaryota; kingdom Metazoa; phylum Chordata; class Mammalia; order Rodentia; family Sciuridae; genus Urocitellus; species Urocitellus parryii. Next base: position 169,073,455 of record NC_135533.1, on the reverse strand, counting down.
TCTCCTCTCTTCTAGACCACATGGTTGAGAGAGGAGAAAAAAGAATTACTTAAGAAAAGATCCAGGTTAGGTTATTATCCAGGGCTGGGGCAGTGGCTCAGTAGTAGAGTGCTTACCTAGCATTTGTGAGGCACTAGGTTTGATTCTCAGCACCACATATAAATAAATGAATAAAATAAAGGTCAACCAACAATATATATATATATATATATATATATATATATATATATATATGAAAAGATCCATTTCTGCATTGGTTGAGTTAGGGCTAATCTAACACCATAATCACATTATCCTTGTATGTCTGGCTACTTGTGCTGGCTTGTATGTGGATGTTAACCCAAAAGACTCCTTTAGATGTCGCTGAACTAGTTACTATAAAAAGTATTTCACTTTCAAACTCCCACGTTTCAAGAACAGAAACTCAGTACAAAGGCAATTTTGAAGGTAAGTATAGATGGAGAGACTTTATTGAGTCCTGCCTTCAGAATGCCAGACACAAAGGTTTCAGTAGAAAAGCATTTTAAAGGGCTACCTGGAAACTCTGGGAAGGTAGTAGTTAGAGATTTTTCTTATTACTTGTTCAAATTTGGAGGTTTATATTGCAGTGTATAGAGTAATATATAGGAGTAGAACTTTTGGCCCTGCAGGATTCTTAGTCTGTAGCAGAAAAGATCAACCCAGAATTTGGGGTTAAATTTAGTTCATTATAACTCATAAGCCTGTAAATGCAGTTTTATTGTGGTAAGGAAGGTAGCATTTAGGGGTTAGTTTTTTTTTTTTTTTAAGTTGTATATGGGCACAATACCTTTATTTTGTTTATTTAGTTTTTTTTTATGTGTGCTGGAAATTGAACCCAGTGCTTCACACATGCTAGGCAAGCCTTCTACCACTGAGCCACAATCCCAGTCCATGTTAGGTTATTTTTTAAGCTAATAACTTATTATTGGATTGTGTGTTCTCCAGATTTTCTACCTTGAAAAATCTGTAATTTCTTTTTAAAAAATATTTTAGTTGTAGAAGGACATAATACCTTTATTTTTATTTATTTATTTTTATGTGGTGCTGAGGATTGAATCCAACACCTCCTGCATGCTAGGCAAGCACTCTACCACTGAGCTACAACCCCAGCCCTCTGATTTCTTTTAAACTTTTGAAAGTTCTTCAGTATGTTTTCCTTAACTGAACCACTGCAAACATTACACTGTCTAACCTTTTAAGAATAAACATAGGCAAATTTTTGGTGATGATTTATAGACTTTGGGACAAGAATTTATTTTCATCAAAGGTCAGATCTTTTCAGATGAACTGATTTTTACCAGGTCAGAAAGTGTTGTGTTTTGAATTTTATAATTGTGCTTGGTTGCTTTCACTGTCTTTTAAAACAATCTTTAGTAAGGAAAATCACCATAAAGAGAAATTTGTTGTTGTTGTTACCCTTAGAATCTCCGTTCCTCACAAATTATCTGACATATAAGATTTTTCTTTACCTTCATCAAATGAAACAGGCCTATTTGATGCCCATTTCAAGGTCTTTCTTTTACTGCCTGTCTTGTGGTCACTTCTCATTAATCCTCCAGGGAAGACTGCAGAAGAGAGAAAAGATGAAAAGCAAATGAATCATTTTCTAATTGTTAGCAGCTCTGGAAAATGATTTGGTAGAAGAGATTGAAGCTATTCTGGAAATTCTTTTGGATTTTGTTTTATTTCATCCATCTGCATTGCCTCTGATATGTTCTGAATAATAGCCATTAATTCAGAATCCAACTATTGGGTAAGCAGTAATCTTCCTGGCTTTTTTTTTTTTTTTTTCTTGCTTTATCAGAGCATCTCTACTTAGTACATTTAGAAACAAGGAGTAGAGGTAAAATTTAATATTTTTTTCCCCTTTGAACTCTTTAATGAGCAATTTGATTTTTTTAGAATTTAGTTATTGTTATTGGAAGTGACTAACCGTGACTGTTCTTCAGTTTGTTTTGATGAATCTTATACACAAGTATAGGAAGACTTTTGGATTGTTTTCCTAAATTATTAAGTTTGAAGTTTCTTTACATCTTTGTACAGATTCTGGGCTTTTGCTGTGGAACAGATTTATGGGTATCATCAAATTTTCTTTTATGACTGCTCAAGAAATTACCCTGTTTTGATTTAGAAGTAAAAAAGAAAAAAGAAGGAAAGAACTAGAAATAGACCTCGCCTAACAGTATAACATCAGTCTATTGGTATTCCATTTCTCATTTAACAATTAGGATATTGATAGATTGGATTCTTTATGTCACTTAAGTTCTTTGTGTCACTCCATTTCTCATTTAACAATTAAGATACTTAACAATTAGGATTGGAGTTCTTTATGTCACTTATTCACACTAGTGAGTAGGTTTCTGCCTTTTAAAAAATTTTTTTTTCTGGTTGTAAATGTGACTTTAATATTATTTATTTATATGTGGTGCTGAGGATTGAATCTAGGGCCTCAGACATGCTAGGCAAGTGCTCTACCACTGAGTCACAACTCCAGCCCCAGGTTTCTGCCATTTTAAAACTTAGATTCAGAGGAATTTTTACAGACCCTTTATGACTGGTTAGGCTGAGTTATGTACAATTGTAAATAAGTCCCTAGTAGGTGGATAGGTTTAATAGGTAGTTATAGAGAGTCTAAAATTAATCTTTTTCAATTTCTTGGTTTTGGGGTTTCTCTTTTTTCAATATCTGTTCAAGGAGGGTATTTATGGAAAGATCTAGACAAGGGGCCAGAAAACCCAATACTTATTAATTTACTTCCCATCTGTGGGCCTTGAACAAGCCACTTAATCTACTTGGTTTCTCTATTTTGCATCTCTAAAATGGGGGCAGTAATCTGTGCTTGGATTATTATATCAGCAGTGTTGGGGGGTGGGAAGATGTACATATCATTGTCTATTTAAATTGCTTCTTCTTTCTGGAATCCCTTCTCAAGTTGTGCAAATTTTCTTTGTTCCACTGAGTGAGCTCTTTCTTTATTTTCTGATTTGGAATCTTGGACTTTCCTCCTGCAGGGTCTGCCAGTCCATCTCTGTAGCACTTTGGAATTCTGTACTTCAGTTGCGTGTTGCCTTCTTTTGTAGATTGAAGGCTCCATGAGAGCAAGGGTGGCCTTTTCCTGTTTCTGTATATCTTGCACATATGCTCCCTCTCCCTAGTTGATTCAAAATAAATGTTGGTTGAATGATCAATTATTGAGGTATTAGGAAATAATACTTTGAGTGACAGGGAATGCCAAAGATGAGCAGAACTTACCAGAACTTCCAAAGGACTGGCCTTTTCAGTTGCACAGTTACTGATTTGTTGTTATCAGTATCAGCATGAGATGCTGGCAAGACAAGTTGGTAAAGTTCACTTCTTGGTTCTGTTTACTTCAGACACCATTTATGAAGCAAGTCAGAGGAATACGGATTTGTCACAGCAGCCCTGAATTTGACATTTGTTCCATTTCTCACTCAGTAGCATGTCTGTATCCAACTGCTGAGTGTAAAGAGTAAAAGCTGCACATCCTCTGGTCTACATTTTAGCTTGTTTGCTTTGAAGAATTTGCAAGGTGGAGAAATAGATGCTTCAGGCTCTGATTTCAGCCCATGCTGTGCTATGCAAATGTTCTCTACATGCCTGAGTGACCTTTTGAGAAAGAGCCTTTGTGATCTTTTGTAGCCAGAGCTTGTTCTGGGAATTGTGTGCCAGATTCCTCTAAAAGTGGGAAAAGTGGATCTGTTCAAAGACTGCATTAAAAAAAGCCGATGCTTTTCCTGGATGAATACGGAGAAGTCCGTGTTTCTTACCATCTCTTGCCAGTGCTTTTGAAATTTGCTCTACAGTTTGCTTTGCAGGTTGATTTGGGGAATGGAGTGTGTGAGAGGGAACTAAGGCTGGGAAGTGTTTAAGTGCTCTTGAATTGTAGATAAAAATAAATTGAAACTGGCATCATTAGCATATGGGTGTTTATTAGTGTCCTAAGGCTGGCTCTCTAGGAGTGCTGGCTAACAACTCTGACCCCAATCAGAAAGGTTCTTTTTGTCCCAAATAGGGCTCTACCAATTTGTCATTTAAATTGCTTTCTTTTTGTTTTGACTATTCATGAAGATAAATTCCTCATTATTAAAAGTATAACTTGCTTTTTATATTGTACAATAAATACTATTCTGATATATTTCTTTGGAAAATGATACTTGTATCTTGGGAAATTTATTATGTTTAATGCGTTTACTGAGATGTTTAATTTATGCTGATGAATAGAATTTTCCTTTTTGTTTTCATACTGGGGATTGAACCCAGGGGCATTTTACTACTGAATTGCATCCCAGCTCTTTTTATTTTTTTATCCTGAGACTGGGGTCTGGCTAAATTGCTCAGAGTGACCTCAAACTTGGAATCTTCCTGCCTCAGCCTCTGGAGTTGCTAGAACGGCAGGCATGGCCACTGTGTCTGGCTTTCCTTTCTCTCTCTCTCTCTCTCTCTCTCTCTCTGATACTGAGGATTGAACCTAGGGGTACTGTTGACCACTGAGCTTCATCCCCAGCCCTTTTAAAGTATTTTTTGATTTTTGAGGCAGGGTCTTGCTCATTTGCCCAGGCTGGCCTCTAACTTGTGATCCTCCTGCCTTTCTCTTAAATGACCTTTCAGAGAAAGACCATCATAGGTTTGTACCAAGATAAGGTTGACTAGTTAACCATAATATTCTTTTATAGACATTCTAAAAACTGACTTTTAGAGAAAAGAGAGAATTTGAATGGCTGATTTACTTCTATGCTTCTCCTTTTACTCCCAAGTATAGGATAGTTCTCTGTTTTGGACAGGCTCTCAAGATGCCCATAGAGCTCCCTGCCTGGTCTTTGCCCTGTAGTAGGCTTTAGTTGAACAAAGACAAGTAGTTTTTCTGGTGTTTGGCCTGCTCTGTTAGGTGAGAGAACCTTTTTTTCCTCTGTTTTCATAACTGCTTATTCTATCGTATGTCCTTTTTTCTCTTTCCAAAGTTTTCCTGGAAGCTGGGCTCCTGAAAACGCAGCACTGGAACAGATGGATAATGGAGACTGGGGCTATATGGTGAGTAGTCCTTGCAACTGCACTTTGAAGGCTGTAAAATTGTTTTTGTACCTTTTTTCCCCCCTTATGTGGCCTTAGATATAAAATATCTTACAAGAATGCAAATTAGGAACTTGTGCAACTCCTTCTCCCTTCAATTTGTTTAGATGTATTTTTTTGGAGGGGGGTGTTGTTTTGTTTGTTGTTTTAATGGAAGCAGACTTAGTATGGACTCTTAAAGCAACTTTTAATAATCATTTATTTGAGAGAGAAATCCCTTTTTGATCTTTAAAGTATGTTACTCTTAAACTTTATGGAGTGGTGATACTAAAGGATCTAGTAGTTTATGGAGTGGAGGACATTTTCTTGTGGCTAGGGAGATGACAGTTGAGAATGTGCCTCTTCCCCTTTTTGTGTGTTCCTGTGTCTCCCTCTTTTTCTCCTCCTCTGGTAATATTTTACTTTCCTAGTATCTGAACATTACCTGCATCTTTACTTTTTCTTAAATAGACTTCTAAGAGAAAGATACATGTTATTTAAAGGGTTTTGTTTCTCACAATAAAGTTCAGATTATAATATTAATGTTACAAATGTGAATACACTATCAAGTAATGAAATTTTAAAATTACTACCACTCTTCCAGTATGTGTTGGTTTAGTGGCTAGGTTGTGTTGACCCAGATGTGTGTGTGTGTGTGTGTGTGTGTGTGTGTGTGTATTTAAATATTCATTTTCTTTTTAGTTATAGGTGGACACAATATCTTTATTTTTTTTTTAATTTGGTGCTGAGGATTGAACCCAGTGCCTCACGCATGCTAGGCAAATGCTTTACCTCTAAGCCACAACCCCAGCCCACCCAGCAGTATATTTCAACTTAGTGTTTGACACTCATATTTCCATAAAAAAGTTATCAAGATTAGGTATGCACAAAGTTTTATTTTTAAAGTTGATTTTATGATTTGTTCTTTTTTGAGTGGGGAAACCTCAAAGAAATATTAAAAGTAGATATCTTTACATTATCAGATAATTTTATCTATCTTATGTTAAATTGAGCTAAGAAAACCGAAGATCTTAAAAAAAAAAACCTGAAAAAAAATGAGTGTATTTTAGTTTTTCTTTTGATTTCCTGTGACCCAAACACTTAGATACTGGTCCTGAAACTGTATGGCTCTGAAGTCATGCCCTTGATTATTAAGTCTTTGAAGAACTGAATGTATCCTTCTTTCTTCCCCTCATCCCTGCCCTCCACCAGGGATTGAACTGAGGGGACCTTTACCTCTGAGCTCCATTACAAGCCTTTTTACATTTTATTTTGAGACAGAGTCTCATGAAATTACTGGTGCCAGCCTTGAACTTGGGATCCTCGTCTCAGCCTCCCAAGTCTCTGGGATCACAGGCATATGCTACTATGCCCAGTTTCTTCTTTCTTTTCTATTGAAGCAAATGTTAGATCCCTTAATCTGTGTGGGCTTGTCATTGAAAGTAAAGCCATTTGCATTATGGTTTTGTCAAATATGTTATAGTTTAAAGGAATTTTAGTACTAGCTTTGCTTGTTACTTTTAATTTTCTTAATTTGTCAAAGTTAGGATTTACAAAATTTCAGGTGACTGATTATTTTTTAAAAAATTTCAGATGACTGACCCAGTCACGTTAAATGTAGGTGGACACTTGTATACGACGTCTCTCACCACACTGACGCGTTATCCAGATTCCATGCTTGGAGCTATGTTTGGGGGGGACTTCCCCACAGCTCGAGACCCTCAAGGCAATTACTTCATTGATCGAGATGGACCTCTTTTCCGATACGTCCTCAACTTCTTAAGAACTTCAGAATTGACCTTACCCCTGGATTTTAAGGAATTTGATCTGCTTCGGAAAGAAGCAGATTTTTACCAGATCGAGCCCTTGATTCAATGTCTCAACGACCCAAAGCCTTTGTATCCTATGGATACTTTTGAAGAGGTTGTGGAGCTCTCTAGTACCCGGAAGCTTTCTAAGTACTCCAATCCAGTGGCTGTTATCATAACTCAATTAACCATCACCACCAAGGTCCATTCCTTACTAGAAGGCATCTCAAATTATTTTACCAAATGGAATAAGCACATGATGGACACCAGAGACTGCCAGGTTTCCTTTACTTTTGGACCCTGTGATTATCACCAGGAAGTTTCTCTGCGGGTCCACCTCATGGAATACATTACAAAACAAGGTTTCACGATCCGCAACACTCGCGTGCATCACATGAGTGAGCGGGCCAATGAGAACACAGTGGAGCACAACTGGACTTTCTGTAGATTAGCCCGGAAGACGGATGACTGATCCCCAGCGCTGGAGAAGTTCCTGGAAACTGACTCTCCTGGAAATGGAAGAGACTTTTTTTTTTTTTTTTTTTAAATCACAATGTGGGCTTTTTTTTTTTTTTAATATTTGTATTTATTTGAAGGCATTGAGAACTGAGAAGGAAGTTTTATGCTTTAGCAGACTCTTCTATGTTTTGTTTCCTTTACCCTGAGTATGCATGTGCCTGTTCTGAGTCTCCAGATACCTTTTTTATAAAAAGAAGTCTGAAAATCATTATGGTATATAATCTATCCTTAACAGAGCTTTTTTTTTTTATTACAGTGCTAAAATGATTTCTGATAAAATGGCCCCAAATAACTAGAAGGCTAAAAATACAGGAATGAAAGAAAAAGCAGAATACTCATGATGCCTTTGAAAAAAAATCAAATATCATGTAGGGTGACCTAGTTTCCAAACCAATAAGCAGTATTAAAATAAAGGAAAACTGTTCCAATCATTTAAAGGTACTTATTAAGTACGGCTTTTCACAGTTATGACAACTGTTACTTTCTATGCATATAAATCAAGCAACCAAATATCTGTAGCCATGGAAATGTCTGACTAGAAATATTTATATTGGATTCCGAATACAAAATGTCCCTGTGGTAGAAATCTTATTTCTTATGCCTGGTGCAGTATAATTCCCAAGTGTTCTGTCTACCAGGAAAAAAAAAAAAACCTAATAAAAAAATGAAATAAGAAAATTAGATCTGTATTTATTGGTGGTTGTTATTACTTAAAGGAGAAAAATCATATTCATTGTCTGAAGTATGCATTGTTTATGTCCTACTCTTTGAGAGGACTCAATGGAACCTTAGATTGTAGTTTATAAGAACTCTATTGTGTCATTGAAGCAGGGATGGATAGAATTTGTCTCAAGGTCTAAAAGAGTGCATATTTGAATGGTGAACGTGCTGTTTGACAAAGTTTCCATTGGCACTTATATTAAAGATTACAGATTTTTCTTCAGTTGTCATAGTGCTGAATATGACTCATTATTTCAGTTTTGTCCTAAGCACGGGGACAAGAATGACTAGCTATTTTATCCTCATATATTGTGGTTACCCACAATTGCATGTTATTATCAAAGCTAAGTTTATTTCTAAAAAGAAGAAATGAACTGTTGTAAATGAAGAAGAATCTGGAATAGTTGGGGAAATGTATGTAATTTTGTTTATTTCATTGTAGTCTCTCCGCCCCCCCCCCGCCCCCCACTGGAGATTGAATCCAGGCTTCATGCATCCTCAAAGCTACATTCCCATCCCCCCCCTTCTTTTTAAGAGAGAGAATGTTAATATTTATTTTTTTAGTTATCGGCGGACACAACATCTTTGCCTGTATATAGTGCTGAGGATCGAACCCGGGCTGCACGCATGCCAGGCGAGCGCGCCACCACTTGAGCCACATCCCCGGCCCCTCATCCCTTTTTATCTTACTTTGAAACAGGGTCCTGCCAAGTTGCCCAAGGTGGCCTTGAATTGGGATCCTGTTGCCTCAGCCTCCCAGGTAGCTGGGATTACAGGGATGTACCATGCCACTGGCCTGGCCTGGTTCTGGTCTTATTTTGCATTTGATTCTATTTCTTGAAAGTTACTCACAGGAAGGATTGTGTTAATTTATAGTGAGACTTCCTGGTTTGCTAGCACACCTTATAAAAAAGGAAGGCATGTAACTTCTGCCCTGTTTTCTAAGGGAAGAGTGGAACTCTTGAGACTCTGTGCCCTGGAGCAGGCAGGTCACTCTTTTTCTCCTCCTCTCTGTGAAAATATTCCAAGATTCTCTCTATGAAAAGATAAGAACATTTACTTTGCTAACTTTTCCCCATGTCTTCCTGAAAATTTATTTTAAGATTTGATAAATTACCAGAAACCTGTAATCAACCCATTTTCACCATCTTCAGACTAAGATTCCTTAATGTTGTTGACAGGTTGCTCTGGTTTTGGTAAATTGATGTACTAGTTCAAGGCTACCACTTTAGAAGATTGGCTCTCATTTCAAATTGAGTGATGGTTGAAGAAAAAAAAAAATCCCCAACTGTTTAGTTGATTACTGTTGGTTATTTTATAACTTGGATCTCCAACTTTGTAATAGTGGTCGAATGTATTTCTCATAGGCAGGGTTCTCCTGTTTTTAGAAAGAGATCAATATGAAGTAAAATGATTGTAATTAAAAATAGTTGGGGAAATAGGAATATACTAGTTGCTCTAGTTGCCCAATTTACTGGAGATATTTACTTTGGTAAATTTTCTCAGGTTTACTAATTATTAATAACTAAAGGATTGTTTATATGAGTAAATTGGGAAAAGCAGCTGCTGAAATTTTTATTCAATTTCATTTGTTAGTTGATAATTTGAGTGTTTTATCTAGTTGGGTAATTGGAAATGGTATGAAAAAATGTCCCTTGATTATGTTCGGGTAATTTTAAACTATTGTGTCTGTTTCTATGAAGTTTCTGATCATTCTCACTGCAGAAGAGGTTGTTTTTTTTTTTTTTTTTTTCCTCCTGTGCTGGGGATTGAACCCAGGGCCTCTACAACTCATGCTAGACAGGTGCTTTACCACTGAGCTACATTCTCAGCCCAGAAGAGTTGATTTTTAAAAGTTGATACTTCAGTGCATTCTTAGGGCTTTGTATTTTATTTAGGTTACACCAAGCATAGGCATTTCTGGAGAACAGTGTGTTGGAATGTTTGTGTCCTTTTAAACCTGAGGATAAATGCTAGTGTAGCTCAGTAGTAGAGTACTTGCTTAACAAACATTCATGATGCCTTGGGTTTGATCCCCAGCCAAAAGAGAGAGAGAAAAAAACTGATTTGGCTTTGCTATATCTGAAACAAAGGTCTAGTACAAATGCTACAAGTGGATATGGTCCCCCACCCACCCGCTTTTTTTTTATTGTGGGAAATTTCAAATATCCAACAAACGGTAGAGAGAGTAGTGTAGTGAACACCAAAATACCTACCAAGTGACCAATTTTAATAGCTCTTCACGCCCCCTTTTTATAGACTATTTTGAAGTAAATCACAGATTATATCTCATAGATACTACTTCAGACTATGTCTAAAAGATGACTCACACACATATATGTATATCAATTTTAATTTTGCCAATATATGCTATAGAACCATTGTAGTGCTGCTTGCTCCTTGATTACTGTTGGTTATTTCATAGCTTGGATCTCCAACTTTGTAATAGTGGTCGGATGTATTTTTCATAGGCAGGGTTCTCCTGTTTTTAGAAAGAAATGCATTATTAAGCCAAAATATTTCTGCCAGGATTAATGATTTTTTTTTACCTTCAAATTTAATGTTTAGCTTCAGAAAAGTAACATTCCATAAGATTCTTAATTTCTCAAATTATTTTTTAAATTTGTTTTGTGTGAGCATATGGAGAAACATTTTTCCAAAGGGCACCCTTCCTTTCTCATTGCAGCTTTTAAATTGTGAATGCAGGTGGCCAATTTAAAAAAAAAAAAGAAAGAAAGAAAGAAAAAGAAAAGCTAAACCAAACAAAACAGCTTATCTTTGCTTTTGGAATTTAATACAAATAAAAGGCCTGACTCTTTGAGGCTCTTTGAAATTGAACATGAACCACAAAACAAGAAAACCAGAAAGCAGAATCAAGTAAGCAGTATTCTGTGTCTGAATAGGTTTTCCCATTGTTCTCTAATGTAATGTCTAGATTCTTTCCTTTATAGAGTTCTAGCCTCATCTTTTATAATATTTACTTGGTTTTGCCTGTTTATGTGAAAACTGTAAGCTTCAGGGTCTGTGATTCTTGTTCTCCACTGGTTTTTGTTTGTTTGTTTGTTTTTGGTGCTAGGGATTGAACTCAGGGGCACTTAACCACTGAGTCACATCTCCAGCCCTTTTTATTTATTTTGAGACAGGGTCTTGCTAAATTGCTTAGGACCTCAATAAGTTGCTGAGGCAGGCTTTGAACTTGCAATCCTCCTGCCTGAGCCACTGGGATTATTGGCATGCGCTGGTGTACACACCTCCACTGTATTTTTAATACCTAGAAGTTTCTGGCACTATAGTATAAGCTCAATAGACACTTCCTGGATGCAGGAATGACTAAGTCAATAGATGTGTTTAACATACCTAACTTCTACCAGCGCATATTTTTACAATAGAACAATTGGGGAATAATAGGGTTCATGATTTGAAATTGTCCCTAGTGGCTCCTTCCCTCCTTGTCTCCATAGGGAATCTCTTAGATGTGAGTTCATGTAGGGAGGGGGAACTGTTTGTAGTTTTCTTTGGGGAAGCTGGATTGAAATAGCATCCAGGTTGGGCAGAAAATCAAAAAAGCAGAAACCATGGCTAGACTAAACCAAGAGAGAGCACACCATCCTGTCCAGGGAGAAAGCTCACCATAGCCTGCCCCAGACAGAAGAGACTCTTCTGTGATTTTAAGACATTCAATTCAGCACAGCACTTTACTTTCAGTAGAAAAGCCACTGAAATACATTCCCATTTGTACTTGTGTATCTACATGGCATATTTCAACATAGCTGCTGTTTTAATTTGTTTAAAATACTTGCAATGTGCCTTTTTTACTGTGCAAATGAGGGAAATGTCTCTTTACTGCAGCTTCAAAATTATCTATATTAGGTCAGAAAAATACACTTTAAAAGTTCTGGTGGTTTCTATAGGAACCAGAAATGTATTATAAAATCGTGTGGCAATATATTAGTGGTCAAGTGATTGTCATTTTGATTAACTGGAAACAAGGTCATTTGTAACCACACATTCCTAAATTGCTATGCATGAAAGAGTCATATTGCTGTTCCTGTCACCTTTTTAGCAAGGCAATGTATAGTAGGATATGAGAGTCTGCTGCATTTGTTTGCAGTGGGCTCCTTTGTCTGTGTAGGTTATAAAGCCATGGTCATTTATCCCATAAATGTGGCGTGTCTACTCCATGACAGGTTCTGGAGTTAGGCAGGGGAAGGCTCCACCCTTACTTGCCATCAGGCCGAAGAAAAGTGAATGGGATGAAGTGCATCAGTTTTTTACCACATCTGTTTAATGCCGTGGGTCAGTCATACCTCATTTAGAAAAGGCTGCTCTCATGTGGTATCCAGATTGAAGTCTTTAAAGGTGAAAAACAAGAACGCCCCCACCATTCTTCAGTGACCATGAGAAATCTGGAGAACTGGAATGTTTCCTGTGTTTTCAGTAAAACTGGACTGAGCTCTGCGTGTCAGCATTTCCTATCAGGTAAACAGCAGGGCAGGTTCTTTGGAGCATCAAAGGGCATATGTATATCTTTGGACCATAAGAACTAGGCTGAGCTAGGCAGACTGCTTTATTTTTATGTCAGGATTTAAATGTTAGAAAGGAGAGATGACTATAAAAGAAACACTCTGGAAGTAGGCAAACTGTATTAAGTAAGCAGTAAATACATTTTCCTTCAGTAAATTGTTTATATTTCCTTGTAGATTTCAAAGAATGCCTTTCTGGGGATGGGGATTGACTGAACAGATTGGCCACCTGAGGGCTGTTCTGGGGGTAACTGGTTGTGTTATAACTTCAGAGGATCATGTTAAATTAAGCTATGAGGTATGACAGTACAAATTGTTAAGAGCAAGTCTAACACTGTGCCAAGTGTGAATGAAAGCCTGGGAACTGCCAATTTGATGAGCTGTTAAGACACCTTTTTTTTTCTGAAATTGGACTGAAGAGATAGAAAAGCAAGTGTTACCATGTGAACAACATATTTGCATTATACATCTCTTTTTTTTTCTTGGTACTTGGGATTGAACCCAGGTGTGCTCTACCACTTAGCTACATCCTCAGCCCTTAAAGATTTTTTTTTTTTTTTTAATTTTAAGACACAGCGTTACTAAGTTTGCCCAGGTTGGCCTTGAATTTGCAGTCCCCCTTCCTCAGCCTCAGAGTCTGGGGCTGATATAATAGGCGTGCACCACCATACCTGGCTTTACATGATAAATTTTTAAAAATCCAGCACTACAAAAAAAAAAAAAGGATCTGTGTACCTATAGACTTTTTGTTTTGACCATCTATCAGGTTTGCTGTTAAACATTGGTTCTCCACATTCTTAACTACAGAATTTATTTCCTTGTTCCAGTTAATGCATTTATTGACATTTGCAACTTATCCCAGCTAGGCTGGGCACAGTCTAGGACCCTCGCCTTAAATAGTTGGGATTTTATGAGTCCTCCCTCTCTTCTTGCTGTTAAACATGTAGAGTGTTCTGGTATTCTCTCCCAGGAGAGCTGGGGATCTTGTTGCCGTAACCTTTGAAATTGTCATTTTTGTGCCTCTGCTGGCTACCATGGCTTTGAAGCAGCCTTCTATGCTCCTGAGATTGCCAAGAAGAGGCATCTCTAGCAGGCAGTCAGGTCTGAGTGAGACACCCCCTCAAGCTTCCTGTCACCTCTGAATGCCCACTTTCATCTACAGAACACTGAGAGTTAAAAGACTGAATATAAGATGGTTAAGTCACCGCTGTGATTTATCTTCTTATTTTTGTTACTTAAAAGCCAGTTTACCACTGTGTATATATGCTCTTGGGTACGTCAAGGCATGATTTAGAGCTTCGGCTTCCCTCCTAATTCCCTTTACTAAGTTCTGAGTAGTGCATCTGCTGATTACAGTTCCTGCCAGGCCACACTCCTACTGCTGGTGTCTTTAATGTATTCTCTAAAAATATTTTAAACAGACATTCTGTATCAAGCGATTTTCAACTTAATGGAAATCAATGAAAATGGGAAAACAGAGGTGTATTTACTGCTTGTTCTCTGCTCTCTTACATAATTTATAATGTGTTCCACTCGACTACCTGAGCATTGCTTGGTGACTCCCGAGCCCACTGGAACAGACGTCCATAGACATTTCCATCATAACAGCCAAGTGCTGAATTCAAACACTGGTCGGTGAAGTCAAATGCATCAGTTAACAAGATAGCATCCTTCCTGAGACAGGAAACAAGACTGTGAGTATTTTGGATGTGCTTACAAATCTAATTAATCTAGAGTGACAGATAGCAACACCTAATTAGAACTTGCATCAGTATTCACTTTTTGAACAATTCAGCTTTTTTTTTCATCAATTATACATGCACAGTATAAAGAATCAAAAGAGTTCTTTAAGGCTTGCTATTTAAAAAACAGCATATCCTGGTCTCTCTCCTAGAGGCAGTTTCAAGAGGCTGATATTTTGGTGTTTTACTAAATACCTGGTTTGTATTGCTAGCAACTTTAAAATAATTTTTTAAATTTGTTCTTTTTAGTTATACATGACAGTAGAGTGTATTTTGATATATCACACATACATGGAGTATAACTTCCCATTCTTGTGGTTGTACATGATGTGGAGTTTCACTGGTCATGGGAACATAGTAAAGTTATGTCCGATTCATTCTACTGTCTTTCCTATTCCCATCCCCCTCTCCCGGCTAGCAACTTCTTGATGGTTCAAGTGTGGATGTTATATGTTGACTTCCCATTACAGAAGATAAGGATTTACTTTGAGCATCTTTCTCTTCACCCCTTCCTCCAGTCTCCCATACTCCCTTCCCTTGGCTTTCCTGCCTCCTAATAATTTTTGTAATTTTGGCCAGACCAAATTCAGTGTTGACATTCTGTTGACTATATGGCATTCAAGCATTGGAGGTAGCTAGGTACTGTCCTTAATCTGTCTTGGATGATTCCTCATTGTTATGACCTCCCCACCCCCACCTATTTAATGTCTCTCATGCCCCTAGTGGTCTCATTTCCCTCCTTAGGCAGCTGAAATTCCATTGTCCATTATATTTACCCTCTCAAAAATAGATTCATCAGTTTTTCTTGCTTTGTCATATTAGTTTAGCAAAGACCATCCCTTGTTATCTCCAGTTTTCCACCAACTTCTTGCCACCACTTTTGTAGTTACCCTTAGGCTGTCAGAACCAGCCTAAGGGTTCAAGTGGGCCTGGTGGCTGTTTTGCAATCATATTACATTGTTCTAGTTCTTTCTCTTTTACTTCTTTGTTCTCATAATTGTCTTCCGTCCTCAAATTTACACTACTCACCTCCCCATCTTTCTTTCTTTTTTTTTTTTTTTGGTACCAGGGATTGAACCCAGGGATGCTTAACCACTGAGCCTCATCCCCAGCCCTTTTTAAAATTTTGAGACAGGGTCTCACTAAGTTGCTTAGGGCCTTGCTAAGTTGCTGAGGCTGGCTTTGAACTCACGATCCTTCTGCCTCCTAAACTGCTGGGATTACAGGTGTGCACCACTGTGCCTGCTCACTTCCCCATCTTTCTTACACAAATGACTTTGCATCTTATTTCACTGATAAAGTGGAAGGAGTAAGAGACTTTCCACAGTTCCTACCCCTGCGTTTATACACAGTGCCCCCAGTCTTAGTGAAGGTCACCTGTCCAGGATCCCAGCTCAGGCCAGTCAGTCCCTTCTGTGTACTAGCTGCCTTCTGCCCTTGTCTACTGGAGAATGATATTCCAGAAATTATCTTGCCTTACTCCTACAGTGTCAAAATTCCCCTTTCTGCTGGATCATTTCCATTAATATACAGACATGCTGTCATCTCTCTAATCTTAAAAAAACAAGCTTTGACTCAGTTTCCCTTTCTATCTTAACCCCATTTGTTGGCTCCGTTTTATGACAGTACTTGCAAGTATTTTGCTGTCTCTGCTGGGTATATTATATCTCCAGTGTTCCCGTTCCTCCAGAGAGAACTGGATTCACTCATGTTCTCACCTCTACCACTCCACTGACAAGGTCACCTCTTAATATTTTTGTAGGGTCCTGAGACTCAGTACGTGGACCTCTCTCTTCATGTTGTCACTTCCTGTGGTATCATCTCTCTCATGGCTTTAAATATCAACCATATGCCAGTGACTTCCAAATTTATCCCTCTGTATCACATCTGTATTTGGATTTCAAATAGGCTTTTCCAACATAACATGTCTAAAACCAAACTCCTAATCTTTTTCTGTCCATCCTGCTCAAACCTGGCTCTTCTGTAGTCCTCCCCATTTGATTCTTCTGTCTCACCACACATCTATCTAATCTCTCAGCACATCCTGTTCTACTTTCAAAATATAAAACTTTGATTACTTCCTACCACTCCAGTGCTCCCACTCTGGTCCAGGCCAGGATCCTCTCTCCCTGCTGCTTTCTATTCCCCTCTCACCAGGTGGGGATTGAACCCAGGGCTTCACATATGCTAAGCAAGTGACCAGGTGCTCTCAGCCCTGCTTTTCTTTTTTTGTTTTGGTACCCAGGATAGAATCCAGGGGCTCTCAACCACTGAGCCACATCCCCAGCCCATTTTTTATATTTTTTTTAGAGACTGAGTCTCACTGAGTTGCTTCAGCCCCTTCTTTTTATTCGAAATTCTTAGTATGGCAGCTGGAGTAATCCTTTAAAAATAGACATTGGATTATTTCTGATTGTGACTGTCCTGTGCTCAAGCCCTCCTAGGCTCGTACAGAGTAAAAGCATTGACCTCCAACATTTGTACCTGTCCATACCTGGAAACCTTCCCCTGACCACCATCCAGCAGCCATATGACACTCCTCAGGTCTTTCCTCAAATATCATCTTCCCATAGACTTCCCTGCTCCCTCACCTCTATATTCCCATCCCCTTTCCCTGGTACCCTTTCCTTTCTGGCACTGATTAACACTTCACAGGGTGTATTGACAATGTGTGCACATGCATGTGTGTGCGTGTCTCTCTCCTCTTTGTAGGCACTGTGCCCTTTTCAATCTGAAACTTGTATCTTTCTCATGAGGGATATTTACTTGAATTATTTTATTAATAAATTACCCCCCCCAAAAATAAAATAAATTGCCCCTTTCCATTTTTTCCTGTCTTCCTCTTTCTTTTTTTCCCCCTAGACCTGCTTTTTAGAAGATGAATAGCTAGGATAGGTCCTCTTATTTTTAAAAGATCTTTTCTCTCATTTTTTTTGTCCTTTTCTGCTTTCTTTCTGTGAGGTCTCTGCAACTGTATCTTCCAGTCCTTAAATTGAGTTTTTCATTTCTACTACCTTTTTGTTAAATTTCAAAGAGCTCTTTTTTTTCTTTCTTCTCTGAATATTACATTTTAAATAATTACATTCTGGTTCTTATTCCATAGTTTGGGTATCTCTTATTAATTCTTTGAGGATATTACTATGTTTTTTTCTTTTTAAAGCTTTCTACTCACTACAGATTCTCTTTGTGTCCTCTGAGTTGCCTTGTTCTTGCTTGTTCTTGCTCCTTCTTTTATGTTAGCAGTATTCAGTGCATCTGGTGATCCCAGAGTGTCTGGTCATAGCTAAGAATGGGGCATGAACTAGCTCAGTACAAGTGTGCATGTTGATTGTTAGCGGGGCTCACTGTGGACTGTGCCCCTGCTCCCTTGGATGGTCAGATTCTTCAGAGAAGGATTATCTTGCTATTCTCCTACAGGGTACCCGCCTGGCTGTCACTCTCCTAGTACCAAGAGGTTAATGAGCACTGGAGGAGGAAGTGTTAATATTTGGCTTGTGAAATCCCTGCTTTCTGTAGGGTAGCCTCATCCTCCACTATGCCTAATGTTCCCCATTCCCCTTGGCCCTATCAGAATAGGGCTGGGAAAGTCACAGGGGAGGAGGGGAACCGAGGTTTCGGATCTCTCTGAGCTGAACTTCCACCATCCTGTCAGTCCCATCTCACTCTCATCCCCATTGCCTGAGGTACACAGTGCTTCTCCTTGGGGTTCTCTGCTGTGACTTATCTAAGTCATTGTATGCCCATTTATCCAACTTTCATTTTCCTCTCCTGTTCTTTTTGTAGCCTCATGCCTTTAAAAATTTTCTAATTCTCTTGCTGTTGTTTAAAGAGTGCTTCCTAGCATGTGCAATGCCATGGGCTCAATTGCTAGTGCCAGATAAAAACAAAACAGAATGCTGTCAAAAATATATCTGAAACAATTATGCCTGGGGTATTAAACTTTCCCTAGTCTAGGGAATCCAGTGGCAGACACCATTAAGAGCATAATTAAGTATAGCACAATTCAAGCCCAAATGTGTCTTTAGGAAGGAACAAAATTAAGTGCATTTGTGCAGTCTACCTTACCTGAGATTTACCCCAGCCTGCCGTCTTTACCCCAGCTGAGATTTTACTAACACATTTTAAACAACTAAAACCCCTTTGGGTCAATTCATTAATGTGACACAGAGAGCTGGTTTTAGTGTCACTTAGAATAGTGTGCTGCCTTTCATTTGTCATCTTAGAAGTCTGAGAGAGATAATGACTAATCAAGGCAGGGAACTGTGACAAAGAACCGTTAAGCATGGACTCTGTTACATACCTAATTACCCTGCAGTAGTAAGGTTACTTAGGAACCATAATGTAAGTAAATCATTTTGTGGGTTTGATGCTTGCGTGAGTTGGCAGCTTGCGTCAGCGCTGTCTTGTCTTGATTTGTAAGTCTCTGGAGCAAAGGCAAGCGCTTAGAAATGCTGTTTGCAGATAAAAATGAAACCCCAAAAACTCCATACTTAAAGATGTTAAGGTGATCTTTTGTATTTTATCATCACCACCAAGCAGGACCAGAATATTATTTTTATCATGTGCTTTTAAAATGCCAAGTGTTTCAGAAAGACACATTTGGGCTTGAATTGTTCTATACTTAATGCGCTCTTTTTTTTTTTAATTTGTTCTAATTACATATGTCAGTGGAATGCATTTTGACAAATTATACATTAATGGAGTATAACTTCTCATTTGTCTGATTGTACATAATAGAGAGTTGCATAGGTCATGTAATCATATTATGCATATAGGGTAATAATTTAACACGCTCTTAATGGTTTCCACCAGTGGATTGCCTAAATTAGGGAAAGTTTAATACCTGGGCCATCATTGTGTCAGATATAGATATAGATATAGATAGATATTTTTTGGTACCAGGGATTGAACTCAGGGACCCTTAATCATTGAGCCACATCCCCAGCCCTTTTTTGTATTTTATTTAGAGACAGCATCTCACTGAGTTGCTTAGGGCCTTGCTAAATTGCTGAGGCTGGCTTTGAACTTGTGATCCTCCAGTCTCAGCCTCCTGAGCCACTGGGATTACAAGTGTGTGCCACTGTGCCCAGCAGTCAGATTTTATATATATATATATATAAATGGACATAATACCTTTATTTTGTTTATTTATTTTTTACTTGGTGCTAGGGATTGAACCCAGCGCCTTGCACGTATAAAGCAAGTGTTCCACTGCTGAGCCACAACTCCAACTAGGCAAGCACTCTACTGCGGAGCTACATCCCCAGCCCTGTGCATATTTTTTTTAAACCTTTATTTAATTTTTTTAAAAATATTTATTTTTTAGTTGTAGTTGCACACAATGCCTTTATTTCACTTATTTATTTTTATGTGACGCTGAGGATCGAACCCAGGGTTCTGCACATGCCAGGCGAGCACTCTACTGCTGAGCCACAACCCCAACCTATTTAATTTTTTTAATAATTATTTTTAAAAGTCTTTTTAATATTTTTATTTATATGGTGCTGAGGATCGAACCCAGGGCCTTGCACATGCGAGGCGAGTGCTCTACCGCTGAGCCATAACCCCAACCCCCTTTATTTAATTTTTTTAAAAAAAATGTTATGTGGTGCTGAGTTTAAAACTCAGTGCCTCACACATGCTAGGCAAGCACTCTACACTGAGGTACAGCCCCAGCCTCTGTGCATATTTTTTTAAAACCAAGTTCATAATCTTACTGTTTGTGTGTGTGTATGTATGTTATGTTTATTTATTTTATTTAGATTTATTCCTAACAGTATAAAATAACCTCACAGTATAAGATTCTTTCAAATTATTAAATATTTTTCATGGACCCCAATTTTTTTTTTAGTACTGAACCCAGGGTCGCTACTACTGGGCTATATCCCCAGCCCTTTTTTGACAATTTGTGATGATTTAATTGAACAAACATTTACTAGCTACCATCTATCTAAGTGCCTATGTTTTGTAATAAATAGCACGAAAATTACTGTATATTGTTAGAAATAAAAAGAATTTGGTTTGTTTTCTTTAACTCTGTCATGGAAATTTTATTTTACAACAGTTTCAAGTTTGTAAAATTTTTTAGTGTTGCTGATAATGAGAACTATCAGAGGATGCAGGGAAAAGGCCACACCTCCTAATGTACAATAGGCGTCATATTTTCTGCCCCGTGGGGTCTCAAAAGAGTGTATTCTCAAGTTATTCTATTTTTTAAAAAAATATATTATTGACAATGGTAAATAATTCATATTTTTAAAATTTGTTTTCTAGAACCCTGATCAGGTTGGCCTGTGGTTTTGATGTTTTTCAAGTAATTATTTAGATTATGTGAAATGACTGGATGAAAGAAAGCATTTGATTAGTATTTCATGACTCCAGATTGTACTGCATTAATTCTACATATAAAAACTATTTGTATTATTGTTCTATGAATCAATATATAAATTACTTGAGTTTTTAAAAAATTTTTCATCTTGTTACCAAGGCAGTAAAGTTTAGTCAACTTGGCAATTATTTGCTCGTGCACATTCAACAAAGACAGGGATATACCTAAAATAGTACTTAGACCTTCACCCACAGGTTAAGGGTGCATACTCAGGCATCAGAGAGGCCTGAGATTGTACCAACTCCTATTCTGGCTAATTATGTGACGTTGAGCAGGTTAACTCCCATAAGCCTGAATTTCCTCTCCAGTAAAATACAGAGATTAAGTCCATTTCAAAGGGCTCTAAGGATTAACTGAGATGATGTTTGTAAAAGCTTTTGGCACAGTGCCTGGGCACATAAGTACTCCTTAAGTGTTAGCTATGATTCAGACTATTAACACATATTCACATGTGGCATGCTTTATTTTATTCATATGCCTGTGACATTGTTCCTGACATGTTGACGATGTTGAAGAGATCAATTGAGGTAGCTAACTTATTTTTAAGCATTTTTATTTCTAATTATTCTTCACTTGTTTCTTTCACTAAGCCTTTATACTTCATGTTGGCATAATAATGCTGGGATGCGAACCTCCCCAGGGCCCTTGCTGGTTTTGCCAGACATACCCCAGTTAGCAAGATCTTGGAGTTTGAGGTGACCTGTGAACTAACCTGTGAACTAGAGTAGAGGGCTTTTCTCCGAAGGCTAATATCATGGTTTGAGGGCCTGCCACTCACCTGATCAGGAGGAGCAGGTCCAGGTAAGCTTTTCTTGCCATGTCTACTTGGGCCCCAGACAGAAAGCCATCGTGGAGAAAGTCTCCCGAGTTTGTCAAGATACCGTGTAAAGCAAAGAGGTCACAGAGGCGTTGGAGCACTTGCTGAATTGCTGGTTCCTTGTCTAGTTTCTCCAGAGCGTCCGTGAAACTCTTCACAGTGATATAGTAGCAGTGTGCCTACAAAGACAAAGGTGTATCAGACACTGATAGATGGTTTCCAACTCCAGAAGTCACCCTGGAATCTTGGCAAGACAGACGAACACACTGCCACAGCTGTATGCTTGCCAGAGGGCTGACAGCAGGCCCCCTCCCCTCCAGCTCGCTCAGGGTCTCCTTGAGCCTTTTTGGTACAGTGTTTATCTGTATACACGTGTGTGTCTAGCCCGTGGGCTCTGGAACTTGGCCTTTGGTATCCTCATTTTGCTTGGAGCAGCTTCAAGTAGAGTTGAAAGTAGACAGAGTGTCAGGTGTACTGGTGGCTGGCTCCAGGGACTTGGAGGGCAGCACGTGTGTGTACCATGTGGTGGGAAAGTGAGGGTACAAGATGTAAAGGCAATTTATCCTAGCCATCAACCTAATGAGAGCCCCCTCTGCCAGATGGACTCCTTCCCTGGACCCCCTTCTCCCCATAGCCCAGGAATTAAAGGATTAATGCCTGTCTCAGCAGGAACCTTTAGGACCCTTTATCTCCTGCCCTTTTGGTTATTAAATATTTTTAATATCCCCCCTTTACCCAAGACAAGTGCACATCAGTATTTTATCAGGATACAAGTTGCTTGAGGAAGAGGGGCTAAACAGTTTGAGGCTTTCAAATTTGTATGTGTGCAGGGCACCTGGATGTCTTTTCAGAATGCAGATTCTAGCTGGGTGTGGTGTCGTACACCTGTAATCCCAGCTGCTCAGAAGGCTGAGGCAGGAGGATCATAAGTTCAAAATCAGCCAGCCTCAGCAAGTTATCAAGACTCTAAGCAATTTAATGAGACCCTGTCTCAAAATAAAAAGTAAAAAGGGCTGGAGATGTGGCTCAGTGGTTAAATGCCCTTGGATTCAATCCCTGGTACAAAAAAGAAAAAAAGAATGCAGAATGAGAGTAGATCTGTCTTGTGATGTCCATGCTGCTGCTAGTAACTTGAAATAGCAAGGTTTAAAGTGTCTTGGGGTTCAAAAGAATTCCCCCTGCAGGACAAGGGATAGGGCAAGGCCATCTGAGGCAAGGGGAACTTTATGAGCAAAGGCTATACTTTCAGGAGGTAATTTCCTGAGGCCGATGCACTCTGATTTAATGAGGCAATGATGGGCACTTTGTAAGTTTGGATGGACCCACATCAGTGAAGAGCTGTGAATGACATGGCCGGGGTTTTATTCTGTAGGGGCCAAGGAGTCACCAGAGCTTTCAGCAGGGCAGCGAGTGGTCAGGTTTCTCATTTGGAAAGAACCTGCCTTCCTCACACAGGTGCTGATAGCTCCGCTTAGGCAGCCAGCCCTGCTCCTCACTGCCGTGCTGGGTGTGCAGCGTTTGGAGGTGGACGATGATCAGATGGGTCCTGCCACCCAGCAGCCTTCTGCACTCAATCTGCATTGAGGGACAAAACTAGAGATAGTGTACTTTTGTCACTGAAGCCCCGCTTTCCCTTGTCTAGCCCATGGACCACACCCAAAGGTTCTCCAGGCTCTGCTTGGGGAGTGAAGTGATGGTGAGCTGCCCCAGGGCCCAGTTCTATCTTGGAAAGCAAGATGAAGACCAGAAAGAGAAGGTGGCCTTTAGGCCATAGGGATAAAGTATGTCCTTATCGCTGGGTATCTCTTAAATTTTTACACATGTCAGCTCAGTCTTCATAATAATCCTGTAAAGTAGGTGCTGGTAATAGCTCTGTGTTGTAAAAAGAGACAGGCTCTGAGACTTAAGTTCCTTGCCCAGGGTCATATGGCTGGTAAGTGGTGGCAACAAGAGCCAAACCAGGGCTGTACTCCTAACTGCTACCTGTGCTGCCAAAGCCAGCAGGGCCTGAAGCTGGGTTATACCGAGCACCAGCATTAGCTCCAGGATCCTAGGAACTGACATCTCTCCTGGGCAGAGCCTGACCTTAGAGGACCAAAGCCTGTCAGAGCACCTTTGTTGTACAGACTGGAAAGGTAAATCCCGCAGAGGGGAGGGAGTGCTTGAGGTCAGATGGCATGTCACACACACAGCTGGGAGACTAGAACTTAGCTCATGGTTTTTCCTTGTCTATCCACCTACCAGTTTTGTCTCCTTCCCCAAGTTGTAGTAAAGTCATTCTCTACCTGCACATTTCAAGTTTCCAGATGAGGCCTGGTTGGGCACTTGAGGTTTCTGTAGAGTAGCGAACCCCACAAAGCACACGAAGTATAGAACCCCTTCCCACTGTGACCTCGGAGACAGCTTGGCCACCATCCCCCCAGGAAGCCTTTTGGATTCACTCTTCTCTCACAAGCTGACTGAGCTTCCCACCTTTGGTGCCCCTGAGCTTGAGGAGGACACAGCTTGCCTGTGGTGTGTGGCGCAGGAAGCCATCTTGACTCAGCCATTTTCTACTCTCTAACTTCATGCCTATGAGATCTCTTTCTTCATCCTTAGAGGAGAGATTCTGCTGGTCTCCTGCACAGGCTCACATGTGCTAAATGAAGGAAACTGGCGAGCAGCGTCTGGCCCGTTCGAAGGCAGGGCTTAGGTTTGGAAAATGAATAATGGGGGATTGTGGTTCCTTTTTTGGTCATCTGGTGAGGGTGCTGCCTGGGCTCACTCCATGTTGACAGGACATTTAGTGCCACTGTGGTGGGCTGTGGAGCTGAGAGCTGTGGCTACTGCCAGTGCCCACGACTGTGGTGCAGGTGTTGGGTCACCAGGTGGTGCTCATGCACAGCCTGCCAGCCAGTCCTGCCCTCCCAGGGCCTCTGCAGACCTTCAGGCCTCTCCTGCTTGGCAACCATTTTGGGGGGTCTGAAGCCTGATGATTGGAGTGGCCGCTTTAGTTTTCAGTTGTTGGCATGGCCAGGGTTCCAGTTGCCTAAGCTCAAGAGGCATTCTTACTTCTTTCCCACCCCATGACTCTTGAGGCCTGTTCCTTCCTCTACCCCTTTACTATCTCTGCATTTCCCCTCTTCTCTCCGTGGCCTCTACCAAGTTCATGGTGGGGGCTGGTCCAGGCTGCAGCAGCTTCCTTCTGATTAACTTCCAGCCTCCAGTCCATTCCTCCCTCTGCAGCTTGCATGATCCTTCTGGAAGGAAATTCTGCTCCCTTCATTTTTGCCTGATGCAGACTCAGCCATGGCTTCCCGTCACAATGGAGACAAGACACAGGCTTCTCACACTGCAGAAGGTCTCTCCTGTCTCCCCTCCCTGTCTACCCTCTTCTCCTTGATTCTTCCACCTTTGGCTCCTCCTGAAAGGTCTGCATTTCCTCCCAAGCACCAGGACTTTTCCTGTCTCCTCTTCTTGTACCTGCTGCTCCCTTTGCTTGGAAACCTTCCTCTGCAAAGCTGCCATCTGCCCCCCCCAGCCCCCTCATCCCCCACCACCCTCAGCATGCTAATTTCAGCTTATCCTTGAAGCCTCAGCCTGTGTGCCACCCTTTCTGGGAAGCCTCAAGGTGAGTAGAGATGCACCTGCCCCAGAATCCCACAGCAGCCTATATTCCCCTGCCCAGCGCTTCCTTGATAGGTGTGGGCAGCAGCTTCACCGTTTGAGCACCGAGCCCAGGGCTGCTGCAGAGTGGGTGCTCAAATATTTGCCGACTGACTGTGAATTATGCACAAACACAAACCATAGTGGAAATTGAATCAGACATCCAAGGATTGCCTGTGGGGCTAAGGGGAAGCTTGACCTGCTTTTCTATCTGGGAGGAAATATTTGAACAACCTGAAGCAAATCCAATAACACTGCCTCATTACCTTTCCCCCCAAGAGCTGCCAGCAAGATTGCTTTGGAGTTAAGTCCTTTAATTAAAATACCCTGGACTAAAGCCTTAGAAATGAAATGAGGGCAGCCGCTGAGGCGCAGGCTTGGGGAATAATGGCACAGCCTGGATTTTCCCGGCAGGGTAGCCAGCTTGGAAAGACAAGCGGGTCCCTTGCAGCTTTGGCTGATAGGCAGCTCACCTTAGCAGCCTGGAGGTGCATGACAGAAGTCTGGTTCCAAGCCTCCTGCTGGTCAGCCCCAGATTGCGTGAGGGTCTGTAGATGATGCACCGAGTCCTCTATGAGCCTGAAAACCAGAAAAGGGTCAGCTTCTTGACTGACTGGGAAAGATAACCGGTAGCTATGGGGGGCCCTCAGAAATACAAATTCTGTTTAGGACTTCTTGTGTGTCATAAAGCTAAATGCTTGATAAACATTCTCTCTCAAGGAATACATTTCCTGTTTACAGGGGAAAACCTGAGTGTCAGAGAGGTTAACCAAATTGTCCAGGGTAACACAGCTAGTAAGTAAGGAGTGGAGCCAGAATTTATTTTTGTTCCTTTTGGAACCCAGAGGTGCTTAACCACTGAGCCACATCCCCAGCCCTTTTTAATAGAGATAGGGTCTAGCTAAATTGCTGAGGCTGGCTTTGAACTTTTGATTCTCCTGCCTCAGCCTCCCGAGCCATTGGGATTATAGGCATGCGCCACCACTATCGGCTTGGATTTTTTCTTAACCACCACATTTTAAAGCCTCAGAGATTTGGGCCAGGAGCATTCCCCTCTTTTTCATGCACATCCCAACCCAATACCAATGTTTTTAGGCCATTCTGTTGTTTGGCTTTCTATGATCCAAGGAAGAAAACAAAACAAAACAAAATTTGTTAAATGTTAGTGAGGCCTGTTGGTCACCCAGCCTGCTGCAAGGAACCTAAAAACAAAACCAGAAAACTAACTGTTGTCCTCCAAGACACTAAGTTAGTCATTTGCCATTATATTAACCTTTACTCCCCCTTTATTGTTTGTTTCCTGCATGACCATCCGTAACCCTTGAAACTTGTGTATAAAGCAAACTGTTAAGCAATATTTATTTTGCTTTGTCAGGGAGTACATAAGCAGATGTCACTCTGAGTTCCAAGCAAAGAGAAACACAATGGCATCTTAATTACCCAGCAGTCTTCTTTCCCCCAGTTTTCCCAAGTGAAAGTCAGTTCTTTGAGGTCTGAAGGTTTATTAGTGTATGGATAGATCCCTACATCTTAGAACAGTGCCTGGCATATTGTAGGCACTGAATAAACATTTGTGGAATGAATGAATGAATGTCTCAAGTTCCTTGTGATCTCAAAATAACTATCAATCATTCCTGGGACCACAGGTTGGGATATGGGACCACTTATATAATAAAAATATATACTTTTTCCAGTTTGTTACTTTTGGCATTTTAGTGTTGGGCAGGGTGAGAAGCTTTTTCTTTATAGGTCATTAATTCTTTCCATCTCTCTGTTATGGTGTCTGTGTTTGGCTAGGCCTTCTCTTTATTCCAAGCTTGTAGCATATTTAGTCATTCCTGACTGGTGGGTACCTGATAATATTGGTTGAGTGACAGAATGGATGACCCCTTGGTTTTGTCTATGTTTTCTGAAGTCTATCAGATGCTGGAATTAAAACAGAGTCCATCCTCTGCTAGAGTCATATTTTAGAAAATTATTTTTAGATTATGGACTATTTTCCAATTTAGAAGGATTGCTGTATTTATTGTTATTGGTTTGCATATCAATATACATTGGTAGTATTTTCGTATGGGTATATTTGTTGGATTGTGAGTTATTCCAGGAATCTAAGGACTTTTATAATTTCTCTCATGCAATAGGAGCTTCGAGGCCTGGGGAGGCTAGGGGTGGGACTGGTTCTAGAGGCTCTCCATGAACATGCACTGAAGGCCCTCAGAGAGGAGGAGCCTACCTCCCCTCCCCGTGTAGGGTGCTGACTTCTCAGCGCTTCTCACCTGGCGGCTGCGTGTGCCCAGGCTGCAGTGTATAACTCTGGGCAGAGGAAGTCGGCTGCCTTCTGGGCTGGGCACCGGGCCAGGACAGGCCTGGCAAGATATTCGACAGACTGAGGTAGAGGCTTCTGTGGTGCAGAGTCTGGGGACACCTTGGCTTGCAGGTAGCTCTTTACCAGAAACCTGGAGGGTGGAAGGGGGGGTGGGGACAGGGGAGAGAATGGGGCTCTGTGGGGCACCCGCCACCTCAGCTCCCAGAGACACACATCACACATTCTTAGCCTGGGCTCCAGCCTTCCTGTGGAAGGACCTGGGCCCAGACCTCCACCCAGCTACCCTCTGAAGGGTTACTCCTCACCCCAGAGTCCTCTCCTGCCATCCTGCTGGGAGGACCTTCGTGGGGGCACACCCCAGGCTTTAACAACGAAATGCGGCTGCAGGACTGGGGCAGACCTCTTCAGGTCCAGAACATAAACTCTTCTGAGATTCTATGCAAATTCAATCTTTTTGTGGGAATCTTGTGATTTTAGGATTTGTGATGACTTATACAGTGACTGTGGGAATTAAATTTTCTAAGTTGAAAGAAGGAGGATAGATACTGACGTGAGTGGGAAGATTATAGGTGACTCTGAGCTGCTGCGTTGTTCAATCCAGTGGTTACAGGTTCTGGCCTCAGGCAGCCCTGGACTCTCAGCCGAGGCCTTCGTGATGCTCTAGGATTGATTCACCTCCCTAAGTTCTCCATCTCTAGATGGGGATGATCATACTTACCTGATTGGGAGGTGGTTTATGAAACTGAAACATATTTATAAAGTGCTTGACACAGAGCTAGGCACAGAATGCCTAATGCACACTATTGTGTTCCATTCATAATTTGAAAAAGTAAACCTGCAAATGTTATGTATTAAAAGTATATCATGTCACATTTGCCAGTGAACTCCTTTCTCCATGCATACAAAAGTATTTGCCCCCTTCAGTCATCTGAGAATAAGTGAGTTTGAGAGGCTTTGTCAGCCTCAAAGAGGGTTGTAAAGAAAACACTTTTTTTGGAGTTGGGCATGGTGGTGCAGGCCTGTCATCCCAGCAGCTTTGGAGGCTGAGGCAGAAGGATCAAAGTTCAAAGCCAGCCTCAGCAAAAGCAAGGCACTAAGGAACTCAGTAAGACCCTGTCTCTAAATAAAACACAAAATAGGGCTGGGGATATGGTTCAGTAGTCAGGTATCCCTGAGTTCAATCCCTGGTACCTTCCTCCCCAAAAAAGAAACCACTTGGAGGCTGACTTGGCCATTCGCTCCTGCCTCTCAAGTTGGGGCCTCCTGTGTAAGATCTTCACTAAGCCTGGGATCCTGCATTGAGCAAAGCAGATATAGTCCCTGCCCTTGAGGAACTCCCAGTCGAGCTGAGGACCAGAACTAAAAGGTAAACAACACAAAAATGTAGACAATTATAGATTGTGTTCCAAAAGACAGCGTGTGCCACTGTACCTGGATGAGTGGACAATTTTAAGCAAGAGAAAGATATGATATTCTGTAGGCTTTGAAAAGATCCCTCTTGGATGCCTGTGGTGAAGTGGGACCTGGTGGAAGCAAGGGACCCTAGGTGAGAGACGGTGGCAGCCTGATTTAGGAACAGTGCAGACGAGTGGATTTGAGACCTGTCATGGGATTTGGACAGCCTCCAAATGGTGCTTGCCAAAGCCTGTCCCTCCCTCTGTGGGCATCAAACAGAAACCTCAACCTGAGCAGAAGCCTGGACAGGGGCCTGGGCCAGTCTGGTCCTTACCTGGCCACTTGCAGGTAGAGCACTGTATTCTCACCCTCATAGGTACAGGAGGCTGTCACTTGGGTGACCAATGATGGCAAACCACTCAGCTTTGAGTAGCCGTGTCCCCCGCAGGCCCTGCGACACAGCTCGGCCCCCTGGGTACACAATTCAGACATCATGGCCTTCATGCCTGTGCTCAGTGCGTGGAGCTATAAGAACAGGAAGAGGTGTCAGGTGGTGTAAGGGGATCCCATGCCTCCCACTTACCGAACATTTCCGGCATGCTGAACACAACCCTGTGAGGTAAGGAGTGTTTCCTTACCTCACAGCTTTATGAATGAGAAGGCTGAGCTCCAGGCTGGGACTCACCCTGGGTCACACAGGCACTGTAGCTATGGGGCAATAAGAATTAAGGAAAAGCTTCCCAAACAGTGTCTCCAGGATCTTTGGAGAGGGTGCTGCCTGGATTGGGCCCACCTCCCTTCAGGAGGTGTACAGTTTGGAAAACTGACCTGTGAGGGTGAGTGGGGTGCAGTGGTCTGAATGTGTCTGCCCCAAATTCATATGTTGAAATCCTAACCTCGAAGGTGATGATATTAGGAGGCGGGGCCTCTGGGCAACAATTAGGTCATGAGGGTAAAACGTTCATGAATAGGATTAATGGCTGCTGTGGTTTGCATTGCCCCTCCAAAACCCATGTTGAAATGTAGTAATTTAAAAGTATTGGAGGTGGGACCTTTAAGAAGTGATTAGGAAATAATAAGATAACAAATAATCCAATCAACAAATGGGCCAAGGACCTGAACAGACATTTCTCAGAGGAGGACATACAATCAATCAACAAGTACATGAAAAAATGCTCACCATCATTAGCAATCAGAGAAATGCAAATCAAAACCACCCTAAGATACCATCTCACTCCAGTAAGATTGGCAGCCATTATGAAGTCAAACAACAATAAGTGTTGGCGAGGATGTGGGGAAAAGGGTACACTTGTACATTGCTGGTGGGACTGCAAAATGGTGAGGCCAATTTGGAAAGCAGTATGGAGATTCCTGGGAAAGCTGGGAATGGATCCACCATGTGACCCAGCTATAGCCCTTCTCGGACTATTCCCTGAGGACCTTAAAAGAGCGCACTATAGGGATACGGCCACATCAATGATTATAGCGGCACAATTCACAATAGCTAGACTGTGGAACCAACCTAGATGCCCTTCAATAGATGAATGGATAAAAAAATGTGGCATCTATATACAATGGAGTATTATGCAGCAATAAGAAACGACAAAATCATAGAATTTGCAGGGAAATGGATGGCATTAGAGCAGATTATGCTAAGTGAAGCTAGCCAAGCCCTAAAAAACAAATGCCAAATGTCTCCTTTGATATAAAGAGAGCAACTAAGAACAAAACAGGAAGGAAGAGCATGAGGAAAAGACTAACTGTAAACAAAGACGAATGGGGGGAGAGAAAGGGAGAGAGAACTGAAAGGATTTGCAAATGGTAGGAGACCTTCAATGATACACAAAAGTATAAGAAGTTATGATGGGCAAGGGGGAGGGGGGAAAAAAGGGAGAGAATTGAACAACAGCTGAGGAGGCAGAGAGGGAAGGTGGGAGGGGAGGGGAGGGGGGATAGTAGGGGTTAGGAAAGGTAGCAGATTAAGACAGTCAATAATATGCCATTATGTAAAAATGTGAGTATGTAACAGATTGTGATTCTGCTATCTGTATTTGGGGTAGAAATGGGAGTTCAAAACCCAATAGAGTCAAATGTATGAAAGATGATTTATCAAGAGCTCTGTAATGTTTGGAACAATTAATAAAAAAAAAAAAGAAGTGATTAGGTCATGACTGCCCCACCCTTATGAATGGATTAATGCTGTTGTCATGGATGTGACTTGGTTATAAAAGAGAGCTCTGCCCCCAACACTCTCACAGGATCCTTTGCCATTGGTGCCCTCTGCCGTGGCACAGCACAGTAAGAAGGCCCTCAATAGATAGATGGAGGCAACTTGGTGGAGGCTAGGGTCTCCAGAACTATGAGAAATAAATTTATAAGCCGCGTAGTTTATGGTGTTTTGTTACAGCAGCCAAATAGCCTGAGGGGTTGCCAGACAGCAAGCCTGGTTAGAGTTTTTGGTTCTTTAAAGGCCCAAGCCATCTTTCAAACATTCAAGTCCTTCGGAGGAAAGTCATGTCCTACATTTCTTTGTGTTTCCTCATCTGTAAAATGTGGATATAAATTGTGTCTACTACACAGTTGGAAAAATTAATGAAGCAATGCTTATAAAGCACAGCACCTGGGTAGCCTGAATCTTAAGAACATGTAAGTCCACAGTGATTTAGCTGAGACCTATGGGCCAGATGTGCTTTAGAATCAGAGTAATTTTTGGATTTTAGAAAGGCAAAGCAGAGTGTTTAAGGTAAATTACTTGTTTAAGGTGTATCTAGCCGGCTGTGGGAAAGCCTTCATAACTGAATACATTAATATTTTTGCTTATTCATGTTCAGTAGAATAAATCGAGACTGTTCAGGTCAAATTGTGCTAACAAATTTGAGTTCCAGTTTTTTGTTTTCAGAGCTTTGTGGGATTCAAAAGCTCATCAGGGATTGTGACCTGTGTTCTTTCTACTGTGTGTGAGTATTTCATTTAACATTTTTGAGCTCTCTGGGGTCCAGGTGTGGGTGGATTTATATGTCAGGGCACAGTGCACCCCAATACCCTGGGATGCTGGAAGGCTGTGGGAGTGGAGGAGGGGATGCAGGAGCGGGGCTGAGACTGCTTCTCAGCGGGTGGGATAGCCTTTGCCACCCTCCAGCAGCCGCTCCACAGCAGATAGCAGGTACCTCAGGAAGGAGGCTGAAATCTTTGCGCAGAATCTCATCATAGGAGCGGTGGAAGAATTCCAAGAGGCTGACCGCTGTGAAGTGGAAGGCGTAACTCGTGGCCAGCTGAGGAAGGAGTTTCTGCTGCTGTGTCTGGTAGTCCAGAATTTTTGCCTCTGGGTCACTGGGGGGAAAAGAAGCCAAAGATTTGGATGATACCTACATGCCATGTCCACCTCCCTCAACACCACATCCCCAACACCATGGAAGCCTTAAAAACGGACAGTTGTTCATATTCATTGCAAAACTAACACCAGACTATCACTAATCTTCAAAAGTCTCATCTAACATGAACATTCACATATTTCCCTGTAGATATATTGACACTCTTGCTTGTAGGGACTGCCTCTTGTGGAGTAAGGGTCACACAATTCTTGCATGCACACCGACCATCTCATCCTAAAATGTGAAAAGTTCTGAACTCTGACATATCTGATCCCAGGAGTTGGGTGAAGGATTGTGGCCCTGCACTGCTGATGATTTGAACCTGTGATCTTTCACTGCCCATGTGCACTTGCTGTGTGCTAGGAAATGCGTTGAACCTAAACAACAGCTCTTTGGATGTGAACCTGGGCCCACTGAAACCCAAGGAGTGGCCTGGGGCTGCCTTGTCCATTGCTATGTCCTCAGTGCACAGGACACAATGACTGTGTATTGAAAGGGGGTAGCTGTCCCAAAGCTGAGAGAAACCTGAGGCCTCTCAGGGGAGTAGCTCCTCACCCAACAAGAAGTTCTTATCCTTGGGACATCTCTACAACTCAGGTACATGGGCTGTAGGCAGGACAAGCAGTGTGCTGTCTTCTAGTGCAGATACCCTCAGCCTGGGATTCTGGTGCCCAGGCCACCGAGGGTGCTGTGGGTTTGCCAGAAGACCCTGGGTCAAGGCCCACCATGCTTTCCTGCATCTTACCCACAACACCATCCCAAAACATGACTCCTGTCCACCTGGCATACAATCCTCAGTCCATTTTAAGTCAGACTATCCTGGAGCCCATAGCATAAAAAAACACCAGATCCAAAGGCTGAGAGTCCTCAAATTCCAGTCCTGGAGATTTCACTCTTTTTATGTTTTTTTTTTTTTTTTTTTTTGAGATGAGGTCTCACTATGTTGCCAGGCTGGTCTCAAGTAACCCTCTAGGCACCCACCAATATGCCTGGCTAGTGATCTCTTTTTTTTTTTTTTTTTGAGGGGGAGCTCTAAAAATTGAACCAAGCAGTGCTTAACCACTGCACCACATCCCCAGCCATTTTTATATTTTATTTAGAAACAGGATCTCACTAAGGATGGCTTTGAACTTGTAATCCTCCTGCCTCAGCCTCCTGAGCTGCTGGGATTACAGGCAAGCACCACTGTGCCTAGCTGTGATCTTATTCTTGATAGGTAGAAAAGAGACCTAGAGAGGGTCAAGGATTTGCCCAGGGTCAGTCAGCAGAGCTGGGAGGAACATTGTTTCTTGAGTACCATGGATTTGGTTTTGCTGTAACCAACTCTACTCCCTATTCCTCTTCTCACTCAATTTTGCCACATCCTGGGCATGTGTGCCTCCATTTGGGACACATTTATCTTAAAAAAAATTATTTGCTGTTTACCTAAAATTCAAATGTGTGTCCTGTATCTCGAGACAGAGTGTGTGTCTGGGTGCACGCATGTAGGTGCGAGCAAATGCACATGTACCTGCACACAGGTTAAAGCAGTATGGAGTAGACTTTGGCATTCTGTGCCACGGGGTATTGGGAATAGTAGCCAGACACAACCAGGCATAATGAAAGGTATTCAGACCTAGACAAACCACAGTCAGATGCTGACAGTCACAGCCAGACAGAACACGTTCATCCACACAGTCTGAAAAGACAGTTGGGCTTTGCCAGAGAGAACAGCCAGCTACGGTGAGATGCAACCTGGTAACTGGCCGACCCAGACTCACTAGCCAGTCACAGGTGTGTAGGACACAATGGGATCTGGACAGACACAGACTGACATCAGATGCTGATAGATAGAAACTGGGCCAGAGGGATCCCGTCAACATGGCCAGACTTGTATGTGTGTATGAGAGAGGGGGAGAGAAAGAGAGAGAGAGAGGGAGGTCTGCTCCAGCACCCCAGCTCTGGCAGAGAGATACTGCCGGGGAGCAGGCACTGTGGGACTGAGTGTCAGCCCTGTCTACTGCAGTCAGTCTCCGGGCTCCCTCCCCTTGCCTGGGCCGGAGCCGGGATTGGCGGCGGACGACTGAGTAGCGCACAGCGATGACACAAGCCTTCTGCAGTAAGGGTAGGATGGAAGTCAACAGCAAGCGCACTCGCGTCACCACCATGCCAAGATAGTTGCTCTGTGCCGTCCCAAACTTGATGTAGGTGCCATCTGGCAAGACCTGCATGAAACAAAGATAGACATTGGGCCATAATGAAGGCAGGCCAGGCAGCTGACTCTCACAATCATGGGCCTCCACCCTGCTTGGGTACCATGGCACTCTTGCCCATCTGGAGACGACCGCTGGTGTGGCCACAACAATCAGTAAGATACAGAAATGGGGACAGGGGTTGTGGCTCAGGGTATTGCGCTCACCTTGCGTGTGCAAGGCCCTGGGTTCGATCCTCAGCACCCCATAAAAATAAATAAATAAAACAAAGGCATCGTATCCAACTACAACTAAAAAATAAATATTAAAAAAAAAAAAAGATGCAGAAATGTAGCCGGGCACAGTGATGCACACATGTAATCTCACCAGCCTGGGAGGCTGAGGCAGGAGGATTGCAAGTTCAAAGCCAGCCTCAGCAAAAGCAAGGTGCTAAACAACTCAGTGAGATTCTGTCTCCAAGTAAAATACAAAAAAGGGCTGGGGATGAGGCTCAGCGGTCGAGTGCCCCTGAGTTCAATCCCTGGTAGCCCTTCCCCCACAACAAAAAATACAGAATGTTTCCCTGCTTGTTGCTAACTAGCCACCTCCCCAGGTGCCCTGTTTACATTCCCTCTGTGGGGACACCCCAGGCTTTCCTTTGATCCACAACTAACAGGGCACAGCCTGGCAAAATGAGAACCTCCAGGTCTCTGCCAGCACTCGGGTTAGCGTCTGTTCAGTGGCTGCTTGTGTCCAGGCCTCACTGTGGGAAAAGGTTAGCACATGACTTTCAGCCCCCTTTCTTCTTTCCCTGGGGTTGCTTGGCCATCCAAGGTGGAGAAGTCTGAGGCTCAGCGAGGCAAAGCAACTTGCTCAAGATCACACCGTCTCTAAGCTGGGGCTTTCCTCCAGTCGGTGGGACCGAGTCCTTCTCCCTAAAACTGCTCAGGCCAGAGTCTCTCTGGGGAATTGTGGCCTAAGCAGTTTTAGGGAGAAGGACCCAGACCCAGTGTCAGCCTGTGCAAGATGCAGGTCCCCTGCCCAGGCAGTAATAGCTTCCCTGACCTCCAACCTGTGCAAAGCGACTCAGCATGTTCTCCCTGGGGACCCGCACGTGGTCTAGAAGCAGGAAGCCATTGTCTACATTTTCCAAGTCCATCTTGGGCCCAATATCCCCAACAGTGATTCCTAGAGGGGGATGGAGAGGAGAAGGACTGTCATTTGAATGACACATTTGCTGTGCCAGGTACCACATACCCATTCCAGCTCACAGCAGCCTGTGACACTGGGTTATAGCTGAGGTCAGACAGATGCTGACTCTTGCTCAGGGTTACCCAGCCAGTCAATACCAGGACGTTCAATAGAACCCCTCCTGGACCTGGGACAGCAGTCCCAACTTCTCCCATAGATTCCTTGGGCCCTGAGGACAAGGGAAACTTGGTGGGACCTTCTCCTGGAAGGGGTCCCTGAGGGAACAGCATGGGCTTACCTGGCAGTGGGGTGTGGTCCTGGAGGCTCCGGATGGGCACGATAAAAGCGTGCATTCCCTGCCTGGCTCCTGAGCAGATCAGCTGGGCCAAGACCAGGGCATGGGTGGCCGACCGGCCCACTGAGGGCAGAAAGATAAGAGGCACATTGTGGGGGAGACCTGTGTATTGCTGTCCCCCAGCTTAGGCTCCTGGGGTTGAGGTTGCTCAAGGACATCTCTGAGGCCTCCAAAAGTTATTGATGATAGAGGAGATTGTCCCCAGAGAGCCAAACAAAACTAGCAGTGACTTGACAAAGGAACTGAAAAGAGTGAGCTCTTGAAAGTTCTGCTGTCCCCCCAAAACAAAAGCAAAAGCAAAAAACTATTAATAAATCACTCTGTTATCAACCTCATAATAATGAATACAGATATTTATCAAAATCCAGGTGTCATTTTGAAGCCAGATTTAAAGTTAGGTAGTCAGTGTAGTTAGGTAAATCGGGTCTAATATCGAGTGAAATCTAAAATGGAGGCCATGCTGGGAATGACTCAGGGAAAACAGGACAACTCATGGAGTGTTAATAAAGTTCTGAAAAGGCCCTAGGCCAAAGTCCACCTGGAAGAAATGTTAATGAACATCCCCCAACAGACTTGAAGACAGCCCATCCCAAAGAAATGTTAATGAAGCCCAGGATACAGCCCCCAACAGATTTGGAGGTAGCTCATCCCAAAGAAATGTTAATGAACAGCAAACTTGACTCGGAAATGACCAGATTACTCCTTTGTCCCAAACCCTTCCCACCTACATTCCTTCACCAAACCTATAAAAAGGGAAACACATTGCCCGCTAACTGGATTCCACCTTTTGGGTCCCCTTCTTCCTCCGGGAGAAGTCTTTTCTTCTGTCCTTTAATAAATTTCTAATTTCTACTCTGACCTTGCCTCGGCGTGCTTCTTTGGTGTTATTCTTCAACATCGGGGAGCAAGAACTCGTCACCGGTCAACAGCGGTAACATATTGGAGGTTCCACCGAGATTCTACACCGAGGTAAGTGCACGCACCCCATGTCTGTTTGAGGTGCATCTTTCTCTCTTTCTTTCTGGAGGTAAGGTGGGCACCCGTCGGCTACTTAAACGCAACTAGTGCAGCCGCCACTCTACAAGACTCGGGTGAGAGGTTTCTCGGCCTAGGCAGCTCTCAATCACCTGTTCGGTACAGAGCAGGCATGTTG
Organism: Urocitellus parryii; assembly: GCF_045843805.1. Classification (NCBI taxonomy): domain Eukaryota; kingdom Metazoa; phylum Chordata; class Mammalia; order Rodentia; family Sciuridae; genus Urocitellus; species Urocitellus parryii. Next base: position 169,036,243 of record NC_135533.1, on the reverse strand, counting down.
GGTTCTGCCAAAGCCGCTTCCAACTTTTCTGTCTGGGCCTGGAGAGCAATTGGCGTGAGTACACAGTGTCCGGAATCCCGATCTGCCTCAGATGCGTGGAGGTGGAGGAAGGAGTTTGGAACAACTGAGGAATTCAGGTCTGGGCTACTCTCAGACGAATTCTTAAGGTTCCTTTCTCTTGAGCCCCCTTCCGACAGCCCCCAGGGGTATCTAAGGTGATCGGTAGATGAACGGCATTGAGGGAAAGCCCCAATCACATTTGCCTCCGTATGGGCCATGCAACACTCCCAACCCCGCATCCAATCCCTCCTGGATGCTCCCCTTCCTTCATGGGTCAGAAACGTTAGCAATTCAGGTTGTAAGGCTGAGAGAAAGGCATAGGATAATTAGTAAGATCTGCCCAGGTTCCCTAAGGTGCATAGGTAACTATCACTAGTCTGTTTTACCGCCCAATGTTTAAAATGAGCTGTGTTCCTTAAGCTACCAAGAGAGGCATTTTTTTTAGAATCAACTCCTCCGGTAATCTGCTAGTCTACAGAGCAAGGATGACAAAAGAGCACACAAAGGATTTTAGTGGTCGGGAGGAAAGCAGTAAGGCCCTTAAGTCTGAATCCTCCCAGGGTCTCTGGCACAGGGCAAAACTGAGACCCTAGCACTTTGCTAAAGGGGACCAGAAACCCCTTGGCAAAGCCAGGTGAGAGACGGGTTTTCTGGACCGTTTAGGAGGCTCAAGTATTAGGGAGATCAACAGTTTTCTCCGGCGCGGGCGCCTGAGTTCTGTTTTTTTCTCTCCACACTCAGATGGGAGCCTCACTCTCTAATACGTCAGGTACGCCACTTGCCTGCGTATTGAAAAATTGGGATAAATTTGACCCTCAAACACTCAAGAAAAAGCGCCTCATTTTCTTCTGCCGCCAGGTCTGGCCTCAATACAAACTCCCTGATGGAAAAACCTGGCCACCAGAGGGAAGTATCAATTTTAATACTATTTTACAACTTGATAAATTTTGCAAAAAGAAAGAAAAATGGTGTGAGGTGCCATATGTTCAGGTTTTCTTTGCTCTAAGGGAAAATCCTAAATTATGCCAACAGTGTAAAGTAGACTTAGCCATGGTATCTGCCATAAGACCTAATTACCCAACTGGAGCACAGGCAGTTCCCAGAAGTGATCCTGAGTGGGACCCAAATGATGAGCAAGACGCTTGGAAAATTAGATATTTTCAGGTATTGATCCTTGAAGCCCTTAGGAGAATCAAACAAAGGCCCATTAACTATTCTAATATTTCAGAAATTATTCAGGGCCCCCAGGAAAGCCCTGCTCTTTTCATGGAGAAACTCAAAGAGGCAATAAGAAAACATACCACCGTGGATCCTGAATCCACAGAGGGCCAACTACTTTTAAAGGACAAATTTATCACTCAGTCAGCCCCAGACATCCGGAGGAAGTTACAAAAATTGGCATATGGCCCTGATCAATCTCTAGATAACATCCTCCAAATTGCTACTTTGGTTTTCTACAATAGAGATATAGAGGAAAAAAAGGAGAAAGAGCTTAGAGACAGAAAGAAAACTGAAACGCTGGTATTTGCTCGCAGAGGAGTAAGCTCCCAGGGTGCAGGAGGACGAAATGCTCCTCAATCCACAAGAGGGACTTGTTTCCAATGTGGAGAGGAAGGACATTTCAAACGGAATTGCCCAAAGGCCAAGCGTCCGCCTCCACGGCCCTGCCCTAGATGTCAAGGCAATCACTGGAAGAATAACTGTCCCCAGGGACGTAAGTCCTTGAAGTCAGATCCCTCTACACATGCCTGACGGGGCCCAAGCTTAACCTTGGCTCCCGTGACTCCTATCACCGCATGTGAGCACTGGGTATGCTTCTTCTTAGGGAGCCAAAAGGTCAACTTCCTTTTAGATACTGGCGCCAGTTATTCTGTGCTCACCTCTTATCCTGGACCTCTTTCCTCTAATACTTTAACTATACAAGGGGTGTCTGGACTAAGCCTTTTACCAGAAGGCTTACTCCCCCACTGAGTTGTGAATGGGACGGGGTGATGTTTTCTCATGCATTTCTGATAGTCCCAGAATGTCCTAGCCCCTTATTGGGAAGAGATATACTTTCAAAACTTCAAACTGAATCTAAGACCAAGAGGACCATTATGTCTGCCTTTATTAGAATGTGATATAAACCCTGAAGTGTGGGCTACTGAAGGCAAAATTGGACAGGCAAAAAGTGCAGTTCCTATCAAAATAGTTTTAAAGGACCCTTCTGTCTTTCCACATCAGAGACAATACCCCTTACGCCCAGAGGCAAAAAAAGGTTTATTGAAGATCATTCAGAACCTCAAAAGACAGAAACTTTTAGTGCCCTGCAATAGCCCATCACCAAAAAGTGATACTTAGCTATGATATCTTGGACTCACTGAGGAAAAGAATCAGAAAATTTGGGCTGATCAAAGTACATACACCCTTCCCCCTTCAAGACCTAAGGCAGATAAAAACTGACTCTACTGGAAGGTTAGGAGATATGCAGATTGCCTAGGATTGGATCTATCCAAAGGAGCTAATCTTGCAAGTGAAAGGGAAACTGAGGAATTCCCAGCAGCTGCCAGAGCCTTTTTCGCTTTGGGGAAATTTCCTCATTCTTTCTCTACACTGTAAGGATTACTCCACCCAAATGCAGTAAAGTCAGTCACACTGAGACCCTTGATTTTACACTTATAGTTGCCCCTATGTGAGAACATCTGGTCCACTCATGGGAAATCTAAGGTGCCACTGATAGGAGTCATAATTAAATGGAAGTTCAAAACCTAGAGAGGTACTTTCTTATCTGGTCTATTTTAAAGGTTATTATAGATTGTTTCTTGGGGATAATCTAGGTTAAATGTGTGTCTAAATGATGTTTCATCTGGTATCTAAATGAGTTTGAAGCATTGCATAATCTTGCAGTTAAAAGTTAGGGTTAGGTAACTGTTTAGTTTGTGACAATTCATGCCAGAGAACTTAAATACTTAGGATGGAAAATTAAAAAAACTCTACTTCCAAGTTAGCAAGTAACTCCCAATCAGTTTTATTTTTTTTATCAATTTTTGAACTGGGTAGCCTAAGGAGATTTCACTAGGTATACAGTGCATTGATTTAGGCAAGGATAATAAATTATGATTTGGTATCTGTTTCTCTCTGTGTATAAGATTTAGGAAAAAGTGTTGAATTAAAACGTTGATCTGGCTTATTGAAATGACATTAATTAGCAACAGTCTTGGAAATTTTCAAAACTTAATTTAGATATACATGGTAGTATGTGGATTTTTTTCCAGGCGATTTAAGGTAACTTAATACTACTTTAGGAACTTCAGAAAGAAGCTTAATGATCCTGAAGGAACTTCTTCTGATAGTGGCTTTTATATTATCAAAAAGGATCCTATTTTCAGTTGTGTGAGCAAGTTTTTCTAGCATAAGAAGATAAATTGTGACTTATGGTTAAAGTGCCTCAGGCATGTGGTTTCTGGTCAGAATTCCAGTTTCCCCAGGTCCTTCCAGACCTCAGCCAGGACGTAAGTTGGTATGCAAACAGAAGCAGCTTGGAGCTCAGGCCCAAGTAAAAAAAGAAGGGATAAAAGTGTCTTTTTTACCTAAACTCAAACTAGACCAAATCAAGAAGTAAATTGTATGGCATTTACTAATTACTGGCCGGTCAATTTTTCTAGGACTTTTGCCTTTTTTCTATGTTTTTTTGAGCTCATGATTTTGTTCCTACAGACAAGTTAATGTTTTTCTGATAAGTTCTATTTTTGATCAACTGGATTTTTTTAAACATTGCAATGAGATTTCACCTGAGAAATCTACAAGGCCTTCACCATTGTGTTATGTATGTGTTACACTTGTGTTACGTGTTGTTTGTATGTCTATGTCTGTATGTGTATGTCCATATATCATGCAGTGATTGACAGACAAATGACAGATGAGGAGTGCTCATGAAAAATTAAAAATGGATCCAAATATCTTTGATTCACATGGTTCAAATGACTCAATTTAAATTTGGTAAATAGATAAAAAAGGAGGTCTTAAATTAAGCTTATAAGTTTTTCTAGGTGTTCAAAAAGGCCCTAATAAAATGTTGATGTCTATGAAGTAATCTGCTTAGATTCAAAGGTTCTAGGTATGGATTTAATAGAGGGAAAGTATTTCTGGATAAGAGTCTATATGATTAAGTATAGAGTCTATATGAGGGTTTAAGTAAGAGATAAAGAAAGTTTATGTAAATTGGTCATGTGTATAAGTTTTGAGTAAGTTACACAACTATGGTTAAACAACAACTGTTGTCTTTCAATACTTTTCTTGTGCTCTCTTGCTCTACATAATAAAGTTCCTTCAAATCCAACTGCAAAAAGTCTCATATCAAACTTCCAACCAGCTTCTGCTTAGGCACTACCAGCCTCTGATGACCAATGGACCCCCAACATCTTCAAGAGAACAATTCACTCAGTGCTGAAGCTCACTACCAGACACGATGGAATGCAGCGGACATGGGACAGCGGGAAACAACAGGTTCAGAGAACCTCTTAATCTGCCATCCTGGATTCATGAGTCTTTATGTCCTTTTAAGCTTCCTCATGGCCCTTGGTCTCTTTTCTGTCAGCCCCCCAACATGGAACTTCTGCCAAAAATTGATCTTTGCTCTAATTTTTATCTTCATTCTGTTTTTATTCGCTCTGATCTTCAGGTGCTGGTGATGGTATCAAAAAAAAAGAGAACTTGCCAATAGACGGGTTGCCTGCCATTTATCCAAGCCCTGCCATCTCCCCCTTAGTCATTTCTTTAAAAGCCAAACTTGGTTAACAAAAATATCATCAATGTAATTGTGATGTTACTAATGTGTTCATATCTTCCAGGTATACAAGTCTGTAAGGTAGAAGCTTCAAAAAAAAAAAAAAAAAACCATTATCAAACTGATGTTCTAAAATTGTATGGTAATTTTAGGCTTAAAATAAAAACATGTTAGATTCAAGGTAGCTATTACGTAAACTAAATGTTTTTATCCTAGTTAGTTTTGTTTTGTAATTTGCTTTTAGATGGTCTAAGGATTGCCTGTTAATGTTTTAAACAGGTACTACTTTAAGAACTCACCCTGGGTTAACTTAAGATAAGAAGTTATCACCTACAAGATAGAGAGATAGGTACTAAAGCCCAGTACTTAGTATAAGGCTACTGAAACTTATTTGCTAGATGTTTAAGATTAAGTTTTAAAATTAAGGTTAAATTAAAGGGCCAAGAAAACCAATATTTGGCTCTTGCCCTCTAAGTCAGTCTGAATCAGGGATAGGGTACTTCTCCAAAGAGCTCTGCAACTCTAGGCCACATAACCTCCTGATTAGGGAGATTAATGAGACCAGTGGAGGACAGAAGCCAATCAGTGCATTTGCTGTGAAGAGGAGGGTCATCAGAGAGGGAGACATCCCTGATACTTCCGAGGGAAGCCACGTGGTCAAACAAGGCCTGGACCCATCCTAGCGCAAATGGCACTAGCAGAACTGAGAAGCTGCTGTGAAGTTCCCGAGGACTCCCAGGAGAGATTCAGCTGACTATTAAATAGGTAGTAACAAAAGTCAGTTTGACTTACTTCATCTTAAACACTTAGCAAAGACAGTTAAAGAGCCAAAACACAGCTATTCCTGGACATTTTAAATGATAATAATAGTTAAATGTGACTTCCAAAAATAAGTAGACTGGAGGCTACAAAAAAGATTCTTAGACAGAAATGCCTGATAACTGTCAAAGGGACTGTTAGAGTAGTTTTACTTTAAGGCCCACAGATATTCCTAACCTACACAGGCAGGCTTGGTGTTTGCTAGTATGAGTATCCAGCCCTAAGTAACAGAATTAAAGATTTCTCTATTAGACACAGAGGTCAAACTAATAAAAGGATTTTACAAGATCAGATGATATTAAATTATTAAACTATATCTTAAGGGAAGGACAACTGTAACCCTAAAAGTTAAATGTTGTGTTTACATCCCTGACAATTCTGGCAATGTGACAAATATCCTTAAAGATTTACATACTCAGATAAAATCCATGTCCTCACCAACTTTGTCATGAAATCAATATCTTAGCTTCTGGTTCTTGGTACTTCCTGGTGGGAAACATTGTTAGTCTCTGTCTTTGGTATCATACTTATTGACATATTCCTGTGCTGTGGTATTTATTACTGCATTAATATGGTTCCAATATTAATAAATTCTTGTTTCTCTTATAGACCGCCCATCACTCAAATGGCCCTCCAGCCTATCATGGACCACTCGATAGACCCGATTTTTAAAAGGGGACTCCAAACTGCTTGCCCCAACATCGCCCCTTTTGTCAGCCTGAAGAAGCCAGAAAGATCTTCGCCCCCATTCCTTACAGCAGTAAGGAGTTCCCAAATTAGAGGGGGGAATGAAGCCAGATTTAAAGTTAGGTAGTCAGTGTAGTTAGGTAAATCGGGTCTAATATCGAGTGAAATCTAAAATGGAGGCCATGCTGGGAATGACTCAGGGAAAACAGGACAACTCATGGAGTGTTAATAAAGTTCTGAAAAGGCCCTAGGCCAAAGTCCACCTGGAAGAAATGTTAATGAACATCCCCCAACAGACTTGAAGACAGCCCATCCCAAAGAAATGTTAATGAAGCCCAGGATACAGCCCCCAACAGATTTGGAGGTAGCTCATCCCAAAGAAATGTTAATGAACAGCAAACTTGACTCGGAAATGACCAGATTACTCCTTTGTCCCAAACCCTTCCCACCTACATTCCTTCACCAAACCTATAAAAAGGGAAACACATTGCCCGCTAACTGGATTCCACCTTTTGGGTCCCCTTCTTCCTCCGGGAGAAGTCTTTTCTTCTGTCCTTTAATAAATTTCTAATTTCTACTCTGACCTTGCCTCGGCGTGCTTCTTTGGTGTTATTCTTCAACATCGGGGAGCAAGAACTCGTCACCGGTCAACAGCGGTAACAATTTGACCCTATACTGACGTTTTCTAGTTCTTACAGGGCAGGTATCATGAGTCTCATTTTTCAAGATAAGGAAAAGGAGACTCGGAGAGCAGGGTGACATGCCGGAGGTCACTGGCCTGGTGGGGGGCAGAGCTGGGATTGGAACCCTGGTCTGCTTGATTTTTTTTTTTTTTAAAGGATAAAGGATGGAGTTCCTTTTCTTAAAAAAAAACAAAACAAAACTAATTGTATCTTTGTTTTTAAATTTATTAATTTATTTATTTTTATTTTATTATTTTTATGTGGTGCTGAGGATTGAACCCAGTGCCTCACAAGTACTCAACCACTGAGCTACAACCCTAACCCTCTTTTTTTTTTTTTTAGTACCGGGGATTGAAGTCAGAGGCACTTAACCCCTGAGCCACACTGCCAGCTTCATTTTGTATTTTATTTAGAGACAGGGTCTCACTGAGTTGCTTAATGCCTCACTTTTGCTGAACTCGTGATCCTCCTGCCTCAGCCTCCCGAGCCACTGGGATTACAGGCGGGCACCACCACACCCAGCGGTCTGCCTGATTTCAAAGGCGTTTTTCTCTCTGTGGTTTTGGTCTTGTCCATTCTCTTACTCTGTCTCTTTTCTTCTGATTTTCTCTCTCACCTCTACTTTTCTGCTTTAGTTGAACTCCAGGCATTTGTTTTATTTATTTTCTACACAAGGCCTGGGTCCCCAAATGCTGCAGATCCGTCTGCAGAGCTGAATTCTCAAACCCAAGGGAGGAGGCCTTGGTGGGCATGGCAGCCACCTGGTGGCCATCTGATTAGAGCTGATGGTGGCACGGGATTTTCTGGGTGTCTGGGGCAGGGACAGGGAGGTGTTTTTTCTACTCACTGTCGTCACAGGACCTCTGCCCTGGCTGGGGACAAGCTTAATCACTCAGGACAACTGGGACTAGGCCAAGTGTGCACATGTGTCATGTGCATGCACACACACGGGGGTTGGGAGGCAGCGTGTGCGTGTGTGGCCTTGTCTCTTATCCTTGTCAAAGCCCAAGCCCCCCCCCCCAACCTGCCAGCTGTTCACTAATGAAAGTCTTAGCAGCCCCGTTATTTCCAGGCGACCAGCGCAGGAGAGGAAATCAGCCTGAAGCCTCTTGGACAACAAATCCAGTGCTGCTCTGCCCTCTGATGTTGTCCTCCTTGGGCAGGGACAGGGCAAGGGAGGACGGATACTCACTGTCCCCAGGCCACCACTTGGCGGCAGTCATGGTGGGGCTGTGTATCACAAACTCCTGGGTGGCTGCGTCATAGGTGGCTTCAGTCTCCAGGCCTTGAAGATATGACCCTGGCAACCAAGGGGGGGAGTAAGACATTCAGCCAAGGCGGGGTTCTTAACTGGGGAGCAGCTTCCGGGTGGGACTGGACTCTGAGCTACCAGTCAGTATGGAGTAGGGCCAGCTCCCCTCTGTACTTGGCAGGTATTTCTCCCCTTTGATCTCTGGGTTTTGTGGGGATGCACAGAGTGGGGTGCTGATGCTTCTAGAAGGAATGACTTATCCAGCTGGTAGTTCATACAGTACAGTTGTGAAAATTAGAAAAAGCCACCCCTTCCTCAAGACCCTTGACTGCCATCTGCTGGAGAGTTTTCAAATCAGATATGCAATCTATGAGACACAATGGGCCCTCTGGGGTTGTACTGTGCACGACCCCAACACTGTATGCAGCAGCCCTGGCTCACCGTGTCCCAGCTCTGTCTGGGCATACGTTGTGATGATCTGGAAGTTTTCACAGAGTGGTAGCCATTTAGCAATCTGTTCCTCTGAGCCAAGGCTCCTGAGCGCATTCATGAAGACACCATTTAAAGTTAAGGCCACGTCTCCAGAAAGGGCCCTATGGAGGAGAGATGCCATGATTCAGTAGCCTATTAAGACAGGGGTTGTACCCTCAGCTAGGGTGCAAGAGGGAAGGGACATCTGGAATCCTGGTTTCCCAGTAAGTAATGGTTTTGTTGGAGGAAATGGCTCATGGGACTGGGAGGTTTATAAGTGATCCCAGGTAGATTCCTCTCTGGCAGGGCCACACCAGGAGTAAGTACCTGAAAGCATAGGCCAATTCGCAACCATCTGCCAGCCAGCCCAGGCGCTGTGCTATCATCTGTATGTGGTATCTCTTCCGCAGGGCAGTCTCATAATGCTCATTCTGGGTCATGAAATGATTGTTCTTAAGGCTAAACACTGGGTCATTGTGGATGATGCTTTCTGCAAGGGGTGGAGAAAAGAGGGCATAGGCACTTGGGTGAGGTTTCTGGCATCAGATCTTCCCACACACTTGCCTCATGGATCTGCAAAGGAAGTCACTCATTATTTTACAGATGAGAAAACAGAGGCCCAGAGGTGAGAAATGTGATCTGTCCAAGGTTACAAAAGCAAGGCAGTGGCAGAATTAGGACCAGCATTCAGGTGTCCTACTGCCTGGGACCCTTCTGTCACTCAGATGGGCTCGGGGAATACTGGCATGTTAGTAGTGCCTTCATAGTCCAAAGGAATGACTCTGACAATGGTGTTTCAAGGGCAAATTTGTGGGGGCGGGTACAGGGGATTGAATCCAGGTGCACATCCCCAGCTCTTTTTGTATTTTATTTTGAGTCAGGGCCTCGATGAGTTGCTTAGGGCCTTGATAAATTGCTAAGATGGCTTTGAATTTACGATCTTCCTGCCTCAGCCCCTGAGCTGCTGGGATTACAGGTGTGCACCACCAGACCCAGCTGCAAATGTGCTATTTGAAGATGGGACTGTGACTACTCTCCCATCATCTAAGGAAAGCACATAGCCATAAATACAATGCATTAATAAAAAAAGAGAGAAATTCTGATATATAAGAAAGAAAGAGAGAAAAAGAAAGAAAGAAAGAAAGAAGAAAAGAAAAGAAAAGAAAAGCAGGGTACTCTGTGTCTCAGCCTCCTCTTACCGACTTTCCTCCGGATTGCAGTGTTCTGGGCACCTCTGTCAAGAATGTTGGTGAGTCGTTCCACGTTGAAGGACGGCACACGCCTCTCACTTTTTATGTCAGGGTGCTCTTGCCTGCTCCACTTGTCCCCCAAGGACACGCGGTGCACCGGGCTACCCATCCTACTCTGCTGTTCAAGGAGAGACACTTCCAGCCCAGCTGCTCTGAAGATCTCTTCAGGGCACGGGGGAGGGGGGTGGTGTCCAGGAACCTGTGTGCACAAGGAATTACCTGAGGCTGTGTGTCAGCAGGCCCCAGGCCCGCTCCCCTCTGAGCTTTGGACAGGATTGCACTACAAAGCTCACGCTGCAGCCTCTATGGCTTGGGTAATGAGCACCATCCTCATAAAGAGCCGGAGACAGTCACTCAAACAAAATGATCTTAGGTTAGGTGAATGACCCCTAGTGACACTGCTGGAGGTGGCCAGGACTACACGGGATCTGACCACAAAGCACATGCATTGTCCATACGGTGCCCCACCCTAGGGACTTACTGTGGGACTCAACCCCATTTCTTGAGCTCTGAAGGGTACTGTGATGCTGAGGGGAGGAACCTTGCCCTCCGCCTGGGAAGTGGTCCCCTGGGACCCCAGCACGTCTCCCATACCCAGGGTGGGCCCTGCCTCCTCCATGCCAAACCCTTGGGCTCTTAGAAACTCTCATTCCTCTACAGTGAGGCAACCACCAGGTACAATCCATCCTACTTCCCACGTCACTTGAACCTAACTGCTCTTTGCCGTCTTCTTGGCTACCACCTAGCCACCATCACTTCTTACCTGGCTTCTATGTCTCTTTTGTCTGTTTTTATTTTTTGGTAGCTGAGACTAAACCTAGGGGCACTTAAACACTGAGCCACATCCCCAGCCCAATTTAATATTTTATTTAGAGACAGGGTCTCACTGAGTTGCTTAGGGCCTTGCTAAATTGCTGAGGCTGGTTTTGAACTTGCCATCCTCCTGCCTCAGCCTCCCAAGTCCCTGGGATCACCTGCGTGCGCCACCACACCTGGCCCAGGTAAGCTCTTAAGTGAAAGTCACCTTGTGTTTCTCCCTGCTTGGAATGGGCTCCTCGGTGTCCACCATTTTTGGAATGGAGTCACTGCCATGTCCCTCTCCTGCATTAAGCTACTTCCCCATCCTGGGCCTCCTCTCACTTCCTCCTGCCCTTTGCCCCTGTTGGCCTGAGGCTTAGCTCCCTGGTGTTCCTGGTGAGTCCCAGCTTTCAGGACCCCAGCTCTAGGAAGCCCTCCTGCAGGCAGCACCCCTGGGAGAACTGGATCCCCACTAGCAGTTATTGGTACAGGGGACAAGTTCCCGTTTACACACATATCCCGTCCCCTAGCAGGGAGAGGTGTGTTGGGTCCCCAGAGCCTGGCTCACAGGAGGCAGGCTGTAAGCCTTTCCTTCGGTCGACCACACCTTTGGATTCCTCTATCCTTCACCTCAAACCTGGGATGTGCTGCAGTTATTACCATTTTGTAGAGAAGGCAGGGGCTTGGAAAGAAGCCACTTGGTCAGCTCACAGCCACAGGTAGCAAGTGGGATTCTTTTTTTTTTTTAATTTAATTTTTTTGGTACTGGAGATTGAACCCAGGGGCACTTTACCACTGAGCTACATCTGCAGTCCTATCTATCTATCTATCTATCTATCTATCTATCTATCTTTCTATCTATCTATCTTTCTATCTATCTATCTATCTATCTATCATCTATTTATTTAGAGACAAGATCTCACTGAGACTGACTTTGAACTTGTGATCCTCCTGCCTCAGCCTCCCAAGTTGCTGGGATTACAGGTATGCATTTCTGCACCTGGCAAAATGCACTATTATTATTTAGCAGGGCTGGGAATGGAACGCAGGGCTTGGCGCACATTCTACCGCTGAGTTACACCCCCAGCCCAGCAAGTGGGATTCTTATGCGAGGCCCCTAGAGCAGGGCTGTGGGTGCTGAGAAGAAGCCCAGAGTCTCCATCAGCTGCCTCTGGGATTCCTGGGAAGCCACTTAGCCCAGCTCCTCTCTCTGCCCCTTGCTCCCTCATTCCAAATTCCCCTGCCTCCTGGCTGTCCCCAACCTCCCAAGAATCTCCCTCCCACAGCCTTTGCCAGGGCTATGCCTGTGACCAGAATACCCTGTCCTCATATATCACCACGGCTCCCTCCATCTCATCTTAATGTCACCTCTCAGGGAGGCCTGCCTGACTACTTTAACATCCCAAGTCCCCTGGCACTTGATCCTGTTCCCCCCCCCCCCTCTGCTTTGTGTACTTTCTGTTTACATACACGCAAGGTCATTAAACTGCTCTGTTCCCGGTTGTTTTCGTTTATTGCTGTCTGTAGCTGCCCTGCCCCCACTAAAATGCCAACTGTAAGTGGGCAGGGACCTTTGCCAAGCGCCTGCTCTAACAGGGCAGAGCCTGCTGGCAAGAGTGTCTGCCGAATAGTGGTGAAAGAAAGAAGGCGCTGCTCACAGCCACTGGGAGCTGCCCAGGCTCAGTCCTGGGGCGTCATGTCCTCAGTGTCTCCCAGTTCTTCCCTGCCCTGCCCTGGCTCCCTGACTCACCTCTGTCCTGTGCCCACACTTTAGGTCTGGGCTGGCCTCTTCCTGGTGCAGATCTGAGCCTTCCAAAGACAAAGGTGAGTGGCTAAGCCCTTTTCTCCTCCCCCTGAGGGGTTGGGTGCTTAACCGGCTCTCCCACGTGCTCCCATACTTCTGAGTCCCCGCCCCCAAGCCACTGAGTGAGTGTGACATGCATATATGCTGGGTGCCAGGCACTGGGGCTGCCTGGGTGCTTGTAGCTCCCACACATATCACACATACATGGTATAACTTCCCATTCTTGTGGTTGTACCTGAGGTGGAGTTTCACTGATTCTGTGTTCATATATGAACATAGGAAAGTTCTGTCCTGTTCAAAGCTGGGGATTGCTTTGAAAGTACTTGTACTTGTGTACCCCAGCTGTGTTTCCAGAGTGACACCCCTGATCTGTCCTGATGGCGTCCTCTAACTTGCCATCAGGAACTCAAGCTGATCACATCACAGGGGCTTAACGGGCTCCCTGCAGGTGATCCCCTTGAGAAAGGCTTGCTCTGTGAGAGGACTGTTTTTTTCCCCTCTCCCCTGTCTGCTGTAGAATTTGGCCTGTTTTATGGTTAGCATTAGTATTCACGTGCCCTCTCCAGGTTTCCTGGATAGAGCTACAGGAGTGGGGTGGGATACTCCGAAGGCACCTCAGTTCAACTCTTAAAACCCCAGAAGGAACTCATAATAAGCGGGGCGGGGGGGGGCAGTGGGGGGGAGCGGGTAGAAGTTCACTGGATGAGACAAAGAGGAATGAAGGAAAGGGAGGGGGATGGGAATGGGAAAGACAGTGGAATGAACAGGAAACCTAATGGCTAACACAAACATGTGAAAAGATAAATAAACTACAATATCAATTAGGAAATGCAAATTCAAGTCAGATCCCCACACATCAGCCAAAAGAAAAAAAAAATTAAGCTTTGATAATCCTGAGTATGAGTGAGGAGCAGAAGAGGTATAATTTTCATACACTTCTCATGGAATGTTAAATTGGTACAAGTCCTTGGAGAAGAATGTGGCACTGTCTGGTAAATGCCTTGAACTTCAGCAATTCTGCTTGTGCTTATTTATGGGCCCTAGAACGCAAAACTAAGATAATCTCTAACATAACATAGAAACGCTTAAATATGCTGGATATTGCCAGATTTTCCACCAAAACCAATGTACTGCTATACTACCAAAAACATTTGAGTTTCCCAGTTTCCCCATGACCTTTTATGCCCATCCATAATGGATAGAAAACAAATCCATTTTTATTTCAATCATATTTATTTAAGTTATGAGTGAGGGTATACATCTTTTCAAACTTTTATTAGACATTTGTACTCCTTTATTCTGGAAAGGGCCTATTTATACCCTTTGCCCTATTTTCTATTTTGTTCTTTGTTGAGGTTTGGATATAAGATGTGCCCCCAAAGCTCTTATGTTAATGCACAAATGTTTGGAGGTAAAGTTCTGAGATTGTGAGAGCTGTGACCTAATCGGTCTATCCTAGTGTGAATGGACAGACTGGATGGTAACTGTAGGCAGGTGGGACAAGGTGGATGAGGTGGGTCAAGGGGACGTGCCCTGCAAGGATGCGTCTTCCCTGTAGCCCTTTCCCCTTCCCTTTCTCTGCTTCCTGACCCCACCATCAGGTGAGCAGCTTTCCTTTGCTGGGACCTTCCGCCATGATGTTTGCCTCACCTTGGGCCCAGAGCAATGGACCTGGCCATTTATGGACTGAGACCTGTGAAATCAGGAGCCAAAATAATTTTTTCCTTCTCTAAAATAAATAAATAGATAGATGATAGATAGATAGATAGATAGATAGATAGATAGATACATAGATCCATCCTGGAAGGTAGCCAGCAGCTCCCGATTTTGCTGGTAAAGAACCAATCTCAGACATGATATTGTCCGCCCCAGTTTGGACAATAGCTAGATTCCTGACAGACCTGGAATTTGAACCAGGTCTCTGAGGAAAAGGATTAATTATTGACCCATTAGTGCAAAAGTGGGAAAGAAAGAGAGTGGGACTCTTGCCCTGGCAGGACATCGGGCATTTGGCACTCTGGGCAGGTTTCTTCCCCTCCTGGGCCTGGGCCTCTCCTGTGTGTGATATGGGGGTGTCTGTGCACTTAGGGGCTCACAGTTCTCCACTATATTCCCAAGGTGGCATCTAGCTTGTGTCTGCTGGAGGAGGCAGGCCCTGTGACCCAGGCTTTGAGGTCACAGATTCTGCCTGTAGGACCGTGCCAGCCCCAATTCCTGTGGGTATACACAGGGTGATGGCTTCAGGTTAGGTAGCCTTGATCCCAGTTCTTGGAGATGAAAGATCTGGCTTCCAGTCTGGACTTTGCCACGGATTTGTACACTCCCTCACCTCGGCAGATTGCTTCATTTGTCTTTCTTATGTGTTCCACGTCTTAGCGAACGCCTTTCTCTTAAATTATTTCTTCATCAGTTTGGGAACCATCCCTGCTCTATAGGATAATTTTGATTTGTTGTACCAGTCTATTGAATTCTCTAGGGTAAAAAAGTTGTAGTTCTTTTTTTTTTTATGAAAAATTTTAAATCCATAGAAAAGTGGATAGAAGAATACAAGGAAACTACATGCACCTGTCACCTAGCTTTAATGATGATCCTCTAATGTCTTCTTCTTCTTCTCCCCCCTCCCCCTCTCCTTCCCCTCCCTCTCCCTCCCTCCCTCTCCTCCCTCCTCCCTCTCCTCCTCCTCCTCCTTCTTCTTTTGGTTCTGGGGATTGAACTCAGGGGCACTTGACCACTGAGCCACATCCCAGCCCTTTTTTTATATTTTATTTAGAGGCACCACCACACCCGGCTTTTAATTCTTAATCTTGAAATAACTCTAGATGTTGAGAAATTTGCCAAAAATATACCCTCACCCATCTTCCTCAAACTTTAACCATGTTATCGTTAAGGGATCAAGAAATTAATACTGATGCAACTAATTGATCTTCAGAATTTTTTTTTGAGGTTTTCAGAGGGATCCCTAAGATCAAACTCAGGTATAGCAATGTGTTGGAAAGAACTCAGGAACTATTATACTTGTGGTTTATTAGTGAAAGGATACAGCCCCGATTCCTGTTGGCAGTGGGTATACACAGGGTGATGGCTTCAGGTTAGGTAGCCTGTAAAAGGTGCTTGGTGGAAGGGTATGGCAGAGGAAAGCAACTCAGGATAGGACAGCCAGGAGTCTTGGTTGTTTATCCTCATGATTATGTGGCTGATTGGGAGCTGTGGCTAGCTATTATCTGTCCACATGTTGCTAGCTGTGGAAAAGATCAAAATTCAAATTTTGAAGTATAGCTTATACTGAATGCATATTGCTTTGTCACAATCCTAAAATTAAAAATTGTAAGTCAAAACTTTATAATTGGGGGACTATTTGTATTGTGTATCCATTAAAAGTTATTATAATTATAATCATTTTTAATAGTTTTGCCTTTAAACCTTCAGACTATAACATAAGTGATTTGCATACCACCATAACAGAATTAGAACATTGTGAATTTGATTGTTTTCTTATTTTTACCAGTGAGTTTTCTATTTTCATGTTACTAATAAACAGTCTTGTCTTTGAGCTTGAAGTCCTTTTCTCACTTCTCGTAGGGCAGATCTAGTGGTGATGAACTCCTTCAGCTTCAGTTTCTCAGGGAAAGTCCTCCTCCTCCTCCTTCTTTGGTATTGGAGATTGAATACTGGGATGCTTTACAACTGAGCTACGTCCCCAGTGTCAGGGTTTTTAGCCCACCCCCCTTCCCTCCTGACCCATGGGAGAGATTGGGGGAGCACTCCCCGACCAGGACAGGCCAAGAAAGGTAAAGGTTGACCCAGCCCTCCCTCCCCGAAGACAATCAAGTGGGCCAGGGAGAACTGTCAAAGCAGGATCTCGTTTAATAAGAAAACATACACAGCTAATATAATGTACAGGAGCCAATCAGGGTAAAGGTCAGCAGGGTGAGGAGAATTTATATCTACACCCATCCTACAGGCAGTCATGGGAGATGTGAGCTGTCCTTGAGGGCAGAAGGGTTCTGAGCCAATTCTTCATCACAACCCATGGCAATGCCTTCTGGCTAATCGCTAGGTGCTCTCTTAGCCACCTATGGCCCCAGGACTGGGAAGCGAGTTAAGTTTCCTCTTTTCTGATGCAACATGCCCCATGTTACATCATGCCCTACACCCCAGTTCTTTTAATTATTTTTAACTTTTGAGACAGGGTCTTGCTAAGTTGTCCAGAGATACCACCATGGCAGAGAACTGACGTCATCAGACTGCGGCGGAGGAGATAACTTCATTGAATCCTGCGGCTACAGCATCAAATAAATTTATAGGAGTAAACAGTAACTCAGCAGTCAAACAGAACAAGAAGTAACATGAGCAGCTTCAAAAAGCAAGGAAGAAAAGGAGTACAAACAATGCAGGACAGCCTAAATATTCAGGAGGACCTAGAGTCATCGGAAAAATGTTCATATAAAGAACTCAAGGAACACCTTAGACAGATGGAATGGAACCTTAAAGAGGATACGAGACAGCAAATTCAAGCAGCAAAAGAACACATTGAGAATGAGTTACATAAACAGATAAAAGAAGAAGTTAAGCATCTTTATCAGGAGATAGAGATTATAAAAAATAATCAAACAATAATTCTAGAAATGAAGGAAATGATAAACCAAATTAAAAACTCAATTGAGAGTATCACTAACAGAGTGGAGCAAGTAGAAGCCAGAACGTCAGATACTGAAGACAAAATATATCATCTTGAAAAGAGTCTAGCCAACTCAGAAAGGCTGGTAAAAAATCACGAGAAAAACATCCAAGAGTTATGGGATAACATAAAAAAAGCAAATTTACGAGTCATCGGGATAGAAGAAGGTACAGAGATTCAAACCAAGGGAATGAGTAACCTGCTGAATGAAATAATTACAGAAAACTTTCCAGAAATAAAAAAGGAAACAGATATACAAATTGAAGATGCATTCAGGACACCGAGCACACAAAATCACAGTAGACCAACGCCAAGACACATTGTTATGAAGATATCCAATATACAGAACAAAGAGAAAATATTAAAAGCTACAAGAGAAAAGAGACAGATTACATTCAGGGGTAAACCAATAAGATTTACAACAGATTTTTCATCACAGACACTGAAAGCAAGAAGGTCATGGAACAATGTATTTCAAACACTGAAAGACAATGGATGCCAACCAAGAATTCTGTATCCAGCAAAATTAAGCTTCAGGTATGACAACGAAATAAAAATCTTTCATGATAAACAAAAGTTAAAAGAATTTGCAGCCAGAAAACCAGCATTGCAAAGCATTTTGAGCAAAACACTACATGAGGAAGAAATGAAAAACAATAACCAAAACCATCAGAGGGAAGTGCCTCGGTAAAGACAGAGGGTGAGGGGAAAGATAATCATGGAGAAACAAACTAAATTTTTAAAAAAAAGGATAAATAATCAAACATGGATGGAAGTACAAACCATATATCAATAGTAACTCTGAATGTTAATGGCTTAAACTCTCCAATAAAGCGACATAGGCTGGTATCATGGATTAAAAAAACAAATCCAACAATATGCTGCCTCCAGGAGACACATCTGATTGGAAAAGACATACACAGGCTGAAGGTGAAAGGATGGGAAAAAATATACCACGCACACGGTCCTCGTAAGCAAGCAGGGGTGGCCATCCTCATATCGAATAAAATCGACTTCAAGACTAAGTTAATCAAAAGGGATAAAGAAGGACACTATATACTGTTAAAAGGAACCATTCACCAACAAGACATAACAATTATCAATATTTATGCACCAAATAATGGCGCTGCGATATTCATAAAACAAATTCTCCTCAAGTTCAGGAATCAAATAGACGAAAACACAATAATTATGGGTGACTTCAACACACCTCTCTCACCATTAGACAGATCCTCCAAACAAAAGTTGAATAAAGAAACTATAGAACTCAATACCACAATCAATAACCTAGACTTAACTGACATATATAGAATATATCAACCATCATCAAATGGATATACTTTTTTCTCAGCAGCACATGGATCCTTCTCAAAAATAGACCATATATTATGCCATAGGGCAACCCTCAGTAAATATAAAGGGGTGGAGATAATACCATGCATTTTATCTGATCATCATGGAATGAAACTGGAAATCAATGATAAAAGAAGGAAGGAAAAATCCTGCATCACATGGAAAATGAACAATATGTTACTGAATGATCAATGGGTTACAGAAGACATAAAGGAGGAAATCAAAAAATTCTTAGAGATAAATGAAAATACAGACACAACATATCGGAATCTATGGGACACAATGAAAGCAGTTTTAAGAGGAAAATTCATCGCCTGGTGGTCATTCCTCAAAAAAAGAAAAAAACAACAAATAAATGAGCTCACACTTCATCTCAAAGCCCTAGAAAAGGAAGAGCAAAACAACAGCAAATGTAGCAGAAGGCAAGAAATAATTAAAATCAGAGCGGAAATCAATGAAATTGAAACAAAAGAAACTATTGAAAAAATTAACAAAACTAAAAGTTGGTTCTTCGAAAAAATAAATAAGATCGACAGACCTTTAGCCATGCTAACGAAGAGAAGAAGAGAGAAAACTCAAATTACTAACATACGGGATGAAAAAGGCAATATCACAACAGATGCTACAGAAATACAGAAGACAATTAGAAATTATTTTGAAAACCTATATTCCAATAAAATAGAAGATAGTGAAGACATCGATAAATTTCTTAAGTCATATGATTTGCCCAGACTGAGTCAGGAGGATACACACAATTTGAACAGACCAATATCAATGGATGAAATTGAAGAAGCCATCAAAAGACTACCAACCAAGAAAAGCCCAGGACCAGATGGGTATACAGCAGAGTTTTACAAAACCTTTAAAGAAGAATTAATACCAATACTTTTCAAGTTATTTCAGGAAATAGAAAAAGAGGGAGCTCTTCCAAATTCATTCTATGAGGCCAACATCACCCTGATTCCGAAACCAGACAAAGACACCTCAAAGAAAGAAAACTACAGACCAATATCTCTAATGAACCTAGATGCAAAAATCCTCAATAAAATTCTGGCAAATCGAATACAAAAACACATCAAAAAAATTGTGCACCATGATCAAGTAGGATTCATCCCTGGGATGCAAGGATGGTTCAATATACGTAAATGAATAAATATTATTCACCACATCAATAGACTTAAAGATAAGAACCATATGATCGTCTCGATAGACGCAGAGAAAGCATTCGACAAAGTACAGCACCCCTTTATGTTCAAAACATTAGAAAAACTAGGGATAACAGGAACTTACCTTGACATTGTAAAAGCTATCTATGCTAAGCCTCAGGCTAGCATCATTCTGAATGGACAAAAGTTAAAGGCATTCCCTCTAAAATCTGGAACAAGACAGGGATGCCCTCTATCACCACTTCTATTCAATATAGTTCTCGAAACACTGGCCAGAGCAATTAGACAGACTAAGGAAATTAAAGGCATAACAATAGGAAAAGAAGAACTTAAATTATCACTATTTGCAGATGACATGATTCTATACCTAGAAGACCCAAAAGGATCTACAAAGAAACTACTAGAACTAATAAATGAATTCAGCAAAGTGGCAGGATATAAAATCAACACGCACAAATCAAAGGCATTTCTGTATATCAGCGACAAAACTTCTGAAACGGAAATGAGGAAAAACACTCCATTCACAATATCCTCAAAAAAAATAAAATACTTGGGAATCAACCTAACAAAAGAGGTGAAAGATTTATACAATGAAAACTACAGAACCCTAAAGAGAGAAGTAGAAGAAGACCTTAGAAGATGGAAAAATATACCCTGTTCATGGATAGGCCGAACTAACATCATCAAAATGGCGATATTACCAAAAGTTCTCTATAGGTTTAATGCAACGCCAATCAAAATCCCAATGGCATTTCTTATAGAAATAGATAAAGCAATCATGAAATTCATATGGAAAAATAAAAGACCCAGAATAGCAAAAGCAATTCTAAGCAGGAAGTGTGAATCAGGCGGTATAGCGATACCAGATTTCAAACTATATTACAGAGCAATAGTGACTAAAACAGCATGGTACTGGTACCAAAACAGGCGGGTGGACCAATGGTATAGAATAGAGGACACAGAGACTAATCCACAAAGTTACAACTATCGTATATTTGATAAACGGGCTAAAAGCATGCAATGGAGGAAGGATAGCATCTTCAACAAATGGTGTTGGGAAAACTGGAAATCCATATGCAACAAAATGAAACTGAATCCCTTTCTCTCGCCATGCACAAAAGTTAACTCAAAATGGATCAAGGAGCTTGATATCAAATCAGAGACTCTTTGCCTGATAGAAGAAAAAGTTGGCTATGATTTACATATTGTGGGGTCGGGCTCCAAATTCCTTAATAGGACACCCATAGCACAAGAGTTAATAACAAGAATCAACAAATGGGACTTACTTAAACTGAAAAGTTTTTTCTCAGCAAGAGAAACAATAAGAGAGGTAAATAGGGAGCCTACATCCTGGGAACAAATTTTTACTCCTCACACTTCAGATAGAGCCTTAATATCCAGAGTATACAAAGAACTCAAAAAATTAGACAGTAAGATAACAAATAACCCAATCAACAAATGGGCCAAGGACCTGAACAGACACTTCTCAGAGGAGGACATACAATCAATCAACAAGTACATGAAAAAATGCTCACCATCTCTAGCAGTCAGAGAAATGCAAATCAAAACCACCCTAAGATACCATCTCACTCCAGTAAGATTGGCAGCCACTATGAAGTCAAACAACAACAAGTGCTGGCGAGGATGTGGAGAAAAGGGTACTCTTGTACATTGCTGGTGGGACTGCAAATTGGTGCGGCCAATTTGGAAAGCAGTTTGGAGATTCCTGGGAAAGCTGGGAATGGAACCACCATTTGACCCTGCTATTGCCCTTCTCGGACTATTCCCTGAAGACCTTAAAAGAGCATACTACAGGGAAACTGCCACATGGATGTTCATAGCAGCACAATTCACAATAGCTAGACTGTGGAACCAACCCAGATGCCCTTCAATAGATGAATGGATAAAAAAAATGTGGCATCTATACACAATGGAGTACTATGCAGCAATAAAAAATGACAAAATCATAGAATTTGCAGGGAAATGGATGGCACTAGAGCAGATTATGCTTAGTGAAGCTAGTCAATCCCTAAAAAACAAATACCAAATGTCTTCTTTGATATAATGAGAGCAACTATGAACAGAGCAGGGAGGAAGAGCAGGAAGAAAAGATTAACATTAAACAGAGACATGAGATGGGAGGGAAAGGGAGAGAAAAGGGAAATTGCATGGAAATGAAGGGAGACCCTCATTGCTATACAATATTACATATAAGAGGTTGTGAGGGGAATGGGAAAATTAACAAGGAGAGAAATGAATTATAATAGATTGGGTAGAGAGAGAAGATGGGAGGGGAGGGGAGGGGGGATAGTAGGGGATAGGAAAAGTAGCAGAATACCACAATTACTAATTGGGCATTATGTAAAATTGTGGATGTGTAACCGACGTGATTCTGCAATCTGCATTTGGGGTAAAATTGGGAGTTCATAACCCACTTCAATCTAATGTATGAAATATGATATGTCATGAGCTTTGTAATGTTGTGAACAACCAATAAAAAAAAAAAAGAATAAAAATGCAATCAGGTGCAGTGGTGCTTGCTTGTAGTTCCAACTCTTCAGAAGGGCGAGGCGGGAGATGGGAGGATTGCTTGAGCCCAGGAATTTAGGGCCAGGCTGGACAGCACAGCTGAACATCATTTTTCATACACATAAATAAATAAAAATTACTAAAATTATTGAGGAAGACAAGTATATACAGAAAGGCTGCACTAGGGGCATGGGTCAAAATCATGAGATTTGGCTTATCAAATAAACTTCCCATGCCTCTCTTGGCCTAAAGCCCTCTGGTAGCCATATGCAATTCATGTCTCTAGAGCTGTACCTTGTTGTCAGTTATAGCAGAATCTCTGCGTGCACCTTGGCATGGATATTTTCAAATGTTATACGGGTGATTCCAATGCAGCTAGGGTTGGGAACTGTTATTTTATTGTTATAATAACATTATTGATCTCATGTAATGTTATGTCATGTAATTCTATGATCTCATGTAATTCTTAAGACAATCTTACAAAGTAGCCATCTCTATTTTAAGAGGAGGGAACTGATGCTTAGAAAGCACAAGAAACTGGCATAGGATCATCTAGTGAAAATTTGAATTTGCCCCTTGGTCTGTCTCATTTTATAGCTCAAACTCTTACACTACCTCACTGTGCCTCTGCTGCAGGAATCACTTCCTTTGCCTCCTCCTATCTCTTTCGCCACAATTCCCGTAGAATCCTGGGCAGGTCATATATTGGTAGTATCTTCTCTTCTTAATGCATCTATTTCTGGGGGTGGGGGTAGAAATCTATCTGAATTATAACTGCATCCCACAATATCATTCACACACAAGCCATTCTACACACAATAGATATTTGTGGATGTGTGAATGTTTTAAGCATATGAAACACTTTCATGTAGATGAAAAAAAAAAAAAGTTGTCCAGATTGGTCTTGTACTTGTGGTCCTTCTGCCTCAGCCTCCTGAGTTACTGGGATTACAGTTGAAGTGAGTCTCTTGCAAGCAGCATATAGTTAGGTCTTGTTTTTTAAACTCTATTCAGCTATTCATTGTCTTTTTATTGCAGAATTAAACTCACTTACAAAGAGCCACCACACCTGGCTCCTGACTTCATTTCTGAAGGACAGTTCTACCAGGTGATGTATTCTTGGTTGGAAATTTTTCCTTCAGCACTTTGAATATATCATCCTGTTCTCTCCAATATAAGGGTCCTGCTGAGAAATCTGCTGATAGCTGTATTGAAGTTCTCTTCTATGTGATTGGTTTCTTTTCTTTAGCTGCTCTTAGGGTCCTGTCTTGTTTTTTTTTCTTTTAATTATAATATGTCTGGCTATCATCTTGTTTAGATTGAATCTTATTGGAGACCACTGAGATTCCTGAATTTGGATATTTATGTCTTTCCTCAAGTTTGAGAGTTTTTCTGTCATTTCTTTAAATCAATCTTGATTTTGTAATCTGTTTGAGTAGTGTTTCTGTCTTTTGTCACCAAATAGTCCTGACTGATACAGGTTCACTATTTGCCAGTCTTTGGATATCTTCTGGGGCCTTCAAATCTCCTTAGATTAATAGGATGGCTTTATGACATCAGTTCATATTTCTGTCCAAAAGGTTTTCCCCCCCCCCATCTTTTCTTAGAGTATCTTTTATTCCTATTAGTGTTTTTAAAAAATCACATATTTTGAGTTAAATTAGCATCCATGTTATTTATTTACTTGCTTAAAACATTATGTCAAACATTGCCCTTTTTTATACGATGCACACCATGATAGGAATTCCATAGATTTTGGTGACTTTAGCGCGTACCCTGCTGCATTAGGCAGAATGGGCTGGACCAGGCTGCAGGAATGAAGTGCCCCCCCCCAAGATGAATTGCTAAACATAAGTTTATTTCTCCTTTATTCCACACCCACTGCTGTCCTGACTGACCAGGACAGCCGCCCTCTCTGTGGTGACCTGAGAGCCAGGCTGCTTTGATTTGAGGCTCTTCCATCTTAACTATAAGCCCTGCATATGCCACAATGGGAAGAGAAGGAATTGAGGGTCCCTGGGGCTTCTCATTGCTTCAGCCCAGAGGCGATCCTTGTCATGCTTTGATTCCATCAACCAGAACTAGTCACAGGGTCCGAGTCAAGGTGTGGGAAAAATAATCCTTTTACTGCCCGGGAAGGAGAGGGGAACCAGGCAGGGAAGTCATGCCACGCCTCACTCTGGGCTCTCTGGGTTTGGGGTAGTGAATTAAAGCAGAAGATAAATTCTCAGTTGTTTTAAAACAACAGAAAAATGTTAGATGATAACATGGGGACCCTCAGAGACGGCATGAGAAGGTGTGCTGTAAAAACTCCCCCAAAAATGAGGACAGGGAGACGAACACAGTGGGGTTCTTTTGTTTTGTTTTTGTTTTTTTTGTAGCGGTGCTCAGGATCAAGCCCAGAGTCTCATGCGTGCCTGGCAGGCACTCCACCACCACCACGGAGCCACATCCCCAGCCTGGGCACCGTGTCTTGAAGTGGTCCAGCCATGCTGAGGGGCGGGCTGTGTGTGTGGATGCTGGATCAGCTTATAGACTGAGAGAAAAGAATGAGTGGAAACAGTGAGAACCTCTATTTTAGCAAGAAATAGATGGAGTACAATGAGTAGAGAAAAGGAAGCTGACAATCATTTACTTTTGTTGGGTACTAGCCGTGAACCTGGGGCTTGTAAATTCAGCCCTCTCCAAAACCCAGGAGGCAAATATATTGCAACCCCCACCTGACAGATGAAGGACTCAGAGTTATTAAGTAACTTGTTCAGGGGTCACTCAACTGGTGGGTGGTGGAGCTGGATCCTCTCATCTCCTCCCAGTTGTCTGAAGTCCATCTCAGAGCCTGAAAGCTGGGCTCTCAGTCATACTTGCCACCTGTCAAGATATCCCTAAAGGGAAGGGAGGCAGGGAGCTCCTGCTGGGCTAGGTCTCAGGAACACAGAAGATGCCCAATATGTCTTCTGCCCTCCTGCCCCTTCCCTGAGCTCCCCAGAATGAGACAGGAATGTGGGCCCTTGTGTTTCAGGTGGCCACTGACTCTTCTATCGTCTGTGAGCGGGACTAAAGTGGGTGGCCATCGGCTGTTCGTGGAGGAGGAAGGCCACTGGGCCTCAGCATGCTCTTAGAATGTTCTAGAAGAGCTGGGAACACTCTCATATGGGTGCTTTGTAAAACACCTGGAGCCCCCCCCAGTGGGTGCTGCCTGGGTCGGAGAGTCAGGCAGACGCAGGCCCACCTAAAACAGGGGTAATGATAGTCTTGGAGATTACAAGAGCTAATCCATACAAGGTGTTGAACAGGAACTGTGCATGGTCCTGGCACACACACCGGACATTCAACCAGTGGAGCTCTTTGTCACCCCTGTCACAGAGTGGACAATGGGGCCCAAAAGTTGTCCAGGCTTTTGACAAAAAGTGATAGCCACGCCCTAATCCCGGCAGGACAACTGTGAGTTCAAAGCCAGCCTCAGCAAAAGTGAGGCCCTAAGCGACTCAGTGAGACCCTGTCTCCAAATAAAATACAAAGTAAAGCTGAGGATGTGGCTCAGTGGTTGAGTGCCCCTGAGTTCAATCCCCAGTACCAAAAAAATAAATAAAAATAAAAAGTAAATGGCAGAGCTGGGACCTAAATCCAGAAGAAAGATAAAAATTTTCTCAACTAAATCCAGGTCTGAGCCACAGAATTAGCCCCTGCTTCCTGTGGACCTTGGGGGACCATAGCTGAGCAGTCTACCCAGGATTTTAGCTATCCAGAATTACAAGAGGAGAATTCCTGCATTTTCCATTAAAGTTCTGTTTTGAATATAGAATATTATACAATTAATGCTCCTTCTTTTGTCATATCCGAGTGCTGAATCCTCTCAGAATTTTGTATTAAAAAGGTTTTTCTGAGGGGCTGGGGCTCGGGCTCAGTGGTAGAGCGCTCGCCTAGCATGTGCGAAGCCCTGGGATTGATCCTCAGCACCACATAAAAAAAAATAAATAAAATAAAGATATTGTGTCCACCTACAACTAAAGGTATTGTGTCCAACTACAACTAAATATACATATGAAGGTTTTTCTGACAAACTGGCATGATTGTTAACAACACTGTAGGGAAGAAAATAAAAAATTTCTCAACTATCAGGAGTTATTGATTTTATTCTTGCTGTGCTGGGGATCCAATCCAGGGCCTCAGGCATACTGGGCCCATGCTGAGTCACACCTCTGGGCCTAATCTCTTTCCTTCCTTCTTCCTTTGTGTGTGTGTTTTGGGGCTTGGGTGGGGGCAGTTGTGTGGTGCTGGGATCAAACCCAAGTCCTTGCACAAGCTAGGCAAGTGCTCTTCCACTGAGCTCCACCCCCAGCTAGCTGGTACTTAGAGTAGGCTCTTATAACAAAAGACAAATTAACAAGAAAGACAAAACAATTTACTAATGCATGCAGCTCATGTCAACTGGGAGAAACCACAACAAAAAGCACAACCTAAATATAAATAAAGTATATTGTGTTCATCTACAATTAAAAAAAATATTAAAAAGAAAAAAAAAGCAAATCAAAGTAGTGGCTTAGAACTCTGGTTTATATATCAACTTAAATAAAGAACAATATATTCATGGAGAAATAGCAGAGCAAAAGAAAGAGTTTTAGGGTTTTTTTGTTTTGTTTTTTTGTTTTTGGTACTGAGGATTGAACCCAGGGGCTCTTAACCGATGAGCCACACCCCCAGCTCCTTTTTTATATTTTATTTAGAGAATTACTGAGTTGCTTAGGGCCTCACTATGTTGCTGAGGCTGGCTTTGAACTTGGGATCCTCCTGCCTCAGCCTCCTGAGTTGCTGCCCTTAGTTCTTATGTGGACTCTCTGGCTGGTTCTAGGAACCAAATTAACCCAAGGCTGGTTGATTTACTTTTATTAAATTTACATGAGGATCTTTACAAGTGTGAAGTCTGAGAAATGATGAGTGCATGATGCTTTTATACATTTTTAGTCAAAGAACAATACATTTGTAAAGGAATAACGGAACAAGTGGGTTTCAGGATGAGGGTAGTGATTCCAGGCTGACACCAAGATATAAATGGGGACCCATAAGTCAGTGGAAGATGACAGTTACTTCAACCAATGTGTTTATGCAGGTTCACAGAAACCCCAGTTACCAGGCTCTTGTGATCGAGGACCTTTTCCTGCCTTGGTAGGGGAACCTTCATGGCTTTACATAGAAAAAGACAAGTCAAGAATCCCTTTCTGAAGTTATAGTTGCTCAATTATTACAGTTTCCTATGCCAATTTGACATATTGGAATGACAGGTCTTTGACTTCTTCAATAGGAAGTGTGTAGGTGTTGACATTTTATTTTTGGTTTATTTATTTATTTTTTTGGTACCAGAGATTGAACCCAGGGGCACTCTTAACCACTGAGCCACATCCTAACACCTTTTAACTTTTATTTTGAGACAGGGTCTTTCTAAGTGGCTTAGGGCTTTGGTAAGTTGCTGAGGCTGGCCTTGAACTCATGATCCTCCTGCCTCAGCCTCCGGAGTCACTAGGATTACAGGTCAGGTGTGCACTACCACATCCAGCAATGTTGACATTTTACATGGGGCCTTGTTTAGAAAGAAGCATCCAAAAAAAAAAAAAAAAAAAAACAAACCCAAAACCAAAAAACCTGAAGAAAATAAGGGAGTGGACCCAGTGGCTCCCAAGGGGAAGGATCTTCCCGGCCCAGGAAAAGACACAGAGGTGGGGTACACCTGGAGACTGTGGGGAGGCCAGGGCAGCCAGAGCTACATGAGTGAGGGGGAGAATGGGGGGGGAAGGTCAGAGGTTAAAAAGGAGAGTTAAAAAGGAGATTGCAGGAAGGACTGGATCCTGATGGTTGGCTCTGTGCATAGTGGTAAGATCTGTCTAAAATTGAACAGGGTCATTTTGGCTGCTCTGTTGAGAACAGGCAGTAGAGGCAAAGGCTGTAGCAGGGAGAGCCGTCATCCAGGTGAAGGACAGGCACTTTCTCTCCACTGTGCCCAGCGTGCCCCTAGTATGCTTCCTGGCACAGAATGGGCATTCAACAAATATTTACTGAATTAGTGATGTCCAAGTTCCAGCTCTCAGACTGGTTCCCCGGGGGCTAAATGAAAAGGTCTAGAAAAAGAGAACCCAGCTGGGCGCCGTGGAATACGCTATGCTTCTTGTGATCAGAAAAGCGTAAGCTTTCCCAGAAGCTCCTGTAGACTTCCATTTAAATGCCATTAGCCATACTCGGTCACAGCGTCACCCCAAACTGCAGAGAAGACTAGAACAGTGAGAATCTGGAATTATAGCCTCCTTGGTGGAAGGCGATAGAGAGATGGAGTTGGGACTGACCAGTGGGGAGCACATCGAGGGTGTCTGCTGGGGCTCCCCTGAATGACACGGTGCTTGAGGATCCTTGTGTTTCTGGGGCTTCCTCTTCCAGAAGCACCTCTGGGCACCACCGGGTGGAACCTCGGGCGCTGCCTTGGGTGGTCCTATTCAATCTGGAACACTCTATCTTGCTTCTCTTTGCATGTCTGAAGGTGACTTCTTCCCGGAACTGGTGGGCTTTGAGTAGGAATCATGCATCTTCAGCGTAAGTCTCACCCAGGAGACACTTAGAATAACTTTGCCACATTCTCATCAGGACAGTCACGTTCAGCAGGGACATTTTTAAAGCTTGGCTTATGTACCTGTGCGCACACACAGGTGGCGTACCTATCCTTACACCCTATGCCTGCCCACCCACAGGAGAAGGACGGCATCTCGGTCACCCTCAAGCCACCCAGTTAGGGTTAAGACCAGGATGGCGGATGGTGGGTGGGAATGGGAAAGACAGTGGAATGAATGGGACCGAACTTTCCACGTTCCTCTATGAACACACGACCAGGGAAACACCACATCGCGTCCAACCACAAGAATGGGAAGCTAGACTCCATGTATGTGTGATAGGTCAAAATGCCCTCTAGTGTCATGTGTGACTTAAAAGAAACCCGACCAGGATAAACCCTTTCCTCCCGTAGGTCCACCTTTGCTTCAAGCTGTCAGTGGGTGTCCCAAGAGCAGCTCTTGTGGAGCCAGAGGGTTTATTTTCTAACCCATCTCCATCACCTCCAATGAAGGGCTTAGAAAGCCCGAGGCAGGGATTTTATTCTTCAAGGGAAAACAAACAAGCCTGGTTTGTTCTCTAAGTCTTTAAAAACTTCATCGAAAAAAAGGTTAGAATATCTGGGTCTCACCCAGGAAGGGATCCTGGGGAAGGAGAGTGGGGGAACTGCCTGGAGGGGCTGCCGGTGGGGGAGGTCTCTTTACATGACAGCCTGGAAGGGTCGCTGAGGAGGCCAGGCCACAGATGTGGCAGTGGGTCTTGAAGCTACTGTTTGTACCTTGAGGAGCCTAGGGGAGATCTTGGTATGTTTGCTTTCCACATTGTTGTAGAGAAGGTAACATTTTTTTTTTTTTTTTGGCGAGAATTGGGTAATGGTGTGGTCAAACAGGTAAGGAACACAGTTGGCAATAATATGCAGCTCTGGTGAACAAAGCAGTCACTGTGACTGAACAGAATTTGTGAAACCAAAGTCTTCCAGGGCCAGGAGTCCCTGCAGGTGGGCCGGATAAGGAACCAAGAGTCCTTGGGCTGCAGAGGTGGCCTTGGGCACCCCCAGGGCAGAGGTTCATGGGAGTTGAATGGTGTTTCTGATCTGAACCACTGAGCACCTCCCCGCACCCTCCAGTTTTGCTCAGGGTGGTCCTCAAACCAGCAGTCTCAGCCTCAACGGGAGCTTGTTACCCATGTAGAATCTAAGCCCCTGCCCAGATCTATGGAGTCGGAAACTGTTTTTTAAAAATTTTTTTTTTGGGGGGGTATTGGGGATTGAACCCAGGGGTGTTTAACCATTGAGCCACATCCTCAGCCCATTTTATTTTTTATTTTGAGACAGGGTCTCACTGGGTTGCCCAGGGCCTTGGTAAGCTGCTAAGGCTGGCAATCCTCCTGTCTCAGCCTCCAGAGTCTCTGGGATCACAGGCGTGTGCCACTGCACCCAGTCCCAGGAGCTGTGTTTAAAAGAGATCCCCAGTGATTAGTATGCACAGTAAATTTTGTGAAGCGCTTTTCTAAACTGGGACCGGGAATGCTGTATCCCTGCCAGGTGTGGTTCCAAGGCCCAGGTAGGGTGGGCTATGGAGGAGGAACAAGCAGGGCATGGGGCAGAGCCTGCAAACCCTAAAAGGCTGTCTGGGTTAGTACCCTTCCCCCCTCACCATCTGACCTCCTGGGGACCTCGCTCATTGTGGACAGATTAGCCTTTCTCTGCTCAGTGGCTTCCAAAGCAGGCGTTCCCCAGGCTAAGCTCTGCTTATCTGCTCCTCACCTGACCTTAGGTAAAACCGCAGCCAGAATTTTCTGGGCCTAGGAGCTGGGCTACTCTGAGAGGCAGGGCCCCATGGGGCCCTGGAGTCTCCCGGTGGACAGTCCTGGGCAGAATGGAGGACTTGGCAGGACACAGAGGGGACCTGTCCTTCTTTTCCAATTCTGCCAGGGTAGTTTCCTGGGCAGGGCTCAGGATCAGGGAGGGGTCCCTTGGAGAAGGTTTTCCTGGCAGTGAATTCCTCTTGGGGCAGGAGACATGGACGCTCGGAAGGAACAGTGTGGGAGCTCGGGGTCCCCAGCTTCCCAGGGTGAGCCAGGCACCCTGGGGGACCCATTTCTAAGGGAGCAGGTGTGAACATCATGGACAGCCCAGGGCAGCCAGGCGCAGGGGGCTGGAGGAGCCTGGGCCAGGGAGCGCAGGGCGGGCAGTGCCCAGCAGCCACTCTACAGCGCCCTCTCCTCACTGCCCAGGGTGGCGATTCTCCGCAGGTTTTCCCGGACTTTGATAAACTCTGGGGCATGTTCCTCTTCCTTTTCTGGTGGTTTTTCCAGCTGAAGGAGACAGAAGTGGTGGTATGAAGTGGGCGGGGGCCAGGAAGACTCCTGTTCTCATCAGCCATGGGGGTTTGGGCCAAAGGTCCTCCCCACAGAACAACCTGGGGATTGGTTTTGCCACCAGCCTGGTGGACCTGGGGACAGCATGAGATTTATTTTGCCTTACAAAGGCGGATTCAGATCCCTGGCCTCTGGGCCTCCTTCAAATTGGTAATGTCACCTGGCTCAGAGGGCAAGTTATGATCATCAGAGCTAGCCTGCAGTGTACTGGGCTGGCACAGAGGCCGGGGTTCAGAAAGGGAAGCCATTTACCCAGAGTCACACAGCAGGGTGGCAGAGTGAAGGCTTAGGCCAGTGCTTTCTGTTGACCTTCCTCCCAGGCCCAGGAGACAGCCCTGAAGGAGGCGGGGGCCGGGACTGGGTGCCCCCTACTCACCTGGTTCAGCCTCTGCTGCCGTCTCAGCAGCTCCTGCTCAAAGGGGCACTGAAGCCGCTTGGCCTCCAGCTCCTCCTTCTTCTTCTTGATGAGCTGGTTGCGGCGGCGATGCTCCAGGACACGCTGCAGCTCTGGCTTACTGTCCACGCCAAGGCCCCTGGGGTGGGGGGAGCCGTTAGGAGAACCCCTCTCCTTCCCACCTCCCCCAGTCTCAGGGCTACACCTCAGTGACCCTCATCCCACCACCCTCCCTCTGACTGCACAGCCCAGATTTTGGGTTCTTTCTTGATCTTTTTTTAGGACGACTTTCTTTTTTTTTTAATATTTATTTTTTAGTTATAGGTGGACACAATATCTTTATTTTATTTTTATGTGGTGCTGAGGATTGAACCCAGTGCCTCATGCATGCTAGGCGAGCGCTCTACCACTGAGCCCCAGCCCCAGTCCCTAGGATGAGTTTCCAAAGGTAGAAATGTTGGGTCAGGCTTAAAAGAGAGTGGGTACATATTTCCATTTGCCTCTAGAAAAGTTACCCAATGTCTGCTTCCATCAGCAGTGTCCGAGGGCATCTCTTTCTCCCCACCATCACCAGCCAATCTTTCTATTTGAGAATCTGATAGGCACAAAATAATATCTGGTTTCCTTTGTTTCCTTGATTATTAGTTATAGGGAACAGCTTTTGATAGATCTACCAGCCAGCAGTTCTCTTTTGTGAATTCACTGGGCCTATTTTTGTTCATCTTTTCCTTGTGGATTAAGAGATGGAAGATATTAGTATTCTTCTGTAGATACAGCTTCCCCCCCCAATATAATGTATTTATATTATGAATATTTCTCCTGGCTTGTTTTTATGCTATTTCTGATTGTGTTGATGTTTGTCGACATGATTATGGGCTGCAGGTGTAGCTCAGTGGGACAGCCCTTGCCCAGCATGTGTTGAGGGAGGCACTGGGTTAGATTCTCAGCACTGCATATAAATAAATAAAGTTCCATCAACAACAGAAAAAAAAATAAATTAAAAAATAAATTAAAAAAATAAAAGGAATGATCATCCTAAAAGGCAATCATAGAAAATTCTCATGTTACAACAATAAGCAAAACCAAAACCAGCCCTATATACAAAAGAAAATCTGCTAGAGTGTGGGGTTCACACACCTGAAACCCAGAATGGCCATCATGGCCGGCTGTAAAACCAGATCTGGCCAGGAGGGGGAGCTATGAAGGCACTCTTGCCTCCATTCTGGACCCGTGGGCAGGGAGGGGTTTCCCAGGCCTCAGAGGGGAGCCTCAGTCTCCCTCTCCCTATTGATTGTTGAGTATCTCCCAGTGCAGTTATCTTGGACCCTTTCTCTTCTAGAGTCCCAGACCCTCTTTCCCTGCTGGGCACCCATCCTACCGCCTGGTTACATGTCTATCCCCCTCTGTGAGAGCAGGAAATTCCTTCTTGTACCCTGGGTCTGGGTACAGTGCCTGGCACACAGTGTGCTCTCAGCAAATAGATCTGAAGTGTTGGCATGAAGTGGGTGTCTGGGAGGGAGAATAGGGCTTTATTTCTCTCTCTTTTTTTTTTTTTGGGTACTAGGAATTGAACCCAGGGGCACTTAACAACTAACCCACAACCCCAGCCCTTTTATATATATATATTTTGTAGAGACAGGGTCTCAAATAAGTTGCTCAGGGCCTTGCTAAGATTCTGAGGCTGGCTTTGAACTTGCGATCCTCCTGCCTCAGCCTCCCAAGCTGCTGGGATTATAGGTGTGCTACATCTCAACCGGCTAGAATGGGGGTTTTTCAGGGCCCTCTGCCTCTTAGGGGCCCACAGAGGATCAGACCTTCAGAGTCTCTGCTGGGTGATCACGTGAGGCACCCTCAGCCCCCCTCAGCCCCCAGGAGACCCAGGATGGTGGCCATTCCTGCTTTCCATGAGCGGCCGCCCGAGCCCCGGCAGGCTTGCTTGGGGAGGGGCTTGCTTGCTGGGCCCGGGCAACCAGCTCCATCCCTACCTTTTGTGGTTCATGAGCAGCTCACGGTGCAGCTCCTGGTGGCTCCGGGAGGCCTTCACGGGGTTCAACAGCTTCTTGGGCTTGATGAGCTCTGGGTTCCACTCTCTGTACTCTGGCCGGGCCATTAGGCCCCCAATGTCTGCCCGCTCCCTCTGGATCTCTGAGTACATTGAGGCTGCGGAGATGGACAAAGGAATTGGTCAGAGCCGGGTTCACGACCCCACCTGTCCCCGCGGGGCATGGGTTCTCTTCTCAGGTGGATCTTGGTCACTTACCACTGTGACACCCTGACCAGGATACCTGACTTTCTTGTTTTGGTAACAGGAATTGAACCCAGGGGCTGTTAACCACTGAGCCACATCCCTAGCTGTTGGGAGCTGCTCTGGACATGAGCTAGGTACACACCTTTAAGTCCTGAGTAAAGGGGTACCAAACAGTCATTGTGCCCCACAATACATTGCACTTTTATCCCCGCTCAGATAATGAGGCGTGGCTCCAGGAGTGCGCATCACCTGGTGGGGTTGACCTACACTCACCTGTTCCTTTGTAATCCCACCCCTTTGCCCTTTTGGGGATAGAATGTTCCATGGAAACTCCTCTTGTGTGTCCTCTATATAAGAATAAAGAATTCCAATGGCTCACTCTCTTTCATGGACCCCTAAAGTCACAGAGCCATCCCCAGATTTTGAAAAGGTACTTCTGTGTGTTTGTGTGCTTTCTTCACCGTTTTCTTAAGTTATTGGAATAGTCAGATTTGTGAACCCAGCATTAGGTTGCCAGCTCAGATGGATGGCGATACTGAGCCTTTTTTTATATTTTATTTAGAGATGGGGGTCTCGCTGAGTTGCTTAGGGCCTCACTAAGTTGCTGAGGCTGGGTTTGAACTTTCGATCCTCCTGCCTCAGCCTCCTGAGCTGCTGGGATTGCAGGTGTGTGTGTGTGCGGTGACTGGAATTCTCTCCTTTTGATGCCTATTTCCATTCCCAAGTTCCACCGATTCTCTAACGGAATAGTGCTCAGCTACACTCTTTCTTCCCCATATCCTCAGCTCTCAGCATTGGCAAACTACACTTTCATAGCCACGGTGACTCCCGGGCTGTTCACCCTCCCCTTAGTCCCTCCATGCCCCAGCTACATACTTCCCTAGTTCTGCCATCTTTAAAAGAACTAACTGTATGTTGCCAACGTGATAAAGCAGGAAACAGAAATAAACGGTCCAACTTTAGAGAAGGAGATGGCAGGATGAACATTTGAAAAACAAAAACAAAAACAAAAACATACTTTCGTACCCAGCAAGCATTGGGAGAAGGAATTCAGTCCTGTGGCCAGATGGGAAATGAGGACACAAAACCAAGAGTGTCTCCATAACAGAATGACCATGGAGAAAGTATGTGATCATTAAAAAGTCATGCATTCCCTAAATGTTTGAGTTCTTATAATCTGCTGGGTGCTGTGGCAGACACTGGACACGCAGAGGGACACTGAATGACAAGGTCCCCACTCTCACAGAGCTGACACTGGTGGGGAGACAGACAGTAAACAGCACACACGTGCAAACCAATAAAAACAGTTATAGATGTGGCAACAGGCGGGCTCCGTAGAATTTGGTGAAGGACCCATCTCCAGCCAGGTGCAGCGGGAGGGCCTCTCTGGGGAGGCGACATTTAAAATCTGACAGCTGAGATGGAAAGAGGGGGCTGCTTGGGGCCTGGGGAATAGCACTTGTGACTCATGCACCTTGAACAAGCCGGCCTGTTCAGAGAGCACAAAGACACAGTGTGCCCGGGGTGGGGAGAGTGAGTGGCAGAATGTTCAGAGAGAGGGTGGCCGGGTGGGTTCAAGTCTGGGAGAAATCGTGCTTCTGATTCCATTTTTAAAAGGTCATTCTGGTGGAGGAAAACTGTCAGCAGGTTTTGGGGATTGTTTTTTTTTTTTTATGACTTTGGTTTTCTTCATTTCCAGTGAGATGGACAGACAGTCTCTTTGGTTTTCTTCATTTCCAGGAGAGATGGACAGACAGTCTCTGTCTGTCCATCTCTCCCATTAGATTCCAGAGAAAAATCCTCTGACTGGCCATAGGTCACCAGTAGCCAGTGGGTTGACTGCTACAGAGTCAGGCCTCACCCTGGCAGGAAGGCTCAGAGTGAGAGTTCAAAGCCAGCCTCAGCAACTTAGCAAGGCCCTAAGAACCTTAGTGAGACCCTGTCTCTGAATAAAATATCAAAAGGGCTGGGATGTGGCTCAGTGGTTAAGTGCCCCTGGGTTCAATCCCGGGTACAAAAAAAAAAAAAAAAAAAAAAGAGGGACGGTGTTTGTTTAACCTGCTGCTGCTTCCTAATACATCTTGGACAATGGCCCTGAATTTTTATTTGGCACCGGGATCTGAAAATGATGGAATCAGTCCCATTCCCAGGGTCCAATCAGTGGCCATGCCCAGCTCAAGGATCTGCTCCAAGCCCTCTCCCCTCTTCAAATAAAATCACCAGTGTGGTAGGTGAGGCAGGGATGTACCTGGTTCTTTAGCCCAGAGTTGCAGCTGGAAAAATCTGCCTTTGCCTCTCAAGATGCTGAATTAGGTAAACAGCATGGGGTGGGAGTGGGGGGTGATGACAGGGAGAGCTGTGTACACACGCATGTCAGGGGTCGGAAGGGAAGTGCTAGGAACCCCTAGGGCTTAAGAATTGCAGCACCAGCCTTCTTTTTAATTTAATTAAATGAGACTTCTATATAAAGATCTGTCACGACACAGGCTTTTTCTTTTGGTGCCAAGGATTGAACCCAGGGGTACTTAATCACTGAGCCACATCCCCAGCCCTTTCTATATTTTATTTAGGGACAGGATCTCACTAAGGTGCTTAGGATCTTGCTAAGTTGCTGAGGCTGGCTTTGAACTCACAATTCTCCTGCCTCAGCCTCCCCAGCTGCTGGGATTACAGGCGTGTGCCACCATACCTGGTGGCCTTTGAGAGTTTTATAAGTTCCCAGGTGATTCCGATAGCCAGCCATCTTTGCAAATCATGGAGTTAGACAAGGAAATCAAAGCAACCAAGCTTATCTGCATTGGCCGGGAGTCCTTGGGAGCAGGTCTGAAAGAGCACAGTTCTCAGCTGGGGTATGATCTTGGGCAACTCTAACCTCTGGGGGACTCTTTTCGGTAGAATCATGCTGGTTGTACACTGCTGAGCTCAAGGACTGGGCAAGGGAGCCAGTAGGTGACAACTAAATGGAGTGAATTGCATGACTGTAAAATGGGCAAATAATTCTCACTTAATATGCAGAGTGTGCGGCTGACTTCATCTTGCAAGGGTGGGTGTAATAAGAGGTTGGAGGAGAGACCCAGGGCGCCTTGCTGGCTTCTTTCCTGGTTCTGCTGATGACCCAGGAGGTCCTGTTGCTCCCTGCTTGAGGCTCTGCAGAACATCAGCCCCATACCAGGCAAGGCTCATCTGGGATCCCTGACTGCAGGGTGAGCTCATCAGGTTGCTAGATGGGCAAGTTAATATGAGGGTGACAGCTTTGAAGCCAACATGAGTGCCTCCTGGACACCTGTAAAAAGAGGACAGAAAGGGGGCTATACTGATGGGATTCCAGGTCCCAGTTCATCCTGCAAATAGCGGTGAGACCCCAGGCTCTCTAAGGTCTTAATGTCCCCTCTATCTGCCTCTCCCCTCCCTGATGGTTCTGTTATATCTTTGATGGCATCAGTTATAACAAATGACATAAAAACCAGTAAATCAAGATGGTTAAAACAGCAATGTTTCAGAAGAGACAGACCAGGTTTGAATCACGGTGGCCTCCTTTCCTAGCTGAGTGATCCCAGGCAAATAGCTTGACCTCTCTGGGCCTTTATACAGTAGGGATAATGGTAATACCTACTCATGGGGTCATTTGGAAGGTGAAATGATATAACGTGCATGTTGTGCTCGGCCCAGGGCTGTCCTGAAGGGGCTTTGTGATGAGCCCTGCGTGGGCATTTGGTTTAGTTCCCATAATCAGCCTGGGAAGCAGCTGCATTTTAGGTGAGAAAATCAAAGCCCAGTGAGGCCAAGATATGCAGCAAATAAGTGGCAAAAGCAGGATCTTTGGACTCCAAATTCAGTGCTCTTCTACGGTGTCTCTGTCTTCCAGGTGCAAAAGATTTTTCAGTTGAGAAATCGGGGTTAGGCGTAGCCTAAGAAACGCCAATGCAGAAGTAGCGGGAGCCCATTTTATAGATGCCAACGGGAGGACGGTTAACCCACATGAAATTACAAGCATTTGCTGAGGCGCCTGGCTGGCCCCGGCAGCTTTTGGCTTAGACAAAACCCACAGGCCTGGCTGTCCATGGCTGGCCTCTGTTAAGGAGATGACCAGATGGTGGCCTTCCCTCCTTGGGCTGCTGGCCAGTCTCCCCGCCTCCCGCCCCACGCTCAGGGCTGTCCTGGCTCAGCATTTAACAGGGCGGCAGGACAGAGGAGAAGAGAGGCTTGTAAAATAGCGGCCAGCAAGGGAAAAAGGGGCCTTCAGTCCCAGTGACAAGCGTGGCCACTGGATTTCTTGAGCCTTCTCGCCTTTTCCCCCTCAACGGGCCAAGTGCCCATTTGTGTTTTCCATCGGCCGGCCACTGGAGCCCAGTGTATCTGGAGGCGCCTCCACATTTCCTAGCAGCCTCTGGCTGATGCCCAGAAGCCCCTGGACCCCTTTAGGATTTCTTGTCCATTTGGATGCAATGACCCAAGACAGACTCAAAACAGAACTTCCCTTGGCCTCGGTCCATTCTAACTTCCTGATTTGTGAGGAGGTGGTCTGGGTGGACATTGGAATCCATTTCATAGCAGAGTCCCGGGCTGGACCCGGAGGGTTCTTAGGAAGAGTTGTGCAATGTGTTATAAGGTTAAGCAGGGATCAGGCACCAGCAGACCAGGTGTCCTGCTGGTTCCCCAGTGGCAGGAGGCTGGCCATTCCACCTGGCAGGTACTTTTCATCCAGAGAGCTAAGAGAGCCACCCAAGATCTAAGTCACATGCTGGGCACAGTGGTGCACGCCTGGATTCCCAGCAGCTCAGGAGGCTGAGGCAGGAGGATCACAAGTTCAAAGCCAGCCTTAGCAAAAGTGAGGCACTAAGCAAATCGGTGAGACCCTGTCTCTAAATAAAATACAAAATAGGGCTGGGGATGGGTCTCAGTGGTCGAGTGCCCCTGAGTTCAATCCCCCGTACCAAAAAACAAAACAAAACAAAACAAAACAAAACAATCAAAAATTGAAGCTACCTAGAGACATGGGTGCTGGGGCTGCCTCCAGGTCAGAAGCCATGGGGTTTGATAGCAGTTTCAATAAGGACATACATACAATCCTCTAGCACCCGATTTCTGGCTCAGTCTCAGAAACATGTTACAGCCAAATTCACCAGGAAGGCAGGCTGGGTACCATGTAAGTGACCTCACCACGGTGCCATCCCCCAGGGGCTGAGCACCTAGTAGCTGGGTCTCATGAAATTCTCCTGACCGATGGAGGAGGTGGGGGATATCATTGCTCCCTTTGAGACCAAGACACTGAAGCTCAGAGAGGTTATCTGATTTCCCAGCTGATGCAGCCAGTGAATGAAGGTGACAGAATCCAAGCAGTCTGAGTTGTCCGATGCCCAAACCTGTCTTCTCTCAGCTGCGTCATCCAGCTGTTAAGCAAATCCACCGGCCGGGTCCCCCACCCCATTCCGGGTCCCCCACCCCATTCCGGGTGCTGTGTGATCACAGATTTAGGTGAGGTCATTCCCATGCATTAATTCAGATTCCCCCCAAGTATTGAGAAGCCAAAGATCAACAGGAACATAGCCCTGTCTGGATGCCTGCTTTGCCTCCTTTCCCCAAACCTAGAGTGTCAGGGGCACAGTCCCCACGACCCCATAGCATTTCACCGATTTGGGGACAGAGCCCAGGTATCCAAACTCAAAACAGCTCAGCCCGGGGGACACCCGCTCCAGGGCTCCCCAGCCGCGCCCTCACCTCCTCCCTCCCAGGACAGCACCCAGCAGGACCGCGGGGGACTGACCAGGAGAGACGTGGCCTTACTTCTTGCTCCGGGTCCCGGAGAAGGCAGATGGGGAGCGCTGTCGCCAGGTCCCACGCTCCACCGGGAAGTCCCTGAGCGGGAGGAGGGCCGCCTCCCAAGGGCGGTTCTTAACCCCGACCCGGGAGGCCCCTCCGCATTCCTGTTTATTCTGGTATCAATAAAAAGCAACCGTTGCTATAGTAACCGGCTCGGCGCCCCGGGCTCGGCCACTTGCACCGCGATCCCCGCGGAACGCCGCGTCCGAGTCACCCGTCGCAGAGGCCCAAATAAATGCCCATTTTGTCGCGTTGATGGGGACCGTGTTCTGAGCAGGCGGCTCCCGGGAGGAGTTTCCCGGCTGCAGACCCGGCTCGGCCCGCGAGGATCGCAGCTCTTCCCCGGGGGAAGGGGAGCCCGGCTTCCTGCAGCCCCCGAGGAGTTTCTCAGGGGAAAATGGCCTTGGGGTGTCAGGGGTGCAGGGAGGGGAAAGGACACAGCAGTGGCTCAGCACCTGGTCAGGAACTTCTGTGCATTATTTACTCGACACTCTGAACTTTTTTCCAGACCTTGCAGAGAAGCCAGCAGGAGAGTGTGGGAGAGTGACAGAGGACAGTGTCTGGGCCCTGGCAGGCTCCTGGGTCAGTCCTGGTAAT
This sequence comes from Urocitellus parryii, assembly GCF_045843805.1. Lineage (NCBI taxonomy): Eukaryota > Metazoa > Chordata > Mammalia > Rodentia > Sciuridae > Urocitellus > Urocitellus parryii. The sequence continues at coordinate 168,995,902 of NC_135533.1, read as the reverse complement.
CAGTGCCCCTGAGCCTTGGGGCTGCATGTTTGTCCAATGTGGAGAATCACACAGGGGTTGGGAGGTGACAGAGGAGATGAGAGGGAAGGCCGGGCAGACTGTGCTCAGTCAGGACTTCTGCAGAGAGAAAGAGAGAGAACTGGACCCTGCACCAGCAGGTGGCCAACGCCTGTCATCCCAGTGGCTAGGGAGGCTGAGGCAGGAGGATCTCAAGTTCAAAGCCAGCCTCAGCAACTTAGCCAGGCCCTAAGCAACTTGGTGAGTTAATAAAATACAAAAAGGACTGGGGATGTGGCTCATTGGTTAAGGGTCCCTGGGTTCAATCCCTGATAATGCATCCCTCCCCCCCACTCTGCAGGGCCCAAGGTCAACCTGGGTGCTCAGAGATAATGGAGGCCTTCTCCTCATTTCACAATCAGCTTTCACTTGAAAATCTGGAACTTTTCTAGCTTTTGGCACTATCCTTGGTCCCCCAGTGAGGAAGCTGGCATCTACCAGTTAAACTGGGCCTTCACCCCAACTTTATTTTCTCAGCCTTGGTTGGCTGGAAGGTGATGAGGCCCAGATACACATCAAACTTGAATAGAGGAGGCATTTGAAATGCAGTTTTGGTTCTCTCTGGCCTGTGTTATTTGTTTATGTAACAAACATTTTTTTTTTTTTTTTTGCACCAGGGATTGAACCCAGGGGTGTTTAACCACTGAGCGACATCCCCAGCCCTCTTCGTATATTTTATTTAGAGACAGGGTCTCACTGAGTTGCTGAGGCTGGCTTTGGACATGCAATCCTCCTGCCTCAGCCTCCCTAGCCACTGGGATTACAGTTGTGCGTCCCTGTGCCTGGCTAGCAAACACTTCTTGAGGACCTACTGTATCCCTGTTACCATTGGAAGTGCTGCAAATACACTTTGAAGGAGACAGAGAGTATCCTTGTCCTCAGGGAACCCACGTTCAAGGGGAGACACAGACAGTAACTAAAGAGATGCACAAGAAGACATCCACTGTGACATACACTCTGTTGAGAGTGACACTGGGTGAGGGAACAGGGAGGGCCTGGGAACTGGGGGAAGGTAGAGGCTGAGGGAGGCTGAATCACAAGGAGTTGACCATGTGACTGTTACATGGAAGAGCCTTCCAGGGAGTGGGGTCAGCTCAGAGCAAAGCCCCTGGGTGGGGCTTAGCTGGTGTGATGGAAGACCATTGTGCCTGCAGTGTTGGGGGTGAGGGGGACGATGGGAGATGGGTGGAGGCAGGGAGGCCAAGGCAGGTCCTGCCAACCCGACTCTTCTGGGGCCACTGAAACTTAGTGGGCCACAAATCCTCAGGCATACAACAATGTGTGGTCCTTTTTTTCTTTCTAAATTCAGCTTTTCTAGAACTCCTTTGATTGACAGCCTTCCTCACTTCCCACTTTGCCCTGGTTTAACTTCCCATGGGACTTTCTATGTGTTGTCCCACTTTGCAGATCAATGACTCCAGCCTTTCCTGGGGTTTACAAGGGCTTTCCTGAACCAAGCCCCATGCCTGGGGCCCTTGGGGGCACTAAGAGGGGTCCTGGGGCAGGGGGACTTCTGACAGCTTCTTGTCACTGCCTAGAGAAGACAGAATCCCGTAATCCAGGCCTGAAAGCCCCCATGCCAGCGACGACCTCCATTTCCGTGATTTGTGTTCCCCTGATTGGAAGATCCCGATGGCTGCCCCAGAAGAAGGGAGGGCCAAGGAGACCTGAGCAGGAATCCCCCCGGGCAGTGGGGACCCCCGTGCTCCTCCCTCTAATGCCCTTCTCACAGTCCAGCCTGGGTACAAACAGATCAGACCCACCCACCAGACTTGAGGGCAGGGGCCTCACCTTATCTGACTTAGACTTCCTGTCCCAGTACCAAGGTGCTCAGCAACTACGGTGGCCCCGACGTCACCCAAAACACTGGTATCTCTGAGCCTGTAGGACACCACCCTGCTGTGTGGGTCTGCACGCCCGGGGACCAGATCAGCAGTCAATGACCACCATGTCCAACCCGCCCCCCACCAGCGAGAGATGTCACCACACCCCCTGAGGGGGACAGTCAATAAGCATGTCTATTTATTGACCTGAAAGGGAGGTCCCCTACATGTGTAGGGGAAAGTCAAACTGCAGAGTCACATGTAGTATGATTCTACCCCCAACCCCCTGCTGTTTTTCGGTACCAGGGATTGAACCCAGGGTTGCTCAACCACCGAGCCACATCCCCAGTCCTTTTTATTTTTCATTTAGAGACAGGGTCTCACTCAGTTGCTCAGGGCCTTGCTAAATTACTGAGGCTGGCTTTAAACTCTCCATCTTCCTGCCTCAGCCTCCTGAGCCACTGGGATTACAGGTGCGTACCCTGCGCCGGGCCAGTTATGCCCATTTTTAATATGGGAAAAGAGAGGCTCTGGAGAGAATGAGTTCACTCTAGGAAATGGCAGAAGTCAAGCCCCAGGTGCCGCCTCCTGCCTCTACTCATGCGCCTTTCCTGGGGGCCCTTCCATTCTGCTAGAAGGTAAGGCTGGAGTGCAAGGGACCTGGGGATCCGAAGTCTTGCTCACCCCATGATGGGCTGGGGGGGGCCTAGATGCTGAGATCCCTTCTTGTCCTTTTTTAAAAAAATAAATTTTGTTTTTTTATTCAAGGTTCACTTTGCATTTGGTTGGTATGTTTCTTTATCTTATTTTTTATTTTAGCTGTCGACGGACCTTTATTTATTTATATTTGGTGCTGAGAATCGAACCCAGTGCCCCACACAAGCCAGGAAGCGCTCTCCCTCTGAGCCCCAGCCCCTCCCCCTTGTCCTGTTAAAGTCTGATTTCCCAGGGACCAGAGAGGCCAAAAGGATCGGGGACAGTGAAGCCCAGAGGAGGCAATTTTGAGGGGCCCCAGGGAAATTTCCTGCATCCAGTGTGGGCTAGGGCTGCACACTGCAGGGAAAAACCTCCTCCAGTGGCTTTTCTTTCCTTTCTGCCCTCTTGTCGCCAAGCTGAGAGCAGCTCACAGGGACCCACGAGCATCCACAAGAAGTTTCCATAGCAACTCAAAACTTCCTGTATTCAGTTTCAATGTCCAAGGCCTCAATGAGGTCTCTGAGAAGCCACCCACAAGACAGAACCCCCTTCCTCCCCCACGGCCCCAAACACGCTCTGTTGAAAAGACATGGCGGGGGCGGGAGGGGGGAGAAGCCGTGTTGGCAGCAAACCTTGTCATGAGATCTGTGGAGAGATTATTAAAGGACCCTGAGTCCCCAGTACAACAAGTTTGAACTGGGAAGCATTTAACCCAAGGCAGGGACTTCAAGCGGGAACACAGGAGAGGGGGGCGGGAGGGGAAGAACCAAGAGTCCTTTTTTAGAAAGCTAGTCCTCAACCCAGCTGGGATTAGGCTAACTAATTTGATTTCGAAGGTGCAAAAGGACTCTGGGGTGTCCCCCACCTCATATATATTTTTAGGGGGGTACCGGGAATTGAACACAGAAGCATTCGACCCCTGAGCCCCATCCCCAGCCCTATTTTGTATTTTATTTAGAGTCAGGGTCTCACTGAGTTGCTTAGGGCCTCACTGTTGCTGAGGCTGGCTTTGAACTCAGGATCCTCCTGCCTCAGCCTCCTGAGCTGCTGGGATTACAGGTGTGTGCCACCATGCTTGGCTCCATGTACATTTTAATTTGCTTGTAGCCAGATAAAAACAGGGTAGTGGACCTAGGGATAGGCAGAGGGATGTGTGTTGGTGTGTGTGTGTGTGTGTGTGTGTGTGTATGTGTGTGTGTGTGTGTAGAGGGGAACCTGGGCTGACCACAGCTTGTCATATCAAGCAAACTTCCAGAATTCTTGACTGTGGTTGCCAGATGATGCAGATAAAAATGCAATACTCTAGTTAAATTTGAATTTTGAATAAGCCATAAATAATCTTTCATTTTAACTGTATCCCATGCAATATTTGGAACATGCTTACATGAAAATGTTATTCCAACTGGGCATATACCCGAAGGACTTAAAATGAGCATACTACAGTGTCACAGCCACATCAATGTTTATAGCAGCTCAATTCACAATAGTTAAGCTATGGAACCAACCTAGATGCCCTTCAACAGATGAATGGATAAAGAATATGTGGTGTGTATATATACACAATAGAATATTACTCAGCCATAAAGAAGAATGAAATTATGGCATATGCTGGTAATTGGATGGAACTGGAGACTATCATGCTAAGTGAAATAAGCCAATTCCCCCAAAAGACAAAGGCCAAATGTTCTCTCTGATATGCGGATACTAATACACCATAAAAGGCTGGAAGGGAGAATAGAAGCTCATTGGATTAGACAGAAGGGGATGAATGGAAGGGAGAGGGATGGGAATAGGAAAGACAGTGGAATGAACGGGACAGAACTTTCCTGTGTTCATATATGAACGCACGACCAGGGAAACCCCACATCATGTCCAACCACAAGAACGGGAAGTTAGACTCCATGTGTATATTCTATGTCAAAATTCACTCATACTGTCATGGATAACTAAAAAGAACAAATAATTTTTTAAAGCAATTAGGAAATATTAATGGCCCCAAAAAATGTTTTTCTGAAATTCACATTTAACTGGCAGAAGCAGGGCTGGGGGCTGTGCCTGTCCCCTGGCTGCAGAGGACAGGTGCAGGCACCTGGGGAGATATCCTTTGGTCCACGGTGCAGAGAGATACTTTCCTCCCCAGCAGGACCCTGGCCTGAGCTCCGGGTGGGGTGTAGGTAAGACACCTCAGATGGACTTTTACTCAAGGACTGCATAGCTTTCCAGGAGGGACTTATTCCACAGAGGTGACCCTTCCAGTTCCGTGGTTAAGAGCAGGGTCCCGGTGTCAACCGAGATACTGATCCCGGCTCCATGGCTGGACAGCTCAGAGACCTTGTTTCTTCATCTCTGAACCGGGGCAGATTTTTAACCTTTTTTTGGTACTGGGGATTGAACCCAGGGGTGCTTCACCACTGAGCCACATCCCCAACCCTGTTTTGTATTTTATTTAGAGACAGGGACTCTCTGATTTGCTTAGGGCCTCGCTAAGTTGCTGAGGCTGGCTTTGAACTTGCAATCCTCCTGCCTCAGCCTCCCAAGCTGCTGCTGGGATGACAGATATGTGCCATCACGCCCAGTCTAGGAGCAGAGGTTCTTTTGAGGAATAAAGAATACAGGGTATGGAAGGCCCTTTGTACAATGCCTGCCTAGACTTGGGCATTTGCCTAAGTAGAAGCAGTTTTTTTTTTGGATAACCCATGTAAGAGCATTAAAGATTTTTGTTCAAATGAAAAAAAAAATAAGATTAAAGACTAGAGTCACAACAATCTGAACAGTGTAAACCAAACACACAAAAGATGATTAGCAAAGAATGGAAGGAGATATCCCCAAATGTTACCCGTGGCTGCTTGGGGTTAGTGGCATCATGGGTTATATTTCCCCCTGTTTTATTCTCAATTTCCCCAGACAGTTATGGAGGCATGTTTTCATTTCATAATAAGAAGCTATTTTGAAATAATTTGGGATGAACATTTTCCCCAAAGTGCAATATCATTTGATGCACGAATTGAGGCCACTGTTCTTGAAAACAGCCACCCTCTCGGGTTTAATTCTGTTCTTTCCTCCTTGGGGACTTCAGAAAGGAAAGAGAGCTGCTCACCCCTCCACTGAATGGCCAGGTTGGTCGCACACTTCCATGTAAGAGACCCAGGGAAATGGTTCTAGAGGTGCTCAACCTTAGCTTTGGAATTTATTTATTTTTATTTTTTAAATTTTTGGTGCTGGGAATTGAACCCAGGGGCACTTGACCACGGAGCCACATCCCCAGCCCTTTTTATTTTTTATTTAGAGACTGGGTCTTGCTAAGTTGCTTAGGGCCTCAATAATTTGCTAAGGCTGGCTTTGAACCCTCGATCCTCCTGCCTCAGCCTCCCCAGCCCCTAGGATTACAGGCACCTACCTCAGCCCTAGCTTTGAACCTCAGCTTTACCCCAATTAGCTATGTGACCTTAGACAAGTCATGTTGCCATCCCAGCTTCCATTTCCTTGTATGTCCAATAGAGCATAACATGACTCACCTCCCTGAACTGACAGACATGCCCATTGTATTGATATCGATATCCCTGTGCCTTGCATAAAACCTAGTGCAGAGCAGAGGCTGCTAACCCTTAGTGGAATGAATAAATAAATGAGTGAACAGTTGGTGAGATAACAGGTGTATGGCACTGGGTAGAGATTCTGTGGCAATAACAAGTGACCATCATTGTTACTGTTCTCTGAGGATGTGTGGGCTTTGGCATAGATGAATTTAAGTTTGAAAGTGTGGCGCAGGCCTGTCATCCCAGTGGCTTGGGAGGCCGAGGCAGAAGGATCCCGAGTTCAAAGCCAGCCTCAGCAACTTAGAGAGGCCCTAGGAAACTCAGCAAGGCCCTGTCTCTGAATAAAATATAAAATAGGGCTGGGGATGGGGCTCAGTGGTTAGACGTCCCTGGGTTCCATCCTCGGTATAAGAAAAAAAAAAAAAATGCTTTGTAGCCCATAGAAGGTGTGGAAGGTCTCTTCCTAAAAAGCTGTTCAAGTTCTGGCCTCAGTCCTCTCGTCTACGAAATGGAAATGACAACCTGTGTCCTAACAGAATCGTGAAGATTAAATGCCACAATGAACTTCTTATAGTAAGTGCTCCAATCACGGGGCGCTCACTCCTTCAAGGAAGCCTCTGGCCCGCTTCCCGGCTTGTAACCTCGTGTGGTATAGCTAGGGGACCAGCAGGTCGCCCCCCCCCCCCCCCCCCCCCGACCGACTCTGACTTGTCTACTCTGCTGGATGGTCTGGAAGCTCAAAAGAGGCTCGCCCCTGGTGCTCCAGGTCCAGGGGAAGCCCCAGAGGAAGCCCAGGGTCTTCGGATTGGGACCTGCCACCTCCGCAACTTGGTGAGAAGACAAGAACTGGGTGGGGACACTTCGGCAGCGGGCGTTGCGCAGCCATCATCCGAGCCGGGATCTGAAATCAGATTCGTCTGATCTCAGGGCTCCTCCCTTTCTGCCCGCCCGGCTCAGTGGAGACCCTCCCCCAGGAAGGCGCCGCCGGGCCTCGAGTCTTGGCCAGTTCTTGTTTTCGGACTTAAGAGAAGCCTTGTTCCAAGATTTCCAATCACTACTGGGCGGCGGGCTCCCCCGCCCCCGGGACAAGGCGGGTCTTGGGAAGAAACGCTGGGAGTCCCGGCCACTCAGCGCAGGGCACCCTGCCGGCCTCCGCGCGCCTTTGCCTCCTGGCTCTGCCAGCGGGCAGGACTCTTTGCCCAACGCCGAGTGCGGCTGGCCCGTGAGCCCAGGTTCCCTGACACTTAGCAATCACTTATCCCCAGTGGCAGGGATTCCAGTCCGAGGCTGATCTCCATTTTCCCCAAACGTTTCTCCAAGCCCGTATTTGGAAGAAAACCCCACAAACGTTTACTGCGCCCTACTTTCCTACATCCCCATGTTTTTCTAAATTATTTTGACACTGAATATACATTCGCTTACTTCATTTACCGAATTAAAAAAACAAAAACAAAAACAAAACTCTTACTGTCCAGAGTAGAAAATTAATACGTGCTTACTGCAAAGACGAACCACCTGTTACCCAATCCCCATCCTGGGAAAAATAAAACCACCTTGTTTCCTTCCGAATCGCTGCACGCACACGAATAGAAGAAACAGTTCCTCACCTGCCTGTAACTTGCTCTCCTCCTCCCCCTCGTGCAATGGCCCATGGCACAGTGACCGTCCCTCGCCTGAGCGCTCGGAGCTCCGCTGCGGGCGGCTCCCGCGGGGCGCGTTTCCCGCATCCCTGCCCCACATCTCCCACGCGGTCCGACGCCTCGGTGCGCGGGCGGAGTCTGTCGCAGAGATCAGCCGGGAGCCAGAGCTTCGCAGGACTTTTGCAGTGGAGAAACTGAGAGTGGGTATGTGCGCGCGTGTGTGCGTGAGTGTGCGCGCGCGTGTGTTCTCAGATATTGTGAAAAAAAAGCAATCTATCTAAGGACAGATCCCCCGAAAGGATGAATGTAGGAAGAAAAGAGGAAAAGGGGGGAAGGATAAAAAAGTAATTGACAGCAATGACGGAAGGGAAGGGAGGGAGGGCGCAGGGCAAGGATCGAGGACAGACGCGCTCCGCCAAGGGTTGCCCGGGGGGCTGCGCGCCACACGCCGGTCGCTCGCTCCTCCAGCTTAGGAGATAGGGGGCTGCGAGGCGTGGTCCCCACTTACCGGACCTGAGCAGCACCGCCCGGTAGAGCCCGGTGGCCTCGGCGGGGCCCCGTGCCCATTCGCCCAGCCTCTGCGCCATGCCCCGCGCGCTCCGCTGCAGATCCCGCACCGCCGCTGCGCAGCCTGGAGCGCGAGCAACTCCGCCACCGTGACTCGAGCCAGCAGCCCAAACCCCGCCGGGGATCTGGTTACGGCGGAGGCCGGAGGGGCAGGCGTGGAGACGCCAACAGGGAGGGAGGCGACAGGGACACAAACAGGTATCCTTGCCCAGGTATGAGGCGGCGCGCGTGAGCGTCTGGAGGGAGGACTCCCAGGCCCGGTTCCAGCATCCCCGGGAGAACGCCGAGTCCGGGTCCGCCGCCTACTCTTCCACTCTGGATGGCCACCGGCCAAATGGAAAGCTACGCGCGGGTGTGGGATCCCGAAACGCCACACCTAGGCTCAGGTCCCACTAGTTAGTACCTGTGTGGCCTCCCCATTTAGTAACCTCTCTGCACAAGAGCCTCAATTTCTTCATCTGGAAAATGGGGTCGACCATATAGTACTTCTATCACAGGGTTGTAAGGTTGACGGGTGCAGTTTGGGTACCTAGAAAGGACTTAGAAGAGTGGTTGGCACAAAACCAACGGGCGTTTGTTAAAAAAATGCCCCAAGCCGAGCGCGGTGGTGCTAGCTTGTAATCTCAGCATCTCGGGAGGCTGAGACTGGAGGATCCCGAGTTCAAAGCCGATTCTCAGCAATGGTGAGGCGCTAAGCAACGCGGTGAGACTCTATCTCTAAATAAAATACAAAATAGGGCTGGGGATGTGGCTCAGTGGTCGAGTGCCCCTGAGTTCAATCCCTGGTACTTACCCCCCCCCCAAAAAAAAAGTCCCAAAGTCTGAGGTGGGTAGGCAAAGTCAACCAGGTGGTTTCAGAACATGTAAGAAGCTGTCAATTTTGATTATTTACTTTGTGTCAGGTGCTTTGCTGTTTCTTCCAAAACAAAAATGAATGTCAATTGTGTGCGCCCGCCTTGTTTCATTTACTCTCCATAATACCATGAAATAGGGTCTAGTAGCATTCTAATTACACAGATGAGAAGAAAGTGAGGCCCAGAGAGGTTAAGCCACTTCTCTGAAGTCACATAGCTGGAGCTGAGATAGGAATTCTGATGGTCTGACCCCAGGCATCTGCTCTGCTGTTAATCTCATTTACTCTTCAGGACAGTCCTGAAGGGTAGGTATTTCTTGCAGCTTAGAGATGAGGTCATTGAGATTCAGAGAGCTGAGGTGCCTTAACCATTCTTGCCCTTCCAAGAACCCACCCAATTCTGGGACCCTGAAACTTGTGCCCCTGAGAGCTATAGACCCCCACGGAGCTGTCCAGAGTGCTGAATGGCCTCAGTTCAAAGCTGTGTGTGTAGGGGGGTGGGTGGGGGTGCATTGTGAGCTGGCTTTGGCATCTCAGGCACACAGTTCAGTTCCACCTCCTTCTGTTTCTGTGCCCTTTCTAGCCTTGGTACCTGTCAGCTGATCACTTGATGACCAAGTCCCTTTTGACTGGTCCTTGGCCACTATTCAGACCCACCTTCTGCGCTAATTCAAAGGTCCATGTATTTCTCTGCTCCTCAGACACCATGTAGGATCCCAAGGTGACACTGATCTTTGAAGTTCTTATGATTGTCTAGACCGGTCAATGACTGGCCATCAGGGATGCCAGTCACCATGACAGACCTTTGACACTCACTGTCCCATCGCCTGTCTTCAGAGATGAAATGATATCCATTTTACAGTTCGTCTCATGGAATCTCTTCAATGGCTCTTGGATCACTCTACGGTTATGGCCCTTACAGAGACGGGGAGCATCGAGACCACAGAACTCGTTTGTAGTGGATTTGAATCCAGATAGATTGAACACAGCTGAGGGTGAGGGATGTGGAGCAGGAGGAGGGGGCGGGGCCGGGTCCCCCCAGGGGAGACCCAGGCAGGTCTGACTTACCTGAGCCATTTCGTCTCTGCTTCTCATTTTCTCTATGGAATCTGGCTTGCGGAGAGTATCCCTTCTGTGAATGGAAAGAAAGTAGGTCGAGTGAGGACCCTCTGTTCCTGGGTAGGAGAGGGGCGATGGGGTATTCAGAAAGTCCATGAAGCTTTTGGTCACAGAAAGGACTGGCCAGAGTCAAAAGTCCTCTCCAGAGAAGCAAATCACGATAGTCTTTGGAATGTATGCCTGCGTTTATAAGACTCATGTTTTTTTTTTTTTTTAAATACTTTAGTTTTTAGAACTGTTTTACATTTAAAGAAAAATGAAGGGCTGGGGATATAGCTCAGTGGTAGAGCACTGGACTAGCATGTGTGAGGCACTGGGTTCGAGTCTCAGCACCACATCCAAATAAATAAAATAAAAGTCCATCAATAACTAAAAAATATTTTTTTAAAAAGTTTTTTTTTGAAAAAACTTTTTAAAGTTCCTTATAATCCACACTCAATTCCCTTATTATGAACACTTTTTAAAAAAAATTTAATACATTTATTTATTTATTTATTAGGTGGTGCTGAGGATTGAACCCAGTGCCTCACATATGCCAGGCAAGCACTCCACCACTGAGCCACAACCCCAGCCCCTTATTAACATCTTATATATATGGAGATGTACATATCAATAAACCAACATTCAATTAATGAACCAATATTAATACATTTTCACTAAATAAAGTTAGTTAATACTTTACTCAGATTTCCTTAGTTTCTATTTTTTTTTAAATTTTTATTTATTTATTTAAGTCCTGGGGATTGAACCCAGGGGTACATTACCACTGAGCTACATCCCCAACCCTTTTTATTTTTAAATTTTGACACAAAGTTTAACTTGCTGAGTCTGGCCTCAAACTTGCAATCCTCCTGCCTCAGCCTCCCAAGTCTTTGGGATTGCAGGTGGGTGCGCCTCTGTGCTTGGCAAGATTTCCTTAGTTTTTTTTAACCCATGTCTTGTTTCTGTTCCAGAATCTCATCCAGGCTACAGCATCACATTGAGTTGTCATGTCCCTCGAGGCTGCCCATGGCTGTGACAGTTTCTCATATTTCTGTTTCTCATGACTTTTACAGTTTTGAAGGCCATGGAGACCCGTGCTCTTTTATGGTGAACTCACGCCCTGGGGTTAGTGGGCAGTTCTAGAGTAAGCCAGGGTCGGAACCAAGGGAGGCTCCTGCCCAGTGACTGCCCTGGCATTATCCCAGAGGACAGAAGGGCCTGGGGTCCTGACTTTTCCCTGGGGGACTTCCATTTGGAGCTCTGCCACCGAGGAGGAATAGAAGAAGAGAGTGTACGGGGACTGGCCAAGCCTCTTTTGTCTTTTTTAAGAAAAGCTTTAAGGGGACAGGTAACCTTATCGGTGGAAGAAAATTCAGGACATAGATAAAGGACCTACTTGGGAGGGTTTGGAGGAGTCCAAGCGCCTTCTCACATCTCCCTGCTCAGAGCTGGTAAGCAGGGCTGGACCGGAGGACAACATTGCATCACAAGGCCAGAATTTCCTAAGGAGCAGCTCTCAGACCTGGAGTTCAAACAAATGTCCCTGGCATGCCTGCCACCCTCCTTAGCATGAAAGACTTGTTGAAAATGAGACTAAGCTGGGCATGGTGGCACCTGCCTATGATCCCAGCCATACAGGAGGCTGAGGCAGGAGGATCCCAAGTTCGAGGCTAGCCTCAGCAACTTAGTGAGGCCCTAAGCAACTCAGTGAGACCCTGACTTTAAATTTAAAAGTTAAAAATGGGCTGGGGATGTGGCTTAGGGATCAGCCTGTGTCCAGTGAAACCTCAGTGACTATGGCAGAAGCCTCTGCCCTTTCAATGACTGGGGTTTATCGATCGAGAAAATTCTCGATTCACACACAACCACTTGTGAACGGCAGGCTGGTTTGAAAGCCATCTGGAACTTGGCTGTCATATTACTGGTATCCGATAGTCTTTTCCAAGGACCACACTGATAAATACAGCCAGTTCTCATTTGTGCACACCATTTAGGGCTGGCAGATAGGAGCTGAGTTATCATTTGCCTAATGAAAGTTCCTGTACACAATTTTCAGAGGAAAAACTATTGTGTATAATGCAGAATATCCAAATATGGCTGACGGAAGCCAAAGGTATTTCTTCTGTTGTTCCTGACTGATTGTTGAGAAAAATCTCTTGGGGTTGGTCACTGGGTGACTTCAATGATCCCATTCCCAAAGATTCTCTCCTTTTTCACCTGGCCCCATGGCTTCCCCTAGAGGCTGAATCTTGGTGTGTGTGTGTGTGTGTGTGTGTGTGTGTGTGTGTGTGTTTTACTGGGGATTGAACCCAGGGTTGTGCTTAACCACTAAGCCACATCCCCAGCCCTTTTAATGTTTTGTTTTGAGACAGGGTCTCCCTAAGTCGCTTAGGGCCTCGCTTAGTTGCTGTGGCTGGCTTTGAATGTGTGATCCTCCTGCCTCAGCCTCCAAGCTGCTGGGGTCACAGGCATGCACGACTGCTCCCAGCCTGTGGTTTTTTTTTTTTTTTTTTTTTTTTAGTGAGAGAGGAGAGAGAGAGAGAGAGAGAGAGAGAGAGAGAGAGAGAGAGAGAGAGAGAGAATTTTTAATATTTATTTTTTAGTTCTCGGCGGACACAACATCTTTGTTGGTATGTGGTGCTGAGGATCGAACCCGGGCCAAACGCATGCCAGGCGAGCGCGCTACCGCTTGAGCCACATCCCCAGCCCCCGTGTTTGTTTTTAAACATTTTAAAAGTTGAGGTATAGCATGCATCCATAAAACTCATAAATCTTTTTCTTTGGCACTTGGGATTGAATTGATAAGGTCTTGCAAAATTGCTGAGGTTGGCCTCAAACTTTCGATCAGCCTTGGGAGTTTTGGGATTACAGGTATGTGCCACTGCGCCCAGACAAGCACACTAATCTTAAATACACGGCTCAATAAACTTTTCTGCATACATTCCACCCATGTAACTTTTTCCAAGATCTAGATTTGAAACAGTCCCTGCTCCCTGTGCCTCCTTCCCCAGTCAATACGCGCATCCTCACAGAGTAACTATTCCGGCCTGTGGCACCAGACAATCATTTCTCTTGTTCTAGAACTTCACATAAGTTGTTCGGACTCTTTTGGGTTTAGTTTTTCTCAGTCAGCAGTGTGTTTGAGATTCCTCAGTGTGGTTGTCGGTCTCAGTAATTCATTCCTTTTAACACTGAATAATGTCCTGGTTTGTGGCTCTGTTACAGTTTGGTGATATCTTGTACGAATGCTTTGCAGTTTGGGGCTATTGCTAATAAAGTTGCTATAAACCTCCTTCTGTGGTTAGGCACTGTGGTGCACACCTATAATCCCAGTGGCTGGTTAAGCGGAGGCAGGAGGATCAAGAGTTCAAAGCTAGCCTCAGCAACTCAGTGAGACCCTGTCTCTAAATAAAAGGGCTGAGGATGTGGCTCAGGGGTTAAGTGCCCCTGGGTTCAATCCCTGTTTAAAAAGAAAAAGAAAAAGAGAAAGAAATCCTGTGAGTGTTAGGATAAGCATGGCAGCTCATTTCTGTTGGGCAGACGCTTGGCAGGGGCGTTGCTGGTTTGTAAGGGAGCCGAATGTTCAGCTACAGAAGATTGGCCCACAGTGATTGTATCAATTTGTAGGTTGCACTTTTGACATCTTCACTACATAGGTTTTTGTTTCTTTTGACACATTGAGGTCACTTCCATGCACAAGGCTTTAGATTGTGGAGGGCAGAGAAGGAGATGTTAGTGAGATTGCATCTTAGATAAACAGATGGGCCTACATTTTGAACTTGGAAGAAATGAGGGTCAAAGGTTGGGGTATTTGCTGTTGAAACCTGGAACAAATCAGAGGGAGCTGTTTCTCCTGGTCTATTTGTTTACCACCCCCTGCCTCCTGAGAATGGAAATATCACGGGAACAGGGACTGTGCCTCTCCAGGGACCTGTCTTCAGTGGCTTGCCTAGTTCTTGGTAGCTAAGTGCACAGTGAATAAAGATTAACTTAAAAAAATGTAGCACATACTCATGCCAGGCTCTGCGGTAAGACTCTACTGCTATGGTCTCATTTAAGACTCATAACGGTCCTTTGAGATTCTGGAAAAGTGAGGTTCCTGTTTTACAGATAAGGAAGCTGAGGTACTGGACAGGTTGGGGTACATGCAGGCAAGTGACAGTCTGTGAACTCAAGGGGACTGTGTGTGTGTGTGTGTGTGTGTGTGTGTATAATAGGAAGAGCCACCAACCCATTTTATAGAGGGTTGGTGGCTCTTCCATTTACAGAGGAGGAAACCAAGGTTAAGAGAGGTTAAGGAATGCTTCTTTTTGGGATCAGCTGAGCCAGCCTTCCTACCAAGCTATTTCTCTTCGGGGGGAACTGGGGATTGAACCCAGGGGTGCTCTACCCCTGAGCCACATCCCCAGACCTTTTTTTTTTAAAAAAAATTTTATTTAGAGACAGGGTCTCACTGAGTTGCTTAGGGCCTTGCTGAGTTGCAGAGGCTGGCTTTGAACTTGTGATCCTCCTCCCTCAGCCTCCCGAGCTGCTGGGACGACAGGCGTGCGCCACGGCTCCCAGCCCAAGTTATTTCTTAAAGTTCCAATATTTTTAATGCAGATCCCTGGCTGCTCCCCACCCCAAACCTCCCACTCTCCTGCGCCCACAGTAACTGGGCATCACTAGGCCCAACCCCAGCCTCTGCCTTAGCACCTCACTTTCACAAAGCCACCCTGTCGTGTGAGATGTCACCTGCCACCTCTCTCTGCGCCGTCCCCAGGGATGGAGGGCGTCAGACCCAGCGATCCTTCCCCAGCATGCTGGGCCCTGTTGGAGCGGGTGCCAGGCTCTGGGAGGTGTTCCTTTCCAGGGGTCTGCTGACATCACACTGGTGTTGAGTTCTCCGCTGGGAAGGGAACGAGGACACTGTCTTCCATCAAAGGAAGCCTTCACCATTCAGTCTCCAGGGCCTTCTCACTGCTCCATCCATTCAACCTCCAGGACTCAGAGGCCCAGACAAGTGCTCTCCTGGAACCTGAGCCAAGGTGCTGGATGAGGAGCCCCCGCCCAACCAGGAGGCTGAGGGCCAGTCTTCCCCTCCACACCTGGGCTTGGTGGGCGGGCTGTTTCATTCCCCCGAAAATCTAGCAAAATATTTCGCACAGGTAACCTATAAATCCATTGCTGGTTTGAACAATTGCAACAATCCAGTTGCATAGGACATTTTAAAAGTAACATTCCTCCTTACTGTCCCAGCTGAGCCTGAATCTCACCCTGTTCCCAGGGTCATCACTGGTTTTGAGGCTGCATTTGTATTTTGCAAATTGGAGAGGCTGGATATTACACACACACACACACACACACACACACACGTACACACACATGTACACACACACCCATGCAGTCCCCTTGAGTTCACCCACAGAGCTGCCACTTGTCAGCAGCTTGCTTTTTCAATGTTACAATACATCCTGATGGAATTTCTATGCCAGTTCATGTAAATACACCTCACTCTCTTGATCTGCTGCAGTATGTACCCGACAGTTTAAATTTTAAAAATCCCCTCTAGTTGGACACTTAGGCTATTCAATTTTTCACAACTACAAATGATTTCACTCCAAACATCCTCTCTGTCCACATGTGCAAACTTTTCTCTGGAGTAGATGCTGAAGAGCAAGTGGCAGACCAAGAAGCCTGTTTTAAATTATAGCAGATGTTGCCAAAGTACCTTCCAGAATGGTTTATTGCCCTTTACACACCCGGGAGTGTCTGACATTACCAGATTTTTTTTTTTTTTTACACCACTAACATTGGGTACTATGAATCTAAGTTTGTGTACTGACAACTAATTGGTAGTATTAAAAGTCGGGGTAGTGGTTCCCCTTGTGGGGGTGATAGTGGATGGGAAGGGGCCTTGGGGGAGGCTTCAATTGGAGCCTGTTGATGTTCTTTTTCTTGATCCAAGTGGTGGTTACACAGGTATTATCAGTTTCTCAAAATAAATTAAGTGGTAGGCTCAGAGAGGTGCCCTTTTATATTCAAATGTTAGAAAGTTCCAAGTTCTCCCCTCCCCCACAATCCAACAGGTGACAAAACCGCACCCAGGAGCATTTTACTTTGGAGGCTGAGCCTTCTTTTGTGAATACACTGGCCTTCTGGAACCCTTCTGGGATGTCCTCCTTGTAGGTCTTGTGGGAGTCCAACGCCTGAGAGAGGAAGGCCCTTCCAGGAAGGGGACTCTCCAGTGACTGGGCGTCAGCTCTGTTTCCAACCAAACTGCCTCCCCGTGTAGCCATCACTCACCCCCGTTTTACAGACTCAGAGACCTGGGACTTAGAGCCGTGAGATCCTGCCCAAGGTCCCCAAGTGTCCAACGGCAGAGTCCTACTTCCTTTCCGTCCTTTAAGCCACAGCTGTTCATGTGACAGGCTTGGGGCCGGGGTCCAGTGAGGTGGCTCACTGTCTTCCCATGTTGCAGGTGGGAACAGTCTCAAAAAGTTTAGGTGACTTGCGCGGATCCCCTGGTTAGTAGGTGGGGGGGGGCAGGTCTGAGGCAGGGCTCCAGCCAGGCAGGGCCTGCGGTGGAGGGTTCCGCCATGATGCAGATGCTCTCTAGGTTGGCAAGATGGTAGCTGCTGGCCCCAGTGGGGGCCATTTAGCACTTGGAATGTGACGAGTCGCTCCTGAGGGTCTGACATTTAGTTTTACTTAATTTTAATTGATTGAAGTGGGCTATATTGGACAGTGCAAGTCTAAGGAGTCAGGACAGAGAAGAAGCGCTTCAGGCACAGATAGGAGAGTAGCCACCGGGTGGGACACCATGCAGGCCACCCCGAGGAACCCAACATGGACCATCACAGTTCTTGCTTAGGGCACCAGAAACCATCCCCTGCGGAAAGCCCCAGGGCTTTATAATCGGTTGCTTCCTTTACAAGCTGCTTCTTTTTTTTTTTTTAAAGTGTGAAATTGGTTGATTTTTTTTTTAATATTTTATTTTTTAGTGTTTGGCGGACACAACATCTTTGTTTGTATGTGGTGCTGAGGATTGAACCCCGCCCGCAAGCATGCCAGGCGAGTGCGCTACCGCTTGAGCCACATCCCCAGCCCTACAAGCTTCTTAACCTTGTGTTTAAATGGATATGAAAACAGAGCTGGCTTGCTGGGTGTGGTGGTGCAGGCCTGTAATCCCAGGAGCTTGGGAGGCTGAGGCAGAAGGATCGTGAGTTCAAAGCCAGCCTCAGCAACTTAGTGAGGCCCTAAGCAACTCAGTGAGACCCTGTCTCTAAATAAATATAAAAGGGCTGGGGATGGGGCTCAGTGTTTAAATGCCCCTGGGTTCAATCTCAGGTACCAAACACCAAATGAAAAATCCCTCCAAAAACAAAACAAAACAAAACAAAACAAAACAAAAAAAACCCAGCTGGCTTTAAGAATAGACGAGAAACTACACAGCGCACTAAGCTACTTGACACATTGTTATGACTTCAGTTATTATTCTTATTGATCAGAGGCCCACATGGCTTTGGGGCAGGAGATACAATGGCAAAGCACATTCATGTTTCAACAGTGCAGATGCAGGTCGGTGCAGCCTAAAGCTCCCACACTCTCCCAGGACAAGTCCCCTGCCAGGTGAAGACCGTGCCATTCATTTTGGATGCAGCCACACCCAGGAATGGTCTCCACTTCCATGCACATGTGAACGACTCTGATCAGCCCTTTGGAAGAGTGCCATCGGGCTCACTCTAACCCTGTGGCTCCACAGCCGCCTCCTGGCTTTACCCCACGGCCAGGGCCGGCTCCACGCATGCGCGGTCGGATCCACCGTGTTGGCTTATTGTCCTGCGCAGCATTTGGTGGGAAGTTCATTCATAACCTACGTGTGGGTCCGGCCTGATGGTCTGCTGTCATTCACTCCTTAAAACTCCATTCCATAAAACTCCAGGAAGGAGTTTTATGTTTCCCTGTGTTTTTTTTTTTTTTTTTTCCTTTTTTTCTGAAGACTCACTTTATCCTTCTGTGTTGGCCTCTATTTTTTTTTGGGGGGGGGTACCAGGGATTGAACCCAGGGGTGCTTAACCACTGAGCCACTTCACCAGCCTTTTAAATATTTTATTTAGAGACAGGGTCTCACTGAGTTGCTTAGCACCTTGCCATTGCTGAGGCTGGCTTTGAACTCATAATCCTCCTGCCTCAGCCTCCCGAGCTGCTGGGATTACAGGCGTGGGTCAAGGTGCCTGGCTCTTTCAGCCTCTTCAAGCGCTGGGTCAAGGGTCAACCTAATAAGGACACAGGACATGTTCACTGGGATTTATTTTTAACCAGGTTCTCTACTATTTCCTGCTACTTCTCTCTGGTCAATACCTGCTGGATCTTGGCAGTTCATTTATTAAGTTTGAAAACCCACAAGAAGCAGCCCCTCTGCTGGGTGACCCTAGGAATATCAAATTCCTTTCTGTTAAGGGAGTGCCCCATGTAGGCTGTGGTACCAAGACCTAGGCCAGAGGAGCCCCTGGTCCCCCCTGGCCCTGGGCCTGGGCCTGCATGGTTCCATTTCCACTGAAGGACAGAGTTCTACCCCCACTGAGGGGCCATTGCACCTCTGCAGACATTGGAAGCAGACTCTTGGAGCCCACAATTGACCCCGGGGTGGCTCTTGCTGCTCAGTGGGGTGTGACCAACGGTTCAGTGACCACCTGACGCCCACGTCTTTCTGGATGCGGGCAACTGCGCCCGACCATTGACCAGTGGAATCCCTGGGTCAGTGGTTGAGGGTATTTTCAACTGTGGTAGATCTTGGCACAGGTACAAGCTCGCTTTAAACCTCTTAGGAGTGGACTTTAAAGGAATGTTCTGGTAAGTTCTGAAAAGATTCCTCAAGTCACGCTCATAATCACTCCTGGAATGTATTTGCTGAATGGTTTTGGAATTTTGGAGAAAACAGATTTTTTTTTTTCCCTCTTTAAGCAGATCTGGTTTCTAAGTCTCTGTGGGGAGGCTTGTGGGTAGGCCAGGAGAGGGGCCTTGGTGGAAGGGCCCTTGGAGGTCAGGGACTGAATCCCCTTGATCCACAGCTCAGGCTGACATGGGGGCAGATGGTGGGGACTGTGCCCCCTGGGGGTGCCTGTCCCGCAGGAAGAAGAGATTCCAGGGAGCCTGGGATTCAGGACTGAGAGAAGGGGAGAGAGGAGACATCCAGAAGGGCCTTGCCAGTCTCAGGACGAGGGCAGCGCTCAGCGGGTGAAATCCAAAACAGCCCAGGAATGCAAGAAAAGAAGCTTGTCCTGCTCAGAATCCAACCCAGCCCAACCCAACCAAAACAAGGCAGAGCAAACCCGACCAGACCCAAACAACCAAAACACCACCAGAAACAAAAATCCAACAACAAATCCCCAAATCAAAAATACGCCAAAAAACTCCAAACACTCTAGAAACAACAGAGTATTATCTTCTGCCTATCAGATCTACAAAAATAAAAACATAGTGATAGCTGGCGTTGGAGAGGGTTTGGGGAAATCGAGGCTCTGGGCATCCCCTGGAGCAGTGTGGTCATCCTGCGGGGAAATGTGCCCCAAAGCCCTGTGAAGCCAGGTGCAGTGGCCCACGCCTGGAATCCCAGAGGCTCAGGAGGCTGAGGAAGGAGGATGGCAAGTTCAAAGCCAGCCTCAGCAACTTAGTGAGGCCCTAAGTAACTCAGAGAGACCCTGTCTCTCAATAAAATACAAAAACAGGGTTGGGGATGTGTCTCAGTAGTTGAGCGCCCCTGGGTTCCATCCCTGGTACCAAAAATAAATAAATAAATAAACAAATACATAAGTAAATAAAATAAACAGCCCTATGTACTATGCACTCTAATATCCATGCTATTCCAATCCTAGGAATTTGCTTCAAAAAATAATTGAACGTATGCACAAGGATATATATATATATATATATATATATATATAGTCAAGGATGTGTATTACCCAGCATTGTTCATAATAATAAAACAACTAGCAATAAGGGAGGTGTCCAGAGGTAGGGGATTAGTTGAATGCACTGTGCCATCTCTGTAAAATATTAACAACCCGTGGCTGATGTTGCAGACCTATGTTTACTAACATGGGAGATGTCAACTGTCTATATTTAAAGATTAAGTGGAAAGCAAGGTTACAGAATGTGCTGTATACATTATGCCATATGCAGTGTTATGCTATGTATTTAGTGTTACTTGCATAACTCCACATACACATATACAACTACAGTGCTACTTGTATCAATTATGTATCCATGTTTGTGGGTGGAGATGTGTCTACATATGTATATTATATAAATTTATGTGGAAAATATTTGGAAGAATATAATTCAAAATGTCCTCAGTGGTTATACTCAATTAGTAGAGAATCTCATTCATTCATTTTTTTTTTTTTTTTTATAAAACTGGTTGGTTGGTTCACTCCACAAAGATAACTCTTTTTTTTTAAGAGAGTGAGAGAGAGAGAATTTTAATATTTTATTTCTTAGTTTTTGGCAGACACAACATCTTTGTTGGTATGTGGTGCTGAGGATAGAACCCAGGCCGCACGCATGCCAGACGGGCGCGCTACCACTTGAGCCACATCCCCAGCCCTCATTCATTCATTTTTGTAGTTCTTTGTACTTTACCAGTTTTTCTATTTTTGCCATGAACTTGTTACTTTTATCATCAGAAAAATAATTTGTTACTCTTAGTTTAGGGAAACAAAGGAGACTGGTTAAGTCTGTCACCACAGTGTCGGCTAGTCTAAATGCAATTATCCTCTCATTCCAAGACTGTCCCCAGCTCTTGCACATGTTAGAAGCCCCCTGGGATCCCAGACCCATCTTCAGTGATGATAATTATAATGGACAAGAGGATGATAATGGTGTTCATTTATTGAGCATCTACTATGTCCCAGGCATTGGCTGAGCACTTCCTGTGCTTTCCTACCATAGCATAATAGTTACTATCATATCTTTGGATTTCCAAGAAGGAGGCTGAAATGGGAACTTCAGTCCCCCCAAGCGTCTCTGGGTGAGGCATCTTCCATCAGCCAGGACTTGTCTGAGAAGGGAGCAGCTGTGTTTAGCCAATGCTCCTAGCAACTGGGCCATGGGTGTGCTGGATTAGTATAAAGGCGACCTGGGTGGAGAATACCAATCTCATACAATTAGTCTCCTCCTCCTCCTCCTCCTCCTCCTCCTCCTTCTTCTTCTTCTTCTTCCTCTTCCTCTTCCTCTTCCTCTTCCTCTTCTTCTTCTTCTTCTTCTTTTTTTTTTTTTTTGTGCCAGGGATTGAACCCAGGGGTGCTTAACCACTGAGCTGCATCCCCAGCCCTTTTAAAATATTTTATTTACAGAGAGTGTCTTGCTGAGTTGCTTAGGGCCTCACTAAGTTTCTGAGGCCGGTTTTGAAATCACGATCCTCCTGCCTCAGCCTCCAGAGCTGCTGGGGTTACAGGTGTGCACCACTGCGCCTGGCGGTATCCCCATTTATAAAACTATGACTCAGAGCGGTTGAAAATCTGATCCAGGGCTACCCAACTAGTGAGAACTGGGTTTCGAGATGGGTCTGAAGCCCATGCCGTCAGCCCCGAGCTAGGCAGCTTGTAATTTCCCAGAAAGCAAAGGGATTGCAGTTGTGGGTAGAGACCCTCCCACATCCTCTGCCCCACCAGGTGTCCCCCCACACCTGTTCTCTGCTTCTCATTAGCATCTCAGCTGATCAGCAGTTTCAACTCAGCCTTTTGAAGGAGAGAACTACAAATAGCCTTTGTATTTCTGCAGAGGTCCCTGAAGGTTGCATGGTTGGTGGGCGGAGTGGTTGCTAGGAGATATTTCTCAAGAAAGACTCCTTTGGAAAATGAGCTCAGGCTGGGTCCCCAGTTGGTGGACCATTCCATCCCAACGAGCATACCTCCCAAAGTATTAAGAGTGGGTCCAGCCGGGCGCGGTGGTGCACGCTTTAATCCCAGTGGCTCTGGAGGCTGAGGCAGGAGATCACAAGTTCAAAGCCAGCCTCAGCAATTTAGCAAGACTCTAAGCAATTCAGTGAGAGACCCTCCCTGTCTCTAAATTAAAATATAAAAAAAGGGCTGGGGATGTGGCTCGGTGGTTAAGCGCCCCTGGGTTCAATCCCTGGTACAAAAGAGGGAGAGAGAGAGGGAGAGAGAGAGAGAGAGAGAGAGAGAGAGAGAGAGAGAGAGAGAGAGAGAGAGTCCAATTCCTTCTCTAACCGGTTCTTCTAGGTGCCAGCTCAGAGCGTATCTTGGATTATAAACAATCTCTGTGCCAGACAGACTCAGAATCCTAGAAGGGGCTGTTTAAGGCGATCCACCTGCATCCCCCAGTCTATAAATGGGGAAAATGCGGCCCAGGGGGTCCTGCCTGACGGTGGCAGCTTAATGATTTCTCTCTCGTCCATGCCCACAGCAGCTTCCCCTCGGTCCTGCAACGTCAATCATCAGGACTCAGAATGTGAAGACCGGGGACAGTTTCCTGTGTTAATCCCATGTTCCAAGTGTTTGGTGGCGGAGGTGGGGGCAAATCATTACTTTGCTTGAGTGGCATTTATTGGGCACCTACTGTGTGCCAAACACTGGGGTTGGAGCTTTAGGATCTTCTTCAGCTAACACTGACCTCTGGATCGTTTTGCGATGAGTTTGTACTGGCCGTTTCTTTCACATTTTCCCATTTATTTTATTTTACTTTATTTTTTTTGGCATACATTTCGAATGTGCTCAACCCTGAGGGGTCGTTCCGAGTCTTTGTGATTTTAAAATTTTCTTCATTTGCTTTTTCTAAACATTCAGCCATGATCATGGAAGACCCTGACAACCCGAAAAAATAATTTTGCTTAAAATAATTCAGGGGACGACTGGTCATGGGAACCCAAGCCTCTTGGGCCAGGGCACTCTTTAGAACAGCCCCTTCCTTGGACAGGCTACAGCAGGAAAAGCAACACAACCATCGTCCACAGAACCAGACACGTTCCCCCTACCAAACTTCCCAGTGGTATAAATATCCCCATTTTACAGAGGAAGAGACTGAGGCTCAGAGAGGTTGAGTCATTTGTCCGCAACCCCACAGCTGACAAATGGCAGAGTTAGATTTGCCTCCTGCACCTGGAGGGGACCCTCTGCTTGGAGGCATCTAAACCTGGCCTGGGTTTTTTGCATCCCCAGGTGGCAGGGGGGGACACCTGGGTTTTCTGGAATGGGACAAAGCCAAGGAAATTGGCAGTGATACCCGGTCCAGATCCCGTTACGCCAGCGCGATCACATTTCTCCCATTCTGGCGCCATATGAGCAGGGCAGAGGGCCGGGCAGCAGCCCCTCCCCTGGTTATTCAAGTAGAAAATTACAGGTGCCCAAAATAGCCCAGCATTCTTTTATTAATGAACAAGCAGAGAGCTGGGGTGTGTGGGGGGTGCGTAGATCTTTTTCCACTGGTGACTTTCCCAAGGCCTGCAGGGCTGCACGGCTCTCAGAGGGGATCTCGAAGGACCTGGACATGGGTTCCCAGGGGGCACCGAGGACAGGACCCCAGATGGGAGTCCGTCCCAGCCATCCCTGTCCAGCCACGTGGCCTGGGGCCAAGGACTCGGCTTATCTGGGAATTCCTTTCTCCTTTGGTAAAATGGGATGAGACCTAAACTCACACCCAAGTTGATTTTCTCCCGACTGTAATGGCGATAGCTGCTCCTTGCAGACAAGGTAGAAAGTGGAAAAAATTAAAAAAAAAAAATACGAAAATGGGCATCCTGTCTCCCTGTGCCCTCGGCCCCTTCCTCAGGTGAGGTAACCTGGATTAGTCTTGGAGTGCATCCTCCTGTCTGCTTCCTGAGCGAGGGTGAAGGGCTGGCCGGTGCTCTAATGTGGAATGCCACTTCCAGACACCCCGAGTTTCTCAAGCTATAAATAGGTCCTGAGCACAGCCTAAGGCCCTGTGGCCACCGGGAGTCGGGTTCCCCCAGCCTCCCCTGCTCCTCCTCATTTTTCCAGCCCCCACTCAGAGACACCTAGAGGAGTGGGAAGGAGGGAAAGCCACTGTGGGTCCCTGACGTGTCTATGGGGGACGGAGCTGGGACTTGGTGTCTCCTTATGGGACCA
Source organism: Urocitellus parryii (assembly GCF_045843805.1). Lineage (NCBI taxonomy): Eukaryota > Metazoa > Chordata > Mammalia > Rodentia > Sciuridae > Urocitellus > Urocitellus parryii. The sequence goes on along the minus strand of NC_135533.1, from coordinate 168,971,542 downwards.
TCTGGGACCTTTCCTCCCAGCAGGCCTGATACCCACGGGTGGGCCTGGGGGAGCCTTGGGGACCCCTGAGTCTTCTTCCTGGAGGGTCAGGGCAGGAAACAGCTGCCCTCTCCCAGGGCCATTTTCTGACTGGCTCAAATGTCAAGAGCTTCCCGTGGGTGCCCGGCAGACAGTACGCAGCTGGACACAGCGGCTGCTGGGATGACCATGACGTCATTATTGTTACTATAGGGGATGGAGGGCCAGAGGCCACTCCCTCTTGGAAACTGATTTTTTTGGGGAGATTGAACTCAGGGGCACTCGACCACTGAGCCCCATCCCCAGCCCTACTTTGTATTTTATTTAGAGACAGGGTCTCACTGAGTTGCTTAGGGCCTTGATGTTGCTGAGGCTGGCTTTGAACTGGCGATCCTCCTGCCTCAGCCTCCTGAGCTGCTGGGATTACAGGTGTGTGCCACCTGCCCAGCCGGAAGTCTTTTGTAGCTACTTAATAATTAAACGAAATAGTTTAAACATTTAATGATCACAATAAACAATTTTCGGTTTCACCCATCCAAGATCATCCTTGAGGAAGAACGGGACAGATACTATGCAAGGGTCCGTCCACCGTGTGCTCTGTCTCCAGGAAGTCCTGACTCCACTTATGGAAAAGTATCCAAGTGGGGATTTGGGGAGAAAGAAAATAAGGACCCTCATGTGTGACCTCACCTGGGGCCTCCTAGGGGCCAGGGCTGAGGCTGGGGACTCAGCCAGAGTAGCGTGGGATTTCTGGGGTCTTAGAAGCCAGCCCACTGCTGGGTGAGCTGGTGCAGGCCTGTCATCCCAGTGCCTTGGGAGGCTGAGGCAGGAGGATTGCAAGTTCAAAGCCAGCCTCAGCAACTTAGGGAGGCCCTAAGCAACTCAGTGAGACCCTGTCTCTAAATAAAATACAAAATAGGGCTGGGGATGGGGCTCAGTGGTCAAGTGACCCTGAGTTCAATCTTTAGTACCAAAAGAAGGAGGAGGAGGAGGAGGAGGAGGAGGAGGAGGAGGAGGAGGAGGAGAAGGAGGAGGAGGAGGGGGAGGAAGAATGCCCACTAAGCCCAGAGGCCTAGTGGGCCGGGGTTACGGTTTTGGGTTGAATGCCCCTCCAGCTGGGGCTGTGGCTCAGTGGTAGAGCACTCACCTAGCATGTGTGAGGCCCTGGGGTCAATCCTCAGCACCACATAAAAATAAATAAATAAGGTATTGTGTCCAACTAGAACTAAAAAATACATATTAAAACAAAAACAAAAAACAGAGACAGTAAAGTCCTGGCCCCTGATACATGTGACTGTGACCTTGTTTGGAACGAAGGGTCTTTGCAGATGTGACCAAGCAGAGGTAAAGTCATTAGATGTGCCTAATCTGACTGGTGTCTTGTAAGAGGGGAGGAGACACAGATGGGCAGGGACAGGCCAGCTGAGGGCAGGGAGGAGTCCAGGGTGACCAAGGATGACCATGGATCGCTGCCACCATCAGAAGCTCAGAGAAGGGCCTGGAACAGACTCCCAGAGTCATTGGGGGAGCATAACCCTGCTGATACCTTGATTTCGGCTTTTAGCCTCCAGAACTGTGAGAACATTTGTGATGCGTCAGGAAAGGGTGCCTGGCTGTGCTCAGAGTCACCAGGAGACCTGTGCAAAGGCTGGCTTCTTGGGGTCCAGGGGGAGCAGATCCATGAGCACCTGCTGTATGGTACATCCCAGAGTGCCCCCAGGTATGCCCAGGGGCTCTGGTGGGTCCAGCCAAACCTGAGATGATCCCTCAAAACGGCAGATATGGTGGGGTTTGAACTCACGATCCTCCTGCCTCAGCCTCCAGAGATCATAGGCGTGATCAGCTGGGATCAGAGGCGTGCACCACCTCACCCAGCAGTGGGCAGGCTTCGGAGACCCCAGAAATCCCACGCTACACACCTGTAAGTGCAGCAGCTCGGGAGGCTGAGGCAGGAGGGTCTCGAGTTCAAAGCCAGCCTCAGCAACTCAGCGAGGCCCTAAGCAACTCAGCGAGGCCCTATGTCTAAAAAAATATAAAAAAGGGCTGGGGGTGTGCTCTGTGGTTCAGTGCCTCTGGGTTCAATCCCTGGTACCAAAACCAAAACCCCAAACAAACCTGGCACACGTGGTGGCCTCCTTTCTGGCTGACTTACTGCCCTTCTGGGGCCAGCCCTCCCCAGGGGACATCTCGGTCTCTATCCCCATCGACTTTAGGAGCAAGGTGTCATCCAGACCAAGCCAGGTGCTGCGGCTCCTCTGGATGGTCTGGGTGGCCTTGAATTTCAGAGAGCAAAAGAACGTCCCCGTCCCGGGCCTCGCCCTGTCCCTGCACCCGGCCTCTGAGATCTGATCTCTCCTTTGAACAAAGCTCCCGGTTCAGGGTGTGTAGGACACAATGTTCTGAAAGCTGATCCCGGGGGCCAGGGGCGGGAGCTGGCTTTTGGGTTCCTGCGGCAGGAAAGCCGGCTTTGATTTAGCTCCTCCGGCCCCACCTCCTCGTCCTTTCAAGAGAGAAATTAAATTCCTCTGAACTTGCAGGCTGCTCCTAAGCAGGGCTCCCAGAGGGGCCTATTAACTGTACCCAGCGAGTGAAGGTTTACTCTGGCTTGAGATGAACAGCCTCAGTCCCCAGGCTTGGAAAACAGGTTGGTGGGCACGTGTATCCAGGATTAAGTCCCCCGTTCTGGCCTTGCTGTGTGATTTTGAGGAGAGAGCTCAACCTCTCTGAGTCTGCATGCAGACACCAATATCTTGGTGGAGAGGATTGTGCAGTGACCCAAGCATTAGAAGGTGTTCTTATTTTTATCTTCAGGAAGAGCCCATTTTACAGATGAGAAAGATGGTGTCTGGTGGGAAGGGGTAGGGCCAGGTCGGGCTGCGCTGGGCAGGGTCTCCGGGGGACCTTGGTGCTGGTGGGAGGAACTGGAACGCTGACTGGTGATTCTGTCTAGTTACTTCTTGGCTGTGAAACAGGGGAGACCTTGTGTCCCCAGCCACTGAGAGAGACTGATGACAGGTCTCCAAGTTCCTGGTGTTGCGTCTGGGCAGGATCGGCCCTTGGGGGAGTGACTCTCTTCTCCCTGCCTCATTGGACCCCTGGACCAGCGGCTGGTGCAGCCTCCACCCCTGCTTCCATGTGGGAAGAAACTTGGCGCCCAGAGAGGGAGATGGTTTTGCCCAAGGTTGCTCAGGGCCTCTGAGGGGCACAGAGAAGATCAGACCAAGAGGAGGCAGAGGAATAAGAAACCAAGAATGAAGACGAGCTCCTCTGTCTACCGTCTGGGAGGTGAGATCTGCCTCCACAGCCGGAGGCTGGCTCAGGGGAGGCCATCTTGGCTCCATCTGCCTGTTTCTTCTCTAGAGAAGATGTGTGTGGTGCTCCGGCAGGGTAAAGGGGAGGGACGGGGCGGGGAGCTAAGGTGCCAGGGATGCCGTCCGGTCGCCACCCCTCCCTCTCCCCTTTCTTCCTTCCTCCATTTATTTAGCACCTACTAAGTGCTCTGGGGGACACAATGGTAAACCAAAAAACCAACCATAGTCTCCACTTATTGAGCACCTACTATCTGCTCTGGGGATCAATGGTAAACCCAAAACACAACATGATCTCTATTTATTAAGCACCTACTGTGTGCTCTGAAGACACAATGATAAAACAAAAACCAAACATATTCTCCCTTCCCTGATGGATAAAATCAAGGACTGAAGACAGATCACAACAGTGTGCTCCTTACAGTGGAAAGACCAGAAAGCCGGGGGAGTGTGACGGTATTTGTCCTAGGGAAGTCAGATGGGTGGCGTGGTGCCCTGAGGTCCCTGGGGAACTTGACCCCCTTCTGTTCTCATGTCCCTCTCTCAGCTGCCCCCTCAAGCCCACAGGTTTAGTGACACCCGTGGGCTTAATTATGCAAATGCACCTCTGAGACAAACTCGGCTCCCTCTGGGCTTATCTACTAAGCCCCTCATCTTGGGTGGACGTTTGAGAGTCTGTCGGGGAAGCCTGTCCTTCTTCCTTTCTTCCTCCTCCCTCCCAAAATGGGCATCGGGCCATAAAAATGGACAGAAGTTTTAGTTTGGGAAGAGTGGGTGACAGGGCTGTCTGCAACGACATTGTTGAACCACACAGCAGCACCCCTTCCTCGGGGCTCATGAAGCCGGCACCTGGGCACCAGCTCCGCCAGCTGGATTTCTACCCCCTCCAACCCATCAACTGGTTGCCTTTGTGCAGTGCCCAACTTATACATCTGTTCGAGGCATCCCCGGGCATTCAGCGCCTGAATCCAATTTGAAGAAGGTAGAATAAAAGCCCCATTCCTGTCTCAAGGGACAGGAAACTGTCCTTCTCGGGCCACTCTGTCTGTCCTCAGATGAGCACTTCATCTGCTGCCTTGCCCCACCCTCTGGGGCAAGACATTGCAACTCTACCTTTTTTAGTTCCCACCCAGGCCATTCTGGGGGCGGGGTGGATGAGGTGTGGGAACACTGAAGGGAGGAAAAACACACAGGGACTGTCAGATGCAGGGGGCTAACAGAGGGAGCAGCGGAGGGATCCTGGGGCTGAGGGCAAAGTCCAGGATCTGGAAGTCCTGCTCCCAGCCCCAGCATGCAGACTAGCACTGCTCCCACAGCCCTGGGATGTGGCCTTGCATGCATGGACGTCCCCTTGGGTGGCACCCAGGCCTGGGCCCGCTCTCTGGGCAAGTGAATTGCACAGTAGCACAGGGTTCTGGGCTCAGCAGGGCTCAGGATTCAGATGCTTGGCTGTTGGCATCTTGAGATTCTTAGAAAATTTTTTTTCTTTCTTCCTTCCTTTTCTTTTTTTTAGTACCAGGGGTACCCAGGGGCGCTTAACCACTGAGCCCCATCCCCAGCCCTTTTTTATGTTTTGTTTAGACAGGACCTCCCTGAGTTGCTTAGGGCCTCACTAAGTTGCTGAGGCTGGCTTTGAACTCGTGATCCTCCTGCCTCAGCCTCCTGAGCCACTGGGTGTGTGCCACCGTGCCTGGGCAAGTCTCAAAAAGTTTTGAACAAGGGGTCCTGCATTTCTGCTTCATACTGGGTCCTCATAAGATCAAAGGGACAAGTCAATGTCCTGAACCTCATCTCTGGGTTCCATCTGAAAGGCCCAGAAGGTGCCAACCCTCTCCCAAAAGGGAACTGGAGTCTGTCATTTTTGTCCTGTGCATGCGAGGTAAGTGCTCGACCATCAGTTATAGCCTCAGATTTCCCTCCCCCCCCTCCCTCCCTCCCTCCCTCCCTCCCTCCCTCCCTCCCTCCCTCCTTTCTTTCTTTCTTTCTTTCTTTCTTTCTTTCTTTCTTTCTGTTTGAAACCAGGGGCACTGAACCACTGCGCCCCATCCCCAGCCCTTTTTTATATTTTATTTAGAGACAGGGTCTCACTGAGTTGCTCAGGGCCTCGCTAAGTTGCTGAGGCTGGCTTTGAACTCATGATCCTCAGCCTCTCGAGCAGCTGGGATCACAGGCGTGCACCACTGTACTACTATGTGCATTTTCTCAGTTACTTTTCACACTAGTAATCATAATATTTTTAATCCTCATTTTACAAATAAACAAACCGAAGCTTGCACATCACCCAGCCAATGAGTCCCGGAGCCTCTGCTTGGCGCAGCACATCCACCTCCCTGTAACGGTGCCCAAAGAACCTCCATTCTAAGGCTGTGGCCTCAGTGTCGTCTTCTGCAGAGGGAGGGGGCTAGGGAGACCTTAGGATGTGGTGTGCCTAGGTCCCCCAAGTGAGTGCTGCCCGGCTGGGCTGATCCCCCATGCACCTCCTGGCCCAGCCACGTCTTGCTGGTGACCTCTGAGCCTTAGTATCCTGACCTGTGAAATAGGGGTGAGGATAATAGTCCCCTGTGAGAGCACTTGTGTGATTTGTATGAGTAGAAGCAGGAGGAATGGCTAGCTCAGTGTCAAGCAGGACTGAGGCCTCCTCTCAAGGGTGGCACAGAAGCCTGTGCTTGGCTGGCTGGTGGCATTGGTGTTCCCTAGCCGATGTCTCTCTCCTCTCCTCTTCACTATCTTATGCCTTGGTGGACCGTGTTGTTGGGAGCTGTGATTTGAACCATGTTCTCTGTCCTATAGCAGGAGCTGCGCCTGCCCTGGGAACTTCCTGTGCAAAGGTGCAGGTCAAGACTGCCCAGTTGCCATGGTGATGCCCTGCTTAAAGGAGGATCTGTGCTAGGCACGGGACTATCAGTCCTGACCTTGAGTCCAGACCCAGCTGCCAGGGATGGAGACATATGAGTGCAAATTGATCATTATAACTGGCCACTACTCTTTGACCCTCAATCCTGTATGCTTTGAAGAAACTTTCACAGAAAACCTTTTTGATGATGAAACCTAATAATAAACGTGCTGAGCTAGCTCTGGGTCATTATTCCTCCAACAGAGGACAGTGTCCCCCCCTGGCCCCAGCTTTTTCTCTATGTGGGTGTCTGTTTGTCTTTTCTCAATCCCCCATTGCCCCTCACAGGTTTCTGAATTAACAGCCGAGCTGGTCGCGGGGACAGTGTCACAGCAGTGGCTAGGAACTCGAGGCACAGACGGGCCAAGGCTGACAAGAACAGGTGGGGTGGGCCCTGGGACTGGGACGCGGGGAGGAGTTGGCCTGGGGTTACAAGTTGGGAGGGTTCAGTCACCCGAGGGGTGAGCAAGGGCCCAGGGTCTGGAAGGATGCTGGGTACCAGGCGGGCAGGGCAGGGGCTCTGTCTCTGTCTGGGTGTGTGCTCTCCTCACTCTCCATGAGCTCCTGACCTGCCATTTCCTCTTGTACTCTCTCTGCCACTGAGGGCCTAGGAGTCCTTTGTGGGGACACAGCTGTGGACTCCCCCAGCAAGAGCAGTGGGGCGTTGGACCCCAACTCCCCTCAGAGAAGCAGCCGAGGTGGCAGGCAGTGGGTGATAGGGCTGTCAGAGCCTCCTAATGACACCCTCATGCTGCTGGGTGGGGCTGGGTGGCCCGAGTGCCAGGCGGGCCCATCTGTCATCTGTGGGGAGAGTTGTCTGGGGAGACAGTTGTGTGCCTTTTGGTCTCTGTCAGAGTGAACATTCCCTGTCGGGTCATCCATCAAATTTTAGCCATTTCTCCTGTACTGTTTTTTTTTTTTGTACCAGGGATTGAACCCAGGGGCGCTTAACCACGGAGCCACACCCGCAGCCCTTTTTTTTTTTTAATATTTTAATTTAGAGACAGGGTCTCACCGAATTGCTCGGGGCCTCGCTTTTGCTGAGGCTGGCTTTGAACCTGCGATCCTCCTGCCTCAGCCTCCCGAGCTTGCTGGGAGGACAGGAGTGCACCACCCACCCCAGCTTTCCTGTATTTTCGCTTCTCTCTTGTTTCAGTGGGAAACTTTCTTTAAGTGAAGATGAATGCCAACCAATGAGAGTCTCGGCAAATATCAACAGGGCCGGGTGGTGAACAACCCGGGTGAGTTGGGGTTAATGCGTGAGAGACGAGAGGTGTGCCAGCCTGCAGGGCTGCCCCGGTACAGCCGCACCCTGCCGGCTGCAGCTTCTACAGCCTCCTGAGCAGCAGCAGCACCATCCGCCATTCCCTGGGCACCTACTGGGCACCAGACTCACCTCCTGTGGGAGGTAAAATCATCATCCAGCTAAACCCATGAGGAAACCCAGGCTCTGAGAGGTGAAGCAAGTGGCCCAATTGGTCCCAGGTAGAGCTGAACTTTGTGCCTGCTCAGTTCTCCCTCAGAAGCTGGGCAGCGCAGCTTGACCCTGGACCTCCTGATTCAAAGTTCAGCTCTGCCAGGTACTGGCTGGATGACCTTGACCTTGAGCCTTGTGGAACCTCTCCACAACACTGTTTCATATTTTTTGCTGGGGGGGGGGTGGTGGTACTGGGGATTGAACTCAGGGGTATTTTATTTAGAGACAGGATCTCACTGAGCTGCTTAGGGCCTCGCTTTTGCTGAGGCTGGCTTGGAACTTGCGACCCTCAGCCCCCCCCCCCCCCCCCCCCGCCCCAGGCATTACAGCCCCTGTTTGTGTTTGGACCCCTGGTCCAGGGCACCTTCTGTTCACCCTTAACCTTTGCAGTGTCTTTCCACTTTCTGTGCCCACGCCATGACTGGGGAGACGTCTCTCTTCCCCAGGGAGGGCCATGACATTGAAGTGTCCTGCACCTGCCCTTGGCTTCCGCAGGGAGCCTGATCTCTGGCCCAGGGGTGGGCTCTGATGGGCCTACACTGACCCATCTCCACGCTTTGCAGGGCCCCTGTGCAGATTGCAGGCTCAGCCCGTGCTCCTGGCCTTTCCAGAGAACAAAGGGGGCTTCACCCAAGCACCGGCCTGACCTGTCCCTCTCCTGCAGCGCACACCCACCCCTCCCAGCGCCCCCCATTTCCCTCCCTGAGGTGGCCCCAGCCGACCAGGGAGCCCTTGTGGGCAAGGACCACACGACTTCATGCTTGACCCCCAGTCCCCACACAGCACTGGCACCGGGCAGCGGGTGTCCAGGGAATAGTGGGCATTCGGGGTGGGAGCTAATGAAGATGGGGGGCCGCCGTCACAGACCAGCAAAAAGGGAGATGGGTTTTGAGCCTGTGTCCCGACCTGTCCCCACTGCCGACACGTGCCGGCTGAGAAATCCCTTCTTGACCCGGAGCCTGAGTTCCTTATGTGTAAGGATGAGGTCATCACAGGTAATCTGGGGTTCAGAGGGCCAAGCGGGTGTCAGGAATCCTCTCGTGAACCTCCCGTCTTACTGAAAAGGAGCAGAGGTCTGGAGCCATGCAGGGCCTCCCACAGCAGGTGGGCGGAGGCTGCGACCAGACCGCACTGCTGGGCTTCCAGCCCCGGGGTGCATGTGGGCAGGCGCCCTGAGCCTGTGCGCGGTCTCTGAGAGCCGGTGCATTAAATGCAGATGCCCCTCCGCAGAGACTGATCCAGGAGGTCTGAGTGGCCCCCGGAAGTGACTGTTTAAAGGGCTCCCTCCAACTCCCCACCTAATAATACTGATGCGGGAACCCCCGGGCCGAATTTTCAGACATGCTGCGAACCCCTGCAGCTGAGAGCCCAGGCTTAGAGGGTGAAGGACAATAATATGAACATACTTCTAATAACAGAGCAGATGCAGATACACCACGCCATCTGCCAGTCACTCTTCTGAACCCTTTACGCGTTTCATTCATTAAATTCTCATGATGAGACTTTTAGGTAGTGACTGCTACTGTTCTGATTTTCCAGGTGAGGAAATGAGGCATAGAAAGTTTACTCTATGCTGGGGCGCGGTGGCGCATACCTGTCATTCCAGTGGCTTGGGAGACTGAGGCAGGAGGATCGCAGTTTCAAAGCCAGCCTCAGCAATTAGTGAGGCCTTAAGCAACTCAGAGGGACCCTGTCTCTAAATAAAATACAAATAAAAAAGGGCCGGGGATGTGGCTCAGTGGTTAAGCACCCCTGGATTCAATCCCTGGTAACCACCCCCCTACCTCCCCCCCCCCAAAAAAAAAAAGCTAGCTTAAATGACATACCCAGGACCTTGCATCTGGAAACAGCTGGTCAGCCAACTTACTATAATCATCATCATTTTTTATCTTGCCCCTGTGTCCACCTGGGCCAGATGTCCCCTTGGGCGGCATGGAGGGGGCGCCCAGGGAGCCTGTATTCCAGGAATTAGAGCTGTGTGTGCTTAAGTCCAGGGAACCGGAGAGATCGGCTGCCCTGGCTCTGTCCTAGAAATGGAGAGATCCGGCGGGGTGGGTTTCGCCCTGAGTTCCAGCCGGGTTTGCAGAGGCAGATCTCAGCTGTGAACAGGTGGAGGGGCTGGTGGCCGTGCTGGCGGGGGCTCCTAGGTGGCTGGGCTCCCCGCTGGCAGGCCCAGCCTGTCCCCCAGCCAGGTCACGACAGAATGCACGGGCCACCTACCTTCTTCCCCTGAATTGCGCCCATGGCGTGAAGTGGCGCTGGGCCTGGTGGGCCTCAGGGGCTGGGCCAGGGTCCTCCCTGCTGGTGGCGATCTCAGGAGCCAGGGCCCGAGGGGCTCCTGGGGCCAGGGTCCCCCGTCTTCTCGTGACTCATTCTCCCAGGCGGGAAGGCAGCTTTCGCAGCGGCCGCTAAGCCTGGAGCTCCTCAGACGGGCTTAGGGCGATTGGCCCTGACAGAGGGCCGCCAGGCCCCAGGTGGCCACAGGCCCTCCCCGGGTCCCTGGGGCCCTCCACCTCCCAGACCCCTCTTCTCTCAGGCAGGGAAACTGAGGCAGCTGGGAAAGCGGAGGGGAAGCAGGACGGTCCCCTCCTCTCCTCCCACGGCTCAGGTGTGGCCGCTGACCTCTGGCTGGCCCCGCCGCAGGGACTCAGCCCTCCCGCCCGGCTGCTCCCTGCAGCAGACAGGGCCAGACGGGGAGGCTGCCTGGGGTGTCGGGGTGCAGGGCTCAGGGCAGGCCGCGTGGGGCGTTAAGAGCAGACTGTGGAAGACACCTGTGGCCCTGGGCTGTCCCTGAGAGCAGAGGCCATCGGGAGGCTGGAGGGCAGGAGACCTGGGCTGAGGCCAGGAGAATATCCGGAGGCTGGATTCCAGCCCTGAGGCCAAGTTCTCAGAGTGCCCCTGGCAGGAAGGCACCCTCCTTACCACTCTTTCCATTTTTATTTTTTCTCTACTAGGGCACTTAACCACTGAGCCACAACCCCAGCTCTTTTGAATATTTTATTTAGAGACAGGGTTTTTGCTGAGTTGCTTGGGGCCTCGCTGGGTTGCTGAGGCTGGCTTTGAACTCAATCCTCCTGCATCAGCCTCCCAACACCCCTTCCTTCTTGACACCAGCCTGGATCAGAGGTTAAGATTAGAGTTACCTTGGGCTTGAATTGGAGCTCTGTCCCTCATGGCTGTGTGGCCTTAGGACATGGTTTGACCTCTCTGAGCCTTCGTCTGTGTGTGTGTGTGTGTGTGTGTGTGTGTGTGTGTGTGTCAGAGAGAAAGAGAGGGAAGGAGAGAGAATACCATTTACCTGTCTAGGATTGAAAAGGGCCAGGTCTGTGCACTTGAAGCCATTATTCTATTAAGGCATAATTGGGACCCTGTCCCCTGCTGGGTTGTGATCTTATGCTTGACCAAAGGGGCCTACATGACCCCTCCCCCCATGGTGCAATGAGGTTGAAATGAAGAAATTCCTGGGAAGCTCCATGCAGAGCATCTGGAAAACAGCGATTCTCTGGCGCTGCTGTTCACGCTCTGTTAATAATACTGTGTGCTTGAAAGCACAAGACCCTCTCCCAGGAGTGAGGGCAGGGAGACTCACGTCCTTCCCTGTCCACTAGCATACAGAGGACTGATTACGTGGCAGTCGTTGGTGGAGGCCAACAGAACCCAGCCTGCCCCCTTCCCCTAGGGCTGACCTAGCAAGCTCTGCCTGCGTCTGGACCTCATTCTGCTCCCTTCTCTCCCTGATAGTTCCAGGGCCACGGCACCTGTGGCTCCCAGAACAGGGCCTTTGCACTTGCTGTTCTTACTGCCTGAATGTCCTTCCTCCCACCCTCATTTTTTTAAATCTTTTTTTGGTACTGGGAATTGAACCCGGAATGGTTAAATACCAACCACTGAGCCACATCCCCAGCCTTTAAAAAATATTTTATTTAGAGACAGGGTCTTGCTGAGTTGCTTAGCGCCTTGATAAGTTGCTGAGGCTAGTTTTGAACTTGCGATCCTCCTGCCTCAACCTCCCCAGCTGTTGGTATGCACCACTGCGTCCGGCTCATTTTTTGATCTTTGTGTGATTCTTTCCTTTTTCTCCTTTGGGCTCAAATCAGAGAAGCCTTCTCTGACCTCCCTTGTAAGGGAGCCTCCCGGGCTCTCTGTTTGCTTGTTTCTTTCTTTCTCACCACTTAGCAATGGAAATGATATTATTTCTGGGTTTATGGTCTCTCTCCCCTGCCTGGAATGGTCGTCTCACCAAAGCAGAGACCTGGTCTGTCTGGGTTGTCAGTTTACCTATTGGGTCTAGAACAGCGAGGGACACATTGTAACCATTCCACAAATAAAAGATGCAGGATGAAATGAAATACCCCAAGTATGCAAAATGCTGAGTACAGCCCTGACTTCTTGTAGGAGCTCAGCACAGGACAATGATTAACTTTATTGGTCACTGTTGTTACTATATTTCTTCTGACTCCCAGCACCCCTCCAGCCAAGCAAACTCGCGGCTTCTTCCTCCCCGCTTTGTTGGTCCAGCTCCTGCCTCGCCTGGCCCCATTCCCTGCCTCTCCTGGCTCCACCCTCTGCCTTGCCTGGCCCCACCCCCTGCCTCATCTGGCTCCACCCCCTGTGTGGCCTGGCCCCATCCTCTGCCTTGCCTGGCCCCACCCCCTGCCTCATCTGGCTCCACCCCTTTGCTCACTGTTGCAGTCAGGGCTGGCGCATGGCTTCTCCCCTTCAGAAAGGAGACAGCTTGAAAGATTGCAAAGGGTAATGGCTACATTGGCAGTCAGCTGGGGTAGTGAACATGCTCCAAGTCAACCCTGAAGATTAGACTTCTTGGGCAGCCATCTCATAATTGACCACCAGCTTGCTCAAGGTGGGGTGGGAGGAGAGAAGGGGGGTGCTACACATTTATTAATGTTCCCCCATCTGCTTGGAGCCCAGCGTAAACAAGACCTAGCAGCTGCACAGAAATCCAGGTCCCTCAAGTGGCTCTGAAGCCCAGTCTGGGTAGGATTAGGGTCTCAAGGTGACATCCAGACCCCGTGGTGTGACAGGAGGGATGGGCGTGGCCCTGGGCCTAGTGTAGTACCCAGTGTGGACGAGGTTCCTGACACAGGGGCCCAGGTGAGTTACGGGATGGTGTTTGGTGGTGGATGGCCAAGGAGTTCCCCGTGCCTCTCTGCCCTGTCTCACTGGGTGGTCTGGGCACATCTCTTAGCCTCTCTTTCTCCATCTGCAAAGTGGGTATGAGCGTCCACTCCTTTCTGACCCACAACCCTGTGGAAAGAAGCAAGGCTTACAAGTGTGAGAGGGTTTAAAACCCCCTCCAGGCCCTCCTGGTCCCTCTCTCCCAAAGCCATCCTGGTGCAGGCCGAGCACGTGGACCCAGAGGGTCTCTGCACTCTTCAGATATTTTCGAGTGCCTTCCGGAGGAGCAGGATTGTGGAGTGGGGGAGGAAGGGGAAGGGGAGGAGAGAGAAGAGGAAGAAACATTGTTTGCATCACAGCACTTCTAGGGCCAGGTAGATCTGAAGAGCCTGTTTCAAGTAGTGATGGAGGCAAACTGGGATTCCAATCCTTATCGTGTGACACTGGACCAGTCATTTGACCTCTCTGAACCTCGTTTTCCTATCCCATGATGCTATGAGGTTGAAATGAGGTAATTCATGTAAAGCTCTGGGCAGGGCCTCAGGAAAACAGGACTTCTCCATGGCAGCGAGGCCATGATGTCACTAGTAATAATACCAGTGAGCCGGGTGCCGTGGCGCATGCCTGTCATCCCAGCAGCTCGGGAGGCTGAGGCAGGAGGATCGCAAGTTCAAAGCCAGCCTCAGCTTTCAAGGCCCTAAGCAACTCAGCGAGACCTTGTCTCTAAATAAAATACAAAAGAGGACTAAGGATCAGTGGTTAAGTGCCCCTGGGTCACCCTGGTACCAAAAACAAAAAAAGTAGTGATACACCCACTGCCCACGGGAAGTCCAGATACCCACTTCTCTCTCTCCAGAGCCCAGTGTGGGCGAGCCTCGCAGCCCTTCCCTTTCTGTCTCGGGCTGCCACCTGCTGGTGAGGATCAGAATTACAGTTTTGGGAAAGTGGCCTTGGCCAGGGGAAGAGCACAGGACTCTCTGGGGCAGGGGGCAGGGCCCGATGGCCGGGAGCGAGCTGAGGCCACCATTAGCCTGCAGAAGTTCTCGGAGGCTGGCGTACCCCATGAGAACTGTCAGTCGCAGATCTTACGTTTACCTTCTTCATAGTCCTGGCATGGGCCCTCCTTTTTTTCCTTGTCCTTGGGCCCAGGCCTCTACCCTCTCTCCTTGGAGGACCCAGCAGCTTCCTCACTGCGGTTCCGTCTCCCCACCCAGGATGGCTCAGGCCCACCCAGCGGGCCCCGGTCACCGTCCTCAGGGTGCAGGTGGTTTGTGAAGGACTGACCCCCCCACTCCCTTGGGAGTGGAGGAGCAGTGGGAGGAGGGAGGCAGCGGAGCCAAGACACTTTCCAGCGGAGTCCCAGCTTCAGCCAGATCCCATGGAGAGCTCTGAAGTTGTCACCCCAAGGCACAGAGCTGAGTTTCACACCCCCACCCCCTCAGGCATCAGTGGGTGACATCCTGGGTGACGGAAACGCAAGCGCTCAGCCTGAGTGAGGCTCAGTCAGGAGCTGGAGCTGGGAGAGGACGCCTGGGCGGAGTGTCCATGGGCAGGGGTCACCACGTCCTTCCTCTCCAAGCTCCTCTGGAGACCCTTTCCCCAACTCTCTAAGCCAGTTACACGTTGCCAATCTCCTTTAAAGTGCCATCAATGTGGCCACCCCTGTGTCTTCTCTTACACCCACGTGGCCATTCCAGGTCCTTTCTTTTTTTGGAGGGGGTACCAGGGATTGAACCCAGGGGCACTCCACCATGGAGCCCCATCCCCAGCCGTTTTTTGGCATTTTATTTAGAGACAGGGTCTCACTGAGTTGCTTAGGGCCTCGCTATTTAGCCGAGGCTGGCTTTGAACTTGGGATCCTCCTGCCTCAGCCTCCTGAGCCTCTGGGATGACAGGCATCTGCCGCGGTGCTGGGCTCTACCTTTTTTTGAAATGGGGCCACCTGTCTAGCCCTGTGTCTGGCTGTGCGGTCACTTTGTCTCTGTTGACTCCTTTTAAATTTCACGCGCCGTCCTTGCTTGCTGTAAAGAGAGCTTCCCAAGCATACAAAGGCGTTGACAGTGACAATGGAAATGTCCCTCCACTTTCATTGAGAGCGTGGGTTCTGGCCAGATGTCTTTCTAAGCATGGATTGATGTGGGGGGGTGCAGATGGTTATTTGGGGGCTGTCAGAAGACCCTCCTTTGAACCCCCGAGGATGTTCTGGGTGCACTGGGAAGGAGGGGAGTGGTGGGCTGGCTGGCTGGGGCCCAATTCTGACTTCTTCAGCTGAGCCCGCCTGAAGCCATCCCACCAGCCTCTGGTCATGGACCTGGACTCTACCTTGTCCCCGCCTGCTGAAGCCTCTGGTTAGAGTTCCTACATTCTGCTTTCCTCTCTACTCCATGTCCCTTTGGCACATTTGAAGCCTGTCCCGTTCCCAGGACTTAGACACCGTCCCACACCCTTGTGGCCGGAGGGCTTCTTCCCCCCATGCTGTCTGTCCCCTGGCACAGCTCTGGGGGCTCAGCACCACGCTTTCTGCTCCCACGACCACTCCTAGGACCTGATCTAGAGCCTGGGAACTGGGATCTTCTGAGACCCCAGGCACGTCTTTGTACCGTGTCCCTTGGGTCTTCCCCGCCCAGTGTGTCCAGCGGCCTACCTGTGGCTGGCATGGCATCTCTTGTCCAGGGGCTCACTGGGGAGCCGCACTCTTCCCCACACGGGGCAGACAAGGAGTGCCCAGGAATTGATGTCACACAACAAGTGATGGCGGGCGTTGGCGTACAGATACCCCAGCGCCCTCCCCGTGGACCAGGCTAGGTCTGGGGTGCCTGTTCTGCAGGACCCAGAGGTTCCTGGTGGGTGGAGCGCCAGCCGCCCACAGCGGTAGCTGGTTGACGACACGACATTTATATCGGCCTCCTTTCCTGTCCTGTCTCCCTTCCCTCATCCCCTTTGGTTATTTCCTGGAACCATCTCCTGAATAAACCATCTGCACTTGGATTCTTGTTTTGGGGTTGGTTTTTGGGGAACCCAAACCAAGCCCAGTCAGGACGTCTCCCCTGAATCCCTCTTTCTACTCTGTCCCAGATCTGCCCACCCTTCAGTAACCTCGCCAGCTCTGGATTTCCTCTAGCTCTTCTCCAAACAAGACCAGAGGCCGGGTGCAGTGGCGCACGCCTAGGATCCCAGCGGCTGGGGAGGCTGAGGCAGGAGGATCACGAGTTCAAAGCCAGCCTCAGCAACTTAGCGAGGCCCTAAGTGACTCAGTGAGACCCTGTCATTAAATAAAATATAAAACAGGGCTGGGGATGGGGCTCAGTGGGTAAGCCCCTGTGGGTTCAATCCCAGGTACGGAAAAAAAAAAAAACAACAACAACTTTAACTAACAAACAAAAAGATGATGATCTGTGTCCTCCCCTCTGGCTCTCCCTGTTCCTGTCACCTTCCACAACACCCTGGGCACCAAGGAGTCCTTCAGGCCTAAAGGAAGCCCCTATGAAGCCGAGCTCCACTCCAGCTGTGGACGGGTGAATGCCAAGCTGTCACCAACCTGCCCACACCCACGGCCCCACATCGCGGAGTCGGGACCCTTCCAATCCCAGGGAGAAAGGAGGCATCTCAGGGGTCAGGAGTCCACTCGAGACCAGCAAAAAAAAAAAAAAAAAAAATTTAATTTTGGTCCAGTGTGGTGGGCAGCCGGTCCTTCCTTGGGACCAACAGCCATCTGCAGTTCCTGGGGGGGGGACGTGTCTCAGGGTGGACATCGCAGGGCCATGGGGGTGTTGGCTGTGCAGCAGGAGGGGAGCCGGAGCCTGAGGACAGCCAGGACCTTCCATGTGGGTGGCTCCCTCTTCTTCCTCTGAGGTTGGCTCCTGCCAGCTGGTGCAGCATCCCGGGGCTCTGGGTCCCAAGTCAGCAAGCAGCTCCCTCAGGCCCCTGGCCCAGGAAGCACTGCACTCCTCCTAGAATACCTTCCGGGGCACACAGCCCTCCAGCTCCAGCAGCTCTGGCCAGCCATCGTATTTATTTGTTTCTGGGTTACTCTTTAGGAACTAGAGAGAGAGAGAGAGAGATGGATGGAGACTGCGTGGGACCCTGGGGGTACCTCTGCTCGGCCTCCTCACTGCATTCTCCCCATAGCCCCACTTCACAGATGGGGAAGCAGAGGCTCAGAGAGGGACCCCAACTTGCCCAAGGTGTCCGGGCCCAGTGACTGCCTGCATGTCCTATGGGGCACCCAGGCAACTTCTCCATTAGCCCTTCTAGGACACCTCAAAGGACAAGAATAATAAGACAAATCCTAGCAATTCTTGAGCACTTGCTGTATGCCAGGCACCATGATTTTTTTGGGGGGGGATGCAGGGGATTGAACTCAGGGGAACTCGACCACTGAGCCCCATCCCCAGTCCTTTTTTATATTTTATTTAGAGACAGGGTCTTGCTGAGTGGCTTAGGGCCTCACTCAGTTGCTGAGGCAGGCTGTGAACTTGGGATCCTCCTGCCTCAGCCTCTGGAGCAGCTGGGATTGCAGGCATGGGCCACTCCATCTGGCTAAGCCATTGTTTTTTGTCTGTGAGTTAACAATCATACTGACTTCATGGTTAAGTACTAAATCACAGCCTGTGCGTATCTTGCTTAGCATGTGCCTGAGCAGGGCAAGCACTCAGGGGATGCTAGTCTTCCTTATCATCAGCCTGATTTTGCCACTCTCCTCCTCAAGCCTCCCATGGCTCCCTATTGCCCTCCGCTCAGAGTCTGCCCTCTTCAGTGTCCTGAATCTCAGAACCACTGGCCCTTGGCCTTGGGATCTGGGCAGCAGTGCAGTCCTCACTTCATGCCGGGGAAGGCCTGGCCAGTTTTTCCGGGTTCCTGGAATCCCTCCCAGCTGGGGATGTCCAGAGAGGGGGGCTGCCTGTGGCCGGGGGAGAAGGCACAGCATTTCCCCAGGGTGGCCTTGACCTCGGTCTCCTCCCTCCTTCCTCCTGGGAGTGCTCCTCAAACTCCACATCTGGGGGCTTCCCAGATGCCACAGCTCAGGGCCACCCCACGGTGGTGACCTGGGACTCGACACTGGGGACCCTTCCTGACTTCTTCCACGTGCTCCGGTGGGGGTCCTGCTGTCCCCTCCTTGGGAGGAGCTCGCTCTCCACAGGGAGCTTAGGAGGGGGGAGGGCTCTGCTGATCCAAACCCCTCCCTTTCCAGGTGGGGAGGGGGAGGGGTTTGCCAGGCTCACAGCTGGGACCCGGTGGCAGCTCTTCTCCTCCCTGTCACTTGCACGTCCCCCTCTGTCCTCCTTCCCCTTCTCTTTCTGGGTACATTTCTAGACACCTTTGCGTTCACCCATAACCCACCTTTACAAAGTGGCAGAGGCGGTCGGGGTCTGGCCCCATGGCCCAGCCTGAGTGGGAGCAGATGGCCTGGGGCTGCCCTCCCGCAGGTTCTGCACGGAGACTCCCTCCAACAACCAAGTCCGCAGAGAGCGGCTGTCCTTGCCGCCCCCACCCCGCTCCCCATCTGTCTGTCTGTCCATCCCTCCCTGGCATCCTCCAAGCCCTTCACTGCTCCTGGGGGTGGGAGGCGGCCAGGAACCCACCTGTTCAAAGGGGCTTTTGTTCTTGAGGTCTCTGGCTCCTAGGAAGACCCAGCTGTCCCGGAAGCCCAGCTGCTTCGCGTAGGAACTCCCCAGGTTGGAGAAGAGGGACCTGAGGTCCTCGTTCATTCTGCAGAGGACCAGAGAGGACCATCAGGGGGGTGGATGGCTTGATGAGCACAGGAGCCAGGCGCAGTGGTGCAGGCCTGCAATCCCAGCAGCTCAGGAGGCTGAGGCAGGAGGATCACGAGTTCAAGGCCAGCCTCAGCGACTTCGTGAGGCCCTACGACTCAGCGAGACCCTGTCTCTAAGTAAAATATAAGAAAGGGCTGGGGATGGGGCTCAGGGGTTCAGCGCCCCTGGCTCAGGATGCAGGGATCCCAGACTTTCTCTCCCAAGGTGGGGGTTGGGGAGAGGTGTTTGCAAATGTAATGCCTGTTCATCTGGAAAACACAGGGTGTCACAAAGACGGAACTGAAAAACGGAGCAGCACCCTCTCCCTTGACATAACATCACCAACATTTTAGCAGTCAGGGGCCGGTTCCCGAGGGACACCTTCTGAGAAATGCCTTATCGGGTGACACAGTCCCTGTGTGAACCTCACAGAGGGTACTCACACCGACTAAGGTGACCGTGATGTCACTCAGCGACCTAATTGTCTGGGACCATGTAATGAACAGTTCTTGGCACCTGTCAGTATATTTATTGTTTCTTAGTACAAAGAGCAAGCATTCTCCCATGTCCTTATATATTTTCCGCACCATTTTTTTTGTGTGTGTGTATGTGTGTGTGTGTGTGTGTGTGTGTTTGGAAGAGGGGGTGGGTACCAGGATTGAACCTGAAGCACTGGACTACTGAGCCCCATCCCCAGCCCTATTTTGTATTTTATTTAGAGACAGGGTCTCACTGAGTTGCTTAGGGCCTCGCTGTGGCTGAGGCTGGCTTTGAACTCGCGATCCTCCTGCCTCAGCCTCCCGAGCCTCTGGGAGTGCAGCTGTGTGCCACCGGGAGTGCAGCTGTGTGCCACCGTGCCCTGTGTGCCACGGCCATTTGTGATGTGGTGTATCTTCCCATGTGCATATATAATAACGCATTATATGTCACCATGTTGTAATTTCTGTAACCCGCCAGCCGTAGGTGGCCAGGGGGGCATTTCCTGTTTGTGGCTGAGCCTCCCAGGACATCTCTGTGCACCTACCTGCCTGCTGATCTCCTTAGGGAAGGTCACCAGCAGATGGAGCTGGCAGGAGGGTGGTTTGAAACAGCACGTGGCTGGGCAGGTGGAGTTTCCCACTTACTTGGTCCCCGGGTCATCGTAGGAGGCCACCAGCACCAGTGTGTCCCGTGGAATTTCCTTAAGGAATTTCACCAGGAGATTGGCATCTGTGGGCAGGAAGAAAATCGGGTGCTGTTTACCTCGGGGTGGTGACGGCCCCTCATTCCCCTTCTCACCTGGGGACCTAATGACCCAGGACTGGAAGCCAGGGGAGGGTAGTGTCCTGGGGCAGAGCTTGCCGCAGCCCTCGTCCTCGGTGAGGGACCACGTGAGCCGGGAGGGTCCTCGCTCAGGTGATCTGGGGTGGACACTGGGGTCCTGTGAGGTGCAGCCACATCTCAGCCTCTGGTACAAGGTCTCCCCCAGGGGACTGAGACCTCTCAGGACCTCAGGGCTCTTGTGCACATCTCGGACCCACTCCTACGGGGGTTGACACTCAGGTTGTCTGTGCTGAGCTGGAGGGTCCTCCACGTGGCCCCTGACAGCCCAGACAGGGTAGGCGGCCCCTACGCTCTCCTGCTGCCCACGAGGCCAGGCTCATCTTGTGTCTCTAACACCACCTTGAACTTGTCCAACTCTCTGCTGAACAGGCCTCGGTTTGGCCCTGGGGGGTGCAGTGAGCTCCAAAATACACTGACTGGTTTCCATTATATTTATTTTTATAGTTACCTTCCCTGTGTGTCAGTGATAATGGCTTTCTACTTAGGGCAATGATAGAGTGTCCTTTTAAGATCTTATTTATTTAGGTTAAAAAGGAAAGGAAGGTGGCCCAGGCCTGTCATCCCAGCGGCTCAGGAGGCTGAGGCAGGAGGATCTCAAGTTCAAAGCCAGCCTCAGCAAAAGTGAGGCTCTAAGTAACTCAGAGAAACCCTGTCTCTAAATAAAATATAAAAAGGGCTGGGGAGGTGGCTCAGGGGTCAAGTGCCCTGAGTTCAATCCCTGGTTCAATCCTACCTCACAAAAAGGAGAAATATGAGCCACTCTAAAGGAAAGTAATAGCAATGAAGGTGGGATTCTGGGTATAGTACAACTTGAGAAAGAGGCTCTGGAACGGCTGAAGTCTGGGACAAGGGGGCCTAGAGGTTAAAGCAGGGGGCTACATCTGTAAAAAAAAAAGGATGGGTGGAAGCCCTGGTCATAGCTTCTTTGTAAAAGGTAAATGGGGCCATAACTTTGGACACACAGTAAATGCACTTAAATGGAATCACAGATTATTAGCAGAATTAGCTACATGACTTGTGAAGTCCAGGGCAAAAAAGAAAGCACAGGGAATTTTATTTAAAAAATCATTAAAAAATCGAGGACCGTGCTGGTCGTTGTGGTGCACCCTTGTGATCCCAGCACCTTGGGAGGCTGAGGCAGGAGGATGGCGAGTCCAAAGCCAGCCTCAGTAACTTAGTGAGGTCCTGAGCAACTCAGAGAGACCCTGTTTCTAAATAAAATATTAAAAAGGTCTGGGGATGTGGCTCAGTGGTTAAGCGCCCCTGGGTTCAATCCCTGTTACCAAAAAAAAAAAAAAAAAAAAAAAGAAAAGATAAAAAAAGGAAAAAAAAGAAAGAATTTGAAGACGATGATGGCAAAGCATCAATCCACAAGTCAAGCTGCTGGCGGGAACTTCGACGTCTGGTATCCTAGTTTGGCGGGGACAATGCTTGTCCTACCTAGCTGTGCAAAGGTCAGGGGGTCAGTCACTTCTAAGGGACAACCCTGTGCACAGAGAAGCTCAAAAAAGCACGTCCCTGCAGAGGGAGAGGAAAAGACCTCTGCAGAAAGGTGCAGATTGTGAGCCTCAGGGAGGTCCTTTCTGGAGTCCTGTTCTTGGGTCCACTAGAGGTTCCTCCCTGTGACCTTGAACTCAAGTCCTGCTTTCCCAGCAGAGGTCGAGTGGGCACAGACGATGGGCTCTGTGTCCTCGTCTCTCCAGTGCATGCCTGTCTGGCCCCAGCGTGGTCATTTCTCTGAGCACAGGCCAGAAGTTCTGGGAGTCAGGGCTGAGAACACCCAGCTCCCGGCCCCACCAGGCAGTCTCTGAGGTGTGTGCTGGACACTGGCTTGATGACACTCTGTGGGCGGCCTTCTTTCCCTGTTTCTCTTTCCCACCCCGCTGTGGATGTTTCCTGGGATCTCCTGTCAAGGAAACCAGTGCACTTGAATCCTTGTCTCAGGATCTGTGCCTGGGAGGTCCCAGGGGACACCACAGGACGGCAGCAGGGACAGCCTCAACCCCACCCTGCCTGCACCCAGGGGGCCTCACCCACGGGCAGGGCTCAGCCCACCCCAGAATGTCAGTGCCTGCAGAGGCGCCTACCTCCGGAGTACATGTCGAAAGAGTCCTTTCTCAGCACCTGTCCTGTGGTTCCTAGAGGGTAAGAGAGTGGAACTGTTAACTTCCTGTATTGGGAATTGTTCCACCTCCTCACTTTGCGGAAACTTGCTACTGGGAAGCCTAAAGCCTAAAATAGAATAAGGATCAAATAAAATCAGGTCCTGTAAAGAGCATGTAGGACCGCATTAGGTGCTTAATTATTGCTGGGCTGAAGCCAGGGGTGGTGGCGCATGCCTATCATCCCAGAGGCTCAGGAGGCTGAGGCAGGAGGATCTCCAGTTCAAAGTCAGCCTCAGCAACTTAGCGAGGCCCTAAGCAACTCAGTGAGACCCTGTCTCTAAATAGAAAATGAAAAAGGGCTGGGGATGGGGCTCAGTAGTCGAGTGCCCCTGGGTTCAATCCCCAGGACCCACCCACCCACCAACTAGCAAACAAACAAATAAATAAAAATATAAAGACTGCTGGGCTGATTCGAGAGGTGCAAAAACAGCGGCTGGGCATCTCTGGAAGAAAACAGAATCTAACCAACGTGAGTCTGAGTTTTATCCTGCCCATTGCTAACACGAGGCTTCAGGTCGTGTATTTTTTGCATGGGTACAACGGGCTGTTTGTTGGAACCAGGTGAGGTTTCGTATAACAGCACAGGCACAAGGTGCATTTTAGCTGCAAAGCAACAATAAAAATAACGACGATCGTCCACGTTACTCCCACCTACACAGAAAACCTGTCCTCCAGCCTTTGAAGGCGAAGGGCTTTGCAGTGGGGCTGAAGGGTACTCAGTTTCCAGAGTCCGGGAACCTCAATGTTCTGGAGGGAAGTCGCAGTTCCCACTTTTTACCACTAGATGGGGGTGTTGCAGAGGAGATGGCGGCTCGGCGGCTTGCTGAAGTCGGTGGGCGGCGGCGGGCTAGCAGAGCAGCCCTTCCCATTCTCAGAGCCTTGCAATGTCTACGCAGGGCTTTTCCTGGGGGGGTCCCTGGAAGTGTTTGTGGGGGGATGGCATGGACTCCCGAAACTCCTTTTGCGATCTTGTACGTTGGTGGGTTTTTGTGGAATTGGGGTGTGTGGGGGTGCACAGCATCAACTGCACTCAAATGCATCTCCGCCCACTGAAGGGCGAAGAACTGGGGATCTTAGGTTGTGGCTCACTACACAGACCAGGAGCCTCAGGCCCCGAGATGATTGGCTGCACGTTCCCGCGGCTATCCTGCCTGGAGACATTCCTGGAGGAAGGAGGTGGTTCATCACAGTGATTACCATCACCAGCTCCGGATCTTGCTGTGTGACCCGGGGCAAGTAGCTTATCCGTCCTGAGCCTGGTTCTTACCTGGTCAGTGGAGATACTGAGCACGGCTGGATTCTAGTGTAGGGGAAAGGTGAAGCGAAACCGCTAGGGCGGGGTGTTAGCTCTCATTGTCACGTATGATTTTCTTTTTTTAAATCTTTTTGGCTTTGTGAGGGGCAGGGAAGGGCCTCCTCATGGAGAGTGTACAAAGGGATTTTCTCAGATGGAATCCCATTTCAGGGAAGAGAAGTTCAGATTCCTGGACTCCCCAGTTTTCACCAGGTCATCTGCAGCTGGAGCCACGGTGGGGCGATGGCAGTTGAGGTCCCCGACCGCCTTCTGGGGCCTGGCATGCATGGAGAGGGTCAGAGGCCAACCTGAGCTGCTGCACACCTGCTCCCTGGGAAGGAGCTAATACCCTGGCAGCACCCCCCCTTTTATTTGTTCTTTTTAGATCTACAAGAGAGTGGAGTGTATCTGACCCATCATACATCCATGGAGTACCACTTCCCATTCTTGGGGCTGGACGTGATGGGCGGTTTCACTGGTCGGGCATTCACACAGGGACAGGGGAAAGTGAGGTTGGATTCATTCCACTGTCTTCCCTATGCCCGTTCCCTCTCTCTTCCCTGCATTCCCCTTTGTTGAATCCAGTGAACTTCTGTCCTTCTCTCCTCTCCTGTCACTGTGTGTTAGCATCCCCACTGTCAGAGAGAACACGCAGCCTTTGGGTTTGGGGGACTGGCTTATTTCACTGAGCACGATGGTCTCCCGTTCCATCCACTTGCGGGCAAGTGCCATAATCCCATTCTTCTTTATGGCTGTGCACAGAGACCACATTTTCCTTATCCATTCATCTGTGGAAGGGCCCCTAGGTGGGCTCCATAGCTTAGCTATTGTGAGTTGAGCTGCTGTAAACATTGCTGGGGTTCTAGCCGCCCCTTTGCTGAAGCCGAGGCTGTGGGGAATGGATGGGCTGCCCCTTAGCCCTCTTGCCTCTCTTGGCCCAGCCAGTCTCTGTGCTCCTGGGAAGTCTGCCAGGGCCCCTCACCTCTGCTCTAGGCCTTGATCTCTGCTTGACCCAGAGGGTTTTTATTTTTATT
Organism: Urocitellus parryii; assembly: GCF_045843805.1. Lineage (NCBI taxonomy): Eukaryota > Metazoa > Chordata > Mammalia > Rodentia > Sciuridae > Urocitellus > Urocitellus parryii. Next base: position 168,947,141 of record NC_135533.1, on the reverse strand, counting down.
TTTTTTAAAGGGAAAAATGGTTACCTCCAAGGGTAAAGGGCAGGGCCTTACGGTCACGCCACACACAAACTTGGCATTTTTCCTTCGTAAGCATAGATCCTGTTATGGTTTGGATGTGAGGTGTCCCCCCAAAGCTCGTGTGGGCGTGGCTGGAGGAGGGGGCATTGGGGGCGTGGCTTTGGGGTCTATTTGTCTCTGGAGAGTGGAGTCTCTCTGCTTCCTGATCACCATGTGAGCTGCTTCCCTCCACCACACTCTTCCTCCATGATGTCCTGCCTCCCCTCGAGCCCTGAGGGATGGAGCCTGCTGTCTGTGGACTGAGACGTCGGAACTGTGAACCCCCCAATAAATTTTTCCTCCCCTGAATCCGTTCTGATCAAATCTTTTAGTCACAGCAGTAAAAAAGCTGACTAAACCCCTACTCACTTCCCCATCTGCCCTGACCTGGGTCCCACGAAGTGGCCCTTAAGGAGAAATGGCCCCTATTCCCTGAGAGCAGCAGGCAGGGAGGAAGGCTTGACTGGGGCCAGACCACCGGGTCCTTCCTTGACTTTGTAAGTCCTGCCTTCAGGCATGGCTGCCATTTGGCCTCTTGTCCATTCCCTGCTGAAGACCATGGGCCTCTCCCAGGGCCTCCCTGCCTCCAGCTTCCATATTCCAAGCTGAAGGGACATTTCTGGAATGCCAGGCTGGCCCCTCAGGCCCTGCCCAAAGCCTTTGCAGGGCTCCCTCCAGCCTTGACATTCAAATTCACACTTAGCAGGATCCTTAGCTCCTCATTCCCAGCCCCGGCTCTCCTGGCACAGCATCAACGGCCCACTTTCAGGTTTCAGCCAGAAAGAGCCGGTGTCAGTCACAGGCCCCGCCCTCCCCTCCCTTCCCGGCTCCCCCAGTGTCCCCTCGGAGGGAAGGAGCCACGCCCACCTTTCCCGGGGCCCGCCCCTGACCACCTGGCTCTTTACCCCTGTCCGCCCCGCCCCATCCCAGCTTCTTATCTGGGACACCCTCGGGGGATTGCAGCCAGGGCCTCTCCTGGTTCACATCTGTCCCCCCTGCACCCTGGCAGGGCCTGGCCCGAAGTAGCTGCTGTCCCTATTTGTTGAATAAAATGAATGAAGGGTTGTCCCCAAAGGCTTCATGCGGGGGCGGCGGTTAGGGCCTGGGTGGCTTGGAGGATGGGGTTCCATTTCCTGGGAGAACTGAATCCTCCTGGGGTAGACGCAAGTGGCAAGACTTTGAGACCCTGAGTCCCGCGGGCCTCCCTCCTGGGGTCCGCGGGAGGCCCCCCCAGGCCGCAGGGTGAGCCCTGTCTGCTGGAGGGGGAGGCCGACCTCCTCCTAAGAGCGTGTGTGTGGGGGGGACTCACCGTTCACCAGGGCGATGTTCAGGCCTCGGCCTATGTTGTTCTTCACGGGACTCATGATACTGAAGACAAAGAACAGAACGAGGTACAACATTGGTCCTGAGCGGGGGCTCTGGGGGCCCCCTGGGGTGCATTGTAGAAGCATCTGGAAACACACGGACCAACCTGGGCCCTCTGTTTTCTCTGGGGAGCTAGAGCTGGGGCTGGACTCTGAGGAGTGGCTCATGGCAGGTTTGGACCGGAACTGCCTGCTCAGGGAAGAGGGGGTCCTTGTCTGGGACTCTGTCCCCACAGGTAGCACCTCCTGGGCCCAATGGCCGCACCCCTGTCTCCCACTGTCCCCTGGAGAGCCGAGGTCACTCTCCCAGGCCTAGACCCGCCTTCATTGGGCCAGGTATGGTCCTGCCACCCAGGGCCAGCAGAGGTCCAGGCTGGGAAACTCTCTGCCCAGTGGGGTGCTAGGCTGGGCTAATGGGTCACTCCAGAGGGTGGCCTCTCTTTTCAACCACACGGACAAGTCCATTTGTAGTAGAGAAAAAAATGGCAGTTAACAGGTAGGAAAGCAGAGCTGCAAGTGGCCTAAGAGGGGGTCCCGATGAGACAGTTTGAACCCTGGATCAAGCTGCTCCGGAAGCCTGCTACCTCTGGCCTTTTAGATACAGGAACCAGTAAGTTCCTTGTTTTATCCAATCGAATTCTATTTAGGTTCAGAATCCTGACCCATTTGGAGGATGAACTTCCTGTCGCAGGGCTTGACCGTACCTGCTGGAAGCGCCCGTGCCTGCTACACCTGGCCTGGCTCGTGAACCCTTCCCACAGGTATCCCCTCTCAGAGGATGGGCTCAGCACTTGGCCTTTAGGCCTGAGTTCTAATCTTGCTCGGCCTTTGGCTTGGCAGGTGAGCCGGGGGCTTTCCTCTCTTTGACAATAGGGACAAGACCAGCCCCACCCCCCAGGGGGTGGTGGAGTCGATGAGACCAGCTGTGAAGCAGGGTGGGTGGCCTGGAGGTCCCTGGAGGATTGACACACCAGGAGTGATGGGAAGGCTGGGAAGATGTGGGCTGGCCTCACAGGCCTGTTCACCCTACCCTGTTTTCTAATGAATAAATGAAACGCAAGAAAGGAACCACAGGTCCCCCCCACCCACCCGGGTACTTACATTTGGTTTTCAAAACACATGGAGGGACCCACCACGTTGGCGGCCCCACTGCAGATTTTGAATGCAAAGTAGTTGGACGGGCAGGGCTTGCTGAGGCCGCACTTGGTCTTCTTGGTTTCTGGGGAGGGAACAGAGGACACTTGGTGGGCAGGGGCTTTGGGCAGGAACCTGGGGGAGGGGAGCCGGGCAGGCTCAGGCGCAAGCTGGGTGACTTCTGATCCCCGAGTCTGGGAGACTTGCTCCTTCCTGAGCTCCTCCGTGTCTCTGCCGACCCCCATAGAGGGGCACAGGACCCTGGCTGTGTGTCTGGCTACGCCAGAATAAAATCTCCGACTTTCTCCCCTAGCCTCGGCCCCGACGCCTCATAACCGTGTGGGACGATGAGAGGTGGTTGATGACCAGTCACCCGGCAGAAGGGATTCCCTGGAGAACCTCTCTCTGGGACCACAGTAGCCTCATGCACTCCACGAGGCCCCTTTTGACCTGGGGGCTCTAGCTTGGAGGGTAGGGTGCCTTGGTCTAGCTGGGTTCCTTTGGGGAAGTCTTAAAACTCCTGCACCTCAACTGCCTCATCAGTAAAATGGGTAACCCTGGTGCCTTCTCCCTGGGTCCTCATGAACTGCATCTTTCCTATTAGCCGCTCTCCTCAGGATTCCTGCCCCCCCCCCCCCCCCCCGGCTCATTTACTGAGCATCTACTAAGCACCAGACACTGGGAGACAACAGGGAATAATAGGCAGGCGGTGCTGGCCCTCCTGCCGGGTGCTCGGAACCTACTGGACACCCACCTTTTTAATCCCAGGGACTTGGGAGGCTGAGGCAGGAGGATTGAAAGTTTGAGACCAGCCTCGGTAACTTAGTGAGGCCCTAAGTGGGGGAACATCTGGCAGGGGTGGGGAGCACTGTGCTTGGCAAGAGATGAGGGGGGACCCCAAGCTGCAGGCTCTGTGGGAGTGGGGGCATCATGTGGGTCTTCAGCTCAGCAGGTCCTGCTTTATCTCTGAGCACCTCCTGGCAATAAGGGGGACTGGGGAATAAGCAGGGTCACCTTCAAAGGGAGCGCGGGGTGGGGCTGCCACTCTCCCTGGGCCAGGTGGGTGGCTCTGCCACTGTGTGCTCTGGAGCCAACCCGTGGGCTTGCTGAGGGACCCCTGCACGCACTGAGGCTTGCTGTGCCCGGTGTGGGGCAGGCAGGTTGTGTTTAGGACCTTGTTCAATCCTCCTGTGGCCCTGGGCCTCCCAGGGGGCAGCTCCATACATCTTCCCTGGGCTGAGCTCAGGCCCAGAGGCCACAGCAGTCAGTGTGGTTAGGGTCCCCCAGGCCCTTGCTGGCCCAGAGGGAGGCGCTCGGTGGATTGGGAGAATGTGCCCCTTTGTTGGGACCCCAGCCACTGGCACACGGCTAGAGAGCTGATGGGGGCTCCCTGCTGGGTTTGGGGTCCCTCTGCTAAGTGGGGAGCTCCGAGGATGGGAGAGAAATGCCTCTCCTGGGCTCCCTCTCCCCTGGTTTCCGTCCACACACCTGCTGGGCACACCTGAGGGCCAGGCAGGCCACAGCACTCAGAGAGCCAGGTCAGGGCGTGGGGACACCCAGAAGGGCTGTCCTGAGAAGCGAAGCTGGGGACAGGGTGTTCTGGTGTGGATGTGAGGTGTCCCCCAAAAGCTCACGTGTGAGACGGTGCAGGAAGGTCCAGAGGAGACATGACTGGGTGGTGAGAGCCTTAACCCAACCAGTGAATGGACCCCTGATGGGATTAACTGGGTGGTGGCTGGAGGAGGTGGGTGTGGCTGGAGGAGGGGGCATTGGGGCGTGGCTTTGGGGTCTCTATTTGTCTCTGGAGAGTGGAGTCTCTCTCTGCTTCCTGGTCACCATGTGAGCTGCTTCCCTCCACCACACTCTTCCTCCATGATGTCCTGCCTCCCCTGGAGCCCTGAGGAATGGAGCCTGCTGTCTGTGGACGGAGACCCCTGAAAGCGTGAGCCCCCAGATAAACTTTTCCTGCCCTAAAATCGTTCCGGTCAGGTCTTTTAGTCACGGCCACAAAAAAGCTGATAAAGCCCAAGGCGTCAGGGTGAAGGTCCTCTTCTTCTCTGAGCCTTGGGGTCCCCACCTCCAGCCACCTGAGAGGCTCCTTGGCTCTTGGTGGGACCAGAGGCCCTCACCTGTGCAGGGAGTGGGGTTGGCTCTGGGCCCTGGGGACGAGCCCTGGAGTTTGCCCAGAGCCTAACCTACTGCGCCTGAGTCCTGATAGACCTGAGGTCAACAGCCGGGCTCCGGGGGCTTTTCCAGAATTGATGGCGCCTGGGGGTCTCAGCCCCTGGGGGCTGGATGTGCTCTCTGGGTTCCGGCTGCTTCCACCAGCTGCTCCAAACCCTGAGGCCCAAGCCCTCTGGGAACCTTAGCCTGGATCTGGGGGGCTCTGGGGGGCACTGGCTGGGTGGGGAGGTCAGTAGGAACCTGGGGCTGCTCTCCTGCTAATCTGCGGGTGACTTGCCAGAAATCTCTCTGGCTCCCTTGGCCAATTATGAAATCAGGGAATTGATGATATCAGGGTGGCCCAGCGGGTTTTCTCCTAGATGTGGACTGGACTCCGTGGTAGGGGTTTGAGGATAAAGCTCTTGAGGCTGCCCGAGGGCCTGGGGGAAAGGCTTCGGATGCAGGGATCGATTAGTGATGTCTGTCATGGGAGAGGGCAGGGTGGGAGGACCCAGGTCGGCTTGACGTTGCCATTCCCCCAGCAAGTGATGTCTAATGTCTCTTCTGCATCGAGACCCTGCGAGCCTCTGTGGCTGCTTCAGAACCTGACTGAGGAGGCTTTGGGGAGATGGGTTAAGGGTGAGGGTGAGGGGTTTGTGTTCACTCTCATCATCTTTGCTCTCTGTGATTCCACAGCGCACCAGGCTTCTCCAGCTGGGAGAAGCCCCTCTTCAGCGTGACCACCATGTTAGGGTGGGAGATGGAGGGCCTAGAGGGTATGACCTCATGCAAAGAGATATGGAGGACCTGGACCAGACAGGGTGGGTGGGTGGGGCGCTTGATTCCCACTCCCCACCAGAGCTCCGTGGCCTCAGCTGGGACATCTCACCTCTCTCAGCCTCAGTTTCCTCCCCTCCAGAAAGGAGATAATTAAGCTGGGCATGGTAACACAGACCTGTAATCCCAGTGGCTCAGGAGGCTGAGGCAGGAGGATTGAAAGTTTGAGGCGAGCCTCAGCCACTGAGTGAGGCCCTAAGCAACTCAGCCAGACCCTGTCTCTAAATAAAATATAAAAAAGGGCTGAGGATGTGGCTCAGGGGCTAGGCACCCTGGGTTCAATCACCTGTGCAGGGGTGTATCTAGAATGACATGAGACACCTGTGTCTGGAACCCAGGAAGCACCGATGGTCCCTACTGCTGTCATTGTCCCTCCCTGTCACCTCCTCAGCCTTGGGGAGCTCAGGGCCTTGCTGAAGCCCTATCCAGTGCCCGCAGTGGCTGGCCTCCGGTGCTCTGCCCTCCCAGAGCCCTCTTCCCACTGAGCACATGGCCTAGGGGCCCCGGGCATTGTCCTTGGGAGGCTCTGCGCAGGGCCCCCTCCTCCCTGAAGCCTTCCTGGCCCTCTCCTGGTGGAGGAGCCCAGAGCACTGTCCCCTCCTCTAGCGGCACACTGGACATTTCTACCCCACAGGACGGTCAGCAGCCTCCTGTTTGTCTCGGGGGACAAACCTGTGCTGCCCAGCCCCGCCTGGGTCATGGTCGCGGTGATGAAGAGCACAGGCCTGCCGCAGGCCCCCAGCCAGGCGTGGTGAGGTGTGGCCGGGGCCAGCCAGGAAGAAGGGGGACAGCTGGGCCGGTGCCTTCCGTGGCTGAGCGGGAGCCGCCCTGCCCCTGGGCTTGGGGGGTGTCAGAAGGCACCACCGGCCCCTGAGGAGCGGCTGGGTGCGCCCTGGACACCTGGGTTTCTCTGGGACCTACAGAGAAATCCGCAGGGAACATCCTGCCCTGGGCAGCTGGGGATCTGGGGACTCACCGATGATGTTCCTGGGGTCCTCAGCTCCTGGGGAGGAGAGAGTCTGGTTAGAGAGAAGCACTTTGACTGCAGGGGGTGGGGGGTGGGGATGGGGTGGAGTAGCGGGGTGCTGGGAGCATGGGGAGGAGGGAATTTAAAATGGCACTGTCGCCAGCCTGTGGTGCAAGCCTGTCATCCCACAGGGGTCATCCCAATGGCTCTGGAGGCTGAGGCAGGAGGATCGGGAGTTCAAAGCCAGCCTCAACAATGGTGAGGCCCTAAGCATGACCGTGTCTCTAAATCAAATATAAAAAGGGCTGGGGATGGGGCTCAGTGGTCGAGTGCCCCTGAGTTCAATCCCTGATAAAATAAGCTAAAATGGCACTGTCCACATGGTCTGCAGTCCCCCTTGTCTGAACCCTCTCTCGGGTGCTGCCATCACCTCTTCGCACACAGAGATGCATGGCCACACACATACGTGGACCTGTCCATACATGTGCACACACACTTGCACACATGCTGGAGCACCCCCATGCATACACATGTACACGACTCGCTCATGTTTACAGACAGGCTGGGCCCCGGGACCCCCCTGGAGTTTGACCCTCCATCATGCTGTGTGACCGTGTGTGATGTCTAACCTCTCTGAGCACCCGTTTCCTTGGCCGCCCATGGAGACCGTCATGGAGGTCTCAGGGGCTGTGGAGAGGGTCCTATAAGGTGGGTCTGTAAGGGGCTGACCCTGCACCTGGGGACCACTGTGTGGCTGTCGAAGCCTCTCTCCTGACTGCCGGCGGTGCTGACTGTCTGCGCTGGGCGTTAGGGACCTCGGTCACCTCCTGACACCGTATCTGGTCCTTCGTCTCAGCTCTTGCTGCCCTTCCAGGTGGGGTCTCCCTTCACACTGGAGGTCAGTCCTAGTGGACAGGGCTCCCCTAGGAACGGCAGGGGGAGCTCGCCTGTTTTAGGGGGTCCAGCACATTCCAGCACTTTCCATCTGGTCCTTAAGGGGGCTGTTCAACCTGGTGTGTCCCTGGCCTCTACCTTCGAGGTCCCAGGAGGAGCGATGACCCAGGTGGGGCCAGTATATACTGTCCCATTTCTCTGGAGTCAGAGTCCTTCCCTGTGTTGATATATTCCCTGGGCCTTAGCAGGAGGAAGAGGGAGAGAGGCTGAAAGGGCCTTTTTTGCTGAGTTAGAAGATGTGCAGAGGCACATCTGGTAGCCACTGTGCCTCCCTTGGAGAGAAAGCCCACAGAAGTCGTCTCTACCCTGTTGAGATGAAGTATCGATGAGCAGAGCCCCAGGATACAGAGAGACAGGTGTTGGAGGCTTTGTGGGAGCTGCTGGATTCAGCCACACCTGAAGCCAGGTGTGGGTCCTTGAAATTAGTTTAGTTGACACTAGTTAGAGTTTGACTCCTCTATCAGAAAAAAACCCCTAATTTGCCAGGTAAATCAGGAGTTCTTGATTTCATAATTTCTATGCCATGAATCCTTTTTGCTAGCTTGGAAAAGCCTAGGAACTCCCCCTCAGAATAGATTTATCCCCATTTGCCTTGAGACACTTAGCACTTCCTTCTCCAATACACTGCAAGTTATTAAGTGCATAAAATAAAATAGGTTGGATTACAAGGGAAACCAATGATCTACCAACATAATAACAACAAAAAATAATGTGTGCTATGGCAATATTAATGCGTTAAATAATAAAATGGGGGTATTTGCACCCAGGGTAGGAGCCTTTGATGCCAAAGAAAGTCACTCTTCCAGTGTGGAACACTAGTGGGATTTTTTTTTTTTTTAAATATTTATTTCTTAGTTCTCGGTGGACACAACATCTTTGTTGGTATGTGGTGCTGAGGATCGAACCCGGGCCGCACGCATGCCAGGCGAGCGCGCTACCGCCTGAGCCACATTCCCAGCCCCACTAGTGGGATTTTTTTTTTGTGTGTGTGTGTGGGGGCTACCAAAGGTTGAACTCAGAGGCACTTAATTACTGAACAGAACCGACAAAAACCTCAGTGCCCTGGGAGGCTGAGGCAGGAGGATCGAGAGTTCAAAGCCAGCCTCAGCAACTTAGGGAGGCCCTAAGCAACTCAGGAAGACCCTGTCTCTAAATAAAATACAAAAAAGGGCTGGGGATGGGGCTCAGTGGTTGAGTACCTCTGGGTTCAAATCCCAGTACCAAATAAAATAAAATAAAATAAAATAAAATAAAATAAAATAATATAAAAAATTGGATAAGATGAAGGACCTCAGACCCTCCAGTGGGGGGAGTCGTGTTAGAGTCGGGGAGACTGCTTTCTGGCTGTCTTGGGAAGCCCTGAGCTGTCCTGGTCATCACTGCGGATGACGCTGGACTCTGCCAGTGGAGGGGTCCTTGGTGGCTCTGGTTTTCTCAAACACACGTGCAACCACACCTCGGAACTTGCACCAGTCCCTTTCGCAGTCACCCTCCGCCCCCTCCTGGGGCATCTGTGCACCTTGAGGCTGATGTGTCGCAGCCAGCTGGCCTCCTGCCTCCCCTGGCTCATCTACCCCCCTCCCCCCACCTGTCAGTCCATCCATCCATCCATCCACCCACCCATTTTTCTTTCCTCACTCCACCGTTTACCAGGCCCTTCCTCGGGCCAGGGGCTAGGGAGACGGACGGACACATGGACGCCGTCCAGGTAACCTGCATTCAGGGGGGCGGCGAGGCCCGGCCCGGGAGCCCCCTGAGGGAGGACATGGGACCGGCTGGTGCAGGAGGAGCAGCCCGGCTGTGGCTGGAGGGCAGGGAGCCCCCTCTGGGGAGCGGGCATCTGAGCAGAGACCTGTGGCTGAGAAGAAGCAGGGCCACCAGGCCTGGTGGGCACCGAGCTGCGGAGCCTCCTCCGGCAGAGGAGCCCACTCACCCATCCAGCGCGGCAGGCGGAGGGTTTTGGTGCTGAAGCTGTTGGAGGAGCGAAGGAAGATCCAGGTGGCCACCAGGACGAAGGCGAGGGACAGGAGGCGGATCAGACCTGCAAGAGCAAGAGGACGGTGCCAGGAGACCACGGCCCCGGGGCCAGATTCTCCCCAGACCCCCCCAGGGAGACCAGGTCAGGAGACCCCCTGCGTCCACCCTGCAGACCAGACCCTGGGACCGCGAGGTGGCTCCGGCGGTGGTCAGATGGTGAGGTCGTGCTGCCAGACTTTGTGCCGACAGTCCCCACAGTGACCCCTGGGGGAAAGACTTTAAAATCCAGCTTCTTGGGCTCCATAGCGACCTCCAGAGACGGTCTCTAGGAACGAGGCCTGGGAACCCGCATTATTTATTTATTTATTTATTTGGGTACCGGGGATTGAACTCAGGGGCACTCGGCCACCCGAGCCACAACCCCAGCCCTATTTTTCATTTTATTTAGAGACAGGGTCTCACAGAGTTCTTAGCGCCTCGCTGTTGCTGAAGCTGGCTTTGAACTCTTGATCCTCCTGCCTCAGCCTCCCAAGCCACTGGGATGACAGGCTGGCGCCACTGTGCCTGGAGGGAATCTGTATTTTATACAGCAGGAGAACTGGAGGCAGGCTCTGGGAGATGCGCCTTGCAGTAGGAGGTCGGGGAGGTGACATCCAGGGTTCAGACAGCCACGGTGCTGTGTGAGGAGCAGGAGCTCAGCCTCTGTGCTGGAGTCTGTCAGTCACAGAATGCACACGGTAATAATGTCCATGTCCTTGCCAATGGTGAGGTGCTAAGCAACTCAGTGAGACCCTGTCTCTAAATAAAAAGGGCTGGGGAAAGTGGCTCAGGGGTGAATGCCCCTGGGTTCAATCCCTGATAAAATAAAATAAAATGGCACTGTCCACATGGTCTGGCAGTCTCTCTTGTCTGAACCTCTCTCAGTCCTGGGAAGCTGAAGTCATGGTTTGTTGGGAGGGGCTTCATACTTATCAAGAGTAAGTAGGCTCAGCTGGATGCGGGGTGCACACCTGTAATCCCAGCAATTTGGGAGGCTGAGGCAGGAGGATTGAAAGTTTGAGGCTAGCCTCAGCAATTTAGGGAGGCCCTAAGTGACTTAGAACTTGTCTCAAAAATAAAAGGGGCTGGGGATGTGGCTCAGTGGTTAAGCACCCCTGGGTTCAATCCCTGGTACCAAAAAAAATAAATAAATAAAAAGTAGGTCCACACCTGGACTTGCTCAGTAGCTCCAAGACAAGCCACAGCTCCCGGGCCTCCCCTGCCCATAGCCAGACTGTCCCCTGACCCTCCACCCCGCCACTGGGAGACCCTCCCACACATGGGGATGAGCCACACAGAGCTCCCTGTCCCACCCCCTTGCCTTAGAGGGACCTAAAAGGAGGTTCCATTTCAACTTCCTGCTGCCTTCAGAATTAAATCCCTCGAGGCCCAGGTCCCGTCCTGGCTCCTCCTCTGCCCTCTCTGTCAGCTCCTTAGCCCCAAACTCACTCTGTGGCCTTGTAGTAGCCCATGGCTACTTGGTGTGGGAGTGGAGGCCCCCTGGATCCTGTGGGCTGGGGCTTAGGGCTGGGGGACCCTTTGTCATCCTGGCCACAGTGAGTGTCCCCCGGGGGTCATAAGTTTACATTTGACAAACACTTTTCAGATACTTGACCATCTCAGCTCATCCTCACACGGACCCTTGACACTGCCAATCACCCCCGTTTTCCAGATGAGGAAACCGAGGGTCAGAGAGGCCGTGGCTTCCCCCAGGACGTTTGGCTAGTGAGTGACAGAAGTGGGGTTGGAACCCTGAGAAGCCAGCTGACTTCAAACCAGTTCTCCTCGCTCCGCAGAGTCGCCTGGGGAATACAAGTGAGGCTTGGTGCCTCAGTTTCCCTACCTGTACAAAGGGAGCACAGGGCCAGGGTGAGGACTTCACCTTTCTCGGGTCTGGCCCTATGGTTTGAGGAGGTAGATATTTGGCCCTAGTTTCCCACCAGGTGTCCAGGGTGAGGTCCCCCCTGCGGTCCCAGCACCTGGGGCCATGGTCAGGAAGTTTTCTGGCTCAGCAGCAGGGAGTTCCCCCTCCGCTCTCCCAGCCTCCCCCTGGGCCTCTGTCAACAGATTCGCCACCTCTGGACCCAGGGCGGGCAGATGTGGAGGTCAGAAAAAACGACTCTGAGATGAATGTCATCCCTAACCTCAGCATCCTCGAACCCCCTCCTACCTGTGGCTCTCATCGTGTCCGGGAGCCCAGCGGCCTGGGGTCAGCCTAAACCTGTGGAGAGAAGAAGGTCCAATCAGAGACTGGCATCTGGACCCTGAAGATGACCGGGGCCTCTCGTCAAGGGAATCTTCACCCCTCGGGTGTCTCCTCGCCACCTGCCACACAAACAGGGTAGCATGCTCCTCCTTCCCTCTCTGCAACCCCCTCCTCCACTCATGACCTTGGAATTTTAGATCCAACTCATCACATCGTTTTTTAAGTGCAGAGATTGGAAAGTAGAGGAAAGAGTGGTCTGATAGGTGCTGTTCCTTGGAGGATTTGATTTATTCATCCATCCATCCATCTATCCATTCATCCTTCCTTCCTTTTTCCATCCATCCATCCTCCATTTATCCTTCCTTCCATCTATCCACCCATCTACCCATCCACCTATCCACCATTATCTTCCATTGTCCCATCTATCCATCCATTTATCCTTCCTTCCTTCCATCCATCCATCCATCCATCCATCCATCCATCCATCCATTTATCCTTCCTTCTTCCTTCCTTCCTTCCATCCATCCATCCATCCATCCATCCATTTATCCTTCCTTCCATCCATCTATCCACTTACCTACCCATCCATCCATCCATTCATTTATCCATCCATCCATTCATCCATCCATCCATCCATCCATTTGTCCTTCCTTCCTTCCATCCATCCATCCATCCATCCACCCATCCATCCATCCATCCATCCTTCCTTCCTTCCATCCATCTATCCACCCACCTACCCGTCTATCCTTCCTTCCATCCATCCATCCACCCACCTACCTACCCATCCATCCATCCATCCATCCATCCATCCATCCATCCATCCATCCATTATCCTTCCTGTCTCCCAGCCATCCATCCATTTATCCTTCCTTCCTTCCATCCACTCTCTCTTCCTGCCCCCCACTCTCCCATCCCAGTCAGTAGAGATATTGAAGGAACGGGCCCAGTTGCTCAGGGAGTAGGAGCTTCCGAGGTCTTGGATGTTGTACCAGAATGAAGACTCTCGGGGCTCACCCTCTCCGGGTGAGTCTGTGCCTGGCGCTGTGGCCACATCACGTCCTGGGGTCAGGTAAGGAAGGCGCGTGCGGTCTAGCCTGTGGCCATGCAGCTTGCCTAGGTGAGGCCGGGGTTTGGGATGCAGATCTCCTGCTACTGAATCCCCAGCGCTCCCCACAGGGTCCCACGGCTGGTACTGGCTGTCTCCGGGGGATTCGAAACTGAACTTGGGCAGTTTTCCAAGTCCTGGGCAGGGGCTGCGTCCTACTTCTCCCCCTGTCCCCAGGAGCTGGGCTGTGACCAGTGAATGATTCCACAGCTTTGAAAGCTTTCCCTGGTGTCTGTGGAGATTTAAGGGCCTGGAGGGCAGGGCTGGGGGTGCCTGGGCTGGGGGGGCTGCACTCGGATCTGAAACTTTTGACAGACAGCTCAGGGACCCAGGCCCCAGGCCTAGAGCAGCAGGTGGCCTCCTCCATCCACCTGCCTTGACTTTCCTCCTCTCCCATGGCCCCTTCCCACCCCAGAATCTTCTTTATCCTAAAGTCCATCAGACATGGCCTCCAAAGTCCAGCCACCAAGGACTCAGGTCAGAGCCAGGAGACCTGAACTTAGCCCTGGCCCTGCCCCAGCAGCCCCCTTTCCCCGTACCCACACTTCTCTGAGCCCCACTGGGCCTCCCCACCTGTATGGGGAAGCCCTCAGCTGAACCAGCCCTTCTGATTTAAATAACCACATTTTTCCTTTTGCAAGTTACAAAAGCACCCCTCCCTGCCTGACCTTCCTCCTCTAAGGTCTGGCAGGTGGTAAGTCTGAGTTGTCACCCAGCCTTACCCACAAACAGGGTGTTGTAGAACCTTGACTTCCTGAAAGTCAAATTACCAACTGTTTTTTTTTTCCCCTTCTCAGATACAAAAGTATATTAAGATTTCGAAAGTGCTTGGGATGTGACCTATAGCCCAGGAGCCCTGGCCCCCTGGATGAGACTTAAAGGACATTCTTGGGAGTCCCCCATGCATGGAGGGGCCAGGATAGCTGTGGGGACAGATAGGAAAGGTGGTGGCCCAGCTTGGAGGCTGAGGGAGGAGGATCGTGAGTTCAAAGCCAGCCTCATCAACTTAGGGAGGCCCTAAGCAACTCAGGGAGACCCTGTCTCTAAATAAGACACACAAAAGGGCTGGGGATGTGGCTCAGTGGTCGAGCGCCCCTGGGTTCAATCCCTGGTACCAAAAAAAAAGAGAGTAGGGTGGAGAGAACAGGGAGCCTTGATAGGTACACACACACTAAGAGAGAGAGAGAGAGAGAGAGAGAGAGAGAGAGAGAGAGAGAGAGAGAGAGATTCAGAGACAGAGGGGACACCCAGGGACAGAGTGGTCCTGAGCATGTACCTGGGTAGGGCTAGCCTCTTGCTGGCACCAGCATGCTGAGCAGGACTGTGGCTTCAGGGTGGGGAGGGGGAGCCGGGCAGGTCCTGCCTAGACTCTGAGGACTCCCCAGCTGCTCTCCTGGATCCCCAGGGCTCCCTGCTCTCTGGACCAGCCCCCTCTGGCAGCCTGTGGGTGCTCTGGAGCTGGGGGTGGGCGGGGGAACGACACCTGGGAAAGGTACACGGGGTGGGGCAAGAATTCCCATAGCAGCCACCAAGGCCTGAAAAAACCTCTCTCCTTGTTCCAGCCGGAGATTGTCACAACCTGTTATTCGGGTTGTAAAGGTCCAGGAGAAAGTCCTGCTGCCCTGGGCAAGTCCAGCACAGACCAGAGGGCTCCGGGGGGTGGGAGGGCGGGGGGATGGGGTCATGGTGGGGGGAGGGGGTCATGGCATGGGGGGGTGGTCATGGCAGGGGACAGGGGCCACGCTGCACCTTCCTGAGGAAGGAGGCTTTGCGGACACTCACTGCCCTTGGGCCTTTCTCCTCCCGCCCTTTTCTGATTTCTGGCTGCCGGTCAGCCCTGTGTCTTAGCCCCAAGCACTTTTCCACAGGGGGCCTGGTGTCCTGTGAGCCTAGGATTACTCCGAGGCTCAAGGAAGTACAGGGTCAATATTTGGAGACGGAAGGAATGGAGATTCTTGCAGAGCCTTGGAAGGTGAGGAGAGTTAACCACCAGATGAGAGATGGAAACTAAAGTTCAGAGAGGGCAAGCATCGAGTCTAAGGCCACACAGCCAGCTGTGGATTGCATTCCCGAAGTTTCCTCTGAGCATCTGTGGGGAGCACTTGGGGCTCCAGACATGAGGGATATGGCTGTGAGTGGGCCACACTCTGGAGCATCCCTGGGCCTTTTTACTTGCCCCAATACTGGTCCTCTGTTTCTCTTTCTTTTCTTTTTTTTTTTTTTTGGTACCTGGGATTGAACCTAGGAGCACTCCACCACTGAGCCCCATCCCCAGCCCTATTTTGTATTTTATTTAGAGACAGGGTCTCACTGACTTGCCTAGCATCTTGCTAAATTGCTGAGGCTGGCTTTGAACTCCCGATCCTCCTGCCTCAGCCTCCTAGCCTCTGGGATGACAGGCGTGTGCCGTGGCACCCAGCTTGGTCCTCTGTTTCTGTACCTGGAACACTCCTGCTGTTCCTTCAGGCCTCAGTAGATCCCACTTCCTCTGGGAAGCCTTTCCTGACCCTCCAAGTTGGGGTTCAACGCCCCCCTGTGGTCCTGGATGGAGACAGATCCATCATGGCACCCGGTCCTGTCCTGTCCTGAGGGGCTGACCCGTCGGAGCTTGGCATTTCCTTACAACAGGTTCAGAAGTGAACAAGTGGCCCAAGCAAGGCCAAGCCGAGTTCCCCTGGGGATGGATATGTGGGAACCAGGAGGAAGAAGCCTGCCTTCCTCCCTGGAAACGCTGAGTCTGGTCTGATGGAGGCCTTTATTTAGCACGACGGCATATCTTCTCCCTTGCAGATATGACCTGCTAGAAAAGTCTGAGCAACTGGGCCAGTGCCTGTAGTCCTGCTCTTAAAAGGATCAGGATAGTGCCGGGCACGGTGGCACACGCCTGACATCCCAGCGGCTCAGGAGGCTGAGGCAGGAGGATCACGAGTTCAAAGCCAGCCTCAGCAACTTAGGGAGGCCCTGAGCAACTCAGTGAGACCCTGTCTCTAAATAAAATACAAAACAGGGCTGGGATGGGGCTCAGTGTCGAGTGCCCCTGAGTTCAGTCCCTGGTACCTCCACCCCCCCTCCAAAAAAAAAGGATCAGGACAGCAAAAAGCCCGTGGTGTTGGGGAAGAGGGTGCGTTTTGGAATCAGAGAGACGAGGGCTTGTGCATTCCTGGGCACACTCTCTGGGCCTCAGTTTCTGCCTGTCCTGCAAGATGGGCTCCCAGGGGTCACTGGTCCAGCAGGGCTCTGCAGGCCCCAAGGGCCGCCTCATCTCCTCCCCATTGGTGGGTCCCCCTGCGGCTGCCGTCAGCCAGCTGTCCCCATGGCGGGGGCCCAGAGTCTCTAGTTCTTCCTGCAGAGCCACGGTGTCATCCTAGAAGGTCTTTCTGCCTGGTTGGGACTTCTTCCTCCCCTCCTTCTCATGCCGGCTGTTGATCCCAGGGCCTCGGGCACACCAGTCACACCCTTGGCCACCCAGCTGTGCCCCGGCTCCTGTCCTTGAGAGGCTTCTCCGAGGCCCTGCAGGGGCCAGGGTGCGCTTCTTCCTGCTTCCTGGGTCCTTCTGCACATGGAACCTGTCGCCAGAGCCGGGACCCGCTCTCTGTCCCACCACAGGTCCCTTCTGTTCTAACTGTCGTCCCCGGCAGCCCCGAGTGGGCAGGGACTCACTGCAAGGGATGGATCCTGTGTCGCGTGGGAGACAGACGCCTGATCGAGGTAGGGACAGGTCACGAGGGACACAGACCCAGAAGGAGAAGAAATAGTCTCTAAGGGTCGGAAAGTGACACATGTGTAGACAGACAGACAGACACACACACGTGGGTACACATCAGGTACCCCTGAGGGTCCTGCCTGGAGCCGGGGATCACGGAAGACCCTTCCCAGACTCAGTCACCCAGTGTCCCGAGTTTCCAGTCATCCCCCAAAGCCACCCCGAATACCCAGGACCGTGGGCCGGGCCTGTGGGAAGTCCTCGGAGGAAGCAGAGGCCATCTTTCACTCCCTAAGTGGTCCTTCTTAGAAACCCCTGGTATTTACAGGCAATTATTGATCATGTCACCCATCCAGAGGGAGATAAACAGCCCATGAATCCACAAGCGATGGGGGCTGGCAGCGGGAGCAATCTGTTCTAGTGACATTTATTTTGGAGGGAAATTAGCCCATTATTTCCATGACGCCCTGTTCTAATTTATTTATGGGTCTTCTGTCCCCCACCCCCCACCAGCCCTGGCCGATGGTAGGGGCCACGCAAAGCTGTGGAGCAGGAAAGGCGAGAAGAGTCCAAGAGGAGGAAGAGTCTCAGGGCTTTGAATCCCCAGGTTCCTGGGGCGTTTCCCAGAAGAAGGCGACAGCTCCTCGGGGCCAGGCACTACCCTGGGACTCTTCCTTATTGTAACCAGTGTCATCAGAGACACCAGGGACATGAGGCCCAGAGTGGTCAAGTCCCACAACACAGAGGAAGAGAGGACCTCAGAAGTAAGCCCAGGGAGTCTGTCTCAGCTCACATTCTTTTTCTTTTTCTTTTCTCTTTTTGGTGCCAGGGATTGAACCCAGGGGTGCTTAACCGCGGAGCCACATCCCCAGTCCTTTTCATTTTTCTATTTTCAGACAAGGTCTTGCTAAGTTGCAGAGGCTGGCCTCAAACTGACCATCCTCCTGCCTCAGCCTCCCAAGCCTCTGGGATGACAGGTGGGCGCCACGGCGCCTGGCTTAGCTCACCTTCTTAACTACTTTACTCACTTCCTCTCAAGCCTGGGATGGCAGATTTCTGTGAAGGACCAGGTAGTAGATATTTGGGGCTTTTGCAGGCCATTTGGGAAACCACCTGTACGTAGCATGTAAAGGAAGGTGTGTGCCGATAAAACTTTATTTATAAAAACGGATGCGGGGCTGCATCTGGCCCATGGGCTGCAGTTGGCCAGCTCCTGCTCGTGTACCCGCTTTGGCTGTGGAGCATAAGCCCTGGGTGCTGTCTGCAGTGGCTCTGGCAGGCCTGGGTTTGGCTCAGCCAAGGCGATGGAGAAGGGGGATCCATGGGAGTCTGTGTGACAGAGTGGCCAAGTGTTGGGGATTTTGGAGTCCCTTAAGGGTCTTGTCATGGAACTGCAAGGCACGGTCCTCTCGGTCCCCGTCTCCTTGTCTGTGCCTGTCCTAGCTGATCCCTAACGTAGTGAAGACGACACGCAAGAATGTGCCCAGGACCCAGCGTGTGGGACAGAGGAAGATCTCCATCAGTGACAGGTGGCAGTGTCTCCCTTAGGCCTGCCCCGGCGTCCTCAACTTCCCCACACTCCTGGAGAGGAGAGAAGAGGGTGTTCTCCCAATGGGGACTGGGGGACGTCAAGTCCAACAGAGAAGCCGGAGAAAAGCAGAAGGCACCTGTCCAGACACAGGGCTCCTCTCCATGTCCCCTCCCTTGTCTGAGGCAATGGGGACAATCTCAGGGTGCTAGACACCTTCTGGTCCCTTGGCCCTGGAGGCCAGTTGAGGTCACTGGAATTCTCTTTGCTGAGAGTCTGGCTGCGCATCACCAGAGTACCAGTTGGATCAAGGTGGGACTGCCCAGGGTTCAACCCCTGGCCACAGCAGACCGGCTGTTGGGCTCTCAGAATCACTTCACCAGGTGAACATGAATGAACGCACCTGCGCAGTGGGAACTTCCTTCCCTTTCCATCAGAGACCTCTTAGATCTTGGCCTCTTGGGTTAGTAAAGATGGCGGCCTCCATAAAGAAGTCAGTGGGGTCTTGGAAATGTATTAGAAGGTAAGTTTTTTTTTTTTTTTTTGGTGTCGGGGATTCAAGATAGGGGCACTTAAAATGGTTAAGCCACATCCCCAGTCCTTTTTTTGTATTTTATTTACAGATAGGGTCTTGCTAAGTTGCTGAGGCTAGCCTCAAACTTGCAATCCTCCTGCCTCAGCCTCCGGAGCTGCTGGGATTGCAGGCATGGCTACCAAGCCCAGATAGGAGGTAAGTTTTTCCTAGGAAGGTATAAGATCCAGAGATCTCACTGATGAAGAAATAGTCATAAAAATAATCATAATAATGATAGCAATTATTATTTAAATTTCTTTTTTTTTAGTTGTAGATGGACACACTATCTTTATTTTGTTTATTTTTTTTTATGTGGTGCTGAGAATCGAACCCAGGGTCTCACGCATGCTAGGCAAGCTCTCTCCTGCTGAGCCACAACGCCAGCCTGATAGCAATTATTTTAATAAACATTATTATTTGGACAATCAAACTTGATGATCAGAATGTGTCCTTGAATTTTATTTTCCCAGCCGTCTTGATGGGCAGATTCTTTTTAGTAACTGTGAGGAGTCTGAGGCCTACGGAGATTAAGCAACTTGTCCTGGGTCATTGTCATTGACCCCTGGGTCATAAAAGTAGGCAACATGGCCACTTGTGACTTTTATAACTAGTTCAATGAAGTCGGAATGTGGGGATGAGGGTGTGGCGGACGTCTGTGGATCCTCAAGGTGTCAGAATGATCCCTGGATTTTTCTGTGCTATGTGCCACTCGTGTCCTTCTTTTCGGGCTGGTTTGAGTTTGTTTTCTTTCACTTGGACCGAGTCCTCCCTGAGACAACAGGATTTTCCATTTCAAACCACGGTTACAGCTGCAAGAAGGTCTCGGGTTCAACTCCCGCTCTCCCTTCCCTCCTGCGGTTTGAACTCGGTCGACGCCAAGGGGACCCTAAACACTCAGGGCGACTCTTGACTCTGTGACTTCAGCAACAGGCTCCTTCCTGATGGCTTCCCCAGGCTGAAACCACACCACTCCTGACAGACATTTTTACCAGAATGTTCTTCTCACAGAACCGACCTGCCTGCACAGAGATCCAAATCTTTGGCACTGGGCTCTGTCCTGATTCTCTGTCACCTTAGGGGTTGACACCAGGCTCCCACCTCCATGCCTCACCTCTGCCCCTCTGCTTTGTGGAACGCAGCCCTGAGGCCTTCCTGGACCTGGAATGTTTGGCCACAAAGCCTCTCTGTCACCGTCCCCGCCCTGCGACCTGGAGCAAGTTTGTCACCTCACCTAGGGCTCAGGGGTCATCTGTAAAATGGGGACAGCAAGATCTGCCATGGAAAGTTGTTGTGTTCAAATGAGCAAATCCCTGGAAAGTCCTCGACACCCCGGAGACACAGAGCCACCCCTCCCTGGGGGTCGCTGTCATCGTGATCACGTGGAGCGCGCACACCTCACTCACGCTGTTCCCCCAACCCCTTCCTCTCAGTCCTTCACTGACTTTTTCTTTTTGGTTCCAGGGATTGAACCCAGGGGTGCTTCACCACGGAGCCCCATCCCCAGCCCTTTTTTATATTTTATTTAGAGACAGGGTCTCACTGAGTGGCTTAGGGCCTCACTGAGTGATGGAGGCTGGCTTTGACCTTGGATCCTCCTGCCTCAGCCTCCAGAGCCACTAGGATGACAGGCCTGCACCACTGCGCCTGGCCTCCACCCAACTTCCTGAGATACCATCTCATCATTTCTAAAAGCCTAGTACCTTGCCTAGGGCCTGCACACAGTAAGCACTCTGTTTTGACGACAGCACCGTTCTGTATTCTGCACCTACTAGGTGCGGAGATCTCATGGTAGGTCTTTTATGCACCCTTTTGTTTTCAAAATTCACCTGAGTCGAAATTCACACCCATCTCCCAAGGAGCGCCACCATTAACCACCATCCTTTTGAGATAACTGGGGAGGCGCAGCCAAGTCCAAAAGAGGAGTCACCGATGGGGCAAAGGCCAAGGTGAGATTCAGAGGTCAAAGGTCATGGTGCCACTCCCCCCACCCCCTTCACTTCTTTCTACAACTTTGTCTCCCAAAGCTGCACCCCGGGAAAGCAAATGGCAGAGTGCCTGCTTTCTAGAGCCCTGGGGACACCAGGCCAGGCGGGGCCATCAGCTGCCTGCACCCCAGGCCGCCCACTCCAGGCCTGCCCATAGGAGGTGGGCTGGTCTCACCTTGGGAGGAGCAGCCATCCCCAGCGCTTCAAGAGGTGGGCAAAGCATGACTTCAGTGTCCTCCACCCCACGGAGGTGCCGATGAGAGCTGGGCCTCGGCCAGCTGGGCCTCTCTCGGAATGGGGCGGCTGCTAGGCAACCAGGCCTAGGCACAGGAAGCACTGTGCACAGGATGACCTCCAGACGGAGACACCCCCAAACCTGCAGATGCGCAGAAGCAGGCACGGAAGGATGGATTGGGACCAACGCCGGGCAAGACCAGCCTGTTCCCATGGCGGTGCTTGGGCTGGGGACCGCCCCCCACCTCACTGTTTCCCTCTCTGGCCCTGAACAGCCCCTCTTTCTTTCCTCCTCCCCCTTCTCTTTGATCCTCCACCGTGAACCACACATAGTCCCCCTGCTGTTCCCCTCCAAGGTCCCAGCATGACCCTCAGGATAACTCCATGTCACAGGTCAAAACTGTCTGGAAATGACTCTCTGGGGCTTTTTGCTTTCTGGCTGGAACAGTGCGTGTTGGTCACCCCGAGTTGCTCATGGCCACGCAGGTTCACTACCTGAGAGGCAGGAAGGGCTCCATCCATGCCTGTTAAGTGAACCATCTCCAGGGACCACCCCTCTGGGGCACCAGGCTGCCCGGTTCCCGCCCGAGGACTTAGGAATCAGCTGCATCCTAGAGGCCGTGTGGCCTGCGGTCAGGGCACAGACTTTGCAGCCAGGTTTCCTGAGAAAGTTATGAGACCTCTCAGTGTCTTGGTGTTCCATCTGCGGAGTGGGAATAATTATGGAGACTATCCTCACAGAGGCGATGAGCACATGAAGTACATTACTAAGTAAAGGGAACCTAGCACATAACAGGGGCTCGTCCACGAGTTCTCATGGTCCTCACAGAAGCCGAGGCAGAGCTACAGGGATTCACGGTGGATGGTCAGATCATTGTTCCCATTTTAAAGATGAGAAAGTTGAGTCCTATAGTGAATGGAAGGGACCAGCCCGATATTACCCAGCCAAGACAATCTCTCAAGACCATGCACCTTGGTCATGACTTTTCAAAGAAAAATGAGATTTGTAGCCAAAGAACAATCTATTTCCCTTCTTTATTTTTTTTTTTCTTGTTTGTGTGACTCATAAAACTTGATGATCAGAATGTGTGCTTTTGATTCAATAAATGAATTCATTCAATAAATGAATACACGTGAAGGGGTCCTGTGGTGAAGGAAGACACCCCACCGTGTGGGTTATCCAATCTCTGGCATATGTGCCCCCATCTCCTTCCCGGGTCCGTCGCAGACATAACTAATCAATGACAGCACACCTGTGCACCGAGCTGGATCCCACGTTCAGAATCCTTCTCCACGCAGCCCACCATCCATTGAAGGGCTTGGCCTCCCCTGATGAAGGCGATTTGCCTTCCTCAGTCTGACCTCAGAAATCTTCTCAATGATGTGGTCTCCATGTTCATGTTCTCTCTTGGCCTCTTAAACACTCCATTCCCCACCCTCTCCACCTCCATGATTCTTTCTCTCAATCACATGGAACAAGAGGTTCAGCCCTTTCTATTCGGGCAGAGACATACCTGAGGGCCCCGCGATCCTGCTTTTCTGCTCTGGTGGAGAAGGTGAGATGGTCCGCTTGCTGCTTTGGGTCCCTGACCCAGCTGATGGCCGCCCTGATGCTCAGAGTCCAGCCTCAGGGGGCCTGGGGGCCGTCCAGCACTCTCCTTTCAGAGTGGAGACTGGGAGCAGGCTGAGTGGATGGCTGCTCCTGGCCCTGCCCAGGCTCTGCCACTCCTGAAGGAGGTTTGCCATAAACTTTTCATGCTTTGTTAAACAATCTCACCAGGAAGGAGGAAGTTTGATTTAAGTGCTTACTTGGGAGGAAATGAGTATATAGTCTTGCCCGAACCTGGAAGAAGGGTGTGCCTGTCCTCTTCCCCACACAGCTGTCCTGGCTTGGGCAGGGAGGCTGGTGTGTGTGTGTGTGTGTGTGTGTGAGAGAGAGAGAGAGAGAGAGAGAGAGAGAGAGAGAGAGAAATACCACAACCTGTCTTAAAAGAAGAAATGAACCCCTCCCCCCAAAATAGTCCACCCCATGCTGATAACCTCCCCAGGTCACAGGGTGGTGGTGGGGCAGGTAGAACAAGATGGTTAAGGTACTGGTCACCTGCTCGAGGCTCAGGACTGGGGAGGGGCTTCTGGAGGCGCTGGTGGGAGGAAGTGAGCCTGGGACACAAAGAGGTAGAATGCAGGACAGGGGGACAGCAAAGAAGGAGGGGGTCAAACGTAGATACTGAGCCTGATGGGGCACGGTGGTGCACGCCTGTGATCCCAGTGACTCTGGAGGCTGAGGCAGGAGGATCACAAGTTTAAGGCCAGCCTCAGCAACTTAGTGAGGCCCTGAGCAACTCAGTGAGACCCTGTCTCTAAATAAAAAATAAAAAAGGGCTGGGGATGGGGTTCAGTGGTTAAGCACCCCTGGGTCCAATCCCTAGCACGTGTGCGCACACACACACACACACACACACACACACACAATGACATACATATGAGCTTTGGAACCACACAAAATCTGAAGATTCAAGAAGAGCCAGATGGTCAAAGCTTAAATCCCCTCTTTATGGGGGAGAGGGACTTGTACTTGTGTGTGTGAGGCGGAGGGTGTTAGCAACAAATTACAGGCAGGCTGCAGAGCCTCACTGAGAAAGAACAGAGTGTCTTGTTAGGCAGATGAAGTCTCCCACAGACGAATTCATGAAAACTGTCTGGGTGTGATAAGGACTTTTTAAAAAGTCTCCCCTCCCCTCCCCTCTCCTCCCCTCTCCTCTCCTCTCTCAGGGATTAATCATTCCTGGTTATTTGATGGCATTCCTTGGGAGTTTTAAGACAATTGCTTTTCTTTTGGGAGATGTCTTAGATTAGGGGGACTTCAGAGGGAGGTCTCCCACCCTGTGCTTGGGGCAGAAGGACAGAGTCCTGGATTCCCAGGCAGCTCTCCGGCTCAGCAGAGCAAGGTGCTGGACTTTGGGGTGTGTATGGTTTTCTGGGGTCTGATGCTGTGTTTCTTTTTGGCTATATGTGCTTCTGCTCTCACGATGGCAGGCACTCTCCTGTCCTGGTTCTGTTCCCTTCGACAGCAGGTGCCCAGGAAAGATCTGCCGAGTAAGGGAAGAACACACCAACACTTGGGGCTCATCTGGTCATCGGGCATCGGTGGGAGCTGGGAGCTGTGCTGACCATGTGACCCTATGAAGTTTCGAGGTCTGGGCCTCTGTCCCTCCCTCTGGGTCTCAGGTATTCTCGCAACAGCCCTGGGAGGAAGGGGGGACACCACCGTGTCCCAGAGGGCTTTGCACTTTGGAGAAGTTTGAACTATCAGCAAGTCATCTTGTTTCCCTTGTTAGTTGCTGTTTTTTTTTTTTTTTTTTTTTTGATGCTTTTTAAAATTTGAGATACTCAAGAATGATATTTTTTCCCTTTGGAGAACATGTGGAAGGTGGGTAGCAGAGGGCCAGGGTTTGGGGCTGATAATGGGCTTTAGATGCATTTGGAAAGGGTTTTTCTCCCTGGGGGGGGGGACCCTTCAACCTGGGTGGGGGCTGTCGGCCTGACATCCTCAGCTAGACCTTACCTCTGTCAGGTCAATGCCACACCCTGTAAAAAATGTCACCTCTGTCTTGTGACAGGATGGGTTGCTGCCGCTGGTAAGAAAGCAGGAAGGTGGGAAATGGGAGTGGATTTCCTTTGTTTTATCCTTTAGGGTGTCTGCAGAGTCATGGTGAGAGCACCCTGGCCCGAGTGGTGCACCTGGTCTCTGGAGCTGGCCCGGGTGTTGAGGGGAGTCTGTAGGGCACACCCCAAACTTTTAATAGCTAACAAGCTCGGAGGTAGGCTTCCCCAGTTGCATTTACACTTTTTTTTTTGTACCAGGGGTTGAACTTGACCCATGAGCCGCATCCCCAGCCCTGTTTTGTATTTTATTTAGAAACAGGGTCTCACCGAGTTGCTGAGGGCCTCACTCAGTTGCTGAGGCTGGCTTTAGGCTTGCGATCCTCCTGCCTCAGCCTCCCGAGCTGCTGGGATTACAGGCGTGTGCGCCCGGCTCCATTTACACATTTTAGGGGGGTACTCAATTGCCCTGGACTGTCCGGTTATTCTCTCCTCAAAGCTTTTACTCCAGAGTAGATGCTCAATAAACTGACCACAACTGTCATTATATCTTCTCTTCTTCTTTCTTATCCTTCTCCTCTTCCTTCTTTCCATTTCTTCTCCTTCTTCTCTTTTTTTCATATTGGGGATTGAACCTAGGGGAGCTTTATCACTGAACTCTATCCCCAGTTCTTTTAATTTTTTAAAAATTTTCAAACAGAGCCTTGCTAAGTTGCTGAGGCTGGCCTCAAACTTGTGTACCTCCTGCCCCCAGCCTCCACAGTCTCGGAAATTACAAGTGTGTGCCACCAGGCTCAGCTACGTCATTACTTCTTTTTGGTGAAACACCTCCTGGAATTAGATTTCCTGGAATTCCCAGTGTGTATTTTAAAAAAGTCACTTCACCTGCCTTTTCCTTCAGCTGAGGGTTTGCCAGGCTCCCCCCCCCCACACCCCACCAGGCCAGGCCCCCCTGGGGGTGGGCACAGGGTTAACAACGGAGAGAATGGAATATGAATGGGACCTGTCTCTTCCTCCCATCCTGCCACAGCTTTTCTGGCTTTTGGGGAGAGGCTGGGTAGGGCAGGGGTGGCCTCCAAGGAAGTAGTTAGCCTTTATGGTTCCCTTGTCTTTTTATTTTATTTTTTATTGGAGTTTATGGCTATTGTTCAATGGACAGTCCTCACCCTTCTGGGCGTCTTGGCAGCTGGACTGGATGGAATCTGACCTGCAGTGGCGTGGGACTTCAGGAAGGCAGAGGTCCAGGGTGGACGACCAGGTGTGCCCTCACCTCCAGCAGCAGGGCTCTGAGGAGGTGGGCTGGTCAGGGAGGGGGGCTGCTGAGTCTCCTCCCAAGGGGCAGTCGGAAGGCGGGGACAGCCCAGAGAAGGCCCGCGTGGGGCACATGGGGGGGGTCCCTTATCCTGGTCGTCTGCCGGCGCCTTTGGCATGGGGAGGGAGGTGGGTACCTGGGGCGGCCAACCTCTGTGGCCTTCCTCCAGGTGTTCAGCTACAAATATGTCCCCACACCTTCTCTGGACCAGAAATCAGGTTAGGGCCTGCGAAAACAATAAGCCAAAAATAGACCTGCTTCAAATCCCGTCTGGGATGGATGTCATCCGAGGGGCTCTGCTACCCGTTTCTTCTTGTCCATCTTATTTTTTCTGTGTCTCTCAGAGTGATAGTAATTTCTCCATATATGTGGTTTCTTTCCAAGATTTTAGTTACCCATGGTCAATTGTGGTCTGAAAATATTAAATGGAAACAGATATTATGAGAGGGAGAGAGAGGGAGAGAGAAGGAAAACTAATATAACTTTTATTACTGTATATTATTTCAATGGTACTATTATGATTATGATTATGAATTTTTTCTTTTTGGTGCTGGGGATTGAACACAGGGGCACTTAACCACTGAGCCACATTCCCAAAGCTTTTTATGTTTTATTTTGACACAGGGTCTCACTGAGTTGCTTAGGGCCTCACTAAGTTGCTGAGGCTGGCTTTGAACTCTCCTTCTGCCTCCTGAGCTGCTGAGATGACAGGTGCGTGCCACAGTGCCTGGCTATGTTGCCAGTTCCCAGTCTTAAATGGCTGTCCCCACCATGGGTGGGCACTGATAATTGTTCAACAACCAACTCTTCATACAGAAAAACGTGCCCACGTACGATTACGTGTGTGGTAGTGTACCTGTATCAAGGATGTGTAGCAAA
Source organism: Urocitellus parryii (assembly GCF_045843805.1). Classification (NCBI taxonomy): domain Eukaryota; kingdom Metazoa; phylum Chordata; class Mammalia; order Rodentia; family Sciuridae; genus Urocitellus; species Urocitellus parryii. The sequence continues at coordinate 168,920,520 of NC_135533.1, read as the reverse complement.
CTCATGTGTGTTATTTAAATAATAATAAAACGTACTGTTATAATTTGTGCATAGTCAAGTGAATCTTATAAGCACACTGTCAACCTGTTTTGACAAGTTCTTGTACAAACCAATTGATGGCTGTATTCATCCATGATTTGATGAAATTAGACTAGGAGTTCATACTTGATTAATTTCTGACTCAGCAGAAACCTCTCTCATCTAATGAGCCAGTAGTGCCACATTCATGAGCCCTGGTTGATATTTTCATCTATATTAATGAGAAAGAAGAAGGGAAATAAGACGAACGTATGTCACAACCTCACTCCATTGCCAATGGCGTTAGTGGCTTCTTGGCTGACTTAGGTAACGTTTTTTGAAGACTGGAAAAATATTCCCTCTATTTTTTTGTTCTATTCACAATGTGAGGGCTATAGCCATGATGCATTTTTCTGTTTCATCTGCATTATTAACATTCTCTCCACCACTTTCTTAACAAGGTTTAGACAACCCATGCAGCAATAAGACAAGTTCAGAGTTGTGGTGTCTTGCCAGTGGTGTAAATGCACACCCTCTGGCTGGTTTCAAGTTACTACTGGGAAATCACTCTACAGGCAAATTAGGAAGATAAATATGGTTGCATCCCAGTATATGATATGCCACCGTACGGGTGCAGTATACTTAAAGAATTTCAAGAACAGCAAAATGTAAACAAATAGGAACGGATGGACTTTATGTATTTATGACTTTTTTTGGTACCAGGGATTGAACCCAGGGGTACTTGACCCCTGAGCCACATTCCCAACCCTTTTTATTTTTTATTTAGTGACAGGGTCTTGATAAATTGCTTAGGGCTTTGCTAAATTTCTGAGGCTGGCTTTGAACTTGCAGTCCTCCTGCCTCAGCCTCCTGAGTCCCTGGGATCATAGGGATGTACTGCCATGCCCAGTTTACCTTTATATTCAACATATAAGTTGTTTACTTGGAAAGTCAAACTTTACTAATGGCTGTATTTAACAACCAGATCACAGGATTCCTGAGAGTGTGAGGACTGGCTCTTGTGAACTGGTATGAGCTGGCTTCAGCCGCTAAGCCCCTCCTCAGTTTGATTGACACCTCAGGTGGAGCAGGTCTTTATCCTTCTCTGGTTACAGTGTTTAGCATGGGGCCTGCCACGCTGGCTGGCGGCCTTCTGTCAATATGTGCTAACCCAGGAGGAACTTGCTTATCTGAGGGCTTTCTTTCCCACTACTCTGTAAGCTCCATAAGAAAAGGGCCATGGTGATACATAGTCACCTTGGAATCTTTAGTCCTTAACATGGGTCCTGGTAGATAGTAGCTGGTCAGTAAACGAATGCCACATTTAATCCCTAGGGAGTATCTGAAATGCTCTGTCTGGGAGCAGAGTCACAACTGCCACAAGTGAAGCGTGACAAGGAGGGTGTGTTGGTGAATCTCTGCTTACTCCTTCTTTCCCCTCTTCCCCACTCTTCCCTGGGATCAGCTCAGCTCCATTGTGTTAGCTGTCTATTGCTGCAAAATAAACCACCACACTTTTTTTTTTAAACACTGGGGACTGAACTGAGGGGCACTCTACCACTGAGCTGTACCCCTAGTCCTTTTTTAGTTTTATTTTGAGGCAGTGTCTTGCTAAGTTGCTGAGGCTGGCCTCCAACTTGTCATCTTCCCGTCTCAGTTCAACTTCCCACGTACCTGGGACCACAGGTGTCTACCTCTGTGCCCGGCTCCTCCCTGGGTCTTCTGTTCAGTGTCCCTGATGGCTGCCATTGAGGCATTAGTTGGCTTGAACTTTTCCTGGAGGCTCAACTGGGGAAGAACTCACTTCCAAGTCCATTCATATATGTCACTGTGTGATGGAGGCTGTCACACAGATCCCGGATCCCTGTGTGTTCAAGTTTCTTTCTTTTTTTTTTTTTTTTTTTTTTGTACTGGGGATTGAACCCAGGGTCACTTAACCCTGAACTACATCCCCAGCCCTTTTTTCATAAAGATACCTGCCCACCACGACCTGAAACACTAGACCATGAAAAAAGTGAAAAGAAGTGGCACCCGAACCGAGTTCCAGAAAGTTCTCTGCCTATTTCTAGAAAGGCCTCCCTTTATTAGCCCATCCCTCTTCGTCATTTCTCCTACCCTATATCTGGAACCCCTCAATTTCCTGGGGCTAAGAAGCTGATTTATGGATAAAGCTCCCTCTTCTCCATTTATTTATTTATTTATTGATTGATTGATTGATTTATGGGGTACTGGAGACTGAACTCAGAGGCACTTGACCACTGAGCCCCATCCCCAGCCCTATTTTGTATTTTATTTAGAGACAACATCTCATTGAGTTGCCTAGGGCCTCACTTTTGATGAGGCTGGTTTTGAACTCTCGATCCTCCTGCCTCAGCCTCCTGAGCTGCTGGGATGACAGGTGTGCGTCACTGCGCCCGGCTCCGGCTTCTCCATTCTTTGGCCACTGGACCACGTCTTTCTTTGATCCCGATACTCATCTTTCAGACATTGGCTTTTCTGTGGGCCGAGATTCCAAACCTGGGTTTGGTAACCTTCCCCCTAAAGCCCAGGTTTGTAGCGTTTGTTGATTTCTGGCCGTCAGAACCCTTGTCATGGATGGCCACCTTCAAGATACCCATTCGTTCTCCCGCACCCCAAGTGGTCCCTCAGCTCCGCGAGCTGGCAGGGGCCAGCGCCAGCACCACCCACCACCCAGGACCTCTGCACGTTCCTCTCTTGGGAACACTGGCCAGGTGGTGGCATCGAGGTCGGATGAGTTTCTTCTCCGCCCAGCACCTCTCTGCCTGTTTCTTTGCAATTTCCCAAAGCCACTTCAGGTGACAGCCACCAAGGAAAACAGCATTCCCCCGCTGACTGCTCTCGGGGAGAGCTTCCATGGGTTTAATGATAATTGTCTAATTATGTCTTAGGAGCTCATCCCAGAAAAAAAACTGAGAGACACATTAATGCAATTAATGAACCATTTAGGAGCCCCAGCCTGCTACGTCGGGACAGCATGCCTAGAGGCAGGGTTGTGAGTGGAGAGAAGCAGGAGGAATCCTAGCCCAGGGACAGGCAGAGGGTGGCTCTGCCCCATCTCATGGATTCCCTTGGAGGACCAGAACCTCAGCCTCCGTCAGAACATCCTCCTCAAATCAGTGTCTCTGATCTTTCTTTTTTTAAAAAAAATTTATTTATTTATTCTAAGTTGGTATACATGACAGCAGAATGCATTTCAATTCACAGTACACCTATAGAGCACAATTTTTCATATCTCTGGTCATACACAAAGTAGAGTCACGCCATTCGTGTCTTCATACATGTACTTGGGGTAATGATGTCCATCTCATTCCACCGTCTTTCCTACCCCCATGCCCCCTCCCTCCCCCTCCCACCTCTTTGCCCTATCGAGAGTTTGTCCAATCCTCCCATGCCCTACAACCCCATCATGAATCAACATTCCAGAGAAAACATTTAGCCTTTGGTTTTGGGGGATTGGCTCACTTCCCTTAGCGTGATATTCTCAGCGCCATCCATTTCCATTTACCTGCAAATGCCATGATTTTGTTCTCTTTTAATGTTGAGAAATGTTCCACTGTGTATAGATGCCACATTTTTTTTTTATCCTTTCATCCACTGAAGAGCATCTAGGTTGGTTCCACAGTTTAGCTATTGTGAATTGTGCTGCTATAAACATTGATGTGGCTGCGTCCCTATAGTATGCTGTTTTCAAGTCTTTTGGGTATACACTGAGGAGAGGGAGAGCTGGGTCAAATGGTGGTTCCATTCCCAGTTTTCCAAGGAATCTCTATACTGCTTTCCATATTGGCTGCACCAATTTGCAATCTCACCAGCAATGTATGAGTGTGCCTTTCCCCCACATCCTCGCCAACACTTATTGTTGTTTGTGTTCTTAAGAGCTGCCATTCTGACTGCAGTGAGATAAAATCTTAGAGTGGTTTTGATTTGTATTTCTCTAATTGCTAGATGTTCTAATTGAACATTTTTTCATATGCTTGTTGATTGATTGCATATCCTCTTCTGAGAAGTGTCTGTTCAGGTCCTTGGCCCATTTGTTGATTGGGTTATTTGTTGTGTTGGTGTTAAGGTTTTTGAGTTCTTTATGTACCTAGAGATTAGTGCTCTATCTGATGTGGGTAGTAAAAATTTGCACATTTTTTTCCCTTACCTGTTAACATCTGAAATCGGGGTGCATCTTATAATCCCTGTGAAGAAGGCACCATTGTTACTGTTTAGTTAGTGCCTTTTCAATTTCTTTGGCGGTGCCTTAAATAATGGTGTGTGTTGGATTCCATGACATGAGAATTAACAGTTGATCGTTACTAACTATTGTTTTTCTTTCTTCTAAAAAGGATCTCTACTTCTGATACATTTTTATCCACTGGCACGTTTCTTAGCCTTTTCATTAAAATGAATGGGAAAATTCAAGATCTTCTTCATCTCCACCTTCTGGGACAGGCATGGTGAATCCTGCCTGTCTCCTGGTCCTGGGGGCTCCCTGTCCCACGTTATGTCCCTCCCTCTGTGAATTTCTCCTGGGGAAGCGCTACCCGGGTCTTCCTTGACATGATTAAAAAAATAGCTTCCTAAAATCAATCACATCTATCTTTGGATGCTGACACTGTGCTCGGCACTCGGGCGACGCCTTTCTTCACATGAATTCCCTCGACCTATGAGAAAGGTTCTGTTTCTAAGATGGGAAAACTGAGGCCAGGAAGTGCAGGAGCCCAGGAGTTGGCTGGGTTTTACCAGCCGGGAGACGGTACTCCCTGGCCTTTTCTCCATGCCCAGCTCCTCGTTGGGTTGTTTATGCGGCATCACAGGGGGGCCCAGCCCACAGCGGTTGCTCACACTGTCTCCTCTGTGAGGGAATGGGAAAGGTCACCTTGACCCGCCCTGGGTTCCCTGAGCCAGGTAAATCCTTGCTTTTCATTCCCACATCAAATACTTCACTAGATTCTTCTCACCTTTGCCTCAAGAGAAGTGTCCTACTGTTTTATTTACAGGCCTTGCTTGCCCCAGGCCGTCCTGCTCAGGTGTTCCCACTGTTCTCCTTTGAATAACTCCCCACCTGCTGCTCACGACAATCACATTATAGGTGCGCGGTCCCCCCTTCCGGGCAGCCCTTTCAGCTGTTTGAGCAGCAGTTCTGCCAAGGCAGCTGGTGCGCTTGGATGGATGCCCAACCGAGGAAGAGCCCGTGAGGAGTTCCCAGAAGAGCTGGATCATGCCAGCACTGCCCCCCCCCAACCCCAGCAGGGGCCATTGCTGCCTCAGAGAGTCAGACTGCTGCAGCCTCCAGGGCCGCTGGGAAGTAGATCTCCTTATCTGTGACTTCTTTTTTTGGGGGGGGGTACCAGGGATTGAACTCAGGGGCACTCGACCCCTGAGCCCCATCCCCAGCCCTATTTTGTAATTTATTTAGAGACAGGGTCTCACTGAGTTGCTCAGCATCCTGCTTTGGCTGAGGCTGGCTTTAACTCGTGATCCTCCTGCCTCAGCCTCCTGAGCCGCTGGGATGACAGATGTGCTCCACGTTGCCCGGCTCTCTGTGACTTCTGGGCAGGCACATTTTTCTTGGAAAATCAGCCCTTGGCCATGGTCAGAAAGAGGGTGCTGACAGAGCTGGGGAGAGGGGGTTGGATTGTTTTCGTGAGTGGGGTGTGTTAGTGCACTTATTAAAATATGGCCTCCCTTTTGGATCTAAGAGGGGGCTCCTTCAGTGGAGCCCATTCCCCAACAAGTGGCTTTGGCTCAGCACAGCACTCTTGGAGAAAGAAGGAAACAGAATAAGCATTTGAAAAGAAGTTTCTCTTTCACGTGGGGAGCAAATGGGCAAAGGCATCCAAAGGTACACTTCCAGGGTGGCGGGGTGCACTGGATCTGGAGACCTGATGGTTTGTTGGTCAGCTGTGCTGTGGAATGGAGTCTGTCCTCCCCTGGCCCAAGCAGAGGTGCCCTGGTGGCTGTTGTGCGATATGCTATGGCACCCTCCTTTCTCCCCTCACTTGCTGCTTGGTCCACCCCTGTGGGGCAGGTCCTGTGTATTTGAAATCTGCAGGTTTAGCTTTGGCTCTAGACTGAATCTCACGAGCCCTCTGTGATTTGAGGCTCAGGAGGGAAGGTTCCTATATTGGTTCCTAGTCTCTGGTGCTCCGATTCCTTGAGGCCTTCCTGTGGAAATGGGATAAACTCTGGATGATACAGAGACCATGCCTGATGCTGCTGGGGGTTTGAGGGAGAACGTGGTCAGCTCTGCGAACCTGCAGAGTTGATGGTCTGCATGTCCACCTGCTCATCAATCCACCCACAGATGGACTTTCATCAAACTCTGCTGGAGGAGAGGAGAATTTCTCATCCTTCTTACTAAATATCACTTTGCCTCCTTTGCATTTGATACCCTTCCCAACTAGCCAAAATCACCCAAGGTGCATCCAGGGGTTGCCATCCCAGTTCTCAGGACATATGCAATCTGAAGAAAAGACAGAAAGATGGATGGAGAAGAAAGGGAGAAAGACTTACATGGAAAGGCCAAGCTGGTGTAAGGTATAAAGGTCTCCAGCGGAGGGCAGAGGAGGGGGAGAGGAAGAAAGATCTGAGGTCAGGGGTACAGGGAGTTGGGGAGGTAATGTCCAAGTATTGCTGCTGGGGAGAAGAGCAGAGAGTACTGGAGGATTGTTAACTTGCTCCCCTTGAGAAATACAAAGAAATTGGAATTCTTTAAAAATGCTCTCTCTGTTGGGCGTGGTGGTACACACCTGTAATCCCAGTGGCTCAGGAGGCTGAGGCAAAAGGATTGAGAGTTCAAAGCCAGCCTTAGCAAAAGCTAGGCCCTAAGCAACTCAGTGAGACCCTATGTCTAAATAAAATATGTAAAAGGGCTGGGGATGTGGCTCAGTGGTCAAGTGCCCCCGAATTCAATTCCGGTACCAGAAAAATAAAAATAAAATAAAATAAAAATTAAAATGCTGTTTCCGAGGCTGGACCCCATTCATTGGAACATGATTGTGCAGAGCCTGGGGCTGGGGACTGGGTGCGCCTGATTGCATTAGGGTTGTAGAACGGGACAGAATTGTTTCGAGAAGGCAATCTCTGTCTCCTCCTCTCTCTCTCTGGAAGAGTTTAGGCTCTGGATAAGTCCAAGGAGCAAAGTCCAGCTGCTTTTGGGAGGCTCCCAATTTACCAACTCAGAGGTTATATTTTCCCAGAGCCAAAAGCTGCATGGGGTAGACCCAACTTCTGGCTCCATTCCTGGTTGCTCGGCCCTCACCCCCTCCACACACTGGGTCACTAAAACGATGCTGGAAACCTGTGGTAGCCATTCATCTTAGCCTAAATCCGTAGAGTATGCAAATTCATGGACCAGGGTCAATATTTGGAGTCTCTGTTAAAGGATAATGGCTGTGAGCTTAACTAAGCCCTTGTACCTTGATGAGAAATGACAGTCAGACAAAATATTGATCGAGGTTCTGTCTTTATCGGGAGGCTTCTGCCCTGTACAGTTTGCCCACCTTCCCCTGTGAGTTTCTCTCTCTCTCTCAGGGACCAGCAGGAGTGACCGGGACCTCAGCAGGTGGGCAAACAGGGCCTAATTGAGTGGATGTGCGTGTGCTCTCTTTGCTTAAGCACTTTCCCTTTTATTTAGCTTCCAGTCATCTGTCAATATTTGCGTTTGCAATTTCTCCTCTTATCTACATATTATAAACAAGTCTATCTAACACTGATATTCTTGGGACTGTCACTTGTTGGAAGCTATGACCTTATTCTGGGAACTATTACAGTCATAACGTTTATAGCCAGCCCTGGTATCTGATTAGCCCTTGATGGACAACAGAGTGATCTCATTTGCATTAATTACCTTGACCCCTGTGAGACATGAGACAGTGTGGTCTAATGGTGAATGGCATAAGTTTTTCTTTTTTTGTTTTTTTGAGGTCAGAGACCCAGGACTTAATCCCAGCTTGATTTTTGACTAGCTGTGAAATCCAGGGCAAGTTGTTTAATGTTCTTATCAGCTTTCAGGGCTGTGGGAATTAAATAAACTATGTTTAACTTACTGCCTGGTACATGGTTGGTGATCAGTATATAGCAACTTATTGTAGATTACATAAAGATTATTGTTCTGATTTTACAGTTAAGGTACAGAGTACTTAAAGGAGTCCCATTCTTTCTTTTCTGGGCTCTTCCCTCCCGAGATTTGAAATCTTTCTCCATTGCAGAGGTCAATACTTGGCGGCGCATTGGGGGAATTCTCTTTTCATATTCCTCAAAGGATGAGGTTCAGTGTCATGGGCTGTACCTCTGCTCAGTAGTTAGAGCTTGTTCCCTGTCACTTACCCTGCTGACCAAGGCGAACCAGCCCTTGGTGAAAGCCCATCCTATTTTTTTGGGGGGGCGAGGAGGGTACTGGGGATTGAAATCCGGGGCGCTTGACCATTGGAGCCCCATCCCCAGCCCTATTTTTCTATTTTATTTAGAGACAGGGTCTCACTGAGTTGCTTAGGGCCTCGCTAAGTTGCTGAGGTTGGCTTTGAACTCACGATCCTCCTGCCTCACCTCCTGAGCCACTGGGATTACAGGCGTGGGCCACTGCGCCTAGTGGAAAACTATCCTGGACACAAGGATGGAAGCCAGTTCTCTAGCCTTCTCCCCCGCTTCCTGTCTTTCCCCATACAACACACACACTGAGAACCTGTGTTTATGAGGAGGCCTGTGTTCCAAGAGCTGAATGGCTTCACTGTTATAGGGAGTGATCGTTGCCAAAATATATTTTTGTGCTAATTTCCTTATGCCAAACACATGTTTTATAGCTGGGTGTGCTTTCTACACACATCACCCACCTTTATCAGGACCAGGGGTTAGGCAGGTTTTCACCAGGGCTCAGCTTTCCACCCTGTGCCAACGTGTTCCTTTGTTCATGGAGCCGGAGCAGAACTAGGTGGGAGGGATCAGACCTATTTGGACAAGGGGAGGCTTTCAGTGCGGGCGCGTGTGCGTGTGCGTGTGCGTGTGCGTGTGTGTTATAAGGCTAGACTCTTCCCAAGAGATGGGGAGGCTTCAAGGCCAGATGTTCTGGCTGAAAGCCTGCGGAGGAGAGTACCAGTGCACTGGGCTGCTCCTGCTGTCACAGGAAAGCAGGGAGCTGAGACTCCAGACCTCAGTTCTTAGGTTCGGAGGAAAGAAAATTTAAAAGTCAGTCACCAAAATCCATGCAAGAGAACTTTATTACAGGTGAAAGTAAAGAAAAAGCCAAGTGAGGCTCAAGCAGAGAGCTCTCTCAAGGGAGAGGATGGGTCATCTCCAAGCAGAGAATGACAAAGGAGACAATGCTGTCCCCAAATTTATTACTGTTTGATGTCTACCAGAACTGGGGACAACCCTCTGTACTCTTTGCCAATCAGGTATCCCACTCCTCCTTCACGGTGGGTGGCGGAGTCTTTGACCTTAGTTGGTCCTCTGCAGAACTGTCGTGGTGGTCATCCTATTTGGGGGGCTTCATCTACAAGACAATCCCATGTTAATGCGGGCACTGGGGTCAGCAGCTGGTCAGAAGTTACCTTAGTGCTCCTGTGCTACTAAAGGAATCCTCCTTCCCAGACAATTGGAGACACTTATAGTCACAATTCCTAACTTCACATCAACCTCCATGGACCCTGTCAAGAGTTAGTCCCATCCATGTAATTCTCTTGATGGTTTTTCCCAATTAGCTCTTTTTACTTCTGTTTATTTTCTACAAATTAACTCCTACCCTTTGCTTTCTCTTCTACTTGGGAAGTGGTTTAAAGTAGACCCCGATGTCATTTCAAGAACACTTGTGACCTTGCCTATTTCACTACTTATTGTTAGCTACTACCTAACACTGCCACCACCCTTCCTCTGGGGCCCCTTGCTGTCTCAGGGACCCCACTCTGGGTCCATGCCTGATGCAAATTTATTTTGTTGTAAATTTTGGAATCTGACCACTGGGGGGGGGTGGCACAGTTTACCAAAAGTTTCAACCCTCCAACTTCAGATTCGATATTATTGGCCTTTTCTGCAGACAGCTCAGCCACTTTCTGTGAGGAGGAGTTTGGCAGGTGGTGAGGACTAAGGGGTGTGATGTGTCTAATGTGCTCACCAGTTCCCCTCCTGACAGTTTCAGCATTTGGCCATTTGGTAACTCAGGTTCGATGTATTAGCTACCTATTGCTGTGTAACAAAGTACCCTTAAAACCAAGCAGATTCAAAAGACAATAAATATTATCTCTCACAATTCCCGTGGGTCAGGCAGTTAGGAGCAGCTTAATTGATGTACTGCCAGTTGCCTTAGGACCTCTGCAGGGAAGATATCCTAGGAGCACAGTCAGGAGCCAGACAGATAAGATCAGAAGAGTTACTGCCTCTTGATTGACAACTGGCTCAGAATCCTTAGGTCTGAAATGAGGGTGTCGTTAAAATGTTGGTTGGGCCTCTAGTCATCTGAAGATTTGATTAGGGTTGGATGATTTTATGCAAGAGAGCCTACTCACACGCCTGGCCACTCTGAGTGCTTTTGCATTAGTGAGGTCTCTCTAGGGGACTGCTTGGGTCTCCCATGACATGCAATAGGCTTCTGCAGAGAGAGTGATCCAAGGAACAGCAACACGGAAGCCACAGTGGCTTTCAGGAGCCAGCCGTGGCTATTATACAGCACCATTTCTATAATGCCCTAAAGGTGACTGTTATGGTTTGGATATGAGATGTTCTCCCAAAGCTTCTATGTTTTTTTTTTAATTATTTTTTTAATGTGGTGTTGAGGATCGAACCCAGTGCCTCACACATCCCAGGCAAGTGCTCTGCCATTGAACCACAATCCCAGCCCGCAAAGCTTCTATGTTAATGCAAGAATGTTCGCAGTGAAGTGATTAGGTTATGAGAGCAGGAACCTCATCTGTCTGTCCTAGTTTGAACAGACTGACTGGGTGGTAACTGTAGGCGGGTGGGGTGTGGCTGGAGAAGGTGGGTCACCCTGGAAGGCTGCATTTTCCCTGTGGCCACACTTCTCCCCGTTCCCTCTCTCTCTGCTTCCTGACCCCACCATGAGCTGAGCAGCTTTCCTCCACTGGGCCCTTCCCTGGTGACGTGTTGCCTCACCTTGGGCCCAGAGCAATGGAGTTGACCATCTATGGACTGAGACCTCTGAAACCATGAGCCCCCAATAAACTTTTCTTCCTCTAAGTTTTTTTTCCTTTTTGAACCATTAAGCCACATCCCCAGCAATACCTCATTTCCCCCACTTTTAAAATTTTGAGACAGGATCTTAATAAATTGCTTAGGGTTTTGCTAAGTTGCTGAGACTGGCCTCAAACTTGCAATCCTCCTGCCTCAGCCTCCCAAGCCACTAGGATGATAGCTGTGTGCCACTGTGCCCGGTTCTGAGTTGTTCTTGTCATGTATTTTGGTCACAGTGACCCAAAGCTAACTGAAAGACTGACTTAGGTCAGCTCTAGTGTGTGAGGGGACCACAGCAGGGTGTGAATATTGGTAGGTGAAAAACAGTGGGGGCCACCTTGAACTTTTGTTACCGTATTTATTACCATATTTTATTACCTACTGAAGTGGAGACCCTCCCTAGGTGTGGGCAGCACTGTCCATTAGGATGGAGGCTTGGATGGAATAAAAGTTGGAAGAACAAGGTTAGAGATTTGAATAAGCTCTCTACCTTTTCACTATTTCATGAGGACTGTCAGGCTCAGACTTGAATAGAGCTGCACAGAGACCTTCCTACAGGAACTCCCATCTAGTTAGGAGCTGTGGGGGGACAAAAGAGTCTCTTGGCAACGTGGTAGAATATGTAGAAGAAATAAAAACATGTCCACTATCTTCTGTTTATCTTGGCTTAACCGGGTTTCCTGACTGAGAGACCTCTTGGTAGGATGTTTGTACATGGAATCTTTTGATTCATCAAGAGATGAGGGGTCTACATGCTTGAGAAACCCTGAGCTAAAACATTCATCAGACCAGAGAAATGTGAGGGGCCATTCAATTGTTTCCACTTTGGAACCAGGCATTTGGCTACAGATACGGGATTGGCTCAGCCTTTTGTATTATTATATTTTCATTTATGGAAGACAGGTCAGGAGGAAAGTAGGCCAAACTTCACTGTATGAAAGACCTGATTTTTATTTTTTTGTTTTTCATGGACTTTAGAGAAACTTCTTCCTTCTCTCCTCCTCCATTCGTAGGGTTGGAGTTTCTGCTGATCAGGAATGTGGGTGTTTTTTAGCAGAGGGGTTCTGGGTTGTGGTTTCTCTTGAGGCTGAAATCTTCTGAAGGTTTGTTAGGAGGGTGGAAGATACCAAGATGGCTGACCACATGGATGCCATGTTTATGGTGGGTGTTGGCCAAACCCCTCAGTTCCTCATCACATGAACCTCCTATAAAGCTCACTGCCTGGCAGCTAGCTTCTTCCAGAGCAGGCTATCCAAGAGAGGCGAAGGTGGAAGCTATAATGGTCAATCTGCCTTGTCAACTTGATTGGCTTAAGAGATGGCTAAGATTAAGAGGCTTCTGGGCGTGTCATGAGGGTGTGTCTAGGAATGATTGGCATGTGGAATGGCGAATGGAAACGGAGACCCTCCCTAAGTGTGGGCAGCACCATCCAATAGGCTGGAGGCTTGGACCAAATAAAAGTTGGAGGAATAAGGAAGTGGCAGCAGATGCAAGCTCATTCTTTTTGAATGGGTTCCTGATGGCTGCTGTGATCCCCTGAGGACATCAGACACTAGCTCCTTCCCTCTTCCAACGTGGACTCTGCCAGTGATTCTCCAGGGAGTTTCCAGAAGCCTTTGGTCTCAGACTGGGGCTGTTCTGAGGCTTCAGACTCTTGCACTGCGCAGCTACTGGTTCCTCCAGATCTCCAGCCTGTAGACGGCCATTGTGGACTATCCAGCTTCTGGACACATAAGTCAATCTAATAATCCCCTTTTTTCTAATCATACTTACTTCCTATTGATTCTGTTGCTCTAGAGAACCTTAACACAGAAGCTGAACTATCTTTTGTAGTCTTGGAAATCATATTTCATCATTTCTGCAGTGTCCTATTGATCACACTAGTCATCCCTATTATCCCCAATCAGGGTGGGAGGGGGCTACACAGTGGATTCCTGGATGTAAGAATCTGGGACCATCTTGGAGGTTAGCTGCTACAACTACAAAAGAATGCAATGATTGAATGGACATCCTTTAGTCAGTGATATGCATTCTCAAATGGTTAGAAGCTTGGCCATTTTCTAGAGATTTTTATTGCTCTTCCGTTCCACAAGAAGGAATATATATATATATATATATATATATATATATATATATATATATCTGGGGTTGTCATTTGTCCATTCTTTCTACAAATGTGTACTGAGCACCTGTGATGAGCCTCTGGTTGCCTTAGGACCTCGGCAGTGGGAGCCTTGCTGGGGGAAGAGATCCCAGGAGCATAGTCGGGGGCCGTGCAGACAAGACCAGGAAGAGCTCTTGTCTTGATTCATAACCAGCCCTGAATATTTATCATCCACCCTAATAATTCTTTTAAGTAGGGGCCTCAAGTAATTGCAGCAGCCTGAACAGCTCTTCTGCCCTTTGTTTGTTTGTTGGATAATGACTTCATTTCACGTGTTCTGGTAAATGGATCGACTGCCTCTCCCACCTCTCTCTCTGGTCATAATTCTCTCTGTTCCCATTTCAGCTGTAGACAGGTGCCCTCCAAACCACATTCCCCACATTTATCAAAGCTAAATAGCTTCCTGCTGCTTCCCTCCATATTTCTAAAAGCCAGACTCCTCTTACCTTCCACAGAGAGCCTGACCTGAATGGCTGAAAACTTGATTAATACACAGTTTATCTCTTCTCTCCTATTATTTATGTCTCTGTCAAAATTCTTTGAAATTCAAGAAATGGACACTGGCCATCCTAAGCATAAGGAATTTTTTTTTTGGGGGGGAGCAGGACACAAAAGTTCTCAAAATTGGTGGGTGGCTTAGAAATAAGTGAGGATCCATGGCTTTCTCTAGGACCAGGCAGCCACTGTGACCATGGTGATAAGGCACCTTCAACTGTGCCTTCTGGCCTTATTTCACACCCTGAATATTCAAAGTCCTGGGAAATAATATTCATTTGGCTTGACTGAGGCCAGTTCTGAGTTGAGACTCCATGGGTGGTAAGAAGTAAGATTGGATCTATTTATTTTTAAAGACAAATATTTCTCACATTTCCTAATTCCCTAAATACTTCTTATTGATTTCTTCATCATGCCATCCAAACTGAACCTTTCCATTCCTTGATCACATCACAGCATCAGGCTCCCCTCGAGCCTTGAATTTTCCATAAACAAGTCCCATAAATTGGATATTCTGTTAATTTAGCAATAATCATCTTCAAATGTGCTGTATTACAGAAAATCAGATGAATTTACTACAAGCAGAAAAATATTAATTGCCATCCTTTGGATTCTTAGTATGAGCATTTGATTTATAAGTGAAACCTTCATTTTGTTAATTTACAACTACCAGGCCGTCTCCCAACCCAAGCCACGGTGCTAAGGATTATGGTGTCTTTCTCATCAGCAAGTTTAGACCATCATTCGTTAAAATGAATTTCTTCTCGGGTCCAGTTTTATGTCTTGTTCTGGCAAGCAGCCGTCTGCATGCTGGGTTTGTGGCTACCCTTTCTAGGTCCTCATTTTCCCTCTTCCATGCCATGGGTGGCTTTGTCACTGAGCATTTTCCATAGGGAGTTAGGTCCTGGGCCTACCTTGTCCCAGGATCCTGTAACTTTTTTCAGAAGAGCAAAAAGTTCTAGTTGGCTCACGGAACCTCTGGTTGTCCAAATATCTGTCTCTGAGACCCAGCTCCTGCCTGGTGAGTAGCAGGAACATAATAAGCACTTGTCAAAAAAAAGAAGCAGAAACTGAATAAATGCTCTTCACAAAGTATCATAACTGGGTAGCTTATCGGCAACAGAAAATTATGTCTCACAGTTCTGGAGGCCTTAAATCAGTGGTTCTTAATAGGAGTGATTTTCTTTTCTTTTTGGTACCAGGGGTGCGTAACCACTGAGCCACATCCCCAGCCCTTTTCTATTTTTTTATTTTGAGACAGGGTCTCACTAGGATGCGTACAGCCTCACTACATTGCTGAGACTGGTTTCAAACCTGCCATCCTCCTGCCTCAGCCTCCTGAGCTGTTGGGTTTATAGGTGTGCACCGACACACCAGGTAGCAGGGGTGATTTTTTTGACCTGGGGACATATGGCAATATTTGCAGACATTTTTGATTGTCACAATTTCAAGGTGGGTGGTGGTATCAGTATCTGGAGGGTGGAGGTCAGGGATGGGGCTATACCTCCTATGGTGCCCAGGACAGCCCACCCACCATCGCCCTTGAATAAAGGTTTATCTGCTCTCAGGTCAATAGTGCCAAGATTGAAAGACCCTAATCCAGGTCATTAACTAAGAAAGAAAACAGACTTTCTTTCCATTCCTTACCTCCTAGGAAATGCAACACTCTCTCTGCCTCTCTTTTCCTCTCTCTCTCTCTCTCTCTTTTTTTTTCCAGTGTCACTTTGTAAACAGAGATATTTATGACAGAGGCTGAAGAGACAGCATTTTATTTCACTGTATCTCTGTTTTCTAACACCTCAGAGCTCACAGCCCAGGGCCTCTGGTGCCCCAACATAAAATCTGTGAGATTTAAACGTATACTATGAGGTGCCTTATAAAACACACAGACTATGATCTGACAAGGTCCTTTTCCAATGTCCTCTTCCACACGAAATCTTGTGGCCGTAATTCAATTTCAGGGCCTTTCTCCAATTAAAATAGGTACATGACGCCACCCAGGCCCTGGACTAAAGCTCAGCCTCATGATTAGTGCCTGGTATTTTCCTTCTCTGGGCGATGGATTTTTATTTCACTGAAAATGGGCATTAAAGAGCTTCTAAAGAGACACTTTGTACTTAATGATAGTTTTGTTTGTCTTGGAAAATGTGAGATGTTGCTGCGAAAAGATAATAACCATTAACTCTGGGTTTATTCTGGGGTTAATGGATTATTATAGTGATATGGAAAATTATTTCCCAATAAATGTTGAATTTTATTTTTTTTCTGAACACACATTCTCTCTCTCTCTCTCTGCCACATGTTTATTTTCTGTATTAAAGATGTGCGGCTTCTATACAAATGGCCCAACAAAGTTTGCTGAGTTTCTCTACTGTGTGTGACTCTAAAAAAAAAAAAAATCATTCCAGTTTCCAATTATGAAGCCACCCAGGGGATGTGCTGGGATTGACTAGTTATGTCTGCCATGGGTGGCTATGGTGGGGAGGTTGGAGGGTCGGGCAACAAGCCTTTCTGAGCAATGGTATGAGGTAGTTCTCCTATTCCTAGAGGAGGAGCATGGTGAGCTTTGTGGAAACTTATTTCTCTGGGGCTCATAGGCTTCTAGAACTGGCTGTTTCTACAAGATTCTCAAGTTCAAATTGATGAGTCATTGTAATGGCTTCTTAAGTCACCAATGTCAGTCCTTTTTGATTCATGGATTATTGAGGACAATGGCAGGGAATAAACTCTGAGCCCATGGGACTGCTTCAGAAGGGCATTTGGCACCGACCGGGTGGCCCCGCCATCCTGACAACAGCGCCTGGGGAGGGGTGAGTGTTTCCAACATGGATCTGAGGAAACATGGGGCCTGCAGTGGACTCTTCTGCCCTACTTCCGCCTGCTCTCCTATCTGATGAGCTGTCACTGAAGGCTTCTGTTGAATAGTCAGGGGTCGGTTCCTCCCAGGCTGGAACAGCCTGCCCTAACAGTGTTCTTAGAGCACCACTCTGGGTCAGGTCCAGTGGGAGGAACCGGGGAAATGGAAATCTGCTGGGTGCCCTGCCCCAAGGTGCTTGTGCCTGTAGCTCCAAGGGGGCTGATGTAACATGAAGGCTGGACACCACACAGGTGAGGGTCAGAGATCTCGCCTATGCCGCGTTCTACTGACAGTTTTAATCAGAGCAGCAATTGTGAGACACTAGAGGACAGAGAGAGGCTGGGGACAGCTAATGTAATCCCCCCTCCCCTAACAGGTCAAGTCCTTACGTGATACCTGTAGGAGCCACACTTCCACCAAAGAGAGCTCTGCTCACCACAAGGCACCTCCATTTTAAATTGTGATAATTGCAAAAGTTATCCAAGAATTCCAGATTTGTTTGCCATAAGCAACACAGACACCCAGGTATATCTGGCAGAAAGCATCCTGTGGGGAAGGACTCTCAACCTTAGTATCTGTCATTAGCATGTTTACCAAGAAATCAGATTGGGCACTTCCCTTTATTTCCCAAGGCATACCTTGTATACCTCTGTTCTCCCCATGTACTGGGATTGACTAGTTATGTCTGCTGTGGGTGGCTGTGGAGGGGGTCAGAGGGTAGGGCAACGAGCATCTCTCTGAGCAAGCATGACCTGCTCATTTGAGTTGCTGAAGGTCATATCTTGGTGCGGTTAGAGAAGAGACTCAAATCTAGGACCCTGAACTCCAGGGCCCTTAACTGATGTTCTTGTATATCACGATAGTTAAAAATACAGACTCTCTGGAGTTTTAAAATCCCGTGTTCTTTACTCCTTACTAGCTACAATCTTGTCCAAGCCCCTCAGTCTTTAGAAATTCTGAAGGGGAAAGGAGATTGCCAGTCCTTGTTTTCCCAGGACTTCACTCTGGGACAGATGCTGGACTAAGTGCTTTGTATCTAATGTTTGATTTAATGACCCCTGAAGCCTTATGTGATGAGTCCTATTATTATTCCAACTTTACAGATGAGGACCCCGAGGCCCCAGGAGGTCAATTTGCCCAAAGTCACATGCCTTAAGTGTGCAGAGGGGATGTTAAAAAACCAGATGTGTTTCTTCCCGGGACATTTCAGTCATGCACTGTTCCGTTAGAGAGGCTGCCTTTGCAAAAGTGGTTTTATCAAGGGGGCAGCAATCATCTCTAGCCCAGTTCTCTTTTTGGCAGTAAACACATGTTTTAGTCAGCTTTCTTTGCTGCTGTGACTTAAAGACCCAACCAGAACGATTGTAGAGGAGAAAAAGTTTATTTGGGGCCTCACAGTTTCAGAGGTCTCAGTCCATAGACAGCAGGCTCCATTCCTCGGGGCTCGAGGGGAGGCAGGACATCATGGAGGAAGAGTGTGGTGGAGGGAAGCAGCTCACAGGGTGACCAGGAAGCAGAGACAGACTCCACTCTCCAGAGACAAATAGAGACCCCCAAAGCCATGCCCCCAATGCCCCCTCCTCCAGCCACACCCACCTGCCTCCAGCCACCACCCAGTTAATCCCATCAGGGGTTCACTCACTGGTTGGGTTAAGGCTCTCACAACCCAATCATTTCCCCTCTGAACCCTCTCATATTGTCCCACATGCGAGCTTTTGGGGGACGCCTCACAATCACACCATAATGCAGTCTGAGTTCTTAAGTGGTTGCTCATTCATTTCTGTCCTGGGGGTGGCAACCAATACTTTAAGTATAAAGCAAATTTTTTTTTCAAACAAATTAAGGGAAAAATATATTAGCAGTAAAAGGAAGGAGTTGAGAGTGGACGCCCCTTGTCAGGACATTGTGTTGAAGCAATATTTGTACTAGTTTGTTGTCAAGGCTCCATGGTGGCAAGACACCCACTAAAACACCTGGGGCTGCTCCTTAGTGAGATCATGCATCCATGAAAGGAAGCACAGCAAAACCAGAACAAGCCCTGGCCTCTAAACCTGTCTGGAGACTGTAACCCTGGGCCAGTACTTTACCTTCCCACTCCTCTCCCCAGGCCTGTGCTTCTGTACCTGTTGGACGAGAAGGCCTCAGAGCAGGCCTCACGGTCCTGCTATCTCCCAGAGGCTATGCGGTTGGCCATTTCCTCCTCTTTGTCCTCTGATCCCATCCGAGACCATAATGGGAACACAGGCAGACGTCTCACAAGCATTTTGAGTAGTGGTTGTTTACTTTATTTTAGGGTCTTGAGACCATTTGAGAATTTAGTGAAAGTTAAAGATCCTCTTTCCAGTCATATCCCTGTATGGCCACCATTTGGCCCCAAACCTTAAGAGATCCCTGAATCCTCCTAGTGCCTGTGGAGCTCAGGTTATGATGGTCTGCTGTTGGGCAACAATATACAGTTATCCCTTGGTATCCCTGGGGAATCGGTTCCAGGATCATTTGTAGGCACCCAAATCCGTGGATGCCTAAGTCCTTTATATAAAAGATATAGTATTTGCATATGCCCTCCATACATCCTCCTTTGTACTGTATATCATCTCTAGACTGCTTATCACAACTAATGCAGTAGTTGCTATGGAAATAGTTGTACTGTATTATTTAAAGACACATAAGACAAAATTTCAATCTGGACTGGATTGAGTCCATGACTGTGGAACCCATGGACACAGAAGGCCAACTGTACTCGTAATTTGGAGATAGAAGCAAACAGGTTGGATATACAAGGCCTGTGTGTGAAGTCTGAATAGAGTCTCACAAAACTACCCATTGTGGTGGGAAGTTTCTTTTTTTTTTTTATTGGTTGTTCAAAACATTACAAAGCTCATGACATATCATCTTTCATACATTTGATTCAAGTGAGTTATGAACTCCCATTTTTATCCCAAATACAAATTGCAGAATCACATCGGTTACACATTCACATTTTTACATAAGGCCATATTAGTGACTGTTGTATTCTGCTGCCTTTCCTATCCTCTACTATCCCCCCTCCCCTCCCCTCCCATCTTCTCTCTCTACCTCATCTGCTGTTGTTCAGTTCTCTCCCTTGTTTTTCCCCCCTTCCCCTCACAACCTCTTATATGTGATTTCCTATAACATTGAGGGTTTCCTTCCGTTTCCATGCAATTTCCCTTCTCTCTCCCTTTCCCTCCCACCACTCGTCTCTGTTTAGTGTTAATCTTTTCCTAATGCTCTTTCTCCCTGCTCAGTTCTTAGTTGCTCTCCTTAAATCAAAGAAGACATTTGGCATTTGTTTTTTAAGGATTGGCTAGCTTCACTTAGCATAATCTGCTCTAATGCCATCCATTTCCCTGCAAATTCCATGATTTTGTCATTTTTTAGTGCTGCGTAATACTCCATGGTGTATAAATGCCACATTTTTTAAAAATCCATTCATCTATTGAAGGGCATCTAGATTCGTTCCACAGTCTAGCTATTGTGAATTGTGCTGCTATGAACATCGATGTGGCAGTATCCCTATAGTACACTCTTTTAAGGTCCTCAGGGAATAGTCCGAGAAGGGTGATAGCTTGGTCAAATGGTGGTTCCATTCCCAGCTTTCCCAGGAATCTCCATATGGTGGGCAGTTTCTTGAATGGCCCCCAGTGAGCCTCACCTCTGCGTACTCACAGTCTTTACAGTCCCTTGGCCTTGAAAGTGAGCTGGGCTCCATGACTCCTTTCTAACATGTACACTGAAAAAAGTGAAAGGGTGTCACTTTCATGATCAGGTTATGAGAAGACTCTATCTTCCATCTTGCTCATTATTGTCCTGTCACTTTCAATCTCCAGTGGAAGCCAGTCACCATATCTGACCTGCCCGGTGGGAGGACCACATGGCCACACACCAAGGAAGGCCCCTGCCCAGCAGGCAGTGCAGGACTGAGGTCCTAAGTCAACTGGCTCACTAGGAAGTACATCCTGTCAACAGTGACGTGAGTGAACCTAGAAGCTGGCATTCCCTCAGTTGACCCTTCAGCTGAGACTGGTTCCAGCTCACACCTTGATTCATCTCGTGAGAGATCTTGAGGCAGAGGCCCTTAGCTAAGCAGTGCTTGATTTCTTTTTATTTAATTTTTATTTTTAAAATTAACTAATTTATTTAAAAATTTGTTCTTTTTAGTTACACATATAGTAGGATGTATGACTTATTACACATAAATGAAGTATAACTTCCCATTCTTGTGGTTGGACATGATGTGGAGTTACACTGGTTGTGTATTCATGTATGAACGTAGGAAAGTTATGCACAAATCATTCCGCTGTCTTCCCTATTCCCATCTCCCTCCCTTCCCTTCATTCCCCTTTGTCTAATCTAGTGAACTTCTATTCTCCTCTCCCCCATTGTGTGTTAGCATCTGCATCAGAGAGAACATTTGGCCTTTGGTTTTGGGGGATTGGCTTATTTCACTTAGCATGACAGTCTCCAGTTCCATCCATTTACTGGCAAGTGTCATCATTTCATTCTTCTTTATGGTGGAGTGGGATAGCTGGGTCAAAGGGTGGTTCCATTCTCAGTTTTCTGAGGATTCTCCATACTGCTTTCCATAGTGGTTGCACCAATTTGCGTACCACCAGCAATCTATGAGTGTACCTTTCCCCCCACATCCTTGCCAACATTTATTGTTACTTGTATTCTTGGTGATTGCCACTCTGACTGGAGTGAGATGGAATCTCAGTGTAGTTTTAATTTGCATTTCTCTAATTAGTGCCTTGATTTCTAATCCTTTTACATTGTCAAGTTGTGGGGTAACTTGTTACGGAGCAGTACTAATACATTCATCGTTTCATAACTTCAGGTGTAAATATCACCCAAAAGCTCCCGGAAGGAATTCTCTGTGAATTCGATATCTTTTTTTTTTTTTAAGTTAGAAATATTTATTTATTTTATTTGTTCTAATTAGCTACACATGACAGTAGAATGCATCTTGACACATTGTAGAATTTGATATTCCTAAGAGACAGGAGAGCGGCGCCTGTCTGAGATCCCAGGCTGGGGATGGCAGATGACCTTGACGCTACAGGAGCCTCCTGCCACCCAGCTGTGCCAACATGAGGCCTCCCAAGGGCGTCCGAAATCCCTGGCCCTTCCTCCTCAGGCTCTGGCTGTGTTCTATGGCCAAACACAATAGGAAAAGAAAATGGACTGGCTTTCATCTCTACAAATGATGAAGTGGTCATCAATCCCTCTCCCCAGGGCAGATGTTCTGTTGCCGCAGAGAAAGGGTGACCTTTGCTTGCTCCACGGAGGTGACATATTATTTCTTTTGGCTCCCCAGAGGGCTTATGGGGGTCCTGTCACCAGGAGCCAAGAGGCTGCAGTCAGGACAAATGGCTCTGGGCAAACTGGCAGCTATGATGAAGGGCAGGCTGCGCAAAGGTTGGGCATGCCCAGCTGGATGACCATCAGAGCGCAAATCACCCCAGCAGGAAGATGTAGCGCCAGCCACCATGAAGCTTGTGACCCAGAAACCACCAGCATGGCTCCCTGACAGCACAGGTGGGGCACAGCCTCCATCAACGGTGAAACCTTCAGGTCCTAGTGGACCACATGCTCTCAGGGAGGAAGCCATTTTCCTTCTGGTCAGCTGGGTTCTGTCCTGGGAGAGGTAGGGAAGCCAAGGAAGAATCGTGAGGGAGGCCAAGATACTGTGGCCCACCCTCCTTGAGTATCTTCCCAGGGCATCTGTATTTCAACAAGAGGCTTCCAGAAAGAGTCAGGATTGAAAGGTCTTGATTCATCAGCGCCTTTGCTCCTGATTCCAGAAATTACAGCCCCTCCATGTCTCCTGTGCCTGAGCTTCGGAAGCAGGAGGATCAGGAAGACCAATGGTGTAACTCTCAGGCCAAGGCTGAAGTCCTGAGAACCTGGCGGGGGGCACTGGTGCAAAGTCCCCAAGTCCAAAGGCCCGGACGCTGGGAGTCTGATGTCGGAGGGTAGGAGAGAATTGAGATGTTCCAGATCCAGAAGAGAGAGCATATCTTTGCCCTTCCTCTGCCTCCTCCCACCCCCATCTAGGCCCTCAGTGGATTGGATGAGGCTCCCACCCAGACAAATGCAGAAACATTTTCCTGGCTATCTGTCTATCTCCTGACACAGTCATGTTAACGTCTAAAATCAACCATCATAGATCCACCCTTGGTCCGCTGGGTGCAGTGATGCACGCCTGTACTCATAGTGGCTCTGGAGGCTGAGGCAGGAGGATCACGAGTTCAAAGCCAGCCTCAGCAATTTAGCAAGGCCCTAAACAACTCAGCAAGACCCTGTCTCTAAATAAAATATAAAAGAGGGGCTGGGGATGTGGCTCAGTGGTTAAGTGTCTCTGAGTTCAATCCCCAGTACCAAAAAAAAAAAAAAAAAAAAGAAAGCTCATTTTTGGTCAATTTGACATATGCATCTCCTTAAACCATGTGAATCTTCAAATAAAGACAATAAATGTTACAGATCTGCCTACCATGATAGGACTGTGCCCCCTGGACCCAAGATGCATTGATTCTTTTCCCAGAAGTAAAGTCCTCGAGTGTCTCTTCTTATGACATCTTCTAACGTAAATACTAGGGTGTATAATTAATAAAACTTAAATACTGACACAAAGTCCACACATGTTATGTTACATGATAAAAGAGTCAGAGAGAAAAGAAAACAAAGATATTTGTTTAATACAAATATATGCACACAAATATCTTCATAACAAAATAGGAAATGCTCCAATAATCACAGTCCTCATTTTTGTGACCAGTCCCTTGGTCCACTATAGCTGGATTGATAACCACTTTTGTCCACGGCCCACTCTGTATTCCCTCTGCCCTCTGCAATCACCTCAGTTGGTCATTGTCCTTCGCCTGGCTGTGTGTGTGACCCAGATCTTCATGATAGGAAACACCCAGGCTGTTCACGGTTCTGCCTGGGCTGGGTTGTGGTAGTTTTCCATTGACCTTGATCGTAGAGTCTGGGAAGACTAGGAGAGAGATGTTCTAAGGGATCACCTGTGTTCCACACCTAGTCTTCCGTGTTCACTGTGGAGTAGTGGTCCAACTTCCCCTTGGTATCTGGATCAGGTGCCCCAGCCAACACCATAATCCATTCTTGGCCAGTTGACCCAGAGGCATGAGGAGCTCAGAGTGGCCAGAGAGAAGTATGACATCGCAGTATTAAATTTAGTCAGCTTTTCCCTTGCTGAGACCAAAACACTCCACAAGAACAATTTTTAAAAAAATTTTATTTGTTTGGTACCAGGGATTGAACCCCGGGGTGCTTAACCACTGAGCCATATCCCCAGCCCTTTTTGTATTTTATTTAGAGACAGGGTCTTGCTGAGTGGCTTAGGGTCTTGCTAAGTGGCTGAGGCTGGCTTTGAACTCACGATCCTCCTGCCTCAGCCTTCCAAACCAATGGGATTACAGGTGTGCATCAACACGTCTGATGACAAGAACAGTTCTCGAGGAGGAAAAGTTTATTTGGCACTCGTAGTTTCAGAGGTCTCCGTTCACAGATGGCCGGCTCCCTTGCTCTGTGCCAGAGGAGAGGTAGAATATCATGGTGGGAGGGTGTAGAGAGGATAGCAGCTCAGAAATGGCAATCAGGAAGCAGAGACTAAGCTCTGCTCACTGGGGACAAAATATGCACATCAAAGGCATGGCCCTCGGTGACCACCTCCTGCAGCTGCCCGCTCCCTGCCTCCAGTTACCACCCAGCAAATCCCTTATTAGTGGATCAACATACTGATTGGGTGAAGGCTCTCAGAACCCCATCATTTCATCTCGGAACTTTCATGTGTTGTCTCACACCTGAGCTTTGGGGGGACACCTCACGTCTAAACCATCACAAGTTCAGCGAGATCATTGTTGTCTCCTGGTGGCAGTATGACTTCCTCTGGGACCAAGACTTCTGGGCAAGCAGAGCATAAATTCATGGGGACAAGGAACAAAAATTGTGCTAGTGGACCTGTAGGGGAAACGGGGAGAGGGGACACTTCACCATTTATTTCTGCACCTTGATTCCTGGACCCCCTGAATCCTAGCTACTGAAGAAATGGGACCACGTGTCGAATGCTCATTCAGAGCACGCACAGCTTTCTGGAGACCCTTGTCCCAGCCCTGCAAAGTGTGATGACCAAGGTGTGTGCTGTAACTGAGCCTTCAAGGACCGGGCCACCCTTCTATCAAGCCAGCTTCTTCAGGACGGCAGGGAGGAGGTACGCCCACGAGGCTGGGTCCCCCCACTGCACTTCTTTGGCTGTGAAGTGAATCCCCTTGTCAGAAGCAAGGCTGTGTGGGATACGGTGAAGGGGTATCGGACAGGCCATTCTGTAGTGTGCTGATGGTCATTTGGGCAGAGGCATGACTGGCGGGGAGGACACATCCACATCCAGAGTACGTGTCTGTTCCAGTTAAGGACACAATATTGCCCCCCTCTGTGATGGAAGTGTCCCAAGCTAGTCAACCTGCTTCTAAGCAGCTGGCTGGTCATTTGGAGGGAAAGTGTCACATCGGAGGCTCAGTGTTGGTCTCCGCTTACGGAGGACTGGGCACTCAGTGGTGCGTGTAGCTGAATTGTCCTTGGTGAGTGCAAGTCCCCGTTGCTAAGGCCGTGTGTGACCTTCATCCTGCCACCCTGGCCACTTTGTTCATGAGCCCATTGGGTGATGTCAGGGGTGGCTGCTCGTCACAAAACCGGTCATTCTATCTCCTGGATGATTAGAGTCCTCCTCTGCTGAGATTACCTTTTAGGAATCATTCACGGGAGTCACAAATATTCTCCAATTGTTTCCTCATTCAGAGAGCTCTCTCTGCCGACCTCTTTCTCCAAATGTCTTTGCCACCAATTTTCCAGTCATATTCTTTCGATGTCCCTGACCATCCAGCCAAAGCATTGACTGCAGCCCATGAAATCAGTAGGTAATAGCATGTCTGGCCATTTCTCCTTCTAAGCAAAGTGCATTGCCAGGTGCACTGCCCAACGTTCTGCCTACAGGGACGATTTCCCATCACCACTGTCCTTCAGAGACACCCCAGAGAGGGTCTGCCACCATCCACTTGGGCACCCACAGCACGTTCGTTCCATCATCAAATGGAAGTGGCCCTGAAGCACTTATTAGCTGCCCGTGGTCCCCACTCCTGCTAGAGTGCCTTCTCTCTCCCAACCTGCACCTAGAGCCTACACAGTGTTCCCTGGGGTCAGGAAGAGACACACGCTTGTAGGTAGCTCTGCTGGGTGAGGTGGTACACGCCCTTAATCCTAGTGACTTGGGAGGATGAGGCAGGAGGATCGCCAGTTTGAGGCCAACCTCAGCAACGAAGTGAGGCCCTGAGCAACTTAGCAAGACCCTGACTCTAAACAAAATATAAAAAAGAAATGGTGGGGGGGTGGGCTGGATTGTGGCTCAGTGCTGGCCTAGCACGTGTGAGGCCCTGGGTTCAATCCTCAGCATCACATAAAAATAAATAAATAAAATAAAGCTATTGTGTCCATCTGCAACTAAAAAAAAAAAAAAAAAAAAAAAAGAACTGGGGATGTGGCTCAGTGCTTAAGCGCCCCTGGTTTTAATCCCAGTACTAAATGAACAAACAAAAAAAAAAAAAAAAGAAAGAAAGAAAGAACGCAAAACAAAAAACTTTGCCCCTTTTTAAGTTGATGGGTAAATGGCCCAGAGTAACATGCCCACCTAAAGAATATGCTGCCTTCAAAATCCCAACAGGTTCACCTGGCATTGAGCTTCTTTCTGGATGGTAGGAGGGGCCAGATCCAACAGCAACCATTACCTTGGAAGGAATATGTCAACAGGCCCACACTACTGGATCTCTAGGAATTTCCCTGAGGTAGAAGTCCTCTGAATTTTAGTCCAATGTATTTCCCATCCTCTGACGTGGGAATGTCTTACCTACCAGTCCAGAGAAGTTTCTATTTGCTCAGTATGTCCAATCAGGGAAATTCATTCACTGGAATTGACCTGGGTGACATCTTGTAGAAGAGAAAGTTGATCAAGAGGTCTGTGAACTAGGGCTGGGGATAGAGCTCAGTTGGTAGAGTGCTTGCCTCACATGCACAAGGCCCTGGGTTCAAACCCCAGCACCAAAGGGTGAAAAAAAAGAGTTCTGCAAACTAAATTATGACATAAGGATACATCCCTGAGCAGGAAGGTGTATTGCTGACTTTATCACCTTAAAAAAAACAAAAAAACAAAACCATGACACAAAGTCACAGACTCTGCTGATCCTCCATCGTCAAAATTTAAGACAACGCTTAATCTGAGTGAGGGATTGGTAAAGATGAAGATGTGAACTTTTCCAGCTTAAATTCATGGAGCCCTGAATTCTTTTTTTTTAATTGTTGGTCATTCAAAACATTACATAGTTCTTAATACATCATATTTCAGTTTGATTCAAGTGGGTTATGAACTCCCAATTTTACCCCGTATTCAGATTGCTGTATCACATCAGTTACCCTTCCATTGATTGACATATTGCCTTTATAGTGTCTGATGTATTCTGCTGTCTGTCCTATTCTCTACTATCCCCCCTCCCCTCCCCTCCCCTCCCCTCCCCTTTTCTCTCTCTACCCCTTCTACTGTAAATCATTTCTTCCATTTGTATTATCTTGTCTTACCCCTCCTTTCCTCTTATATGTCATTTTGTATAACCCTGAGGATCGCCTTCCATTACCATGCGATTTCCCTTCTCACTTCCTTTCCCTCCCACCTCTCAACCCTGTTAATGTAAATCTTCGTCTCAAGCTCTTCGTCCCTACCCTGTCCTTATTTCCTCCCCTTATATCAAAGGAGTCATTTGGTATTTGTTTTTTAAAGATTGACTAGCTTCACTTAGCATAATCTGCTCTAATGCCATCCATTTCCCTCCAAATTCTATGATTTTGTCATTTTTTAATGCAGAGTAATACTCCATTGTGTATAAATGCCACATTTTTTTTATCCATTCATCTATTGAAGGGCATCTAGGCTGATTCCACAATCTTGCTATCGTGAATTGTGCTGCTATGAACATCGATGTAGCAGTGTCCCTGTAGCATGCTCTTATTAGGTCTTTAGGGAATAGACCGAGAAGGGGAATAGCTGGGTCAAATGGTGGTTCCATTCCCAGCTTTCCAAGAAATCTCCATACTGCTTTCCAAATTGGCTGCACCAATTTGCAGTCCCACCAGCAAGGAACAAGAGTGCCCTTTTCCCCCGCATCCTCTCCAGCACTTATTGTTGTTTGACTTCCTAATGGCTGCCAATCTTACTGGAGTGAGATGGTATCTTAGGGTGGTTTTGATTTGCATTTCTCTGACTGCTAGCGATGGTGAGCATTTTTTCATGTACTTGTTGATTGATTGTATGTCCTCCTCTGAGAAGTGTCTGTTCAGGTCCTTGGCCCATTTATTGATTGGGTTATTTGTTATCTTATTGTCTAATTTTTTGAGTTCTTTATATATTCTGGTTATTAGGGCTCTATCTGAAGTGTGTGAGTAAAGATTTGTTCCCAGGATGTAGGCTCCCTGTTTATCTCTCTTATTGTTTCTTTTGCTGAGAAAAAACTTTTTAGTTTGAGTAAGTCCCATTTGTTGATTCTAGTTGTTAACTCTTGCACTATGGGTGTCCTATTGAGGAATTTGGAGCCTGATCCCACAGTATGTAGATCATAGCCAACTTTTTCTTCTAACAGATGCCGTGTCTCTGATTTAATATCAAGCTCCTTGATCCATTTTGAGTTAACTTTTGTGCATGGCGAGAGATAGGGATTCAGATTCATTTTGATGCAGATGGATTTCCAGTTTTCCCAGCACCATTTGTTGAAGATGCTATCCTTCCTCCATTGCATGCTTTTAGCCCCTTTATCAAATATAAGATAGTTGTAGTTTTGTGGATTGGTTACTGTGTCCTCTATTCTGTACCATTGGTCCACCCGCCTGTTTTGGTACCAGTACCATGCTGTTTTTGTTACTATTGCTCTGTAGTATAGTTTGAAGTCTGGTATCGCTATACCGCCTGATTCACACTTCCTGCTTAGTATTGTTTTTGCTATTCTGGGTCTTTTATTATTCCATATGAATTTCATGATTCTTTTATCTATTTCTACAAGAAATGCTGTTGGGATTTTGATTGGCATTGCATTGAACTTATAGAGAACTTTTGGTAATATCGCCATTTTGATGATGTTAGTTCTGCCTATCCATGAGCAGGGTATATTTTTCCATCTTCTAAGGTCTTCTTCTATATCTTTCTTTAAGGTTCTGTAATTTTCATTGTATAAATCTTTCACCTCTTTGTTAGGTTGATTCCCAAGTATTTTATTTTTTTGGGGGATATTGTGAATGGAGTAGTTGTCCTCATTTCCGTTTCAGAGGGTTTGTCGCTGATATACAGGAATGCCTTTGATTTATGCGTGTTGATCTTATATCCTGCCACTTTGCTGAATTCATTTATTAGCTCTAATAGCTTCTTTGTAGACCCTTTTGGGTCTGCTAGGTATAGAATCATATCATCTGCAAATAGTGATAATTTAAGTTCTTCTTTTCCTATTTTTATGCCTTTAATTTCTTTCGTCTGTCTAATTGCTCTGGCCAGTGTTTCGAGGACTATTTTGAACAGAAGTGGTGAGAGAGGGCATCCCTGTCTTGTACCAGATCTTAGAGGGAATGCCTTCAATTTTTCTCCATTCAGAATGATGCTGGCCTGTGGCTTATCATAGATTGCTTTTACAATGTTGAGGTATGATCCAGTTATCCCTAATTTTTCTAGAGTTTTGAACATAAAGGGATGCTGTACTTTGTCGAATGCTTTTTCTGCATCTATCGAGATGATCATATGGTTCTTATTTTTAAGTCTATTGATGTGGTGAATAACATTAATTGATTTCCGTATATTGAACCAGCCTTGCATCCCATGGATGAATCCTACTTGATCATGGTGTATAATTTTTTTGATATGTATTTGAATCCGATTCGCCAGAATTTTATTGAGGATTTTTGCGTCAAGGTTCATTAGAGATATTGGTCTGTAGTTTTCTTTCTTTGAAGTGTCTTTGTCTGGTTTCAGAATCAGGGTGATGTTGGCTTCGTAGAATGAATTTGGAAGTTCTCCCTCTTTTTCTATTTCCTGAAATAGCTTGAAAAGTATTGGTGTTTGTTCCTCTTTAAAGGTTTTGTAAAACTCTGCTGTATACCCATCCGGTCCTGGGCTTTTCTTAGTTGGTAATCTTTTGATGGTTTCTTCTATTTCCTCTATTGTTATTGGTCTGTTTAGGTTGTCTATATCCTCCTGACTCAATCTGGGCAGATCATAAGACTTAAGGAATTTATCTATGCCTTCACTATCTTCTATTTTATTGGAGTATAAGGATTCAAAATAATTTCTAATTATCTTCTGTATTTCTGAAGTGTCTGTTGTGATATTGCCTTTTTCATCCCGCATGCTAGTAATTTGGGTTCTCTCTCTTCTTCTCTTCGTTAGCATGGCTAAGGGTCTGTCAATTTTATTTATTTTTTCAAAGAACCAACTTTTAGTTTTGTCAATTTTTTCAATTGTTTCTTTTGTTTCAATTTCATTAATTTCAGCTCTAATTTTAATTATTTCTTGCCTTCTACTTCTTTTGCTATTGTTTTGCTCTTCTTTTTCTAGGATTTTGAGATGAAGTATGAGATCATTTATTTGTTGGTTTTTTCTTTTTTTGAGGAATGAACTCCAAGCAATGAATTTTCCTCTTAGAACTGCTTTCAATGTGTCCCATAGATTCCGATATGTTGTGTCTGTGTTTTCATTTGACTCTAGGAAGTTTTTAATTTCCTCCTTGATGTCTTCTAAAACCCATTGATCATTCAGCAACCTATTATTCATTCTCCAAGTGATGCTTGATTTTTCCTTCCTTCTTTTATCATTGATTTTCAGTTTCATTCCATTATGATCAGATAAGATGCATGGTATTATCTCTACCCCTTTATATTGTCTAAGAGTTGCCCTGTGACATAATATATGGTCTATTTTTGAGAAGGTTCCATGTGCTGCTGAGAAAAAAGTGTAACTACTTGATGTTGGGTGGTATAGTCTATATATGTCAATTAAGTCTAGGTTGTTGATTGTGTTGTTGAGTTCTATAGTTTCCTTATTTAACTTTTGTTTGGTAGATCTGTCGAGTGGTGAGAGAGGTGAGTTGAAGTCTCCCATGATTATTGTATGGTGGTCTATTAGACTCTTGAACTTGAGAAGAGTTTGCTTGATGAACACAGCTGCACCATTATTTGGGGCATATATATTTATGATTGTTATGTCTTGTTGGTGTATGGTTCCCTTGAGCAGTATGAAGTGTCCTTCTTTATCCCTTTTGATTAACTTTGGCTTGAAATCTATTTTATTGGATATGAGTATGGACACTCCTGCTTGTTTCCGCAGTCCATATGAGTGGTATGATTTTTCCCAACCTTTCACCTTCAGTCTATGAATATCTTTTCCTATCAGATGCGTCTCCTGTAGGAAGCATATTGTTGGGTCTTGTTTTGTGATCCATTCTACTAGCCTGTGTCTCTTAATTGGTGAGTTTAAGCCATTAACATTTAGGGTTATTATTGAGATATGGTTTGTTCTTCTATCCATATTTGTTTATTGATGTTACTAAACCTGATTTGTTATCCTCTTTGACTACTTTCCCCCCTTTACTGTCCTACCTCCCATTGTTGGTTTTCAATGTTATTTTCCATTTCCTCTTCCTGTAATGTTTTGCCAAGGATTTTTTGAAGAGATGGTTTTCTAGCTGCGAATTCTTTTAACTTTTGTTTATCATGGAAGTTTTAATTTCATCTTCTATCCTGAAGTTTAATTTCGCCGGATACATGATTCTTGGTTGGAACCCATTTTCTTTTTTTTTTTTTTAATATTTATTTTATTTTAGTTCTCGGCGGACACAACATCTTTGTTGGTATGTGGTGCTGAGGATCGAACCCGGGCCGCACGCATGCCAGGCGAGCGCGCTACCGCTTGAGCCACATCCCCAGCCCGGAACCCATTTTCTTTCAGTGTTTGAAATATGTTATTCCAGGATCTTCTAGCTTTCAGAGTCTGTGTTGAGAGATCAGCTGTTATCCTGATTGGTTTACCCCTAAATGTAATCTGCTTTCTTTCTCTTGCAGCTTTTAAAATTCTCTCCTTATTCTGTATGTTGGACATCTTCATTATAATGTGTCTAGGTGTGGATCTCTTATGATTTTGCACATTCGGCGTCCTGTAGGCTTCTAGGATTTGGGATTCTGTCTCATTCTTCAAGTCTGGGAAGTTTTCTCGTATTATTTCACTGAATAGACTGTTTATTCCTTTGGTATGGAGCTCTGTGCCTTCCTGTATCCCAATGACTCTTAAATTTGGTCTTTTGATATTGTCCCATAATTCTTGGATGTTCTGCTCATGGTTTCTTAGCAGACTTGCTGAGCTGTCTATGTTCTTTTCCAGTTGAAATACTTTGTCTTCATTGTCTGATGTTCTCTCTTCTAGGTGATCTACTCTGCTGGTAGTATTCTCAATTGAGTTTTTAAGTTGGTTTATTGTTTCCTGCATTTCTAGGATTTCTATTTGTTTGTTTTTTATTACCTCTATCTCCCTGTGAAATTGATCTTTTACTTCCTGGATTTGTTTGTCAATGTGGTCTTTCATTATCTGATTTTGCTGTCTCATGTCTTCCTTGAGACTCCAGATCATCTGAAGCATGTATATCCTGACCTCTCTATCTGACATTCCATCTGTTGCACCTATTACCTCTTCTAAAGTTGAGTTGACCTGCATTGCCTGTGGTCCTTTCTTTCCTTGTCTTTTCATACTGCTGGCGTTTCTTTCTGCTTGGTGAAACTGTTGTGTTTTTGAAATTTTCCTTCTATTTATTTATATTGCTCTTGTATGGTTGAAAGATCACCTTGCAGGGCAGGTAGTGGCTGTGATCCTCCTCCAATTTGTGTGATCCGTCTGTTACGCTGGCAGGCCCTAGGTCTGCTCTGCTGGTCGGTCAAAGGTCCGCCTACCCAGCAGGCACGAGGGGCACCTCTGTCACTCCGCAGGTTGCTGGGTCTGACCTCCCAATGGGTCGAAGGTTCGCTTAGCTTGCAGGCACTGGGGGAGGGGCCGGTTCCACCCCTCAGCAGGCCGCTGGGGCCATCCGCCGCTGGTCAGGGTCCCGCCTACCTTGCAGACACTGGGGGAGGGGACGGGCCTGCCCTTCAGCAAGCCGCCGACCCTGTCCTACTTGTGGGTCCTGTCCGAGTTCCCTGCAGGCGCGCGTAGCTGATCTCTCACTCGGCAGGTTGCTGGACCCGACCCGCCCGTGGGTTGCAGGTTCGCCTAGCTTGCAGGCACCTGGAGCCCTGAATTCTGCCTGAGGATGTTTGGGGGTTGTGGACAGAAGGGGTTTACTCTTTTCACGTGGAAGTTACAGTTTCCCAAGCAAAAATCAAAGGCCCCAACTGGCAGCTTCTTGTTCTGACATCCTTGGGGTGTGATTCTGCATCCAAAGTAGCAGATGACTGCATTACCTTTGGGCATTGCTTCTGCATTTCCAGTAGGAAAAATAAGAAGAGGAAGAGAAGAAAGGTGAGCTTTTTCCTGCATCTGCCCATTTTTATCAGGAGGCACACACACACACACACACACACACATTTTGGTACTGGGGATTGAACCCTAGTAACCCAGGGATCGAACCCAGTGCTTAACCACTGAGCCACACCTCTAACCCTTTTAAAATGTTTTGCTTAGAGGACAGGGTCCCTCTGAGTTGCTTAGGGCCTTGCTAAGTTGCTGAGGCTGGCCTTGAACTCGAGATCCTCCTTCCTCAGCCTCCCAAGCTGCTGGGATGACAGGCGTGTCCCACTGAACCCAGCCATTGCCCAGCTCTTAACTCAGGGGGTATTTGCTGGGCCCCTCTCTTTGCTGTTAGGGAGATGAACTGTTTTCTGAGTACTGTGTGAGTTCATCTGGGTGTTGCTTCATTTCAAACTGCCCGGAGGTCAGGGCAGAACGCATCTCATGCACCAGCTTCAGCCTCCCTGTCACCTGGTCAATCCTCTGTGACGTTATTTAAATGAATGAAATTTACAACAACTCATGATAGCAAATGGCTCATTGTGCAGGCATGGAAGACCTTGTCCTCTACCTGGCGACTTGAGTTACACCCCTTCGGGTGTCCTTTGGCTCTATCTGATAAAATGGAGTCTCCCCTGGTGGGGACTGGACTTGAAGAATCTGTTTCGACCCGATTCTTGGAATGATTCCTTGCATTCCTGGTTTGATGGCCGTATCTCCCCAGTGGGAGGGGGTGTCCTGCTTGGCTTCTCCTCAAAGAACCAACTCCCTGTGTTCTTTTTTTGGGGGTTCCACGTTTTAAAGCACAGTGGTTAAGACCATGGGCCCTGGAGCTGGACAGAACTGGCTGCAGTCCACATCTCAGTAGACATCTCAGTGACACTGATCCCATGAAGACCACTCTGGCCTTGAGCGTGCCAAGCACAGCCTGTCTAGGGTGTTGTCCTCTTTCTTTCTCTCCCTGGAAACCTCTTCCCAGAGCTCCCCCCGCCTCAGCTCTCACATTTTGTCAAGGTCACCTTGAGGGCTTCCCATGACCAGGCCACCTCAAGCCGGGACCCTCCCTGTGAGTTTCTCTCTAGCCCGTTCCCCCTCTGACTCTCTCCAAGCACATTTCATCTGATGTTTATCCCCACGTTTAGTGGATTCCCCCACTGGACAGTCGGTGTCATGGGCGCGGGGGACTTGACCTTCTTGTTGGCTGTAGAGTTCCCAAGCATTCAGAGAGGGCCTGACAGGAAGCAGGCATCCGAAGCCTATGGGTTGAAATGAAGAGAGGAGTGAATAGAGTTGTTGACGTTCTCCAGGCCTCGGGTTCCTCATCTATCAAATGACTGTAAAATAAATACCCTAGAGGGTTGTCATGCATGGACTTGATGGTGGCCTTGGTAGGAGCTCATGATACCAGATGGTGATATTTTTTTGTGTGGGGGGGTACTGAAGATTGAACTCAGGGGCACTCAACCACTGAGCCACATCCCCAGCCCTATTTTGTATTTTTTTTTTCTTAATGAGAGACAGGGTCTCACTGAATTGCTTAGCGCCTCACGTTTTTTGCAGAGGCTGGCTTTGAACTCTCCATCCTCCTGCCTCAGCCTCCTAAACTGCTGGGATTACAGGCGTGCACACTGTGCCCAGCCCGGATGGTGATTTTAAAGATTTCCTTGCCCACCTAGTACTCTCTGGGCTCTAAGGGTCTGTAAGATAACTCTAGAATCTTGTTAACTGCTACGACTTTTGGCTCTGCTGGGTGGACAGGCAGAGGAGATCTCCCTGCCAATAATTCAACTGCTGAAAGAACAGTACTGCCCCTTGCCCATTATTGTTATTTGAAAGCTGGTGCTTGGAGGTGTTTGGAAACGAATCTACTCGGAGGCATTCCTCTGGCTAGGTGTTGTCACAGCGCAGACTATGATTTTTGCTATAAAAACGTCTTTCCTCTTTAAGCAGAGGGTCATGAAGTCTAGCCATGTCAAAGTGCTCTCCCTGTTAATATGACTTAATTAGCGCATAAGGTAATACCAAATAGCCCCTTCACACCGAGAGATATATTTGTACTTCTCTCTCCTTGTTTTATACTGATTTATCCTGTAACAAACAGAAATGAAAATTACGAAGGAGTAATTATTTGCTCCTAAAAAGTAAAGGGAAAATTGAGACCTGGGTGCCCACAGGCTTAGCTGGAATGGAGCCCTCAGGGTGGTGGGGATGGTCGGGGAGAAGCACTTGGTGGAAATCTCATTTCCTTAAGAAAGTCTTCCCAGATTCCAAGGCTGGGTTAGGTTTTCCTTTTCTCTCCCAGAGCCCTTCTCTCAACACATGTGTCCTGTATTAGCCATGTCTGCTTATTATCTTCCTTGCCGCAGTCTGGCTGGGCACAATTCAGGAGCCACTTGTCAAAAGAAACGAACTTTATTTTTAGAACCACACACGCCAAACAAAACAGCTCCTCAGGAAAAACCCTCAGAGCCCAACTGCCACCACCGGCTTCCCACAAGCCTCTCTCACAACCACAAGCCTCTCCACCTCCCACAATCCTCCTGCTCTTGAGGCCGATTGGCTGGGTCGTGTGGGTGGAGCCAGAAAAGTCCCCCAATGAGCAGCTCCGTGGTCTGAAAGGGCAGGGAAACAGCCCAATGAGCATCACTGCAGAGGAGCCAATCAGCTAGAAGTTGCTAGGGCCGCTGTGAGCCAATCATCAGCTGGCAGTCTGAAAGTTTGCTGGGGCCCCTTTGGCTGTGGCTCTCAACACTTCCTCCTTAGGAAGATGTGATCTCCAAGATGGCGCTGGTGGGGTTATTCCAGTCACTATGGTATTCCCACACCCAATGCCATGACTGGTGAGGATGAGGTGCTTCATAAATTTGGTTCTAACAGACATTTATTAAACCCCTTCTTGGGACTGGGGATGTGCATGTATAGGTTGCGGGGTTGTTGACAATGGTCATCGAAATCATTAATGGAACTGACAGATTTCATAGTCAAGATGAGAAAATAGACATGAAATATTTTTAAAAAATTGTAACCATGGTAACTATGATAAAGCACCGAGTGCTGTGAATATCTTTTTTTGGGGGGGAATTTGACCTAATCAGGAAGGTCAGGAAAGTTTTCCACAAAGAAGTGATGTTTAAGCTGAGATCTGAAGGATGCGAGCGCATTAACAAGCTGAAGGTGGGAGGGAGCAAGCAGGGGCACAGGTCCTGGGGCAGAAGAATCCAGGGATAAGTAAGACAAATCTCAAGCTCGGTGTGGCTGGAGAGGGGTCATGCCGTTCAGAGGAGTCTGGAGGGAGGGGAAGGACCGTATCACATAAGGTTCGCATGGCCATGATACCTGGCATCTCACCTGTTGGCTGAATGAGGGCATTTTCCCAAAGATGTCTCCCTGATAACTCTGTTCCTTGCTTGGCACTTTCCTTTCAGAGAACCAGGGCAGGAATCCAAAATAGAGACCACAAAGCTCTGGTCATGTTGTGCCTGATTTTATTTCCCTAAAATTGAGGTGACCATGGCTCCCATCCCTTCTGCCCCTTCTGCAATGTGATCTGGCCACACACAGTCCCCTCATTGGAACTGTACCCAATAGAATGCAGGGGAAGAGGAGCGGTGGGACTTCTGAGCCTCGTTCAGGAAGGTCAGGCAGCATTCCCCTGGTCCTTTTGGAACATTTTCTTTCTGGGTGTTTCCTCTTGGGACCCAGCTGCCATGTTGGTAGAGGCCCAAGTCATGTGCGGAGGCCACAGGTGTATCCTCCAGTCTCTAGTCTCAGCTAAAGCCTCTCCTTCCAGTCTCCCCAGCCTGGGTGCCAGACAATGCTAGAGGAAGTCTCTGGATAATTCCAGTGACCAATGTTCTGTCACACCCACACATCTGAGTCTTTCCAGTTGAGGTCCTGTTTTCGTCAGCTATTTCACTGCTGTGACTAAAAGACCCAACCAGCACAACTGTAGAGGAGGAAAAGTTTATCTGGGGGCTCAGGGTTTCCGAGGTCTCTGTCCACAGACAGCAGGCTCCATTCCTCTGGGCTCCAGAGGAGGCAGGACATCATGGAGGAAGAGTGTGGTGGAGGGAAGCAGCTCACATGGTGATCAGGAAGCAGAGAGAGACTCCACTCTCCAGAGACAAATAGAGACCCCAAAGCCACGCCCCCAATGCCCCCTCCTCCAGCCACACCCACCTGCCTCCAGCCACCACCCAGTTAATCCCATCAGGGGTCCATTCACTGTTGGGTTAAGGCTCTCACAGCCCAGTCATGTCTCCTCTGAATGTTCTAGCACCATCTGATTTGTGAGCTTTTGGGGGACACCTCAGATCCAAACCGTCGCAGGCCCCATCTGTCATGAAGCTGAGTGCGGCCCCCCTCTGCCTCCTTGAGCACACTTGTGTTCTTCCACCACTTGACTTTGAGGTGTTGGATGTGCAGCCCAGGGAACCAGAACACGTGCTAAAGGCGTCATAAGAGACAGATCTGCCGAGGATGGCAGGTGGCAGCCCCATCAGGGACCGTCAGCCAGACTCTTAGGATCCCATGAGAACTATGAGGTTCTGCTTAAAGGACTCACATTCTCCTCTCGGTGGGGTGGAAGACCTGAGAGACACCATCTTCACCTTGAAAACCCACGTCTCCCCTTGGAGGCAGGGTAAGGCAGACAGGCCACCTTCTCCTCCGAGTCCTTGTCTACCTTTTCCAGGTGTGAATGTCGCACCCTGGCTGCCATGTTCTGCCCGAGTCCTTATTTAATTGTTATTTTGGGATCAGTTGTTTTTGAAAGATTCCCCCAGCTGATACACACTGTTGGCGTTTTGCCAAGACAGATAAACAGTCTCAGCTTGCAGCGCGATTGAATTTGGTGTTAGCAAAAAATAGAGCAGCTGTGCCCCAGCAGAGCAGCCTGCTCTGGAAATACCTGGGGGGTCTGATTCAAATTCCACCTTTCAAATCTTGCCCTTGTCAGTTTGGGTACTGTGCAGCTGACCCATGGGTGACCATATCATCCAGGTTTCTAGAATCTTATGCAATTGAAATTCCTGAAAAAAACATACTGGTGAGCAACCCATCTGGATCCCCTCCCAACAGCATGGATTATTCTTTTTAACCAGAATATGGAAACAAAACTGGGTGCTAAGCAAGAGTTCATTCTGAGTTCTTTAAAAAAAACACATTATGAATTAAGTTGAAAATCGAAATTACTCAGCACAATAATAAATGCTTACCAAGTGTTGTTATATTGCACATCAGGTGGTAAAACTGTAACTGTGAAGAAATTGCTTATACTAAGACTCCCCCCCCTCCACCCCCCATGCTGGAGCAGCAGATGGGCTAATAAATATGCAGCACTTGTTAATGACATTTGCAATTTCTGGGAGGTAAAGGTTCCCCTTCCTTCACACAAACAAAACGCACAATCATCCAGTATGATACTTTTTAATGGAAAAAAAAAAAAACCCTCAAGCTATATAACGTAAGTAGCATTCCACGTTCAGAAATTTACTAGCTTAGCAGCAGTTATTATGTGAAAAATCACATAAGTTGCTGCTTCTGTTTTCTCTTTGAGGAACATTTTCTTTCTTAGAAACTTCTCTGATTTTGAAAACCGGGAGCACCCTTGCACCTTTATTGGAAACGAAGTGGGCATTCATAATGAACACTTTATTCTATGGTCCTATTTGCTTCTAGCTGAGTGTGAGGCACTGTGGGCATAGCTTGGAGCAGGTAGGTCCTGGGGACAAGCGTGTCCCTGTGCCTCGATGGCTTGGTGACCTCTGCTGGATCTCATTCTCTCTCTGCTCCTCAGTTTCTGTTTTTTTTTTTTTTTTTTTTTTTTGGTACTGGGATTTGAACTCAGGGGCACTCAACCACTGAGCCCCATCCCCAGCCCTATTTTGTATTTTATTTAGAGACAGAGTCTCACTGAGTTGCTTAACACCTGGTTTTTCTGAGGCTGGCTTTGAACTCGAGATCCTCCTGCCTCAGCCTCCTGAGCCGCTGGGATTACAGACATGTGCCACCACACCTGGCTCGGTTTCTGCATTTGACAGGTAGAGTATAAGTGTTACTTTCTCCTTGGGCTAATGTGTGAGAATTAAGTCATCCAAATTATGCTTGGTGCTTCGAGGTACTCCATAACTACTTGCTTTCATTATGATTTAAGGTGTCTCAGTAGGAAGGTTTTAACAAAAGTGTATTCTTTCTTTCTTTTCTTTCTTTCTTTCTTTCTTTCTTTCTTTCTTTCTTTCTTTCTTTCTTTCTTTCTTTCTTTCGGGGTGCTTGGGAGGAAGGAGAACTGTAATTAAACATATGCTGGCAACTTCTAACAGAAGATACAGGCTCCACAGATACATATTTTGTTGTTCTTGTTAGATTAACAAGGATACAGGGCAAATTATTTGCTGGGCTCCGGAAGTTACATAGATAAAGACCCTTCAGTCTGGTGCACTGAGGTGTATGTAGTCCCTTTGGAAGGAGGGAGCTCTAGCTTGGGAGAGGCCTGGGGGGATTCTCTAATTGATTTGCTGGGGTCAAGCAGGTTCTTCCTCTCCCCTGCCAGGGCCTGCTCAGGACTTGGAGGTCCCTATTACTACATCGGTTGATCCCACTCTTAGAAGTTCAGGACATGTAGAACCTCAGGATGATGCACACAATGGCCCCGATTTCAGGGTCAGATGTAAGTTCTGTCTCTCCCCCGACCCCTGCTCTTTTTTTTTTTTTTTTTTTGTACTGGGAATTGAACCCAGGGGCAATCAAACACTAAGCTACATTTCCAGCCTTTTTATTTATTTATTTATTTTTGAGACCGGGTCTCACTGAGTTGCTGAGGGCCTCACTAAGTTGCTGAGGCTGGCTTTGAACTTGCCATCCTCCTGCCCCAGCCTCCTGAGCTGCTGGATTACAGGTGTGTGCCGCTGGGCCCGGCTATGTAGCTTCTCTTAATCCAGAGACTTATGAACTAAAAAGACAAGGTTCCATACAACATCTGGAATATAGTGGTCCATCAAAGATAGTAACTGCAGTGTCCACGTGTAGCAGCCACATCCTGGGGAAATTCGGAATCCTTGCGGCCCTTGAGGGGCCCTGACCCTGGGTATGGAAAATGTTCCTTGATTAGGTCTGGATTCCACTGTCCCCCAGTCCATCTGGCCCATTCTCTGGGGTGGGGTTTTCCTTCACCTTTAATTTTATGTATTTCACCACAGCTGAAGAGAGGGCAGGAGACGGGTCCTCCCTGGGGCCGTGAAGAGCTGGCTCAGGCTGCTTCTTGCCTGAAGAAGGTTGGAGACCCAAGGATGCTTTAAAATCTTGACGAGGCATAAACATTCTCTGTGCAGATTCTTGGATTCTCTGTCTAGAACAGCTCTCTCGAAAGCTTGACTGGCTTCTTCTTTATACCAGGGATTGAATCAAGTGGCACTTAACCACTGAGCCACATGCCCAGCCCCTTTTTTATGTTTTACTTACAGACCAGGTCTTGATGAGTTGCTTAGGGCCTTGCTAAGTGGCTGAGGCTGGCTTTGAACCTGTGATTCTCCTGTCTCAGCCTCCTGAGCTGCTGGGATGATAGGCGTGGGCCACGCTCCCTCCTTGATTGACTTCTCATACCTGATGGGCAGCATCAGCTTCAGGTGTCGATAGTTACACTCAGTTCTTCTCAGGACGTGCCTCACCCTCTCTCGACTGGAAACCTGCTGGGGTCAACAGAAGTCAGGTTCTTAACTCCTTTCCCTAGGACCATTTTGTTCTCCTCATTGCATGCCCTGGGCTGATGGATAGCCGGTGCCTTGACCACTGCAGTGGCCACAGGGAAGGAAAAGATCAAGTAGCAAAATCTTCTGGCTCTTAAGACACCCCCCTGGAAGTGGTGCCTGTGGCTTCCACTCACATTTTAGTGGTTAAAGCATGCGGTGTGGCCATACTTCATTTTAAGTGGGCAGCACCTTGGACAGCAGAAAGCAGTCCGAATCTAGAGAGCACTAGAATATTCTTTTTTTTTTTTTTACCCAAATGTATCAATTTATTACAAAAAAGACACCCTTAATGAGTTTTCAGATTGCCTATACACTATAGTAAGGAGAAGTAGACCACACCAAGTAAGATGAGAATCAGTTCCACCCCCTTTATTTACTGATGGCTGCAGCTCTTAAAAATGACAATTGAATCTCTCCTTTGACTCAACGATGCACGCCATCCCCCGAAATTAGTCACATGAAATGAGTAGGTCAGCTGTCACCAAATCATCTTCAAAATAAACAAATGCCTTCATAAATAGTCTGCTTTGGTCTAGTTCAAATAATACCATTATGAACTCACCATAGCGTCATTTTTAAAAACACTAAAAATTTCTAAGTTGCTTATATTTATTTTGACAAGTTATTTTTGTAATCATTTCTAAAAATCATTCCTACCAATATGATAAGAAGTAAAAATAGTTAAAGAGCTTTGTAGGAAAATAATAAATAATTTCTACCACAGTTACCCAGAAAACTTCTTGTTCTTTTTTTTTTAAAAATTTATTTCTTATCGATTTTTTTTAACAAAATAAATGACAGTGGAATGCATTACAATTCATCTTACACATATAGAGCACAATTGTTCATTTCTCTGGTTGTATATAAAGGATATTGACACCAATTCGAGTCTTCATACATGTACTTTGGATAATGATGTCCATCACATTCCACCATCCTTGCTAATCCACTGCCCCTTCCCTCCCACCCCTCTGCCCTATCTAGAATTCATCTAATCCTCCCACGCTCCCCCTCCCTACCCCACTATGAGTCTGCCTCCTTATATCAGAGAAAACATTCAGCATTTGTTTTTTGGGGATTGGCTAACTTCACTTAGCATTGTCTTCTCTAATACCATCCATTTATCTGAAAATGCCACGATTTTATTCTCTTTTATTGATGAGTAAAATTCCATTGTGTAGATATGCCACATTTTTTTTTTAATCCATCCACTGAAGGGCATCTAGGTTGGCTCCACAGTTTAGCTATTGTGAATTGAGCTGCTGTAAACATTGATGTGGCTGTGTCCCTGTAGTATGCTGTTTTTAAGTCCTTTGGGTATAGACCAAAGAGAGGGATAGCTGGGTCAAATGGTGGTTCCAGTCCCAGATTTCCAAGGAATCTCCATGCTGCTTTCCATATTGGCTGCACCAATTTGCAGTCCCACCAGCAGTGTATGAGTGAACCTTTTTCCTCGCTTCCTCTCCAACACTTATTGTTGTTTTCTTCATCTTCATAATAGCTGCCTTTCTGACTAGAGTGAGATGAAAACTTAGAGTAGAATATTCTTGAACAGCACTAGTGACTATAACAAGCAGCTGCATTTTTTTTTTTTTTGGTACTGGGGATTGAACCCAGGGGCGCTTAACCACTGAACCACATCTCCGTCTAGGATGCTTAGGGCCTTACTAAGTTGCTGAGGCTGGCTTTGAACTTGTGATCCTCCTGCCTCAGCGGCTGCATTTGGATGAGCATGTAGTTGCAAAACCATTTCTGCAAAATGTGAGATCGATCTGTAAAAGCTACTAGGATTGTGGTGATAAGTAAACTCCAAAGCTGCATGTTTATAAAACAGTGGAGACAGTGCCAGGAGCCAGCCTTGAAGGTTTGACATAGAACACTCTGGGCTGTTCTGCTGGGGAGGTGGTTGAAGAAAAATTTGAATCTTCATGATAAACTGCTGGCTAGAGGGAAGGGTTCTTGAAAATTGTTGTTCCCTGGGTTTCATGACAAAGACTAAGGAATTTTGGTTTCTTTATGTAATTCAGACCCTTTCTGGGTGGATCAAAAAGACTTGTTCATGGGATATGGGAGAAGATGCCCTCTCTGAAAAAATGATAATAATAATACTTGTTATTAGCTTGATGATAATGACTACTTGGTTCTGGAGATCGAACCCAGGGCCTCATGCAAGACAGGCAATCACTCTACTGCTGAGTCATATCTCCAGGCCCCTCTCAGATATTATTTAGTTACTGAGGAAATTGGACATGATGTTGGGAAGAAATGCAAGAAAAGTACATCTGATGCCAGTTTTGGTTTTTGCTGAGTAAACGCGAAACTAAACCAGTAATTAAAAAAAAAATGAATGAAAGAATGAATGGAGTGGGGAAAAAGGTGCACTCACACACTGCTGGTGGGACTGCAAATTGGTGCAGCCACTATGTAAAGCAGTGTGGAGATTCCTCAGAAAACTAGGAATGGAACCACCTATTTGACTAAATCATCCCACTCCTTGGCATATACCCAAAGGACTTAAAATGAGCATAATGTAGTGATGCAGCCACATCAATGTTTATAGAAGCTTAATGCACAGTCGCTAATCTAGGAAATCAACCTAGGTGCCTTCAGCAGAAGAAAATGTGGTACATATACACCATGGAGTATTACTCAGCCATAAATAAGAATGAAATCATGGCATTTGCCAGTAAATGGATAGAACTGGAGACCATCATGCCAAGTGAAACAAGCCAATCTCCCCAAATCAAAGGCCAAATGTCTTCTCTGATATGCGGATGTTAGGACAAAATAATCAGAGGGGAGGGAAGAATAGAAGTCCATTGGATTAGACAAAGTGGAATGAAGGGAACGGAGGGGGTTGGGAATAGGAAAGACAGTGGAATTGAATCGGATGTAACTTTCCTATACTCATATGTGAATATACGACCAGTGAAACTCCACATCATGGACAACCACAAGAACGGGAAGTTAGACTCCATGTATCTATTATTTCAAAACACACTCTACTGTCATGTATATGTCAAAAGAATAAATAAAAATTTAAAAAAAAGACGGAAAGGATGACAGTTCCATTAGTTCTCTCGGCTCTTGGTGGTAGAGGGAATCACATGCCAGAGCTTTGGT
Organism: Urocitellus parryii; assembly: GCF_045843805.1. Classification (NCBI taxonomy): domain Eukaryota; kingdom Metazoa; phylum Chordata; class Mammalia; order Rodentia; family Sciuridae; genus Urocitellus; species Urocitellus parryii. The sequence continues at coordinate 168,876,322 of NC_135533.1, read as the reverse complement.
GTTTTATACATTGTGTTGGGAAGAACTGACATTTTTACAAATCTGACTATTCTCATCTAGAAATCCTTTCAGTTATTTAGGTCTATATTGAAGCCAGTCTCCAAGGAGGAGCTGGACCACAAGCCGTTGTGTCCTGAAATCGACACTCCTGTGTAGTGTGCCTGCTATGGTTTGGATACGAGGTGTCCCCCGAAAGCTCACGTGTGAGACAGTGCAGGAAGGTCCAGAGGAGACATGACTGGGTTGAGCCTTAACCCAACCAGTGAATGGACCCCTGATGGGATTAACTGGGTGGTGGCTGGAGGAGGTGGGTGTGGCTGGAGGAGGGGGCATTGGGGGCGTGGTTTTGGGGTCTCTATTTGTCTCTGGAGAGTGGAGTCTCTCTCTGCTTCCTGGTCTCCATGTGAGCTGCTTCCCTCCACCACACTCTTCCTCCATGATGTACTGCCTCCCCTCCAGCCCTGAGGAATGGAGCCTGCCGTCTGTGGACTGAGATCTCTGAAACTGTGAGCCCCCAAATAAAACTTTTCCTCCCCTAAAATTGTTCTGGTCAGGTCTTTTAGTCACAGCAATGAAAAAGCTGACTAAACAGTGCCCATCCTGACCGGTTGGTGTGACTTAACAGGGTATGGATAGTGGTGTGTGGCTTCTGAGGCTTGGTCATAAAAGGCGATGTGGCCTCCACCTTGGCTTCTTGGATGACTTCTCTGAGGTAAGCCAACCACCATGTTTGGAGGTTTTTCAAATAGTCATACAAAACAGTTCATCTCCCACCTCAAGCAAAACCTTCAGATGACTGCAGCCGGGGTCAACCCGCACTGCAACCTTATCAAGAATTCCAAGGCCAGAAACACTCAGTTGAATTGCTCCTGGATTTCTGACCTATTTCTTCTTGTTTGAGGCCACTAAGATTTAGGGTAATTTGTTACGCAGCCATAGGTAACTAATATAGTTTCTAATTAACATCAATTAATATTTAGCACTTTTCTATGTAGAGAACATTTTCATTAGACTAAAAAAGTAGATTTATTTCTAGATTATTTGATTATTTTTTAATGCTTGTATAAATGGTAGCAGACAGCTCCTGAATCACAGAGGTACAACTTATGATTTTTAGACTTGATGATGGTAGGAAAGCATACTGATACAACCAAACAGGTTATTCTAAATAAAGCTTGTGTGAAATTATTTTGCCTATCTCTAGGCTAAGTCAAGTGTTCTGAGCATAGTTAAGATGGGCCAGGCCAGCTGGGTGCTCAGGAGGCCGAGGCAGGAGGATCGTGAGTTCAAAGCCAGCCTTAGCAGAAGCAAGATGCTAAGTAGCTCAGGGAGACCCTGTCTCAAAATAAAATACAAAAAGGGCTGGGGAGGTGGCTCAGGGGTCAAGTGGCCCTGGGTTCAATCCCCAGCACCCACAAAAAAAAAAGCCTTCTCATAACCCATTCTGTAGACGGAGGAGTTAGAGACCCTTTCGGGGGAGAAGATGACCCTGAGTTTAGAAAAAGAAAAGTTTCAACACTTTCCTTCCTTGGCAGTGGCTGCATCCCTGGTCAGCTGCCATCTTCATGGGGAGACAGTAGGAGCTGGTAACAGACTCCAGAGGCCGTGGGTCGACTCCTAGGATCACAGAAACCAGCGTGGTTCTTCTCATTAGTGGGGAAAACGGGAAGCCGAGCCCTGCAACGTGGGATTCTTGGTATTTTTTACTCCTCTGAACGTGTGAGCTTAACTCAAGGTAAGAAATGCTTGGGGTCCTGTTAAAGTGACACGCTAGCTGGGGTGCCAGGAAGGGGAGGCGCCGTTCCAGAGCCAGTGGAGGCTGATTCTAAATGATCCTTTAGTGCCAACAGAAAGGTGGCCACGGAGGCTGCCAGGTTACTATGGAAACAGCAGGGAAGGGCAGAGCCCCGCGGCTGTCGTGGGGAGAAGCCATGGGGTTGTGAGATGGTACCTGCCTGCCGTGTCTACTGCTTTCCTCTTATTAGATCTGTAGATGACGGGGAGAATGCTCCTCAGTATCCACAACCTGAAAAGTATTTAGATACACGTGAACCTAAATTCCTTGTGCTCTCTCTCTTTTTTTGGTACTATAGATTGAATGCAGGGGCCTTAACCCCTGAGCCCCATCCCCAGCCCTGTTTAGTATTTTATTCAGACACAGGGTCTCACTCAGTTGCTTAGGGCCTCACTCAGTTGCTGAGGCTGGTTGAACTTGTGATACTCCTGCCTCAGCCTCCCGAGCTGCTGAGATGGCAGGTGTGCACCACCACACCCAGCGACTTTTTTTTTTTTAATGTACATACTTTATGTGTGAGTTGCAACTAATAAACTGAAAAAATATTTTTCAACCTGCAACTGTAGGGTAACAACAAGCAGGAGGGAAGGTGTCTGATGGCCATCTCCTATTATTAAGCATATGGATTTTGGTCATCACAAGAATAACTGCTGGTTAATAGCGTGGCTGATAGTTTAAGTCATGAAGTTTGGTGTCTCTCATGCCTGAATTTACTTGCACCACCGCTCAGAAAGTTCCTGAACCTGTTTGTGGCTTCTAATTCAAACAGAGCTGTTAGAGTTGTTATGAAGATTAAATGAGAAGATGTATATATACAGCTTAGTGTGATGCTTGGGAACACAAGGAGAGCTCAATAAATGGTGTGTTAATGATGAAAGTGATAAGGAGCTGGGTGTGGTGGCGCATGCCTGTAATCCCAGTGGCTCAGGAGGCTGAGGCAGGAGGCTCCTGTGTTCAAAGCCAATCTTAGCAAAATCGAGGCACTAAGCAACTCATTGAGACCCTGTCTCTAAATAGGGCTGGGGATGGGGCTCAGTGGTTGAGTGCCCTTGAGTTCAAACCCTGGTAACCAAAAAAAAAAAAAAAAAAGAAAAAGAAAAGAAAAACAAAAGTGATAAGGAAAATCACTGGGAGAGTCTTTCTCACTTGTGGCAATAGTAGAATTTTGGGCAGAGTCAAAGGTAGCCCTAATGACTCATTAGGTCAAATGAAAAAAGATGGAAAATTTCCCTTTGCTTTATGAACTGGTGATATTTGTCAAATTTGGCTCGGTGCAAATGCTATTGGAATGCACCTTGCAAACCTCTGAGCATGTAAACCCGAGCTCGTCATTGTTACGATGCTGCTGCGTATATTGTTTAGGGGCTCCAACCGTGTGGTCGAGTGGTACCAGAGCCCTGGGTGGTCCAGGAGTAATCAAGTGATGCTTTAAATGTCCTTTATCATCTCAGGGGGATGAACTTATCACTTCCTGAAAGCATGATGAGAAATGTATAGTCCACGCTATGTTAGAGACTGATTGTATGCCCATTTTTTATAGCTTGGTATTGGAAATAAAACTGGATGGTGCTCGCATTAGTGGGAGATTAAAAAAATAAGGAGAAACATTTCTTCTCACTCGAGTGGGTTTCTAACACCCAACACGGCACGAAAGCCGGAGTGAAAACAGCTCCCTGGGGTGCTCGTCAATTTCCCTCTCTTCCCACTTTTCTAAGGCAGCAAACACCTCTGAGGGAGACGGAGAGAAAGATGTGGTTTTGGAGATGTTAATATTTGTTTGGCGAAGTGTTCTGTGTCTTTAACTTGTGATGAACTTTCAGATAGAAATTTGGGGAGAAACATTGATAGGGGACGGCTGATCTTCCAAGGAGAATAGAAAAGCATATCTGAAAAGGGTTATTCCTACCAATTCCTAACATGATCTTATCCAGTCACTGGAAAAAGCTAGAGTAATGTTACTCAGAGAGACGAGAACCAGTCTGGAAGTGTACAGAATTGGGGTTACGATTATATCTATTTCAAATACTCTGCGTGTTCCCTAAAGTGAAAAGTGTATTAATAGATAAAAAGAGATGATTCAGGACAACTCTACCCAAAATCAGGAAGAATAATCAAAAAACGTTCACATACACGAGCTACTTGGCCTGGAGTTCATTGTCTTTGAAATCCTCATTTTGAATAAGGGCTGTTGATTTGATCTTAGGTTTTTTACTTTACTCAAGAATAAGACTGAAAATTCATATTGGGGTCAATTATTTCAACCACCTGGGTTAGATCTGAATTATTATGAATACTGAATAAATGCAGACTCCACAGTGACCATTTTCCAACTACATAGCCTGAGGTATTAAATCTGTGCTTTGAATCCAGGAACACTTAACCCCTAAGCCATATCCCACCCCTTTTTATATTTTATTTAGAGATAGGGTCTTGATGAGTTGCTGAGGCTGGCTTTGAATTCGTGCTCCTCCTGCCTCAGCCTCCCAAGCTGCTGGGATGATAGGCGTGCACCACTGTGCCTGGCACATATGTTCTAGATAGTCCCTGACCTGAGAAGATGAAAACCTCCTGAAATAAGTGAATTAAAAAGATATTATAAGTATACTGTCCATATCTAGATACCTAGACAAAACATTTATTTTTGGATGAATTTTAGGACTGTATCGGTGTCAGAAGCCAAAGAAAAGACAAGAATCAGTGTGTGTGTGTGTGTGTGTGTGTGTGTGTGTGTGTTCTATTTACTAAAATTAGCCAACAGTAGCATGCTATCAATTTCTTTGACCAGCTAGAAAGGCTTTAAAGACAAAAGAAAGTTCTCTTCAATTGAGTGGGTTACAAGGCTTGTAACTTTTCAGGGTTTTCAATGTCTGGATCACTTTTGCAATTAGTAGATTCCATGGTTTGGGTGTGGTTTGAGTGTTCCCCAAGAATTTATGTGGTTGGAGGCTTGGTGTCCAGGGTGGTGCTGTTGGGCAGTTCTGGGGAACCTATAAGAGGAAGCTCCTGGGAGCTTCTTGGGTCCTTTGGGAAGTGCCTTTGGAAGGTAGTTCTCATGAGTCTCCTTGGTAGTTCCCATGAGACGTTGTTATGGAAGCTGAGTCTGGCCCTGCCCAGTCTCTCTGCTCCTGGTGAGAGATGGAATCACTTGTTCCTGCCATTATTCTCTCTGCTATGAGGTGATACAGCCGGGGTGCTCACCACACAGCCTGCTCTGTGCCTTTTGGACTTCAAAACTGGTGAGCTACATAAACCTCTTCTTTTTCAAAAGTAACTTGTGTCAGGTATTTTGTTATATTGATATGAAGCTGACTAAAACAGTAGGAAAAACAAATGATAAAATTTTGATTGCTTTTCTTTTTTTTAAAAAAACTGATTTTCTTTTTTAAAATACATGACAGCGGAATGCATCACAATTCTTATTATACACATAAAGCACAATTTTTCATATTTTTGTATATAAAGTATGTTCACGCCAATTCATGCCTTTATACATGTACTTTGTTTTTTTTTGCATCACAATTCTTATTACACATGTATTCCACAATTTTTCTTTGGATATAGAGTATGTTGACACCCAATTCGAGTCTTCGTACATGTACTTTTGATAATGATGTCCATCACATTCCACCATCCTTGCTAATTCCCTGCCTCCTCCCTTTCCCTCCCACTCCTCTGCCCTATCTAGAATTCATCTAATCCTCCCATGCGCCCCCTCCCTACCCCACTATGAATCATCCTCCTTATATCAGAGAAAACATTCGATATTTGTTTTTTGGGGATTGGCTAACTTCACTTAGCATTATCTTCTCCAACTCCATCCATTTACCTGCAAATGCCATGATTTTATTCTCTTTTAATGCTGAGTAATATTCCATTGTGTATATATTTTATCCATGTTTATATATATATTTTTTTTATCCATTCATCCACTGAAGGGCATCTAGGTTGGCTCCATAAATTTAGCTATTGTGAATTGTGCTGCTATAAACATTGATGTGGCTGAGTCCCTGTAGTATGCTGTCTTTAAGTCCTTTAAATTACAATTATCTTATATTAGACAAAGGTGCCAAAAACATGCACTGGAGAAAAGATAGCATCTTCAACAAATGATGCTGGGAAAACTGGAAATCCATATGCAACAAAATGAAATTAAACCCCTATCTCTCACCATGCACAAAACTTAACTCAAAATGGATCAAGGATCTAGGAATTAAACCAGAGACTCTGCATCTAATAGAAGAAAAAGTAGGCCCTAATCTTCATCATGTGGGATTGGGCCTCAACTTCCTTAATAAGACTCCTATAGTGCAAGAATTAAAACCAAGAATTAATAAGTAGGATGGAATCAAACTAAAAGTTTCTTCTCAACAAAAGAAACAATCTGTGAGGTGAACAGAGAGTCCAAATCCTAGGAGCAAGTTTTTACCCCCCACACATCAGATAGAGCACTAATCTCTAGGGCATATAAAGAACTCAAAAATCTAACCACCAAAAAAAACAACCCAATCAACAAATGGGCCAAGGGCCCATTTGAGACACTTCTCAGAAGAGGATGTACAATCAGTCAACAAATATATGAAAAAATGCTCATCATCTCTAGCAATCAGAGACATGCAAATCAAAACTACTCTAAGATTTCATCTCACTCCAGTCAGAATGGCAGCTATCATGAAGACAAACAACAATAAGTGTTGGTGAGGATGTGGGGAAAAAGGCACACTCATACATTGCTGGTGGGACTGCAAATTGGTGCAGCCAATATGGAAAACAGTATGGAGATTCCTTGGAAATCTGGGAATGGAACCACCATGTGACCCAGCTATTCCTCTCCTCAGACTAGACCCAAAGGACTTGATTGCTTTTCTTAAGATGATCTTGGTTCAGGAAGACATAAGGCAAAACTGGGGGTGATTTTAATCCGATCTCATGATTTACTTATACATTATTGAAACTCCACCAGTAATAAAAATCATAGCTGAGAACAGCATAATATCAGAAATTAACAAAGAGTAATTTATCCTCATGAAATTCTTAGGACTAATACTCCCAGATGATTTTCAATGATTGAGGTCCCCAAAGCACCCCTCTCCCCCCTGCCTTTGGAGCACCCCTCCCCCTACACCTTAAGGTCCCAAGGGGACACCCTGCTACACCTTGGGGACTGTAGAGAACCCTATAGTCCCCAAGGTCCCAGCTCAAATTAGAGATAATTTTTCCTGATCCACAGGTTAAAATATTGACAACACTTATTACTATTAGAAGCAAGTTTTTGTGCTTAAATCTTGCCAGGTTCAGCATAAACATTGACAATGATGAGTTGGGCTGATGAAAACCAATCAATACCATTTCCCACACTTCACTTCTGTAATGCTTCATGGAATCACAGGTGATTAACTGCAGAGGAATATGTCAGCAGTAAAAATTAGTGTTATCTGTGGCCCATGTTTATTGGTAATTTAATTCTTATAAGTCAAATGATTTTGACTTAATGTGATTCTAAATTACATTAAAATCACGCAAACCAGAACCAAAATATTCATTACTATGGAAAGCTCCAGTATTCATGATGAATGAAACTTTGCTTAGATTTATCCTTTGTTAGAAGTTCACTGTGTTACCTACAGTTAGACGTTTTGTATGATTTAAAATAGGAGAAAGAAAATCTTCGTTCGTCTTGGGTGACCAGGGCCTCTGACTCAGGGGATGTTCAGGTTTTAGCATATCTTGTTTTGGTTGAAAAGTGAGTCTCAAGAAGAATCTTACCACAGCCTGGTTAGAGACCTGTGAGATATTGGGGCCAAGAAAGAAACAAAAGGCACCCCCAACCCACCCCCCAGCAACACCACCAAGTACCAAACCAATAAGCCAACTGGGGAGACATATTTCTGTGAGATCCTGGGGGAATCAGGGCTCCCAGGCTCTGGAGAAGTGATCCACAGCAGCATTTCTCAAAGGTGGGTCTGTGGGGTGGGTAAGATCCTGAGAAGCTCCCCAGAAAAATGGTTCTAGAGACGAATACATTGGAGACGTGCTGTATGTTCCACGGTTCCCTTGGAGACTCCTGGGGCATGTCGGTCTATTAAAGCAATGGAGAACATCACCAGTAAAGACAGACAGACATCCCCCATCTCTAGCACTGTCCAACATTGACCAGACCCTTTCCCTGCCCCACTGCCTTTCTTCGTATGTAGTGGAAGTTCTGTTTCTTGGAATACACACCAGGGGATGCTGATCCTTGAATGCATAAAGGCTGACCAGCTGAGAGATGAAAGACTCTTCACTGAGAAAGAAATGCTAAGAGAGCCAGAGATCCCAAACTCCTGGCAGGGTGCTAGGGTCCTCCGCACAGGGTGTGATCTCCATCTAAATCTGCCATCTGAGTCCTTACCTCCCTCAAGGTGGGAAAAAAAAAATGGCTCAGAAGTTAGGAATCGTGGACTCCATTCTCTCCTCTGCAACCGAGGGCCTTGGGAAAATTAACTTCTCAATCGGAATCTCATTTTTCTCCATTGTCAAGGCACGGAGTTTAAAGAAATGGTCTTGATTGTCCTTTCTAGGCCCAATTAGATGATTCTATCTTGACTGTTATACTGGGGAGAACATAGGATTTGCTTGACAAGAATTTTCTTTGAGACTATTTTTTTTGAATGCAAAATGAATGATGTATGAAATAGAAATCCTACTCTACAACCACAGGTGGATAGGTGGTTCTTAATTTTCATTATTCTGGCAATTGTGATTAAAGATGGGGAGTCACAGGATGCAACCTAGAAGAAACTAAGTTTTGATACTATATATTCTGTCGTTCCACAATTTAAATTTTTTTTAAAAGAACAGTCCAGAAACTTCCAGCAGCTAGAAATTTAATTAAAGCCAAAGGGCAAATTTAAAATTAGTTCTTTTAATTAATTGTCCCTTGGGTTATACATTCTGTGACTACAGTGTTCTTGGTTATTAAACACAGTTTGCACTGTGAAAAAAAAAAAGAAAAATCAAGATGTGGTTGGAACAACTGATTAAATGAAGCCAATGTAAAAATATGGAGAATTACAATAGAGCAGAGTATTTTGCAAAAGTCAGTCTTTTCCTTTAATAGAAAATAAAATTAAATTAATTGGACAGAGAGAAAACTTATAATTGCCAGGGAAACATTGATCAAATGCCATGTATTGCTGACAGTTGTTTTTTACATAATTCCTATTAATTGGGCTCTGTAATTAATTAATAATTTGGAGGTCAATGACTTAAAGTCATTTGTAAGTTTTTATAAATTGCATCCTGATTATATAAGAAACTTTGAATGAGTCCCCAAATTGATTCCAGATTATATTAAGATATATTTCTATATTGGATGAATCTATTTTTTTTTTTTTTTTTGGTACCAGAGATTGAACTCAGGGGCACTCAACCACTGAGACACATCCCAGCCCCATTTTGTATTTTGTTTGGAGACAGGGTCTCACTGAGTTGCTTAACGCCTGGCCATTGCTGAGGCTGGCTTTGAACTCATGGTCCTCCTGCCTCAGCCTCTTAAACCACTGGGATTATAGGCGTGCACCCCTGAGCCTGACAGAATCAAATCTATTTTTAAAGTATCCATTTGCAATAGTCAGTTCCAGACATGAGTAGCAAGCATTTGATTAGAAGTAGAAATCAAGGTCTTGAAAATGAAAGCTGATAATATGGCCTTTCCCCCATGGGCCTACGACCCTCTTATCATATCAGATCAAGAGTTCTCTACTTGACTACATATTACCGTTGCTGGGTATGCTAGTCAGCTTTTTATTCCTGTGACCAAAATACTAGACACAAACAACTCAGAGGAGGAAAAGTTTATTTTGGTTCATGGTTTCAGAGGTCTCAGTCTATGGTTGGCTGCCCCATTGCTCTGGGCCTGAGGTGAGGCAGAACATCATGGCGGAAGGGTGTGGTGGAGGAAAGCTGCTCAACTTGCTCAGGTTATGATGGAGAAGGAGGGGGGATATAATTGGGGGGCAGACGGAGAAGAGAGGGAGGGAGAAAGAGAGGGAGGGAGATTCTTCCTTGGACCACACCCACCTGCCTTTAGTTAATACCCAGTAGTCTTTTTGAATTGTTAGTCCATCAAATGGATTAATCCAGTGAGAAGGTTACACTCCTCATAATCCAATCATCTCCTAGAGCCTCACCTCTGAACTCTGTCACCTTGGCAACCATGTTTTCAACACATGAGCTTTTAGAGGGATATTGCAGACCCAAACCACAACACTGGGTAGGTGTTTAAGGCTGTACTTGAGACCAATCAAATCAGACTCTGGGGATATAGAACCAGGTGTCAGTTCCCAAAAGATTCTAGAGTGCAGCCAAACTTGATAACCAGTGAGCAAATGTCACCCAGTGGATGCATTTCCCAGTGGAGTGGCTTGGTATTCTGGCATGGTTTGGGCAACTAAGTAAGTTATGGGGGAAGAGCTAAAGAGAGAAGAGGGAGCAAGATGATTCAGAGGTGAGCAGCGGAGACATTTCTAGACTCCCAGAGTAGATGCCTGTTGTTTTTTTCTGCCTGGCAGACACATTTGCTAACAAAATCATCTTCTCCTTCAGGGACTACCTCACCCACATTCCTTGTCACCCTGGGGATGGACAATGGTCAATTCAGGCCTACCAGCTTCCTGCTCCCTGATCAGATACCCAAGCCAGAATATAGGTGGCATGGTCATTTTGGTGACCATGAATGGTCATGAGAAACTTACTACTACAGGGATCCCTGGAGGTATCTGGTTCCTATGATTCTGGGGCCTGCTTATTTAGCCATCCTGAGTTCTAGGTCAGAGCCTGCCAGTGGATTATCACTTAAGAATCCAACAGGGTTATAGTCTCTGAGGTTCCAGTTCAAATCCATTTGGAGGCCTTGTAGCATTCTGTTTTGGGGTTCACGAGGCAGTCCTGTATCCTCATTTTTTTTTTTCATAATACAGCTCACGGTGTTTTTTGATGTGACTACAAGCCTTAACAATCACAAACTTTTAACTGAATACCCTGTTTATGAGAATGGTCCTGAGAAGACTCCAGTCTTCAAGGTCATAATCAGGATAACTTCCTACTCTTCTTATCATTCTGCATTCTTTGTGAAGCCTCATTTATTCATTTTCATTTTGGAAGTATGAAGATTGTGGAGAGAAATTCATAGCAAAGGTATACTTTCTGAACAACCGGATTAAAAGCTTATCACATACATACATGGTTCTAAATAATGCATGATCCTTTGAACAGGAGCCCAAATCTACTCATGATAAAGAAGAGCTCTTATTTCCTCTATCAAGCAACGTTAAACAAAATTATAATACTGCCATTAAATCCAACTGTACACCAATAATTTTTCATTTCCAGTGGTACTCTTCTTTATTAAAAATCTTTATTAAATAACAAAATATGCCAGCTAATATAATAAGTACTTCCCTGAGTTCAATATTAATGTACCTGGCACACGATTCAAGGCCATCTACCAGAATGCAGGAAGCACATGATTTTTGCCTAGTGATTCAGTGAGCAGAGACCCACGGATACAACCTTAAAGACCAAAGAAAGACTCCCCGAGTTGTCCAGCCCAAATCACGGGAGTGGTGAAGTGTGCTGGGCGTGCAGATGTTGACTTCTTGCTAAACCTGCATCCATGCAGCTAGATTATTAGAATTCAAACATAATTGATAAAGGATTAAAAAAGAGAGACAGCAAAGCACAATGCTAAGCAGCTTAAGTGATTAACAATGTTGTGATCTTTGGCAAACGCCGGATAAACTACAATGAAACAGAAACAGCCAGCAATGTGTGAGCCTAAAGTCTGATCAGTTCATGTTGCCTTTTGAGACTCTTAGGAAAGATACCTCTCACCTAGGAATGTTCTGGTAAAGACAGTCGGGTGAACAAAAAGGATCAATTTATCAGGTGTTTTTTTTTTAATCATTATATTTTTATTTTTAATACAAATATGTCATAAAATAAAAGGTACCCAGGCATCTCGTAACAGATACATTTTCTGTAGTGTATATCAAGCCATCATTTACAGGTTAACACTGCAAAAAAATTTGAATGAATAATTCTTAATTGGTTTACATAAAATTATATGTCAGATGAGAATGAATAAGAACCCATCCAAAGTTGGACTACCTTGTCACCGCGTGAATTCCTTCACAGCTGCAAAATCCCACCCATCTACCCAGAGAATGTAGGTTTCCTGAACATTGAACGTTATTTCCAAAATGGATTCATTTCTCTCGGGGCCTTTGACTCTGCAGTCCTGGTGCTGCTTAAAGGACCCGGCGCGGCTGCCCTGCTCTGCGGGGAGTGGTCGTTCTCCGCCCTGGAAGCGAGGACTATACCAACTCGTAGTATTTCCCAGTCTGGGGGTCAAAGTAACAATTCAGGCACGGGTCGTACAGTAAAGTCAGCACTTCCTCATCCTCTTCCACACTCAGGTCTTCGTCACCTGCAGGGAAGGGAAACCACAGACATGTCAGCCACCGGAATGACCTGGAATGGCTCAAGTGCCACCTGGGGGAAGGACAGGAGGCAGGTGCCACTGTCTCTCCTGGGGCATTGTCTTCCGGTGGAAGAAGGGAGGAAGATGTGGAAGTGAGGGGCAGAGGAGGCCCCAGTGACTGCAGGGCCAGCTTCCCCTGGAGGGTCAGGAAAGCAGTGTCAGGAAAGCAGGCGGGGCCATCGCACCAGGGAGACCTGGGCAGGAGGCACAACTTACTAATCACAGCGCTAGACTCTTACACGGCCCAGAGCTTTACCAAATGCAGAGCAACACAAATGAAATGACAGACTAGGGAATCAATCCTCATTCCTACATCCTAAAGAGGCTACCAAATATGAATTAAAATAATAAAGGTCATTTACAGTAGAGGATACATAAAGCAGAGAATACATACAGAAGACCACATGTCAGGTGATCTGCAGTTTTATCAGCAGTAGGAAGGTCTAAATTTGCTGGGGAGATAAACATGGCTTAGTTTTTCTTTTTCTTTTTTTTTTTCTTTTTGGGTGGGGGTGGCAGGTACTAGAGATTAAACTCAGGGACATTTGACCACTGAGCCACATCCCCAGGTCTATTTTGTATTGTATTTAGAGACAGGGCTCACTGAGCTGCTTAGGGTCTCAGCTGAGTCGCTGAGGCTGGCTTTGAACTCATGATCCTCCTGCCTCAGCCTCCCAAGCCACTGGGATTACAAGTTTGTGCCATCGCACCTGGCTCTGTTTTTCTTGTGACAGCTGTTAGAATGGCTTGGGAGAAAACTCTCACAGCCTGAGTCATAAATAGTTTTCCATAAATAACATGATATTTAAAGAAATGTTTAACAAAGATGCTTCCTGATCCTCTTTTGTGTCCAATGTTGCTAAGGGCTTTGGTATTTGGACATGTCATTCAGAGACTCTGTGTGTGCAATAGTTCAGAGGCCAATGTCTTGACCTCCGAGCCAGAGAGGATCAGGTAAAGGGGACAGTTAGGACAACACTCTTCTCTTCATTAGCACAGGCTGTTAAGGACCAAGCAAAAACAAGCATTGGGTTTGGATCTCACCAGGGTCAGCTTTGGAAGGGCTGGCAGTGGGCTTGGAATGGGGGCTCAGCAAGAAACAGAAGCTCAGTTGCAAGACTTTCCTGACAGCGTGCATGCAAGTCGATGATCTGAAGAGTCACTGCCCAGAGTAAGTCAGGGAAGGAGTGGTGGTAGGATTCTATCTCACCCAGCCACAGTCAGACCAAGCGGATGTTTGGCCACTGTCAGGACGTTGATAGACTGGAGTGAGGTCCAAGGGCGTGGTGCCCGGATGTCGAGGGTTTGAAACCACACCACAGCCACTCCTCTGCCCATCCTCTGGCAACCATCCCAAAACATTTAACCTGAGCTACATGTTGGTGACATAATGAGTTGAACAAATGGAAGCTGTTCCCGAGGAGCATGCAAAGAAACATGTGAAGCTGGGCGCAGTGGCGCACGCCTGTGATCCCAGAGGTTTGGGAGGCTGAGGCAGGAGGATCACGAGTTCAAAGCCAGCCTCAGCAACTCAGCAAGGCCCTGTCTCTACATAAAATATAAAAAAAAAGTGCTAGGATGTGGCTCAGAGGTTAAGAGCCTCTGGGTTCAGTCTCTGGTATCAAAAAAAAAAAGTGGGTGAAATGTCGGTTCAGTTGACTCTCGTGAGTTGAGAGCAGTGCCTGCAGGCTCTTAAAAGCAGAGCTTAACTGAGGTACAAGGACATCTGTCTTGCTTGCTTGTCTCTCAATGGTCAAGTGCTCCAGGGGTGAGGAAGCACTTTCTCTTTGAGCACTTGCTCAAAGACCCTCATGAACTGGTGGAATGGGCAGGTCTTATTATCCCCATTATACAGATGAGGGGGTCAGGGTTTGCATAATTAAATAGCTCATCTGAGGTTGCCTGGTGAATTAGAGGCAGAGCTGGGGACAGACCCAGGTTCCCAGAGTCAATTTTAATGTTCTTTCTAGTATACCCTGGTTAAAAAAAAATTAATTGAGAAGCTATAAATCTAGAGCCTAGGGTTCCTACATAATAAGCCTGATTCGATGTAAACAGCAAAACAAAATTTAAGCTCAATCAATTGGAAACTGTCAAACTAAGTGAGGGCTTTCCAATCAAAAATACTTTCTTGGTCTCAATTTTGAGAACACCTTATAAAAGTTTCCCCCGTCCCCTTTGAGAGGAGTTTAATTGCTGGCAGCCTGGTGCTGATTCACGAATTGTTGTCAGCTCAAAATAAACTCTTTAAAATTTTAATGTACCTAAGTTTGTCTTCTAACACCATGCTTGATGCTTTTGTGAAGGGGGTGGTATAACACATTTAATTGGGAGCTATTACATAAAAGGAATTTCAACATGGGAAAGAGTAAAAAAAAAAAAAGTAAAAGTGTCCTACATTTTAAAATATCAGATTTGGAAATAAGAGGAATTTGATTTCTCATATTTCAGAAACTGCCAGTGAACATCAGAGAGTCCATGTGGCAGGGCAAAGCGCTGGGAAAGCACAAAGGCACTGGACTGATTAACTCCAGGAAGGAGAAAGCCTGCTGGAGGTGACAGTGGCCCTTAGGGCTTCAAGGATGAGGGGTGGCATGCCAGTGATTCTGTGGGGTTCCAGGAGGAGGCACTGGGGCCGCAGGGTGGAAGTCAGGGGAAGCCAGATTTTGGCTGAGCACAAGAAAGAATTTTCTAAGCATTCGTTGCTGATCAGCAAAGGGAACCTGTCCTCTAGGGAGGGCCAAGTGGGGGCTGGGCAACTACTCCCACGGGGATTTATAGATGACACTTCATGTGGTCGGGGGACAGAACCAACGGATTCCTCTAGGGCCTCTGATGACCTTCTATGACCCCTGCCTATGGTGGTTTATGACCTTCAAGTATGCCAGGACTTTGTGTCCGCATTGGCACAACAAAGGGGAGTGTGCCTGTCCTTTACTTTCAGGTATCCGATCTGTCATCTCTTTAACATCTGGGCTACTTCAGAAAACTGAACAAAATCAGTTTATCAATGAGAAGATTGTGTGCTGCTGTGGGATTGAGCTGGGCACGGTCTAGTTGTGTTGTGACACCGAAACACGAAACAAAAACCGCCACTGAAGATTCACGAGGAGTTAAACTGGGAGTCACTACTGCAGAGGGGCTAAGAGCACCTGGGGCTCAAGAACCCCACACACCTGGCCGAATGGGAGGCTGCTGTTTACTGCCTCAACAACTGCAGGCTGGCTGGAGGTCAGTTCACCTCACTGGACCTTGGCCTCCTTGTTTCTAAAATGGTATCAACAATTTCCTATTTCATAGGGTTTTGTGGAATACTAAGTAATGCATAGCATGGTGCACAGAGTAGTTGTTCAATAAATGATAGTTATCATAATAAAATAATAAACCATAAGCTAGAACTTTTTTTTTTTTTTTTTAGTAACTCAGAAGTATCAACACTGCTTAAAGCATGAAGGAAAGGCTTCATAGAAGCAGACAGTATGGCATTTAGATAATGGAGTTAGACTCCATTGGTCCAGATCCTATTTCTGACCACAATGTTGCTATGGGATATTGAAAAAATTCATAGTCCAAGTCTTCTTTTCCAGTATTTAAAGTGAGGATAATAATAGTACCTGTCATAGTTCCAACACGGACTAAATAAGCTTCCTTAATAATACTCAGTATACATAGTGGATACTCAATAAATATCATAATCATCATCATGAAAAACAGTGATTAGGCATGAAAGGATGAGAGGGGTATTTTCATTTATACCTTATTTCCTACTGAAAACCGAATCTATTTGTTTTTAACTACTGATGGAGGGGAAAAAATGGATTTGAATAAAATCAGAAGTCCCCAACTATTTTTTACATAGGACACGATGATGAATTCATCTTTGACTCAAAACAATCCTTAGACCAAAAACCATGTATTTTTCAAAAAGTTTTCCATCAGGTATAATATTAAAAGTCACATATCACAGAGAGCGATGATTATGAGTCGCACTTTCTCAGGGATGTGCTGTTTGATTTCTTGTCTTCACTCCATCAACACACTGGGGGAGCTGACCTCGGGCGCATAAGAATTATATACTATATAATTGCTTAGTGCATTCTGTGCCTGTGCTTTACAAAAAAGATAGAATTTTAAGTTGGGGCTATTAAATTAGAAAACTCAACACATTTTTACAACCAGTCAGGAATCTTTCAAGATGAAAATAACCATTGTAATGGTCCGTGGGTCTTTATCACCCCACTGCAAAGGAATCAAAGTGGATCCAATTCATTAGTAGAGGTTTTTGTACATAATGCATACAAACTGAAGCAATAACTGCGATAGAAATGCATTTGTTCCAATACATATCACTACAGAACCTCATGCATTGCCACCATGGGGGCTACGACAGGTTTTGTGGGCTTTACTACCAAAGCGCTAAGTGGATGAATGTTAAAACCAGTAACAATAACATTTGTGCAGAAATTGGGTGAGATTATGTATAATTTCACATTGAAATAAGCGCTTTCAACTTACATAAAAGGTTGTGTTTTCATTGCAACTTCATTTTCAAAGCCTGCAACTTACATCATTTTGCCATTGTAATCCCTACGTAATGAAATTATAATATCATTAAGCAATTACCACTATGATGTCAAGCACTGGGAAATGTTTTGAAAGGTAATTATCCTGCATGGGTATGGGGTAATTTTCAATTATATTCTTGGAGAGTGCAGAGTTTGTTTTTCCTCAAAATGCTAAATTGCTCTATTTTAAAGGCTGGCTACAGAACGTCTAAAAGGACAAATTAACAAATAAAGCCATTTTCTGCTACCAGGCCAAGAGCATCTGGACAGGGGTCCAAATTGCATTTTTATTCTTTAGCACATAATAAAGCCATTCCTGGTAAAGTAAAATTACCTTTCAGATAATAATCTATTTACAAACTTTGAGCCTCATCTACTTTGAAATTGGTTAACAGGAGAGAAAACTAACAAAGCCACACCAAATGTGGCCACAGTGGCTGTCCTCAGTGAGATCAGCTAGGGTAGTAACATAACCCGCCCGGTTCACCTTTGAGAGGCAATTAATACAAACGTTTAATCGTTTTTATTTAATGCATCTTAACCATAGACAATAGAAAACCTCTACGTGTGAGCTAAGTCTTCAAGCTTGAAAATAAACCGTGTGGCACTAGCTTATCAGATTTAAAAATCTCTGAATCAAGACACTGTACTTGATTTTTCGATTTTCTGATGCTGCCGTCTAGAATTAAAAAAAAATAGTTAATGCATTTTCTCTCCTATAGATCTTCAGAACTGATTGATGTGCATACTAATACACTATTGTTTAAACAATTCAGCAGTGAGGGAGGGATCACCATGAGGATGGGTCAGCCCTGAAGATCAATAACAATGACACTTGAGATAAGATTTTGCTGAGTGCTAGACACCTGCAAATGCTCCCCCTGACATCACTCATAGTAGGGTGAAATGAACTTGCACTGAAATCCTGGACGTCCACTGTGAGTTCTGATGAATTGTATTCTTCAGCAAACGTGTGCCTTTGAGTAGGAGAAAGACAAATGACCAACAGAGGAATAGAAATGTTGTAAAGACATTTTCTTCTATTAGAAAGCTATTTGGTTTTTTTGGAACTCCAATAACATCCTGTGATTACTGTTCAGGTGTCATTTGGGAAATAGTTACCTTTTGTAAAAGCTAGTGCCTCTCTCTTATATGGACGATATGAATTAAGGGCCAAGTTGAACAATTTGGATGATTAATTAGGGGTTATTGTAATTTCAATCTCTCTAGGGGTTACGGTTTGGATGTGAGGTGTTCCCCAAAAGCTCGCATGTTAGACAATGCAAGAAGGTTCAGAGGAGAAATGTTTGGGTCAGTAAAGCCTTAACCCAATCTGTGAATTAATCAGCCAATGGGATTAAGTGGTGACTGAAGGCAGGTAGGTGTGGCTGGAGGAAATGGTTTATTGGGGGCGTGGTGTTGGGGTCTATATTTGTATCTGGTGAGGGAGTCTCTCTCTGCTTCTGATCATCATGTGGGCCGCTTCCCTCTGCCAAACTCTTGAGCCATGATGTTCAACCTCACCTGGAGCCCCAGGCAATGGGGCTGACTGTCTGATGCCATGGGCCCTCCAACTTTTTCTCCTCTATAATTGTTCTGGTTGGGTCTTTTAGTCACATCAGTGAAAAAGATGACTAAACCATTAGTTAGTCTTGGCAAAGGAATTCAACGTGGGCTTGTAGGGGTGAGGCTTACAACTCTGAATGCTTTTTGTTTCACGTGAAGGAAGGTCTCTGACCAATCCTCCTAAAAGCCTGATTTGGGGCAAGGTGTTACCATGGCGCTAGGAGGAAATGCATCCCAGTTCCTGTGAGAGAAGCTGAGCCCGCATCCTGGACCAGGACCCCTTCTGGGTTGCATGTTGCCGGGCAGAGGGGGGGTGGATATGTAGGTGGGAGAGGTTCTAGAGGAGATAAGAGAGCATCTGAGACATGAGGCGAGTGTTGACTTATCACTTCCCCAAAGAGAAGACAGCCCCTGGACCTGATGGCCACTTAAGAGGCAAATATTTAATCCAGAAAGCTTCAAGAAAAGTGACCTTTCTAGATATAAAAAGTCACAGTGGACATTCTGGTTGTGTGGTTCTTATCCACTTAACTGGGAATTCTATGGTAGGACACAAGAGAGGGGGTTAAGGGTACAGAGGCTCTGGTCAGACAGGCTGTGGCAGTGTCCTGCTCCATATTCGGTGGGTCTGTGACCCAGGCTTGCTCTACCATCTCACTGCAAACTGGGGACATGACACCACTCCACGCCTGCCAGTGCTGGGGGAAGTCATCGTGGGGTAATGCGCAGCCAAGGCACCTGGTGCTGGCACCCAGGATGCTTTATTTTTGCTAACTTCTCTCGTTATTTTTTATATCACCCATATTGCTCTTTTTGAGGAAGATCTACTTTGCATCTTCAATAAATCTTCCAGGTATAAAAAAAAGATCCAAAGAGTAGCTCAAATCATCCTCAGGTTTCCTGTGGCCTGCGACTCACTTGTTCATGTATCATTTTTTTTTTCTTTTTCTTTTTGGTACCAGGCATTGAACCCAGGAGCGTTTAACCACTGAGCCACATCCTCAGCCCTTTTTTATATTTAATTTGGAGATAGGGTCTTGCTAAGTTGCTCAGGGCCTCACTGAGTCTCTGAGGCTGGCTTTGAACTCTCAATCTTCCTGCCTCAGCCTTCTGAGCTGCTGGGATTAAAGGTGAGTGCCACGACGCCTGGCTCACTCATCAAATATTGACGGAGTGTTTGCTATGTCCTGGATGCTACATTAGGCACTGGGGATGCCACATATGTTCAACGAAGCATAATGTTTAGACTCGGAGTATTATGTAAATGTCAAGTAATTACGAGGCAGTAAACAGGAGGACTGTGGAAGGATTCATCTGTTAGAGCAGAACAGGCAGCCCTGGCGAGCTGTGAGGAGTCATGAGACTTTTATAATTTTTTTCTTTTTTGGCAGTGCTGGGCCATCAAATCCATGTCCCTGTACATGGTAGACATGTGCTCTGCCACTAAGCAACATCTCCAGTCCAATTTTTGTTCTAGCAATTTCGATAGTACATCTAAAAAAATAGGCATCTGCTGTCTCTATTTCTTTCTTGTGGGAGAGTCATCAATGTTCATAAAAGAATCTCCTCTGTGGCATTGCCATAGAAAAGGCTCGAGATTGTTATTCAGAGGAGACTGGCAACTCCCCAAACCCTTCGGAATTCCTTTCTTAACTTGAAATCTGCGTGAGCCGTGAGGTCTGCAGGTGGGAGAGAGAGGTCATTATTATTCCATTTGGAGCTGGTGGGCATGAATAATTGAAGGGTCATATCTGTAAAGGAACAAATGTCAAAAACAAATTGACAACTATTCTTCGAGCCAAGTATGGTTCATTTTCAAAAGGTCAGTTTGGTAGTTTTCTTGAGTAAGTTCTGAAATCTTAACTTCCTATTTTTATATTTCACATGAGCTCCCAGAAAACACATTTTTAGTAAGTGTGGAGGGCACCGGTGCTCCTGGTAATTGGTATTCAGCAAGTATATTATAGCCCAGGAGGAACTGCGCCAACTGTTCCCCATCCAGTCGGGTGGCAGGGATCACAGAGCAGCGCTGTTCCTGCTGGTCGCTCGGCCCATTTGAAGGTGGCATTTATACACTCGAGACATTCTGGCTGGGCAGAAATTGGCGTGACACAAACTCTCACTGAATAAAGTAGGGACAGGAACCTCGGGGTCGAGATGTAACTCATGCACTTCTTTTTGCATGGACTGGGTGTGTTTTCTAGAATTCCAGAGTGTCAGACCATCTTTCCCTGCTGTTAGAAGGCAGGCAGTTGCACAATGCAGGTTGGCCTCCCATCTCTGATGGAGGTGCGGGGGTCCAGCGTGTCATCTCAAGGATCTTGGTCCCAGGGAACTATGTGGAAGATGGAAGATGGGGTGACAACACCCTCGGAAGGCTGTTCGAGTGCCCAGAACATGGGAAGATGAAATGCACGTGAGCTGTTATCTTTATCCCCCAAGTCTGAATGGCCCACCTGTCCTCCCTGGGAACCAGCACAAATCATACTCACAAGCCAGCAAAATGGTTCAGCAGAAAGACATGGATGTGGAGGAGTCTGGGACCCAATCCTAGCTGGGGCTCTGATGGGACATTTGACCTTGGGCAAGTTATTCACCTCTTCAGGCAAACTGAGGAGGCCCAACACCCCTGGTTCATCAGAGCTCCGGGGCAGAATCCTGAGACCCTGATTCTCCCCTTTAAGCCAAAGCAGCTCTGCTTTTAGCCTCTTCTGCCTTTTGGGAAACCACATGAGCTCTCATTTGAAATAAGTGTTCACTGCTTAAAACTAAAGTTTAAGAGCCATTGCCTAAGGCGATCTATAACTTTTTAATTGCTAAAATGTATGGGTTTAAGTTCAACACTTTCATGTTTGAAATTCAGAAATATTCCAATTATACCAAAAAACCAAAATTAGAGAGAAAACTGAAGGTCAGATTTCAATGAATTGTCCTCTTTTTAATGTATTTTTTTATGATTGTTGTAGGAAATGACCAGTGGAAGACCATTTCTCACCTTCCTGCCCTCCCTCCCTCCCTTCTTGTCTTTTTTCTAATGAGAATTTACAGAATCTAATATATGCCAGAAATGGCAAAGGGACTTGGGATCCAGGAAGGAGCAAAAGACAAAGTCTCTGCTCTTGAACATTTTTAGGCTACTTAGGAAGAAAGACAGTAAGTAAATCAAGATTTGCAAAAGACAAAGAGGCCCTGAAGGATGTGTTAGGAGGGGAAGTAGAGGCCACAGAAGGGGGGAGTCCCACCGACTTAAGACTGTGGCCAGGTACTCCCAGGGTCAGTGCATCTTGTGCTTCACTGGGCTGCCCTCACCCTCAGTCTGGTCAACTGGGGACTACCTGCCACTTCTAACAAGCACGGGTGGGAGAGCAGGCAGGTCCAGGGCCGAAACTGTGACCTGAGGGGTGTCTCTCTCTCTCTCTGGCTTTAAGAACCTAGCTTCTTTACTCAGCCATCAAGAAGCATGATATGAGGGCATTGAGCTGGTTAATGCATGGAACTGGACACACTCATGCTAAGTGAAATAAGCCAATCCCCCAAACCAAAGGCCAGATGCTTTCTTTGATATGGCGATGCTGACTCACAAGGGGGGGGTGGGAGAATAGAAATTCACTGGATGAGACAAAGGGAAATGAAGGGAAGAGAGGGGGATGGGAATGGGAAAGACAGTGGAGTGAATGGGACAGAACTTTCCTATGTTCATATATGAACACACGACCAGGGAAACTCCACATCATGTCCAACCACAAGAATGGAATCCTGATTAGAATAAGATATATACCATGTTTGCATAAATATGTCAAAATATACTCTACTGTCATGTATATCTAAAAAGAATGAATGAAAACATGGGAAAAAAAAAGAACCTAGCTCCAAAGCCCTTGAGATATTGATTTGGTTTTCTTAAAGATTAGAAATTCTCAATAGAAAAAAAAATTTCCATTTCTTGGCTTTATCTATTGTTCTTTTGAGCAGTAAATCTATTTACCTGGCTGAGAACCCTAAGTGTATAAAAAATGGTGGACAGGTTTTTGGGGCTAGGTTGTTTGGGTTCAAACCCTACCTCTTAGCAGTTGTGTGACCTTGAGAAAACTGTTTAAGAACTGTGTGTCTCAGTTTCCCTAACTACAACACACACATTTACAGGGTATATGCCCCATGGTGGTGTTGTGAGGGCTAAAAGTAACAACTGAGCACAGCCTCTGGTATACAGTAAGTGTCAAATAAATGGTGCTATGCAATAGAAACCCAAGAAGAGTCCCAGAATGCTCACAGCATGCCTCACTTCCTCTTCTAATGATATGAACTAGAAACTTAAGCCCATAATTTTTCTTTGACAAACACTCTACAGGAACAGAAGGAGACTCTCTCTCAGTGTATTGCTCAGTATTGACCGTGCTGGGCTGTCCAAAACCACACCATGACCCCGTAAAGATGAACCAAATGGGAGATGGTTTTTGATGGTATTAACTATAAACCATGCAAGCATATCAGAAAAGGGGAGGTTGAGCAAATAGGGAACACGGGTTTGTGATGGCATTAATTAACTACAAACCACTGGAGCACATGAGAGGGGACAGCTGATGAGAGCCAAGGGTGATGGGCAGAAAGGGTGCCAGATCGGGGTCACTCTGGCCAGTCCATTTCTACGATCCTCTGAATTTGTTAATTTGCTCTCAATGGAACTTCTGTTTACCTTCAGCATAACGGAGCTCCTGCTGTCAGAACCCCGCTCTGCGATGGTGACTTTAAGACACCCTTCCAGCCACTTACCACTAACATATATCTTGGGTGCCTTTGCTCAAGGACCACGCTCTCAGTTCCTGTGGCTTATTTAGGACACTTAACATAACATATTATTTGTTCCCTCTCAGCAAGGTCTCCTCCTGACAGCCAAGATTCTATTTTTCTGTCATAAGTAATTATAAATGTACACCTCTAAAAAGATTCCCAATTTGAGGGGCATAATCTATTTCAGACAGTAAATCACAGAGACATCTCCATCCCTTGGGCGGCCAGAACGTACAGCTCAGATGTATGAGCTCTCACTCTGAATTCCCCACACCTGAAGAAAAATGGAATGCTCCATCTTTGTCCCCGGGACAGTTAGGAAAAAAAAAGAAAAGAAAAAACCCCCAAAACCCCAGTGCTTTTGTCAGAGCAATTTATATTGGTTTCACTTCCATTTTTTGGCAACTTCAGATACAGTGCTTTCATCTTCAAAATTCAACCCAGAAAAGTGTCTCAGAGTCCCGCTCTGAGGTTATCTGTCACTTGAGATCACTCCCACCTCTCCTATTGCAACCCCTCTGATTTTTTGTTTTTTTAACCAAAGATCCTTTTGGGTTCCTCCCCGCCACAGTCCTGCCAATCAAGTTGGCTGGTTCTAGCCACAAAGTAGCCCGTCCTCTCCGTGGTTCTTGCCAACAGAGGGAACAGCACACAAACTTTCTTTCCTGCTTCCTTCCAGCTTTTATATGACTGATGTCTAGCCTAGCTAGGGAACAGGTTTTGCTTTAGTAAAAAGGCTATATCTTTGTATTAATGAAAACATGGACAGGTATGTGTTAATGATGGGGACTTGTTTTGAGAAATTGCAGGGTTGGGCGGTGTTGTCCTTGTGAGAATGTCACAGTGTGTGCCTTAATGCGGACCTAGCTGGTCTGGTTCAATCACTCCATGTGGCCTCTTGATGCAATCAAGAGACACAGTACACGGGGATGTCTGAGTCTGCGGATAGTACCTCTTTTTAAGTAGAAGGGGTCTATTCTAAATACCAGAGCAAGTATAAAATGTAAATATTTAAACCAATACCATGGTCATTTATAATCATCAAGTATTATTTATTGTGCATAATTATGTGTGCTATGCTTTTATATGATTGGCAGTGCAGTTGCATTACCACAAACACGTAAGCGACGTGTTGTGTTGTGATGGTGTGGTGGCCCGCAATGACAGGACACTAGGCAATAGGAATTTTTCAGCTCCATTATACTCACAGGGACCACTATGGTACGTGTTGTCCAGTGAAACTTCAGGATGCAGCCCGTGACTGTATCAGTGATATCAGAGTTCTGAGTGTGCTTTGTAATAATAACGCCAGGAAGTATTTGGTGGGAACCATTTTAAGTGCTTCACATATGGTTACTCGTTGAAGCGTCACAGGAGAGCACCAGGTGGTACCATTATTAGGATTATTTCACAGATGTGGTGACTGACATTCATAAAGATCACGCAGTGAGAATTGGCAGAAGTGAGATTCAGATGGTCAGTTTGATACCAAACCATGCTCTTAAGCTCTAAACTGGATTTTCCCCTAGGATTAACCTTTAGAAGGACAGGGACAATTTCTTTTTCTATTCTGTTTAGTTATAAAAAACCTATAATCCAGGCTGGGGCTGTAGCTCAGTGGCAGAGTGCTTGCCTAGCATGAGTGAGGCACCTGGGTTCAAGTTCTCAGCACCACATAAAATAAAGAAAGATATTGTGTCCATATACAACTAAAATATATATAAAGAACTCATAATCCTAAAAAATTAGGAACAGCATCACCTCATTTCCGGTGTGTGAGCATAACAAACAGCACTTAACGAAAACAGTGGCATCTCAAAGTGACAGACTTTCTCTATTCGTAATACATAATTTTTATTTTTTTATGCATAGTGTTTTTCATATTCCCACCTTGAGCACTGAAGCTTCCAGAGGAGTCTGGATGCTGCTCGGTTGGCTGTTGACTGGGAGGAACAATCGGTGGGCTCAGCATGTTTAACCAGTCCCTAAAATGAAAGGAAAGTGAATGAAAAACACGTCCAGAATTCCGTGTGATAAAATCACATGCCTTGCATTATGGGTGACCAGATTCTACATGGATTTTATTTTTCTCCTGGATTTCCAATTCCCTGGGGCTTCCACAAAGAGACATTTCCCCCCCCATCCTTGTTATATCCAAAAGACAAGGTGTCCAGATATTAATATTCAGCTTTGTATATTGGTTAAAATGGAGTCAATTTTACTTTACTGATCAACTGTTCAATAAATAATTGAATTAAATGATGACTTGTCCTCTCAAAAGTTTATTATTATTGCCATTAAACCGTAGCACTTTTTTTCCCCTCACATTAGAAAATTACTGGTGGTATATGCCTGTAATTCCAGTGGCTGGGAGGCTGAGGCAGGAGGATCCAAAGTTCAAGTGCAACCTCAGTGACTTAGGGAGACTCTAAGCAGCTTAGTGAGACCCTGTCTTAAAATAAAAAAAAATAAAAGGGCTGCGGATGCGGCTCAGTGGTTAAGTGCTCCTGGGTTTAATCTCCAGTATCCCCCCACAAAATTTATTTTAATAATTCAGAAGAAATGCAGTAGGGTACTGGGTACGGTGGTGCATGCCTGTAATCCCAGTGGCTCAGTAGGCTGAGGCAGGAGGATCACGAGTTCAAAGCCAGCATCAGCAACTTAGCAAGGCCCTAAGCAACTCAGTGAGACCCTGTATCTAAATAAAATATAAAAAGGGCTGAGGATGTGGCTCAGTGGTTAGATACCCCTAGGTTCAATTCCAGGTACCAAAAAAGGAAGAAGTGCAGCAGTGTAAGAAAGCCTGATAAAATCACATGCCATGCGTTATAGTGACAACTGTCTCCATGTCATTCAAAACAGAAGCTTGTCTTGGAGTGGTCATGGAGCCACCAGGACCCAGGGATTAGTATGCATCCACTCAGGGCTTTAGAGCAGCAGGTGGCAACAGAAGGGGAGAAGGCAGTTAGCCTGAGTGGCTGCTTTTCAGTCTCTCCTTATGAATAGGTCAAAACCACTCCTGCAGGCCCTCCTGCATCCCCTGTCCCTTCGCTCAAATTCCAACTTCATTTCCCAGGCTCTTCCTTCCTCCTTCCTTCCCTACCACCAGGTGTAGACACCTGGGTGGGTACAACTGAAGGTGGTGACCTCCAGAAGGCCTGAGTCCTGTGTGCTTAGACTTCAAGCCTCTTCACTTCCCCACTTGCTCCTGAGCTCTGTAGGTGGGTCAGCGGGTCAGAGGGTCAGCAGATGTGAAGGCCTTTCCACTGTGAATTCTAGCTCTGGCCTTGGGACCAGCTCTGTGCACTGCTTACCCTTTCCTTCTCAACAGAAGCACGTCTGCATGAGTCAGCGACTCCTCTCTGAATTTCTGTGTTTCTTATTGTCCTAACCAACAGCTAAGAGCTCTGGCTCCCAAGGCCAGTTCCAATCAAGTGAAAACTGGGTCGAGTCACTTGATATTGCTAAGCCTCATCTGTGTAAAGGAGACAATGATAGTACTTCAGAGTTTGTTTTAGAATTAAATGGAAAAAAATGGATGGAAAACAGTTGCCATCAATTTGCATCAGAATTTCAGCGAGGCCACCACCATCTCTGTTCTCAGTGAAGAGCAAGGTGTGGTTTTACTTGCAATGATAAGCCAAGGTGGGAATTGGTTTTGTTGAAATTAAACCAGTAAAGGATGAGTGGAATGATTGCCAGCTTATACAAGAGAGGTTTCCTTACAAGTTCTTATGGTTTGGGTGTGAAGTGTCCCTGGAAAGCTCATGTGTGAGACAGTGCAGGGATGTTCAGAGGTGAAATGATTGGGTTATGAGAGTCATGACCTAATCAGGAGATTGCTCCACCATGGTAACTGTAGGAAGTAGGGCATGGCTGGAGGCGGTAAGTCCCTGGGGGTGTCCCAACAGCACACACTGGGGGATTAGTGTAATCCTGGGGGATTATATTATCCCTGGCTTCTGGCACCCAAGCTCTCTCTCAGCTTCCTGGCTGAGAGCTTTCCTCTGCCAGGTCCTTCTGCCATGATGCTCTTGCTTACCTGAGGCCCAGGGCTTGAAACTCTGGGTCCAAATAACCCTCTTCTCCTGTAAGTTGTTCTTGTTGGGGGCATAATGGTCACGGGGACACAAAGTGGACACTCACACTTCTAGAATAAAAGGTATTTCTAATATAAAATTCACTCAGCTCCTACTCATAGTATTTTACGAGATTTCTAGTCACTGTTCATAACTGTCACTAGATTACGGCTGGTGGAATGAGAGAGGTGACCATGCTATGTGACTGATTTCTAATGATGCATTAAGGAAGTCAGAATGGATTTGTCACAGACTTCAAGCTAATGGGTCAGTTTCTGATAAGCACCTTTTATTTAGTTCATTTTAATTATAGCAGACCAAAAAATTCTTGATTATAGAAAATCACAAGGTCATATATAAATTACCAGCCCAGTGACCTCATCACTCACCAAGAGTGACAGAGAGCAGGGATGAACAGGGGAAAATGATGCTGTCATCTGGTGACAGCCCCAGCTACGGACAGGAACCCTCCACAGCGATAGTGGGAGCTCCTCCTCGTGCGTGGTCCACAGAGTGGGGGAGAGGTGCTCATAGTATATAAAGGAAGGTGTTGGTTCCTTAAGCAAATGATTTCCTTCTCAGCAGTTTCTGTGGATAGTAGGGTCCTTTTTGTGATTTAAAAAATAATGTCAGATTTATAGCAAAGTCGCAAGAGGAACTATAAAGAACTCTTGTATAGCCTCTGTATCC
This sequence comes from Urocitellus parryii, assembly GCF_045843805.1. Taxonomy (NCBI): domain Eukaryota; kingdom Metazoa; phylum Chordata; class Mammalia; order Rodentia; family Sciuridae; genus Urocitellus; species Urocitellus parryii. The sequence continues at coordinate 168,848,320 of NC_135533.1, read as the reverse complement.
AGATTCCCCACCTTACACAATTGATCATGTTTGCTATCAATCAAAGGGTCAGAAACTGCAGTCCATCGGCCAAGACTGGTCTGCTGCCTGTTTCTGTATAGTCTGGAAACTAAGAATGGTTTTTCCATTTTTAAATGATAAAAAAATGCAATTTTTAGGACACATTGTATAAAATTTGTATTTTAGTGTGTCCAGACCATGTTTTATAGGAACACTGCTGGGACTGTTTGCTTCTCTAGTGTCTAGTGGCTGCTTTGGTGCTACTGCAAGAGGGTTAAGTACTTTTTATCTGGTCTTCTGCAGAACAAGCTCAGTGGACCCCTCTCTATGACCATGTGCTCATCTTGAGTCCTCCAGTACTGATCCAACACACACACTCACTCTCTCTCCTTTCCCCATATTCTTCATTCACACATTCATCCTTCTGTTCTCCATATTTTTAACTCCTTTCTGACAGTAAGGAGCTTGGCTCCCATCAATGCATTTATTTATTTTCTGCATTATAGAACACACTCAGGAGTCGTTTCAGAATTGCTAAGCAGCAAAAAAATAATAAAAATAATAAAGGAAACAAACAGAATCCTACTTCAAACCTTCCCTTTAGACTTCTCTATTTGTTTACAGTTTCTTTTCTTTAGTCAAAATACTATTTTCAAAATTTACTGGGGCAGCTTCTCTTCCCCCCTTTCCTCAGTATGCTTATATCCAGTTGAAACACAGCTGTCTGCTTCTGTTTATATTACACTTTAGGTTTTTTTCCCCATTCTTACTGATTTCTATTATTTTAAAATTGCTATTGAGCATGTAAAACATGAACCATTCAGGAGGGAAAATGACCCAGGAGGGTGTGTTCAGATGGGAGTTCGATCCTCCCGGAACTCCTTGTTGATTCCCACCCCTCATCACTTCTACCCATCCCACCTGTCCCTCGGTAGGTCTGCTCCTCATTTCTCCTGGTATTGCCTTTCTCTGTTTTATTTTGCAATAAAGTAGCAGATATGATGCCTGTTTTTAAGAGTTCCCAATTTTCTTTTAGAACAGATAGCATACCACAGTGATTCTCTTTAGACTTTTGTTGTTTCCGCTTATAATATGTCCTGGAAATAACTTCATACCATTGCACAGAAAGCGTCTTCATCCTTTTTTACAGCGGCCTAATATTCCACCAAATGGATGTACCATCATATATTTCACCACTCTCTTAGGTTTGGGCATGTTTTTAAGACTTTTCAATTACTGTCATTAAGACTGCATGGAATAACCTTGAGCATGCTTGGAAGTTTTATCTTTAAGGTCAATTCCAGCTTACACCATTTTCCCACCCTGGTGGCAATTTTTGATATTACTTTCCATATGCTTAGCAATTGCATTTTTTCAAAAGCATCCATTTGTGGTGGCTTGTTAATAAGCTGCTCATGGTCTAGCACCTGCACCTTATGACTTTATACTTCCTCATGTATTGTTTAATGCTAACCCATGGTCCTGACCCTCGATCAGCTCCACTGAACCTCCATTCCTTTCCAATGACTGGGGAGTTCCGGCTTAGGTTTAATCACAATGTATGTGCCTGTCCTAGTTTTAGTTCAGAGCCACTTCCTTAGCTTTTGTTCCCCAGCTACCTGTGTTCCTTCCAGAATGTGCTCTTGCTCTGCCTTCTGCCATTTTTGCAGGGGCCTCGCCCTTTGGAGCTGACACTCTGATTTCCTCAGCTGTGACCATAATCCCTTCATGCCTTGGACTGACTCCATCCTGTCACTGACCGGCCTTTGCTCCTTTGATGGATAAACATTCTTTTCAGTCAGGCCTGCCCTCTGAACATGCGCCAGAGCTTCCTCTTCCTCCTAGCTCTTGAGAACCCAGGCAGACCTGACTTGAAACTGGAGAGACAGCTCCTAGATACACCTGTGCAGCCTGAGGACTGTCACCAGAAGAGGGGTGTCCTTTGAGAATCAAGTCAATGGATTTGTTTTAAATACCACATACAGAAACCCAGTGCGATGAAGAATTAAAACCATCTTGTGAATTTTCACAACAGCCAGACTTGATCTAATATTAACATCTTAGCCCAAAAGGAATACCACATGATTTCCATTCAATTTGCATGCAGACAGTGAACATGACCTGAGTGATCTGGACAGGATATTTTTAAGAGGGAAGAGAGCATCCTCAGCTAAAAGAGACTCTGGCTCTAGTGCCTTCGTCTAAATAAGATTTTGTTTACAAGACCATTTTTACATGCATTTCTTTTATTAACGTGTTCCCTATAAACACACACATAGGCATGGATACAAAACACTCCACCTCAGCAAGTAACTCAGCCATCCCTTCTTATATATATGGTAACCATTTGCTGAACTCCTGTGTGCCAGGCCCTGGGAATTGTGAGAGTAATTATTTTTGGTTCCTGTCCTCAAAGAGTCATGGTCTGATGGAAGAAGCACTTGAGCCAACAGAAAATAACAACATAACAATACGCCATGGGCTGTATTCGCTGGCCACCGTCTGCCCTGATGGACTTCCCTTGTGACACAGCTACCTGTGATCTTGTGTACATTTAAATGTTTATTTGGGGAAGTGCTTATTCCAGACATGTAAAACATGACAATAACTGTTATAGCGCTCTCATTTACAGTCTTGAGCCACCTGCTCTCATAAAGCTGTGGGTCAGACGAACTGGCCCAGTGAAGTACTTTTCACAGAGGATCTTTTGTTAGAAATTGATTTGCAGTAATGTCTATCCAACACTCAATGATACTCATTTCCTTCAGGCAAGGTGGAGCGTGTTTGTAATCCCAGCTACTCTGAAGCCTAAGGCAGAACTGCAAGTTCAAGACCAGCCTTGGCAACTTAGTGAGACCCTATCTCAAAACAAACAAACAAATAGAGAAAAACAACAACAAAAAACTCACTTGTGGGGAAAAGTCACAGAATCTTTGTGTGTGTGTGTGTGTGCTCGTGCCAGGGGTTGAACCCAGGGACACTTAACCACTGAGCCACATCCTCAACCCTTTTTATATTTTATTTAGAAACAAGGTTTTGCTGAGTTGCTAAGGGCCTCACTAGGTTGCTGAGACTGGCTTTGAACTCCTGTTTCAGCCTCTCCAGCAGCTGGGATTACAGGTGTGTGCCACGGTGCCCCAAATAGAATCTTTTAAAAAACTGGTGAAAACTTTTCCCTAAGACAACGCTCATTTACTTCCAATTTCAGGAGGTCAGGGAGTGTCTGAAGCCAACCCATGAATCCCGGAGGAAGAACTTGTGCACCCTGGAACATCATATGTGTCAAGTAGTGTGATCCATGAGCTGTCAAGTTTTTCTACAAAGCATCAGACATCTGTAAGTGTGTGTATTAGGCCTCATGAGCAACAAGTTCTGTTGCAATTATTCAACTTCACTGTAGTAGTGAGAAAGTAGCCATAAACAAATTTATGAATGGACATGGCTGGGTTCCTATGAAACTTCATTCACCAAAATAGGCACTGGGCAGGATCTGCCCACGGGCTGGGTGCAATGACCCCTGACCTTAAGAAGGAACTGCGAAGTAGAAAATTCTCAAGATTCTTAGGAAAATTCCTGCCCATCAGTTCATTAGTCCAGAGGCGGACACCCCACCTAACCTTGGCCAATCATTACCCTTCCCAGGACTTTCTCAAACTAGATCTGAAAAGAAGACAGTCCTACAGTGAAGATGAAGGCCAAAAGAAATGAAACTCAGGAGTCACTCCTGATCATACTTCCTGTCACATGAAGGAAGCCAGTTTGAAGACAGAATGGGATACCTTGAAATCTGGACTCTGGGTCATAAAACAGTATAGACCCTACTGAATGAACAGGGAAACTGGGACAATGTGGATGATGCAGGGGTTCAGTGTAGCACAAGGACTCTGAGGTCTTGGGAGTTCCTCTATGGGAAGATGTGCTAGAAATATTTAGGTATCCATTACTAAGCCTTAGCCTGAGCTCTTGAATATGCCGGCATTATCTCCAAACCCACCATCTTCGTCTATTCTTCCAGCATCTCTTCCTTGGTTTCTCCCCATTCTGGATTCCCTGTAATCCAATCCAGAGTGAGCTTTTCAAAATTCGCTTACAATTTTAGGGTCAAATCCTAAACCACTACACTGACTTAAAGCCTTGCACAGCCGGTTCCTCCATCTCTGCCCACTGGGTTTCTGCCCCTTTTTCTGTCACTAACATACGGCCCTCAAGCTTCAGAGAGAGACACAACCTTGGCCCCTTTCTCACAGGGGTCTAGTTTCCTCTGTCCTTTGGTCTTCAGCTTTCTGCTCAAATGCCACTTCAAAGGCGTCTTCCTCGTGTCCTAAATCTACCACTAGTTCTCTGTCACTTGACATCGGGAAACGCCTGTCGAATTCAAATCAGGATGATTTGAGGCAAATTTAAGACAGGACTCCTTACAGACATGAGGGCAGGTATAGGGGAACCAAGAGACAGGGAATAACTCCAGGACTGATGTCACTCCTAAGCCTTACCTTAAGGAATAAGGAAGGAACCCCCAAACCCAGACAGCAAAAGGCACGGAGAGGGGGCCTCCTGGGAGGGCGCTGTGGCCACAGTCCTGCATTTTCAGTGAGGCTGAGCTGGTCCCACAGAGGGGGAGCCGGGGAAGGGTGCCCCGGCATCTCTGCCCTCTCATTTCCAATGACTGAGCCCCATCAAGAGCCCAAGGGCAAGGGAGTGGTTGACATATTCAGGTCCATCAGCCCCTCTGGGAGAAGGATGGAGAAGGAGGAGGGTGGATCCAAAGGGGCGGGGAGAAGATGTCTGGACAGATTCCCTGGTGACTTCCAAAAGGACATCTCACTGTGTAATCATCCTCCCGGCTGAGGGACTGAGTCACATCTACCCCCATCCACAGCGACTCTAGGCTCCATAGGGAAGGCCGTCCTGTCAATCTTCTTCACAAACACTAGATTCTGAATGAATGAATGAATGAATGAATGAATGAATGAACGAACGAATGGATGGCTATTCATAGGAAGGCTAAGGCTAAGACATTCAAATGGGAGCAAAAACACTGAAAACCCAGGAGTTCTCTGAGGAAGAACTTGTTAAGGTCAGAAAAGAGCGATGGGAGGAATCACAGAACTTTGAAAAGGCAAACTAGCTGAGGATGAGGTGAGCATTGTGTTTGCCAGACATTTCTCCTCCTCCCACTCCCAAAAGTGTTCCCCAGGGGATGATTACATTACGGAGACATCTGGAGTAGGATCCCATCTCTTTCAAAAGCAAAAGCAGAGCATAAACAAATACTGTATTTTCCTCTCACCTCAATCCAGGCTTATTTAGAGACAGGTAGCAAGCACGCATACAGATGGGAAATAATTTTTCTTTCTTCATTTGGCTTCTAAAAAGCACCTCTCCTGCTTGTATCTTTTGTCAGGAAATCCATAAAACCGAGATGATCCCTCTCCTGCCAAGTGTTCAGTGCTCCAAGAAATCTCAAAAGCATTAACTTCTTTATACTCATTTAAATATAGTTTGTACATTCTCTCTAGAACTGAATGTCTTCCTCGCTTGGCAGTATTTTCCCTCAGGTTAAGAAAATATTAATGTTGTGGCACTTTAGGACTATTTTTTAGACGTTGCCTCAGTAGCTATGACAGAGTGTTCAATCCGGGAGGTACAAATCCAGGCATCAGGTGTCAAGTTCAAATGCGACACATAACTAGTCACAGCCTAGCTAGTTGACAACACAGAAGTCTGACTGCTTCTTCTCTCTCTATTCTGTTATCAGCTTCACTATTTTATGATTTCACACTGAATAAATGTTTATTGAGCTCCTGTAGTGTTGCAAATTTTATGCTGGGTACAAAGGAGCAAGACATGGTCCCAGTTTACTGGGAAGGATAGAGAGTGAAGCATGGGTTAGAGGTGAGCCCAGGGAACCTTGTACAATGGGGAGAACAGTTTGGGAAGGAAAGTCACAAAAGGGTTATTACAGAAGGATGAGAATGAGGCAACAAGAGAACAGATGGAAGAGTATTCTAGAAAGAACAGCATGCACCATAGTAGAAGTTGTGAGGGAGCTTGGGGTACTCCTCGTAGCACAAAATGATAAGACTGTAGTCAGTTGCTGAAGAAAGAAGGATGCTTGGAAGGAAAACCAAGGAGTGCTGAAGGCTCTGGAGATCTATCGAAAGATTTTCAGCTAGACCAATAGTGGAGTTGCATTTTACAAAGATCACAGTGGCAAGTGGGTGCAGAATGGATTGGTGGGGAATAGAGGGGCCCTGAAGATTAGCTAGGAGCTTGTGTTATAGGCAAGGCATGGTGGTTTAATTTTGGAAATTTAGTACATAGGTGTATGGAAATACATGAAAAGAAACACAGAACCTTCCCCTTGACAATATCTGTTTTCCATTGTGTCAAAATAAGGTTGTAATTCAAGGGGAACAGAATATGCCACCTCCAAATACATCACTTTAGCATACTGATCACTTTAAGCTGAAGGCAAAATGAGGTACAGTAGATGCAGGAAGGGCTATCTAACCTCCCACTTCCTTCCTAGCAGACAAAGATGCTTTCTTTATATTGAGAAGAGAATATTCTTATCATCTAAGATGGGGATTTGACATTGAGATGACTCTGTGTAAACAAACCTTATTAACATTTCCTAATCACTATCCCACAATTTGCTGCCTCCAACCTAAGCCCCATTTACCTCTGTGTCTTGTTGTAACTCCACTGTTTATCTTTCTTTGTTAAGATGGTATATAAGCTTCCAGATCTAGCCCCTTTTTGGACCTTCAATTCTTTTCTATGAAGGCCTCCATGCACATGTAAAAATTAAAATATTAACATTAAATAGAAATGTGAGTGCTTTTCTCCTGTTAATCTGTTTTTAGTCAATTTGATTCAGAGGCTCCAGTCACAGAACCTAAGGGAGTAGAGGAGTCTTTCCTTCCCTACATAATGTACAAAAATCTCCTGAGAAGACATCTCATTTATATTATTCTTTGAATGGGAAGCATTCTAGTGATGCTTCATTCAAGGATTTTATACTCTAATAAACATTTTAGATTATTTTTGTGTCTCCCATGTATTACGTTGAATTTAAATGGTTACTCAGTGTCTATGTGCACCATACTGTGTTGATTATGTAAGGATCTTGAATAAATAAATATAAAGCCTGGTCCCCCAAAAGTAGGCTCAGATATGAATGGGCAGAGTGAGAAGAAATAGAAATTTCTCCCTCCCACTACAAAAAAGCTTGACCTTGTATGTAACTATAGAAACGTAAATTAAAGTAACTATCCATCACTGAGACTTAGCAGGTTAGCAGATGTTCTAAAGGCTGATAAAACTTGGTGAGGGTAAGGTAGGGAGAGGGTCCGCTACAGACACGGTGGGCAGAAGTATAAACCAGAGAGCAATTCAATGATATCCATCAAAATGACCTTTGAGCAGCAATTCTACTGCTAGAAGTTCATTGTGCACACTTCCTAGCCCAACCTTAGGCAAATATGTGAACAAGGATATTTATCACAACACTATTTACAGTAACCGAAAAAACTGGAGATCACCTAAATGTCGATCTCAGAGAACTGGATAAATAAACCATGGTATGTCCAAACAAAGGAATAACTTCCAGCAGCTTATGGAAAATGTAAGTCAGTTGATAGGTATAAATTCAGAAAGATCCAAGATCTATTTGGTAAAAATTTTAAAGTGAATTGAAGAACAATTTAATAATATCCTTTTTATATAGAAAAATATGTATATAAAAGATATTTGCTAAAGAAAGATTCTGATGAGTGTCTAAGAAACTGTAACTTACCCTGGGTGAATTTTGTTTTTGCACTAAATTTTTTTTTCTGCCCTGACAATTTTTTTTTTTTTTTTTTGGCTAGGCATGTGTCCTACCACTGAGCTACACTCCCAGCCTTAGGAATGCTCTTTTTCTTTAAAGAAGGGAGTCTTTTTCTTCAGGAGATTCCAAATATGATGAGATCTACAATAAGACTTCTGAAACACATCTTCAAAATATCTGAAACAAGTATTTGGGGTAGTAAATGCTTACTGGACATAGATGCTAGGTTGGTTCCTCTTACAGTGAGGAGGAAAGAAGAAAATGGGTTCTTTTCTCCGTGTCAATTTGCTCATCTAAGCTGCTCCTAGCAGCCCCCCACCCCCCGAACTGGAAATATAACTCCAACAATGACAACAGAACATTCTGGATCTTTGAGAATTTTGGTAATGTTCCTGGGAATTGTCAAGATTTTATTTACATAAATGAAAACTGCTTTATCTAATGCTATAGATAAGACTGAAAAATAGTTTTCTTCTTTCCAGCCCTATTTTGTATTTTACTTAGAGACAGGGTCTCACTGAATTGCTTAGGGCCTTGCTTTTGCTGAGGCTGACTTTGAACTTGCGATCCTCCTGCCTCAGCCTCCAGAACCACTGGGACGTGTTCATGAACCTGGTTCTCCAGCTGAACTCTGTGGTGCCAAGTCTGACAAGTGAATGACACAACTTAAACTGGGTGCAAGGGTGCACACCTGTAATCCCAATGACTTGGGAGGCTGAGGCAGGAGGACCACAGGTTCAAGGCCAGCCTCAGCCATTTAGCAAGATCTGCTCTCAAAATAAAAACTAAAAAAAGCTAGGAATGTTGCTCAGTGGTAGAGCACTCCCCGGAGGGGGTGGGGTGGGATGGGGGGAGAAACAATATAACTTGACAAAGAATGGTTACCTTTCCTATAACTCACTTGAAACTAATGTTTGAAATATGATATGTCAAGAGCTTTGTAAGGTTTTGAACAACCAATAAAAAAAAAAAGGGAGGGAGGGAGCACAGACTTTTTTCATCTCAGAGATGTATTCATGTGAGTATGTGAAAAGAAGCTTAATATTATGTTTTAATTTGCTTTTCAAAGGATCTTTCTTTTTTCCTTATTTTTTCTAGCTGCTGGAGGACAAAAGGTCTCAGCCTCACAGAAAACCAGGCAGTGACTCACTCACCCTCTACCTTTCACTGGAGGAGAATCATTTTGGGGTGAAAATTCTCAAGGAAGTCAGTTTATCTCCTCAAAACAGAAAGGACTAATCAAGCATTGTCTGATTAATTAGAGACACTTGGAAAAAAGTGCTATCAAGGCCTACAGCTGCAATCAATTTAATCAACATGCAAAGAGCCAATCATTGGTTTTCTTGATTAACAAAGCTGAATGCTAAACAGAGAAGTGTGACATTGTCGTGCCATTAGCTACAGCTACAAATTGAGAATTTCCCCTAAATATTCAAAGTCAGGCCAGGATAAAGTGAAAGCTTTTTCATATTCAATTTCTTCACATTGAACCCTATAAGCATGGCCATTTCAATTCTTCCCCTTGATAGTTCATGTAGGAAAAATAACTTTCATCCAAAGAGCAGAGATGAGCGGTGACTTCAGGAAGCTCCAAGACCCCCCCCACAAAAAAAAACCCAAACCCCCCCAAAAACCAAACCCACCCCTGGCCACACAGGTCCCAGTAAAATTTACCATGTGTAATAGTGCTAGTAGTTTTTGTCATTTGAAATTACAGAAAAAAAGACTTGTTCCCAAGCAGCTTTATGTAACACTTTTTGAAGAGTTAAAAGATGACTGCGAGTTAAGGACTTTGTAACTTTTAAATCATTAGCAAATCAAGAGCAGAAAACTTTGCCGCCTTTTCGAACTTTAACTAGAGGATAATTGCCTTAAAATTAGAATACAAAATAAAATCATCTAGACCTTTCTGTGAAATGATGGAACTTAATGTTGCAGAAAGAGTAGGTGGAGTTTAATTTAATGCTTTAATTTAGCTTTCTGGGCTTTTGTAAAGGATAACTACAGGGTATCATTTTCATCATTAAGTGTGTCAGAATAATAAGATACCATATTTATGTACTGATTTCCATTTTCTTTTCAAAGTTTGGTTATACTTTTATGTTCAGTAGTCAAATAAAACAAATGATATGCTAAAAAGTAGGCTCTGTGAGGTGAATGACAATTTAATTTCTTCCCAGTGTTGGCTGGCTACACAAGAAAATAAAGAACTGGGGGAAAGTTGACAGGATATTTAGTTGACTAGATTTATTTCCCAGCAGTTGCAGAGTATGTTAATTGTAACTTTTCAGTTAATGAAAAATATTGTGATAGAACACTGATGTGGGTGATAAACGGACTTTAAACACATAGACGATAAAATCCTATTTCTAAAACTCTGGGAGGAAATAATCAGAACTCTTTTGTTGGTTAAACCATTATTTTTTTTGGTACAGAGGATTGAAGTTGAGGCACTCGACCACTGAGCCACATCCCCAGTCCTTTTTTTATATTTTATTTAGAGACAGGGTCTCACTGAGTTGCTTAGCACCACGCTTTTGCTGAGGCTGGCTTTGAACTCGTGATCCTCCTGCCTCAGCCTCCTGAGCCACTGAGATTACAGGGGTTGGACCAGTCTGGTGAGCAAAATTGGGCTTGCCAGGGAGGGCAGTAACTCTCCCTAGTCACCAAGCTACCATCCTCATTGTTATTATTCACAGAATTACTCCAGCTGCTAGTCAACTTAAATATGGTCCTCATTCTACAGAAAGCTTACAGGAAGAATTGTAAGAATGGTAGAAAGACAAAGAAATCTTGCAATATCAGAAAGAGCAAACTGGCAGACTAAGAATATCACTGATGATTACCACTAATAAACTCTTTGACTGAAGTGTAACAAACACATAGAAAATTGCAAAAATATGTAGCTCAGTGAATGTCCCCAAGGTGAACAGTAACCACCACCTGGGTCAGAAGACAGATACTTTCCTTCCTCCTAATGGTCACGCTCTCCTCTCCTCACATCCATTTGCCTGTGATTGAACTTATTGGAATGGAATACTATAGTACATATTACTCAGATATCTAGCTTCTTTCTGGAATATTATATTTGTGAAAATCATCCATGTGTTGGAGTGCATGTAGTATTCCATTGAGTAAATAGAACACAAGCCGCTCATCCCTTCTACTACTGAAAAGAAAATGGATCGCTTCTAGAGTGGGGCTATGGAGGCTGTGTTATCTCCCCTCAAAGGGGAGATTAATAACAATGATATTTTAGGAGGTTCTTCTTTGGCCAGGTAAGGAAGTGTGGATAAGATTTCTTTTTGTGTTTCCTGAAGGTCAAATACTTTCACTTTAAAAATATCTTTTTTTTTTTTTTTTTTTTTTTTGGTACCAGGCATTGAACTCAGGGGCACTTGACCACTGAGCCACATCCCCAGCCCTATTTTGTATTTTATTTAGAGACAGGGTCTCACTGAGTTGCTTAGAGCCTCCCTTTTGCTGAGTTTGGCTTTGAACTCATGATCCTCCTGCCTCAGCCTCCTGAGCTGCTGGGATTATATTTTTGTGCCACTGCACCCGGCCCTACTTTAAAATATCTTAATACTACCAGGCATGATGATGCACACCTGTAATCCCAGTGACTTGGGAGGTTTAGGCAGGAGGATTGCAAGTTTGAGGCCAATCTCAGCAATTTAACAAGACCCTGTCTCAAAATATAAAATAAAAAGGGCTGGGGATGTGGCTCAGTGGTTAAGAGTCCCTGGGTTCAATCCCTGATACCAAACAAAGCAAAACAAAAACAAAACTCAAAAAACAACAACATCAACTAATCCTAATTCCCATTATGGGTCTTAGGTGGGTCCTTACAGTTTTTACATGACTTTGGAAGCCATCTATGGGTTATGCATCTAGGATGGTAGTGGTTGGAGAAAAGGATATGGCCTGCTTAGCTTGTATAGATGCCACCTAAACAGTTTTCCAAAGTAGTCACATCAATTGTAGTAGCAGTTGTTAGTTAGTCTATGTCCTCACCAAAATTGGTATTTTATATCCTAGCCATTGTGACGGCATGTAGTGGAATTCCAGTATATTTTTGATTTGCATTTCTGTGATGTCTAATGAGTCTGTGCACACTGTCATCTGCTTACTGACCATTTGAATATATTCTTTCGTGAAATGACTCTTAAGTTACCTGGCTGTTTATCCTTTTGGGTTTCTTCTGTATTCTGGATGTGAGTCCTTCTTGTGATGCAAATATCTCCTTCTATTATATGATGCGCCTTTTTACTTCTTTGGAGTTGAGTGGTGTCCTTTCATTTCTTCCTGATTTTAATATGGTCTAATTTTTCCATATTTTCCTTTGAAATTTAAGACCTGATTAAGAAATCTTTTCCTACCCCAAGGTCATGAGTCTATTCTTCAATGTTTTATTCTATTGCCTGGGATGAGTGTCATGGTCACCTTCAGCCACAAGGAGCTTCTGAGCACCTGAATTGGGGTTAGTGCGGGCTGAGATGGCTTGCAACTGTAAAACACACACGGGACTTCAAGGACTTAATATTTTAAAAATGTAAAATAACTCATTAGAAATATTAACCTTAATTATGAAGAGACCATCAAACCACCAGAATGGCATAGAGACTACTTTACATTGGAAAGCTGTGAACAAACAGCAGATACAGAAATCAATGTTATCTGAGCGTCCGTTATCTGACTAAAGCAGAGCCTTTTCTGAGCTGCTACCTGCCCTTGTCTCAGGTGTCCTGGGAAGTCTCCAGCTCAGGGACAACTGACCATCAGTGTGTGGACATTCCAAGGAACTGTGTAAATAAGCTTTATCAGGAGGTCCCATCCTGTCGCACTGAGGACCTCTGCTCCTTCCCTTATGAAGCTGACATATCGAGCTTTCCCATGGCTGTTTGGAGAGCCGCTCTTTCCAGAATGCACCTAAATGCACATGTCACCAGCTACTTCTGTTGATTTTTCTGTAGCCAATTAACTCGCAGACCCCTGATCACTTGAATCTAAGTTGATGGAGGAAAAGTTCTTCCAACAATTACCCATTGAAATGATGATATTTTGGATATGCTGGTGTTAACTGAAATAATGTTTCTAAAATTTATTTTACCCATTGTTTGCAATTAATGTGTTTACTAGAAAAATTAAAAATTCCACTAATGGCTTACATTTATTCGATTTCGACTGGACAGCTGCTCTAGGTGGTCTTTTCTTCCTCCCAGATGGGATTCCCACACTTTTGGCAATCATGGTAGGATCTGAGTCCCCTCGCCCTGTTGTCCATTAGGATGACCCAGAGTGGGTCTTCGATTCCCTAGAGAGATGGTCTATTTCCGGTTCACTCTTTTACCTGAGGTGGAGTATTTTGAAACTCACTATGGTGCCCTCTTTTCATGGGCTCTGACCTCCAATCTGTGTCCTCCAAGGTCAAGTGGTGTCATACACTGTGCTCAGCCCTTGAGCCCCTCAGCTGCTGCTTTCTGAAGTGGCATTTTTCTTGAGCACAGTGGCATGATGGGCACGGCTACCTCCCCTGGCTTTCTTCTCTTGGATCAAAGCCCCATGATTCCTCATGGCCTTGGAAACTCTCCAATGGCATCAATCCAATGCTGTTCATGTTTTCTCTGGCTTTTCTGGATGTTCTCAGAGGGAAGTTCATTGTTAAACAACCGAGTCTGCCATGGCTAAAGGCAGAAATCATTGCTATTTAATTAAAAATTCTACCATGGTTGTCATTTGATGTAAGATTTTCATCAGCTGAAGTGGGGGCGTGAGTCAGGGTTGTGTACAAGTAGCGGTCCCGATCTCACTGCAGTCAGGGATGATTCGCAGAAGAGGGAAGCTGCCTTTTAGAGTCGGAGACGGTTGCACAATAACTCCAGGGTTAGGGAGTATCAGGTAAGGATAGGAATAGATTGTTTGAAAACCTTTCTGGTTAAGTGGATAATGAAAATCTTAAGAAGACCAATGAGTTATACATCACATGCTGATTCTGACTGGGAGCACAGCCTGGAGTGCATGATTGAGAAGGAATTTAAGTTCACATGGACACTCAGTGGGCAAGAGATTGTGGTCCACCAGCCATGTCTGTCATGGACAACGGAGATGGGAGATAGCCGCACATGAGTGTGAATCAGATCTCAGGGATAACATGCTAGTGACTGAATTTTTTGCATCGAATACATGTTTATCACTGGATTAAAATTAAAATAATTTAGATTCATCAGATCACCTTAAAGTGATGGTTTTTAATGGAGGACCAAAGAGTTCCATCTTGAGCTGTGCTCCATCTAAGCTGTAATACAGGGAGGGCCTCTGGGTACAGCGGGTATACTTTCCAATTTTTGGAAGACATTGAGTGACAGAAAGAATAGGTTGGATGACAGAACTGAGACAGAATAAACTTGATAGTCAAGAAAAATGTTTTAGATACCAGTATGGATTTCACGAGTATTTACCAAGATCCTGTTTTGTGACAGGTTTTTACAGAAAATGCAATGGTAAGGAAAAAACAGAGTTCCTATCCTTTTAATACTTCTCGTGTGGAGAGTGGGACAAACATCCATCAGGTAATCACACAATGATGTTACAAGTGCTAGGGAGTCCAGTGGTGCAGAGAGAACACAGGAACTCAGGGGTTCCCTACAGGAAGTGATGCTTGGGAGGAAATCTAGTGGATGAACAGGAAGAGACAAAATGGTGGAGCGGGGGGGTGGGGGGGCGTTCTGGAATGGTGGAACAGTGGGAAAAGGTGGGCAGGTTTGAGTAAAGGAAAAAAGACTAAGTGTGCTAATATGTAAATCTCCAGACAGAAAATGGTGCAAAATAAGGCTGGATCAGTAACATGAGCCAAGCCACTCCAGCCTTGTGGGCCAATGAAAAGTTTTGTCTTCCTATAAGTAATAGAAACCCATTGAAGGGTTTTTGTTGTGGTTTGGATGTGAGGTATCCCTCAAAAGCTCATGCTTGAGACAATGTGAGAAGGTTGGAGAAATGATTGGGCTATGAGAGCCTTAACCCAACCAATGAGTTGATCCCCTGATGGGATTAACTGGGGGTGAATGGAGGCAGGTGGGTGTGGCTGGAGGAGGTGGCATTGTGGGGCGTGGCTTTGGGGTCTCTATTTGTCTCTGGAGAGTGGAGTCTCTCTGTTTTCTGATCATGTGAGTCACTTCCCTCCACCACACTCTTCTGCTGTGATGTTCAGTTTCACCTGGAGCCCCCGAGACAAGGAGCCTGATCTCTAGATAGGGGACTGAGACCTCTGAAATGATGAGTCCTCAAATAAACTCTTCCTCCTCTACAATTGTGCTGGTCAGGTCTTGAAGTCACAGCAGCAAAAAAGCTGATTAACACATTTTCACATGGGGGTGTCAGAGCTAGTTCTGTGCTTAGAAAGGCCACTTTGGCTGCCCCCTGGGGAATGTGTAGGGGTTGTGGCGAAAAGCACGTGTGGATGCAGGGAGGCTGCTTATAAGGCTACAGCAATAGCCAGGAGAAAGGTGGCCAAAGCCAAGGGTGAGGCATGAGCAAGGGATGGGAACTAAAACTACGAGTGTACACTAATATACACAGTGTCCTGGTCCACAGTCTGACTCGTCCTAACTGTTTGGATTGCACCTGGATTATTTAGTTCAACTTAGAAAATCCCAGTTTGATAAACCTCACAGTGCTCCAAGGAAGGTGATCAGGACTATGCCAGGACCAGGACTATGTGGACTTGAGGGTGGAGAGAAAACAGGAAACTGGAGGGGAAAATGGAGTGACTCAGAAGTGCTATTAAAAATTTAAAGAAGGGGGTTGTTCAGTGGTTAGCACCTTAGGCTCAATCTTTGGTATAAAAAAAAAAAGAAAAAAATTAAAGGGCATCATGCAAAAGAGTAATGTAATGGTTCAATTTATCACTCTGGAAAGAGAGCTAGTATCTGTGCAGAGAAGTCATAGGTCAGCTCAGCATAAGGGAGGTTCTGTGGTTGGACTGTTTGACACTGGAATGCTGGGTGAGCACTGAGCCTGCTCCCTGGCAAAGATACACAGAGTCTGAAGAGATGCCGACTTAGCTTATCTCCAAACCTCTTCAAACTCTCTCAAGATTCTCAGGTCCCATCAAAGTGTGTGTGTTTCCTGGGAAGCACTTGTTTTAAATATGACTATGGATATCTCTACCACCACTACCACTTAATGAAATACTTATGCAAAACTCTTTATAGATATTATCTCAATTAATTCTTGTAATAATCTGATGAGGTAGGTTGTAAAGTATGACCTATATTTTAACTTTGTTTTGTTGCATTACTAGGGTGCTTTGCCATGGAGCTACAAACCCAGACTTTTTAATATTATATTTTGAGATAGGGTCTTCCTAAGTTGCCTATGTTGCCCTCAACCCGTATTTTTAGATAATTAAATTGTGGCTTGGAGAGTTAAAAAAGGATACAAACCTTGCATTTTGATTCTAGAGCTGCTTTTAACTAGTGTTAACCAGCTTCTAATATGAATTATTCTACTATATGCCAATGCACTGAGTCCTGAAACCAACATTTTAAACAATTTCTAGCCTTCAAATATGAAAGTATATGAAACACTGACAAAATATATTTGATGTGACAGCTAGTATCTGTGTCAGTCAGAACAAGAATAGGTTATGCTTGGTAACAAACAATCCCAGTGGCTCAAAAACAACAAAGGTTTTTTTCTTGCTTGTTTTTAATGTTCATAATAGTGGAAGGACTTTTATTAGTGAGTAGGCTGACAGAACCACCACTAGCATGACTACTTTGGACACAGCAAAGGAAGAGAGAAGAGAGAATTAGCAATTAAATACTTCATCCAAGTAATAACCTAAGCCATGTGATTTCTAATTTATTATCTAGAACTAGTTGTGATAGCTGGCTCCACCCATAAAAAGGGGACCTAGAGGTGCAATTCAAATGTGTGCTTGGGACTTGGAGAACTGGGAACATTTGGTAAATAGTGTTAATGGCTACTGCAGGCAAGGCGTGTATGCAACCTTTGCATGCATTTCAGAATTTCTACTAAGAAGAACATTAACTGTCTCTTCACATTAGCTTGTTTATTTACCCCAATCTGAAGTATTTTAGAGGGGAAGTGTACAGAACATGCTGGATTCTGGTGAGTCTTCATCATATGCGTAAAACAATTTGAACCATAATCATGTTAAGCACTCAAACCCTGTACATGCCATATTAGTATAATTGTAGTTGGGTTAAGTACAAGAATTTGTATATTTTACTCCTTTACATGTTTCCTTGTACCTAGTTATACACTGCCATTACTGACAAACCAGAGAAGATAATATGAAACAATCTAAGCCTTATGTTAGGTTTTGAATCTTAAGATGTAAGAATAGATACTATTTGAATGCATCAGGTAAATTTTATTCTGAAAACTCTCAGCAATGCAAGTCCATCCATGTGAAATTAAATAAAAGTGTATTATTATTATTATTATTATTATTATTGGTATTGGAGATTAAACCTAGGGGTTCTTCACCACTCAGCCACCTCCTAGTCTCCTTTTATTTTGAAACAGGATCTTGCTAAGTTGCTTAGGGTCTTGCTAAGTTGCTGAGGCTGGCTTTGAACTTGTGATCCTCCTGCCTCAGCCTCCTGAGTCTCTGGGATTACAGGTGTGTGCCGCTATCCTGGATAAAGTGAGCTACTCATATTTTGAATTCATTTCTATAAAAACATAAACCTCTTAAAAAGTTTTGTTGTCTGATAAATATTTGAAATAATACAAGAGATTCATCTTGTTACTTGCTATGACTCAGAGTATTCAATTCAGACTTGACCTACTTTTATGTACTATCTTTGGGAAAATACAGTAGGTTTATTCATAAATACACCATAATCTCAACTCTAAAACCAAAAAGTGACAGTGAAAGTAAATGAAGACATATCCCCGGCATCTTTGAAGCATTTCATCGGAAACGGCTGTTAGAAGACAATTTGCTGTTGTGATTGAAGTGCCCAAAGAAAAAGTACACGTGGCATTGGTGTGCTTAAAACAGAACTAAACTTTGTATTACAAATGCTAGTTTAGGAGGGAGATGATTTCAAAAGCCATCGATACCTCCTGTGAAGGCAAGGCTGTGCTCTTTTTGATGGTACTTTTTTTCTAATTCGAAAACTACATATTTTAATAGAGAAGGGCCCCGAATGTTTTTTTTGAGGTCAAACTAGAAATATGTTGATGATTTAAAAATGCAAGCCAAGTGCTTTATTATATTATACTACCAGAGTGTTATTGTAGTTTAAAAATATCATTAAATCAGCACAAACCCGCACTTATCATTTCCTGCACATTTTTCACACAGAGCTGCCTCCTGACTATGAGTAATCTGCTAATCTGCTCTTCGCCTCACAATCCGTCAAAGTGACAGATTCATTCCTTCCCTAATACATAAGATCTTCATTTACTGTATGCCTTGCTGCAACTTTCTTTTTTGCTAGCTCTGAAATTTGGAAATTCACAGGCAGATTTCGAGAATGTCACATGGGGAGTTGTCCCTGTCTGTTCTCCAATTCCTCCATCATTCCAGCAGGAGGGACCCAAACTTTTCTGGACTGCTAATGGGAATGAATAATATTTCCAGAGTGGAGGTGATTTTTGATTTTAGTAAGAGTGTTGTTAAAGAGGTGGGACGAGTCAAAGCCAGCCTCAGCAACTTAGTGAGGCTCTAAGCAACTTGGTGAGACTCTGCCTCTAAATAAAAAATAGAAATGGCTGGGGATGTGGCTCAGTGATTAAGTGCCCCTGGGCTCAATCCTTAGGACAAAAAAAAAAAGGTACATTTTCACCAAGTCAAAGCACTGACCACGATGGAATTTTCTTCAATTCTAGTAGCCCACTGAGTAGGTTTTTTTTTTTTGGGGGGGGGAGGGTACCAGGGATTGAACTCAGGGGCACTTGACCCCTGAACTCATCCCCAGCCCTATTTTGTATCTTATTTAGAGACAGCGTTTCACTGAGTTGCTTAGCGCCTCACTGAGTTGCTGAGGCTGGCTTTGAACTTGCAATCCTCCTGCCTCATCCTCCTGAGCTGCTGGGATTATAGGTGTGCGCCACTGCACCTGGCCGAGTAGATTCTTAGGGTCCACTCTCAACTCTTACTTAGTGTAAGGACAAAGATCTTTGATTTAGTAGTTTAAGGATAAGTTGCTCCCACAAAAGATGAAGCTTCACTAGCATAAACACTGCTGCTTAACTGAAAGCAATAATACTATGATTTTAAGCTGAGATTTCCAGTTTATCATGACGCTTCGTGAGTTGAGGCCAAGCCGGACTTCAGGTTTCTTGTTTACTGCTATTTTGTCAGTACAATTGTTTCCATAGAAAATACTGTGCTTTTCCTTTCTTGCTTTGATTAGTTCTATAAATAAAATGAATTAAGGACTGAAAAATATAAGTGTGTAAAATTTGCTCTTTCTTACTTTCATAATAATTTAAATGTCACTATTATTAGCCTTAAAAGTCAAAAGTGAAGAAGTTGTTTATGACAAAATATGAGAAATATTTATCAACCAGTCTTACATATACATATTCATGTGAGGATATAGATGTAGATATATATTTTTTCCTACTAATAACCCAACATTCACCAACATTTTTTTCGTCCTGAGAATTAAATTGCCTATTTTGTATTAATGGATAGCAAGGGTTGGAAAAGGCTTTTAAAATCAATGGATAAGAAAGAGTCAATTGAACAATAATATTAGTGTTAATTCAGTCCAATCAGCTAAAAATTGTTTGCCTTTTCACCTTTGAGTCATTTTAAACAGGCTGAGCATTTGACTTGAATAGTGTATATTATACCGAGTGGGTTTTTTTGCAGTAATAAACAGCATGATTTGAAGCAGTAACCGATGGTAAACATAATACATGGCTAAAGTGGAGAATTACATAATGTTTTTCATTAATAAGAGAGAAAGGAGGGCAGAGGGAATGTGGTCCCAACTCTCCCCTGTGCCGGGCCTGGGACCTCCTGCCCCCTCTACATCTTCCTGGACACACGCTGATGACTGTGTGTGACACACAGTGGATTTGCCTCTGCTGGAAGCCACAGGCCACCAGGGCACGTTCAAGTCACACAGTAGGGACCTGGAAAGCACTGAGCACTGCTTTAAGCCACGAGGGCTCCTTCATGAAGCAGCGGGGACGTGGTTCTGGGCTGGATCACAGAATGAATGAGGAGACAGTCTGGGGAGGTGACTGGCTGTGGCCATTTAATGACAATTATGTTTCCCTGTTTCTTAGGTTCATTGTCTCTTCTCCTGCATCCCCTCCTGCCCTGTTCCCCTCCCTCAGCAGATTGGAGTGATTGTTATCAACTAGAATTAGTACTTATACCTTTTTTTTGGTACCAGGGATTGAACCCAGGGGTGCTTAACCTCTGAGCCACATCCCCAGCTCTTTCAATTTTTAAAATTTTGAGACAGGGTCTCACAAATTGCTTAGGTCCTTGCTAAGTTGCTGAGGCTGGCCTCAAACTTGTGAGCCTCCTGCCTCAGCCTCCTAAGATGCTGGGATTGCAGGTGTGGTGTGTGCCAATGCCACTGGCAGTAATTCAAATTTAAGGTTCCCATTACTCTCGAAGGGGAAGCTGAATCTTTTAATTTAAAGCGAAAACTAAAATATTAGAATGGTAGATATGGCTTTGGACTGTGGGCCAATGATCTGAGTGATCCAGCTTCACCATCTGGATGGGAGGTGGTGATGGGGTGGGGGTTAATAATCTCGAGAGCCCCACTCTCCTAGTTAAAAATGCCAAGGTTTTTTAGGGGCCTGTCATTTGAGACATAGAAGCTTTGGGGATGAGAGGGTTTTGAGAGTTTCAAAGAAATGGGTTTCATGAGTTTACAATTTTGGAAAATAAGCTAATAACTAAAATATCGATCAGTATTTCCCAGTCTTAATAGGTACACAGGAAACACTAAGAGACTCAGGGTGAAGAGCCAAGTCCCGTGGCCCAAGAGGACTCAGGTGAAGACAGACCTTTCAGCTGAGGAGGATGGAGAGGGAGGACCCTGGTGCTCGGTCAGGCAGATCTGAGAATGGACACCGAGGGACCCACGATGAAGACATATGGACAGGTGGGCAGGGGTGGGCACCAAGTCCTTTGCTCTGGTGAACAGTCAGGGCCTGGGACAGGATGACTGGCAGTCACACAGTCTGAGCAAGCTCACTCATCTAGAAGAATCCATCAGAGCCAGGACTGAAAGTGGGTCGGACACCCCAACAAATGTCAAGGGCAGAGGGGGAAGAAGGGAGGCGGCAGGGGACCCCCAGCTAGCCTTCTCTGTCCCTCACGTGGTCCTGTTGGACCCAGCAGTGGGTCCCAGGGAATCCTGTGGGAATGGTCCTCTGGAGTTGTGTAAGGCTTCGGCCTGGGTTAAGGGTGGTCAGGGATGAGAGGCAAGATGATTCTGGAAGAGTGTGGGGGCCTGAGGTTGGGGCTTTCTTAGGGCAGGGCTCGAGGGGTTAGAAAAGCTATTCCGAGGCCCGGTTTCTGCTGGGCACTGGGGAAAAGGGGCCTGGAGTTTCAGAAGTCTATTTTAAGGTGTCACAGTGGACTCAGGTCTTCTCTATGAGTAGGAGGAATAGGAAGTCGTGTGAACCTAAGAGGGTACCAGAACCACAGGGTGAGTTTTCTGCCCCTCTCCCTTCCTCCCAATCTGTATCTACATCTATGAATACATATGCACACATGTGATTTATTTTCTTTGTTCCCATTCCTGTCCAGATCTGTTAGCCTTGTGATGGGTAAGTGCCCCTTTGGTAGCAGTGGTAGCCCAAGCAGGTTTCTAGCAAGGGCACCCAGACTCCATAAAATGGGCACAAATAGACCAACACAGAAAAGCAATTTCCAATAAGAACCCAGGGAGAACACAGTGATTCAATTTTAGAAAGCTGTCTCTATTTACAGGCTTAAAAGGACACATTCAACAGAGACTTCAGATTGTGGACATTTTTTAAGAGATCATTTCAAACAAATCCATAAGAAAGATGCAGAAGCTGGGTGTGGTGGTGCATGGTTGTAACCCGAGCAGTTTAGGAGGCTGAGGCTGGAGGATTACAAGTTGGAGGCCAGCCTCAGGAAGTTAGCGAGGCCCTAAGCAATTCAGCAAGACAATGTCTCAAAATAAAAAGTAAAAAGAGCTGGGGATGTGGCTCAGTGTTAAACACCCTTCAGTTCAATCCCTAGTCCCCCCTATTCTCCTCCTTCTGCAAACAAAGAAAAATGGGGAAATTCATTTTTGTGAGGTGAGTTTTAACGATTTCAACATATGTTTACTGAGTGTTTCTTGTGTGCTTGACACTACTTGAGGAGCTAGGGATTCAGTAAAATAGAGATAAGATCTCAGCTAAAATATTTCACTTGCCAGCTTTCTGCACCATAGTGTGTGTATATCTAGAAAATATACAGAATGTCAGTTGGTGAAGATTGTTATGGAGCAAAAAAAAAAAAAAGGGTGACATGACAAAGGTGACTGACAGTGATTTTGGGGTTGATGCTAAGTAAAGGCCCCTCTGAAGAGAGTGTTCATTTGGACAGTGACTAAGAGGCAGGAGGAGGCAGCTCTATAACTAGAACTCCAAGCAGAGCTCCTGGGCAGGGCTCACCTGGGGTGCCTGAGGAAAAAGCTGACACGGTGTTTGGTAGAGAGAAAGCCTCCAGAAGCAGGCATGGAAATGAGAGCTACACTCTGGCCAGACAAGGGCCTCAAAAAACCATTTTCCCAGTTGCGAATAAAGCCATCTCTTTCTATTTTCAGGAAATGAAAGGATAATTCTCGAAATGATATTTAAAAAAATCTGAAATTAAAGTGGTTCATATTCAGGATGAAGATTCTAGTTTTCCATGGTGTTGGGGTATAGAGAACCCCAGAGAGTCACTCCCTCCCTCCCTCAACTCAAAGGCTAGTGTAGCTCCAACTCTGGCCAGGTAACAACACAGATGGGCCGGGGAGGGGAGGGAGCGGAGAGACATAGACAGTGAGCTTTGTCACTGTGACACATACTTCACATCAACTACTTAAAAGGAGGAAAGGTTTATTTTGGCTTCTGGTTCCAGTCCTGGTTGACCGGCTCATTCCTTTGCACCTGTGGTAGCGCAGTGCATCATGGCGGGAGTGCCTGGTGGAGGGGGTCTGTCGACTTCATGGTTGGTAGGGAAGTAGAGAGAGAAAGAGAAGATTGGGGTCAGGGTCCTCAAATCTCCTCCAAAGGCACTCCCTTAAATAACTTTCTCCCATAAGATTCTGCTCGCCTAAAGGTTCTGTTTTAGTCAGCTTTTTCACTACTGTATCTAAAAGACCTGACCAGAGCAACTGTGGAGGAGGAAGAGTTTATGTGGAGGCTTATGGATTCAGAGGTCTCAGACCATAGACAGCAGGCTCCACTCCTCAGGGCTCGAGGGGAGGCAGGACATCATGGAGGAAGAGTGTGGTGGAGGGAAGCAGCTCACATGGTGATCAGGAAGCAGAGAGAGACTCCACTCTCCAGAGACAAATAGAGACCCCAAAGCCACGCCCCCAATGCCCCCTCCTCCAGCCACACCCACCTGCCTCCAGCCACTACCCAGTTAATCCCATCAGGGGTTCATTCACTGGTTGGGTTAAGGTTCTGAGGGCCCAATCATTTCTCCTCTGAACCTTCTTGCATCTTCTCACACATCAGCTTTTGGGGGACACCTCACACATCCAAACCACAGGATGAGGACAACACGTGGGTCTTTGGAAAGCATTCTAGATTGATGGATGATGGTGGAGGCGGGGAGAGTGAGCACTAGAGAGTGAGCCCTGCCCTTAGAGAACCTGACAGCCTGTCTGGCCTTCCGTCAGTGAGCTTTGAAGTTGACCCTCAAACTCTGAATGTGGGGATCAGGGTCCTTGAACAAGAAGCAGTGTGAACGTGTAGGAATGAGCTGCTGAAACAAGAGGCACAGACAATTTTCCTAGTTAAAGGTAACTAGGAAATGAACTCCGATGCCTTTGATTTTATAGCAAATCACCAAGATATAATGCAAAAACTCCAAGTAACAGAAAACACCACCAAAATTCCTTTTAGAGGAAGGAAATGTTTTCTGGGTTAATATGGAAATCCTCTGTGGGTCTTTGTCTCAAGGAGGGATATTTGTTAAAAACCCAACTTGTTTTAAAATGATCCAAATGTAATCATTTGGAGAGGAACATGACATGCAAGGTCCGTATTGAATTTTATTTATTTATTTGTACATCTCTCTTTTTTAGGGGAGAAAAAAGAGAAGCTTAAGCCATAGAAAAGAAGCCCACTAGGTTGACTCCTGACAACTGAAGAGAAAAGAAAAATAAAGCCAGTGTGATCAGTCCGGAGTGGTGCGTGTAGGTGACACTAACAGGACAGCTTGCCTCCGTCAGGCCGTCTAAGCCAGCGGGAGCCAAGGTCACTGCCTGTTAATCGTTTGTCAAAGTCTGCAGGGTTTTATCAGATAATTATAGTTATAAGTATGTTTATATCACACAAACATGTGGCAAAGCTACAAAGGATTCAGGCCCTAACACAATCTGCAATGACATTTTAAAAAACTACAGATAAGCAATAAATCATAAAGCAAACACTTCAGAGAATGATGCCATTGCTACTGCTTGGGAATTCTAGAATGCTTTTCTATCTTTTTTTTTTTCCTTTCTCCATAACCATTTAGAATCTCACAAAGCCTTTGTCCACATCTCCTCCTCTCCCGAATTTTCCAAGGGGTTGTAAAATAGCAAGCAGAATCATCATTTGAAACGACAGCCTGGTTATCAACTCC
This sequence comes from Urocitellus parryii, assembly GCF_045843805.1. Classification (NCBI taxonomy): domain Eukaryota; kingdom Metazoa; phylum Chordata; class Mammalia; order Rodentia; family Sciuridae; genus Urocitellus; species Urocitellus parryii. Next base: position 168,823,667 of record NC_135533.1, on the reverse strand, counting down.
GTCCATATGAACAGACAAGCAGAATGTAATCACAGATTATTTTATAAAATTCATTCCCGAGCAAAAAGATCTGTGCTGTTCTGAAGAATCTACATAAACATATAAATAGATGTGCCTAAGGGACAGCTCTAAACCCGAGAACCAATAGATGGCATTTTAAAATAAATGGCTTGTGGCTGCAAACGGCATCCATTTTGCTCTGTTTGGCAGCATGCAAGTTGACATGCTCGGGAACATTTCTCAACATGAATGAACTGTGAAATTGTTTCCTCCCACCCCACACTCCTCTGAATTGTATTGGATTATGTTAGCCATTTCTGCACCTTGTCGTAAAGGCTGTCAGTGCCCCAAGAGGCAATGTCCCTAGATGTTGGAGGCCAGGGCCCTGCATCTGAGATGCTACCTGTCCCTCAGTGTGTTAGGAAGAAATAATGGGAAATACCACCCCCTGCCTGTCAATGCATGGGAAATGGCTCTGTCACACACTTAAAAGTGCCAGGGAACGCGATGAGGTGAACCATATGTAGTTCAATTCCTAGATCATCATCTTCTCAGGAAAATGATTACCATTGCATCCCACCTCCGTCCAATGTCAAGTACCACCCTGTGGGCGTAAGTGGATGATTTTACTGTGAAGAAAACAATCTATGAATATATGCAGTGTTTTAGCTATTTTCTACCTGGAGCCAGCTCTTCAGAAACTAAGTTTGCCTCCTCTGTGGGCTGTGTACTGTCTTTAGTTTTAATCCTGCACACACAGAAGAAGGCAGTTAAGCCGCAGAAGGGACAATCTTTCCAGAGCACACTATAAATGAAAGACTTTGGGGATGTTGGCTGTTCTGCCATTAACGAAGCTAACTGAAAGTCAGCTCTCTAAATAGATCCATAGGTGGGCATGGGTATATGTAATTTTAGAATCTTGGGTTCTTGGGTCTTGAGTAGTTTCGGATATTTCACTGGAGGTAATGTGGCCATTTCACTTCCAAGAGGACTGTGGCTACACTGTCTTGCTGGACGTGCAGCACACACCTCCCCTCTCTGCTGGGTTAGCATTCCTCAAATCACAGCCTCTCTGAACACATGCTGTCCAGGTACTGTCCAGAGACTCCATGCATAGACTTGCCATCTAGAATCCAGGTTATCCAGGAGGGTGTATTTAGAGACTGACCTTCTTACTTATATCTTTTTCACCTTCATTATCAGTATCCTTTAACTTTAATTTTAAAGTTCTGTATTTGGAGGTCTAAAGCATTGGGTAGTATTTATTTATTATTTTATGGGGTAGTATTTATAAGAAATATAATAAACAAAAATCTTAAGAAGAATCATTGCTTTCAATTTTAAGTTAAATTACATGATTCAATTTATTCCATTTATAGGATCATACATGCTGATCTCAGGATTTTAGCATCTTCTGTATTTATGGTCCAATAATGCCTTTATGTCCAATTCTCCATGCTTCGGAATTTATGAGCCAAGAGCAAAGTCACGTAATCTGCAGGTTTTCTGAATAGTTATGTAATAATTTTCTAGGAAACTCTGGATAGCCCACTGGTAATGGGTTTGATGGAATTTTATTCTTTACTTTAGAATATGTCCTTTTTATTTCATTATGTAAAAATGTAAATTCCTTTTTGCTGAGTGAATGAATAGGTAATTGGTTGCACAAGTCTTGCTCTCTTGGTGAATTTTCTTATGTTCTATCCTTTTGATATTCTAACTTTGGGACTGAACCAGTAAAAGGGACATTTGAAATCACATACTGCTACATCTAAATATTCATTTATTCATTCACTAATTGATCTGATATTTAGGAAGTATGTTTTCTATAGAGTTTAGTGAGATAAAAATAAGCTGGGTGAAACTTTGATGGCAGGATTAGTTGTTCTAAGTCTACAATGAGTCTCATAAAAGTCTCAGAATCATAAAGTTAAAATTGACCTCAGCAAGCATATAATTCAATTCTTTCTTTCACATATGAGTGTGTTCACATTATTAAATGATATCGAGAGACTGAGAGACTTGTCTGAGATCATAGACTAGATTGGAGGCAGAATTAGGATGATAATTAGGGCCCTTTTCTCCTTTCAATGAAACAAAGTCTCCACTTTCTAACATATATTATTATCACCCTCAGTAGTTCAGACTATGAATTCTGAAATTTGTTATCATTTGGATGTCCAGTTACCTTGAAAGCTTATTTGTACATAGAAATGTTGAAACACATTTTTATATATGCTGAAATCCCATTCTCAATTTTAAACTCCTTATCACATCTATTTATGATAGTGAAAACTCCCCTTACTGTGATTTGATAAAGGAACAATGAGATCAGCAGCACAGATCAGGAACAATTAGAAGACTAACAAAGAACATTTACTCGACCCATATCATAAATATTCTCAGCCCCAATAAAATTCCCATAAGCCCCTGATGGTCTCTTGGGAGCCCTGTTCGTTTTCAGGGCTTGGTTCACTGCTCTTTGCTTATTGGACCAGAAGTGGATGCTTGGCTCAACCTAGACCAATCACATTCTCTCTCTTGGAACGTAGAAACTGGGAATCAGACATAGTCTGTCAGCCTCAGCATGTTCTTTGAACTGTAATATGTAAACTCAAGAGCTGTCAGACAGCCATATGTGGACCGAGAAGCAGAGAGAGCTGAGGGAGAGGAAAGGAGCAGACAGTGAATGCAGGCAGAGGGGCAAGGGTGTCATGTGGCTGCCTGGTGGCTTTTTGGTTCCTAGTTTTAGGACCCTCCTGAGGCCTGGCTGACCCTGGATTCTATGATGGAGCCTGATGTTCTTACTTAACATATCCCTCGTTCTCCCCATGCCTTTTCAAGCTCTCTCAGTACTAGCCAAACCTTCTTTAAAAATTATATATAAGAGTCTTATCTCAGACATTATGTAGCAGCACCACATCCTACAGCCAGAGCTCTGGGTTTCAGTCTATTCCCTGGGACAATCCACAGTACAGGTTAAATAACTTGATCATTAAATGCATTTGGATAATGAGATGCAGCCCAGTAATCCAGACTCTGTGTCTGGAGCTCAAGATAAATGGACTTTTCAGTAAATTCCTAGTGTATAATAAACAGTGATAAAGTCATGTTGACTTGTGTGGATAAGCTATCTTATCTCGCTATCAGAAAGCCATGTAATGCTATGTACATTTTAAAGCTCAAATTCAGATTTGCTTGTTTTTAATCAGCCTAAAATTCTGAGATTTTTTTTCTAGTATTGACAAATGATTCAGATGCCAATTGTTTTTTGAGGTTGTTATTGTTTTTCAGTAGTGGGGACTGAATTCAGGGCCTTGGCCAATGATATTTTTGAAATAATGAAATAATTTTGAGATTACCAACTTTGGAATTGGGAAAAAAGAATGACCACTTGAAGTTATATATAAGCTTTCTTGATAAATTTAAAAGGCATATATATATACACACATATATATATCTTAAAATGTACTAAACATCAACTATCTATTATAGTGAAATATTTATGAAAATAAACTAATAATGAATAAATAGACACTTATTTGCCAAGAACTGTACTAAGAATTTTTCATATATTAGTCCATCTGGAACTTTCTCAAAATACAATGAGGCAATTATGTCTGAATTATTTTGAGTTAAACGACTTGCTCAAAGCCCCCAGCGAGGTGTTTAAACCTAGGTAATTAAAGCGCAGTTGGAATAAGAAGAGGGGATGAACTAAGACTTCGAAAGAAAAGAACTTTGGAAGCTCATTGGAAATTTTGGAAAATCAGGAAATCAAGGAAAATGCACAATCTTATAAATAATCTGTGTTTTTCAAATTGAGATTATTAATGATTCTTACCGAGGGTTGGAAGGAGAAGGTGGATTCATTTCTTTCTGGTAGTGACGACCCTGGTTGACAGGCTATAAAAGATAAAACATTTGTGAGGCAGATAGACTTTCACACACATTCCCAATGCTGCATTCCGACCCCCTCCCTCGAGACACAATCTGCAAGAAGGGGCTGTGTTTATTTTGCAGAACAGGCAAGGGATCTCCCTGAGACCCAACAAATAGCAGAGTGATATAAATGAGAAAACACGGGGGTTCCTTTAATGGTCAATGACTGGACTAAATAGCATCTATGGTGTTGTTAAAATTCACGAGTCAGAATCCTTTATACTGCCAACAGTGGTGGATATGATCGAATAGAAGCAAGATATCTTGTGGAAGTAAAAGGTGCATTGCAAGCAGAGACCCAGAGGTACAGGAGTCGACTTAGGTCTCAATGTGAGCATGCTGGCAAGGAGAACTGTTCACTACTGAGCATTGCATGTGTAAATCTTAGGGCTTGGTGGTCATTTTCCCCAGTGTACAAGACAACTGTGAGCACTGATCCAGGGAGCTGAGAAAGGTAGTGGCTATACCTATAAAAGTGGGAAATCTCAACTTTTCCCTCCACAAGGCACCTTTCAGGGTCGATTTCAGCACATAGCTACAACCCTGTGTCCTAGGTAGCCTTCAACGCTGGCCTCTGACAGAACTTCATCTTTCCTCCTTGCCCCAGGATGGGAGAAGATTCCATCGTGTGGAGTACAGATTCTCCTTTGAACATTGGCTCTTGGTATGTCTCCTGTCCCATTAACAACAGTTGAGTTCTAATATGAAAATTACTGTTCACATTCTCATTTCACTACCAGTGGAATTTGGTACCCACTTCTGAATTCCATTCCAAAATGTGACTTCCTTAGTCAAAGGGGCCCTGTGTGGACTTGTAGTTCCAGGCCGCGATGATGGCCAGGGGTTGTGGCAATGGTGCCAGTACCTACAGAGCCCTTCTTCCTTACTTTCAGCATCTTCCTTATTTTAATAGATTCTAAAATGTTAATGGCGGGGGTGATGGGAATTCTTCAGAGTAAACTGTCTTCCTTTATAAATAATCTCTTGGAAGTACTCCTTTAATTTAAATCAAACGCCCGTCTGATAATCACAGCCACTGAGCCTGCCTACCTGTGACGCGCCATGAATTTCAATGTGCCCAGGTACTTTGGTAACTAACCAATATCAACGCATCAACATTTCAGTAATAAGAAACAACAGCTGGGAGAACAGTGGGAGGAAAACCATGTCATAAGACATATTTGATCTCACTAGAGAAATAAGACTCTCAGCAATTTGCAAGGGAAATTTCGTTTTGTGATTTAGGCTTTATTATTTCCCAGCCAAAAAAAAAAAAAAAAAGAGAAATTACCAAGCACAGGGCCAAACAGTTTCCCGGGACCAACTCACACCATGTAGTAATACTCCCCATGATAAATTTATTGGTATTCATTCGGTATTTCAGCTGCATTCAGGTGCCCAGTCAGTGGACTTCTGCCTATTGGACTTCTGCCTATTTGTTTTCAGAGGTGTTTCCATAACTCTCTAGACATCATCGACCTGATATTCAACCAAATGTCCACTTATTAATTTTATACTATTAATTCTGTTTATCTTCATCCCAAGACTTTATTCTAAATAGCTTACTCCTTCCCTGGGAAACCTCTCTCTTGTTTGAGACTTTAGCTGTCACTTTAGACTATACATATTTGGTCCCATTTATATAAAACAGATTCAGTGATACCAGGAGTAAAAAAAAAAAAATCACATGCACAGAGACTTCTAAGTGTGAGAAAATAAATAAAAACAACCTGGGAAGCTTCTCAAAGCAATAAGAACTGCTGACATGAGTAGATAGAAAGGTGGAGCACCTGTGTCCGTCTGAAGCAAGTTGTCCCCACCCACAAAGGCTCAGGACAGTCACCCAAATGCCACACCTGGGCATTTGAGAAAATAGCAGAAGCAGGAAGGTCACCCTCACCTTCCCTTGCTCTTCTCCTCTGAAGACCTAGGGAGGGTTGTCCATCCTGCCCCTGAAGCAGGTCACAAGACCCTCACGGCAGAGGCCACTTCTCCCCAGAAGGAAGGAGCCTCCTTATCTCTGGAGGGCAAGACCTCACCCAGAAGAAATGGAACAAAGGCCTTGTTCAGTTTCTTCCAGTTCATTTCCACTAGATCATCTCCCCTTTGTCCAAATGTCTTTCTCTATGACTTCCCATTCTTTGTCAAGCCCAGTAGAAAAACAAGCGGGTTTTACAATTTCTCTGGTCTTCATTTCTTTACAAAGGCTCCTGTGTCATGCAACACTTAAATACGTTTGCATGCTTTTCTTTTATCTTTTGTTAGAAGGGCCTCAGTCATGAACCTAGGATGAACCACTCTTCCTGTCCATACACAGCAGCAAATCTGTTTTTAGGTAGGTAACATCCTGTAAGAGTATCCATACAGAAAATAAAATTTGTTGCTTTCTGATTTTGGAAATGCAGTCACATTTAGAGGATACCTTAAGTAGATACAAAGAGAAAGAAACCAATATCTAAAATAATATCAGCAGTAACTGGTATTTCTTGAGCATTTATTCCATGCAATTTTTAAAAATCTAATGTCATCTTTATTTCAGATAAAGGACAAGAACACTAATTGTTAAGACTGACAAAGAATTAATTTCTAATTGCATTGAGAGGAAAAAAATAACTAACAAAATTATAACCTTTACATGATTGAACTCATTACTCTTGAAATGTGGTGCAGATACTTGGTGTTGGTTTTTTAGTGTGTTTATAGAATTGGATCCATGCAAATTCTTGATAGATATTCTCTCATTGGATCCTCAGATCATTTTTGTGAAATAAACAGAACTAACAACTCTGAACCAGGGAGGAGGACATCTATACACTGGGAACTAGCCCAAGGTCATGCCTGCCAGGAAGCAGGGGTAATAGGCTGTGGACCAGTTCATCTGATTCCACAGCTCATCCTTTGAAACACTACACCTTAGTGTTTATTCCAGCTTGGGAGTTTACACTGAGGGTTGAATACAAAAGTTTTTGAATAATAAATGTGGCAAAATCCATTCAGTGTATAAAGGCGGGGGGAGAAATAGTCTATAAATACACTTATTTGACATATATGTAACTACTTCCTTATTATAAATTAAATGGATTTGATGTAATCCTCATGAGATGTCACTATATATTTAAAAAGAAAAAAAAAAGTTTTGCCACTCTTGCTAAATTTGGGGGCAAACATAAGATATAACACATAGTACTCTGAGACTAAGAAGTTTTATTCCCTTGAGTGACTTTCATAGTCACTAAATAGAATCATTCATGCATTTCATTATTTTCTTCCTGGCAGCATAGATATTATACTGGCTCTAATATCAGCTTTCATATATCATTTCTATCATTATATAAGTACATCTGCTCTCTAATTTATCTATAGCTTAGCACAATCAACTACTTACTTTTAGATTTAGGAAGATTAAAAGAAAACTCATTACACCCAAAGAGAACTGAGAAGTTAATGAATCTGTAGTTCAGAAACGAATGAAGACCTATTAACTATAAAGTGCCTGAAATGCCAGTATATTGTGTTTTAGACACTCGGCAGCCAGCAATCCTGCAAAACGCAGATGTGCTCTTGCGGAAAGAAATGGAACAGATCCCAGGAAACCCGGACCTTGTCCTTTTGGTGGCGCTGTTGCTATGCACAAGCGCCGGGAAAACAGCACTCATAAAATTAACTACCATGGAGCAGGAGAAGCTTTGCTTTTTCTATGATCAAGCTGCTAGAAATTTGGGGTGAGGGAGAGAAGTGAAAGCTAAATAAAAGAACAAGAGATAAGATAATCCTGCTATGTTAAAAGGTAAAACAATATTTTTATAAAAACCTATGAAAATGGCAATAATGTGAGGTTCATCAAGACCATAAATAACTTGTCTGAGAACCTCACCATATGCTTGTAATTTTATGAAGTGCATTTTGCTTCATTTTTCTCCAAATATTATGCTCTGCAACATGCCATGCTGATGGATGCATGAGGTAAGTTTTCTTCCCTCCCTCATTCCTTCCCTTCCATACTCCCTAAGCTGAGAAGACTTACATGGTTTGGGGGCATCTGCTCACCGGGTGGCACAAATTAGGTATGCTTCTCTAGAATCTAGGTTCGTGGAAGGACATAAAAATAAAAAAAAATACTGAAATAATGAAAGAGCTCATCTGTAAAGCTCTGTGGGGGTCAGTGTGCATGTCCATGTTTAAGTTCACTTTAAAATGAACCTGGAGAATCTCTGCCTACCCAATAGCCCTCGGTAGCCATAAAAACGAAAAATGTCCTAGAAACCTCTTGCAATCACTCAAGTGGCCTTTACTCAGGAGAGTAGCAGTTTACAGTCAACGTGAGCTTATTCTCCAAAGCCCTGGGCATGTGCATTCTGTATACAACGGCAATACAAAGGATCTCTTTTATGATTCCCATTTTACAGGTGATGCCAGTAAATGACAAAGCAGGGATTTGGGCCCAGGTAGAGTTTATGTCCTTTTGGTTGTCACATAAGCTGTGGACATTAATGGCTATTCCTTTTCCTTAAGATGAGCGCACACACACACACACACACACACACACACACCACAGGCATGGCATAGTTTTATGTTCTTGTCAAACAAAATCTCCACCAAGATAAAACTCATTTAGAAATTCATCACAGGTAATTCATTATTCCCTTCCTGAGGCTTCGTAGAACCCAGGGTTTGGATAAATCTCATGAGATCTTCTCCTAACACAAACCCTCCAAAATTGATTACTTGCAGCCTGGTTTCCACAGAAGTTATAACATATTGTTTTAATTGAATTTTTTAAGTTAAAAACTTTGAAAAACTTGTTTGTCAAAGGCCAGTGGATTTCTCAGGAGGTTTGATTTATTTAGTAAGAGATGCCCACAAAAGCCAATTTGCTATGAGAAATATGGTTACACTTAATAACACTTTTAAATGACTAATTTATCATATCTAAACACCTTTTAAACAGCATATGTTGCTGTGAACTGTGTGAAGGCTGAGGAAGGCTGAGGGTCAGGGCTTGGTCAGTGCGGCGACTGGGTGAGGACCCTCCTTCCCGGCTGGGCCTCTGGCTCCATCTCTGCTCCTGCTCCTGGCAGCAACCCTGGCTCAGAGGGGATTTCCTCTGGGTGTGTGTTTAATATCCACTTATCAAGTCTTGAATATAAAATTTTACCTGAGCTACTCAAGATTTATTGAAGCAAAACAAAGCAGATGTTCAATTTTGAAGTTTTGATGAAAACTACCTTAGAGTAAAAGAAGAAATAAATTTTTGTATTATTGATTGATTCATTCAACCAATAACTGGTGACCAGCAGTGAGACCACGGCCAGGCCAGTGCTCAGAGTGGAAGGTAGGAGAGGACGAGGGCGTTCCACCTTCAGGCCCTCACACCCAGGCCGGGGATGTTGGACGTTCAATGTTGTAAGTGCTACAGTTGAGCCTGCTGATGGTGGAGGAAGCTGTGCATAGGAGCCATCTTGTCTGTGGACTCCCCTATGGGAAAGCTCTGTGGCATCCTCTTAGTTTGGCGGTGAACCCAAAACTGTTCTAAAAAATAAGTTTTTGAATAAAAAAAATAGCCATCAAACAAGCAAACAAACAAGAACAGAAACCAAGTAGCTGTTTTCTAGGTAGAAAAGAGGGATGAGCAATAGCTTGACTGAATAAAGGACATGGCTCCCCTAATCCACAGGCAAGATGGCTCCCCTAGTCCACAAGCAAGATGGCTCCCCTAGAGATGGACAAGATGGCTCCCCCCAGTGAAAGCAAGATGGCCCCTCTAGTGAGGGGCACGATGGCTCCCATAGTTAACAGGCAAGATGTCTCCCTTACTGATGGGCAAGATGGCTTCCCTAGTGATGGGCAAGATGGCTTCCCTAGTGATGAACAAGATGGCTTCTCTAGTAATGAGGCAAAATGGCTCCCCTAGCTAATGGGGCAAGATGGCTCTCCTAATGATGGGTAAGATGGCTTCCCTAATGACAGGCAAGATGGTTCCTCTAGTGACAGGCAAAATTGTTCCCCTAGCTAACAGGGCAAGATGGCTCCCCTAATTCATAGGCAAGATGGCTCTTCTAGTGTGGACAAGATGGCTCCTCTAGTGACAGGCAAGATGGCTCCCCTAGTAATGGGTAAGATGGCTCTCCCAGTGAAAGCAAGATGGCTCCCTTAGTGACAGGCAAGAAGTGCTCTGTAGCTAGAAGAGAGAGTAGTTCTCTTTAGTGTTGGATGCAGAGTGAGTAGGCATTGGGACACAAGCAAAACCCATTTCCAGTCTTACGCAGCTAATGAAATAAAGGTACTAAGAGGAAATTAATCTTGCTGAAATACCTATTCTGTGCTCACCTCCACAGACTTAATTCTGCTCCTTTTCAGAACTTGAACTTTCTTCCTGTCTCTTTTCTACATGGTGAACTTATACTCATTCTTGAACTTCAGTGTAAATGTTGCCTTATCTGTATAAGTATATGTCCCTCAAACCCACAGTAGAATTAACTGCTTCATCTCATGTGTTCCCATAACTCTTCATTCTGTTATCTCTTAACAGCCTGCATTACTTTATTTGATATTAGACCAGTGAGTATTTTTAAAGGGAAATTGGATAAATTCAGTAGCACATAAAATAGATATAATCAAACGATTATTATGATAGAAGAAAAGTACACACTCAATAGTAAAGGCTAATCACAATAAACTTTCAGTGTTTGAAATTCAGTGATTTGTAATTTAAGTTGCTAACAATTCACATCTGAGATCTTCGTGTGAGATATCGAGAGGCTACCGGTGCCTTGGGGGTGGGGGGATCCTACATATGAATTTTTGCATATGCTCGTCTTACTCTTTGCTTCATGTGTATTTTATTCTCCATACTTCCATATATACTAATATGCCAGGTATTCAATTAGTTTTGAAGTTGCACTCTTATTTGAAAAGCACACAGGCTGGGGTGGTGGCTCTGCAATGGTGAACATCTCAAGACTGAGTAAAGCTCTGTGTGTATCCACAACACTCAGCCTAGTCCATAGCATATTGTACTACTCCAATAATAATAGTAATAATAATAATAATAATAATAATAATAATAATAATAATAATGTGAAACAAGTTAACTTGTACTGAGAGTTCCCGTGCAGATATGCCTGGATCTAAGGGCCAAGGAGAAATTGTCTCTGTGCTGGTAAGAAGGGCTGCAGAAGGCTTTTGAGCTGTCTTGAGAGATAATCAAGAGCAAGGTACAGGGATATGCATGGAATGCACTTAGGAAATTGTAACTGGGACTAACTCATGGAGTGGAAGTGGGGTGTAGTAAGAGATGAGGCCGAGATGGGAGCAGGTCTCAGATCATGGGTTCCTCCTGTGCCAAATTAAAGAGTCATTGGGGAATCACCCAGGGGCTTCACAGAAGGGAGAGACTGGATCAGGTCTAGGCTTTGGTAAGAGGGCTATGTGAATAATGATGATAATAACAACAGTAACTAAGCTCTGATTATTAATACCTATTGCATTTCAGATACAGTGCCAAGTGCTTTATAAGGTCATAGCTTGGATCTGAACTGTGACACTTGGACTTCAGAGCAAATGCTCCTAACCACTGGGCTGTGGTGCTTGGACTGGAGGCACAGAGATGCTGAGGGATTGCTGAAGGAATTCAGGTGAGAAATAACTTGCCAAGGTATTAGGTAGCAAGTGTTAGGCGTGAAAAGAAGGGGGGTCCCAGGACTTGGAGACCAGTGGATCTGTGGGATGAAAGAGTGGGAGAAGTGGAAATGCCTTCTAAATTTCTGGCTCAGGTGCTGAGGTAGGTGGCCGGGCTGTTCACTGAGCTAGAAGAGGAGGAGGACATCACTGTGATTAAATAAAGTCATGCACTCTTTCAGTTTTTCTTTCCCAACGTTTCTGTACAGTTTCTAAAGACAAAGCTGCAAGCTCTCAGAAAGACCAGAACAATGCTTGCAGATTGCTCTATTTAAACTCCATACGAGCAGCAGGATGCAGAGTTCATTAAGGAATGCAATTTTCCATTTGCTGATAGTTCCAATACTGGGATAGACTGAATTGGATGCAATAATAAACATATCTTATGAATACCAGAGGTAGAATTTTCAATATTTTCTCTGTATGAAAAACAGACTGTTTTCAATTTCTTATTTGATCAAATAGAGGGTTATTAAGTTCATTACTAACGGTGTTATTTTTGGCCGCACACTTTCAGAGTGAAGTAGTTGTCATGCAGGAGACTTCAGTCCCTGCCAGAACAGGACAGTGATGGGAACACCGTATCCAGGGCAACCAAGAGTTCAGACTTCTCGGTCCATAAATAATCATTCCCCCGCTTGCCCTTTGTGATGCTGGTCTCCGAGCTGCCTCATGACAGAAGGAGCCCCATCACGAGGCCACTGTTCTCGTTCTTACTTGGGGTTTAAATGGCTGTTGAGGAATATTTTATAAGGAAGGCAACGTTTCAATTCCATCACAGATTTCACCAGCAGAAGTGTGCAGCTGACTCCCAGTATCTTAGCTCTGGCTACAAGGACATTCAGTAATCAGAGGAACCAGGACAGGGATGTTTTTCTGGGTGGGTGGATGCTCTTGGCACCAAGGTTGCTTGAGGCTTTATATGAGCTTGATATCTGTGTTTAATGAAAACACAGTCGAGGCAGGAGAAATCTGGAGGGCGGGAAAGGTGGCGATGAAAACCACCAATTAAAAACTGCAATCATGTTTTTTTTCCCCTTGACATCCCCTTGGAGCTGATTCGAATTTCTCCTTCATAAAGACTTGCAAGTTCTCTCAACAGCACAGGAGTCTTTCCTTCCAATAGATTTCCACAGCACTCATTTGACAATTAACTCATGTATTAAGAAGTCACTGGGTCATAGTGGTTAGGAGATCTGTATGTCAGTAGGCTGGATTCAGCTTGCCAGAGCCTCAGTGTTAGCCATGCACAGTGGTGAGCAGTGGTGATCCCAGCCTCTTTGCAGTCTCAGGCAGGAGGGCTGCAAGTTTGGGTCCAGCCTCAGTAACTTAGTGAGTCTCTCTCTCTCTCTCTCTCTCTCTCTCTCTCACACACACACACACACACACACACACACACACACACACACACAGGCTGAGTCTGTAGCTCAGTGGTACAGCATTTGCTGGGCATGCAATACCCTAAGGCCCTAGGTTCAATCACTAGCACAGCTCACAGAAAATTTCATTGATTTCAGGAGCATTAGGTGTCAGGGTCTCTGAAGTTTTCGCAAATCTACAAAGATGTTGGAGATCCAGAAAAAACTGGCTTTAAATAATACAAAAAATATTTGCAGAACTAATAATTATTTGGTAAATACTTAAAACATAACATCTACTGTCAACTATCCTTTCATGTTTAAATATGTATATGCATGAATCAAAGTTATAGGATTTTATGTTTCCTTTCAAAAACTATAGTAAAAAGGTTATATTTATAAGTGAAAGTATATTTTAATATGTTATGATATTGAAAGTGGATTTTTTATTTTTGGTACTGGGATAGAACTCAGGAATGCTTTACCACTAACCTACACCTCAAGTCTTTAAAACAATGTTTGTGGTTTTTAAATTTTAAGATAGGGTCTCATTAAATTGCTGAGGCTGGCCTTGAACTTGCAACCCTCCTGCCTCAGCCTCCCAGGTTGCTGGGATTATAGGCATGAGCCACTTCTCCTGCTAGGCTGAATGTGGCTTTGTGTGCAAGTGTCCTTTGAGTTTATGGAGATCTTAAAACAGCTCTAGATACTTTTGAGAATGGCACATTTTATTCTGCCTATGACATCTCTTGTGCCACACTGGACTATTATATTGATGTTTATACTTTGTTTTTCCAACTAAGCCATAAGATCCAAGGACAGTACTATAGAGAATGGACTAATTTAAAATCTGAGGCTCTGCTATGGGATTCACCACTGACCAGGTATAAAATCTGGGCACAGGGTTCAGTTTGTTTACCTGAAAACTGGGAAGATTCAGACCTGTTTCCACTCCTGTGCTGGGCCACAGTGAGGGGGAGGCGCACACTTCAGGAGACCCAGAGGGAGGTAAGCCTTTGAGATACCCAGGGGCTACCAGGACCCTCAGTCACAGGGAGGAGCCAGTAAACCTCCAGGACCAACACAGTAGCTTCTCTTCTGTGCTGGCATCTGAGCCACACTTAGTATACCTGCAGTCTTTCCCCTTTTGCTCATTCATTTTTAAAATATTTAACAAACATTGAGCCTTTCTATGCTATAGGACTTGTGCTAGGAGCAGGGATACAGTGGAATGCCCAGTCTACAGCAAAATTTTTCTTTTTTTTTTTTCCCTCAGTGTGTGGTTTAATCCATCACAGCTAGGATTTGAACATGTCCCCAAAGGCCATGTGTTAGAGACTTAGTGGCCAGTGCAACAGTGTTGAGAGGTGAGATACTGAGGTGATCAGGCCCAGCCTTGCTGAATGGATTTATCCCATTACGTGGAGGGGTCAGTTACCATGGGGGTGGGTACCTAATAAAAGGGCTAATTCTGTCTCCTTCCTCTTCCTCCTGCTCTCTTGCCCTTCTGCTTTCCCTCTCGGGAGGAAGCAGAAAGAAGGCACTGGCAGATGAAGTCCCTTGACCATGGACTCCATCCACAGACTCTGGTATTGTAAGAAATGGATCTCTATTGTTTATAAATTGCCTGGCCTCGTGTATTTTGTTATAGCAGCACAAAACTGACTAAGACAATCGGTTCCTATGTGCACAGTTTCTGAGGGAAAATGAGACAATTTGAGAAAAGACAGTGGCACCCGCTGCTTTCTGCACCCAGCCCTAAAACACTCTTCCAGGACGGGTTCTGAATATTTCTCTGGGGAGAGTTCTCATTTTGGTTCTAGTTCCTCCTCCCCAAGCCTGGGCTTTGTTAGAAGGAAGCTTCCCCCCTTTCAAGGCAGGGGTAAGAAGGCGGCGCAGGACTCACGGGTGGCAGGCAGGAGTTCCAGGTGGTCGTGTCATCGCTGCTGGTACTTATGCTGACGTTACAGTTGTCAACCTGGGAGGCGCTCAGGCCGTGCGGGTCCCCCGTGTCCTCCAGTTCCTCGTTCTGCTGCCGCCGTAGGCTGGCCAGCATCTGCAGCTCCGACTCACTCATCTGGCTGGGCTGGTAGTTTCTCCAGTTGTATTCCTGACGGGGAAAGAGGAAAACATTGGAGCAAAGGTCACCCGGCCCCTCCTATCTCCATGGGCTGCCAACAAGCCTACTCAGGGGGCTGCCAGAAGCCCCCCGGCAGAGGCCAGAGGTCTACCTCTGTTTAATGAGGCTCCTTCTCCACCTGCCGCCTACTGTCCTTCTGCTTCTAGTGTGCCTGTCACACTGTCCTTCACTGAAGTCCTCAAAGCCATCAGGACCCTGCCTGCCTCAGTTCCTGTGTACGTGCCAGCCCTCTGCCCCACGACTGGATGCCACAAGGCATCCTTCAGGTCCCAGACCTTGTGTCTCTTCCCCGGGGAACCCTTCCTGACAGTGGCAGATGGGGCTGGCTCTGCGGCGTGGGCTCCCCAGGAGTCTGATCCTGCCCAGCGTCCCCAGGGGGACTGACTGGGAGCTGGGCAGGCAGGAGTAGGCGCCAAGGCTGTATGGACGCTTCCCTGGGTATGTTGCAGGTCTGCTGCCCAGGAGGCGCTCCACCTGTATTGTGGATTCACTGAATAAACAATATTTCAAAGCTGGTTTTTTTTTTTCAAGAAAAACAAAAATCATGTTTGAAAGAAAGCCCAGTTCAGAAGGGAATGGATGAATTTCAACACTGTTGATCATGAAAACTAAATATATTCAAATTACAGTAAAAGGGAGAATGACCACTCTTGTTAGAGGCTACTGGATAATCTGAATGCAAGACAGGAAGATGTAGGCTCTGAAAGCTGGAGAGGCCTCAGAGCCGCAGTGGACACCAGCGCTGGTGCAGCTGTCCAGGTGAAGGGCACTGCTGCTCATCCTTAGAGGCCGGTATGTACAGGACAGAAACTGGTCTATGAAAACTTCAGGCCTTTTTATTTCCTTTCTCTGGTCCACACCAGGGCAGTGGGAAGTACCGCTGACGGGCACATGGGTTCTTTTAGGGGTGATGAAAATGTTCTGAAAATAGGTCATGGTGGTGATGGGCAGAGAACTCTTGGACTGGTAAATTCTATGGAATGTGAAGTATACCTCATTATACATTAATTTTAACATGATAAAACATCAGCATCATAGATGAGCAGTGTGCTTTATATCCAGGACTAGTATACAACTTAAAAGCAATTTTGAGCTGGGCACAGTGGCACATTCCTGTGATCCCAGCAGCTCGGGAGGCTGAGGCAGGAGGATTGCAAGTTCAAAGTCAGCCTCAGCAACTTAGCAAGACCCTGTCACAAAATTATAAATAAATAAATAAATAAGGGCTAGGGATGTGGCTCAATCCCCAGTACCAAAAAAAAAAAAAAAAAAAAAAAAGAAAATAGTGCTTATACTCCAACAGATCTTTTCCCAAGATATACTAGAAGTTTCAGACGTTCCAGTCTCTACATTTACTTTCTTGGAGGACCCTTTGGAGATAGCTACTATCTTCTCCTGCTTCTTTTTTGCCTCATAGGGATGTGAAAAAGTTAAGAAATTATAATTTCAAAAACAAATTTTGGAGTTCCTATGGCATAAATGCTTTTAAATAAAGCACTACCATCATCATAATTTGAGGTTTTTAAAAGCTTATTATCTAATAATGTGGAGATTTTTTTTTCTGGAAAATTGCCAATGGAAACTCAGCTGGTTTTGGCTCCAGCAGTGTGGCACGTGAGAGCTCAGGCGATGGTTTAGGAGGATTCATGAGTATTTAATATGCTTCGAGAGGGTTCAGTGGGGAGGAAGCAAATACCACACATTTTATTTCAGTGAAAATTCATATTTCAATGAAATAATGCTAAAAAAGAAGGAAATAGCTATTTTAAATTCAAAAGAAGCATTTGAGGGGACAATTACACACATAGGAAAACGCTCAACATCATTATCATTAGAGAAATACAACTCACAACCACAATGAAGCACCTTCCACATCCACAGGAATGGTTATGAGTATCTATAGACTGGGCTCGCCTGTAATCCCAGTGGCTCGGGAGGCTGAGACAGGACGATCACAAGTTCAAGTCCAGCCTCAGCAACTTGGCAAGACCCTAAGCAACTTAGAGAGACCCTGTCTCAAAATAAAAAAAAAAAATTGGCTTGGGATGGGGCTCAGGAGTTGAATACCCTCGAGTTCAATCCCTAGTATGGAAAACCAAAACAAAAACACCCAAATTTAAAAATAAATTAAAAAAAAGATAATAAGTGTGGGACAAGCAGGTAGAGAAGCTGGAACCCTCACACCTTGCTGGGTGGGCACTGCGGGTGGTGTAGCTGCTTTGGTAAAAAGTTTCTCAAAATGCTAAACACTGAGTCTCCCAGCAGCACACTCTGAGGCACCTGGCAGAAGAAGGGAGGATACGTGTTCACGTAGAAACCACGGCACTACTACCCCCAATGGAAGAGGAAAACCACCAAGTGTCCATCAACTGAGGAGTGGGGTTTTGTTTATCCATATAATGGAACGCAGCCATGAAGAGGAGTGAAGGATGGATACAGCCTACCACCCGGAAGAACCTTGAAAACACTGTGCTAAGTGCAAGAAGCCAAATGCAAGAGGCCGCACAGAGTATGGGATCCTATTTACATGAAAAGCACAGAGACCAGAAGTGGAGGAGTGGAGCCCAGGGGAACAGGGCAGTGGGAAGTGCCGCTGAGGGGCACCTGGCTTCTTAGGGGTGATGGAATGTTCTGAAAATAGGTCATGGTGGTGGCAGAGAAATAGGTCATGGTGGTACTAGAAATTCCTGGAATGCCTACTTTAAAATGGTGAATCCTACAGTACGTGAACAGTATCTCTATTTAAAACGTAGTGATAGCAGAGTCCCACCTGCTTGACTGAACTAGGGACCCTGGTCCTTCACTTCAGTTTTTCTGTCAAGAAACAGAAGTGAGCACCTAATGCATCCCAGAGGGGTGCTGTTTGGCCTGCCATCGCCAATGTGTGCTTTCACAATGGAAAATGGCACTTTATTTTAATTCTGACAATTTTCTTTTTGGTAAGAAGAAATCTTTAATATGAACTTGGCTTGATGGAATCATCCATTTAATTGGCTTATTTAACTGACAAGCTGGAACTGAGTAGGAAAAACAACACCATGTCCTAGGACACACTCACAAAAGAGGATGTGGCGGTGGCTGCATCAGACAGATGTGAATCTGGACCCTAGTTCTACCATTTCTCAGCTGTCTGTGATCAGGAAATGACGTAACCTCTCTGTGCCTCATCCTTCATCTGTAAAAGGAAGACCTTAGTATCCTTCACAGGATTTTCGGTGGAATAAATCAAATAATATATACCAGATGCTTAGCACAGTGGCGGGCAAACAGCTATACTAGGGGCATTCAAATTAGTGATTTGAAGCTTTATCAGAAAATGCTATAGTTTGAATCTTAAGTGCTTCCCAAGGCCCGGTCCCCAACCCATGACATTATTGGGAGATGATAGAATCTTTAAAATGTAGGGCCCAGTGTGAGGGTCTAAGTCCCTGGGGTGTGTCCTTGAAGGTGGTGATGGGGCACCTTGGCTCTTCCTCTTCTTCTCTCTTCCACTTCCCAGCCATGAGATGAATGGTTTTTGCCACATGCTGCCACCAAGTTCTGTCTCACCACAGGCCCAAAAGCAATAGGACCAATCCCTGGTGGGCTAAAATCTCCAAAGCTGCCAGCTGAAACAAACCTTTTGCTGTATGAGCTGATTATCTCAGGTATGTGTTACAGTAATGGAAAGCTGACTAACACATGCACTTTTAAACTGGGTCTACTTATAAATTATACTCATGTTCAACTACACTAAAATAGTACATATGATATAAAACCCACAAAATGAATGAAATTTAAAATGCTTGAGATTCAAAAAAATGGAGATAGTTTCACAATTTTCTTCTTAAGTTTGGTGATCTTCTGTTTGCTACAAATTCTGGGGTGAAAACATCCCTCTTTAGAGACCATTGAGTAAGCAATCAATACAAGTCCTTTCTGTTATCTTATTCTTTCCTCTCATTTTCTCTGTCTCCCTTCTGCCAATCTTCTATCCATTCTGTACCCTGCTGGGAGCTAAAAACACAAGAAGACAAGACACACTCCTGTCCTCATGGAGCTCACGGTCTAGAAGGGGAGACGTAACAGATTATAGAACAGGAATTCTGGTAGACTCTAATCCATACCACAACAGAAGTATGACTAATGGAACGTAGAACAGGAGTGAGTAACTGTTCGGCAGAATTATAGGAAGCCTCACAGAAGTCAAAGTGGCATTGGTAGTAACTAAGTTTGCTGACAATGAAATAAGTGGCCTTCAAAAGGACATTCTCCACCTCTGTGGGGACTGAAGCACGGGTGGGTGGACAGCTGGCTGGAGTGGTGGAAATGAGTGTCACTAACTTATTCTTCAAATACTTTGACCCTAATCCATTGCCAGGCACTGTTCAAGCTAAGTATGCTTGGAGCTCTAGATTTCCCTGGTTTTATTTCACACAACAGTAAAATATATTTTGACAACACTGTGGAAGAGGCAGCTCAAATTGAGCAGAGAGAAGAAAGCAACTTCCTCCAGGGTCACGAAAAGAACCACTGGTGGCAGAGATGGGCAATTAGTTTTCCAAGACGTTTTTAATTTGCAATCTCTTAAGCCATTTCAAAATCGCCAGAAAGCCAAAATCATTTATTATTATTATTATTTTAAAAGGAGGCTTGCAGTAAAGCCTTCATATTATAGTGGACGCCAGCACAAGATGTCATCTAACTAAATCACGCCACTCCTGAGAGGCAGAGTGCCTCATGCAATTCCAACTCTGAAAGGCTCAACACATTATGCATAACTCAATTTTGTCTCCAAATATCCTTGTAGGAAAGAAGGGAGATGTTATCAATCAGATTTGCTTGGGGAACGAGGCAGCGGGCTGAAGGCCATATGATTCAGCCATGCTCTGACTCCAGGCAAGCCCTTGGTAAGTATCAAGTTGTTCACTTTCATTGACCTTCAGACGTTTTTAGGAGCCTACGCCAGTGAAATTTCAAACACAATTAAGATACGGCCCTCGCTTTCATGGTCCTCATAACTAGTAGGGCAAATGGGAGCCATGAAGAAATGACCAGCATATGTTGAAGAGCAGCTTCAATAGTCACACACAACCATGGTCATGTTTAGAAGGAAAACTCGTAACTCCAGCAAACAAAAACAAGTGTTCAACTTGATGTAACCTCTGTTCTTGATTTTAAGACAGGAGAGTTGAATTGATTCAATATCTGCCTTGAGAATTTTGTGAGCCTTGGATAAGACCCATTTCTGCTGATCTATGGGTGATAGACAAAAGGCTAAAGTGGTCACAAGATCAGATCAGATCAAGAACCTCATCCTATTCTTTAAAGATGGGAGGGAAACAGAATTGGGAGAAAATTGTGATGCTATTCCCATTTGGAGTTTATAAAATCTCTGAGACTCTCAGAATCAACTTTTCTTATAAAGATGTCTGACTCCCATGGCACAGGGTATCATGTTTCTGGTATCATGTTGGAAAAACTCTGAGTGCAAGGGCTATCCAGCAACCCTGTCTTTGCATTAAGTCGTGATGATTGTAACTTTAAAAAAAGTATTATTTACTACAAAGGAGGTGGTGACTCTGAGAATATAATGCACATGACAACATAAGAGAAGGGAGATGTGCAAACTGGTCTGGCATTTCAGAAAAGAGTGATGTCACTTTGTGTAGGACCAGCTAAGGTTTTGTGGAGAGGGCCGCTAAGCTGGGCCTTGAAAGATCAGAGGGTGATTTGGCAGCATATTTTAACCATTAGGTGGGAAAATGTGGGGCAAGCCAGGAGTATGGAGCTTTCATCCTAGAAAAATCATCACATAGACTAGAAAGTAAAACCCTGTGGCGGTTTGGATGTGAGGTGGGACGTCCCCCAACAGCTCACATGTGAGACGATGCAAGAAGGTTCAGAGAAGAAATGCCTGAGTGAGAGCCTTAACCCACTCAGTGAATGGACCCCTGATGGGATTAACTGGGTGGTGGCTGGAGGAGGTGGGTGTGGCTGGAGGAGGGGGCATTGGGGGCGTGGCTTTGGGGTCTCTATTTGTCTCTGGAGAGTGGAGTCTCTCTCTGCTTCCTGATCACCCTGTGAGCTGCTTCCCTCCACCACACTCTTCCTCCATGATGTCCTGCCTCCCCTCGAGCCCCGAGGGATAGAGCCTGCTGTCTGTGGACTGAGACCTCTGAAACTGTGAGGCCCCAAATGAACTTTTTCTCCCCTACAATTGTTCAGGTCTTTTGGTCACAGTAGTGAAAAAGCTGACTAAAACATACCCATTACTCCTTTAGAAATGAAATAAAATCTAAAAAAAAAAAGGATTAAGATATTTACAGAGTAATCCAAGTCTTGTACGACCAAATAGCTTCCTCTTTTCCGTCCAAGTCTGATTAAGTTTAACATTCTATGGAATCTAGAGCAAAATAAGAGAAAGAAGGTGGTCGGGGGATAGGATATCATAAATATATATGAAGACCAGTGGAGTAGAAGGAAACTGAGAGGGAGGGAGGAAGGACAGGAGAGAGGAGCAGATATGGAATGTAACAAAATCATGTTACATGCATTTATAAGTGAACAGCAGGGAATTTCACCTTATGGTTACATAGAAAGTAACAATCAAAAATAAAGGAAGATGAGGAGAGTAGAGGACAGAGAAGAGGCGAAGGGAGGGTAAGTGTGTGTGTGTGGTGGGGGAACAGGGATTAAATCAAATTCCAGGAATGTATGATTTTGTCCAAACGAACCCACCTTCTATGTATAACTGAAATGCTCTAATAAAAAGTGTTGAATGTTCTCCCTAAAGACATATTCTTAATGGCTCCCAAATGAAAACCACCCATATGCCCAGTAAGAGGGATAAAGAGATGAAGTTATATTCACACAGTGGAATAATTTGCAGTGATGAAAGGAGCTACTCATGAGTCTCACCCACAAAATGCCAAGTGAGCGACGCCAGACACGTCATGGTGGTAAAAGTCATTGTAGGGATAGTTGTGAGGGGAGAGGGACAGGAAAGGGTAGTGACACCGGGTTTTTTTTTTTTTTCCATTTGTTCTTTTTAGTTATAGGTGACACCAGAGTGTATTTTGACACATTACACATACGTGGGGTATGATTTCCCAGTCTTGTGGTTGGACATGATGTGGAGTTTCCCTGGTCGTGTGTTCATATAGGAACACAGGAAAGTTCTGTCCCACTCACTCCACTGTCTTTCCTGTTCCCATCCCCCCCTTCATTCTCCTTTGTCTAGTCCAATGAATTTCTATTCTCCCGACCCCCTTATTGTGTGTTAGCATCTGCATGTCAGAGAGGACACTGGGCCTTTGTTTTTTGGGGATTGGCTTATTTTCACGGTGGGTTACTTCTTGACCAGGCGATGGTTCTGTGGGTCGGTTGGTTCAGTTTGTGAAATTCATCAATGTAGGTGCTTAAGATATGTGTGCATCTCTGTGAGCATCAATGACAAAGCAGCAAGAAGTGATTACTCATTAATCATTGGAAACTTACTCTGGGCAGTCCTAGTGGGGAAAAAAAGCATTTTGTAAATGCAGCTGGGAGACAGCATCAGTGCTAATTTCAAATTTTTATTTATGATTAAGTGAAGTAAGCCAGACTCAGAAAGACAAGTGCCCCATGTTTTCTCTCATGTGAGGAAGCTAGAGACTAAAAGGAAAAACAGGGTCCAATGAAAATAAAGGGAGGCAGGGCACAGAGGCACACGTCTGTAATCCCAGTGGCTTGGGAGGCTGGGGCAGGAGGATGGCAAGTTCAAAGCCAGCCTCAGCAACTTAGTGAGGCCCTAAGCAACTCAGCAAGATTCTGTCTCAAAATAAAATGTAAAAAAGGGGCTGGGGATGTGGCTCAGTGGATAAGTGCCCCTGGGTTCAATCCCTGGTACCAAAAAAAAAAAAAAAAGAAAAAAGAAAAAAGAGAGAGAGACAAGAAAAGAAACAGAGACCAGTGTAGAAGAAGAGGGTGGGAGGAGGAATAAGGGGAGACACTGTGGAATGAAACTGATGAAATTATGTCATGTGTGTGTATGAATATGCCACCATGAAACCCATTCTCACCAATTAAAAAAAAAATAAGAGTCTCATAGTTGTATTTAGAAAAGTTTTGGAAGTTTTTTTTAAACCCATTATAGCAAGAAAAGTATGGTAGTTCATTTTTCAAAGCTAACTTTAATCTTTAATTGCCGTTTTAATTTAAGGATTAATCTCCTTCCTATTGCTATTTGCAAACCATGTTTAATCTCTACATTGACATTTTAAATAATTGCTGATGGTAAATTAGTGTTCCAGGGCATCTCTTCACCAACTGAAAACTTATTTCTAATTCCTGAGCTCTGTATTCCCGACAGGAGACTGTCTTGATTCATGTGGGACCAGGCCCACTAACAATAGAATGAGGAGACACAGCAGCTACAAAGGAGAGCTCTAAGTGACCCACACTTGTGGGCACAGCTTATTCACCTTCGCCATCTCTGGTAACCTTCAGCATGTGTATTTACCTTGCAAAAACTACAATTAAAGACCTAGGCATTGTACAACCTGAAAACCTTTGCCAAATTTAAGGCAAGGTGTCAAGTTAGATAGCATCCATGAGGAGTGAGGCCATTTGAAGAACCAAGTGACAAGAAACTGGATGGTGCTTTAGGTCCATGAGGATCACTTGGACCGGAGCACGCCAGACTCAACCTTGCCAAAGTCAGTTACAAGCCTTTCAGCATGTGACCTGGAGATGCTTGACAACCTTTGAGTCAGTCCATATTTATCTACACAACCAATCCCTTAGGAATCTCAGTTGGACAATTTTTCAGTGGCAAAGTTCCTTATAAGGACACCAGTAACTTTCAATCTCATGAATGTGCCTCTTTTTGGGGGGTGGGTGGGTGTTATGTTTGGATGTGAGGTGTCCCCCACAAGCTCACGTGTGAGATGGTGCAGTAAGGTCCAGAGGAGACATGACTGGGTGGTGAGAGCCTTAACCCAACCAGTGAATGAACCCCTGATGGATTAACTGGGTGGTGGCTGGAGGAGGTGGGTGTGGCTGGAGGAGGGGGCATTGGGGCGTGGCTTTGGGGTCTCTATTTGTCTCTGGAGAGTGGAGTCTCTCTCTGCTTCCTGATCACCATGTGAGCTGCTTCCCTCCACCTCACTCTTCCTCCATGATGTCCTGCCTCCCCTCGAGCCCCGAGGAGTGGAGCCTGCTGTCTGTGGACTGAGACCTCTGAAACTGTGAGCCCTCTAGTAAACTTTTCCTCCCCTAAGATTGTTCTGGTCAGATATTTTAGTCTCAGTGGCAAAAAACTTGACTAAGACAGTGGGCATAAAGAGAGTTTTTTAAAACATCATTATGCTGATGCACTACATTTGTATAGAATACCATTCTAATCCATGACCTAAATAGAAATATGCTTCCATACATTTTGCCTTGAGAGCTCACTAATTTTCAGAAAGAAGTCTCTGACAAATAGAGCCACGCTCTTCCTATTAACTGTAAAGTGAGCTGAAAAACAAGTTTTAATTTTCTGGCATCTGTCTTCTGAGTTCAAGGTATTTCCTGAGTTTATTAATTATACACCAGAAGGGATCTGGTAGGATCAAGTTGAACAGGTCTCCTATCGAATTCAATGGTAAGCCATCCTTCAGGCACTTGGACACAGGCCAGAATAGTGGCCATTCAATAAATGTAGATTAAAATATTGAAAGAACTGGGAGGAAAACCAGTGGCTTGCAAGGCTGAGGCAGGGGAATTGTAAGTTCAAAGCCAGCCCCAGTAATCTAGAGAGGACCTGAGCATCTTAGTGAGACCTTGTCTCAAAATTAAAAAATCAAAAGAGCTGGTGATGTGGCTTAGTGGTTAAGTGCCCCTAGGTTCAATCCCTGGTACAAACAAAAACAAAAACAAAAACCAGAACTCTAGGAGGAAAACAATCCCTGAGACTATTGACAGAAATGAAAGTAAAGGTAAGAAACAGGAGTTTCTGAAGGGGGGAGATGATAACTTCAGAAAGTTTTAGAATGTGGAACAGTTTGATTGTAATATAATAATGGCAGATTGATCAAAACCTCTTGTGGGCTTTTGCACATGGAAATACTTTAAAAGCTTAAAGTAGCCATAGAACTTAAGTGGCCACGTGATCATGGAATCTTTTCAGTGGTCTCTAATGGGAGGGAGCAGTTCATTGTGTTGGATATGTACTGGCTTTCATGTCCCCAACTCCTGGGTTTGATATCGCTTTGCTACTTAGATGTGAGCAAGGCAAAGATGGTTTCCTTGTCCATCAGACAGGGATAATAAAGCCTATGTTGAGAGGATGGACATGGAGACTGGAGAAAGAATATGAAGCACCCTATAGAAGGCTAGGCACATGGAAGGAACCCCAAATCATTAACATCAGATGAAGGGCTCTAAGCCACAGACTTCAGACCTCAGAGTGTTTAGGAAATACTGCCAGCCTAGCAATTCTGTATCATCACCCAAATTTTATACTTTAATTATTGTAACATAATTTCTATTTTAGACCATTTTGCTTTTGTCCACAACTAAATTAAACATTGAATGCAAAGAAAGTAAAGGAAACAAGCCACTTTGTAACCACAGCATGAATTTTGACTGAAAACTGCTAAAAAAGAAAACTGAGGGCTGAAAAATTCCTATGCCTAATTCAAATATTTTTAATGGCAGCACAAATGTTATTTTGTCACCAAATTTTGTAGTTTCAGCAATAATCATCCATAGCACATTGACAGAAAAAACTGAAATAATGACCTTGTCTTTTCAGGGATAAGGAAAGAGTGTGGTTTTGACCAAACATCAAGTATCAGACTGTTTTCCAAAAGCTATTCATTGGTGGAAGTGTCCAATTAAATAACGAAACATTCTTGCCCTGATTAGCACTAAGGGTTATGAGTGCTACTAGTTCTGCCCCAATTCAATTCAATCTGTCAACCATGAAGCTATTCATCTACAATTTGGCTCTGTGGACAAGAGAGGAACACAAAGTGTGGTCTCTGGTGAGTGACTCGAGATATCATTCCTGTTTCTAAATATCTAAATATCTCCCTGTCTTTGGGGTGTCCCTGAGAAAACACCAGCACCCAGAAGTTGGGACACATTAATGCACTCTTTGTTAGCAATTTGTTCAACTATACAGAGCAGGAAGCAGATAACCATATAGCCCATATAGCTACCATTCATTGAACAGCACTTATAATTAATTTCTGGAATTTTATGAAATTGTGGAGGTTTCATTTGCTTTTAGATGAATAGTGGTTTACATTTCTAACCACTTAGTAGAAATGTAGAAGAAAATACCTTGTCCGATTTCGGGCTAGGTTGTGACCAGTTCTACATGCACTATCTCACTTAGTAGTTTAGGGGTTTAGCATAGGGCTGGGGCTGGGGCTCCGTGGTGGAGCGCTCACCTAGCACCTGTGGGGCACTGGGTTCCATCCTCAGCACCACATTAAAAAAATAAAATAGGGGTATCTTGTCCATCTACAACTCAAAAATATTTTTAAAAAACCCAACAATATAGAATAAGTATGTTTTTATTTCCAAGTGTGAAGATGAAGTGTAACTGAGGTTAATAAACCTGTCCGAGGTCATACAGGTAAGAAGAGCAAAGCCAGGACTTAATCCAGGTCGGTCTGACTCCAGCTTGTGTTCTGAACCATGGCTGCCCTTGACATCTCAGTTTGGAAGGATGGGGATGTAGGGGGTCTTGGCAGAGGGCCGTGTTTGAGGGAGACTGCTTATCAGATGGCCCGGGGCAGCACGAGGCCAGCAGGGCATCTGTGTGGAAAGTGCCAAAGGAGGGGGAGTCACCTTCTAAGGGAATCCCTACAGTTAGGCCAGGGGAGGGACATCTGCTGATAAACAGGGTAACTTGACCTTGAAACAGGTGTTTTCAATCAGTGCAATATTGTAGCTGAAGCAAGTCATTCTTTAAACAATGGTGCATTGTTGGAAAAACAGCTGCAAAGGCCATACCTGAGGGACAAATTTAAAGCGAGACAGTTGGCTTCCCTTTGAACAAAGAGTATTACATATCCTAGAAAATGTAGAACTTTATATAGTGATACAGTGCCTTATAATGTTAAAATAATTTACAAATTCATTTTCCTTTAAGTTTGTATGACATAAATTACATAGATTTTATTACTTTTTAAAAAATATGATGATAGATATTCCCTATTCTGATATTAGGTTCAAGTACATCGGGGAGGCAGTGAAAATAATCCTTTTGCATTATCCAAAATGGCTTGACAATTAAATAAAAAAGTTTGCTCAGATTGTACCATGGCCTAAACTATCTTTTAACTATCCTCCTATAATTCAGTTTTGATATTCAAAAAGTAAGATGTAAAGATTAAAGTAAACAATTATACAAAGCTGGGTACAGTGGCACAGGGCTGTAATCCTAGTAATTTTAGAGGCTGAGGCAGGAGAATCACAATTTGAGGCCAGCGTTAGCAACTTAGACCCTAAGCAACTTGGTGAAATCCTGTCTCAAAATATAAAATAAGGGG
The DNA here is from genome assembly GCF_045843805.1 of Urocitellus parryii. NCBI lineage: Eukaryota > Metazoa > Chordata > Mammalia > Rodentia > Sciuridae > Urocitellus > Urocitellus parryii. Next base: position 168,796,041 of record NC_135533.1, on the reverse strand, counting down.
GCTGGGGATGTGGCTCAAGCGATAACGTGCTCGCCTGGCATGTGCAGGGCTCTGGGTTCGATCCTTGGCATCACATAAAAATAAAATAAAGATGTTGTGTCTACTGAAAACTGAAAAATAAATATTAAAAAATTCTCTCTCTCTTTCTCTCTCTCTCTGTCTCTCCTCTCCTCTCTCTGTCAAATAAAAAGGGCTGGGGAGGTAGTTCAGTGTTCCCCTGGGTTCAATCCCCAGTATACCTACCTACACACACATACACACACACACACACACAAGTTATACAACTCCTCTCCTATAAAAAGTCATGTACCCCCCCAACCCAAAGAGAATACCCAAATTTGTAACTGGAGCTTATTTTGTCTTTCTCATGAAAATAACCATTCTTTAATAAGTTCCAACATTTTCTGGAGTTATAAAACCTGTTATGTAATTCTTTTTTATTTGTTTAAAGATGCACATAATGCAATTTGCAGCTTTAAAATGATTCATTCATAATTGTTTGAATGAAGTTATATGTGTGGAAGAGTTTAATTACTAGCTATCTACATGGTTGCAACATAACCCAGAGGGCTGTACTTTTTTCTTAATTAAAAATTATTTGAACTTAATAATAGAGAAATCTATTAAAATATGAGTAAGATGTTGCAAGAAAGAAGTTTACTGAATAGTTAGCAAGTCAATTTCAGTAAGCATTCCTTAAGAATTACTAGTACTCTTCCATATCATGATAGAGCCAGTTCTCCTGTACTTCCCTCTGTAAGAACCTTTACTTTTTCTTTGTCACAAAGTTCCTTCATACTGGCACTTTGTAATAGCACAGATTTCCAGTGGGATGTCACTCACAAATTCCTGAATGCAATTCACAGCAAATTCCTACCAAGATCCCAGCTGCCTTTTCTGCAGAAATTGAGCCAATATAGCAAAACACAATGAGAAAAATGGGGAGTGAAGTTGAATCCATACTTCCTGACTTGAAAGCTGATTGTAGAGCTACAGTAATCAAGACAGTATGGTGCTGCTGGTGGTGGTGGGATGATATTAGATCAGGGGAACAGAAATAGGAGGCAAGAAAGCAAAACAAAAAATCCACAGGACGCTTATATGAATGATCAGTTCAAGGGAGGAAGAATAGTTTTATCAAAAAATAGAGCTGGGACAACTGTATGTCCATGCCCCCGCCCCCTCCCCCAAAAAATGTAGGTCAACTTCTACCTTACATCGTACACAGAAAATTAACTCAATATGGATCATAGAACCAAATTTAAGAGTTAGAATGATAAAATTCTTAGAAGAAAACTTCTAGGAGTAAATCTTTGTGGCCTTGGATCAGGCGATGGCTGTGTAGACGTAACACCAAACACAGAGGGAGAGAAATACAAAGTCTGGTGGTCCAGTTTCAGAACTTTCAGCCTTAATTGGATCCAACTGTAGTAGCCCCTCCCTTTCGCCTGCCCTAATTCTAAAATCAGCCAATCGCATAGACTGTAACCCACAACTCCTCCAATCAGAGTGAAGGGCGGAGCTGCCTTAGGTTAGAGATAGGAGCCAGCGAGTGCTGCGGCCAGGGCGCATGCTAGCCAGGTTCAGGTGGCGCTCGCTTCTGCCAGGAAAAATCCAGGGGACCATAAAGGGTTGCCTTGCCTATCCCCTCTCCGCACGTGTTTGATTTCTTGTCGCACCTCTTTATTCCTAACAGCAACGGAGGAAAATAATAGCCTTGACTTCATCAAAATTAAACGGTTTTGTGCTTTAAAAGGTAGACACCATAAAGAAGGAAAAGGACAACCACAGAACGGGAGAAAATATTTGCAAATCTGTTAAGGATTTTTTTTTAATCCAAACTAATTTAAGAATTATCACAACTGAACAATAAAAAAGACAATCCAATTAAAAAGTAGGCAAACAGTTTGAACAGGCATTTCTCCAAAAGAGATAAACAAATGGCCAATAAATACATGAAATGATGCTCAACATCATTGCATTAGTCGTTAGAGAAGTGCAAACTGAAATAGCAGGAGAGACCACTTCATTCTCACTAGGATGGCTTAAATACACAAGACAGATAAGAAGATGTGTAGGCTAGGATATTGAGAAATTGGAACCCTTAGACAGTGCTGGCAGGAATGTGAAATGGTGCAGCCACTTTGGAAAACGTTTGGCAGTTCCTCAAAAATTAAATGTAGCGTTCCATTTGACTTGGCAATTCCACTCAGAGGTATATATCCAAGAGCACTGAAAACATATGTCCACGTGAAAGCTTGCCCATGCATGTTCATGGCAGCATCATTTAGAACAGCTAAAAAGTAGAAGCAATCCAAATATCCATCAACTGATAAACGAATCAAAAAATATGGCATATCCACCCAATGGATTCAGGCATAAAAAAGAATGGAGTGCTACAGTATGCATGGATCTTGAGAACACGCTTAGAATGTAGCCAGACACATAAAGCCACGTGTTGTATGATTGTGATGATATGGAATGTCAAGAATAGGCAGATCCATGAGTGCAAAGATTAGTGGTTGCCAGGAGTTTTGGGGGAGGAGCAATGGGAATGACTGCTACTGGATACTGGGTTTCTTTTGGGGTAATGAAAAAACGATCTGAAATTAGATAGTGGTAGCCATTGCAGGATTCTGTCAATATACCAAAAACTGAATTGCACACTTTAAAAGGATAAAGTCAGTCCTGTGTAAAAACAATCTCATAAAGTAGTTAAAAAAAAGTCACCTGGATGAATGTAAGACTCCTCTGTGGAGTTAGCAAGCATACAGTGTTCTTCAGGAAATGTGTTTCCACAGATCCTTAGTTGCTAATCCCAAGTGAAGAGGATGCTCCGGGAGAACGCTCCATTTCTGTTGCAATTTCACTTTGAAATGAGGCAAGTCTGCCTTATGCCTTCAATAATTTTATAAGCTATTAAACTAAAATGGTCATATTTGCAAATGTGGGCAATAGATTGAAGTGATCATGTGGAGTGTTAGAGATAAAATTCTCTGAGTTGGAGTTTTGGCACCAAGACTACACCTCTTTAAGAGGCTGGGAAGCAATCCTTTGTGTCTTTATCCTCCCGCCCAAGATGAAGTTCCTTCGCCTACCCCAAGAAGCTTTCACTCTGAGTCAGTCTCCTCAGCTGTAAGATGCAACAACAGTTTCTTATCGGGGTGCTTTGAGACACAAAGGACATGCTGGACTTGTGCTTTGTCATCTGCAGTAAGCAGTTATAAAAAGTGTCTCCTGAAACAATCCACGTGATTTCTGGGAACAGCGCAAACCCAGGGCCCCTTAATGCAGACAGTGGGTAAGAGCAAGGTCCTTGTTCTCCCTCCAAACTTTGGTCTCCTACTGATTTTCTCATTCCCTTGTAGTTTACAGAGTGCTGTTTTAGGCAGTATATTTTGCTGAGTGGCCGGGGACTTCCCGTTCATTAGTGTTTCAAGTTTCCAAGCTTCTTTTTGTGCTCTGGTTTTATTGCTTCAGAAAAATTAAAAGATTGAAAATAAGCAACTTTTTGGATGTGTAGGATGACAGGCTCTACCTAAGAGAAACTGGTGGCAAAGAAACTAGGGAGAACACAGACTGGGATGCTTCCTGAAGATTTGTCTGGTTCTGTTTTTGCCAGCCCACTATTGGCTGAAGTCAAGTGAAGTGGTGTTCTAGAAAAATCGATCAGGCTGGTTTATTACCTACATTCCAATTTATTACCTCCATCAAAGGAATACAGTCACAATTGGGGAGGACAAGAACATCTTTTTCTGTTTCAAAAGTACTTTCTGAAATGAAAAACGCTCAAAAAAACAATCAGCAACTTTCATCTTAACTAATCACAAAACAATCCATTTTTCACTAGGGTTAAGTGATTCACTATTTTCATGTGAACACACATGAGAAACGATCAGTTTTGTCTTTGGATGCTTCTTTAGGACAGGCTTTAACTTTTGTAAGATCTAACCCATGTTTATACAGCACAGCAGGTTACTGACAGGAAGTGGTTCTTTGTGGAGTCAGACGATCTGGGTTCAAGTTCTGCCTCCTTAACAAAGCAGCTGTTGTCCCTGGACAAGCCACATAACCCTTTAAAACTTCAGCTTCCTCATCTGGAAACTACCTCTCAGGGTCTTTATGAGGACCAGATATGAAATACTTCATGGAAAAGGGCTTGGCACAGTCACTGTTCCTGTAAATGTCCAGGAAATATTAGCTACTTCTATTTTGTTGATGATAATGATGTCTCTGCTATTACCTGTGCCGGGTAGCAATTAATCTACTCTAAATTGCATAGAACATAATTGAAGGCAAGCCTTACATTGTAACACATATAGAATACTTTGGACAGGACACGTACAGAAAATCTTTAATGTTTAAAAAATAGAATATAAGCGTCATTGGTTCTGCATAGCCTCATTTGTCCTCTAGTTTCTAAGTGCAGCTTAGGGGGAACTGAAGGAAGAAAAGTACTAAAGCAGAAAGGGAGAAAAAAAATCAATTTGATGGACACGAATATAGCCACCAAACTAGCCTAGGGATTTATTCGATGACACTGCTTTACTGTTAACCTTCACTCACATCATTTATTATTTGGGGGAACTGCTACAGAGAGACCAGAAAGTGAATAGAATAATGATGTTTTTATGGCTCCTAATGTAGATTGTTATTGAAAATCTGTCAATTTTACTGGCAAGCTTTTGGCTCAAAAATAAGATCTTCATTTATAATTTGCAGGCGGTGATAACGAAAATTATGGGAAGTAACTGGGAAATAAAAAATAACTATTATGATGAAAATTACATAATTATCTTTCTCATTAAAAGCATGAGGCATTCCATTATCCTTGGGATGTGCAGTATACTCTTTAACAGCTGCTGTTACTGAACGAAAACATATCTGAATAGTGAAGAAAATACATTACTGATCACCCAAATGATGAAAAATAGATATTTCTCAAAATGTGAGCGAAGTGGAACAGATTAGAATACAGACGGGCAGCCCACACGGGTAAACCGCAGTAAAACCACCCAGAGAAACTTCAGTCTCAAACACCCCCACCCCCGAAATTTCTTTCATGGAGGTTTTGTATATTACAGTTGGCACTTGGTGGGCCGGTGGGTCCTTTGCTTTGATAAGGGGATCTGGAATTTTCCGAGAGGATCTTCACCTTCCAGGGAGAGGAAGGCATGGTGTAGACAACAAACTTGTTTGTGATGGCCAATCCTCATTTATTTCTTTATTGGTACCAATACTAGGGATTGAATCTAGGACACTTAACCACTGAGCCACATCCCCATCTCTTTTTAATATTTTATTTAGAGAAAGGGTCTAGCTGAGTTGCTTAGGGCTCTGCTGAGTTGCTGAGGCTGGCTTTGAACTCGGGATCCTCCTGCTTCAGCCTCCCAAGACGCTGGGATTAAGGGACGCGCCACCGCGCGATGCAGTGATGGCCAGTCTTGGTTCTGCTCCACTGGACTGAGAGATGCTGGAAAACTGATAAAGCACCCTTCTGGGTCGGTGAGCAATAGTTCCAGAAACAATTGTCAGGGGTAGGTGGGTGAGCAAACGGAAAGGGAGAGAGACCCGCCCTAAATGGGGTCACCGCGCCCAATAGGCTGTGGGTCCAGAGACACCAAGCTGGGGAGCTCCGCGCATGCGCAGGCTTGACGCTTCTGGAGGGTATGTGCTTTTTTGCTGCTTCCCTCATTTGAGGACCTCAGAGTCCCATTCTTAAGACTTTGAACGTGGACTTGCACCAGCGACCTTCCAGGGTGCCTCCAGGCGGTCAGCCTCAAACTGGGGCTGCATCATGGTTCCCTCTAGTTTTGTGGCTTCCATCTTCTTGGACTGAGTAGCTCCTGGTTCCTCTGGCTCTCCAGCCTCATGGCCATGTGGGACTGTCCAGCCTCTGACAGTGAGTCAGCCTAACAAATCCCTTGGTAATTATCATTATATGCCCATTTTATTGGTTAGAATAATTATATATAATTATATGAGTATATAATTATTCTAACCAACAAAATGTTCCTTTAGAGAACCCCGACAAATATGTCACTTGGAAATTGTTTCTATTTGCTTCACCAAGTAACTCTGCCTTTCTGGTGCTCCCGCTTCTGTGGAGGCACTCCCCGCCCTCCCCCCAAAAGTTAAGTATTTATTTATTTGTTGTTTTTCTTTTTTAGTTTTCACACATGAAAATGAGGGTGTGATATTTGTCTTTCTTGTGTCTGGCATATTTAACTTATATGGAACTCCAGTTCCATCCATTTTCCTGCAAATGAGTCATTCTTCTTTATGGTTGAAAAATATTCTATGGTGTACCCCTCACCTCACCCTACTTTATTTATTTATTTCTCTCTCTCTCTTTTTGTTCTAGGGGTTGACCCAGGGGCACTCAACCTCTGAGCCACAACCCTATCTCTTTTTTTATTTTATTCAGAGACAGGGTCTCACTTAGTTGCTTGGGGCCTTGCTAAGTTACTGAGGATGGCCTTGAACTCACAATCATCCTGCCTCAGCCTCCCTGAGCTGGTGGTATTACAGGTGTGCACCACAGTGCCCTGCTCTTTATTCATTTCCATGTTGATGGGAACCTAGGCTGATTCTGTCTTAGCTATTGTGAACAGCACTGCAGTAAACATGGATATGCTGATGTTTCTTTTGTATGCTGACTTAATTTCCTTTGGATATATAACCAGGAGTGGAACAGCTGAATCATATATGATAGTTTGAGTTTTAGTTTTTTGAGGAATCTCCATACTGTTTTCTATAGTGGCCAAACTCATTATGTTCTCACCATGAAACGAATAATGGTTCCTTTTTCTCCACATCCTCACTAGCATCTGGTGTGTGTGTGTGTGTGTGTGTGTGTGTGTGTGTGTGTGTATGTAGCCATTCTAGCTAGGGTGAAATGATATTGCATTGTATTTATTTTAACTATATTTATTTATTTATATGAGGTGCTGGGGATTGAACCCAGGGCCTCACACATGCTAGGCGAGCGCTCTACCACTGAGCCACAACCCCAGCTCCTCGCATTATAGTTTTGATTAGCATTTTCCTGATGGCTAGTGTTACTGAGCATTTTTTCATATATTTATTGGCCATTTATACTTCTTTAGACAAGTGTCTGTTCAAATCCTTTGTCTATTTTTAATTGGATTGTCTTTTTGGTAAGTTATTTTTGAGTTCTTTACATGTTCTGTATATTAACTCTCAAACAAATACCTGGCCAATATTTTCTCCCATTCTGTTGATTCTCTTTTTGCTCTGTGGTTTCCTTTGCTGTGCAGAAGTTTTTTCTTTTTAGTCTGATGTAATCCCATTTGCCATTTTTTGCCTTTTGTTTTATTTTTTAAAACTTATTGGTTCTTTTTAGTTATCCATAACAGCAGAATCCATTTTGGTATAATTATACAAGCATGGAATATATCTTACTCTAGTTAGAGTCCCATTCTTATGAATGCACATGGTGGTGGGATTCATTGTGTTTCTTACATGGGAAAATTACGTCAGATTCATTCCACTGTTTTTCTTTTCCTATCCCCCTCCATTCCTTATCGTCTAATCTACTACACTTCTATTCTTCCCTTCAACTACTTGTCCCCTTTTGTGGGTTAACTTTTACATATCAGGGAGAACATTTGACCTTTAGTTCTTTGGGACTGGCTTACTTCACTTAGCATGATAGTCTCCAATCCATCCATTTGCTGGCAAATGTCATAAAATCATTCTTCTTTATGGCTGAGTGATACTCCATTGTGTATATGTACCACATTGTCTTTTGCCATTCATCTGTTGAAGAGCACTTGAGTTGGTTCCATAGTTTAGCTACTGTGAATTGAACTGCTATAAACATTGATGTGCCTGTGTCACATCAGGGGATTAATGCACTGATAGGCTAAGGCTCTCATAACCAATCATTTTAAGTCCTTTGGGTGTATACCCTGGAGTTGGATGACTGGGTCAAATGGTGGTTCTGCTTTATGTTTTCTTGTTTATTTCCTTATTTGCTTTTGAATTATGGTCCTATTTTGTGCATTTGAAGTCTTACCCAGAAAATTATTGCCTGACTATTATCTTGAAGTTTTTTCCTTTGTGTTTTCCTCTGGTAGTTTCCAAGTATTGGGTCTTAATGTTAAGATCCATTTTGAATTGAGTTTTGAACTGGGTGAGAGATCGGGGTCAAATTTCAGCCTGCACATTGATATGCAGTTTTCCCAGCCCCCTTTGTTGAAGAGGTTGTCCTTTCCCCATGTATGTTTTTGACACCTTGGATAGCCAGTCTTTTCATTGCTGTGACCGAAACGACCCAGCAAGAATAATTTAGAGGAGGAAAAGTTTATTTAGGTCTCATGGTTTCAGACGTCTCAGTCCACAGATGGCTGACTCCATTCCTCAGGGCCTGAGGTAAGGCAGGACATCAAGACAGAAGAGTGTGGTGGAGGAACGTGGCTCAGAACATGACCCCCAGGAAGGAGAGAGGGAGGGGGGAAGGAAAGGGAGTGGGAAGGAGAGAGATCTCTTCTTCCAGCAAGGAGAAGACAGACCCCAAAGGCACATCCCAAGGACCCACCTCCTCCAGCCGCAACCCACATGCCTACAGTTACCACCCAGTTAACTCCTATCAGGGGATTAATGCACTGATCAGGCCCAATCATTTCACCTCTGATCGATCTTGCTTTGTCTCACACATGAGCTTTAGGGACACCTCATATCTAAACCATAACAGCCCCTTTGTCAAAAATGGGGGAGCTGTAGAAGCGAGGGTTATTTTTGGGTTCTCTGTTCTTTGCCACTGTTCTTCAGTCTGTTTTTATGCTAATATCATGCTCTTTTGGTTAGTATGGCTCTGCAGGGTTTTAAAATAAGTTACAGAGTCTTTGGTGTATAACATGAATTTTAGGATGGTTTCTAGTTTTGTTTAGAGCATCTTTGGTATTTTGATGGGGATTGTATTAAATCTATGGATCCCTTTGGGTAGTTGGGCTATTTCAACAATATTAATTCTTCCAATCTGTGACCCTGGGAGTTCTTTTGTGGAGGCACATTTTAGATATCCTTCACTTTTCCACCTTTCGGCCCCTCACTAGCAAGCTCTCTAACATCAACTGAATTTGGCCCTCAAGGACTAGTCATTGACCCTGGAGAATGCTGGATATTACAGTTACCCTACAAGGGGGAATAAAGTAAAAATCAATTTAAGCAGAAACTTGTGGTGGATAAAATATTGAACACAAGTCCATAATAATTTCACAACTATTCTTTTAAATTTTTTTGCAGTACTGGGGATTGAGCCCAGAGGTGCTCTCTGACTGAGCTACATTCTCAGCTCTTTCTTATTTTGTATTTTGACACAGGGTCTTACTAAATTGCTGAAGCTGGCCTTGAACTTGTGATCTTCTTGTCTTAACTTTCCAAGGAACTGGGATTATAGGTGTGTATCACCAGGCCTGGCATAAGTTCATATATTCTATGAATGAGGCATTAACTTTAATCTGAAAAGAGTAAATAAATTATTAAAAGTAATGATGTAAATACATATAAATCATTTTATAAATATAAAATGCACTTCTATATGGTATATATATATATATATATATATAGAGAGAGAGAGAGAGAGAGAGAGAGATATCTATATATATATAAATAAAACCTCTGAGTGAGAAGAGAGTAATTAAGAATTAGTTATTCATAGTTATTCCAGAGAATGTTTAAACAAAGAGCGTTCAGAGAAAGTTACCTAAAATAGCTGAGAATTATATGCTTTTTCTTCCTGATAAGCTGACTCCCCAGAAACAAAAAGAACTACATATTTTGATATTTAACTTATTGAAATGAGGAAATAGGACTATAAATACAGGTGGTCTAGCAAATCACTTTTGCCTTACTGTTGGACTGTTTGACTATTTAAGAGCAATAGATGATAAAATATGTTTAGAAAGTATTTTTCTTACATGGAAATTTGTATTATAGAAAGTATATTTTTCTACAAAACCACGGAATCTCCTCTTAAATAGAATTGCTTGGAAAGCTGAAAGTGAAAGCTTGAAGAATTTTAACAAGTGTGTAGTTCTGTGATTCTCCATAGGAAAGCAAAGTTCAAATTTTTAAGATCTGAGAAGGCAAACATAAAATCAATAGCCATGAAAGTAAATAATGGAAAAGTGAAATATAGTACTATTTTTATGTTATAAAATAATACATTTTATGCTATAATTTTTTTCTCACCATCATGTATTTAAAGGAGTAACTATTTGATTCTTGCATGTACTTCTTTGGTAGATTTTTCCAATTTGACCCATTTAAAAAGATTATATAACAATTAAATTAGTGTCAAATGATAAACAGAACAGAGAAAAAATAAAACTAGATTATGTTTAAAAACACGATTTGGTGTCTGACAGTGCATATTTTAACACTCAGTTTTAGTAAGCTGTTACTCTACCCTTCCATCTATAGCCACACTGGAAAAAATATTAGCAAATATTGGCCTTAAAGAAAATATTTGGGGGATGGATTGGACTGTTTCTTCCTGAACGTTTGGCCACCATGTTCTATGACCTTTCCCCTCAGCAGTGAAGTATATATGCAAAGGAGAGAGCCTCTGCTCTAGGGCAAGCTGGGACAAGGGAGAGATTTATCAGAGGTTGTAATGAGAAGGGGGCTGTCATTGTCCTGCTCCTCTTGCTTTCTGTCTCCTCAGAGGCCAGCCTTGCTCTCGGCACTGCAGATGCTGGGAATATAATAGTAGACCAATACATGATCCCTGCCATCCGGGGACTTCATCTTGAGGGCAACAAGGAGTTATCACATGAGGCAGGAGAATGAAGATATGGATGTGAGTTGGTGGCTGTTGTTTGTGGTAGTGCTGGGATGGTTTGTGGAGACAGGAGGAAGGGAGGCCAATCGGGAGACTAAAGCACTGTTACTAGAGACACGGAGGTGTCTGTGTTCAGAAAATGAAGATGGAAAAGCCAGACTGATTGGAGCATTCAAGGCGGTATGTGGAAGGCAGAGGATGTCATACTTAATCACTCTGGAAATCTCTGAAATGAGATCTGAGATTCTCGAACCCTGTCATGTTAAGATTTTTTTCCTTCTTGTGGGCAGGAGTTGGGATTTTCAGACAACTGTGCTCTCCAACGTGGGTTTTCAGACCTCTGCTAAGAACCAGTTTGTCTGTAATGAAGAATGAGAACAGACTATGGAAGGATCTTTTAGGAACATTTCTTCTTAGCACTCACCTGGGCCTAAATTTTGTCCATGCAATAGACATTAGAGAAATTTATTTTTTAGAGTCCCAACTAGGATAAAGAAAAGATGGTGAGTGGGTGAGAATAATTCTGTCCCTAGAACAGTCCCTACTGGCCTTAGCTGCTGGAGCTCCCTGAGGATGTTCATATGGTTGAAGAGCCCTGCCTTCAGGTGGGAAACTGAACAGGGTGCCAGCGAGACCAGAAACAGGCCCAGTGCTCTGCATCACTAGCAAATGGACTGGTGGCTCTTACATTTTTTTTTTTTTCATGGATATACAAAAAGAAACAAAGTTTAATCTTGTCTAGAGAAGAAAGTAAACAGAAAATGTAGCAAACATCCCCTAAGCTTTAATTCTAGGACTGTACATTGGTAGAACTAGAGGAGAGGGTTTTTTGTTTTTTAAATTTGGTTTGGCTGCTAGACAGTGCTGTCTCTTCTTCAATTCAAACAGTATTGTTTGATTGTCTGTAACTGTCATATGCAACTGGCAGTAGGACTTCTGTGATCAAAGACCCTCTCCTCATTCATTTATAATATATTTTCACATGAAAAAAACATGTATATGTATTTTGTATATGACATAAGCAGAGCCTAGTAGGAACTTCTGCAATGAACATTAATTCAATAAATATTTATTAGGCTCCTGCTATGTGTATGGCACTTTGTAGGTACTACAGGAGAGTCACAGGGCAGAGGACATGCACAGAACAGGAGTACAACGGTACAGTTAGAAGCAAGAAGTGCCGGCATGCTATCGCACCATAGGGTGACTCTAGATGACAGTAATAATGCTGTGCTTCTCAAAGAGCTAGAAGAAAGGTTTTCACCATAAAAAAATGATGGCAGTTTAAGGAGATAATATTTAATCTGATTTTAACCAGGAAATATGCATATATGTACCAGAACATCACATGGTACCTGATTCATATGTACAATTTCTATATTTTCATGATCAGTTAAAAAATTTAAAAGTCTAATGGCAGAGAGGACACCAACATAAGTAATACTAGCATAACACAGAAGGTAGTGAAGTTCATTTAAAGAGTTCCTTATATACTCTTACAGAAATTTAGAGGACCATGTAAGAAGCCAGATGTTTGGTGTATCGTTTGAAAACCCCATAAAAATCAGTTCATTTGGGCTGGGGCTGTAGCTCAGTTGTAAAGCACTTGCCTTGCAGGTATGAAGCACTGGGTTTGATCCTCAGTATGACATAAAAAAATAAAGATACTGTGTGTTCATCTACAACTAAAAAAATATTTTAAAAAATCAGTTCATTTGGTAAGAAGTCTTTTTCTCCTACTGTGGTACAGCAGAGTACACAGTCTTTTCTCCCTTCCAGGAGTTTACTTGGTGTAAGACACTTCTCTTTGCTTGGCTTGAGTAGGGCTGTCCATGGAAATATTCATGAGATGCAGATGGGCACTGGTCTCACATTGTTCTTAAGGTTCATCCTGGCTTGGAGATCCACTGAGAAAGAGTGGACTTAGCTGTACACCCTGGTGAGCTTATTTCCATGGAAATACATTTCCAGGCTATTTAAAATATATGGAAAGGAATATATGTCCGGGGAATCTGGGCAGGTACAAAGACTTGTTTATCTTGGCTGCCCTGGGACCACTAATTCTGGTTTATCCCAGATTTGAACAGAGCATGATTGAGCAAGGCAAGATTTAATTAATATTTTGATTGGAGTTGGATCAGCGTTTCATTTAGAGAGGAAATGAAAATAAAATATGGTGTTTTTTACAAGTGGGGCACTGGTAACACCCTATTCTTTAGCAATGCTTTTTGTCCCTTTTATAAAGATGAAGATGTTGTTTATTGATTTCACATATGTAATTCATTTGGGCTCATCATGTTTTTGAATTAAATCTTTTTATGTAATTGATATGCATTTGTTACATGCCTGAGAAGTTAGCTTCCTATGATCTGATTGAAAAACAACCATTTCTTTCTCTTTGGTTTATCATTTAGCTACTGAAAACCTGCACAGCAATTGAATATAATTTGTCAGAGTAGCATAGAAGTTGTCATGCCATTTTTGCATTCCAATCATCTGCTCATCTGCTTCTCAGAAGAACAAATACCAAATGCTTTTGATTTAAGTTAATATATATATATTTAAAAGTCCCAGATCTCTTGAACAGATCATCTTCTGGGTGCAGAAACATTTGTTTGTCAAATATTCAATCACGCTCTGGTGCCAGGAACATCAATAGAATTTGCCTGATTAACTGTAGCAGAGCATATGTACACTGAAGAGGAGGATGATTTCCCCAAGGAGCCTGCGCTTCCTCTGTTGAACTAGGCTTCTTAAAAGGACATGCAGATGGGCATTTGGACAATAATTTCTGGATGCACAAAATGGATTGCTCTTGCTGAGTTGTAATTTTGAAAAGATAATTTTAATGACTCTGGAGGGCCACCTACTTGGAGCAGATGGGACTGAGGCTCTTTGTAGCACGACTTTAATGTTGAATGAGTCAGGATAGAGCTCTATTTTAGCCTTTGTAAAAGTGGATATTTATTTATATTTTTCAATTGAGTTTTAAATTCAGTCTGCCATGAAAAAAAATCTTGGGTAGCATTCTTAAAAGTTCTGTAACAAAACACATCTGCAATTTCCCAACATGCTTTTGAATTTGTAATTGAGATTGAGCTACAAGTTTTTTACTTTTCATGTGTGAACTAACAGCACCTACTGGTTGGATGATAGCACTAATGAGCAGACATAATGTGGATATACTTATGTTGTCAGTGATTTGTTGACAAATCATATTTTTCAATAAGCTAGATTTTAAGCTCTTTTAACTGAGAACACTTTAAAAGATTTCTTACAAAAATTCTTATCCACAATCAAATATTTACCTGCAAGATGTTGATCTTTTAGCAAAAATAGTAGAATGTTAGGTTCTATGCAAGTGTTTTGTAACCTTTGTCATCTGCCTATAACAGTGCACAGCCAAATCATGGGACCAAGAGGCTGCTGACCTTTGCAGAGAAGAGCTTCAGTAGGCAAAAATGAAGACTTGTTGATGTGAACACCTAAAAGGATTGCTCTTACAGAATAAATATTAAATTTGCCTGGTAGGTCTAGAAAGCATGTTACGTTGTAATTCATAAAATACAGGATTAAAATCTGAGGGCAACATATTAAAAAGAGCCCTTACATTTTTATCCAGTATATAAATGGGCATTTAAAGTTTTTCCAGCTGATGCATACACCTGTAATCCCAGTGGCTGGGAGGTTGAGTGAGCAGGAGGATCCTGAGTTCAAAGCTAGCCTCAGCAGACTTAGGGATGCCCTAAGCAACTTAGATCTTGTCTCTAACAAATAAATAAATAAATAGATAGATAAACAAATAAATAAAAATAATAATTTAAAAAAGGGTGGGGATGTGGCTCAGGGATTAAGTGCTCCTGGGTTCAATCCCTGGTACCTCCCCTGCCCAGATTTTTTTTTTTTTTAAAGACACAAAGAAATATAGGCAGCCGCATGTGGACTTACATATTCTTTCCCATTGTATACGAATAGGTCAGTGTAAGAGAGCAACTCAAAATCATTAGTCAAGTATATAGAGGGGACTGGCTTATAGTCTAACCCAGAAATATATTCTATCATGAAAAATCATAAAACAAAATAGGTACACTATTTTATGACAAAAAATATCTTGAAAGCAACACACACTACCAGGAAAGTTGGGAGAAGGGACTGCTCATTGGCAGTTTAATCTATTGTTTGCACGGTTGGCCTCTGTAGGCGTTCACGAAGCTCGATGCAAAGATGTGGAATCTTCCTAGCTAATCTGAACAGGATCACAGTCAGGTCACATAATTCATGTCCAAATATGGGTAATTTAGAGGGCCCAGATATTCCCATCTGAGCTGTTATCACAAGACCAATTACAAGGCCTCGAAGCTATCTCCTTTAGCTTGAGACACACAGCCAGAGTACTGGGGAAAAAGTGACAGTACTATATTTCTAAAGAAAAATTAAATTGGGGGAGTAATGAAATATTAATGTAAAGCTAATTATTTGAAGTTGTAAACCAGGTGTATACGAGAGAAGCTATGCTGGGAATAATGACATAAACTACAACATGGAAAGAATAATAATAACACGTTTTCATTTCTTCCAGATTCTGCCGGAGCGTGGAAGGTACTCTGTTTTAATAAATTTTCTAAGATAACTCATTTTACACATTAGTTTTGATTATAGAGCTCACCACGAAATATATTTCAATGATGTGCTTTTCTTTTTTATTAATATTTTTTTAGTTGTCAATGGACCTTTATTTATTTATTTATATTTATTTATTCATATGCGGTGCTGAGAATGTAACCCAGTGCCACATGGTACACAAGTGCTCCCACTGAGCCACCACCCCGGCCTATGTGCTTTTCAAATAAGAATGCAACTTCAAAATTAATTGAATACCTGGCATATTAGTAAATATGGAAGTATAGGGAATAAAATATACACAAAGCAAAAAGTAAGATGAGCATATGCAAAAAATTCATATGTAGGACCCATCCACCCCCAAGGCACCGGTAGCCTTGAGATATCTCACACTAAGATCTCAGATGTGAATTATTAGCAACTTAAATGACAAATCACTGAATTTCAAACACTGAAAGTTTATTGTGATTAGCCTTTACTATTGAATGTGTACTTTTCTTCTATCATAATAATCATTTGATTATATCTATTTTATGTGCTACTGAATATATCCAATTTCCCTTTAAAAATACTCACTGGTCTAATATCAAATAAAGTTTTTTTAATTATAAGTTGTAAGCTTCAACCATAGTAAGTAATGTAATTATTACTTGTGTGCCCACTGTTATTTGTAACATAACATTGGTTTTTTCCTTAACTATAATTATGTTACTCTAAGGATATAACATTCTAAAATAATAGAACTAATGGTAAGGATTCTTTAATTAACTAAATTGATTTTTTCTTCAAAGATTTTATGTAAATAAACATTCCAAATAGATAATCCAATTTTCCTTGATTTATACAATTAATTAATGGGAGAAGTTATCCTACAGGAAAAATAATGGCTAAAAATAGAAGGAAAAAATCAACAACAAAGGAAGAAGAAAACCCATTTGTTAAAGAAGGGACCATTACAAATTCTAGAACTTGTTCAAATATAGTCCCACATATTTTGTTTGTTGTATTTCTGTATCTTTTTTTTTTAACTGAGGTTTTATTCTTTATTCTTTTTTTTTTTTTTTGGTACTGAGGAATGAACCAGAAGTGCTTAAACACTGAGCCACATCTGCAGCCCTTTTTAATATTTTATTTAGAGACGGGGTCTCCCTCAGTAGCTTAAGGCCCTTCTAAATTGCTGAGGTTGGCTTTGAACTCACGATCCTCCTGCCTCAGCCTCCCCAGCTGTTGAGATTACAGGTGTGTGCAGCCACACCTGGCAGTATTTCTGTATCTTGGTTTGCACCTTGTTATTCTCTCTTAACAGCAAATCCCAAAGCTTGACAGCATAGTGAGGCTTTTGACCTTCCTGGCTGCCACTCAGGAGGCTCCAAGTGAAGGTGGGCGATGCCAGCACGAGATGGGCCTGCCACCGACTCCAGCCACAGATGAGACTCCAGATCTCAGATGTGAATTATTAGCAACTTAAATTACACTAAGCCATCACACTGGTCACAGCAGCAGGCCCAGCACGGGATGAGCAGGCCACTATGCCAGTGAGAGCTTGGGTGATGCACAACAAATTTTTTTTCAGTTTCACGTAGTTGGTAATAAACACATAATAAACATTAAAGGATGTTACAAGTAGCAAGACAGTATGGAAAGTGATATTGAATTGGGTGTGGCTCAGTGGTAGAGCACTTGCTTAGTATGTGTGAAGCACTGGGTTGGATTCTCAGTGCCTCATGTAAATAAAAAAATAAATAAAGGTCCATTGACAACTAAAAAAAAAAAATAAAAAAAATTGAAATGTTCATTTTCTCCTGAAGGTCTGTTGCTTCTTCTCAAAGCTTATCCTTTACATAGATGGAAGAGGTAAGTTCCTTGTGTGATATTATTTAAAGGGAAGGTCCCCAATCATGCTTCCCTCATGGTCTCCCAAGGAACCACCTTTCCCACCTGCTATGAATTTCCACCATTAGAGTAAGTCTTTTGTGTCAGATAAGAAAGATGACAGCTGTGTGTCCCTGGAAAGGGACAAACTGGGTCCCCTTAAGAAAATGAGCTGTATGAACTGATGAGATGAGCCAACTCATCCTGCAGAAGCATTGGTGGCTGGGGTGGGGACACTATTAGATGCTAAAGACAAACGTCCATTTTACCGTTTTTACAGCTTAATATTTTTAAGGGTGAAAGGAAAAAATATATTCAACAGAAACATTTAAAATGCCAGCATCAAATGGAGAATTTATGTATAATGGGTTTGCGGTAGATTTACAGTTTGGCGTGACTAATTGTTTCATTACAGTCAGAAGCAAGCATAGTGTGAACAAAGTATCCTCCGTGTATTTTGCTGAAGGAACTCATTAAAAGTTACAAGACCCCATAATTATTGCCTAAACAATCCCACCATTATTCTCAACTGGCTCTGAGGCTAGGATCTGTGGACTGTATCTATATCCCATTGACAAATAGGTTTCTTAATCAATTATAGTTACTAAAAAAGAGTTTTGTAAGCATACATAAAATTTTTCTAATTATTTCTATAATTTATATATTAAGTGATGTGTATATTTTCATTAATCCTTAACTTGACTGTTTTCTGCCTTTAAAATAATTTTTCCCCCAGCAAATACGAATGGCTATTGTTGAGAAGAAAGCTAAAAAAAAAAAAATCTCACATATAAATTCATTTCATATGGAGGAAACGTTATCATAATGTATTAGGTTTTAAACAAATGTTTCCCAACAATATTCAGTTTGATTTTTCAACAAGTTTTAAGAAAACTTTTTCTTTATGAATTGACTAACTTATATTTAGAGTCTACATAATTCCAAACAGAAAACCTCCTGTTAAGGCAAGTCCCAGCACTAATTCATGATTCATTGTCTCAACTTTAATTGGCACAGTTCTTGAAATTCTGGGGCCATATGGAAAATAATGAGTCCTAATGGGTCTAAGGTGAAAAGACGGCAGGGGAGTAAGAAAGTCAGAAAACCATCCGTTCAGAATGCCTAGTGACTGCGATGCAAAAAAATGTCCCCAGAGATCCAGAAGGACGTGTTCTCAGTGTTTCACTGGTCTCTCCATCTTATAACTAAATTGTATATTGTTTCTCATACTGTGAGACAAAGATTAAAATGAAAAAGAAAAAAAGCCTAACAAGCCAATAACTATATCCCATAATTACAGATGATATTGGCAGTTAATAATAAAAAGGCAGCAATTTAGAGTTACCATAACAACCTAATGCCACCGTTGACTGACATAGCAATCTGCTGCATGTTTATAAATAGCAGTTGATTTCCCCCATTTCAACTAGTGTTAGTGCTTATCAGAGCTAATGGAGCTACTGTGTTTTATGACTATTTTACTCATCAAGCAGTGTACCTCTTCGCTGCTGTCACCATCATAGAAATCATCCTCCGATTGGGTGTCTTTCCTTCTCCCACTGTTATCTTCTTTTAGATCCAAAGTGAAAGGGCATTCCTCTGGGGACAGATTCTGTGTCTTCCCGTGAGGTGCTGATCGTGGTCTAGATGAGAAAGTGAAAATGTCCTTTGGAAGGATCTGGGTCTCCTCTGCCTGCGGGTCACGTTCACTGTCCTTGCTGGCTTCTAGGCACAGGTGTGAAGTGCTAGAGTCATCCAGGAGGGACTGGCTGCCAGATGCCAAATGGGAAATGTGATCATCATTTTCAGGAAATATCCATTCATCTGACATTTGGGAAAGATGACAAAAAATTAGAGTAGTGTTCCATAAAAGTGATATTTTAGGTAGCTTAGTTGGGTTATGATTTCTTGTTGTTGAAACAAGTGATTTATCAAAGAATGCAGAAGCCAAGGAAGGCAATTTATCCACCATCTTGGAACTTGCTAAACATTTAATCCATAGATCAGTGTCTATAGCTACAGGCAACTCATTTGCATTTTCTCTGCATCCGAGTGGAAACACTGGCCAGGAAATTTGTAAGTCTGGAATAATTATCACCTGCCTGGCAGCAAGTTCTCTATAGCACAACCTCATTAATTTGACATTCCAAAGGAGGAAAATCTCCCAACTCTAAAAGGGTTTGAGTTACTAATATCTCCCTTTAACTACAGGAAGACAGTGTACCGCCCTTAACAAGCTTCTTTAAACAAAATATCTGGTTATTGTTACGATTACAGATCATGGAAGAGAGAAAATTAGACAGAGGTTGACATCTGTCTCCATTCTATGGACTGAAGACAGAGCCATTTGCAGACTAAAACGAGTAGACTTTTCAGTAATAGTAAACCCAAAGAAATACTGTTAATCTGAGTGGTGAATTCTGTTCCATGAAATATACCTGTATGTTTAGTTTTAGGACACAATGTTTTGACATGAAAATCTTTTTGCACATTATTTGTTTTCTTTAAAAATACTGTATGCTACCACTGAGACATATTTTTATCAAACCCTTTGAAAACTGTCTCTTAACCTGAGGCTACCTTTTTGCAACATGATTTGCCTATATAAAGGGTGATAAATAGACAAAGTCTTAGAGACAGTCTGTTGGGAACAAGGCTTTCATGGTTTCAGGGACAGAGTGTAGGTATATGGCCAGTGGCAGGCTGAACACACACCTGACCACCTTCCCAGGGGTGTAGATGCTCTTGAGTCAGTGTAGCTGTGGACAGGTGTCAGAACAAGTACACTGGGAACTCCATTTTGGACAGCAAACCTTTTGTGTAGTGCTAGGCACATAGTAGGTGAATTGTGAACATAGTAGGGGCTCTAGAAATGCTAGAAAAGGTTACAAAAATGAATGTGTTGTGTTATATAATGCATATGTTAAGGAAATTGGAGGAAAAGATCCTGTTGGGAATCTTCATGATGCAATTTACCAATTTATATGACCTGTTGCCAAACATTTTTAATTGTCAAAAAGTCAAAGTAGAAGGAGTGTTTTATACCACACCAACTCTAATCTCACTACCGCATGCTTTTTTGGAATTTGTACTTTTACCTCAAGTATTTCCATATCAATTGTAATGAATAATTTGGTGTGTTTTCTTAGGAAAATATGTAAATTACTGTGTAATCACAATATTGCAGCAAACAAGATAAATGCAAGAATGATCACCTAAACATCTAATTAGTTTTTCTACACAGTCAGATTTATGCTAGAGACACTAATTGCGCCTAACATTTTAATGAAGGTTTCAACATTGCATAAATAAGACTGACAAACTACAAACAATTTTCATTTATTTTCCTTTTTCCCTTGCTCAAAAACAGTTTGCTTTTGTAAAAGGAGCACACACCTGCTAGGCAAGATAGGTGGAGGGCTCAGTGCTCTCTGCTCCAGCCATCTCCCTTTATAAGAAGGGTGGAGAAAAGAAACAATAGAGGGTCTATGGGGAGGGCCACGTTGTCTTGGGAATACTTCATAGTTTTAAGTTTCATTATGAATGGAACAGCCCATTCATAAATAAAAGACTCTTGTCATCCATTAAAATTAGACAGAAAAGAGACGTTAAAAAAGGAGATTTACAAAAAATCACAAATTTTTAGCAAATGGCTACATCACAGCTTTTCAAAATGACTAGATTCTAACTGTTTGGCAGAATTATAATTTTTAATAGTAAAGACACACCTGCTTGGTCAGGAGACGGAGGTCCTGGGGTGCTGGGGTTCAACGTCTCTGCTCTTTGCTGAATCCCAGTGGTGAGGACAGTTGTTCCTTCATCTTCATTTATGATATTTCCTGAATTGCCTTTATTGGAATAAATATTTTCCACTCTGTTATTGCTTTTGATATTTATAAAGAGTAACTTTTGAAGAATGATATTAATTGGGTATCATTTTCCATTTGATTATTTTCAAATAGAATGAGAGGTCACAATGTAGATATATGCAGGTCTTTTTTTTTAACAGAATGTTTTAAGATGAACTCAGCTGATTTTTGTAGCTGTTCACTTTAAAATTCTTTGATATTTGCACAGGGACATTTTAGATTTAAGTTTTATGATATGTGATAAAAAGAATTCCAAAACCCATATCATTTTTAAAGGGGCTTATATTTTTTTTCTTGGGTTTCACATAAGATGGAGTGCTTTTTTAAAAATGATAATTCCTACTAAATGTGACTCTTTTAAACCTAGCTTTTTTCTTTAGCTCTTTAAGAAAACAGATGCAGGTATTATTGCAGAATAAGTTTTTATATTTACTCTTTTATAAAAATAACACGAAACCTCGCAGGCTGAATGGCAACCCACCCAGCAACCTCCTGGTTTTGACACGTTTGCTAACACAGCATACATGATCGCCTTAGGGCTGGATTCAGGATACAATAATATGTGTATATACCAATATACACCTGCATGCCCCAAATCTGGCATTAAAGGAATAGCTGTAAAACCATCTCATACTTAACTGGTTGCAAAGGGTTTAAATTTTAACCTACATTATATCATATGGCCAAGAATCCAGAGGGAGACCACAAGCATAGCAAGCAATCTGAAAAAAGCCCAATTTAAAAAGAAAAGACATACACGAAATCTGAAGAATTATAATAAAGTTCAATTTTAGGAAAGTCTGCAGGCAGGAACTTCAACTATCACATGTAGGCCATTTTTAAAAAACAACAATTTGAGCTTATTCAGCCTTTGAGAGCACATGCAGGCAGTTCTTTATTTCTGTGGTTGTCTATTTAATCCAGCAAATCTCTGTTAGGGCTCTAGAGCAATTCTTTTGCAGAAAATTTGATTTCCATAATCCCCGCAGAACAGACATTTATATTTTAAATGAATTGGTTCATAATCCTTTGAAATTTACAACCTGCGGAGAGATTCCATTGCCCTGAATAATATACAGATCTAAGATAGTATTGAAATAGTGCCATACCACTGGGTGTCTCTGTCCTTTCTCTGCTGGTGTTTTTTAACCGAAATCTTCTTCTGTTGTTATTCTTATCTGCTGATGCTTCTTGAGGGGGATGTGGATGCATAATAGGTAGATTGGCTGGTACATTTTCATATCAAAGAACAAAAGCCAGGACATAAAGTGCTATATCACTTGAAATAATTCAGTAAATATAATTACCACTGTAATGAGAATATTCATGTATCATTTTGACATAGTGTGAAGCTCCGTCAAAAACACAGCTTATTCCTGCAGCAGAAAATAGGTATTTGGTTCCATTCCAATATTAGGATTGTTTCAGGCTTTCAAAATGACTGATACATTTTATTTGTGAAAGATAACATTTATAGAAGAGCTAAAAGCAATTTGATTGATGTTAATCGTGCAACATGCTATATAAGAAATATGAAAAAAAATGAAATTGACAGCCAATACAGGAAAAATTATTCTTCCTTTAAAAGAGCGAATATATATATATATATATTATGTATATAATATATAAATGAGTATATATTTCAACATAAGCTTAGAGAGTATTTTCCAAAAGAACCCTGGAGAACTGAAGTCAAACCTGGAGAAGGCATCTTAAGTATAATTTAATTCTTTAATAATTATATTCATAGCAGCACTTATTATTTACCAAATGTTTCCTTTATTGGTGCAATATGATACACCTAACTGGGCTTTCTCATTGAATCCTCAAAATATTCCTTTGAAGCTGCTGTTATTTATTACTAGAGCTATTGTAGTGGCACCCCCTCCTCCACAGAAAATCTTAACTAAGCTTTCCCAGAAATCTGGACCGTAATTGATTTTAGGACTATCAGTAAAAGAGTCTCTACGGAAGAGTTCAGTGTAGGTAAACTTCCTATTTTTCTGTTGCTCTGTTTTACTTGGCCACTGGCCTGGAAGAGATCAGCATTCCAGGTGCTCAACACCCCTTTTCCTAGTTTTTCAGAAACATTTGTTCAGTACAGTAGTTTGTAGAAGTGTGTTTGCAAATGCAAAATGTGATTTAAAAAAGGCAGATCCTTTAACAAGGCCTCTGGCCTGGAGCTGGGCTTCACAGAGATGTCTACATTTCTAAGATAAGAGAAGTTACCAACTGGGCTCCATGGTAACAGCTGGCAGGGGGAGGAAAGAAAGGGGCGAAGAAGCTCTCCCCTTCTCAGGTGCTGTCCTTGAAGGGTTAACTGGCCCAGAACGGTGAAAGAAAAAACTGCTTTATGTGAACTTCTGCAGTCTGTGAACTTCTGGGCCCCCACCCTTACATGCTGGGTATAAAGTTCTGAAACTACCTGAACTCCGGGTTCAGGGGATTAATTGATTACAATGAAAGCTGTGCCCTTTCAACCTGAATGCAGTGAAATAAAACTGTTTCCTGCTATCTTAGGTGCCCCGCCTCATCTGTTCTCTACAACACTAAGAGTAATGGTATTCCCATTTTAAAGACAAGGAAACTGAGGCTCAGGGGGTAGAAGAAACAATCACAGCCTCAGACAGTGGTAGAGCCAGGACTATACATGCATGTCATTCATTTCTTTATATCAGCTTGATATTCCATGGGGGATACTGTCGGTAATAGTGATCATTTGTTTCCAAATCAGGTAAAATGAAATCAAATGCCTGCTTTTCAACTCTTGCTAAGGGGGACAGGGAGTTGTAAATCTTGGATTCTGGTCTCAATTCTTTCTGGTGATTACAAACTGCAAACCACTTTACCTTGAACTCAGTCTGTAAAATGGGACAAAGCACTTTCTTCACTCACCGGTTGTTTCAGTATCAGTGAGAGAAAATCAAGAGCCCTTTACCAGTGGAAAAGATTCATTAAAAGATGAAATTAAGGCTGGGGGTGTAGCTCAGAGGTAGAGCACTTGCCTAGCACATGTGAGGCACTGAGTTTGATCCTCAACACCGCATAAAAATAAATAAATAAAGGTATTGTGTCCATCTACAATTAAAAAAAATTTCAAAAAAGAAGAAATTAAGCTAAGAAAACTTAAAATGTACATGAAGTTTCCAAACTGTAGAGATGATGGGATGCTATTTTATTTCTGTAATCACTACCATAAAGCAAAAACACAGGGTGCTTCAGCAATTTGAAAAAATGGAGTCTACAGAATGATAACATATACATAAGAATTCTAAATACATTTCAGTAGCCACCACCTTTTTTCATTCCTAAATGGTAATTCTCTAGTCATGTCTAGTTATGAATATAACTTCTGATTTATCTTACCATTTCTCACTATTTCCACTAGCTTTCAATCCTTCTTACCATGAATAGGTGTGGTCTGCTTTATTTGGTGAATATTTTCTTTATCTCCTTGTTCCTCAGCCTCAGATATCAGCAAGGCTGACATTTCTGCACTCTTAACACACTTCTCTGTGGTGGGCTGCTGGCAGGATCGGCTATTTTTGGACCCAACAGATCTTACTGTCTGTAAGGAAGAATAATTGATTTGCACATTTGAAAAAATATAGGAATTATACTTGTTTCCCATAGAATCTACAAAGGAAAGAAATGGGATAAATAGTGAGGGAAAACTGGAGGAGATGAGGTTAAAAAGTGGTGGAAGGGGAAGTCATTGTAGAGAATTAGAAATGGAAGGAGAAAAATAACCTGACATCAAAGAGAAGACCCGCAGGTCTCTGGGACACGTGAACTGAAATGTGCTCATTTGCTATCTCCATCTTCAGCAGGTAGGAGTTGAATTAGGAGTCACTGAGTATGGCTGAATTTTGGAGGAAACTAAAAAGATTTGAGACTCTATTCACTGTATAGTGTCTGGTCAAGATCCATCTCCTTTTTAGAAAGAACGTGCTCCTATGTATTCGTCTGTAATCCTCTGTCCCCCTTCCTCCTGATCCCTTCCTGGGCCACTTATGCTGGGAATGTGCTCCTACCTCTGTGGAGAGCCTCAAGTTATTCCTTCTGCCAGAGAGTGGAGGTGGTCCAAGAACTCGGGATCCAAAGGCGATGTGACACACATCTTGACTCTTACAGCTCCTCACGCTGCCTGTCGCTCTGTTGATGAACTGATCTGTTTGTTAGAGGAAATTAGTAATGGTCCATTAATGGGCGTAATGACAAATGCCACCTTCCAATACTTGGGCAAGCACAGTCTGGCACTCTGTGATCTGAGTCATCTCTTCCCTCTATAGCATTTATATTTCTTCCTTTCCTTCCCTGTGGTCTGCAATTGAGCCCAGAGCATTCTGCCCTTTTGATTTTCTTATTTTGAGATGGGGTCTTGCTAAGCTGCCCCGGCTGGCCTCAAACTTACAATCCTCCTACCTCAGCCTCCCTAGTCACTGGGATTACAGGTGTGTGCCACTGCACCCGACTCCCTTCAGCACTTATTAAAAATGCAGTTACTGCATCTGCTCTATCAAGTTTATACAATACTTTTTTAACAAGGTCCCTCAAGTAATTTTTATACTCACCATCAACTGAGAACCACTGCTACAAGCATTTTCTGCAGAAAAGAAAAGGTACTAAAAATACACCTTATTTTCTCCTTAAGGAAGTAGTTTAAATAAAATTATTCAATTCAACTAAATAGATAGTTAATTGGGTGCTCTCTTAGGCATTTCCCAGAGATTGTCAGTGACACAAAATAGAGAAGACATCACTTGCCCTCTGGGAATCTGGAGGGAAGTCTGTAGGAGGGTGACAACACAAGTCAATGTTCACAGAGCAGTGGGGACAAAGGAGTCACCTCTACAGTGGACCTTGAGTAACTGATTCAGTTTCAAAAACAAGACATGTAAGGAGCCCTAAGTAGAGGAAAGTGCCTGAGTAAAGAATGGGGGAGGGGAAGGGCGGGTGTGCTTGGGAGTAGAGCCACCAGTTTAGCTGGAAGGACAGGCTAGAGTCATGCTGAAAACCAGCCTTGAAATGCCAAGAGCCCATCTTAGATTTGGTAGGCAACAGGGGATCCTTGGAGCTTTTAGGAAGACAGCACACTGGGGTCACTCCAGGTTAGGGCAGGTGTTCACCGAATCATGCTGCCTTTGCTTTTGGGCACACAGCAAATGGACATCTCTGAGCCTTCTCTGCCATCAGATGAGCTGGGACTGCAGTTGGCTGATGGAATGTGATCAGTGTAAACCATCGGCTGGTCCCATAAACCTCCTGCATGATCTCTGGATGCTCTCCTCCTTCATGTCTTGCCAGAATGCAAAAGATACTGTGAAGGACTTTAAGGCCCTGGGAGGAGTCTCTAGATGAAAGGAGCCCAGGTCTCTGAATGATCATGTGCAAGGCCACCCAAGGAACACGGGACTGAACTAGATCAAGAGGTTGTTTGCGAACGTAGTTAGTGTCCTCTGACTACCAGCAGGTGAGGGTAATGGCCCTTGAAACGCTGTCCCTACCTGGAAACTTTGCAAGGTTCCACCTACAAGACAGGACCAGCTAGAATATTCCAATGGTGGCCCTGGGGAAGTCCACATTGGCCTCTGATCTGGATATGTAGAGGAGCTCCTGTCCAAGTGTACAGTGCCGTGTGTCCCTGATACTGTCTGGTGAATGTGTGCTGCCTTAGTACTTCTTGTTCAACCTGTACCCCAGAACCTGCCCCGTGGTCTCAGTGGCCTGCTGTAGAACTGTCATTTTACATGTGACAGTGGAATTAAAACCCACTCCCTTGCAGTGGCCCAAGAAAAGGCACACAGGTTTGTGAACCATCCTGTACTTAGAAAGCTCCAGATATCTAGGTCTGCATGGACATTATGTGTGTGGATGTGTGGGTGTTTTCTTGCATCTGTTTCTGTGCTTATAATGAAGCTGACCACATGGGCAGGGGCGAGATCACCAAGTTGAACTGAAAGAGTTTTTGCTGGACAGAAGGTCTGGGATGGACATTGAAGTGGTACCAGTTTTCTTCAAGTTCCTGATGCCCTGTTGGGTAGAAGAGAGATTTTCCTTGTCTAAAGGATGGAATCAAGACTAATGTGTAGAATTTACTTTTAGCCCAACATAAGGAATATCTTTCTCTAATTAAAGCACATCTGGTTGTTGAGGTGGTAGGCTTTTTTTTTGTTGTTGTTGTTGATTTTGAAGGTGTCCAAGCAGAAGTCTGGACTCTGGGAGGCAGATTCCGATGTCCAATGACTCCTTAATTTGTATCTCGAGCCTGATTCTCTTTTCTGTACTCCACTGCTTGTTTTCGGTAGTTCTCTTGATCAGCTCTTCTCTGATGTCTCAGAGATATTCAAACAGGACACCTGACCTAATGAATCGACCATCCATCCCTCCACATTGAGCGACAGGGCCTAGGCTTGACACCTTCCTGCACCCCCTCCATGTCATGTCCCTGTTTCCTTGTCTCCACCAGCACTGCTATTCAAGTGTCATCCTTCCTCTCCTGGATGGCCACACAGCCGAGCAAGTGACTTGCTATGTCTGCTTTGCTGTCTTGTTCCATTCTTTCTCCAAAATGCAGCTACAGAGGTGGTTTTTTTGTTTGTTTGTTTTTGATACTCAGGATTGAATCCAGGGGTGCTGAACCCCTGAGCCCCATCCCCAGCCCTTTTTATATTTAGAGACAGGGTCTCACTGAGTTGCTGAGCATCTCTCTAAGTTGCTGAGGCTGGCCTGGAACTTGCAATCCTCCTGCTTCAGCCTCCTGAGCCACTGGGATTACTGGCGTGGGCCAAGGTGGTCTTATACAAACGTAAGTCTGGCCAAATCATTTCCTTTCCTTCACCCAGGCTTTCAGTGATTCCCCTGTTGCTCCTAGGACTAAGAGGAAAGCCCTTCATATCACCTGTAGACACCTGTTCTCGCATATCTTCAGACCTTACACCCCTCATTTTCTGCTCTCAACAGGCTGCCAGAGCTTCGGTACATGCTGGTCCCAGTGGCTAGAAGGCTCTTCTTTCTCTTCGATCTTCCTGGACTTCATTCATGTAAGTTCCCCCAGTAGAGGTGCTTCCATAATAAGGGTGCTTGCCCTTACACAACTTGGGAGCACTGCACTTTCCCACGTCTGTGGCATTCCCTAATTAATGTGAGCTTTGTTAGACATAAATGTGGTGGCTTATGTCACCTTGAACTTCAAATGCCTCTCCCAGTGCTTGACCCAGAGTGGGCACCTATGGTAATCGATCCCTGCTGTGCAAAATGAATCATTAAATGAGTCAGAAGGGAAGTTGGATTAAATGACTCAAATATTTCTTACTACGATTAGAATTTCATTTTAGGCAAAATTCACCTGGGAGTTTTATGTATTCGTCAAGGAGGAGTTCTGGACAGGACAGGGCCACTCCAGGATGTGAGGATCATGGAGGAGGGTCACAGTTCATCTGAATGACAAGGCTGTCAGCAGTAGTGCCACGGCACCATGATAAGATGGCCATTCGTGTCACATGGGAAAGGTTTTAATGTTGCCAAACCAACCTGGACATACATGCATTTGTATTTTTTTCCTGGTCATTTATAAATATCCACTTGAATCAACATAACACTGTTCATTTCTCAGGATTGATAATAGAAATGGTAGTTGAATTTGGCAACATCTATTGTAGACACCATTTGTATTTTTTATGGTCAAGTACAACAAGTTCTGGACTATGTACTGTGTCCTTTAATATGGATTTTCCCAGAAAAGAATGGCCACTAAGGGTACAGAAGGGCTGTATGGGATGTGGTGTGGGTCTACAGGGGAATCCCACACCTGCACAGGGGCCTTCTCCCACTCCCAATCCTGGGGACTATTCAGCTTTGGGTCTTTCTGATCAAACGTTTTATAAGGAAACTTCTCTTGAGTTTCTTCATGTTTGTCTAAACACAGGTTCCTCCCAATCAGTTTAGGTTCTTTGAGTGAAAGCCTATTTCTTTGGTACCACATGTACCCCATGTGCTGAGCCCAGCTTAGCACATGGTAGATAATGGACAGATACCACCAGCATTATGAAGACTATGCAAGATTAAACAGAGGATTTGGGGAGGAGGGAGAAGTTTAGCAATCATACAACATAGTTCTAGCTATAATTAAAAAATGAACATGTTAACTAATCATAATTATTAATAAAATAACTCCCAAATATCTTTGATTTCATAGAGAAACCTTTTGCTTAGCAGTAGACACCCGTGACTTTTAAAGATTCAGCCGAACCCAGTATGCTATAAACCTCTAAATCACAGAAAATTAGATGTTTTAAAATTATTTTATAGTATATTATTTTGGAAGATATTACTTTTATTGTTTTACAAAAGAATCTATTCTAGGATTGCTTTAAAGAATAGTCTACCATAGTGTATTTAAATTTAAAACTATTGGTCTGGGGCTGTAGCTCAGTGGCAAAGCACTTGTCTAGTACATGTGAGGCACTGGGTTCGATCCTCAGCACCACATAAAAATTAACAAAATAAGGGCATTCTGTCCATCTACAACTCCAAAAAAATTTTTAAAAAACTATTTCTAAAACTTTTAAACACTTAGGCATACAAATGTACACACATACACACATATATGATTATATTTATGAAAAACATGTTTATTTATTTTACATTGTGGTATATTTTTCCCCCCAGAAAACAGGGTATATCAAAACTCCACTATTCAGGATCTCTTAACAAACCTCTTTAAGTTTGTTATTACAATTAATCTACCAATTCTTGTTTCACTAAATAATTCTGTTTATGATCAAGTTAATTGTCATAATTATCTGTATAAACATGCGTTATGCTATGTATTTACTGTAATGGGGCCTTAATTAAAACCTACAAGTAAAGGTAATTTAGATCTCTGGTTTCTCAAGGAAAAAGTAGAAGAGACAAAGTTCCTATAATGAGTAAAATCTTAATAAAAGAAAACTACAAGCAGAAATGCATGCCTTTTGAATTTTAAAAGGAGCTCTTTTAAGAGCTGATATCAATATGCATAAAATAAGGTTAAAAATCAAGATTAGATTAAAGTCATGCTGTAGGCATTTCATTTTCTTGAGTTTGTAGGAAATGAAGTTGGTGTAGGTCAGAAATGTTACTGTTAATTATTTTGCTCTTTTACTGAGGAATAGTGTCTTTGTAGTTAGATTGTAAAACCTGAGGGGCTAGTCTCTAATTGCCTTTTAAAAAAATAAACATTCATTTTTGTCTCAAGATACAATGTTCTAATTATTATAGTCATTTAAGTTTGCAAGGTTTTCGGAGCTTAACCAGAAAAACCTGTGGAATTTTCCACCCTAATCACTGAGGGGTCATGCTTAACACTTCCGTCTGTTATCTAACAAGCAAATCACAACTGAAGCTGGCCCCAAAGGCCAGAATGTGAATTGGATTCATTTTTATGTTAGTGTATATGTGTTGTTATAAAGAATGCAAAAAGCAAAAACAAAAATTAAAAAAAACCCCAAAATCTTGCATTAGTATGGCAATATTATTTTAGATGAGGTAGTTAACCTAAGCCATACTTTCTTCATTCAAATAAGATTGGGATAATAATGCTACTTAAACGATGAATTTTTCATTAGATTATGCAAAAAAATAGATATAATGTACAAAATTATGTGTCTAGTAGGGGCAAATGCATAGTAAATATGTTATTAATCCTTCCCATCTTGAGTAGTGTTTATTGGCTTATAAAGCCCACCCATAGCCATTTGTTCCTGCCTTCTCCCATTCTTTCAGTAGTGACTGGGCACTCAGTCTGGGAACTCACTGCATAAGACAGATAATGAGTGAGGTTGCTAGCCACCTCCTCCAAGATGCTCATAGTCTCTTGGAGGAGACGGATGTTAAAGCCAGTAATTGATAGATAACCATGTGATTATGACTGGGATAGGAGCTAAGAAGGAAAAGTCTAAAGGGATTAAGTGTTTTTGATAGCAGTTTAGCATCTGGTCTTTGGGGCCAGGGAAATAACATTCAGCGTGAGACCTAAAGGATGATGCTATCACGATGCGTACTAGATCTCCCCACCCCCATTGGGTATTATTATTTTATCTCAGCAGCAGAAGAAACTAAGGCTCACCCCATCTGTCCACTCTCAGAGCAGGGGCTCAGAATCCAAGTGCCAGAATGCTTTTTCGTGCTTGCTTTCTCTCACATGTGGTGCTGCGTTTACTGGGCCACAAAGGCCTCATGGGAGATTCTCCCCTTATCCAATATGAATTTTCTGTGCGATTTTTATAAAGCCATCTAACTAAAAACTTCCATTTCGCTATCTGAGTAGCTGGGATTACAGGTGTGAGCTACCAAGCCTGGTTGGTTTTTTGCTATCTGAAAAATGGATCTATTAAAGATGATACAGATAAGTACCAGAACTTAATGAATATGATAATGCAGGGCAGGGGATGAGGACTCATGGGTTTCTGAGGAATCAGCACAGAACACAGCAAAAATAATAGCTGGAGTGTCCTTTTTCAGAGGAAGAAAGCCAGGAGTAGAGGAAGCAGGGTAACTGAAGTGCTTCCCTGCCCAGCAGGTACCACATCCATAAGAAGGCATCTATGGAATTGGGGAAACTGTGGCTAAACTGAGTGAAATGCCCAGTGAAAACTGTTAATTAAGGACTTCTTTAGATCTGCCGGAGGACTGGCAGTTTGTAAACCCTGGAGGTACAATGAAGTGGAAGGCAGCTAGGTAAATGCTGAAGCAGGAAAGGCCCTGCCTGATTACAATCAGCCTTCACGCTTTGCAAATAATTAAAATCAGTACATAGCCTTATCTCATTAATAAAAAGTTTAAGACATTTTTGAAAGGCAATAAAATAATACTAAAAACTAAAATTAGAATAATTTTTTCCACTGAACTGGAGTAGGACCTTAGCGTAGAAACATCAGTTGTGTGTAAAGTTAGGATATGCTGACAAGATAAAAAAGTAATAATTCACAGGATATTACTTTTCTCTACCAACTCTTAATGTATTAAAAAGTCAGAATTAATCTAGTGTTTGTTCCTTATTCTTGAGGAGCATAGAAATCTTGTTATTTTTTTAAGGCAAATGATTTTATTATCTCAAGAAAGCTTTCCATTTTGAATAACAAGCACAGATATTTACGGGCCTGGGTAGGTAATTTCCACCATTTGGGCTTGGAAACAGGGCTGTTTCCTGTACAGTGAGCAACCTTCCAGGAAGATGCTGCTTGGAACTACCAGGAGTAGAGGAAGCAGGGTAAACTGAAGTGGCTTCACTGCCCAGCAGTGCTTAAAGGGACTCAGCTGTTAAAATGCAGCTCTGAAACCAGGCTGCGTGGGCCATCCCAGCTCTGGCACCCATTGATTTTTTTTTTAATTAGTTGCTCAAGACAAACAATGATCTCGACATATCATACATTTGATTCAAATAGGGTATGAATTCTCATTTTCCACGTGTACAGATTGCAGGATCACATTGGTTATACATCCATGTGTATACATACAGCAATCCTAGTGTCAGTTGTATTCTGCTGCTCTACCTATCCCCACCTCCCCTCCCCTCCCATCACCTCTCTCTACCCATTCTACTGTGACACTTATCTCTCTTGATCTTTTTTCTTCCCTTCCCCCTCACACCATCGTATATGTATTTTGTGTAACCATGAGGGTCTCCTACCATCTTCCCTGCAATTGCCCTTCTCCCTCCCATTCCCTCCCACCTCTCTTCCTTGTTTCGTGGTAATCTTCTTCTCATGCTCTTCCTCCCTGTTCTGTTTTTTGAGTCGCCCCCCCTTATATCAGAGAAGACATTCAGCATTTGTTTTTTAGGGATTGGCTAACTTTGCTTAGCATAATCTGCTCTAATGCCATCCGTTTCCCTGCAAATGCCATGATCTTGTTATTTTTTAGTGCTGAGTACTATTCCACTGTGTATAAATGCCACATTTTTTTTTATCCATTCATCCATTGAAGGGCATCTAGGTTGGTTCCACAATCTAGCTATTGTGAATTGTGCTGCTATGAACATTGATGTAGCTGTGTCCCTGTAGTATGCTCTTTTTAGGTCTTTTGGGTGTAGTCCGAGAAGGGGAATAGCTGGGTCAAATGATGGTTCCATTCCCAGCTTTCCAAGGAATCTCCATACTGCTTTCCATATTGGCTGCACCAATTTGCAGTCCCACCAGCCATGCAAAGTGTACCTTTTTCCCCGCATCCTTGCCAGCACTTGTTATTGTTTGACTTCATAATGGTTGCCATTCTGACTGGAGTGAGATGGTATCTTAAAGACACACTGATTTTTGATCTTTGAGAGCCTCGGTTTCCTCATCTACCAAACAGTGCTTATGCTGTGAGAGGGGGGTCAGTGGGATAACTAAAGGGTTCAGTTCCCGCAACACAGTAAAAACTGTTAGCTCTGTGATGCTAGACAGTGATGATTTTTTTTTTTTGCTCAATATCCTTATCTGCTCAAATCAGTATCGATCTTCAGTGCAGTTTATAAAGTTGTATAACTACAGCTATAAATTGGACTCCTACAGCTTGAGGATCACATTTCAGTGGGAGAGAGAGCAATATGTAGACAATTAAGTCAACAGGAAAATAAAGGTAGTGATAAATGCTGTGTTGAAAATAAAAGCAGAATGGTGTGACAGACTGTTTTGGGGGTTACTGAAGGATGATTACAGCCACAGGTTTGCCACTAGTGGAAATGTATATGAAATTCACAGTCCAATGAAAATATTTAAAAATCCATACTGATATTCATATATGCATACATATATACTGTGTATATTTGCATATATAAAATATATATGTGTGCAAATAAACTGTATTTTTTTCTTATACAGAAAATAAAAATAGTTGTTTAATATTTAACTATACATTTGTAGATTTTACTTTGCCAATTATTAAATTGGGTTTCCTTCCCATTATTTGATTTCAATGAACTATTGACATTAAGTAGAGAAATATATGTGAATTTTATGGCAATTCTTACAGTTTTTCAAAATACAGAAAGTATAAAAATGAAATCAGAAATGTCCCATAATCACTCAAACATATTATTGACATCAATCATGAATATAGTTATAAAAATAAATTTTCTACTGAATAATAGAGAAAGATACAACATGAGAAGTAAAAGTATTCTCTCTCTGCCTCTGCCTTCACTAGGTTCCTCTTCCAAAAGTAATTAAGTTTTCTTAAAAATCATGGATATACCATACCTAGGTGACTCTCTCTGTTATTTACACCAGAGGGATCATACTGAAGCATCTTTCTGTTTCCACTTTTCACTGACTGAGATAGCTCTGAGCCCTTCTCAGGCCACCTCAGGTACAGCAGGTCCTTGTTTGGACTGCTGTGTGACATAGAATTGTGTGGTTATTGAATCAGTTCCCTACTGTGCACAAGTAATTTGTCTCCCAGTTTTTGTTATTATAAGCAGTGTTGCACAAACTAAAGGAGCAGTGTCAAGGTTGGTACAAGTCAGTCCTGTGAGAGTAATGCAGTTATCAAACTAATTAAATGCATTTTTCATGTTTAATACTATGTTTTATATTATTAAAGTTTTTCAATATTTGCTAGATTTTTTTACAGAAAAATTAAAATTCACTCCATTTGTGATATCTTTGCTATAACAGAGTTCATAGATATTGACCAATATCCATTCTAAATTTTTTCACACTTAAAAAAATTAAAAAATGTTTTTATTAGTGTAAGATAGGTACACCTAATATGAAGGAATAGGACCAGTTATATTTCATTTTTATTGAAGATGAGGAAGAGAATATATAATTCAAAGGTAAGAGAAGACTTGGTTTTATTTTGA
The DNA here is from genome assembly GCF_045843805.1 of Urocitellus parryii. NCBI lineage: Eukaryota > Metazoa > Chordata > Mammalia > Rodentia > Sciuridae > Urocitellus > Urocitellus parryii. Next base: position 168,761,045 of record NC_135533.1, on the reverse strand, counting down.
ATTATTATCAGATTTTGGAATTAAAAATTGTAGGATCTCTTTAACCAACATTCAAACTTAAGACAAGGTTAATCAGAGTTGAAATTTAGAAATGAAAGAGTGCCTTGGTTTTCCTGAAGTCAGAATGCTTTTCCTTTTAGGTTTCTCTGCATCACAGTATTTTTATTTTACTTGATTTGAATCTTGCTTTCATAACATGGAACCCAAAGGAGAATTCTAGAATGGATTTTGCCAATGCCAAAGATAGCTGATTATTTTGTTTCTTTGCTAGATGCTGCATTAATTTACCCTTTGCAACTGTGCTAGAAACTAGGGATGTCAGTCTCCTCTTATTTAAAAAAGGAGTAAGAATACAATAAGATTGCTGCTGTGGAAAGGGGGACACTTGGGAAAACTGCCTTATAATTTTAAGTAAATTACTAGTTTTGATTTGTGCTTAGTGGACCACTGCATCCTGTCATTAGTGACTGAATACTCAACTTCAATAACCAGATCTGATTCTCTGGTTCAATTAAACTGGGGTCTCATTAATGAAAATAGGCTCATCAGATTCCACAGCGCTCTGCAGAATAATAGTCATTAGTTAAAGTGCACTGGGAATTCACGAAGCGGACAGTGGGAATGTGGAGCTTTTTAGAAACCCTGGCTTTTTGGAAACAATTATTTTATTAATTTCATTAAAAGCTCTTGATCAAGCTATATGACATTCAACAAAATACACTCCAAAACAGTTCCAAGTTTCAAGGTTTCCTTTTTGGCTTGTGTGAAAATGCTAGAAAGCATTCATAGGAAACAGCTACCTCTTTCTCCAGAGGCCTCCCTGAGCTCTCTCAATATGTGCATTTATAATAAAAGATCACAATTTACAGGAGTAAATTATAAGAGCACACAGTCATTTTCTCATGCAATTCAAATTTCATCATGGGGAGTCCACTTTTTAGAAAGACACAAAAATAAATAGTTCAAATTAAGAAATACCTCCTGGCTTTCCCTGAATTAAAAAGTCTGTCCTTGGGCATATTCATTAACTACACCAAATGAAATATTTTACACAGAGAACAATAATTATCACATTTACTTATAGTAAACTTCAAAGTATACAAAATCAACATCAGCAACTTAAAAGTATCTGTAGAAAGAGAACCATAAAGTATAATGTATGCTCATGTAATCTTAGCTGTAATGAGATTAATATAACAGGAACGATCATAAACCTTATGGTTAAATATGAATATAAGTGTAGTTGAGAGTCACAGGGTAGAGGAAACATGCTCTCAGATGGTAATTATTAATTTTCTGTATATACAACTGAAGTTGACTATTAATATGCATTGAGAACCCATTTATGGAATTTACAAAATACATACTAATATCCTCCTCTGTAAATTGGGTTCAAATATGGTCTATGGAAAAGTTTCTGTTTAACTATAATATTGAACTAATGATGAAATTAGTAGTTATTCAAATTCCCCTTTAATCTCATACATTTTAAGTATTCTTGAACTTCAAATAAAAAAAAATTCTTAAAGTATTTGTATATAGCCTTGCATTTTCATTTCAAGATATAATTAGTTCTTAAAGTATTAAACTAGAGGGATATCAGGAAAAAAGAGCATTTACAATTGCAAAGCTATCTGATAGTCTTTACATCTCCGTCCTTTCTATTATGGAAAGTTATCACAGTATATTGGAAGTAGAGACAGCAATTATTATCAAAAATTCTCTTGCTTATTGAATTCTGGGGCAAGACCCATTAATTGGACTGAATTGTGTCCTGAAATGCCTATAAGGGATGTCTGGGTAGTGAGACCATTTTTTTGTCCTTTTATGTATTATCTAAAGTCTCTTTAATGAACATGGATTATATACAACCTTCTTCTTCTTTAAATGTACTGTATATAATAAATACACGAATTCTTATTTTTTGCCTTCTGTACTATTAAAAAGTCCTACCTAAAATTGGTAGTTTTGAAGCAGGTGATGGGCACATGGGGGCTGTTCATTTATACATTCTCTCTACATTTCTCTAAGTTTGTAAATGTCATAATAAGTATTATAAAAGTACTACGTATTTATATGTAGTCTTCTTTCAGGATGTATAGTGAAAAAGTTATAATATAGGTCCAATTCTCTAGGAGCATACAATTGAAGACATGTAGTGCAATGAAGACTGACATAGAAAATACCCTCAAGATAAATGAACGCGGGATGAATACAGAGTAAATGAGATCCCTCTTGCAACTTTCACCTTGGTTATCTCTTTTTTCCTGTCTCCATGTTGGATTCCCTCAAGCTCTGCTATCTGAGAATCCACAAGTCCTGCCAGTCTTCCCCCACTAGTTTCTCTCAGGGCCACTACTTTCCACTTTCACCAGCTACTCTCCGTCGGAGCCCTTGCTATTTGATGCCTGGATTGCTGCAAAGACAGATCTCAGTTGCACTCCATCTCTGGTCTCCTGTGATTTCAAAGTTCACTTTGAATCCTGCTGTCAAATTCAACTTCCTAAAAACGCAGTTCTCAGCCCTTTACTTTGGGAACATGGGGCCCACTCCAAGTGTATTCTAACACAGCTTTCCTGCCCACTCAGGCCTTTACTCTTAGCGATCCCATGAAAACTGATCCATGCATTTCACTGTGCCCTCATTTTTGCTCAGTCTTCTGCCCCGTTTTACCTGTCCATAAATTGTTCTTTCTTTCTTTCATTTTTTTTATTATATTTAATTTAGAGACAGGATCTCACTGAGTTGCTTAGGGCCTTGCTAAGTTGCCAAAGCTGGCTTTGAACTCACCATACTCCTGCCTCAGCCTCCCGAGCCACTGGGATTACAGGTGTGTGCCATTGTGCCTGGCTCTGGCCCATAAATCTCTATTTATTCTAAATACTCATTTACATCTTGCATTGAATATTTTCAGGATCTATTTCTTCCTCCACAAATGCCCTATTTACTAAATCATTATTTTCTTTTCCTCTGAATTACTTTAGTATTTGTGTCACCTGTAGCAAAGGTTTGTGGGTTTTTTTTTTTTTGTGTGTGTGTGTGGGGTTGAGTGACATTTGTGGGGTTGAGTAACATGGTGGTTCTCAATCCTGGCTGCACGTAAGAGTCATTAGGGGAGGTAAAGAAAGAAATGAACAAACTCACTCATCTCAGGTCAAATTCAATCTGAATTTCTTGGGTAGGGCTCAGACATGAGAAAAAAGCTCTAGTTGCTTCTTGCAACAGTGGCTAGAACTGAGAATAAGCTTCAGGAGGCTGCAGCCACCGCCACTCCCTAAAACTCCCTCATGGGAGAGATCGTTGTTTGCCATTTATTGTATCATTTGCAGAGTTTCAAGATGCTATTTCAGTAGTGGAAGAACCATTTCTCTGAAGCACTGTCTCATTTCCTTAACTCCTGCTCTCTTTCCCCTCTAAAGCTCCATGTTGAAGTAGAAAATGTTTCCACATGTCAAACAGCCGGGCACCCGGCCCAATTCTTCATTTGTTATTTTCTTGACCTCAGTAGTGATCTGAGCTTGTAGCACCCAGAATACAGCAAGTACTAAGGATACAAAGGAATCAGGTACACCATGTGCATGTACTAACATACCACACTGAATTCCACCCTTATGTACATCTGTAAAGCACCAATTAAAAATAAATAAATGAGTGAACAGAAGATTGGTAGAGTCAGGGGACAGGAGAAGGGAGGAAGGGAGAGAGAGAGGTGGGGGCACCTGGGACTGAAATGGAGTAAATTAAACTTCATGCATTTATGATTGTGTCAGAATGAACCCAGCTTTTATGCATAACCATAATGCATTAATAAAAACAGACACAAAGAATGAGGTACAGTGCCCTCTGGGAGGAAGTCACATTGTGGGGGGGATGTAGACATATTATGGTTATGATTTAGGGGCTTCATGTGTTTACCTGATTCTGCGGATCTTAGAGGATGTCCTCCAAATTTGATTTCAGTTTGGCGGAGTTTAGTCATGTTTAGCAGCTGTGTGATGTGCGGAACGTCTGTTGTTAGTTGGCAGCTTCGCGGAATGATGTCTGTGGGTTCATCTGTTTGAAAGGGAACGCCATACATAGCTGGAAAGAAAGACAGACACTCATTCCCAAGCTGCCAGTCATCTCTGCTGAATGGGCACACCCTATAAACCAAACCAGCTGAGGTTAAGAGTGTGACTTTGGATGTGTTCCTCAGCCTTCAGCCTAGATTTTCACATCTGTAAAATGAGCATGGTTAATTTCACTGCTCCCTTCCAAGGGTTAGAAAGGATTAAATGAGATAAAGCCATAAAACATATGGAAGAAATTCAGAGAACTGTGCAATAAATAAGGGAATTCACTGGAAATATTTCACATTCACTTTTCAGTACTAGAGGTCTGACTTCAGAGAAGGTTAAATATGCTCCAGTTAAGACATCTGGAATATATCAGATCAATAAGCAAAATGGCATTATTGAATAACTTAAGCACCGTTTTATGAATATTTTTAATTTTTTATTTTGAAATAACTTTAAAGTTAAGGAAAAGTTTTGAAAAAAGTACAGAAAGTATCCTATATACTTCAGATGCAGTTTCCCCTGTTGTTAACATCTTACCTTTGATTACTTTCATGAAAAAAATCTATTAAAATAGTATTTTAATTTCATTCATATATATATATATATATACACACACACACACATATATATATATATATATTTAAAATACTTTTTAGTTGTTGGTGGACCTTTATTTTATTTATTTGAATGTTGTGCTGAGAATCGAACCCAGTGCCTCATGCATGCTAGGCAAGCACGCTACCACTGAGTCACAACCCCAGTCCCCTATATGGATATTTTGATTTTCTTTTTAGTAAATTTTTTGTTCATGTTCTTTACCCATTTTACTTTAGTGCATTTTATCCTACTTATTTGTGTGACTTTTTTTTGGTACTAAGGATTTAACGTAGGGGTGCTTCACCACTGAACTACATCCCTAGCCCTTTTTTAAAAAAGTTTTTAATTTCAAGACAGGGCCTTGCTAAGTTGCTGAGGCTGACTTTGAACTTGCAGTCCTCCTGCCTCAGCCTCCCAAACCTCTGGGGTTATTGCATGGCTTATTTTGTGGTAAATATATTAAACCTTGCCATCTGTAGCAAGTAGAAAAAGATATTGATATTAATATCCTAGAAAGCAATTTTACTGTATGTATCAAAAGGCTTAAAATGTTCATTCCATTTTATATAGTAATTTCATTTTATGAATCTAAAATAACATAAAATATCAGAAACTCAAAGATCTATGTAAACAGGTATTTATAAGTTCTGAAAATAAGCAACTTAAATTTCCAGTACCTGAGGAATATTATACACATTACAGTATCTCATGGGCAGTAAAGAACCAGAAGAAAATGTATTTATGAAGACATCAATGCTGTGGGAAAGGCTCAAAATAGAAATTAAATGAAAATAATAGATACAAACCTCTCAATTGTATGTAATAAATGTATGAAATGTAGACAATGGTAAAAAGATAAGAAGGGAATGTACTGAAATGTAAAATAACTTCCAGGTGATTAGCTTAAGCACAGTTTTTATTTTATTCTTTATGATAATTTCTATGTATGTTTTATTTTTTAATTAAATTTTCTAGTTTTAGAATGTAGTGGAAAAATTTGCACGAGTACATGTGAATGTTAGCAAGAAACATTCAGCCAATCATCCCTCACAAAACACCCTTCTGTATAAACTCTCACCACATTTATAGTGGCAAATGGTGTTAGAAGAGGTTTCTCTTGAGTCTGAGCCACCGCATGCTCCTAATTGGATCCTAATATCTTAATCTTGAAGAGGAAAATGAATCATTTAACTAAAATGTTAAATACTCATCAGCAGCCTAATGGATTCTAAGTGTCCTATGCTCCAGTGATTTAAAATCCACTAAATTTACAAATTCTAGTTTTCAGGTGTTCTTTGTCCATCCATTCTTTATTTGTCATTGACATTTAGAAAATCGATATGAAGTAATTGAATAAATGAACTCACAGAATAGACAACATTTGGAAAAATAATTAAACTAACCCACACAAGGATATTTGACGTATTCCAAATACCTTTGAGGTTAGAAAGATAATTTCTATATCAATACCAATACCTATAAATTAAGATATGATCTTAAAAGAAGAGAATTCTGGAGGCCATTGGGAACCTAAAATAAAATGTTGTATTCTTGTAAAGAATGATCATGGAGATCTAGGGAAGGGGTTTGTGTAGACAGTCCAAGAATACAGTGCTGCACAGAGCTGGAAATGAATCCAGCACAAAGCCTGACTTTGTAACTAACAAGGGACAGACAACACATTTTGTTTGGCTATCAGAACTTCCTCCCCAGAGGGAAATAGCAAATCGAGCTGGCAATCAGAATCAAAGCGACAGGGGCCTGTGTGCATTGCTCTTTCAGCTACATTCTAACTCTGGGAGGGCAGAGCCATGGGGACATTCAGGCTGCTGGATGGTGGCAGAGAGGAATCTAAACTGCATTTGCTGATGGAGATGACAGCGCCTAATGTTGGCAGCAGTGGTCAGTTCAGGATGGCAAAGTGGTTCGTGGCAGGGAAGGCAGTGAGAGAGCCGACAGACTTGCTCTTGTCGCATCCAGACACAGCCAGATGCTGGGGTTTTTGACGCCTTTGCTCCAGGTGCGAGTTAGTGTATGATTAGAACATTTGAGTGACTTTGTAACCCTGCTCACCTTTCTTTGGCCATAAACTCCTCATAAAATGGACCATTCTGTAGGTGTTTAATATCTTTGATGAGGATCTTAACTAGCTTTAAAAATTAAGCCATCAATTTTAATACATGTATAAAACACTTTATGCATTAAAAATCACCATCCTCATTTTATTGGGGGGAAATGCCTTATAAAGCAGTGAGATTTATAGAACTGCTTCAGTTTATGGCTCCTTCGAGCTCACGTAGTTTAAATAAGGACCAATTTTATAATAGTTCACTGGTCACTGGTCCCAGATTCATCTAGATTCATCTCATGCCTGCAGTGCCTAGCACAGTGCCTTACCTATATCAAATTCGATCTCTTCAAGACACCAGGGAGAGAGACACAAAGATCTTTGCCAAAATAAAGTCTGATCTCTTTCTGAGATCAAACCCAGAGGTGCTTTACCACTGAGCTACAACCTTCCACCCCTTTTTGTGGTTTAGTTTAAGACAAAGTTTTGCTAGTTTTTGAGGGTCTCATTAAATTGCTGCGGTTGGCCTTGAACTTGTGATCCTCCTGCTTCGGCCCCTGGAGTTGCTGGGATTACAGGGATGCGTCACCGTGCCTGGCGGGTCTGTTCATTCATTTATTCATTCATTCATTCCTTGGCCATGTAACTGTCAGATGTTCTCTGGACATGGCATGGGTTCAAATCCCTGTCCCTATGGAGTGCACTAGATAATGCAGAAGGATATGAAGCCTTATGTGATAGTGGTTAAAAGCACAGGCTCAAAACACTGAAGCCATCCTGGGCTTCTATTCGGCTGCACTGATGATTAGCTGTGGACTTTGTCACAGTAACATTTATCTCACAGCATCCTTCTCTCCTTACCTCTTTCAATAATAGACAAATAGTTATATAAATGATCTCATTACAATGATGAGAAACCACCACACCTTAACATGTGGTTTTTAAATAATAAAAGGCATTGATGAAATGAGAAATTATATCCCATCTGATTCAAATGTATGATAGGTCAAGATCATTGTACTGTCATGTGTAACTAATTAAAACAAATAAAAAAATTATAAAAAAGTAAAAGGCATTGATGTCTAAAGTGGTACACAAGCCTGGGTTATCCCTAAAGCTGGCTGATCTTGAATGGTTTGAGAGCTTTTGAAAAATATGCTGAGGAAAAATTCACATTTTAAAGCAGAATATTCAGTTGCATTTAGTGCATTCATAATGCTGTGCAACTGCCACCTCTGTGTCTTGTTCCGGAACATTTCCATAACACCCAAATAAAACCCCATATTCATTGAGTCATTTCTCCCCATCTCCTCAGGTCCCCAGCCACCTGGCAACCACAAATCTGTGTTCAATGTCTAAAGATTTTTCTATCCTAGATATTTCTTATAAATGAAATCAGACATTATGTGATCTTTTGTGTTTGGCTTCTTTCCCTTAGCATATGTTTTGGAGGTTCATCCACACTGGAACATCAATCTGTACTTTATTCCTTTTTATGACTGTATATTATTCCATTGCAGTGTATGTTGACACTATTTTGTTTATCCATTCTTCTCTTAATGGACGTTTGGTCTGGTTCTATATTTGGCTGCAGTGAATAATGTTTCCATAAATGTGGGTGTCCACGTAATTGTTCAAGTACCTGATTTTCATTCTTTTGGGTGTATACCTAGGAGTGGAACTTCAGGGTCATATGGTTCTTCTGTTTGCTTTTTTGAGAAATGACTGCAATGCTTTCATAGTGGATAAGTCATTTTGTGTTTCCACTGGTAATGTATAAGTGTTCTCATTTCTCCACATCCTTTTCAACCCTTAATTCCATTAAGAAAAATTACAGCCATCATAATGGGTATGAAGTTTTATGTTGTTATGTTGGGCATCTTTTCATGTGTTTGTTACCTATATATTCCTTTGGAGAAATGTCTATAAAGTCCTTTGATCCTTTTTAATTAAGTGGTTGTCTTTCTGTTGTTGAGTTGTAAGAGTTCCTTGATGTGTTCTGGATACTAGAATATATTAGGATATTTTGTGTATACACATACAGATAAATACACACATATACTATACATGTATATATATATATATATATATATATATATATATATATATATATATATATAATCAGATAATGAATATCTGGTATGCATGCATTCTAGTTCATATATATGCCATGCATATAAACATTTTCTCCCATTATATAGGTTGTCACTTTCTTGACAGTGTTCTATGATGAAAAAAGTTTTTATTTTGATGAAGTCCAATTTATTTTTTAAAAATTTTGGTTGCAGTAGTTTTAGTGTCACATTTAAGAATATAGCCAATTTCAAAGCCTTGAAGACCTACCCTTTTTTTTTCCCTAAGAGCTTTATGGTCTGAGCTCTGATACTTAGGTTGCTGAGACATCCCAAGTCCGTTTTGTATATGGTAAGAGGTAGGAGTCCAACTTCACTCTTTTGCATGTGGATACAGAGTTGTGCCAGAATCATTTGTTGCAGTGACTGTCTTCTCTCCATTAAGTTTGGCAGCCTTGTTGAAATCAAATGTATGGTTTGTCTTCTGGACTCAATTTTATTTTATTCAGTAGGTTTATACCTCAATAACTATTTCAATACCAAACTATTTTAAATGCTGTAGTTTTTCAGGAAGCTTTGAAATTGAGAATTGTGATCCTCTAACTTTGATCTTCATTTTAAAGACTGTTTTTGGCTTTTTGAATTTCCTTGCAATTCCACATGAATATGAGGATCAACTTTTCCATCTCTGCAAAGAAACCCACTGGGATCTGGAGAGAAGTTACAAGGAATCTGTAGATAACTGTCATCTTTACAAAATCGAGTCTTCCAATCCATGGGCATGGGATTTCTTTCTACTTATTTAGGTCGGCTTTGATTTCTTTCAGGAACATTTTGTAATTTTTAGCATGTAAGTTTTTCACCTCTTTGGTTAAATTCATTCTTAGGTATTTAATTGTTCTGGATGCTACTGTAAATGGAATTGTCCTTAAAAGTTTGTTGAGAGATGAGATTCTCTCAAAAATATAGTGTTTAATCAGAAACTAAATATTTTCAACAGAATAATTATGAGCCTCCCTATATAGATATTCATGACCTACTTGTATGGGATCCACTGTTGACTGCTGAGTAATTCTGCTATGCTGACCTTACCCTCTTTCTTATTGTGGACTGGTTTGCTAGTCAAGGGCATTTTGAGTTCAAGAACACTTTGGGAAGGAATGAAAATGCAACCTTAAACTGATAAGATTTGGGTACTGTGTGCGCTTTTCTGACCTGGAGATGAAGAGAGAGATGGGGAAACTCTTGGCATAATAATATTAAACATTAATATTGCTAATAGCAAGTATTTAAAAACACTGAACTTGTGTACGGCTGAGCAAAGAACAGGTAAAGACTTGGCCTCGAAGTTCCACTCTGTGAGACCCAAGCAAAAGATGCCTCATTCCATGGGTCCTGTTTTCTTATCTGTATAATTAAGATGTTGGATTAGAGAACCCCTAAGCCTCTTCCCTGTTCAAAATGAGTCTCTTTCGGTAAAATATTGATATTTCCAGATTCTTCCATAGGCATTGAAGGAATAATTTTTTTTCATATTGCTTGACACTCAGTAAAAGTTTATAGAGGAGACAATCAATGAATTAATGAACGAACAAATAAATAGCCAACCCTTAATTCATTAATTCACCAAACATAACAAATTACCAGGTCATGTGCTAGAGATAAAAAAAAAATGTAGAGACCTGGTCTATTGCCTTCAAGGGGGCTCTCAGGCTGAAGTTATAACTTTAATTATTCCCTTGCATTTCTGAACATAGTACATATACTTTCTCCCCCCTCCAATGACTGATATTTCAGATAGACTCTGAACTGCCAGCTCTGGAGACTTGTAAATCATCATTGGCATAAATATGCTAATAGACGATGGCTTATTCTTTTTTCTCGCCTTTTTTCTCTCCTTTCTCTCTCGCTCTTATCTAAATATCTACACATGCATGCTGGTTTTTATTTTAGAATTAGATGCAGAATGATATAAGTTCACCAGTAATTCAGCCATGCACTTCCCTAAAAATGCCATTTCACACCCCCTTGGGAGCTATAAAAGTAATAAACTAAATCAAATCTGCAGTCTTCACCACTTGACCAGCATGTCATTCCTCTGGGCAAGTCACAACTATTTAATTGCTTGTTGCAAGGTTCTAATAATTCACTTCCCTTTATATTCCACTGTGTAAATGGAGAACAGCAAAGGATTAGGACCAATCTCCTAATTTGGGCAAATTAAGAAGTTGCAGAGTGAAATGGTAACAGTGCAATTAAGCCAAGGACAATAAAGTTCTGAAATAAAGTAAGCTTTTAACACATTATTTTTAAATTAAATCCTATGGAATTAAAAAATATAGTAAAAATTTCCTCTGCTAAAGCTCTCAAAATTTGACTACTCTGTCTTTACAGAAGAAACCAACCCCTCCTTCAGTAAGAAGGACAAATACACCTCCATTACTGGTTGTAACATAGGGACTGAACATGGCCAGTCACCAAATCTTGGCATACGTAGTCTGCGACATCTTTTGTATCTTTCCCTTTTAAAATCTCCCCCTCTCTTCTCCCACTCCATGAGAGGTAGCACACTGCAGTCGTTAGGAGTATAAACTCTGGAGCCCCATGGGCAGGTTCACATCCTGGCTTTGGTTGAGTGACATTGGGCACTTTACTTGACTTCCTTGTATTTGGGTTTCCCTCCTGTAAATGAGGATGATAATAACATCCATCTCAGAAGGCTGAATTCAGTCAGTTCACATCTGTAAAGCTCTTAGAGCAGTGCTGAGCTCTTATCAAGAATCAAGACTGCCATCATCACCGTTATTATCACCATCACCATCATCTCTTCCACTGCCAGCCTCCTTCAGCAGGGACAGGGATGCTCAGTTTACCCTAGGCTATGCTGTCCTTTGTTCTCTTTTGTATAATCGTCTTCTTTATGAACACTTGTATTGTTAATTTTTCTAGTGCCTACCATTATACCTAGAACTCCAGGGAAAGGACTTGTGTGCCACATTTTTATGTCATCTCAACCTTGCAGCCTGGTTGTGCAATATCACAACCCCCATCCCGCCATGTACCATGCTAATGCTTTCCTTGAACTTCACAGTGCCATGCATGTGCATCTCTCCCTCTCCCCATCCCTCTCTGTCTCTTTCCTCTGTCTGAAATGCTTTCTTTTCTCATTGCCCCCTCCTTATTTTGTTGGGAAATTATTATTTTTTCTTCATGAAGCATTTGGAAAGTTAATATTCTGCCTAGGTCAGTATATCTCAAAGAGTGCTCTATGAACAGGTACTAATCCATTGATATATGGAAAAAAAAAGTCACCCTATATTCTGAAATTAAGACCCTCCTAGTCTGTGCGGACATTTGTGTGCATGTTTAAATTGTCTTTCATTTAATGAAAGAGTTGAAATAATTGTAGTTTTTCTTACTTGTCTGTTTGAATCTTCTGCTTTAGCAAATCCAGTTGTGGACAGTTTTACAGTAGGCTTTATATTTTTTCTTAACTAAGTGCTTTACCAAATGGCTCTCCCAAGTAAGGGGCTCCAGACTCTCTTCCCATACTATTTAAGGTCATAGGGAAGTTACCGTGGGTATTAACACTGACATGTAAACTTGCTGTGAGACCCTGGATTCCTTGAAATGGGCTGTGTCATCCCACTGCCTGATGTGTAGAAGATAAATAAATGTTTAACACTGCATGGTGCATTATAGCCTTTTCACATATGTTTTTGTATATGATTGGGTAGTCACAATGATCTTACAATAACCTCATATCAGTTGTTGAGGAAACAGTGCTCAGAGATGTTGAAGGCTCACACAAAACCACAAAGTTGGTGTGTGATCACAGCAGTGGACTGTGGGAACACTGACCCATGTCTTTGGGATCTACAATACCAACTTCACTTCTCCAGGATGTACTCGGTTTACACATGCTGTGCTTTCACTGTAAACATAATAACAGTATTTTACCTAACCAAGGAACAATCATCATGCTTATGTTAATAGTAAGAGAATTGCAATGTGAAGATATTTATACAAGGTTCAAGTTAAACGCCAAGAGGAATATGGGGTTATTCTCCACACCACCCTGGACCATTCTGGTATGGATGCTCACAGTGTGGGATCCATATGTGTGTGGGAGGGGCCATATGGAAATTCTCATACCATCTACCTAATTTTGTTATGAATCTAAAATTGCCAAAAAGTAATATATATATATATATATATATATATATATATATATATATTAAAAGTTGTGCACATCTGAATCATATGACATACTATGAGTATTTTTTTGTATAGCTTCTTGTTTTCCTTGGAGTTGGATCATTGGTTTGTTTTGTCATGGATTTTCCTTATCCAAAATATCATTTCTTCCTAAACTTCCCATTAACCTTGTGAAATCACCATCATTTTTATTTTCTACATTCAAACACATCAAACTCTATCAGGTACATTCTTTTCCCGAAGACTTTCCTCCTCAAAGTCTCTATTTTTCTGTTCAACTTTGAATGTGCTGCGTAGTTTCATCCTTCAAACTCCTTTGACCATAAATATTTTGTAAACTTTCTTTGCCTTTTTTTTTTAACTTTACTTTTCTAGTGTTCATTTTCCCTTTGCTTTTTCCCTGGATGGAACTCTTTGTTTCATAAAGTATATTTCCTCCTTTTTCTGGATCTACTCTCATTTTTGTGGAGAGTATCTTCCAAATCTTTTTTGAGAAATGATGTAAATAAGTTTTCAAAATCTTGTATCTTCATTTTGCATTCATTTGATTGATAGTTGTGTGAATGTAGAATTCTAGGTTGAAAATAACTTTTCCTTAGAGTTTCCAAGGTAGACTCTCAAGGTCTTCTGTCACCTAACACTGCTGTTACAAAATCATTCTTATTCCTTTATTTCTGATCCTTTGTACATAAACTGTATTTCTAAAAATTCTGGAAGCTTACAGGATTCTGGGATGTGATGGGCTATGTCAATTTGAAAATATCCAGACTTCAATTTTGGGAAATCCTACTATTTCATTGTTTACTGTAGCCTTTCTTCTTGGAATCCTGTTACTCTGATGGTGGAATCCTTGGGCTAATTTCTAACATTGTTAATATTTCCATCATATTTTCAGTCTTTTGGGCTTCTTTATTTTATTTTTGGTTCTTATGTCTCTTAGTGTAGGAAAACCCCATCCAGGTCTCCAGAGTTTTTGATATCCACTGTCTAGCATTAACTCAATACTTAGGCATACCAAGAGAAAACTAATTTGAGAAAAGAAACAGATACCTGGGGGATTCAGATACTGGAGTTATGAGCCATAAGCTTTAAAATAGCTTTGATTAATATAGTTGAGAAATTTGATAACACCATGGAGAATTTCATATGAGGAATGGAAACTATAAAAAGAAATCAAATGAAATCGTATAGTCAAAAAACACAATAATTGAAATTAAGAATGCTGAAGCATGCAATTATTCAGCTCCTAAATACTGGAAAAAAACAACTTCTACCACAGATGGTCCAAAGAGACACACAGAAGAATGTTCTGGCAGCATTATTCAAATCATCCTAAAAGAATAAATAAAATGAGGCTTATTCATATAGTGGCTTAGTGTACAGTACTAAACCCCAGCAAATTACCATATCATTCAATAACATGGATGACTTGCATAATGCTCTGAGAAATAGTGCATATAAAAAAGAGTATGTACTAGGTTATTCCAACTCTATAAAGGTCAAAAACAGATAAAGGTAATCTGGTAGAAGCAAAGACAAAGGAAAGGTAGCCACTCCAGGAGAGGGAGAGGGTCAGGCTTAGAGGATGTTGGTAATGTTCTGTTTCTTGAAATTCCACAGTGTGTTTGTGTGTGTGTGTGTTTGTGTATAAATTAAGAAACATAATATACTTCAAGAAAATCTTTATGGAAAGCAAGAACACATTATTCAAATTATTCTTATTTTATATGTGTAGTATCTTTTATTAATTCTGAGAAAAAAAATTTCCTTCTTCCCATTAGTTTTGTCATCTATTACACACTTAATGTATCTGAGCTCAGAAGCTCTCTGGTTAGGTTTGTGCAGAGAATAAATCTCTTGCTGCTTGGTTATATGGAGTCAGAGAGGGCCTGGGGTCCTACAGCAACCTAAGCAGAATTTAACCACTCTCCCAGTTTTTAACCATACCTGGTACCCTACTGGGACTGCCCGTTCATGAACATCTTTGAAACCCATCAGCGAACCTCAAGACCAGTAAGCCTCAAGATTTCAGCCATTTAAAAAAAAATTTTTTTTTCAGCCATCTTTGCTCTTCTAAGTCACTTCTTGGGCTTATGAAACTTGCAACATCTTTCATTAGTGTTTGTCTCTTCTCCCATCCTCTTTATCTTAGGTACTTATGCCTTTTTTTTTAAAAAAATATTCCTGTGATTTTAATGGTGCTTGAGGAAGGATCAGAAATTAAAACATGCATTTAACTTGCCATGTTTGCTCTGCTTTTTTCTTTATGTTTTTATCAGTCAGGTTATGAACCATCTCCCATGATCTGATGTAAATAGTACACATTTCTTTCTGTACATTTTGAGGCTTCTTATTAGCTGGGCTCCATTTTTAAAAGTAATATCTTTCACTTCCCCATATAGTCTTTAAGTGGCATGTAAGACAAGCAGCTGCACTTGATGGCTCCTGATCTCTTTGGGGAGCTGTTAATACACTGCTGTGTTTTACTATCAAAAGAATTTATAGGCCCAGTGTCCTGGTGCACAGAGTGAGCCACATAAGGATTTCCTGTACTGTACACCTACACTCATGCAGATGGAGCACAAGTCTAAACTCTAGAGATAAATGTCTAAAAAAATCTCCTATGACATCTTATGAGCAGCCCTGCTTTTTGTGCTTCTAGAGATTTGATATTAGATAAATAATCCCAGATGAAAATCAAAGTATCAGTTTTCTTTCAATACTTTTGGTTGTTTAAAACCATTTCACAGGGTGATATTCAACTTATGAATTCTAGGTGGCTGAGTCACTTGCAGAATATATTTATTGATCAATGATGGATAATTTCTATATATTTCTAGTCTCTCTAGGACTAATTTTAAGAGGAGCTCAACTGTCTATTTTAACATGATCACTAGAAGTTAATATGGTTGCTGCCAAATGACTTCATGAAATGTACACAGAGTAAAAAGATAGTACAGACAACTGCAGAATTTTCTGGAGGCCTGCTATCTTTTGCATACCCCTTCTTTTGTGGTGATTTTCCCATACAGTGAATCCTGCCTCCAAAGTCAGGAATCAGACATGAGATTTACTGGTCTCCTTGGCTGCTTACTGAGGATCCACAAATCAGACATAGCCAGGTCAGACTTTGTTCACTGAGAAGAAATCAACTTCTGGAGAGGGTGGCGGAGAAGTAGGCACTTACTATCAGGAGTTGCTGTAAGAGAAATTCTCTAACCCAGAGCCCTGTGTTATATTGAGAGTCTCATGGAGTCTGCCTTGTTGCAGTAGCTATGGGGAAGGGGTGTCCCTGAAGCAGTATTGTGATAGGACTTGAATTTGTTCTTGGCTCTAGATACTAAGCCCGACTCTAGATATCCCTGAAAGTCTATAAATTCGCTATTTCCTTAAATAAATCCCTTTTCTGTTTCAATCACCTTAAAAGGATTCTGTTGTTTGCAACCAAGAATCCTAACTCAGATGACAAAGTCACCATAAACAAAGGAGAAATGAGCTGCAAAAATAAAACAATTTTTTGTGATATTCAGCTATAGTAAAAATAAACATTTGATCCAGAATAAAGAAATCAACATGATTTTGAGCAAATTTACTTTAGCAGACATAAAATCAAATGGCTACCACACATCCATATTATTCCAAAGGCATGGGTAATTTAAAAAATACAACAGAGAATTTTAAAGTCGTGATAGCAAGACATACCATCTTTATCAGCAGTGTCTTGAGGCTTTGATTTTAAGGTGAAGATTTTTCGTAGCTTACAGTTTGCTGAGACAATAATTCCATCCAACGACTGGAAAACTGCTCCCTTGAATATTTCACTGGTGAAGGCTACCAAGTCAATGCATAGATTGCACCACTAAGATGGAGAGAAGCAAAGGAGAGTTAAGTACCTTCCATAATCACCTAAATGAACGAGCCACTGTGTGCAGAGAGACCAGAGGGTTGAGGCAGTTATGTGGGTCAGCCAGCCCCAAACCAATGTCACCCTATCCCTGTCTTGGCTTAAAATTTTCTTAAAAATTGCTTTGAGGGCTGGGGTTAGGGCTCAGTGGTAGAACACTTGCCTGGCACGTGTGAGGCACTGGGTTCAATCATCAGCACACAGAATCCAAGCTATACATTGGCCATGTGACTCCAGAGTTCCCATCATGAGACAAGACTCTTGTCTGTAGGCACTATGCTGGAGGGAAGCTAATTGCAGGTGTGTCGGATCACTTAAATCTTGAAAATCAGGCATAAGTAGCCAATTGTTCCTTCAAGGGGCCTAATTTGATCACAATTAGCCACTTATATTTGAGGGGAAAAAAAAAGGTATGAATGAAATTGGAATCTGGGTTTAAGCAGTAGCCAGTGTTGTCTACTTATAACCAATTAACCTATTGTACAGAAATAGATTCTTCTAAAGAATTTGTAATTATGCCTGGCATTTGCCAGTTTTAAAGTACTCTTGCAGGCACTAATTTCTGCCCATTAAACAATTAGATTCCTCAATACTTCATCAAATGAATCCTCTAAGTGGTCTGATTGAGTTAAAGAAAGAGGGGGAAAATAATCATTTAGTGAGTAATTAAGGCCTATTTAAGACTACAGGACAAAGGCAGGAAAAATTATTTTTGAAATTAAAATCATACCTACTTCTTGGGTTCTATATATTGGGCCCTTTTATTATTTGTTTAGGAGCACAATTTACAAAAGTTTCATCACATAGTTTTTTAAAAGGCAAAGCTTTCTATCAAGGAATGTCGACTTTAATATGGAGGCGAGCCTGAGAGTGTTTCCACAGCAGAAAAGGAAGAGAATGTGGTAAGATATTGAGAAGGCGTACGGAGATTTTTTTTTTTTTACATGTTTCAACAGTAAACTTATATTCCAGGCCATGAGGAGGCTCTGGTTTCTTGGGGGTCAGGCATAAACAAAGGTAGGAGGTGGGACTGTGTTGTTATGATTATCAGGATGACAAACGCAGTGGGTATTGGGAAGGGTTGTGGGGGGATGGACAGGGAAGGCCAGGTTCTAGAGCAACTGGAGGATCAAGAGGAGGACCTTGAATCTTTAGAGCAAGTGCATCTGAATAAGACAATCCTCCTGGTCCAGAGGGGAGGCATGCATGTGGCACATTACAGAGGAGGCCCATGATGGGCAGGTGGGGAGGTCTGGAAAGCCTACTTTTAAACAATCTTTTAAAAAAATTCAACACAGTTTTATATGCAAATGCAAGCCACACAGTACCAAAAGTTTTGAACAAAATACATTACATTGCCTTGTCATGCTGTCATCTCAGATAATTGTTTTTTCTCTTTCTGTATTTAAAAATAATAGCTCTTCATTCAGTAACTTCCAGACACCAGCTACTGACTTCCTGGATGGTAGATAAGACTTTGAGCTCATTCACACGCACCCGACTTCCCCCACTTTATTCTCCCTGGATAATCAGCTCTCATTTGCTCTTTTTTCTTAAAATCTATGTTCCATGTTTTCCTTATTGTGAATGTCAATGTCATCTACTATTGAGGCAAGTGCTGCTCCATAAATACTTCCCCTTTTGTCATACAATTAAATATTTTTTTAGAGTTAATAATTGCCATTTTTATTATCTGCTTTATTTTCTTTGATTCTAAGTCTCCCTACATCCTAGTTTGGATTTGAACAATGAGTAAGGTTTGTAGGCCTGGGAGGTGTGCAGACAGGCTGGCAGTTTCATCTCAAGGCCCTGCCCCTGCCCTCCCTGCTTATCTGAACCCTCCAGCTGGCTGTGCCATCAGCTCTGCTAGGAAATCAGTGCCTACCTCCTCCACCAGCGGAGTCCCCAGGAACCAGGCCCTTACCCATGACATACTTTCTTATTCATCATGTTCATGCTGCCAGGACTCAGGCTTCGGGAAAAGTACCCAAAGAATAACTGTGCATATGTGTGTGTGTGTGGATGACTATAGGAAGGCATGGAAATCCATTCATGCCTATGCTCCAATATTTAATTTTCACTCTTTATAGTCACTCCACAAATGAAAGTCTGGGAACTGACATCTTTACTTAATGAATCCATTTCCTGGGTGTACAGATAGGTGGTTCCTGAAAAAGATGGGGAAAACTTTCACAAATCCCTCTTAGCTAGAGAAAATGGAAATTATTTTTTTGGCTTAGTTGATATTTATAAAGGTTCCAATTTTCATAAGCTTCAATAAATACCTCCTTACTCATATAAATGCTGTGATATATTTTCCGAAGTTTTGGAAAGGAGTCTAGACTCTCTACTACCAACACTTGGATTATCTGAATTATGTAGTTGATCTTTATAAAATATTATTTTAATTATTTTTGGTGATATCGTCCACTCTTACAATCCTTTTCTTTGACATCGTCCTTGATCTCTAATCACTTTACACCTATGTGAGACTCTAGTCCGGCAGGGAAGAACTCTCAACCTAAAATGTTCATAATTACGGGTTCTTAAGAAGTATACACCAGAGAAATAGAAATCTGATAAAGAAAAGACAGTTCTGTTTAGCTTGTTGATGATTAATAATTGAGTTTATGCTATTTATTTCTAGCAAGAAATTTTGCAGGAAGGAGTTGACTGGCTAAGGGTGACAGAATGATTCAAAGTGTGAATTTCTAGTTTTTACTGATTAATGTCTTGGCAATGTGGATTTATTACCCTGTTGAAAGGACTGCAGATTCTATGAAATCTCTCTCTCTCTCTCTCTCACACACACACACACACACACACAAATTCAAATGCACACAGTAAAAAATTTATTGATTGTCTCAGCACGTTTTTTTCTTTTTTGGGATGGGGGCAGGTACCAGGGATTGAACCCAGGGGTGCTTAACCACTGAGCCACATCCCCAGCCCTGTTTTGTATTTTATTTAGATACAGCGTCTTGCTGAGTTGTTTAGGGCCTCACTAAGTTGCTGAGGCTGGCTTGGAACTCTTGATCCTGCCTCTGCCTCCCAACCTGCTGGGATTACAGGTGTGAGCCACCCTGTCACCTGTCCCAGCACTTTTTGACTCCCCATAGTTTTTGATATTCAATTTGATTCCTCCTATTTTTTCTCCCTTTACTATAGAAAGGTCTCAAGATAACTGGATTCATTTTGCTAGTGTATAAAACACCTGAGTTACTACTAGCTCCAGCCAGCAGTGTCTTTAAAAAGAAAACAACAAACAAGAAACCACAGTTTTACAACCTGGAAACCCTAAAGTCATCTCTTACAGAATTCTAGAACTACTTCCTGTTGTTGGGCCCCTACAATGGTATATAAAGAATGGGGTTTTAAGGACCTTATTCCTGTCTTTAAATTTTCATGATAGACTTAATTTTTCAATAGAAAACCAGCTTATAAGAAGTATGTTGCTTTATTTCCAAGTACTTGGGAATTTTCCAGTTCTTTTTGCTATTATTGGTAATTTTTTCATAGTTACAGAACATACTTTGTATGTTTTCAATCTTCAAAAATTTGTTGAGATTGACATAGCTTCACATATTGTAATTCTTGGTGAACATGCACTTGAAAATAATGCAAATTCTGTAGTTGTTAGATGAAATGTTCAACAAATGTCAAATAGATCAAGCTGATTGACAGTGCTTTTCAAGTGTATATCCTTAGTTATTATCGGAGTTATTCATGTTATTTCTGAGGGAGGAGTCTTGAAATTTCCATCTCCACTGTGCATTTATTTTTCTCCCATTCTTTTAGTTTTTGCCTCATGCATTTTAAAGCTGTTATTAGGAATGTCCACATTTAAGGTTGTCAGATCCTCTTGATTTAGTCCTTATCATTGTGAAATAGCTCTCTTTACACACTATCCCATTGTCTTATAGTCTTTTTTTGTCTGTTATGAATATAGGCACCCTAGATTTTATGACTAATATTTGCATGGCATATCTTTTTTCATTTTTAATTTATGACTTATTTGTTTTTAGATTTAATATGCACTTCTTAGAAACATGCTATTGTATCTTGCTTGTTAGATTGGTATTCAATCTAACAATCTCTGCCTTTTAATTGGAGAATTTAGTCCCTTTGTGCTTAATTTAATAATTTTGACATATTTAAGGTTGACATCTTGCTCTTTTTTTTTCAATTTGTCCCATCTGCTCTTTGTTCAGTTTTCTATTCCTCCAATATTTTTGGATTAAAAGTATTCTTAGTGTTCCATTAATCTTAATGGGCTCCTTAGTTATACTTCTCTATCATTTTGCCAATAGTGGCAGTAGAGTTTGCAATATTCATCTTTGTAATCTAACTTTGTCTAATATTCCAATATCTCATGGATAAGCTCATGAGATATGCTACCTTTTCATCATTTTTAGTGTTATTGTCACGTATTTTGACACTTATAAACTTTACAATTCAAACATTGTTTTTGTTGTACACAATACTTTCAAAATACATGAAAAAGAGTTTAGATTTACCTACATATTTATCTTTATTAGCATTTTTCATTCTCTGATTTAGATCTACATTTCCACCTGGTATATATTTTTCCATTTTTAAGAACTTCCTTTAATTATTTTTTGTAGTGTCAATTTTCTAGCAATGAATTCTTTCATCTATTTGGTCCCGAAGCTCTTTATTTTGCCACAGTATCTGATGAATATGGATAAAAAATTCTAGATTGATAAGTCCCTCCCTGCTTCCCCACCCCCAACCTTGTACCATCTCACTGTCTCTTGCATCCTTTCTAATGGGAAGTTGGGAACATGGTAGTATTCTTATCATTGTTCTGACATCATATGAACCTTTTTCATCTGGCTGCTTTTAACATTTTCTCTTTATCACTGATTTTCAGAAATTTGGTTATGACATACCATGTTCTTTTTTTAAAATGTCCCTGTTCCTCAGTTTTCAGTTTGCTGAACTCATTTGATTTCTATATTTTTCAAATTTCAAAAGGTTCAAGAATTACTTTTATGAATTTTCTTCTCCCAGCATTTCTTTGCTTGCCTTCTGGTACTACACTTACAATCTCAGTAGAGTGCCTGACCTTGTTCACAGCTCCCTTAGACGTTGCTCATTTCTTTTGAGCCCCCCACACTTCACCATATGTTTAATATGGGTAGTTTCTATGTTGCTGACTTCAATTTCATTGATATTCTCCACTGTTTAAACTAGTGTTAAAAACATCAAGCCAATCTTTCATTTCAGATATTGTATGTATTTTTTAGTTCAAGAATGCAGATTTCTTCTCCTAGTTTCCATTTCTCTATTGTAAGTTTATATTTGTTCTGACATTATGTTCATATTTTCCTTTAAATCTTTGAAGATATTTGCAATAATTGTTTAAAACCTCTGCTTCTGCATCTGTCATCTTTGTCATGCCTAAGTTGGTTTCTATTCATTGATTTTTTTTTTTCCTCTCTCCTGGTCAGGGGCTCATGTTTTCCACTTTGCATGCTAATAACTTTTTTTTATTGTATGCTGGACATTGCAATTGCTATTGTATGCTGCTAAGCTGCTCAATTTTATTGTCTTTTTTAGAAGAGTTTTAAATGTTGTTCCAAGAGGCAATTAATTTATTTGTCACCATCTCGTAACTTGGCTAGACAGGTCTGATATTTTCCTTCAGTAGCACTGGTATTTGGCACAGCCCATTGTCAGTAATTGTTTACATATTTGCTTTTTCTGCAGTTTTATAATCTGCTTAAGGAAAAAGGTCATGTGTCATTCACTTTGGGATTCATGTCATCTGATATAGGCCTTGGTCCACAGTAAGGACTTGATAAATACTCATGAATTGAAGTAACCTCTAAGTTGAGAGGCTTTTTATGACACCATATTCACAAGTTAATAAACATGGGTTCACAATGAGAGAAAATAGTGAAGCAGTAACAGCATTGCCTAGTATCATTTGAGCACTTACTGTGAGCTCCATATTATTCTAAGTTATAGCTCATTTAATCCAAACAACTGCTCTGTTAGGTGAGTTGAACCACTGTCAGTGTCTGATGAGGAAACTGGAGCACAGAGAGACTAACTGACACGCCCAAGGGTCTGCAGCCAGGAAACTTCTGAACTAGCTTCAGAATGTCTGCAGTCTAGGTCCAGTGGCCTCACTTCAAAACCACAACAGTATGCTCCCTGTTTATTTGATTTGAAAATGGGGTAACCCCTAATCTGGTAATCATCTGTTTTCCAAACAAACTTTCTTAGAATTAGTTGTATTTCCTTCTGAATTAATTGTGTCTCCTCCAGCAGAGGAAGGCATGGAACAGCAATTCCTTCCCCAAATATCTTCCCCACATACTGACAGATGAATAGGGAGAGAAAAATGGATACTTGTTAACAGATGAGGTGAAATATTTACAAACTCTTAAATAAGTACCATAAACATTATAGTGGATTCTCGGTTAGAGATTTTATTGAGACATTCTCTAATTGTATCTTTTGTGTTATCTCTAAACCACCTTGTGCCTGCATGAATCTGCCACCTCCATTTCCTTCTCATGCTACTCAAGAAAAAAAATATTGTTGAAAACCCCAAGTTTCCAAATCACTGGCTCTATGAGAAACATTCTTTGAGGAGAATGGGAACTTTTGAGTAGACGTTTTAACAATGTAATACCAGACCTCTATAAAATATACCATCAGGGTGTGGGTCAAGAAGGTACAACTCTTCAGGAGTTGTACCCATTTAAATGACAAAGATTTAGGCATTATTTATCATATTTATGTCTCCAATGAGTGATTTATTCTGAATGACATAATTGAACTTCCTATTCAAATGGAATTTAATTTATTATACATTTATACCTACTTTAACAGCAAGATGTTGATGTTCATCTGACACCATCACCAACTAACTGAAATTATATTAAAGAAGTAAAATTGATTCCAGTGAGTTCCGAATAAGTGGGTACTTCCGTTGTTTAATCTGATGGTTATTAATTTTTTAATTGTTATTGCCATTGAAAACTCAAACATATTGATTGCTATAATTTAAATATTAAAGTGACTCCTCAAAATTTAGAATAGCATGAAAAATAAATTGGAAAGATTAACATTTAAACGTCATTGAACAGAAAGTGGCCTATATGTAAATATTCATGTTGGTTTAGCTATAAAAATATTAACTTTAATTTTTGCCTCTGGCTACCTAAAGGCTTTAGTCCAAAGAACCAAGGAAGAATGGACCACTTGGCAATTAAGTTCTAAATCGGGTGTAGCAAGCCGAACACCTAGAGGGCCCAGGCAGAGGACTTGAATGAGTGAAGCAAAAGGGTCTGCGCGAACCTGCGCACTTTGAGAGTAGAGAGGACTGAAGTTCATTGGACCACGTCCAGCTCTCCAGAGAGGGTGCTGTTGCCACTTGGCTCAAGCTGACTGTTATGCAAGAAGGAAGGCTCAGTGGGGACTGAGTTTTGTGGTTTTTTTTCAAAAGAGGTTAGAAAGCAGGAACTTTATTGCGAAATCTCCTGTTTTCTAAAGCTGATGTGCTTTTAGAATGCTGTTTTGAGGTTTACCAACAAAAATATCCACTAATTGCCAAAGGACAGAAAGACACCTGTCTGATTGGGAGGAAACAGAAATGAGGGCAAGGATTTCTTAATATGTGTTTGAATACTCCTGAACATTTGTGGAATCAAATATGAGGAGCATATTTAGAACTTTGGCCAGGAAAACCTCATTATTTTTAACTTCTATAAAGCACATCAAGACTTACTTGTTTGTTCAACAAACATTTATTGAGCACTTTCCATGTGTTACGTACTGATAGGGCCTAGGGATAGAAGCCCACTAAGACATGGTTATAGTATAATGGGGGAGACAAGGAGATACTCAATTAAAGTGCACAGTGGAGAAGTATTAGGAAGGTTATGAAATTGTGAATGGCGAGATGTCCCCAAAACATCTGATCCAAGAGGGTGAAATCACAGAGGGCTTCCTGGAAGAAATAGCATTTAAAGAGTAAATGGGATCTATAATCCTTGCCAAGGGCTTACTATACCAGCATTATTCTAAGAACCTTATATTTATTAACTCATGTAAATCCCCACAACAGCCTTAATGGTGGGTGTATACACTTCATATTAGCTGCATCTTATAGATGAGGAAAATGAACATAGAAATTTGTACAGGAGTGTCAGAACTCAGATTCTAAGTTCTTAACCTTTATATATTATTTATATTACATATTTAATAAAAATGTAGAGGAATTGTCAGAGCCTAGATTCTGTGCTGTAGTAGGGTTCAGAACCCAGATTCTCTGTTCTTGCTCTCACAGCATACACCACATATATGCATATGTGGGAATTCTGTTGACGTGGGTCGTAGCTCATTCGGCTACATACAGTGAGCTACATATGTTTCTGATGTTGGTTCATACCATTCCTTGCTGCTACCACCTAGTCTTCACTAACTTTAATCTGTAATGGAGCAAATGGTCTCCTCAACTTTGCTTTCCTACCCTTCCAAATCATTGCAAATATTAATCTTCCCAAAGCCAGAACTGTGTTCCTTTCCTACTCTAAAAGCTTTAATGGGCTTCTTTTCTCTATCATAGTGGTTCCCAAAGAGTAGAACATGTACCATCTGGGAGATGATTTTAGATATTATATGGGAGTGGCATTAAATGACATTAAATAATCACAGAATAAAAATTTCCCTCTTATCAATATTCTTTCAGTCCCTAACTATGCCAGAAATAAATATTTTACATGTATCTAATCCTTAATAAACTTTATTTTAAACAAAGAACAATCCTCAGAATAGGGCCTTTAATAAGAAACCCTATTTAGATATTAAAATACTATGTTAGTTTTTGCGTGTTTATTTTAGATTTTATTTTATTTTTTTGCAA
The DNA here is from genome assembly GCF_045843805.1 of Urocitellus parryii. NCBI lineage: Eukaryota > Metazoa > Chordata > Mammalia > Rodentia > Sciuridae > Urocitellus > Urocitellus parryii. The sequence continues at coordinate 168,735,226 of NC_135533.1, read as the reverse complement.
ACTATACTGATTTTCCATTCCTAAGAGTGATCCAAAGTTTTCTTTTAAAATAAATTTCAGCCAAAGGAAAGTGAATCAACTTAAAAGAAAGCATCAGGCATATCCTCGAACCGGTAATACATAAACATGGTACAGAGAGTAGTAGCAAAATGACTTAAGTTTGAGAAATACTGCTCAGTCAGATCAAGCCCTTCAGAAGTTACACAACAGACCTGCAATCTCCTGAATCTATTAGGCTGTAGCAGGACTGATATTTCTTAGGCTGTTTTTAAGGCTGGTAACAATTACTAGTTCTGTGTTCTCCAAAGATGGACCACTGTCCTCCAAAGATGGACAACTCTCCCATAGAAGATGGACCACTATTACTCATAGATGGACCATTCTCCTCCAAAGATGGACCACTGTCCCCCAAAGACAAACCATAGTCCCCTAGAGATGGACCACTATGCAGCCTACGTTTTTGCCTATGCTATTCCTTCTCTTGGAATGCCTGGCTCTCCATCTGTCGCTGTTGAGATCTTCCAGTCCTTCCAAGGGCATACTAAGTGCTCTCTCCTTCATACTAAGTGCTCTCTCCTTTCCTCTTCTGGTAGTCAGACAGATTTCTTTCTCTTTTACAATTCTTTCCGCAGTTCCAATAGCACCTTTTTTCTCCCCTGTACTTTCTATCACAGGTTTCCTGACATAGTGTTTAAACAACATTCTTTCACCTAGTAGATTTCAAGGGAGAGGAAGGAAGGGCATGAATTTTCATTTTTTTGTACACCATGGTACTGAACAAATGTCCTCATATACACAGTAGGCCCATGATTGGTATTTACTCTATAAATTTAATATTTTAGGCAACATTTGTGTGATACTTACAATTTTGCGCTTGATCATGAAGAGTGGGATTTTTGCATGAAGAGGGGTTGAGGATAGTTCCTTATGGACCGTTGATAAATACAATCTTCTTTTGATGTTCCCTAAATCAGTAATTCTAAAAGAAGAGACAAGACAGAAGAGACAAAGACTCCATCAATTTAATAACCACTTCTTTGGATCATCATTAAAATGATATAATTTATCCTATAGACCCTTTCCAACAGGGAGTTGGATCACAGGATTTTAGAATTGCCGTTTTCTTTTAAGAAGTAATAAAATTTCTTCCTTAGATTCAAAGTGCTCAGAAGCCTGAATATATAAATTCACTTAATATGCTAATTTATTTCAGTACTCTGCAACTAGATTTCCACTGTCCTCCAGCCTATGAAAAAAAATTCAATTTGTATGAACTGAGAAACTGCTAGCCTTTAATAACCATGCTTGTTCCAGCCCCTTAAGCTTGTGTTGTCTTGGGACATACTGTCACCTACTAAATAGGAAAACATTATGGGTTTCTTTCCCTAAAAATGCACCTGTCATTTTATATAGGCTCTTGGTCTGCTTAGAGACACACACAAAACACCGACTGTCGGTTTCACTTCCTAAGCACATATCTTCCAACTAGAATTATAATACACAAGCTTATTGCTCACTCTTCAGGTCAACCTGCAGTGATACCAAAGGACACTGAATTTGAACATCTTTAATAGATTTAGACCACAGCCATGATCACAAAGATTAGGTTTGCTTCAAATTGATAGAGGCTCATTTTTATGTTCTGCTTCCTTTAGGTCTCAGAGGTAACACAGCGGGCTGAAAATCTCCAAGCCTGTCTCAGGCTGCTATATTGTAGAATTGATGCTTTCTTGAAAACTGTCCTTTCATCTGAGAATAAATGATTTTTTCCCTGTGTTTGGCAATTTGGTCTACGTGTATTACACTGCTAATTTTCTAAAATCAGCCATCCTCCAAAGAGATGTTTCACTGAAATACACTATTGCCAATATTTATAGAATTAAACTATTTTTAAAAATCAACATAGCCTTTTCTATAGCTCTTTCACGTCTCTTCCTTCTACTTTTCTGATTTCATTTTTTGCCTCCCTCTAAATCAGTCTACATACCCTGTTGTGGGAAAAATGTCATTAAACAATGTCAGGAATAAATGCAGCAAAAATTAAGTGAGATGATTCCAGGGTATACTCCAGACCTAAAAATTCTATTCTTCCTACACTGAGACCTCATAAAGCTTTAAGTCCATAATCAGAATATTTTAATCAGCCTTTTCACCACTGTGACCAAAAGACCTGACAAGAACAATTTTAGAGGAGGAAGGGTTTATTTGGTGCTCGTAGTTTTAGAGGTCTCAGTCCATGTTTGGCTGATTCCATTGCTCAGGCCCCAAGGTGAGGCGGGAGGGTGTGGAGGAGAAAAGTAGTTCAGGACATAGCAGAAGGAAGCAGGGAGATCTCTGCTCACCAGGGGAAAAAATAAAAACTCCAAAGGCATGCCCCAGTGACTTACCTCCTGCAGCCACCCCCTACCTGCTTACATTACTGCCCAGTTAATCCATATCAATGGATTAACCACTGATGAGGTTAAGGCTCTCATAACCCAATCATTTCACCTCTGAAAATTCTTATACTGTCTCACACATGAACTGTTGGGAGGACACCTCATATCTAAACCATAATACAGAGCTAGAATGTCACAGTGTTAACACTACTGTAGGGTTATACTTAGATGCACAAGTAAATGCAGGATCTCATTCATCCTTGGCAGAATCTTGAATGTGGCATGAGCACATGGTGGGTACAGGGGGTACACCACCAACCACTGAAGTGCAGGAAGAAAACATTAGAACTTTCATCCCATCCTTTAAAAAATGTTATTTTTAGGCACATTTCATTACATAGTAGTTCAGCAACATAGATTTGCATTTTCAAGATAAATAAATGTACCCTGTGGTAGGTATGTGTGAATATTTTACTAGTGGGGTATAGGATTAAATACGTTTGGAAAGCATTGTCATCAAGATGTGCCTAGGTCTCTTCTGTAAGAAGTTCTGATTAGGGAAGAGAGGGAAAGGCTGCTGAGACTTAGGAAAGAAAAGGAAGTGAAAAGAGGGACCGCATAAACCAAAGACTCGCCTGTGACATGATTTTATTAAAGGGACAAGAATATATGATTTTTATCAAAATTACTAAAGATCAAACTTCCAACAGAAGAATGTGTCAGTATACTGTCACTTCATTGGCACATGGAACTTTAGGAACATTCATTCATTCCTTCACGTATTCAACAGATACTGAGCCAGGGAACGTGCTAGAAACACATCAGCAACACAATGGTGACAAAGACAAGGTCCCACCCTCCTGGAGCTTGTATGCTACTGGAAAAGTCAGGTGATAAAAAAAAAAAAAAGTATAAAGAGACAAAATAGTTAAAAGTTATCCTAAATTCAATGAAAGAAAGAAATAAGAGACTAACTAGAGGATAGCAAGAAATAATCTACTTTAAGCCGCACCAGCAAGATCTGAGCTGGTAGGTAAGGAAGGGAAGAACATGAGGTAGAGAGGTAGGAAGGAGCCAAATCTTGCAGGGCCCTTATGCCAAGGAAAGGAGTGTGTAAGAGGGCCACATTCTAAACTACACAATTAATGGATATAATAAACATAGTCACAGTCTCTTGTGTTGCCACTGGATGACAGTTATGTAACTGAAATGCACAGATTTCAGTGTACGATCAGTGTATTTCAGTGTTTGCATGACTGTATATATTCATGTAATTACCACTTTGGTGAAAATATAACACATGCCCATTAGCCTAGAAAGTTCCCTCTGGCCCCCTCTAGTTGATCCTCACCCATGGGCAACCACTCTGTTATCTGATTATTAATTTCTTACAAATGGAATGGTGTAGAATATACTCTTCTTTGTCTGCTTCTTTCATTTAGCATGACATTTTAAAAATTCATGCTGTAGCACTGTATCAATGGTGATATTCTAAAAAACTGCTGAGTCTTATATATATATCCAATACCTTATCCATTTTCCTACTGATGGACATTTGAGGTGATTTCAGTTCTGCTTTCTAATGAATAAAACCTGTATAAACATGCTGGAAGATCTTGTCATGGACATGTATTTTCATTCTCTTGATGAATAACTAGGAATGGAAATGTTGAGTTCTTGAGGAAAATATTTATATAATTTTATAGAAACAGCTTTTCAGGGTGGTTACAATGTTTCCACACCCTCACTTTTTGATGCTATTAGAATTTTAAATTTTAGCCATTGTTAGTTGGTATGAAATTTATATAATTGTGGTTTTATTTGCATTTCTCTTTTGACTAATGATATTAAGCATTATTGTAATGTTGACTGATATAGCTCCAATTGTGGAATATCTGTTAAATCTTCTACTCAACTTTTATTGGGTTGTTTTCTCATAATTGTTAAAGTTTTTATATATTTTGGAGACATGTTCTTGTCAGATATATGTATAGTGAATGCTTTCTTGATTTACATACACACATATATATATACATGTTTTGTGTGCATATATGTATGTGTGTATATATATGTGTATATTAATTTAGCCATGTGTTCTAGTAGCTTTCATATATTTCTGAGGATTTTCTACATTAGTAATCATGTCCTCATAGAATACAGACTTCTTTTTCAGTCTTTATGCTTTTTGTTTAATTTTTTTCTCTACTGCACTGACATTTTAGGACATTGAGCATATATATATATTGATTTTTGTGTGTGGTGCTGAGAATCCAACCCAGGGTGTTGTGCATGCTAAGCAGGCTCTTTACCACTTAGAAATACCCCCAGACTTTTATTCCCTATTTTCTTTTTTTTTTTTTTGAGAGAGAGAGAGAGAGAGAGAGAGAGATATTTAATATTTATTTTTTAGTTCATGGCGGACACAACATCTTTGTTTGTATGTGGTGCTGAGGATCGAACCCAGGCCGCACGCACGCCAGGCGAGCGCGCTACCGCTTGAGCCACATCCCCAGCCCTATTCCCTATTTTCTTAATAGCATAGTAAAAACTTTTTATTTGAAAATAATTTCCACCATAGAGAAAAGTATCAAGCATAGTACAAAGACTCATATAGGTTCACCGATGTGGGTGCTTTTTGATTAGCTGAAGTTTAATTTGATGAATTTCAGTTTGTCATTATTTAGACTAGTGCTTTCTGTATCTTTAAAGAAATCTTGCCTAACACAAAGTTGCAAAAATATTTTCCTGTTTCCTTCTACATCTTATAGCCTCGGTTTTTATATTTAGCTTTGATCCATCCCACATTGGTTTCTGTGTGTGGTATGAGTTAGGGGGTTGAGTTATTTTCTTTCTGTGTGTTTATCCAGTTTTCCAAGAATCTTTTATTAAAGATTCTCATTTTCTCAGTGAAATGCCATGAAAATCAATTATCATATCTCATTAGTCCATTTTCTATTACTATGCTGAAATATTTGAGACCAGGTGTTATTGTTTAGGTATTAGCTGTCCCCCAAAAGCTCATGTGTGAGATAATGCAAGGAGGTGAAATGACTGGGTTACCAGTGTGTTCACCTAATCAATGCATGAATCCACTGAGATGAATTAACTGGGAGATAACTGAAGGTACGTAGGGTGTGGCTGGAGGAGGTGGGTTACTGGATGTGCCTTTGAGGTTTATTTATTATTTATTTATTTTTAAATTGATTTTATTTTTTAAAATACACGACAGCAGAATGCATTACAATTCTTATTACACATATAGAGCACAATTTTTCATATCTTTGTATAAAGTATGTTCATGCCAATTCATGACTTTATACATGTACTTTTTTTTGCATTACACAATTATATTTATAATTTTCTTACACCACTACACTGATGTTTTAGGACCTTGAGCATATATTGTTAGAAGTGAGGAGAGCTGACAGCCCTTGCCTTGTGCCTGATCACAGGGGGAAAGGGTTCATTGTGTCCCTATCAAATGGTAAACATAGGTTTCCTTTATCAAATTGAGAGTGCTTTTCTATTCCTACTTTTTGATATTTTTTAAAAAATCATGAACAGGTATGGAATTTCATTAAATGATTTTTTGCATCGATTGATCCTATATCTTTTTAATTTATTTTATCGAAATATTGAATGATCTGGTTGATTTTCAAATGTGATATGTCAGGTTTTGATAGCAAAGCTAAATTAAGCCTGCTGAAGGACTCTCTCCAAGCTAGTAAGACTGAGTATAGTCTGTGGAATGTGATAATTTACCTAAAGGAAAAAAAAATCTAGGGAAATGTAGGGAAGTGTTTCCTTCTCTTGTGTTTTTGGAAAGTATTCATTTAAAAAGATGCTAATTCTTTAAATTTTAATAGAATTTGCTATATCTAAAGTTTCTCCCTGGGATGATTTTGCTTATGTAATGTCTTCACCAGACAACAGTAATATTCAGATCTCTAATTTTTCTTGGTTCAGTTGTGTTCTTCATATAGAACTGTTGAGTTTATTGCCATAAGGTGGCTTATCTTATCCCATTTATTATCTTGATAACATCAGTTGGATCTGTAGTAGTATCCCTCTCTTATCTTTCACATTGATAATGTCTGACTTCTCTCTCATTTATTAATCAGTCCTGTTATGGTTTATCAAGTTTATCTTTACAAAGAAACAACATTTGGCTGTATCAAATTTCTCTTTTTTATTTTCCACTTTATTGTTTCTGGACTTATTATTCCTTTCCTTCTACTTATTGTGGGTTAAATTTACTTTTTGTTCCCCATTAGCTTCTTAGGATGAAAATTTATATTGTTAATTTTATGTCTTTCTTTTTCTCATATAGACATCTAAAACTATATATTAAGATAAAAAAGATATTATGGTAGGTACATTCCTCACATTCTATATTGAACTTTAATTTTCATTCAATTTGAGATATTTTCTAGTATCTCTTAAGATTTCTTCTTTGAGTCCTGGGTTGCTTAAAAGTATTCTATTTAAATTCAAAATATTAAGGCCTTTTTAAATGAAGTATACTGTTATTTTTTTGGTGGTGTTGGGGATCAAACCCAGGGCCTTGTGCATGCTAGGCAAGTGTCCAACCACTGAATTACAACCCCAGCCCTTGATTTTTACTTTTAGTTCCATCAAGGTCAAAGAATATGTTTTTGTAAAGTTTCTTTTTCTAAAAGTTATTAAGACTTCTTTAGAACTTCTTCCTGCTCCATTCTGGATCCAGTCTTCCAAAAGATCTTAAATTTGTGACTTCTAACTATGATCCCACAGAAAGCCTGCTGAAAGGACTCTCTCCAAGCTAGTAAGACTGAATATAGTCTGCTGCAATGTGGTAATTTACCTAAAGGAAAAAAAAAATCTATTGTTTACTCAGCATAGAACAAGAAGACGACTTAGACTTTGGTGCCTGAAATATACTTCCCAAGGGAAAGATATTATTATCAAATAAATATTATCTATTGAACATTTTCTGTGTGCCAACACTGCATTGAGCATTTATATGCATTCTCATTGAATCCTCCTAAAAACCTTACAAGATATGCACCATTATTATCATCTCTATTTTTCAGATAAGGAAACTAAAACTTAGTTGGTAATGTTAGGTGATTTTCCCAAATTTACATACCCAGCAGAGTCCAGATTAAACTGGGGTTTAGTTAATTCTACTTATGACCACTTTCTGAACCCCATGCTTTCTTTTCAGGGTGGGTGATGCACATCCATAGAAGGATGATCTTTGTTCCTGTATCTGATGCCTGAGACTCCTGCCCTGCTGTGTGTTTGGCTGGTCATAGCCCCCCAACTGCAGTTTGTGTGGGAATTGATTATCTTCTTTCCATTGACAAAGCCTTCCCTTAGGTACGTCAAAAAGCTCTGATGGAAAAACAGAAACCCAGAAGACCTGGGTAGGGGAGATAGCAAGGTAATTACACAGTTAGAAAGGGAAGGGAAGTATATTCCCCAAAGTCTAAACCCCTACCATATGCCAGAACCTGCAAAAATTATCTCATTTATTCTTCCCAACAACTCTTTGAAGTAGAACTCAGTATTCACCTCTGATCAATGTAGTGTGAGGCTTAGAGACATTAAGAAACTTGGTCAAGATCTCATAGCTAGGAAGTTGCAAGGCCAGGAAGTCTACTAAAGCCTATAAAGATAAAACACAGGGATAATGCTAAGTTAATTCCAAGTTAATTCCAGAGGATGGGAGTTACCTGACTCAGTGCTTTTGAAAGGCTGTGTACTTATAATGAAGGAAAGGAGGAGTGTCGGGCCTATAATCCTTTACTACAGGGCATTCTAGGAAGAAAAGTGACCAGCCAAAATTCCTTGCAAACACAACTGACCTCCTGACAAATATACTAAAGGTATTTGTCAGGGGAAAAGGTCTTAATGGAATGCTTTTTGCATGGTGTACTCTGATCTGTTTAGAATTCCTTATGGTTAACAAACTGGAATCCTTGGGCTTATAGGGGCATGGTTCCTGGGAAAATATCACTGAAGCTAAAAAGGTATAAAATGGCCAGAATGGCTCTCTCTAGGTAAGTGGTACTTCCCCTCAGGTGTCGCTTGGAGAACTTATCTGTTAAATCTGAGCCAAAAAGGACTGGAGAGCTTGGGTGGCAGGCCTGGATCTCTCTCTGCCTCTTGAATCCCTGAAATCATGAATAAAACTCAGTACTGGCTAATGTCTCCAATTTGTAAGTCTTTTTGGCAATCCAATCCTGAGAGCTATAGCACACACCTGGTTGTTTGGTAGCCTCTTTAGGAAGTACATTCCCCAAAGTAGGGTCTGAGACAAGGAAATACCTGCAGTGACATCACTGCAAATGACAGGGTTCCATCTCATCAGGATTCTAAAGACACGTACAGAATACCTCAAAGAACTGACCACCTGAAGAGTTGAGTGGGGGAAGCACATAGCCAGTGACTCCCAATCTTTAAAGGTTAAGGGCTGCCTCTGGGGCCTTAACTCCCAGTATCTCCAGGCTGTGCCTGTCCCTGGGAAAGAGCTCCCACTGCACCAAAAAGAGGTCCCTGGGGTGGACGTTTGTACCAAACTGTCCACTACTACTGCAGCTCATAGCAGGGGTGGTCCAGGGGACAAGACACGGTACATTGATAATGACAGCATGCTTGCAATTGCTTAAACACACTCCCTTCTTTATTATTTTCCTACCTTTGTGTATGCTCTTTTCTGAGAAAGCTTCTCTGTGATGCCAACTAAAATTGTAATCATTCATCACAGTTTGATCGACAAGCTGTCTGCCTCTTCCTTGAAAACAATTTGGATCTCCACAAGAAAAATAATCATATATTTCTTTAACTTACTACAGTATGTTTCTCAACCTCTGCTACTGAAAGTTTTCTTTCTCCCATTTGTTCTAGGTCAGTGCCTATCTATAATCCATTTTATGGGCCATAGGTTGATACAGATCTTTTCCTTTGTTTTCATGGGTGAATAATATGAAGTCCCATATATTTCAGTTTTAGCACTCGGTAGTAATATTTTACTTGAGTTTAAAAGAGTTATTAGAATTTGGTATTTCAAAGCTCATTCTAGATTTTAAAGAAATCTCTCATTTTTAAATTCCACAAAGAAGTCTGACTGCCCTGAAACCCTGGGGATTGCAAATTTCCTAATGTGCATATGTAGAAGGGTAAGGGGTGTGGACTTTCTCTCGTTTGGAGGAAGGACAATTTATTACAAATTCATATCAATACTATTTTGATTGGGTTGTAGTTTTCAAGTAGTGCTATTCAAAGTTTTCAGTAATAAATTGTTATTGTTTTGGACTAACCATAATCAACTAAAGCAGAAATATATCATAATGGTTCAGATTCAGGGCAATCTTTTGAAGCCAGGCCTTCTAGGTTTGAATTCTGGCTGCATCACACACTAGCTGTATATCAGACAAATGACTTGCCCTCCTGTGTCTGTTTCTTCGTCTATAAAATGTGGGAAATAACAGTACCTACCGGACTATCGCGAGAACCACGTTAGTGAATGCATGAAAAATGCCCAGAGTTGTACCTGACACTCAGGAAGTGCTCCCGAACTTCTAACCACCATTGACTGGGGTGGCTATGGATTATTTAGTGAATTATCAGAGTGTCTCATACATGCTTACATAACCTCTTATCAATAACCCCAACTCCACAATGGAAAGTTGGAATGCTGGCTCATAACATCCTTCATCCTGCTGCAGTATCTTGGTGTAAAAAAAAAAAAAAAAAAAAAAAAAGGATGTCATTGTAGGCTGCCATCCACTCTGCTGTTTCTGCTAACCTGTAAACTCCCTGAGGCTGAGACCTGGTTGTCACAGCATTTTCACAGATTTTGGTTCAGACATTTGTAATTGATTAGGAAATGCTTGCTGAACTGCTTTTTTTTTTTTTTTTGAAGCCCTATGAAACATTTGCTCCTCTATTTATTGAGCATCTACACAGTGCCAAGCATGAAAATAGATACTGGGGATATCACAGTGAATAAAATGAAGTTCCCAGGTTTTGAAGCATGTGTTCCACTGGAGAAGATAATAATAAGTAAGAAGTACGCATACAGTATGTCAGCTCCTAATAAGAGCTTATGAAGAAAAATAAAGCACAATAAGGTGATCGAGGGTGATGGGGTGGAAAGTATTATTTTAGAAAGAGTAGTCAGGGATGGCCTCTCACAGAAGGAAAGAATTGAATAAAGTGAAGGTAAGAACTATGCACATACCTCAGGGAAAGAGTATTCTAGAAAGAACACTCTGCAAAATTGTGCGAAACTCTAAAGAAAAGATTCATTCTTTTGCTCTAGTATATATTTCAATATAATCCAGCAGATTTATTGAGGTGGGCCCCTTGGGCTATTAAGTCTCAACAGGAACCACACAGTAGGTGCATAGCGTGAGGTTTACCCTCAGAGGTTGGGGTTTTGTTTGCACAAAATGCTTCTCAGTTAATCTATTATGATTCTGGTGTCAGGTAGAATTCTAAATGATCATGTCCCCAACTTAGGACAGAAGTATTAGGTCTGGGCCAACCATATGGTGCTAGGGGCTTATTCTTCTGTCTTTGCAAAAGGAAATGTGCACACCCTCCCCATGTCATAATCAAGAGTAGTTGGTTTTGGAGGAAAACAAAATCATATGCTAAGATTAAACGGTTCTGAAAGCAAGCTGAGTTGCTACTTTTAAAAAATTAAAATTAGTCATTCATGAGAGAAAGAATATAAATGCATATGTGTGACTACTTAAAAGCTTCATTACACTTATGTGCTTTTTTGGGGACAATTTAGTTGCTGTAAGGAAGGCTGATTGTAAAACAGCTCTTTACTTGTAATACAGTCTTGATTTTTCACCATCTAAAAAATCTCCTGTGACCTAACAAAAAAGAAAAAGACAAGCAATATTGGCATTACTCTTCTTGTACTTAAAGATGCATTTTTTAAAAACCCACATGTAAGTTAATACATTGTTATATCCTTAAGTGAGCATTCATAGCTAAGGGTCAGCAATGTGATAGAAAAAGTAATGAGACTATGGTGAGAAAAAATGGGGTAGTCAACAGCAAAATCAACCTCATTTATAATAATATTCTAGTGATCAGCAGGTGTAGAACTCCCAGCTATGGTCATTAACAACATTCATTTCAAACTTAACATCTACATTTGCAAACCACTTGAAAGTAAAATTACTTTTCAATTCAATTTTCCATTTGCTTTTATATCTTCATCTTTGATTGACAGTTGTTTTTTTTCTACCGTGGCAATCTCAGTGAGAATTTGAGTAAATGGTTGCAACTATCCAAGAGTGTAGATAAACTCATTTATTTAGATTATCTATTCACTTTTCTTCTGTTGTACCATCATTTACAACCATTTGTGAGTGTTCACTTCAGGTTAGAATGAACTTGCAAAAATTGATGTCAGACTTCTGATGATTGGATTCATTTATTAGAATCATTTGTTCTTAAAGCCAAAATGGTTTTCATTTTTCTTTATCATGACCTAAAAATTACAAAATTTGAATGCACATTTTCAGTGATGCTACCAAATAACGCTAGGTATAATTACAGGAAATAGCAAAACTGCAAAATTGTATCTTTAGTATTCACAGTGATGTGGGTATATAGTTAGTATGACTCTAGACTGAAACTCAAAGGCCAATAGAAGGCAGTTCCATAGTTTCCTTGACACATTCCAATGCTTTACAATTACCATGAAGAATTTTATTCTATTAGTTTTGTTTGTTTGTTTGTTTTTTCCTGGATTCCTTCTACTGAAGTTTAAATTCATGAGGTTTCTTCTGTCCTCAATAGAAAGAGCAACAATTCTGCTTCTTTTGCTTAATGTTTTTGGGAGTCATTTATATTGTAGGATGCCTAATAACTTTTTATTGCAGAACAGTATTCCCATACATTGATGACATAGCACATTGTGTTTATCCATTCACCAGAGGAATTGATGGGAGTTGTAGACTGTTCTCAGGTTTGGGCAGTCTGAATAATGCCACTGTCAACATATACATTCAACTCTTTGTGTGGAAATATGTCTTTTTCTTCTTCTTCTTCTTCTTCTTCTTTTTTTTTTTTTTTTTTTTAGGTTCCTTCCCAGAAAATGTGGTTGTGCTGTTTTATATTCTACCAGGAAAATGTAAAAATTTCAGCTTGTCCAATTCTTTTTTTTTTTTGTACTGGGGATTGAAACTGGGGGCACTTTACCACTAAGACATATGGCAGGCCTCTTTTATTTTTTATTTTGAGACAGCATTTCACTAAGTTGCTTTGGGCCTAGCTAATTTGCTGAGGTTGGCCTCAAACTTGTGAACCTCCTGCCTCAGCCTCTCAAGTCGTTGGGATTACAGGCATGCATCACCATGTCCAGCTTAGTTTCTTCACTTCTTGATTAATACCTGATATAGTCCACTTTTTACTATAGACTTTATAGTGGTAATATTATTTCATTGTTCCTTTGACTTTTTTTATTGATACACTATGTTGGAAATATTATCATGTGCTTTTGTGAAATGCCCATTTTCCCAAGTTTTAAACTGAGTGATGTTTTCTTATTAAATCATTAAGAGTTCTTTTTATAATCTGAATATAAGAATTGACCATATATATGGTTTTTAAATATTTTCATCAGTCTGCAATCATTTATCTAATAATGGCTTTCAAGGCACAAAATTTTAAAATTTTGATGAAGAATGGTGTATTATATTTTTCTTTTACAGATTTGTTTTTGTATTATATCTTCAAACTATAAACTGTCTACTTCCAGGGCCATGAAGATTTCCTTCTGTTTTCTTCTAGATTTTATATATATATACTTTAAATATTTATTTTTTTGTTTTAGGTCGACACATATCTTTATTTATTTTTATGTGGTACTGAGGATTGAACCCAGTGCCTCGTGCATGCCAGGCCAGCGAGCTACCCCTTGAGCCATATCCCCAGCCCCGATGTTTTATATTTTTAACTGATACATTTGTCTTCTAAAATCCAATTTAGTTCCTTTTTGTATATGGTGTGAGGTAAGGATCTAAATTAACTTTTATACATGTGGATATCCAAATGTCCTAGTACCATTTGTTGAAAAGACTATTCTTTTGTCCATTGAATTGTCTTAACACTTTTGTCAAAAATCAACTGGCCTTAAACCTAAGGGCTTATTTCTTGATTTTCCATGTTGCCACATTGACTCATATATCTTCTTCATGTCAGTGCCATACTGCTTTGATTACTGATGCTGTATAGTGAATTTGGAAATCAGTAAGTGGAAGTCATCCACTTTTGTTCTTCTTTTTCAAGATTGCTTTATTTACTTTTGAATTTCCATATTAATTTAGAATCAGGTCATCAATTTCTACAACAACAAGTGTTCACTGGGATTTTTCCTACAAAAAAGCCTGCTGAATTTAGGAAGAACTACCATTTTAACAATACTGAATGTTCTAATGACATGTCTCTCTATTTATTTACATCTTTAATTTCTTTAAGAAGTGTCTTAAATTTTTAGCAGTAACTCTATTAAACTTATCCTTAAACATGTTGTTCTTTTTGACACTATTATTATTATGATTGAAGTTTTCTTGGAATTTCATTTTTGAATTGCTCTTATTAGAAATGCAACTGATTTTTGCATATGCTAATTTTTGTATTATTCTATCTTGCTGAACTCATTTATTCTTTCCAGTAGCTTTGTTTTTGCAAATTCCTTTGGATTTCTGAGAAATGCTCATGTTTGTGAATAAACTCAACTTTGCCTTCTCTTTTTCAGTATGGATGCCTTGTAGCTATTTCTTTTTCTTGTCTTATTGTATTTACTAGAATCTCTAATAAAATGATGAACAACATCTGAGAGAGAAAACATACTGATAGTTGATCTTAAGGGGAAAGCATTCAGTCTTTCACCGTTTGAGAATGATGAACTATATGTTTTCTTAGATTTTTTTTCCTTTTCTAAATTTGTGGAGTGTCTTTATCATTAATAGATGCTGGATTTTAGGTGTCCCTACTGACTGAGGTGAACATGGTTTTTGTTTCTTGTTTTACTAATAGGACATATTAAATTATAGTCACATCATGAAGAAAAATGAACATAGCCTCAAAAACCAATAGGATACTGAAATAATACAGAGTATTTACCTGATCATAATCAGATGAAGTTAGAAGTCAGTAAAGAAGGATATAGGGACATCCACTCCTGAGTAAAAAAATGGATCAAGGAAATCACAAGGAAACTTAGAAAATGAGATGAATAAATACTAAAACATAGAAATACCAAAATTTGGGGGGTGAAGTGAATGAAGTGCTTAGAGGGAAATTCATGGATATATATGAAAATTAAAAATGAAGAAAGATCTGAAACCAGTAGGATAATCTACTTTAAGAGAGTAGGTGAAACAAAGAGCAAACAACACTCAAAGGAATTTAGAAAATCAGTAGACCCAAATGCCTATTCTTTGAAAAGATTAACAAATTGAACAAATTGTAGCTAGTTAAAGTTGGGGGGCGGGGAGCGACGGAGGGAGAGGGAGACAGAAAAGAAAGCACTCTCTCAAAAATTTGGAGTGAAGGATGCGTACATTACTACTGATCTTACAGAAGCAAACACACACTTCCAATAATGAAAATCCTAGGACGAGGTGGTTTCATTGATGAATTACATAAAGTACTTAAAGAGGAATTAAAGCCAATTTTCCTCCAGTTGTCCCAAAAATGAAAAGGAAGGTGCATGTCTCAACTTATCCTATAAGACCAGTATTACCCTAATATCCAAACTGGACAAAAATATCAAAGGAAAATCATGTAGATCAATATCCCTTATGAATATAAATATACAAAATCATAAGAAATACTAATAAACCAAGCCTAGAAACATTTAAAATTAATTATACACTATGATCAAAGAGAATTATCCCAGGAATGCAAGCTTAGTTCAAAATACAAGAATTTGTCAATGAAATACTAATCATTATTATATGAACAGAATAAAGAACAAATAGATGCAAAAAAAATAGCATTTTAAAAAAATCCAATGTGTTGTCACTCAACAAATCAGGAGTCAAAGGGAACTTCCTCAAACTAATAAAGGGTACTTACAAAAATCCCATAGTTAATATCATACTTAATGGTGAAAGACTGAAAACTTTTCTCTAAGATCAGGAACAGGAAAAGAGTGCTGCTTCTTCTTATCACTTGTTCAATATTGTACTGGAGGTGCTAACTGGGACAATTAGACAAGGAAATGAAATCAAAGGTATCCATACTAGAGAGACAGGAGTAAAACTATCTTAACTCACAGGTAGCATGATCTTGTTTATAAAATATGGGAGAATTCACAGAAAAATATTACAACTAATAAACAAGTCCAGGACTTCTGAAGGATAAAAGATTAACATACATAAATCAATTGTATTTTGATATATATACCAGCAATTGGCAATCCAGAACATGAAATCAAGAAAGTAACTCCATTCAGAATAGCCTCAAAAAATAAAATAATAAAGAATGAATTTAAGAACACAACTGCAAAATGTGTACACTGAAAATTATAAAACACCATTGAAAGAAAATTTTAAAAGGGAGACTTAATATTGTTAAGATGGTGGTACTCCCCCAAATCATCTACAATTCAACACATCCCATCAGCATCTCTTCTGACTTCTTGGTAGGAACTGACAAGCTGAACCTAAATTTCACATAGAAATACAAGTAACCCACCATGGCCAAGACAGTCTTGCAAAAGAAGAGGAAAAATGGAGGATTCACATTCCCTGTATTAACAACTACATTAATCATGATACTGTGGCATAAACACAGGCATGTAGAAAACTGGACAGGAGCAAAAGTCCAGAGACATATACGATCAATTGAGTTCTAATAGAGATGCTAAGACGTTTTCCATGGAAAGACAACTGGATGAAAAAGAAAAAAATTGTATTCTCCTCTCACAATATACACAAAAATTATTCAAAGAAGACTTACAGATAAGAGCTACCTCTTACACAAAGACATAGGTGAAAATCTTCACACCCTTGCATTAGGTATTGGCTTCTTATATACAACAGCTAAATAACAAGAAACAAAAGATGAAGTAGATAAACTAGACTTCATAAAAATGAAAAACTTTTGTATTTCAAAGGCAAAGAAAGTAAGACAGCCCACAAAATAAGGAAAAATGATTATAGATTATATATCTAATAAGGATATGATGTATAGAATACATAAAGAGCTCATACAACTCAACAATAAAAAGATCAAAAGACAAATAATGTAATTAAAAATGGGCAAAGAATCTGAATAGACATTTCTCCATGAAGACATATAAAGACCCAATAGAGACTTTTACTAGCCAAGAGGTGAATGCAAGTCAGTACTAGAAGATAACACATGCTCACTAGGATGCGAATAATAAAAATGACTAACAATAACAGGTGGTGGTGAGGATGTAAGGAAATTGGAACCCTAATACATTGCTGGTGGTATATGAAATGATATAGCTGCTTTGAAAATAGTTTTTAAATATAAAGAATTCCATAGACTCTAGCGCTTCCACTTCTACTTATATATCCAAGATAATTGAAAACATGTATCCATACAAAAACTTGCACATGGATGTTCATAGCAAGAATATTAATAACTGCCCAACTGGCAACAATCCAGATGTTCATCAGCTGATGAATTAACAAAATATGGTCTGTTTATTCATACAGTGGATTATAATTCATGCCTAAATGGGAATGAATCACTGATGCATGCTACAACATGGAGAAACTCTGAAAGCATTAAGCTAAGTGAAAGAAGCCAGACACAAAAGATCATATCCTGAAGAGTTCTACTAATATGAAATGTTCAAAATAGGAAAAGCCACAGATACACAGAGAGAAAGGAATGGAGATATATCGCAGGATGGGAGTACCTATTCACGTGTACAGGTGCATTCTGGGGTGATGAGACATGCTAAAATTACATAGTGGTGATGGCTGTACAACTGTGAATTTAACTAAAACTCACTGAATCATAAACCTTAAAGGGTGGCTTTATTTTTTAGGGTATGTGAATTTTATCTGAATGAGAAAAGGGAGGTATTATTAATAAGTTTAATGACTTATTGGTGATGGGACTTTGGATAAGAGAAAGGAGAAAGGTCTAGAAAAAAACAAGAGCTAATATTTCTATTCTATTACTATGAAGCACATTAGTTTATTGGTGATACTTTTGCTCCTAGAATTTTCATCATTGTTGTGGGTTGAATTGTGTCCACCAAAATAATATGCTTAAGCCCTGACCCCTGGTACCTGTGAATGTGACTTTATTTGGAAATAGGCCCTTTGCAAATATAATAAGATTAAGATGAAGTAATATGGATTGGAGTAGGCTGTAAACCAATGACTGGTGGCTTTATAAGAGGGGAAATTTGGACAGACACACAGAGAGGGAACACCACATGAAAACAGATGCAAACATTGGAGGAATATATCTACAAGCCAAGAGATGCCAAAGATTGTTGTGTAATTTGCCTACATAAAGAAAATAATCATCACAAGTTGGAAAGAAAACAACCATCTCTAGCATAAAAATGAGAATTTGAAGTATACCACCCACTCTCTTAACCCTCCAAAATATATACTTTGCCATGAATGGTCAAAGAACTCACCCTTCACTTTGGGAAATATATCACACACTATAATCATTAGTACTTGTATATACAAATAATATATACAATTATTTGTATATAGAATTAGGACATTGTTTGTTCCAGATAATTGACTATTCTGTTGAACTGAATAGTACTATCTTAAATGGTCACATTTAATTCAAAATTTACAATGAAGACATTTGGCACTAGAAGTACATTTTTTTCCCAAGTCACACATCAGTTAAAAGGATTCTCAGTTATCAATGTAACACAAACTGTGATTGTTGGATATTTCCAATTATTTAGTTTTGAAAACTTAAAAAAACCTTTAAAACATTTGCTACAAATTGCACATCAGTGAAAATCTGACAGTACCCAACAAGGCAAAGTCTGTTAAGTGTCTTACAAATCTCCAACATTTATTCTGTCACTCTTCATCTCCTGAATGTATCAATATAACTGTAGAAGACTTTGTCTGCTTAGGAAATATATGCCTTCTCTTATTCTATTTTTATATGATAATCTCACACATCTTTAAAAGAATATTTAACAGAATTTATTATAATATTTGAAATATTTAATTAAGTATACAAAGATACACAACTATGGATATTCATAACATTAATAACATAATAGGTCCATCATCAGGGTAGGTAGATGCAAAGATTGGAGGGATGTATCTACACGCCAAAAAGGAGGTCAAGTAGAAAGCCCCACTTTCACTACCAAACCAACTGCCAAAGGGTACGGATGTTATGATTATGATTGTGATGTTTGTAGTGGTACTGGGGCTGAATCCAGAGGTGCTCTACCATTGAGCTACATTCCCACTCCTTTTTATTTTATTTGAGACAGAGTCTTGCTTAAGTTGCCCAATGTGGCCCTGAATTCCTGATCCTCTTACTTCAGTTTCATGTGTCGTGGGACTATAGGTGTGTCATCATGCCCTCCTCATATTATGATTCTATTCCTTGAAAAAAGGATGTCTCTCTCTCTCTCTCTCTCTCTCTCACTCACACACACACACACACACACACACATATGACATATATACACAATCTCTGGAGTACACACAAAATACCTGCTAAGGCAGTTCCTTTGGAAAATGATTCCAAATTTTCTTATTATAGGCATAGGTTATTTTTATTATAAAGTATCATTTGAAAGTGGAAGATTTTTAAGTCCATAAAAACAAAGCAATGATGAGTAGTTAACTTTACTTTTAGTAAAATACTCTACATGAAAAACAGTACAGGGTTTTAACAAAGAATGTTAAAATAAATTTTTTTATTTGCTGTCTGGGACTTCAAAAAAGGCATTATGCAACATTTTACTGGCACAACAGGGAATTGTAGATAGGGCCGTTCTGCTAGGTCCATAGTCATGTGGGGAATCAATAGACTATCCTTTGAGGTAAGAGCACAACAATTTACTTATAGTGGTTTATCGAGTACTTAGTTCAATACGAGTGGACATTTTGTCAATACCAGTCTAATGGATGCTAGAGATGACAGTTCAATGCCATAATATACAAACTGGAAGGCCATATGATAAAATCTGTATGTCCCTGAAGTCAGAGGATGATCATTTGTAGAGCACCTAAAGAAAAACATCAAGAAATGTCTTATTGCAGGGCCTAATGATTGTTTTGGTTAGTATGGATTGCATTAATGGAAACACATGGGTGCCATTTTTATACATTCTTTTATCTTATAATATTCTAGTAAATGAAAGGTGAAATTAGAAAGCTTTCCTTCTAATTTGAATTAGGTTAGAAGCTTATCAATGTAAACACATTTCCCAATTAAGTCAGACAATATACAGAACTCAACACCTGAGCAAAATCCTCTTGGTTTGTAATAAGCTCAAGATGGGGGAGGTAAATTAACTCGTTCAATTCTATAGTCAATTCGTAAGATTCCAGTACCTAGCTGAAGTGCTTACATGACTATCTTACAAATTGGGAAGGATTATAATGTGCATTCAAATAGCTTCTAACAACTTTTAAATGCTTCTCTTTTAAAAAACATTCTTTTCCTTGGGGACTATGTCTGATCTCACCTATTTTAATGTTTTAAATATATATTGATGATTCATTCTAGAAATCCAGCCCTGACTCAGTCCTTGAACTCCAAACTGCTTATTGAATCTTTTTCCGGATATTTCACAGGCATTTCAAATGAAACTCAAATGAAAAAGTTCTTCAATTTCCCACCCTCACCGCTTCCCGGTGACTCAGATGAGAAACCTGAGTCATTTTGGATTCATATTGCTTCTGAAAGTCTTATCGGTTTCACATTGAATCCATTGATTTCTGTTTTTTTTTTAATTGGTTGTTCAAAACATTACATAACTCATGACATATCATCTTTCATACATTTGATTCAAGTGGATTATGAACTCCCAATTTTATCCCAAATACAAATTATTCTCAATCTCCTGTGCTATCACCTTGGCCCAGCTACCATGGCTCTTTGTCAGCACAGCTTTCTATCTGGTCTCCCTGTTTCCAATCTTCTCCAATCAGTAGCCTCAAGAACAGCCAAAGTGACCATCTTAAGTGGGCATCAGATTAACCTGTCATATCCGGTGGCTTCCTACTGCCCTGAGAATAGAACCTAAAGTCCTCGCTCACTGGGCCCGTAAATTGCCTTGACTCCCTCAACAGGCCTAATTCTCTATATGCAGGGACCTGAAAGGAAACAATTCACCCCACATGATTCAAATACAGAGATTATCATGAAAGAGTTTGTTGCAGAGGTATAGCTAGGATAGAGGAAACAGAAAAGGGACAGTTAGGCCCCGGAAAAGTACCAAGAGAGGACAGCCATTACCATTCCTAAGACTCTAAGGGCAAGGGGAGCACCTGGAGCCAGACCAAATGGATCTTCATAGGAACAATCATCAGGGGGAAGTCCAAAGCAGAGAAAAAGAGGAAAGAATATCTGAGCCCTCCTTCTCCCTATCTTCTGACCTCTTGCTGGGACTTCTCATTGGCTGGGAGGATGAAGGAGCCTGGTTGACTAATATAATATGAAGTAGGAGGACAGGAGGGGAGTACCACCTCCAGGTCATGGAGCAAGTCAGAGAGGAGCAGTGAACAGATCTGAGGGTGGAAGGGAGACTGACCAGCAGGTGTGCTCATCTCATCACACCACGGACCCTCTTCCATACTGCTCTCTGGCTTCACTTTTGGTATGTTCTTACAACAAGAATTTATGCATGCTTTTACTTTCTGTAGGTACCTCTTCCTTCTAGTCACATGTCTGTGTCTTTGTTATGGCTTGGATCTAGAAATGTCCCCTGAAAAGCTGATACTTTGAAAGTATGATCTTCAATGGAGTAAGGTTCAAAGGTGGAGTTTTTTAGGCAGTGACTTCATTCATTCATAGTCTGACTTCATTAGTGGATTAATCCATTTGCTGGATTAATAATTTGAATGGACTACTGTGTGGTAACAGTAGGTAGGTGGGAGTGACTAGAGGAAGTAGGTCATGGGGGCATGATTTGGGGAGCCATGCTGGAGAGTCAGTCTCTCTTTCTCTCTCTTTCTCTCTCTCTCTCTCTCTCTCTCTCTCTCTCTCTCTCTCTCTCTCCCTCTCCCCCAGCTTCCAGACTACCCTGAGCTTTCCTCCACCACGCCCATCTGCCATGATGCTCTGCCTCACCTCAGGTACAGAGCAATGGAGTCAGCTAACTGTAAACTGAGTGAGGCTCTGAAACCATGAGCCAAAATAAAAATTTCACCCTCTAAACTGTTCTTGTCACATATTTGGTTGCAACGATGAAAAGCTAACACATTCTTCATGCTCCTTCAAGCTTAACTATTTTTATAATTGAGAATTATCTAAGTAGTACCTCCCTGGTTAGTCTTCTGCATAGTTCCTTTATGGTACCTACCACAAATTGTAATTACTTTATTTACTTGTATTTCTCTTTCTTCTTCTCCAGAATATGAAGGCAATGACAATCTGTCTAGCAGATGCCTGCCACCTACTAGGTATTGAGTAAACATTAACTGAATGAATATGAAACAAATTATATAACAAATTCATAAGATTGTGTCAAAGACCATGTATTCACAGAAACATCTGCATGAATTCTAAACTAAGGCAACATTTAAAGAAACCCATTTAATCTTTATTTTTTCTATATAGCATACAGCATGACTTTAACTAAGAAAAAAAAGTGTCTTCATGTAAAGGAAAAAAATTTGCATTGATAGATGTGCCATTCTTTGTTTATTTAAAAGGAAAATGTCTATTATGGCACTGGTGGTCTAAAGGAGAATAACTGAATCATTTAAAAGCAAGGTTTACACTCATTTCTTTTACTGCTGTTTCTATAGCAATAGTATAAAATCACCTGTTTTGGTCTGTGATGTTCTTGGTACTAGAATATTAGTCATTTTGACATCTCTGGTTTTTTTTTTCTTTTAATTGAAGAAAGGGAACAAAGGAACGGGGAGTAGCTTTGTATGCAAGGAACACTGGCTACAGACAGCATTTTTTAGATGTGAGGAGATGGCAGTTGCAAAGCACAATCTTCAGTGGTGACAGCACTTCTACCGATTGTATATTTAAGCACCAAAGTACTTCTCTTACCTCCTTTGAATGAGGAGCACCAGGTGATCCTCAATCTCAGAGCATTTTTAACTTCATTATTAATGACAAGGGCCGATTTGCTTTTGTAAAAGCAATGTGTAAAAAGTGACCCTTGCTTTCACATGTATAGCACCTTTTTAAAGGCAACAGCATTTAGGATGCATAATCTATGAAGATTCATTCCACAAAATGTGCCTCAACATCTAAGCATTAGGGGGGATTAAAATTAATTCTGTGTGTTGGAGAGAGGGACTGCAGACAATATCCTAATTCTAGAAGAGGGCAAAAGTGAGGGTAACAGCAGATGAGGAAATAACAGAGGAGGATTGAGGGAAAACAGAGGGTGAGAAAGTGGGTGAGAAAGAAAGTTCTGGTGTCCTGCTTTTTCCAGGGAGGAACATGTTTTATCAAGACTGCCATTTTTATCCTGTGGTTCCAGGAAAGAGTAACTGGAGTGAGCACAGGGCCCAGAGGCAGCCTGGCTTGGCTTTCAATCTTGGCTGTGCCCTGACTATCTGTGAAGCTTGAGCTGGTAATTAATGATCAGAACATTAGTTTATTCATCTGTCAAATGGGGCTGATATATAACTTACCAAGTTATTGTGAGAACAAGAGACAGGCTTCTTGAACATTTGTTCCCATGCTCAACTAAAACTTTACTGCTGCTCTAACTTCAATACAGGGACCAAAGTTCCTGAATGGTTAGTCCTCCTCTCATGTGGATATGTGAAGGCTTAAAATCAAAATTAAAGGAGGTAAACAGTAAAGGCAAATGTTTTCCATGATCATAAAACACAGAGCAGCTTTTGAAGGAGGATTCCAAGCCTTGTAGCCAACACCAAGGGAAGCCCTGGCGACTCACTGAGGGCTTGCCACAGGAAAGATTTTGGGGACATAAACATTCTGGATGGATTCTATTCCCTGGTTAACATTTTATAGCTTCTTTGTCAGATATTTGGGGTGCTAAAGGCAAAAAGGAGCATGGGATGGAAGGGGTAGCAGACTGTAAAACTGGAGGAGATGGTTACAGAATCAGTACCCCTGGGCAAGGGGGAGCTGCTTCATGTGTCCCCTCTTTGTCCCTCACCACTTTGGTACCAAAGCCAGGCTCTGTTTAAGGACTTGACAGGGGCTGGGAATGTAGTTCAGAGGCAGAACTTGCCCATCATATGTGAGGCCCTGGGTTCTATCCCTAACACAGCAAATAAAACAGAAAACCAAACCTGACCAAAGTGTGGGGAGGCGGGAGCAGGAGGAGAGGGACCTGGTGCAGGAAGCTCAGCCCACTCACTTCAAGAACTGAGTGGGGAAGAGTGAGGAGTGCATCTCCTACAGTCCAGGTCACCCAAGAGGAAAGGGGTCGGAGGCAGGCTAGAGTGCCAACGCCTATACTGATCTTTGTTCTGGAGAGGCACCTGGCACCCAAAGAAAGGAGCACAGAGTAGCTTCATTAGGACCCTAACACTCACCTTCCTTCATCCAGGTTCTCCATGTTCTTGGGAACCCTCTGATATCCCCATTCCCTGGTGTACTAATAGCATTCCATCCCTCTTCCTACTTTCCTATTTTCTCACGATTATAAATCTCAACTAAAAGCAACCTAATTGCTCATAGTTGGTAGGTCCCCCTATATAAAAGTGTTAATTTAGAAAAGTCTTCCAGCCAGGCATGGTGGTGCATGCCTGTAATCCCATTAACTCAGGAGGCTAAGACAGGAGGATCTCGAATTCAAGGCTAGCCTCAGCAATTTAGCAAGGCCCAAAGCAACTTAGTGAGACCCTGTTTTAAAATAAAAAAATAAAAATGACTGAGATGTACTTTAGTGGCAAAGCACCCCTGATTTCAATCCCTAGAACCAAAAAGAAATTTTTTTAAAAAAAGCAAGAAAGAAAACAAGAAAAGTCTTCCTTTATTAATTAAAACATAACAATATGGGTACTAATAAAAGACAAAATAAGAAGCATGTTCTAAAATTTAAAACAATATGGGGAAGATATTCTGGACCTGAGACTTCTTAGCACTTCTAACGCAGATGATTCAGGAGTACAATTTGAGAAACATGGCTGATGTCACCGCAAAAACACTCTTGGCTTTTATTTCTTATCAACTTCTGCTCCTTCTTGGCTAAATTCAGAAATATCCACTCTAATCCCAGGTCCTGAAACATTCTTCCTAGCTTCTTAACCTTCTTAACCTTCTTAACCTGGGTTCATTATCCGCCAGTGGAAGTGAAGTTATGATTTGCCAAATGCTTTCATCCAAGGTCAAAAGCTCAGTAACTACCAAGCAGGTGCCAGGACCCACATGTTCAAAGGCTTAATCTTTAGAGCCAGGGTCAGGACTAGATAATATGTTCTGTCAAATGAGGAGAGTTGCAAAACCTGCCCCCCCCCAAAAAAAAATGAAGAAGAAAGGACAGAGCAAAATTAAGAGCAGGCTTTGCTGACAGACTGCCTGGGTACAAATCATGATTCTCCTATTTATTACTCATTGTCTTTGAGCATGTTCAGGCTTCCTGTTCTCAATTTCCTCACCTTTAATCTAGGAATAAAAGTGGGCTCTTCCTTATAGAGATGCTATGAGAATGAAACGCAATGATGCTCAGCACAGTCTAAATAATTATATGTTAACTATTATTATTTTGATGTTCATTGTCCCCTAAAAGCCCATTTAATAAAGGCTGATTTGTAGGGTGGCACTAGGACATGGTGGGATCTTTGAAAGGTAGGCCCTAGTGGCAGATCCTTGGGTCATTTGGCACACGCCCTCATATGGGACAGTGAGACCTGTCTCTCCCTCTGGCTCTGCAGCCTGGCTCACAATGTGAGTGATTTGCTCCTGCACATGCTCTGTGCATATGCCTCCCTTGCAAGAGGCCCCAAATCATGGGCTGCCCAATCTTGAACTTGAGCTTCTAAAACTTCTAACCCTAAATCAACCTTTTCTCTTTAATTTTAATTTAAAATTTAATTGCCTGCATAGCAATGTGAAGCTGATGAGAACATTTTCCTAAGTTTTGTTCATATTCCAGAACTTGGAGAACTAAGAATCCCAATGGTTGAGCATAGTCAATGCTTCTAAGAAAGAAACCAACTTTGCTAACCCACATGTTCACAAAAAGAGGTTGCTTCAGAACCTGACAAGAGCGGACTTCAGGTTCTGAACTTCTATAAGAATGTCAGCTCTGCTTCCAGTCTGATATATCGATCCCACCTCAAGCAGTAGCACCAAGTTTCAGTACTTCAGGCACTTGTCAAAAGAATTCACCTCTCAACTGACTGAATCTAGCACTTGCCAAAGGCTTGCTTGAGATGTCTGATATCCTGCCCTGTTGTATTTGCTCAGTAAAGACATGCCTTCACCAAGTTGAGATTTAATGTTTTGTCCTCAGGCTTTTTCCCCCCTTTCTTCTTCTTCTTTTTTAATGGAGAATCAATATAAGAAAAATCCATTTGAAGAAAACTTTATGTCTTTTGTAAAAATCATATCCTTGACAGCAAATAGGTTTCATCTTAAGTTCCAACGTCAGATGATTGGTAGTGATTGTCTGGGGTGCTCTGTTTAGAGGGACTGCAAGGTTGCCATGATTGATTAGCAGTGTCTGCCAGGAACACCAGCGTGGTGCTTCTGTGATGCAGTCACCCTCTGTACCATTGCCACAGTTTAAAGGATCATACGTTGTACAATGTACTGTGCTTATGTGTGTTTCCTTTCTTAATTCAATGTCATGGGCCTCTCACCACTGAGGCTGGCACATGTTAATTCTTCAGAGTTCTCCTTCCATCATCAACTAACCCTCAGAACTCGAAGGTAAGGTTACTCTAAAAGTTATTAAGATCAACTCACAAAAGGGGAGATTAAAAGACAGGTGACTTCCTAAGGCTAGATAATCTGAGTGAAACTTAAGCTTGATTAGTGGTATTAACTGTATGCAAATGAAAGTAGAGGGTTTGAACAAAAAGAGAACTAATGTGGAGGAAAAAAAACATGTGAAGAAAAATGTTCTCACCATGGGCCATTAGGATAATCATGGCACTCAAGATGATAAATCATTATAGTGGGTTTTAAAGAACTCTGCCAGAACCATCTTAGTGGTGTTAAATTGTTTAAGTGGCCATCTGTGGAGCCGTGCAGCAACTGGGTGGGTTTTATGGACCAGTCTGGTACAGCCATTCAAATAGCTACACCTGTTACATGGAGGCTATTTGCAATGCTTCTTTGCGGATCATAAATCTTGCCAATCCCACCTTTTGCCATTTTCATTCTATAGATTACTTAAAACAGACGGAACGTGGGTACATTGAATTGTTTCCCATTTAACAAAGAGTATATTTTAAGCACAAAAACAATACTCGATTTAGATAGAAGTTTTGGAACTTATGGTTCAGTTTGAAATGTTTTCTCCTTGAAAGATTTACACAGCAAAATCAGAGCAAAACACCATATTGGGTAAGCATAAAAGAGACTGTCTATTCTTATTCTATTTGCTTATTGGAAATAAGATACCAAACATTTTATCTCATTTAATAACATTTTATCTCATTTAATAAACATTTAATAACAGTCACTATGCCTCAGTGAGGTAGAAGTGATTACTTATAATATCAGGAATAATAACAACCACAAACACTTAAGAGCTTTACTTTGCCAGACACCATTCTAAGTGCTTTATTGATATCCTTTAATCTTAAAAAAAAAAACTCCAAGAGATGTGTTTTATTATTATTCCCATTTTATGGATGAGGAAATTGAGGCACCTGGATAATGAGTAGCTGGTGTTGGATCACACAGAATTCAAACTCAGGCAATCCGGCTTTAGCATTTGTCTTTAAACTACTTTGATATGCCCTCTCATTCCTTGAATGGAAATCCTGAGTTATCATATGTGTGAGGCATGATTGCAGGCATGAGCTTGAGCTATTCTGAGCATTGCAAATCGCACCTCGGTGTTCCTTTGGCCCATTAGTAGTGTTGAAGGGTAAAGGGAAAGAATGTGAGTTTGGCTGAGTTGAGAAAAGAAAGAATCCTGTTGTCAGACCAAATTGGTGATGATAATCCATCTTCCCCATTATAATCAGATCTTCTCTGGTTACATAAAACCATCCTTTTCAAAAGTTCAAAAGAACATCTGCAACAAACTATCAATAATTGTTACTGGCTTTGTATTTCTTTAATTCGTAGTGACACTGTATTTGTCAGAACCATCCCTGAGTGGTCGCTGTGTTTTGCACTGTGACTGGGTTAGTGATGAGGGCACAGCTTCTGAACTAGTTTCCAGTAACTGCCACAAGAGAGATTCGGAATAATTATTGTTCCATTCCCACTGCCCCTCCCAACCCAAAGACTATGACAGTGCAGTGAGCAGAACTGTCACACTGCAAAGATAGATGTCTCCTAATGACAGGGAAAGAGATGCCAAATCATTTTCAACTCCAGAGGGGCTGGCCTTGCAAAATTTAATTAGCTTACAGTTGAGAAGAAGCTTGAAGCTTCAAATTATAGTTATTTAGAGATTCCTGAATGGCTTATCCTTTTACTTTATAAAACTACAATAATAAGCAATGTCCCATGGAAAGAAAAGATTAAAATAAAAAAAAATACCTGACTGAGAAGGAAAAAAACCAAACAAAACCCCAAACCCAACCCAACCCACTCCCCAAAACAAAAATCCAAACAAAACAAGCAAACAAAAAACAGTGTGACAGGGACACCATCTAGGTGTGATGCCGGCTGCTCTGGAACTTTTTTGAGCCTGTTTTCCCATCTATAGACAACCACATCATGATTGGAACTTGGCAAGGTGCCTGACATAGTGTCCTTGCTCAATAAATTTTGGCTTCTTTATCACTTTTCCTCCTCTCTGTTTATACAAACTCTGAAAAAAGTCTCTGGGAATCTCCATTTCGAAGTCTCCATCCTCTGCACCTCTCCTCTTGCTGTTCAAGATTCAATCATCCTGGGCTGGGGTTGTGGTTCAGCAGTAGAGCGCTCACCTAGTACGTGCGAGGCCCTGGGTTCAATCCTCAGCACCACATAAAAATAAATAAATAAAATAGAGGTATTGTGTCCAATTACAACTAAAAGGTAAATATTAAAAAAAATTCCATCATCCTGGCCTGATTAAACAACCTCCTGGAGATCATTTCTATTTTTTTTCTCCCTCTCAGCAACTTACACATTTTTAGAAAAATAACCACCAAGGCTCTTTTTTTTAATTCATAAAAATGATGAGTCCCTTACCTATAGAATAATCAACCCAAAACCTGCGACTATTTCTCCAGATTCATCTACCACCAATTCTCCACTCATTCCTTATTCTACAACAAAATCAATATCCCACACTAGTGGTCTGTGGTGTTACACATTTACTTTTTCATCTTATAATGTCTTCCTTACCATTTGTGAGCTTTTACTTGTTGCATAAGACCCTTTAGAAGCATCACCTACTGTATCCACACATCTCTAACCAAAAGGCAAGAATAAGAACTGCATTTGCTCCATACCAATTACAGTCTTTCTCCTTTGCAATATACTGTTCTCTGTCACTCTTTGTGACAATGAAGTCCTTGAGGAAAGGAAGCATGTTCATACTTTTTAATAGGCAACTTAGGGCTACAGTTAGATGCATCTCAAGTTATTATATTAATATTCAATTCCTTTGTTTTTAACCTCAAAACTTAAGGTGATAAAGCAATCTGAAAGTCATAAAAAAGTATGTTTAAATTTACTATTAAATTATTATTATTAAATAAATGAATAGGATGCTATTAACAACAGATGGAACAATCTCTGGCACCTTACATGGTACATATTGACCAGATATTGAATGAGAGAATTTAATATCTGGTTTTCTGTAATTACTCTTGTCCCTTGTTCAGCCTATTAGTTATAAGCCATTATTACATTTCTATATTTTGTCTAACCATTAGTTTTCCTTTATTAGAAACTAATGGATTTGGACATAACTTTTCTATATTCATATATGAATACACAACCAGTGAAACTCCACATCATTTACAACCACAAGAATGGGAAGTTATATTCCATGTATGTATAATATGTCAAAACACACTCTACTGTCATCTCTACTGTCATGTATAACTAAAAAGAACAAATGAAAAAGTTCAAAAAAAGAAACTAATGAATTCTACCAATGTGGACTAAGCTAATGTATATTCTGTGCCTGCTACAAATGCAGTTTGGACAAATATAAGAGAAATGAAATTTAACTATATAGATCAGCTTGAAAGAAAAAAGACATTGATTAGGTAATCAGAATGAAGAGGAAATAAAAGCCAGAACTGATCAGCTAACAACTGATGCCAAAGTAAGGGGTGTGTGTTAGGAAAGAGTAACATCTGGTCCAAATACACATAGAAATCAAATCTGTGTGTATGTGTGGAAAATTATTATAGATAGGAGCCTCAGGACTATAATGTCTACCTTGAAAGAAAAGATGTGGCTTTGGGTTAATATTGAGGTGGAACTGAGCCTCCTGAACAATTTCAGACCTTGGAGTGACTACCACCCCCATGAAGGGGTTCTAGAAATTTCTGAATCCAGGGAAGTAACAAAAACAAAAAGGCTTGTCTTCATCCAGGCTTTGGGTTGAGTAAAATGTCTATGATATAGACAACCCACATGTGTGAACTGAATTTAACTTTAAACTAACCTAAAGGTAAGGGAAATTCCAAACTGAGAAATACATTTAAAAACATATCAATAAAAACATCCAGTGCCCATGGTAGCAGTCCATGTTAGTTGCTACCAAAGGAAAAAAAAACCCAATGAAGATGAACTCACATTACAAGTCACTAAATAAGGAAATGACATACCATGAGGGAGAGTCAGCAGATATAACAGGAAGATAGGCTTCTTCAAAACTTAAGGTAAGAGGTTGGGGTTGTGGCTCAGGGATAGAGCACTTGCCTACCATGTATGTGAGGCACTGAATTTGATTCTCAGCACCACATATAAAATAAAATAAAGGTCCATCAACAACTAAAAAAAATAATTTAAAAAAAGATAATAAAGCCATTTGAAAGTTATTATTAAATAAGTATATCTAAAACCATAATAAGTGAATAGGATGCTATTAACAACAAAAGAAACCAAATAGGATTACAGAGATTATTTTTTTCATAAAAGATGAACAGGCAATTCAGCATATTGGATTCAACTGAGGAATTAGTGATCTGAGAAAATCACCCAGAATGGAATACAGGAAGATAAAGAATCCACGACGGGATAGGTGGAGAAAGTTGAAGTTAAAGCTTTCAAATGTGGTTGTTTTGTAAGGAAATGAGCTATTTTTAAGTGTGATAGTCAAATATGAATGTTAAAAATTTAAGAGTACACTATAAAGGCATAGAAATGAAACATATAATTCCAAATTAGCCAAGATTTAAAAAAAGGAATCAAATATTAATATAAAAACTTGGGATGCATCTAACTGTAGCCCTAAGTTGCCTGTTTAAAAAGTATGACTGAGTTAAGTGCTCAACCACCAAATTTGGAGAAACATTACATTCACTAAAGTGAAAAGATAAAAACTAAGAGAATGTCTGAAATAGAAACTTAGAGAGTTTCACTTAAAGGGGAATTCTAATGGTTTTGAGCAAAACTAATGAAAGAGGAAAAGTTGCGTAAAGATTACTTAAGAAAAATATACAATATTAGCAATCAAAGTAGAATATTACATTGTTTATGTACAGGAGGCAACAAAAACTATACACATATATGTATAATATCTATAAAACTCACATCAATTCTCTGTGCTATTGAATTTGAAACAAATATTTTCTAGAATAATATTATTATTGAAATTGATCCAAGAAATAGAAAATCTTAAAACACTATAATGATGAAAGAAATGGTATAAGTGGTTAAAAATCTATCCTATAAAAAGTACTAGGTACAGCTGTTTCAGAGACAAGTTCTATCAAACTTTTAAGTAACTCAATACAGATTATTTGAGATAAGAAAAAGAGCCAAGAGGCCGAGTCAGGACGAATGCAAGTTTAAGGTCATCCTCAGCAACTTTTAGCCACGTCCTAAGTGACTTGGTGAAATCCTCTCTTAAAAAACAAAATGGACTGGGGACATGACTCAGTGATAAAGTGCACCCCTGGGTTCAATTCACAGTATCAAAAAAAAAAAAAAAAGAAGAAGAAGAAAAGAAAAAAAAAAGAATTTCCCATTTTAATTCATCAAATTGTTGCTAAACCATATGAGAATGGAAAGAAAGAGTATAAATTCATCCATTTAATGAGCATAGTATCTAAAAATCCTAATCAAGATAGAAAAGGGAACCTAGCAACATGCAAAAATGTCATATCTGAGGATCCATAGGGATTTTCTCTAAAAGGGAATGATATTTAAGTATAAGAATTTTTGTAATGTAACCCATGGCATTAACAGATTTAAATGAAAATAAAATATGACCAATTCAATAAATGCAGAAAAGAAACATTCAACAAAATCCAACCCATGAATAATAACAAGGCTTATCAAACTAGAAAAATAAGCACTTTAATCTATGATCAAATTATATTTTTAAACCCTATATCAGTCAAGATGGGTTAGACTACAGTAATAAATAACCCCAAATCTCAGAAGCCTAACAAAACATCAGAAGGTTATTTCTTGTTCACACTACATGAGGGAAACAGGAGGTTCTGCTATTCTAGTAATCCAGGGCCCCAGGCTGGTACTTTTTTCTATAATGAGCAGAGAGTACTGAGATGGGAACAGGATGATTGGAACACTGATTTTTAAAGTTTCCTCTTGAAGTGACATATGTCATTTATGCTCATCTTCTCTGGCTAAGACAACATGTAATGGGATGTTCCCATCTCAACTGGGAGAAATAAATTTCTTTTGTTTATAAACTAGTCAGTTTAAGGTACTTCATTATAAGCAGCCCAAATGGACTAAGACATTATTTCTGTATCTTCATTTGGACCTAAAAGAGAAATGTAAATGCAAAAATCTAGGCATCCTTATCTCTAAGTTTTCTTCAACCTTTATCTTTTTTTTTCTAAATCATTGTTTTAAAAATACTTCCCATTTTAGTAAGATTTTTAATTATTATTTTACAAATGGAAGCCTGAAGGAAAAGCAGTAATTTGCCAAGAGAACATCAGTATCATGGTTCCAAATGTTATTATGATGTTTTCTTCCAGGAATTGTTGTAAAGTTTTCAGAGAGTAATCCTTCCTAAAATATTTATATTCTGTTTTCTAAAACATTTTTCCAATTTATATTTAAAAAAAGATGAAAATAGTATATTACATTTTAATAAGATAATGTAAAATTAATGATAATCTGCATAAATGAAGGAAATTTTGAGTAAATAGTGACCATTTTAGAGCTTTCCATGGGTCAAATCAATCAAAAGGTGATATTTACATTGTAGATTTATTTTTCTTTCATAGATCTGCTCACACTGTTACTAAAATCAAAACCAGTTAGAAAATCTAGACGATGTATAAGACACAGAATCTAGGTCATTCTATCATAATTGGCTCCAGTTCTGCAATACTAAGAGAACACCTTTTATGTATAGGAAGAAAATACACAGCATTAAGATGGCAATGAAGCCAATGTACTATGTGAGAACTTGCTGTTTTTAGAATTTTTGCTAATGATGATTACATTTGAAATTCTTCCTGGAGTTTCACTAGATACAGCATTACTCATTTCCTGTCTTTAGGAAGTATTCAGAATCACTGAAGTATTGTAAAGAGGACACTCTAAGTAGTTCATGACCAAAGTTTTCAAGATTCATTAGTAAACTTTCCTAGATACTTCCACTCTACCCATGAGATAAAAACTGTATAATATAAATCTCTGTTCCATAACAGATCTATAAAAATGAACTTGCAAGTAAACAAAGTTTCACTTGCACCCAACTTTCAATAAAATAAACCCAGACACGAGTTGTAATTCACAAAAAGGTGATTATTTTGCAAACACTGGAAGCAAATGAGTTTTCCATAGCTTATATGAATATAAATGGAAGTAGGATTTTCTGACCAAGAAGAGATTTTTTTAAATTAATACTTAACCATCCATAATATCATTTGGATATGAATAAGAAATGAGCCATTTATTTATTTATTATTAGCAAAGCACAGACAAAGCAAGAGAGTTAAAATGGAAAGAATGACGACCTCTGAGAAAGGTGGAAGTCAAGAGTTTCCAAACGAGTTAATCCCATGGATAAAGTAGAAAAATTACAGTTAATGAAAGTAATTTGTATTAAAGAGAAACTGCCAGTGGACTTCAATGCCTGAGAGGTGCCTGCAGTGTTCTGATGAATGGCATGTAATAAAAGACAGGAGCACAAGGATGCGCTGTGTGCTCTGAGCTCTGATAATACCCTGGAAGCTCTGAACTGCAGCCCCTCAGAGAGGTCCTGGGCCCATGAGGTAGCTGATGAGGAAATTAACACCTCCAGAGACACAAGGACTACTGGCAAAGAAAATTAAAGCTGAAATGCCTGCAAACTGTCTCTCTGTTCCAGGAAGGATACCAGCCTCTACTATGAAGATGTGAAATACAGTGAGAACTCTTTGGCCATTTCCTTCTTCCCAAGAGTAATTAATGGGATGTAGCTGGTTTTGTATGTGTGTATAAAATTGCTACGTTCACCCCGTCCACTAGAGATTATAAAAACAGCTGGAGAAAAGACACTGTGTCTGCCATAACTGATGAGCTCTTTGAAAGCCTTGGTGTGAGGCAATGCATATGGCAAACAACAGCTCCCCACCTGCTGGAATGCTCTATTCAGCTCTGCCATGGCTTGCTCTTTCATGTCCTTAGAGTCTTAATTCAGTGTTAGAGGTTCTTATCATCACCCTTCTAAAGTGGATCTTTCCATGACTTTCTTTATTTACTCTGTGCATTTACTTGTTGACCCTTTAGTTTTTGATTTGTTTTGTTTTGTTAACCTGCTTTTCTTCCCTGCCTCTCCCCTGAAACATAAACGTAGGATTTTATTTGTCTTGATCACTGAAAATATTCTTAGCAACTGCGCTTGGCACATAGTGGCACCTATACAATATTTATTGAATAAATTTATCAAATATAAAGAACATTAAAAATGTTTTTCTGAGTACATGATCACAAAGCAGTTAATGAATAAAAGAATAAGTCTCTTTTCAAAGGAAGGCATTTATAATACTTTCTTAATAATGTATGAGGTCTAATTGTAGCTTCCATCCTCAACAATCTATGGTCACCTTCCTCAGAACCAAATATCCATCGGTCATCCAGAAGAAGTAGTAATAGTTAAGTACTAGAACTCACCATCAGTCACAAATGCAGAACTATTCATAACATTTCACTAAGGATAACTTGGAGAACCACTGTTTGTATAGTCTGTACAGCACCAAGCATGTCAACTTGAATGTTTTAGCACTTGAAGATAACAGTTCAAGCTAAGAAACTGACAACAGCACCTTTTCAACTAAGAAAAACGATACATTCATCTACAGCCAGGTTTCTTCAGCTGTGACCTCAAAGAGAAGCTCAGCAATAAGCTGCTCACCTCCTCTAAGCGACTGAACGGCTGCATGTCTAAAGGCTGAATGTGAAAAGGTGTGTTCAATAAATATTCATTGAATATCAAATATTTTTGAATGTTCGAACTTTTCATTCATATTGAATGAATGGATCACACTCCCCACAAATAATATCCTTACCTCAGATGACTTTCATGGTCTCTGTTTGCTGAAAATATATGCCTTAAAGTAAATTAGGTTTAGTGGCACACGCCTGTAATCCCAGAGGCTCGAGAGGCTGAGGCAAGATTGAGAGTTCAAAGCCAGCCTCAGCAAAAGCAAAGGGCTAAGCAACTTAGTGAGACCCTGTCTCTAAATGAAAGACAAAATAGGGCTGAGGATGTGGTTCAGTGGTCAGAGTACCCCTGAGTTCAATTCTGGGTACCCAAAACAAAACAAAACAAAATGTAAATTAGGTCTCAAAACAATTATTCTAGATAGTTGGCAAAATATGGAAATTTTAAATAGGTTCAAAATGTCACTGATTTAGTAACACTATTATTGCTGCTAAACACACAGTAGGGACTGGCTTAGTAGTAGAGCCCTTGCTTAGAGTGCTCAAGGCCCTGAGTTTGATTTCCAGCACTGCAAAAAAGCAAGCAAGGGGCTGGGGATGTGGCTCAAGTGGTAGCGTGCTCGCCTGGCATGCGTGCGGCCAGGGTTCGATCCTCAGCACCACATACCAACAAAGATGTTGTATCCGCCAAAAACTAAAGAATACATATTTAAAAAAAATTCTCTCTCTCTCTCTCTCTCTCTCTCACTTTACTCTCTCTTTAAAAAAGAAAGCAAGCAAATAAACAAACAAAACCCACATAGTAATATTAACGTATTAAGTTCTAAGGTACTAGTACTTTTTATATAATACTTGTATCAACCCTATTAGAGAGGCTAACATTAGTATTCTCATTTTATCAATGAGGGACCTGGAACAAAGAGATTAAATGATGCATATAGGGTTTCCAGCCAGCAAACTGAGATTCAAACCTTGGCATTCTGGTGTCAGGGTACCTGCTGTTCATTGCAGATTTACCAAGTGCTACTGCAAGATGTCTGCCTGCAAGTGTATTATCATCAGTATGTGACCAGTTAAGTACCAAAACTGAGAATAAGTGAAACTTACATGCCAATCTGACATTGCCACAACATCCAAGTGAGTGATAAATGGACTCATCTTGTTGGGCAGGGTACAGGGAATTAGGGGTCGTTACAGGCACATGGCAGGCATCATGTGACCCTCACTATGGAATGGTTCTATGTTGAATGACATACTGGCCTAAGAAAAATAAGAATCGAAAGGAAAAAAGAAAACCCACTTGGTTCTTCCAATAGTATGATAAATCTGGTTTTTTTTTTGATAAATCTTGATCTATGTCAATTTCATTTGAATTCTCAGAAGATTTTTCCCTTCTTAGGTGGGAAAGAACACTAGGAGAGTCAATTTTTGCCTGTACCCATCAGATAAAAAAATACAAAAATATTTTGAGGTTTAATCAAATTTACATTTATAAATTTAGTGCATATTTTAATGAAGATATATAAAAGTATTTCAATGTGAAACTCAGATTTGCCTCTACTGCATGAAACTATAATGTTTAGCCATCTTTAAGGTATATTAAAATATTCCTCCATAAACAAACATTCAGAACTTGAAGTTTTCAGTTCTGTACAAAAAGAGAAAGGCTTTTTGCAAAAACACTAAATACAATGAAAAATATTTAACTTACATTTTTAATTTGTAAGACACTTCCCACCACTACCATTCAAAATCAATTACCTAATTGATTCTACTCCACATTTTGGCTTTCTAGTGATTTAGAAATGGACTTAAATCAGATAAGAAACTATAAAGGAAGAAATATGTCTGAAAAAGAATACAATGATAATGAATGTCTCTACTATCACAAAGAAAAAAATGAGATGTCTCATATATATTGATTTTCCACTAAATGATGCATCTCCTTTAAAAGAGTTGTGTGTGTGTGTGTGTG
The DNA here is from genome assembly GCF_045843805.1 of Urocitellus parryii. Classification (NCBI taxonomy): domain Eukaryota; kingdom Metazoa; phylum Chordata; class Mammalia; order Rodentia; family Sciuridae; genus Urocitellus; species Urocitellus parryii. The sequence goes on along the minus strand of NC_135533.1, from coordinate 168,698,053 downwards.
TGTGTGTGTGTATTTGTTTTAATGGAATGAATGAAGTTTGAAATGCAAAGCATACTTCTTGGTGAATGCAAAACAAACTTCTTTGTAAAAGAAACATTCTGGTCATAATTCAGAATCCTTTTGCAAAAGCCTATAAACTCTTGAAGCAGGGACCCAGTACTGTGTGATTTCCTGAATTATTAAATTACTATTTACCCCCAACCCTGGGCTCAGAATACTGCAAAATTCCTGGTGTCTCCTCTTGGTGAATTTCTTTTTTTTTTTTTAATTTTTTTTTTTTTTGTACCAGGGATTGAACCCAGGGGCACTCCACCACTAAGCCACATCTCCAGCCCTATTTTGTATTTTATTTAGAGATAGGGTCTCACTGAGTTGCTTAGTGCCTCGCTTTTTGCTGAGATTGACTTCAAATTTGTGATCCCCCTGCCTCAGCCTCCAGACACGCTAGGATTACAGTCATGGGCCACCCTACACCTGGCTCCTTTTGGTGAATTTCTAAGGAGATACTTCCACCCATCTCCATCATCCTTTCCTTTTCCTACCCTTCCACTTTTAAAACTCTGCCTTCCTAGGTAACTCCAGAGACAGAACCACAAAGGAAAGAAACACACAAGCTTAAGCACACATACACGCAGGTGAGTGCTGAGCAGCATTCTGTGGGCTGCTGAGATTCATTACAGATGGCTGAGGCTTGAAGGATGATGGTTGGATAAGAGGGGCATACTTGATCTTCTATCATTCTGATAAGAATTCTATGAGGCAGAGAAAACGCATATGCCATTATCTTCATTTTTTTTTTAATGGAGAAACTGCAGCACACAAAGAAAGTTAAGTAACTTGCCCAAGGCACCAAGCAAATTAGTGTCAGAGAATTCAGGTCTTTAAAACCTGAACTCTTCCATTCAGATTATAATAGTGCATTCCTCCTTCTGCAGTCTTCCCTATACATATTTTATCCAAGTACAATATGTGTCTAAATTGTACTTTATGTGTATGCATTTCTTGACACCTCAACCAAAGCATCAAATTATAATTTCCTATTGTTTTCTTTCAAATGTCAGCTTTTGAAATGATACCATAAATCTTTCAAACATGAAATGAGCAAGATGAGGAGAGAAAGGATGATGTGGAAGCAAAATATAGGAGCAGTTTTAATGACTTTGTTTGGATAAAGAACCAAGAGATTAAAAAAAAAAAAAAAGCAAATAAAACCAAAACAATCCCACCCCAGGGCTGGGTGGGGGGATTTCTTTAGGATCGAGTTTTGCCTCTTTGCCTCTTTGTGCAGTAGGTGGCGCTATGGTACTGCTTGTTAGGCTACAGGAAGGCTGTAAGGCTGAAGAACACAGTCTGATTCACTCTTAAGATATCCATTTTCTTTTGCATTTTCAAATGTTCCCTTTCTGTTTTTGAAACGTTTTTCCTCCGTGCCCTGAGCACCTTCAAGCTGCACCATCTGCATCCCTTTTTCTCTGCAATGACAGAGGCTTATCACCCTCACTGCACATCCTTATGATGATGCACTTTGAGGAAGATAGCAGGAGCTGGGGTGCGCAAAGCACCCACCTTCCCCTGTGCCATCACTCAAGAGGGTTTCCCCATAATTTCTCAAATATATTTTTTAGTTCCGAAATAGGACCCTGGTGCAACTGGTAAATTTCTGGAACCATCATGTCTTCATATTTTTAATTACAATGCAGCAGGAATGATTGTCAGGATTCTCTCATAAAAATATACTATTTTATTTTATTCGAAATTTTATTCAAAATAAAAGACATTAAGGTATTTCTAAGTTGGCTAAGTAATGTTGAAGGGGGAAAATATTCATTTTTAGGAGTATGTAAGAATCAAAAAAGTTCATCTCTAAATAGGGGGACTATGACTGGGTGGTTAACTATGACTGGATGGTTAACTTTTTGTGTCAACTTGACTGGGCCCTGGGGGTACCCAGAGATTTGGTTAAACATGATTCTGGGTGTGTCTGTGAAGGTGTTTTTGGATGAGATAAACATTTGAATGAGCAGACAGAGTAGATTGCCTCCCAAATGTAGGTAGACCTCATCCAACTCATTGGACACCTGAATAGAATAGGGGGAAAGGAGAATCTGCCATCTCTGCCTGTCTTCAAGCTGGGACATCAGTCTTCTCCTGCCTCGAAACTTGGACTTGGACTTGGACTCAGACCAGAACTGACACTAGCTCTTCTGGTTCTTTACATTCAGACTGAAGCTATGCCATCAGCTCTGCAGTTGGCTGAGCATAGACTCTGGGAATTCTCAGCCTCCATCTCTGCATATGTTCATGAACTAATTCCCTATAGTAAATACACAATGCGCATGCGCACACACACACACAGAGCTCTGTTTCTCTGGATAACATATATTATTATGATACTTACATGTTTAATTGCTTGACATAAATGAAATGAAAAAAAATGTATTTAATTATAACATCAATTCCTTTCTTGGTAACACCAAACTTGGGTTTTTGACAAACAACCTGTAAGAAAACTATACTTAGATTTTTTAAAAAATATTTTATACTGTTAACAAAAAAGCTAACATGGCGACTAGCCAAAGGAAACAAAGCTCTTACCTCTCTGTCTTTCTGCTATCTGAAAGAGTCCATTTAGATTCCATGTGGCAATGCACATGGGTGCCTTCACTTACTCTTCCTACCAGGAAAATATTCAGAGCTGTTATCCTAAATGGCTGTGGTTTACCCTACTTCTAATTTTTAAGATACAGAAACATACAGATTTAAAATGTGTGACATACACAGAACTCCAAGTCCACAAAATTTGTTAAATAAGAAATTTATTTATCTTTATAAAATAACTTAAATAGAGAGTTTGGTTTTATTCTTTTTTTATTTAATTAAAATTTTTTTTGATACTGGGCATTGAATCCAGGGGCACTGTAACACTGGGCTGAACCACCTTATTTTTATTTTGAGACAAGGTCTTGCTAAGGTGCTCAGGCTGGCCTCAGATTTGCAATCCTCCTGCCTTAGCCTCCTGAGTAGCTGGAATTACAGGTGTACAGCACCACCCTTGGCTAAATAAAGAGATTTTTCAGACTAGAGACACATTTACTGGCTTCCTACTGTGTCCTAAGCCAGGGGAACACAAAGCATGGCCTGTTACCTGTTTGTTACTGAGCTACAAAGACAGCAGCTAGAATCAGAAGGTAAATCAACTTTATCATCAAGCAGGCATTTCATGTTAGCAAGAATTTTTCAAACAGAGTGCTACATTATCTTGTGGCCCAAGTTCTTTATTTCACTGGAATAGCCTCTTTGAATGCATTGTTCTAGGCCCTTCTAGGTGTTCTCATATGTTATTTTGTTATTTATAGTAGCTAGCATTTATTGAATTCTTATTATGAGCTCAGTGCTTACACCAAATCATTTAATCCTCACAAAAGCCTTGTGAAATAAGTACAGTGGTTATCTTCACTCAACAAATGAGAAAAATGGAAGCAGAGAGTTCACGGAGTAAGTGATGAGCTGGGATATAAACTAGGGGCTCTGGCGCTAGAGCATGTGCTGGCCACTTTACGGCCTCTCTTGAAATTTGAATCCTGGTGACAAATCAGTGAGGGGGACATTGTTGTCTTCCTTTCAAAGCTGATAAGAGACCATGTTCCAAGTCTGTGAATTTCCCCCAAAGTTTTTTCTCTGCCCTTTCTCTCTGGCATCCTCTAAAGATGTCCCCAAGATCACAGGCATTGTGGGAAAATGCAGAAATATCCTGGTACATGGCCTCGATCCTCATGAAACTCACATACTCATGGAAGAAATATCACCAACTGAAAGGTTACTCTGCCCCAGGCTTGGAATAGTACCTATGGGAACGGGAGGTTGTCAATGAGTTATTTTAAAGACACACCCCATGCCCTAAGCCTTGAATATGGACAGATCTAGTCACACAAGATTACAATAACTCATATACCTCCTTCTATCTTTTACCCAGTAATGAAATACAGGAAGAGGGACAAATAGGTCCTGCTCTCAATTGTAATGTCAGGACAGCCTCTCTGTGGAGTCTGGCTTCTGCCTTGGGGAGACGGAAAGCAAAGAGTTACATAAGCAAGAATCTCCAGAGGCAAGGTCAGGGCCGCATATACATTCTGTTCTCCAAAATGGGATGGCGAGTTCCAGAGTCCAGGTACTACCCACTCAATTGGTCTTGCATAGAGTTGGCATCTGTGCTATTGAATAAAATGACCTAAAGTACTAACCCAGATTTGAAGGTCACCGTAACTAAAGTCTTGAGACTTACAGCAGCAGTGTTTCTTTGGGTGTGTAGCTGCCTAACAACAAGTCGTTCATGGTCACGGCAGAATCTGCAGGTTGGCAGAGACTGCAGTGGAAGAGTAAATAGGGTTACATTTTAGGGGGAGAAGGCTCCCAAATACCTGCTTTCTAGAACACTAGGTTAGGAGCAAGATTCTGAAGTCTGACAGGCCTGGTTTAAATACCCTTCCTGTCTCTTACACACCGTGTGACCAGGAAGAATGTGGCTGTCTTATATAAGTTCACTAAGTCTGTAAAATGAGGCTAATAATAATTTCACAAGAGACTCTTGAGGATTAAACTATATGCCACATGTAAAGGGCTTCGCATAGTACCTGGCCTAAGACTTAAAACAATAAAATAACTGGCAGAGTCCTCACTGTGTGCTAAACACCATTTTAAAAAACTCTACACCTATAAACCCATTTGTACTTCACAATAACTCTGTCAGGTGGACTATATCATTATTGTTATTATTCACAAATTGCCTTACTCCTATTGTGCAGGGGGGAAAACATCCCCATCCAATGGGGTTGGCCATGTGATAGACTTAAGTCAATGAAACTGGTCCGATATAACACAGAAGATGTTCTAAAAAGATCCTATCACAGTACTGACCCTGGGCCAAGCGCTGTGGCACAAGTCTGTAATCCCAGCATCTTGGGAGGCTGAAGCAGGAGGATCAGGAGTTCAAAGCCAGCCTCAGCAAAAGTGAGGCCCTCAGCAACTCAGTGAGACCCTGTCTCTAAATAAAATACAAAGTAAGGCTGGGGATGTGTCTCAGTGGTTGAGTGCCCCTGTGTTCAATCCCTGGTACACCTTCAAAAAAAAACCCAAAACCCAATACTGACTCTGATGGCAGCTCTTCCAAACTAGGGGCTGCTCCTTTAGCCTGCATCCCAGTATAAAAAGGACAGGCAGGACAGAGCCACACCGTACCAGGAGCCAGAAATAAAGCTTGTCATCATAAGCCATGAAGATTTGAGGCTTATTTTGGTACTATTATTGATCTCATTTTTAATTGAGAAAATTAAGGCATAGAGTGGTTAAGTCTTTTGTCCAAAGTGACACAGCTGGCAGTGCCTCTGAGCATCACTGTGGTGGGAGAGGACTCAGACACGTAGGAAGGTTTCTTAGCAGCCAGCCCTACAGGGAAACTTGGTGATGCAAGAGAAGAGGAAAGAGGTCAGGGTCCCCGCATTGGGGTAGCTGGAGATTCCGCAGATCTGAGTGCAGTAGGAGCGGATGCCCAGGTGAACACAGATTAAGGGAGATTTGAACAAGGTCAGTGGGACTTATGCTATATATGGTGGAAAACTAGAAGCCACTGGAGTTTGGGAAGCTAGGGAAGAGACCATCAGACTAATAGGCAGCCCGTGGCCTTGAAAATCATGGACCAGAGGGATTGAGGAGGCTGCTCCAGGCTTGACACAGGGATCTAGAATAGGGTGAGCACAGTGGCAGTGTCAACAGAGGTGACAAGAGAGATGTTTAGTGACTGTCTGAATGTGCAAGGGTCACCTATTCCCCCCCCCATTCTTGTTAAGTCGAAGGAGGGAGGGATGGACAAAGGAATTCTGAAGTATCAAGTGTGTGGTGGGGGGGGACGACAACAACCGACCCAGGTGTTGGAGATACACATCTTGCACATTTAAATGAACCCTTGGCCCTCTCATTGGGCTATTGTAGTTGATCCTTAGAGCTAACTTAGATCCCTGATCTGATCTGATCTGTTAACAGATCTTAACAGGGCTCCAGGGTTTGTATTGAAAACACAAGAAACATCCAATTTCCAATTTCCGCAGGGACAATTTAGCATAGAAATGCAAGCTCTGAATGTTCTGGTTTTGTCCCTCGGTGCCATGAGCAACTTGTGGCTGCAGTTCTCTGTTTGCATGAGTTCCCTGAGGTGGCTGGGAATGAGGTATGGATCAAACATGCCCAGAGGTGTGTGGCGATGGGGAGGTGTTTCAGCTTCAAGATACCAGTGGACGTGTTGAGCGGTCTACTGTGGCCTGCGTCAGGGGAAGCAAGCGGTGATAATAGTAAGGACATGCGCTTGGCGCTCATTTTTTTCAACAGAGGAAATGATAAACTGATGATAAGATCTGGAAACAAAATCCTTATCAAGGTGGCCAGGTTGCTGTGACACCTGATAAGAAGGAGGTGTGGGGACACTGATGAAGGTCCTCTGATTTACAGATCGGGAAACTGGAACCGTTCCCCAGCCTGTCGGTGCAGGAGACAGCGGGGACTCCAGGGGGATCACAGGATGCTTTGAGGTTGGAGGAGGCAGAAGACAGGGCCCGCTGGAGGACATACAGGATGTGACGAAGGACACTGGAGGGTTTGTTCTGGGGAGCAGAACAGTGTGTGTCCCTCTTTCTCCCCAAAGAAAGTCCCATTTGGAGAGTTTCTGAGCCAGAGTTGAAGAGCTACCAACTAAATTGGGGCTTAGGTGAATGATAATGGAAAAGACTCCATTTTTTGACTAAAGTTGAGGGCCCTGATAGGAACAGACTCCACTATAAAAGGACATCACCCACTGAAAGTGGGGTGAAGAACCCTAAGTGGGGTGGAAACAAAGAAAATTGGATTTAATTTAAAGTGTAGAAAGTACAAGTTCATCTATTAATTCCAAAAGGCTTAAAAACATTCACATATTTATTAAAACTAAGATGCAATTGGAATTAAAGAAATAGAAGAGTTAGAAAAAAGTAAATTCTAAGAGCTAAAGCTTGCTTGCAAGATGGGAAGGGAAAAAATGAAAGAGCCCCAGGAGATTTAAATCAACATTAAAATAATTAACACACACCATAAATTATAATAAACATGCTTAGTCTCTACACTTTAACCTGTAGAGATTTTTATTTATTTATTTTTTATTTTTCCCAGTAGGGGGTTGAACTAGGGCCTCACACAGGCAAGGGAGTTCAACCCCTGCTCCACCACTAAACTACATTGCCAGCCCAGTCCTCAGAGACTCTCTGATATGCTGTAGAAACACAGGACTCAACAGACTGCGTCTGTAGGACTGAATGGATCCTGAGAAGGCACACACGGGAATGATGCTTAAGGTTGTAGTTTTAGGAGAAGAGAAGACCTTTGTAAACTTCTAGAGCAGAGAATTACCAGGCAATCTTCCTGAGTGGGGTGGCCTCAGGACAGAAAAGAATGTGACTACAGGAGTCACTGGCTTCCCAAGCACACTGCCAATTAGTGTGGCTTGAGGAAAGGACACAAAGGTGATATGTGCCAGGCACAGTGGTGCATGCCTGTCACCCCAGAAGCTCCGGAGGCGGAGGCAGGAGGATGGGGAGTTCAAAGCCAGCCTTAGCAATGGCGAGGCCCTAAACAACTCAGTGAGACCCTGTCTCTAAGTAAAATACAAAATAGGGCTGGGGATGTGGCTCAGGGGGAGAGTGCACCTGAGTTCCATCCCTGGTACCAATAATAATAATAATAATAGCCATGAAGAAGCGATTCCCAAACTAAGAATACTCTAAATTGAAAAGGAGAACTATACTGTAACTACTGGCATTTTAAAATACCCAGTGCGTGCTGAGATGCCTTGTGATTGGCCAACATCTTAACATTTACCAAGAAGTCAGGAAGTTAGGACTGCGAGGACATGGACTGCGAGGCTGGGTGGGACTGAGTTGTGTCCAGTTCTGTCAACCTTCGCAGAGGCCTTGGGAAAGGCACCTTCTAGAAACTCAGTTTCCCCATCTTCAAAAAGGAACTAATACTTACCTCTTACTCTGGAATGGTTGAGAATATGCTGACATGAGTGTCCAGCACGCGCACACGCACACACACTGAATGAATATTAAGCTTCTGTCCTAAGGGATAAGTGGTCCCAGCCTAAGAGTCACATCTCGATTTCTAAACCAAGGTCACTGGGAAAAATGAATACTTCTAAATGGCATGACCAATAATGGCTTTAATGCAAGAAAAGCTAGTAGAAATATTTTTTAAATGTGAAATTATTCATTTATTCATTAAATTTTATTGAGCAACAATCAAGCTAGACTCTTGTTTATTATTAATTAAAAACATGATTCAGAACTCAAAAATCCAAAAACATCTTTTTAGTGATATATACTAAGAACTATCATTGGTGATACTTCACTTTTGATTTTGCATCCTGGTCACCATAACAACAACAACAAATATATATATATGTTATAAATAAACACTATAGAGAATATTGAATTTTATGTTCTATTATTCCTGCTCTCACCCACAAATCTGTTCTGCTTGGTGTGATGTTCAAGTGGAGTGAGGGCTACCAAATCAATGACAATGGACTTATTAATTGGGATTGGTACTCTTCTTCCTCATTTTTCTTCCTCACCCAGTAACAGCTACTGTTTATATGAAAAGGAGAGCATTCATGCCCTTCTTTGAGGAAGAACTAGCATTTGTCCAGCTTAAAAAGCACTTTGTTTTTATCTCAATCCCCACATTAAGCAACATTTTTCTCCTTCACATATTTAGAAATGGAAGTCCCAAAAAATTAAGTCACTTGCCTGGTTAATGATAGTGGTATGACCTTATCCAATTTCTGACTGAAAATCCTGTGTTCTTTCCTGTGGTTATATGATAGCAAATTAAAAGACTTATTTGATAAGCATTTCAAGAGTTACCAGAGGGGGAGAAATATTCAATCACACTAAAAATGCCACACAGATGGGAAAAAAAGATTGCAAACGTTTTAAAAATTATGAAACACTTATAGATATGATTCTCAGTCATCTGAAGGTAGATATTCATTTACACCTTTTAACAACCTAGTTTCCCCTCTCTCTCTTTCTCTCTCTCAGACACAGCTATGATGGGTGGACGCGACATAAATAAGTGTCACAGTTGTGTAGAAGCTCAATGAACATTGGCTGTGCACGCCTATTAGCCAGAAGCAACTTATTGGTGTTTGCAGGTGTTATGCAACCAAGTCTACTTAAGGGATTCAGACACTGAGTTAATACTTGGCGATTTAGATGTGTTTCAGAATAGCAAGTCATAGTCTGCTATAAAAGTATAAAGTCTGCTTTTATAGTTGGAGGATATTTCTACAACGATTCTTTACTTTTCTAAACCAATAGTCAGATGCCAAAGCAACCCTAAGGTATTCCCATCAAAGATCCAAGTTAAGGATATAAGATACTGTGTGGATAGGGTTTGTAAGTCAAGATACGAAACGGATAAAGTCTCAATTTACTGGGGCATAAGTCTGAAGACAACTGTTATCTATTTTCCAAGTGTGATATGAAAATGGAACAACTGAGCTACCTGACTAAATGATAAACTATGTCTGATGATGGTAAAAATTGAGTCAATCTTGATTTCGCTACTGCATGGCATAGTAGGAAGGTGGGAAAACTAACCTGCAGGAAGAAGGCAGAGGAGACTGTAATGAACTAGAACACACTAGCTACAGCATGATAAAGGTTCTCTAATCTCACCTTCATTTCCCCCAATGACTGGGGGTCTTTTCCAAATTGCTTTTGCTTAAGACAAAACACAGAAGCAGTTCACTTAACAGACACACTGGATTAACTGGCACTCTCTTCTTTTAAAAAATGTACCTACTTCTGCTGCCCTTGGCTGTTCCCATCTAATAAAGGTCTGGAGATAGCTGTGTGGCAGGGCTCTACTGCCAACACTTTCAAGGTGAGCAAATCTGAGAATGAAATAGTGACCCAGTTTTAGGACACAGGACTCAAGCTACAAAGATAACTCTGTGTGAGAACAAGGATCTTTGTTTTCTTTACTGATGTATCTTAATGACCTGGTTAGTTTCTGATAGTAGGTGCTCAATAAAAATGTGATAAGCCAGTAAAAGTTTGTAGCACCCACCCAGCACCTGAGGAAGAGGAAGAGATCTTTTCCTTCTTCAACCCTGGATGCTTCCTGGAGCCATCAAAAGACATTTGAGACACAAACGAGAGAATGAAAGTGTTTTATAAAATATAAAATGTCATACTAATTGAAGGAGTTATTATTACTAGTAATTATCATGGTAGGTTGGTAAAGCCCCTCTAGCCTCTGGAGACATGGCTGCTACAATGAAAAATCTTTTATTCGGAGTGCAAACTAGAGTTCTACATTCCAAATTTGCCTCTTGGTACTTTCCAACGTTTACATTTTAAAATTTTACTTACCAACCTTTTAAAATTGAGAGATGTCATAAAAAATCTGAATTTCCCAATTCCCTTGAAACACTGGAAGATCGGGCAAACCCTGAGCCTACTTTCCTACGTGGTTCCAGTCAATGGATTGGAGCCTGCCACGGTTTTAACCAGAGCTCCAGCTCTCAGGCCTGCATAATCCCACCGCCCCTATATGCTCATTTTCACTGCCTGTCCAGCCTTGGGTAAGTCCATGATCTGTTCAGCCCAGCACTAGCAAATACCAGCACACTACTTCTTAATAGAACTTTATCTCCAACTTGGGGCTATAGTAGGCTTTCATAGTAGGCTTTCTTAGAGAAACTGCCTTATAATGGATTTTTAAAAAATATATTTGTTTTGGTTGTAGATGGACACAGTAGCTTTATTTATTTGTTTATATTTTTATTTATTTTTATGTGGTTCTGAGGATTGAACCCAATGTCTCACACAGGCTAGGCAAGCGCTCTACCACTGAGATACCCAGCCCTATAAAGGGGTTCTTAAATCCCTGTATAACCTGTTTCCTTTGAATAGAATAATACGTTGGCCCTAATTCTTCACTCTACACGCTCTCCATATCCTTTGCCATTTAACATTTTTTTTCTGATTTAAAAAAATTCATTCATTCTCTTTAGATATACAAGACAGTGGAGTATATTTTGACATATTATAAATAACATGGAGTATAACTTATTCTAATTAGGATCCCATTCTTGTGGTTGTTCATGATGTGGAATTTCACTGGTCGTGTATTCATCTATGAACATAGAAAAGTTAATCTGATTCCTACTTGGGCAGGCTGTATTCTCTCTGTTTTGGGGTGGGGGGGTATTGGAACTCAGGGGTACTCAACTACTGAGCCATATCCTCAGCCCTATTTTGTATTTTATTTATTCATTTATTATTTTTTTATTAATTTTTTATATATATGACAGCGGGATGCATTATAATTTATATTATACATATAAAGCACAATTTTACGTTCTCTGGTTGTATATAAAGTATATTCACATCAATTCATGTCTTCATACATGCACTTTAGATAATGATGTCCATCACATTCCACCATCGTTTCTAATCCCCTGCCTACTCCCTTTCTCTCCCACCCCTCTGCCCTATCTAGAGTTCCTCTATTCCTCCCATGATCCCCCTCCCTACTCCACTATGAGTCACACTGCTTATATCAGAGAAAACATTTGGGATTTGTTTTTTTGGGATTGGCTAAATTCACTTAGCATTATCTTCTCCAACTCCATCCATTTACCTGCAAATGCCATGATTTTATTCTCTTTTATTGCTGAGTAATATTCCATTGTGTATATACGTCTCATTTTCTTTATCCATTCATCTACTGAAGGGCGTCTAGGTTGGCTCCACAGTTTAGCTATTGTGAATTGTGCTGCTATAAACATTGATGTGGCTGTGTCCCTGTAGTTTGCTGTTTTTCAGTCCTTTGGGTATAGAACAGAGAGGGATAGCTGGGTCAAATGGTGGTTCCATTCCTGCTTTTCCAAGGAATCTCCATATTGCTTTCCATATTGGCTGCACCAATTTGCAGTCCCACCAGCAGTGTATGAGTGTGCCTTTTTCCCACATCCTCGCCAACACTTATTGTTGTTTGTCTTCTTAATAGCTGCCATTCTGACTGGAGTGAGATGAAATCTTAGAGTAGTTTTGATTTGCATTTCTCTAATTGCTAGAGATGATGAACATTTTTTCATATATTTGTTGATTGATTGTATATCCTCTTCTGAGAAGTGTCTGTTCAGGTCCTTGGCCCATTTATTGATTGGGTTATCTGCTTTTCTGGTGTTTAGCTTTTTGAGTTCTTTATATATCCTAGAGATTAGTGCTCTATCTGATGGGTTAGGGGTAAAAATTAGCTCCCAGGATGTGGGCTCTCTGTTCACTCACAGATTGTTTCCTTTGCTGAGAAGAAACTTTTTAGTTTGATTCCATCCCATTTATTGATTCTTGGTTTTAATTCTTATGCTATAGGAGTCTTATTAAGGAAGTTGGGGCCTAATCCCACATGGTGAAGATTAGGGCCTACTTCTTCTTCTCTGGTTTAATTCCTAGGTCCTTGATGGAGTTAAGTTTTGTGCATGGTGAGAGATAGGGGTTTAATTTCATTTTGTTGTATATGGACTTCCAGTTTTCCCAGCACCATTTGTTGAAGAGGCTATCTTTTCTCCCGATGTATGTTTTTGTCACCTTTGTCTAATATAAGATAATTGTAATTTTGAGGGTTAGTCTCTGTGTCCTGTATTCTATTCCATTGGTATACCAGTCTATTTTGGTGCCAATACTATGCTGTTTTTGTTACTATTGCTCTGTAGTATAGGTTAAGGCCTGGTATAGTGATGCCACCTGCTTCATTCTTCTTATTTTTCCAGATGAATTTCATGATATTTTTTTCTATTTCTATGAGGAATGCCATTGGGATTTTGATTGGAATTGCATTAAATCTGTATAGTGCTTTTGGTAGTATGGTCATTTTGCTAATATTAATTCTGACTATCCAAGAGCAAGGTAGATCTTTCCATCTTATAAGATCTTCTTTGATTTCTTTCTTTAGGGTTCTGTAGTTTTCACTGTAGAGATCTTTCACTTCTTTCATTAAGTTGATTCTCAAGTATTTTATTTTTTTGAGGTTATTGTAAATGGGGTAGTTTTCCTCTTTTTCCTTCTCAGAGGATTTGTCACTGATATACAGAAATGCCTTTGATTTATGGGTGTTGATTTTATATCCTGCTACTTTGCTGAATTCATTTACTAGTTTTATTTAGAGACAAGGCCTCACTGAGTTGCTTAGCGCCTCGCCATTACAGAGGCTGGCTTTGAACTCTCAATCCTCCTGTCTCAGCCTCCCAAGTTGCTTGGATTATAGGCATGCACCACTGTGCCCAGCTTGTATTCTCCTTTTCTTAACTTTAATTGTGGATTTGAACATGAACTTGCTTTAACCAGCAGAACAAGGCATAAGAAATAGTGTGAGAGTTCCAAGCCTAGACTGTGACTGGGCTTGTATGTTTCTGTTCATTCAGTTCTGTCTCTGTCATTGCCATAGGACTTTGGTAGCTTCTGGTTTCCTTAGTATGGTCCCTAGAATAAACCCTAGAGCCCCAACCCCAGTGAGGAACCAAGCTCAGCCAAGTCCATGTTCATGGTATTCACCCAACCAAGATCAGCCAGCTCCAACCTGCCCCACAGATGCATGAGAAATATGACATAGTGTTTTGAAACCACTGAATCTTGGAGTAGCTTGCTATGCACAAAAAGCTAGCCAATACAGTTTTAAACAAAGTTACCTTATACAGCAGTGTTCTGTGATATATACCACTCTGTTGAAATCTTGAATATAACATATTTATGAATTTGTTTTGCTGGAAATGGAAAACCAAGGCTTGAAGCATGCTAAGAAAGTGCTCTACCACTGAGCCACACCCCCAGCCCTAATTTTACATGAATTAAATTTCCTATTTATATTCAGTCATTTTATATCTCTTAGATAAACTAAACTGATATGAAATAATACTGATAACATCTTGCTTAATCTCCTCCCACACTATATTTCTGGATAGACAATAACTGTCATAGAATTATCATTAGCTCTTATTGTCATAAAAGTTTCAATACATTAATGTAATTAAATGTTTTCATTGGCTGATCCTTAATCTTCTTTGGTGGTCAATAGAGACTACATTATTTGTGAACTAATCAAATTTAGGTATTGATTACTTTTGTTTCTAGATTTGATGAGGCCTGAAAGACAATATGAAGAAGCAAATCATCATTTACAGAATATCCTAGCTAAAAAGAATGAGAAGAGGACAAATGTAGTTTTCAAAGACAAGCATCTCTTATTTCTTTAGGAAAACTGAAAGTATGTCCTATAGATACAAGTAAATATGTTTTAGTAATTTGGGGCTATAGAACAAGGGAGATATTCTATAAGACAGTTATTCCTCAATGAAAATGTCTTAAGTTCCTACATTTCTGTGTGTCTTGATATATACATATGTATTGTACATACACACACATATATGGATGGAAGGAAGGATACACGAATAGATGGATGGGTGGAGAAAGAGGGAGGGGAAGCCAGAAGGTGGAGGTTCCAAAAGACTGCAGCTCTCATTCCAGATCCAAAACAAACCTAATAAACTATAAAATCCCCAATTTAAAAAAATGCTTCAGGGCACAAAATACAAAAATACCTACATACACTAAATTCTGGAAACGAATGAACCTGCTACAAAAAAGGAGAGAGCAACAGCTGTTCTTATTTCTAGTAGGGCAGAAGAAAGATAAGAAATCAGCCACGGATGTTGGAAGAGAAGAAACAAGCCTAACTTTTCTTTTTTCCTTGCAGTATTGGGGATGGAACCCAGGGCCTCAGTCATGCTTGACAAGTATTCTACCACTGAGCCACTTTGACAGCTGTATGTATGCTAGAGCCTGACTTTTGACAGCTGTATGTATGCTACAGCAATGGATTCGGATTCTGAGAAGCCCCATTATGAGGCAAGCCAGCACCTGCCTGTCAACCTGTTCCCATGGGTCTTCAGGTACTGGGGATAGTAACACTGATAAGGTGGAGAGAAATTCACCCGCAACACTCTGGGATTTTACCTGCCTGAGGCTGGGAGTGGTCAGGAGAGCAGAAAAAGACCTTTCTAAAAATTTCTAAATTTCTAAATCTGAGTATAGGGCAGCTCACTGAGTACAGGGCAACTTTCCTCAGCCTTAGGTCAAGAGCAGGGAAAGAAATGATCTGCCAAGGCACAGAACTCCAGGAGCAGGACTGAGAACTGAGAACTCCCTAGTGGCCCAAGGACCTGGCATCTGGGCCAGAAAGAAGAGAAAAATGCCCACAGTTTGAACAGCTGGCTCTGCACCTGCAAATCTGCTAAATCTCACCTGTAGTCAGAGTTCAAGTCCTGCTAAAGGGAACAATCTGACCTTGGCCTTCAAAGATGTGAAGCCTGTAATGAAGTGAACCAAAGTAAAGTTACAACAATGCCCAGCCCCAGCCTGAACTAAGAGGATGGCCTGTTCATTTCTGGAGGTAAATGTGTTTTACTTCAGGCTTTTACTTTTCTGTATACAGTTGATTCTTTGAATCTTAAGGTTCTGCATCTGAAGACTCAGCCAACTGTGGATTGAAAATATTTTTGGGGGAAAATTGTTTCTATATTGAACACATACAAACTTTTTTTCTATATCATCATTCCCTAAATAATACATCATTACAACTGTTTACATAGCTTTTAAATTATATCAGGTATTATAAATAACTTAGATATTATTAACAGTATACAGGAGGGTTATATGCAAATACTGTATCATTTTATACAAAGGACTTAAGTATTCACAGATTTGGGTATCTTTAGGGAGTCCTGGAATCAATCCCCTGAAAATACTGAGGTAGCCATGTACAGTGTGTGTTATATAATACAAAAATAAAAGAATAGCTGGGTGCAGTGGCGCACACCTACAATCCCAGCTGTTGGGGAGGCTGAGGCAGAAGGATCGCAAGTTCAAAGCCAGCCTCTGCAAAAGCAAGGTGCTAAACAACTCAGTGAGACCCTGTCTCTAAATAAAATACAAAATAGGGCTGGGATGTGGCTCAGTGGTTGAGTGCCCCTGAGTTCAATCCCCAGTATGCCCCCAAAATAAAATAAAACATACAAAGAACTAGCAGAGGTTAATCACAGCAGATGCAGAGATGGATAATTATGAATATTATTTAATCTTCAGCAGAATTTTCTTTACAGGAGTACATTTAAAAAACAGATAAAAATATACCAAAAGCTTTGAGCATTTACTCATTTCCAAATGCTGACTTAGAGACTCTAGCTGCAAAATAAAGCATAGGTCATCTCTTCATGGAACTCACAGTCCATTGGGAAAGACAGACCTGAAAATAACTATAAATCAACTGAATAAATGCTATCACAGAAGCATAAAAAGAATGTTATGGAAACCACAGAAGATGAAGTAGTTATGAATTCCACCTGGAAGATTCAGCTGCAGAGAGAAAGACACTTGAACTCAGCTTTGAAGAACGAGTGGGATTTCACCAATGGAATCGAGGGAACAGGCACAGAAGCATAAGGAGAAACAAGCACGTGCAAGAATGAGAGCCCTTGACAGCTTCAGAACCTACTAAGAGCCCAGGGTCATGGACAGCACAGGATTGACGACTGTATTGAGAGAAGAAAAAGAAAGGGGCTAAAGGTGTAAGTGGACAAGATATCTGGAGAGTGAAAGGGCCATCACCACCACATCAAAGATCATGCAAGTTTTTAAGCAGGGAAATGATAAAATCAGGTTAACATTTTTCACGAATATTCCTAGAACCTACAACACTGTCCGATACTTGTTTATCAGTTTGCCTCTCCCATCACTGTGAACAATGAAGGGTAAGAAAGGAGGAACTGATTAAAGAAAAGAACAGAAATGAAAAAGAGAAACAAGATTAAATTAATTAAGATTAATTAAGAAAATAAGATCCAGAAAAATCCCCTGGCCTTTTCCCTGCAGTTGTGATTGTCATCACTAAAATTATTCATTAATACTATTCTTACCTTTGTAAAGAATGGGCTTTATTAATAAAGCAGTGCTGGTTCAGTTTATTTCCACATAAGAACACACGTAAGTTGATTTTTACAATTCCAAAGTAGACAGTGTTTTAAAAATTCAATGAATAATTTCATGAAGACTTGGACATTAATTCAGAAAGAGAAATGTACCAGTTAAGGAGGGTGTTAGCTTACAGGTACCACCGATGAACAAAAGCTTAAACAAGATTGAGGTTTATTTACTTTTTCAAGTCTAGGCAGTTTAGGGCAGGTTACTGGCTCAATAATACCCTCAAAGGCTCAGGTTTTTTCCCCATTTTCCCCAATACACCATCCTTGGATGTCTGCATCATTTATGATGATCTCCATGCCTTGTATTCACATTCAAGGGGGTCTGGGAAGGAGAGCAAAGAACATGGACCAAAAGCTTTTGGAAGAGTCCTAACTGAGAGAATTCCACTTGCATTTCATTGTCCAGATCTAGGATACATCCATCTCCAGTTACAAGGGAATCTAGGATAGTGAGTCTATTTAGCTGGGCTCCTTGCTGTCCTGATCAAATTTTTCTTCAAGGAAGACAAGGAAAATGGTACAATAAGCAATGAATGGTGTATACCACAGAAAGTAACACGAATTCTTGCCCAACTTTTCTAGGAGGTTACAATCTGACTACTAAGATACACATGCTGCTGAACACCCTGTATCCTACACAAAGGGAGACAAATAATTTTGTTTGTAGTAAGCAGTTCATTTATGCTATTAATGTAGCCTAGGATCCATGTCTCTACTTGAAAGGATGCTCCCTGCATAAAATAATTTGAAGAATAAATTTACAACACAAGTAGCAATTTTGAAATATTATCTAAATTCACTATATACAAAAAGGCTTTAGGAGTAACTACAAATGGTGGACATTTTATCGACTACATATATCTATACCAGTGAAAGTGTGCACACTTGTTACAACTCCAAGTAGCAGAAGTACTAACACCTGCATGTTTTCAATATTCTAGATGCTTACCAAGAATGGTAGGATAAGCCAGCTGCTGTTTTCCTTCCTGTCCAAATATTTTCCAAATATTAAGCTATTTTTGTTATTGCACAGAGGTAACAAAATTCACGGAAGTAAGCATTTAACAATTGGCCACTATATTTATGACAGATGGCTACATTTACTACTACCAACAACCTTCCTACTGTTTGACGATAAAAACCCAGAAAATGCGACGTAAATTACAGGCTTAGTTGTCTTACTCCTAATTGGACTGAAGGTAACAAGAATTAATTTGATCTAACTATTTTAAATATTTGCTAACAGATGACTTCAATGACGGAAGGAAGGATAATACTGAATTCACTGTTTTCTCCTTCTTGCCACTAAACAATATATCAGCTTGCTTTTCTACTGAAATTGCATAAAACAGATAGGACAGCTAATTTAAACAGTTGTTTGCACATTCAATATTTATAACCCGAATCTTGCATGAGTGACTGGAAGCAGTGAGTTAGAAGGTTTAGCTCAGCTGCTGCCTGGAGTGATGGATGGCCTGGAAGAATTTCTTGTTCACTGACCAGATCAATCACATAACAGAATGAAAGAAAAAAAAAAAAACAGCCTTAAACTGGATTCCCAACATTTCCATCTGTATGCAAAACTGTTGCAGGGAGAAATGTATCATAAAACATAATGTGGAGCTACTTAAAAATAATAAAAATCCACCAAGAAGATGTAGAATGCAAATAAAAAAAAAAGATAAGGAGACTGGCTGGTCTTCTAGTTTTTAACTGAATATTAACTGAAACTTTATGATATCTATAATCCAAAAAGTGATGTCAATTCAAGTGATATTTCGATGGAACTCAAAGAGGGAGTAACGGTTTACAAATCATTGAAAAGCTTGCCTTTTTTTTTTTTTTTTTTGGCAGTACTTGCAGTTGGATTTTATTTAATCAAACTAAAAGGTAGTGTTGTAGCAAATATTATAGAGGGCTGTTAATTATCTTGATTGCTACGCTCAAAAAGAAATCGGTAAGGAACAGACGTCTGATGTTGCATATTACAGTAATTCATTTATTAATGGCTGACCCAAACATTTGCCCTAATGGTGGAAGGCAGTAGCACTACATAAGAAGCCCGTCCTTTGTGGTTTGCTGGGACAGGGTTGATAGATTCAGGAGACTCCACTGAGAGCAAAACCACCTAGCTCCTTATTGAGTGATATCAGCTTAGCAGCTCAAAATCAGTCATGGTTGGGGTCTTTTACACCTCGGGCTCTCCAGCATTCCCACCACTGATGCTCATTACACATTTACCAGCATGCAATGGGCATGGTGGCAAATGCCTACAATCCCAGCCCATGGGAGGCTGAGACAGGAGGATCATGAGCCAGCCTCAGCAACTTAGTGAGGCCCTAAGCAACTTAGTGAGACTCTACCTCTAAATAAAAGACACAAAAGGGCTGGGGATGTGGCTCAGTGGTTAGGCACCCCTGATTTCAATCCCTGATACCAAAAAAAAAAAAAATACCAGCATGCAAAGGTGTGTGCTTATTTCTAGGGCGGGGGGTAGTATAAAGGGCCAGTGAGACTGAGGGGAGCACAGGCTGAGGTCGTGTTGAACAGGTGCAGGAGAGGGTAGGTTCAGACCCTGGGTACACCTGAGGATGCTCAGGTGCCTAAGGATGTCTGTCATTAGCCACCAGGGTGATTAGAAAGGCTTTGACCACTTCCTGTGGCCCTCAGCATTCATGTTTTCTTCTTAAGTTTACCCCTACAACAAACAGAGGTGAGAGAAGGTGGATAATTCGAGAAATGAGAAGGAAAAAAGAAAAAGGAGAAGGAAGAAGAAAAAACGGCCAGGCACAATGGCACACGCCTATTATCTCAGTGGCTTGGGAGGCTGAAGCAGGAGGATCGTGAGTTCAAAGCCAGCCTCAGCCACTTAGTGAGGCCCTAAGCAACTCAGAGAGGCCCTGTCTCAAAATAAAATATAAAAAATGGTTGGGGAGTGTTGCTCAGTGGTTAAGCATGCCTGCATTCAATCCCTGGGACCAAAAAAAGTAGAAGGCTGGCTGTGGCACCCCTAGATATTCCCCCAGCAGCCAACTTTGGAGTCTCTTCCTGATTCACTGACTCACTGACTGAAATCCTCTCCTATCCACAGGGCTGGGACTTCTGGAACCATATTTATACTAATGAGCACAGCTGAACTGAACAGAGAGGTAAATGCTTGACCCAAACTAACACAAGCTAAGTTGAAAGAGAGAGCATGAAGGCTTTTTAGTGCTGGTCTCCACTTCCAGCCACATTACTGTCCTTGAGCTTCATGTGACACCTCAACATACCTGCATTGATTTCCTGCATCATGTTTTCATTCACTCAAGTTGATTGAGTTAACTGAACTGAGTCCCTCTCTACAACTTTAGCAACTCAACTACTAAAAAGGAACCCTGGGTCCCTTGGTGCATGAGATATGTGTGACTGATTCTAATACTTTAACCTCCTTTGTAGTCTATGCCATGATTCTGTCACCCAGCTGGTGAGAAAACCAACAAACAAAATCTATACCCATTTCTTTTGTTGGATGTGGAAAAAGTTTTATATAGCCTTCTTTTTGAATTCCAGGTAAAACAGCTATTATTACTTATTTGGTACTAGGAATAATAGTTAGGACTCTTGTATGTCAAAAGTTAACAGAAAACCAAACTCAAGCCAGCTCACTTAATGGAATATATTGACTCATATAACTGGAAACCACAGAGCTTGAAGATTGATTGATTTAGGGCTCAAAACAGTCATCAATGACCCAATTTCTATTTCTCCCCTTCTCACATCTGCTATTGCTTTTATCCTCATGATCACATGATGAGTGACAGCTATAAACAGGGTGCTTCTAGCCCAGCATCCCAAATAAGAGTTCTGGATTTCACTCAGATCAGCCCAGCATAGTTCAAATGCCCAGTCCTAAAAGAATAAATAAGACTAAATAAATAAAATGCACTAATGGATCCATCCATCAAAGCCCCCTCCAAGAGCTACATTGTGATCAGTTTTACTAGACACACATAAGCTCACTGGCAGGGGAGAGATCCAAACAAAATTCAAATAATTTCAGAACGAGGAGAGTGTGGCAAAATGTGTTAGGCAGACAGCCAACTAATGTATACCATATTTGGTTCCTATAATGTGTCACTAGAAAATAACAACTTAAAAATTCACTTTATTTTGAAGTCATTACAGCAATTAGTTCAAGCAAACATCATTGTTCAACTATTAAATGAAAACTTAATGAACAACCAGATATTTACATAGTCTCAAACTATATCTCCACAAATGACTTGTTAAAGTAAATAGTAATTTTGCTATGTGGAAACATGGTAGATACCATATCATCTAAGTAATTAAGGTTAACATCACTTATAAATACCATATGTCTCCTGATAACCTTTAGTGAGGATACATCACTTGCATAGAATTTCTGGTCAAAACACATAACATGAATCTAATCATAAGCAATCACCAAACTCAATTAAAGGACATTCTACAAAATAACCAACCTGTACTTTTTAAAAATCCCATTGATATAAAAGACTCAGAAAGGCTGAGGAACCATTCCAAATTAATAGAGATAAAGGCACATGGAAACTAAATGTATTTTGTGATTCTGAACCCAAAGCATAATTGCTGTGAAAGGCAGTATGTCTAGACCCTTGGACATAGTACTGCATCAACACTGAGCAGTTCTGAAAATTTTACCATTGTATATAAGTGAATGTTGTGGTCCTTAGTTGACATACACCATAGTATACACGTCCACACACAGAGCAAAATCAAATGCGGTGAAATGTTAATAATTGGTGAATATGGGTGAAAGTATATGGAAGTTCTCTGTACTTTTTGCAACTCTAAAATTATTTCAAAATTTTAAAAAAATTAATTTTATTTTAGAATGTATGACCCTATAACTTGTATCAAAGCACTGTTTTGCTCTGTATACATTACATAGGTTTCAAGTCAAAGTTGTTGTTTTTTTTTAACTTGTTTAGGTAGAAACTTAGTTTATCATTCTTATGGAAGCTGGTATGTGTTGGCCAAACACTGTTGTTTCATTTTCTCCTGGGCACACAGACAGATTACATTTCCTAGCCTCCAGTGTTACAGTAAGGTGGTTCGAAAATTCAGGTCAAGGGAATTCAACACCCTCTTGTGTGATCTCCAGATCTCTCTTCCCATCTGCTGACTGGATAAGAAGGATCCAGTAGAGAACTATGAGGCCATTTATGGAGGCATCCTAGTCCTTAAATGACTGTGGGGAACAGTCTCTGCCACTGACTTGCAGGGGATTGTGATATGAACAAGAAATGACATTTATAGTAGTGAGCCACCGGGATTGGGGGATCCCCTGTCATAGAAGTTAGCCTACCTCACTAATAAAGCTCCCTAATTTATAAAATATATGAACAGAAAGTGATACTTCAGGGAAGAATGAACCAAGTAAAGATGTCATGGATTGGCTTTCAGGAAATAGCAGTTTTCAAGTGTGGATAAGGGAGTCAGGGTTCTCAAAGGACAGTGTGGGAACCCCTGGGATCTCCAAGACCCTTCAAGGACTAAGTGAAGTTAAAACTATTTTCATAATACTATTATGTGTCCTTTGCATTCTAATCTCACAGGATATAGGTGAGTTTTTCAGAAGCTATGTGAGATATTAGATCACAAGACTGAATGAAAAAGCAGATAAAAGAATCCACCTGTCTTCTATTTAGGCACACATTAAAAATATTTGAAAAAAAACGTAAACCAATGACACTCTTTACTAATTGCTTTTAACTTTATTTGCTCTGGAAAATATAGGTGTTTTATGCTACAGCTATTTGTAGGTATTTATGCTAACATGTAATAGATTTATTATTATTTCTAAGTAACAAATATCTTTTGAATTACTCAGTGTCAATTTCTAATATGATAAATATTGAGCAAAACAATATTTTAAAAAAATAATAATATAGAAATATTTTATTTATTTGCTTAAATAACATTTTGTTTAAATCATAGTAAAATAAATATAATATTTAAACAAAAGTACTTTGGGATCCTCAGTAGGTTTTAAGAATGTAAAAGTATCCTTATACCAGAGTTTGAGAACAGGTATTTTACAATAAAGTATATCTGAAAGTCACAGCATTTTAGACAAAATAAACTTACATTATCAATATATAAGAGATAGAGATACTGAAGTGTTTGTTTCACCCTTAATAACTAAAGAGCACAGCATTCAGGATATACTTGGTGCTTAGTATGTTTTTCTTAATAAATTGTGCAATGATGATCATGGCCACATTTAAGAGTGTTGTGAGAATTGGATAAAATAATGTAGTGTGTATTTATGGTAGATTACCATTGTTCACAATTACTTTCACATAGGAAACTGTACACCCCTGGCCTCCCTGACTGTAGGTGTGGCAGTGTTAACTGAGGTGGTCAATAGATGTGAGTAGAGTGAGGTTCATCGCACATATAGGAAAAGCTTTACATTTAATTATGTAGTTTTGCTCAGACTTTTGTTCTTCTGCTTTTGTGTCAAGAACAGCATATCCCAGACAGAAGCTGTTCATTCAATCCAGGTCCTGGAATGACAAGACACAGAATAGACACATGGTCGACTTACAGCTAAATGCAGAGCTGTAGCCTATGCACCTGTAGTTCTTAGGTAGGATGACATGTGTACATATACGCACATGAATGATAAATATGTAATTATATACATACATGAATGATATTGATATATATAGGAATGATATACATACATACACACACACACACACACACACACACACACACGAATGAAATTGTTGAGACACCTTAGCAACCTGGCAAATACAAAAATACAGTATGAAACAAGCCTGATATACTGTAGATGTTCAATAAACCTAAGCATTCTAATCAGTGTTATTATTTAGCTAGAGAATCACTAAAGAACTGTAGCTTACTCCTTCAGTGACTGCACAGAGCACAGCCTACCCTAATTAACTAAAGACGGTTCATATAATACCACTGAGATACCCTTAGGACTCCAGGTAAAGAAACTGCATGACCTAGGGCAAGAGTGACGTCAAAAGTAGACCTGACTGCAATGAAAAATTCGGGCCACTGTTTACCTGGGAATACCACTAGATGGGTCAGGAGTAACTGGAAACCACTGGCAGGTGATTGTCAAGTGTCTACAGTCAAGAAGGGCCTTGACTTGCCCACACCTCTCTCCCAGTTAACAGCTCTGTTCCAGTTTACAGCCTCTAAAGCCAGAACCAAAGATGAAGCAGAGTTTAGCTTAAAGCAGGTGACAGGCCAATAACCAATCCTGGTTATTTTTTCAAATCTTTGAAACAGGAGATATAGACTGAACCTGATCAGAAATGAGGGGAACTGGAGTTACAGGGTAATAGAAGGATGTACTGGCAGCCATGATTGTCCACATGTACGATGACAAGCAATTAGAGAAAGCCAGTCTGCAGGATGAAAAGGAAGAACTGGGCAGACTTATCAGCAGAATGAGAGGTGACAGTGTAACTGCCAAAGACAGAAGCTGCCGACAACTGTCACTTCCCATGAGTCTGTACCAACTTTAGCAACTGGGTTACTTAAGATTTCTCTGTGTTCTTCCACTGTCTGTCTTTTTACTTGAAATCATTTATTTTTTTTATTTGAATTTTACATCTTTTTAAATAAATGTTAATTGTGCACGTCAATGGAATTCACTGTGATAGTTCCACACATGTGTGAGGCATGTAGTGATCTCTTCCACCTTTTTCTTCCTCCCACACTACCCCCTTCCCAATCCCCAGTAATAACTATTCTATTTTTTAGACTGACTTCTTTTTTTTAGGTTTTCCACATGTGATAGAACCTGCAATTCTTGTCTTATGTATCTGGCTTATTTAGCTTAATATGATGTCCTCTTCCCATTTTGTTGCACATGACATGATTTCATTCTTCTTTGTGGTGAATACGTTCACAGAAAGTCTTCTTAGTTAACTCTACTTTTCTAAATTATTTTACAGTACTCCGGATAATCTTGATGCATTTGCATTTCCTTAATGACTAATGATGTTGAGCATTTTTTATACATTTACTGGCCACTTATTGGTATTTTTTTTTTTTACCATTTATTGGTACTTTTTTCTTTGAGAAGTATCTATTCAGATTCTTTGTGGATTTTTTAATTGAATTAATTTTTTGTTAAGCTTTTTGAGTGCTTTATATATTCTGCTGGATGGATAGCTGGCAAATATTTTCGTGCATTCTGTAGGTCGTCTCTTCACTCTGCTGATGGCTTACTTTGCTGTGCAAAAGCTTCAGAGTTTGATATGGTCCCATTTGTCAACTTTGGCTTTTGTTTCTTGTCCTCTCCAGAAAATCACATCCATACCAATATCTTGAAGTGTTTCCTCTATGTCTTCCTGTAGTAGTTTCAGAGTTTTAGGTCTTACATTTAGGACTTTGATCCATTTTGAGTTGATTTTTGTATAGAGTGAGAGGCAGACGACCATCAGAGTGTGCAGTTTCCCAGCACTATTTATTGAGGAGTCTTTCCTTTCTTAATGTGTTTTTTTGACATTTTTCAAGAATGGGTTGTAGATTCATGGGTTTATTTCAAGATTCTCTATTTTGTTCCAGTGGCCTATGTGTTGTTTTTATGCCAATACCAGGCTGGGTTTTTTAATTTTTATTATTATTTTTTTAATTATAGCTCTGTAGTGTGTCTTGGAATCAGGTATTGTGATGCCTCTAGCTTTCTGCTCAAGATTTTGCTTTGGCTACTTGGGGTCTTTTGTGTTTCCATATGAATTTTAGGATTGTTTTTCTAGTTCTATGGAGGACATCCTTGGTATGTTGAAGGGGTTTTCATTTACTATAGATCACATTTGGAAGTATGGACATTTTAACAATATGGATTCTTATCCATGAACATGGGAGGTTTTCTCATGTTTTGGTATCTTCTTCAACTATTTTCTTCATTTTTCTGTAATTTTCGTAGAGGTTTTTCACTTCCTAAGTTTATTCTGTTTTACTTTGTGTTTAGTTGCTCTTGTAAATGGGAATGCTTCATAATTTCTCAGCAAATTTACTGGGTAAACAGAAAGCCTACTGATTTTTGTATATTGATTTTATATGTTCCTGAGTTGGTTTATCAGTTCATCTGTTCTAATAGTGGTTTGATGGAGCCTTTAGGTTTTTCTATGTATGGAATCATATCATCTGCAAGCAGGAATAATTTGAACTACTCCCTTTCTATTTTGTGCCTTTCATTTTTTTCTTGCCTAACTGCTTTAAAATATATAGTATTATATTAAATTAAGAGTGTTGAGGGTGTGGACCCCTTTGTCTTGTTGTTGATCTTAGAGGAAGTGCTTTGTTTTTACACATTCATTATAATGTTGACTATTGGTTTGTTTATTATTTTGTGGAATGATTCTTGAATACTTAATTTATTCAGGGGTTTTTGTCATGGGCTGTGTGTGGGTCATGGCACATGGAAGCCTAGTGGATAGAAACATCTGGTGTCTGGGAATGACCAGTGGACATTTTCTCTGGTCAATTGCCCAGGGACAGTGTGAATTTCAATCCCACTCTGCCATGTCCCACACAGTACCTGAGATGGGTGTGACCTGCCAAGGTGCCAATCAACCTGCTGACTGCAAGATATCATGAAGCAAGACTCTGCCCCTAAAACCTTAACCTTGACTTTGATGTACCACCCCCTTAAATAAACCATGGGAGCCATCTTTCCTTTGTCTAGTTCCAGTTCTTGTGTGGACTGGATGTATCACAGGCTCTGCTTTTGTGTGTATATATCTATATATTTCTGACTCTTTGTGTTTTGTTCTTCACTAATTATTTTATACTTTAAGTTTTCAGGTGGCTTTTACCCTCCGTGGCAGGAAAAAGAGTTCCCAGTGAAATGCTGGCCATCACCCCCATTAGATTTTATCATGAAAGAATTTTTAATTTTATCAGATTCTTTTTCTCCATTTATTGAGTTGATCATATAATTTTTACCCTTTTTTTAGTTATGTGATATATTCTGTTTAGTAATTTACATATGTTAAAGCATCTTTGCATATCTGAATGAGATCATGGTTTATGATCTTTTCAATGTGCTGTTGAATTCAGGTTTTTTAAATGAAACTTTAGTTTTTTTTATATTCATCAGAGATATTCACCTATAGTTTTTGTTGCTGTTGTGTCCTTGTCAGGTCTTGGTACCAGGGTAATGGTGGATTCATAGAATAATTTTGGAAGGATTCCCTCTTTTTCAGTCCTACAGAACAGTTTAACAAACACTGATGCCACTTCTTGCTTACAAGTTTGGTAATATTCAGCACTGAAAACATACAGGTGTATGCTAGTCTTTGTCAGGAGATTTTTATTACTGATTCAATCTCATTACTTTTTATTGGCCTATTGAAGTTTTTGTATGCTCTTTGTTCGAATTTAGTAAGTCATATGTGTCCAGAAATCTGTTTCTTTTAGATTTTCTAATTTGATAGGAAATAGTTTTTCAGAAATAATTCCCTTATGATACTTTGTATCTCAGTGGTATCAGATGTATGACTCCTTTTTCATCTCTAATCATATTTGTTTGGGTCTTCTCCCCATAGGTTTGTCAAGTTTATTTATTGTTTTGAAGAACCAACTATTTGTTTCATTGTTCTTTTGCATTCTTCTTTTAAGCACTTTTATTTATCTTTATTATTTCATACCTTTGACTAATTTGGGGTTTGTTTTTCTCTTGTTCTGTAAGCCCTTGAGATGCATCTAAAGTTGTTGATTTGAAACCTTCTATTTTTTTTTTTTCTTCATGTGGATATTTACTGCTATAAACCTTCTCTAAGTAGCACTTCTGTTGCATCCCACAGGATTTGGTATTTTATGTTTCCATTTTAATTGTTTTCAAGGAATTTAAAAATTTCCCTTCTGACCTCCTCAGTGCCCTATCATTCATTCAAGTCTTCACGTACATGTATTCTTTCTAAATTTTCTCTTCTTATTGACTTCTAGTATCCTTCCACTGAGATTGGAAAAGATACATGATATGATTTCCAAGTTTTTTTGAATTTGTAAAGACATATTTTGTGGCCTAATATATGTAGTTTAGAGAAAGTACCATGAACTGATGAGGAGTGAGTACTGTGCAGCCGTGGAGTGGAATGTTCTAAAAGTGTCTTAAGTTAATTTTATTGATAGTTCACGATAGCTCTGGTGTTCTTTGTTGGTTTTTGTTTGGATGATCTATTCATTGATAGAAAGGAGATACTGAAATCTCCCATTATTATTGTATTGGAGCATATCTTTCCCTTTAATAATGTTTGTTTTAAGAACTGTGTGCTGAACATGGCGGCGGGCGTGGAGAGATCAAGTCTCTGACCTCTTCAGCTGTGCAGGCATAGGGAGTTGTAAACAGTCTAAATGCTGTTTGCTCAGGATCACTAGGCAATGCTGAGCTGACGTGGATCTGGGGCGAACAGTCTGGGCCTCTCAGAACACACACTGAGCCCGGATTGGCTGAATTCAAGCTCCTGTTCGCCTGCTTCCCGCAGACAAACAGCTGTGACTCAGCACTGATCCATCCGGCTGAAACAACTGGTCAGCCCTTCTGATCCTCCTGAGGTAAATGCCTACCGAGCCTTCATAGGTAGTGGCCACAGGTTTGAAACGGGGCTTGGGAGAGACAGTAAGGACCCACCCGTTGCATTGGTCACCCGGCAAAGGGAAACAAACTGTCGCCATTTGCAAGAGATACCACCATGGCAGAGAACTGACGTCACCAGACTGCGGCAGAGGCGATAACTTCATTGAAACCTGCGGCTACAGGTGTGTAATCCCCTAGCCTTCCCTCTCCACACATCGGGGAAACCTTAAGGGCCCCTCCCAGCTCTCCCGTGAGCGTGATAGCCAGACCGAGAGAATCAGACGTGGCGCGGGACCCGCGGCACGGAACTCCCAGCTACCGCTCCCACCAGTGCTGACACCTGAGGTCTCTTGCACCAGCTACCGGGGGTGTGGCTACCGGAGGGCAAGTAAAATTCGCTGAGGATTCTCAGCCCCAAGCTCTACAAACTTAGGGTCTGAGGGAATGGCAGACAGGGAGAGTGTGCCCAGGCATTCATAAAAACAGGGCTCCCGGGAGCAGCAGACCTGGCGTGTAGCCAGTATTGTGGTGAGCGGCACCAGTGAGAGGGGCCTGGCTAGAGGAAAAGTGGGGAAGTGACTAGACACAAGAGGAGGCCCTAGGCACTCAGGATTGGAGACTCGCCCAGTCTGGGAGGAGGAGCTGCTGCACAGTGATTGGTTCCCGCGTATTGACAAGAGAAACTTGGCCTGGTGGGCACAGCGCCACCTACTGGAAGAGAAGTTAATCAAACTCTAAGACTGCATTTATTAGGTTTTTTTTTCTCTTTTTTTTTGATTTGAGTTTTTTCTTTCATTCATTTTTCTTTCCTGTTGTTTTTTCAATTTTTTTTCTTTTAATTTTAATTTTAATTTTTTTTATTATTTTTTAATTTTTTTTTTCTTTTTTTATTTCCTATTTTTTTCTTCTTTTGTCTTTTCATTTCTTTTCAATTTTCTTATTCCCCCTTCCTTGAATTCTACCTGCTTACTCTCTTCTCTTTAGTGACTTCTTCCCTTCCCTTCTAATACCTTTCCTCCCAAGCATCAAATAAATTTACAGGAGTAAACAGTAACTCAGCAGTCAAACAGAACAAGAAGTAACATGAGCAGCATGAAAAAGCAAGGAAGAAAAGGAGTACAAACAATGCAGGACAGCCTAAATATTCAGGAGGACCTAGAGTCATCAGAAAAATGGTCATATAAAGAACTCAAGGAACACCTTAGACAGATGGAATGGAACCTTAAAGAGGATACGAGACAGCAAATTCAAACAGTGAAAGAACACATTGAAAACGAATTACATAAACAGATAAAAGAAGAAGTTAAGCATCTTTATCAGGAGATAGAGATTATAAAAAAAATCAAACAATAATTCTAGAAATGAAGGAAACTATAAACCAAATTAAAAACTCAAATGAGAGTATCACTAACAGAATGGAGCAAGTAGAAGCCAGAACGTCAGATAATGAAGACAAATTATATCATCTTGAAAAGAGTCTAACCAACTCAGAAAGGCAGGTAAAAAATCACAAGAAAAACATCCAAGAGATATGTGATAGCATAAAAAAAACAAACTTAAGAGTCATCGGGAATAGAGGAAGGTATAGAGATTCAAACCAAGGGAATGAGTAACCTGCTGAATGAAATAATTACAGAAAACTTTCCAGAAATAAACAAGGAAACGGATATGCAAATTGTAGATGCATACAGGACACCGAGCATACAAAATCACAGTAGACCAATGCCAAGACACATTGTTATGAAGATATCCAATATACAGAACAAAGAGAATATATTAAAAGCTACAAGAGAAAGAAGGCAGATTACATTCAGGGGTAAACCAATCAGGATAACAGCTGATCTTTCAATACAGACTCTGAAAGCTAGAAGATCCTGGAATAACATATTTCAAACACTGAAAGAAAATGGATGCCAACCAAGAATTCTGTATCCAGCAAAATTAAGCTTCAGGTATGACAATGAAATAAAAATCTTTCATGATAAACAAAAGTTAAAAGAATTTGCAGCCAGAAAACCAGCATTGCAAAGCATCTTGAGCAAAACACTACACGAGGAAGAAATGAAAAACAATAACCAAAACCATCAGTGGGAAGTGCCTCGGTAAAGACAGAGGGCGGGGGGAAAGATAATCATGGAGAAACAAACTAAATTAAAAAAAAAAAAAGGATAAATAATCAAACATGGCTGGAAGTACAAACCATATATCAATAGTAACTCTAAATGTTAATGGCTTAAACTCTCCAATAAAGCGACATAGGCTGGTATCATGGATTAAAAAAACAAATCCAACATATGCTGCCTCCAGGAGACACATCTGATTGGAAAAGACATACACAGGCTGAAGGTGAAAGGATGGGAAAAAATATACCACGCACACAGTCCTTGTAAGCAAGCAGGGGTGGCCATCCTCATATCGAATTAAATCGACTTGAAAACTAAGTTAATCAAAACGGATAAGGAAGGACATTATATACTGTTAAAAGGAACCATTCACCAATAAGACATAACAATTATCAATATTTATGCACCAAATAATGGTGCTGCGACATTCATAAAACAAATTCTCCTCAAGTTCAAGAATCAAATAGACCACAACACAATAATTATGGGTGACTTCAACACACCTCTCTCACCATTGGACAGATCCTCCAAACAAAAGTTGAATAAAGAAACTATAGAACTCAATACCACAATCAATAACCTAGACTTAACTGACATATATAGAATATATCAACCATCATCAAATGGATATACTTTTTTCTCAGCAGCACATGGAACCTTCTCAAAAATAGACCATATATTTGTTAAAGAGAAGAAGAGAGAAAACTCAAATTACTAACATACAGGATGAAAAAGGCAATATCACAACAGATGCTACAGAAATACAGAAGACAATTAGAAATTATTTTGAAAACCTATATTCCAATAAAATAGAAGATAGTGAAGGCATCGATAAATTTCTTAAGTCATATGATTTGCCCAGACTGAGTCAGGAGGATACACACAATTTGAACAGACCAATATCAATGGATGAAATTGAAGAAGCAATCAAAAGACTACCAAGCAAGAAAAGCCCAGGACCAGATGGGTATACAGCGGAGTTTTACAAAACCTTTAAAGAAGAATTAATACCAATACTTTTCAAGTTATTTCAGGAAATAGAAAAAGAGGGAGCCCTTCCAAATTCATTCTATGAGGCCAACATCACCCTGATTCTGAAACCAGACAAAGACACCTCAAAGAAAGAAAACTACAGACCAATATCTCTAATGAACATAGATGCAAAAATCCTCAATAAAATTCTGGCGAATTGAATACAAAAACACATCAAAAAAATTGTGCACCATGATCAAGTAGGATTCATCCCTGGGATGCAAGGATGGTTGAATATACGGAAATCAATAAATGTTATTCACCACATCAATAGACTTAAAGATAAGAACCATATGATCATCTCGATAGACATAGAAAAAGCATTCGACAAAGTACAGCATCCCTTTATGTTCAAAACAGTAGAAAAATTAGGGATAACAGGAACTTACCTCGACATTGTAAAAGCAATCTATGCTAAGCCTCAGGCTAGCATCATTCTGAATGGAGAAAAATTGACGGCATTCCCTCTAAAATCTGAAACAAGACAGGGATGCCCTCTATCACCACTTCTATTCAATATGGTTCTCGAAACACTGGCCAGAGCAATTAGACAGATGAAAGAAATTAAAGGCATAAAAATAGGAAAAGAAGAACTTAAATTATCACTATTTGCAGATGACATGATTCTATACCTAGCAGACCCAAAAGGGTCTACAAAGAAACTACTAGAACTAATAAATGAATTCAGCAAAGTGGCAGGATATAAAATCAACATGCATAAATCAAAGGCATTTCTGTTTATCAGCGACAAAACTTCTGAAACGGAAATGAGGAAAAACACCCCATTCACAATATCCTCAAAAAAAAATAAAATACTTGGGAATCAACCTGACAAAAGAGGTGAAAGATTTATACAATGAAAACTACAGAATCCTAAAGAGAGAAGTAGAAGAAGATCTTAGAAGATGGAAAAATATACCCTGTTCATGGATAGGCAGAACTAACATCATCAAAATGGAGATATTACCAAAAGTTCTCTATAAGTTTAATGCAATGCCAATCAAAATCCCAACGGCATTTCTTGTAGAAATAGATAAAGCAATCATGAAATTCATATGGAAAAATAAAAGACCCAGGATACCAAAAGCAATTCTAAGCAGGAAGTGTGAATCAGGCAGTACAGCGATACCAGATTTCAAACTATATTATAGAGCAATAGTGACAAAAACAGCATGGTACTGGTACCAAAACAGGCAGGTAGACCAATGGTATAGAATAGAGGACACAGAGACTAATCCACAAAGTTACAACTATCTTATATTTGATAAAGGGGCTAAAAGCATGCAATGGAGGAAGGATAGCATCTTCAACAAATGGTGTTGGGAAAACTGGAAATCCATATGCAACAAAATGAAACTCAATCCCTTTCTCTCGCCATGCACAAAAGTTAACTCAAAATGGATCAAGGAGCTTGATATCAAATCAGAGACTCTGCGTCTGATAGAAGAAAAAGTTGTCTACGATCTACATATTGTGTGGTCGGGCTCCAAATTCCTTAATAGGACACCCATAGCACAAGAGTTAATAACTAGAATCAACAAATGGGACTTACTTAAACTAAAAAGTTTTTTTTCTCAGCAAGAGAAACAATAAGAGAGATAAATAGGGAGCCTACATCATGGGAACAAATTTTTACTCCTCACACTTCAGATAGAGCCCTAATATCCAGAGTATACAAAGAACTCAAAAAATTAGACAATAAGATAACAAATAACCCAATCAACAAATGGGCCAAGGACCTGAACAGACACTTCTCAGAGGAGGATATACAATCAATCAGCAAGTACATGAAAAAATGCTCACCATCTCTAGCAGTCAGAGAAATGCAAATCAAAACCACCCTAAGATACCATCTCACTCCAGTAAGATTGGCAGCCACTATGAAGTCAAACAACAACAAGTGCTGGCGAGGATGTGGAGAAAAGGGTACTCTTGTACATTGCTGGTGGGACTGCAAATTGGTGCGGCCAATTTGGAAAGCAGTATGGAGATTCCTGGGAAAGCTGGGAATGGAACCATCATTTGACCCAGCTATTGCCCTTCTCAGACTATTCCCTGAAGACCTTAAAAGAGCATACTACAGGGAAACTGCCACATGGATGTTCATAGCAGCACAATTCACAATAGCTAGACTGTGGAACCAACCCAGATGCCCTTCAATAGATGAATGTATAAAAAATATGTGGCGTTTATACACCATGGAATATTACGCAGCACTTAAAAATGACAAAATCATGGAATTTGCAGGGAAATGGATGGCACTAGAGCAGATTATGCTTAGTGAAGCTAGCCAATCCCTAAAAAACAAATACCAAATGTCTTCTTTGATATAATGAGAGCAACTATGAACAGAGCAGGGAGGAAGAGCAGGAAGAAAAGATTAACATTAAACAGAGACATGAGGTGGGAGGGAAAGGGAGAGAAAAGGGAAATTGCATGGAAATGAAGGGAGACCCTCATTGCTATACAAAATTACATATAAGAGGTTGTGAGGGGAATGGGAAAATAAACAAGGAGATAAATGAATTACAGTAGATGGGGTAGAGAGAGAAGATGTGGGGGAAGGGGAGGGGGGATAGTAGGGGATAGGAAAGGCAGCAGAATACAACAGTTACTAATTGGGCATTATGTAAAAATGTGGATGTGTAACCGACGTGATTCTGCAACTTGTATTTGGGGTAAAAATTGGGAGTTCATAACCCACTTCAATCTAATGTATGAAATATGATATGTCAAGAACTATGTAATGTTGTGAACAATCAATAAAAAAAAGAACTGTGTGCTCTGACATTAAGTATATTGTCACAATAATCATATCTGGAGGAATTGATCCCTTGAGTCTTATATAGAGAGATCTCCTTTGTCTGTTTTTGTCTATAGTCTATTTTGTCAGATGTAGGTATCACCAATCGTACCTGTTTTGGGATTCCATTGGATTGGAATATCATTTCCTGTCCTTTCACTTGCCATCTGTTTTGTGTCTTTGAAGGTCAGCTGAGTTTCTGTAGGAAGTATATTGTTGTTTTTGAATTCACTCAGCCAGTCTGTATCTCTTAATAGTAAAGTTCATCTACATTCAGTCATTCTTGAAAGGTATGGATTTATGTTGTTATTCTCTGGTTGTCCTTAATATTGTTTCAACCTCTCTTATTCACGTTTGTAGTTTGATGAAGTATTGTATTGATAATATGGGATTAATTCATGTTTGCTTTTGTGTATCTGCTCTTCTGGTGGTTTTTATACTTTCCCATGCTTCTGTGATGGTTGTTATGTCCACTTCTGGAAGGAGGACTCCCTGAAACATCTTTGGTAAGGTTCAGAAATCTATAGTTAAATTTGATGAGAAATCTGCTGTTAGTCTAATGGGGTTTCCCGTAAATGTGACTTAGTGCTTATAGATTTTTAATTCGTTCTTTGTCCTGTCTTTTTGACAGTTTGTATAATATGTCATGGTCAGGATCTTTTCTGATCATATCTCTTTGTAAGTTTCCTGTACACAGATATTCATATCTTTTTCTAGATTTGGCTTTTTTTTCTTTTTTCTTTTTGCTATTATTTCTTTGGATAGTTTTTCCTATGTTCTAAGATTTATTTTCTCCCACTTGGGGATGTTTGATCTTTTAATGGTGTGCCAAAAAATCTCGAATGATGTCTTCTTTCCTTTTCTTTTCTTTCTGCCTCCCTCCCTCCCTCCCTTCTTTCCTTCCTTCCTTATTTTGAAAGATGTATCTTTAAGTTCCAATATTCTTTCCTCTGCTTGATCTGGTCTATTGTTAAGGCTTTCAACTGATTTTTTGTTTTTGTTTTTGTTTTGGACAGGGAGGGGGAAGTGGTCCAGGGATTGAACTCAGGGGCACTCAACCACTGAGCCACCTCCCCAGCCCTATTTTGTATTTTATTTAGAGACAGGGTCTCACTGAGTTGCTTAGTGCCTCCCTTTTGCTGAGGCTGGCTTTGAACTCATGAACCTCCTGCCTCAGCCTCCCTAGCTGCTGGGATTACAAGCAAGGGCACTCGGCTCAACTGAATTTTTTATTTGGCTCATTGACTTCTTATTTCCAAGATTTCTACTTGAATTTTTTTCCCAAAAAACATCTATGGTCTGTGATGAATTTCTCATTCACATCCTGCATTGTCACCCTAATTTTATCTAAGTGTTCATCAGTATTCTCTTGGATCTCTTTGAGCTTTAAAAAAAATCATCCTTTTGAATCCTTTATCAGGCATCTCTTCTATTTCCATATCTTTGGAAACTGCTACTAGAGTTATGATCTTTAGCATCTGTCATGTTACTTTGTTTTATCCTATTTCTTGTGTTTCATTATTGAGATTTGTACATCTGGTGGAACAGACATCTCTACCATTTTAATGGGATGGCCTTCATGATGGCCTTGTCTTGAAGATGTTTCATGGGGTATCACTCTGTTCTGCAATATTTAGTTTATTTTCAGCGTGAGCACCAAAGTATAATCTCCCTTAGCATCTTTGGTTGTGATTAGCACGTTTGGGCACAGTATGTACCAAATCGGAGTCTGAGAGACACACTGTCTCTGCAGGTCACACAGACTGTGGTCACTGTGGCAGTTCAGGCAGGTATGGCATAGACAGCAGAGTGTGTGGGGTGCACCCTATGTGGCTACTCCTTAAAGACTGATGGGGTTTCCTCAGGCACTGTTGATATCTGCCTTGCTACTTAGAATAGTCTCTGGCACTAGCTGCACCAGTAATGGCAAGGGCCTGATGACTTTCCTGACTAGACAGTGAGGAGTCAGGAGCAGAATTCACAGCACTCTCTCTGCGGTTCTCACACTGAATCTTAATGGTAGAGTGTGATCAGTCAAGATCCAGGGGCAACTAACTGATGGTGGGGACCCACATAGGCATCGCGGTAGCCAGAGTTATGGTTTTCTTTTCTGCTGGTACTGTGGGCATGCCCACTTCAGACCAGGATTGCAGACCCTCCTTCACCGTCCATGCAAGAGATGGAGGATGGCCAATGGCTTTCTTTTCTCCTCTTTTTTTTTTTTTTAACTTTAGAGCCTGCTAGGGATCTAGCAGGTGTGGGTTGCAGCTGGAGCTGGGCAAATTACTCTCCGTTGAAGTGTTCACAGGGGGAGAGTGAATCATGGCCAGCACTCAGCAAGGCTTCTCCCTAGACCATCTTAGACTGTGTGCATGTGAGGTGGGGTGGCAGCTAGAGCCACAGCTTTGCTCATGACTGCCCCACCACATCCCTGTGGGCAGCGGAACAATGGAACTGTGGGGTTCTTCCCCACCTTGTGATTGTCAGGCACCCATGTGAGGCACTGTGGAAGTGGAGTGGTGGGGACAGTGTGTAGCTGTCTTCAGTCCTGGCACTCGAGTGGCAGGCTCCCTAACCATCCTCAACCCACTTCTGGAGGGCAGTGCCTGCCATTCCTTCTGTGTCACAGTACCTGTTCCCTACAGTGTAGTGCTCTCTGCAGGTTTATGTCATTCACTTTATTGAGCCAAGTTTGGTTCATGAAGCAGTTTCCCACTGTGGAATATCTGTGGAGCCCAGCAATGTGAACATGCAGGGCTCTGTGCCCGAGAGGAGTCCATATTCAGGTGCTAGATCCCTTCTCAAGATGGCTCCTGGGTCCGCTAGGAGATGACATGGATTCCTTTTCCATGGCCAGTCTATTGTGCCAATTCTGGTTTATTGATCTAGTTAGGCTGCAGGCTGGTAGAGGCTGTGAAACTTTCCAGTATCTAGGATTGCCAGTATCGGTGACAGTTTGCTGGGACTCTTATCACTTTCCTGCTGTTGGGGCGACAGGTGCTGGCAAATTCTGTTTCTCCTATTCAGCTGGCATCCCCGGTCTCTGGATCTCACAAGGGGTCTTGTTGATGCTTACAAATGCAGTTTTCACCTAAGAACCTAGGAGCCAAGCGTGGTGTTCCATAGCTTTAGTTCAGCCTTGAAAATTATTTACTTGCATATATTCTTAACTATATCACCATTTTGAGAAAATTCTAGAAAATTCATTTCTCTTTACCTCAATTTTCCCACCTTTCCTTGTTCTTTGATATAGTTACCATCCTGTCAGGAGAGGTATGGTTAAGAGAAATGTATTTTATATATGGAAAGGCAAAAATAAAATAAAATAAAATAAATTAGGGCCCAGGTACTAGTTTTCAAGGAACTAAGGGTTGAGAAAAGAAAGCTGGATACTTTGCTAGTCCCATGTATCTGCTCTATTACTCTCTTTTTACCCCTGTATTTTTGTAATTAAAGCAACACGCTGACAGTATTATTAACACATTTTAGAACAATACAGTATAACAACATTATTAAGGGCTCACCATGTACGTACAATTCTTCTAAGTGCTGAGGGGATCACATGGTGAATAAGATGCAGTAATCCTGTATACCACTAAGAGAACACTGAGGAAGTAGAGTGCTACAAATGGAAGATGTGGGTTATTCCTGGAGGAGATGCATGAGTTTGGTCATACAAGGTGGAGAGATGGAATTATCTTGGACAGAAACTTGAGTCAAGGGCATGAGAGCTTGGGAGGTTTTCAGCTACCCAGGTGGCTATGTCAAGGAGGAGTGGAATGAGTTATGGAGGGAGAGGTTCTTCAGTTCAGATCCAAAGTCTAGGTGCCCAGTGACCACCAACTCCATTGGGCTTTTGGACAAAGAAAGTGGGGCTACAGCAAATCCCGATGGACCTAGGCTGCCTAAGACTCAAATTTAAAACTTAAAATTCAAATGAATGCCAAGCATTTAAAAAGTAAAATCCGATGCTAGAGTACCTTGAAACACAGAATTTGAATGTGGTAAAAAATTTACAATATTAGCTTTATTTAACTATGTATTACCCAATTTTAAAGAGAAGGTTGAACCATGTTAGTGGATTTCAAACTTCTGAGGGAGAAATGGTATCCTCTGTTCCTATAAAACATGTTCATCCCAAAACGTATGTAAGACTGAAAAAGGGAGGATGTTCGGTTTGAAGTAACAGGAGGTAATGCAGACCCAGTTAAAATGGATTAGATCATTTTAAACGTTCTTTCCAGCTAGCTCCAAAACTTCATGTCTATGAATGGAAAGTCTAAATGTCAGTATTACCACCTTACCAATTTTGAACCACTCACATCGTCACTTTCTTCCCCAAAGAATTATACCACAGAAACTGAAAATGACTTAAAGGGTTATAACAATGCAATTATAAATGGCTGAGAGAAAGGAACGAGTATTTACTGATGTACTATGTGCCAGGTACTGTTAGGTCTCTGTAAATAATCTAAAGTCCAATTAACTCTGCTGCCATCTATTGTAACATCTAGGCAATGTCTTATACAAACGGGGCTTGGAAATGCCAAGTTCAATGATAGCCTCATTGGGATCAAAATACCTAGGCCCTTAAGATCTCATGGTCTAGGTGGAGATGGACAGTTGGTTGTGGAGCCACATAAACAATTAGACCACTATGCAGTAAATGCCATAACAGATACATATAAATGCCGCTATATGATGTATTTAGGATACCTGATCTCATTCTATCAATTTCTATGAATCCAAATAAAGATTCTAAAATAATTTCATACCCCAATTTTTAAACTCCACAATTTATGGGGGAAAATTACAAAAATCAGGAACCCTAGAGATACTAGCCCTCCCCGTGGTAGAGGGAAGATCCTTGTATTTATTATTGGCCCCAATTGATCAATGCCTCATGAGTCCCATGATATACTTTATGCAAACGAGTATAAACATATTACTATATACTTAATTAACCAATAAATGATATTAATATCTATTTATTGGTTAGGAAGGAATCCCCACATTAATCAAATCCCCCCATTAATCAAAATGTCCAAATTATTATATATTTTATAAGTGAAACTATATGGATCCTATAATATAAAGATTACATTCTATTTTGTAGATGTTTCAAATTATTTTTATTTTGAATAATTAAAATAATTAACTCCAAGAAAACAAAATATTGTGAGAAGGACAGAGAATTAAACAAGAGAAGATATTTTTCCTGACCAAAAAAATAGTGAGCTCTGTATCATAAATCAAAGAAATGTGCTCCTGTCTTTGCCATACGAAAGGAGAGGGCATTTGGAAGATCCGTGATTTGCTGAGTCATATTAAATCATCTCTGATAGAGAAGGTGAAAGGGACAATAGAAAATAGCAAATGACTATTTATTATGCCTTAAGAAATTGCACATCCACCTGTTTTATGCTTCTACATTTTGTCTGGTCACCTGGTCGATGCTTGAAACCAAGTGTGTTAGCTCTGCATTGCTGAGACCAAGATATCTGATAAGAACAACTTAAAAGGAGATTAAGTTTATTTTGGCTCATGGTTTCAGAGGTTCAATCCATGGTGGGCCCATTCCATTGCTCTGGTGAGGCAGAGAACATCATGGTGGAAAGGAGTGGCAGAGGAGTGCTGCTCCTTCATGGTAGCCAAGAAAGAAGCAGAGAGAGAAAGGAAGATTCCAGAAAGAAAATGCACCCTTCCAGGGGATGCCCCATAGACCCATCTCCAGCAGCTGCACCCCACCTGCATACAGTTACGACCCAGTCAGTCAATTCAAACTAGGATTCGCTGATTAGGTTACGGAGCTCACAGTACAATCATTTTACCTCTAAATATTCCTGCATTAACACAGGGGCTTCTGGAGGACACCTCATCCCCATAACACCATAGTCTCTGATGCCAGCAGTTCCTATAGTCGTGGTTTAAAAAGATCACTAGCATCCATGTCCAAGCCATAGAGTCACCTCTTCTTTCTTGTTTATGCTTTTTTTTTTCCTGATAGAGAACCTGCATAAACCAATAGTTAAGCAAGCTCCCAAGGAAAAGCTGCTTTTCCATCCCTCTGCAGAGACAAGTACCATAAAAATTTCATAAGGAAAATAGACATGCCCTAACTTGTCTTAAAATGGTTCAGATGAACAATCTAAAAATCAAATATCACCGTACATCTACCTATAGACATATAAAAATTATAAATTAAGATTACTGTGTACTTAACTAACCAATAAATAGATATTAATATCACCCTCATTGTGCAGATGGGCTATGTCATTCAGAAGGCTCCACAAACTGCCCAGAATCACTATACTAATAATTAGAAGAACCAGTTGCTCCCAAGCCTATAACGTCACCCATCACAGGACCCTGATTTCTGCCTTGACAACTGATCTTGCAATCACTAACTACACAGTGCTTAAGCCAAATGTGTGGCCTTTTATTATGACTTTACAGAATAAGGACACTTCCAAATATTTGTATATGTATAATTTTTCTTTTGCTGGTATTTTATTTGACCTTGGAGCATGCATTGAGATTAACTAGAGTACTGTAAAACTAATTTAGAAAAGTAAAGTGAACTAAAAACTAAGATATAGGGAGATTTTTCACAAACGTGTTTAACTGATAAAGTATATGGCATCTAATTTATATACCTGCCACATATGTTATCTAAAACTTCTACATAAAACCTATTTTAAGGCATGCAAATTTAATATATTAAGAAAGTCAGCATGCAAAGCATCTTAAAGTGCTCCCTTTACCTAATGCATGTAGCAAAATATACTGATTATGCAAGTACATTTAATTGGATATAATTAAAATAATGAGATTTAAATACTGATGATTTTAAAAAGAAAAAATAGAAGATAGAATTAGCCATGGGATGCATTCAAAATGTTAATGAAACTTGCAATGTCATTTCTACTTTGGTGTACAATGCTTCTGGCTTAACAAGATCTACCACTGGCCATTTTTACCAGGTTTTAAACACATAGTTTGGAGAGGTAAAAGATTCTACTGGAGAAAAAAGGACTTTATTGAATAATATAATAACACTTTGGTTTGGATAACATATCTTTCACAAATAACTTAAGAGCTAGATAGCAATCATTTTCTTCAAAGGAAGGAATCAAAATGACCAAAAAGATAGGAAAGCAAAATTTTCTCAGAAAGAGCTGTGCTTGGTTAAATGGACATAATCTTAAAAGCCCA
Organism: Urocitellus parryii; assembly: GCF_045843805.1. Classification (NCBI taxonomy): domain Eukaryota; kingdom Metazoa; phylum Chordata; class Mammalia; order Rodentia; family Sciuridae; genus Urocitellus; species Urocitellus parryii. The sequence continues at coordinate 168,656,135 of NC_135533.1, read as the reverse complement.
CGCCAGTGTCATTGTGACCTAAAGATATCGAATTTAGGTTTTCTTTCAACTCTGGTGGCTTTAAAGAGGCTGAAGAAGACAGATGGCATATGAAAGAACCGGTCTGCCCGGTGAGGCCACATTCAACTCACTTGGTTTAAAATTTCCAGGAGCCTGCTGTCTCGGACACCACCGAAGAAGGAAAGGTAGGAGCACATTCAACAGGGCAGAAGACCTTGAAACTGCCATGAAAGTTTTTTTCTGACTTCTTTGTCCAACTTACTAGTAACACAGAAAAAGTGATGTAAGAGTGGCTTTCATTAAATTAGCTTAAGGCTAAAGCTTCGGTGGAGTGTTTCGGTTTTCTCTAATACAGTGATGGAAAAGGAAGTTTTGAGATCTCCAAGTGTTAGAAAACCACCACTGTCTTCAATTAATTCTAACAATTAATTGAGCAGGAACTGAGATAAAGTGTCCAGTTCAAAGCCATCTAACCAGTCTGGGTAGAACAAAGGAAAAAGAAAAATTCTGGAAGGAGCATCATAAATTCTGGATTGAATTTCAGGTTGAAATCATTAAATTCCATTCAGATAAAATTTCAAATTCAGACTCTGGTCATGCAGAGATCACAAAGGATTCTGTTAAATTTTATAAGGACTAGTTATACTTTTAGGGATCTAAAAGGGTTTGAAAGAATTGAATATTTGCTTCCTTCTTTTATCAGATTCCAAATACCAGCAGTGCTCCGAACAGCAGGTGAAGCTGTCTAGCAATAATATTCTCCAGACCCACGGGCTAAGCATCCCAAACTCTAAGCAGCACATCCCATCCGCCACATGGGCTTTTGTAGTGTTTTCTGCCCATATATTGAAAAAGCCCTGGCTGAGCTGAGTGAAAATGGAAAATATAATGTCGATTCACTAGAGGCATAACAGTACAAAACGTCTCTCAGAATTCATCGAGATAATGACAAAATCAGGAGAGAGAAAAGAACTAATGCAGCTCAACAGTCTTCAGTAAAAATGAATACAATTCCTGTCAAAGAGTGTAATATTCCAAAATCACTTAGTGTGATTGGCAGCATCAAATATAGCAAAATGGATTTCTATTTCAAGATGCAGTTGGTTCTTTCCCAAAAGGCCAGGTTCAGGGTGTTCCTCCTGGGTATGAGCTGTCTGACCCCAGGCTCTGAAACACCTCATGAGCCCACCCAGGGCCCCGCTGGACTCCCACTGTCTTGATGATCCGATTTGGAAGACACCACAAAAGTGAAAGAATTTTTAAGAACATGTTTTATAGTCAATCATTTGCCTTCAAGTCAGACACAGTTATACTTAAACACTCTGGAAGAGAAAACTGCAACTAATACTACAAAATAAGCAATTTAAAATGACTTCTGTAAAAAGTAGGGGAGTCTTGACGTTTGATACCTCAACACTAAAGGAAATTCAAAATGACTGCTAAATATATCTGCATTAGTACAGTGAACACTTCTTGCTCCACATGAAAAAATGTAATGTATTTGCATAACTGCTGGTCAGGCTCATGAAGTTCTAAAGTCATTTCAGCCACAGGTACAAGATTTTGAATAATATAATTTTCAGATGTTAAAGAAAAAAGAGGCCTACCTATGGACTAGAATAAAGATTCCATAAAGAAAAGGTGAAGCTGTTATTTAGTTTTGATTTTAAAAGTCTAATATGAATATTATCCCATTAAAGACTCAAAGTACTAAAGCCAAACAAACAAACAAAAAATCCAATTTGGTAAATTCTTCATTTAACACTCAGGCATTTCTCTCTCTAAAGGGCAAATGCAGAAACACTTTGGCATGAAAGACCTTTCTCTCCTGGAATTCTAAGAATACAAATGTATTATAAAGCCCCTGAAGAAGATGTAAAAGGCTTAGCACTCTCAACTTGTACCAAGTTCAAATGAAATATTTACTGTATAGCTACTACCCATGTATGTGTGTGATATAATTATATATATATATATATTTAGAAAAGTAACAATATTGTCCAGAAGTGGTAGTGTATGCCTGTAATCTCAGTGTCGTGGGAGACTGAGATAGGAGGAACAGTAGTTCAAAGCCAGGCTCAGCAACTCAGTGAGACCCTGTCTCAAAATAAAATAAAAAAGGGCTGGGGATATGGCTCAGCATTTAAGCGCCCCTGGATTTAGTCCTCAGTACCAAAAAAAAAAAAAAAAAGTAATGGTATCTATAAGTAAGGAAACATGGTATGGCAACATAGGCTTCAACTACATATTTGATTGTAGTATTTCTACTATTAATAATACTATTGTAGTATTTCTACTATTTCTAAGAGTTAGTAGCTCTATAGCTCTAGCAGATTTCTTAACCTTTCTGGACTTCAGCTTCCTGGATGTAAAATAGAAGTAATAGTTATGAACATCATGCAGGCTTATTCTGCATGTTAATTGAGTTTAAGGTGTTCATAATAATAATAATCTAATCATTAAACACATTATAAGTATACAATGCATTGGTTATTACTTTATGTTAATTTTTCATTTAATGCATATGCACACCTGTAAGGTATTATTATCACTCTCCTCCCACTGGTGAGGCAAGTTAAGTCCTCTGCTCACAAGGCTACAGAGGCTGAGTACAATTTGACTACAAGTCCATCCACACTCTTTCTTCTACTTAATACTTTGCATTTTCCCCACAGATCTTGATCTTATGTCATCATAACATTTATCAAAATGTAGAATGATCTTTCATCCTTAGAGTAGACTGTATTAGAACAGAGATTAGGGCTTGCCATTCATCCATCCATCCACTGTCCTCTCACCGGCTCATCCATATTTCAGAGGCAATTAAGTGCTAGGCATTGTGTTAGCTGCTGGAATATCAGACTGAGTGGAAATAACAGTGACTCTGTCCTCAGGGAACTCAAAGTCTACCCTAAAAGACACTTCAAAGTAGAAGTTAGCTAGGCAAAGAGATAGGGACAGAAATCACTTATGAATAGGACTCTAAGAAGAGACCTCACCAGGTATGTAAGGAAGGGAAAGAGCTCTGTGTTGGGAGAGAGCACTAGGAAGACCCAGTGTCACTGACAAGTTGAGCTCAGAGTCGAGCAATGGGGTGAGGAGGAGAGGGGAGAGACCAGAGAGAGGAGAGATCAGAGCATATAGGACTAGTAAGGATTTGGGAGTTTATTCACAGTCAGTGGGAATGCCAGTCGTTTTTTAGAAAGATCGTCCTAGCTATAGTGTGGACACCAAACTACAAGAAGACAGGAGAGGACGCTGGGATGTTCAGTGGAGAGAAATCTCGAACAGTCCATCAGGGGAACTGTAATGGTAGTTTGATCACAAGGGTAGCAGTGCAGGTGGGGAGATACGTACAGATTCCGTGTACACCAAATCCCCCACGCCCACCACAGTCCTGACAACATAGGAATTGCATAATTTGTTCATTGAATGAATGATTAATTCTAAGCAGAGTTGTTGCTGGTTCTAAGGCAGCCACTAACCCACATGCATAACCTTCTCATGAGCAGTATAACCATCCCAGGGGCATGGGAGACCCTGGAAGAGGTGGAGGAAATGATTATGAAATTTATAAACCAGCTGGCAAAATGCCACTTCTGAAAACCTCTTGATGTATATAAAAAGTACCTTTGTAAAACAAAATGCCTCTTCCATTCTGACAATGGAAAATTTTAGAAGCCAGGTATCTTTCTGCTATGTGACTTTCCAAGCTTGTTAGAAAAAATGTATTATTTAAAATAGCCTAGAGCTATGCTGCTAGAAACACAGTAGAACACTAAGGATGCTGAAAGAAAGCCTTTTTATTTAAGGGGGGGAAAAAGATGTGGTTAGAAAGAGAATCTCTAGATGTCATTCTAGTTTCCTTCTGGTGAGAACTTGGCATCTGTCATTACTTCCTAAAACATCAGAATATTTTGATTATTTATCAGCAACAAATTAATACAGAGTTAATATATTTTCTTCTCATCTGATAAATTCATGAGCTCTGGACAATGTCTTCTCCATGTTATTTAATCATTTCAACCTTTTGTCCACATGACATTGATTTTGCTAAAACTATAAAACTAAAACCATTTGGGAAATCCAGTGGTTTGTCCATGTGGACATAAGAACTTGGGTGAGAATCAGTGATTACAGTGAACTGAATTCAAAACCTAATCATTAACCCCAACACCTCTGAAAATGTTTTCTCATCCTTCAACAGAGCCAGAGCACTAGACAGGGTAGCAAAGAGGGAGTCAGTCTCACTTAGAGATCAGCTGCTTTCTTGCTAGCATTGTTAAACTAATATACTTGTTGACTTCTCAATAATTAGAGCTTTCATTGTTATTAAAGTGGTTACAACAGTATATTGCCTAGGCGAAGGTGATAAGCTCTCGTTTGTGGTGGCAGAAATTTGGCTTAATTTTATGTAGAAGAAGAGGTCTCACTGTCAAAACATTCAGTTCCAAGGCTGAGCCAAGTAACTTCTGCAGCTTTGATCAAAGTGCCCACCATCAGCACCTCCACCATTGCTTCTAAAGAAGCTCAAAGTGCAGTAGGGGAAGAGATCAGGAGAATAAAGGGAGCTAAACTGAATTTCTATATAAGGCACTTTAAAAGCTTAAAATATAATTTGCCTTCTTCCATTTCAGAAACCACTTTCCCCTGCACTGAAAATAAAGCTTTATGTGGTACTCTCTCTACCTTTAGAATGTCTTTGGAGTCTCGAAAGTGCGTTTTCTGCAGAATCAGAAAGTGGAACATAAGAGCATCAAATAATGCTTTGGTCTTCTCAGTGTAAGAACTATTTTAAAGAACCTTGGTGATCATGGTAGATGATAAAGGAAGATCTCAGAAGTTTTAAAGAGGTTCAAGGTTGAATAAAACAAAGGTATAAATTGTTCCATCTTTTATCATCCAAGAAAACAAGACTGCATCTTATTAACTAAAATTCATACTTTAATAACATACCAACAAATCATTAGTGTCCTAAGTTTGTAGTCTAACAGAGAAATGAATAACCTCAAATTTATGATATTCTCATTAAGAAAGCTTCCTTCCCTTTTACGTATGCACCAATAAAAGTAATAAGAAAAGTTATTTATTCCAGTAGAGGAAATAAATGTCTAAGCTTAAGCCTTGGATAGCTATTAATTATAAAGGATAATTAGAAAATAGTATACTTTAAATAAACCATTGCATTTTAAACTTTACAGACTTGGGGCTGGGGTTGTGGCTCAGCAGTAGAGTACTTGCCTCACACATGTGAGGCCCTGGGTTCAATCCTTAGCACCACATAAAAATAAATAAACAAAATAAAGGTATCAAAAAAACAAAACACATCTGTCTTTAAAAATAAATATAGTACATAAGTTTAGTAATGAAATTTTAAACAATACTTAGTTCAATTCTATGTGCATTTACACATAGTATGCTATTTTCATTCAAAGTATCATTTCCTACATTTGATAGTTTAACCAATAAAAGTTGTATATTTGCACTTTTACCAGATAACCTAGCAAAGAGATTCAAAACAAATTCCAAACTGTCTATGCATACACTGGAATGACCCATATATATCAAACTATAGTAAATACTATTAAAAATGAGCACTTTTAATCAGTTTTTTAAAAAACCATAATTATGAATAGCTAACAGTACAAAAATATAATATCAACGTTCACTTGAACCTGTATCTTAAATTTTGGGATGTATTTTTTCAGGTTATTGGTCATTTGTTGTCAACATCATAATCCTTTGATAACCTCTTAAACAGATGAAATTGACTTTCCCTCCAGAAGTGCCAGAGTATAGTGATATCTAAGAAATACGATTAAATTAATTTAATTCCTTCATGTCGACTTGATAAGTCACAGCTATTTAATGCAAAAACTGCCACTTGCAATTAATGACTATTGGTACTGCTTCAATTGATCAAATGTCTAATACACATAAAACATTCAAAGAAGTTCTGTATATCTTACAGCAATTCAGTGGAGAAGTCTTGTCCGAGGGGTATGTAAATCTGAAGTACAAGAAACCTCTGGATCAGTCCAACTAGAACGAGAGGGAGAAAATATACATTCAAATGTTCCAGCCACTTATATGTGCACATAAACAAACACAATCACATGCCATCAACAAGTTGAAGCTTTTAAAGCATTTCAGGAATATACAGACCTACAGTAGCACTATAAATGAATTATAACCCCATTAGGAAGTGGGAAAGTTGATGAAAATCAAATCCAATTCTAACAACAAATGTTGCCTTTTAAAAGCTCCATCTGTGGCCTGGGTGAAATTTTTATGAAAATTTAAAAAATAATAATGTTTTATTTACTATTTTTATTAGGCTGCAAGAGAATACACATAGAACTGTGCTCACCAGGCACACATAAAATCGAACTGTAGAGTCCCATCAAGGTGGCCATAAAAGCATGTGGCAATCATTTTTATTCACTGACAGTTTTAACAGTACTAAACAACTCAATAAAAAACAATAGATCAAGAAAAGCAATTCTAATTTTGACAACTACAATTGAAAGCTTGATGAGCCATATCTAGATCATATGGTTTTAAATGTGTCCATACTGAGATGGATGGAGGAACATATTTTCATTTATAATACCTTTTAATTTAATATACTTTTAATTAATGGGCACAAAGTAAGAACTGTTAATTTTTATTTTCTATCACTAGTTTCATTGGATTAAAAATATATGGAGAAAAACCAATATCTGTAGCACTTTTGATAGCTGAAATCTACAAGTGCTTAAAAAAGATCAGTTGATTTTTATATTATCTCTACAGAGGCATTTAATGCCTTTTAGGCTTTGAAATTTTGCTTGATCTCTCAATTAGTTTGGGGTTTTTTTGGGCGGGGAGGTATTACTGGAGATTGAACTCACGGGCAGTCATCCACTGAGCCACATCCCCAGCCCTATTTTGTATTTTTATTTAGAGAAAGGATCTCATTGAGTTGCTTAGCCCCTTGCTTTTGCTGAGGCTGGCTTTGAACTGGAGATCCTCCTGCCTCAGCCTCCTGAGCTACTGGGCTAACATACCCGTCTGATCTCTCAATTAGGATACTCTTCACAGATATTTAGGATCATACCTCCTAAAACATGCAATTTAGGAACTTTCTCCCTGGATGTATAGGAAATGGAGACATCTTGAATCTGTGAACATTTCCTATAAATAGTAGGTGGAGAAAAGATTTCCAGAAGGTAACTGGTCTAAAACAAATGCTACTTTCTATTTATACTGACTCAGTAGGCTTTAAAGTATTTTAAAGTAACAGTACATTTTGGTAGTCTATATAGGACTTCCTGGTTTGTAATTCCTATGGTAAACTGTCCTATAACATTTCTAAACACCTTAATCATTTCCTATATTTAATCCCAGACTTAGTTTCTAAACAATATACATATTAAATCAAATATGCTTAATAAGATTTTCATCAGACAGGGATAACTTTTATTTAAAAGTACTAAGTTTATAAATTAGTCCAAAGATCCAAGAGTAGGGTAAGCAATATAATAAGAGATAGGAGATAAGAGGGTTTACCCTAGAAAATTCTCTAGGAATCTGACTCTACCATATTCATGGGGAGAGCCAGTGAGGCAGAGAGAATTCTGATCTACAAAATCAAAGTGAGATATCAACTGAGGTCAAATTTTAAATAAGCCATGGTCAAGTCTCTCGAGTCTAACACTGATTGGCCCTATGAGAGAGCACCAGGGTACATGAAATCAGTCTTTTATAAAGGTCCCTAATTTATGCCACAGATCTCCCTGAATCAGCCCTGTTCCCTTTAAACACAGACAGCTATACATTTTTGTATGAGCATTTTTAGAAAAGAAAAGTTCTGAATCCTCCAAAAAGACAGCTTTGTAAAAGGTTAACTTCTAAGATTAAAAGAAGTAGGATGATACCATATAGTGATGATCTGACAAAGGAAAAAAATACTTTAATAACATTTGGCAGGCAGATCCTGTGTGTCAATGCTGAATAAACTCCATAGTAATATTTTTTCCAGGGGCCTAGTAAATTTAAACTGACTCTTCATACCTACATTGTATTAGGATCATTCTAAGTAAGACTGAATGTGGAACTACTGTTAATCAAAAAAATGTCCATCAAGTACTAAGATACATAAAAATTTAGTCTTTCCTTGGTTTCTGCAGTTTTACAATCTGTTGTCTGCATGAGACAAACTGCTTCATCTCTGGCCCTTTTTATTTATTTATTTATTTATTTATTTATTTATTTATTTATTTATTTATTTATTTGAGACAGGTCTCACTAAGTTGCTTAGGGCCTCCCTAAAGTGCCGAGGTTGGCTTTGAACTTGTGATCCTCTTGCCTCAGCCTTCCAAGTTGCTGGAATTATAGGCATGCACCATTGTGCCCAACCTGCCTGTTTTGAAGAAATTAGCCCTGTTTCATCTTTTGAATATTTAAAATACAATTAGTAAAACACCATTAGAGTTTTAAACATTAGCTTACCAGTCATTTCAATAAAGCAAATGATAGAATATACATCTCACATACATTTTACAAGAGTTACATTGTATCCAAAGAGTTGAGATGAGACCACAGTACATTCTTTACAAGTGCCTTGAAAAATTAGGACTCAAGTTATTCCATGGTTCCTCACACAAAAAAACACACTGAGATACACCTCTCCCATCTCAATAAATAAAAAGAATCAGTTATACCATCATTATGACTATTCCACATCCCTTGGGCAAATTGGTAAACATGTCTAGACCCTCTTATTTTCTATCCATAAAACTACTAATTTAGATTCACTACTAAATTAGTAATTTTATGGCTACTAATTTAGATTCACACCTCACAGGATCATTTTTATGAATTAAATTAGCCCTATCATTCATCAAAGATCTGTGGAACACCTACTATGTATAAAAGACTTATTGTTGAAGTTTTTGCTGCAAATAAGAGACATGGTCTCTGCCCTCTTGAACTAATATTCTGATTCCATGAAATAGAAAGTCAAGGTTCTATGACAGTATATAAACCTGGGTCCTTGCAGGGGAAGAGGATAATAAGTGACAGTTTTCTTAAAGAAATAACACTGGAACTGAGCCGGGAGGAATAATCACAAGGGGTGGAGGGACAAATAGCAGGCAGAGAGAATACCATGTCCTGTGGGGGGAAAGGACAGTAGATGAAATTAACTTAAAAAGGTTTAATGGGCTGGCAGGAGACACAAAGGAGGAAAAGCAGCAGTAGTTATACCAGAATCCAATCATGGGGAGCCCTGAAGGCCACGTGAAAGATTTGGGTCATCCTAAAATCAAAGGGAAGCTGCTCAGACATTCATTCATTCCATAAAGATTTACTTGAGTGTCTCCCATGTTGCAGGCACTGTTCTTAGGGAACAAAATGAGCCAAATCCACTCTGCCAGTTCCTTTCCAGTGATGTTGAGGAAAAGCAACAAATCAATGTGTGACAATTATTCAGCATGTTAGATGGTGATTTAAGTGGGGCAGGGGGTGGGTAAAGCTGGGTAAAAGATCCAGAGTGGAGAAGGGATAGAAAGTACACTAAGAACAGAGCAGGGAGGAAGAGCAGGAGGAAAAGATTAACATTAAACAGAGACATGAGGTGGGAGGGAAAGGGAGAGAGAAGGGAAATTGCATGGAAATGGAAGGAGACCCTCATTGTTATACTAAATTACATATAAGAGGTTGTGAGGGGAATGGGGAAAAACAAGGAGAGAAATGAATTACAGTAGATGGGGTAGAGAGAGAAGATGGGAGGGGAGGGGAGGGGGGATAGTAGGGGATAGGAAAGGTAGCAGAATACAACAGTTACTAATAGGGCATTATGTAAAAATGTGGATGTGTAACCGATGTGATTCTGCAATCTATATTTGGGGTAAAAATGGGAGTTCATAACCCACTTGAATATAATGTATGAAATATGATATGTCAAGAGCTTTGTAATGTTTTGAACAACCAATTTAAAAAAAAAAAAGAAAGTACAGGTTGCCACTTAAGTACAGGCCAGGTGGGCCACGAGGAAAAGGGTACTTTTCCTTGAAGAAGGGGAGAAGGTGAGCCATGTGGCTCTCCAGGGAGAGGTGCTGCGGGTCAAGGATATAGCTGTGCACAGGTGCTAAGGCAGCAGGCTGTCTCGATACAGCAATGAGTTCTCTACCATTGGATTAGAATGAACAAAGGAAGGAGAAAGATCAGAGGGTTAAGAGGATACCAGAATATATACACATGGAATACTACTCAGCCTTAAAGAAGAATAATATTATGATAATATTATTATATATTATTATATTATTACAGATAATAATATATTATCTATTTGGCAGTAGACGGATGGAGCTAGAGACTATCAGGCTAAGTGAAATATTCAAGCTGATCCCAAAGAACCAAAGGTCAAATGTTTTCTCTGATATGCAGATGCTAATTCACAATAAGGGAGGGGGCTAGGGAAGAATGGAGTTACTCTGGATTAGACAGAGGGAAATGAAGGGAGGGGAGGGGGAATGGGGGTAGGCAGGATAAAAGAATGAATTGGGCATTATTACCTTATGTGCATATATGACTACATGACCTGTGTAACTCTACATCATGTACAACCAGAAGAAAGACAAGTTACCCTCCATTTATGTATGATGTGTTAAAATTCATTCTATTGTCATCTATAACTAATTGGAACAAATAAAAGAGGGTACCAGACACCTCATAGTCCTATAAATATGTGGGGCTTTTGGGGGGGAGGGGTGTACCAGGGATGGAACTCAGGGGCACTCAACCACTGAGCCACATCTCCAGCCCTATTTTGTATTTTATTTAGAGACAGAGTCTCGCTGAGTTGCACTTTGACATTAAGTTTGGTTGGGAAGAAGAAGTCTCAAAAAGAGACTAAGAAAGGTCAGTGAAGCAGGAGGCCAACTCGGAGGCGGGAATCCTGGAGGATCAGTGAGGAGAGTGTATCAAGGAGCTGCCAGTGTTCTCCAATGATAGGTGAGGGAAGATGACAGCTCAGAGCTGGTCATGGGGTTCAGGAATACAGAAGTCACCAGTGACTTCCACAAGCGCACTATCCATAGAATGGTGAGATCAGAACCATTTAAAGGTTTTTAAGCAGAGGAAGTTTACCAGATACCAAAGGAGGGGTATAAAGAGGTCTCAGAGGACCTCTTGAAGGTGACCTCATCATCCAGAGTACAAACCACAGATGAATACAAGACTTCAGTGACACGGATCCCCAGGGACCCACCATTTGATTCAGATGCCAGAGGCAGAGAATACAGTACTCAAAACATGAGCCTTGAAAGGGAGGTACTGAAGACCTCCCAAATGAGAGATGAGCACGTGTGACAGAGATGCTTCTCACAGGACAACTCTGTATGATGTGTTCCATACTGAAAAGCAGCAATTTATTTAACTGGTGAATGAGTTACCCAAGTCTCGTTATCAAGGTAAGAGAGTTACCATTAGGAATTATAATCCAAATTACATAATTTCTTTTTTTTTTAGATGTTGATGGATCTTTATTTTATTCATTTATTTACATGTGTTACTGAGAATCAAACCCAGGGCCTCACACATGCTAGGCAAGTGCTCTACCACTGAGCCACAACCTCAGCCCCCCAAATTTCATGATTTCTTAGTGTGGCAAACTTAACTAACTTCTTGAACATAACCTGTGTGCCAGACACTAAGTTAGGGGTACAAGGAGGATGATTAAAGGTCCTTGTCCTAGAGAAATATACCCATGTGATAATGGGTAGCATGTGTTCCTTTATCTGGTAGGTGCTGAGTGAAAAAACTTGGATGTATTCAGAAATCCTCAAATATAAGTTGATTCAGAAATTGTTATTTATGAAGCTAAACATGCATAATTTCATTATTAAACTTTCTTCCTAAGTACCTAATATAATCAGAAACACACATGAAAGACCTAATGTCAAGTTTGCATAAATAAAGCGTGTGTTTACTCTTCAAATAGTAATATGTGATGGTAATTGAACTTAATTTAGAAATGTTAATTGAAAGCCACTTCTCTACTCCAGACACGTCATTTAATTTAAAGTTAACCATACCAACCCTATACAGAAGGTCATATTATGCAAGTAAAAATAACTCTATAAATTTCTGTTATGAATAATTCCCAACAACTAATCTTAGAGGCACGAGTGCAGGGCACTATATAAACTGTTTGATCTGTTACAGTGCTGCATGTGCTACATAAAAAACAGGTTAGTCTTTAATTACAGGGCATTGTACAAGAAATGCACTAAAAGATCTTTCCTGTTTCTTCCAATTAAAAGTCATCATCTTTCCTTTTAAAGAGGTAATTATAACACATTAAATTTTTTTCTGACCAAAAAAAAAAAAAGAAAGAAAGAAAAAAGAAAGCTTAGATAAGACTGGGAAAGAGGAACTTATGTTTAATCACTTAGCTTTGGATAGAGAAGGAATCTTTCTCAGAGCCAAATGAGAAAGTTAACAGAAGTGATTGATTCTATCAATAACATGACCACGAGCGTAGATGCTAAGGGCATTAAATGGAAGTCCAGGTGGGCTTTATAAGTCCAGCCAGAAAAAACCAAAAGAACTCACACTTAAAATAAAATCATGTTCCTGCAAATCAAATGTAATCTGTCTCACAAAGTCAGTATCCTGGAACAGATGGACTGTGTCTCTAGTAAGAATAAAATATAGTTTTAGACATGTTTCCCTGGCTCATCTTAGTTCACCTCATTTATGTGGAAATAAAAAAAAAAAAGAAATCTGTCACTAAAAACACACACACACACACACACACACACACACGCATGCGTGTGCAGAGAGGCACTAGGAAGATCCCCTGGTTTATAAATGGAGATAAATTAACAAGTCTTTTAAAACAATGAGTAACTCTTCTCTTTAAATTCTATTTCTTATGTCAGTTAAAACATTGGCAAACCACTTTAATATACATCAACTTCTATCTATGCTGCTTATGGCTTGGTTCATGTCTGAGAAATCTAAAACATGTATGTAGATGCTGGAAATAGTACATAAAGCACAGAGCTCCTGTAAGTTCAGAAAGTTGAATTAAAATTAAGAAACCAGAAGAAAACAGTTCTTTTCATAGTGCCTGATGTATAGAAGGTATTCAATAAAGGTTCTTAATGAAGGAAGGACTAAGTAAATGATGAATGAAAGAAACAGAATTGTCTGCTTATATTTGCTAAACACTTAAACATAGGACAGAGCTGGTAGAAGATCTGATTAATTGTTTTGATAAATTATATTTCTTAAATCACGTCAGTTTACTCAAATTCTTGTGGTAAAGCCTTGAATTTGAACCTCATCTCTGCTATAACTGGGTTTATGTGTTTTCTCTGGGTTCTTTCTGCTTTAAAATGCTGATTCTAATTTCCAAAGTTAATAATAATTGAAATCAACTCTTTGGCTTTTGTTAAATTATAAATTCATAGCCATACTTATTATCTATTAATATTCCTAAAGGCATATGAATCATGATGTCACTAAATAATATCTCATATAGTATTTTTGATAGATTTTTTCCTTCAAATTAATTTCCTGTATGTTAGGGTTTATTTCAAAACTTAACTACCTGAGTTCTTGATGGAGGAGCCAACCTCAGTTTGTTCATCAGTAAAAGAGCTATTATGAGGATTAAAAGTTAATAAATATAAAATTCTCAGTTCCTAATGCAGTGTTAGTGCTTGATAAATGCAATTATTATAATAATTAATGGCTCCTAAATCATCTTTTAAGTCTCACTTGTAGATTTCCAGTAGTTAATGAGGCAGAATACATTTTTAGAAAACCCCAGTACAGCACCTGGTGTAGATACTTTCTACATTAAAAAAAAAAAAATCACAAAATCACATCACTTCCCATCAAGAGATGCCAGTAGAAGTCATAGTAATATGCCTGTTTATGAGATATAAAAGCATAACCTTATCAAATGTGAAGTTTCAATATTAAAAATTATACTTACGGATTTGCTTATTCTCCTTTGGTAACTGAATTTTATTTGTTTGGCTGCTGCCTTCCAGGACAAACACAAAACTTTTAACTTCTTTATCAAACTCCTATAGAACAAAATGAAAACGGTGGTAATTGAAGTGGATTTTATTCAGCTTTTTCTATAAAACTGAAGAGTGCAAATTCACAGGGGGGAAAGAATCCCATATTCAAATGACTTAAAAGCAGGCTCAGGCCTTGATGATACTCTCATCTGAAACTTGCTGGGAACCGGAATATAAAAGCCACATAAGCCACTTGGCAAATCCCCTATTATATCAAGACATCTTTCCTCCAAATGATAAGAAGTTCTCTAACTTCAGGGAGTCCCAGGTCACTGATTTAGAGTTTCCAGAATTTAATTGCCCTTCTTCCCCTTCAGTCTATGTATTTCTGTCTAATTGCACAGGGCTGAAGATCACTCTTTGTCGTGGTACAAGAAACCATTTAACTTATGCTATATCCAGCCTAGAAGTTCTTTGGTTTCAGGCCATGGCTCAAATAGAATTAATCATTGCATTATTTTACACCTGTGTAACAATGAAATTCTGTATATCTTTTAATTAAAATCAATATGATTTAAAATGTTATAATTAAGGCTAACTGAAAAGCTAAGGTAGGAGAATCAGGGAACAAAAAAACTGAAAATGAAAAACCTATAATATGTAAGAGAACAATTTCCATCAGTCAAAGTGCTGATGGGAAATAGCATTATTATCTGGGAGCAAATTCTCTATTAAGTATAAACGCTTCATTGAGTTCAGTGGCACATGCCTATAATCTCAGTTATTGGGGAAGCTGAGGCAGGAACATTGCAAGTTCAAGAGCAGCCTGGGCAATTTAGCAAGAATCTTGTTTCAAAATAAAAATAAAAAGGGCTGGGAATGCAGCTCAGTGATAGAGTGTCCTTGGGTTCAGTTCCCGGTACAGTTCCTCCCCCCCCCCCCGCACCTGCAAAAAAAAAATTATAAACACTTCCTTTTTACATGAGAATATTTAACAGATTCTTTGGCATTATGTTGGACTTTTTGTATATGTTAAAAAATGCATTATAACTAATGGCTATGAATTAAGTAACAAGTCTATTACATCCATCCCAATTTCTACTCCATGTATATAAATAAACATTCATGCATCAACTATATTACTTATTCCATCTATGCACAAGTTGGGCATGTACTTAAAACCTTTCAATAGCTTATTAATATCTTCAACAGGGTCATAAACTAATGCATACTCTGGTCCTGGCCGAGCTTTTCAAACCTCATCTCCTATCTTGCCCACTCCTCAACAGACTTCTTTCAGTTTCTTGAAAATTCCAAGCTCTCTCCTGCTAGAAGGAGTTTGTACATATTTCTCTTTGCCTGAAATTCTCTTTTATCCTTTGGCCCCTTCCTATGCCCAGCTCAGTTTTAGGACCCAAATATCATTTCCTCTGGGAACCCCTTCTTGATCGTCCCACTATTGACTCTCAAAGACCATTAATATCTCATTCATAGTAACAGCTGTGTAATTTTGAGCTTATCTTCTCCATGCTGTAGTTTTTCCACCTATCAGATGGGTATACAGTTACCTATTTCACAAGGTTATTTTTTAGATTACATAACATTACAAATGTAAAGTGCTTAGTGCTATGTTTGACAAACAGCAAGTAGTGAATCAATAGTAGTTTTAAGTCATATCCATAGAACTTATTTAAGGTCGCTAAGAATGGGATTCTTGTCTTGATTATATAGAATAAGAGACAAAAAGATAGGGATGGACACAGATTTCTATGCTTGATGACAGCTTCTATCAGATGGTTTCTGTTTTCCCTGTGAAGCAGGGCATGAGGTCGTCTGATGAATGAGCAGGACTTGTGCTGGGTGTGAACTGAAGAATGAGAAGAGGGAGTCTGGTGGTTGGAAACCAGGAGATAATGGAGAAATAATCATTTTAGAGACTAAGAAAATAATAGGATAACTTTCTGGGCTGTTCAGGTTGGATTTACCCTATTATCAACCTGAAAGGCTGTAGATGTTTTGTCCAAAGGAACTGAAGAGCCCAAATGCAGGCAAAGAAAAAGACTGATGATCAAGAAAGCATTGGCCAAGTAGGCGTGATGAAAGGACAAGGTCCTGACCAGAAAGTGATTGAAGTGACAGACTTTGGTTTCTGAGTTGAAAAGAAAAAGAAGTGAAGACAGAAAATAAGTATATAAAACTAAACACAAGAGAAAAGTGGGGGGGTCAGGGCCTAAAGG
Source organism: Urocitellus parryii (assembly GCF_045843805.1). Classification (NCBI taxonomy): domain Eukaryota; kingdom Metazoa; phylum Chordata; class Mammalia; order Rodentia; family Sciuridae; genus Urocitellus; species Urocitellus parryii. Next base: position 168,639,874 of record NC_135533.1, on the reverse strand, counting down.
TCCCAATTAGACTGAAGAACATAGAGGAGATTAAACGAACAAGCAACCTTAAGAATCAAGGATTGGCCACTTGGGATGCTGGGGCAGGAGGATGGCAAGTTCAAGACCAGCCTGGGTGAATTAGTGAGAGCCTGCCTCAAATGAAAATAGAACACAGGGCTGGGGATGCAGCTCAGTGGGAAAGCGCTGTCAACATGTGTGAGGTCCTGGGTTCAAAGAAAAAGAAAAAAAGCAAAGATTGGGGTTCTCAGTAATTTCATCAGAGATCCTGCAGTTTACAGTGTTCAGCTCTAGGGTATGACAGTGGGTGTGAATGCTGCAGCTAGGTTGAAGAGGTCAAAAGAAGTGAAAAAAATCAAGAATCTGAGCGTCCCAGGACTTAGAGAGATTTTCCTCACTGACATTAAAGTCTCCTAAAATGATACAGCAGGAGCTGGAGTACAGAGAAGAGGTAGGAGCCACTTGCTGAAGCCTTACACAGCTCAGGAGTGGTGTCCAGGATGCAGCAATGATGTCATGAAAGGGCTTGGAGTGAAAGAATGAGAACAGGGGAAACCATTCTGAAATCTTAATCAAGCCCCTTCTTCTACAACATTCATTCACATTTCTTCCGAGGATTCCTGTGGCTCTAACACTTACTTTCCAAATCACAGATGGACTACCAAGGATCTTCCATTTTGCACCAGGATTTTTGCCCTGAGCGCTAAAGATTTCCACAAATGCACCTCCCTAGAAAATAAAAAAAAAAGACATTTAAATTAAAGTGAAATATAATGCTAAGCAGGAAATAGGATCCACCACCTAGTCTAAAACCAGTATTCAAAGCATCTGTCAGTTAAGTAGGTCCGGGAGGAAACATTATCCCTGTTGTTATTCCTACTTTATGTCTTGCTTGCACTGAAGCCATAGCCATTGTGACTTTGGGTCACCTTGGATTTATTGTTTATGGAATTTATTCTTAAAGCATGATAAATTATGCATCACTAATGTTACATGTGGGGCTCATTTTATTGACATGTATAGATCATGCTTGCAAAACATTCTATTCTACCCAGATTAAAGGGTTTAAAACTCAATTCTCAAATGAAGTCATTAAATTCTGATAATTATCTGGGAATACAAGCTTTTTAGTTATATTGATCAGGGCTCCAAAACTGGCTTCTAAGCTATCTGACCTTGTAGTTACTTAACTTCTATAAAATGGGTTGTTGGATCACCAGGAGAGTAAATATAAATCATCATGCACATAGAGAGGGATCATTCAATACTACCATCAAGATTATTCAAAAGAGGGGGAAATTAAATAGTTCAGTACTAGCCAAAAAAAAAAAAAAAAAAAAAAAAGGCCTAGGAAGGATTACAGGGTAATTCTTATTTTGAGCATTCCTAAAATATCTTTTTTTGATTTATTTAATACCAATCAATTTGGAGATATCTAAGAAAAGGAGAGTAATCTATATGAGAAAACCAGAATCATTTCTATAGATAGTCAATTTGCTCCCAATTGTGAGCCTGAGAACATAGAGACACTTATTCAAAAATGCTAAAGACATTACTAAAAGTCCACATAATTAAATTGTAAAAAGAGGGGAATTACATAAGATGATTTTCTCTGAGGGAGAATTTATTACAAAATTTGAGAATCTAAAATGAGAGTAAATATGAAGTATAAGCAACATAGCAGAAAATGTCCAATTTTTGTAAAGAATTTCTAACTTTTAGTGTTTTCTCAATAATATAAAGATATTTTTGCTTCTGGCTTTTAGTACATAATCACTTAAAATGAGGACATTTAATTTCATCTTCCCCAGGGAATGTTTTGTGAAAAACTGTATATGGGATAGAATTACTATAGCTTCTGGGGGTGGTTCATATTTTACTAAAAATCTAAAATTTGAGACAGCTGAGTTTTTTTAAAAAACCATTGCACTGGGTGAGAAAACAAACTTACTTTCTCCCCACTTTTTTCTGCTTCCCCATGTTTTCCAAGTTTCCCATGGTAGGCACATGCTTCTTTGGGGGTGGGAGAGTTATCAGGGATTGAACTCAGGGGTGCTTAATCCCTGAGCCACAACTCTAGCTCTTTTTAAAATTTTATTTTGAGACAGGGTCTCTCTGAGTTGCTTAGGGCCTTACTAAGTTGCTGAAGCTGGCTTTGAACTTGTGATTCTCCTATCTCAGCCTTTTGTGTCGCTAGTATTACAAAGTATGTGCCACAGCACCTGGCTGGGCATATGCTTCTTTAGGATAATATACTTTACGTGAAATGAGACAAATTTTAAGTTTGTTCTAAACCTTTTAATGAAAGAGGACTGCAACTTACTCTGAGGATAGGTGGTGGTATCTGGTGAAAAGTTAAAATTAACAAAGTGGTGGAGACCAGGGACTACTGTTCAGGCACAGTGACAAAGTTCATAACAGCTGGATTAGGATGGTAAACAGACTACCCAGTGTAACCTCCAACAGAAGTGAAGAGGATACAACAGGAGAGACCAGCAAAAAGGGAGATGCATAGTGAGGTGAGGAAAGCAGGCCATGCATGGAGACATCCTAGGATAGTCAAGGTGACGGAGAAACACCAAGAAACAAGGTCACTGAGTGTGATCCTTGCTCTACGTGCATCCCAATCACTTGGAGGGAAGTTGTTAAAAAGATAAATGAACTCACCCCAATCTATAAAGATTTTAATCACTAATTCTGGGAAGAGGATCATGAAATCTGCATTTTCACAAGTACACCAAGTGATCCTCATTGACCCCAAATATTTGATATTCACTGAACCCCAGTTTCAGAAAAAAGAAAACAGCACTTAGCCAAAGTGCTTGTTTTCATTCTGGGTTTCACCCATTCATGCATTTACTCATAATTAGCTTCTGAGATAGCATGATATACATCCATAGCGAGTACCCCAAGCGCTTGTTAAAACTCAAGATTTCTGGGCCCTGCCCTCAAGACTGTGATTCAGGAGATCTTTGTGGGGTTGTAAAATCTGCATTTTAATCAGCATCATAATTTATACACTTTGAGAAACACTGGAGAGTGAACAAAACCCAAATCATAGGCGTGTAGATTGATTTCTACAATCTACACGTGTTGGTTGATTTCTTTTTATCTTTTTTTGGGTAAAGTCCATTCATCCATAAATCTTTTTTTTTTTTTTTTTTTTAACCTTGAAAAAGATCCCTTGTGACAGGGATGGCAGGGGAGGGGGGTTGTTCTTTGTCTTCCCCGGATCAGGAGCCACCTCACCCAAGAGGAGAAAGCTATGGACAGTTTGGAGAGCCGTTTCAGTTTACCTGGTACTCATTTTTGAACATTCCCGCAGAGGGGACCGGGGCTTGGGGGCAGAGTTCAGGGCTTCCAGCGAGTGGCGTGACCCTGAAGGCTGGAAAATCCGCGGGCGGGAACCCGGAGACCGACGCGCGGGGCAGAGCTTGGTGCCTGGCTGGGACTAGGTCAGGCTCTTCTCAGCCCCTCGGGCCCCGGGTCAGCTGCACCTGGAGCCGACGACCCGCACCATCGCGGCCCCGGCTTCCTCCCGGGTGCCCCGATCTGGTGAGGACGCAGCTGCTAGGGCGGGCTCCGGGTTGTCCCTGGGGAGTGATTGTGTGCGTAACCTACGAGACGGCCGCTGCCGAACCGGCGAGCCTCTGCCACCTACAACCGCCCAGCCAACCCGCCTAGGAAAGGCTGCCCGCGGCCGCCCCGCCCCCGAGTCCCCTCGGAAATGGGCGGGGCCCGGCGGCTCCACCTCTCGGCGGCGCCCATTGGCTCTCGCTAGGCGCCTGCGCACTGCGTTGTCTAGGCTGCTCTCTCCGACCCCCTGCTGCGAGGTGTTTGTCAGGTTGCTCGGGCAACCCAGGGACTGGAAGAAATGGTGGACTGTGTAGCTGGTGACCCGCGCGCTCCCGTTAGATAGTGACTTGTGTCAGCCGAGAAGCCGCGACCTAGTGTGAAGAGCTACCCCAGCAACTGGGCTGCTCCAGAGCATCAGTCACGTCGGGTTGTAAACACTGAGACACAGTCATGGAATCTTGAAACCCTCAGGTGGCCTTTGATTCACGTGTTCCCAAGCTTGGGTTCCTTGAGACACTGATAAGATCTGCTGGACCCTTTCACTGAGAAGGCTCTGGCGGCAGATTGCAAATATTTACTCAAGATCACTGCTGACTTTCAGAAGCCAAGGTTTGGGGCTCCAAATGGTAGCTTTCATTGAGACAAGCTCTGTCTTAAGCTAACTATTCAGTTACTGCATTCAGTTTCTAGATCAAAACCACTCTTCCGTGGAAGATATTATTGCCAGTTTGGGGCTCAGCTCTATGTCCAAGGTCATGTGATCATTAAGTGCTGGCACTGGCTGAGAACTCACCTCTGATGCTACACTTATGGCTGAGTTAGTGCCCTAGGGTTAATAATAACCAAGTACAACAAGTTCATGGACTCCTTGTTCTAAGCCAGGTAGTTCATAGGTATGGATTACTTCCTTGCAGTTGGGAATATTGACATTCAGAGTAAATTAGGAATTTACTCAGGGATGCAATGTTTCAGTTGTGGCTGGGTCTGAAGCCATATATCATTCTACTTTACCTGAAAGCTTCAGATATTTATTGGCTCTACCATATGCCAAGCTCCGGAGATCATGTGTGGGTTTCAAAAATGATTAAAATCAGGGCCTGCTCCTTCTCAAGGTTAAGAACAGATAAAGAACAGGCCCACTCTGAACACTCTATAATATAGCGGTGAGGCCATCTCACAGCTATAAATTCCAATAACGTTCCTGGAATGCAGACTTTCTGATTTTTTTTTGGAGCTCCAGCCTCGTTCACCAACAGTTTTTTGTTTTGTTTTTGTTTGTTTGTTTTGCAAAGTTTGTGTTGGAGGCTTTGAGAATTGTGATCAAAAGACATGATTGCCAGGTATGGTGAAGCATACCTATAATCCCAGCAACTCAGGAGGCTGAGGCAGGCAGATTAGAACTTTGAGGCCAATCTCAGTAATTTAGCAAGGCTCTAAGCAACTTACTTGAGGCCCTACCTCAAAATTTGAAAAGTAAAAAAGGGCTGGAGATGTGATTCAGTGGAAATGCACCTCTGGAATAAATTCCCAGTATAAATAAATAAATAAATAAATAAATAACATGGTCTCTGTCTTACAAGACTTAATCTATGGTTAACATCTATCCATTCATTCATTTAACACACAGTTCTTAGGAACATAATATGTACCAGGTACTATATACTAAGAGGCTGGCTGTACAGTGAAGAGGGTCTCACCTTTTACACAACTCATATATTAGGCAAGGAAGCCAATGAATGAATTAACAAGCAAATAATTCCAACTTGTAGTAAATGCTGTGAATACAGTGATAGGGAATAACCTTAGAAGTGAATCTTAGGTTCCTTTGGTGGTTGTAACAAATTATCACAAACTGAGGAATTCATTCTTTCATATTTTGGAAGTCCAGGAATCCAAAATCAAAGCATCAGCAGGGCCATACCACTTGGAAGCTTTAAAAGAAAATTGGTTCTTTGCCTCTTCCAGCTTCTGGTGGCGGTTGTCACCTCATGACTTGTGGCTCCATCTCTCCAGTCCTCTGCCTCCATGGCCGCATGCCTCCTCCCCTCTGTGTGTGTCTTTTGGCACACTTGGGATGGCATGTAGAGCCCACTTGTATCATCCAAGCTCATCTCTTAAAGTTTGATTTAAGTTCTCTTTAACGACCCCTCTTCTAATTAAGGGAATAAATTTACACATCTCAGGGAGTTGATATGGATGGATACCATTTGAGGAGACACTTTTGTGGATCACTGTTCCTATACTCTACTTGCATTATAATACAAAACAGCTTTTCATAAATGCTATATGGAAGACAACAAAATACATTGAGAGTACCAGAGGAATCTAGAAGTCTTAAGTCTTCAAATTATCCTCTCAAAACCCTAAAAATATGTTGATACTGAGAAACTGATGTGACTCCATTTTAAAAAATAAATAAATAACAGCAGCTTCTACCTCAAGGCCTGTCCTAAGGAAGGGGGCGTGACCCTTGTCCTTGGAAAAACCCACAGAGCACTTCTAAGCACAAACCCACCCTGCTGAGTTGTTTGTCTGTAAATAACAGGAGAGGTCTGCAGCGCCAGGTGTCCCTGACTCAGTCAGGCTAGGTGAGGACCCAGAGCAACCCCCTAGCAACCTCCAATCAGCATGAGACAGGGAAAATACCTGGGATGCCAGATGACCCCCCAGTAGTGTATGGTGGTTGATAACATGTTGGGAAACCATGTAGTTTAGCACGTACACCCCTCGTGGCCTAAACCAATCAGTTCAAACGGATCTGGCATAACATAACCAATCACCCCTACCCTACTTGTTCCCGATATTGAATGTGCTAATCAATGTTAAGAGTTGTTGTTTGATTTTCCCATGGTATGGAATGATTTGCTGTGTGATGTTGTGATGCATAGAGTATCCCCCCAAAACCTATAAAATCTCACTGAACAAAGGACCAGGACTCACTCCCTGGGACCGCTGTGTCGGGAATGGTTGTGAATCCAGGCTCCAGCTTGCAATAAAGACTCTTGTGTGATTGCATTGGATTAGGCTCCTGGAGGTCTACTGGGGTCCTACGAATCTGGCATAACAATACCATAGCTGATATGAAACCCACATTTTGCCCTATGTTATTCTCTGTATGCCTTTTGTGATTATCTGAACTAACGAATGAATTAATATGTAAGTCATCTGTCTTCAACAATTAAAAGGCAAATGTGATGAGGGGAAGAACTGTTCAAGGGTCATTGCTATAGTCCATCCCTGGTATATAGTAGGTATTTTATAAATGCATATTTGTTGATTTAATGAAAGCCATCTTGTCCTTTCATATTCACCATGTCCAAAATAAAACTTGTCTCCAAATCTTGTCCTTTTCCATCCTTTCCAATCTCACTGGTGAACACCACAATGCCTCCTGCTCGCTGGCTCCCCATGGTAGGCAGTCTCCAGAATGGCCTCCAGTGGTCCCATTTTCTGGTATGTGTGGCCTTGTGTGTAATCTTCTTCGCTTATTGGACTAAATGACTCTAATGAATATGACAAAAATACTGAGATGTCCTTTCCAAGATCAACTACAAAAAGATTGACTTCTGGTTTGGCTTCCTTCACTACCTTGTTCTGATTCTCTCTTCTCCTCTCCTCCTCCTCCTCCTTCTCCTCCTCCTCCTCCTTCCCCTTCTACCCTCCTCCTCTCTCTTCTCCTTCTCCTTCTCCCTCTCTCCCTCTCCCCCCTGCACTTCCCCTCACTTGCTTTCTCTGCCTTCACTCCGAGGGAAATAAGCTGCTATGTTATGGAGAGGCCCACATGACAAAGAACTGATTCTTTGATCAGTTGATGCCTGCAGCCAATAGTCGATAAGATACAAGGCCTGCCAACAGCCACCAATCAAGCCTCCATCTGCCAATCAGCTTCAATGCGATTATATCCCTAGTCAACACTTTGATCGCAGTCCTGTGACTACCTCCGAGTCAGAGGCATACATCTAAGTTGCACCTTGATTCCTGACCCACAGGTAAAATTAGATAAACATTTATTGTAAACTGCAAAGATTGGGGATAATTTTAACATAGTAATAAATAGCTAATATATCCCCGTATCCATCACCCAGATTTATCTATTTTATCTAAATACTTCTCAAATTTTTTTCATCTTCCCTCTACTGTGTTCTGTATGCTGATTTATCTCTGATCTTCTCTTCCTCAAATTATAATGGCCTCCTGAGTCACACTGTGCTGGTCTCCTTTCAAATCATTCTCCACGCTGCTGTCAAAGTCATTTTTATAAAATGCAAATCCAGTCACATCAGTCCCCCATTTCTAGCCCTTTTGTGACTACCTGTTGGACTCTGTAAGATCTAGCCTTTCCTTCCTCTCCGGTGTTGAAGCACCCTGCCCTGCATTTTGGCATATTGGGAGAATTTTGTTTTTTCAGTTCTTCATGGTCAACATGTTCTCTTCTACCACAAGGACTTTGTGCTATTCTTTTCCATTGATTACTTCTGCTCACTTCTTTCCTTGGTTAATGGCAACTTATCTGATAATCCAGTTCTAGTTAGATGAGTATAATTGTCAATTTGACAAGAAATATCCAACTATCCTTGATTTAATGAGATACCCCATATAGGTTTTCATAACATCTTAGCAAAAAGCATCATTGAAATCATTATTTAAATTTTATTTGTGTGCGTAATGTTAGTCACCTCTCTTTGGCTATAGATTTCAAAATTTATTGTCTATTTATGGTCACTGTTGAATCCTGGGTGCCCAGTATACTAGTTCAAACTGGTACCTGATATAACAAATAGTAACTGAATGTGGGAGAAAGGAAAGAAGGAGATGAAGGATGAAGAGATTCTTAAAAGGCAGCCATAGGCTATAGGTGTTAAAAAAATGAAAAGAAAGCAATTGAAAACACATTAAGATAAAAGGGTAAATTTACAACCTCAATTTGTTCATGGAAAAATTTGTTGCCCAGTTGAAAATGACTAATCACAATGTATCAGTAATTACTTAGATTTTTTTTTTTTTTGCATCACTTGTTTATTCAATTTAAGGCTGGAAGGGAATAGGATTATTTGCTTCACTGTCTTCACTTCCAAGGCCAAGCAATATCTCTTAACCCTCCTATCTTCTAACAAGTTCAGGAGATTTAGAGTTGTATTTTCATTAGCAAGTGTCAAGTAATGGTCAAATCTGAAAGTTTTGCAACTCACATCAACATTTTTCTGCCTGTGATGAGAGCTATCCTTGACACTGACAGTGCTATAAAGCAGTATGAGAATAAATAACAATATGAACTCCAAGTCAGACATGGGTAGAGGTCCAGTTTTACAATAGTGAATGTTCTTGTTTAATTTGGCTGAATGCCAGCTCTGAATGAAAACTTGGATTTGACTAGAACTTCAACAATGTCTACCAGAATTCTGGAAAAAAAAAATATACCAGCCTGCCCAAACAACTTGGCTTACACCAAGTTATTTATATACATTAACAAAGACAGTGAAAGTTTCTTTAATTGCTACGATTTTTAAAAAGTCAGTACATTTAGTAATTGTATTAAATTGCTTAACTTAATTTGACAACATTAAGAATTAGTCACTTTACAAGCTTTAAAGTGCTTGTCTTTGTTCTACAAAGAAAGTAATTTTGTGGTATATTAATATTATTAAAGTATATTGGATGGTATTTAAAGAGGAAAAGATTAGAAACGGGTTTCAAAGGTGGCAGAGTCAGTAATCCAGTTCTAGTTAGATGACTGTGATTGTCAATTTGACAAGATAAATTATTTTTTCAACAAAGAATAAAAATATATATTTTATTGACCACATATAGTTGTAGTTTATGTTTTGCCTTTAGTTCCTAATTGAATTATTTGACATCAGAAGAATTTGATAAAACCTTGATTCGATTATTAGAATTTCTTCTGCTGGAAATGTTTGGTACATGAAGGGTTATTTTACTTTTTCCATAGATGGAATAACTTCACAAATTATATTAGTGCTGAGTTTTTGAATAATTTTGAAACTGCATCTACTTTTTAGTTTTAAGTTATTATTGAAAAAAAATAGTGATATCCTGGTCATTCATTTGCTTTTGATTTCAGAGTAGGGATGTCTTCTTTTTCCAAAAAGGTGTGATATGGGGGGATTTTTGAGGCTTCCCCCTTTAAAAAAATATCTTTAGTTGTATATGAACACAATATCTTTATTTTATTTATTTTTATGTGGTGCTGAGGATGGAATCCAGTGCCTCCCATGTGCTAGGCAAGTGCTCTCCCACTGAGCCACAGCCCCAGGCCCATGAGACTTCCCTTTTTTAGGTTTTCTCCTTCACTTGCTTTTTATCCTCCCTGGACTGTGAGAGTCTGTGGTGACTATTTCCTACCTGTACCTTTAGGTGATCAAGTACTTAAAAATTCATGCATAAGCTTAAAAATCCCCCAATTTAGCTACTTCCTGATGTTTTTTCAAGGAAAAAAAAGTTCTGGAATTTGGATATTTAGATATACTTTCTTTAAAAAAATTTTTGTATAACAAATATTTAGGTTCATAAAAATGAAGATATTTGCAAAATGCATCTTTGAAAAGATCACATTGATTATATATTAATACTATTTGCTTTTCAAATGGCATAAATGTTTAAATTTTGTCAGAAAAAGTTAAGGTGGTTATCTAAGTAACATTTTTCTTATGTAACTATTCCTAACCTAAAACCAGTTAGGGTGTCTATAGAAAACTGGATATCCCCATGTAAAAGAATGATGTTGGCCCCTTATTTTATTTTTTAAATTTATATATATGACTTGATTAAAAATGGACTAAAGACTTTAAGGTTAATATAAGCTTTATAAGTTTTATAAACCTATAAAACTCTTAGAAGAGAACATAGGAGGGAAATTTTCTGATGTTGGAGTTAGTAATGATTTCTTAATATCAGAGACAAGATCCAGTTGTAACCAGAGGAGGAAAAGCATTGTCAGAATTTTCTTCTCCATACAGCTTCCTGTACGTTGACTCAGTCCCTAGGCTGAATCTCTAGGTTAATAAATGGCTATATCACCAAATAGACCATTTTAAGCCAAAATCCTGAAGTTCACCTTCATTTGAATCAATTTAATTCATATGCCCACCTCTGAATGAATCTCTATGGTCAGATGATTATGCATCCTCGTTGGCTTAAGGCTGGATTAAGTGTCCATTCTTAAACCAATCATTGCAATGAAAGAGATGAGATATATTGACTGGCTGGGAATGGGAAGGAAATGTTTCCCAAAGGAACTTCTAAAAATCTTGTAAGGAGGAAAGAGTGGATATTGGACCACTAAAAGTAGATGTCTACTATGTTGTCATCATACATCCTACAATTCTTTAAAAGAAATAGCAAATATTTTTAAAAGTTTTAGCTATATATGAAAAAATTAATATGAAAGAAAGGTTCTCTAATATTCTCTAAAGGATCTAATGTCCATGTATGCAATCTAAATGTCACGGGCCTTAACACCCTTTTCTTCATCTTAACTCTTAATATTCAAGTCTAAATTTTCAGAGACCCCACCTGCTTACAAAGAGAAATCCTGTATTTCCAGGATTTGCAGGGAATGAAGTCTCTCCAAACCACTTTTAACGTGATTCCTTATTTGCATTTTTCCTCAGACCCAACATTTTTATTAAGGATTCTACTTGGTTGCTACCATTACGACTATTGCCAATGAATACATACCATGTTTAAAATTGTTGAATTTTAAAGTGTAACTGCTTTCCTTCATGTTGTCACCTGGGAAAAGACATCTGGGAGTTGGCTTGGCACTCATAACTAGGTTGTGGTGTTTTGTTATCGTTGTTGCTGTTATTGTTGAACATGAACAAATTCACAGAATACCAACATTAGACAATGCCATTCTGTGACCCTTATAGGTCAAGACAAAATAAGACTGTCACCAGCTGGCCCGGCTAGTGAGATGAGCTAGGTATAAAGGAGCTGGCTGCAGCAATAAACTGAGAAACGGAGAAGAAACCAAGGACATGAGTTTTGAGTTTGGGACTGCCTTGTGACCCCAAGGGTCAGCTCCATGCTGGAGAGCACTGGAAGGAGCAAGAGAGAGAGCACACCCGGAACCCCCCTATTTATTGGGGGAAAAGACATTTGATAGAGTAGTCCACTCAAAATAAGGCAAGGGATAAGGTTTCGAAAGGTGGAGTCTCACTTGGTGATGTCTTGAGGTCAGCAGATTGATAGACGACTTGGCAAGCCACACCCATCTCAGGTGCTGTGTGGGATCACAGGCAGAGCGAGAGGAAAGGCACACTTGTGTGGCACAGCCCAGTCAGCGTGGAACGCCAGACCAGTCCCCTCATATGATCAAATGTGCATTGTTCACGCACACAGCCCATGAATGGCTCACAACATCAGACTACTCCGTGTTCATGTCTGAACACAGAGAAAATATGAAAGCTCTCCAGATCACAAGAATGAACAAACACTTCCCTGTCCTGGCTAATATGAATGAATACTGCTTTTCACTGATATAGCTAAGCCTTATTTCATTCCTCTTGATTTACACAAAAGATTTATTAATATTTCCAGTTGCTGAATTATCCCTGCTTACAGTCTGGACCTAATCCAGAAAACAGCCCTGCTTCCCTAAAACCTCCCCTAAGTCAGCTGACATAAGCCCAAATCCTAATTTCTAACAACTTCTTACTGAGATGTCTGTGGTTTCCCAATGGTATGTTTTCTACCTGTTGCAATGAGTAATGAATTCATCATCTCCAACTATTAGTTTATTCCTGATGTTGCCTGGTTATGCATTAAAACCAGTAAATCTAGAACTTTGTATCTTCATTTTTAGGAGGTAAACTGAATGCTTACTGTACATTTCACTCAGTTTCCTGTAGTCACTTGAACCCAGTGGTCCAGTGGGTATCTGTACAGCTTTGTTCTCTCAAATAATGCAGCTAGTCCAGACCTAACTTTGAAGGCTCAACCTCAGGGGAAACTATTTCCATAGTCATCTACACTCTTGCCCCGAGTACCACATACACTGCCTGCTACCATCACTGCTGCTACTGACTCCTTGATGCAGGTCTCCATTCATTCACTAAAGCAAATCTGCCTTTTCAAGGGAAGAAAAAGTGTCTACAGTGGAGAGCGCGCATCACAGTGAAATTGACTGGATCCCAAATTGCTGCAGTTTAAAAAAATGTTTGCAAGACAACTGAATAAAGGAGGCTTGTGGATGACCTATGACAGGGAAGAGGCGGCAGGGTGACAAAGGAAAAACTGTGTTTTAAGAAGAGTGATTGAGGGATAACTCTATAAATCAGCAACAGTGTGATGAGAAGCCTAAACAGCACGTGGAATTGGAAAGGCAACTTAGAGAAAAGAACACAGCAGATTGCAACTTCAGCCTTGGCTCCATGCTTCCAGGGTTAGAGGGACCTCTACAGTACTGGAAAAAGTTAAGTGGGAAAGTACTAGAAACTCCAATCAAATCAAGAGACCAGCAGTCCTATTTGCAGTAGGATTCCGTAGTCCTCTTAGTAATCCATTTTGAGAAGCTAGTTTATCTAAGAGAAACTGTTCTGCTCCAAAGAGGGAGTTCATATCGTTTTTCCACCAACCCAAGAAACCAAGTTGCTATAACAGCCACTGCTAGATGTCATCTTGCCTTAGGGGACACCATCCGAAGCCTTAGACTGATGGATAACTCAAAGGGTGAAGACACCGTCACAGCTCCAAGACGAGTAGATGCCTTAAGCTCAAGTCCCACCCACACTTGCACAGTGGGATCTAGGGAGTGTCTGCTCCCTAATCCATAGCCTTGGGAATGCAGCAACTGTTGCAGTTTCCCAGCTTCACCTGAGTCTGTCCTCAGGAGCTGAGAAAAGCCCCAGCCACATTCTACTGCTCCAGAAACACAGCTACCAGTGCCCCAATCCCTGGCGCCATCTGCACTCTGTAGTGGGAACTAGGAAATGTTTCCTCCCCAGCTGGGTAGTATTGAGAGGGCAACTATGGTGCAAAGTCCCATCTTTATCTGTGTCTGGCCAACAGGATTTCAGAAAAGTTCCAGTCATGTCCTCATGCTTTTGGGAACACATCTACCAGAAGACTCCATCCCCAGAACTACCTGTACTCCCCCTGTGGGAACTAGGGAAAGTCTTCTGCTCAACCAGTTGCTTTGGGACTATGGCTTCTGGTGCCTAAAGCCCATCATCACCTGTACGAATACTTAGAGACTTGAGGAAGGTCTCAACAGCATCCCCCAGCTCTAAAAGCACAGCTATCAACAGCCCAAATCCTGGAACCTTGTGGGACTTAGGGAAGGCCTCCTTCCCAAACCACAACATGGAGATTGTAGCTGTTGGGACAAAAAAGAAAAACTAGCTTCACTGAAGCTTGTCTCTGGGGACCCAGGGAAGTCAAATCCAAGTACAGCAGCTGCAGGACCATGGCTACCTACACCAGAGCTTTATGACCACCAGATTTGTTGACAGCTTTTAGCCCTGTGTGACCTAGGGACATTCCCACCCACATCCTGAAGTTCCAGGATGGGTCAAAGCCACAAACCCCTGCACCACCTCCACTTGAGCCCTAGGATCTAGGAAACATCTCCTCCAAGTCCTTTAACTCCAGAGCAAGTAAGTATAGCAGTGCCATAAACCCAGACACCACTTGCACATGCCCCAGGGGACCTAAGGAAGGCCTCCTCCACAGCCCATGGACTTGGGGTGGACCATTGCTTCTGGTGTGAAAAGTCCGTGGTTATCTCTAGTACTTGTCCCTTGTTACCTGCAGAAGATTCCATCTGGGTTCCATAGCTCCAGAAAGCAGTTACCGATGCTAAAAACACCAAGACCACCTGCAGTTACCCCCAAAGGACCTAGGGAAGGGCTTGCATTCCACAACCTTGAGTCCATGGTTATCCATGCCACAGAGCCTAGTGTCACCTGTGTTCATCTTGTGGGACCTGGAGAAGATCTCATCACATCTCGTGTCTCCAGAATTATGGCTGCTGTTGCCACAGGCCCAGGCCCAGGCCCAGGCATTTCCTGTATCCATCCTGAAGGACCTGAGAATGGTCTCTTTGACAGCCGGTGGCCTGAGGACCATGACTGCTAGTGCACAACCCTTGATGTCACTTATGCTTGCCTTGAGGGGCCTGGAAAGTATACGCATCCTAGGTGGAAATAAATTCAACAACACATAAAAAAAATTCATACCCCAAGACACATCTTCAGAATGAAGCTACTAAGAAGGCCACCTCCCAAAAGTGGTTATAATATCCATTATAACAGATAGCCATCAGGAAGTTATGGGGGGGGAATAAAATTAACCATCATTGATTCAAAATTAAGAAATTTGGTAAAAAATAAACTTCAGAGTAGTAATGACATTGGGTGGGGTGGGAAGTACCAGGGATTGAACTGAGGGGCATTTGACCACTGAAGCACATCCCCAGCCCTATTTTATATTTTATTTAGAGACAGGGTCTCACTGAGTTGCTTAGCACCTTGCTTTTGCTGAGGCTGGCTTTGAACTAGCAATCCTCCTGCCTCAGCCTTCCAAGCTGATGGAATTACAGGCATGTGCCATTGCACCCAACAGCAATGACATTTTAATTTGAAAATATTCCAATAAGATTAGACTGGAACATCTTTAATACCATATATAAATTGGATGTGTATGATACTTCTAATGAGTTTATTTCACCTAACCTTCAGGAAAAACCATAAAAGAAGGAATACATTGAAAAACAATTGGAGGGAAATCTGAATTTTAAACAATTAAATACTATTCAACATAGCAGTACAGTCAATGATTTTCTGGATAGAATTCTAGAAGCACAAAATACAAAATCAAAAATTGGCAAAGATCATTATATCAAACTAAAATACACAAAAAAATTAGCATAGCAAAGTAAACAATCAAAAGAGAAAAGAGAAAATCTACAAAATGAGAGAAAATGTTTACCAGTTATTTCTCTGAAAGAGGATTAATATACAGAATACATTAAGAACTAAAAAAGACTAAATAAGAACAAACAAAAACTAAACAAACAAATAAGTGACAATTGAAAAATGAGCAAAGAATCTGAACTTTAAAAAAAAGTAATATGAAGGTCAATAAATATAGAAAAAATTATCAATATCACTAGCCATCAGGAAAATGTGAGTCAAAACTTCCATGAGATAGCATCTCCCTATGGTTAGAATGGCTATTAACAAAAAGCAAAAATAGCAAGTTCTTTGAGGATGTAGAGAAAAAGGAACTCTTAGATACTGTTGGGAACAACATAACTGAGAACAGCCACTATAGAAAAGAACATGGAGGTTCCTCAAAAACTGAAAATAGATCAATCATACAATTCAGCCAATCCGTGCTAAAGGAAATAAAGTCAGCATATAAAAGAGGTCCCTCTATGCAGCATATCCACAATAACTAAGATATGGAGTCAGCCTAGGTACCCAATAGCAGATGAATGAATAAAGAAAATATGCATATAAGTACAATGGAGTATGACTCGGGCACAAAAAGAGAATGAAATTATGTCATTTTCAGCAAAATGGATGGAACTGAAGGACATTACATTAAGCAAATAGGCCAGACTTTCTCCCCGCAAAAAAAGACAAAAAAAAAAAAAAAGACAAAAAGACAGGTATCACATGTTCTCTCTCATATGTAAAAAGTAAAAAATTGTTAAAAATTTGACCTGAAAGTAGAATAGTGCTTTCCAGGGACTGAGAAAGGTACCGGGGGATGGAGGTAAGGGTGGATCAATGTGTGTTATGTGCATGTGTGGGAATATCATTTATATATGATTAATATGCGTGGATAAAATATAAATAAATAGAAATGTTTTTACCAAAAGTTTGTAGAACCACATAGGGTCTTTTTATGGTTAATCTGGATTGTCATCTTGATTACATTGAGAAATACCTAGGATGAAGAGACTTCTTTGTGGCGCCATGAGGTTGTTTCCCCAAAGACTGGCAGATGGATCAGCAAACTGGGTGGGGAGAGGGGAGACCTGTGCTGAATGTGAGCAGCGAGGTCCAATAAACAGGGGGCCTGGAGAGAACAAGCTGGAGGCTTCTTAAGTAGGTCCCTGTGCTGCTGCCGCCATGGCCCAGGAACAGCCAACTGCAGCTCTTTCCCTCTGCCAATGGGAACTCTGACCAGTGATAGATCCTCCGGGGAGTTTCCAGGCTTCAGTCTTGAACTGGGGCTGCATCATTGATCCCTCTTGGTCTGAGGCTTCCGCTTCTTGGACTGGGTGGCTACTGGTTCCTTTGGCTCTCCAGCCTGCAGATGGCCATTGTGGAACTATCCAGCCTCCGACCCTCTAAGTCAATCTAATATGCCCCCTTCTATAATCATACATATGCTTATGTTTTTCTGGAGATCCCCAACACATGTCTTTTTTAGAAAGTTTGAGGCAGTTACCCATGAGGCAGTTCAGTGGGATGTCTGTGGGGTCCCTGAGATTGGAACAGGCAGGGATTTCTGCACCATAGACCCGTCCATTCAGTTGCTCAAGATGGCAAAGGGTTATAGCACCCTGGGCATCCATGGGGAGAGGGTATGAATTCTTTATCCAAAGCCTACTGTGCAAATTTTAGGTTCTTAATTCTTTAGGCTTCAAGCTTAAAAAGGTTGTGAGGCTTTCCAATAGCTAGGATAGCCACTATCCATACTGATAGTGTGTTGGGACTCTCCCTTTCACCTTTACTCCTACATAGAGGAGATTCTCCCGTTCCTGGAGCCAGGGTGAAGGTGCTAATATATTTTGTTTCTCTTAGGGTGCTGGTCTCTGGATCTTACATGGTTTCTATTTTTGGCCTCTTAATTTCCAGTGTTCTCCACAGTCCCTCACCTCAGTTTGCAGCTATACATCTGTTGTTTTGGTTACACTTTGTGCAGGAACAGGTGAACCCTGGGTGCCTCTGTTTAGCCATCTCACCCTATGAAACCATTTTTAAAATAGTCTTCAGCTCTATCTAATTATAGTCTAGCCGTATTGATGCTGTATGGTGATACGTTTGCTACTCTTCCCGGATGAAATTTTATACTAATCAATCAAATTTAACCTGAGATTTGGGGTCTGTTAGTATTTTATTATTGTGACCTCATTCCAAACATAATCTCCAAGGGGAAGCAAGTTATCTTAATGTGCCGACTGTAGAAGCTACTGTGTCTGCCTCAACCTCCCTGAAGCTAAAACTCTTTGAACTTCCTCCAGTTGTAAAAAGTTGGCACTTTCTCACTTTCACCCAGAACACTTTTGCTGGTTCATTTTTCTTCTTTACCTTCTAATTGGAAGTATTTCTCCAGGAGTCCCCTCTTTATTCTTCCCAAAGTAGGCATTTGAGATCCAGTAGATAACAGGTGCTATGAAGTAAGTGATTGGACAGTCAACAGTGTTTTTATCCTCTGCTTTCTCTTTAATTGAAAGAGCTAAAATTAACAGAGAAGCTAATGTATGTCAAGTTCAACTCTATGCATCTCATTCATATACATTCTCATAACCCTCCCAACCATCCAAAGAAGTAAATGCTAATTTAATCTCTATTTTACAGAGAAACAGAGCAGAGAATAATTAACTTGCTAAAGGTTGTTCAAGAAAAGGTTAGCCCAGGATAAACTACACTTTCCTGAAGAATGCCTTGAGAAGTATAAATTAGGCTTTCTTGGAGGAGGCGATGCATCTTGGAGAATGAATCAGTCTGTTCATAACAGCTATGAACTTCGGATGAGATTGCATAGCTCAAGATGTAGCATTTGCACATAATATATAGGTCTTATCTGGTTTTGGCTCCTGTTGTTATCAATTAGCTTTTTTTCTATGTATCTAAAGTACAAAACAGGATTATTTAAAAATATAATTCAGAGCCCAGGAAATCCAAACCTATTCATGTTTTGCTGCAGTGGCTGAAGGGCGTGGTTGAAAAGGCACCTCCGTTGACACTGCTCTACACGGCTAATTGTGTCTTCACACAGCTCTACTCTTTCTCTGTTGGTCTGACAGTTTTCATAGTAAAGACGGGAGACTACAGATAATCTTTCAAATGGATAATTACGGATAATGCACTCAGATAAATTAAAATTAATGGTAGCTATATTTAGATATTAAAATGGTTCTATTAAAAATAGGGCTCAGAATTCTATGAAAAAAAAATTAATCTCTTTGTAATATTGCTTAGGGAATTTGCTATTCTCCTGATATGGGATTAGAATTAAATTACTTACTACCGAATTGTTACATTTTTTAGTTTTTTTCTCCCACACTTCTTTACCCCACTTTTTTTTTTTAATCTCCATCAGGTTTTTGGTTTCTTTCTTTCTTCCTTCCTTCCTTCCTTCCTTCCTTCCTTCCTTCCTTCCTTCCTTCCTTCCTTCCTTTCTTTCTTTCTTTTTTAGCTTTTTTCCAAGGCTTGCATTAATTCCTTTAAGGCTAAATTATAAACACTCACTAGAAAAATATTAAAATCTTAAAAATATTAAAATATACAAAACTTCCAAAAAGCACTTTGGCAGCTTTGTGTTTTGCTTAGTTACTGGTTTAGGAATCACTCTTTAGTTTCCCAGGAAGCAATCCTATTTATAAATACTAGCACTAGTATTGGAATTACGATTTTTAAAAATTAAAATATAATTGTAGGTAAACTTTCCAGTATATAGGAACATCTAGATACTGTCACAAATAATGTAAATCCAATAAAATATGAAACTCATTTTGATTTTCCATTCAGGTAGGAATATACCAGTAAATATTCTATTAGCACTTAACAACTTCTTCTTTTTTGCGGACATATTCAACCAAAATGGAGATTGTCATAGGTAGCCTGTCTCTTTTTCTGCTTTGTATAGTTGTACTTATCGATAGCATGCTGAGAATTGAATGGATTTAATTTAGAAGATTCTTTGTTGTATAAAAATATTCAACGTTTGATGTTAAAAACCATTTTTACAGAAGAAGCCCAAAGGATACATTTTGGCTTTTAAATCTATAACAAATTATTTTAATTTGGGAACATGTACAAATACAATTAATATAGTGCACAGGGCTTGTGCATTATAATGTAAATTTAAATTCCTTGGGTGAATTGGGAATTACTCATTCTCTTGTTGGATATTAGGACAATAGCACCATTTGTTCAGATGTTGGAACCTTAACAGCTCTTTAAGTAGGAAGGGTGATGCTAATTTATGTAATTTTAGATGGGCAGATAAGAGTTGTGCCAGGCATTTTCTTAAAAGAAGTCTTTTTCTAATTAGTTTAAACTTTGGAATTAAGTTTATTTAAGGACAGAGAGTGTTCCCTTGTGTATTATGGCCTCCTTAGATGTAGTTAAAGAATCAGAAGTTCAGTGATGACTGCAGTTGTCATTTTTAGTTTTCTGAGGATATTTATAACACAGTAACAAAATAATCCTCAAATCTCGGAAATTTGAAACAATGAAGTTTTGGTTCCTGGTTGTTTTTGTTCTGGGACCTGTGCTGTAGGAGCCAAGCTCTGCCTGGAACGTTGCCATTCTCAATAAAGGAAAATGAAGAAAGTACCACTGTGTAATGGCTCTTAGCGTTTCTACTGAAATTGACATGTGTGGCTTCTCAAATTTTATTGGCCACAGGGAGTCACATGCAAAGCAGGGCAGGAATGTATAGTGTTTTTTTTTTAACATGGTATTTTTTTAAGACATGTATTTTTTGTTTGTTTGTTTGTTTATTTATTTATGGTGCTGGGGATCCAACCCAGTTCCTCCCCGTGCAAGCGCTCTACCACTGAGCCACCACCCCAGCCCAGGACTATGTAATCTTACCTCAGGTAGAAGCACCAAATATTTTGAACAATAATACAATATAATTCTACCATACTCCATCATCTTGTCTCAACTGTTCATTTCCTTTTCTTTTACATGCAAAATATACTCATGCTTTACCAAAAAAACAAACAAACAAAAAAAACTCAGTCTCATCCAATCACAGTATTAGGCTCAAAGTCCAACATACTGTGATAGTCTAAGTGCATACGTGATTCAAACTCTGATCCAGAAACTTATGAACTGAGGGTGAGTAAACTCTACCTAAATCTTGTAATACAAAGATGGAATAAAAGCAAGGTAATTTCAATAACTTCGATAAAGGCTCTCATTCTTGGAAGGGGAAGAATGAAGAACATAGCAGTCATTATATCATCCATGTTCTGAAATCATGCAGACTTCATAAGGGCCCCTTTCCAAAGGGGTGAGGGAAATTTCTTGGTTAATCACTGCTTCTGTTTCCTGTGAATAGCTTTTTTATCCATAGCTCTTTGCTCACTCTGTCGCGACCCCTTGCCTGCAAGGAAGACACAACTCAGGAATCTTCTTTCAGCAGTTTATTCAGGCCTTTGTTTTGACATGTCTTTTAGCTTGTTTCTCTCTACTACTACTACTACTCCTACTGCTACTCCTACTACTACTACTACTGCTACGTGCCCCAGCCTTAATAAAGCAGATAAAGCCCCAATGCACAACTGCCACGTGGATCTTTCTCATAGGGCGTTTTACAGCTACGTGCCAACTCTCCCAAAATAAGGAGTTGTTTATCACAGGCCACGGTGCTTATCAGCGCCATCTTGTAATGGCGGCCACAGTACACAGAAACGGCTCACCACACACCCTCTATTTCATTAACCTTGGCTGCATTTGAAAAGAACATTGGAGAATATGTCTTCCACATGGGCTTTCCTCATCCTATTTCCCCACCCATGGAAATTGGGGTCTAACAGTTGATTCAAGTCACAAATAGTCACTATATTTTAGTGCAGGTTATAACTGTTTTGTTACCATAAACTTCTCATAAACATATTAGCTTTAATATTTGATTCTGGTCAATCCCCAGTGCCATTAGTTATACACACTTTCTTTTCCCCTGGCTGTATCTCTGGATGTGCCACCATTTCTAGATGTAATTGCTCACTTGTGGGCAATAAATTGGCTTTGGTGGAAAAGTCACATCTCCAGCTTATTTCAAAGCCATTTTTTTTCAACTAAAAGAATTTATAAGTACCACCTTAACTATTCAAATCTCTTGAATGCAATGTTTACATTAAGTATTAAACTCAAAGTTCCTTCGTCTTTAGATTTAGGTGTAGAGCAGAGTGATAAGATTCAAAAACTGGTCATCTTTCCAGTTCTATGACTCTCAGAAATTCTGATGTTCTTTTTCATTTCTGCTTCACATTGGCTAATTATTTTTCTTTCAGGGCTTTTTATTTTATTTTTATTCTAATTTGTTATATATGACAGAAGAATGCATTACAATTCATATTACACAGATAGAGCACAATTTTTCATGTCTCTGGTTGTACACAAAGTAGAGTCACACCATTCATGTCTTCATACACGTACTTAGCGAAATGATGTCCATCTTATTCTACCATCTTTCCTACCCCCATGTCCCCTCCCTTGCCCTCCTTCCCCTTTTATCTATCTAGAGTTCATCTAATCCTCCCATGCTCCCAGCCCAACCCCATTATGAATCAGCATCCTTATATCAGAGAAAGCATTTGGCATTTGGTTTTTTGGAATTGACTAACTTCACTTAGCATGATATTCTTCACCTCCATTCATTTATCTGCAAATGCCATTAATTTATTGTCTTTTAAGATGAATAGTATTCCATTGTGTATATATATCACATTTTATTTATCCTTTCATCTGCTGAAGGGCATCTAGGTTGGTTCCACAGTTTAGCTATTTTGAATTGTGCTGCTATAAACATTGATGTGGCTGTGTCCCTGTAGTATGCTGTTTTTAAGTCCTTTGGGTATAGACCAAGGAGTGGGATAGCTGGGTCAAAAGGTGGTTCCATTCCCAGTTTCCCAAGGAATCTCCATACTGCTTTCGGGTGCCCTGAGTTCGATCCTTGGTATTAAAAAAAAAAAATCAAATCTAAGTAAATGAACAGACATTCTATGTTTGTGTATTAGAAGACTGTATTGTTAAGATGGAAATTCTCCACTAATTGAGCTATGAGTCAATGCAATTCCTATCAAAATTCTGGCTGACTTTTTATTTTTTTTCCATAAATTGACAAATATGTCCTAAAATTTATATGGATATGTGAAACATCTAGAATAGCCAAAATGATTTTTAAGAAGAAAGACAGAGTTGGATGACTTTTATTCCCCAATTTCAAAATGTATTGTAAGTATACAGTTATCAATACAGTATGGTATTGGCATAAGGATAGATCAATGCAACACAATCGAAAGTCTGCAAATAAATCTTTTCTGTAAATTGATATTTGACAAATATGCCTTAGAAATTCATCAGGTAAAGGATACTTTTTCTTATCCTTTGGAACTAATGAATATTCCGTTTTAAAAGGTGAACTTATGCTCTTACCTCATGCCATACAAAAAAATCAGAGTCTTAAATGGAAAATAAAACAGGAGAAAATCTTTTAGACCTTAGGATAGGCAGCAATTTCTCGTACAAAAAAGAACAGTCAGTCAGAAAAATGACAAATTGAACTTCATCAAAATTCAAAATTTTGCACTTCATGTCACCATTAAGAAAATAAAATGACAAGCAACAGACTGGGAGAAAACATATCTGATAGAGGAATCGCATGCAAAATTCACAAAGAACTCTTTAAACTCATTAATAAAACAAACACCCAATAAAAATGGGGTTGAAATACATACTGATATTTTATCAAAGAAGGTACAGGAATGGCTATTGACCCCATGAAAAGATGCTCCACATTGCTGGTTATTAGAGAAAGGCAAATTAAAACCACAAGGAGACACCGTTTCACACCTGCTGGAATGACTCTAATAAATAAGCCACAAATGTGTGAGAAGGTCGAGAAACCTCATACCCTGCTAGTGGGAATGGAAAATGCTTGCAGACACTCTCCCAACAGTTTGAAAGATTTCTCAAAAGGTTAAACATAAAACCCCCCATAAACCAATAGATTCACTCCTAGATATCTACCCAGAGAAATGAGAGACTGAGGCAGGAGGATAGCAAGTTCAAAGAAAGTCCACACAGAAGCTTGTATTTGAATTTTCCAAGTAGCATTCTTTATAACACAATCTGGAAACACCTAAATGTCCATCATTTAATTCATAGACCAACTGTGATATATCCGGATAACTGAATATTATTCATGAGCTAAAATAATGAACTACTTACACATTCTACCTCAAAAACATTATGCTAAGTGAAAAAGCACATACAGTATGATTATAAACCTATACTGTTATGATTTCATTTTTGGTTATATGCCAGAACAGGCAAACTTACAGAGATGGAACATAGAATAGGATTTGCCCTAGTGTGGGGGATAGAAATGTGGAATCACTAAAAATGGGCATGAGGAATCTTTGGGGGAATTGAAATTTCTAAAATTGATTTCTGTCAATGTTTGCAGTACTCTGTAAACTTACTAAAATCATTTAAATGATAACCTCAAAATGGATGAATTTTATGATGCATATATCAATAAAGCTGTTTATAAAAATTCCTTATGGCGATATGCCAAAACACAGTGAGATTAGCACAGAACAATTAAAAATAACTTCTTGGTCTTGCTGTTACTTTAGAAGGATCACAACAATGAGATGACTAAATGTATTGAAGTTTTTTCTTTGGGTGCTTTATTTCTGTGTGTTCCCGAATTGAAATGTTTTGCTGTGTAATGAGCTTACCGAGATAACGGCTTTAAAAACACATCCCTGTGTATCTGTACTGAAAATTAACTTGCATGGTTCATTAGATAGTGTATAAGAGAAAATACCCCTTACTGAGATCTTTTTCTCAAGATAAAGATAAGAGGCTTCTAAGCCTGGTGTGGTGGTGCATGACTGTGATCCCCCGGCCACTCAGGGACCTGAGGCAGGAGGACTGCACGTGTGAGGCCAGCCAGCCTGGGGAACTTCGTGACACCCTGTCTCAGAAAAAGAGAGGGAGAGAGAGAGAGAGAACTGGGGTGGGGTGGGGGGAAGAAGGAAAAGGGAAGGGAAGGGAAGGGGGGAGAGAGAGAGAGACAGAGAGAGAGACAGAGAGAGACAGAGAGAGAGAGAGAGAGGGAGGAAAAGAAAGAGAAAGAGAAAAAGAAAGAAAGAAAGAAAGAAAGAAAGAAAGAAAGAAAGAAAGAAAGAAAGAAAGAAAGAAAGAAAGAAAGAAAGAAAAGCAAAAGGGGCTTTGCTTTGGATGTCCCTCTGCTTGCTGCTTGCCTGTCATGGGTGAGACTCTGGTTTCAACCCTCAGTACCACGGTGGGGATGGGGGGGTTGGGGGATAGGGGGGCCTTCTATTGCTTGTTGGCAGTTACTCATTAATGGAACTAGGCATTCACTCAGGAAATATTTACTGAACATCTCTTCTTCTCTTCTTACATACCTAGATCTGGTATACATCAGTGAAATCTATAATGAAAGGGTAAAGTTTCTAACCTGCAAAGCCTGAATTAAAAAGTGAAAGACCAGGTATTGTTAAGTTCCTCTGCTACACCCAGAACCTGAAATTCCTGAGATAGTTAAGACAACGCCCTACTGGCCATTTAGCCAAGGGCCCTGTGCAGTTTGTCACGTAAGCATACAGGACCCGAACCAATCAGTTTGAATGTGTACCCCGCTTAGGAGTGACCAATCACCTCCCGCCCCCCCGCCGGCCCCGCCCAACCTGTTCCCGCCAATGAATGTGCTAATCATGTATGAGAGTTGTTGTTCAATTTTCCCACGCCTCATGCTGATTTGCTCTGATGTATGCAAAGCCTCCGCCCTCCCCAAAAAGTGTACTTAAGCACTGCTTAGCCTCTGCTCTAGGCTCGCTTCTTGAGTGAGCCTAGAGCCTCAGCGTGCTGAATTGGATCCTCAATAAATCCCCTTCTGCAATTGCATGAGTCAGTCTCTTGGTGGTCTCTTCCTCCGACTTTTCGCCGGACCGACCCTTACAATATGAGGAAAAAAAAAAAAAAAACATAAACATGGAAATAAGCAGGGTAATTTCACCAGATAGAGGTGAGGTGAGAAAGGGGACAGGTGAGCCAGGATCTAAATGATCAGAAGAAACCAATTATGAAAGGACCCAAGGAGAGAGTGTTTTAGGCCAAGAGAATAGGAAGAGAGTCAATATTGGATCATGGTAGTAGCAACAGATATGAGAAAAATGAATAAATTTCAGATTAAAAAAAATTGAAGTCCAGTGGCTGGAGATCTAGCTCAGTTGGTAGAGTGCTTGCCTCCTATGCACAAGGCCCTGGGTTCAATCCCCAGCACCGAAAAAAAAAAAATGAAGTCCATTTAAATTTATTTTTTCCATATTTTCCCACATTTTAGTGCATTATAGTTGTATATAATGATGGGATTTGTTGTTATGTATTTGTACCTACACACAATATAACCATATAACTTGGCCAATATCAATAGTAATTATTATTTTTTTTTGGTGCTTTTCAGTTATACCAACATTAGGATTCATTCTGACATACTTTAAAGGCATGGAATATAATTCACTCTAATTCAGTCCTCAGTATGTCCCCTTTCCTTTTCCTCCTGCCTTCCCCTCTTCTCTGTACTTTCTCCATCTTTCTGCCATTTACTTTTAGTTTTCCTTGTGTTGTTTTAGTTAGTGACTTGTGGATATACAAGATGGTGAGAACAGAACTTCTTACAGGTTTCAAGGTGGGAGATGAGATTAGATAAACTAAGGAAGGCTTCCCGTGTTTAATCTCTAGATCTGGGAGGATGGTGGTGTCCTTTACTGAGATGGAGAAGATTGAGGGAAGAGCAAAATCAAAAAGTCGTTTTGAATAGTTCAAATTAATAATTCTAATTAGTCATTCTAGAATATCAAGTTGTGTATGTAAATCTGGAGCTGAAAGCAAAGGTCAGGAATGAACACATGTTTGAGGGTGACTGGCATAGGACGGCATTTAAATCCACAATTTTGATCTCTGGGTGATATTACCTAGGGAAGAGTAAAAGGCTTGGTTCTGAAATCTTGGACTCACTGACATTTAAAAGATGAGTGGAGGAAAAGTGAGGGAAGGAGACTAAGCGGACAGACCACTCTCTGGGAAGAGCACCTCCATCCGAGGGCTCTCTACTGTTACTACTTGGCTCCACCTGTTTGAGGCCAGGCAGGGTCCTACAGAGCCCCAATGGAACCTGAAACAAAAGCAGACAGGAATTTACTAAAATATCTTCACATATTTTGAACAAAGTGGAAAAAGTTATCAAAAGCCATAGAATTAAAAAATAAATAAATAAATAAATGACTACCCATAAAGCTCAGTGTCACCCAATCTTCATATCATTGTCAATCATCCTCAACCTGCCTGGTGGCAGGACTTGATGGCCAAGTGATGCCACAGCAGAGGGCTAATTAGAAATGACTGTTCCAATGACAGTGTAATGGAAGGAACAGAAGAGTAAAACAATTAATTTAAAATTATTAATTTAAAACTATTAATTTAATGTAAAACTATTAATTTAAAGTATGAATTTTTTTTATTGATACCACTGGTTCCCGGTGACAAGTCCTGCTTCTTCACATGCTGAAGCCCAATATTATAGAGAAGCACACCCAGGCAAGCCTATAAAGCAGGGTTTATTTTGAAAGGGGTCACATAGACTTCTTCCCAGAAGGGAGAAGGAGGTCATAGCTGGGATCATGGTATCCCAAGAAGTGAGGGTGTTTTGCCTTTGTATATATCCTAGGCTTCCTTAGTTCTCCTGCTCTCTTACCCTTATCTCTCTCTTTCCTACATATGTTACTAGATGGGAGGGCCAAAAGGTGGGAACCAGGTGGGCTGGAGGGGGAAGGGCAGGAGGGAGCAGCCAAGGACACATTAACAACCTTATAGCTTCCTGTGGGGAGGGGCAATTCCTGGGACTGGTTACCCTGGCAACAGGTTGGAGCAGGGGCAGGTTCTTGATAAGGGTGGAGGAAGGGCTCTGAAGGAATTCACATTTCAGTCCTTCAGGGGACAGTCTCCAACTTCCTGGACTCACTCCAATTGGCCTCCTTGACCTGACTCTATTTACCTATCTATACTGACTACCTGTCTAATTATGGCTTCATTATCATGGAGTTTTTTGCATTAATTTTGATCATTTAGAGGAGATAGCACTAAAATATTACTTATCATGATTGCTAAGGGTTTTTTTTTTGTGTTTGTTTGTTTGTTTGATTGGTAATGGTACACTTGACTCTTTTAACCTCATGATGTCTGGTTTACTTCATCCTAAGGCGGGTCCTGAACCCAGGGCAAAAATTTCTCCCACTTTAAAAGAGATACTGACAATCAGATTTTGACATGAAATCTCACATTTCAAATATGTTGCCTACTTATTAATTTTTTTTTTAGAAACACAATGTTGGTGAATAAAATCATTAAAAATTCCACCATAAAGCAGACTAAAATCCTGAAAAGCTCATGGACCTGGTCATCAGAAAAACTTGGGTTCTTGTCTTACTTTAATTTAACTATATCCCATTTAACTTTCTTGAGACTCATTTTTTTTCATATTATTAAAAATAAACTTCTGTGATTCAATGTCATTATTTTAGTCAGTTTTGTTTTTGTTTTTGTTTTTTGCTGCTGTGACTAAAAGACCTGACCAGAACAATTGTAGAGGAGGAAAAATTTAATTGGGGTCTCACAGTTTCAGAGGTCTCAATCCATAGATAGCAGGCTCTATTTCTTGGGGTTCAGGCTGAGGCAGGACATCATGGAGGAAGAGTGTGGTGGAGGAAAGCAGCTCACATGGTGATCAGGAAGCAGAGAGAGACTCCACTCTCCAGAGACAAATAGAGACCCCAAAGCCACGCCCCCAATGCCCCCTCCTCCAGCCACACCCACCTCCTCCAGCCACCACCCAGTTAATTCCAGCAGTGGATTAATTTACTGATTAGGTTAAGGATGTCATAACCCAATCATTTCTCCTCTAAATCTTTTGCATTGTCTCACTCATGAGCTTTAGGGGGATACCTCACAACCGAACCATAACAGCCATATACAACAATTAGCATTTTATGGAATAATAGCATTGACTAAATCCTATAGGTTAGAAGTATAAAAGTTTAGGTTGAACTGCATGACATTACTGATAATCGGCCATTTTAAGTCTACATAAATATGACATTCACAGGGTTCAACCTGATAGATATTTTTCAACCTGTTGAGCCTGAAAGTGTGATGAACCAGGTAGTGATGTGCTGGGCCTGGGCCAAAGGAAAAATGTGCTCCCTTATATTACTCAGCACTATCAGGAATTTGGCAACAAACCTTTAGCTGGAGGATCAGGACACTAATGGGGACAAGACTTGACATATTTTTTCCCCCCTGCCACAGCGGCAGCTAATTTGATCTGAGCTCCTGTCCCCAAGGCTCTCACTTAGGCTTTCATTCTGTTTACAGATCTCTGTAAACAGTGGCCCATATGTGAATCCATTTATGGTTTCTGACATGGATCTGAGTGATTCATATTCATGAAGATCTTAAGCCTTCATTGGTTTTGAAACAACACAACTTTGAGATAAACAGCTCAAGTTCAAGGTGAAAAGAAATGGGAGTCTCTATCAACACTTGTACGTTCATTTTTATCCCGGAGGGGTAACGGAGTGTAGCATTAACGACGCATAAAATGTAGCTCTTCACCAACCTCTTCCAATCTGAGTGCAACTGCTCATGCATACCAGGTGTAGGGGATTTTACAATGATTATCTCATTAGTTTAAAGTGGGCCTTATAGTCATCCACAGGATATTTTATTCCTACTCCCTTAGGCAATTAATTTTAAGCTACAGAGAATGCATGCAATCCAGATGTACATTGATTTTAATCTGGGTTGCTTGTTGTCAAGTTCAATTCAATTCTTTAGTTCATAAGGAACATGAGTCTTAAACCATTTGTTTCATTACAATACTTGGAGCTTGGATGTGTACTATACATTTTTTTAAAAATGCACAGAATCCCCTCGTATATATTAGGATACTAGAATTAGGATTCAATTCAAGAAATGTTAAGTATTCAATGCACCTTTATTGTATGAGTCGACGGGTATCGAGTACTTAATATGTGATTGATGCTGTGATCTCAACAAATAAAACCCTTTACTGAGAAAGCCTTCTGATCCCCATGAAGAAGAAGAAGATTGGAGTATGTGTCCATTTCACTAAAAATAGGTTCAAATAAAACACAAAAGTAGATAAAATATATCCCCATTTTACATCATCTAAAATTAGAGTTTTTTTCTGGCATATGGTTATTGTTGTACATTCTGATTTTCATAGTAACATAGTGGTTTTAAGAGAGAACTAAAAATAACACCAGTATTAGGATTTTACAGTTTAGAGAATAAACCATCTCTCAGATTAAGTGTTATATTAATTATAACATGAGGGGCTGGGGATGTGGCTCAAGCTGTAGCGCGCTCGCCTGGCATGCGTATGGCCCGGGTTCAATCCTCAGCACCACATACAAACAAAGATGTTGTGTCCACCGGGAATTAAAATATAAATATTAAAAAATTCTCTCTTTCTCTAAAAAAAATAATAATTATTATAACATGAATTAATTAATTTATGCATAGTTTTTTTCTTGTGTGAAAGAGCACAACAATAAATAGTGGGAAAATGAGAAAAATCCTTCTGATCCCCACGAAGGATATTAGGTGGAGACAGACCAGGCTAGAGCTTCGAAAGGAAAGACACTGTACAGTAGAGGGGATGTAGCGGACATGGTGGCCAGCAACCCACCTCTTGGCATGCATATGCTCATGTAGTCTCCTTGCACATCATAGAGGGCCTCTGTGAGACCAATAGAATATGGCAGATGTGATAGTGTGTCACTTTTGAGTTTGGGTTGTAAGACTTGGCCTTCTTGGGCCTTGTCTTTCTTTGGAATCACTCATTCTGGAGAATGTCCAGATCTATCATGAGGACACTCTGGAAGCTCTCTAGAGATGCCATATAGTGAGTAACTGAGGGTTCTACTAATAGTCAGACAGGGACTGAGGACTCCAGCCAACAACCATAGACATAAGCTTGGAAGTTTTCCTTCAGCTCATCTTTCCATTCCTAGATTCTTATACCTTAGACTATATCATGTTTGTTGTTTTAAGGCACAAAGTTTTGGGCTAATTTACCTGCCTGCCCAAGGAAAATTCATACAATATAATCTCCAAACTCATGTGCAGCTAAGACATAGACATGGATTTCATATTCCACTAAGTAGACTCTCCCATGCTAGACTTTATTCGGAAATGAGCATTTGGGCTGGGCACTGTGGCACATGCCTGTAATCCCAGCAGCTTGGGAGCCTGAGGCAGGAGGATTGCGAGTTCAAAGCTAGCCTTAGCAATGTTGAGGTGCTAAGCAACTCGGTGAGACTCTATTAAAAAATAATAATAATAATAAAAAAATAGGGCTGGGAATGTGGTTCAGTGGTTGAGTGCCCCTGAGTTCAGTCTCTGGTACCAAATAAGAAATGAGCATTTGGCAGAATGAGATCCTCTATGAAATCCTTGTAGCTGGTGAGGGTTTCACTTCTAGAGATGTGAATGGCTGTGGTTTGGAGTTACTGAGACTGCAGGACAGGAATTGCAGAAGCAGTGTCAGTGGTTCTGTAGGGGGTATTAGTACTTCATCCTAAAATCCTTGTCTTTATCTTTGTCCTCCTAGTCCTAGTCTCTTTTATGAGGTCCTTGCTTAGCATCTGGATGGCCATCTTAAGTGACAGCCGCCATTTTAAGGAAAAGGTTTTACCTTCCTGCCCGAGGGCATTTCTGAGAAAGGCTCACCACTCCCTCATACCCAACCCCTAACCACCTGCATTAGGACCTGCCCAGCTCTGATTCCTGAGCCTGCCCCATAAAAGTCCCAGAACCCAAGCCTGTCTTGCCTCTCTCTTCTATAGAGAGATGGCCTTGATTTGTCAGCTCTGACAAATAAACCCTCCTGTGTATCTCTGCCTGGTCTCCGTCTTTCATTTCTTGTTTACCCATCTCTCGTTCCTCGATTTTCCTTCATCTCTGAGCTGTGAGATTTACCATATCCCCTTATTGGACTGCATCTGATTCATTGGCTAAAGTTGGTTAAAATTGCCTCCAACTAGACGATCTGACTGAAAGACAAAGGAGACTCACCAACACAAGGGACATGCCTTTTCTACAGACATAAGACCTTTGCATT
This sequence comes from Urocitellus parryii, assembly GCF_045843805.1. NCBI lineage: Eukaryota > Metazoa > Chordata > Mammalia > Rodentia > Sciuridae > Urocitellus > Urocitellus parryii. Next base: position 168,608,128 of record NC_135533.1, on the reverse strand, counting down.
AAACATGAGGCGAGTGTCCCCAAGGAGGAAATGAGGATGAAGAATTATAAAATAATTGGAACACAAAATGTTTTGTCCTGACATTCTGTAAAAGAAAAAGAGGCCACCTCTCAGGGACACTGGATTTGGCCCAAAGCCTGTTGAGAGCCACAGCCGAAGGGGCCCCAGCAAACTTCCAGCTGCCAGCAAACTTCCAGTTGCCAGCTGATGATTGGCTCACAGAGGCCCCAGCAAACTTCTAGCTGCCAACTGATGGGCTCCTCTGTGGTGATGCTCATTGGGCTGTTTCCCCGCCCTTTCAGACCACGGAGCTGCTCATTGGGGGACTTTTTTTGGCTCCGCCCACGAGACCCAACCAATCCGCCTCAAGAGCAGGAGGAATGGGGGAGGTTGAGAGGCTTGGGGGGAGCCGGTGGTGGCAGTTGGGCTCTTCAGGAATTCCTGAAGAGCTGTGTGGTGCTGAGTGTGTGTTCTAAAAATAAAGTTCTTTTCTTTTGACAAGTGGCTCCTGAACTGTGCCCAGCCAGACTGCGGCAAAAGCCCATCTGCCTTGTCATCTATGGAAATAGTGAACAGGAAGTTCGTTTCTCCTTACTTCACTGGCATCATTATCTGAAAGTATCTTATAATGAACCTAAGTCATCAACAACTTTAAACTATGGTCATCTATTTGCTGATAGGGAAGTTTTGTAGCACCTTAGATTTAGAGAAATTTCAGTGAGAAATGGCTTAAGATTTTAAAAAAGACTCCATCAAATGACAGTAACAGAAAGTTATTTGTAAAATTCACTTATATGCTATAACTCATTCCGCAACATCACCTGCCAGGTAAATGTGCTGTGCTAGATATCAGATTCATTCAGTTTGGCTTAAATTCAGTACTCGATTTTTGCTAGTAACCATATATTAGCTTTCATGGGTGATCAGGTTGTTTAATAGAGAAGGAACTCTGATTCCTGACTTCATTTAGACAATTTACTTTCTTTACATGTGAAGGTAAACTCAATTAAGAAAAATATTTGGACGGTTGCAGTGGCGCACACCTGTAATTCCAGCAGCTCGAGAGGCTGAGGCAGGAGGATCACGAGTTCAAAGCCAGCCTCAGCAACTTGATGAGGCCCTAAGCAACTCAGTGAAACCCTTTCTCTAAATAAAATACAAAATAAGGCTGGGGATGTGGCTCCGTGGTTTAGTGCCTCTGAGTTCAATCCCTAGTACTCCTCAGCCCTCCCCCAAAGAAACGTATTTGACAAAAAAAAAAAAAAAAAAAAAAAAAAAATTGTAAAAGTAACTATAATTGCTTAACTATTGTTATCTAAAGCTCGGTCCTTGTCCCTGATGCCAATCCAATAATAAAGACACGGTTTTGAGAAAAAGTAAAAAGAAGGTTTATTGCTTTGCTTAGCAGAAGAGAAACCTAGGGGACTCCTGTCCCAAGGCTGTGATGCTCTCCATCAGCAGGAACAGGGGGGCTTTTAAAGAGGGATTCCAAGGCTAATTCCAGGTGTTCTCTGCTGGAGTTGTAATTCACTTGTTAACTTGGGGGCCAGTCCTCTCTGAGATCTTCTGGAGTCATCCTCAAAGTCTGGATTACTTCATTCCTTGGGTGGGTGTACTCCAGGGCAGATAACTCTTGTCTAGGATGGGGAAGAAAGGTAATGCTCTTTCCCCTGAGATTAGGGAGGGGGAGAGATCAGGGAGAGGGGAAGAGAAAGAAACATGTACATTTAAAAAATAACTTGCAATGGCAGAGCAGCAAGGGCTATATTTAAAGTATAAAGTGGACCACTGTTACTCTATTAATTTCTTTATAGTATTTTCTGATAGGTATATATATATTTAAAAGGAACAGCTTCAAAATGGTTCTTTTAAAATATCCAGTAAAAAATGTTAATGACCAAACCCAGGCTTCAGAGAGGTCAAAATTCCCATTTTACCTTGTTAATAAACATCCAGCATTGATTAGATATATAAATATGGCCAACTGCTTGTCAAGGATGTTATAGGAAAAAACAATGGTCATTGAGTGAACATTATAAGTGACTTTTAGGATCCCTTCAGGTCTTGAAATTCTGTGAGCATCCATGATATGTACCATTTGAGTCACCAAATTAAGACTCAGTTTAACAAAATCTTTTTTAATCTCGTGTGAATTTCAAATGTTGAAAACTGGATAAAATTTAAGTAATATTCCTTAGAGAATTGCCTATATTAAAAGAATAGAGTTAAATTAATCAAAACTCCCAGAAAATCATCTATTACATAACAGATTATTAGTTAAATATCAGAAATTGTATTTTTTGCTGGGTTCATTTTGGCTCACACTTGTCATCCCAGTTACTCAGGTGGCTGAGTCAGGAGGACTGCAAATTCAAGGCCAGCCTCAGTAATGTAGCAAGACTCTCTCAAAATGAAAAAAAAAAAAGAAAAAAGAAAAAGAAAAAAGAAAAATAAATTGCATTTTTAAACCAAAACATGTGAACATGTGTTTCAGCAAATATTTGCTTTTAATTAATCATTAATATATATTTATGAAATATAACTACATCAAATAAATACACATGAATGTTCTGATTCCCAAGTATTTCTCTTGTAATATCTGTTAATTCAAATGGCCATCCACTTCTACCTGACTTGTATTGCTTTCCCTGCTTCCACTTTTACCCTCTTCTAAGATATCTTTTATGCAGCAGTCAGAATGAAAATTTAAAATTTCCAGCCATTCATCCTTCCCTTCAGTTATGGTGTCCCCCTAAAGCTCACATGTGAGACAAGCAAGATTTTGCAGGAGAAATGACTGGGCTATAGCCTTAACCCAACCAGTGAATGGATCCCTGATGGGATTAACTGGGTGGTGGCTGGAGGAGGTGGGTGTGGCTGGAGGAGGGGTCATTGGGGGCGTGGCTTTGGGGTCTCTATTTGTCTCTGGAGAGTGGAGTCTCTCTGCTTCCTGATCACCATGTGAGCTGCTTCCCTCCACCACCCTCTTCCTCCATGATGTCCTGCCTCCCCTTGAGCCCTGGGGAATGGAGCCTGCTGTCTATGGACGGAGACTTCTGAATCCATGAGTCCCCAAATAAACTTTTCCTTCTTTAGAGTTTTTCTGGTCAGATCTTTTAAGTGCAGCAGTTAAACAGCTCATTAAAACACCTTCACTTAAAAATCATTCTGTGCTTTCCCTCTGTGCTTTCCCTCTGTCCTTAGAAAATTCCAGATCCAAAATATGGCTAAGAAAAGGCCTCTGAACTCTCAAATGTGCCTATATCTTTACCTTCATCTCAACCTCCAGTCTCTTTCCCCATCCTCAGCATTTTTTGGTTACAGCAATATTAAATTGTAATTCATATACCATACAGCTCACTTATTTAAATTGTCCAATTTAATTCTTTTTAGTGTTTCTGGAGAGTTGTACAACTACCAGCACAATCAATTTTAGAACATTTTCATAACTCAGACTGGATACCCTGTGCTCTTTAGTAATCATCCTCAATTTCCCTCCAAAATTCCTGGCTCCATGCAACCACCAATAGACTTCCTATCTGTATATATTTGCCTAGTCTGGACCTTCTATGTAAATAGAATCTTATATAACGTTTTGTGAGTAACTTCCTTTATTTCCAGTAATGTTTTCAAGATCTGTCCTATTGTAGCTTTGTTGTTTTTATTACTGAATAAAACTCTATTTGTGTGGACATAGAACATGTAACCTACACCAGTTGATGGATGTTCAAGTTATTTTCTCCTCTTTTTAGCTATTATAAATAGTACTGTTGTCAGCATTTATGTTCAAGATTTTGTATGGGTTTATATTTTCATTTCTTTTGTGTAGATATCTAGGGGTGAAATTGCTGGATCATGATGTAACTCTCCATTTGAGTTTTAGAGGAACTGCTGGACTGTTTTCTTTCTTTTTTTTTGGGGGGGGGGTACCAGGGATTGAACTCAGGGCTATTCAACCACTGAGCCACATCTCCGGCCCTATTTTGTATTTTTTTAGAGACAAGGGCTCACTGAGTTGCTTAGAGCCTCACTAAGTTGCTGAGGCTGGCTTTGAACTCATGATCCTCCTGCCTTAGCCTCTGGAGCCACAGGGATTACAGGTCTGCACCACCATGCCTGGCTGCCGGACTGTTTTCTAAAGCAGCTGTACCAGTTTGTATTCTCACCAGCTGTGTATGAAGATTGCAGTTTTTCCACATTCTGCATTGGTGACAGCCCTTATTATTACTTGCCTTTTTTATTATAGTCATCTTGGTGTGTGAAGTATTATCTCATTGTGTTATGGGGAGCCGCTTCAGAAAACACTCTAAGTCCAAATTCAAATCAATGAGAGCTTTATTTACCAGGCCAGGGACTGTCACCCACCCAGAGAGACTGAAGCTCTGTGGGAGAACAGCAATTTCCTGGCCTGTACCCTGGGAACTTAAAGATGAAAACCACAACTCACGGGCTTTTCTTAGCGTCAGGCAAGCAAGCCAGTCACAGAAGCTAAGACAGCAATTAGCACAGGAACTCACAATCGCATCTTGGGTTTGAGCAGGTGTTAGACAACCGTATTCTGAGTTCCAGCAGGTGGTTAGTGGGGGCAAGAATCTACTTCAAAGTCTTGAAGTAGACCACCATATCCTGGGTTGAGTACATTTTGTGGGGTACAAAGTACAGAAGACAATATATTATAAGAAAACAGCTTTCATTTCAGTTTCTCAGAAACGGCTCTTATCACAGTTTTTTTTTTATAAAGGCAACAAAATGGAGTCTTAGGCCTATCTATGACAGTTCTTGCTTTATAATCATCTTATCTCACTGTTCAAAATCTTATATCTACAATCTATATATTTTACTAATTTATATCCTATAACTTACATTCTTATTGATTATATTTATCAGTTCATACCACAATAATTGTGGTTTTGATTTGCATTTCTCTCTCTCTCATAGAAATTCAAACCAGGGGTGCTTAACCACTGAGCTACATCCCCAACCCTTTTTATTTTGAGACAGGGACCACTAAGTTGCTTAGGACCTAGCTATTTTGCTGAGGCTGTCTTTGATCTTGTGATCCTCCTGCCTCAGCCTCCCAAGCCACTGGGATTACAGGCATGTGCCACTATGCCCAGCTTTATATTTTTCTTATGGCTAATAATGTTGAAATCCTCTCATACATTATTGGTCTTTTATATATCTTTTTAGGAGAAATGTTGTTTCAAATCACTGGCCTATTTGAAAAATTAGTTTTTTTTAAATTACTGAATTATTAAGAGTTCCTTATACCTCTTGATACAAGTCCCTTACCAGATAAATGATTTGCAAAATTGTTCCCATACTGTGGATTGTCTTTTTTCCTTTTTTTGACAGTATTCTTTGAGGAACAAAGTTTATGATTTTGATGAAGTTCAGTTATTTTTTCTTTCTATGCTTTTGTTGTCACATTGAAGAAAACCACTGCCTGATCAAAAATTATGTTGGCCTAAACTTTTAAGGTTTTTGTTTGTTTGTTTGTTTACACACACACACACACACACACACACATATAATTTATGGTGGTTCTGGGAATTAAACCCTAGGCCTCAAACATGGTAGCCACATAATCTACTTCAACCAGTGAACTACACCCCCCTCCCTAAACTATGCTTTTCCATTTTATAATTTTAGCTCCACAGTTAGGCCTTTGATCCATTTTGAATTTGGTTTTGTAATTAGTAGAAGGAAGATGTCCAAATTCCTTCTTTTGCCTGTGGATATCCAGTGGTCCCAGCACCATTTGTTGAAAGGTTTGCAGTATTTATTCTTCTTTCATTCAATGGTCTTGGTACCTTTGGTGAAAAATCAGTTGATCATGGATATGCTGGTTTATTTCTGGACTCTTAAACCTATTCCACTAATCTATAAATCTATGCTTATGTCAGTATTGCACTGTCTTAATTATTATGACATTACAACAAGTTTTGAAATCAGAAGTGTGAGTCCTCCTAACTTTTTTGTCTTTCAAGATCATTTCGACCTTTTATATGAATTCAAATGAATTATAAGATTGGTTTGTGAATTTCTGCCTAAAAATAGGAACTAAGATTTTTAATTTTTTTTTACTTGTAGATGAACACAATATCTTTATTTTATTTATTTATTTTTATGTGGTGCTGAGGATTGAACCCAGTCCCTCATATGTGTTAGGCAAGTGCACTACCACTGAGCTACAACCCCAGCCCCAGGAACTAAGACTTTAATAGAGATTTCATTCAAGCTGGTGATCAATACAGATTGGGGAGTATTGCTATCTTAACTATAATAATTCTTTCAAAGTGGGATGTCTTTAATTTTTTTTATGATTTTCTTTTCTTTTTTTTTTTAATATTTATTTTTTAGTTCTCGGCAGACACAACATCTTTGTTTGTATGTGGTGCTGAGGATCGAACCCGGGCCGCATGCATGCCAGGCGAGCGCGCTACCGCTTGAGCCACATCCCTAGCCCCGTTTTTTATGATTTTCAATGGGTGATTTTTGCACTTTGTAAAAATTATTTGTAGATATTTTATTTCTTATTGATGCTGTTGTAGATGAATGTTTTCTTAATTTTATTTCCAGATTGTGCTTTGCAAGTATTTAGAAATACAGTTGACTTTTTTTGTATATTGATCTTATATCTTGCAACTATCCTGTTCTCATTTATTAGCTCTCAGATTTTGTTATTAATTTCTTAGGATTTTTGACACACAAGAGCATATTATCTGCAAACAGATTATTTTAATTCTTCCTTTTCAATCATTGTTTTTCTTGCTAAGAACCTGTGTTGAATCAGAGTGGTGAGAGTGGGCATCCTTGTCTAGCTCCTGATCTTAAGGGAAAACCGTTTAGTCTTTCACTATTAGGTGTGATGTTAGCTATGGGGTTTGACTTCTAGCTTCTTTCTTTTTTTTTTTCCTTACCAGGGATTGAACCACTGAGCCACATCCCCAACCCTTTTTTATATTTTATCTAGCATCAGGATCTCACTGAGTCGCTTAGTGCCTCGCTAAGTTGCTGAGGCTGACTCTGAACTTGTGATCCTCCTGTCTCAGCCTCCTGAGCCACTGAGATTGCAGGTGTGCGCCTCCACACCTGGTTCTAGTTTCTTTTATTCCAGCCACACAGTTTCCAAAAGTTGCCAGACTGACCTGCCTCAGTGTCTGCAAGCCTGGTTCCTGGCTTCTTTTCATCTTTCAATTTTCAATAAAGCCTTTTCCCCAGCTAAAATGGAATTCCTCCTCCATCTGTTATTCTCTAGAAAATCATCGTAGTTCCTTCATAGAACTTATCCCAATATGGACATGTTTTGTGTATTGTTTTGCCTATTTATTTTTTCTCCCCAAGTGTGTTCTGTAAGGACAGGGACCATTTCCACCCTGGTTGTGGTTCTATCTCCAGCATCCATAACAATAAATAATCCCTACATTCTGTTGAATGATTGAATGAATAAAATAAGTACTTATCATACACCCAGGCATCTTTGAAGTCATCTGATAGATTAAAAACAAACATACCTAAAGCTTACCCTCTTAATGACAATTTCTTAGCCCTTTCAGAAGCCACTCTGTCATTTTGGGGACAACAGTGTGGGGCATTTTCTTTGCACAGTATCCAATTCTTAAGAAAAATGTGAATTGTGTAAAATGAAATCTGAGGCTATACTATGAGAAATGTAGATATTTGGTATATGACACATCAGTGGATTTGGCAGTGACAATTTACATTCCCAAGTCTACAGAGAGCTATTCTTAGCTTGTTCATTGAAAGAGCAGTTGTGTTTCTTTCTAACAGGTTTGGAACACTCAGTGGAATACTTCTGAAGTTAACACACTTCGGTGTATGAAAAAAAAAGAAAACTGTTTAGTGTGACATTTAATGTCATTGATTGCTTTTCAGTCAGCATTAATTATTCCATAAGCAATCCAAGATTGAGACCTCTGACCCAATCCTGGCTCTGACACCTACACCTCTGGAACCCTGGTAGATGATTTGACCTAGCCATACTTTAGCTACTTTCCTGTACAATCATCTGCTTCATTGGATTTCTCAGAGTGAGACAGTGAAATTGCAAGTACTCAATAAGAGTGTAGTAGGCTGTCAATAAATTGCAGCTTCTATTATTAGTGTAATCGCCTATTAATCTAACACCTGCCATTCCCACCCCACTACCTTACAACTAAGGAAGAGACTTAGCTATTTGCCAAGAATAAGGACAGCTTTTAAAAAGCTAAAATTCAAAACCGGGTCTCCTGGCTCACAGTTCCACTCCTTTCCATTTCAACACACAGGACAAGCCTCAGCTTGCAAAGTCCAACAGCTGGAAGAAGCAAGCTCATTTCATGGCTATGAGCTAGTCAGAAAAGAATGTGGCATGTATACTTTCCTAATGAAAAGTAAACAGAAAGACCTTTTTAGTCCTTTGGCTGCAAATCAGAGTCCTTTTGTGCAAATTGAATTCATTTTGCTATTGCTTCAGGATAAAATAGATTCCATTACCATTCTCCATCACGACTCCTCCATTTTCCTTGCTCTGAATGTATCCCATTTCTTTGAATTAGAATGGAGACTTCAGTGGATCACAATAGCCATTGGGAAGGTATAGGGGAAAAGAAATAAAAATCAACCTTCATTGATGTAAAAGAAGTTTTAAAAAAAGTAATAATAACCTTCAGAGTAACAATGACATTTTAATTTGAAAAAAATTCCAGTAAGATTGGATTAGAAAGTCTTCATGACCACATATAATAATTGGATGTGTAGGACCCTTCAAATGATTTTTTTTTCATCTAGCCTTCAGGAAAAATCATATTAACAAGAGGGAATACATTGAACAACAATATAAGGGAAATCTGAATTTTTAACGATTGAATACATTCTGTTAAATGAGTTTTACAATCATTGATCATAACTTTTATTAATAGAAACTGACCTAAGGGAAATGACTCTGCAAAATAAAAAATAAAGAAATATATATTTTTCTCTCTTCTTATAATTATTTTGTATTCTTACAGGATGAACCAAGGTTTTAACACGTATGCTTTCCACAAAAGTAACATAGTGGGGGTGAAAATCCAGCCCCATTTCTCTCCCCACCCCCCAAGTCTTCCACAGAATGGGAAACCTTTTCTCTTGGTACAAAGACTCCATCTTTTGACCAAGTCTCAGGTCATGGAGTCCTTAAGGGACACCTTTTCTAACTTTTTTAAAAGGAACCGTGTAGGCAGGGATGACTCTGATATAGGTATTATAACCACATTAGAAAACAGCATGGTAACATGGCCTAAAACTAGCTCACAGACCACACATCACTATTTTGTAAGAAGAAGCAAACTCCAACTCTTCACTCGCAAGTTTGTTTCAGAGCCTAAAGCCACAGCCCTGTGTGAAAACTTCCCAAGTCCAATCAGGAGTTGTTTCTCTTCATTCATGCATGCATGCATCTGTTTATTCAATATGTACAATCAAGGAATAATGCCTCTGTTGATCTAATAGATGAGAATTTCAGAGGAAGAAGTCCTATCAACAGTGAAGGAAATTTAACCCGTTGTTAAACGCTCTCTCTGTGTGATTACAGGCATATTATTGTGATTGCCCATTGATTTATAACACTAACGCATTATTTAGTATAGATTGTTCAAAACTTGCCTGGTGTTTTCTGAAAAGGTGCTAAGAAAAAGCTGGCATTTCCCACAACCCTATGATTAGCTGCTGGCCCCACTGTTTTCTACGTACCCTTTAAAGAAAGCCCATGCAGAGAGTTAGCCTTCCTAGCAATCCTTAGATTCTCTGGTGGGGTCCTTGTGGGTAGCTGCCATAGCTCATGAGGTCTCCATACCCAGCTCAGGCAACATGAGCAGGCTGGTTTATTTTAATATAAACAATAACACTCAGTGTACTGTGATGTAGTACTTCTTTGTGTCTTTATCTCTGTATGAGTTCCCTTTTTATTTCTCTTCATGTCCACAAAGAAAGCATTTCAGAGCTTTTCAGTGAGCTACTGAATCCTTTTGACACCACAGCTCTGACTTCCATGGGACCCTCTTTGAAATCATAAGGGCTATTGTTTTATGTGCTAATCATGTCAGTCTTGCTTTTACAGATTAATTAATCTAACTGGTAAAAACATTTCAGACAAATAAAGCTTCCTTTTTAAATTTAACAACATATTTCTCATGGATGATGTTAAATAATGTCTTTGATAATATTTTGACATGTACATGGGAAAAACTCTTCCGTTTTTCTTTAGCTATATATACTCAGTATTTAACACATCTGGGTATAGTTAGTATATGAAAATTTGATGCCCTTTATATTTAATATACAAACACTTCTCCATATGTATATTTTAATATGAAGTTTTTAAAAATCATGGTTATTACAATGTCAAAACAATAAAACTATCTGTACATATTTATTGATTTAACCAGAATAATTTTAAATGCGATTCTACTTTGGTGTGTTTCTACTATAGTGCTGAGGACAACTCCCCAGCCTTCAGGAGAGGTGATACTGATGTGAGGCTGGTAACGACCTTGTTACTCTGGACAGATTAACAGGGTTCCCTAATTTGTTCTGTCTGCCAGAGTTACTGGTAAGAGGTTGTTGCAGTAGTATTTCTGTTCCCTATGTATTTTCCCTTCTCTTGATAGCTCTGTCCCATTTCCCTTTCAGCCCATGAGGTAGTGGTAGTATTTCAATTCCTGGCTTAGAGTCTGAGCTAGTTAGCCTACCACATTTCCTAGTCACACGGATTTGTTCAGAGAAAGTCAGGTGATCAGATTAGGGCCCGGTGAGACCCCATGAATCTTTGGGTGGGAATGCTGGGGCAAGAGCTCTCACTCTTTCCCCGTGGACATGAACGAGGAAAGATGTAGCCCCATGACCTCCAGTGACCTATTTCAAGACCATGGTGGGAGAGCGTATTTGACACTATGACTGAGCCAAGATGGAGAGTCAGGAGCTGGCTTTGGATGTGTTTGAGTCCTGGGGTCTAACTGAGCTTAAAGTCAGATTTACTCTGAACATTTTGGAAGCTACTCTTAAACTCTCATTGTCATTGAGGCTCTGTCCCAGGTTTGGCCAACACTGTTCCTCTTGCATCTACAGGAAACGTGGACAGGGCCTCAGGGTCAGACCATCATTCTTTCATAGTGTCATTTTGTAAACAGAATTTGAAGCCTGCATGGTTGGAATCATTATTAGTGTCTGAGGTGACCCACAGAAAGGACAGGAGACCTGGAATAAAGCTAGCTCAACTCAGTTGCCAATGAGCAAGTTTTCAGTTGGGACTGGGGCAAGGTACTCCCTGAATTAGGATGAGGAATATGCTCAGTGACAAATTCAGGGGTTATTAAATAATTTTGGACTTTTTTTTTTCCATTTGGGTCCATCTTCTCAAAATTTATAAGTAAAAGAACAAATTCAGGCTGGGTGACATGGCTCACGTCTATAATCCCAATGACTTGGGAGACTGGGGCAGGAGGATCACAAGTTCAAAGCCAGCCTCTGCAACAGTGAGACACTAAGCAACTCAGTGAGACCCTGTCTCTAAATAAAATACAAAATAGGGCCAGGGATGTGGCCCAGTGGTTGAGTACCCCTGAGTTTAATCCCTTGTACCCTCCTCCCCCCAAAAAAGAACAAATTTAGAAAAGATGAAAATGACAACATATTTATGATGGATAATGCTAAATAATATCTTTGATGATATTTTGACATATATTTGGGAAAAACTCTTCAGTTTTTCTTTAGCTATATATATTCATTATTTAACACATGATTATCTGGGTGTAGTTAGTATATGAAAATTTGTGGCCCTTTTTATTTAATATATATGCACTTCTCCATATATTTCAATACAAAGTTTTTTAAAATTATGGTTATTACAATGTCAAAACAATAAAACTATCTGTACATATTTATTGATTTAACCAGAATAATTTTAAATGTGAATGCTAATATGTCCAGATACTAGTTAAGTTATATGATTCTCTGTGAGTGTCATTTGGCTTAAATTTTGAGTTGTGTGGGTATACTGCATTTATTTCATTCAGAGACAACTGTTAGGGAAATTGGGATGTGATTATTAAAGTGTATATTATTAGTAGGAGGCCAAATAAAATAAAGCCTAAAAATCCCCCACTTGTTCAAATTCTTTGCTTTCTTTTGTATCTACCTTGTGATTTTTTTTCTACTTTAAGTTTTTAAAAATTTGTCTTTTAGAACAGTCTCAGCATACTTTACCAAGTTTTCGCCATAAGTCATGTATTCATTTGTACTGCAGAAAGTATTCTACTAGAATTTGATTTGACTCCATCATTCCTGTTTTTTTTTTTTTTTGGTACCAGGGATTGAACCCAGGGGCATCTAACCACTGAGCCACATCCCCAACCTTTTTTAAAATTTTTTTGAGACAGGGTCTCACTAAATTGCTTAGGGCCTTGCTGTATTGCTGAGGCTGATTCGAATGCTGTGTGCTTTTGAATAGATTAGTTTATCTATTCATGATTTTTCAGTTTAATTCTCTGGGAGCAGGACTGACATTACACATAAGGCACTTTAAACTTTACTGAAGTCAAGCACACACAAAAAAACTGGTCTTATTGTTTTATTGCCATTGTTTTTCAAGTGTTTATTTAAATATTCAAATGCAGTCTTAGGAAAGTTTTTGTTTTTCATTTTTAACCTAATAAGTATTAGCTGATGTTTGTTCCAGATACAGATCCTAGAACATTCTTACTATTTTTTTTCTATCAAATCTCTCTTCTATCAATTCTCTATCACTTGTCTATCCAATCACCGATATTTCTTGTGTCTATCACCATTACATTTTAATTCTAGTTGTATTGGTCACACTGATCAAGTGACCAAAGTTTAATTGTTTTTTTTTCTTGTTTGTTTTGTTTTTTCTTTTTAAACCTTTGTGATGAATATTAATGCATAATTGAGCTATTTGGCTGGTTGTAATGGTGTTTTCTTTGCACACTTCTTTGTTGCATGACTCAACATTTGCAGTTTTGACTCCCATGGTTGTGAGCTGGCACTTACCCACAGTAAATAAGCCACGGGTTGCATTAAAGAAAAGTCTCAAGCTATTGTGCAGAAGCTCACCTGTCAGTATCTTAACACTTCTCCCCTTCCTGTTTTTTTTTTTTTTTTTTTGACACCAGGGTTCTTAACTGAGCTACATTGTCAGCCCTTTTTTTGTATTTTATTTAAAGACAGGCTCTCGCTGAGTTGCTTAGGGTGTTGCTGAGCTGCTGTCTTGTCTTAGCCTCTCAAGCTGCTGGGATCACAGGCCCTGCATTACTGTGCCCAGCTTTTCTTGTTCTTTTGACCCCTGTTTCCCTGGATCTTCACTTTAATGAGGTGTGCATCATTAACTTTTCTAGCTAATGCAGTGAGTAACATCTCCGGTGTCCTTATTTTACATGGTTTCTCTTTCACACTTTAAAAATGATCTCATCTAAGACAATTTATGTAAAAGCATCTATTACTAGCCACTTGACTAAGTTTAGTTTTATTTTTTTATTCCTTTCCTGGTTTTTGCTGAATTGACCTAATGCTTGGAATACTCTGTACTAAAAATTCCCCCTTGTTAGGATGCAAATTGAAGAAAACCTAAAAATGAGAGTAGAGGACTTGATCATTCATTAGGTTTCAAATATGTCAGCCATTTTTATTATGCAAAACTTAGGACTTGTGGCAATCCTCAGATCAATTGTAAAATACTGTCCACAGGGACTGTATGTAGGCTTCGCTGTGGAGAATGGAAAGAAGCTGATTGCTATTGACAGATTTCAAGGATGATAGCCTTTACAGGACCAGTGGACCACGTAATACTTGGATCAGATTATTGCCAAATGCGCTGAACACTTTTCAATTTTTATTCCATCTTGAGACATAACAAGAAGTCAAACAAATGCAGACTCTAGTGCTGAGTTAATAGTCTGGCATTTACCCCGTCCAGCATAATGCTGTTCCAAACCATTCCTTCTTCACCTGCTTGTCAAACCTCCTTCTCCACCAAGCTCCATGCTCTCCAGCCACATCCATCATTTTTATGATAGTATGCTTGTCTCTTAGATACTCATTCTTATCCATTAAATATTATCTCTCCAATTTTTTAAATTTTGAAATAATTCACATTTACAAGAATTGTAAAGATCGTACTCAGATGTATCACATACCCATTGGCTGGAGAATCTCCTGATTTGAACCTCCAGTGGCCTGTTTAGCAAAGCTTAGAAATTAATTGTGGTGCAATACTATCAACGGAGCAGACTTTATTTAGACTTTACCAATTTTTTCTTTAACATCCTTTGTTAGACAACCCACATTGCATTTCATTGCTGTTTTACTTAGATTCCTCCAATCTGTTTTTTTCTGGTGTTATAGCCTTGTTTCTCAACCTTGTCACTTTTGAAGGTTATTGTGTGTGTTTGTCTTTTTTGTTGTTGTTGTTATGGTGGAGGTCATGGGTCAGGAGTGTTGTAGTGGGTCCCTCAGTCTAGGTTTGGTGGAAGTCTCCTCATGTTTACACTGTGATGGATTTGTATCCAGGATGTCCTGGTAACTTCTGGAGGTGTGAAGTTGGATCCCTTGGTTAAAGTGGTGTCTGCCAGGTTTTTCCACTATAAAATGACTATCTTTGCCCTCTTTATACTCTCTTGATTAGAAATGAATCACTAAACCTAACCCATATTCAAGGAGAAGAGAATTAAGTTCTAATTCTTTGAGTAACATAAATTTTAAAAAAATGGTGGACATACTTTGAGACCACCACAGTAATTAATAAATATATTGGGGCAGAGTCTTTGAGGCTATGTAAATACTATTTCTCCTTAATGTTTTACCCATTACTTTTAGTTTTCATCTATAAATCTGCCAAAGCCAATAGCACTGTGGCTATTTTTCTGTTTGCTTCATCCGTTTAGAGTTATTCTTCATGGAAGATTTGTCTCTTTTCCTTTAGAGTTGACCCTTGGTGACTACAGAGGATTAGAGTATCAAGACTTCCTTCAGATACTGAAGCCTGTGAATGTTCAAGTTGTTTGTACAAAATGGTTTAGTATTTGCATATAACCCACTTATGTGCTCCTTTATGCTTCAGATCATCCATAGATTACTTACATCACTCAACACAATGTCAATGCCATGCAAATGATTATTACAGTGTATTTTTTAGAGAATAATGACTAGAAGAGATTCTGTACATGTTCAGTACAGACATCTTTTTTCCCCCAATACTTTGATCTATAAGTTGGTTGAATCCATGGATATAGGACCTATGAATGTGGAGGGACATTTACTTATTTACATATAATATATGTACATGAATAATATCTATCTATCTACATATACATACATATATACTATATGTAAATAAATGAATATTTATTTAGAAAGCAAAATAAATTCTATTTATTTATTTATATTATATGTTCATAGATAAATAAATATATAAAAAAAAACATATCCTAGCCCTGGATCTTGGCATTGCTCTACCTGGAATTGCTCTACCATTGTAATATTAAACATCCAGTTCTTCTAGGTCTTTCATTCATTTTTTCCTTCAACAATTATTCTAGGAGTCTCTAGTCTCTTCACATCTCCATTTCCTCCCAGCTCATAAATCCTGGAGCTTAGTGCTTATAGAACACCACTTCCACTAATTGTTTGGTCCTAGTGACATAAACCACACAATTTTATTGGGATCTTGGCAAAATTTGGCAAGCCCTCCATCTATGTACAGTTAACTCTCTGATGCTCTCCACTCTTCCCAAAGCAGTAGCTCTTTTCCTTTCTACCCCATCTCCCCCCCGAGCTGATGAGCTCCTCTTTTGCTGCACACAGGCAGTATCATTGGTCTGGCAACCAATGGACTCTCTTACCTGTCTTGCTCCTACCCTTTTCTCCTTTTCTTATTCCTTCTCTTAGGATTTAGTCCTCTTCCTATCTAGGGGCAATCCTTCTCACCTGGGCTCAGAGCCCTATTCTCTCCTTCCTTTCTTGCTTCTTCAGTCTCTTGGTCACCCTTCCCTTTCCTGTATTTTCTAAATATTCTTTTCTCTTGTGTCCTGCTTTACTGAAGCAGGTAGACAAAGCAAAAGGAAACAAAAGCCTCCCCCCACTGAAGCCCATGTTCCCCTCTCAGTGCCTCCATTACCTTTATTTACCTTCACCAGGCACCTGTTTTGAAAACGGCCTACTCACCTGTCTTCTACTTTACTCCACTACCGTTCGCCTTCTGTCCTCCTGCACTGTTCCGCCATATTGCTTTTTCCAAAGTGACCAATGGTGGGCTCCATAGAATGAAAAGCAGTGGATACTTATCAGTCCTCATCCTTGTTGATCATCCTTGTAGATCACTCTCCTTCCTCGAATCCTCCTTTTATTTTACTTCAGTAACATTTTTTAAAAAATTTTTCCTCCAACCACTTTGGCCATTCCCCTTTCTCTTTTTCAGGGTTCTGATCTGGGTCCCATCTCAAATGACGTGCATCTCTGGAGCAAATTTGTTCTCTTCAAGGCCTCCAACTACTCTCTCTATGGCTGTAGTTCTGAGTGGCTGATTCTATCTCTCCAGTAGCTCTCAAATCCTTCTATTTATGTTCATCCTCCCTGCAAATCTTTCTTTCTCACTGGGATTGTGACAACAGCCTTCTAATTGCATTCTCAGCCTCTAATCTTGTCCCTCTCTAATTTGTGCTCCAAATGCTGCTTGGATGGCTTCCAAATGCAAATGGAACCAAATCTTTCCCTTCCATGTTGTCCTTAGACTTAAAGTCAAAATCCTAATATGGATTCACAAGACTTGCCCGAGCCCAGAGTACTCGCCAGGTCTCATCTGTTGTCATTGTGCTTTGCTAAACTTATATTTTCTTCAGCCTTAAATTATCATTTTATTTTATTTTTATTCCTGAAAAATTGTCTACCCATCACCTTCTTTCAGTTCTCTCAAACCTTTCCTCCTATACCTTTCTTGACCACCTCTCTACCCTCATCAGTATGAGTTCAGTGACCCTCCTGCTGCTCTTTTGGGGCTTTGTCTCTTTTCAAAGCACTTATATCAAATGCTTTGTTTACTTACCTATCTCCTCTGCAAATAATACTGAATGCATGCATGAATTAATTGCTAGGCTTTTTAAAAAATTAACAATAATTAACTTCTCTACCCCTCTTTATTTTAATCTTTTTATAGGAAAAAGATGATTCATAGAATACTTTATACCAGAAAATCATGTTAGGCACATTTCCTATGGGAATATTATTACAATGGTAGTTGGGTTCTCAGTTAATCCAGTATCTTAATTGATTCATAAAATGGCCTAAATTAATTTATAATTTCCCTTAGAGTTTTCCTATGTATTATCCTTACTCTATGGATTCTCATTTTTCCTTACTGGCCTTTCCACATATGTCTCTCATTTTCTTTCTCTGTAGCCTTTCAGCCACATAATGGGTTAAAAAGACCTCTGTGAATTTGTGTGGGACCTTTTTGTAACATTGATTACTTGGTAAGTGGCAAATTGCAATTCTTAGTAACCCCAGAATGTGGCGGCACCGATAATGGTTATAGCCCTAGTTGAATCCACATCAGTTGACAATTCCTTTGTTTATGGATGAATGGAATGGTTGGAGGTGGGGACTGCAAAGATGCCCGTGACCCACTATCTATCAACTACTGAAATGGGATTGTAATTTCTCCAAACGTATTTTCTCTAGACCATTGCTAAGGCAGTTCATGGCCACTAGGATGAAAGTAGTAATGGCCCGAGTACAGTCCAGGCCCGCCATTTATATGCACAAATTCTGATTATTCAAGATTATAAAACATGACACATGTACACATGAGCGTGCACACACACACACTTTTTATGATCAAAACCCATCCTGCTGATAGCACTGCTGCCTGGGCTACCAGTGTGAAAGAAAAACCTATTGTGAGGCGAAGCCCCTCTGCCTTGAGGTTGTGACTCCTTGATGAGGATCATCCAATTAAAATTCTCCAAACTGAATTTCCAGTTTCCTTGCACCCGAGTGGTTAATGTTCAGATTTCATTTAGTGATTGGACCCAGCCCAAGAGTACATTTGAACTGCCCTCTGATTAGCAAAAATTTCTCAAACTATGGCTATTTACTTCCTTGTTTTTCAACTATTTAGGCTGCCTGATGCTCTTGCGGAAACAAAGCGACTCTCGAGGGCTGCCAGGTACCAAGGTCATCTGTCTCCTCCTGTTGATTTTTGGCAGTCAATAGGCATGCTGCTGTGCCTCTCGGTGTCCTCCTGCAGGAGCAAAAGCTTGGATGGCATCTGGTCAGTCGTGAAGGTTACATAGATTAGTCCGTTGTGGCTGTACAACTGCTTTGTTTCTGTACTGAGATAAAACTAATCGGCTAAGATAAATTTTTCAGTACATACTCTTGATATCATTTTTTAATCATACTTATGTCCTGGAGAGTTTATGTTCTCAAGCAGTCATTTGGCCTTCATTTCCTAAACTAAAGTTTACATTTTGAAAGCACACTCACTGACTTGGGTGAACAATGAGTGATTGCATATGAATACTTTAGCATCTGGGTAAAGGAAAATAGTGCTTGGTCTAAGGATTTCAATTTACTTGTCAGGTATCATCTATTAAACCCATGAAATGCTTAAAGTGTAGCCCTAGGCATTATAAAGAAGTTAAAGACTCCATCTTTGATTTGGCCACTCAAAACATATGCTCATGAAATCATCCTAAATCTATCCCTGGGCTATGGTTCATTAAGTTCAAGACCACAAATTCAATCTATAATAAGTGCTAATGTTACAGTCAAGGAGTGATCAGACTATTTGTAGGGACAAGTGTGTGGAATATGCATACATGGCATAAGGGCGTCTGAGTGGCAGGCCACTCTCCTTGTGCTAGGTGTGTAAGTGGCAAATCGCTTACCCTGTAGGCACAGCCCTGGGCGTGAGGCCACATGTTGCAGTCCCTACTCTTGCTCCATGGCCTGCTCCTCAATGGGTCGCTGCAAGAACAGTTGGCCAGAAATTGCATTGGTGGCTGCCTGTAATCTGCTTAGCTACTGCCTGAGTATATATACATGGTAACTGCGCAGTAAAATCAGACGTGCTTCCTGCTTGGTCTATGGAGGTCTTGATTAGTGACTCTGCAGCACATTCTCTTCTACCCTGTTCCGTGGGCCTCCTCGCTGGATGAGAGCGAGCCCACGCAACTATTCACTCAACGAATTCAAGGAAAGATTTATCAAGCGCCTACTTTGTGTCAAGCACTGTGCTAGGTTATGTGCCAGGGACAAGATGAATCCATATGTTGTTCACTTGCTCCAGGATCTTCAGAGAAAGACAGCAGTAAAAATGACATGGGCCGACTGCCATAGGATTCAAAGAAAGCTCCAAGGAGAGAGGTGTGTGAAGCTTTCAGAAATAGGAAGAGAATCCATAAAACGGTGCATACAGCTCTGAATAACAGCTGCTTCCTGCAGTGTTTGGTTTCCAGTTGTCTTGGTTAGAAGTGACTCATGATGCCAAGCTTTGTCCCAAGCCTTCTACTAATTCAGTAAACTAAGAAAACAACTTTGCAAATTATTTGTTTGTCTTTAAGATGCTTTTCAAAACATGAGGAAGGGCTTTGAAATTCAGTTTATAAAGAGTGTGTGAACAAGTGAACAAATGTTTGGTTATTTGGTAATGAAGCACAGGCTAAGTGAGGCTGTGATTAATTTGGAAACAGAAGCTAACATCAGAAGCTTCTTCACGTCTTAGAGTATCCCAACCTATGCCAATGGCTTATCCCCATCAGCCATGCCTAGTTTCAGGCAGTATCATCCTTATGATTGTTTCTGATGCTATAACAAAATAGACGGGGTCATTTACAAGTCACAGCAATTTATTTCTCAGAGTTCTGGAGGGTGGGGAGTGCAAGACAAAGCCCCCAGCAGATGTGGTATCTGGTGAGGATTCACTCTTGGCTTCCATGGTGGCCACTTTGTTGTTATGGCCTCCGGAGGAGAATATTATATCCTCAAATGGCAGAATGGACAGAAGAGCAGAAAGGGCCTAACTAGATCCTCCAGTCCTTTTATAAGGCACTAATCCAGCTATGACAGTGGAAACCTCATGGCCTAATCATCTCCTGTAGACCTCACTTCTCCCACCTCTTAATATGGTTTCATTGGGGATTAAGTCTCAACATGAATTTTGGAAAGGACATAAACCTTTGGACCATGGAAATCCTGAGATACCATAGACCATCAAGGTCTTATAAAAATACAATTCCAGCTACATAGATCTTAAATTTCCTAGAACTAACATTAAAAAGAAAAGTAAAAATAAACAGGTAAAATTAAGTTTATAAAACTATTTCCTTACGGTACATTCAAAATATTGTTTCTTTCCTTTTTTTTCTAAAAAAAGATTTTTTTTAGTTGTAGATGGACACAATATCTTTATTTTATTTATTCATTTTTTATGTGGTGCTGAGGAGCAAACCCAATGCCTCACCTGTACAAGGCAAACGTTCTTCCACTGAGGCACAACCCCAGCCCCCCAAATTACTTCAATATGTAAATAATATAAAAATTATTAATTTTTTTATTTTGCCAAGTCTTTAAAACATGTTGTGCAATTTATACTAATAGCAGATCTCAGGACTAGCCACATTTCAAGACCTCAGTAGCCACATGTGGCTAGTGGCTACCCTATTGGATAGTAAAGTTCTAGACAGATATAAATATATTCTGTTTTAAAATGCAGTACATAAGAGCTATTCTTTTACTTTTTTCTGGGACCCATTCCAGTGTTCATTGATACTCAGAAAATGTTCCTAAATATAGCCCAAATTCCCTATACCAATGTTTTGCTATTTTCTCTGATGCTGTTATCATGCAATACACTTTAATTGAATTCCTACTTTATGCTAGGTTTTATGCAAAATACTGGGACATGATGGTGAGCAATACTATTTATGCAACTTTCAGGGTGCATACAGTGTAATATAGAAGAGAAACATTAAACAAAAAAATTAAATCCACAACTGTGACATGAGTTGGTATGAAAACATTTTAGGAACTATGAGGATTTATAACAGGAGGACCTCTTTTAGTCTGAAGAGACTGAGATGCTTCCCCAGTGAAGGGACCTTTGATCTGAAGTCAGAATGATGCCAGTGAGGGGGTTCTTGACACTTTTCAGAAACTAATGAGAGGATGGTTTGGCTAGACTCAAAAGAGCTCTGATAGGAGTGATTCAAAATGACAGGTGGTGAGTTAGGTCATTTTTAGAGGCCAGGATGCTTTTAAAACTGAATGTTTTTAAGGAATAGAACGCTTTACTGGATTTATATATTAGAACTCTGTTATAGGTGGTGAATGGATCTGACGAGGAAAAGGTAAGTATGGGGAGACTTTTCATGGAAGCTATTTATTGATCTACGCTTTGGCTACCTAGTGCCCTAAAGAGATGAACTTGAGATCTATTCAGTTCATAAAACTGATAGAACTGTAATGGATTGGTTGTGGGGGAGGGTAGTGCAGGGCATGGGAGAGAGGTTTGACTCCCAGCTTTCTGGCTTGCTTAGATAAGTGAATGTGAGTCTTTTTAAGAGTTCTCTTACAGCTCTGGAGGCTGAGGCAGGAGGATTCAGAGTTCAAAGCAAGCCTCAGCAAATTAGTGAGGCCCTAAGCAACTTAGCGAGACCCTATCTCAAAATAAAATATATATAAAAAAAGGTCTGGGGATGTGGTTCAGTGTGGTTAAGTGTCCCTAGGTTCGTTCAATTCCTGGTACAAAGGGAGGGAGGAAAAGAGATAAAGAGAGAGAGAGAGAGAGAGAGAGAGAGAGAGAGAGAGATTGATTAAGAGTGTCATAGCTCTCCTCTGACATGCTAGAAATTTCACAAAAGTATCCAACACTGAAGATAGAAAATAAATTGTTAATATGCCTGTCATTTGTGTTGTGTTGTGTGTGTGTGTGTGTGTTTTGATGCTATTAGTAGGATAATAGAAAAAACAATGAACAGTGAGCTTCTGTCCATATCTCTTACACTTTTCTGAGTAATCACAGTGTGAATCACTTGAAGAGTTTTCATTGCTTTGAATATCATTATCTTTTTCCTTATAAATGATACGAAGTTTGTATTGATACACAGTATTATTGGCATAATACTGTCATGATTAGAGGTTGATGACACTATTTTCAGAGGAAGGCTAAAGGAAAACAATAAGAGAAATAACTAGTCTGATCCTGACGTTTCCTGAATCAATTAAGAAACCACAACAATAAGGCTTTTATGTTTTGTAATTGCTTTGTTCAGATTTGTAATCATTCCTAGCTAGTCATGTAAAGTTTATATTTTGCAAGTGCGAGATCCCATTAAACATGGGTTATTAAATAGCTAGCTTGCTTCCCAAAGTCAAATTGACATGAGGATTTCAAACTGCCAGATAACTCAAAATAGTTGGACATCGACTCACATGTTCATTGATTTATTAATTCATACGATAATTTTTAAGTGCCTAGATGCTTAACAGGATCAACAACCCTCCAAGAGTTTATAGTACAGTAGTAAAGGCTTAAATGAATATATACACGAATAAATGTATAATGCAATGTCAGTATGGATAGGTGCCACTGAGAAAACAGGGAGGGATTCAAAGCCATAAGGCAGCAAACAATAGGAGCTAGCATAGGTCTGATGAGATAAGACCTTTCTGTAAGGGTATATTTTAGCAGCGCCTCAAAGGAAATGAGGCCGTGAGCTGGGCAAATATTTGGAATAAGTGCCTTTCATGCATAGGAAAGCAAGTGCATGGATTCTGTAGTGGGCGTGTGCATCTTTGAGGAACAGAAAGAAAGCCTGGGCCCCTAACTATAGTGAGCAGGGGAAAAATGAAGGAAATAGGACCTGTTTTCATCAGCCTTTTTGCTGCTGTGTTGAAAAAAACCAACCAGAACAACTGTAGAGCAGGAAAAGTTTATCGGGGGGCTCAGGGTTTCTGAGGTCTCAGTCCGTAGACAGCAGGCTCCACTCCTCAGGGCTGGAGGGAGGCAGGACATCATGGAGGAAGAGTGTGGGGGAGGGAAGCAGCTCACATGGTGATCAGGAAGCAGAGAGAGACTCCACTCTCCAGAGACAAATAGACCCCAAAGCCACGCCCCCAATGCCCCCTCCTCCAGCCACACCCACCTGCCTCCAGCCACCACCCAGTTAATCCCATCAGGGGTCCATACACTGGTTGGGTTAAGGCTCTCACAACCCAGTCATGTCTCCTCTGAGGCTTTATGCATTGTATCACACATGAGCTTTTGGGGGACACCTCACATCTAAACCATAACAAGATCCAAGAGATGACAAAGGGCCACATCATAAAGGGTCATAAGGTCATATAAAGGTTTCGGGTTTTACACTAAGAGGAGTCCTTAGAGGATCTTGAATCGGGGAAAGAGTTGATTTTAGATGTAGGGTATATGGAAAAGAGAAGAATCAGATCCTGAGTTTTTCTCCTGAGCAGCTGAATGCATAGTGATACCAGTGATGAATGTTGGGAAAACTAAGGAGGAATAAATTTACAGGAGAAATCAAAATAGTTTGGTACCAAGGATGTTAAATTTAAAACAGCCATTAGACATTTAAGTAGAGGTGTTGAATAGACACATTGAACTGAAAACTGGAGATAATACATTTTAAACTGAAACCTAGAATTCAAGGTGGCTTTTGAATGTCTTATCCATGGATGGTAGGAGTTTATTCTGCAGCCTCTACCACCATTACATTTTGCTCCCTTCCTTGGCCTATTTTACCTCCACCTTTGTCTTTGTAAGGGACAGAAGAGGTCTTCCTGTAGGACAAGAGTAGTGGTCCCTACATGATGTTGGTGGTAAGGAGTAGGAATGGTTTTTCCACCAACATGGTGCTTTTGCCCATGGTATATTATGCTCCCGCTTCTGCATGGTGGATAGCTGACACATATTTGGAATTCAGATACATGGGAAATTTGTCTTTTCTGTCCTGTTTATTTAGTCACTCAATTTAAGCATTTGCTGAAAACCTACTATGTACAAAGTCACATCATGAACAAAAGCAAACAGGGTGCCTGTCCTAACTGAGCTTGCCACCTGAGAGCATAGAGCCTTAGGACAGAAATTGTTATGGTTTGGGTGGGAGGCACCCCCTAAAACTCCTGTATTTATGTAGGAATTTTCAGAGGTGAAATGATTGGATCGTGAGAGCCGTAACCTAATCAGTCCATCCTAGTTGAATGGACTGTCTAAGTGGTAACTAACCATAAGCAGGTGGGCATGGCTGGAGGAGGTGGGTCACTGGGAGCCTCCCCTGGAAGGGTGCCTCATTCCTGAATCATCTTTCCTTCTCTCTCTCTGCTTTCCTGGTCGTTATGAATAGAGCAGGGCTTCCCCACCATGCCCTTCTGCCATGATGTTCTGCCTCATCTTGGGCCCAGAGCAATGGAATTGGCCTACCATAGATTGAACCTCAAAAACTGGGAGCCCAATAAACTTTATCTCAAGTTGTTCTGGCTAGGGATTTTGGTCACAGCAAGGAAAAGCTAACTAACACAGGCATCAATGTGGCAATTACAAAAGCAAACAGAATGTTGTGTCGACGGCAAGTAATGGAACCTAGTGCTTGTAAGAGGAGGCTGTGTCTTGGTGTGGAGGTCAAGGAAGGCTTTCTATTATGGTGTGATTGTAGATTGTTATCTGAAGGCTAAGCAGGAATTAGCTAAGCAAAGAGTGTGAGCAAGACCGATCTGGAAAAATGGAATACCACATATATTCTCAAAGAGCTGTGGTAGGAGAGAGCAGTGGAAAAGACTTGTATGAATGGCATCCATAAAGAATGGAATTTGTAGGAACTTGGATGGAACTCAGGAATGTTATGTTAAGCAAAATAAGGCAAACTCAAAGTCAAGGGTGGTAGTTTTTCTCTCATATGTGGAAGCTAGAGAGGAAAAGAAAGGTAGGTGTGTGTGTGTGAGTGTGTGTGTGAGTGTGTGTGTGTGTGTGTGTGTGTGTGTATGTGTATGTGTGTTGGAGGTGGAGATCTCATGAAAATTGAAGGGAGATCAGCAAAGATCATCAGAGAAAGGGACCAGGAAGAGGGAGGAGGGAAGGGAAAGGGAAAATACAGGGGAAATGATATTGGCCAAATTATATTGTTAAATAGCGTGCATGAACAAACACATAACAGTGAATCCCGCCATTGTGTATAAAATTATAATGCACCAATAAAAACATGGATAAAGAAAAGACTTGTGTGGCAGGAATCCAGGGAGTGAGGAGGAGCATGGTGAAGGATGAAGGTAGAGCCTCACATAGGAGACAGATGATGATTTGAACAAAAAATCATTGTGGTTACAGTGTGGAGAATGGATTGAGCTTGGGATGGAGGAGAAGGACACATGCCCACTCATGAACCATCAGGTAGACCAGATGACCCACAGACAGAAGCTTTCTGTCGTAGACTCAGTGAGAGATGAGGGCAGTTTGGACAGAGTAGCATGGAACTAGAGTCAGTTGTTTAGCAGTCCAGGGTGAGCTGGGTAGTCAAGGAAGCCAGAGGTAAGTTTAGGTCTTGGAGATGAACACTAGGGCTAAGGAGAAGTATAGCAGGCTGGTTAAGACTGCAGGCTTTGGGATCAGACACAGCTGAGCTTGAAACATTTCTTCTATGTACTGCTGTGTGGCTTCAGACAAGCTCCTGTCAAGTGGCTGTAATAGTATCTGTATCACAGATTATTACAGGGATGAAATCAGACTATGTATGACCACATGCTGAGCCAGCATTTAATAATTACAGTGTTACCACTTTGGAATTTGGCAAGCACCTTCAGAAAGGTACTAGAAGAAAAGTTTTTCTATACTTATTTGGAAATCTTTAGGAAAAGCAACTACAAAATACCCATATTTACCAAGTGCTCACTTTCTGCAGTTACTTGCTAGAACCGTACATGTTGACTGCTGATCATAATTTTGATTTTGAGATATGCTCCACTAGAAAATGTGTCCTGTATAAAGATATTGACATATCCTATGAAGTGATCTTACCAGCGGTGATCAATGGGATTTAATTTTTTCTATATTTATTTTCTATAATATATATATATATATATGTATATATATATATATGTATATATATATATATATATATATAGCAAGCACACTAAAGCAATCTTTGAGAAGGAATCCCTGTAGACACAGATTATTTGCTATCATTTTCTAAACTTTATTATTTACTTACTATTAAAGGCTAATATGGGTTCATTAATGTCCTGTGAATCACAAATCAATTCTTTTACAATGAAGCATAAAATTAGTTTAAGAGGCTCCTATATACGCAGTCCATGGTGCACTGGCTTGTGTTCAGAAGTGGATCAAATAAAAATGTGTGACAAAAAGAAAAATAGAGATGACATTTAGGCAGTAGGCAATTAAATGTGCTTTACTGGAAGAGCAAGATTCTAAAAAGCAGGCTTCATAAACAAAATGGATTTGATAAACAAAATTATTCTCCAAATGTGATTCAAGTCAAGGAAATCCTTATTTTGCACACACAGATGAAATAATACATATGAACAACCTAGCACAGTCACGGATGTCCAGTATTTATAGAATAAATGTTCCTCCCTTCCCTTCCTCTAAGTGCCCTCTTGCAGCACATGAACCTATTAAAGTTAGTTAGTTACGGTTCTGAGAAAAATCAGGTTCTTTTCTTACTATTCTGATATCCCTCTTTGAAACTGTATGTATGATAGATGTTCATTGCAGATAACTTGGAAAACATTGAAAACCACAACAGGAAGATCACCTATGACCTCACCCTAAAGGAGACTCCTTTTAATGGTCAGTCCTCCTAGCACATTTTTTTTCTAGAATATTCAATTTGGAACTCATATCCTTGGTGTTTAGACAGCTTGTCTCAAAGCACAAAATAAAGAGACTTAGCCAACTAAGACCTTTGTTGTTATGTTTGAAGAACAGAACAGACCTTAATTACCATTCTGTTAATGTATTTTGTATTTGATCAAATAAAATTGTAGAATCAATTAAAGTTTAACAAAGTTAATATATTTTTATTCTTCAACA
This sequence comes from Urocitellus parryii, assembly GCF_045843805.1. NCBI lineage: Eukaryota > Metazoa > Chordata > Mammalia > Rodentia > Sciuridae > Urocitellus > Urocitellus parryii. The sequence continues at coordinate 168,581,013 of NC_135533.1, read as the reverse complement.
TCACATACCAATTTACGTATTTATGAAACACAGGGGGACATTAATACAAATATAGTAATCAGATAGATCGACATCACTGGCCTATTTGTAACCTTAGATATTTATTATTTCTTTGCACTGGAAAGATCTGAAATCCTTACTAGTAGCTATTTTGAAATACTCAACTAATTATTGTCAACCAGAGGCAAACTTTAATTTTAGAACCAGTTTCAGACTTATCAAACAATGGCAAAGATAGTGTAAAGAGTTACCAACTACCCTGTACTTCTATTGCTGACATTTTATATTAATATGGTATGTCTGTTATCATTCATGAAACCATATACTATTATTAATTAAAGTCCATAATTTCTTCAGATTTCCTTAGATTTTATTGAATCTTTTTTTTTTTTTTTCTGTTCCGGGATCTCATCTAAATTATAGCATTACGTTCACTCATCATGTCACCTGAAGCTGCTCTCCTCTGTGACAACTTCTGTGACTTTCCTTGTTTTTGATGCCCTTGACACTATTCAAGAGTGCTGGTCAGATGTTTTGTAGAATGTCCTTCTACTGGAATATTCTGATGCTTTCCTCATGTTTCGACTGGGGCTGTGGGTTTGGGGGAGGAAGATGGCAGAGGTAAAGTGCCATTTCTATCACATCATATAAAGGTTAAATAGGAACCTCATGACTTATTAGAGATGATGCTGACCTTGGTCATCTGACTGAGGTGCTGTTCCCTAGATACCTCCGCTGTAAAGCTACTCTCCCAGTTTCCTTTCCAAACTGTACTCCTTAGAAAGAAGTCACAGTGAGAAGTCTGTATTTAGGGTGGGATGTGATGCTTCCCCTTCCTGAGGATGGGGTAAAAACATAAATTATACATGAATTATTTGGAATTCTGCTGCCTGGGAGATTTGTCTTTTCTTTCCTATTTATCTATCTAGTCATTTATTTACATCCTATGGACTCCTGGCTGTCTCTTCCCCAGTTTGGGCTGTATTCCAATACTATTTTATTTTGATGCTCAAATTGTTACCTTGGGCCATTGCAAACTCTTTCAGTTGACTCTTGTGTCTCTTTGCTATATGAGTCTGTTTTAGTCCATTTGGTGTGATTTATAATAAAGTACCCGAGACTAGGTAATTTATAAAGAACTGAACACTTTCTGGAGGCTGGGTGGCCCAAGATCAAGGTGTTGGCAGATTTGGCTATCGGCTAAAGGCTGATTGCTTCCTCTGAAGTGGAGTTAAACTGTGTACCGTGGTGCACACTTGTAATTCCAGCGACTAGGGAGGCTGAGGCAGGAAGATAGCAAGTTCAAAGCCAGCCTCAGTAACTTAGTGAGGGCCTAAGCAACTTAGCAAGACCCTATCTCAAAAAAAAAAAAAAAAAAAAAAAAAGAATGGAAGAAAGATCTGGGGTGTGGCTCATGGTTAAATGTCCCTGGGTTCAATCCCTGGTATTAAAAAAGAAGAGGAATTATCTTGGGTCTTCACATGGTGGAAGGCAGAAGGGTAAGCCAGTCAAATACCATGTGAAGCATCTTTTATAAGAGCCTTTGTTCTGTCCATGAAGGAGGAGCCTGCTCTTAAAGGCTCCAGTTCTTTAAAATCCTCACATGGACAACATCTGAATATTGGAAGGTCCCCTTCAAAACCATAGCAGTTTCTTTCTTATTTATTTATTTATTTATTTATTTATCAGCACATTCTTTATAAGATGTTCCAGATTCATTTTCAAAATCTTCTGCCTGGGTCCCGATCTGTACATATTTAAAGCTCAGTAGTCTCTAGAATCAGACTACCTGATATCAAATCCTGACTTAGCCATTTGCCAGCATCATGACTAGAGGCTATTTTATCTGACAGGGTAGGAATTGGTCAGCTTCCTCATCTACTGAAGCTCCATTAGGGCAGGGATTGTTTTTTCAGGGGTGTGTATGTAGGGGGTGGGTGTTTCTTGTTCTCTATTAACCCACAGCCTCTAAAATAGTGGTCTGGTATAAAATAGTGTTTAATAAAGCAGAACTTATTGAATGAACACATGAAAAATGGGTAGGAATATTAGTTCATAAATTCAGAGAAACAAGAAGGATGACTTTGTTTTCTTATTTTGTCCTGAAATAATTGTCTAATTTATTACTTTAGGTTCAATATTTTTATTGTCAAAGTTATATATGCATATAGCTTAAAGATTCAAATAGTTCTAGGAGTTTTTAAGCAGAATCCTCTAGCTCATCCCCTGGGGCAACTACTTTCAATTTCTTTAGTGAATTCTTTTGATACCTAGCATGATATGCTTAAATATGTTTATATTATCACTTCTTGATCTATGAGTTTCACTGTCTACTCTGCTTTAGTTCTTGAGGTTGAGGACCTCACACCACACATTATTCTTCTTGTCCTTCTCTCTCTATATTTTTTTTTGGGTACCAGGGATTGTACCCAGACGCACTTTACCACTGAGCCACATCCCCAGCCCTTTTTTATTGTTTGAGACAGGGCCTCACTCAGTTGCTTAGGGCCTCCATAAGTTGCTAAGGCTGGCTTTGAACTCATGATCCTCCTGCCTCAGCATCCTGAGCCACTGGGACTAGAGGAGTACGCCACTGTGCCTGGCTCCTTCTATTCGTTTGATATCTATGAGCCAGAGACCAGTAGGAACACCTCTGAAATCCACAGTGAGTTTGTTATTGCTGTAGCCAGGGAGTCCCCACATTGTGGAATACCAAGGTGAGTCTTAAAACAAAGTTAATGAAGGGGTGTTAAAATTTTGAATGCTCTTAGCATGGATTGGTCAGAATTTATAAAGTGAGGGAGAAATGGAATAGTTAATGGTTTCATTTTTAGAAAACATGGGACCATATGGAGTTATTCTTGCATCAGTCTGTTTCTGATCTTGTGTACAGGATTCTCCATGAACTGGGGTAAGGGGGAGACAGAGCCTGCAGTGGGTGTCATCCTTCCATTTAGAATAGTTCTGTGAATCAGTGTGCATCTTACACGATTTAATTCTGCTTCAGCTCTGATTCACTTTTCACTTCCTTCAGAACATCCCAACTTCCTACAGAGCTGCTTTTATGGATGTAAATACATATTTATATTTATATTTTTGGTACCAGGGATTGAACCCAGGGGCCTTAACCACTGAGCCACATCCCTAGCTCTATTTGTATTTTATTTAGAGACAGAGTCTCACTGAGTTGCTTAGTGTCTCACTTTTGCTGAGGCTGGCTTTGAACTCACAATCCTCCTGCCTCAGCTTCCTGAACTGCTGGGATTACAGGTGTGTGCCACTCTCCTAGGCTGTTTTGCATTCTTAATTATGTATTTTGAAGAGAGAACATTGTTCCTTTTATGAAGTCCCAATTTATCATTTTTTGGAGATTTTTTTGTGATTGACTTATAAAACTCTGCTCAGAAGAACATGAAGCTTACCACTATTTTTTCTTTGAATTTTACAGTTTTAACTTTTAAATTTGACTGCTCAATTCATTTGGAGTTTATTATTGTATATGGTGAGAAATGGAGGTTCGGGTTCATTTTTTTTGTCCTATACGGATATCCCATTATAGCTCCATTGGTTGAAAAATTAGAATTTTGCTGTTGCATTACCTCAGCATCTTTGTCAAAAATCAGCTAAAGAAACAAAACAAGGAAATGCAATGTGTGAAATTATTTGGAATCTTGATTTTGGTTAAAGAGTTATAAAAGACAAATTAGAGGCTACTGGGACTATTTAAATGAGAACAATGTATTCAATGCTATTATTCTATAAAAGCATGCACATATGTGTGTATATATGTATACATATATCCATGTATATAAATTGTATGTGTGCATATGTGAATTGAAAGAAGTAAAGAATGTCATAGAATATTAAAATTGGTAAAACATGGTGATGCTATATAGGTATTTATTTTCCTATAGCTTTTTTTTCTCTGTAGATTTGAACATTTATCTAATGAACAAATTGAAAAATTAAATAAAAATAGAAACATCAGTTAATAAATTTTAAAAGTTTGATGTTTACTTAATGGTTATTAATATGCATTAAAATTTCCATCTTTTAACCTGAGCCCAAATGTTTCTGTAAGAGTGAAGGACAACTAATTGGAGTTCTGCATCTATCTTGCATAAATCAGTCTATAATTATAAGGAAATCCATTTCCAGTTACTAGACAAATGAATTGAAGTCACTTGCAAAACAATGAGCACAGAACTCTTCTAAATTTAATTGTTCCCTTTATCTTTCCTACAATTCCCTTTTTATTGACTCTTTCCAGGCTTGTTTTTATAGCACAAGTGACTCTTCTCACATTTACATTTCATCACTTTATAGGATGTGCAATTAAATATTTTAATTAAAACAAGTACAACTGGAAATTTGAGGACAAATATAACTGACTCTTGGTAAATGAAAAATCTCAGCTAGCAGCAATTGAATAAGTATCCAGATGCCCAGGAGAACATCCAACCTGGTGCATGTTTTCAGAGTGCTGTGGTACCAGTTGGGATGTTTTACGGGAAAACTAGATGGTTATTGCATCTGGTAGATTGCTTGAGTAGCGTTTGGTTGGAGAGACTCTAGCAAATTATCACCAGGCCTCTGTTGCAAAAGGGGTTCAAGATTGCTCCTACACAGTTAAATCCTACCCTTGTAATCTGCCTTTTTAGATGATTTTATGAGCAATCTCTACTGTCTTTTTACTGCCAAAGACTTTCCTCCAATGAAGCTATAGAAAATGTCTTCAGACTTTGTAACCATCATAAATGGCCATTTAGGTCACTTTTATTCTCCAACTCACCCCCATCCCCATGTCTGTTTTGTGAAGCCCTGAGGATGCCTTCCTGGGAAAGGTGGGTGTCTCTTTCTTGTAAGTGGCATGCCAGACAGCTGGATTAGATTTCTGTCTCTGTTCATCGAACTCACTGCTCAGCTCTCCTTGGAGAGAAGGATAAAAAAAAAAAAAAAAAAAAAAAAAGTCGAGGGAGAATTTTCTGCTGATTTGTAAGAACCAGGGTTTTTCTTCTCCGAGAGCATGTTGCACTTAAATGCCATTCTTCTCTTGGGGGCACCTTTCAGGTTCTGACTTTTCCAGGCAGAGCAAGAGACCCTAATTATTTCACTTTCCATCAATTTTGAAACCTCCAAGACCAAAATTGTCTCTTCAGATCCACATAGATGCCAAAGAAAGATGTGGAAAAGAAATTGCTGCACATCTTTTAGAGTCTGTGGGACTCTGAGCCATCTCTTACTTTTATTTTCTATGTGGTAGTCAAGCATTATTGCCGACACTCCAGTAAGAAAAAAATAAAACATTTCAACAAATACCTCTGGGAATACAGTCAATTTTTTGCATTGAAAGGCTTACATTGTCATTGTGATGGGCAGGATTTACAGGATTTACTTCTATGCAAGGACCAGCTGGCCTCTCCTTGTGCAAGGGATAATTGAACTCCTTTTACCCTTAAAGTCACAGGTGTTTGAGGACCTGTCTTTGGCTAGAGTCAGGTATTAGATGTATTCAATTTCCAATGCTTGAACTGCTACCTCCTTTTTTCTGGTCTGTTGAAAAATTTCGTCTTTCTGAAACCTTTGAAAATACACCACTCAAATTGTCAGTCTGATTTTTTGTGACTTTTGCTCTGAATGGTTACATATTTATACATGTAACTCAAGTAACCTAATAGTTTCTTCAGAAGGAAACCAAACATAAATGGAATATTTAAATACCTCAATGCCTAAAGGAAGTCTTAGTGGATTCTTTTATATAGCAAATATAGCAGTATGTTATATTTCCACATTTTCACTCATTGACTTTCTCTAAAGGAGAGCACACAAGATATTCCTCTCTGTGCTCTTTTTTAGCATTGTTTGCTAAAAGTTGCCATTTCACTCAGCAAACAAATGTTTATTGAGGACCTGCCACATTCAAGGTATATGCAAGTCCTGGGTATATATACTTATCTGTAACTATAACTGTACTCAAATATTGTGTGTCACTTATTGCTATGGGCTGAATTTTGTCTTTTCAAAATTCATATGTTGAAGTCCTAGTCCCAATGTGATTGCATTTGGGAACAGGGGTTTTAAGTGGTAAATAAAGTTAAATAAAATCATAAAAGATGGGATGCAATTCAGTAAGATTGGTGGCCTTATAAAAAGAGAAAGATCTGTCTCTCTCTCTCTCTCTCTTTCTCTCTCTCTCTCTCTCTCTCTTTCTCCATTCTTACACACCAAGGAAAGTTCATGTGATCAGCACCCTGATCTTGGACTTGTAACTTTCAGAACGTTGACAAAATAAATTTCTATTACATTTGCGAAATCAAAAAATTTTTACAAGTAGATTTCTTGTGAATCCTGTAAGAAGTTAATTAAAGGCAACAAACTAAAATAGAACATTATATTTCTATTATACATATACAGCTGTATTATACAGCTGATTGTAAACTTGAAGAAGTTGTAATCTTAAGATGTATTAAAAAGGGAAAAAACAAGTATAATATAAATCTATAGAAAAGACTGAGAAAAATTCATGGATGTCAGATTCGTGATGACATATTAAAGGAAAGCAGAATTCCAACATTTTAAATCTTTTTTCTTTTTTGAGAGAGAGAGAGAAAAAAAAATTAATATTTATTTATCTTTTAGTTTTCGGCGGACACAACATCTTTGTTTGTATGTGGTGCTGAGGATCGAACCCCGGCCGGATGCATGCCAGGCGAGTGCGCTACCGCTTGAGCCACATCCCCAGCCCGAATTCCAACATTTTTTTTTTTTTTCGAATTCCAACATTTTAAAGATAGAATGGGGGAGAATAATTTATCAACCAGTGTAATCAGCCCATTTATTTATTGGACAACTGGTTGAGATTATCTTTAAACAATAGGATCTGCTCATTGGTCCAGGACAATCTGTTTCAGTACCCTGTGGTTGTGCCTGTTAGATACCTGGGGAATCGTGGGGCCTTGCTGCAGTTATACTCCATTTCCCTGAGATGAAGTCTTGATGTAGTGCATCCCCTCCTCCACAAAGTCTTAACTGAGCTTCTCCAGAAATCTTCGCCATGGCTGATTTTAGGACTGTCAGCAAGAGAGTCTCTCCAAAAGAGTTTAATGTGGATCAACTTCCTATTTTCATGTGGCCCTATTTTATTTGGCCACTGGCCTGAAAGAAATCATCATTCTAGTTGCTGGACACCCCCTTACTAGTTTCTCACAAACACGTATCCAGGACAGTAGTTTGTAGAAATGTGCAAACAAGGCCTCTGTCCTTGAGCTGGGCTTCACAGAGATGTCTACATTCCGAAGATAAGAGAAGTTACCAACTGGGCTCCACGGTAACAGCTGGCAGGGGGAGAATAGAAAGAGGAGAAGCAGCTCTCCCCTTCTCAGGAGTTGTCCTTGAAGGGTTAACTTGCTCAGAACAGTAGAAGTAAAAGCTGCTTTTATGTGAACTTCAGCAGACTCTGAACTTCTGAACGGTCCCCCTTACATGCTGGGTATAAAATTCTGAAACTACCTGAACTAGGGGTTCAGGGGATTGATTGATTACAGCAAAAACTGTGCCCCCCCCCCCCCCGAACCTGGCTGCAGCAAAATAAAACTGTTTCCTGCTACCTTCGGTGCCCTGCCTCGTCTGTCCCTGCAACATTGGGATTTTCAAACAAATTCTCTAAGTGATCCATAGTATACCATGGTCCAAGATCATCTACTTTAGTCATTGTGGGGCTGCAGAACAAGTATTAGTCCTTGTCTCTGAAATGAGCTATGTAAAATAGAAGGTCAGCCACAGTGGAACACAACAAGGTATTCAAATGGGTTATACAGAGGGCAGGTGTCTTATGTTTAGAAGAGGAAACCAACCGGGAAGAGGAAGTAGCTCTTAGAGATCACCCTCTAAGAGCTCAGAGGCAAGAACAGAACAGTGGGCCAGAGGAGTTTAGAGTCAGGAAGTCCTCACAGAGGCCATCACCTCAAGAAACAAGGACATTCTCTTCTTCAACACCTTTTAGAAGAAAAATAAGGAAATAAACTTATTATTTCACAGCCAGGCCTGGTGGTGCATGCCTGTAATTCCCGTGGTTCAGGAGGCAGAGGCAGGAGGATCACGAGTTCAAAACCAGCCTTAGCAAAAAGTGAGGTGCTAAGCAACTCAGTGAGACCCTGTCTGTCTCTAAATAAAAATACAAAATAGGGCTGGGGATGTGGTCAGTGGTCTAGTGGCCCCGAGTTCAATTCCCAGTACCCCACCTTAAAAAAAGAAAAGAAAAGAAAAAGAAACTTAGTGAGACCCTGTCTCAATAAAAAATAAAAATGGACTAGGGATGTGGCTCGGTGGTTATTTGTTCCTGTATTCAATTCCTGGTACAAAAAAAAAAAAAAAGAAAGAAAGAAATCAGAGAGATCTGTTCCCCCAGGTCCTCTAACTCCAACCTGAAGTCTAAATGGCACGACTTTCTCAATTTCAAGCAAGAACTGATATGAAAATATATTGGAGCAATACCTTCAAAATTTTAAGTGCGTGAACTGAGCCAATCTGTTAAATAGGATAAAAAGAAGAATAAAGATATTTTTCAGATATACCAGTACTTGAAATGTTTCTTGGAAAACAAGTGGAAGAATTCCTTTAACAATAGAGATAACAAAGTAATTCTTCCACTTTGTTTCTTGGGAAGTCACAATAGAGAAGTGACTTTAGCAAGAATAAGGTGATAAACCAAGAGCAAGAAGACATTTAATCCAAGAAACCAGAGTTTGAATGATGAATTGCAAAAGGAAATGCAGGAAGCAACCATACACCCAGGAGTAGAGAGAGAGTCCCTGATTGAGACTGGATCACAGGAACTGTAGGAAGAGAGACCAAAGAAAGAACAATTGGAACTCACAGATCTTCTGAGTTCCGTGTACATTCAGTAAACTATAATGAATTTGTTCGTAGTGCTTTAATCTTCCCTTTAATTTTTTACTATTCTCTGGTGGTCCTGAGTAAAATAACTGTCTTTACACTTACTTTTATTTTTTATTTCAGTTCATAGTTTCCATTTCATATATATATATATATATATATATATATATATATATATATATGAAATATGCTTCTTCTAGGAATTATATAATCAAACATTATCAGTGATTAAAATAGCACATAGCTTTCAGATTACCATTTGAGTCATTTTTTCCTGTGACCTAACAGAAAAGTTTAAAAAAAAAAACCTGCTAACATTTATATACAGAAAGCTAGGTGATTTTATGTTACCTTTTATTGATAGATATTTTAGAAGTTTACTACATTATTCTCTAGATTATTCACTAACTTAGTAAATTAGAAGAGCTGATTTTTCCATTTTTGTGGGGAAAAAAAACCAATAACCACCATTTAGAGGGAAGAATTTGGGCTAGGCAATGCCTTAAAATAATTTTGAAATGTATTTATTTACATCTCAAATATGACTTCTTTCTAAAATGTTCAAAGTCTCATTTCCACAGCTGCAATTAAGTGACTTTTTAGGATAATGTTTCATTTGGCTGTATTATGTTAATAATCAGCTAGATGATGTATATCTTTTTCATCTTTATGTGCTCATGAATTATTCAGAAGTGTTCTCTTGCAAATGAGGAGCAGGGGAATTCGGTTTCTTTTTTCCAAAAAAGGGTTAGATGTGCTTTAGCATAGAAGAGAGGAGCAGGAAGAGGAATGAAGAAAGAAAGAAAAAGTAAATTTTTTTTCTTTTTAACTTTTTTTTTTCTTTTGGTGCTGGGATTGAGCTCAGAGCCTCATGCATGCTAGGCAAGGGCTCTTCCAATGAGCAGAGCTACACCCCAGCCCCTCCCTCTCAAAAACCTGCGTGAAACTTTATTGAAATGAACAGTTAGAAATTACCTCAATATCCAATAGTGAGAAGATGTTCAAGTAAACTGTGATACACCTCCTTGAGAAAATGACGAAACTATCAGAAACTAATGATTAGATTAAATATATATATATATATATATATATATATATATATGAAATTATATCAAAAAAGTAAGTGAAAAGGTTATAACATTTATAATTACAATTGAAAAACAGTCATGGGAAAGATACAGTGATCTTTTACTGGTGACTTTTTTCTTTTCTATATTTTCTTTAACGCGATTTTTTTTTTCTTGGTACCAGGGATTGAACGGAGAGGAACTTAACCACTGAGCCACATCCCCAGTCCTTTTTTTAAAATATATATTTTATTTAGAGACGGGGTCTTACTGATTTGCTTAGGGCCTCACTAAATTACTGAGGCTGGCTTTGAGCTTTCTATCCTCCTGTCTCAGCCTCCTAAACCGCTGGGATTACAGGCATGCGCCATTGTGCCTGGTGTGATATTATTTGTATAATGAGAGAAAACAAACTGACACCCTTCTTGAATGATTAGTTGGTCTCTGTTATAAATTGGACTGTGTACTGAGGATATAAAGATGAAAGATATGATTTATATATATATTACATCAAATATATATAAATATATATTATATATCGTATATACAATATGCAATATTATACATATAATATACAATATACAATATGATATACAATATGATATATATATTAAATACATATATTTACATCAAATTTTCCATGGTGATTCAAAAATTGCTGGTGTCTAATTAATATAAATTGCCAGTGGGTAATTAACATAAGTTTCTCTGAGCTCTTCAGTGGAAAAGTCATTAATTAAATGCTTACTGGGTATCTTACATGTATACCTTCTTCAATCCTCTCTACAATCATAAAAAGAAGATAATTCTCTTCACAATCAGGAAACTTAAGTTTCATAGAGGCTATGCCATTTGCCCCAAGTGATATAATTAATAAGAAACGGAATGGAAGTTCATACTCAGTCATTCAACAAGAATTAGTTAAGCACCTATTAATTGTTCTCCATCAGGGAGTCTGGCTGGGAACAAGGCAAAGCCCTTGACTGCGTGGAAATTACATTTAGTGTGAGGAGACAGAAACCAAAAGAAATGACAAAAGGTGCACTCTTAGAAACCCAACAGAGAAGGCAGAAAGTGGAGGAAGGGGCTAAGCAAAGCTTGCCTGAGGGAGGGACACTTGCCATGCGGAATCTGGTGATCAGGGCAGACCTGACTGAGAGAGAGATGTCCGAGTGGAAGGAGGTGGGGGAATGGTTCGCCTCTGAACAAGAGCATTTCAGACAGAGAAAACCTAAGTGTAAAGGCCTTGAGATGGCAGGTGCCTAGAGGAACACCCAGAATAGCGTTGAGAGAGTCCACAGGATGAGACAGGAGGAGACAAGACAGCAGGCAGCCAGACGCTCTGGGATGTGCAAGGCATTGTAAAGATGGGAACCGACTGGGGGCTTTTAAACAGAGTTGCTGCTGTGTCTGATTTAGTTTCTGTGGATCATGCGGGCTGTGTGTAGAGGAACCAGGGTGGGGGCAGGAGACCCCAATGGGGGCCTTCTGTAGTGAGAACAATGGTCCATTGTGCCAGGGTAGGAGTGGAGGGCTCCCAAGAAATGTGAGCGCTGAGATTTCACCCAACCACTTGCAAGCTAGCAAGTTAGCCTGACACGGATTCAGGGATGCTGGCAGAAGACACAGGAGACTTCTGGTTCAGAGACCAAGGACCTTCTTGCTCATGGTATAGTAGCCAACAGGAGCTTCATCTTTGTCTCAGAAATCTCTGTCTCAGAAACACATGGGGATTGTCTCTCCCCAAGAGCATAGTGTGAAGTGGCTGAATTCTAGGAGGTAGTTTATAGGTGGAGCCTAGATCTGAGGTCAGAGTCAGAGTAACACTGTGGTTTTTGCAGAGCATTCTAGTAAGTGCTGGGGATACCGTGACAAATGAGGGCCTGGCCACCATGAGACCAACCTCTCAATGGGGGACCACAGACCCAAAGTAGTTAAACTTGTCCAATACGTGAAATGATTGCCACTAATGGTAGATTCCATGCAGGATTGAAAAGAGACTTGCTTTATATGTAGTTTCTAGGATTTCCAACTCTAAAAATATGGATCGAGGCTCAGTGGCGCTTGTCTATGATCCCAGCAGCTGGGGAGGCTGAGGCAGGAGGATCTCGAGCTCAAAGCCAGCCTCAGCAAAAGTGAGGTACTAAGCAACTCAGTGAGACCCTGTCTCTAAATAAAATACAAAATAGGGCTGGGGAGGAGGCTCAGTGGTTGAGCACCCTGAGTTCAATCCCTGCAATCTACCCCTCCATATGGTTCTACTTCCACCAGATAAAATTATAGCCAAGATAGAAGAGGAAAAATTAATCCCATGCTTGCTTCACTCTTGTCTCCTTTCTTGAAGAGAAATAGAATTTCCTTGTGTTGTGCCTTCCTATGATAGACACACTGGGCATTTTTTCATATTATTAGTAACCTAGATAGATTTACTCTGGGAAAAATGTTAAAACTTTTAGAAGGTTCTATTTTAGGAACAAAATTATCTGACCTTCTTGTTTATAGACATGTTTATAGACAGGTTGAATGTAATAAGCTATTGTCCTTGGTGGAAAACCACCTTCCATTTTCTTATTAGTTTATTGTCTATCTTTACTAACTAGAATCAAAAGCTCGAAAAGGGCATTTGTTTTATTTGCTTGCATTTTCAGTTCTTAAAGTAGTGCCTGGTATACCGGAGGCATTTAATAAGTAGACATTGAATGAATAAACATATACTACATGTCTACTTTGTATTCTTTGTATGATAAATTGATTTCTTTTCTCAGTCCACATTTCATTGGATCACTCTGTGATGTCTGCTAACTGTCTATAACTTTTGTGTACCCCACTTATTCTTTAAATAGTGGACGAAACAAGAATACAGCCATGTGTATAATATGAGAATTTCTTTTCTGAATAGTTAACAGTTTATTCCACATTCTATGTGTAACTTGCTATAATGCTCTGTAATGGCTGAGGGCACACAGTTACACTGCATGACCAGGAAAAAAAATATTACAGCCTTGCTAGCTAGCAGCTCCCTTAGATGTTTTGCAAATGTTTGCAATGATACAAACTCCTGATGTAATGCTTTTGTGCATATCAATTGCTTAGTTTCCTGGGAATTAGCTCAGTATAAATTGAAAGGAGTGGGTTAGAGAGTACCTATTCTCCTTTTGATACCAAAAGGTTGGTCTTTGTCCCTGATGCCAATCTATTAATAAGGACAAGGTTTTGAGAAAAAGGAAAAAGAAGATTTATTGTCTTGCTACCAAAGGAGGAAGGCAGTGGACCTGTGTCATCTGCCATTCTAGCCTCCAGGGGGAATGGTGGGCTTCACAAAGGGGAATACAAGTTTGCCTCCCAGATATTATCAGTTGATGTAATTCATGTTTAATGATATCCTCAAGACAGCTGTTTCCCATTTCCAGGTCTGGAGTTTCTTTGTTCAGGTGGGCAGTAAATGGAAGGACAGATAACTGGACTTAGGACAGGAAGAATGTCAATCCTGTTTTCCACAGTTAGGAAAGAGAAGAGGGAGAAGAGGACTGGGGAAAAAGTCAGTTTAAAAATAAACCTCCATGAAGGAGAACACAGATACAACATATCGAAATCTCTGGGACACTATGAAGGCAGTTCTAAGAGGAAAGTTCATTGCATGGAGTTCATTCCTTAAAAGAAGAAAAGTCAACAAATAAATGACTTCACATTACATTTCAAAGACCTAGAAAGGGAAGAACAAATCAACACCAAAAGCAGTAGAAGACAGTAAATAATTAAAATCAGAGCTGAAATCAATGAAATTGAAACAATTGAAAAAATTGACAAAACAAAAAATTGGTTCTTTGAAAAAATAAATAAAATTGACAAATCCTTAGCCATGCTAACCAAGAGAAGGAGAGAGAAAACTCAAATTACTAACATACATGATAAAAAAGTAAATAACACACACAACAGAAATACAGAAGATAATGATAAATTATTTTGAAAACTTGTACTCCAATAAAATAGAAAATATTGGAGGCATCAACAAATTTCTAGAGTTATATGATTTGCCCAAATTGAATCAGGAGGATATACACAATTTAAGCAAATCAATTTCAAGCCATGAAATAGAAGACACCATCAGAAGTCTACTAACAAAGAAAAGCCCAGGACCAGATGGATTCTCAGCTGAGTTCCACAAGACTTTCAAAGAAGAATCAACACCAATACTCTTCAATTTATTTTAATAAATAGAAAAAGAGGAAGCACTTCCAAACTCATTCTATGAGGCCAGTATCATCCTGATTCCAAAACCAGACAAAGACATCAAAGAAAGAAAACTTCAGACCAATATCTCTAATGAACATAGATGCAAAAATCCTCAATAAAATTCTGGCAAATCAAATACAAAAACATATCAAAAAGATAGCACCCCACAATCAAGTGGTGTTCATCTCAGGGATCAGGGTTGGTTCAACATAAAGAATCAATAAATGCAATTCATCACATCCATAGACTTAAAGACAAGAACCTTATGATCACCTCAATAGATGCAGAAGATGCATTTGACAAAATACAGCATCTCTTCATGTTCAAAACACTAGAAAAACTAGGGATAACAGGAACATATCTCAACATCGTAAAAGCTATCTATGCTAAGCCCCAGGCCAACATCATTCTAAATGGAGAAAAATTGAAAGCTTTCCCTCTATAAACTGGAACAAGACAGGGATGCCCTCTTTCACCACTTCTATTTAACATAGTTCTTGAAACTCTAGCCAGAGCAATTAGACAAAAGAAATTAAAGGGATACAGATAGGAAAAGAAGAACTCAAAACTATCACTATTTGCTGATGACATGATTCTATACCTAGAAGATCCAAAAAATTCCACCAGAAAACTTTTAGAACTAATAAATTAATTTAGCAAAGTAGCAGAATATAAAATCAACACCCATAAATCAAAAGCATTTCTGTAATTCAGTGACAAATCCTCTGAAAGAGAAACTAGGAAAACTACCCCAAACTACCTCAAAAAAATAATACAATACTTGGAAATCAACTTAGTGAAAGAGCTCTACAATGAAAATTACAGAATGCTAAAGAAAGAAATTAAAGAAGAATTTAAAAGATGGAAATAACTCCCTTGTTCTTAGATAGGCAGAATTAATATTGTCAAAATGACTACACTACCAAAAGCACTATATAGATTTAATGCAATTCCGATCAAAATCCCAATGATGTTCCTTATAGAAATAGAAAAAGCAGTCATGAAATTCATCTGAAAAAATAAGAGACCCAGAATAGCTAAAGCAATCCTTAGCAAGAAGAGTGAAGCAGGTGCACTATACCAGACCTTAAACTCTACTACAGAGTAATAGTAACAAAACTAGCATGGTATTGGCACCAAAATAGACTTGTAGTCCAATGATACAGAATAGAGGACACAGAGACTAACCCACATAACTACAGTTTTCTTATTAGACAAAGGCACCAAAAACCTACATTGGAGAAAAGACAGCCTCTTCAACAAGTGGTGCTGGGAAACTGAAAATCCATATGCAACAAAATGAAATTAAACCCCTATCTCTCACCATGAACAAAACTCAACTCAAAGTGGATCAAGGACCTAGGAATTAAACCAGAGACTCTGTGTCTATCAGAAGAAAAAGTAGGCCCAAATATTCATCATGTCGAATCAGGCCCTAACTTCCTTAATAAGACTCCTATAGCTCAAGAATTAAAATCAAGAATCAATAAATGGGATGGATTCAAACTAAAAAGCTTCTTCTCGGCAAAAGAAACAATCAGTGAGGTGAATAGAGAGCCTACAATTTGGGAACAAATTTTTACCACACACACATCAGATAGAGCACTAATCTCTAGGATATTATAAAGAACTAAAAAATATTAACACCAAAACAAAACAAAACAAATAACCCATCAATAAATGGGTCAAGGACCTGAAAAGACACTTCTCAGAAGAGGATATACAATCAATCAACAAATATATGAAAAAATGTTCATTATCTCTAGCAATTAGAGAAATGCAAATCAAAACAATCTTAAGATTTCATCTCACTCTAGTCAGAATGGCAGCTATTATGAAGACAAACAACAATAAGTGTTGGCGAGGATGGCTGGGGGAGGTATACTCATACACTGCTGGTGGGACTGCAAATTGGTGCAGCCAATATGGAAAGCAGTATGAAGATTCCTTGGAAAACTGGGAATGGAACCACCATTTGACCAGCTCTCTCTCTCTCTCTTCAGTCTATACCTAAAGGATATAAAACATCATACTACAGGGACACAGCCAAAATAGCAGCACAATTTACCATAGCTAAACTGTGGAACTAAACTAGATGCCCTTCAGTAGATGAATGGATAATAAAAATGTGGCAAATGTACACAATGGAATATTACTCAGCAATAAAAGAGAATAAAATCATGGCATTTGCAGGTAAATGTATGGAGTTGGAGAATATCATGCTAAGTGAAGTTAGCCAACCCCACAAAACCAAATGTCGAATGTTTTCTCTGATA
Organism: Urocitellus parryii; assembly: GCF_045843805.1. NCBI lineage: Eukaryota > Metazoa > Chordata > Mammalia > Rodentia > Sciuridae > Urocitellus > Urocitellus parryii. The sequence goes on along the minus strand of NC_135533.1, from coordinate 168,564,542 downwards.
TCAGGAGGCTGATTCATAATGGGATGGTGGGGCATGGGAGGGTTATATGAATTCTAGATAGCCCAAAGCTGTGGGAGGGCAAGAGAGGGGGCAGTGGGGTAGGAAAGGCGGTAGAATGAGTTGGACATCATTACCCTAAGTACCTGTATGAAGACACAAATGGTGTGACTCTGTGTACAGCTAGAGATATGAAAAATTGTGCTCTGTATGTGTAATATGAATTGAAATGCATTCTGCTGTCATATGTAACAAATTAAAATTTAAAAAAATAAAAATATAAATATTAACCTCCAGTGGTTGAGCATCAAGGTTTACATTCCAAGCAAAAAGTGGGCTCTGTTACATGAAAGGGTCCCTGTTACACCTTCATGTTGTCATTTTCAGAAGGTTAGAACAGTTTTCAATGGATGAGTTTCCTGCTTCACCTCAACACATTAGGATTAATTGTTAAATTTTTTCATTTTTCTTTTATTTTTTGGTACCAGGGATTGAACCCAGGGGCACTTAACCACTGAGCTACATCCCCAGCCCTTTTTAATTTTTTATTTTGAGAGAGGGTCTCAGTAAGTTGCTTAGGACCTTGTTAAACTGCTGAGGCTGGCCTTGAACTTGTGATCCTCCTGCCTCAGCCTCCTGAGTCGTAGAGATGATAGGTATGTGACACTGTGCCCAGCAGTAGTTATGTTTTTCAACAAACATTCTGTAGTTGAAAGCAGGATCAAGTGTGTTTTATTAGCCCTTGTTTGGTGTCTCTTGATGTGTCTATTTCCTTGTTCTTGTATTATTTTTATTTTCTCACGGACTTTGCTCAGGAGAGCTGCCTGTCGAATGATCCAGCTCCTCAGTCCAGAGAAGGATGTTGATGGTTAGGTTTTACAAAACTTTCTTCTGGTACTGGGTTGTCCTGGATGACAGTGCTAGGTGAACTTGTCCTGAAGGGGGTGGGAGGCAGGGAGGTACTTGAGCTAAGCTGGGGGGTGGGGGTGAGGGTGGGGGAGGCATGGGGACACTTGACTCTTTGGAGCCCCTACCCAGCATTGTGGGTTCCTCTGCCTGAAGTGGGGAGCCTATTGGAACCACCATGGTGACATTTCCTCTTTCAGTTACTTGCCACATGTCTGGCTATTCCACTTGTGCTGCGAACGTGGAAAATAAACATCTAATTGCAAAGTGTTATGAGTATAGTAAAAATAGGGTATAGTGAGAGACAACGCTGAACAGTGGATGCATGTTTGGAAGCCTTACTTAGCTCAGACCCTGAAGCAGGAGGAGACGGTGTCCACAAGGCATCTAACGACATCCCGTGCCTGGGAAGTGCACAGTGTAAAATGTCCTTATTATAACCCAGCAGAGCAGGCTGCTCAGGGCAGCTGTAATATCCTGTGGGTCAAGAAGTTGCTTTCATCTTGGTGTCAGTCAAAACGACCAAGCTTGGTGAGAGAGATGAAAGTATAATGTTCTTACTTATGTTCCTCACATGCCTGACCACTAAGGGGGCTAGGGGAACCTCGTGCTCCCTGGAGGATGGAATCATAAAATGAGAATGAGTGTGTGTCATTTCTCCCATTTTTTCCCCATATGATTGAAATAGTTAGGACAATTAGAGATCAGGGAACCCACTCTCCTGAGTTTATGAATCATGCTGTAAGAGCCGCCAACACAGCATAATACACAATGCAGCCTTAATTCTGCCCGCATGAAGGCAATCACAAGTCACATCACTGCTGCGTGAAGAGCTCACTGTCTCCTACAGTATACAGGAAACACAAAAATCAGTATCTCATAACCGACTTCCTTTGGCTTTCTGGTTTTAATGATCATTTCTACCATCTTGGCTTATCCACCTAAGTTTATTCTCAGTTAAATAGACACTTGGGGGCTCAATCTCTGTCTGTGATAACAAAGGCTCAATGCCATCTTGCCTCTGCTGTTAATCCAAATGATCCTTAAAAGTGCACGTTGGAATCAGACTGAACTTTTGTATGTATGTACATAAATATAGCACAGTGAATTCCAACAGCAAGAATATCAACAAGACACTAATAAAAAAAAAAAGACTATAAATTGCAGAAGGATCAGTAGAGTAGAGGGAGGAGACCAGGGAAGGGGAGGGACGAGGGGGGAAGTGCTGGGACTGAATTAGAACAAATTATATTCCATGCTTTTGTGATTATGTCAAAATCTATCCTAATGTTATATGCATACATATATATATGTACACATATATAATTTTTTTTTTAAATTTAAGAAGTGCATGTTGCAGCAAAGCAAGAATATAGCCACGTGTATAAGAGGAGAATTTATTTTCTGAACAGTTAGCAATTTATTCCACCTTCTGTGTGTAACTCTCTACAGTGTTCTGTAATAGCTGAGGGGCACTCAGTTACACTCCACGACCAAGAAAAAAAAATGCAGTCTTGCGAGCTAGCAGAAATTCTTTAAAACCAGAAAACTTAATTTTTTTTTTCTTTTTCACTGTTCTCCCCGTACTCTTTGCTTACATGAGGTAGCCTCCAGCACCTTCTCCCTGGTCTCTCTTCCTTCGTTTCTTCTTTTTTCCTTCTTTACCTTCTGGTGTGGTCTACCTTGGGGAAACCACTTCTCCTGGGTGCATTTTGGAGGGCAATGGGGAATCAGAGCTGGTGGTACTTTGCAGCCTTCTGTGAAATTTGGCTTAAACTTTCCCAAGTTTTTGGAATGGGATGTGTGTTTTATAAAATCAGCCTCTCTGGTGCTAAGAGTGACCACCCTCATGTCGCAACTTTGATGTGATTGGGCCCAGAAGATTCCCCGGCACCAAGAAGAGGCTAAGAAGGAAAAAGGGGGGGGGGGAGGCACAGGTGACAGGGAGACTGGATCTGCCACAGATGGTCTGCTAGGGTCCTTGAAGCAAGTTATTTCACAGCAGGTCTGTCACAGGCAATGCTTTCTAGGCTTCTACAAGTAAAAGATAATCACAAAGAAATTTAGCGAGGCAAGGACAACTAAGTTATTAGAGCCACCAGTAAAATTGGGCAGTAAAAGAAATCATGAATCCAAGAACGAGGCACACTTTTGCACAAAGACAGGGAGAAACTTATTTATTCTGCTGTTCATTCGTCTGGAAGGCTAACCTAGGGTTTGAGTCCTACTGATAGAGCAGAGTTAACTCAACAGCAACCATAACCATAGCTTAAGCTATCACATACTCTGCCCAGGTCTCAGGAGCCCTCTCACTGGGGACACCAAGTGATCTGAATGACCCATTCTCCCATGAAAGACTAGGCAGCCGATAAACTGGATTTGAGTTTCAATTCTTCCAAGCTTGATCCATCCTGAAGAAAGGTTATTGGTGGCCCTGCTGAAACCTTAACATCTTGCTTCACTGAAACTAACTTCTGTAAAATAAAAGTCATTTATCTAAATGGTCTAACTATGTGTGCATGCATGTCTCATTTTCTCAATTTGTGCATGCCTAATTTCCTCAATTTTTTCCTAAAAGTGGCATTTTAAAGTTATATCATGAGAAGGATTTGTACCCATTTCTCTTGTAGTTACTTTAATTACACTAGTTATAATCATAGCTTTTCAAAGAGACCACCAATTAAGCTTTATACCAGTTTTTTTTTTTTTTTACTCTAGGAACCAAAGAACTTTTTCCTTTGTACACTACATAAAAACATAGTACATTTTATGTACCCAGAAAAGTAGTTTTCCCCACCCCAAATTGCCAAAGAATCTCTCATCTTGTGGCTCTCTCAAGTTCATTACTGTTTCACAGTTGAACTTCTCCTCTCTGCAGACTCATCTAGCTAGATTTTATCATCTAAAGCTCTTTCGAATTTTCTTTAGAAAATTATGTTTTTGAGATTCAGAAAGCTTCTTTAAATATAATTTTTGAGCACATCTTAATAAAACAAACCAATACAACTCTGACCATATTTCAAACATCTGTTCATAGAATATCTGTTGCTGAGGAGCAAACCCAGGGCCTCACCCATGCTAGGCAAGCGCTCTACCACTGAGCCACCACCCCAACTCCATATTTTAATTAAATTTCTTTTTTGCTTCTAAGTTTGTCCTAACTTCAACTCCTTTTGTTTGTTTGTTTGTTTGTTTGGTTTTTTTTTTCCCCTTGCCCATAAATCTGTGAGATGATGGGAATCTTCCTTAATACCTCATTAAAAACAAAGAGAAGGTCCTGGGGAGGCAGCATTTCCAATACAGGATGCTACTGAGAAAATGCAGTTAGACTGGGAACTGCTCAGCTTATTGAATTAGCAGCTCCTCTACCGACTTTATTTATTTATTTTTCCTTGTCTACCTTTGGAGAATTTCTCCCCTTCGAATTTTTCCTTTCATGTAACTTTCAGGTTTTCTGAGTACGATTCTGTGAATTTCCTCTCGCTGTTCTCCGGCCTTGAAGGTGAAGAAAAGACTTTTCTTTAAATGTGTTTAAGTGTCCTCCAGCTGTGCCTTCTTCATTGGAGGGCCCCAGGCCCACTAGACCCCGTAAATATTGCTAAAGCCAAATCCGATCAATTCTGTGTGGCTTATGGGGGACATTTCAAAGGACCATCTGGGAAGGGGCCTGAGCGTCTCATGTGGAGCCTATTCTGTTGCCCGGCTGGAAAAATCAGCCTCACAAAGAGCAGGCCTCATTTGGTTAACACTGGCTCCCTGTGGTATCATTTGTTTAAATAGATTAGAAGAGTACTCCTCCTGCTCCTCTGGAGTGAGTTAGGTAGGAGAATATCAGTTTGAAAGCCTTTGGCCCCTTTCAAAGCTGTCTCTCTGCAGTTTTGAAGATGTGACAGCATCAGCTGGAAAACCCAAGGATCTAGCTGGGTTTCATCCTCAAATTGCCACTAAAATAAAGTATCTTAGGATACTTTAAAGTGGTCCGCTGACAGCCTGAAATATCCACTCTGCTACCTGCTCTTTCTTTATGCAAATATATTCAAGCATATAACCACAAATGCATTGTTTGTTTTTATTGAAATAGAATCACGTTCCATGCAATTTGCTTTTTTTGCACTTAATATCGTGGACATCCTTGCAAGTCAATAATTACGGGGACGTGTTTTCAGAATCACGCGCCTCTTGAGTGACAACATGTCCCTCTCACCCCAGGAATTGAACAGGTTTCTCCTCCTGAGAAGGGACAAACTGGATGACTTGTCCAAACACCCAGTAGGACCCCAGAGAAGAGCTGTCCAGGAAAACGTATTGTCCCAGAACAATAAACTCTGCCTGGCTCTCCTTAAATCTCTGTTTCCCCTCCTACACGTCCCCAGTTCCTTTGATTTGTCCTAGAAGCTCTCACCTGCTCTGGCAAACACTGTAATTTCCACAGAATCAGGCTTTCATGAAGATGAACAATAAAGGATTGGAGAAGAGAAGCAAACTGTGACACGTTCCTTTAAAGCTCATTTCTTGCTTCTCTTTGGGATCTCTGAGTTGGAACCCTGAAGCATAATCATCTAATTTATACACCTATTCAGCATCGCTGTAGAAAGTTTCTACACTTTGCACAGCCTTTTCTAAAAGAATTAAAAAGAAATAGAAAATAGAAATAGCGACTAATTTTCCCCGGCTAACTTCAGGTAGAAAGTACACTTGAAATGGTATGTACCCTCATGTGATGGAGGTGACCAGGTTCCTGGGTGGCTTAGATGCTCCAAATATGAAGTCCTTGGCTTCATGTTATCTGTTGAGGATTTTGACAGCTCTTCTCTCTCTCCCAATACCTGCGAATCACTCCCCCAGGGTTTCAGATGCCCCCCCCCCTCTGGACCTTTGGGCTGTTTTTAGGGTAGACAATGTGGGGATGGTTTCAGTGGAAAGTTGGATTTGGTTGTTGGTTTGGACTTACCAAGGATGAGTTCAGGTATGTAGATACTTAGCTGGAACACTGCTGATGTGTTACATGATTCTGATAAGTTTGGATGCTGCTTCACACTTTGGTTACATTTTGGAGGGTAATATGGATGTTGCTTTCAAAGGCTTATATTACTATTATTTTAAAAATTTTCTTTGTTTCTCAAATTAGAAAAATAATATGGGTTTCTGGTTACAAAAGCAAATGACACACACCTGTATGTGTGTGTGTGTGCACGTGTACATGTGTGTATACTCGCGTGCACGTGTACATGTGTGTATACTCGCGTGCACGTGTTATCCCAAAATTTGACATCTTCCTGACAGCCTGAAATATCCACTCTGCTACCTGCTCTTTCCTTATGCAAATATATTCAAGCATATAAACACAAATTCATTGTTTGTTTTTACTGAAATAGAGTTATGTTCCATGCAATTTGCTTTTTTGCACTTAATATTGTGGACATCCTTGCAAGTCAATGATTATGGGACTAACATCTTTCTAATTCCTTTATGCACTTATAAACACATACATTTTAATTTAATTTTATATTAGTGGAACGATGGCAGATGTAGGGGATTATCTTTTCATTTTTCTTATAGGTGCTTAGTTCACACCATTTCATCATTAAGGTTATTTTGAGGGGAGGGCCATAATCAGCACTGTTTTAACGATTCTTTTAGTCATACATAACATTAGGATTCATTTTGACATAATTTTAAAAGCATGGGATATAATTTGCTCTCATTCAATCCCCGGTATTCCTCTTCCTTCCCTTCTTTCTCCACCTATTTATTCCATTCTGTTTTAATCAGCTTATTTGCTGCTGTGACTGAAGGAGCCGCCCAGCACAACTGTAGAGGAGAAAAGGTTTATTTGAGGGCTCATGGTTTCAGAGGCCTTAGTCCATAGAAGGCCGGTTCCATTTCTTGGGTGAGGCTGAACATCAAGGTGGGAGAGCGTGGCAGAAGGAAGCAGCTCACATCACTGTGACCTGGATGCAGAGAGAGACTCTACTGGACAGATATGAATATATACCCAAAGCTGTTACCGCTGTTGACCGGTGACGAGTTCTTGCTCCCCGATGTTGAAGAATAACACCAAAGAAGCACGCCGAGGCAAGGTCAGAGTAGAGATTAGAAATTTATTAAAGGACAGAAGAAAAGACTTCTCCCGGAGGAAGAAGGGGACCCAAAAGGTGGAAATCCGTGGAAGCGCAGTTGTCTCCCCTTTTTATAGTTCTTTCAGTGATGGAATGTAGGTTGGAAGGCCTGAGGGGTGGGACACAGGTGGGCCAAAGAAGTAATCTGGGCATTTCCGAGTCAAGTTTGCTGTTCATTAACATTTCTTTGGGATGGGCTGTCTTCAAATCTGTTGGGGGCTGTTCATTAACATTTCTTCCAGGTGGACTTTGGGCCTAGGAGCTTTTCCGGGACTTCATTAACATTCCATGAGTTGTCCTGCGTTTCCAGAATCATTGTCAGCATGGCCTCCATTTTAGATTTCACTCGATATTAGACCCGATTTACCTAACTACACTGACTACCTAACTTTAAATCTGGCTTCAAAGCCATGTCCTGATTCCCACCTCCTCCAGCCACACTCCACCACTTCAGTTACTACTCAGTTAGTCCCAACAGGAATTAATTCACTGGTTGGGTTAAGGCTCTCACAACCCAATCATTTCTCCTCTGAACCTTCGTGCACTGTCTCACACGTGAGGTTTTGGGGGACACCACAGCTAAACCGTAACACATTCTCTTCTCTCTACTCATGGTTCTGCTACTTACTTTTAGTTTTTTGTTGTTGTTGTTGTTGTTGTTGTTGTTATGTCTTGTGGATATGCATGATGGTGAAATTCACTGTATGTAAATGGGAAAGTTAGGTCAAGTTCATGCAGCTGTTTTCCCCTTATCCCATTCCTTTCCCCTCCCCCCAGGTCCCCTTCATCTAATCCACCCATCTTTCTCCTTTTTTTTTTTTTTTTTTCTGAAATACCTGCCTTTCCCTTTCTCTCTCTCTCTCTCTCTCTCCTTCTCTTTCTCCTTTTAAATTTTATTTTGGACTGCATTCTACGTATCAGGGAGAACATAAGACCTTTGGCTTTCCAAGTCCACTAAGGTTGTTGTAGCTGCTGAGTTCACACCATTAAGGAGGCTTAGTCCACATGATTTCAGGTACACTTTCTACCATTGTTATTATTTTTCATTTGTATAATGCTTTACAGATTATAAAATCCTCTTGATATACACCATCTTGTTGACTTGTAAACACCGTGAGATGGTTGTTATTTACTTTATTTTAGTGGATCAGGAAGCTTGGGGAAGTTGATGTCTTCCCTTCTGCATGATGCTAGTAATAATAAAATCATCATTAAAGCCAAGATTCAGACGGGGCTTGTCTTGATCATGACATCAGCATTTTATCTTCTGATGATATTCGAAAATGTTTGCAGGAAAGTAGGTAAATCCTTGCAAAATGGCATTTGGAATTCTCTTCACTCTATCATTTCTTTTATTTAACTTTTAAGCCTCTAGTGACATAGCCATCCCCTTATCTTCCATATCTGTTTGTTTTGCTAAGCCACTTGTATAGATTAGTAAATTCTATGAGAATTTTTCCCCCTTAATTCTTAAAACGTTTCTTTTTTAAAATCTATTAAACTGAAGCATTTTTCCATTTTAACCGTATTTCCACATTTTATTATTCGCTCCTAAACTCATCTTATCTACATTTTCTCTAGACTGAGCTCAATTTGCTGTACATTAGTTTGAAAGCCCCAATGATTCATCTGGTTCTAAGTACATTATATCTCATTGTATCTTGTACTTCACAATTTAATTTGGCCTGTAAATTTGCTTCCCACACATCCTCCAAATTGATAGTAGAAAAATAAACTTTTAAAGATGAACATAAAGCTTGTCTTTGACCTCATGGGTAAGTAAATGTTGGCCTGATGTACATCCAATACATCCCCACAGATTCTTACCTATTCTCATTTTATTTGTCAGGAAATACAAAAAAAAGATTTTTTGCAATGCTAAATTTTAAGCATCCAACTGTGGAGATTCAGCCAGCAATGCAAATGGAAAGTTTTAGGCAAAGATGTTGGTAGTTAATGAAAAGGCACATACTATTATAGAATATTGACAGTAAAATGGAAATGTGATAGATTTTGGAGGTTGGGAGATTTGGGTTTGAATCCTTGGTTTGGCACAGGCAAAATCTTTGACCTTGGAAAAGTGAATGAATTTGTCCATCTTTCCTCAATTATAAGATAGGGATAAAACTAAGAGATTTCTTTGGAAGATTAGATAATATGACGTATCAATCGCCATTATAGCATTGGATATTTACAAAATCTTCAGTAGTTGGTAGACATTTAACCATAACAAATTAATTGAATTTCAACTTGGTTTTTTTTTTTTGTCCAACAAAGCTGCTATTTTGTATCTAATATTCCTAATGCCTAATATTTCTGTATACCTAATATAACTATATGGCCAAAATTAAATTTAACATTTCTAGTTCAGGTTCTTAAGTGTTTTATGAGTTATTTTCTTCTTTCTTTTTTAAAGATGCATTAAATTAAACAAGATGGTTCTTTGTGTTAGAAATAAGTAAGCAGTTGCATAATTAAACTATATCATCATAGTACTCTGGAAGAACAAAAATAATTTTTTCCTCTGAGCTTATTCAAGTGTAAAGATTCAAATTTTGATAATATGACTTATGGTGAAAGAATTTAAAATGTTTTCTCCCATGAGTTTATTCAAGTGTAGATTCAAATTTTGATAATATGGCTTGTGATCCAAGTATAGAGTATCTTATAGATTTATTTTTATACTTATGATATCCAGTTAGGAAAATAAGGCCACATACTTCAAAAACTTTCTGGAGTCTTTCATAGACACTTTGAATTGGGACCTAACAACCTAATGTTTTCCCAACATTTCTTTTGCCTTTGAACAGGATCTGAGAGGTCAGTGTATTTGTTCACATTTGAGAGTAGTGGTAGACTTCTTTAGGATTGAGTTACTTTTGATTACCCACTATATCCTCAGCACTTCAAAGAATAGAAGACCATATTCCTGTGGTCAAAGAGGGTGTTCACTTATTTGTCTAACCGTTGGTCAGGTGCTATTTAAGCACCAGCAGCCGAGGTAAACAAGTTAGTAGGAAGCATAAATCAACAGATAAGTACAAACATAAGTAATAATTTTAGTCACCGTATGCACCCTGTAAAAATAATACAGGACAAGTGGCATGAAGGGAAGTCCTGTCTTTAAAATGAAACCTAAATGATATAAAAGCCAGCCCGAGTCAATTCAGAAGACAGTTTCCAAGCAGAAAGAAGAACACGACACAGTGCTTTGAGATGGGAACAAGATGGTGGCACAGGCACAAAACGAGTGTGACAACAATTCTCATCAAAGACAGTAATATGTGCAGACGCTGCTCTGGGACTGGAGGTCTTTTCTCTGAGCACGGCTGACTCTACCTATCACGCTACCTCTGAGGTCACTGTTGCTGATGCCCAGAGGTCTCTTCTCCAATGGGCTGCCACTACCCTGCTACTGCTAATGCGCTGCCTCTGATACTGCTGCTGTCACCCCAAGGTCACATGGAGGTCTTCTTCCTGGATGCTGTTGCCCGTGCAGCTGCAGCTGCCTGCTGCTGCCACCGCAGACACCAGACACTGCTGTGCCCTGGAGATCGCCTGTGTGATCTGCCCCCACAACTGCGGTTGCAGCCACTGTTGCAGTACTGCTGCTGCTGACCCACTGACTGTGGCCACCAACCACCACCACTTCCGCCTCCACCTAGAGGACTGCTGCCGGGGACACTTCAGGTTTGGTTGCACCCATCTTGGGACACCAACCAAGGCCTGGGGCCAGGGTGCCAGCAGGTTTACCACCACAAGAGCCTCTGTCTGGGAACTCTAGCTGGGACCTGCAGGTCCAGTGTGGAGGTGCCTGTAGGTTTGGAGGTGCTTGGGATCTTCCTTCTGGGAGTGCTGGTGGCCCCTGTCTTGCTGATGCACCTCAGGGCTGCTCCTTTGTGTGAGTGTATCCCTGGTGGCCTCTGGAAGTAAGAGCAGCATTGAGATCTTGGGACTGCAGAATGGCTGAGCCTGAGGTATCTGAAGTCCATATTGGTGGGATAGTCACTGGGTCTGCAAGGGCAGTTCTGGGCCTGGTGTTTCCATGAGATGTCAGAGAAAGGGCTGAGAAATGTTTGAACACTGACAGAGATGGTTCAAATTTCCAATGAGAATTTATTTTATTTTAGTTTTCTATTTACTAACATCTCTACCATATTTGGATCAGGGTGCTTATTACGCATCAGTGTATGGAGGACAATGATACATGAATGGTGTTTTGCATTTTTGTTGTGTTTTTATATCTTTAATTTTTTTTTCTCTTTGTTCATACTCTTCCTATCACTTGTCTGTTTTCTTGGATTCTCTTTCCATCTTTTCTCCAATCAACAGCCAATCTCTGTTGGCTCCTCTTGATTCTTCCTGTGAATCTTTGCTTCTAGCTTCTCTCTTCCTCCCTTGTGAACATTGCATACTATGGTACTTCCGTTCTCTCATCCACCATTTGAAACTGTAAATCGTTTTAGCAAATTTTCTGTTTATACTATAGATCGTTGTTGAATTCATCATTTTGGTTTAATGTGAGAAAGCAGTAGATGCCTTAGTGGGAGCTATTAGGTTTAAGGCTATATACTGTTATACTGGGTGCTGTTGATATTGGTCTTACCATTAAAGACGAGACACAGGAAACCATCAGGGACACTCTAGGTCTACACGGTAGAATTTATGCTGCCTTAGATCCATACTTACAGATGGAAAAACACACTAAGGACATGAAAAAACAAGGGAATAACGTGCCTCAAACAAACTGAGATGCTCCAACAAGAGAAGTCATTGATAACACAGTAGAAGACATGTCCAAGAAGGAGTTCAGATTGTACATGGTTAAATTGATATGTGAAGTAAAGGATAGTATAAGGAGTGAAATCAAAGAAAAAATACAGGAAGTGAAAGATCACTTTCAATAAAGAGAGATTGTGAGGAAAAAAAAACAAGCAGAAATCCTTGAAGGAATCAATAAGCCAAATTATAAATTCAATAGAAAGCATCACAAACAGATTAGACCACTTGGAAGACAGAACCTCAGACAATGAAGATAAAATATATAACCTTGAAAGTAGAGTTGACCATGCAGAGAAGATAGTAAGGAAGCATGAAGAACATTCATGAATTATGTGATAACATGAAAAGACCAAGTTAAGAGTTATCAAATAGATGAAGGAGCAAAGATACAAACCAAAGGAATGCACGATCTTTTCAATGATATAATAGCAGAAAATTTTCCAAACCTAAAGAATGAAATGGAAACTCAAATACAAGAGGCTTGTGGGACCCCAAATGTACAAAACTACAGCAGACCCACACCAAGACACATTATAATAAGAATGACTAACATGTGGAATGAAGATAAAATCTTAAAGGCCATGAGAGAGAAAAAAAATCACATGTAGGGGGAAACAAATTCAGATCTCAGTGGATTTCTCAACCCAGAGTCCCCAAGCTAGGAAGTCCTGGAATAATATATTTCAAGCTCTGAAAGAAAATGAATGCAAAAAACCAAGAATTTTATATCCAGCAAAATTAAGTTTCAGATAGGAAGATGAAATAAAAACATCCATGATAAACAAAAATTAAAAGAATTCATAACCAGAAAGCCTACATTACAGAACATTCTCAACAAAATATTCCATAAGGATCAAGTGAAAAAAAAAAGTGAAAAACAGCAAAGGGAGGATCTACAGTAAAGGAACATTCAGCCAAAGGAAAAACCATAAATAAGTCAAAATTATAGGGAATACAAATCATATCTCAGTAATAACCTTGAATGTTAATGGCCTAAACTCATCAATCAAAAGACATAGACTGGCAGATTGGATTAAAAAGCAAGACCCCAACAATATTCTGACTTCAAGAGACTCACCATGGGCAAAGACATCCACAGGCTGAAGGTGAAAGGATGGGAAAAAAAACACATATCACTCATATGGATTGCATCAACAAGCAGGGGCTTCCATCCTTATCTCAGATTCAAGTCAGTGTTAATCAGAAGACACAAAGAAGGACATTTCATACTTCTTAAGGGAAGTATATATCAGTAGGATATAACAGTTAGAAATATTTATGCACTAAACAATGTAGCATCTATATACATCAGACAAACCCTTCTTGATTTCAAGAATCAAATAGACCACAACACAATAATACCAGATGACTTTAACATACTTCTCTCAGTACTAGACAGATCTCCCAAACAAAAACTAAATAAAGAAAATATAGAACTAAATAATACAATCAATAATTTAGACTTAACAGACATATATAGAATATTTCATCCATCAACAAGCAAATACACTTTATTCTAAGTAGCACAGGGCTCCTTCTCTAAAATTGACCATATTTTATGCCACAAAGCAACTCTTAGTAAATACAAAAAAAAAAAAAACAAAAAAAAAACAAAAACCAGATAGTATCCTGCAATCTGTCAGATCACAATGGAAAGAAATTAGAAACCAAAAATAAAGTAAAAAATTGAAGATACTCTAACAAATGGAGACTAATTAATGCACTAACTGAATGAAGAATAGATAGTAGAAGAAATCAAGGATAAAATAAAAAAAAATTCTTAGAGGTAAACAAGAACACTGATACAATGTATCAAAATCTCTGGGACACTATGAAGGCAGTACTAAGAGGAAAGTTTATTGCATTGAGTGCATTCGTTAAAAGAATAAAAAGTCAAACAAATAAATTACCTAACAATACATCTCAAAGCCCTAGAAAAAGAAGAACAAATCAACACCCAAAGAGAAAATAATTAAATAAAAGAAAATAATTAAAATGAAAGCTGAAATCAATGAAATTGAAGCAAAAAAAATTGACAAAAAGTTGGTTCTTTTAAAAAAAATAAATAAAGTAGATAGACTCCTGGCCATGTTAATGAGGAGAAAAAAAGAGAAAACTCAAATTACTAAAATACAAAATGAAGAAGGAAATATCACAATGGATATGTCTGAAATTCAGAAGATAATTAGAAACTATTTTGAAAATTTATATTCCCACAAAATAGAAAATATCAGAGACATCAACAAATTTCTAGAGACATATGACCTACCCAAACTGAATGAGTTGGTCATACACAATTTAAACAGACTAATTCAAGTCATGAAATAGAAAATGCCATCAAAAGCCTACCAACCAAGAAAAGCCCAGACCAGATAGATCCTCAGCCGAGTTCTACAAGACTTTCAAAGGAGAATTCACACCAATACTCTTCAACTTATTTCAGGAAATAGAAAAAGAGGGAGCACTTCCAAACTCATTTTATGAGGCCAATATCACCCTGACTCCAAAACCAGGCAAAGACACATCAAAGAAAGAAAACTTCAGACCAATATCTCTACTGAACATAGATGCTAAAATTCTCAATAAAATTCTGGCAAATTGAATACAAAAACATATCAAAAGGAGTGTACATCACAATCAAGTGGGGTTCATCCCAGGGATGCAGGGTTGGTCAACATATGGAAATTAATAAACATAGTTCATCATATCAATAGACTTAAATAACAAATCCCCCAAAGCACAAGTAGTAAAATCAAAGATCAATAAATGGGATGGATTCAAATTAAAAAGCTTCTTCTCGGGGCTGAGGATGTGGCTCAAGTGGTAGCACACTCACCTGGCATGCGTGGGGTGCTGGGTTCGATCCTCAGCACCACATAAAAATAAAGATGTTGCGTCCACCAAAAACTAAAAATAAATAAATAAATATTAAAAAAATTCTCTCTCTCTCTCTCTCTCTCTCTCTCTCTCTCTCTCTTAAAAAAAAAAAGCTTCTTCCCAGCCAAGGAAACAATAATGTAAGGAGAGGGCCTATGGATTGGGCAAAAATCTTTACCACATGCACCTCTGATAAAGCACTAATCTCTAGGATATACAAAGAACTAAAAAAACTTAACACCAAAAAAAAAAAAAAAAACCCAAACCAAAAACAAACAAAAAAACAAACAAATAACCCAATCAATGAAAGGGTTAAGGAACTGAACTGAACAGACACTTCACAGAAGAAGAAATACAATCAATCAACAAATATATGAAAAAGTGTTCAACATCTCTGGCAATTAGAGAAATGCAAATCAAAACTACACCAAGATTTCATCTCACTCCAGTCAGAATGGCAATCATCAAGAATACAAACAACAATAAATGTTGGAAAGAATGTGGGGGAAAAGGTAAACTCATATATTGCTGGTGGGACTGCAAATTGGTACAACCACTATGGAAAGCAGTATGGAGATTCCTCAGAAAACTGAGAATGGTACCACCATTTGACCCAGCTATCCCAGTCCTCAGTTTATACCCAAAGGACTTAAAATCAGCACACTACAGTAATGCAGCCACATCAATGCACAATAGGGGTAAAGTATGGAACCAACTTAGATGTCCTTCAATAGATGAATGGATAAAGAAAATGTGGTATATGTATTCAATGGAATATTACTCAGCTTTAAAGAGGAATGAAATTATGGCATTTGCCAGTAAATGGATGGAGTTGGAAAATATCATGCTAAGTGAAATAAGCCAATTCCCCAAAACCAAAGGTGGAATGTTTTCTCTAATATGCTAATGCTAATTCACAATAAGGGGTGGGGGGGACACTAGAGAAGAATAGTTATTTTAGATTAGGTACAGGGAAGTGAAGGGAGGGGAGGGCAGGGGATGTGGGGATAGGAAGGATACGAGAATGAAATAGACATTATTATTTTATGTATTTATGTGACTACATGACCAATGTGATTCTACAACATGTGCACTCAGAGAAATGAGAACTTGTATCCCATCTATGTATGATAGATCAAAGTGCATAAATGCATTCTACTGTCAGGTATAACTAATTAAAACAAATTTTTTTAAAGACAGTAATATGTGTTTTAGCCAACTTTTGCATTGTTGTGACACGTGTCCCCAATAAGAACAATACAGAAGAGTAAGAGTTTATTTTAGCCCATCATTTCCAAGGGTCAGTTCATGGTTGGCAGACTCCAGAGCCCTGAGTCTAAGGTGAGGTGGAACATCGTGGCCGAAGAGTGTAGCAGAGGAAAGCAGCTCAGGCCATGTCAACCAGGAAACAGAAAGAGAACTCCACTCTCCAGGAACAGAATATAAACCCCAAAGTGACCTATTTCCACTAGCCATACCCAACTTGCCTACGGTTACCACCTAGGAAATCCATATCAGTGGGTGCATCCATTGATTGTATTATAATCTAATCATTTCACCTCTGGAAATCCTTGCATTGTCTCTCACATGAACTTTTGGGGGATACCTTATATCTGAACTCTAACAATAGGAGCAAGAACTGATCTTTTGGAAGCCATTTGTCCACGGGTGAAAAGTAAGAAGCTGAGATGATGCATTTGGATAGTGTCTCCTTTAAGGCACCAGGTATTCAAGGTCAATGAGTTCTTTTTCAACATTCCAATTGAAACATGAATTTGGATCCTATTTCTCCATATGAAGGGAGATTTGATAAGTGCACTGTAAAAAAAAAGGTGTCTTTTCCTAAAGGAGAAGACTGGTATCCTCATAGATGCAAAAATGGTTTTTATGTCATATATACCTTTCATTTTAATTAATTCCAACTGGAAATGAAAGTGCCAAATTTCAGACTTGGCTCTTTAGAGCTTAGGCCTGTCACTTCAGTCAAGCTGTCTTTTTTTTTTTTTTTAAACTGTATCCCTGGAATTAAATGTCCAAGAGAAAAATACCGGAGATTGTTGAGTCTCTCTCCGTTTCCTTCTCTAAATTGGCATGCTATAATATCATCACATCTTGGTGACAGTATCTCTGCAAATGAAGCTAGAAATATTGAAAACAACTTTTTTTTTTTTAAATTCTTGCTCCTCCTCTAATAAAAGACATGTGTTTTAACTAGGTTAATGCTTTTCCTGGATCGCTAATTATAGTACTTCTTCATTTTAGGCATGAGTAGCTTACATTTTCATTTCCTGAATAATCTGAACAGAAAAAAAAGTTATTCAGTTCAACCAGATTCTCAAATCTTTTTAAAGAAACTGTGTCCCTAAGGGGGAAAAAAAAAAGAAAAGAAAGAAAGAAAGCAGAAGAGATTCAGTTCTGCATGAACATTGTCATTACCAAACCTTATATTGTGTCAGATTTTGAACATAAAAAATTTATTACAAGTAGTAATTACTTCTTGAGGTTCTGTGAGCAGAAAGTTTTAACACTAAAACTGAATATAAACTGAAAACAACTTCAACCTATATTCTATTTTCTACCCACCCAGCAGAAATAAATTATCTGTGAGAAAAAATTAATAATCCTCCTACTCTAAGGCATTGAAGCAATATTATCTCATTTTCTTATCTGAGTTTTTATTTTCGACATGGGGATTTCTCAAATAGGTAGTAGAATAATTGTCAGTACACGAGATGAAAATTCATATTAGATCCCACATTCAGTGATTGTTTTGGGTCAAGATTTCCAAGCTATGGAATGGAACCACCATTTGACCCAGCTATCCCACTCCTTGGCATATACCCAAAGGACTTAAAATCATCATATTACAGTTAAGCAGCCACATCAATGTTCATAGCAGCTCAATTCACAGGAGCTAATCTATGCTCTGTCTGATATGAGGTTGCTGACTCACAATATGCAGGGCAAGGGAAGGGAGAAGTAGAGGTTCACTGAATTAGGGGTGGAGGGAGGGATGGGGGATGGGAATGGGAAAGACGGTGGAATGAATGGGACATAACTTTCCTATGATCATACATGAATACACTACTAGTGAAACTCCACATCATGTACGTCCACAAAAATGGGAAGCTATACTCCATGTACGTATGATAAGTCAAAATACACTCTACTGTCAAGTATAACTGAAAAAGAAAACAAATTAAAAAATGAAATGAGAATAAAAAGATTTCCAAGCTAGGTCATAAGGTACTAGTTTTTCAAGTACATTTTTCCTTATAATTATTAAGAGAACAGAGGAGCAATCTGAAACAGTAACAATCTATGTGGATACTACCTAAAATTGACAGATCTATGGATGTGATGTAAGAACAGAGAGAAAATTGTTACTAGGAATTTGGAAGTCCAATGCCAATTAGCAGAAAGTACATTTCATTTTGTGATTCTCTCAGTCACAGAAGGTTATAGAATATGAGGGGTATGGATATGGAACTGAATCTATAAGAGCAACTTATTATCAGAAACATGAGAAATGACCGAATATCATGAAAAAATATTTAACACTGATGCATGGTTTGCAGGAGAAATATTTGAATTGATTTTAAAGCTGATTTAATTTTTATTATAAAATCAGCCAAAGCAACATTAAAAGGCATGAAACAGTCTTTCTTTTACTTTTTTTCAGTTGGTCCTCGTTTTCTTTCCAGAGAAAGAAACTATGTTTTTTTTTTCTCTGCCTTTAATCCCCTTTGCTTTCTTTATGCAAATTAAAGCAAATGCAACTATATCTTCATACTAAATCAAAGAAAATGCAACTATATATTCATACCAAATTAAAGAAAATGCAACTATATATTCATAGCCCACCCCGTTTCACTACTGTGAAATATTTTATGAATGGGACATCGTGTCTCATGTTTGTGAGATGTACAGACAGGACACATCGCCACCATATCTTCAATACTCAGAACAACTATGAAGTAAGTGCTATTTTCATCATTTTACACATGGAGAAACTGAGGCTCAGGGAATTTAAACAGGGTCCAAGTTCACGCATTGTTTGAGCTAGGGTTCAAAGTCACCCTCTTTTTTTTTTTTTTTTTTTTGTACAGATGACGGTTCTTGGTCTAACCTCAACAATTTAGTGCTTCTGTAATAACGCGCCTGGTGGGAATCCTGTAACTCCCAAACAACTCATTCTATTTTCACTGTATTCAAAGAACTTCTTGAAACATAATAATCCAATTTTCAGTATTCTTACAAAACAGTGGGATTCACTGTTGCATATTCGCCCATGCACATAACATCATTTAATCCATTTCTTCTTGATTTTCATTCACACGTATCACATTTTGGCTGGTGGGAGCCCCTTCAAGCTGGCTCCCTGTCATCACCACCAGAAATTCTGAAAGCATTCTTCCTGTCTTTCAACTAGACGTGCCAGCCCTGCCCTGAGTTCTCCTGTCCCAGAAACAGAATTAGTTTCTAGGAACTAAATTTGGGCACTAAGACCGTGTGTCATTTTGTTGCCTCTGAGCAAGGATTAGAGCCTGATGACAATCGTGATAGAGCAGACATTCTCTCTTCTTTCCATATGAATGAATCGCGTGGCTGTGTCCACTTTTTAAAACACTACTCCAAATGATGGTTCATTAATGCAGTATTTCCCTTGTTTTGAGCTGCATTATTTTCTTTATTCTTGAGCTTTGCTTTTCGGTGAGACAGTGCTGGGAGCCATCCATGAACTACGCATGAACCAAATTGACCTGGAAGCCATTAGGTAGGATGTCTGGAACTCCCAGCGGCAACCCTGCTGGTTTGAGAATGCCCAACTCATGTGACTTCCTACCTAGCTCTGTCTAAGTTAGCATAGCAGGGGAGACTGGGTGACCCAGGAGCCACACAGCCTCTCCGAGATGGGTGTGGCTTGCCAAGATGCCTATCAACCTGTTTACTGCAAGATCCCTGCCACACCAAGAAGCAAGCACCAAACCAATTCAACCAAGACTCCTCCCGCTGAAACCTTATCCCTGCCTTTGATATACTCCCCCTTAAATAAAGAACTGGAGCCATTTTTTAGCGGTTCCATTCCAGCTCCTGTCAGTACTGGAAGACCTAGCAGGTGCTCCCTTTTCTATCCAATTTCTGGCTCTGTCTCTATTTCTTTCTAATTATTTCAGACTTTCTATTTCTCAGGCAGCTCACAGCTCCTGAGCAGGTATCTACCCAGGCAGGGGTATGGGCTATCCTGTAATAAGACAGATTATCTTCTCAGGCAGTATGCTTGAATTTCTATGTCATCTTCAACATTTATATTTTCATTTTCTTTCTGATTATTGCCTCAAGCATTCTGGGAATATAGTGTGCATGTGTCATTTGTCCCCTGTGTCATTCATCACTGGAACATCAACTGCCTGTGTAGGAAGACAAGGCCAACTTCTTTCCAAGAGGAATACTAAGGAAATAGAAAGTTCTGGGTCAAAGGCAAAACTTTTAGAGACAATAAAAAGGTGGGTGGTATGGTGCATGGTGGTGCATGCCTGTAATCCCAGCAACTCAGGGATGGGAGAGGCTGAGGCAGGAGGATCCCAAGTTTGAGGTAAGCCTGTGCAACTTAGTGAGACCTTGTCTCAAAATAAAAAGTAAAAAGGTCGGGGATGTGGCTCCGCAGTAGAGCACCCCTTGGTTCAATTCCCAGTACCACAAACAAAAACAGTGGTCTGGGGGGAAAAGAAGGAAGGAAGGTAAACTTGGATCTTATTTCTCAATTCTAAGGGAGATTTTATAAGTGCCCTGTAAGAAAGGTGTCTTTTCCTAAAAGACTGATATCCTCATTGATGTGAAAATGAGCTCAGAGGATTTTTTTTTTTTTTTTGAGCAGTGAAAGTATCCTGTGTGATACAGTAACAGTGGCTACATGTTATACATTTGTCACAACCCACAGAATGTACACCACGGAGTCAACGGAGTCAACGCTAATGTAAACTATGGACATTTGTTATAATAATGTATTAATATTGGCTTATCAGTGATACCAAGTGTACTACAGTAATGCAAGATGTTAACAATGGGGAAACTGAGTGGGGAGGTAAGGAAGATGTATATGAGAATTCTCCACATTTCCTGTTGAATTTTTCTAAAAACTAAAAGTCCATTAATTAAAAAAAAAAGTTTAATCCATCAACATTTCAAAGACAGTAGATTACACAGATTCTTATATACCTAGGTTTTAGTTGGTTAAAAATCCTTACTGGGAGTAGGTGTTAGGCATAAAAGGGGAACTAAAGACAAATAAAATTCTTTGACACATTTATTTTTAGTTTTTCCTCAAATTATTAATTTTCTGAATTCCAGTGTCATTACATTTTGTCTCTAGATCATAATAATGAACAATTTCTTTATGATCTTTGGATAAGTATCACTCTTCTTAACTTTGGATGTATTTAACTTTACTTCCAAAATCCAACTAAGAATGCCATAGAACATAATCAAATCATGGCCAAGAAGTATCAGACTTCCAAACTTCGGAACTTATCCGAAAAATTCTATTTCATGATTTTTACAATATTAACCAGGTTTCTATAATTTTCATAGTATTATGTTTAAGACAAAGTACATTTAGTCTACAACATAATTTGGTTGCAAATTTTTATTTATTATTTTATTTTATTTTATTTTTTGAGAGAGAGAGAGAATTTTTAATATTTATTTTTCAGTTTTCAGTGGACACAACATCTTTGTATGTGGTGCTGAGGATCGAACCGGGGCTGCACGCATGCCAGGCGAGCGCGCTACCGCTTGAGCCACATACCCAGCCCTGGTTGCAAATTTTTAATTATATCATACCTATCAAGTTTTAATCCGAGTAGCAGAATCTTTCAGTTTTATTTTAAAAAAAAGAAAGAAAGAAAGGAAGGAAGGGAGGGAGGGAGGGAGGGAGGGAGGGAGGAAGGAAGGAAGGAAGGAAGGAAGGAAGGAAGGAAGGAAGGAAGAAAGAAGAGCATAGTTGTTTTAGGTTTTGGTGTGAAAATCTGAATTCTGTTACGAATTGAAAGTACCATGTCAGTTTTGTTTTTTATGATAATTGTATGGTCATCAGAGATAAGTCACATGGTCATTTATTACCTACTTTTCCTAGGTAATGACATCCCATTTGTGGTTTAGACAAAAGTCAAACAGACTACCAAGATATTCGGCATGCAGTTTGAACCTGGATGGGGTCAGTGGCAGTGATTTATCCTTAATTGCCTGTAGTGTGTCAGACTGGCCTTCATGTATGTGTTCCCCAGAAAATTAGCTGGTATGGATTAGCTGTCTGCCAGTGACACTGAAGTTTCCATTTGGCCTGGCCATTTAGCATGCCATTTCTTCAACCTCCTAAGCAGTTCCAGCCTAAGCCAATGTCCTGTACTTCTGGGAGGGTGGTTGGTCTCCTGGGAGTGAGGGTGCAGAGAGAGCTGGACATCATCCTCAGTTTGTCTCCATGCAAATGGCCTTCTGCCCCTTTGGAGGAGCATCACCTGCTGGGCCCAGCCAGTGTCCTGTTCTTTCAGCTCCATGCCTGGTCCCAATCTCGCTCTTCATCTCAGCTGGGCTCACTCCATCAATTTGAAAATCCAATGACATATAAGATACAGGATTTCGTTGTTTAACACTCTAGTTGAATGTTCCTGTGATAATTTCAATTAGGACCAAAGGATCTCATTGGAAATAATATAACTTGAAAACCTAAAAACATCACAAACATCTCTTGAGGCACATATGTATGTTTAAATATATCTGTGTATCTATTTAAAATATCTTTGCTATTTTATCAAGTCAAATGTTAAATTCCATTTAAGGAAATGCCAGTACTTTTGAAAGACCTTTGTAGAAGTCACAGCGCCTCACAGCTGGCGTTGCTTGCTAAGAAGATTTACTTACTGTTATAAACTTCAACTTGAAACTCTTCCCTTTCTTGGGGTTTCTATCAGAGACCACCAGGGAAGGCAGATGTTTTTGGTTTTAATATTTCTGGTCCTCTTTAATGATGCAACAGATGACGAATATAAAGACTGGTTCAGTCATTATGGCGAACTCA
The DNA here is from genome assembly GCF_045843805.1 of Urocitellus parryii. Classification (NCBI taxonomy): domain Eukaryota; kingdom Metazoa; phylum Chordata; class Mammalia; order Rodentia; family Sciuridae; genus Urocitellus; species Urocitellus parryii. The sequence continues at coordinate 168,541,784 of NC_135533.1, read as the reverse complement.
CTGTCTGGACCTAGACCAATTAAGTATACACATGCCCCGTGACCCAGAGATTTCACATAAGAGGACATGGTTGGCAATGCTTATCCAAATCTTATTTGTTGGGTGTATAAGAGATGTGTTAACTTGAAGTGCATATTTCCAAAGTAACATATATTTTTTTAAAAAAGTGCATGCTCATTCTAAACATATTCCAAATGGGGAACCTCTTTGAGATGGGGAATGGGAATGGAAGGGTGTAAATAAATAAACAAACAAGAAAAGGGTCTTGCTTAGGCCAATCAGAAATTTGTTACCCAACACGCCTGACGGCTCCCATTTTGCCAGGAAAGAAGGAGGTTCTGGGGGTCTCATTGTTTATTCATTTGTTTTGTCCCTTTTCCCAACTTTGTTGTGTTTCTGTTTCTCTTGTCACTTGATGCAATATATTGTCCGTTTATGAAGTCCCTTATCTATGGGGGATATGTCCCAAGACATGCTGCAGATGCCTGAAAGCTGGGGCAGTACTTTATAGAGCATTATGATTTAGATGTGAGGTGTCCCCCAAAAGCTCCTGTGAGGGACAATGCAAGAAGGTTTAGAGGTGAAATGATTGGGTTATTAATTCACCCAATCAGTGAATTAATCCCATTATACGGGTTAACTTGGTGCTAACTATAGGCAAATTTTTATGTAGTTAAACAAGTCTAAATTCCCTTTTAGTAAGTGCTGGTTAAGCAGATCTTTATTTCCAGTACTCTTGTATTTTACAGTTAGTTTCCTGAATTTTCTTCTAAGGCATTTTTTTTTACTGAGATATAATATTTGTACATCTTTTGGGGTACATGCTTATGGGATAATTATGGTCAACTGATGCATGTACACAAGGTGTAACAATCAAATCAGAGTAATGAGCATTTCCATCTTTTAAAACATTAATCATTTTCTGTGCTGGGAATTTCATACTCTTCTCATCATTTTGAAATGCATCATAGATTGTTTTCACCAAGCGTTTTTACCCTACTGTGCTATGGAAACCCCAGAACTAGTTCCTCATCACTAACCATGGTTGGGGGCCTCTGATTTGGCTTCTTTTCGTCTACTTCCTCCTACTCTTCCCTTTCTCTGGTGACCCCAATTCCATTCAGTTCTTTTGCAAGATTGACTTTTTAGTTTCCACCAATGAGTGAATGGTATGTGATTTTTAGTGTCTGGCTTATTTCACTTAACATAGTGATCTGCAGTTCCATCCCATATTGTTTCAAATCATAGGATTTCTCTGCTTTTAATGGGTGAGTAATATCCCATTGTGTACATATGCTATATTTTCTTTATCCACTCATCCACCATTGGGCATCTACATTGACTCCTTATTTTAACTATTGTGAATAGAGTTCCAATCAACGTGGGAATTCACATATGCATTTCATATAATAATTTCATACCCTGGGGAATTATAAATTATATGTTCATTAGTGGAATTGCTAAAATATGTAGTAGTTCTATTTCAGTTTTTTTTAAAGGCATCTACATACTGTTTTCCAAATGGCTCCACGGACAATGTATGAATTCCCATTTCAATGCAACTTCACCAGCCTTCCTTTAATCATATATTTTTGTCTTTTTGATGATACTTGTTCTAACTGGGGTGAGTTGATATCTCATTAGAGTCTTGATTTGCATTTCTGATGACCAGCAAGCATGTTTAAAGATTTCATCTCACTCCAGTCAGAATGGCAATTATCAAGAATACAAGCAACAATAAATGTTGGGAGGATGTGGGGAAAAGACACACTCATACATTGCAGGTGGGACCACAAATTGGTTCCATCACTCTAGAAAGCAGTATGGAGCTGGTCCTGGAGCTACAGGATGTGAGTGGAAATGTCTCTAAGTCATGGAGAGCAAGTGCTGGTGGGTCAAGACTTGTGGCATTGTAGCCATGGTCCTGTAGGACATGGATGGGACCTTGCCTCGGTCACAAGGGACACACTTGCATGGTGCTAGGCTCTTGGCACCAGCAGCCATACATTGTCCTAAGGCCATGGGTTGGGGAGGAAAGCTTCTCTGTTCCCACAGGATGAGGGCAGCAGTACCTGGGATTGAGGCTGCTGGTTGCCATGTTCTTGGTTCTGCAGTACCCACGGTACCAAGGGACAGGCATGGGTGACACCAGGATTTTGGCACCAGCGGTCCCCACATCAAGACTATGAGTTGGAAAGATCTTCTCTAGCTACCGTGGATGAATGTAAGTAGTGCCAGGGATTGGGGCTTCCAGAAGTCACATCCTAGAGCTGTGGAATGTGGCTAGGATGCTTCCCAGTTCCCAACAGTCAAGCTCAGCTGGGACTTGTCCCCAGCAGCTGCAGTCCTAAGGCTGCAGGCTGCCAAGGATGCTTTCTCTAGCTCCCACCAGGTAATAGGTGGTGCCAGGGATTAGTGGTGCTGGGAGCTGGGTCCTAGAGCTGTGGAAGGGTGTGGCATGAGCCTTTCCCAGTTCCCAGTGGACACATAAGAGTGAACTCAGGACTTTGTACCAGCACCTGTAGTCCCTGAGGCTGTGGTCTGGGAAGGAGGCCTTCCCTTATCCCCCAGGGCAAGTGTGAGTGGGACTAAGGCTTGTACTTATGACATCATGTGGTTCTGAAAGTGCTGTCCTCATGAAGCTTGTGCATAGGCCTAAGTCTTCTGGCAGCATCAGGAGGCCAGCTGCCAGCCCCCAAGGCAGGACAGCAGCTAGCAGCCGCTGTTCTAGCAGCTTGGGTTCTAGTGACTGTGGGAGACCAAATGTGGATTCCTTCTTTGGACGAGAGCAGACACTCTTAGACCAGCCAGCTCCACACACTGGATTTAAAGCTGGTGAAGACTGTGGAATTCTGCAATTAGGATACCGGCAGCTGCTATGGTTGGGGTTCCAACATTTTTCTGCTTACCTTTTTCAGGTAGTGCGATGTTCCCCCAGCCAGAGAGCAAGTGTCAAAGTTGCAGTTTGCTTTGTTTTTTTTTCTCTCTCTAGGTTGCCTTTCTGACTTTTTTGGGGTGTTAGGGTCCCTGCCACTTTTTATTTCTTGCTCTGGTTCTCTGTGGCAGTCAGGTACAGTGTACCTACCATCTTGGATCTATGTTGATTAAATAATTTTTCAAAAAAATTTTACTTTTTAAATCTTCATCTGGAATTTGCTTTTTTGATAATGTGATATAGGAGCATGACTTTCTTCCTTAATTTCAATTTCCCAGGTAGAATGGCAATTATCAAGAATATAAGCAACAATAAGTGCTGGGAAGGACGTGGGGAAAAGAATATCTAGTTGTGCAAAGTATTACTAAGTAAATTATTTCTATTTATTAAAGTAAAATTGGAACTTTGTCATCTTGCTATGTATTTTACTCTCTTTTATCGCGGGAGGCTATTTTGGGATTATCAATTCCCTTCTACCCATCTGTTTGTTTCTATGAAAATGCCACATTGATTTGACCGCTGTGGAAAGAAAAGACCTGATGTGTGTAGAATAAACAGTTCAGATAAAAAGGATCTCAAATCAAGATAATTTTAAAATTGCTAACCCTGAAAGCTAGAAGGCATTAGGACAACACATTTGGAAAGATTTTCCAATTTTGCAATTTTTTGTAGGCTTCTTTTTCTTTTTCTTTTCTTTCTTTCTTTCTTTAAAAATTTTTTTTTTAAAACCAGGGATTGAATCCAGAGCCACATCCCCAGCCATATTTTGCATTTTATTTACAGACAGGGTCTTGCTAAGTTGTTTAGGGCTAAGTTGCTGAGGCTGGTTTTAAACTCAAAATCCTCCTGCCTCAGCCTCCTGAGTTGCTGAGATTACAGGTATGCACCAGCATGCCTGGCTTAGAATAGAGGCATTTGAAAACATACAAGATTGCAAAATATTTACCTCATTCACCTTTTTTAGAAAGCTACTGTAATACAAAATATATAGGAGAGCTGGGCACGGTGGCCACACGCCTGTCATCCCAGTGACTAGGGAGGCTGAGGCAGGAGGATCATGAGTTCAAAGCCAGCCTCAGCAACTTAAGGAGGCCCTAAGCAACTCAGTGAGACCCAGTCTCTAATTAAATATAAAACAGGGCTGGGGATGTGGCTCACTGGTAAGCACCCCTAGGTTCAATCCCTGGTACTATACCCACAAACACATTTTATATATATGAAAATCAACATAGAGGAGAACGGGAAGCAGGAGGTAGAAGGTGTGGTGGAAGGGGAGAGATAAAGGAAGTTCCAGATTGAGGGCAAAGGATGACACAGGATAGGTGGGGTGTATCAGGCAGAGAGGAAAAAAAAAACAGAAAAATGGAGCAGGTCACAAAGCTCCAAAACAGATTTCTTTAGGAGGAAGAAACTGATCAAAATCTGATGTGTCTGATGGTCTTGAGAGGAGATTGAGGAACCTGACAAAAGAGTTGTGGTTTGAATTAATTTCCAATAAATGTCTAAAACACTAAGCAAATGATTTAACAGCAATACGGTTATTAGCATCAGAGGAACATTTTTAAAAGGCAGAAATGTAAAAATGAATATAGTTCATTTCATATCTGTGCTATGCATAGTGTTGATATTATCATAATTTCTGCCATCATGGTAAATTGATCTGTTCTATAGAAGCAAAATAATAGTGAAAAAATGGACAGGGCTGAGTGTGTGGTAGGAGAAGGAAGAAACAGGTCCTCCTCTTCCATTGTGAAAAATTTGGAAAACTCAAAACAATATAAACATGTTATTTAAGGATCTGGATGAATATGCTAAAATAATCACTTAAGTTCTTGTCTTTGAAGGTGAAAAATTAGAGACCAAGGAATTCCTGTTTTTCATAAGCAAAAATCCCAGACAAGTAAACAAAGTCATTTTCAAATTAAACTTCCCAGGTGTATTTTGTTCTGTGTTTAAGTTATCATGGGCGGGGATTATTTCCGTAACATGTAGGAAAGTGTTTACAAAATGATCCTAAAATTCAGAGACTCTTGTCTTTTCTTCGTAACAGTACAGTCTTAAAAATTCAGAGCAGGTTCTCCCTGGATTTTTGTACCCAGTTCCTCCTGCCACACTGGGGCTGGGTGTGTAAATGTCTTGGGAAACGTGAAGGAGGGGTGAGAGTCCCAACATGGGAGGTGATTCAGATAGGTAGTTCTTCACTTTGGTTTGGATGAAAATGGTGGGAAAATATATAAAAAGCTTGCCTGCTGTATTTTTTTGTCCTTGTTCCATTTCTAGCCTCAAGCAAAAGTACTAAAAACCAGAGAGTTCTTCTGAAATTTCTAGTGCCCGGTGTTCTGATTCAAGACTTTAATAAGTTCCAGTCAGTCTGGGGGGGAAGCCGCTCAACTCTGATTCAGACTTCTGCCTTGGAGAGGTTGACTTCTTGCCTTTTATCCTCTGGAATCTTTTTGGAAGGTATTTTCTTTCTCTCTTTCAACGTGCCTAGTCGATGAGTTTCTCTCAAAGCCTGCTCCTCTTTTCAAAATGGATCTGTTCAGTGAAGCATCTCAGGGACAAGTGACCACCTACTCTTTTAAACTGTCCCGTTAAAGCGGGTCTCTGTGTCAGTCTTTCTGCATTCTGGTGGGCTTTTAAAAATCTGAAGAGTCCTTCAACAATGGTGTCTTTGTTCTCCTTCTCTGGATGACTCTTCCATTGTGAGGCTTTAGCGCAGAAATGGGAAAGAACAGTGCTGATTATGCAACTCAGAGTTGAGAGGTAGGATCCTGACCTATATGAGGCTAACACGTGACGGAGGTAAATGTGTATTTACTTTAGCATCTGGGGGAGCATGCTGTGATTTGGTTTGATATTTTATTGACATTTGATGTGTATATAATTTTTTTTGCATATATCCTTTAGTAGTTTTGCTATAAGTCTTTATACATTTTCGGACACCATCATTCATGCTCTTATAGTTTGGTTCTTTTTGTTCCCTTTGTGGGTTTGGCCACATATGTGTCACCCAGAGAGAAAGACTCAGGATCTACGGCAATTCAGACTCTTGAATAACACCTGTTCTTTGTTGAGCTCTTGATGGATCAATATATACAAATTTTTGAGTATATAGTGGGTTCTGATATCATTGACTACAGCTGATAATCCTAACAAGTAAGGCTGAGTGAACACTTGGTTGCAGTCTGGATCCTATAGAAGTCTGGTCTACCTTGTGACATCCATTCATTTATTTCTTGTTATTCTTTTCATACACGTATTCAACGTATGCCCATTAAGTCCTGAGGGTTTATTAATGAAAGCCTGTGCAAAGCTTTGTTCTTCCTGGGTTCCTTTGCAAATTGTTGTAGGGCTCTGTGTCCTTCCCTGAGCATCCTGAGTTTGTATCAGTGTTTCTTTGGTATTGCCCTCTTTCTACAGGGTCAGCATCCCGAGGGGTTACATCCTCAGCCTTCTGTGGTCATTAAAGGGGGAATGGAACACTCTGGTGGGAACAGTCTTTTCTTCTTAAGAGTCTTGTCTTAAACTCAGCAGTTCTTTGCTTGAGCCTGAGCCCTTCCTGTGGGAGTCGACACTAATTCAGGTCAATACCGTTTAATCCTTTAAAATTTCTTTCATTTGGCACTGATGGAGGTTGGGTTGTTTATTGGGGTGTGGTTTAGATATGTGGTATCCCCTGGAATCTCATGTGGGAGACATGGCAGGAATTTTTCAGAGGGGAAATGATTAGATTATGAGAGATGTATCCTAATCAATGGATTAATCCACTGATATGGATTAACTGGGAAGGAATAGTAGGCAGGTAGGGTATATGTCTGGCAGAAGCAGGTCACTGAGATGCGACTTGGGGTTTATATTTTGTCCCTGCTAAGTGGAACTCTCTCTGCTTCCAGGCCACTATGAGCTGAGCTGCTTTCCTGTGTCATATTCTTCCACCATGATGTTCTGCATCAGCTTGGACCCAGAGCTATGAGGACCATTGATCATGGATCGAGCCTCTGAAACTGTAAGCCCAATGTTGTTCTTGTCAGGTCTTTTGCCCATAAAGATGAAAAACCTGGTTAAACCAGTATGTATGTGTATAAGCATTTAAGTGTGTCTGTATATGTATAAGACATGAGTATATGTATATATTATGTGCATATACACATAGATGCATAAATATATTTGTCCCTTGATAGAGTCAAGAGACTGGTCCCAGGACTACCCCCCTCCCCACCCCATAGATACCAAAATCTTTAGATGCTCAATTTTCTTATATAAAGTGGTGAAGTATTTGCACACAACCTATACCCACCCTCCCTTATACTTTAAATCATCTCTAGATTCCTTATAATGCCTAAAACATTGTACATGCTGTGGAAATGGTTGTCAGTTGTTATACTGTATTTATGTAGGAAATAATGACAAGAAAATAAAAAGACCTGCACGCATTCAGTGCACATGTGATGTTTCCCCAGGTACCTTAGATTCGGAGCATGCCCATGGGAAGGAGTTTTCCAACCCTGGATTCACTTCTGTTTGCAAAGAGCCTAGAAGAAGGTTTCTGGAGACAATATGGTGTTTGTTCTTTCAGTTCTGTTTCTCAAAATGGCCAGAACTCAGACTGTCCTTAGATTTTTCATCTTTGTTATCAATCAGGGTGCTCTGATCTATGGATTTTAAGGGAAATACTTTTATATATTTTTCTTTATGTACTTTCCATGTTCTCTATTCAAATATATAATTTTTATAATGGGAAATGTTATGGTTTGGATGGGAGGTGTCCCCCAAAAGCTCACATGTGAGATAAAGCGGAGGTTTCAGAGGGGAAATGACTTGAGTTGTGAGAGCCTTGACCCAATCAGTGAATGACTCACCAGATGGGATTAATCGATTGGTCACTGAAGGCAGGCGGGATGTGGCTGGAGGAGGTGGGACATCGGGGGAGTGGTTTGGGGGTATATATTTGTATCTGGCAAATGGAGATTTTTCTCTCTGTGCTCTGATCACCATGTGAGCTGCTTCCCTCCACCACACTCTTCCTCCATGATGTCCTGCCTCCCCTCGAGCCCCGAGGAATGGAGCCTGCTGTCTGTGGACTGAAACCTCTGAAACCCTGAGCCCCCAAATAAACTTTTCCTTCTCTACAATTGTGCTGGTTGATTCCTTTCGTCACAGCAGCAAAACAGCTGACTAAAACAGGAAATATGTATTAAACCTTTTTAATCTACCTATGCCTTTGCAATGTAAAGTCTTTTTTCCATGAAACAGCAGATTTGGATTTTGTGCTTTTTTTTTTTTTTGCCTTTTGTTGGTGTAGTTGTATATTTTGACATAATCATGCAGTGGGATTTTGTGTTTTAAAAAATCTAGTATGATGATTTTTGGCTTGACATGGAATATAGATTGAAATGTCCATTTACAGTTAATATAATTACTCATCTGGTTGGATTTTCATCTACCATATTGGTATTTTATTCCATTTATCCATCTTTTTTTTTTTATTTCTCATGTCTCCATTCTTTGGGGTAAATTACTGCATTTAGCATTTCTTTTTATTTGTTCTATTGACTTTTTATTTATATCTTCTTGTATCATTTTTAGTAGTTGCTCTAGAGTTAATATAATTTAAGGTTAAGACTTTCAAAGGACATGAACAATGTAAGAACATTATGTCAGCATAATTTATTTCTCATCTCCCTCCCCTCCCCAACTCTTCTGTTGATTCTTGTTATGGTCTGAATATATCTTCTAAAAGTTCATGTAATAGAAATTTAATCCCCAAATTCATATATTAATGTTATTTAGAGGTGGAAGCTTTGGGAGTAATTAGGATTAGATGAGGCCATGAGGTGGGACTTCCATAATGGTATTACTGGCTTTACAAGAAGAGAAAGAATGACCTTCTTTCTTTGTGCCACTATGTGATGCCCTCTGCCCTGTTATGATGTAGCAAGAAGACACTTTGCCATGTGCTGAGCAGATTCTGGTAGTATACTCTTTGGATTTCCAGCCTCCAAAACTGTGAGCCAAATAAACTTCTAATCTTTATAAATTATCCAGTCTCAGGTATTTTGTTATAGCAGCAGAAGATGGACTATCCTTTCTATCTTTGCTAACATTCCTTAAATGTTCACACATTTTCCAAATTTTATACTTGTTCCTTTAATAGGTTTTTCACAATTTCTCAAAAATCTCTGTTGATAAATCCAATATCTGAGCTTTCACTAGATTTGTTCCTATTGACTTTTTATTTTTCTTGATTATGAATCACATTTTTTCCCATGTTTCTTCATGTGTCATGGTTTTTAGATTTTATTCCAGGCATCATATGTAAAGAAGAGTATAACAATATTCATCACCATAAAAATGGCGTTGCTTTTTGTAACAAACTGTTTGTATGAGAAACTAAATCAATGTAATTTGTAGTCAAGCTGAATTGGGGATTTGACCCAGCTTTAGTCATATATAGTCACCACTGGCTCCAAATCCTTTGAAGCATGAAGTCATGACCTTCAATAGGGTCTGCTGAAACTCCAGAGATCCCAGGTGCTGGCTTTTAATGACACTAGGAGTCCTCTTTCCCCTCTTGGCCTGCCTCCGACTTTTTGCAGCTCAGGGCACCTCTGTTCACCTCGGTGTCCTACCCTTCCCTCTGGAGGGGAGTACCCTCCATCTAGATCCAGGATACCTTGGATGGATTTCCCTTGGCATTTTGAAAAATGCTTTTAGGCATTTTATATTATTTGCTACTCGATAAAGTATTAGATACTTTATTGAACTGAGAAATTCGTATGTTATAAAATTAACCTCTTTAAGCCAATGATTGGGGAGCATCTAGTGCCTTCACAATGTTAATTCATGCAAACACCACCTCTCTCCAGTTCCAAAACATTTCCAGCACTGCAGAATAAAGCTTCATACCCATTAAGCAGTTTCTCCCAATTAGCATCCTCTCTCCAACCTCTGGCAGGCTCTAGTATGCTTTCTGTTTCTATAGATTTATTTATTCTGGATATTTCATATAAACAGAATCACATTTTACATAATGCTTTCTGTCTGGCTTCTCTCACTTTGCATAAGGTACTGGGATGGTTTCTTGGTGTTGTGCTCTGCCCTCGGCTTTGAGCACCCACACCCATCACTTGGTGGAAGTCTGCTCTCTGTCTTGACCTTGGGCTTCAGTGGGCCACTGCTTGATATTTGTATTTGGCGAAGGCTCTCAGCTTTGTCTTTCTCCATACATGGGCACTCCAGTAAGTTCTATGGAAAGAGTTGACAGGGTGGGAAAGACTTGCTCGTGAGTAGGGTTTCTTAGATTAGAATTCATCACACAAGCCCCCTTAGAGCTGTTAATGGTTCCTTCAAAGTTTGGCTAGTTTCACCTTATTTTTATCTTTGGCAGATTTGTTTCGATTCTGCTGTTCTGCCAAGGATAAGGAAACTGTGGAATCCTGGTTAAGATTCATCACTTTGGGGAATTTGTTTGGCTTTCTTTGCATCTTCAGAAATCTGATAAACCTTTTATGAAGTGTAAATGGGTAGCTTTTCTGGGTTGTTTGGATTTTGGGGTTTGAAGTGACATCTTGCGACTTTTTACACCCTCCATTTATTTTTTTAAAAATTATAAATATATTGTTAAAATGCATTTTATTTAAATGTTCATTCATTGTTTTTGAAGTCCCACATAATTAAAAGCTTTTATTGTAGTCAAATGAACCTAATGAGACATGTACCGTCGTCAGTGTTTTTTGAAGGCACCGTTCAGTGATATTAAATATATTCCTATTGTGCTATCATGGCCGTCATCCATTTCCAGGATGCTTTTCTTTTTGCAAAACAAAACTCTGAACCCATTAAACAATTACACCAGTTCCTTGCTGTCTTCAGCCTCCAACAGCCAACACTCTGCTTTCTGTCTTTATGATTTTGACTGCTTTAAGTACCTTATATAAGCGGAGTCACACAGGATTTGTCTTTATTTGGCTGGCTTATTTCACTTAGGATAATACTCTCCAAGTCCACCCATACTGTCATAAATGACAGGTTTTCTTCCTTTTCGAGTGGCTGAAAAAATTCTGTTATATGCACATATCATCCTTTTCTTATCCATTTATCTGTTGATGAACTTTTGATTTACTTTCCTATTTCAGCTATGAGGAATAATGCATATAATACTGTTACAAACATGCATGTAGTAATATTTCTTTGAACTTTTGCTTTTCATTCTTTAGGGTTTATTCTCCGAAATGAGATTGCAGGGGGCTGGGGTGGTGGCTCAGTGGTAAAGTACTTGCCTAGCATGTGTGAGGCACTGGGTTCCATTCTCAGCACTGCATATAAATAAAATAAAAAGGTTCACCACCACCACCAACAACAACAAAGAGTTTAAAAAAAAAAAAAAGAAAGAAAGAAAGAAATGAGATGGCAGGATCATGTGCTAATTCTATTTAAAAATATTTGAGGAAACACCATATTATTTTTCATAGTAGCAGTGCCAATTGAATTCCCAACAGTGCCCAAGGGTTCCTTTTCTCCGTATCCTCATCAATATTTATCTCCCTCCTTCCTTCCCTCCCTCCCTCCCTTCCTTCCTTCCTTCCTTCCTTCCTTCCTTCCATCTTTCCTTCCTCTCTCTTCCTTCCTTCTTTCCTTCCTCTCTCTTCCTTTCATGGTAGTAGCTCTCCTAGTGAGTATCGGGTTGTTGGGGCAGGCCCCCACATGACACTTCCTGTGGGCTATGTTATGTTTTAGGTGTGTATGCAGGGCTGGAATTAGCTGTTATAGTTAGCCAAGGCCAGAAACACTGTGATTCAGCATATAGACTCAAGGTCATAAACATTACTTTGTGACCATGTGTCCCCTTATGTCACCTGTTGGCACTGTGCCTTCTTTGTTTGGCTTGCATATAAAAAGGGCCTATGGTCATGGGCTAGAGAGAGGCTAGAATGGAACTGACTGGGGCTGAAGCTGAAGTTAGTAGCTGCTGGCTCATGGCTGTGGCCACCACTGAAAGAAGCGTGTCGACTATCCTAACTGCGACTTGCATCTTCTTCCACCTGCTGAACCCGAGTCTGTTTCCTGGGTCAGAGCCCCCGCACCACCCAGGTGGTACCTCATTGTGGTTTTGATTTGTCTGTCCCTAGTGATGAGTGGTGCTGAGCATCTTTTCAGGAGCTTAGAGATCTTTCTTTTTTGGAGAAATATCCAAGTCCTTTGCCCACGTTTATATTGGGTTGTTTGCTTTTTATTGTTGTGGGTTAGGAGTTCTCTATATTCTGGAATCCTTTATTAGATGCATGATTTGCAAGTCTGTCCCCACATTCTGCATGTTGCTTTTCCACTTGGTTGACAGTGTCCTTTAACATACACAAGTTCTTAATGTTCCCAACATTCAGTTGGTCTGTTTTTCCTTTTGTTGCCTTATCTTTGTGCCGCCCCCGTCCAGCGCGGACAACTGAACCAAAGTCACTCGTGTGAATTTGGGATGATGCAAAATACCACGCAGACATGGAATACCTTTTTATATGAGTTTCAGGATGGTTTTCCCGGCTCCCAGCCTCAGGTTCCCACAAGGGGGGCAAGGTAGAATCACAAGAGGCTGATGAGAGAGAGAGAGAGAGAGAGAGAGAGAGAGAGAGAGAGAGAGAGAGAGAGAGAGAGGTGGTGCAGGGTCTGGAGTTGGCTTTTACTGGGGGACTCAGTTTCTGAGAACATTCTATCCAAACAAGCGCACTGGGTAGGATTACAAAGGAACAGGTGAGGGTAACTCATCCCCAAGGGGTAACCTACTCCTGGAGCCACGCCTCCGAGGGGAGGTAAAGCCCAAGTTATTGTGGGGCACAATAACTGTTCAGTATCTCTTGCTCAGGACTAAAGGGCATGTATTTCCAGGGCAGCTCCTGACACCTTTGATGTCATATGCAAGAAATCATTTCAAGTCCAGTATGGTGAAGTGTTGCCCTGAAGAGTTTTATAGTGTTAGCTTTTTTGATTCTTTTTGAGTTAATTTTTTGAGTAAAGTGTCAGATAAGGGGGTATGTGCATGCAGATTCACAGGCTTCTTAGCAGCATTTGGAAAGACTTCTTTCCGCCTTGAATGGTCTCAACACTCTTGTTGAAAATCATTTGGCCATACTTGTGGAAAAAATTTTTTTTGTGTTCTCTATTCTCTTCAATTGGTCTGTATGTCTGTTTTTACTGAACATAAGGTCTATTCCAGAAAATGTCCCATGTGAATCTGAGAAGAACGTGGTCTGTTGTTCTTGGATAGTTTTGCATGTGTGTATGTTAAATTAACTATTTGAGCAAGTTATATCCTCTCTGGTTATTCTATCCAGTAGTGAGAGTGGGGTAATGAAGTCTCCAACTATTATTATCATTATTATACCTTCATGTTTTACTAAGCCTTCTATTAACATATTATATCCTGTCTCTTATAAACTGTTTTAATTTAAACCCTCTTTTGTCTGGTATTAATATAGCCACCTCTACTCTCTCAGTTAACTATTTGCATGAAAAAAAGTCTTTTTCCAGTCTTTCACTTTCAACCTGTTTATATGTTTATGTCTAAGGTATACAGCTACCACATGTATTGTGGCAACCTCTGTCTTTTAAATTAAGGGTTTAATCCATTTATATTTAAAGTAATCATTCCTAAGGAAGGATTTTTTTTGGTTATTTTGCTATTTGTTTTATATAGGTCGATAACTTTTTTGTTCCTCATTTCCTGCATTAATTTATTTTGTGTTTACTTGCTTTTTTGTAGTTAAAGATTTTAATTTCCTTCTCATTCCATTTTGTGTACATTTTATAATGATATTCTCTATGGTTAACAAGAAGACTGCATTCAACATCTATGATTTAATTCTCTAATTTGTATTTAGACCAGCTTAATTTTCCTGTTTCATTGAGCTTCATGTTTTTTTTTTTGTTGTTGTTGTTGTTGCACTCAATATTTTAATCTAATAAAGTGATAAGTCAGATTTTCCCCCTTTCCTCAGGGTTTGCTGGGTTTTGGTTTTGTTTTGGTTGTTGTCTGCTGTCTCCATGCCAAAGATGAACTTGAGACATAAACGTAAGATCAAGTCTCCTCTTTTTTCTGAGCCTGCTCCTTTCCTTGGGCATGCAGAACAACATTGCAATTTTTCCCATATATGTGGTCACTTTTGGATTGCCTAGGTTTAAATGTCTGGCTCCTAAAAGGGGGAAACAGAAAATGGAAGGGTGGAGAAGGTGCCAGACCTTTCATTGCCCTGGAAGTTATTTTCAGTTTATAAGGCAGAGACTTGTAACAACGTGGGAGGGTTGCAACAGTGACCATTTGCCTCTGTTGGCACCTCCCTGATCACAAGTAGCAAATTAGCTACCAAAGCACAGATCCCTGTTATTTGGAGGACCAGTGTGTTACTGCCTACCTTGCTCTTACAAGCTGTGTTCAAGCTCTCACACAGCCTGCTCCAGGGACATGTGTGTGGCTGCTTGAGGGATGGGTAGCTGTTGCTGAGGGAAGACCTGAAACTGATCAAAATTAACTGCAATTTACTGTCCAACCTTTCTGGAGGTTGCAAGCCTTCAATAGCCTCAAGTTCCAAGATTATAACACGAGACAGATTTTCCTCATGGGATTGTTGTCAAGGTGTGGAGACAGATTCGTGGTTCTTCCTGCTCTGCTGACTTCCTAGAATCCTCTGCCTGTACTTGAATGTAAATTATGAATATAATTATGAAATAATTCATAGGAAGCGGTGACCAACTTAATAGCAAGAATGTTATCAGGTTCACTGGAAGTGCCTGATTGTGGTACTCAATTCCATCTCTTTGCTCCTTTCTCACAAGTCAATTAATTGGCCCAGGTTTGGCATTTATAATTTTTTTTTCATTTAAAGCAGTTTTTACACATAAGTATGAATCCTAGTAAAATATACTTCTTAGACTTGAGTGTTTTAAACTCAATTGGTTATCCACATTGAGGACAATAAAATCAGATTCTCACCTTAGATTATATACCAAAATCAATCTCTTCACTCGTCAACCCAGGCATTCCGACTTCTGCTTTGACTATTTTATAAAATCTGATATAGACAAAATTTTCACTGACCTTCATTCTGTTAAATCCAATCCAATGGCCATTTTCCTCTCAATATTCCTATTCAGCCTTTCAGCACTATTCATCACAGCAGATGATTTCTTCTTCTCAAAATAGTCTCCCCCTTCGGCTTCTGTGATATTGTACTCTCCTGATTTTTATTCTCCCCCTGTAGCTTTGCTGCTCAGTCTTTTCCTTAGCACTTACTCTTCTACTTGGTCTGCACATTTTAGAATTCCTCAGTGCTCAATCCTTTATGTTTTTATACTTTCTCTGTAGATAATCTTATCCGTACCCATATATTTACCAATAACTACATGGTGATGACTTCTAAGTTTGCACCTTGAAATTTGTGCCTTGGACCTCAGAATTCATTTGAATTCACATGTATCTCTGCTGGATATATGTGGTATCAAGTACACAGGCTCTTCAAAAATTAATATTATTCCAACTAAACTCATAACATCTTGTGACAATGCTCCTCTCACAGTGTTCCTTCATCTCAACAATCCATGTAGACGTCCAAGTCCCAAACCTAGAAGTTTTATCATACTCTGTGTGCTCCCCACTCACTAACTAAATTCATGCAATTTCTTCATGTTGAGTTTTTAAAACATTTTTTTGTAGTTGTAGATGGACACAATATCTTTATTTTTATTTATTTATTTTTATGTGGTGCTGAGGATCAATCCCAGGGCCTCATGCGTGTGAGGCAAGCGCTCTACTGCTGAGCTACAACCCCAGGCCTCATGCTGAATTTTGAAGATGGATCTGAAACTCCTCTGCTTTTCACTGTCTCTACTGATATCACATTGGTCCATATTATCTGCAACCTTGGTCTGGTGTACAGTAACAGCCTCTGGATGGATTTTTACTATTCTCCTCCAACATAGTCTCTACCAATCAGCCTCTGAAGTCTCTCTCTAAAAACATAAATGATATTACCTTGCTTAGTACAGTTCAGTATAATTAAAACAAAATCCATACTCCTGCCAGGCATGGTGTTAATACCATAATACCAGCGGCTTGGGAGGCTGAGGCAGGAGGATTGCAAGTTAAAGCCAGGCTCAGCAATTTAGCAAGACCCTAAGTAACTCAGCAAGACCCTTTC
This sequence comes from Urocitellus parryii, assembly GCF_045843805.1. NCBI lineage: Eukaryota > Metazoa > Chordata > Mammalia > Rodentia > Sciuridae > Urocitellus > Urocitellus parryii. The sequence goes on along the minus strand of NC_135533.1, from coordinate 168,525,668 downwards.
TAAATAAAATATAAAAATGGGATAGGGATGTGATTCCGTGTTTAAGTGCCCCTGGGTTCAATCCCCAGTACCAAACAAACAAACAAACAAAAAACAAAACCCTCATACTCCTCCTCCTCACAACAAATGGGATCTTCCTTTTCCTGCTCACTTCCCCATTTTCCTCTGAACCATGAGAACTTTTCCTCAGAATGCTTCAAACACACTCATATTCTTCCTGTTCTTGGAAGAGGTGAAGCTTGTATGTCACAGTGAACCCCAGCTATGCATAAATATAACACACCAATTAAAAGATATAGAAGCCGGTGCACTAGTGCATGCCTGTAATCCTAAGGGCTCGGGAGGCTGAGGCAGGAGAATTTCAAGTTCAAAGCCAGCCTCAGCAAAAACAAGTCCCTAAGTAACTCAGTGAAACCCTGTCTCTAAATAAAATACAAAAAGGTCTAGGGATGTGGCTCAGTGGTCAAGTGCCCCTGAGTTCAATCCCCGGTGGTCACACTGCCTCCTCCTCTTTTGTTTGTGTAGGATCCCTTTGCCTTTTTTCACATAAGAGTAACAAAAACAGCATGGCACTGGTACCAAAACAGGCGGGTGGACCAATGGTACAGAATAGAGGACACAGAGACTAATCCACAATATTACAACTACCTTATATTTGATAAAGGGGCTAAAAGCATGCAATGGAGGAAGGATAGCATCTTCAACAAATGGTGCTGGGAAAACTGGAAATCCATATGCAACAAAATGAAACTGAATCCCTTTCTCTTGCCATGCACAAAAGTTAACTCAAAATGGATCAAGGAGCTTGATATCAAATCAGAGACTCTGCGTCTGATAGAAGAAAAAGTTGGCTACGATCTACATATTGTGGGGTCGGGCTCCAAATTTCTTAATAGGACACCCATAGCACAAGAGTTAATAACTAGAATCAACAAATGGGACTTACTTAAAGTAAAAAGTTTTTTCTCAGCAAGAGAAACAATAAGAGAGGTAAATAGGGAGCCTACATCATGGGAACAAATTTTTACTCCTCACACTTCAGATAGAGCCCTAATATCCAGAATATACAAAGAACTCAAAAAATTAGACAATAAGATAACAAATAACCCAATCAACAAATGGGCCAAGGACCTGAACAGACACTTCTCAGAGGAGGACATACAATCAATCAACAAGTACATGAAAAAATGCTCACCATCTCTAGCAGTCAGAGAAATGCAAATCAAAACCACCCTAAGATACCATCTCACTCCAGTAAGATTGGCAGCCACTATGAAGTCAAACAACAACAAGTGCTGGCCAGGATGTGGGGAAAAGGGTACTCTTGTACATTGCTGGTGGGACTGCAAATTGGTGCGGCCAATTTGGAAAGCAGTTTGGAGATTCCTGGGAAAGCTGGGAATGGAACTGCCATTTGACCCAGCTATTGCCCTTCTCGGACTATTCCCTGAAGACCTTAAAAGAGTGTACTATAGGGATACTGCTACATGGATGTTCATAGCAGCACAATTCACAATAGCTAGACTGTGGAACCAACCTAGATGCCCTTCAATAGATGAATGGATAAAAAAAATGTGGCATTTATATACAATGGAGTATTATTCTGCACTAAAAAATGACAAAATCATGGAATTTGCAGGGAAATGGATGGCACTAGAGCAGATTATGCTAATTGAAGCTAGCCAATCCCTAAAAAAAACAAATGCCAAATGTCATCTTTGTTATAAGGAGAGCTAACTAAGAACAGAATAGATAGGAAGAACATGAGAAGAAGATCACCATTAAACAGGGTTGAGAGGGGGGAGGGAAAGAGAGAGAGAAGGGAAATTGCATGGTAAAAGAAGGAGACCCTCATTGCTATACAAAATTACATATAAGAGGAAGTGAGATAAAAGGGGAAAAAAAAACAAGAGAGAGAAATGAATTACAGTAGATGGGGTAGAGAGAGAAGATGGGAGGGGAGGGGAGGGGAGAGGGGATAGTAGAGGATAGGAAAGGCAGCAGAATACAACAGACACTAGTACAGCAATATGTAAAAAAGTGGATGTGGAACCGAAGTGAATCTGCAATATGTATACGGGGTAAAAATGGGAGTTCATAATCTGCTTGAATCAAATGTATGAAATATGATATGTCAAGAGCTTTATAATGTTTTGAACAACTAATAATAAAAAAGAAAAAAAAAGAGTACTTGTGGTGGCATTTAGGGTCCATCCAGTTAATTTAGGGTAATCTGAACTCAAGTTCCTTTATTACTCTACACCACCAATCCCAAAAAGCCAATAGACCAATGTTCTCTCTGATATGTGGATGCTAACCCATAATAAGGGGGGAGGGAAAATAGAAGCACACTGGATTAAAGGGGAATGAAGGGAAAGGAAGGGAATGGGAATAGGAAAGACAGTGGAATGAATCAGACAGAACTTTCCTATGTTCATATAGGAATACACACCATTGAAACTCCACATCACATCAAACCACAGAAAGGGCTCTTCCTTAGAATAAGTTATACTCCATGTATGTATAAGATGTCAAAATACAGATTCAGATTACTTTTTTTCCACATAAATTTTGGGCTTTTTTTTACTTACTGGTTTATTGGCAGTTTTTCTTAGACCAGTGCTAATGAATAGAAATGCAATAAGAAACACATATAAAACTTTTAATTTTCTGGGAGCCACAATAGAAAGTGAAAAGAGAGGTCTAAAATTAACTATGATGGTATGTTTTATTTAATCAGTGTCACCAAAATCTCCTCATTGCAACATGAAAACAAAATGAAAATTATTACTGAGATGTTTTACATTTTTTGGCATAAAGTCTTCTTTCTTTGGTGTGTATTTTATAGTCACAGATTTGAGTTGGTCACATTTCAAGGGCTCAATAGCCACAAATATCTAGTGACTACTAAACTGAATGAACATATGGTAGATATGTAAGATATGTCTATTTTGCTTTAAGACTAATACAATGCTTGCAATGAATGAATATATACATATATATGAATGTATATATATATATTATATAGAGTTATTTTATGTTATACATTATATATATATACGAATATACATATGTGTATATATTTTACATACAGATATATTTACATTTATGCTTGTATATTATTTTGTGAACAAGAGGCCAGCAAAATGTCATTCCCAACCATATAATAAACGTTTTAACATCAATATAGATATATATTTGTAGACTCATGTGTATCTGAATTTAACTGTAACTAGAAAATTAAGTGTTTGTGATCATGAAACATCACTGGATGATAAATTTCACAAGTTTGTCTATTATATCAGAATATTTTATTTGCATTTTAGGAGCATTTGTGAATGTTCAATATTCTGAGATTTGGTGAAATGGATCTTAATACATATTTATTATAATGTTTTCTTCAGTTATGGTGAATTCAATTAGAGAGAGTTACTGTGGAATTCATCCTCTTAAATATTTATCGTCACATAATATTTTAGATTTGAGCAACAGGGAAATAACACAGAAGCTTAAAGAAAAATTAGAAGACTAATGAGATTCAATCTTTAATGGTTTATGCATAATTTCGAATTGACTAATGCTAGGCAACACATGCATATTCAATTAAAAATATTAACAGTTATTGAGTGGAAATTTTTAGTTAATAATAAAATAAAATAAAAAGCCTCTTTAATCACTGGAAGAATCCTCAGAAGTGAAAAGAAAACTCTACATCAACTTAAACATTTCAGGACAACCAATTTCACTAATTTAAAACAACTTCCAGTGCTAAGGATCCAAGCAAATGAGCTATTTTCTTTAAAAATTCTGATTCATCTTGGGAGCATTAAAATTAATAGAACTTATGATCTTGAATTCTATTCATTTGTGAATGTGTTTTCTGTAAGTACACATAATTGGGGTTGGGATCTGACAGCCCCTCATATATAACCACCATGAATACACATTGAGTTTTACACTATTAATATTTCAGAGGATTCGATTCATAATTATAGAAATCGAACACACTCATGAATGCACTAATGTAAAAAATCTTATTGCAAGCAAGTGCAGTGCCCTGTCTTCATACAGCATTAGGATTAAAAGTACTAAGCCAATATTTCAATCCAAGGCCTGGTTCTTTTCCCTAGAGCTCTGGAGTGGGGAAGGTGATAGTGTTATACCAGATTCATGGGACCCCAATAGACCTCTAGGAGCCGAATCCAATGCAATCACACAAGAGTCTTTATTGCAAGCTCGAGCCTGGACTCACAACCATTTCCGACTCAGTGGTTCCAGGGAGTGAGTCCTGGTCCTTTGTTCAGTGAGATTTTTATAGGTTTCGGGAGGGATATTCTATGCGTCACAACATCACACAGCAAATCATTCCATACCGTGGGAAAGTCAAACAACAACTCTTAACATTGATTAGCACATTCACTGGTGGGAACAAGTTGGGTAGGGAATTATTGGTTAGTACAAGAGGGGATTCTTTTGAACTGATTGGTTTAGGCCATGAGGGGTGTACATGCTAAACTACATGGTTTCCCAACAGGTTATCAACCATCATAAACTACTTTGGTGTTCATCTGGCATCCCAGGTATTTTTCCTGTCTCCTGCTGATTGGTGGTTGCTAGGGGGTTGCTATGTGTCCTCACCTAGCCTGACTGAGTCAGGGACACCTGGCGCCACAGATCTCTCCTGTTATTTGCAGACAAATGACTCAGCAGGGTGGGTATGTGCCTAGGAGTGCTCTGTGGGTTTTTCCAAGGACAAGGGTCACGCCCCTTCCCTCTGGAATAGTTAGAAACTATTTTAAAAAATGGAGACACATCAGTCTCTCAATAGGAGATGCAGCAGAAGGGAGGTGGGAAGGGCCAGGGTGGTCTTACACTGTAGTCACATTTTGTAAGATGAGAGCTGGTCATTGCTTCCTGCCTGAGAAATGGGTTCTCAAAATTGAGGATCACCAGATCTTTGTCTGGGCATGCTCATTTGCTTTCTCCCTAGTTGACTCTTCCTGGTCGTGTCTATGTCCTTGTTACTTTCTTTCCTGGAGGCACAGCCTGGCTCAAATTCTCAGCCTGTTCTGGAAAAGGCAGGGGGAATACTCAACACCTCAGTTCTACCAGTCAGTGGTGTCTCAGTTTGCACTACCACAGAACTGGGGATTGCTGTGACCAGCGGAAGCTCTAAGGTTGGATGAGGCCACTTGCCATGGGACTTTCCTTAGCTGACCTGTTTAGAGCTCTGCTTCCCTGTGGGGACTCTCAGCTCCTGCCTTTGTTAGTCCTTTATTCCTGGAGGTGGATATTGCCTTTCAATTAAAACGACAACAAAAACCTTAGACCCATTTCTCTAAGATGTAACTGTGATGATTGTTGGTTTTTGAGTGTATGATTTTTATGAGATTCTATTACTAGAATGGGCTTTCTGTGATTTATGAAAGTTACATTTTTTTTTTTTTGATACTGGGAATTGAACCCAGGGGCGCTTAAACACTGAGCGACATCCTCTGCCCCCTTTCACGTTTTATTTAGACACAAGGTCTGGATGAGTTGCTTAGGTCCTCACTAAGTTGCTCAGGCTGGCTTTGAACTTGTGAACAGCTTCCTGAATCGCTGGGTTTATAGACTCGCCCCACCTCACCCAGGTATGAAAATCACTTCTGAAAACCTCAAGAAAGTATGAAGTAGGTAGTGACTGCTTTAAGAATCGTACATGTTTCTGAGTAATAAGCACAAAATTTAATAGATGTCATATATTTTGAACATAGTATAATGCTTAAGAATGTTTAGAAGAGTTAAATGTGTGTGTGTGAAGAATTGTGACTAAAAGAATTTTAGGTATTTTTCAGTATTTACATATGTAATCAGGGATTTAAATGTTTAAAGAACTGTAAAATGGCTTAATTTGGGGAACTTCTGAGAATATGCAAAAGAAGTGCTAATAAATCATTGGAGTCCAGATCAAATACATCGAGAATCAAAAATGAAAATCCATCACACTGAAGGAAAAATATCTATGAAGAGAGAAAGTGGAAATGAGAAGAGAAAAACTCCTTAGGACTAAAGAAATAGAATGTATTTAGGTGATCATGTAATTACGTAGAACATAATACAAAGATATAATCATATGATTGTATTATCTAGTATAGACACATAGTTTGGTATACATTATAATATGTACTTTAATATCATATGGAATATATTATAATAAATGTGAGCTCTGAAATACATGTAGTTCATCATTGCATATCACATTTACCTAGCAGGCCACTGGATACAAATATACCTCCATAATCAAGAAAACATAGTTTCCCAGATAGTTAACTATATCATTTCTCAGAAGTACTGGTATTTCAGTACAATTCAAAATGGGATGGTATTATTCACAATTTCCATGTACAGAATTTTGACTTTGTTTATGCTTTTAAAAATCCATGAGTGTGTACAATTCAAAAGCTTGATCATTTGACTCAGATTCTGTATCTATTTTTTAAGTGATTCTATATATATATATATATATATATATATATATATATATATATATATACACACACCTTATTTATTTATTTTTTTTATATGTGGTGCTGAGGATCAAACCCAGCACCTTGCATGTGCTAGGCAAGCACTCTATCACTGAGCCACCACCCCAGCCCTCAGATTCTGTATCTAAGAAACATTTGGTATTCAATTATGCTAACAATAAACTTTATGAATATGCTAATAAAATGCATATATTTTATTAATAATTATTAGTATCGGGAAAGAATAATGAGCATTATGACAGGTCAGATGAATTTCCACAAATAACATCTGGTCTTTGGTGTTAAGATGTGAATGCTTTATGATTAAGAAGCTCATGACAGCCAGTTAAAATATGTGTATCATGTTCATTTCCATTCCTTCATCTAAGAACTCCCACAAACTTAGATATCTGTGGTAGATGACATCTGTGGGAAGTAGGTTCAAACTGACAGGACTTTTTCATATACTCTGCTGACTGCTCCAGACTTGGAATAACCCTATAGCATCTGCTTTTAGGATCCATTTTCTTGCTGTCCAATTCGTTTGTATCTGCTGACCATTCCTTTTTCTGATAATCTGTATTAAATTGGAGAATTAGACAAAGAGAAAATACTTGACCTTCCCACAGATTCACTTCCTATCCTTCACTGAATTGCCAAGGTAGCAATTGAGACTCTTTCCATAGATCTCAAAGTAAATTGCAAAATTCTCAAGCTTTTTAGTCCCATTTCATTTTCATTCATTTTAATATAGAGTGCAGCGTGGAGTTCTTTAAGAAGAGGAAAGGGTATTGTGGAACCAAATGGGCACTGCCTGGGTGTTACGGGGTGTTATGGTGCTCTAGAGGCTCGATTCAAAAGTATTGGCAGTTTAGCAAATGGATCCCATAGGACAATGGTTCAGATACATTTATTTTGAGAACTGGGAATGGATGAACTACTTTTCTTCTTGTTTATGTCTCTCCTAGTTGGTCCAGTCACGAGATGGGAACACAGAACTCAAATATTCTACCTTGGTTAACTTCCTTCCATGGGTGGGTTGCAGGCAGATTTAGAATAATTATAAAAGGGATCTTTAAACTTGATTTTTAAAAGTAAAATATAGTTTGTGCTTTAATATCGTTTCTCTGTTCCTCTAACCCTACCTGCTATCAACCCACACTGTATCCTTGGTTCTGTCCTTGAACTTCATTCAATCCCTGCTTTCCATTCAATCCCAGATTCACTCCTTGTCCTGCCCTGTCTCTTAGTGAGGTGCTGGTCACTCAGGGATGGATGAGGGATGGAGTGTGGATTAGGGACAAAGTAGGGTGAAGGGCGAATTGAGGGTCTTTTAAAAGGTCATGGTTATATATATATATATATATATATATATATATATATATATCAAAAATTATTTATAATATTTAAAATGCTGTTTTTACAGTCCCTTCAATCAGCCTGGCACTCTCAGAACATCTGTGTCAAAATATCCTGCCACTTCACTAGACAAAAATGTTGTCCTTTGACCATCAGTAATCTCAATGACTTTTTACCTAGAACATTGATGGGGGAGAGATTACTGGGGCTGTCAAAATTGTTTTACAAATTTATCAACAGAGATGGAGAAGAGAAAGAGTTTTTGAAATTTGTTACAGACTAATAGTGTATTCCTATATTTCTTTTTCTGCGTGAGTTTGGCCTTTTATCTCATTATCTCTCTTCTACATGGACCTCTGGAAATTCTGCCAGTGGTTCTTTCTTTCTTTGTTTTTAGTACCAGGGATTGGACCCAGGGGTACTTAACCACTGAGCCACATCTCCACCCCACCCCCCCCCCCTTTTTAAATTTAGAGATAGGGTCTCACTGAATTACTTAGGGTCTTGCTAAATTGCTGAGGCTGGCTTTGAACTTAGGATCTTCCTGCTCTCCACCTCCCAAGTTGCTGGGATTTACAGGCACATGCCATATGCCCAACTCTGCCAATGGTTTCTGACTCATCAAAGATACTATCTCTAAGGGCATTTGCACACAGAAATTGGTTGGAAATTTTGTGTCACCAAGAGGCGGCTTTACACACTATGAAGGCATGAATATAAATATATGGATTCCATATCAAACAAAGATAAAATATGAGTTTGTGTGGGTGAGGAATGGGGTAGGTCATAGACCAAAGTCTCAAGAGGTAAAGGGACCCTGAGATGTCCAAAAGCAGAGCCTTAAATTTGAGCTCAAATTCTTTTATAACATCTCCAACAAATGGTCAGACACAGCACGTGACCAGGAATGCCGCCCTCATATGGTATAATATTCCATTTCCAGTTGATTCTAATTCAAGCTTTTCCTTAATTAGAGCTGAAATCTGCCTTCCAGGTCCCTCTCCTTCTATTCCAAGTGTAATTCTCTGCAAACACAGACTGAGATTATCCCATCTTCCCCCGGACCACTTTTCAAATATTTCATGACCGACCTAACCGAGCTCTAACTTTTGATTTAAATGAAATCTTACCTTTAAAGTGTGACACTGAGGGGTAGATCAGAAATGATAGAATCTTAGCATTGATCAATCAAATGTCACGCTGTGACTTTTCTCAAAATTTACCACCTTATCCATCACAGTACGGTGCTGCTTGAGATCAGGTGATTATTTACAAAATCCCTGATATGTGCAGATTCTCAGGACTTAGAGTTGCATTTATAACCAAACATACTGGCAGATGAAAGGGTTTTCAAACGATAAACTAACCTTCAGGAGACACCCTGTGGGTCCAGATAATATAAGGTTTTTGAAAGGTAGATTTTAAATATATTATTCTGATATCTTTTTTTAAAACTCTATTTTATCTATTTATTTTTATGTGGTGCTGAGGATTGAACCCCGGGCCCTGCATGTGTGAGGCGAGCACTCTACCACTGAGCCATAACCCCAGCCTTTATTCTGATATCTTAAAATAATCTATAAACTGGCAAATACTTAAATGTGTATTATTTAAATATTTTTAGCTTAATCATAATTTTATACTAAGAGAATTGGAATATTTTCTTTTTTAATAGAAAACATTTAATTAAAATAGACTTCCACCTGGGTATATAGCAAACACCTATAATCCCAGCAGTTTAGAAGGCTGAAGCAGGAGGATTGCAAGTTCAAAACCAGCCTCAGCAACTTAGTGAGGACCCAAACAACTTAGTGACACCCTGCCTTAAAATAAAAAATAGAAGGGCTGGGGATGTGGCTCAGTTTTTAAGCACCTCTGGGTTCAATCCCCAGTACCAAAAATAAATGAATAAGTAAATAAATAAATACACAAATACACTTCCATTCTATGCTATAGATGTTTTTATCAATATTCTTTTCCTGAAACTTCTCTATTTTTTGTCTATTTTGTTATCTGAGATAAAATTCTAAGGCTTTGCCTCCATCTCTTATGTTTTAATGCAGAGATTAAAGTAATCCTTTTTGAAATTATGATGACAGTAGGCCATGCTGAAATATTTATCAAACATATTCATAATCTCTTTATTATGTGACTCTTTTATCTAATAACTAAAACTTGTTTTAGACAGAAAAGGATGGGATTAATTTTTCTTGTGAAGAAAAAATAAATAATTTATTACTGCACTGTGGGTTTTTAAACTTAGTAAAGAATAGCAATGAAAATAATTATAAGAAAGTTGGAGAATTTCCATATTTTTAGATGGTGAACTGAAAATGTTTTCTTTTTAAGGATGAGTGAATTTCTTCTGTATATTGAACAGAAATTTTACATCTTGAAGAGTGGGGGAGGTTTCAGAGTTGGATCTCTTGTAAGGTATAAAGTTCTTAAAAACATTTAACATCTTCATTCATTTATTGATCATTTCTTCATTATCATATCATTCTTCACTTATCATTTCTTTTATTTTAATTGGACGATAACATGTTTTTTATTTGTTCTTTTTAGTTATACATGGCAGTAGAATGTATTTTGGGAAATTATATATACATAGAGTATGACTTATTCTATTGAGGACCCCACTCTTGTGATTGAACAGGATGCAGAGTTACCCTGGTTGTGTATTCAATTACAAGGCTAGGAAAGCTATGTCTGATTCATTCTATTATCTTTCCTATTCCCTTCCCACATCTCTTTCCTTCATTTCCCTTTGTCAAATAACATTATTTTATGATGCCACCTTTGTCTCTGGATACCTTTTTCTTATATCTGTATAACTTATAATTTCCTTGGGGCAGGGTCTGTGTTGTTCCTGTTTGTATTATCTATAAAACTGATAGACACTCAATGTAATTTCCAGTTCCTTGGACTCTTGATATTGCTACTGAGTACCATTTTCATGTTGCTAAAAATCTGTGCCCTAAATAATTCTCAAATATGGATTTGCATTACAATGCTAATTTATTTAATTTTCAAGGAGTTTGAAAAGACATTTCAGAATTCTGTAGGGCCCTGCAAAAAAGAATATGTTAGTCATAGGGTTGTTTTTTTTTTTTTTTGATTGGTGAACAATTAAACCATGGGGAGGAACAAAGTTGAATACCAAAGCCATAAAATGTGACCAATGGGTCTGAGAGTATAGGCAGAACATAATGTATTTTCTTCAGCTCCCAAGCTAAGTGAAAAAGAAATTTGAATTCATATCCTACCTGTGATTTTATAAGCCTTGCAAAACCATATTTCAATTTGGCATTATTAGCAGCCTGATTGGAAGCTACAGTGTCTGCTGACCAGATCCGATGAATTGAAAATCAGAACGAATGGATTTTAAGATAGCAACATATAAGCAGAGCCAATTTACAGAAATGACACCAATAAATGACAGAGTTGCTATTCTAAAAAATACTTGGAAGCAATGAAATGGATTTATTCATGACAATGACGGTTATTTCTTTTCCTAATCTAGATTAATTGATAGAGAGCAGGTTTAAGGAAGTAAGAAAGTTTTAATTCAATGACATCAAATGACAAACATCATTGAACTTGATCTTTATCATAATGGATATAATTTTAGGTTTTAAGTAATACAATGCAGGCTGTTCATGAAAGGATACTTTATTGGCAGCAGATATAACTCTGCAGGGGGCTAAAACAGTACAGAGCTGTACAATCCAATTGAGTATCGATTGGAGAACAGCCTCAGATAGATTTCTGCCACTCTATAGGAATACAGAAAATGCAAATTTTTCAAGAATGATTTGAAAACTCCGAATCAGTGGAAGTACTGATGGCTCCAAACATTGCTACAATGGATTTTCTACCTGAAAGTTTGATGGCTCCTTAGTTATTTCCCAGATATATCTTTTTTGCCAAAGAGAAAAGAGGCTCTGTTCCATTTGTAATGTAAAGGAAACGGTCAAATCAAAATTGTACACGTTAAAGAAATGTGAGTGTGGGTGAGTAAGTAGATCATGAAATAATTTAGAAAAGTTGTTCCTGCGATTCTGAAACCTGAGGTGTGAAGTCCCATAGAAAAGACCATAAGATACAAGATTTCCTGCTCTCCTGGGATTGAAATGTTGTGGGTGGTGGCGGTGGTGAGATGACAAAGAACTAATAATAAATTATATGGTGATTCATTTATTTATTTACTATTGGTTCTTTTTATCCATGATAGCAGAATGCATTTTGATATAATTATGCAAACACGGGCTATATCTTATTTTATTAGGATCCCATTCTTATTGGGATTCACTGTGCTATTTTCATGTATGTACATGGGAAAATCATGTCAGATTCATTCCACTGTCTTTCCTTTTCTTGTCCCCCCTTCCTTCCCTCCATTCACCATTGTCTAATCACTGAACTTCTATTCTTCCCTTAATCCCTTCCCCCTTATTGTGGGTTAGCTCCCACATATCACAGAAAGCATTTTACCTTTGGCTTTGGGGAGTGGCTTATTTCTCTTAGCATGATAGTCTCCAGATCCATTCATTTGCTGGCAAAAGTAAAAAAAAGTCATTCTTTTTTATGGATGAGTAATACTCCAATGTGTATGTGTATGACATTTCTTTATCCATTCATCTATTGAAGGGCATGTAGGTTGTTTCCATAGCTTGGCTCTTGTGAATTGAGCTGCTATAGACATTGATGTGGCTGTGTCCCTGTAATATTCTGGTTTTAAGTCATTTGGATATATAATAAGGAGTGAGATAACTGGGTCAAATGGTGATTCCATTCCAAGTTTTCTGAGGAATCTCCATACTATTTTCTAGAGTGGTTGCACCAATTTGCAGTCCCACCACTAATGTATGAGTGAACCTTTTCTCCCACATCCCGTCAACATTTATCATTACTTGTCTTCTTGATAATTGCCAATCTGACTAGAGTGAGATAACATCTCAGTGTAGTTTTAATTTGCATTTCTTTAATTGCTGGAAAAGTTGAACATTTTTTTTCATGTATTTGTTGACCATTTATATTTCTTCTTCTGTGAAGTGTCTGTTTAGTTTCTTTGCCCATTTATTGCTTGAGTGATTTGTTTTTTGTGTTTTATTGATGTTAAGGTTTTTGAGATATTAAATCTGTATCTGAGGTACAGGTGGCAAAGATTTTCTCCCTTTCTGGAGACTCTTCCTTTATACTCTTGATTGTTTCCTTTGTTTCGAGGAAGATTTTTAATTTGTTGCCATCCCACTTATTCATTATTGATTGTTACTTCTTGTGCTTGAGGATTCGTGTTAAGGAAGTCAGTTCCTGAGCTGATCTGTTGGAGTGTTGGGCATACATGTTCTTCTAGCATGTGCAGGGTTATGGAAATAGAAAAAGCAGTTATGAATTCATTTGGAAAAATAAGAGGCCCAGAATAACCAAAGCAGTCCTTAGCACAAAAACCAAAGCAGGAGTCATCACAACACCAGAACTAACATGATACCTAACATTATACAGCTCTAGGTACAAAAACGGCATGGTATTGGCATCAAAAGAGGCAAGAAGACCAATGCAGCAGAATAGACACCCAGAAACAAACCCACGAAAATACAATGACCCCTTAGTAGACAAAGGCATCAAAAAGCATAGATTGGAGAAAAGATAGTCTTTTCAACAAATGGTGCTGGGAAATCTGGAAATCCATACATGGAAGAGTGAAATTTAACTGCTGTCTCCCACCCTGAGTTACCTAGTTATTTATAGGGGAAAAGTGAAATGGCCAAGATTAAGGAGGGAAGACAGAGAGCAAGGAGGGCGTCTGGAGGGCAGCAGGAGGACTATGCTGGTCACGGTATTGAATGGAGTGGCCTCGGAAGGCTGGACTGAGGCAGGGGTTGGGGTTCACTCTGGAGAACTGTAAGGTCAGAGTCAAGTGCGTCAGAGGGAAAGAGGAGAGGGAAGGCCACAGGTAACAAAGCCACGGAGAGAAGGGGCCTGGCTGATCACATTTGGTTTGTCTCACGGCCCATTTAGCATCTTTGGCTTCCATTATAAGGAGGATGGGATGCCACTGGAAGATCTGGAGCAGAGGATTTTAAGATTGAGAGCTCAGTCTCATTTTTTTTCAGTTAGTGCTGTGGGCTGAATTATGCCACCCCCATTCATTTGCTGAAATTTTAGCCTTCAATGTGACTGGGTTTGGATATAAGACTTTTAGGAGGTAATTAATGTTAAATGAGGGCATACGAGTAGGCGAGTGGGGTCTTAACACAGTAGATTTTTTTTTTTTTTTTGGTACTGGGGATTGAACTAATGGTCACTTGACTACTGAGCCACCTCCCCAGCCCTATTTTGTATTTTATTTAGAGACAGGGTCTCGCTGAGTTGCTTAGGGCATCTCTTTTGCTGAGGCTGGCTTTGAACTCGCCATCCTCTTGCTTCAGCCTCCGAGCCACTGAGATCCCAGTAGGATTCTTGATCTTATAAGAAGAGAACAATTCTCTCTTTTTCTACCACCCATTTTTCTTTTTTCTTTTTCTCTCCCTTCTCCTTTTTCTCATTCATTTTCTTCTTCCTCTTCCCCCCTTTCAATTTCTTTCTTTTCCATTTCTTTTTCTCTTTTTGCCTTTTTTTCCTTTCTCTGCCTCTACCCCACCCTGTTATTATGTGAGAACATGAGAAGGTGACTGTCTGTAAGCCAGTAGGAAAGATCTTACTAGGAAACAAATTGGTCAGACTCCTGGATCTCAGACTTCCTAGCCTCCAGAATTGTGAGACAAGAAATCTTTTGTTGTTTAAGTCTCTTAGTCTAGGGAATTTCATTGTGGCAGACCACATGCACAGTATACAAAATCTAAACTGCAAATGGTAAAGCACAGTTCAGATTTTCTATACTGTGTATAGATTTTCTATACTGTGTATATATATATATGTATGTGAGTGTGTATGTTTGTGTGTGTGTGTGTGTGTGTGTGTGTGTGTGTGTGATGCCTGGGTTTTATGACTCTCCTTTGTATGTGTAGTGAGATGAAATCAATTGTTTTTTTTTTTAAACTAAATGTTAGCTTATTTATTCTGCCTTCTAAAGCAGAATAGCTGTTAGAAAATAAATCTTCATATGGCTTGTTTCAATTTTTGGAGGGCATACAGGAACTTGTCAGGAACTTAATTCTGAAGCATTTTATTTTTAAAAGACTGCAGGGAAGTCCGGCTTTCTTCTTTGTACTATATTTCAGCCATTATTGGTTAAGTGGGTTTTAATAGGCCATCCTGGAAGCATTTGTTGTATTATTTCTGTGAAAAAAAATGCAATCTGATTCCTAAATCATTGACTTCCATGTGAGCTTTAGGAACACAATCCATTAGCACTCTGGAAATTGCCTATCGAATCGGCAACAAACAGGTAGATTTGGTAACAATCAACCTTCAGTAGACCGAATGGTTATCAGGGAGTTTTTCAAATAGGACAATCTTATTCATGCTTCTGAAATGCCTCTGGGGGCTTGGTTTACAATCTTTGGACTATTTCTTGGTTGGATTTGAAATTCAGACTGCTTCAGAGATTTCATCTGCAATTGAACAATCAGGGTAGGGCTCAATCCATACAAGTTAAGAATAGAGAAATTTCCCCCGGTTTCCTCATCTGATATGTTCCCTCTGTAAAGAAATTTCTGGTGCCTTTTCTCAAGAGGTACTGAGGTGGAGGTCTAACCTCCTAGGAGGTGGGTAACAACTTTTGGAATGAGTGTTCTAGCACTGCAGAGAAGAAATGTTGCAAAGCTATAAGAAGCAGATGTTCTGCAACTGGGCAGAGTATCTCACCTCTGCAAATGATCAGCTATGGGACTTAGAGCAGGTTCCTTCTTCTCTTAAACCCAATCGTTCACTTCAACATTAGAATTCTACCTACTTGATTTGAGCTGAATGAGGATCAAATAAAGTAATATTTGTAGTACCTGATATTTACCAATACCTGCTACTTATTGAGTATGGTGGATGAATGGCAAAAAATGACCATGATTTGATACCCTTTCCTGTATCCACACCTTTTGAAATATGACTTTAGAGTTTCCTCCCCTCAAGGGATACAATCTATTTTCTCATCCTTTGAATCTGAAACTTTGGACTTCTGACTCATCTTGATGTGTTATGGTGGCTCCAAGCTTCTACTTCAAGAGTCTTTACATTCTTCTCCTCTTCTCTTAGAACTGTGTGCCTGTGTTGCAAATGAAACTGAGCTATACTGCTGAAGGATGAGAAAGCATGTGGAACAATCTGAATCATCTCATCTGAGTTCACCCCAGATCAATTGGACCACTGGTAACTCATCAGTGATGGCAGAGAGAGGGTGATGAACTTGACCCAGATCAGTAAAACTGCACAGCCCATCCAAAGACTTATGGGTTGACTGAGCCCAAAGTATAACACCTCTGAACACCATCAAAAAAATCGATGTTGGTGTTCGTTATTATTATCCCTTTTTGAGGTACAACTGATATACCATGAGAGTATCTTTTAGTCAGATTTTTTTTTGTTGCTGAGACCCAAGAACCTGACAAGAACAAATTAGAGAAGGAATAGTTTATTGGGGGGCTCACAGTTTCCAAGGTCTCAGTCCAGACAGTGGCTCCATTCCCTGGGGCTCAACATGAGGCTGGACATCATGGCGGAAGGGTATGGTGGAGGAAAGTGGATCAAGACATCACACCAGGAAGCAGAGAGAGACTAAGCTCAGCTCACCAAATATATACTCCAAAGGAATGTCTTCAGTGACCCAGCTCTTCCAGCCACACCCCACCTGCCTTCAGTTACCACTTGGTTAATCCCTATCAGGGGCTTAATTCACGGATTGGGTTAAGACCCTCATAAACCTACCTTTTCACCTCTAGGCCTTCTTGCATCATCTCACATATGAACTTTTGGGTGACACCTCAGATCCAAACCATAACAGTGTATGTATTTGAAATACATAATTTGATGAGTTTAATATTTGTGGTGATGAAGAGTATGTCTATACCAATTAAGCCATCACCACAATCAAGCTAACGTAGCCATCACTCCTCAAAGTTTCCTGTGCCCCTTTCTAATTGCTTCCCACCATCCCACTTTCCCAGCCCATGGCGTCTCTGACCTGATTTCTATTACTTTAGATCAGCATGTACTTTCTAGAATTACATATAAATGGAATCATACAGTTGACATTCTTTGCTGTCTGTCCTTTGACTCAGCGTAAATATTTTAAAATTTATTCATGTTGTTCTGTGTAAACCTCTGAGTAGTATTCCATATTATGGACCTACCAAAAATAGTTTTATTTACTTATTAATAGACATTTGGGATGTCAGGTTCACTCAATATTATCATAAATAATATTTCCATTCTCTTTAAGTGAAATTTATGTTATAAATTATAAGTGTGTTTTAAAGTTGTACATTGAATAACATTCCAGTAACAAATGCCAGTTTTATTTTAACGACACTGACTCATTCTTAGTTCATACAGAAAAATAAGTCAACATGAATAATAAATAAAATTTTGGATCCATGAAGACTAGTCTATCAACTCCGTATTCACAGAAAAAGAAATGACAATGTCTTTCAAGTGAATATTGAACTTTTAAACTATACTCCTAATAAAATTGAAGTAAAAATTAAAATGTTTTTATCCATCAGTTCTCATCAGTGACATTGGTCAAAACTGAAATTTTGAAAAAAAGGAAGAAGTGACAGAGATCAAGGAAGTGAAGAAAAAGGAGGAACAAATTTGTAACTACTGCCCAGGCAGCACATTCAGCAACCCATTCCATTTTCTAAAATTCACTTGCCTGTGGCCAGAAATTCCATCCCTCAGACCTGCCACATTTACGACACACAATTTCTTGCATATGTTTTCAGAAATATCCCATGCATGTATTGCATATACAAAACCATTCTTCTTTGCCTTTTATTTATTTATTTTATAATGTAGCTTTGCACAAGGCTCTGGTCAATTCCCAGTACTGCAAAAACAAACAAAATGAACTTAACAACAACAATAAATATATCTTGCACATCTTTCCTGTTTATATTTTTCTTTCCTTTTTTTTTTTTCTTTTCTGTGCTGCTGGGCAGTGAACCCAGGGACTTGCACATGCCAGGTAAGCTCTCTATCACTGAGCTACCTCCGGTTCCAGATCTTTCCTTTTTAATTGCTTCCTACTTTCTGTTGTATGGATTTGGCCACATATGCTAAGGTTGACCAAGTATGCCTGGAGACCGAGATCTATCCTGTGCCCCATTGGCGTGGGGCTTTGAGAGCCAGGAGGAGGAATATATATTTAAGTATTTCACACAAGAAATGGATGGGATGAGGTCTACCTCTTTTTTGCAATTGGTTCTCCACTAGAAAGTCCACTTTTTCTAAGTCACATGAAAGCACTTGATGGTAACCTGCTTCCATGTTCCACAGAATGCCTCTTATCAATAGGTTAATTTTTTCTATCCTCCTTGGTACAACCAACACCATAGTGATTTTTTTTTTTTCAAGTGGCATGGATTGAACCCAGAGCCTCTCACATACCACTGAGCTACACGCCCAGTCCAGCCTTGAGGTATTTTTAATGCTGAGTGACACAGATTAACATGGAGTTATCTTTGCCAACAGGGTCTGAGTTATTTTCTGGCCTTAACAGGCTACAGTCTGGCCACATACCATTCTTATTTAGTATTCTCAGACTTCCTGCTAGCCTCTGAAGCAGTTTCACAGGTCTAAGATCAATTGCCTAAGTTTCAGAGCTGCCCTTAACTTTGGCAGTGGCACAGGAAATCGTGCCTGCACCAACACATGTCTCTCCATATGTCTCAAACAGAAAAATTAATAAAAGGAGAGGGGTGCGGAAAAAGCCTGACACACGCAACATGGGCGCCTTGGAAAGGAAACTTCATTTCTTGGCAAGGAGATGAAGACAAGGAGGAAAGCAGGGCTACCATCTGTATCTCCTTTCTGAAGTGAAGCTGGAGAGCACTCCCCGACGCTGCTGCCGGACAGAAGAGTCAAGGCCCTGGAGGAAGAAGGCCTCCAGGGCTTGGGAAATTGCAGTTAAATTCAATGTCAAAATCCTTTCCCCTGAATCGCAGGGTTGCCCTGCTTTAATTGGTGTCACTGAATCTCCCTCCTTTTCTTGACACGGCTGGTCCCCTTTCCGCTTCAGGGAAGAGTGCTCTCGCCAGCCTCTACCTGTTTTGTTTGTGGCACGTGGAACGTTAAAAAAAATTGTGCTAGAATAGATAACATGACATTTATCATTTGAGCCATTTTAAGGGTACAGTTCAGTGGTGTTAAGTACATTCACATTTGTTATGGTTTGGATGTGAGGTGTCCCCCAAAAGCTCTTGTTTTTTTTCTATTTATTTATTTATTTATTTATTTTTATTATTAGTTGTTCAAAACATTACATAGCTCTTGACATATCATATTTCCCCCCAAAAGCTCTTGTGTGGTTAGGGAGCCTTAACCTAATCAGTGCATTAATCCCTTAACAGGATTAGCTGGGTGGTGGGTGGAGGCAGGTGGGTGTGGCTGGAGGAGGGGGCATTGGGGGCGTGGCTTTGGGGTCTTATTTGTCTCTGGAGAGTGGAGTCTCTCTCTGCTTCCTGATCACCCTGTGAGCTGCTTCCCTCCACCACACTCTTCCTCCATGATGTCCTGCCTCCCCTCAAGCCCCGAGGAATGGAGCCTGCTGTCTAGGGACTGAGACCTCTGAATCCATGAGCCCTTAAATAAACCTTTTCTCCTATACAGGTGTTTTGGCCAGGTCTTTTAGTCACAGTCGAAAAAAAGGTGACTAAAACAACATTGTTACACAACTGTCACCAACAGTCATCTCTAGGACATTGCTCATCTTATAAAACTGAAAATCTATGCCCTTTAAAAAAATACCTCCCAATTCCTCTCTCTCTCCTCATGTCCTAGTAACCACTACTCTATTTTAAAACTCTCTCTCTCTAAATTCGGCTATTGTATGTAAGTAATTCATTCAGGCAGAATCGTTTGAGTTTTTTATTTTTGTGATAGTCTTATTTCACTTATGGTAGTATCTCTAAAGTTCATCTGTGTACTATTTCCTACAATTCTCTTCCTTTTTAATGATGAATGACATTCTGTTGCATGTATTCATGACACTTTGTTCATTCATCTGTTGATGGGCATTTGGGTTGTTTCAGTCTTTTGGTGATTGTAAATGATGTTGTCATGAACACTGATATACAGGTACCTGAGTTCCTGTTTTCAATTCTTTGGGGGTATATACCTAGAAGTAGAATTGCTGGATCGTCCAATAATGTGATGCTTAATATTTAAAGAACTGTCATACTGTTTTCCACAGTTGCTGTACCATTTTATGTTCCCATCAGCAATGTACAAGGGTTCCAATTTCTCCGTATCTTTGCATGGCACATGTAACTTTTGATAATCACAGAAAAAAACCTATTTCTTTGTTTGATAGTATGATACTTAGAGAACTAACAATTCTGGGAAACTAGCTATTCTTCTAAGCCCTTAGTTCAAAAATAGAATATATATATATATATATATATATATATATATATATATATTCTATTAAATATATAATGCATGATATATACATACATTGTATATGTAACATATACAACTATATATAAATACATAACACCCGTCAAGTATATATTCAAAAATACATCAGATAATGTATCTATCTATCAAAGGACTGATGCATGAATATTTAAAAATACACTCTCCTCCCCACACTTTTACTTCATTCCTTTCCTTCTTTGGACATTACTCCATCTCTGTGCTTATTTTGAGCATCCAAACCCCATATAACAGCAATAAATAGTTCAATTTCAGCCTCCAGGCTCCTGAGAGAAATGTCAGGGCATTTTGTTCTGTGCCTAATGAAGGACCCTTTACAATGTGGATTCTACTTGGCAGTTACTCGTTTTGTCAAAGGCAAATGAAGAAATATGCCATTGTTCCCAGGCAAGGATGAAATTTGCAAACCTGGTGGCAGATAGAGTGCAATGAGACCTATAGCCAGGATAGAGAGAGAGGACTTGCCTTGGCAAGAGGGCCAGGATGCCAACTGGCATCTGGCAAGTTCCATCACAACAAAGTCAGACTTCCTTAAATACCAATTGACAGACATTCTGTGCTAAGAAATCAGGACATTTCTGCCATTGTAATAAATTCCATAACAATGGAAATTGGAGTGGGTCAGTCACAGCCTGTGACATGGGAGGAGGAGCAGCAGGACACAAGCAAAACCAATAACAACAATAATAAAAGAGATCATCTATTGAACCCTAATTATGTGCAAAGTACTTAATAATAACTATTATTTTGTACCCTATTATTAGGTACCAGATGCTGATGATAATGTAGACCCTTTGAATATATAATCTTGTTTAATCATTACCATGTAACTATCATATCAACTAGGTTCACCTAAGTTGTGCAACAGTAATAAATAACTCCCAAATCCCAGTGGTTGAGTGTATTAGGTGCTTATGTCTTGTTTACATAAAGACTGTTATGATGGAGGTCCCTGATAACTCTGGAGGGCAACTCTGTGTGTTTCGGCTCAGAATTTCTAGCTGCTTCTATTGTATCACATTTCTGTATCAACACACCCTGCCATGATCCATTAAACCTAGGAAGAAAGATGTGGAATATCAAGGGACAGGTGTCAAAGCTGCTGACATCTTATTGGATAGAACAAGTCACGTGGCCAGAACTAACTATAAGAGGGTAGGGAAATGCAATCCTTTGGAAAGCCCAGAAGGAAAGGGACCAGATCTTGGAGACTATGCATGTCTCATTGGTAAGTACCTCTATTATCTTCATTTATAGATAATAAAACCAACCCAGAGAGATTAAACACTCATCCAAGGCCACTCTGCTGCTCAGGTGGCTGGGTTTAGATGAAGGTGTGTCTAACTGCTCAGCCCGGGCTTTTCACCACACAAATGTTTGCCTACCCCAAAGAAACCACATTGAGCTAAAGTAGACACAGTTTTCTACGTCAGGGTTCGTTGAGTATTTTCAACAATGTCTGAAAATGAGAATTAGAATTTAATATCATAATCCACTGAACCACACTGTGTGAAAATTAGGGTATTCTGGAGGAAAGGTGAAAGAGTGAGATTACGCTTAATTATGTTGAATGGCAGAGTAAAGTGTGTGGTTCTCTTTCCTGAAGATGACTATCTTATCCTCAGCTAATCCCAAGGCCCTAGTTGATGGGAACAAACACCCTGAACGGAATGCTGTCCTGGATAAACCCAGTTTAGTGTGAACACATACACATTTTCACGAAGGACGGTTGAAATGCTAGGCAGGAGGAAGGAAATAATTGATATTCAGAGCAAACACTGACCCTATCATCTGTGGGGTTAAAAATGCCTTTGTGTTTAATAAACAACCTTGATTGCCCCCTGTTGCCATAGGAGACTAAGGCCCCAGGGTTTAGATCAGCCCTGTCCAGTAGAAACCAGATGTGAGTCACATATTTGAATGGAAGGAGCAGCTGCCATAGACAAGCTGGGACATGCTGGGACTCACTAAGTTGCTGGCCATAAGGAACATCAGCCATAGGCATGCTTAGTCATGTCTGGTTGCAACTGATAAGGAGCTCTAAGGGGCACTAGCCACAGGCACACTTAACAATGACTGGTTACAATCCATAGGGAGCACAGCTCCGGGAACATGCGCAAAGAACATGCCCTTTTGCAATTACATCATCTCACAGGATATAACCAATGGACGTTGACTTTCACTGGGTGAAACTAATCACCAACATACACCACCAACTTGGAACTATTTTTAAATCTCTTTTTCCTGCTCCAAAGACATCAGTGAGCCTGGCCACCTTGCTCTTCATCCCCAGGTCGACTCCACCATTCCTGATGTCAAACCGTTGGCTGGAGAGAACTGCTCTTTGGCTAAGAGAAGTTGCATGGCATCGAAGGTATTTTGGGGCTTGTGCTTGCCCTAGGATTGTGTGATTTGCTCGTAGTGTTAATCAGTGTGCATTAAATGCTAGGTGGGGTGCTCCAGCACACCCAACACTTTTTGCATTCATTGTTATGTGTGATGATTGGTGTGATTGAATATATGCTTGCACTTAAAGACAATCTGCCTTGGAGTAATTATTGATAAACACTGCTTGCAACATTGAATTTTCTGCTTAGTCACATTAAAAATTAGTTTAAAGGGAAAGTGAGATGAATTTTAATAATATTTCTTATTTAATCCAATCTATTATTCTTTTGAACCCAATATGCTGTCATTCAACATTCCATAGATTGTAGTTTCAGAATATAATTAATATAAAATTATTCATATTATGTATTATTACTCATCAATTTTTTTTAAAAGAAAACCTCTTTCAAATTCTCATGTGTATTTTATACTTACGACATATCTCAATTTGGATTAATCACATTTCAGGTGCTCAGTAGATGGCCACTGAACTGAACATGGCAAGTCTACGCTGAGAGGAAGGCAGAGGAGGAAAGGGTGAACAGCCAGGAACAGCCAGGCAGAATAGTGGGGGATTCTGGAAAGGGACCCTGTGGGGAGATTGGTGGCTTGGGAAGAGGGGAGATGTCCTGTATTTCATCATAGAATAATATGGAGTAAAGAAAGCAGGCTCAAGATGAGAAGCACAATTCAGTCCAGAAAGTTCAGGGTCCTGAAAATCAGTGTGGGGGATGAGATAAGGATTTAGGATAAATCCAGAGAGAGAAGGAGGGAGGGAGAGAGATACACTAAGTCTTAAAAGAGAAACTCCCACAAACCATTCAGATACAGAAAGCACAGCTGTAAATCTTGAGTGACAGGTCCTTGGCCCAGGCCCTTGTAAAATAAGAGAAATCTGCAAGATCAGGGAAAGATGGTATGAAATTGTGCAACTTCACTTTGACTCTACCTCCAGTCTGGCCCCTAACTACAGCCCTGTGAGAAATACTGGACACCCAGTCCAAGGTGGAGCTTCTCACTCCCTTGAATGTGTATCTACTTCCTAACTAAATCTCTGTCTACGCCTCTATCTGGCCCTGGCTGAAATTCTTTTCTGTTACATATGTCAAGAACCCCTCTGGTCCTAAGTGAAATTTCCCCTCCTCTCTGGGAATTCCCTGGATGCTTCTCGAGAGACTTCTCTTCTCCCATGCAGAAAGGGCACTGGGCTTCTGGTGCCTGCAATGGGGGCTTGAATTGTTTAAGGTAAAAGGTTAAAAGATAGGGAAATACCCAGTAGCCAGGTTACCTCTAGAGAGAGGGTGTCTATGTTAAATAGAAGAGCTACAATATCAACACAATGAAATCTTTGTTATTCTTATGATACTTTGCCCAGTGGTAGGTCACAAGAGGATTAAAAATGACCGACTCTACAAAGACGGTGGGTCTTATGAGAAAGATAGACTTGATACTGGTGTTGGAGTCCTGTTCGCTGGGTGTTGAAGACTGGACACCTGAGAAAGAGGCAAGAGCAAAAAGTTTTATTTAAAGGAAGAGAGAGGGAGAGGGAGAAGGAGAGGGAGAGGGAGAGGGAGAGGGAGAGGGAGAGGGAGAGGGAGAGGGAGAGGGAGAGGGAGAGGGAGAGGGAGAGGGAGAGGGAGAGATGCTCTTCAACAGAACAGGGGGTCCACGTTGGTGCCCGTGGGGTGAGGAGTGTCCTGCACCTTTTATAGATTTTAGATTTCCTTTGTTCTCATGCCCCCTCCCTCTCAACCTGCCTAAGTGACCCAACAGGTGAAGTGATCTAAGGGTCCGAAGGAAGCTGGCCAGGGGAACAGACAGGGAGGGAGTCATCCAGGGGGTACTCATTAACTCCTTGCTGGGGGGAACAATTCCCTGGAGGCTGATAACCTTGGCAACAGGTTGGAGGAGGGGTAGTGTCCTGAAGTTAAATTAATGTTTTTATCTCCTTTGATTCATCCCCCCTTCTTCCTGACCCAATTGTTCCTTAAACTAGAAATAAAATGCTGTATCTGTTAAGACTACTTAAATATATTGTAATATAACTTAACAGCTCATCCTGCAACTGTTTAACAAAGTGAGCCATTTTATTTCACAATCAGACAATTGACTAAACTCAACTGTTTGAACAACTCAAAGATCATTTGCAATATTTTTTCCTACCCTAGTCATTTCTTTTCCCTTTAAACTTTTGATCACTTTTTTTTAAATGTATTTTTTAGTTGTTATGGACCTTGATTTTTTTTTACTTGTATGTGGGGCTGAGAATCAAACCCAGTGCCTCACACCTGCTAGGCAAGTGCTCTACCCCTGAGCCACCATCCCAGCCCTTGATCACTTTTTATTTGGAGATTTTAAAAATTTTTCCTTGAAGACCTTAACTTTGACATTTATGTTCTCTTTCCCCAAATTCACAGAGGTGCTTTAGAGGACTCAAAACCCCAATTAAGGGATGGGGTGGTGGCTCAGTGGTACAGTGCTTACCTAGCAGGTGTGAGGCCCTGGGTTCGATACTCAGCACCACATATAAATAAATAAAATAAAGGTCTATTGCCAAATTTAAAAAAAATATTGAAAAAAAAATCTGGATTAAGAAAAAGTCAATGGGCTGGGGTTGTAGATCAGTGGCAGGGCACCTGCCTGGCATGTGTGAGGGACTGGGTTTGATCCTTAACACCCCACAAACAAAATAAAGGCATGCTGTCCATCTACAACTATAAAAAGAATTAAAAAAAAAGAAAAGAAAAAAAGTCAACATAGCTTATTAGGAAATGAAGGGTGAACGGGCCCTCGAGTTTGATGAACTGGGTCACCCTTTGTTTTTGTGGGGTGGGTGACGAGGGTGTCCTTGAGAAGGGTAACCACCATGAAAGAAGGAAGCAAGCAAGGAGAAAAGACAGGGGATCCATCCTGATGAGAGGAAAACTTAATAAGAACAACTTATTTCCCAGTGAAATCAAACCAACAGGCTCATTTGTTGGGTAGGAAACATCCAGAGAAAGGATGTTAATAAATAGTCGTAGCTATCCCGCTTTGAGGTTTGCATTACGTTTTTATTCATGTATAAGTACATTTTCTGAGGTTTCACCTGCCAGATTTTGGTATGGAGGATCAAAGTGCCCTGAGACTGATTTTTCTTTTCTATGAAAAAAAAGAGAATTCTGGAGCCTTGAAGAAAATTACTTGCATTAAAAAGAGAGAGAGAGCACGCGCGAATGGAGGGCATGAACCTCGGTGATTGGCAGAACAGGAAGGTAAGTCTTTGGTGGGTACATTTACTGCGGACCTGGGGACAAATTCTGGAATGGGTGGCCTATTGTTCTTTTTGCTAAAATTCTTTCTTCCAGCTGAGAGATCATGACGAAAAGCCAGCTTTTTTTTTTTTTTCCTGTTGTTGGTCCCTTTAGTTAATTTTAGCTTGATTCTAAAGGCCTATTTTCATGAAAGTTTTTTATTTTTTATTTATTTTTTAAAAATTTAATCTCTTTCCTGTACTCAGATGGTCTTCTGCAAAGACCCAGAGACCGAGAGCCAGGAAGAAAGGGCTCAAATGCTAGAGGCCTGACCATGTCCCTGAGGCCAGATATATTATCCTTTTGGTTTGACGTATGAACTTCTATAAGGAAGAATGAAGGAAAATCTGTTCACCTTTTATCTTAATAAAATATCACACCAGAAGGAAAGAAAGCTCCAGAGAGAAACAGAAAGATCACAGTGCTTTGTTTCGACCAACAAAAGTCATGCTCAAAAAATAGAAAAAAAAGACATTTTTGGAGGCACGTTGTGCCCACTAGGCATTTTGTTGTAATTAGGGAAGAGTCAGACAAGGCCACTGGAGTGAACAAAGCTACACATATATTGGCTTCCCTCTTTGATACATTTTATTTTATTTTTTTCCAAAATGGGTTTGGTGTGTGTGTGTGCCTATGTGCAGGGGATCATACTAGTGATCAGACAATGAAAGATTCAAATTACCCGTTAAAGAGATGATGAAATTGACCTCAAAAGATCGAAAATAAAAAGTCCTAGAAAATGACAAATGAGAGCTTATTTCTCAGAAGAAACATGTTTGTTCAGAACAGCCAAAAGGGCTTTGCAAGCTACATCTGTGGCACAAAGAAGGGCTGGCCCAGCTTGGGGCAGACAATGTCATGCTACACAAATAAAGAGAAAAAGGGCCCTGCTGCCCAACTTTGATTTTTGCTTTTTCTGTTTCCAAAGGGGAATGAGATTTAAGCAAGATGGATAAACTAAAAATCAGTGAAGAAGAATGAAAGTTTGAGAGAAATTTTGAGAAGAGCTGTTGGGCCCTCACAAGAAACCAGATCCTGGGCTCCTCCATCATGGTCCCGTGAAAGAATGTCATGAAGTCCGGGTGGGGGTGTGTGTGTGTTTCTAGAACCCCGGGGAGGAACAAACATCTCAGTTTTCAAAAAGAAAGGATGAAAGAAACAGCAGGCTAATAAGCTTGACCTTGATCTCAAATAATTTAAAAAAGACCCTTTGTGAGTAATGAGGAAAATAAAAAGTGGTAATGTCTCACTCTTAGCTTAGGTTTCTCAAGTCAGGCCTTATTATTATTATTATTATTATTATTATTATCATTATCATTTTGATTATTCACTAGACCAGTGGAGACTCAGGGAATGCCATAGACAGTGTAAAATGTCATCATTTATGATTCGATATGGATAGCCACCTCTTCAGAAAAGCAACCCCTTCCTTAGTACCTGGTCTACAGCAGTTACCTAGGTAGTGCCCATAAAAGTCTACCTTATTTTATTCATAACATGAACCAGTATCTAAAATCACATTGCAATGCCTTTATTTGTGTGTCATCTGGCCTCTCTTCCCCACTAGAATGCAAACTCCATGGAGTTGAGAATCACAAAGTGTCCTGGTCTTCTCTGTATTCCTACCATCTTAAACAGGGCTGTCAACAGCAAGCACTGAATAAATGCCTATTCGCTGAATGAACGTTGCGTTTTTCTAGCGTAAGTACTTTATGAAATATGAATGTGGGGTATGTTTTTTATTTCATCAAGGCATTTTGATACTGGTGATGAAGATCAACCAGAAGGTCAAGTTCCGTTTCCCCAGATGTGAAGATTGAACACCTGAGAAACGTGGAGGTAGGTGTAGAAAAAAGTTGTATTTAAAGGGTCAAACAGAGACTTCTGCAAAGGGAAGGGGGCGCAGAGCTGGGTGTACGAGGAGGTGGGGTGTCCTGCCCCTCTTCTCTCTGTATCTTTCCTAAGTGATCAGAGGCCAAAAAGTGGGGAAGAAGCCTTGCACCCCAGGTGGGCAAAAAAGGAGCCACCCAGGAGGTATTTATTAACCACTGCCACAACTCCTTTCAGGGAGGAACAATTCCCTGGAGGCCCGTAGCCTTGGTAACAGGTTGGAGGAGGAGGAGGAGGAAAAGGAGGAAGGGCTTTGGAGATATTAGCATTTGATTTCCATTCCTTTGGAAGCAGCCCCCATCTCCCAGATCAAACTCAATTATTTATTATTTACAGGGACTGTCCTTTTTGTCCCCCAGCCTCAATTTGACCAAACTTGTCTATTATTTTTCATAATCAGAATCGTCGATTATTTCCGTGACTACATGAAGCATATCCAATGGATGTCACAAATAAAGGACACACACTGAACCCAGAGGAATGCTCTGTTCCATCAAATTAACCTTCACTTGCTCTCTATTTATTGGTGTATCGTAATTACCTATACTGGTGGGATTTGTTTTTACATTTTCATCCATGCACACAGTATAACAATATATTTGGCCAATTTTGTTCCCCAGTACCTGTGGTCATTTGTGTTCTTAAACTTCTGTATCACACTGCTTGGACTTTTATTTAGTATTTATTTCATTGTGCATTTTTTTCATTATTATTTCATTTATATGTTTGAAGTGGTTTGAAATTCAAAAGTTAGGTATGCATTGTACAGCCTTCTTCCCACTAACATTTTGCACCAATTGCCCATGTCCCCAACCCATTAGGAAACCAATGCTATCAATTTCTTTTTATCCCTCCCAAAGTATTGTAGAATATTCAAAAACACTGTTAAAATCTATCCTCTGTCTTCTTAACTCTGTTTTACCCAAATGGTAGCATACTTATATGCTATTCTGTGTTTTTGTTTTCCTCCAAATATTTTAGAGAACCCTTATATTATAGCACTTCAATGATGGGCTCAGATTTTCCCTTTATTTTACTATTAAAAAACAATTCTGTAGAGAATAACTTTGTTACGCCATTTCATCCCTAGGCAAATATGCTCATATGTTTACAGAAAAAAAAAATTCCCAGGAGTAGGATGGCTAAGTCAAAGAGATGTGCAATTCTGATTTTGATAGATGTCACTAAATTTCTCTCTAAAAAGGTGGATATCAATTTAAACTCTCACTGCTCTCCTACATTCTTGCCAGTAGAGTCAACGTAGTGGTTCTGAATGAAATCTCTTATTATGATTGAGGTTGAACTTTTTTTTTCTGTATTGAAGAGCCTTTTGCATTTTCTCAACTTGCCTGTTTATGTTGTTGGTCTCTTCTCTATTGGATTACTGCATCTACTTATTTATTTTTCGTGGTTCTTTCTTTATAGTTTTGGCCTTTATTTAGTGATATGGGTCGCTTATATTGTGCAGTAGAGTTTTAAACTTTTCTTTGCGTAACTTCTGCTCTTTACTATTCTAAGTTTGTTCTTTTAAGTGTGTTATCTTTTCTGTATTATTGTGGAGAGTGTTAAAATTGGGTTTTCTACCCCTGAATTACACGCGACTGCATGAGCTGGAGTTTGGTTAGCTATAGCTCTCAGGCCCATCACCTGTTTTTTGTAAATAAAATCTTATTGGAATGCAGCCATGCGGATTTGTTTATATATTACTTACGGCTGCTTCTGCCCTGACAGAGAGGCATGGCCCACAAAACCTATAATATTTACTATCTTGCATCTAGAAACAAATTGGCTGACCCCTCTTGTAATCTCCTTCTTTGAGGGTTTATTCAATTCTTTAAGGATGTGACTCCTGGCAAATAGGACAGTCAATGCTCTGAAGAAGACATGGTTTGTTAATTTCAATACTGAGAGTTGAAAGCATTTGTTGACCATCTGATATGAAACACCTCATTAGGACTCTCCCCTAAATGAGAATGGCTTTCACTTCACAAAATTCTATTGAGCATCTACTATAGGCCTGGCACAAGGTGCCGTGGATCTAGCAATTAACGAACTCCATAAAAATGTCTGTCTTCAAAAAAGCCACTGAACGTTTCTTGCTGATTCTGTTTTCATTTGAAAACAATTTACAATTTTATCTAAGATTAGATTGTTTGTATAATCAATGTTAATATGTAATTATTGTGTGTACAATTTTTGTTAAATATGATGACTTTTAAACGTTCAAATTCATGTCATGTACTCTGCTCATGAAGGTAGCCCCAGAAATATGTCTAGTCTGAATTGAGATGTTCCTTTAGTGTAGAGCACACCAGTTTTCAAAGAATTATTATTAGAAAATAACGTAAGATTTCTCTTTAATAATTTTGCACGGATTTTATGTTGGAGTATTATTTTGGATATATTGAGTTACATGAAACACTAGTAGAATCAATTCCAACTCTTTTGAATTTGTACTTATGTGGCCTTAAGAAAATTTAAAAATAACTTATCAAGCTCCCATTTTATTTCTATTGGAAAGTAGTCTTCACATTATCTCCCTTTAAGCTTAGCTGGGGTTTATCAAATACCGATTTTTAGTAGATTGGAGCACTGGGGTAAGGAAAGTCTTAAACATTTATTGCTGGGCCACAGAATCCTTCATATGGAAGGTAGAAGATGTGAGTTTCCATGGGGACAGGAATGACCTAGTGTTTCCCGAGTCCCCTTGACCATGAGCCTCCTTGGAACATCCTTTTCTCCTCACTGATCAAAGTGGCACGATTCTGCTTCTCTTAGAACTAGGAATAAAGGACCCAGAGCAGAATAGGCTGTAGTTCACAAGGTCAAATCTTCAGTTCGCTTTTTTAGATTTTTTTTTCTTGCTTTTCTCAATAAAAATCTGTTGATTGTTTTAAAGTACAATCCTATTTTAAAATGTAACACACCAAATCTTAAAAAGTGTGGTTGATTAAAAAAAAAATACATTGACTGGATTGACCAGAATGGTTCCTTTTCAAAAGAGGTAGTTGTGTAACACAGAATGTGGTTGGGTTCTTTGTCTTGTGAATTTGAAGACTGAGATCCACAGACACTAGGGTGAGAGTGAAATAACAGGATTTATTAGAGTGACAGAAGAAAGCAGATCACTTGAAAAGGGAAGGGTCCCAAGAGAGATTGCCCATGAATATCTGTTATCTAAGGGTTTGTTTTGTTTTTAAGCAAAGTATACCTTTATTATCTATCTATCTATCTGTTTATTTATTTGTTCTAATTAGTTATACATGACAGGAGAATGCATTTCGACACATCATACATAGACGGAGTATAACTTCTCATTCGTCTGGTTGTACGTGATGTAGAGTTACACAGAGTTACACAGGTCATATAATCATATATGCACATAGAGTAATAATGTGTGATTCATTCTATTATCATTCCTACCCCCATGCCTTCTCCCCTTCCTTCAATACCCTCTGTGCAGTTAAAAATACCACTATTCTTCCCCCCCACACCCCATTGTGAATTAGCATCCACATATCAGAGAGAATATTTGGCCTTCCATTTATCAGCAAATGCCATAATTTCATTCTTTAAGGCTGAGTAATATTCCATTGTGTATATATAACACATTTTCTTTATGTATTCATCTGTTGAAGGGCACCTAAGTTGGTTTCATGGCTTAGCTATTGTGAATTGAGCTGCCATAAACATTAATGTGGCGGTGTCACTGTTTTTATGGGTTTCCGCTGTCCCTTTGTTTGATCGGTGTGATGACATGTAAATATAGGATTCAGAAAGAGGTCAGTCAACTCTGTTTCGTCTTCTTCAACAAATTGGGAGAAAATTGATTTTGAAGCTTTTCAGTACAAGAGTGGGGCGAGAGTTTGTTAGCACAAGAGGAAGTGTTTTAGAGAAGATTTGGGGGTTGGCCATTGCTGGGGTGATTAAGGAGGAGCCACTGTGGTTGAAGCTGTCAGGGGCAGGGACCAGGTGCTCTCCAGACTAGGATGGCTTGTCTCACTCTCTCCTTCCCTTTTCCTCCAAGGTCCTTGTCCTGTCTCTCCTATGGGTGGCCTACCTTTCTGTCCGGTTGTAAATGGGCTTTTCCACTTGGATGGTCATAAGAGAGAGAAATCCAGTGAGGAATGGTGCAGAGTTATTAGTTGATGATAATAATAATAAATAATCAATTAATAATGAATTATACTCAATAATTATTAATTAATGTTAATTAATTAATTAATGATACCAGGGATTGAACCCAGGGGCACTTAACCACTGAGCCCCATCCCCAGCCCTTTTTGTATTTTATTTAGAGACAGGGTCTCACTGAGTTGTTTAGGGCCTCGCTAAGTTGCTGAGGCTGGCTTTCAGCTCGAAACCCTCCTGCCTCAGCCTCCTGGGCTGCTGGGATTACAGGTGTGTGCCACTGCGCCTGGTGATAAGTCACGTGTTTGACAGAATATACCACTTAAAGAAGCTGTATTCTGAGAAACGTTAAATCCCAGAAAACAATTGAACTGGGAGTTACTCCAGAGATAAATGTTACCATTTATTATGTTCAGAAGTCCTTGTTATAAAGGTAACCAGGTGACATCTGGGTGTCTGCTACAGTGTCATATGCCTCAAATGAGTTGTTTCCCACCTCCCCAGAGTGTCTACTCCAGAGACCCCGATTCCATGCCTTCAGATCAACAGAATCCCAACTCTGGGTTTCTCATAACTCCACTTGATTCTCAGACTTTCATGTAAACATTCTCTCCAGCATTAAACCCACCAGTTATATGTTCCAGGGACAAGCTATAGTATTGGCTTCCTGGTGTAGTCTACATGGATTTCTTTCTTTCTTTTTCTTTTTTTTTTTTTTTTTGTTAACACAGCTTCTGGCAGAAACTAGAGTAGAAACTCTCCATCCTAATGATTCACCTGCGGTAGCCACTCCCCACAGTGAGAGAAGAAACACTGGCTGTGTGAAAGGTCCCTTTTGATCTCCCTGTGTTGTCTACATCTTGTAATTGAAACTAAAAAGAAATGTCATTTTTTTTCATAAATGACATAATATATTTTTATTGTCTTTTGGGTCAGAAAACATATCAAATAGGAATTAATAAAGTTCAAGAAATGAGACTGTGGAAAAACTGAGTGAGTGAGTCTTTGTCAAAGGTTGTGTCTGGGTGATACATCCAAATTGGATGTGGCAGGGTCGGTCTGACTGTGGGGTCAACTTCATGGGGAATTTCTGCAGTCAATTGACGCAGCATAGCAACAAGTTGAAGTGACCATTAAACCAGTCTACATGGTAAGCCCAGGCTTTTGCTCAGTCATACCAATGGAGTCGTAAGAAACCACGGTCCAACTAACAAATGAAAATAGTATGAAGTGAACGATACAATTAAAATTCTGCATTCCCATTGGTGTCCATTCAATAGACCAAAACGCCTCTTCTTTTTTTCTTTTTTCCTTGGTGTGTGTGAATGTACTGCAGATGCTCCAGTGTGAACTTGTAGATACTTACTTTTAGATACTTACTTGCAAGGTGGCATTGAAATTTTAATCTAGAACTGGGAAATGCTGGCTTGCTAGGAAGACCATGGTTTCATCATATGTATCTATGTGTGGACTTGAGCATATTATGCATATCTGCTTATTAAGAACTGCAGAGTGCCAGCTCATCAGCTAATAATTGAGTTGCTATAAATCTGAATCAAGATGACACTTTTTATTTCCACAGGGAAAGTCACTTTTTGAGTGCTTTTAATACAAAATAATATATTTCACAGTATAAAAGTTAGAATTCCTAATAGGCAAATTAAAGGGAAAAATTAGCTGTGATTTTACCACCCAGATATAACCCCACTAAGCTGTTCATGTCTGTCCCTCTTCATATTAGAAATGAGATCATACCATAAATTATGTTTTTCTAAACTGGATTTATAATGTGATTTTTTATTCTTCCTTGTTTTGTTTAGATTTAAATTATAAAAACCATGCATGCATGCTCTTTTATAGCGTATGAAGAAATATTTGGTTTAAGCAATCCCCTATTGCTGGATAATTGTTTTTAATTGTTTGCTGTTACAGATCATTTCAGGGAGTCTCTCTGTAAATACTTTTTTACACTTAAAGTGATTATTCCTTTGGATATATTCCTCCAACTGGAATAGATGAGTCAAGAAATAAGTATATTTTAAATATTTTTTTTCTGATACATTTTACCAAATTGCCTTTCAGAAATAGTTTCCCTGTCAGCACATAATTAATTGTCTGATAAGCACCAAGATAGTGAAGCAAATCCACGACTTTAGGAAACTGACAACCTATGAGGATGATACTTAGATATAAATACCTTTTGAATAGTCAATTATTGTAATTTTGCAATAACATTACCACTTAAGAAAAGCTTTCAAAATAGCACATCTAACATTTATTTATTTAAATTTTTTTTTAAAATAAGCCCTTAAAAATGGTTTAAGTAATTTTTATTTATTTATTTATTTTTGGTCCTACTTAATGGCCAAGTTCATAAAGTCTGAACTGACTGTTAAACCAGACCAAACCTGCAAATTGTCTGTCCTCTTGGTCTGAATTCTCCAGTCATGCAAACACCCCAAAATATGTAAACCGTAAAACCACAAATTGTAAATGCGTGGAATGTCAGCCTCACCTCTGGACCCATTCTTGAGCTGTTGCTGAGCTGCTTTCTCTCCATCACAATCCAAATAACAATACTCCCATGTCCTGCGAAACTTATATTAAGTAGGTTTGTCTGCTTTGCTTCCATTTATCTGTCTGTCTCAATTCAATACACAGGCTCACCCAGGGAACTGAAGAGGAGAGAGAAGAGAGTTTTTTGTCTTCCTCCATAATATATAAAATGGAATATTATCCATCCTTAAAAAGGAATGAAATTCTGACCATGCTACAAAATAGATGAACCTTCAAATATATATGGTAAAATTGGTAAAAAAAAAAATTGGTTTGGTAAAATTGGCTAGAAAAACAAAAGGGCAAATACTGTATGATGACATTATAGGAGCTACCTAGAAGAGTCACATCATAGGGACAGAAAGTAAAATCCAGGTTACCAGACATGGTTGGGAGGGAAAATTAGGTAGAGTTTCAGCTAGGGATGATGAAAACGTTTTAAGGTGGATTGTACCATTGGTTGCACAGTGTTCAAGGGTACCCAATGCCATTGAGCTGTACATTTAAAAATGGTTAAAATGGAAATGGTTGTGGAGGCACATGTCTGTAATTCCAGGCGGGTTGTGAGTTCAAAGCCAATCTCAGTACTTAGCAAGGTACTGAGCATTTTAGTGAGACCCTGTCTCAAAATAAAATATAAAAAGGACTGGGGATGTGGCTCAGTGGTGAAGTGTCCCTGGGTTCAATCATATATATATATATATGGTTAATATTAGGTGATATATATTTTACCATGCAGAAGAAAGGTGGTGTCTTTCCTAACTTCTAAAGCCTTGATTGGTTTTGTGTGGTTTTTGTGCTATATGTAAAGTGAATCATGTAGCATAGTTTATTTGTGTCAGGCTTCTTCACGTCAATGTTACTGTATGTACAATCCATCTGTGTTGCTGGGTGTGATGGTTGGTATACACATGAGAGAAATTGCTACACCACAATGTAAACTGACTACAGTGTAGGAGAGCAGCGGCTATTGCCGTTCCTGGTCAACACCTGGTATTCCTATTTGTTTAGCTATTGCATTGGATTGTGGTGGTATTTTGTAGTTGTAATTTCATTGATATTTTCCTGGATGATTAATTGGTAGTAAATACTTATGTTCCAAATATCAGGATTCTTAATTTCACAAGAAAAAGACTTCTTGATATGAAATTCCAAATAGGCCCCAGTACAATAATACTGGACGATTTCGACACACCTGTATCATCAATAGAGTTCTTCAATACATAAAGTCAGTAAAGATAAATAAATAAAACTGTAAATCAAAGGAACCAAAGAATTGACGTCTACAGAATATTTGACCCTACAACAGTTGAGTTTACTTTCTTCTCAGCAATTCAATCTTTTCCAAAATAGGCCATATTCTAGCTTACAATGTAGGTTTTTAGCAAGTAAAACAGTTGATATAATCACATGAATACTATCAGATCATAATGATAATGAAACTAGAAATCAACAGCAAGTAAAATAACAGAAACCACATAAAGCACCATATTCTTTTTTTTTTTTAGTTGTAGTTGGACACAATACCTTTATTTAACTAATTTATTTTTTTATGTGGTGCTAAGAATCAAACCCAGTGCCTCGCACATGCTAGGCAAGCACTCCACGGCTGAGCTATGACCCCAGCCAGAATCACACTCTTTTAAAAGAGGAATAGATCCTAGAAGAAACGAGAGAAGAAAACAAGATATATTTAGAAACAAACGAGAAAAGAGATACAATACATCAAAATCTCTTTTAATATGTGCATTGGCCATTTGGATATCCTATTTTGTGAAGTAACATTTACCTATTTTTAAAATGGATTGCCCTTTTATTTTTCTTATTGATTTCTTTCCCCTCAGTACTGAGGATTGAACACAGGGCTTCACTCACGGTCTACCACTGAACCACACCCCCAGCCCTTTCTTATTGATTTATAAGTCTTCGTTATTTTTGAGCTTTTATGGGACACATGTGTTTCCCAAAAATATTCCAACATTGTTTTTTAAATGTCTTAATGAGGACTCTTGGTAAATGAAAATCTTTAATGTAGCAGAACTCTTTTTTCTCTGTTTATGTGTTTTAAGAAATCTTTGCTTATGCCCAGGTCCTGAGACTATTCTCCTGTGTTATTGAAGCCAGATTTAAAGTTAGGTAGTCAGTGTAGTTAGGTAAATCGGGTCTAATATCGAGTGAAATCTAAAATGGAGGCCATGCTGGGAATGACTCAGGGAAAACAGGACAACTCATGGAGTGTTAATAAAGTTCCGAAAAGGCCCTAGGCCAAAGTCCACCTGGAAGAAATGTTAATGAACATCCCCCAACAGATTCGAAGACAGCCCATCCCAAAGAAGTGTTAATGAAGCCCAGGATACAGCCCCCAACAGATTTGGAGATAGCTCATCCCAAAGAAGTGCTAATGAACAGCAAACTTGACTCGGAAATGACCAGATTACTCCTTTGTCCCAAACCTATAAAAAGGGGAACACATTGCCCGCTAACTGGATTCCACCTTTTGGGTCCCCTTCTTCCTCGGGAGAAGTCTTTTCTTCTGTCCTTTAATAAATTCCTAATTTCTACTCTGACCTTGCCTCGGCGTGCTTCTTTGGTGTTATTCTTCAACATCGGGGAGCAAGAACTCGTCACCGGTCAACAGCGGTAACATTATCTTCTAATACTTCTGTGGTTTCATATAGAAAATACATATTCTTTTGCAAGTAGATCTATAAGGTATTTGGAATTAAATTTTGTGTGTGATGTGAATTTAATGGGGTGGGGGGAGGATGTTGAAAGTCACTTTGTTTTCTGTACTGGTAGCCAATTCACATCACAACATATAGTGAAATAATTGATTTTACACTCTACCCTTAAATGCCAACTTGCATTGGCATTTGAGACTAAAAATCTCCCTGTAAGTGTGTGTGTGTGTGTGTGTGTGTGTGTGTGTGCGTGTGCGCACGCGTGTGTGTTTATCATATTTTCTTTCTTTTTTTTTTTTTTTTTGGTACAGAGATGCTTGACCCTGGAGCCACATCCCTATCCCTTTTTATTTGAGACAAGAGTCTTGCTAAGTTGCTTAGGGCCTTGCCAAGTTGTTGAGGCTAATCTTGAACTTGTGATCCTCTTGCCTCAGCCTCCTGAGTCTCTGGGATTACAGGCCTGTAATCCACTACAGGTGTAACCCACTACACCTGGGTCACACCACATTTTCCTTAACCATTCATCTGTTGACAGACCATGAAGTATCTAGGGCATAATTTTTTCCCCTTATTTCTTTTTCTTTCTATTTATCCTGTTGGGAATTTATAGTATTTTTAGAGTTTTAGGGCTTAGCATCTGCTTCCCATTGTTTTTTTTTTTTTTTTTTTTTTTTTTTTTTTTTAAATTAAAAAAGAATTCTCACACATTATCTCTAAGTTTTGTTTTTGTCCTGTGTTTTCTCTGTTCTTTTGGGGGATCCCAGTTTTGATTATCACATCTTCAGATCTTCCCCCTCATCACACCTGGTCCTTAGCTATTTTCCCTTCTCTTTGACTTCTTTGATTGTATATTTTCTTCAGACTTATCTTCCAGCCTATTGATTTCTCCTTTTGAGCTGGGATTATTTTGCTTTTTAACCTATTCATTGAGTGCCTATTTTCTTTCACTAAATTTTTTTTTTCCTTCTGTAATCTCAGGTGATTTTATGGTTCTCAGGTCTTTGTTGAAATTCTCTTTTGTCCTTTACTATCTTAAACATTGTATTTAAAATACAGTACTTAAATAGAGTGCTTCAAAATCCTAGTGTAATCATTTTAATGTCTACATCTTCAACAGATCTATTTCTTTTGACTTTTATTCTTTTGATTTTTTTTTTAGCTAATTTTGGGGGCATGTTTTGTTACTTTTAGCTGACTGCAGCCACTTTGAGAATTATAGAGATGATTTATTTGTGGCTCCTATCTTAACTCTGGAGAGGGTTGACACTTGTCCCTAGCAGGCAGGTAGCACAGGAACGCGTCACCACTGTCTGCACCCCAGTTCCAGCTTTCTGAGACCGTGCAAGCTCCGCTCACCTCCACAGACTTTCAGATACGACTTTCTGCTCAGTTTTTCTCATCCTTCAGCTGCTGATTGAAAGTTGGCTAAGGGCTCAAAGGAAGAAGGGTTGCCAGATGCCAGTCCACATCTTTGGGCTTCTCTCTTTTCTCTAAGACCGGGTCTT
The DNA here is from genome assembly GCF_045843805.1 of Urocitellus parryii. Classification (NCBI taxonomy): domain Eukaryota; kingdom Metazoa; phylum Chordata; class Mammalia; order Rodentia; family Sciuridae; genus Urocitellus; species Urocitellus parryii. Next base: position 168,486,762 of record NC_135533.1, on the reverse strand, counting down.
GGTTGCTCTCTGCCACCTTCAAATAGATGTTTGTTTGATTTAAAATTTCAAGCCTTTCTGAGTGGCTTTTGTCAGTGAGGTTCATTTCAAATAAGCGAGTCTGACATCTTTTGGGAAAGGAAAACTCAGCACCACTAAGATTTATATTCTGTTTTCATTTTGGTAATTTTCTCATACTTTTCTCTCCCTTGGATAGTGAAACGTACAGAGATTTTGATTAAGTCAAAGAACTCATGAAGAACACAGAGCTGAGATTAGAATTCGGGTTTCCTGACTACTGATATTGAATCGAGAGCTTTTCTTGGGTACATATTAAAGTACTTTAGTAATGTTTTGTTGTTGTTTGATGAGGTGTCGGTACTGGGGTTTGAATTCAGGGGCACTTGGTCACTGAGCCCCATCCCCAGCCCTATTTTGTATTTTATTTAGAGACAGGTTCTCACTGAGTTGCTTAGGGCATCTCTTTTGCTGAGGCTGGCTTTGAACTCACGATCCTCCTGCCTCAGCCTCCCGAGCGAGCCCCTGGGACGACAGGCGTGCACCACTGCACCCAGCTTGGTAATGTTAAGAATAATAATAATCTGAGATTGTGTAGGCTACTTAGCAGAAGCAATCCTTTCCATTTATAAATAATTAAATTCCATTCATACCTAGTCCTGCATTTTATTTGGGCTCAAAAATCTGTAATAATCTACGTATTTTGGATACTTAGTGGGTCAGGCATGGCGCTAGGAGTTTTATGTTCAGTCCTCATGGCCACCTTCTGAGGTAGGACATTTTATCACCCTGCTTTTTGAGATAAGGCAGCTGTATTTCAGAGAGGCTCATTTAACTTGCTCAAGTCTCACCATCTGTAAGTGACAGAACAGGTACTTGAACCTGTGTGATGCAGGAATGAACGGTGGCATCTGGAGTCAAGACACACCAGGCTTGATAGGTTGGTGTTGTCACTGAGGAGCTGTGTGACTTGGAGCAAGGTCCTCCAGGAGTCATCGAATCCTCATTTAACGACGATGAGACTCTATAGTAACAATGTGGTGAAGAGAAAAATCAAATCATGTACGTGAGCCCACCTGGTAGGCATGGGGCACTAAACAAACACTTCCGTCCCATATGGCAATAAGCATTTGTAAAGGACTTAAAAATACACAAAACCTTTTAAGAATAGGATCTGTTGAACCCTTACTACAATTCTGAGCAGGAGTCTGGGTAGGGAGAGATGCGGAAACCATGCACCAGAGAAATGAAATAACTTGCCTCCGATGACGCAGGGTACGCATAGAAGAGACGAGCTTTGTTGATTACAGTGTCTAGATTAGCACCATATGCAAGTCCCCCAAATGGAGTTTCTGTAAATTAGTTAATATTTCCAATGCACAAAAGGAATCTGTTATGTAAAGAATCCCCGTAGTGAAGGCTTTTGTGAAGTCAGGATAATTCTAGAAATGTAAATTATATTGCACTAATTTATCTGTTTTATGAGTTTGGCTTTTCCTCTTTTTCCTTGTTGTGTCTGATATTGACTTTTCCATTCCCCAAAATGTCTTCCTGTTGATAAGATATTGTTACTTCATTTATGGAATCTAATTAAAGTTGAGAGTACTCTCCGGGACAGCAAATGTCAAAATCCACTCGGGTTAATGGTTTTGAATGTCTTGTAAAAGTAAAGGAACAAATAAAATCAATGAAATTGTGGGAGCAGAATTAAATTATCCCGAGACCGTTTTCCTCAAATGTATGATTCATTTTGAACGTTTTAATGTTTTGTTCAAGAGAGACATTTAAGCTGCAGCTAATGTCCACAACCGTGTGTTGTTTTGATCAGAGAGATCGGCTTGGATGAGTTCCGTGTACAGGTAAGGTGGTCTTTGAATTTCAGGTAAGTGTTCTAGAAGGTTCCATGACTTTCTGAAGAGACCCTCAGTTCTACCCACCCGATATCCAGTTGATTGGAAGATTCATTGTCCAGGTTCCTGGCAGAAGACAGATTTTCAAATTCCTTTTTGCCCTGGTCTTAACAAGCTTAGCAGATGACTGTGTTTGTATTTACAAATGTCTAAAGTGTCTTTGCTCCGTGTATTCCTCAACATCAGTGGCTTCCTATTTCTTCTCAGAGATAAGCAGAGGAAAGTACTCCAGGCACAGCACACTTGTGTGGCCAAAGTGGCTCATGGTGTGGTCTGTGGCATAACTCTGGGGCCTGCTGACTCGGATTCTGCCTCTTTCTCTGCTATTCCTTGCAACTCTCCAGGGAGCGGATGATCCTAGCATTGAAATCATTGCATCTAGACATTCACCATCTTATACTTGGATGACACTTTTTTAAAATTGTTTTTTTATATATCTATTTTTTAGTTGTTGATGGACCTTCATTTTACTTATTTATTTGTATGCGGAGCTGAGAATCAAACCCAGTACCTCACACATGCTAGGCAAGGGCTCTACCATGGAGCCCCAGCCCCAGCCCAGGATTTCATGATTTTGACTCATCATGGAATCATTCCTGTTGAATTGCTCTGTGGTGTTGGCCCTAAGCCTATGTTGAGAAGTATGAAACTTACTGTATAGTTTAGGGATGTCCAGTGGTAGCAAGCTGGTAGCTACACACGGCCATGCTAAACAGTTAATTGATAGAAAGATACACTACATAATGGATAATTAAAAAGAAAGGCACTAAGTACTTAAACCTTATCCCTTCCTAATTATTCATCTGTATTTTACTCTGTGCTCTGGAGGTTATTTGTAGCAAGTGTATCAATGTGGAGGAAGTCCTATATATGGTGGGCTATGGCATATCTCTTCCCAACTCCAAGTTCAGGATGTCATCTTGGAAGCCTCAGTTGGCCATGGCTGGAGTATTGACACCACAGAGCTAACCTCTCACCTCAGCTACCTCTCCCCCAAGCCAGTCATGACACCGGCCAGCTCACAACTCCATGTTGATGAAGTAGTACTGCCCCCATGGAGACTGGTGGGAGGGCTTCCTCTTAGGTCTCGGAAGCATGTGAAAGCATGGACTGCATTTCTTCAGGCACATGTTTATTTTTATTGCCCTGTGATTATTTTTAGTAGTTCTGCTTCTTCTTTGCTTTGGTTGCTAAATACCAAAAACCAAACTTCTAACACCTTTATTTTACTAGGGGGTGGGGTACCAGCAATTGAACTCAGGGCCACATCCCCAGCCCTATTTTGTATTTTATTTAGAGACAGGGTCTCACTGAGTTGCTTAGGGCCTCTCTTTTGCTGAGGTTGGCTTTGAACTTGTGATCTTCCTGCCTCAGCCTCCTGAGCCCCTGGGATTACAGGTGTGCGCCATGCAGCTGACAACTTCTAACACCTTTCTAAGAAACAAATTCCCAAACAAAACCCCTACTCCCCTCCCCACAAATTTCCCACATGTGTAGAATTCATCTTGTTTTCTATTACTTTCATTTTTCCTACCTGCCTATCTTCCTTCCTTCCTTCCTTCTTTCTCCCTCTCTCCCTCCTCCTTTTTCTCTTCATTTCCTATCTTCCTTTGTCTTCCCAAGTCTCTATTTTTGTTCTTTCTCTTTATTTTATACTGTTGTGCATATAGATTTTTTTAAAAACCATCTTTGCATATTTTAGAATAATGTGGGGGTATAACAGTAAGTAGCACACTTTTCTGTACACTCATCTTCTAAGAGTAATTGAGAATAAATGGTTCCTGCCTTATTCATAGGTCATATCTGAGTATAAAAATCTATTAAAGCTTCTTCCTGCTTTTAATATGAAAAAAATCTGATGCAACTAAAATGTCACTTAAACTGCAAATAGGCGTTATGAAGGACCCATAAAAGAGAACAGTTCCCTTACCATACTTTCATATTGTCTGTTTTCCTCCTCTGGAACATAAGTACCGAGAAGGCAGGATCTATCTCAGAGTGTTTAGAATTACAGGTGGCATTGAATACATATTTTCAAATGAACAAATGACTAAGTCATAAGTTTTCTAATATTTGGTGGTTATGGGAACACCAACATTTGATTTTTTTTAAAAAAAGCAAGTCCTTCATATAGAATATTTTTTATTTATTCTTTTTAGATATACATGACAGTAGAGTATATTTGGACATGTTATATACACATAGAGTATAAATTATTCTAACTAGGATCCCATTCTTGTGGTTGAACATTGTCGAGAGCCACAGCCGAAGGGGCCCCAGCAAACTTCCAGCTGCCAGCTGATGATTGGCTCACAGCAGCCCCAGCAAATTTCTAGCTGCCAGCTGATTGGCTCCTCTGCGGTGATGCTCATTGGGCTGTTTCCCCACCCTTTCAGACCATGGAGCTGCTCATTGGGGGACTTTTTTGGCTCCACCCACACGACCCAGCCAATCAACCTCAAGAGCAGGAGGAGTGCGGGGGTGGGGGTGGGGTGGGGGGGTGGGGGTGGGGTGGGGGGGGTGGGGATGTTGAGAGGCTTGTGGGAAGCCGGTGGTGGCAGTTGGGCTCTGAGGGAATTCCCGAGGAGCTCTGTGGTGTGGTGTATGTGTTCTAAAAATAAAGTTCCTTTCTACTTGATAAGTGGCTCCTGAATTGTGCCCAGCCAGACTGCGGCAGAACGTGATGTGGAGATTCCCTGTAGTGTATTCGTATATGACCATAGGAAAGTCATTTCCAATTAATTCTATTGTCTTTCCTATTCCCATCCCCTCTCCCTTCCCTTCATTCCCCTTTGTCTAACCTGCTGAACCTCTATCCCCCACCCGCAAAATGTGTGGTAGCATCTGTATATCAGAGAGAACATTTGCCCTTTGGTTTTGGAGATTGGCTTATTTCACTTAGCATGATAGTGTCCAGATCCATCCATTTACCAGCAATGTCATAAAGTCATTCTTTTTTATGGCTGAGGAATGTTCCATTGTGTATATATACCACATTTTCTTTATCAATTCATCTGTTGAAGGGAACCTAGATTGGTTCCATAGCTACTGTGAATTGATCTGCTATAAACACTGATGTGACTGCATCACTGTAGCATGCTGATTTTAAGTCCTTTGGGTATAAACCGAGGAGTGGGAGAGCTGGGTCAAATGGTGGTTCCATTCCTAGTTTTCTGAGGAATCTTCATACTGCTTTCCAGAGTGGTTGCACCAATTTGCAGTCCCACCAGCGATGTATGAGTGTACCCTTCTCCCACCATCCTCATCAACATTTAATGTTACTTGTATTCTTGATAATTGCCATTCTGACTGGGGTGAGATGAAATCAACATTTGATTTTTTAATGTTTATATAATGTATTCTTTTATAATTTTTTGTTCTTTTTAGTTATACATGATAGTAGAATGTATTTTGACATATCCTACATACCTGGAACATAACTTCCCATTCTGTGGTTTTACATGATATGAAGTTACACTTGTTGTTTATTCTTATATGAACTTAGGAAAGTTATGTCTGATTCATCTACTGTCTTTCCTACTCAACATTTGATTATTAATGATGGTATCACACACACACACACCACTTAAAAACTTCACTTTCGTACTTACCACCTTCACTTAGGCTGTTTCTCTAGATTGTAATTTTTTAATTAAATATGCACTGCTAATGACATTTTTTCCACCAGATTCATAACAATATTGTCACACATCATATAAAAAAAGCCATATGGCATTTTCTACCCATGTGGAAAGCCCAATTGTTCTAAACTAACCTTAAAGTTTAATATCTCTGCATTCCTCTGACAAGTCTCATAAATCACTCAGTCTAATTCTGTGGCTTTATTTTTTTTTTTCTTGAGCTGGTAAAGGAGAACTAATATTTATTGAGTGCCTACTTTGTGATAAAATCTTGCTGTGTGTTTAATTACACTTAGGTCATTAACTTCCACACAATCCAGGAAGCAGGGACTGCTACTCCCATTTATTAGACTAGACAGCTGGGGCTCACAACAATTACATGACTGTCCCCTTCAGGGGTGACTCTCTGTCCCATTGCATTCAGCTCCAGATCAACACCCGCCTCCTACCCTGATCACTTGCTTCTGCCTTGACCTCGTCCTTCGCAGGTCTGCCTTGAATGCTGCTTGAATTCCTTTCTGTGGTCGGTAAATAAGTCTTCCTAGGCCAAGCATGTGGTGTTCCGTGACTGGGAAGCCACTGAGATTTTTTGAGCAGAGAAGAATCATCCAGGAAACAAGGAGGACAGCCCATTACCGCTTGGGAGCTGGAGGCACGTGAATGGGGCAGGGGACATTCAGAGGTATGGCTGGCCAAATTGTGTTTCCCTATATGTCGGTCTCTATCACCGGAACTTGGGAATAGGTCTTTCCCATGGCAAGAGGTCTTGGCTGATGTGATTCGGTTCAAGAAACTTAATCACAGGAGCAATTACCGTGGGTAATTGGATGGGTCCATCTGAATACAATGCATGCTTAAAAGCGCAGAATCCTTCTGCTGTAGCCAGCGGGATGTGTGGCCATGGAGGAATGGTGGCAAAAGTGTGGCATTGCTGCCTTTGAAGGCAATGGTGGGTGGCCTCTGGAAGTTGGACCAGCCAAGAAAAGGAATGACTTCCTAGAGTCCCCAGATAGGAATGCAGCCTGGTGGACACCTGGATTTTAGTCCAGAGAGACCCATATTGGACCGCAGAAATACAAGATGGTCAATTTCTGTTATTTTTTTTGGTGGGGTACTGAGGATTGAACTCAGGAGCACTCAACCACTGAGCCACCTCCCCAGTCCTATTTTGTATTTTATTTAGAGACAGGGTCTCACTGAGTTGCTTAGGGCCTCACTTTTGCTGAGGCTGGCTTTGAACTCGAGATCCTCCTGCCTTAGCCTCCTGAGCTGCTGGGATTTAGGCGTGCACCCCCATGCCCAGCTAAATTTCTATTATTTTAATGCATTGGGCTTGTAGTAATTTGTGACTGTAGACAGGTAATACATTTAAACTGGAGTCGGCCAGTAGGGATTTCACTCTTCAATTCTGAAAACTGTTGTGTCCCCTCTTTCCCCTCACTTTCTCGTCCAAATGTCACCTGGCCCTATTGCTGTTCTTCCTTGTGGCCTCTTCTTGCTGGACCCTGGTCAGGCTACTCACCTCCCTGCCCCAGGAACAGACTGAGCCTCGTTTCCTGTGTGTACATAAAGTTCCCTTCCCAAGAAGCATCCCTCCCTCCCCCAGCGGTTTTTCTTCCTCTCTCTGCCCTCTTGATCTCTGTCTTCTCTGATGAGCTTCAGCATCGACATCCGGGAGACAGCAATAGCGTTCCATTATATTCACACCTTTTATCTGTGCTGCACCATATCAGTTTTCCTCAGGGCTTACCATATGCTATTTTGTATTGGCTGCAACTGTTTTTTTTTTTTTTTTTTTTTTTTAACAGCACACATTATTCTGTAATCCATTAGAAAACAGAGGGAAACGATCTTGTTGCTTTGAATTCTGAGTAATTTCCTAGCTGTCTATCTTTGGCAAGATACTTAACCTCTCTGAGCCTCAGTTTCTGTATCTGTAGAATGCAGATAATAGCTACTTCACAGGATTATTGCAAGGATGAAAGAAAGCACTCTACCGTGGTTGCTCCCTGTGCTCCTGAAGGCAGAGACGGTGCCTTATGACTCCCTGGTATCCATATCCCACCATGGTGCTTAAGCACATAGTAGGCTTACATACTGACTTCAACGAACTTTGGCATCTCGTTAAAGAGTTTGCCGTGATTCTATATTCGCACACCCCACCGCTAACCTTTCCTATGGCACTCTATAATAGAGTCTTAGAAGTCTATTATTTTTTTGTTAAGTCTTATTAATTAAAAGCCCGGATAGTCTATTATAGCTGTCTTAGAAATCTTAGCGTCTTCTATTGTCTATTTAACTTCTGACAGACCTCTGAAGTTAATTTTGCAAAAGATTTCCAGAGCATGATCTCCTCCAGATAAATCTCCTCCCCCTGTCCCTGAGTACTTAGCAAAGACTTTCTCAGTGGCCCCTTTTGTACCATTTCCTGATCACAACATTCTAGCTCCCCAGAGCTGGCCTGCTCTGTCTCGATCCTCTCGAGGATTTCATTTACTGTGGACACCCTTTTGGCTTTGTTGCTCTTGGATCCAGGTGTTTCTGCCACAGGCAAAGTGTTTTATAACATCTCAGTACTTTTGCAGCCTGTGTTCTCCAGATTTGGGGGTGCAGGTTATCCGCTCTCTTGAAACCTTTGCTGGTTCTCAGTTTCATCTCTGTTTCAATCAACATAAATCCTTGGTGGGTCTCTTCGGCGGCACTTTTCCTGTTTGAAATGTGTTTCTTCTGTTGCCCCGATGAGCCAGGGAACAGAGCCTTTCATTTCTTGAGAAAGTCTCTGTTCTTCCCTCTTCTCTGATTACATCCTGCTGACTCTCTTATGAAGCGTGGATCAGGTGCACTTTGTGCTGTGATAAATTTTTATGCAAGCATTATAGTGTCTGATATCTGCTTGGCTTGGGCTTGCTGGAAGAAATCTTTATAGGTGAGATGATTTATTGCTGAAAATCGAATCCCAAATGTGTCTTATGAAACTGTATTTTTTTTTTCCTTTCGGTATAGATTTCAGGAGAGTTTTGAGCGAGACCTCCTCTCCTGATTTTATTGATTTCCTGTGGCTGGGTGATATTTGCAGTTTCAGGCTAACACCTGTCTTTGGAAATCAGCAGTCATAATTCTTTGAGACTATTTTTAGCTCTAGCATGTTTAATAAGTCTTTCTTTTTTTATAGGTGGTCAGTATAGTGGCTTTTAATGGGGGATACCTGAGAAGTGATATATGGCAGATCCTTGTCTAGAAATGTTCCCAAATTTTGGTCAACATAGGAGATTTATTTTTTGCTAACCCCGAGTCATGCTGTTTTGTTGTTAGAGGGCTATGTGTCCCGTGAATCATTGATCCAAACAGACCATGGAATTCACTTTGTGGTGGGGCAAGGTTTATGGCAAAAATACATTTAAAAGCTTAGCATCCTGTCAACCTCATGTCAAAGAAAGAGTTCTCATTTACTAGAGTGTTGATTCTCAGCCTCCTTCATTCTAAGAGATTGCGGTCAAGGCAGAAAACCATTCTCTAAAGAGCACTTCGAGAAGGCCAAGGGTAGTCGTGGAACTGCAGATGCTTCTATAGAGGTGTGAAGCATGATTATTTTGCAAAAATTCGTGTTTGGTCAATATTTGTGACTTTTCCTAATGTTATTTCAATTATCTAACCCAAACCAAAAAATCTACTATGTAAAGATGTGCCGTGAACGTACCAAAGACGAAGGGGAAGCAAGCCTGACTAGGCTGGATATTTTTTATTTGGGTTGGGGACAGAATGGACCATTTGCATTATTAATTATTCTGCAGAGATCCGTGTCCTAATTGCTTTTCAACTTTTTGAAAGTCGGTGGGAGCCTACTTACAGGTATGTCCAAAAATAAGACTGTGACTTTCTGAAGCACTTTTCCTTTGCTCATGGGAGATGCTCAATGACTTCCATTCGTGCCATTCAATACCCACAGATTGCAGAGGTGAACAGGTGGGCTAGAGGCAGCCTTCTGACACAAGGATGTGTATGACCCTCTTCTTGTAGTCCCATCAAAGCAAGTGTGCACTGTGCAGAGGGTTTTCTGGTAGTGATTTATCATGGCCTTCACTTGCAGGTTAATAAGGTTAACAATAATAAGGGAACCTATGTAGACCAGATTGCCTGTTCATGAACTTGATGCTATTTTAATGCATTTGTATCAATTTGTAACCAGAGAGGTGAGACATTTTTTTTACTTGCTTTTCTGTTGCACACTTCTGTGGGACCCCTTTATTGAAAATTCCAGAACTGTCAGACTTATGACTAAATACAACAGATTTTCAGATTTGGCTGAGGGCCAGAGTTTCAAACATTGATAACCTTGCCAGGCGCAGTGGCATATGCCTGAAATCCCAGGAGGCTGAGGCAGAAGGATTGCCAGTTCAAAGCCAGCCTCAGCAACTTAGCAAGGCCCTAAGCAACTCAGCAAGGCCCTGTCTCTAAATAAAATACAAAATAGGGCTGGGGATGTGGGTCAATGGTGGAGTGCCCCTGAGTTCGATCTCTAGTACCAAAAAAAAAAAAAAAAAGAAAGAAAAAAGAAAATCTGGTAATCTTGCCTGTTTCATTCATTCAACAGATATTTAGTGACTTTTCATGACATTCTAGTCCCCCAGGAAAACTCCAAGGAAGATTAGGGGACAAAGCACCAGATACCCAGGCTAAATAAAGGGAGTGTCTTGGGATTCTGCTGTTACCTTTATTACTGTGTTTGCCTCATTCAGTGAAAGAGCTGTCCTTATAGAAATAATTGATGTATTTAAAAATCGCTTTCATTTATCTCATTTATCACTTGGGAGGAAAAATGGCTGCAAGTCAAGGAATTGTTACGAACCCTCTCACTAAATGAGAAAACAAGGAACTCTTATTTTTTTGTTTGTTTATTTTTGTTTTAAGTTGTCCCCAGGGAACTAGAGGACCATAGTAATTAGACTTTGACCTGAATGTTAGTTCCATATTTCTACCAGAAGGGTGCACTGTTGTATCTTAGTTACTGCTTGGGGGGTGGGGGGAGAAGAAAAAGAAAATAACAACAATGTTCTTTGCAATCCACTTAATGTGTATATTTTAGTACTCTGTCTTTTCTCTTGAATTTGATTAGCATCCTTGCTTCAATCCTTGATTTCTTGGGTCCCTGTCACTCCTGTCCTGGTGCCAGTGAAGGAAATGAAAGTTCCCAGAGGAGAAAGTTACTAGGGTGTTAGAGGACTGAGGATACAGGATTATTTTTTTGCCTTTTCTCATTTCCCTCTCCTTCGAGGGAGCCATTGATCACCTTTGTTACAGATGGGACACGTTTGGCAGTAGATGCCTCCAGATGCAGAGCTCTGGAATGTTCCCAATCTTAACATCTGGGGTTCAGATGGCTCATTTCCAAGGTTTTTTCCTGTTTTCCTGGGCTGAAGTTATTGTTGTGGGGGTTAATTACTCTCTGGTTCTTGTCATTTGGGGCACCCAAACTGTTACTGAGGTAACCATTTGAGGTGTTAATTTTTCTGAGGAAAACATGTATGTGTTATTCTAACTATTCTTAAAAAAAAGAAAACAATAACAGCAAATGCTTTATTCCAAGAGCTTTATTACTCATAAACTATTCTAGAAAAGAACAAGACATATGAAAAAAATCTTTTCCTAATGTTCTTTGGAGGTCCCTTTTTTAGTCATAGTTGCATAGATACAGAAGTGCATGTCGGTCAGATTCCTTAAGGGTGGAATTGGCATTTTTTCACTTCTGAAAGTTAAATTTCTAGTCCTTTGTTAGCATTATCTCAGAATTCTCTCAAGAATGTTTTTAAATACACACTATCATGATTTTTAACTAACAACATCTGAAAATATGAAAGCATGGCTTCTTAAATAAATCCAAAGAAAATGGTCAGGCACGCTGAATCGATAATGTTTGGATGACCTCTGACCTGTGTTTAAAATGTAGAAAAAGAGTTGTAGGCACTGGTTGGTAGGAGTGTAAAGATTTCTTTCTACTTCTTGACCTTTTCCTGGTGTTCAAATGATATGTGATGAAACTGTTTCATTTAGAATTAGCAAAGAGAAAGAAAAAAAGAAATAAAATGGCTTGTCCTGTGCTAACTGAAGTAGCCTAAGCAATTTAATAGGAAGCTTCCCAATATGGTTTTGTTACAAAGAACAGATTTTAACATTTAAAGGGAAAAGTTTTAAAATGTAAATGGTCATATGTGTTTAGAGATTTAACATTTAAAAATCAAACCCCAACCGAACAATGTCTAATTTCTAAAAAGATATTTTGCTACATACCTGTGAATATTGATTTCATATCTGAAGCTATCATTTTTTTAAAAAAATATTTTTTAGTTGTCAATGGACCTTCATTTTATTTATTTATATGTGGTGCTGAGAATCAAACCCAGTGTCTCCCACATGCTGGGCAAGCGCTCTACCACTGCGCCACAACCCCAGCCTGAAGCTACCATTTTTATGATAGTTTCCATTCCTACTCAGTATTTGGTAATCACATCTCAAGGTTAATACGTTACCGGACTACAATCAAATAAAATAGCTCATATCACTTTTCTTAGTTTTTTTTTCTCTTATTTTTGGCTTAGCCAACTTTTGGACTAAATTAACCCCCAGCTGATGACCTCTGTATCATGTAAACACAGCTCAAGGAAAAGAAAATATTCAAATCAACCGATAAGCCACCAGAATTTCTTTAGCATGCTGCTTCTGCTTCAATTTGTCATTTTAGTTTTTTTTTCTTTTAGGACAATTTCAGGAGTCTGATTCTTTGTAGCTACAGAAGAAACAGTAGGACTTGTAGTGCAATGGCTTCTACCAGGGGATAGCAAAAGTGATTTTTCCCAGTGAAGGTTCACTATAAATAGGCTTTTACTCAGGCATGAATCTTGGAGTAAGATGAGTGAGGTGTTTGCATAAGTCCCCGTCTTATGGATAACCCTGGTAATAAACCCATGAATGTTTTTCTTTCTCCCAAAACATGATTCTAGTTAAAATATGTGCTTTTACTTAAATATCACTTATGGGTTGTGGTGACAACTCATCCAACCTGGAAACACTTTTATGTCCTTTGACAATTTGGTATGTAACCAGTTGGCCAGGATATTACTTTCCCAAGGTCTCCAAGGTCATCCAAGTAACTGTGACCTAGTTGACACATTTTGCTCCATAGGAGTAACCCCTCATGCTCTTTTGAGGTTATTTTGCATTTGAATCTATATACATGGTTTGAATATTTTTAAGACTTTTCTATAAATATCTGTGAGTCGATGATTTATGTTCCTGCTTTGTCCAAAATGCAATTGTGGAATTTGAGTCAAAGGAGTAAAAATTCAAAATGATGAAATGTGTATTTACTACATCATAGTTTTTCCTGTGTTACTGTACTACACTGTACTTCCTATGAAACTCCAGTATACCTTATATGCTTAATTAAATAATTATTATATATGACTGATGTTTTCACTATTTTTAGCTCTATCAAATATTAGAGATATGGAACTTTTTTTTTTTTTTTTTTTTTTGGTAAGAGGGATTAGACTCAGGGGCATTCAACCACTGAGCCACATCCCCAGCGCTATTTTGTATTTTAGTTAGAGACAGGGTCTCACTGCGTTGCTTAGGGCCTCACTTTTGCTGAGGCTGGCTTTGAACTTGGGATCCTCCTACCTCAGCCTCCGGAGCTGTTGGGATTACAGGTGTGGCACACGGGCACTAAGATTCTAGATAGAAAGCCGTGAGGAGCTGTACAACAGTCTTATTTATTTTTTATTCTACATAGGTTCTGAGATAGTTCCCTTTGTCATTTTGCTAGCCTAATATAATTAGTATCTATGAAATTGTGATATAACAAAAATATATGTTTGGTCTTCATTCCTAGTTCCTGGCACAGAGCTCCTATAAATCCTTTGAATTCCTTGAGTGATAGGAGTAAGAGGAACATTTTTATTAAGTCCCTTCCAGTTACACCTGAGTTAATGTTAATGAGGTGACACTTGGAGGAAGAATTATTATGGCAATACATAATCACTTTAGAAAAATAATTTTTAATCTGATCACTTACGAAAAATCATTGTTGATGTACTATGAATGATTGTATCCATTATTTGTCTATGGTTCAGCATACTCACACATATATTATTTACACACATAAATATACACCAACACAAAAATAGAAGTATGCAGTGTGACCACACTGTTTGATAACCTGATTTTGTTTAAAGATGTAAAACATCATACATCTTGCCACGTCTGGAAGTATACGTCTACATTTTTACTTTATGGCTGCTTAGTTTTCCATTATTTATGTAATCGATCATAAACTTTTCATTGTGTGAATGCATAAAATGTTCACAATTTCTTGTTAGGTGTCTAGTGTTTATTATTATAAATAACATTTAAGTGAGTTAGCCATATTCCCATGATTGTATACATTAATTATTTGTTGAATGAATCATTTTCTTAGGATAAATTCTTAGCAATGATATTGCTTCATGGAAAGAGATACACATTTAAAAGGATTTAAACAGAGTTTGACAAATCAATCCCCATACATATGGTATACTAACTTATACTATTACAGTGCGTAATGTGTGGACAGGTATAGGTAACAGGCCCTAATCCACAGAACCTGTAAATGTTGCCTTATTTGGTTAAAGGTCCTTTGCAGATATGGATTAAATTATGGATTCTGAGATGGAAGGGTTCTCCTGGATTACCAAGGTGGACCAAAATGACATCATGAATGTCCTTATAAGTGAGACACAGAAGGAAATTGTAAACTGACAGACAAGAAGACAATGTGGCCATTCAGTCAGGGACTATAGTGATGTGACCACAAGCCAAAACATGCTGACAGCCACCAGAAGCTGGCAAAGGAATGTACTGAAGCTCTCCCCAGAGCCCAGAGTGACTGTGTTCTTACCAGCATCTTGATTTTTGGCTGAGTGATACAGATTTTTGGAAATCTAGCCTCTAGAACTGAGAGGGAATACATTTTTATTGTTTTAAGCCACTAACTTTGTAGTAAATTTTAAATTGTTTTGTGGTAAATTAACAAGAGCCACGAGAAACCAACACAATGCATGAGTAATTTCTTCTGTCCCTTGGAAATCTCTGGCTATGGTTGCTGGTAAACCTCAATTTTTCTCTCTTTCCATATTTTTTCAATGTGAACAAATCCTAGGCTCTCTCTCTACATTTCTTGGCTGATTTAAATCCTTGGATTTGAGGTCAATTGATGAAACAGTCAACTTAAACCTACTCATTTATTTTTTAATGAAATAATTACTGTTTTCACAATGTTCCCTCTGATGCAAAAATCTAATAAGGACGGCCTAAAATAAAAAGAGATTGGATTCAAGTAACGTATGTTCTATGTTAATTGTTCTGTGATTTTTAATTAGTCTTTATGATCCATTATGAAGAGGTTGCTTATATCAAATGCTTTCTTCTTTTATGGAGTGTGAATTTAAACTTCGAAAGAGTATAGAATACTTCCTGAGAATTTCACGTCTACTTTCATCCTCTGAGCAATTTGAGCAACTCCTATGAACAGAAAAGAACCAAATAATTTAAAAATAGTTCAAAAAACAATTTTCAACTGGAAACTAGTGAACTATGTTATATTTTCTTCATTTTCTTTTTGTCATACACACATGCCCGCACACAAACCCTCATGTGCCTATGTGGGATCACGTTTAGATGACTTAAGAGTGTAGTATTTTAGGCTTTCCTTTCAAAATGTAGCATCTTTTTTTGCTTGGGCTATAAAATTGCTGAGGACAAGGATATGATATTTTTAGTTTTAGTAAATATTGTTAGACTATTTTTAAAAAAAGGCTGTTCCAATTCATATTTTCATCAGCAGAGTAGAAATATGTCCATTTTCCTGTCATCCCCACGAGGGATAAGATGTTCTTACTATTTAAATTGTGCCTTTCAAGGACATAGAAAATTTTCATTCTTTATTATTGCTTTTCCCTTTTAAGGAGGCTGATCATCATTTTCATGTATCTGTAGCCATTCACATTCATTCCTCATGAACTCTCTTTCCGTATTCTTCTTTCCCCATTATTCTATTTGGATGTTTGTCTTTTCCTTATTAATTTACAAAAGATCTCTCTCTCTCTCTCTCTCTCTCTCTCTCTCTCTTATTTGTTATTTTTAGGTATTTTCAGGAAACCATCCGTGATTTACATGAGGGGCTTCTCTCGGTATGGTAGCCAGGGAGATCTAGGTTTGGCATTGTGAGCTCTCCCTGGCTCTCCCATGACAATAGGTCACCCAGTGCAGGTGACCTTTATCTCAGCTCTCCTAGGAAGAACCCTCTTCGTAGCTCCAGAGATGGGGGTTACCTGTTAGGACCTGGACAGCCCACCTTTTAACTTTTTCTGGGGAAGAACATGCTATGGAAGGCCTTTGATGCTTCCCAATATAAATAAAGCAGGCTCGAGCTCCATTTTGGCAAACTATACAAGCTAGGATCTGCATAATTGGCCTGCCTGTCCTGCCCCCACTTTTAAAAAATATTTTTGTGTCCTGTGGTTTTTCCATCATTCTATTTTTCTTAGCTTTCATTTCTCTGCCAGCCCATTTCCACTGCCCTTGTGTGATATGGTGGGCAGGAGGTATACATGACAGTACAGTGTATTTTAACATATTAGACTTTCATGGGGTATAACTTATTCTAATTAGGATCCCATTCTTGTGGTTGTGCATGATGTGGAGTTTCACTGGTCGTGTGTTCATATATGAACAGAGGAAAGTTATGTCTGATTCACTCCACTGTCTTTCCTATTCCCATCCCCCCTTTCCTTCATTCCCCTTTGTCTAATCCAATGAAATTCTGTTCTTCCCTTCCCCACTTGTTGTGTGTTAGCATCCGTGTACCAGGGAGAACATTTGGCCTTTGTTTTTTTTGGGGAATGGCTTTTTTCACTCATCATGATAGTCTTCAATTCCATCCATTTATAGACAAATGTCATAAAGTCATTTCTTTTAATGACTAAGTAATATTCCATTGTGTATATATGCCACATTATCTTTCTCCACTCATCTGTTGAAGGGCACCTAGGTTGGTTCCATAGCTTAGGCTATTGTGAATTGAGGTGCTATAAACATTGAAGTGTCTATGTCACTGTAGTATGCTGATTTTATGTTCTTTGGGTATACGCGGAGGAGTTGAATAACTGGATCAAATGGTGGTTCCATTCCAAGTTTTCTGAAGAATCTCCATACTGCTCCCAGAGTGGTTGCACCAATTTGCATTCCCACCAGCAGTGTATGAGTGTACCTTTTCCCCCACATCCTCACCAACATTTACTGTTACTTGTATGTTTGATAGTTGCCAATCTGACTGGAGGGAGATGGAATCTCAATGTAGTTTTAATTCCCATATGTTTAATTGCTGGAGAAGTTGAACATTTTTTTTCATGATTTTTTAACCATTTTTATTTTTTCTTTTGTGAAGTGTCTATTCAGTTCCTTTTCACAAAAGACCTTTACATATTACAGATATGAACCCTCCAGATCTCATTTCTATTGAAAATACATCCTCCAATCTGTATTTTGTTTGCTGATTTTATGACATCTTTTTTCCCATAAAAATATCTAACAATGATTTATAATTTGAATTCATCTTTTCTTTAATATTTCTGGGTTTCTGCTTGACTATAAAGGTCTTCCACTAGATGATACAGGTAATCTGCAAAATTTATTGTACGTGTTCCTTTTACATGTTAGTTTTCTGATGACGTTGCAAATAGAGGGCCAATATTTTCTTGTAGATGTATAGCTAATTTGGTTAGTACCATTACACCCTCCATCCCTTCCTTGCTGACTTGAAATAATTTTTTGATATATCTATATGTGTGTGTAGATCTATTTTTATATAATATTTGTGAATATCTTATTGAGAGCACTTATAAGAATCTGATTCTGAATTTTCTGTTAGACTCATCTTCTAGTGGATAGTCTAGTGCAATTAGGATATGATTTTTATTATGATATAATTGGAGAAAGTTCTAATATCGGATAAGAAGAGGCATTCTTCATTGTTCTTCAGGTTTGTCTTAGTCAATTGTCAGCATTTTCTTCCCTTAAGTCTAATTCCTAAAGTGGACCTAATTCCTAAAAATCTCTCTCCTCAGTTTTAATTGTATTAAATTTTTATATTGACTTTGGGGGTCTTGTAGTGAATTTTATGTCTTCCCATTCAAGAATATATTACTTCGTTCCATTTATTTAGAGGGATATTGATTCTGTATATTCATAGATACCTAGATCTTTGCTAAATTCTCCTGTGAATTTATTAAGTAGTTTATGGAGTTTCTTCTGTATTCAAGGCACATAATACTATAATTTTAAAGACTCCACATTATTTCTTCTTTTTAGTATTTATACCTTTTACTTTATTTTCTGGATGTATTCTTTGAAACACCCAAATCACTATTAAATAGAGATGATGATAACAGGCTTCTTTGTATAGCTATTAACTCTAATTAAAATGAGCTTAGTGTTTTATAATTTAGGGTAGTATTTCTTGGTCACTGGTTAAAAAAACTTTTTTTAAAGACCACCAACTCCAATTTTATTTTATTTTTTATACCTTTACATTATTTATTTATTTTTATGTGGTGCTGAGGATCCAACCCAGGGCCTCACTGCTGAGCCCCAGCCCCAGCCCCCAAAAACTTCTTTATATTTGAGTAATTGCCTTATATTCTATTTTTTGGGGGGAGAGGGTACCAGGGATTGAACTCAGGGGCACTCAATCACTGAGCCACATCCCTACCCCTGTTTTGTATTTTATTTAGAGACAGGGTCTCACTGAGTTGCTTAGGGCCTCACTGTTTGCTGAGGCTGGCTTTGAATTTTAGATCCTCTTGCCTCAGCCTCCTGAACTGCTAGGATTACAAGGGTGCATCACTACACCCGGCTCTTAAAATTCTCTTTTTATGTAGATTTATATCAGTGATGGCTGCTTTATCAACATCATTTCAGAATTGAAATCTTGATATATTTTGGTTTTTACTCTTTAATGATATGATGAATTATAATTTTAATATTTTCTGGTATTAAATCACCTTGCATTCCTAGAATATGCCTAAGTTGATCACATGGTATTACCATTCTTTGAATGAATTCCAATACTGTTATTTAAAATTTTAATCTTTACTCATAAATTACATTCTTCTATAGGCTTCTATTGTTTTTCATTTAAAATTGTGTTGATACTTTATTTTGTGATTTAAGGAAAAGTAAAATTTCATCTTATGTATTATATCGTCGTGGAATAGATTTCTCTTAGCTAAACTTAGCTGTCCTAAGTAACATCTAACCCTAGTGAATTTCTCAATATCTTTTTCAGCATACATTTATTCTCTTTTAGGGTAGTTAAATTTTTTCTCCATCTAGGTTTAGTTTTGAAAATCTGTTTTGCTACAACATGATTTTATAACTCCAAACTAGGGCATTTCATTTTGTATGTATACCGTTTTGCTGTGGTCGGTGGATTGGGGTGATAAAGTGTTATGCTCTTTGCTTTCTGGATAGCTTTTAAGGATACTTTGGATTTTTTTTCTTAACCCAAAAGTTATATATGTGTTTTTTAAATTTAAGAATAATTAATGTACTTTCATCTCTCCTTCCTAATATTATCCATAATATATCATTCAGTGTTGGTCATAGAGGGTGGCTCACATCAACTCTACTTTTAAATATCTGTTAAAACCTTCTTTTGAAGTCAAGTACAAAATCAGATTTTGTGAATACAAATATTCACTCAACAAATAGTCCTAGAGCTCAGTTCCACCCCGCTCCTTTCTAAGTGTGGGCAATAGAATTTTGAACAGATTAGGTCTTTACCTTGCTTTGTGGAGTTTATATTTTGGTAAAATTACAGTTTCCCACTGAGAAATGTATATAATCAAGTTTATTGATTGTTTTATTCAATTCCTTTATGTCCATAGTTATTTTTTTTCTTTACTGTATCTGTTAAACTCTAAAAAATTTCCCACTATTATTCTTGTTTATTAAGCTCTCCTTCATTGGTAATATTGTAGCTTTATATATTAGATGCTTTTTATTTTTAAATGACTACAGACTTCTTAGAGCTTCTTAATCAATTGTACTTTTGATGATTACGTGATATCCATTAGATTTATTCTCTTTCCTAATATTAATCTTGCTGTTGCTGCTTTTGTTTGCATTGCCCTGATATAAAGTAATTTTCAACCTTCTTGTTCCATTTTAGTTGAATGAACACAGCTGCATTTTCCTTTATACCCTAATGTGACAGTCCCTTATGTGAGGACCTGGTTCTCCCATATTTACTATTGTGACTCTAGAGCTGATTTCATTCCTCTCATGAATTTACTCATTTATTCTACAAACACATTTTAAGCACTTACTATGTGCCAGATATACTGGAGATTCTGCAATGAACAAAACAGAGAAAACCTCAAACTTGTGGTATTTATATTGTAGTTGGGGAGACAATGATGTTAAATGTAATAAGTCAATTAATATTAAGCATGACTTGCCAGGCTTATGTATTGAAAACTTGATTCCCAATAGCCCATGTCAGGAGATGGAACCTTTAAGAAATGTTGAGGTCATGAAAGCTCTGCCGTCCTCAGTGGATTAATTCTCTTTTAGTGGAAGTGGATTCTTTATAAAAAGATGATCGGCCCCCAATTTTTTTTCTTTCTCTGGCCCTCTCTTTCTCCTTCTGCCATGTGATACCCTGTGCCATATTTTGATGCCACAAAAAGACTCTTGTCAGATGCTCTTAACTTGATCTTAAGACTTCCCAGACTTCAGAATTGTGAGAAAATATTCTTTCTTTATAAATTACCCAGCCTTTGGTATGTTGTTACAGTAACATAAAACAGACTAAGATAGGAAGTCACAATTTTAATTATGGTGGACTGAGCAGATCCCACTGGGAAAAAATGACAACCCATCACAAAAAGAATTGGAAGAGATGGGGAAGTGAGCCAAGTAGGTGTCTGGGATAATATTTTTCCAGGCAGAAGGAATGGCCATTGCCTAAGATTTTTTTGTGTGTCTGGCATGTTTAAAGCCATCCAGAAGGCTAATGAGGTAGGTTTGGAAGAGAGTTGAGAGACAATGAGTTTAAAAGTCCCATAGTCATTTAAAAAACTTTTATTCTAAGTGAATTGCATAATTATTGTGATATTTTAAAAATTTTATTTATTCACACTTATTAAGGTATACATTCATACACAATGAAATAAATGTACCCTGCTAAATTTTGATTTTATTTATATATTTGTGTAACTGTCACCATAAAATTGAGATATATACAATTTTCATGACTCAGAAGATTCCTTTGTACCCTTCTTAGTCAAACCTAGCTCCTATCCCTGGCTTGGGGAATATTATGCTAAGTGAAATTAGCCAATTCCAAAGAAACAAAGTCTGAATGTTTTATCTGACATGTGGGGGCAGCTAGGGAAAAACAGAGGTACTTTAGTTGAGGCAGAGAGGAGTGAAGGGAGTGGCGGGTACAGGGGAAGAAAGGATAGTAGAATGAATCAGACATTATTACCTTAGGTGCATGTATGATTACATGACTATTGTAACTCTACATCATGTACAACCAGAAGAATGAGAAGTCATACTCCATTTATGTAGGATGTGTCCAAATGCATTCTACTGTCATGTATAAATAATTAGAACAAAAAAATAAGCAAAAAATGTAGTCATTCTAACAGACAAGAAGTGCTATCTCATCGTGTTTTTAACCTGCATCTCCTGGATAACTTGTGCTATTGAACTCGAGTGCTTATTACCTATTAATGTGTCTTCTTTCGTGGAGATTCTGTTCTAATATTTGCCTATTATTTTTTGTTGATCTTTTATCAAATTGTTGGGTCCTTATGTGTTCTTGATGTAAGCCCCTTGGCATCCGTGTACACCATATTGTACTTTTATGTATACCTACTTATACACTCCAATATGAATATATAGTCAACCACAGCCAATGTCAAGAGGGTAATATGTAACAATTGTTAAACAATGATAAGGTTTACTGAAAGTTAATTTTTAAAGAATGATTTATGGGTCAGGGCAATAGATTGTATGAGACACAACACTCGTAACCCTTAAATTCTAGACAGGAATTTCCTGCCTGGCACTCATTAATGTCTAAATATTTTGTGACGCAATGAGCAGAACTATTGCAAATTCTTTCATTTCGAATCATACCTTTAACTCTCCACTGGATACAAACGGGATGGGCTTGATTTACTTGGCACATTCTTTCCATCCCCCTTGGCTTGCTGAGAAAGCATGGCGTGGTCAAGACATGGCACCTACAGATTTTACGCATTACATCTCAGTTCAGGCTTCCTAACCATCCCTCTCTGTTTTCAGCTCGATTGATCTGTAATTACCTGATTATTTATCTAGCATGACCTTCTGAAATGTCACAGGGATGAAGTTATATGTCAGAGGCTTAAAAAAAAAAGATACGTTTACCATTTTAGCTTCCTGGGGACAGTGGGAAGATCTATTTTCCCAGCAGTTATTTAATTCCATCATAATGTCCCCTTTGCCTGAAGGGAGAGCCACAGTGCTCAGCTCAGCCTGCCAGATGAGCCCTCCTGTGCTCTATGTTCTTTCTCCTCTGCACCCTCATCCTGTGCTTGCTTTAGTGTGCACATACCAGAAACCCACCTCTCCATTTCCTCCAATTCTAGAAATATTATCCCAGCCAGCGTCTTGTTGAAAAATTAAATTTAACAAATAGAAGTGTAGTGAAGTTTTAAATATAGATCAGATGCATCCCCAGGATTTGCTTTTAACTGCATACCTTCTAAGAAATTATATATATATATATATATATATTTTTTTTTTTTTTTTTTACTCCCTGCAAATTACCTAGCAGAAAAAAATGACAAGAGTAATCTATTTTTTTCACAGCTGGTCGGTTGGCCAGAGTTTCTCATCAAGGAGTACATGCTGTTTGCTCCCCAGATGGACAGCCTGGATGAGCTACAAATCCACAGAGCCTGGGACACAAGGTGGAAATTATACTGCCAGGACTTTTAATCTTGCACAGCTCTGCACACTTGAAATTGCAAGTGGCCCATTTCCAAATGAGCATCTATTGGGACAATCTCCTATATCTTGTCAGAATGATTCCCATTAAATCCTCAGCTGGAATTAGACCAAAAACTTGTAATAATTACGGGAAACTTATTAAAAAGTGGAAGCCCTAGACTGTGACAGGGAAAACACTCAGGCGACATTAACAGTAATTGAAATCTCTGAGTTTTTCTTTCTCAGTCATTGGTGGTTGATGGCCAAGCACAGACTGCCTGAATGAGAAGGTGTGAAACTCAGACGCCCAATTTCCAAAGGGTAAATTGTCTTTTGTTTCATTATAACAATGTGGTATGAGAATAGGGTGAACTGTTCACTCTCAGCCAGAGGCACCTGCCAAGCCCTTGGGGCTGGGTGCTGACTCAGCCTCTAACCTGTCCCATGGTCCTGTGGGTCCTCATTCCTCCCTCCTTAGCCCATCCACCTTTAAAACCCACTGCTTCTCCGACTAAATCCTAAGAAGTTAAAGAGAACCATTTTAAAGGAATAATTTTGAGACCTGTCCCAGCAAATATTTTACTAGTACCTTTAGGGTTTTGTTTCAAAATCAGGAGAGTTAGAATCATCTTTTCTTAACTCCAATTGCAAGAATATCCCTCACTTTCAGCTTAGAGTTGGGAAAGTTCTTAAAAGGGAATATATCAAGTCAGGAGACTTTTACAGCTCGTTTTTAAGACAGAGCCACATGACACCTAATCATGTTTGACTTTTTGTTTTTTTATTCCTGGCAGTGATTCTTAGGCAAACTTAAGTTTGTTTTGACTTTTATAGCTCATAAGAACGTAAAAGATAATTTGGACCCTTGAGAGAGCAACAGAAGAAAACAAAACAAACAAAAAACCCTCAAAATTTGGGCTCATTAATGATAAGTCATTCTCAATGGCAAGTCATTAGACTCCTAGAATAAACCCAATTGTATCTTTCTCTCTCTCTCTCTCTCTCTCTCTCTCTCTCTCTCTCTCTCTGGTACTAGGGATTGTACCAATCTTCAGGGGCACTTAAACACTGAGCCACATCCCCAGCCCTTTTTAATTTTATTTTGAGATAGGGTCTTGTTAAATTGTTTAGGGCCTCACTAATTTGCTGGGGCCGGCCTCCAACTTGGCCATCGCCCTGCCTTAGCCTCCTGAGCTGCTGGGATTACAGATGTGTGCTATATTGCCTTGCCGTATCTCATTTTTGTAGAAATTCTAGTGCTCAACCAGGGTCCCAAGTAGGGAGCCAAGCCACAATGGTAGTACCAGGCTGAATTGTGATTACTGTTCTGCAGAAGGGACAGTAGAAAACTGGAGTACAACTAGAGTAGAGGAATAAGCATGATGAGGTTATAACCAAACCTCATGTAAGGGAGCAGAAGAGAGAATTCGAGACCTGACTTGGGGAAGAGGAAGTCAGCTTATTCTTCATGACTTTATAGTCATGGGCAGCGGTACCACTCAAGGGTGCAGAGAAGGGACATCAGGTAGGTGGTTGCCCAAACTGAGGGAAAAAGCTGTAAAAGATGAGTGAGCAATCCCAGGCACTCGGGAGGCTGAGGCAGGAGGATGGCGAGTTCAAAACCAGCCTCAGCAACTTAGCGAGGCCCTAAGCAACTCAGCAAGACCTTGTCTCTAAATAAAATATAAAAAAAGAGCTGGGGACATGGCTCAGTGGTCGAGTGCCCCTGAGTTCAATCCCCAGTAGCCTCCCCTCAAAAGAAGTTGAGAGCATATGCATTCCTATACTGGAGTGCAGGAAAGGGCTGGGTAATCATTGGAGTCACTGTGGAGGAGACTTACTCATGGTAACCAATTGAAAATTAGTTCTAGGCCCCTTCCACTTTGAATGCTCTATGGTTTTGTGAGACTGGATTTGCTTTTTCAAGAGGATGAGGCATACTTTTGTAACTAGCATTCAAATGAAAGCTAATATTCTGTAGGAAAATCACTTTTCTTAAGTATGCTCCGATGCTACTTATATGATCTTCTTTGCAACCTTTATCTTCATATGGATTTTATAACCTGGATCCTGCTCTAATACAATTTAAATTTATCATCGATTCTGAAGTAGCTAAAATTTAACGTATTTGCTTTTGGAATGGGAAAATAGATCCTCATGATGATAATTATAATTATGACCACTTTAAACACTTGTTTTAAAAAGTAAGATAATGGGCTAGGGATGTGGCTCAAGTGGTAACGCACTCACCTGGCATGTGTGGGGCGCTGGATTCGATCCTCAGCACCACATAAAATAAAAAATAAAGATGTTGTGTCCACCGAAAACTGAAAAATAAATATTTAAAAATTCTCTCTCTCTCTCTCTCTCTCTCTCTCTCTCTCTCTCTCTCTTTCTCTATTTCTCTATTCCCCCCCCCCTTAAAAAAAGCAAGATAACACATTTTGAAGGATTTAAGGTATTATTTTTTTGGCCTGAGAAATATTTTTCATTTGTTTGTTTTAGATATACGTGACAGTAGAGTGTATTTTGACATTATACAGACATGGAGTCTGTATAATTCTTCCCATTCTTGTGGTTGGACATGATGTGGAGCTTCACTGAATGTAAGAAAGTTATGTCCCATTTATTCCTCTGTCTTTCCTATTCCCATCCCCCTTCCTTTGCATTCATCCCCCTTTCTCTAATCCTATGAACTTCTGTTCTTTCAAAAATTCTCCCTATTGTGCGTGAGCATCTGCAGATCAGAGAGAATATTTGGCCTTTGGTTTGGGAGATAGGCTTTTTTTCAGTTAGCATGATAGTCTCCTGTTCCATTCGTTTACCAGCAAATGCCGTAATTTCATTCTTTTTTTATGGCTGAGGAATATTCCATTGTGTATATAAACCACATTTCTCTATGCATTCATTGGTTGAAGGGCACCTAGGTTGGTTCCATAGCTTAGCTATTGTGAATTTAGCTGCTGTAAACATTAGTGTGACGGTGTCACTGTAGGATGCTGATTTTTAAGTCCTGTGGGTATAAACCAAGGAGATGGATAACTGGGTCAATTGGTGGTTCCATTCCAAGTTCCCTGAGAAATCTCCATACTGCTTTCTGCACCAGTTTTTGCATTCCCACCAGCAATGTATGAGTGTATCTTTCCCCCCACATCCTCATAAACATTTAACATTTCCAGATTCTCGTATTCTTGATTGTTGCCATTCTGACTGGAGTGAGATGGAGTCTCAGTATAGTTTTAATTTGCATTTCTCTAATTGCTAGAAAAATTGAACATTTTTTCCATATATTTTTTATATATATGTTGACCATCTCTATTTATTCTTTTGTGCAGCCTTATCAGTTCCTTTGCCCATTTATTGATTGGGTTATTTTATATTATTATTATTTTATTTTTTTGGTGTTAAGTTTTTTGAGTTCTATATGCATCCTGGAGATTAATGCTCAATCCGAAGTGCAGGTGACAAATATTTTCTCCCGATTTAAGGCATCTTTAGAATGGAGCCAGAATTGCATGAGTAGAGTTTGCATCCTGAGTCTTCTGTTGTAACAGCCCAGTTATGACGTCACTGGCTGTTTCATCACTCAAAACGTGTTCCTGACATGAGATGGCTCGAAACTCTGGAACAGAATTTGAGTCTTTGCCTCGTTAGGTAACAAACTATTCTGTGGTTATGAAGTGTTAGCCCATATAAAGCAGCACTTCAGGGTGCTCGAATGTTCCTTCCACAGAAACCTAAGTGAGGTGGCATGGGAAAGTGTTGAGTGACAGTGTGGAATGCGATGAGCTCCATGTTCATTCCAACCCAGAGCCGGGATGCGCTTCCCTGAACAGGGAGCCATGGGGTGTGCGGTGCCTGATTTCCTGCTCAGGAAAGGATTAACCCTGAGACAATCAGAAGACTAAGAATTGCCTTTCAAGGTAGGTGGGGCAAAGGAGGTCCTGGAAGCCGTGAAGATGACAAGAGTCTGGACAAGAGAATTGGGGGACAGCAAGATATACCATCACTTCTTCCCTAACACCATTTAGCTTACCTTAATAAATCCTCTTTCCTCGGTTGCTGTCCTCCTGTTAGCCACTTTGACATCCTCTTTGGTTTCTGCTTGTGTCCTGCGAGATCCTGAAGGTCTACTCACTTTTCCTTGTTCCTTGGGGAATAAAATAACAAAACGGTGGCACTTGATATTCGATTTTTTTAAAATCACCTTCAGCATCATTTTCTCAGCGTCTACTTGGCTCTTGACCTGACTTCTTTCTCCTTTTTCTCAGCCATGAGCAGGAAGTGGAAGGTTTCTGCTGCTCCTCTCAGTGCCCCTGGCCCTGCCAGAGAGCCTGGGTCTACTACAGAGAAGGAGGTCTCAGGCTTTGGGGGATTTGCCTTAATTCTGTAGAGCTGTCAGAATCTGTCTGGTTCCCCAGGGCAGATCCAGAGGAAGTCTTCCTTACCCAGCAAACAGAAATGTGGGAAAAAAAGTTTGAGAGGGGACACAGAGATCCAGAGGGAAGTTCAGGCCCTAAATGAAGCCGCAAAGATGGCCACACAGTTGGCATCTCTCATGTGATTCTTCCCAATCTACCTGCGTTCTCCTTTGTTCTGTGGTCCTCAGCTTCCTTTCCTTCCCTGCCCAAACACACTTGCTTATGAAAAACCCTGTGCTTGCATCCGATCATATTCCTAGCAGTGGATCCCCCTCCTGCCACCTCTGGGGTTCTGCATTCCTTGCCATTTCCTCCACTGACACCTCACGATTTTGTTCAAGATCACAATGCAAAAGTCTGATCCGTGATCACAAATGGCAGTGGGCCTACTTCCTGGTAATGCAGCGAGATGCATGGATCTTAAGATCATTCCACACAAATGGATCGAGTAGTGTGTTAGTGTCTCATGGCTGCTGTAACAAATTTCCACATGTTTTGTGGTTAATAATAATGTGGATTTATTCTTTTAGAATTCTGGAGGTCAGAAATCCAAAACCAATGTGTTGGTGTGCCTTCTGGAGGCTTCAAGGGGAAAATGTATTTCCTGGATTTCCTAAAGGCTGCCTGTGTCCTTCAATTATCCTTCAATCCACCCTCTGGCTTCTGCCTTCACCTCTCCTATTACTCTCATTTCCTGTTTCCACTTATGAGGACCTTAATGATGGCAAGTGGATCTTATATCAGGGCAACCTGGATATGCCAGGATAGGGTCTTTGTCACTCTATCCTTAACTCAAATCATATCTGTCGAGTCCTTTCATTAATTAATTAATTTATTCATATGTGGTGCTGAGGATTGAACCCAGTGCCTCACACATGCCAGACAGGTGCTCTACCACTGAGCCACCATCCCAGCCCCTGTCAAGTCCTTTTAACTGTATGTAGAAGGTGACATATGCAAGAATTCCTGGAATTAGGATATGGACATTTGGTGTGTGTGTTTGGGGATGGATATTTCAGCCTACTACAAGTAGTATTTAAGGTAGATATTTTTTAACTCAATGTTTCTTGAACATAAGCCATAGACTGCTTTTTAAAGGAATAAAATTTTATAGACACCCTCAATTTAACTTATGTTTATTAAATTGTTACATAAATACATATAAATGTTAAACTGCTTATAAAATCCACGTGTATAGCTCTTATGCAACAATATAACTAAAACAAATTTACCAATTAAATGCAAACAAGCTATAAAGCGAATAAAATCTAAATTAAGCATTTATTTAATGGGAGAGAGAATGTGGCTCCCCTGAACATGGAATTATTAAGAAATGGCAAATATGGTGCTGACCGCTGGGGATCCTTGTCCTCTGAGCCCAACACAGCCATGCTATATCATCTATGGGGCGAGGACTGAATTCTCCCTTCTTTTCCCTTTCAAACAGTAGTAACATTTCCTTTATAAAAGATGCTCTGGTATAGTTTGCCTTGCAGTGTCTTGAATATTTGCTTATTTCACTTCTCTTCTTTTCCAATTTGCCCAAGACAATGAAAGTATTACTACTTGGTCCCAATACAGACTCTGAATCCACAGGTAGAAAATGTGAATTTTCTGAATTCACATGGGATAGAAAATGGTTCTTCTCGTGATCCAAAATATGCTTTCTTTTTTTTTTTTAAGGAGACTACTTTTAATTTGAAAAAAACAATTATACTTTCTTACAGAGAATTAATTCGAGAAATACTGTCTTAACCCTGACTTTACAGGTAGAAATAAATAATAGGCAAAGTAAGAAATAGTTTTCATCGAGAAGATTCTCTCAGGTTTGTCTTACATCACGTAGGTTTTAACTTTTTATAAGCTTTACAAGACACACCCAAGCCTCAAAAGGGGTAAATGAATTTTGTTGTTGTTATTGTTATTCACTCGGTGGAAAAAAATATATTCAAGAGGAGAGAACAGGAGAGAATGTGAGAAGATGGGTGGGAAAATGAGTGAATGAGAAGATTATATAGTATTTTCTCTCCATCTTCCTTCTGAACTATTTTTTTTCTCTTTTCTTAATTTATTTGGCTTATTTATTTATTTTTTGGTTTATTTTAAAGTCCAGTCTCCTATACATCAAGAAGTCATAGTTTTCAGGAGTTGGAATTTTCCACCACCTGGGGTAGGAAAGGGGCCCAAGGGAGGAGATAAACTTACCTGAGCTCCTGGAAGCTAAAACCGATCGCTCTTCCCATTTTGAGTGACAGGACTCACTGCAGGACACGTCTCACCCCACCCTGTTCCTACCTCCTCCTAAGGAAACGCCTCAGAAGAGTTGTCCACACTGAAGGCCTGCAGCTCTCCTCCCATCCTCTTTTCAGTCTTCTCCAGTGACAGTGCCTTCTCCACCATGCCACCCGGGGCGTCATATCCAGGGGTCAGTCCTCAGTCCTCTTCCAAGTTCCTTCATCTGGGGCAAGTGTCTCCTCAAACTTGCAGTCACTCACCCTGGACTCCTTTCTTTTACTCCCCACATCTTAAATACACCAGGTCCACCTTCCAAACAGGCCCAGAATCTGACCCTTCTCGCCCTCCTACCACCACCATCCTGGTCCAAGTTGTGGTCACTGCCAACTGGGTTGACGGCAGGGAACTTCCAACTTTTTATTTCTTTTATCCCTACTATGATCTGCATGTTAATCTCTCCCTAAAATTCACACGCTGAGATCCTCAACCACAAAATGATTTTACTTGGAGTTAGAACCTGTGGGAGACGATAAGGTCATGAGGGTCAAAACCCACAAGTGAGATTAGTGCCTTTGTGAAGGAGACCCCAGAGAAACCCCTGGCCACGGCCAGGTGCCCTTAGACTGAGAAGACAGGTGACGAGGAAGTGGGCCTTCACCAGATGCCAAATCTGCCACCACTTTGATCTGGGACTTCCAAGCTTCCGGATTATGAGAAGTGAATTCCTGTTGTCTCTAAGCCACCCATCTGTGATGTTTTGTTCTAGTAGCTTGAAGGGATGGAGGCAAGGTTCTCTGCCCTTTTCTAGAACATTCTTGAAGCAGAAGTCAGAGTGACTCTTAATCTTAAAACGGATCACACCCTGGGTCCAATGGCTGCTCACCTCACTCCAGGAAAACCTGAGTGATTATGCCATGATTCACATGGACTGCCATGATCGGACCTTACTTTGATGCCTTCTGTCACTTCCTTTTGCTCTCTCTGCTCTGGTCACTTGGGCCTCTTCGCTGTCTCAGGAATGTGCCAAACTCGCTTGCTCATCAAACCCTTTGCCATTTGCTGCTTCCTATGCCAAGGGTACCTTCTGCCAATCATCAGAGCTCAGACCCTCACTCCCCTCAGCTCTGTTAACACTGAAGGCTCTTTTTAAGCAAGGGAGTTCCAGAAATTTCTACTCCTCTCACCCTGCTGCCTATCAACCGTCACATACTTTATATTTACATACTCATTTGCTTATTTTCTAGAGCCTGTCCCTAAAATATAAGTTTCATAAAGGAGGAAGCTGATTTTTGTACTCTGATTTCCCCAAGGTCATGAATCATGAACATCACCAAGGAAAAAATTGTGGTTATGAATAAAAGAACGAAGGGCTTCAGTATTCTTGATATTGTATACCTAATTCATTTTTTTAAATGAAAGGGTATCCTATAAAACATAACTTAATTTTAAAAATCTAATAATTTGTAGGTACTTCCCCATATCCAAATCATTCCTCTGTGATATTTTTTCAAAATCATTCCTTAGTATATCTATTTTAGAGAATCATGAAATTTACTTACTAAATTCCTTATTGTTTTAGTCCAGGTTTTCACTGCTGTGACTGAAAGACCTGACAAGAACAATTAGAGGAGGAAGAGTTTATTTGGGGCTCACTCTTTATTTGGTCCATTGCTCTGGGTTCAAGGTGAGGCAGAGTATCATGGCAGAAGGGCGTAGCAGAGGGAAATGGCTCAGGAAGGGGAGAAAGGAGAGCAGGGGAAGGCACCACTCACCAGGGACAAAACATAAACAGCAAAGTCATGTCCTTCCCAGTGACCCACCTCCTCCAGCTATACCTTACCAGCCTACAATTATTACCCATATCAGAGGATTAATTCACTGATTGGATTTTAACTCCCATAACCCAATCATTTCATCCCTCAAGGTTCTTGCATTGTCTCAGATATGAGCTTTTGGGGGACATCAAACCATTACACTTACGGATGTACATTTTGATGGTGTGCAGAATTTTGTGATTAAAAAAAGCTTCAGAAATACACAGCCCCTTCTCACACATGCTCTCTTCCATTCTGTGGAATCACACGTCCACTAGAGCAGGAGAGTCGGCAGGCTTGGAGTTCCTCTGCTGGCCTCCAAACTTGTGCAACCATGTGAGGGGCTTGGGTTTCCTCCCTTTATAAATTTCACATGGCCACCCAAAAGTTGCTCGTTACTGTCTGTGTTCTATGTGGTACGTTTGAGTCAGAAACAGAAAATAAGCCTCTGATTTCTTTTTTCCAAACCAATATCCAGTTCTGTTGTAGTATGGGATTTCAATTCTTCTCCTGATAGGATGTATAGCATATCAGTCAATCTGTGATTTTTTTTTTTTTTTGCATCTTAAGAGATTTCAGTTGAACATTCAAGGATTATAGCTTATTGTGTTTTGCTAATTTCATGCACACTTTTGCCTGAGTTTATCTTTAGCACCTCTTAAATCAGTGGATCAGAGGTAATTTAGATAAGGCATCTGCTTTTACTTCCTACCCAGTGATCAATAAGTAACTGTTCAGTAATAGCTAAGTGTGCGCACTTTGAAATGGGTAACAAGTACCATGTGCCTGGGTTACTAATACACAAACTTGCTGTTGTGTTTAAGGGGAAATGTTTTCATCCATGGGAGAATATGAGCCTTCTAACATGGACTTGGCCGTAAATCAGACTCATCAGCCTAAGGAGCTATCCATTTTCCATCTTGCAGAGAATGCAACATGTAAATTTGCATTCTTTTAAATTTGTTTGCCAGATCCAACATGGCAGCGGGCGCGGAGAGATCAAGTCTCTGACCTCTTCAGCTGCGAGGGCATAGGGAGTCGTAAACTGTCTAAATGCTGTTTGCTCAGGATCACTAGGCAATGCTGAGCTGACGTGGATCTGGGGCAAACAGTCTGTGTCTCTCAGAACATGAACCGAGCCCAGATCGGCTGAATTCAAGCTCCCATTCGCCTGCGTCTCGTAGACAAACCGTTGTGACTCAGCGCTAAACGATCCCGCTGAAACAACTGGTTGGCCCTTCTGAACCTGTGGAGGTTAATACCAACCGAGCCTTCATAGGCAGTGGCCACAGGATTGAGATGGGGCTTGGGAGAGCCAGTCAGGCCCCACCCATTGCATTGGTCAACTGGCAAAGGGAATGAACTGTCGCCATTTGCATGGGATACCACCATGGCAGAGAACTGACGTCACCAGAATTCGGCGGAGGAGATAACTTCATTGAAACTGGTGGTGACAAGTGTGTAACCCCCTAGCGCTTCCTCTCCACACATCGGGGAAACCTTAAGGGCCCCTCCCAGCTCTCCCGTGAGCGCGATAGCCAGACCGAGGGAATCAGACGTGGCGCGGGACCCGCAGCGCGGAACTCCCAGCTACCTCTCCCACCACTGCTGACACCCGAGGTCTCTTGCACCAGCTACTGGGGGCGTGGCTACCGGAGGGCAAGTAAAATTTGCTGAGGATTCTCAGCCCCAAGCTCCACAAACTTAGTGTCTGAGGGAATGGCAGACAGGGAGAGTGTGCCCAGTCGTTCAAAAAAATAGGGCTCCTGGGAGCAGCAGACCTGGCGTGTAGCCAGTACTGTGGTGAGCAGCACCCGTGAGAGGGGCCTGGCTTGAGGAAAAGTGGGGAAGTGACTAGACACAAGAGGAGGCCCTAGGCACTCAGGATTGGAGACTCGCCCAGTCTGGGAGGAGGAGCTGCTGCACAGTGATTGGTTCCCGCGTATTGACAGGAGAAACTTGGCCTGGTGGGCACAGCGCCACCTACTGGAAGAGAAGTTAATCAAACTCTAAGACTGCATTTATTAAATTTTTTTTATTTGTTTTTTTTTTCATTTTCATTTTTTTCTTTTAAAAATTTTTCTTTTTAATTTTTTTATTATTTTCTAATTTTGATTTTAGTTTTTTGATTATTTTATTTAAAATTTTTTTCTTTTTTTCTTTTCTATTTTTTCTTTTGTCTTTTCAATTTCCTTATTCCCCCTTCCTTGAATTCTACCTGCTTACTCTCATTCTCTTTAGTAACTTCTTCCCTTTCCTTCTAATACCTTTCCTCCCAAGCATCAAATAAATTTATAGGAGTAAACAGTAACTCAGCAGTCAAACAGAACAAGAAGTAACATGAGCAGCATGAAAAAGCAAGGAAGAAAAGGAGTATAAACAATGCAGGACAGCCTAAATATTCAGGAGGACCTAGAGGCATCAGAAAAATAGCCAAATAAAGAACTCAAGGAATAACTTAGACAGATGGAAGGGAACTTTAAAGAGGATATGAGACAGCAAATTCAAACAGTGAAAGAACACATTGAAAATGAATTACATAAACAGATAAAAGAAGCAAAAAAAACTTTATCAGGAGATAGAGATTATAAAAAAAAAACAAACAATAATTCTAGAAAGGAAGGAAACTATAAACCAAATTAAAAACTCAAATGAGAGTATCACTAACAGAGTGGAGCAAGTAGAAGCCAGAACGTCAGATAATGAAGACAAAATATATCATCTTGAAAAGAGTCTAGCCAACTCAGAAAGGTTAGTAAAAAATCACGAGAAAAACATCCAAGAGATATGGGATAACATAAAAAAAACCCAAACTTAAGAATCATCGGGATAGAGGAATGTAAAGAGGTTCAAACCAAGGGAATGAGCAACCTGCTGAATGAAATAATTATAGAAAACTTTCCAGAAATAAATAAGGAAACAAATTGTAGATGCATACAGAACACCGAGCATACAAAATCACAGTAGACCAATGCCAAGACACATTGTTATGAAGATATCCAATATACAGAACAAAGAGAAAATATTAAAAGCTACAAGAGAAAGGAGGCAGATTACATTCAGGGGTAAACCAATAAGGTTAACAACAGATTTTTCATCACAGACGCTGAAAGCGAGAAGATCCTGGAACAACGTATTTCAAACACTGAAGGACAATGCATGCCAACCAAGAATATTGTATCCAGCAAAATTAAGCTTCAGGTACGACAACGAAATAAAAATCTTTCATGATAAACAAAAGTTAAAAGAATTTGCAGCCAGAAAACCAGCAGTGCAAACATCTTGAGCAAAACACTACACGAGGAAGAAATGAAAAACAATAACCAAAACCAACAGTGTGAAGTAACTCAGTTAAGACAGAAGGCAGGGGGAAAGCTAATCATGGAGAAACAAACTAAATTTAAAAAAAAAGGATAAATAATCAAACATGGCTGGAAGTACAAACCATATATCAATAGTAACTCTAAATGTTAATGGCTTAAACTCTCCAATAAAGCGACATAGGCTGGTATCATGGATTAAAAAAACAAATCCAACAATATGCTGCCTCCCGGAGACACATCTGATTGGAAAAGACATACACAGGCTGAAGGTGAAAGGTTGGGTAAAAATATACCACGCACAAGGTCCTCGTAAGCAAGCAGGGGTGGCCATCCTCATGTCGAATAAAATTGACTTCAAAACTAAGTTAATCAAAACGGATAAGTAAGGACATTATATACTGTTAAAAGGAACCATTCACCAACAAGACATAACAATTATCAATATTTATGCACCAAATAAGGGTGCTGCGACGTTCTTAAAACAAATTCTCCTCAAGTTCAAGAATCAAATAGCCCACAACACAATAATTATGGGTGACTTCAACACACCTCTCTCACCATTGGACAGATCCCCCAAACAAAAGTTGAATAAAGAAACTATAGAACTCAATATCACAATCAATATCCTAGACTTAACTGACATATATAGAATATATCAACCATCATCAAGTGGATATACTTTTTTCTCAGCAGCACATGGATCCTTCTCAAAAATAGACCATATATTATGCCATAGGGCAACCCTCGGTAAATATAAAGGGGTGGAGATAATACCATGCATTTTATCTGATAATAATGGAATGAAACTGGAAATCAATGATAAAAGAAGGAAGGAAAAATCCTACATCACATGGAAAATGAACAATTTGTTACTGAATGATCAATGGGTTACAGAAGACATAAAGTAGGAAATCAAAAAATTCTTAGAGATAAATGAAAATACAGACACAACATATCGGAATCTATGGGACACAATGAAAGCTGTTTTAAGAGGGAAATTTATCGCCTGGAGGTCATTCCTCAAAAAAAGAAAAAACCAACAAATAAATGAGCTCACACTTCATCTCAAAGCCCTAGAAAAGGAAGAGAAACAACAACAGCAAATGTAGCAGAAGGCAAGAAATAATTAAAATCAGAGCGGAAATCAACGAAATTGAAACAAAAGAAACTATTGAAAAAATTAACAAAACTAAAAGTTGGTTCTTCGAAAAAATAAATAAGATCCACAGACCCTTAGCCATGCTAATGAAGAGAAGAAGACAGAGAACTTAAATTACTAACATACGGAATGAAAAAGGCAATATCACAACAGATGCTACAGAAATATAGAAGACAATTAAAAATTATTTTGAAAACCTATATTCCAATAAAATAGAAGATAGTGAAGACATCGATAAATTTCTTAAGTCATATGATTTGCCCAGACTGAGTCGGGAGGATACACACAATTTGAACAGACCAATATCAATGGATGAAATTAAAGAAGCAATCAAAAGACTACCAACCAAGAAAGGCCCAGGACCGGATGGGTATACAGCAGAGTTTTACAAAACCTTTAAAGAAGAATTAATACCAATACTTTTCAAGTTATTTCAGGAAATAGAAAAAGAGGGAGCTCTTCCAAATTCATTCTATGAGGCCAACATCACCCTGATTCCAAAACCAGACGAAGACACCTCAAAGAAAGAAAACTACAGACCAATATCTCTAATGAACCTAGATGCAAAAATCCTCAATAAAATTCTGGCGAATCGGATTCAAAAACATATCAAAAAAATTGTACCCCATGATCAAGTAGGATTCATCCCAGGAATGCAAGTATGGTTCAATATACAGAAATCAATAAATGTTATTCACCACATCAATAGACTCAAAGATAAGAACCATATGATCATCTCGATAGACACAGAAAAAGCATTCGACAAAGTACAGCATCCCTTTATGTTCAAAACATTAGAAAAACTAGGGATAACAGGAACTTACCTCAACATTGTAAAAGCTATCTATGCTAAGCCTCAGGCTAGCATCATTCTGAATGGAGAAAAATTGAAGGCATTCCCTCTAAAATCTGGAACAAGACAGGGATGCCCTCTATCACCACTTCTATTCAATATAGTTCTCGAAACACTGGCCAGAGCAATTAGACAGATGAAAGAAATTAAAGGCATAAAAATAGGAAAAGAAGAACTTAAATTATCATGATTCTATACCTAGAAGACACAAAAGGGTCTACAAAGAAACTACTAGAACTAATAAATGAATTCAGCAAAGTGGCAGGATATAAAATCAACACGCATAAATCAAAGGCATTTCTGTATATCAGCGACAAAACTTCTGAAATGGAAATGAGGAAAAACACCCCATTCACAATATCCTCAAAAAAAAAAAAATACTTGGGAATCAACCTAACAAAAGAGGTGAAAGATTTATACAATGAAAACTACAGAACCCTAAAGAGAGAAATAGAAGAAGATCTTAGAAGATGGAAAAATATACCCTGTTCATGGATAGGCAGAACTAACATCATCAAAATGGCGATATTACCAAAAGTTCTCTATAAGTTTAATGCAATGCCAATCAAAATCCCAGCAGCATTTCTTGTAGAAATAGATAAAGCAATCATGAAGTTCATATGGAAAAATAAAAGATCCAGAATAGCAAAAGCAACTCTAAGCAGGAAGTGTGAATCAGGCGGCATAGCAATACCAGATTTCAAACTATATTACAGAGCAATAGTAACAAAAACAGCATGGTACTGGTACCAAAACAGGCGGGTGGACCAATGGTACAGAATTGAGGACACAGAGACTAATCCACAAAGTTACAACTATCTTATATTTGATAAAGGGGTTAAAAGCATGCAATGGAGGAAGGATAGCATCTTTAACAAATGGTGCTGGGAAAACTGGAAATCCATATGCAACAAAATGAAACTGAATCCCCTCCTCTCACCATGCACAAAAGTTAACTCAAAATGGATCAAGGAGCTAGATATCAAATCAGAGACTCTGCCTCTGATAGAAGAAAAAGTTGGCTCCGATCTACATATTGTGGGGTCGGGCTCCAAATTCCTTAATAGGACACCCATAGCACAAGAGTTAATAACAAGAGTCAACCAATGGGACTTACTTAAAGTAAAAAGTTTTTTCTCAGCAAGAGAAACAATAAGAGAGGTAAATAGGGAGCCTACATCATGGGAACAAATTTTTACTCCTCACACTTCAGATAGAGCCCTAATATCCAGAGTATACAAAGAACTCAAAAAATTAAACAATAAGATAACAAATAACCCAATCAACAAATGGGCCAAGGACCTGAACAGACACTTCTCAGAGGAGGACATACAATCAATCAACAAGTACATGAAAAAATGCTCACCATCTCTAGCAGTCAGAGAAATGCAAATCAAAACCACCCTAAGATACCATCTCACTCCAGTAAGATTGGCAGCCATTATGAAGTCAAACAACAACAAGTGCTGGTGAGGATGTGGAGAAAAGGGTACACTTGTACACTGCTGGTGGGACTGCAAATTGGTGCAGCCAATTTGGAAAGCAGTTTGGAGATTCCTGGGAAAGCTGGGAATGGAACCACCATTTGACCCAGCTATTGCCCTTCTGGGACTATTCCCTGAAGACCTTAAAAGAGCGTACTACAGGGATACTGCCACATCGATGTTCATGGCAGCACAATTCACAATAGCTAGACTGTGGAACCAACCCAGATGCCCTTCAATAGATGAATGGATAAAAAAATGTAGCATTTATACACAATGGAGTATTACTCTGCACTAAAAAATGACAAAAATCTCGGAATTTTCAGGGAAATGGATGGCATTAGAGCAGATTATGCTAAGTGAAGCTAGCCAATCCCTAAAAAACAAATGCCAAATGTCTTCTTTGATATAATGAGAGCATCTAAGAACAGAGCAGGAAGGAAGAGCAGGAGGAAAAGATTAACATTAAACAGAGACATGAGGTGGGAGGGAAAGGGAGAGAAAAGGGAAATTGCAAGGAAATGGAAGGAGACCCTCATTGTTATACAAAATTACATATAAGAGGTTGTGAGGGGAATGGGAAAAAAAACAAGGAGAGAAATGAATTACAGTAGATGGGGTAGAGAGAGAAGATGGGAGAGGAGGGGAGGGGGGATAGTACAGGATAGGAAAGGCAGCAGAATACAACAGTTACTAATAGGGCATTATGTAAAATTGTGGATGTGTAACCGATGTGATTCAGCAATCTGCATTTGGGGAAAAAATGGGAGTTCATAGCCCACTTGAATCTAATGTATGAAATATGATAAGTCAAGAGCTTTGTAATGTTTTTAACAACCAATAAAATAAATAAATTTGTTTGCCACTAAAAGATTTAAGGAGATCCCAAGTATTTTTTTCATTCATTCAAGTGGGCTAGCTCTAGATGTCCTTAATCAAAATTTCAGAATTAATAAAAAAATAACATAGGACTAAAGCTATTGGATGCCTAGGAGTGGCAGATTGTGTGTATCTGTAAAATATAATCTATGTATTACCTATGATAGACATAATGATAGTGATCCCTATTCTTAATATTTTTAGTTTAGAAAAGTCTTGTGCCTGCTCTGTTCCTTTTACAACCTGAATATCTTTACTTATTGTAGAGGGGGTTTGTGTTTGGGGGATGGGGGATGTAGATCAGTGGTAAAGTGGTTGCCTAGTGTGCACATGGGTGCACGCACACACACATACACACACACACACACACACAGACACACAATTAACCTCAGAAATTTTTGAGTTTTGCAGGTCCGTGGTGAAGTCAGAATTTCTAATCCCTACTTCTGATTCTAATTCTTGTGACAGAGCCTATGAACTTGGCACTACCCAGTGTTCTTCACCCTTCTGCCTATTAGTATATCACCTCTGGGGAGCTTAGTCATAAACACAGCTTCCTGGGCTGGCCCCTCTGGGGGATTCCAGGTCGTCAGCTGAGCCAGGAATCTTTGTTTTGGGGGCCAGGGGGTAGTGCTCAGTGGTGGAGCACTTGCTTAGCCTGCAGAGGACCCTGGATTCAGTCCCCAGAATTAAAACAACAATAACCAAACTTTGTCTGCCAAGGGGCTCTCCACGGCAGAGATGAAATAATATGCAATTAGTCTCTCATCAAAAGAAGCAGCAATTTAGCTCAAGAAAGAATGATGTCTTGGGCTAGGGTTGTGGTTCAGTGGTAGAGCGCTTGCCTAGCATGCGTGAGGCACTGGGTTCAATCATCAGCACCACACAAAAATAAAATAAAGGTATTGTGTCCAACTAGAACTAAAAAATAAATATTTAAAAAATGATGTCTTTATTTTGCTGTCCCTCTGGTCATTAGAAAAGCTCACGGGAGTGTAAACGATCATCGCAGAGAGAGACTTGTGCTTTTCATTTCGAATGATGGTATAGCAGAAGGTTCTAGATATTGGATGGGCCCCCTCAGCGAGGAATCTGCCCTCTCTGGGCTGACAGCAGACTCCTTTCACAGCTGTGTACGGTCAATCGATTAGCTTATCATCAACCAGTTTCGACACTGTGCTCCTTTGATGATGCTAAGCGATGTTCATCAAGGTTGTCTGCTTTTGAGTTCATCATAAGAATTGACCCCAGTCTGTGAATCTCTATTCTTTGTTTAAAGTTTTGAAGTGCAGAGACTTGACAGTTCTGTTTGTCTTTGCAGTCTAGTCTAGATGGGGCTGGCACCTCTCCAAGGCTCCAACTGTTTGGGTATTTTTCACACTCTGATCTCAGGAAAGTGATGGCATTCCCCGCTGTATGCACATCAGCACTGATGGGTCATGAAAGGGCTTCTTTGGACTTTGGTGGTGCCTCTGCAAGGGGTCTGCACTCTGTACATTTTTTTTTCACCAGTACTGATGCTTGATTGATTTTTGTCCCCATCTGTGCTGCCTGGGAAGGGCCTCCTTGCAATTCTAGTCCTATGTTGGTTATCTCTATTCATGTGCACCAACTGTTGTTGCTGCTTTTAAAGTAATTGGCTTTACTGAGCCCAGTATTTTGGATCCAGATCCACCTGTCTTGGTTGGGATTGTGGCACTGCCATTCATGAGCTGTGTGGTTAGAACTAAAATATTTATTCTGTGAGCCTCTGTTTCTTCATTTGGTTTGAGAATTAAATAAGATAATTTATGGTAAGTGCCTGGCTGCACAATCAGTGTGAGTCCGTAGCCTTTGTTTTTCTCAGTTGGATATTTTATTTTTTCTAATACTACAATAGTCTCCTCTTATCTGGGATTTTGCTTTGTTTTTGTCTGTTTGGTTTTGACTGGGGGCGGGGGAGTGTCTTTTTGTTCTGCTGGGGATTGAACATAGGGCCTTACACATCGTAGGCAAGCAACCTACCTCTGAGCCATACTCCTAGCCCCTGTGGTCTTGCTTTCTTAGGTTCCAGTGTACTGAGGTCAACCATGGTCTGAAAATTATAAATGGAAAATTCCAGAAGCAATTGATAAATTTTAAATTGTACACTGTCTTGAATAGTGTGGTGAAAGTTTGCACTATCCTGCTCAGTTCTATCTGGGATGAGTTATCCCTTCACCCACTGTATCCACGTTGTATATGCTACTCACCCATTGGTATCCCTGTTTCAGTTATCACATGGATTCTTGTAGTCTTGCAGTACTTAAATACTACATCTGAATTTTTCAGCATTCACTGAGGGAACATATGAACATATTCTGTGCAGATAAGAACATATAATGTGCAGATAAGAGGGAGCAATTATATTAATTGCTTAGTTCATTCTGCCTGTGTTATCTTCTTCCTTCAATACGTAGGTCAGGATATCCAACAATGCAGTTTATAGGCTCTGAATATTCTTCCATGAAACCATTAAGAATGTGCACAGGCCTTAAATTTGCAAGTCACTTGGGAAGATAAATAGTACTTATTAAATATGCCTTCCTCAAAAAATAAAGAAAGAATGTCCAAATTAGAGATGATTCTCCCCCAACACACACACAGGGTGTTCAATGCACCATGTTCCAGGTTTTCCTCAAAAAAATCTTCATGAGGTCAGTGGCATTAATATTCTAAAACTCAAAATCTGTATTAGAAATTCAGAGGATTCATCTTGCTCACAGACACAGCCAGAGCTGAAATTCCAACTCCGATCTGTCTGGTTCTGAAGATCATTGCCTTGTTAGTAAGTATGATTATTATTTTTTCTTTTTTTGATAGAAAATCTATTTGGAGAATAGTAAAAGAGATATTGAATTCTCAAGTCCAAGTTATCACCTGTTTTCCAAGCTCCAACCTTGAAATATTTGGATGGGGTAACCAATGACACGTTTGGGGTGCTGGCGATTCTGGTGAGCTGTTGTGTTTGTGTGTGTTATCACGTGTGTGTGTCTGCAACATGAAGGTGATTATCATTAACCACCTTAAGTGGCAAAACTCTGCATGTTGAGAAACACAGAGAGTCTTTAAATAAGAAATTTCTCACAGGAATCAAATATCAATAAAACATCTGTGTGGCTAATCAAGAAAGTACAAGGCCACACTTAGTCAACAGGAAGATTCCCTCTAGAAAGACATTAGTAAAAGGAGTGCCATATGATTTATTTGCTGTAACTCAATTTCCATCTGTCTCATAAAATGAATTGTGTACACACCGAATTCCCAGGCATCCAGCTAGGGCAGAAACATACCAAGGAGAAGAGAACCTTCCCTCCCTTGGGCTCTTGGTGACATGCTCTGCAAAGAGCCAGGCATGGCCCCGGGTGGTCCACAGGGATATGAGTTGGGCCACCTGACTGACATCTCAGACCTTTGGGAGTGGGCTGCATCATGGGCCTCTGAACAAGGTTCTGTGGCAATAATGGGGCCAGGTGGATTTTAAACATTCTGTTTTTTCCCCAGAAACTCTTTTGACTCACATTTGCAGACTCCAGATGGTAATTTTGCCAGTTCGGGCAGGATGCTTTTCAGAGTTGCTTGTATTTGTCACAGAGATGGAGAATGAGCCAAATAAATGCTTTCTTGCTATAGTGTGTTAAAGCAAATCAGGTGAAACTGAAACCTATTCTCATTCTGTAAACAGAGTTTACAAAATACAGGAACTGCTTTTGGCTAAGTTAAAAACCAGTGTGATCCTATTAAACCAAACGGTTGAGTAAGAACCCAAGATCTCCTAGAGCCTTCTGAATGTTAGGGGTTATTTAGAAACGAACATTGTCTTCTCCTTGTTTTTTTTCTAGGTAAAAGAAACGTCACCTGTTTTGTTTATAAAGTCTCCTTGTTTAGCTTCCTGTAACTTATTAATACAATTTTTTCTTTGTTTTCTTTTCTTTTTTTTTTTTTTTTGAGTACTGGGGATTGAACCCAGGGGCACTTAACCACTGAGCCACATCTCCAACCCTTCTTAAATATTTTATTTAGAGACAGGGTTTCATCAAGTTGCTAAGGCTGGTTTTGAATTTGTGATTCTCCTGCCTCAGCCTCCCAAGATGCTGGGATTACAGGTGTATATCACTGTACCCAGGCCATCAATAGATTTTTAATAAAAAAGATTTAAGTAAGTATTTATGGAAGAAAAGCCCCGCCCCCCTTTTGCATTTCCTTTTGTTAGGCAAACCTATTTTACTGAAAGTTGGGGCTATAACATGTTTGCTGTGCAGAGGGCAAAGTCACTGTGAAGGCACCCCCAACAGGACCCCGTGTTTGTTCCACTGGACCAGTTGCTTTTCTGCACACCACATTCTGGCTCTCTCTGAATAAGGACAATTGTTTAGTGATGCAGAGATTTAACTCCCTCATCCGTAAAATGGAGATTATACATATGTTATAGCCTTCTCTTGAGGGAGGACATAAAATGACATGACTTCATGTTCTTACTCTAGGTTGCTCTAGGATTCAGTAAGCATTACTTAGATCTGGATCTGAATATCAGGTTCCACACGGGATCTGCAGATGGAGCATGATAGTTGTTGCTCCTTTGAGTGGTAGAATGTGCTGGATGAGGAGTGTGCTTACTTATTAAGTCACTCAGAAACCTCGCATAGAGTCCCTTGTGTGCCAGGCACAGTGTTGGGTGCT
This sequence comes from Urocitellus parryii, assembly GCF_045843805.1. NCBI lineage: Eukaryota > Metazoa > Chordata > Mammalia > Rodentia > Sciuridae > Urocitellus > Urocitellus parryii. The sequence continues at coordinate 168,443,272 of NC_135533.1, read as the reverse complement.
GAGGAGAGAGACAAATAAAATACCCCCGGCTTCCATAGAGCTTGTGGCCTAGCTGGGGTTGGGGGTTGGGCTTCAACTAAACAAACTTCTGTCCAGGGGCCAGGTGCAACAATTGAATCATGCTGGATCCTGGGTCACTTACTAGAATGCACTATCAGGTGATTTCATCACTGTGCTAACATCATAGAAGGTCCTTACATATTTTAGTCAGCTTTTTCATCGCTGTGACCAAGAGACTTAATATGAACAATTAGAGGAGGCGCAGTGGTGCACACCTATAATCCCAGTGGCTTGGAAGGCTGAGGTGGGAGGATCATAAGTTTGAGGCCAGCCTCAGCAACTTAATGAGGCCCTAAGCTAAGCAAGACCATGTCTGTATAAAAGAAAAAAAAATGGAGGACAACTTTATCTTTGGGCTCATCACAGTTTCAGAGTTTCGGTCCATGGTCAGCTGACTCCATAGCTCTGGGTTCAAGGGGAGGTAGAACATCAAGGCAGAAGGACATGGTGGAGGAAAGTAACTTAGGACATGTCAACAAGGAAGCAGAGAAAGCTCTGCTCACTAGGGACAAAAGTGTATACCTCAATGGCACGCCCCCAGTGACCTGTCTGCTCCAGCCACACCCTACCTGCCGACAGTTACCACCCAGTTAATCCATATCAGTGAATTAATGATTGGGTTAAGGCTCTCATGACCTGATCATTTCACCTCTAAACTCTTGCACTGCCCCACACCTGAGCTTTTGAGGGGCACCTCACCTCTAAACCATAACATTACACTAAAACAGTTAAAATGGCACGGGGTGATAGGCATTTTTACCTCTGTTATAACCCTATGTGCTCTGTCCTTGAGTGTCCATGACTGTCTGAAATAGGGGTAACATACAACAAAGATTGACAGAGTGAGGCTATGGGTAAAATCCGATCTGCTGTCTGTTTTTGCAAATAAAGTTTTATCAGCACACATTCTGTCCATTTGATTATGGACTATCTGTGGCCACTTTTGCCCGTAGAGTGACAAGGTTGGTCATAGTCAACGCAACTCTAACGTGGCTCGGCATTCCTATAAAACACCACAATAAGCAAGATTGCAATGAGAACAACAGGTGCATGGGGACAATGGCACTGGGTACAGCACTCTGAAACTTGGCCAGTGACTTTTAAAAAACAGACCGATGCTTGTCCAAAACATGTTTAAATTTCATATCTTTAAGATGGAGAACACCCCTCCAAAGATGAGGATTGACACTAGACGGAAAGAAAGATTCTATTACTTGCAGGCCCTGGGGGACATGTGGCATGCCTGGAGGCCAGGTACACACAGGTCAGGGAGCCTGTGGAGAGAGAGGGGGACCCATAGGCCAATGAGTTTATTGGACCCAGAATGTTATCCAAATGGTTTCCCCGCAGTCAGTTCTATGCAGTGAGTTTAAAGCAAGCAGACATATGTTCCTAGAGGTCACATGGCAACAGGGAGGCCACCATGGTGCAGAGCTACACGGTGCATTCAGGGTGGGTGGGTCAGCAGGTGTGGTCAAGCAGGCTACCTCTAACTGTCCCAGCTCAAGTAGGCTGCCTCTAACTGAAAAGTGGCCATCAGGGAGCAGTTGTAGGAGGCAGATATCAGGATTGGTGACATTGGGGAGCTGATGGGAAGGCAACAAACTGGAAATTGCTATGAACGGCTGGAACTGTATGGGGGAGGTCCAACACTTATTCAAAATGCATGCCAAGTCCAAACAGAGTTCTAAGTACTCACTACCACATGGCGACCTGTTTCACACCCGTCAGATGGTTAGGAAACATAAAAACTTGGATAAAAATGGAAGCTTACCTCGAAAGGACCTGGCATTTGCTTGTGGCGTGGGTGTGACGAGGGGTGCTGCTCGTGGGCTCCTGTGAAGGGTGGCAGGGGAAGATCTGAAACTGGACAGAATTTTCCAGCATCAGATGCGCACAGTGTGGCTTATCCCACCCACAGTGATCCAAGAGTAGGTTGTGGATGTTTGAGGGGTGAGAATGTTTTCTGTATCCCCACACGTTCTGTTTCACCTGGGCGCTGTTTTCTGCCTTCACCTAGCCTGTCTCACGGAGGAAATGGTATCAAGCAAATGTGAAATCTGTGTTAGGTTCATATTGTTCTTTGATAGATTAATCACCTTGGAACAAATTGGTGTATTAGAAACAAACGTTATAGCAGAATTGATTGCTGTTGCCATGAAGACCACGTGGCTCACAAATCCTGGCATATATACCATTTGGCCATTTCTAGAGTATATTTGCTGGCCCCTGAGCCCAGAAGAAGGAGGGGGTCCCAGAAGGTATCAAGTCTGAACTGTGTTTAGGAGTTTGGCAGGTAACACTCAGGACCAAGAACATTTTGTGACTTTTAATTATTATTTCCTTGCCTTTTCATATATTTGTTTCATATAATTATATTTCCTTGCTGTGCATGTGTCTGCATTCACTCATCCTCACCTTGGTCCAAAGCACTGAGCTTCCACCTGTGCAGAGGGACCATGGCGTAATAGCGTGGCATGATGTGATGTGTCCCAGTCAGCTTTAGGGGGCAGGAAATGTTCCTCTCATTCAGGAGCACATAAGTGCTCAAAATTAACTACTCTCAGCTGGTATCTGGGAATAGCACAGGTCTCGGGCAATCCCTTCCAGAGAGAAATGCTATTGGTGACCATATGGGTTGGCAACGTGAACTATCATGAAGTTATCACAGTTCCACACCATTTTCCCATGTAACCACCAGCAGTGTGAGGTTCAACACCTTTCCTTGGGTCTGACCACCTCAAACCTATTCAGCCTCCTCTCTGAAAACCCCAGGGAACTGCCCTCAGTTCCCCTCTGAACATTAGGGGTCTGGACACAGATATGCAAAACTGATTTAAAGGGATGGGCTGGTGTCTAGATCAACAAAAGGAGGATGTTCTCATGAAAATAATTGGCCTTAGCACAGAATGGTGACACCAATAAGGAGAGTGAATCAACTATATGGAAAAGAAAAAGGAAAGAGGGTATCTGGGTCTATGTCTTTTGAAGTCTCTGCCTCTGTTCTTTTTTTATTTATTTTATTTTTATTGGTTCTTGTTTTATTATTCATGACAGTAGAGTTCATTAGGATGAAATTATACATGCACGGAACGTATCATATTCTAATCAGGATCCCATGCTTGTGGGTGTACATGATGGTGGGATTCACTTAGGTATTTTCATATCTGTACATAGGAAAATTATGTTAGATATATTCTACTAGTTCCCTCCCTTCCCTCCATTTCCCTTCATCTAATCTACTGACCTTCTCTTCTTCCCCCCACCCCTTTATTGTGGGTTAGCTTCCACATATCAGTGAAAACATTCAATCTTTAGTTTTTTGGGATTGGCTTATTTCACTTAGCATGATAGTCTCTGGATCCATCCTTTACCGCAAATGTCATAAAGTCATTCTTTATTGAAGCCTATGTTCTTATCCAAGCAAACACAAACATGGCAGACCACCTTCGCCTTATTTCAGTAAACAATTACCTTGCTTTCATGTTCAATCAGAAATACCATGATTATGGTTTACCTTGAGGGAAAACATATTGTGGCTATACCAATGGGATTACCTGTTACTGCTCACAGGAAACAATATATTGACCATTTGCTCTTTTATGTCAGGTTTCTGAATATGGTGAATGTGAGTCTACCCTGAGAGGAGGTTTCATTCCCAATTCCAGAATAAACTTAGTGACTGGGTCTGCAAAGTGGAGAACTATACTGGGCTTCACAAATATATCCACATGATTGTCACTCTCTATGAGCCTTTATATAATCTATAGAGATCTCCCCCACCACCATTGTCAATCCTTTTTTGAGGGTCAATCCCAAATCAGGTGACTCTTATGAACCCGTTTTCCCCAATCCCAGAGAGTACTGACCTCACTGGCCTCTGGAATCCCATAGAAAAATATTTATAGAAACCCATCTTAGAGGACTTGAATTCATTTTCTCTTGTGCTCTAGTTATTTGCCCATGGGCCATTCTTTTGTCTAAACATGGAATGAGTGCCCAGTTGCACACAGCATAGTAATTACTTATTGAACTAGTAGCATCTTGACAGCATTGATAGGCATAGTGATAAGGGTGTGGGGGGGGAGAAGGAGGGAGGGGAAGGAGAGAAGTTTGTATCTGGAGCATAAAATTTTGCTGAGGGAGGATCTACCCCGTCAAAATATCACATGGGAAGAGGATGGGACTGGATAATGAAGCATAGAATGAGAGCCCAGGTCACTGGAGGTAGACCCTGTTCATATACCAACTCTCTTAGTCCTCTTGATGAACTTGTGGTGCAGGTCATGTTTATTCTCCCACTTGTACAGCTCAGTAAACTGAGGCCCAGATTAAGGGGCTTGTTTAATGTCAAATACTTGGTAGGTGGGACAGCTCCACTCTTCATCCTCTAGAACATCATGAAAAACTTCTTGCCAGGCCTGGCCTTGGTCCAGCTCCATGCAGGGGAGGTGGTTAAGCCAGTGGTAGAAGAAAACACAAATAACCCAATCAATAAATGGGCCAAAGACCTGAACAGACACTTCTCAGAAGAGGATATACAATCACTCAACAAATATATGAAAAAAAATGTTCATCATCTCTGGCAATTAGAGAAATGCAAATCAAAACTACCCTAAGATTTCATCTCACTCCAGTCAGGATGGCAACTACTATGAAGACAAACTACCATAAGTGTTGGCGAGGATGAGGGAAAAAGGTACACTCATACATTGCTGGTGGGACTTCAGATTGATAAAGCCAATATGGAAAGCAGTTTGGAGATTCCTTAGAAATCTGGGAATGGAACCACCATTTGACCCAGCTATCTCTTTCCTTGGTCTATACCCAAAAGATTTAAAAACAGCATACTACAGGGACACAGACACATCAATGTTTATAGCAGCACAATTCATAATAGCTAAACTGTGGAACCAACCTATACACCCTTCAGTGGATGAATGGATAAAAAATGTGGCATATATACACAATGAAATATTACTCAGCAATAAAAGAGAATAAAATCAAGGCATTTGCAGGTAAGTTGATGGCATTGGAGAAGATAATGCTAAGTGAAGTTAGCCAATCCTCCAAAAACAAATGCCGAATGTTTTCTCTGATATAAGGAGGTTGACTCATAGTGGGGTAGGAAGGGGGATGAATTCTAGATGGGGTGGAGAGGTGGGAGGAAAAGGCAGGGGATTAGCAAGGATGGTGGAATGTGCTAGACATCATTATCCAAAGTACATGTATGAAGACACGAATTGGTGTCAATATCCTTTATAAATAACCAGAGATATGAAAAGTTGTGCTGTATATGTGTAATAAGAATTGTAATGCATTAAAAAAAAGAATCAAAAGGAAAGGCTTGGGTTCAGATTCCCTGGCCCTTGCATGGTCTGTGGACCACCTGTGGCGTGTGTTCTAATGGACAGCCTCAGGGCTGTGCTACCCCTCCTCTGGCCTCTGTACAAAGCGCCACCTTTGAGTGGGTGTCAGGATTTGTTGGAACTATTTTTGGAAATGGTTACCAAAGAAGAATGCCTGAGCAGGTTAACTTGTAGAGTAGGGGGCTCCATGGGTATAGCCATGCAGGGTGACATGCTCAGGTGACAGGAATGCTTGGAAAGAAGAGCATGTGGGCATGGGAAGAGGAACTATGAGATCTCTTCCAACCAACTTGAGAGATCTCAGAGGCTTTGATATCTTCCCCCAAAGCTATAAATAGAGTCTGGCTGATAAATGTCATGCAATGGTGAGAGAAAGGACAGCTATCTGCAGGCAGACTGGTCCTGCTGTGCTGCTAGGGACTTATTAGGTGACTTGGGGACTCACAGTGGCCAGCCTTTCTCCTTCAGTCTTTTTATTTGTAATTAAGGATAAACTGCCTCTGACAAAGGGTCTTTGAAGGAGAAAATCAGATTATAGGTGTGAATGTGTTTTCCAAAAAAGTTACAGAAAAGGCACCAGGTCACATTCTGTGTGTTTTCTAGAGAGGGAAATTTTTAAAACTGATTCCTCCCGTGTGACTTGAAGGGTATTATCACAATGGCTTTGAGATTCCAGTTGGTATCCATTTCACATTCAGTTGGAAAATATTTTTCTTTTCTTCTTAAAAAAAATAAAAAAAAGAAGCCTGTGGCAGGCTCAATAATGTCCCCCAAAGAGGTTCACATGTGAATTCATGGAACCTGTGACTATGTTATCTTACATGGAGAAAGGGCCTTTGCAGATATGAATAAATTAATAATCTTAAAAAGGGGTGGTTATCTTTGATCATCTGAGTGGGTCCAGTGTAATCACAAGATTCTTATAAGAAGAACCTTACAAGTGGGAGGGAGAGGGAGTCAAAGGGCTGGGGGCAAGGAATGCAGGTGGCTGCTGAAACCAGGAAAATACAAGGAAATGGGTTCCACTCGAAGGCCCCAGAAAGAGCACAGCCATGCTAACACCTTAATTTTATGTGTTTGACCTCTAGAACTAGAAGAGAATAATAAATTTATGTTTCTTTACTAAACCCCGCTAAATTTGGGGGCTATTTGTTATAGCAGCAATAGAGAACTAATACAATTTCTCCCTTTCTTCTCTCCCTGTCCACCTTTCCCCCTCTCTTTGCCTTTCACCCCCTTTCTTTCTTCCTTTTCCCTGGCTCCCCTTCCCTTTTGAGAGTAAACAAAACCAAGTAGCAGTTAGTAAAAGACGTGATGATTTAATAGTGGCAATTTTTTGGTTTATATGATTTTAAAGTTTTCTTCTGATTATTATGAGCTCCGGCAAAGAGATTAATTCAGTTACCGTGATTTGTTTCCTTGTCTCAACTTCATAAAAATCGCAGAGATACAATAATATAGTTATACATCCGCTGGGCTCGAAAATGCCCAGTAATTACAAGTGATTCACGAGAACAGCTTAACTTGTGAGGGATTGCATTGTGCTCTGTGGTAAGCAGTCGTTTATTGAGCTTTAAAAATGCCTTTAGAAAGGATAGAATGGGATCATCAATTAAAAGTATGTTTGGGAAAAACTCTGGGACTGTCAGTAGTAATTCTTCACCCAAACCCTCCTTTCCAAAGCTACCCATTTGCATATGGCTGAGGGATGCCTGTCCTCCTTTTCTAATCTTCCTGATATTCTGGTGCCCCCTGAGGATAGCCTACACCTCACACAGTGCCAGGTGTGTGGGTCACATGGCCAGGCTATCCAAGGCCATGAGACTATGGCTCTCTTCCCCAGCTCAGTCATCCATCACTTGATTATCACATTGGCACGTCTTGGCTAATACACCTGATACTGTGGGAGAGATGCACCGAGCCACCTCAGGCAGTGGACTTGCTGTCCCCATTTTTAATGCTCAGTGCTGCCATTAGAAGATGGCTAAGAGTGGCTTTTCAGAGGAACTCAGCCCTTCTGTGGTAGAGCAAAATGGGAACTTCAGCAGTCTAAGAGATGACAGGCTATGGTTTTTGCACGCTCACCTACAGCAGCTCTGCTTACTGTCATTTAACCATAGAGGCTTGTAGCAGATAACAGGTACCTGTAAGAGACAACTGCAGTGGGACAGAACAGTCCCCTTTTAGGCTTAGTGCAGTGAAAGTCCCTAATTCGTTTGAGCTAATAGTCCCTAGGCTGTTCACAAGCTAGGACCCCATATAAGGAATGTAGAATGCACCCTCCAATAGAATCACACCAACTTGCCTTGATGTGCCTCAAACTTGCTTATGAATAAAAGTAAAAGCCCTGCTGTGCTCGGGGCTTAGACTTTGGGAATTATTCCTCAGTGCCCTGGTGCCACTAATCAAGTGTTGCTTCCAGATCTCAGTGACCTGACATATGTTTCTTTGCTACAGGCATCTTTTGAACAGGCAGCTTCTAGACATTTTTCTTTTCTTCTAGTGTGGCTGGAAGGGCTTGATTAGGTAGGCTGCTTTTCAAAGACCGATCAAGGATTGCCGTCAGAGAAAATGCCATGCCCGTTTACTGAGAAACAGCCCTGCATATTTATAGAGCCGGGGGTGGTTTGACAGTTATGAGAGTTTAAAGGTTGAAGGGTTTGACAGTTGGCATGGGGTGCTTTTTGATTGGTGGGTAAAGATCATGTGAGCCAGCAGGACTAATCTGATTGGTGGGTAAGGATCATGTGAGCCAGCAGGGCTCACCATTGGATGGCTCTTCTTGGGGGGTGGGGAAGTTAGTCTTCGGAGCCAGGGCGACTTCCAACAGCTTTCCCCTCTTCCTTGTTGTAGACCAAACCCGGAGAAGTCCATGCTGCAGGTTTCCTCCCTTGGCAACATTTCCTTCCTTTCTTCTCCCCAGAGTTGGTTTCTGGCTGAAGTCCTGGAGTCTTGCTTTCTGGGGAAGACCTTAGCCTAGACTGTGATCTGCCCACCGTGGCTGCCCTGTGCTTCTCTGTCTCTGTCTCTTCCCTTCCCTTTCCAGCTTTCCTCGGAGGTAGCTTGCCTCTCCTCACAGCTCCTGCTCCCATCTGCATCCTGTGGTTTCTGGGGACCTGCTGCTCCCTGGCCACTCAGGCTCCTCCCAGCCTTCCTCCTTACCTGCTCCTCATGGACTCTTCTCCCTATTGAAATAGATCTACCTCTTCCATCTTTTTTTCTTTTTTTTATTAATTTTTTAAATTTACATATGACAGCAGAATGCATTACAGTTCTTATTACACATACAGAGCACACTTTTTCATATCTCTGGTTGTATACAAAGTATATTCACACCAATTCATGTCTTCATACATGTACTTTGGATAATAATGACCATCACATTCCACCATCATTTCTAACCCCATGCGTCCTCCCTTCCCCTCCCAAATCTTTGCTCTATCTAGAGTTCGTATATGCCTCCCATGCTCCCCCTCACTACCCCACCATGAATTAGCCTCCTTATATCAGAGAAAACATTTGGCATTTGTTTTTTGGGGGGTTGGCTAACTTCACTTAGCATGATCTTCTCTAACTCCATCCATTTACCTGCAAATGCCATGATTTTATTCTCTTTTATTGCTTAGTAATATTCCATTGTATATATATATATGCCACAGGTTTTTATCCATTCATCTATTGAAGGGTATCTAGATTGGTTCCACAGTTTAGCTATTGTGAATTGTGTTGCTATAAACATTGATGTGACTGTGTCCCTGAGTATCGTTGGGGTATAGAGTGAGGAGAGGGATAGTTGGGTCAAATGGTGGTTCCATTCTCAGTTTTCCAAGAAATTTCCATACTGCTTTCCATATTGGCTGTACCAAATTGCAGTTCCACCAGCAATGTATGAGCAACAAAATGAAATTAAGCCCCTATCTCTCACCATGCACAAAACTCAACTCAAAATGGATCAAGGACCTAGGAATTAAACCAGAGACCCTGACCCTAATAGAAGAAAAAGTAGGCCCTAATCTCCATCATGTGGGATTAGGCCCTAAATTCCTTAATAATACTTTTTTTGGCGCAAGAATTAAAATCAAGAATCAATAAATGGGATGGTCTCAAACTAAGACGTCTCTTCTCAACAAAAGAAACAATCTGTGAGGTAAGTAGAGAGCCTACATTTTGGGAGCAAATCTTTACCCCTCACATAATCTCTAGGGTACATAAAGAACTCAAAAATCTTAACACACTGACACACAAAAACAAATAACCCAATCAATAAAAGGGCCAAGAACCTGAACAGACACTTCTCAGAAGATGATTTACAATCAATCAACAAATATATGAAGAGATGTACATCATCTCTAGCAAGTGGAGAAATGCAAATAAAAACCACTCTAAATCTCATCTCACTGCAGTCGGAATGTCAGCTATTAAGAATACAAATAACAATAAGTGTTGGTGAGGATGTGGGGAAAGAGGTACCTCTTCCATCTTGAGACACTTAACACTGTGCTCCCGGTATTCATTGATTTTGGTCTCCCCATTCCTTTCCAAATGCATTCATTTCTCTACCTCTTATTTCCCCTGAAGTCCTTGAAGTCTGGCTCCTATCCCCAGGATTCCCTCCTGAATGGCAATCACTGATCTTCCTCTTTCTTCTTGGATCAATTCTCTTCTCATTTTTCTTGCTCCATGGTATTTTCGATACTAGAGCATCTCCCCTCCCACCCACCCCAATTTAAAACTCACTTCGGCCTAATTTCTAGACTGTCTTCAAAATCCTCCTGTTGATTTTTTTGGTCTGCAATTTATCCTGTATCTCAATGACTAGTTGAGTTTGTCCTACACCATTAACATCATTCTCTTTCTCTATTTTGGTCATCCTGGTTTCCTCACCCTTCTCTCATAACTGATGTTTATGTTTACCTTTCTGACTTTGCTCATAGATTTTATTCGTTCAGAAAAACTCACTGAGTATCTGTGCTGGTCATGGTGGCACAATGGCAGGTAAAACCCATGGATTTCTGCCTCCATGGAGCTATTCTCTGTTGAGGAAGACCAATGTTAGCCCAGTAATCACACAAATAAGACTCAAATTTGCCATGTGGTAGGTTTTTTTTCTTTCTTTTTTTTTTTTTAAAAAAAAACAACCTTATTTTGTTTATCTATTTTTATGTGGTGCTGAGAATCAAACCCAGGGTCTCACACATACAAGGCGAGTGTTCTACCATTGAGCCACAACCCCAGCCCGTGGTAGGAGTTTTGAAGGACAGAAACATAGTATCTTGAGGGAATATCAGTGTAGGGAGGGAGGTGAAGTGAGGAATCTAAGGAGAGTAAAGAAGGGAGACTTTAAATCTGAAATGTGGTTAAATGCTTTTTACAGGGAGTGAGTAAAAAGCTTTATGAGCAGCAGAAACAGCATGTGCAAAGACCCTGTGTTGACTAAGTTCAAGAAACATGGTGTCAGAAATAGCTAGAGGTGGGAGAGGAGTATCACTCTGTGAATGTACAGGGTTTGAAGACCACCCTGATAATGATGGATTTCAATAGAGGTAGACCTGCCTTTTGAAAAGATCCCATTCATTTAGCCTCCATTCATACAGAGCACACACTTTTAAAACGTGCTCTGGCTGGGTGACACTGCCCTGATCTGACACTCAAGAGCAACAGCTGGCACTGAGAGGAGGTGGTAGCAGAGCTATGAGCAGGTTTCTGTGGGTAATTGGAGATTAAAAAAAGGGAAAGTGGTTCATCTAATTACGTTCAAAATTACAGCCATTGTTCAATTTGTTTCTTAAAAGTACTTGATGCGTTCAAGAAGAAAAGGCTATTCTAGAATATAGGAACAATGGGGGGGGGGCAGAAGGAGGGATGAATGTACCTCTATTCCACATTACCTTAGACCGCTACGTTTCTAAGTGCATACTTGAGTTGCTTACTCAATTATTTTCACTGTGTGCATGCTAGCGGTAATAAACTTGGAAAACTGAAACACACGCGTCTACAGTAATTGTTTTTTAGATAGTATAATAATTCACAATAATTGCTTGCAAAGCATTTTCCCCCTTGTCTACAGGGGTAAATACATTAGAGCCACATTCTCGTATACTATTTTACAATCTATTAGCATAATAACCCATTGTAAAATAAGTCCTGCTGCTGTGGGAAAGTGTGTGATATTGGTCCATTAGACACTTTTGTCGTGTATACAAGCAACTAATGGCACTATTTATGGCCGTCATGTTAGCTTGGTATATCCTTGTTACCAACTAATAGATTCAGAGCATGAGGCTCTGTTTGATAAAAGTTATCCGGCACTAACCGTCCACCATGGCTTGAGCCTGGTGCTTGCTTGAAAATTGCTTTAGCCCCACGTGAATGGGAAAAGTCATCTTGATAAATTTAGCTGCAAGCCAAGTTATAGCCAATATTCACAAAATGTAATAAAATCAGATCTTAGAGCCTTTAATTTCATCATTAGCATATATTATTTCTTTCTCAAACATAGTAATTAAATAGCATATTAGGAATAGATTTTTTTCCCTTTTATACACTTATGAGGTATCTGGGGTTAAATTTGTAACCCGGTTATGGTACACATCTGTTTATTCTTAAATTAGATTGGCTTTAATGATACCTAAAGAATTAAAAAAGTAATTGGTTAACTAAATGGAGGGAATTCGTGGCAAATAAGATATCATTATGTTTATCCAAGCACTGTTATAATACAGGAGTTGTATAATTAGCCAAACGATACAGAGGGAAATTAGACACTCATTATTTACTTTTCTTGGACATTTTGTGGGTTTGTGCAAAAACTTTCACTGCACACAGGAGATTAATTCTTCCTGAGGTTTGCATCTGGTTTAACACTAGTCAAGTTGAGAATTTCAGATAAATGCTCTTTTCCTAATCCCACTTAGGAATAAGAAATTATGGCTTGGCAATTACAGAGTAGCTACTGCTACATGGAATGGAGGGCCCACGGTTGCACATAGAGGCAGAACAGTGGGTTCTATGGTGATGGAGACACAGAGGGCCCCCTTTTGTGACCACCGTACTGGTCTGGGTCTCCAGGCAGGGTCTAGTCTGGGTCTCCAGGCAGGGTCTAGTCTGGGTCAATTGGCTTCCTCCGCTTTCACTCATCTCCCTTCCCATCTCAAACAGGACCTGCTTGCTGGCTTTGGTCTCGTGAATTCTCAAGGAGCTGGTAGCTCAGTTCCCAAGCTGACTGCAGGTTAGAATCACACAGGAAGCTTTAAAAATCAGATTATTGGCTTCACCTCCTTCCAGGGATTCCGATTCATTTTATGACCACAGTGGTACTGATTGTAGGAGCTCCTGCAAGGGGGAAAGACAAATGCAGCTCCTGGCCACCTGGTCACACCTTCCAAGGACTTGGGATGGCAGCATGCTTCTTCTGAGCCAAGATTCACCTTCTGGAAGCTGCTGCCAACTGGACGCACAAAATAAAGCAATAGGGCTTGAGGTGTGATTTTAGAAGTATCACGGATAGGGAATCCACTCATTCCTTGGACAGCTATTTAATGAGCACTAACTTTCTGGGTGCCAGGCACTCTTTAGAGAGTCTGGGGATATAAGAGTAAATAGGTGTGTTTTGGAACATGGTGAGGAAAAAGAAAAAGGAAAGAGAAGTAAATAAAAATGCATGTAGTATTGCAAATGATTTTTCTGGAGAAGAAGCAGACTTCAAGCTAAGATAGACAAGGGAAATTTCAAATTCTGGCAAAGACCTGCTCACAGAGGTGGAGCCTTGGCCATTGGAAAAGATGCTGGTAGGCCATTCTGGACAACCAGAGGCTGAACTCTTGTTCTCTCAACTTGCCTTTTCATTCACAATAGTTAAGTTTTCTTTTTCTTTTTTTTTTTTTTTTTGTACTGGGGATTGAACTCAGGGGCACTCAACCACTGAGCCACATCCTCAGCCCTATTTTGTATTTTATTTATAGACAGGGTCTCACTGGGTTGCTTAGTGCCTTGCTTTAGCTGAGGATCTCTTTTAAAAAATATTTATTTATTTTAGTTAGGTATTTATGACAGCAGAATGCATTTTGATTCATTGTACACAATTGCAGCACAACTTTTCATTTCTCTGATTGTACACGATCTAGATTGCACCATATGTGTAGTCATACATGTACCTAGGGTAATGATGTCCATGTCATTTCATCATCTTTCCTGGCTCCTATACCTCCACCCCTCTTCTCTATTCCCTTTGCCCAAAGTTCCTCCATTTCTCCCATCCTCCCCCCATTATGGTTTAGCATCATATCAGAGAGAACATTTGGCCTTTGGTTCTTTGGGATTGGCTTACTTCACCTAGCAAGATATTCTCCAACTCCATCCATTTACCTGCAAATGTCATAATTTTATTCTCTTTTAATCCTGAGTAATAGTCCATTATGGATAAATACCACAGTTTCTTTATCCATTCATATAATGAAGGGCATCTAGGTTGCTTCCGTGCAGTTTAGCTATTGTGAATTGTGCTGCTATAAACATTGATGCGGCTGTGTCCCTGTAGTATGCTGTTTTTAAGTCCTTTGGGTATAGACTGAGGAAACGGATAGCTGGGTCAAATGGTGGTTCCATTCCCAGCTTTCCAAGGAATCTCCATACTGATTTCCATATTGGCTGCACCAATTTGCAGTCCCACCAGCAAAGTATGAGTGTGCCCTTTTCCACACATCCTCGCCAACAATAATTGTTGTTTGTATTCTTAATAACTGCCATTCTGATCTCTGATCGGTGTGAGATGAACTCCTAGAGTAGTTTTGATTTGCTTATCTCTAAGTATTAGAGATGTTGAACATTTTTTCATATATTTACTGATTGAATGTATATATTCTTCTGAGAAGTGTCTGTTCAGCTCCTTAGCCCATTTATTGATTGAGTTGTTTGTTTCTTTGGTGTTAAGTTTTTTGAGTTCTTTATATATCTTGGAGATTAGTGCTCTATTTGACATGTGTGTGAAAAAATTTGCTCCCAAAATGTAGGCTCTTTCTTTACCTCATTGATTATTTCTTTTACTGAGAAGAAGCTTTTTAGTTTGAATCCATCCCATTTATTATTTTTTTAAATTTTATTTCTTGTGTTTTCAGAGTCTTGTTAAGGAAATTGGGGACTAATCCAATGTGATGAAGATTTGAGCCTACTTTTCCCTTTGTTAGGGCGTAGGGTCTCTGGTCTAATTCCTAAGTCTTTGAGTTGAATTTTGTGCATGATGAGAGATAGAGGTTTAGTTTTATTTTGCTGCATATGGATTTCCAGTTCTCCCAGCACCATTTGTTGAAAAGGCTATCTTTTCTCGAATGTATGTTTTTGGTGCTTTTATCTGGTATGAGATAATTGTATTTATGTGGGTTTTTCTCTGTGTCTTCTATTCTACACCATTGGTCTCCATGTCTATTTGGTGCCAATACCATGCCATTTTTGTTACTGTAGCTTCATAGTATAGTTTAAGGTCTGCTATTGTGATGACTCCTGCTTCATTCTTCTTGCTAAAGATTGCTTTGGCTAGTCTGGGTCTCTTATTTTTCCAAATGAATTTCATATTTTTTTTTTATTTCTATAAGGAATGACACTGGGATTTTAATTGGAATTGCATTGAATCTGTGTAGCACTTTGAGTAGTATGGCCATTTTGACAATATTAATATTGCCTATTCAAGAGCATGGAAGATCTTTTCATCTTTTAAGGTGTTCTTTAATTTTTTTCTTTAGTGTTCTGTAGTTTTCATTGTAGAGGTTTTTCATCTCTTTTGTTAAGTTGATTCCCAAGTATTTTCTTTTGTTTTTGAGCTATTGTGAATGGGGTAGTTTTCCTAATTTCTCTTTCAGAGGATCCCTGACTTATGTATAGAAATGCATTTGATTTATGGGTATTGATTTTGTATCCTGCTACTTTACTGAATTTATTTATTAATTTTAGAAGTTTTCCAGCGGAGTTTTTTGGATCCTCTAAGTATAGAATCATGTCATCAGCACATAATAATGTTTTGAGTTCTTCTTTTCCTATTTGTATACATTTAATTTCTTTCATTTGTCTAATTGCTCTGACTAGTGTTTCAATAACTATGTTGAATAGAAGTGGTGAAAGAGGGCATTCCTGTCTTGTGCCAGTATTTAGAGGGAATGCTTCGAATTTTTCTCCATTTAGAATGATGTTGGTCTTGGGTTTATCATAGATAGATTTGTATGATATTGAGGTATGTTCCTACTATCCCTAGTTTTTCTAGTGTTTTGAATATGAAATAGTACTTTATTTTATCAAATGCTTTATCTGCAACAATTGATATAAACTTATGATTCTTATCTTTAAGTCTATTGATGTGATGAATTATATTTATTGATTCTGTATGTTGAACCAAACTTGCATCCCTGGAATGAACCCTACTTGATCATGGTGCACTATTTTTTAAATATGGTTTTGTATGCAATTTCCCAGAATTTTATTGAGAATTTTTGCATCAATGTTCATCAGGGATATTGGTCTGAAATTTTCTTTCCTTGATGTGTCTCTGCCTGGTTTTGGTATCAGGATGATACTAGATTTGTAGAATGTGTTTGGAAGGGTTTCCTCCTTTTCTATTCATTGGATAGTTTGAGGAGTATTGGTATTAATTCTTCTTTGTGGGTATTGTAGAACTCAGCTGTGAATCCATCTTGTCCCAGGATTTTCTTGGTTTGTAGGCTTTTGATGGTGCCTTCTATTTCCTTGCTAGAATTTGATCTGTTTAAATTGTGTATGTACCCTTGACTCAGTTTAGGTTGATCATATGCCTCTAGGAATTTGTCAGTGTCTTTGAGGTTTTCTATTTTACTAGAGTATAAATTTTCAAAATAGTTTCTGTCTTCTGTATTGCAATAGTGTCTGTCATGATATTTCCTTTTTTATCACGAAGTTTATTAATTTGAGTTTTTTCTCTCCCTTCTTTTCATTAGGGTGGCTAAGGGTCTGTGAATTTTATTTATTTTTTTAAAGAAATAGCTTTATGTTTTGTCATTTTTTTTGAATTATTATTTTTTGTTTCAATTTCATTGACTTCTGCCCTTATTTTAATTATTTCCTGTCTTGGTGTTCTTCTTTTTCTAGGGCTGTGAGCTGTAATGTCAGGTCATTTGTTTGTTGACGTTTTCTTCTTTTAATGAATGAACTCCATGCAATGAACTTTCCTCTTAGTACTGCCTTCATGGTGTCCCAGAGATTTTGATAAGTTGTATCAGAGTTCTCATTTACCTCTAAGAATTTTTTTTAAGTCTCTTCCCTGATGTCTTCTGTTATCCATGCATCATTCAATAGCGTATTGTTTAGTCTCCAGGTGTTAGAGTACCTTTTATTTTTTATTTTATTATTGATATCTAATTTCATTCCATTATGGTCAGATAGAATACATGGTAGTATCTCTATTGTTTTGTATTTGCTAAGACTTGCTTTGTGGCTTAACATATGGTCTGTTTTGGAGAAGGATCCATGTGCTAAGAACATCCACTTGTTGATGGATGGAATATTCTGTATATGTCTGTCAAGTCTAAATTATAGATTGTATTATTGAGTTCTATAGTTTCTTTGGTTGGTTTTTGTTTGGAAGATCTATCCAGTGGTGAGAGAGGTGTATTAAAGCCACCCAGTATTATTGTGTTGTGGTCCATTTATTCCTTGTAGTTGAGAAGGGCTTGTTTGATATACATAGATGCCCCCATTGTTTGGGGCATAGATATTTATGATTGTTATGTCTTGTTGATGTATGAATCCCTTAAGCAGTATGAAGTGTCCTTCTTTATTCCTTTTCACTAGCTTTGGTTTGAAGTCTTCTGTATCTGATATTAGGATGGAAATCCCTGCTTGTTTACGTGGCCCATGTGAGTAGTAATGTTTTGTTTTTTTTTTTCACCTTTTCACCTTTAGTCTATGGATGTCTTTTCCTGCAAGATGAGTCTCTTGAAGGCTGCATATTGTTGGGTCTTTTTTAAAAAAAGTACAATCTGTCAATCTGTGTCTTTTAATTGATGCATTTAGGCCATTCATATTCAGGGTTATTATTGAAATATGATTTGTATTCCCAGGCATTTTGATTTATTTTTGGCTTTTAACTTGACTTGATTTTTCCTTTGATTGGTCTTTCCTTTAGTACAGTTCCTCCCTTTGTTGGTTTTCATTTTGTTTTTAATTTCCTCCTCCTGGAATATTTTGCTGAGGGTGTTCTGTAGGGCAGGCTTTCTCATGGTAAATTCTTTAAACTTTTATTTATCGTGAAAGGTTTTTATTTTGTTATCAAATCTGAAGCTTAATTTTGCTGGATATAAGATTCTTGGTTGGCATCCACTTTATTTCAGAGCTTGGTATATGTTATTCCAGGATCTCCTGGCTTTGAGGGTCTGGGTTGAAAAAACTAATGAGATACAAATTGGTCTCCCCCTATATGTGATCTGATTCCTCTCTCTTGCAGCCTTTAAGATTCTATCCTTATTCTGTATGCTAGGCATTTTCATAATAATGTGCCTTGGTATACATCTGTTGCAAGTTTGTGTTTTTGGTACCCTATAAGCCTCTTGTATTTGATTTTCCAATTCATGTTTGGAAAATTTTCTGATATTATTTCATTGAAGAGATTATGCATTCCTTTGGTTTGAATGTCTGTGCCTTCCTGTATCCCAATAAGTCTTAGCTTTGGTCTTTTGATGCTGTCCCATAATTCTTGGATGTTCTATTCATGGTTTCTTACCATTGTCACTGTATGGTCAACTTTATTTTCAAGATTGTATATTTTGCTTTCATTATATGACGTCCCATATTTCAAGTGATCTGTTGGTGATGCTTTCTATTGAGCTTTTTATTTTGTTTATGGTTTTCTTCATTTCAAGGATTTCTGATTTTTTTAAAAAAGAATCTTTATCTCTTTCTTGAAGTAATCTTTTTCCCTGTATTTACTCCCTTATCTCTTTGTTGGCAGGAACAATGGTTACCTATATTTGCTCTCTTATCTCTGTTGGAGTGATCAATTTTTGCCTGTATTTGCTCACTTAGGTCCTTCTTTAATTCATAGATAATTTTAATTATGCACATTTTGAACTCCTTATCTGACATTTCATCAACTGTGCTGTCCATGGATTCTATTATGATGGTACCTTGGTTTGTTTGGGGTACTTCCTTCCCTTGTTGTTTCATGTAGTCTATGTATCTTTTCTTGCAGTGCAGATCTGAGGTATTACCTACCCTATACTCTTGTAGCTTCCCTGCAGGTTACCTATACCTCACCTTGGTGTTGGGCTTTTAGTCCCCAGCTGGTGTCCCAACTAAAGGCAGTGGTAGCAATAGCAGAATTAACTCACAATAGTAGTGGTGGTGTCCCAAGATTGCTGCAGCCACTTTCAGAGATGGAGCTGAAAGGGTGGGCTGCCTGCTCAGAGATGCAACTGCTTCCAGGCCCTATCTATTGTCCCAAGGTGGAGTTTACTGCATGGGGAGGGCTATAGCTAAGGCTGCAGTGTCCCAAGATGGCGATGGGATAAGCCTGGGGTCCATCCTGGGTCTACCAGTCAGTGGGAGCAGTCCTAGGCCTGAGCCTGGGCTCCAATGTGGGTCTGCTGGTTCTGAGGCTGGCTTTGAACTCATGGGATTACAGGTGCCCAATGAAATAGCTAAGTTTATATCCTGTTTGTGGCATGAAGTCATTGGTATGATTTACTTTCCTTGGAATCTACCCTATGACATGCCCACCTGATTTCTGCCATAACTGTGCTTGGAGTCTCTCCCATATCCTTCTGCTTGGTGGGTGGCTGGTTTTCAGCTTAATCTGCAGAGAACAGACTCCTGCAAAAGACCTTTGAATTATAAAATGTCCCCTTCTTCTCATCAGAAGCCCGTCAGAGCTGAAGGGCTTAGACACATCATCCCTTTCCTGAAGATACCCCTGGGCCCAGGCTGCCCCTGGGAATAGAACAATGACATTCGAAAGGAATTCTCACTCCCCCGAGGGAAGCCCTCAGTGCCAAACTGTTGACACTGCCTCATTCTCTCTGCCACATTGAATAAATATATTTAAAATGGGATTAGTTTGTGAGTCCTTGGCTTGGGTTATAATACATTTTCTATTCAGATATGTGCTGCTAGTGTTTATCTCTACAAAATAAATATTAAAATTGCGTTTGAACCTCACATTAAATTTATATTCATGCTATTACAATTTTATTTCTGTCAAGTGATATTCAGTTTTCAAACAGAAGGCAGAAATGAGAGCACATAGGCAAATAAAAGTAGTTATTATTTCAGTTTCTCTTGATTATCTTCTTAAGATATTTCCCTGGGCCTGCTCCTTTCCTCAATATGATCTACATAATGAGGGCTGGGGAGATGAATACCAGCTCCTTGGTTCTCATGGCGTGTCTGGAGTTTCTGTTAATGAAGTCCCCCTCCACTTCCACCAGCACTTGAGGCCCAGGTGGATGAGAACAATGGTTCCTTTGCCATCTGATGAGTTCCTATTGGTGTGAGGGATCCTTGATTGGCAGAACATGGCTTCTGGGTCGTATTTCTAGCGGTAGAAATGGCAACTGCCACACATTTTTTAACTAGCTGCTCTTACACCAAGTGGCCCGTGACCATACAGGTAGCTCAAGTTGGCGTCCAGCTTTGCTTCCAGAATCCTGCTTTGCATTGGTCATCACACTGTTCCAAAGTACTGCAATATCACACCTCAGGCTAGAGCAGGAATCATAATAGGAATAATAATGACTGCAATGACCGTACTTCATTCTGTTTGAAATCTTGATTGTAGAATGGGTCTGGGGAGAGGTGATGTAATTTTACAAATTTTAAGGAAATTCTATGTCAAATAGTGGATTCTACTCTTAGGGAGTGTTCAGTGATATCACTTTGGAAAGCACAGTATTATAATCCAACGTCATGGGCATCCCAGTGGGTCCATTTTCAAGGTTGGTTGGTTGGGATTTTTAACTGGAAGCAAGTAGTTTAGCCATAATAATACCCCAAGAAGTAATGTATCTTTCCTTTGGGGGCTAGTTGATAGTCTTTCATGGATAATATTATTAAAAATGAGAATTATGACAGCTACCATGTAGCAGATGCACAATTACCATGAAGAGCAGTTATTATTTCAGTTTCTCTCTACAGCAAACCTAGGATCTAGGTACTATCATGGTATTCATCTTATAGAGGAAAGAAACCAAGACCTTAAGAAAGTAACCTAGTCAAGTCATTTCAATGACTCATTGGTGGAACCGAGACTCAAAGAGATCTGTGCCATTCCAAAATTGAAATTCACACCCAGCAGCCCTTATTCTCCATGATAAAGATTTTTTTTGAAATATGCAAAAGATAAAGTGGATATGAAATTTTAGCTGTCCATCAACTGTACATAAGGAACAATGAAGTTAAAGGGAGGCTTATGTTTCAATCTGGGCTTAATCACTTGCTACTTTTCTGTCCTCAAACACGCAGATTCACAATTTCGAGTCTTAATATCGTCATCTAAAGAAGAGGGCTAATGATACCTAATGTGAATGAGAGGATGAGAAGCATTTTATATTTTAAAGCTGCTGTGTGAATGGGTTCCATCAGCATTCTACACATTCTCTCTGTGGCTCTATCTTATTTAATCTTTTCATTATCTCCAAGACAGGTAGGTCATAATCAACGCATTTGTAGACAACATAAGCCTGAGAGGGAAAACTAATTTTGTTGAGTGAGGTAATCAGGATACAAAGAAGGGTATCTGTGGGCTGAACTAAGAGATTCAAACGTTCAAGATAAAATTTAACCCCTCTGGAAAGTCACATAAAAGACAGTGAGTGGTATTCAGTTCATTTCAAACGAATGCCTAACATTGATTGAGTACCACTGTGAACTAGGTGCTGTTTTACATTCTTTCTGCATGTTGTCAATGATTACAGCGACTTTTGGTTAGGTAAGCACTGGGCATAGGTTACCTTTACAGGTCAGGAAACTGAGTCACAAAGATTTTTCCTCCTGAAATCATCCAGCTCATAAATAGAGATCCCATCTGAACCCAGGAAATCCGGGGTCTTGAAGTCTACACCACAGTACACCATTCAAAAAGGCAAAACAGTTTTTTTATACCTATCAATAGCAATACTGCATCAAGGCAAGACTTAAGGAATCTCAGCCAACATTGTTTTGGATGGTTCCACAAATTTTAAACATTTAGAGTCATATACCTAGAAGCCTTGACAAACTATAGCGCAAGCAGAGAAGAGCACAATGAAAGAAATGTTTAGGGGAACCCAAAACTCTTGAATGCAAGAGATGAAATTTTGTGGTACAGTTGTCTTCAAATCTTTGCTGTACAAAAGTCAGAATTCAATTCTTTTGTAAACTCCAGGGAGAAGATGGAAGCAGTTTCGATTTCAGCATAACTTGTTGCAGATCTGAGGGTGAAGTGTGCCCAGCCCTATCAGGAGTATGAGCTAAAAAGTATTCAGGTTGAGAACACTTACATCAAGGAAGCTGAGCTGGTAGGGAATTTTTACACAGGTGGGGACATGATTGTATGACTCCTTCTATCCACCACTCTGTCCACTGTTTCATGATTCATCTTTAAACACATTCTCTGAGGTTCACTCCAAAGGGTTAATGCTGAACTGGGCTTCAGATTTGTAAATTTCATAGACAAGGCAGCCATAGCTTGACAAGGGCAGAGGGTGAACATCAGAACCAAGCAGGTTCAACCAGGTTTTCTCTTTTGGAACTGGAAACTGGTGTTGGGTCTCTCTGGAGCTTGGAGGCCCTGGAGCTGTGTGCTGGGGCGGCCACTTCCATGCCTTAAGTTTTGGATGGTGTCCTGGGGAAACGTCATTAGACAAGGTACTCCTTCATTAGCAATGGAAACGGGAAACACCGGAAGGCAAAGAAAAAGATGGCTAATGCAAATGCATGGTAGGATGCAGAAATGAATTAACATGACCTAAGGGAGGGAAGGAGAGCGAGCAAGGGATGCGTTGGTTGCTTCTTTGGTTTCCCTGGGCTTGCAAATTCTGGATTCCAGTTCCCCAAGCCCAGTTGGAAATGGTGCCTCTGGGTTCACTGTTGATACTCCTAGTTAGATCTCATTATTTTGCTCCAACCCGTCTGAATAGATTTCTGTAATTTGCCACCCGGAGTTCTTTGACTTTGGACAATTCTTTTCAGATAGGGTGACTCTTCTTTCTTGGCATGGAAAACTTGCTTTTGCTGCTTTCAAGTGGCCACTTCATAGTGGCAAGTCATTACAGGTACACATTTTCTCCCAAGATATAATGGTTATAATTAAGTGATTCGGAAGTACTTTTGTGCAGAAGGGCCAGGGCTATCCAAATGTCAGACTAAATTATAAAGTGAGCAGAACTAAAATGCCACAGGATGCAATCATGCATAATTTATGAGTAGCAGGATCAGATCAGTCTATAACATGAGGTAGAATAATTTTTTTCATGGTTTCATATGTTTTTATTTTTAAAATATGTCTGAGGAGCAATGAAAAATCAAGGATAAATAAAATTACAAAAGACAGAAGCGTTCTCACCATATCCCTGGAAGCCCATGTTTTGGATGGTGTACTGGGGATATCATTAGCTGAGGCACTCTTTTATCAGCCTGTGGGAATCTGAGCCATGAATATTTTAGGTGGGACACAGGTTCTCAGGGGGGATCTCATGCTGCTCTGTTTGCCATGGAAGAAATTTCATGTGTCTTCCAGGAGGGACACCCTCTGAGATGGGGGTGGGTAAAGAAAACTCCATAGGTTTTTGGAGCAGACCCCTGCCTGCCAAGAATAATTCCAAACTCAAGGTTATTTGAAATGAGTCTAGGTGACAGAGACATTTGCAATCCTGTTGCTGAAAGTGTTTGTGTGGCTGGGCCTTGGTGGCAAATAGGATACAGATCAGTGAGCAAAGAAATGGTTTGCTGAGTAGGTTGGACATCTCTGATGGAATGTTTGCAGGAAACATGGACCCTGAGTCTTGCTTCTGAGCCCCACTGAGGAGTAGCCAAGCCAGCCAATGGCATTTCCTCTCCGTATTTGTGAGACATGAGCTGAAGTATTCGTCACCCATCACCTTTAAGACTGCAGATGGCTTCCTGGGAGTGTGGAACCTTCCAGCCATATTATAAGTTCAGATCAGGAGCAGGACAGCTGCCCTTAACACTTAGGGAATAGATCCATAACAGAGAGCTGACAGGTAAGTCATTGCATAAAGTAAATCCCAATTTCCCATTGATGTACTTTACAAAACGAGAGACACATCTTCTGGAAAGAAATCTACCTCATTTCTGGTGAGGAGATAGTGGAGGTGGTCTCCATTGGAATATTATGGTGGATTCTACCAAACACCCTCATTCACTGATGGTTGAACAAGATGTGGGTTCACTTCAGTGCCTCAGTTTTCTTGAATGTAGTTTCCTGATTTCAGGGCTTCTCCCTAAGCACTATTCCATGAACTATACAATTTTCTAAGTTAGGAATTTTCTTATTCTGTACTCATGATTTTAATTCCCTCCTTCTCTTTTGATTTCTCCACATGATTCTTATATTCTCTTCTTTATATTCTTTAACCAAGCTGGACCATGATATCATATGCCAGTTTGAATCTCCCAAAACATCATAGTTGTGATATTAATATGCAAATGGAAATCCCAGTGGATATGTGAGCCTCGAATACATTATTTCTAAATTAAGGAGTAAATCAGGAAAACAAAACCCGAGAGACACAGTTATAATCAACTGAATGACTCTCCCAGATTAGAACTACTGTACATATGTGTAAGATATTATCAATGAACTATGGAAAAATGAGTTAGAATTCATTAAAGCAGCATTTTCTTCTCTACAAAATTATGCTTCATTTTCAACACATTGTTTTGAGTCTAGAAAAACACCAGTTATTAATCGTCCTGTAATTAGCAAAATTTATCTTTTGGTCACGGTTGGTTTGGGAGGGAGAAGGGAAGCTGACCTGTTGAAGTTTGTGCTTGAAGCGTCTATTTTATTAGTATTAAACACAACATTGCTTTGCCCGTGAGGGAAAGTGAATATTTTGAGAAATGAGGAGAAATAACTTCTGATGTTAACTAGATTCCTCAGAGCTATAACACCAAGGTTTCATTTGTTTTTCTGAATTTTAATAAGTAGCATTGGGGTTTGTTCAACGTCCCTATTTTCAAGTCTTATTATATGCATCCAGTGAGAATGATAAAATTTCTATAGTTCTAGAGGTTTAGCATTTCACAAATTTAGTTAAACTCATTACGATGTACCTAGATATTCCCTAGATCCAGTTCCCCAATGGCTTATGTTGTGTCCTGTATGTATTTAATGAGGTGCAGTGCATTTCTCAGAGTGAACTCAGTCACAGTTGTCTTCTTGGCCCCACTCATATTCTTGGGACAGAGATATCATTGGCACCAAACTAGGCTTCCTGAAACCATCTTTTCCATCCAGGGCTCACCATGTGCTGGGCACTGTGCTAAAGGCGTTGCTTGCATTATCCCAATCAGGGCTCTTTATTTCCATGTCTACAGCTGGGGAAATCCAACGTTCTGCAGGTGAATGACTATGTTTAAACCTACACAGCTAGTGAATGGCTGAGCCAGAATGTATAACCACACTGGTCCCTGCCAGGGTTCAGACTTGTCATCATTTTGTTCAAATAACTCTTTCCTCTGCTTGCCATTTTTTTAAACAACCACTTGATAGAAGTATGATTGGCATATAAGAACTTGTACATATCTAGTGTCTACATCTTGTTGAATTTAGAGAGACAAATACATCCACGAAAACATCATTACCACAAAATACAATAAAGAAGTTACACCATTGTGTACATCCACAAGAATGGGATCCTAATTAGAATAAGAAATATTCCATGGGTTTATAATTATATATCCACATCCTTAGCCCTTTTTTATATTTTTGTTTAGAGACATGGTCTCTCTGAGTTGCTTAGGGCCTCTCAAAGTTGCTGAGGCTGGCTTTGAACTTGTGATCCTCCTGCCTCAGCCTCCAGAGTGATTGGAATTATAGGCATGTGCCACCATGCCCAGCTCCACCCTGGAACATTTTAAGAATACTGTATGCACTATCTTGTACAGATGATCTCTAGGATTTATTCAACTCCTATCATGGCAAAATTGTGCCCTTTGACTAATACTTTTATGTTTCTCTTCTCCACCCCACCCTGTCCCCCTGGCATCCACCCTTCCACTCTGTTTCTATGAGATTGAATGTTTCAGATTCATCACTTAAGTAGTATCAAGCAGTATTTGTGCTTCTGGGTCTGGCTTTTCTACTTGGACCAATGAACTTCAGGCTCATCCATTTTGAGCCTGAATGTTAGAATTTCTTTCTCTCTAAAAGCAACAGTATTCATTATATGTATATATCTCATTTTCTAAATTCATTCATCCATCAGCGGACACTTTGGTTGCTTCTGTATCTTAGCTATTGTAAATAAGTGGCAGCACAGATATCTCTTGATCATACTGATTTCAGTTCATTTGTAGGCATACTGGAATAGAATTGCTGCATCATATGCTTGTTCTATTTCAATTTTTTGAGGAACCTCTAGACTATTATCCATAGCAGATACATCAGTTTACTTTCAGCAATAGTATACCAGAGTTCCCTTTTCTCCACAATCTCAGGAAATTTGTTACTTTATTATTATTATTTTTTGATAATAGCCATATCCTAATTTGGTAGCCACTCAATATCAGAGCTGTTAGATAACTCCACATCAAAATGGGAACACTGTCAATGATCAGAATCAACCATTTGATCAAGAAGTTTGTTCAAAGGATTTTTGACAGAGTATGGGCCCTATCCAGGTGTTTTCTGTGTTTGAAGACACCAAGAACATAGCAGATTTTTATTGCTCTTAACAGACTTTGTGATAAGTCTGTAGCGTATCATTGACCGAAGAGAGGACAGTTGCAACCCCACAGGAGAACTTCTGTTTCATGAATATTCTATAAATAACTCAGGTGATTAATGGCTCTGTTTATGGAGAATGGAAGTCCATGATATTGCCCCAGACAGCAAAACAGTTCTCACCTTTGCTTTCCAGGTATTTCCCAACTGGCCTGCTTCCCTGAGTCACCTCCTCATTTTGACCTTTCCATGTAACCTCTATATATCTCTGAGATTTAATATATTCAGGAGGTATAACCACAATTCATGGGATATTTTTGCCTAAAGCAAGACAGAGCTATCAGTATATCTCTCAGAAATAAATCTTAGTGACCGCCATACTGTAGGTTAGGGCATTTACAAGTCTTTGAAATGAACTCAATCAGAATATGGCAACAAAGGTTCATCTTGAGGTGCCGTGACCCTGCCACCACTATCACATCATTCAGTTATCCAGGCAAAACTGTAGGGGACAATGAGGGTATGATGGTAGGCTGGGTTAACTCACATTGGCCAGCTAAATAACCATCATTTTGGGAAGGAACAATGGGAATTGAATGAATTGATTTGCTCATTCAAAAAAAAGTAAATGTGGGAGCTTGAAGGAGATTTCTTCTTTGTGAAGAAGGATGGGATATCCTTGAGGATGAGGGGCCTCATGGATTAGAGAATCCCAGCTGGGGCTCCATGAACCAACCCGTCTCTCACAGCACGTTCAGGTGAATGAGACCACCTGGACCTCAAGTTCCAGCTGACACACGAGCTGCCTGCAAAATCACTGTTAAGCCACAGTCTTGTGAGCAATAAAAATTATTGTCATTATAAGCCTTTAATTTAGGTATGTTTTTATGTATCAAGAGATAACAATTCGGTATAGCATCAGTCTAATACACATACACACATACGCTTTAAAAATATAACTGTATCTTGTTGTAGTGGAATTGTGGGTGATTTTAATTATCTTCTGATACTTTTATATATTTTCTAATAAACCTGCATTACTTTAATGATAAGATTAATAATTAATGATGAAGAACATAGCACTGATTTTAATAGAATGATCATGGCAAACAACTAGTTACTGATTGAATGACTCAATCACTTCCTTCAGGGAGATCCTAGAACAGTGTGTTTCAGTTATCAGCTGCTGTCTAATAAACCACTCCA
Organism: Urocitellus parryii; assembly: GCF_045843805.1. Taxonomy (NCBI): domain Eukaryota; kingdom Metazoa; phylum Chordata; class Mammalia; order Rodentia; family Sciuridae; genus Urocitellus; species Urocitellus parryii. The sequence goes on along the minus strand of NC_135533.1, from coordinate 168,415,741 downwards.
ACACTTAGTGATGGAAGACAGCAACTATCTCATGATGTCTGGGATTTTGTGGATCAGGAATTCAGGCTGGGTGTGGTGAGGGTTGCTGAGAGCTCCCCTGGGCTCAGGTACCCAGGGCGTTGGTTCTGCCAGGCTTCTTTAATATATTGTATCTTGGGGAACTCAAACATTCAAGATGGCTTCTTCCTCACATTTCTTATACCTGGGCTGGGTGGGTCAGCAGAGGTTGGCCAGATAGCTTTCTCTCTGTTTTCACGGTTTTTCCATTTGTCCAGCTTGAGTTGCAAGGTAGTCTCAGAGTAGAAACATTTATTTTTAACTTGATAACTGGCTTCCCCAAGAACAAATATTCTCAGCTGTGGAAGCAGCAAAACTTATGACCTAGTCTTAGAAGATCTAGAATGTCACTTCTGTTGCATTTAATTGTTTAAACAAGCCACTGAAGCTATGCCAGATTCAAAGGGAGGAGGGTCACTACTAAATAGGGTTAGTAGCAAAAAATTTCATGGTGATCTTTAGTGTACATAGTCTACCTTTTGGCCACTAATTATTCAACACATTTACATTATTCACATGTCTAAAATACACTCACTCTTTTCTAAGAACTCCTCCCAAATTACATCTTTTTTTAAAAAATTATTTGTTCTTTTTAGATATATATGACAGGAGAGTGTATTTAGACATATTATACATACTAGGCATATTGTGCATACATGGAATATACCATTCTAATTGGTATCCCATTCTTGTTTCTGTATGAGATGTAGAGTTTCACTGGTTGTGTATTCATAAATGAGCATAGGAAAGTTAAATCCAAATTACATCTTATTATGACATTGATCATCAAGGGTCTCTTTATTATAATAAGATCAGGTTGTAGAGAAGTCCCCTGGGATGTGAATCATTGATAACAGCTCCTTGCATGAAGGTTTTTTTCTTGGTCTGAAGCCCTGTGAACTACATAAATAAATTGTTTATACCTGTGAACACCCCACCTACATGGTAAGAAAGCCATTATGTCACCCAAGTAGACACTTTGGTCCCAAAAGAAGTCAGCAATCATTCATCTGCCACAGTTCTGAAATTTAGCCAGCCATAAGTCAAGATTCTTTCTTCTTTAGGAACAGACATATTCGTTGATGACAGATCCATGCTGCTTCCTGGGAATGATTCTTGCTCTAGAAATTCTTCCCATTGGATCTCAGAGTGAAAAGAATCAGGTGTCCCTGGATTTGAATCAGGGCTGTATGTTTACTAGCTATGTGACTCTATGCAAGTTACTTTTTCTTTTTCAACCTTGGTTCATCATCTGTAAAAAGTGTAGAGTAGATTTTTTAATGCAGGGTGATAGATAAATATCTAATTTCATTCTTCTATGTATGGATATGTGAATGGATATACAGTTTTCCCAGCACCATTTGTGAAAAAGCCTCTTTTTTTCTTCAACATAGGTTTTTGGCATCTTTGTTAAGAATCAGATGACTTTATGGATTTATCACTGTCTCTTCTAGTCTCTTCCTTGGTCTCCATGTCTGTTTTTATGCCAATACCATGCTGGTTTTATTACTATAGCTCTACAGCATAATTTCAGATCAGGCTTTATGATTCCTCAAGGCTTGCTCTTATTGCTCAGGGTGGCTTTGGGTATTCTAGGTCTTTTATTCTTTCATATGAATTTTCGGATTTTTTTTTCTACTTCTGTGAAAAACTTCAAGACCTAGAATTTGAATGAATTGAACGAATTGATTTGCTCACTCAAAAAAAGTAAGGGTGAAACTTCTAGAAGAAAACACAGGGTCAACCCTCCAACATATTGGAGCAGGCATCAATATGTTTAGGAGTTCCTTAACAGGACTCCTAAAGCTCAAGAAATAAAACCAAGGATCAATACGTGGAATGGCATCAAATAAAAATCTTCTGTACAGCAAAGGAAATAAGAGTGTGAAGAGAGAGTCTACATAAAGGGAGGAATTCTTTGCCAGCTACTCTTCCAACAGGAGATGAATATTCAGACTATATAAATAACTCAAAAAATTTAACACCGAAGAAGACTTATAATCTGATCAATAAATGGGCAAAATATCTAAAGAGACACTTCTCAAAAGAAGAAATGCAAATGGTCAACAAAATATATGAAAAACATGTTCAATATCCTTTGTCATTGAACACACAAATCAAAACTACACTGAGATCTCACCTCACCCCAGTTTGAACAGCAATCATCAAGAACACAAATAGCAATAATTGCGGGCAAGGATGTGATGGGGAAAGGCACATTTAAACTTTGTTGATGGGACTTCAAATCCATATTGCCACTTTGGAAAGCAGTATGGAGATGCTTCAAAAAAGTAGGAATAGAACCAGCATACGACCCCGCTATTCACTATTAAGCATTTACCCAAAAGAACTAAAATCAGCACTAGTGACATATTCATACCAATGTTAATCACAGTATAATTCATATAATTCATTCCTATCACAGTATAATTTAAATCCAAATTATGAAATCAGTTTAGATGCCTCTCAATAGACAAAGAGATAAAGAAAATGTATACAGGTACATACCATGGAGTTCTACTCAAGCATAAGGAAGAGTTATGCCATTTGCTGGTAAATGAATGGAACCAGAGAACATACCAAGTGAAATAAGTCACACTCAGAAAGTCAAGGGTCAAATGTTTTCTCTCATAGGCAGAAGCTAGGAAGAAAAAAGGAATTTAAAAAAAGGGGAATCTTATGAAAGCAGAAGGGAAATCTGTAGAGTAGAAGTAGGGTATCAAAGGGGAAAGAGGAGGGGAGGGAAAAGGGAAGAATTGGAGAAAAAGTTGACCAAATTATGCTGTATGCATGTATGAATATGTCACAATCAATTCCACTTTTATATGTAACAAAATTTCATCAATTAGAAAACAATAAGTAGAAAGAAATATACCAAATTATGCTATGTGCATGTAAGAGTATATCACAATTCCATTTTTATATTACAATAATTTATCAATTAAAAATAATAAATAAAAGGAAGACCAATAGAGCAGAAGAAAGGGATTGAGAGAGGAAAGAGAAGGAAGAAAGGGGAAATACTAGGAATTGAAATGGAGAAAATCATTTTATATGCATTTATGGATATGTCAAAATGAACCCCACTATTATGTATAACTATAATGCACCGATAAAAACATTTTTAAAAAGTGTAAAGTATTACATCCTTGCTACCTTGTAATACCTTATTGCTATTAGTGTTATTGTGAAGATTAAATAAACTTGTAGTTAACACGATGCCTGGCATTTAACAACTTATTTTCATCTCTTGTATAACGTTTAGTCAGTGCAAAATTGCCACAGGACTTGAGAAGCGCACAGAAGTGCCTCAAAACAGAGGCTATTATGGAGAAATCTCCTACTGAATCAAGCAATAAATTGGTGCACGTCTCACAGTATCGTTGAACAGCGGACTTCTATTGCAAAAAAGGAATTTTTGAGAGAATCTTGTTAGCTTGGTTACCAAAAAAAGAAGAATGAAGTCTTTGAAAATTATCATGCCTCTAGGTCACTTGGTAGACGTCATTCTTCAGGCCCTGGGAACATTGTTTGTTTCATGGTCTACAATTTGCAGGATAACTTTATGATTTCATCTTCTATAAAGAAGCTATCCTGAGCAGAATCTCAAGTGCCCGGAATGGTACCAAAATTTGACCTGATCTTGCTAAAATGTTCAGTCCTGCCATCTGGGCTCAGAGTGAACAGTTGCTCAGAAGGTTTAGTAGTCTCAAGCAGCTGGCTGAGATTTTGAGGATACCACACTATGAAAAAAAAATGTAGTTAATGTCACCACTGAGTAGGGAGCAGGAAAGCAAGCACAGCACAGCCCTACTCAAAAATGCAATAGGATGCAATCGCAAGCACCATGTTCAGATTACTGTATCAGGTGACCTAAAGAAAAATTGCACTCTTATGCAAATGCATGCCCATGGATAACAAGAAAATTGAAAAACTAAAGGATTCCAAGGTTCTTGCAGACTGACTTATTATACACATACCTTGTTCACCCTTCTAGAACTCTGCTCAGCAAGATAACTATAGTCAGCACGAGCAGCAGGTACTGACAGTGTCACCTGTATTGCACTGTTGCATCGTCACCAGTCTCTTTGCCATTGTCATGCCCTCTGTATCTACCTGAGCTGTCACTTCCAACAGCTGGATCTCTGTTTGGAGGGCTGTCCACAGACTGTTGCTGCCTACTTTGCTGACATGAGTGAGAAGCTCATGTCAGACACCTTTGGGGGCAGCCTCTCACCAATGGCTGACTGCATCAGAGGACACACTAAGGACAGCTCTGGGAGGGTGCTCTGCCGTCTCCTGACCTCCCCTGCAGGATCAGGCCAATGCTGCGTTCTGTGGCAGTTGGTGTGGCATGCCACCTGTTTTGCTAGGGACTCCTCGCCCTCATGGTCCCACGTTCCCATGAACCTACTGATGTTTCCAGAGGAAACCTTCTAATGAAGCCTGGGCTCCTCTCATGCCACACGTTTCCCGTTGCCCCGTGTGGCCCTTCTGTAGCTGTTTCCTATTTACCGCTGTCTTTACTACCAGCTCGAATGCTTCTTCAGAACAGGATGTGTTTTTTGTCAGCATTTTTGTTGCTGTGACTAAAAGACCCAACCAGAACAACTGTAGAGGAGGAAAAGTTTATCTGGGGGCTCAGGGTTTCCGAGGTCTCAGTCCACAGACAGCAGGTTCCACTCCTCAGGGCTCGAGGGGAGGCAGGACATCATGGAGGAAGAGTGTGGTGGAGGGAAGCAGCTCACATGGTGATCAGGAAGCAGAGAGACTCCACTCTCCAGAGACAAATAGAGACCCTAAAGCCACGCCCCCAATGCCCCCTCCTCCAGCCACACCCACCTGCCTCCAGCCACCACCCAGTTAATCCCATCATGGATCCATTCACTGGTTGGGTTAAGGCTCTCGTAAATCAATCATTTCTCCCTTGAACCTTCTTGCATTTTCTCCCAGGTGAGCTTTGGGGGACACCTCACATCCAAACAATACCAGGATGGCACCAAATTATCTTTGTACAAGTTACTTCCTCCACTACGGTTCCTTGCATAGTGGAGGGATCAATAACTTCTTGTAACATTTTGGGAATTATATCCCTGATTTTTCCCCACTTCATCTTGTAACAGTCCAATAAAACTTCAGCCAGTTCCTAAAGCTGATCAGCCCCATTGCTTGATGATAATCCAATAACGTCCTTACTTGTCCCTTGCCTAACACTGAATGACACCACTCCAAAGTTTTGTCTCATTTTCAGCACTTGCTTGTTGAACTCAAATTCATTTGCATCTTTGGACCTCTCTAGCTCCCAGAAACCTTAGGGAAAAGACCCTGTCTGAAATCTAGGACTCTGATACTTTTTTTTTTTTTTTTTTTTTTTTTTTTTGGTACCAGGGATTGAACCCTAGGGCACTTAGCCACTGAGCCACATTCCAACCCTGTGTTATATTTTATTTAGAGACAAGGTCTCACTGAGTTGCTTAGGGTCTCACTAAATTGCTGGGGCCAGTTTTGGACTCCTGATCCTCCTGCCTCAGCCTCCCAAGCCTCTGGGATTACATGCATGCACCACTGCACCCCAGCCTAATACTTGATTTCCGATGCTAATGATAAGTCCAGTGTCCTTGATTAGTGAGAGATTTGGTCAAATTTAGTTTTTTTTTTTTTTTTTTTTTTTTTACTTTCAATTCTTGTTATCCTAATAACTGAAGGGACCATTTTTTTTCCAAATGATTTAGTTAAAACTTGAGGACATTTTTATTGTTTGTCATGTTTGAATTATGTATGCCGGTTGGGTTTCCACTGTAAAAGAAAAGCCCAACAGCAAAAATAAATTGACTAATTGCTGAAATGCTCTTTCTTACCTATTCACAATAGACTTCAATGTTAACTCCTAATTATTGGGCAACAACCAAATGCATTTGTAAAAAGATTCACCTTCCAAGTGGCTAGTGGCTCTCCAATGATCTCCTGCTGATAATAACTCCGGATGGTGGACATCCCATCAGAATTAATTGCAGCAGACTGGAGTCCTGCAAATGTTAAAATGTCTTTAGTTTTACAGACGAATAGATGCCACGGTTCAGTGGTTTGGCATTATTATTAGTAAGCTCCTTAAATCTTGAGGGAGACAGCCCCACAAACCATTCTAACCTTTATAAATTAAATGAGAATTAGTGACTTTGCTTGTTGTTTGCAGGAAGAACAAGCATGCAGAAGACGATAAACAACCTTTTCCCCTACCCCCAAAATTTAACATACAGAAGCTTGCTTTGCCTGAAAAGTAGAAATAAGGCAGTTAGACAAACATAAAATATTCATCAGATGAAGGGGAAATAATCTTGATGTGTTTAGGGAGTCCACTGATAGACAATGAGGAAGGAAAGCCCATTAAACACATCTCAGAATGTAACCTGAGAGGTTAGTGGGTAGTATATGGTACCAGGAAGAATTAGTCCCCAAATCAAGGTGAAGGTCTAGAGTTTAACAGTCACATCTAAACCTACAAAGCACTGAGAGGCTGGGATTTGTACAAACCACTGGTTCTTCCTGTATCTACCTGTTTGTGTGGTAAGTGGAATAGTTTTATTATTGAGGGCATATAATAAATTCTCCATGGGTAAACTGTCAAAATTAAAAATTATCAGCCTACTAAAATCTTGAGGGAAGTTAGAAGGTACAGGGTAAGGGTGATAGGCAGGAGTAGGGAAGAAATTTGAGAGACTTGAGATGAACTAACAGAACATAGTAAGAAACCAGAAGTAGATTTTTTTAAATATTTTTTTTTTTTTTAGTTTTTGGTGGACACAACATCTTTTATTTTTATGTGGTGCTGAGGATTGAACCCAGTGCCCCGTGCATGCCAGGCAAGTGCGTTACCGCTTGAGCCACATCCCCAGCCCCAGAAGTAGATTTTATTTTTTATTTTTATTTTTTGTAATTTTATAATAATAATAACTCAAACCAGTAAAAAGTGTTCTACTAATTTTTTCTTTTTCTTTTTTTTATTGGTTGTTCACAACATTACAAAGCTCTTGACATATCATATTTCATACATTAGATTCAAGTGGGTTATGAACTCCCAATTTTTACCCCAAATGCAGATTGCAGAATCATGTCTGTTACACATCCACAATTTTACATAATGCCCTATTAGTGACTGTTGTATTCTGCTACCTTTCCTATGCCCTACTATCCCCCCTCCCCTCCCCTCACATCTTCTCTCTCTACCCCATCTACTGTAATTCATTTCTCTCCTTGTTAATTTTCCCATTCCCCTCACAACCTCTTATATGTAATTTTGTATAGCAATGAGGGTCTCCCTTCATTTCCATGCAGTTTCTCTTTTCTCTCCCTTTCCCTCCCATCTCATGTCTCTGTTTAATGTTAATCTTTTCTTCCTGCTCTTCCTCCCTGCTCTGTTCATAGTTGCTCTCATTATATCAAAGAAGACATTTGGTATTTGTTTTTTAGGGATTGGCTAGCTTCACTAAGCATAATCTGCTCTAGTGCCATCCATTTCCCTGCAAATTCTATGATTTTGTCATTTTTTATTGCTGTGTAGTACTCCTTAAAGAATGTTACATTAAGCCAGGTGCAGTGGTGCACGCCTATAATCCCACTGGCTCAGCAGACTGAGGCAGGAGAAACAAGTTCAGAGCCATCCTGAGCAACTTAGTGAGGACTTCTGCAACTCAGCTAGACCCTGTCTCTAAATAAAATATAAAAAAGAGCTGGGGTTGTGGCTCAGTAGTTAAGTGTCCCTGGGTTCAATCCCTGGTACAAACAAAAGCCCCCAAACAAAGAACATTAAATTGGTAGAATTGATCTGTTACCTTTGGCAATGAAGAGTGCCTCCTACACACAGCTGTTGACTGTATATAGTCTAGAGCATTGTGCTTGAAGTCAGAGAGACAGTAAGACATTAGTATTCCTTTTTTTTTTTTTTGTTCTTTCATTCAACATCATTTATTTGCTCTCTATGTATTAGGTATCGTGTTAAATGCTACAACAAGCCTGGCCAGTTCCTGTGCTTGTGAGGACGCTTGTCCATTGTGCCCCTGACACACATCCCCAATCAATCAATCCCAGATCAGGTGGAGGCTGCCGCTGTGTAATCAGGAAAGAAGGGGTGAGGGCAAGAGTGACATGAAAAGGGTGAACATAGAGAAATGAATAAATTGAAAAGAACTAAAGAATTGTGAAAGAGAGAGGAAATTATAAATGGCAGGATTCTATCTGGGGATGAAAGTGTCTGGGGCCAAGTGAAAAAAAAATGACATCAAGATGTCTAACTTGGACAACTGGTGGACAGTTGGGAGAAAGATAACCCAGTTTAAGTGCTTTGAGTTGGAGCTCCCTGTGGGCCATCCAAATAGAGAGCTCTAGTAAGAAGCTGGATATTTGAGTTTGTAGCTGAGACGCATTTTCAGAGCTACAGAGGAGACAGTACAGGGTGGATGTTAGAGACACTGAATAGCCATTATCTGGGTTTGAATCCTGGCTCCATCAGGTACTGAAGTGACCTTGGTCGACTTCTTTCATGTGTCTTAATCTTCTCTTTCCCCATCTCTAACCTGGAGATAATAGCAGGACCCATCGTGGAGCCTTATCTTGAGGATTAAGTGAATGTTTAGCGTGTATAGCGTGGTTTCTGTGAACCCTAGGTTTTATCATCATTGCCAGTGCATCTAAACATTGCTAAGTACGTATTTGGAAAATGAAGGAATCAATGAGATCACTCAGAGAAAGCATACAGAACAAGACAAGAGGAATAAAAATAGAAACTCGAGTTTATCATTCCTTAAGGAGTTAGTCATCTAGTTTTGATGAGAATTCAGAGGGTGTGAAGCATACATCAATGAACAAAGAAAGATTCAGATTCAAATAGGAAAATATGATCAGGAGCAGAAAAGAAAGTTAATATTCCAGAGGAAAAAATTTTTGGAGGACCAGATGGGGGTCATTAATTCTGAACCAATTAGGTCCTCCTAGAAGGGACAGGTCTATCCAAAAAATCAGGTATGGGCCAGCCAAGCACCTAGGCATGGTTAAAAGCTAGTCTGTGAGGGCTGGGATTGTGGCTCAGTGGTAGAGCAATTGCCTTGCATGTGTGAGGCACTGGGTTTGATTCTCAGCACCACATGAAAATAAATAAAATAAAGGTATTGTGTACAAATAATAATAATAAAGAAAAAGTAGTATGTGAAAGGAAGGGGCAAAATGGTGGTTTGGCAGAGTAATGGCAAGCAGCATGGTGACCAAAGCCATCGTTTCCATGACAAAGGACATAACATGAATTCCCATATTTGGTGCTTCCATAGCAAACGTGCTCCTGAAAAGAGAAGTGAGAATCGCAGCAGGTAAATCAGATCCCGTTTTATTAACTGGCTAGTCTGACTGGAGAAATGGTGCCTACAAAAGCCAGTGCTAGGATTGCCATCACCCTCCCACAAAGTTCTCAAGCCAGAACCCCCAAAGTTACCCTGGGTTCCTTTCTTTGCTTTGCCTCTCCTAATCCCCACCACCACTGCCTCAATTCCTTGGCAGTCCTGCAGACTCTAAGCTTCAAGGACTTTTTCTATCCATTAAACTTTCTACATCTCCATACCTTTCACCCTGGCACAAGGCAGCACTTTCTCTCACCTGGGTGGTCTGCAGTTGCAGTATCTTCCTGCTTCTCCCTGTGAACCATTCAACAAACCAAGCCAGGCAAATGTCCGGCTTATGTTATGGTAAAATCCAAATTATTATTATTATTATTATTATTATTATTATTATTTGTACTAGGGATTGAATCAAAGGTCCTTAATCACTGAGCCACATCCCCAGCCCTTTTTTATACTTTATTTAGAGACAGGGTCTCCCTGAGTTGCTGAGGGCCTCTCTAAGTTGCTGAGGCTGGCTTTGAACTTATGATCCTCCTGCCTCAGCCTCCCAAGCTGCTGGGATTACGGGTAAATCTGAATTCTTAACTGCAAGACTGTGAGTGATATGACTTCAACTGACCGCTTTCATCTTGTCCTTTCTCCTGTCTTCTACTATGCTTTGGCCTCATGGACCTTCTTATTTAAGCTCACCAAACTCTTTCTTGCCATAACTGCTTCTGTGCAGTGCTTAGATTTTCAGGGCACTGAGGCTTCTAGGCATCGTGGCTTTTACTTCCCCTTCAGGGAGACTGCTGTGGACATTCCATTTATACAACCCCTCTCCCTTGGTCACTTTCTAAATGATCTTGTTTAGTTGGTTTCATTGTGCTTTTCTGGTATTCTCCCCTTGATTTATTGATGACTTGTTATCTTCCCTCAATACAATGCAAGATCTATGACAGCCAGAACCAGGGTTGTCCAGCGTAGCCATTAGGCAAAGTGAACCCTGCACTCAGGATCCATGATGCTTCCAGGTGCCCATGAAAATATTTTCTTTTTAGTTTCTTTCCAAATTAGAAGAATTAATAATAATGAATCTATAGTCGTAAATGCAACCTGGATTAAAATTGTCTTTATGCTTGATGTTTCATGTTATAAAATATTATTTTTAATATTTTTTTTATGAAGAAAGGAGCCAATGATAGTCATTGTGCCATCACGGATGGGACCCTGTCAATCTCTTCACCACAGAGTCTCTGGCACCCAGAGCTGTCACTGCCACACAGGAGGCCATCAAATTGAATGTGTTGTCTGAATAAATGAAATGCCTTGAGAATCTGGGATCGGGCCTAACGAACTCGTGATTTTTGCATGTGCATGTGATGGACAGCTTCAGTTTGTCCCTCTGGACCCACTCAATGTTCTTCTCTACATGTCTCTGGGTCTGGTGAAGCTGATCTATGCATATGTCTATCAATAGCTTTAGGCTGGGTACAGATAGGCGTAGGCACTATCAGGAACTTTTAAGTACAGGGGAGGACAGTGAGCTTCCAGGATTTGTCCCTGGGATTCCCTAACTGCTCAGTCAAAATGGACTGAATCTTTCCATTGCTCTAATGAATAATACTAATATTGTCAATAATAATGCTACCTGATGCTTGTTGAGACTTTATCTGGTATTAATATGTTGATGGTAGCAAAATAGTATGGCAGTATGATGGGACAGCCTGTAATCCACACTTGAACTGTGTAGCACAGAATTGTTTTGGCAGACGTCATCAGTTTCTTCCAAAGCCTCTCTTGATCTTTTAACATCCACATCATTCTCCTCCTAAGTCTCCATTCTCTCATGGTGCCGGGAAGACTTTATCTCTTCTCTTGCTGACATGGCTAGCTTTACCGGATCCTCATCTCTCAGTGGACTTAGTACACAACAGTGAAACTTTCCAACATCACTGTCTCTAACTTTCTGAAATCCTGCATCTTTTGCAGTAAGTGTGATTTCTTGAACCACAACTTTACTCTCTGGGTTTCTCCAAACTTACCCCAATTAGAATGTTCTAGTGTTGTGAGCTTCTGGTATTAAGTGGCCTTTGTTTCTGCAAACACAACTAGTATCCTGTTTCCTGAGATTCCAGCAGGTAAGAATCCACACCACAGGGCTGTGGCTGGGGCTCAGTGGTAGAGCACTTGCCGAGCACATGTGAGGCCCTGGGTTCAATCCTCCATGCCACATAAAAATAAATAAATAAAATAAAGGTATTGTGTTCATCCACAACTAAAAAAAAAAAAAAAATCCACGCAACACTTCAAAAACAATTTACTTTCAATGCAAAGATTTTTTTTTTAATCATAAAAATAGGAAGCCTAAGTTCTTCCAATAAGCACACACTATGCTATTCTTGGTTTCTAAGTCTTAAAGGGCATGTTCCTGCTTTGTCAGCTATCCTTATTGCTTTTATTTCTTTTATTTACATATCTTCTCCAGAAAAATCAAAATTCCAAACTGTACGAAATCTAAGACCTGGAAGTCATTTCAAAGGAATCAATGGATAATTAAACAGCATACATAAATGTACTTTTAAAAGTATCTCAAGGTAATGACCTAGATACGTTTGGTTTTAATACATAATGATATTAGTCTTATTGGCCAAGTTCATTATACTCATCAGTATATGAATTTCTTGGTGATATGGCAACTGTTGAGAAGTAGCACTTGTCATTTATTTGTGAAATGTGAGGTAACTGACTTTATTCATCTGTTGTCCCATTTATTTTAGACAAGAATATTTGTCCCGTTTCTAATAGCTTTCAGCTTTGTAGGTCAATTCTCTTGATTTCTTTATTTCATCAGGTATCTAAATAGCAGTCAGATTCTAAAATATTCTTAAATTCGCCTGCTTTGGCAATCCATATAAACTACATCTCATGCCTAATTATTGGCACATAATTTTAGTCAGCCTTACATAATTGTGGGCGGCCTTCATGTTTCATTGGGATCATTGTTGTTTTCATGATGTTTTTTCGTTTTGTGTTTACCTGCACCTCTGATCTGAGAAGGCCCGGTTGGACCCTCTATCTGGTCTGCTTTCCATTCTCCATGCTCAAGGTTGACACTTAGATTTGCAGATGCTCAGAGGATCCATCTTTAAGTCGTCATCTATTTGACCCTGGAGATTCAACATCCCCACTCCTTTGAAATCACCAGATCTTTTTTTTTTTTTCCGGAACAAAGAGAGGAAGATTTCTGACCAGGAGATTTGGAGAGACACTGACCAGTCACAGGGGACAGCAGTAGTGGCAGATGAGCAGGTCAAGAAAGACATTGCAGGGACTTGAAGTCTTGCTTAGGAAATTTGATTTTTTCCCCCTGTACTCAAAAGGGAGACGAAGAAAAACAACAGCAGCATCAGAAAAGTGTAGAATTGGGAATTAGCTTAATATGTGCAATGATGTCAAGTAAGAGAGTTTCAGGTGCTGATGAAAGAGTCTTTGAAGGGAAGATGGGGACCCAGGGTGGTCAGGGAGGAAAGCTAAAGGGGGAGAGAAGAGAGGGCTGCACCCAAGGAGGAAGAAATGGTACTAGAAATCAGTTTAGGAGGAATGAATAAGCAGGATAAATAAAGGATATAAGGCAGTGGTCAGAGGGACATCTCAGAGTTGGGGGTTCAAGAAGACCCCAGGAATCAATTATTTAAGGATCATGGCAAATACTATTTAAAGAGATGAGAGCTGTAAACCAGAAGGCTAACAATTTGGCGAGGTTATTGTTGGAGATGTTGCTATTACATGACTGAGGATGTCACAACCGGGCAATCTCAGTCTTCAGAGTGCAAAGAAAATCCTTAATATATGGAGAAGGTCACCCCTCGGTGCCTTTGTTTCCTCGTCTGTAAAATGTAAGTAATGATAATAATAACTGCATCACAAGGTTACATGTAATCTTTATAAAGCATTAATAAGCAATAAAGTATGTAGCAGTGCCTTGCTCATAGCAAGTGCCCAGTCAAAATTAGCCATTATATATTTTCTCTGATATGGTGGAAGCAAATTCACAGTACCGGGGGTGGGGTTTAAAAAAAAATAGAAGTTCACTGGAGTAGACAAAGGGGAATGAAGGAAAGAAAGGAGGGACGGGGTAAGGAAAGACAGCGGAATGAATCTGACAAAATTCCTACATACATATATGAATATACCACAGTGAATCTCAAAAAAAAAAGACTCTATCTCCATTTTTTTTACATTTTTGGTTAATGGCTTCAAGATATGAATTTTGGGGAGACACAATTTAATCCAAAAAGGAGAAAGGGTCACTGTTTTCTGCTTCGTAGACAGTTATTTCTGAGAAGAACTTAGTTCTTAAAACGTAGAGCAGATTTCCTCAAAGTTTTATTCTTTATATTTTTTCTGTCTAATGCACACACACATAAACACATAAATACACATGCAAGATCTAGACTGGATATATCTGGGAACAGTATACAGGTGAAATCAACAATCAGTAAATTCAGTAACACACAAGATGAAAAGTAGGAAACATTAAAACTAGGAGAAATAAAAAGTAATGTATAAATTTAAAAAAAATAATATTATAACTCAGAGTAGGAGTACCTACTTGCTTAAGATACTGGGTATTGAATCTGGGTCCTCCCGCATGCTAGGCAAGCATTCTGCCATAGGAGCTATATCCACCAGCACAAAATCCCCACCTTCCTATACAGTGAGAATCATGGAGAATATAAGGTCACTTTTTTGGCAATGGATTGAACTTCCAAAGTGCTCAGGAGAATGACAACTATCAAGAGGACTTAACCCATGGCCTAGACTAGGGAAGATAGTGATGAGAGAGGCAGCGTTGGGATGTAGACATGATGGTCGGAAGGGGCTATTGAGCCTTGGAATTTCCAGTGGAACTCTGGAGAGGGGTGGTGGGTGACATGATGTTTGCAGGATCTCACTTTATGGCGTGGAGAATGGAAATGGTTATGACTGGTGTGGCTAGGTGATAGGAGCCTTAGAGTGAAGGTTTATTAGAATGCACTGTATTGGGTGTCCTGGGCAGCTGGAAGACCCTGTGTAGCACCAACTCATTTATGCAGAAATGATAGATTCAAAATGTAAACATCTGCATACTTTCTGCTCTTAGAATTAGCCCTAAAATTCTTAATTCTAACTTCCACTGAAACTTATTGAATATGACTTTGGATTATTGAGTTCAGTTTCATGTTTGCTTTTTGGATCTCATCACTTAGTCTTCCTGGTTCTAACTCCTATTTATATCAGGAATGACTGGTGACCCGCCCCCGCCCCTCCACATCTTTGATTGGTTTACCTGGAGATACATCTAAAAAGGAAAAGTTGGATACTAAAGTTTTATTGGGAAGTGATCTTGGGAGACACGTGTAAGGAGGTGAGGAAGGCAGGATTGGGTAGAGGGAGAAGCTGAGACGAAGTCAGGTTGCACTTGAGCCTCAGCCAACCTGATGGGAGCCCTGAATAGGGAGTGGTCTCTCAGAGTTGTCCAACTGAGGTCATGGGGCCCAATCTTTGTATGCCAGTTTTGGTCAGTCTTTGACTGCTGCTCTCTGGGAATGGTCATAAACTTGGGTGAGGTCATTCCCTGAAGATGCAGGAATATCCCAGAGATGGATGCTGCTGAGGGCTTTCCTTAGCTGACATTCTCAGCAGAGGAGGGACAGGTGTATGAGCTCCAGAGAGCATCTCTGGATGGACCACTGTAATATCTACTACATTCTCTTCACCACCCAGCTGACCCTGGCTCCTTTAGAGTACAGTGATATTTGGTAAGAAGGAATGGAGGAAGGGAGGGAGGGAGGGAGAGAGAGTGGGGAAGGACCAAACAGGGAAGGTAGGAGAAGATTACTGTCATATCATACTCCCTTCATGATTTTGCCCACAGACACCCACAAAGGCAAGGTCATAAACATCAGAGAACTGAGGCTGGTGTAACCATGTGGTGATCACCTTGAGGGTCCGTACAAGAAGGGAAAAGAAGTGGTATATTCTGTACTATCTCTGTCCTTAACAGGCCACCTCACAGGTCATCTTTAACATCCCCAAGGTCATGTCCCATTTGGCAGCACTACTGTGAAATTACAAAGAAACAAAACTACTGCTTTCTTCAGAGAAGCTACTTTTAAAGGGGGAAAAAGCAGTGAATTTTTCCACGAGGAGCATTTTTTTTAAAGATAAGAGCTTGGCTAAATATTAAATTAAAGGAGATACAGGAAAATGTATTAGGTCTGAGCAGCAAAAACAACGGCAACGTGGTTCTTGTATATAAAGTAATGGGAGGCCTGATATTAAAGTCTGGGTTGCACCAGGGTTCTAGAATTAATGTCAACAGATCTGTATGACGCCTACTTTAGTGAGTGATCTTCTTTCCGGCAGATATTTTGTGATTCTTTCTGGGATCATCTTTGTGCCAAAAATGTGCTTCCTCCATCATGGGAACACAAAAATCTTTTTTTTTCCAGAGCAATTATTTGAATAATTTCCTCTAACAGCCTGGAGAATTGTTGATTCCCAAGCCAAAAAAGCAAAAAGCCATGAAGACTCCTATTTATTCACTGGGAAACTGTCTAAGCGATGGCAATTCTCTTTTTCCCTGGAAGAGAGTCAAGGAATACAGAAAACGTGTTAAAGAGAATCTTCAGATAGATCCCTCTCCATTAAAGTGTGCATTTTCCTCCAAAGGTGCTCATTTCCTAAGTTGTAAATCACATAAATAAATAAATAAATAAATAAATAAATAAATAAAATGAACCTGGCCTTTCCCAAGTTGATGAGATCATGCAGTCTTTCCTGATGAAAAATTCCCTGTTCAATGCCTGATTTGCTGCTAATGATAATAAGGTCATCCAAGTGCACAGCTGTTGGACTTCCGTGCAACACACAATGACTGATTAAAATTACCTAGCAAAACCCTGGAAGTGGTAATAACACTGGTGGGAGATTTGTGCCTGGAATGAAGCCTTAGGCATCGAGGGGAGCTGGTTAGTTAGCCCGCTGTTAATTAGCAAGGGAAAACGCTCCTGTTTTCAATAATTTATATCTTCATCCCAAAGTAAATAATAGAAGGAGTTTAATAACATGGAAACATTAAGACTCACCAGGAGGTCTTTCCCAAACATAAATTACCAGCACAAAAGTACCTGGGTATGAACAGTTTGCCCCCTGATGAAGCTCAGCCTAAATGATTGACTCCTCTTGATGAGGTTATTTAACATATAACTGAAATTAGTTAATCTCTTAAACTTTGGTGAGCAATAGCATCAGAATTCTTTTGTTTTCATTCTATAATTTTAGGAAAATGAAATGCACCTTTGACTTAGATCCTGCATCATTCCTTTTTTTTTGTCCTGTGGTCGAAATGGCTGGCAAAGCCATTGAAATACGTGTCATTTTATTGAATGGGAAAATTGCAGATTGATTCCATTCATGTAAATAATAAATTCTCTGAACATATACAATATTTCTTGAGGTGCATTAGTGCACATTTGCATTTATTTCTCTTTAATATGAAACAGCTGTTTTTTATTTTATTTTTTCCATTTTGGGACATTTGAAAGAGAAGAAAAGGGTAGGGTAGAAACAGGAATCAAGCAACCCAGATACATTTCATTATAGACAATATCACATTAATTCCCGTCATTCCTGAATCTGATGGAGAACAGAAACTTGATTCATTTTTTAAACCCCTGAAAGTTAACATGGAAAATTTAACATAAGCATTTAAATTATCAACGTGGAATGAGAAAGGGAGTCAGCTCTGACACGCCTCAGCCTCGCTCACCACTCTGAATTTAGGAGCCGGAAAGGTATAGAATGTACTTACATCAATCAAATCATCCTGGTGAAAAGTTACCATGTAAATCCCCATTTCTCACCTGGCATTCTCTCATTGGGATAGGAGAATCGATTTTCTTAGCAATAGAATAAAGCTACCTGCCTTCTCCTTTTGCTAACCGAGTTTCTTTATAATCATGCAAACTAAATTTCAGGCCTCTTCCTTATCATGGCCTTGGGAAATAAAAATCTGGCTGGTTAAATATGGTCAGTGTTTTTCATTCTAGTTTGATAACCTCCATTCCACATGTATAACAATAATTGAACCTAGAATTGTTTTTTTTTTCCTGACATCTCAGCTGAAAATCAAATTAATTTCCAGTCGACATAGATGTGTGACTTCATATTTTCGGTGGGATTCTGAGTGCACGCTTTAGGAAGACACTTTTTGTCCTCTCTTTCTTGATTGTATGCTTTGGCACTAAAGCCTAGTGGGGGGAAAAACATCGTATTTTAGAATCAGATAAATGTAGCTTAAGATTTTGACTCTGCTTTCTAACCACTTTATGGATTTTTGACAAGCTAAGTGAACTCTCTGAGCTCCAGGGTCTTAGTTTTGTTAAATGAGAATACTAACCATTGCCTCCCAAGATCATTCATCTGAGTATAGATGCCAGCATGGAGCCTAGAATCCATTGAGAGCTCTCACGTAGTGCTCATCCCTCTCCCTCTTCTTTTCCTTTCCCCTCACTTCTTAGCTCAAAAGACAGTGGCTTGGCAGTTGTCAAGGACTCTCTCCACTGCAGGCTGAGAGTCTCCCATAATTTTGTAAAATGTTGTGCGACCTCTTCCCACAGAAGACAATTTGCAGCTATGGACAAGACAGCATCCCTATTTGTATAGAAATGTCATCCCCAGGCTCAGCAAGGTACATCATGTGTTGAAGGTAAGTCACACATGACAGCCTGGAAGCAGGGGTGTCCTGAAGTTCCCCTGTGATATTTGAGAGCAGGGCATCATCCTTATTATGGTTTAGATATGAGGTGTCCCCTGATTGTGTGACACAATGCAAGGGAGTTTAGAAGGTGAAACGACTAGGTTCTGAGAGTCTTCATGTAATCAGACTAAAACACTCCCAGTCTTAGGGCAGAGTTTCTGAGTCTCCTTTAGAGCACCCAGGTGTGGGACTTGGAAAGTCCTGTGACTGGCAACCAAATAAAAGAATATCAATCTGCCTGCCTGGGGCATGGCTCTGATTCACAGCATCAAGAACATATGCCAGTATTCAATGGCTGAAAATGTTTTATGCTTAAAAATGACTGTACAGTGCAGGGAGAAGTTCCCATTTTATCATCTTGATTCTCAAAACTCTTAGGCAGTGAGGATATTATGAACAGGATAAAAGAAGCTCGGTGCAATTCTCAGTTTTTCTGTAGCAGGAGGCGGTGATTGGTTGTATCCCAAAGATACAATGATGTATCTTTAATTTGAGATCAAATGATGATGTGTGGACTCCAAGAGGTCTCTGGATGTGATTCAGGATGTTACAGTGCTGTGAGGTGTTGGGCAGGAGATGCTAAGTCAGTTAGAATCCAGGACTTTGGCCTTCTATTTCAACCAGAAAGCTGCATTTCCTTCTGTTTTACCTGGTGAGGTTCTATAGGAGATTACTTTTGCCCAAAGTTTGAAAACAACGATTCTCTTTACCCTTGTTAAATTTTCTGCTCAGATCCTATAAGGACAGGATTTCCTTCTGACCCATTTTACATCTCCATACTACCCAGTCCAGCAGAAGACACTCAAACATTTCTGATTGGTTGCATGAGGGAGTGAAGTTTGGGATACTAGGCCTAGCCTCCTGGCTCTGCACCGAATAGTCCTAAGCACAGTTATTGAGCCTCTTTTGCAATTCAGATGGCTGACGCGTGAGAGTGGAAGCCTTTCCCAACATCCTCATCACTGTCAGCGTTAGCATACGTGTAGTTGATGGCTTTTTCTCCTTCATAAATTACTCTCTCTCGATTAGTTGAGTTTTGATTTACGGTTTGCCTTGCCTTTTTCAATCTGTTTACAGTTCCTAACAACCTTCCATTCATCCAGTTCTCCCTCCAGGGAGTTTAACGAGATTGGCCAATTAGCACTTCCTTTTTAACAAATACATAAATATTTCACTCTACTCAAGTATGGAGGACACATTGCCGTGATGAGATAAATCAGAACTTCCCTATAGATTTTCTTTACCTGGAGTGAGTGCATCCCTTGAAGCAATTACATCAATAATAATAATGTGCACACTGGCATAATATTTCATGTTGCTCTGTCTACTGGGAGCTTTGATTTCTCCTTGGAGTCAAGGACTGTGTTCTCCCATGAGATTTCTCAATCTACCGGTGAGGGCTATGTTGTTTAATACTTTTCATATATGACACATCTTAGCAAAGACTAGGTTTAGACAAAGTCATGATGTCTGATATGTTTCCATGCCTAAGATTATGTTAGAATTATCTATTATTACCATATGCTCTGAGAGATAGAACGTGATTTACTATCTTTCCATATTCTGTGTGGTTCAGACCTCTCTGCTAATTAGCTATTTAAAGATATTGGGTGTTAATTCTAAGCACAGCCAATATATTAAAGAGTTAATTTATTCTAAATCATCACATCTTACTCCTTAGCTCTTTTATTTATAGAGATGTTCACCATGTCTCTTAATGAATTAGTGGTTTTGCAGGGACATTAACTTGTCTTTGTTTAACTGAGGAACCATAATCAAGTTGGCTTTTGATGTATGAGTAATTTATAGCTGTGCAGGTGATGGTAGCAGCATCAAACTGTGATGTTCTTTTGTCAAGAATAATTCCAATGTAATATTTCAATTTACTTTTCACTAAAGCATTCAATTTGGATTTAAAAGGCAGTCAATATAGGTTAATAAAACGGTGTCAACCCATCACTAATGAACTGTTCTTGTAGAATAGCATGGCCCTTCTTACCAATGAATTGTGTTAGACTGACATCCCACTACTCTGGATGCCAGAAAAGAAGATATTTGAGTGGCCACTAGTGTTATATACCAAGGAATGCTAAATATGGATGGCTTGAATGGCAGTCTACGATTTATTTTGTCTGTGTCAGTGCCCTGATGTGGGGGGACACAACATTTAATTAAGACCCAGTATATAATCTAGTAGGACAGTTGTGATACTAGCTAATAACAGTACAAGGGTGGAAATAAGTACCCTTGAAAGTCTAGACAAGATGTTCTAGGAATCCAGAGGAGGAGAGCTTTGTTTCCTTTGGGGGTTGAGAAAGGCTTTACGGATGGCATGGCATCGGAACAAGACATAAAGAAGATCGCTGAGGAGGGTACAACATTTTTAGCAGTGTATTAGCTTTCTGTTGCTGCTATAACAAAAGACCACAACACAGTAGTTTAAACAGTACCCATTTATTATCTCATAGTTTCCATGGATCAGAAGGGTAGCAACTGAGCATGACTCAGTTGGTTTTTTCCTTAGGTTCTCACCAGGACAAAAATCTAGATATCAGAAATACCGAGCTTCTCTTTGGAGACTCTAGAGAAGAATCCACTTTCAAGTTCATTCAGCATACTGACAGGGGTTGCAGGGTCAGGTCCCACTTTTTCCTCCTAGCTATTGACTGGGAGACTCTCTCACCTCCTTAAGATCCCTGTATCCCCCATCCCATTACCTTTTAATCTCAAATCTTTGCTTTCTTCTACTGCATCTCTCTAACTTAGCTAAAGAGAGCTCTGGGATTTAAAGGGCTCATTTGATGGAACTGGCCCAGCCACATAGTTCAAGATAATCTATCTCAAGTCCACAACCTATATTATACCTGCAAAGACTCTTGCAAAGTCTATACATAGCAAAGACTTTTGCTATGTGATGTAACCTATCCACAGGTTCCAGGAATCAGGACATAGACCTATTTATTTAGAGGCTGTTATGCCAAACACAACAAGGGAGACCAGGGAAAACTGAAGAGCTCCTCAAGGCAGTGGCGAGGAGTCAGGTGTGTGCAGAGGGATGGGAGAGGCAATGGAACTGGGGAGGCAGAGTTGGTCACCCCCTTCCACGTGTTCCCATAAGGGTAAATTCAGCTATATTGAGTTGTCTTCCCATCTGCCTCTTGAGGCCAGAGACCTCAACACAGGGCTCCTCCTGTCTTAACCAAAGGCTCCTTGACTGCAGTTGACCGTCTCAGAGCTGTTTAGTAAGTTTGTAGTGTTCAACAAGAGTAGATCTAATTACATAAGAGCTTGGGGTTAAATAGGGCAGTTGTACTTTGGAAATCAACTGCACTGGATGGTGATGGGTCAGCTTCATATAACCTTTCTGAGGCTCAGTATCCTCATCTGCAAAATGGGGACAGAAAAATTCATATAGTTGTGTAGCTTACCTGGGAGCATGCAGGTAAGTGCTTGGTACTTAATTATCAACTTAATTATGCATGAATATACCATTGTGCCACCCTTTCTCAAAATGATTGTGGTCTGTGGTAGCCAACTAAACTACTGAGTATTGATTGCACCCACATAATTTACACACATCTGAAATAAGAGAAAAGAGAAGTATAGTGGCCACTGGGACTTGACTGGCAGGACACACTCCTACTCCCATGGGTCTCTCCTTTTTTCCTATTCTTCCTCCTGCATTGTGCAGGTACCTCTCTCTCCAGGCTGGAAAGGTATGGAACAGACTCAGTGTCAGGATTCCTCTTCCAACCTGAGGGAGTCCCTGCTCCAGCCTGAAGCAATCACTTCTCTTCTAGAACTTTTTACTTTTGATTAGCAATTGGTCATATACAGCCTTGTGATGTTTCTTGTTGTTTTAACTTTTCAAATGTTTCTATTTTATGTCCTAAACTGTTGTATGGGCTTCTATACACTGATTCAAACACATGTTTTTGAGCACCTCCCTGGAGAGGCTGCGGTATTGGAATAGAAACAGTTCAGTTTCTCAAGTTGACTGGTGCGGAAGATCATTAGTTTTGATCATCAATTATAATTGGCATTGCATGTTGTGAGAAAGAACAGGAAGGTGTTGGTAAGAGCGCAAATAATAAGAGATCAAAGCAAAAAAATTATATATATATATATAGTTTTGCAGTCCATAGTACCTTGTACTTGGGAGGTACTCAATGAATATTTTTTAATAATTTTAAAAATTTGTTTTAATTAATCATACATGACAGTAGAATACATTTATGCACTTTGATATATCATACATAGATGGGATATGATTTCTCATTTTTCTGAGTATACATGTTGCAGAATCATATTGGTCATGTAGTCACATATATACATACAAGAATAATGTCTGTTTCATTCCTATCTTTCCTATCCCCACATCCCCTCCCCTCCCTTCCCATCACTTCCCTCTACCTAATCTAAGGTAACAATATTCTTCCCTAGTGCCCCCCCCCCACCTTATTGGGAATTAGCATCCGAATATTAGAGAAAACATTTGGCCTTTGGTTTTGTGGGATTGGCTTATTTCGCTTAGCATGATATTCTCCAAATCCAACCATTTACTGGCAAATGCCTTAATTTCACTCTTCTTTAAAGCTGAGGAATATTCCACTGAGTATATAGACCACATTTTCTTTATCCATTCATCTATTGAGAGACACCTACATTGGTTGCATAGTCTAGCTATTGTGAATTGAGCTGCTGTAAACATTGATATGGCTGTGTCACTATAGTATGCTGTACTCAATTAATATTAATAGATTGAAATTGTTACAATTTTACTCTGAAATTGGAAACTCAGTGCAGTTAAATATAGGCAATGGATGGGTTGGTATTTCTCAACTTAAAGTCAGGCTCCATCCGGTATCTGCAGGGATTCATGGAGACCGATGACCCCTCCTTGTTCCCAGTTGGTACCCTCAGAGTTGCCCTCACCAGGGATGGCCCAGGTCTGCCTGTCCACGATCTCCTTCTTATCCTGACAACAGCTTAACACAATGACCCGAACCAAAATATGTCCATGAGGATCTGCCCAGGAGCTGAGAGACTTATTTTTGCTGCCTGGGACTCCTGGCTTTTATCTTCATCTTCTTTACTGGTATTGACTTTAAAAATGCAGACCTGGCCAGGTATGTTGGCGCACACCTGTGATCCCATCGACTCAGGAGGCTGAGACAAGAGGATAACAAGTTCAATACCAACCTCAGCAAACTGATTAAGGTCCTAAGCAACTTACTGAGACCGTGTCTCAAAATTAAAAAAAAAATAAAAAAATAAAAAAAGGGCTGGGGATGTGGCTCAGTGGATAAGTGCCCCTGGGCTCAATCCCTGATACAAAAAAAAAAAAAAAAAAAAAAGTAGACTTGATTGACTTGATTGATCTGGCAGGAATTAATTTTAGAAACCACTAAAACAAGAACAAGTTGTGTTTGCTCTTCTTTCTTGGTTGCACTGAAATTCTGATTGTTTTGCAAAGGATTGAGGGAGAGGTCATGGGCATCTTCAGAGGGCCACAGATGGACACGGGTGCAGGCCGTGATACCCCAATAGAGGTCTTTTATGTATGATGCTCGACTCATATTACGGCTCTCTCACAGGCATCCCCCCCAAACTTTCACTCTTTCCCCTTGAGACCCAGAACATCTTCCACATAGATCCAAGGACAGCGTGCCTTCCATCTCCCCTCTAACTAGCTAGTGTTCTTGAGAAGCAACTGACGAGGGTGGAGGAGAGAATTATGTTACTCTGATCTTTGGCTCCTGACAACCTTCCTTATGTGTGATGAAATATAAATAGTATAAACCATGATTCACTATTAAACCTGAAAGAGAAACGACACCAAGATTCATAAATTAATGTTAAATATATTTTTCTGCAGTGATCGCAGGATGAGGGAGAGTCACTCACCTGTAGTTCGCAATGACAAATGATCTTGGAAGAATCATGTTATTCAGTTTTCAGTAACAATATCAAGGAAAAAATATTAAAAATACTTTATAAAATCATGAATGTAGCATTTGGTAAAATGGGCTTTTTTTTTTCCCCAGTGCCTTTTTAAAACAATCACATGGCCCCATAATTACCTGAACTTCTTGACATACTAATTAACTCTGATTTAAAACAGCCATTATTTTTAGAGTTAAGCTTAGTGAACATTGTCTAATATTATTACGCGTCCATTAATATGACTAGGGAAAAAATGAGATAAGAAAAAGAAGAAGGCAGTAATTAAGATGAGTAATTTGGTAACAAAGTTGAACTAAAGCAGGTTGGTGACTCTTTAGCATGTGATAATGTATGCTATTAGCATAATTTATCTTTCAAACTGAAGAACTTCACTTACTCCCAGGCCCCTCTATGTTAGGTTTTTGTTTTTATAGTTATTGGTAAATGGAGGGAGAGATGTCAGAAGAACCCATTGCTTAGCAGGTTCAGGAACTTTGACCCCTGAATATTTTGTGAAACTAAAGAAGAAACCTAATAACCCAGATGTTTTCTTTGCATGTTCCACCATGTGAGTGTGGATGTAAAATCATCCATTCATTCAATAAATGTGCTCCTTCACTGGATTAGAGTCTATTATGTGGTAGGCATTGTTTGAAATGCCAGAGATTCACCAAGGGATAAGACAGACAAAATCCCTACACACAGGGAGCTTTCCTTCTAATGACTGAAATCAAAGAAATAAATCAGTAACAACAAAATATCAGATGGTTAAAAAGTGCAGTGAAGCAAAAAACCCGAATGTCATGGAGAGTGAGTGGAAAACAGCTTTAGATAGTGACTGCAGGGAAAGCAAGCCCAAGGAGGTGGCATTTAAGCCAAGACCTAAATAAAATGAATGAAGAGTGTATTAGTCCGTTTTGCATTACTATGAGAAATAGGTCAACTTTATAAATAAATCAACTTATAGAGAAAAAAGGCTTATTTGGCTTATGAGTTTGGAGGTCTCAGTCCGTGCCCAATTAACCCTGTTGCTTTGTGACTGTGGTGGCACATCATGATGGGAGTATATGGTGGATAAACTTGATCACCTTATGGTCGAGAAGGAAAAGGGAGAGAGTAAGAGATGGACATCCTACAATTTCCTTCAAGAGCACACCCACAATGACCTCAAACCTCTCACCAAACCCACCTCTTGAAGGTTCCATGATGTTCTAGTAGTGCCAAGCTGAGGATCGAGTTTTTAACACATAGGAGTCTGAGGGACTATTTCGGATCCCAACAGGCTCTGGGGAAAGACCACTCCAGGTAAAGGGGAGACAGACCTTCGGCTAGGCATGACCTTGGTGTGTTGAAGGAGCAGAGAAGGGCAAAAAGGTTAGAGCCCTTCATGTGTGGTGTGGTGGTGCAGGTTGAGATCTCAGAGGAAACAGGGGCAGATGATGTACAAATTGTCTGCTGTGAAGAGCTGGTCAGGAGACCAAGGTGGCATCCTAGACTGGAGGAACTGGAATGGAGAGGGAGAGAGATGGAAGGTTTAGGATGCACCAGAGCCAGAGTTAATGATTCTTGCTCATGAAGTGAATGCCTGATGAGACAAAGAGAGAAGTCAAGGGTGGTCCTTATGTTTTGGGCTTGCACGACAGTGTGTGGTGCTTGTTATGGACAGGGGGGTCCTGGGAGAAGAGCGGTGTTACTTTTGAAGTAGCACAGTAGGTAGAAGAAATAAAGAGTTTTGTTTTGAACATGTTAAGTTTCCAATGCTTTTTTTCAACGTCTAATCTTGTGCAACTTTTTGAGGTGGGTTGTCAAATAAGGACTGACTTTCTTCATTAAAGGCTCCTGCCAAGACAGATGGCACAGAGCTGGAGCTCAACCATGTCATCATAGACCCAGGCTCTTTCTGATTCTCTATTACATCATCCTTAGTGTGGTGGTCATGGCCTGTGGTGATGAGATAGTGTCTGTGGCTTCAGACCCCAGTGTGCATTTAAGTTGCTTAAGTCAGGAAGAACTAAAATAAAAGTACTGCCAGAAACATTTGTCATTTTTTAGTTAAGAGAACAAAAGCATTTGATCTTTTGCTTTGGGGGACTGGCTTGTTTCACTTAGCATGATAGTCTCCAGTTCCATCCATTTACCAGCCAATGCCATCCTTTCATTCTTCATTATGGCTGAGTAATATTCCATCATGCATATATACCACATTTTCTTTATCCATTCATCTGTTGAAGGGTACCCGGGTTGGCTCCAGAGCTTAGCTACTGTGAAGTGAGCTGCAATGAACATTGATGTGGCTGCGTCACTGTATTATGCTGATTTTCAATCCTTTGGATTTATACAGAAGAGTGGGATAACTGGGTCAAATGGTGGTTCCATTCTTAGTTTGTTGAGGAATCTCCACACGGCTGCTCTCATGCATGACTAAAAAGAGCCAATAAACAAACCAACAAATAAGTAAATAAGAAAGTAGAAAATTTTCTTAGCCGTTTTTGCCAGAATCTTCCATGTATATTCCCATTGACTGGAACTGTATCACTGCCAGCTGCAAGGGAGTATGGGAAGAGAATTTTTAGCTGATAACCCTATACAAAATTAGCTAGAAAGAAGGGGCACTTGATATTGGACAGGCCATTACCAATATCTTCCACTCTACAAGAGTCAATTTAGAAGGTCCAAGTCTGGAGAAGGAGGGGAGGCGGAGGGTACCCGTATTCTACAACAAGATGGGATTGAATAATAGCTGGTGTAGACAAAAAGCATAGCTCGAGAATGGACGGAGCAGGGATTCCTGTTCCTTCTCAATTCTTAAAAAATATTTTCTATTCCACCATAGACTGAATGACAGATTAACAGAGGCAAATAACTCTGGTCCACCCTGTGTTAGGAGGCTGCCCTTAAAGCATCTCTCCATGGCATCAATTAGCTTATTTTATTTGGAATAATGATAAATACCTTCGATTTCTAATTATCCTATTTTCCTTTATTTGGAGAACGATGTGTTCCTGAGTTCAGGATGGTTCTCGAAAAAAACGTAGCTTCCTCCAATCCCCGCATGAGATCATGGTTTGTGTACCCTTCTGACCCCTCCAGATCTCTCCTGTTAGGCTCCCTCTGCCATTGTCGCCTGTCACATGGATCAGAACAAGAATAGCTGGCAGCCCCAGTTATCCTGAGCTTGGGTGTAATGCAATGTGTCACTCCCCATTATGGAAATTATCATTAATTATTAACAGGAACATCTTTGACATGATGCATTGTCTACGTTGTCACTGCCAAAGGATGGGATGGTGATGAATGGATGTCCCTTGGAAGGAATGCAGCAAAGTGCAAGGCAGAAAAGGAGGCTCAGGAGTTTAGAAAAAAAGGCACAGAATATAGATTACCTTGGATTCTCTCTCTAAACACATGCACACCTACTCCCAGGTTGAAAAACCGGTCATTTACCAAGTTGAAAAAAATGAAATTAATTTAAAAAAAATCCCAGGCAACAGGCCATTTAGGTTGCTTCTTTGTTTTCATCTAATCCTATGGCAACTCTGGTTGCAATATGAATGCTGTGTCTCCAAACATCTCATCCACATTCCGAATGGAGAGGGTGGGGAGGGTGTACCCATAGTGTCTATTTCCTTCTTTCTAGCTGCAAAAAAAAAAAAAAAAAAAAAAAAATCCCCTAGAAATTGTCAAACAGTAAGGAAATCTGTGAAAAGGCATTTGGTTGAGCAGAACTTGAGTTCTAGGAGCTAGAGCGAAGGAGAGAGCAGACAGGTGTCTGTCCTTACCTGGATGATGACTGTATCGGTAGCAGTGAATGTGGGTGAGAAAGGTGTTCCTGCACATGGGAAACGAGTGAGTCCCCAGTGGGTCGTGACCTGAAGGCAGGCTGGGAGGGAGGTGGGTCCTTTCAAGCCAGACCCAGGGACTTCTGCTGTAAGGTTGCATCTGCCTCTGTGACTTTATATTCTGTGTGGACTTTGGCAACAAATCGGTAGCTCCTGTTCAGGGTCTTGGGGAGAGAGCTCACTCTGAGCAAAGGCAGGAAAGATACATCTGATCTCAGAGTCTATCTCTTTTGCAAAAGAAGATAATACCCAATAGAGTGTATAATATTTGCTGTTATCTAGAGGCCCACGGTTTAGGTATAAGGTGCCCACCACAATCTCATGTGTGAGGCAACACGAGAATTTTCAGAGGTGAAAGGATTAGATTATGAGAGCTGTCACATCATCAGTGGATTAATCCACATCTATGGATTAACTGGAAGTGAAGTTTTCTCTCTCTGCTTCCTGATTGCTTTGACCTGAGCTACTTGCCCCTCCGTGCCCTTCTGCCTCACCTTGGGCCAACTTACTGTAGAGTTGGCCCATCAAGGACGGACCTTCTGAAGCCATGAGCCCCAATAAACTTTTCTTCCTCCATGTTGTTTTTGTGGGGTCTTTTGGTCACAGCGACAAAAAAGCTGACTAAAGCAATTAATAATATTCTGTCATGAGATGTTAGAAGAGTATTGATGGAGTCATTAGGGCTCAAATAAAAATCGCCACATGTTCAGAAGAACATTGACATTCTTTCCCATGGACTAATGGTTATATGTTCTACCTCCTTAACCTCATTTTAAAAACTGGTATTTTGAAAAATTATTTAAAAACTACATCTGCCTTTTAAAATCACAATGGGTCTTCTCTAGTTGTTTTCTTTTTTCTTTTGTTTTTCATTAAAAAGAAAATTGAGCTCTGATTTATATACAGTGAAATGCCCAGATCTTAAATATACCACTTAATCAAGGCACCCGACAGTGAAACCAATTCAGGACGTTACATCTCTCCTCAATACTTCTGTCCCCTCTACGCCATCGGAAACAACTACAAAACCAGTGGTTTTTTAAAAAATATTATTTTAGTTGTAAATGGATGTAATACCTTTATTTTATTTTTATGTGGTGCTGAGGATTGAACCCAGTGCCTCACATGTGCTAGGCAGACGCTCTACCATGAGCTACAGCCCCAGCCCGCCAAACTGGTTTTTATCACCACAGGTTAGTATTTCTTGTCTTAGAATTTCATATAAGTGGGACTCATTCAGAATGCACATTTAATTTTGGCTTCCTTCAGTCAGCCTGCTTTTGGAGAATGATCCATATGATGTGTCTGTAGATTATTCCTGCTTAGTGTTTTTTTTTTTTTTTTTTTTTTTTTTGGTACTGGGGATTGAACCCAGGGGGGCTCAAACACTGAGCCACATCCCCACCCTCCTTTTTATATGTTATATAGAAACAGGGTTTCACTGAATTGCTTAGGGCCTTACCAAGTTTCTGAGGCTGGCTTTGAACTCATGGTCCTCCTGCCTCAGCCTCCCAAGCCACTGGGATTATAGGTGTGTGCTACCATGCCCAGCCTGCTTAGGGTTTTTTAGCATTTGATTTTGTGGCTGAACCATAATTTCTGTACCTGTGATCCTAATGGCATAATTGTGGACTGTTTCCAACTCTGAACTCTTATAAATAAAGTTGCTGTGAATATTTGTGTACAGGTTTTTTTTTTATGGACAAAGATTTTGATTTCTCTGGGATAAAAAAATCTAGAAATTGGGGGTTGGGGCTGTGGCTCAGAGGTAAAGTGCTCTCCTAGCATGCACGAGGCACTGGGTTCGATCCTCAGCACCACATAAATGTAGAATAAATATATTGTGTCCACCTAAAACCAAAAACTATTTTTAAAAAACTAGAAATAAAATTGCTGCTTCATCAGAGATTATATGTTTGACATTTTAAGAAAATTCCAATGTTCCAAAGTTGACCCATTTCAAATTCTCACCAGCAATATGTGTTTATTCCAGTTGCTCTGTATTTTCTCCAATATTTGGTATTATCAATCTTTAATTTTCTGGTGGGTGAGTTATGGTATCTTACAGTTTTAGTTCATGTTTCATTGTGACCAATGATGTTCAGCATGTGTTCATGTGTTTATTGGTTGTTTATATACTTTACAAAGTACCTGACTGTATCCTTTTGCACAATTTTTATTGGGTTATTGGCCTGTTTATTATTGAGTTGCAGAGGCTCTTTACATATTAAATGTACAAATCCTTTGCCAAATACAGGTATTCCAGATATTTTCTCTTAGTCTGTGGCTTGCTTGATCATATTCTTTACAGCGTTTTGAAGAATGAGAGGCTCTTAATTTCAGTGAAGTCCAAGTGATCAAGTGTTCCTTTTATCACTTCTGCTTTCTATTTCTTCTGTAAGAAAAGTTTGCTTATCTCAGTGTCACAAAGATATTAATCACTCTGTTGTTTTAAGTTTCGTCTTTCTATTTATGATCTGTCTTGAAGTTATTTTTTTATGGTGTGGGATAGGGATCTGTCTTTTCTTTATTCAAATGTACAATAAAATGATGCTTGGAAAATCTGATAAGCTTTCAAAATCAGAGACAGACATACCTTGCTCTATCTAGTTGGATGGACAATGTATATGGTGTGGTGAGTGAGAGCTTGGTTTAGAATCGCATACTTACTGACTATGTGAACATTTGCAATTCAATCACCTCTCTTTATACCCAAAGGACATAAAATCAGCATACTACAGTGACACAGCCACATCAATGTTTATAGCAGCTCAATCCACAATAGCTAGATATGGAACCAACCTAGGTGCCCCTAAACAGATGAATGGGGAAAGAAAATGTGGCATATATACACAATGAGATATTACTCAGCCATAAAAAGAATGACTTGATGACTTTTGACAGTAAATGGATGGAACTGGAGACGATCATGCTGAGTGAAATAACCCAATCCCAAAAAACCAAAGGCCAAATGTTCTCTCTGATATGTGGATGCTAACACCCAATAAGGGGTAGGGAGGGAAGAATAGAAGTTAATTGGATTACAGAAAGGGAAATAAAGGGAACAGAAGAGGAAAGACAGTGGAATGAATGGGACATAACTTTCCTATGTTCATATATGAATATATGTCCGATGAAACTCCACACCATGTCCAACACAAGAATGGGATCCTAAATGGAATAAGTCATATTCCATGTATGTATAATATGTCAGAAAATATTAAATGTAAATCTAAAAAGAACAAAAAAGAGCCATCATACCTGGTCCTAAATCTTATGTAAATTCTCTATTTGTGAAATAACAGTAGTGTGTATGTCATGAGGCTGCAAAGGGGAGCAGAATTTTTACCTTGAAGTTCTTGAAAAAGCACCTGGTTCGGACGAGCTACTTTATTTTTATTTATTTATTTATTTATTTATTTTTTTATTGGTCGTTCATAACATTACATAGTTCTTAATACATCATATTACACGGTTGATTCACGTGGATTATGAACTCCCGCTTTTACCCCGTATACAAATTGCTGTATCACATCAGTTTCCCTTCCATTGATTGACATATTGCCTTTCTAGTGTCTGATGTATTCTGCTGTCTGTCCTATTCTCTACTATCCCCCCTCCCCTCCCCTCCCCTCTCCTCCCCTCCCCTTTTCTCTCTCTACCCCTTCTACTGTAAATCATTTCTTCCATTTGTATTATCTTGTCTTGCCCCTCCTTTCCTCTTATATGACATTTTGTATAACCCTGAGGATCGCCTTCCATTTCCATGCAATTTCCCTTCTCACTCCCTTTCCCTCCCACCTCTCATCCCTATTTAATGTAAATCTTCTTCTCAAGCTCTTCGTCCCTACCCTGTCCTTGTTTACTCCCCTTATATCAAAGGAGTCATTTGGTATTTGTTTTTTAAAGATTGACTAGCTTCACTTAGCATAATCTGCTCTAATGCCATCCATTTCCCTCCAAATTCTATGATTTTGTCATTTTTTAATGCAGAGTAATACTCCATAGTGTATGAATGCCACATTTTTTTATCCATTCATCTATTGAAGGGCATCTAGGCTGGTTCCACAGTCTTGCTATCGTGAATTGAGCTGCTATGAACATCGATGTAGCAGTGTCCCTGTAGCATGCTCTTGTTAGGGCTTTAGGGAATAGACCGAGAAGGGGAATAGCTGGGTCGAATGGTGGTTCCATTCCCAGCTTTCCGAGAAATCTCCATACTGCTTTCCAAATTGGCTGCACCAATTTGCAGTCCCACCAGCAATGAACAAGAGTGCCCTTTTCCCCGCATCCTCTCCAGCACTTATTGTTGTTTGACTTCCTAATGGCTGCCAGTCTTACTGGAGTGAGATGGTATCTTAGGGTAGTTTTGATTTGCATTTCTCTGACTGCTAGCGATGGTGAGCATTTTTTCATGTACGTGTTGATTGATTGTATGTCCTCCTCTGAGAAGTGTCTGTTCAGGTCCTTGGCCCATTTATTGATTGGGTTATTTGTTATCTTATTGTCTAATTTTTTGAGTTCTTTGTATATTCTGGTTATTAGGGCTCTATCTGAAGTGTGTGGAGTAAAGATTTGTTCCCAGGATGTAGGCTCCCTGTTTATCTCTCTTATTGTTTCTTTTGCTGAGAAAAAACTTTTTAGTTTGAGTAAGTCCCATTTGTTGATTCTATTTGTTAACTCTAGCGCTACGATAGACCTCAACTCCGTTTTTCCTCTTGATGTTTTTTCTTACTCTGGACTGGCCGTTCATCGAGTGCTTACTATGTGAGGAGGCTCCATTAGGGACTGGGGACAACACATGGTCAGGGCAGACTTCTGCTTTCATGGAACTTTCAACCCAGCACAGGAGAAGCACACTAACCAAGCCTGATAACAAGTGCTTTGAAGAATGTGTGAAGAGCACTTTGGATAGTAGGAAGGGACATACTATCCAAAGACCATGTCCCCTGTGGGGATTCAGGGACAGTCTTTCTGGAGAAATGAGGTTTCAAGTGGGCTGGAAATAAAGAGTCTGGAACAGTCTGACGGGTGGTACGTTCACTGATGCAGACACAGATGCCAACGATTCTCCACCACACCGAGCTGGGCGACAGGAGAGAAGATTAAATGATTGTGGAGAATCTACAATGTCATCTAAGGGGGAAGAGGTAGAAAGCAGTGCCTGTCAAATCAGTGCTTCCTACGGGAATGACTGAATGAACGAGGGGAGTAGACGTATTTATCCTGCACCTTAACACCAGGCAGCATCAAGGTATGATGGGTCTCTGAGATGTTGATGCTCAGTTTCCTACTCGTTCAAGGCATGTATTGAGCTCCTAATGTATGCCTGGATTATTAAAATGCTACCTGAATTTCCTCTATTCTCAGGGGAAGTCTGGGGGGCTGGCCTGGGCAGGGATTCAGGAAGCTGGGGTAAGGGTGGGTAGGTTAAAGGTAGAGGAAGTGTCTCTTTCCTGAAGTT
The DNA here is from genome assembly GCF_045843805.1 of Urocitellus parryii. Taxonomy (NCBI): domain Eukaryota; kingdom Metazoa; phylum Chordata; class Mammalia; order Rodentia; family Sciuridae; genus Urocitellus; species Urocitellus parryii. The sequence continues at coordinate 168,382,267 of NC_135533.1, read as the reverse complement.
GTGAGACTCACCACAATCAGAGGAGCCTCTGGATGGGGGAGGATGAGGAGGACCACCAACCAGGCAAGGCACCCAGCACTTCTTTAGAGCGAACAGGAGTGCGGAATGAGGAAGCCAGGAGCAGGCGGGCTGAGTCACTTGCAACCTGCTCATGAACAAACAGCAGTGGACCGGCCATCTCTTCACTGAGGTGTGGAGATCATGTCTGGATGGGCCACCTGCGCTGGAAGTCCATCGCCAGGTCTGAGAGAAAACACCTAAATAAATGGTGTGTGTGTGTGTGTGCGTGCGTGTGTGTGTGTGTGTGTGCGCGCGCGCTGTGGAAGCCACCTCTAACAGATGCTTCTCTAACTGCTGAGAGAGGGTGGCCCCTGAGCTGGATCTCCAAGTTTCCTGGGAGCCCGGGGGATGAGAACAGGTGGGAGGGATGGAGGGCCCAGCTGGCAGAAGCGGGAGGAGACGTGGCGTGGTGCCTGTCTAGCACCCCGTCTCAGTCTGGCCTCTGAATTTAGCTGGACTATTTTGGAAGATAATTACGTTTCCAGTCTGCACCATCTCTCGGGATCGCGGATTTCCATAAGGTCTCCATTCACTGTGAAAGACAGACTTGCTTTTATTTGCTCTGGATTTCTCTAAATGCTTCCTAGTTTAATCTTCCCTTCCACTTGCTATCTACGTCTGCTTCTTTAACCTAAATAAAGACTCAAGCTTCCCTGATGAAGCCCCTGAAACTGGATTATTACCCACATACACACACTCACACTCACACCCACACACTCACACATGCAAGATTTTTATTAGGCCACGTTTACTGAAACACGAAATGCAAATTCATTTACTTAAGGACATAATATAAAATATTGTGACCTGAAATACATTTACATAGTCAACTTTTACAAACTTCAAGAACCAAAGGACACAGTCAATGATATTTCCTCGGTTAGAAATGGGTCATCAGAATCAAGACCGAAGACAAAGGGTCGGCTTAATGTTTAGATGTTAAAATAGATTTGTTGAAAAAAAAATGTGTCATTCCAGAAATAATGATGAAAATCAAGATTATCATGAAGCTTACATGGGATTTCGAGTTAACCACCCAAACTAATTAAGCAAAATTATCCTAATTTGTTTATTATGTTAATGATCTGAATTAATTTATAGTAATTTAGCATGTATTACTAAAGATTTATTATGTTTCCTACTAAATGACTTAAGAGCTATAAATCCCATGGTTAAATGTAATTAGTGGAGACATATTTATCGAAAGGGATAATTACATCTGATAAAAGTTCTTCAGTTAGGCTTAATTAAAACAGATTATTCCCCCATAAATGAAAAGTAAATATGGTAATTACTGGGTAGATTTTCATAGCAAAAAAAATGTGTATCTCAGCATTTAAATTTTCTAAAACGGGTGGAAAAGTAAACTATGTAACTGATTACCTCCCAATAAAGTGTGATTAATAATCCCTGGGAAACAGGCACTTTCCAGGAGTAAACATTTTGCAACTAAATTACTAAAATGGGAATTCTGCTTAGGAAAATCTATCATTAACTCAGTTTTAAAGTGGACTATGGCTATTTTTGAACATAATGAATAGTGTTTTAAGGAAATTTCATTTTTTTCCCCTGAGAAGATTATCTCTAGCTCAGCTTAAATAGCAGTATTAGGGAGAAAAATGACTATTAATCACTATGAAAATACTATTTTTTCACAGTAAGTTGGGCTGGGCATGATTATCCATGCACTGAATATGTAAGATCTGAAACCAGCAGAACATATTTCAGGATGCATGAGTACACATGGAGAGATCCCATCATAAACTTAGGTTTCTGTTACGTATGTGCCTACATGTTAACATGTACACCTGTACATAGGTTGTACTAGTCCCTTTTCGGTTACTATAATGAAATATATGAAGCTAGGTAGCTTATAACAAAAAGAGGTTGATTTAGCTCACAGCTTCGGAGGCTCAAGGACATAGTGTCAGCATCAACTCAGCTCTGGTGAGAACCTCATGGCAAAAGAAAAGATTACATGGTGAGACAGGAAGTGCAGGGAAGAGGCCTACCCCTTTGTACCAACCTGCTCCTGTGGGAACTAACTTGGGTTCCATGAGAATTACTTCAATTCCTTCTGGGGGTGGTGCCCTCAACGACCTCCCACTAGGACCCGCCTTTCCAGGCCCTGCCACCTCTTCACATGACCACACTCGGATCCCAGCTTCTAACACACAAGCCCTTGTGGGGACAAAATATATTTAAACAACATGTCAACACAGCATAGGGCATATTTTAAATTATTTTATGTTTACTTAGGAGTTTTTCACTGGCAGTACTAACAAAAAAAAATACCATTTTTTAAAAAGCATTTTTAGTACATTCTTAGCTATCAGATTCTTCTGTCCAACATGAAGATGGATGATCAGGGGTTATTGGCCTTAGGGGAGGTTTAAGTTCATGAAGTTAATTAGTGAACTGGCTAGGACTTAGGGATTGATATTTTGACCCTGAATATAACATTTTCCACCCTCCTTCGTCACTAAGTTATAGAGGGAGCTTAATTATGATAAGAAGATGGGTTTGGCTACATGCTAATATAAGATACCACCAATAAGATACAATACACACCATTATACAATCGGGCACATAAAAACTTACCTGCAGCACGACTTGATGAAAATGTTGTTTTTCGGGTTAAAACAAAGGATAAAAGAAACAAACCTGGTATGATGGATCCCTGGTAGAGTGCAGGGGTTAAGATGACCATCCCAGGGCAGATGATCAACAGCAGGCAGGGCTCTCCTGAAGGAAGTGTTCAGGATGGTGGCAGATAGATCACCATTACCACTACTGACCACTTGGTGGAGCTAAAACTAGCTCCTGGCCCTACTGTGATTCTCATTCCCTGGCTTTGGCCATAAATATGTGCCTTTCTCTGGAGTCCTCAAAGTATTATCACAGACAGTATTGCATTTCTCCTTGCAATATCCCTCTGCATTCCACAGAGCCCAGGTGATTTATCAAAGTCAGTAGCTCTGGCTAATATGCTCTGTGTTCTCCAGAATTACATAAATGCCTAAGCACAGCAGCTGAGGAGGGGCTAATGCAGCTCCACCTATAAAACCAGAGGCATTTTAGGACAGATCTCCAGCAGAGCCTCTCCTCTTCCGTGCATGGCCTTGAAAGGGCATTTATGCTCCATCTTGCCCCACCTAGAACAATGGGATCAATATTTTAAAATGTATCCCAAATGGAATTAGGCGATTCCATTTTATCTGTTAATACTAGAAGACCGGCTTCATGTGTATTTTTTTTTTTTAATTAAATGAACCTTATTTTTAGAACAATTTCAGATTTACAGAAAAATAGAGCAGATAGTGTAGAGAGTTCCAGAGTATCTGACACCCAAGTTCCCTTGTAATTAACATGTTATATAGTGTGGCAAATTTGCTACAATGAATGAACCGATATTATTATGAACTAATAATTATTAGTAGTAACTAAAGTCAATTGTTTACTAGATTTCATCAGTTTTTTCTTGTCTTTCTCTCTTTTCTTTCTTTCTTTTTCTTTCTTTCTTTCTTTCTTTCGGAAGGGGGTACCGGGGATTAAACCCAGGGGCACTCGACCCCTGAGCCCCATCCCCAGCCCTCTTTTGTATTTTATTTAGAGACAGGGTCTCCCTGAGTTGCTGAGGGCCTCACTAAGTTACTGAGGCTGGCTTTGAATTTGCAGTTCTCTTGCCTCAGCCTCCCGAGCCACTGGGAATTACAGGCGGGCTCCACCACGTGTTCCAACATCCTCATCATGAATATCAAATTACATTTAGTTGTCATGTCTCCTGAGGTTCCTCTTGGCTGTGAGTTTCTTGGGATTTCCTTGCTTTGATGACCTTGACCGTTTTAAGGAGTACTTGACAAATATTTTGTAGGATGACCCCCTTCTGGCATTTTCCTGATGTTTTCTTCATGATTAGATTTTCAGGAGGAAGACCACAGAGGCAAAGTGCCATCTTCATCCCACCATACGAAGGGCACACAGTTTATCAGTGTTGATGTTGACCTTGATCACAGGTAGTCGCGGTCTGGTTTTTCCAGGGTAAAATCGCTGTTTTCCCCCCTCCTTTTCTATACTGTACTTTTGGGAGAAAGTCACTATATACAGCCCACACTTAAGGACTGAGGATTTATGCTCCCCTCCCTTGAAGATGAAGTAGCTCCAAAAATTATTTTGAATTCCTCTGGGAGCCAGATTCATCTCTCTTTCCTCCCACTTGTTTTCCTTCATATGTGTTGTCGGAAGAATCTGAGTTGGTATTGATCAAAAGCAACTGAAGGGTATCTCAAACATGGTCACTGCATATGGCTTAACTGCCACCATAACACCCTCAAAAGGGTATCCGGATTCTTAGAATGTACTGGGATTTGAGTACTATAATTTGAGATGCCAACACGTGGGTTGTGACCCACTCTGTGAACCGTAGGTAAGCTTTTCTTTTTATGTAGAGACTCTGGCTACATTTGTGGAAATGCTAACTGAATCCTTATGATTTCTAAATCTCTGCATAAAAGCCACAGCCAATCAGACATATACCTGAGTCTGTAAATCTCAGATGCAAACTTAGTGCATGCGGATCAAAATAAATTCATGGAAAAAAAATCTGTATTTGAAAAATTTTAAATGAGGTTAAAGAGACATGACACTTTTATTGTGGATGCTCTTTGAGACCAGTGCTCTGCATGGGGTGAGCGCATGGAAACTAGATAATCCAGCCTGCCATTGTACCTATGCATTTAGGCTTTCATGGCACAGTCACAAGAAACCTCCATGTAGAAACAATGACAGTTAAACACAAATCTCTGTAGGAGGGAAATAATCATATCTTGGGTAAGACTATGAAGAAGGCCACCAGAATGCCTACGTCCACATTGGCTTTAACCAGGGACCAACTGCCTGTCCTAGGGAAAAGTTGGTGACTTCCTGTGCCTTATTTTCCTCCTCTGAGAAATGAAAGTAATATTATTGCCTACCGCTTAGAGTTTTATGAAGCTTCAGCAATTTACAGAATTACTAATTCAAACAAATTTAGGATTATATTAACTTCCTTCCTTCCTTCCTTCCTTCCTTCCTTCCTTCCTTCCTTCCTTCCTTCCTTCCTTCCTTCCTTCCTTTACCAGAGATTGAATCCAGAGGCTCTGGATTCAGTATGGATCTGCTTCCCCATCCCTTTTTAAACATTTTTTTTAATTTGTTTTACTTAGTTATGCATGACAGTAGAATGCATTTATGTACTTTGATATATCAGACATAGAGGGGATATAATTCTTCATTTTTCTGAGTGTACATGTTGTAGAATCCTATTGGTCATGTAGTCACATATACACATATAGTAATAATGTCTGTTTCATTCTGCTATCTTTCCTATCCCCACCTCCTTTCCTATCCTCTCCCATCACTTCCTTCTACCTAATATGAGGTAATGATATTCTTCCCTAGTGCCTCCCATCTTATTGTGAGTTAGCATCCACATATTAGAGAAAACATTTGGCCTTTGGTTTTGTGGGATTGGCTTATTTTACTTAGCATGATATTCTCCAACTCCAACCATTTACTGGCAAATGCCTTAATTTCACTTTTCTTTAAAGCTGAGTAATATTCCTTTGAGTATATAAACCACATTTTCTTTATCCACTCATCTATTGAGGGACACCTAGGTTGGTTCCATAGTCCAGCGATTGTGAATCGTGCTGCTATAAACATTGATGTGGCTGCATCACTATAGTATGCTGATTTTAAGTTCACCAAGGAGTGGGATAGCTGGATCAAATGGTGATTCCATTCCCAGTTTTCTGAGGAATCTCCATACTGTTTTTCATAATGGTTGCACCAATTTGCAGTCCCACCAGCAATGTATGAGTGTGCCTTTTCCCCACATCCTCACCAATGTTTATTGTTGCCTGTATTCTTGATGATTGCCATTCTGACTGGAGTGAGATGAAACCTTGAAGTAGTTTTGATTTGCATTTCTCTAATTGCTAGAGATGATGAACACTTTTCATATATTTGTTGATTGTATTTCTTCTTCTGTGAAGTGTCTATTCACTTCCTTAGCCCATTTAATAATTGGGTTATTTGTTTTTTGGTGTTAAGTTTTTTGAGTTCTTCATATATACTAGAGATTAATGCTTTATCAGAGGTGTATGTGGTAAAGATTTTCTCTTCCAATTTGTAGGCTCTCTCGTCATGTTATTTATTATATTTTATTTAGAGACAGGGTCTTGATGAGTTGCTTGGGGCCTTGCTAATTGCTGAGGCTGGTTTGAACTCACAATCCTCCTGCCTCAGCCTCCCCAGCCATTGGGAATACAGGCATGTGCCACTGCACCTGGCCATATTTCTTTATATTTGAGTGACAGCTGTGTGTTTCTGCAATATTTTGTGTGGAAATAAACTGTGCCCATATACTTTTCGATCTTGACTTTATAAAATATGCTAAATGATGTGAACAGGTTGGTTCTGAAATGGGCTAATTTTGGTTCCAGACTGAATGAATACGAGTGGCGTTCATTATCCTGTTACATTACCCTGCTATCCTTGTGGATTCCATTATTCTGTTACTTTACCCTGCTCTGCCTTTCATTTTGAGGGCAGGCAGGATAGAATGCCTCTGGTAATTCAGTGATTTGAATTTTATTAACAGGAGAAATGTGTGTCCACCAACAGCTGTTGTGTGTGGGGTCTCCCATTTTTAATCTAATTTGTTCTCTTGTTTTATATTCATGGTTTGCTCTAATATGTTCCGGATTCCAAAGGATCAGTGTCATTATCCTCAAAGTAAATAAAGTATGTCTAATCTGCTCTACTTTTTTTATAGAAGATAAATCAGGTTTTTCGGTCCTCTTTCTCTACATTGGTTCAGAGATTTTTTGTCATCATTAATTTTTGCTATTTCCAGAGCACAGCCTGCAATATTTTAATATCATCTCCCAACTGGTGTATATCATCCACTAGTTAAAATTTCAGGTGTGAATAACTTTAGGGGGTCAGAACAGTACTTTCGTCTTCTTTAATCACTAATCTTTTCTTGTAACTGTCTTTTACATTTCCCAGATGATAGGAAACCCCATTTTTTTTCTAAAAAAAAATTCCCAATACTTTTACAAGTTAGGAAACTCATTAGCTAGCTATTCATGAGATGAAAAACACATTATGTATTAATTTATTTATCTCCTTAAAGTTTAGCTTCTCTCTCTGGGCTGTTTTCTCCCCAAACCAATTTCTTTTAAGACAAAAATCCAAATACAGGGAGCAGGATTGAATATCATCCATGAGGAAATCCTGTCCTCTCTGATGTTTTTATTAAAGGGTGGATGAGAAGCACGTGGGTTTTTAAAATCTCCCTAACTTTCTCTAAACCAAATACTTCCACTTTAAATGTGAAATTGCAGCAGTAACTTTCTCTAAGGCCTACAGTGGAGCACATGAAGGGGAAAAAAATATATATGCCATTTGTAAAAAGTACCTCCGACTGTTTTATGGCCTTCCAATCCGAGATAATTGCATATAGAGAAATTCATGTAAATTATTGACATTAATTCACTAACTAGAACTTTAAATAATAATTTAATGAAAGTGAAAATTCAGCGAAGTCCCAGAAATAAACAAGATTTAACAACTTATTAGAACCATTCCTACATTCTTATAAATCAAAAGCCACATTTCTGTAATGTTGGCAGCAAGGAGGATTTTCTTTCTGCAAAGCATGGCGTGAAAATGTGTACAAGACGGGGCCTACTAAGTATGTATTTTAGTTTTTATTGGAACAGCTGCGTGCACAACTTCAATTCATACCAACTGGGAAATGTTTGGGACCTGGTGAGGGCCAGTTAGCCTGAGCATTATCCTGACCCTCGGCTGGGTAAGAGGGGACTCTAAATTGAGTCTGTTTCATGGTAAGTTTTGCTTTTATTGTATGCTTCAATTCTCAAAAAGGTGAGCTCTTCCCTTGTGGTCTATGATTCCTTCCTGGGCAGAAATGATACCTGGATTCATTTCTGAATCACACTATCTTTGCACGATTTCTGGCAAATAAAAGCACCAACTGCTTGAATGAACCATTATGTTCAACATAACCAAGCTGAAGTAGCTGTTGCAAAAGCACAGGTTTATGTCATTCTTGCATCTCAGTCCTATCATTAAAACTTGATCCTGAACACCTTCTTCTTCTTCTTCTTCAAGATTCCTCCCCCAGGGCTCCACCATTTTCCTGCCTCTAACACTCCTTTTCTTTTCAGTAATGAATTGCTTAATATCCCTGACTCTTCCTGACACCTCCATTTTTCTCTCCCCTTCCTCTCCTTCCTCCCTGACTGGCAGACCTCTCTAACACCATTACCTAATCCCATTAGGGACATCCCAGACACCTATCTGGCAAGCCCTAGGAGTCTCCTGGTCACCTGGGTTTTCAAAGGCATGACTTAACCAGGGTTTCCCCCAGCCCCTGGTCCATCAAGTCCATTCTAATGGGGGCACAGTCTAAAACAGTAAATTCAGTAATAGGGTCACACCTTTTAAATTGACATTTCTGTTCAGGTTCCCATAGTGAAGTGACCCTGTAAATTAACAATTTTCTTGGGTCAACATCTACTACCCAAGATGCCTAAGTCATCTTTATTCTCAACATTAACAGATCTTTTCAAATGGAGGCCTCAGAATTCACAGCTGAACTCTGGTCTATGACCCACGGTTTGTGCTGACGGCAATTTCATAGGAAAAAATTCTAAGGCTAATTTTCAGCACAGGTCGACACATGTAATTTCAAGACACATTCAATTTTGAGACTAGGGAGAGCATAGGAAATAACAGGGCAGAGAAAATTCCCACAGAAGGTGCTCTGTGGAACTGACCCATGAGAAAATATTAAACCTGTTGAGTAGCATTGGAAGGACTGGACGGGGAAATGAAAAAATTGCCGATATTAGATAAAGCCCAGGTAGCTGTTTGAGCTTCTGGAAGGCGATCTCATTCAGATGAGCAAGTGCGTCCAGTGGTTGCAAACTTGAGCTCTAGCAAACGAGTCTCTCCGTCCATATTTCTGCAAGGTTTGTGACCGTGGACAGTTTACTGGACCTCTTTGTGCCTTCGGTTCCTGGATAATAAAACTGGAATGATAATAGTGAGCTCACTTATAGGATAATGAGGATTAAATCAATCGATGATGGAAATTGCTTAAACTCAGAGAGTGGCATAGCACATGGCAATCTTTCTCTTGTTCTCATCTCTGATCTTCATCTCAGCATCTCTACAACTGCTCTTCTAGAACATGCCATGATAATATATCACCTGGTATTTGTTAGAAATAATTCAGTGGTAGACTCTTCTTTGATCATTCAGCATCTGCCCTTTCTCCTCTCCTATTCTCTTTCAATGTAGCCAAAGTGAACTTTCACTATGGTAGACCCAGTCATGTCACTTCAAGGTGGAAAACCCTGCAGTGGTGGTCCATAGTCAAAGATCAGTCCATATTTCTTCACCTTGTAGCTCTATTATTGAAAGGAAACTATATTTGACTTCATGTCCCCAATTATAATCTTTTTTTTAAAAAGAAAAAATTTCAGCTAAAACAACAGAAGGAATGATTTATGGTACACACATCACACTGGCCACAATTGAGAAATGCATGAGTCCAGAACGCCAAAGTTCCCAGGCAGAGGTCCAACAGGGGCTCTTAAGAGCAAGGTGAGTCTTCTCTCGGTGGTGGTCTTGGCAATGGGATGGTGATGTAAGTTCTAAAGTCACTGAGACAAAATCTGGACAGTAGCAGGCAGTCCAACAACTTGTACCAATGTCCCAGGCCTCTGGTATTCCTTATTTCTACTCCTTTGGCCTCCAAGGTGCACAAGCTAGTTTACTTGGACCTCTGCCTCATCTTTCTTCTTTTGTGCTTCAGCCTACGCATTCGCTTCTTCCTCCACTTGGCTCTCATGGCACAGAGGTTTCCAAGAAGATGGTGCTAGGGCCCAGAGCCCTAATTATAATCTTGATGAATTACATTGATGGTGTGATCATTTAGTATCTATCTGCCTCCTTGACTATGCCGCTCATCATCTGGGGGGTGGGGATTTGCTCCATATCTCAAGCCTAACATTGTGTCTACCACCTGTGGGCACTCGGCAAACATTTGTTGATATATCTGTTAAGTGTGAAGATTTGTGAATGGACAGCTATTGTTAAGTATGATGAGAGACAACTTTGATATGGGGTGCAGTAGACCACATGGTTGTGGCTTACACAGGTTTTGTTCTATTTTTTTTTTTTTTTTTTAGTGCCAACGATTGAACCCAGGGGCACTTAACCACTGAGCCACATCCCCAGCCCTTTTCATTTTTTAAATTTTAAGACAGAGTCTCACTAAGTTGCTCAGGGCTTTGCTAAGTTGCTGAGGCTGTCTTTGAACTTGCGATCCTCCTGCTTCAACCTCCAGACCTGCTAGGATTACAGGCGTGCACCACCATGCCCGGCTCTCATATAGTTTTGATGTAAATTCTTGCTTTTCCTCAAATGTCACACAATGAGGGCCAAACAGAGAGAAAAGGCAGAGAAATGTCAGAAGGCAAGAACAGTCACAAAAGCAAATTTAGCTATTGAAAATCACAACATCATTCCTTCAACATTTAAAAGAGATGATTTTGAGAGTCAAATGTGTTTTTTTTTTAAAAAAAAACCAAGTTACTAATGTTCTTTGAATTTAAAATCTTTCCATGACATTTTATGGCATAGGCATTTTCTTTTATATTCTACATTTTTTGAAAGTTTGCATTGTTGTCCTCAAAATATATACTCAGCATAAATAAGGGAAAATATGGGACAAAATTATTTCTCTTACCACAGTTAAGAACCAGTATCTCCAGATAGGAAAAGAAGAACTCAAACTATCACTATTTGCCGATGACATGATTCTATCCTTAGAGTTTCTGAAAAATTCCACCAGAAAACTTCTAGAACTAATAAGTGAATTCAGCAAAGTAGCAGGATACAAAATCAATACCCATAAATCAAATGCATTTCTGTACATCAATAATAAATTCTCTGAAAGAGAAACTAGGAAAACTACCCCAATTACAATAGCCTCAAAAAAAAAAAAAAAACTTGGCAATCAACAAAAGAGGTGAAAGACCTCTACAATGAAAACTACAGAATACTAAAGAAAGAAATTAAAGGAGAACTTAGAAGATGGAAAGATCTCCTTTGTTCTTGGATAGGCAGAATTAATATTGTCAAAATAACCATACTACCATAAGCACTATTCAGATTTAATGCAATTCCAATTAAAATCCCAATGACATTCCTCATAGAAGTAGAAAAAGCAGTCATGAAATTCATCTGGAAAAATAAGAGACCCAGAATCACCAAAGCAATCCTTAACAGGAAGAGTGAAGCAGGTGGCATCACTATAGTAGACCTTTAACTACACTATAGAGCAACAGTAACAAAAATGGCATGGTGTTGGCATCAAAACAGACTGGTAGACCAATGGTACAGAATAGAGAACACAGAGACAAACCTACATACATACAGTTATCTCATACTAGGCAACAGTGCCAAAAACATACATTGGAGAAAAGATAGCCTCTTCAACAAATGGTGCTGGGAAAACTGGAAATCCATATGTATCAAAATGAAATTAAACCCCTATCTCTCACCATGCACAAAATTCAACTCAAAATGGATCAAGGACCTAGAAATTAGACCAGAGAGAAAAGGAAGAGAAATATCAGAAGGTAAGAACAGTCAAACTATGAAGCCAATTTAAAACCCACCTAATAGAAGAAAAAGTAGGCCCAAATCTTCATCATGTTGGATTAGGCCCCTGCTTCCTTAACAAGACTCCTAAAGCACAAGAAATAAAATCAGGAATCAATAAATGGGATGGTTTCAAACCGAAAAACTTCTTCTCAGCAAAAGAAACAATCAGTGAGGTGAATAGAGAGCCTAAGGTTGGAAGCAAATTTTTACCATACACACATCAGATAGAGCATGAATCTCTAGGACATATAAAAAACTCAAAAATCTTAACACACACAAAAAAGTAATGACCCAATCAATAAATGGCCAAGGAACTGAACAGACACTTCTCAGAAGATGATATACAATCAATCAACAAATATATGAAAAAAAAATGTTTAACATCTCTAGCAATTAGAGAAATACAAATCAAAACTAAGATTTCATCTTACTCCAGTCAGAATGACATCTCTTAAGAACAAAAACAACAATAAATGATGGCGAGGATGTGGGGGAAAAGGCACACTCATACATTGCTGATGGGACTGCAAATTGGTGCAGCCAATATGGAAAGCTGTATGGAGATTCCTTAGAAATCTGGGAATGGAACCACCATTTGACCCAGCTATCCTACTCCTGGGTCTGTACCCAAAAGACTTAAAAGCAGCATACTACAGGGACACAGCCACATCAATGTTTGTAGCAGCACAATTCACAATAGTTAATAAATTATGGAACCAAACTAGATGCCCTTCAGTAGATGAATGGATTAAGAAACTGTGGTATATATACACAATGGAATATTGCTCAGCATTAAAAGAGAATAAAATCATGGCACTTGCAGGTAAATGAATGGAGCTGGAGAATATCATGCTAAGTGAAGTGAGCCAACCCCCCAAAACCAAAAGCTGAGTGTTTTCTCTGATAAGTGGATGCTGATCCATAATGGGGATTGTGGGGGAGCATGGGAAGAATGGAGGAACTTTGGATAGGGCAAACAGGAGAGAGGGGAAGGGAGTGGGCATGGGGTTAGGAAAGAGGGTGGAATGAGATGGACATCATTACCCTAGGTACATGTATGAAGACATGAATGGTGTGAATCTACTTGTGTACAAGCAGAGAAATAAAAAATTGTGCTTCATTTGTGTACCATGAACTGAAATGAATTTTACTGTCATGTATTACAAATTAGAAAAAAAATAGGGAAAAAAACTACCAGTATTCCCTTCCTAGAGATTATACAAATTACTCAGTTTTATCTTTAATTTATATGTGAGGATTTTGCCTAACAAATAAGCAGTAGCCATTAATTTACTTATTCACACACTGTGTTAAAGTATGCTAAACTTGCACTAAGCACTAAGGTGCAAGGCAGATTTTTGTGTGTGTGTGGTGGGGGGTGGGTTATCGAGGATTGAGCCCCAGGGTGCTTAACCACTGAGCCACATCCCTAGCCCTTTTTTATATTTTATTTAGAGACAGGGTCTCACTGAGTTGCTTAGGGCCTCACTAAGTTGCCGAGGCTGGCTTTGAACTTGCAATTCTCCTGCCTCAGCCTCCTGAGCCACTGGGATTACAGGTATACTCCACCATGCCTGGCTGCAAAGCAGATTTTAATGGGTAACCCATGCTTGCTGGTAATTTTTTAAAATAACAGATTTTTTTTCTTTTTTCCTTTTCTCTGGCTGTCCATTCAAACTATGAAGCCAATTTAAAACCCACTGTGTTCTGATATTTTAAATTGATCACAATATTTCACGTGTGTGTGTGGGGGGGGGAGTGGGAAAGATTAAAAAACATGCTGGTTTCCCCTTTGAACTGGCAATAATTGTGAAGTGTACTGCTTAGCGATGTTACCAGTGACCACATCGTCCAGAGTAGTATAAAGTACAGCTGGTCTCTTTCCCCTTGAATAATTTCCTGAGAGAAAGAGCTGACTCCATTTCTTTCAGCTATAATCTTTTGGACACAGATATGCTGAAATCCAAGATTTTGTAAGTTGGGAAAGAGTGGAAATTAATTGCTCTTACCTTTAGTACTTAAGAAAACTCTCAAGTGCATAATGGGAACTTCTGATCCAGAATGAGTGATGCTTAAATCTGTCAGTCTGCCGTCAGCGCTGTCTCCGGATGGCTACTGCAGCCTCCACTCTCCATTGCTTCAGGTAATGCTGAGCTGAATTAGCCCCTTGCTGGTGAGGCTGCGCCTTGCTTGGACACATGTCGAATATTGTGCAATTTCCTTTTCCCCAAATTCCCTGATCTTATTCCCCAATGTCACTGAAACAACAGTAGGATTTAGCTGAAGCAGACTTTTGGATGAGCACCCAGAAGAGTTGATGGGCATCTTATGGGGAGTATTATGGGGTGAGCAAGTTGAAGAAGAGAATTTTCAGCCAGTGGAGCTGCAGATATGAAGCAGCCCGCCTTCACACCAACTCACCGACACAATTCAACCCTGCAGAAGGCAAGAGCATGGCAGTTAACCTCTTAGCATGCCCAAGAATCTCCTATGGGACTCGTTGGTACTGATCACCAATGGCATTGTCCCTGCCTTCTGCTGTGACACGGCTTTCTAAGGTCCGGGCTGGAGACCAAGACTCTATTTAGTAAGCAAGCATCCTGGGAAGTTCCAGTGCTGTACACTGAGAAACACACAGGTACTTCTCAAGACCCCAGGACCACCAGCAATCTGCCTACCTGAACCTTGGCAGCTTAGATTTCTATCAAAAGGCCTTTGGGTTGTTCCTGAATGGCCTGTCCTTGGTCTTCCTGAGGGACCTTTGTAAGAAATGGCCACACCACCAATGTCTCTGCATCTCCTAAATCCTTTCTGAAGGCATTGTTTATTTCCTGGTTCCTTAGATAAGCAACTGGTAAGAGGGTTTCAGACCATGCCTTGCAGAAGAACCCCAGGGTTCCCAGAGTTGTTTCAGGGGTTCTACCAATTATGAAGTGTTTTCAACCTTAGGGGGATATTCAAACTGCCTAAAGTACTCTACATTCTTTTTTTTCCTTTTATTTCTTAAAATTCAGAATATAGTTTCCTTTAAACATAGAGTGCCATAGCTAAAATTTTTTAATTGTATAGTAATTTAACCCCAGTACAGGTAACAGAGTCTCCTCTGAATGTAGTTTATTTTATATGATGTATATATCTATGTATGTATGTATATATATTTTAATATAATATCATATACATGCACACACACATATATATTACACATAAATAAAATATTTCCCTTTTTATTTTGGCTGCCAGGAAGCAGAAGAAATAAGGGTAGGTAGAAAGGAGACCAACAGAAAAGGAAATAGGATTTATAACTTTTTATCTAAAAACTCCATGAACATTTCCAGTGGCTCAGGAGGCTGAAGCAGGAGGATCGTGAGTTCAAAGCCAGCCTCAGCAACTTAGCAAGGCCCTAAGCAACTCAGTGAGACCCTGGATCTAAATAAAAAAATAAAAAAGAGGCTGGGGATTCGACTCAGTGGTTAAGTGTCCTGAGTTCAATGCCCAGCACACACACACAAAAAAACCAAACAAACAAAAAAATAACTCCATCACCTTCACCCCATCCCAGACCTGTTTTCTTCTAGTCCTGAGTTCTTAAAAGCCCCAATAAACCATAAGAATACTGTAAATTTAGTTAAGTAATGTTCATTTACTTTGTTAGTTTATAAAATGTATTTTTACCCTGATTAAAAGAAACTGAGAGAGAGAGAGAGAGAGAGAGAGAGAGAGAGAGAGAGAGAGATTGGTCAAGACCCATGACATGGGTACTGTCATGTGCTTCATATTAAATAGATAAAATCAACCTGAAGATTCTTTTTTTTAATTTTTTTTATTGTTGGTCATTCAAAACATTACATAGTTCTTAATACATCATATTTCAGTTTGATTCAAGTGGGTTATGAACTCCCAATTTTACCCCGTATACAGATTGCTGTATCACATCAGTTTCCCTTCCATTGATTTACATATTGCCTTTCTAGTGACTGATGTATTCTGCTGTCTGTCCTATTCTCTACTATCCCCCCTCCCCTCCCCTCCCCTCCCCTCCCCTTTTCTCTCTCTACCCCTTCTACTGTAAATCATTTCTTCCACTTGTATTATCTTGTCTTACCCCTCCTTTCCTCTTATATGTAATTTTGTATAACCCTGAGGATCACCTTCCATTTCCATGTGATTTCCCTTCTCACTCCCTTTCCCTCCCACCTCTCATCCCTGTTTAATGTTAATCTTCTTCTCAAGCTCTTCGTCCCTACCCTGTTCTTGGTTACTCCCTTTAAATCAAAGGAGTCATTTGGCATTTGTTTTTTAGGGATTGGCTAGCTTTACTTAGCATAATCTGCTCTAATGCCATCCATTTCCCTCCAAATTCTATGATTTTGTCATTTTTTAATGCAGAGTAATACTCCATTGTGTATAAATGCCACATTTTTTTATCCATTCATCTATTGAAGGGCATCTAGGTTGGTTCCACAATCTTGCTATCGTGAATTGAGCTGCTATGAACATCGATGTAGCAGTGTCCCTGTAACATGCTCTTATTAGGTCTTTAGGGAATAGACCGAGAAGGGGAATAGCTGGGTCAAATGGTGGTTCCATTCCCAGCTTTCCAAGAAATCTCCATACTGCTTTCCAAATTGGCTGCACCAATTTGCAGTCCCACCAACAATGAACAAGTGTACCCTTTTCCCCACATCCTCTCCAGCACTTGTTGTTGTTGGACTTCATGATGGCTGCCAATCTTACTGGAGTGAGATGGTATCTTAGGGTGGTTTTGATTTGCATTTCTCTGACTGCTAGCAATGGTGAGCATTTTTTCATGTACTTATTGATTGATTGTATGTCCTCCTCTGAGAAGTGTCTGTTCAGGTCCTTGGCCCATTTATTGATTGGGTTGTTTGTTATCTTATTGTCTAATTTTTTGAGTTCTTTGTATATTCTGGTTATTAGGGCTCTATCTGAAGTGTGTGGAGTAAAGATTTGTTCCCAGGATGTAGGCTCCCTGTTTATCTCTCTTATTGTTTCTTTTGCTGAGAAAAAACTTTTTAGTTTGAGTAAGTCCCATTTGTTGATTCCAGTTGTTAACTCTTGCGCTATGGGTGTCCTATTGAGGAATTTGGAGCCCGACCCCACAGTATGTAGATCATAGCCAACTTTTTCTTCTATCAGATGCCTTGTCTCTGATTTAATATCAAGCTCCTTGATCCATTTTGAGTTAACTTTTGTGCATGTTGAGAGAAAGGGATTCAGATTCATTTTGATGCAAATGGATTTCCAGTTTTCCCAGCACCATTTGTTGAAGATGCTATCTTTCCTCCATTGCATGCTTTTAGCCCCTTTATCAAATATAAGATAGTTGTAGTTTTGTGGATTGGTTACTGTGTCCTCTATTCTGTACCATTGGTCCACCCGTCTGTTTTGGTACCAGTACCATGCTTCAACCTGAAGATTCTGAGAAGAACCAGACTCAGCGTGCTGTGGGCCCCACCATCAAGGAATTGAGCTCACTGGGCTGACACCACCCCCTATGCTTCTCATGTGCACCATTTATTTATAAGGTTTTCTTTAAAAGAAGCCCGAGACCTGCCCAAAGCACATCTCACTCTCAAGTGTCCCTTTCAGTGAGTGTCCTGTTCCATTTGCTTTCCTGAATAAGTCTTTACATGTACCTTTTTTTGATGCACCCTAAATTTTCTTTCTGTGGTGTAAGTCAAGGGCTGCCAGGACTGAGTTGAGATCTCGTTCACCCTACTGTGAACCTCCAGGAAACTTCCAGTGATATTTATGTGATAAGCCAGCCAGGAGGTAAACTGAGGCACCAATTTTGGTATGTTTACTAGTTTACCCATTTACTTCCTTTCTGCTTTGTGCTTTGGCTGTGATTATATCCTCCTCCTCCTCCTCCTCCTCCTCCTCCTCCTCCTCCTCCTCCTCTTCCTCCTCCTCCCCTCCCACTTTTCTGCCTGTGCTTTTAAAAACCAAAGGGCCTGAGCTTGGTCTGCCTGAACTTGGCCTGGCTCCTGCTCTTGGGTGGCTGGGAAATCTCCAAGCCCTGCAGATTCAATTGACGGTTGTTGGTAATCAATGCCATCCTTGGGGACCTGGTGGAGTCTTTAAAAGCTAAGTGTACTTGACTTCAGGGTTCTTTATCCTTTAAATGTTTTTACTTTCCCCCTTTCTCTTATACTGCAATTATAGGGTTAACTTCAGAAGCCTGTAGCTTTATATTTTAATTTATTTTTATTTTCTCTTTCTCCTGCTGTGAATACAAAGATAATTGTTCAGGGTTGCTATCCTGACCGGGGCTTAGCTGGTATACACACATCCTGTGTTAATTCCCTGACTCTTTGAAACTAAAGTGGTGGTGAGAATGTCTCTTTTAAAATCCAACCTGCCACAAGATTTAAACTTGGGATCTCTTCTGCCTCTGACAACAGTCTTCTGGAAACTTTTGTTTTTTCTTTTTCTGTTTTTACTCCCTTGTATTCTGAGGAACCAATTCTCAGATTGTAGGGCACTTTATCTTAACCCTTTTCTGACAAAAGAATGGGGAACAAAGGAGTGTTTTGAGTAGACAACTGTGGCATACAAGCGTATAGTAGACTTGGGCTAAAACAAATCTCTGTGTCATATGGTCTCTGATCTGCTAGGCTACGGCCCTCCTGACCTTGTGGGCTCTCACACTCTTTGGAATATCTGGGCTGACAGTCATCCAGTCAAAAAGGACACACTGGTCTAACATCAATGTTCTCTTACTACAGTAGCTACAGCCGTTTTATTTTGTGGAAAAAAGAACTTTTTGAGCTCATGATTTTCCTGGTGAATTCATTTTGAGTTCTGAATACCTTACTTAAAGTATCTGGCACAAGCATTTGTAACTCTTATCTCCCACCTGTGGGGACTCAATACCTGATATATGAAAGCTATAAAGTCTTTGCTTCATGTCTATTTTTATGAATGTTGGTGTAAACGTGTGTATTATAAATTGTGTCTGCATATGTACTTATCGCTATGTATCATCTGTAAGTAAATGATGAAAATAAATTAGATAAATATAAATAAGATAAATGCTTATAAAACTGCTCTTCCTATAATTTAAAATCTAAAAGTTATGGAGTTAAAATATCAGTCACTTATAATTAAATTATAATACTACAACATAAATTGCTAAATGCAAATTCAAGTACTCTTAGCTTCTTAAAATCTATAAGATAACATTTGAATCTATTAAATGTATTTTACTACATTGTTGGTTCATGGGAAAATATAGCTTAAGATTACTTTGTTTTAAGATCTTCACAAAAAACAAGATTACTGAGTTGAAATTCTAATTAACCTGTAATTTTATATATAAAAATGAAAAACTTAAGCTGTATTTTGATGATAGAACTATAAGGAAGACAAAAGTATTTTGAAAATTGAGAAAAAAAGACTAATTTGTTTAAATTCAGCAATTTTGTAAGGACTGTTTTGAAAATTAAACTTAAGGGGAAAATTCTAATATCAGGTTAAAAGGAGATTTTAAAAGGTTAAAAATATGAAGACATATTTTTAAAGAATGTTTTTAAGTGAAAAAAAGTGATTTTATATGATAAAGTAAGATTTTTGTCCTAATGTTCAAGATACATATTTCTGGCATGGAAATAAGCCGGATACAAACAAATTGTGAAGTATCTATGTAAGTCACAGAAGGTTAATGCAAGATAAGTTTTGAAAAATTCATATGTGTTTAAGTTGGCTATAATTAAGTTATTCAAGGGGTTTTCCCCCACAGGTTCAAAATTTCAGTACTTAATGTAAAGTCAGGATCTAATTCTCTATGTTTAAACTAAGGTTTTCTTAAGACACTGTAAAGTTTGCAAAACCTGGCTTTGGAAGCAAGGATTTTACATTTTATTAAGATAACTTCTTGGGTTTTCTGCTGTTTTTATTAGGTTCTGATTTCTTAGTAAAATGGAGTCTTTAAACAATTAATTAAGGGTTATTAAACATCTATTTGTTTTAAAATCCTTTAAAGGATCCCTTTATAACTCTAGTCAAATCTGGGTTATAACTCTGAATGAGCAATTGCTATTTTATAATGATGTGGTTGGTATATGGTATTGACACACATGTTCTAAAGATTTTCTAAAACTTAAAAGTCTGATGGTCCTAGAATAATGCTGTTGTTCATGAGTATTATCTTAAAATGCTATATACAGCAAAAGGAACTAGATTGTCAGTTGCTGAACTCATCCAAATCCTACCCATGGCTGTTCTGAGTCTTTTACATTCAGTTTTGATTGTCACTGAAGCACTGTCAGATTCGTGGAAAACCCTCTAACAAGTATTCATTTACAGCTTTCTTATAAAACTAAGCCTATTTTACAGGCAAATTGGTTTTCTTTTGATTATCTTTGGTAAAAATTGATACGACGAGAAAACTGATGCTTCTTGATTCAAACCTGCTGTACAAACTAAATTTATTTTGCTTTTGTTCCTTTTGCTTTGTATTTTCCTTTCAAAACTCTGCAACTTCTGCCTCTGTGACACTTATCACACCTACCAGAGTGGTCTGGTTCAATGTTTTTTGAGATGCTATCACCTATAGTTCAGATAAGAATTTTAAAATCTAACAGTGGACTCCAGGTAAGTGTGGCCCCCAAACCACTACTTCTAACCTTCTTCTTGCTCAAATGTGGCCAAGGGTTTTTGATACTAACTCCCAATCATAAATCACTTTCCCTCCAATATGGGCCTAGATTAGACCGGCAGCTAGGAAGAATACATCCCAGCAATGAAGAATAATCAAAGGGGGGGGGCTAGGGATGTGGCTCAAGTAGTAGCGCGCTCGCCTAGCTTGCATGAGGCACTGGGTTCAATTCTTAGCACCACATAAATGTAAAATAAAGATATTGTGTCCACCTAAAAAAAAAAACCTAAAAAAATAAATATTTAAAAAAAAGAATGCTCAAACAGGGTGATCAAATATATTGATCAGCAATATATTTTAAAAAAAACTTTTTCAAATATAATGGAAAAATATGGGGAAAAATATAATAGCTGGCCAATTCAAGATGGAGTCACATATTTTTTTTTTAATTTGCCTAATGATAAATGTCAAAAAAGACTGTTGGAATTTTAAGTTCATCTTGATTCCATATGAGCCTGATCTAACATAACCGTTAGCCTCTTGGTTCTCCAAAAGAACTTGGTGGAAAAAGACTGTTAAAGAATGATGGTGCTCTAACCTGTGAAGCTTGTCCTTGAACATGGAATAAACATCAGCCTTAAATAATTCTTCTTCCACTGACTTTTATGTGACCTAGTCCCATTTAACCCCTTACCAGGCCAAGCCCTCTTAAAAACTCTCTACATAGCCTATATATCCTTGCTATTTCAAAAAGTACAAGTTGTCAATTACCCTAGATGACTTAGGATTTCAGAAATATTCTATTTCTTTTCTTCTTCTTCTTCTTCTTTTTTTTTTTTTTTGGTACCAAGAAATGAACCAGGGATGTTTAATCACCGAGTCACAACCCCTAACCTTAACCCTCCCACCCCTTTAAAATTTTTTATTTGAGGCTGGCTTTGAACTTGTGATCCTTCTGCCTCACCCTCCCCAGCCACTGGGATTACAGGTGTGTGTCTTTAGTTCTTTTCATATAGAACTAAAGACCCAACCTTTATGAAATACGATTCAAAGGATCCTATAGGACCCTGGAAGGGCTTGGTGGATCCTGGGACTTTAGCAATGTCTGGAAACAAGAATCCTATCTGCTTATTGGAGGTGAAGATGCTTAAACCACTGGTAATTTGTAGAAAAGAATGAGCCAAAATTGCTCATTTCAAACCTGGGCGGCTTTGCCAGTAGCAGGGACACCTGACCGAGGGGCAGATGACAATGTGGGTTAGACCTACGCTGCCGAACCCAAGTTCAGAACGAGCATGCATAAGGAGTCTGAAAATTTATAAAATAACTAATTACAAAGGCAGGTTATGCCAATGTCCTAATCCTGGTCTAGGGATTCATAGTGTATCCTGTAGGGAAAAATAAGTATCCCATTCTCTTTTTTCCTTTCAGAAAGACACACACACACAAAAATTGATGTGTGTGATTTTAAAAGACTATGGATTACAATAAAATGATGGATTCTGAACCATCTCAAAAACCCAAATTCAACAACTAAAAGGATGGGAAGTTACACTCCATGTATGTATAATATGGCAAAATATATCTACTGTCATGTATAACTAAAAAGAACTAATAATAATAATAATAATAATAAAAACAAGTTCAACCTTCCTGTGTCTCCTTTAGATCAGTCAGGATGAGACTTTGATCCCTGGATAGACAGGGCCAAACCTCCTGTCAGCTTGGCATAGCTCTGCAAGATGAATCTTCAACCTTCATCCACACTTAAGAATAACAGATTGAAGTATCAATGAGGAAAGTGAGATAGGATAGGAGAAAAGGAGAGGAGGAAGGGAGACCAAAAGGAAAGGGAAGAGAGACCAGGCGACCAGTCCATGACTTTGAATTAACTTTGGAGTAGAAACAACTTGAACTCAGGAAAAAATCAGCAATTTGCCTAAATTCCCCCATGAAGCAAAGTTTCTGGGATCTAAAGCCTGTTTGTCTTAATCCAAATCCCTTCCAACACATGATATTGTTTCCTGTATTGTCAGAGACAAAGTTAATGCTTATCCTTCTATATTCACCAATGTGGTTATGATATTTGTATTTCCACTCCCTCGGTCTGGCTTTTTATATCTTTTTTCCATTACTGTTTGGATAGCATTCTCTTGTCTATCTCTTATTGTGATCTGCCTCAGATACCTTTTGAAAACAGGCAGTAAATAAACATGTCAAGGCAGACATTCAGCATGTGTGTGTCTGTTGTGTAAGTGGCCACGTAAGAACATCATGATTGACAGCACAAGTTGGGATTTGAGTCCCAAGTCAAGCATACCAGTATTTTTTGAAGAAGTTTCTCTCTAGAGGGAACGAAGCCAAAGTAAATCTGTTGTCATCTGTTTTCATTGCCCTGGATTCACCAACAAAATTCCACAAATTATATAGAATGAGAACAAGATATAAATCCAAAGAATAAAAAGCTCTATTTTTTTCTTGAAGCTCTGCCATAAAAAAATTGGAGGCAGAAACTGTGGTTCGGTGGGCTTGATAATTGGTTGGAACTTGGGTATTGATTGAGTCTAGTTCCTGCAGAGATTTTTCCCATCTTGCAAAGTAAGGAAAGTAGGTCAAAGAAGACCGTATGGATGGAATACATAACAAGTTGCTCAGAAGAAGCAGCTCAATGGTTTAGTGGAAGACCAGGGGCTCACCAGTCCATGAATGTGAAGTCTGTCTATTTTTGTATCATCATCCCCATTAACTTTAATCCTGAGCATAGAGACATACACCATCAATAATCCCCAGTTCTTTCAGTCTTTGTCATGAAGTTCACGGTTTCCCCCTTCTTGACAGGGAATCCTTACCTTTTCTTCTTTTCTAGGTAACAGCTGATGGTTTACCTGCAGCTTCAAACCTCAGGAAGCACTTTTCTGAGGTCTCAGAGTCAAAGTGCACATTCTAGAATTTGCTGAGACTACAGCCTACACAAGAGGAGCTGGTCTTCCATCAGGACCCCTGAAAACATGGATCACAAGAATCGCAGCAGGAAGTTAGCACACAGGGTGTGCTGTGGCCATGACCTTTGGCCTCAGCCTCTGCACCAGCAACCTACAGGGATCTGCCCAATGTTCTGTCAGCAGCTGCTTGAGGGATAAGGCAGACCTCACCCCACGGAGGAGCCACTTCTAATAATGTGGGTAACAGCCCCTTCCTTATGGGGTTGACATAAGCCAATCAGGAGCATCTTACTCTCAGAGCAAATGCACATGATATGAACAACAAAGGAGTCTTATCTGTGCTTCTTAGAGCTCATCAGCTCCTTTCTTCAGCCTTATTGCTTTAAAGACACTGCTATACTAGATCAACTAGAAAAAACAAGTCCTGTTTGGTTTACAAGAGGATTCTGTCTTCCTTCCCCTTAGAACAGTTTTACGGGGGTGCCCGACTGCTCTGGAAAAGCCACCTTCCATTTCAATATGGCGGAGGGAGTAGTGATTCAATGTGACTCTGATGGGTTTACAAATTTAAAAACTGGAAACAAAGAGTTGGAAACATTTTTGCTTCAGTCAGATCAAGTTGCCACAGCAAATTTCCATAGATTGGGCAACTGGTGAATGACAAAAATTTATTTCTCACAGTTCTGGAGGACTGGAAGTCCCATATCAGGGTGGAATCTGGTTGGATTTTTGTGGAGGGGCCTCTCATTTGGGAATCTGAACAAGCTAGCTCTCTCTGACTTTTGAAGGCTTCTAATCTCATCCTGTGGGCTATCCCTTCATTACTTAATTACAACTGAAAGGCCTCAGCTCCAAGTACCAGCACACTGGAGATTAGGTTTCAGTGTATGAACTTGGGGGTGATTGAATGTCAGGTCCACAGCCCAGTTGTTCCAAGGCAGGGGAATGGGTTGCTGAGAGACCAAAGAAAATGCTCAGAGACAGCATGCGAGGCCTGAGACTTTACTGAGAAATGCTTACGGGGAAAAGTCCAGTGGTGATGCTGAGGGGCAGGACAGATCCAAGCTCCATCCTTCCCTGCTCTGCCAAGCTTCTTTCCCTTAGGCATTCTGTTCAGCTGCAGCCGGCTGAATGAGTGACAGGTGCCCTCCGTTCCACCTCAGTGGCCAGTGAGAGAGGGGTTTGTGGGTTGGGCTGCAGAAGCAGTGGCTTTATCAATATTAACTTGCTTAGTTAGCTTGGATGGCAGCATCCCAAGGAGCAACTGTGTTGCCATATGTCAAAGACAATAGCTTCCTGCAGATAATGCTAACTTGCCCTAGCCCCCAGTGTGCGTAAGAGAGAGCCAGGGTCCTTCAAGATAATATGCATCTGGGCTTTTTGGCCCAGGCTGGCTCTCATTACTGTAACTTGGCTAGGTTTTCGGGAACAAAAAGGGAGCATCCAGGGACATGGTGTTTTGGATCCCTTTGCTTCAAGGACGGACAATACACACACACACACACACACACACACACACACACACACACATTCAGTCTATAACAAACCTACATAAGCAACGAGGCAGTGGTTTCTGACTAAATATTAGGTGGGATAATAGTATGTCCACACAACAGAACAGACAACAACAGTCTTCCGTTTTTGAGAAGCCTGGAGGAAATAAATAAAAATGTGTTGAGCACTTGCTATGTTCCAAGTAGGAGACCAACTGATTTCCACACATTATCTCATTTAATACATGAAGCAAAACCTACAGTATTATTATCTTGATTTTGCGGAAAAGAAATTGAGACTTAAGGAGATAAAATATGCTACCAAAATCATCATACCATTAGCTTTTGCTCACTAAATATAGCAGTTTAAAACCACAAACATTATTCCTAATAATGTGTGTTTGGCTACAGTTCTGGGCTGGAGCAATATGCAGGAGATTGAGTGTTCAGCATTAGCCTCACTCACCTCTCTAGGACTTTACTGGGACAGCAAGATGGTTGGGCCTCTCTCCATGAGACTTATCCCTCCAGAAGAAGAGCTCAGGCTTACAAACCCAAACACCCAAGCTGTTTTTGGCATCTCACTTGCTAAAACCAACGGGCCACAGTAAGTCCTATTGGGCTAAATCTCAATTCAAGGGGAGAAAAGGGTTTTGATTGTGGGGGCAGGGTGACCTAATCACATCGTAAGAGAGCAGACATACAGGGATGAAGGGATTTATGGGCACTTAGAATCTATTCTAATAATGAAATCAGTAAGTGCTCAAGCAGGGATCAAAATCCAGGTAGTCTCATTTCAAAGCTGTGTTCGACTACCTAGACATGTGGTGCTGATCTTCTTTGGATATCTTAATGCTCTTAGGCCTTTTCTTTGAGCTTTATATGATGAGCATGAATTACTCAGAGTGAAAGTATAGTTGCACATTGGGGTACATTCTGAGGAATATACTATTGTGTGAACATCACCGAGCTTTCTTACACAAGCCTAGATGGTATGGCCGACTCTACAGCTAGGCTATATGAAACAGCCATTGCCACAGACCTGTACACACACGACTATACTAAGTACTATACTAAGTACTCTAAGCAATGGTAATGCAATGAGTCCGTAGTTGTGTATCTGACCATATCAAAACAGAGACACAGCACCGCAAAAATACTAGGCAATAGGAATTTTCCACCCTATTGCAATCTTAGCATCAACATCTGTGATTCTGTTGCTGATCAAAACAATTCACGTGCACATGACTGAAGCAACAACAGAAATGAAAACCCTCGAGAGGGTATTTACCTGCTGTATGTATCCTGAGTAAAAGACAGTGATGTCGTAGCCACCTTGTTTTACTTCCTCCTCTGCACCGCCTCTCAGCTGGCCAATTTCTGAGGTGTCCATGGAGTCGACTGCAGACACTCAGCACTAACTGTGACTCATGGTGCAAGGTCTCATGTGAACTGTCGCGGAAACATCAGAGAAGCAGCTCACTGACTCTTACCTATTTCTCCTCATATGAGCCAAATCTGTGATATCTGACAGTTCTCTACTGTATAATTTTCCTGTCATGATGAGAATGCAAAGAAATAGCCAGCGAACCTGAAAGGTGGTGACTAATTGCCTCCTGCAGGCATGAAGTCCTGGGAAGCTGGTTTTAGAGAAAGCCTTCAGATTCTTCCAGTTGTGTGCAAAGTAACGTGCAGATACAAAGGGTGGGTGTTATGAAAGCCTTAACTCAATCCGTGAATTAATCCTCTCATGGGGATTAACAGCGTGGTAACTGGAGGTAGGTAGGGTGTGGCTGGAAGAGGTGGGCATTGGGGTGTGGCTTTGGGATATATATATATATATATATATATATATATATATATATATATATATATAGTGAGTAGCTCTTAGTCTCAATCTTCTTCCTGATCACCATGTGAGCTGCTTCCCTCCACCACACTCTTCCTCCATGATGTCCTGCCTCCCCTCGAGCCCCGAGGAATGGAGCCTGCTGTCTGTGGACTGAGACCTCTGAAACTGTGAGTCCCCAAATAAACTTTTCCTCCTTTATAATTGTTCTGATCCGATCTTTTAGTCACAGCAGGAAAAAGCTGTCTAAAACAGTGAATCATACATTCAATTATTTCTTCTTCAAATATTTATTGGGTGCCTGCCTTGTGCCTGGCCCTGGTCTGGGGGCTGGACAGAGGACACATATGACTCTGACCTCATGGAGTTTCTCTTAGAGGAAGGAAACAGCAGGGCACCATGAGGGGATTAATTCACTGATTGGGTTAAGGCTCTCATAACCCAATCATTTCACCTCTGAATGTTCTTGCATTGTCTCACCCATGAGCTTCTGGGGGACACCTCCCATCCAAACCATAACAGTGGATCTGCAAGGAAACAGCTCCAAATCAAGCAATTTTATAAAAGTATTGCTGACAAAATATCATTTTTTATGAGAAATATGACTTACGATTCAAAATAGTATTTTTTTTAAACATACTTGACAATTTGTGCCTCCCAAGTCAGTATTCACGAGAAAGGTGATCATTTCTTGATTAAAAATCTAATACTGAAGCATAATTATAATACATTAGTGAATGCCTGTGGGATTAAATGCTACTGAATATATCTGCATGTGATTGTCACTTAGTAATTGCAGTAAAATCATGAGCTATGAACACTGACTTTTGAAACTGGTAAGAAAGTATAAAAATTACTGCATGATCTTTTGTGTGTGTTCGAAAGCATTGGGATCACTTGAAAGAACTTTTCCGGACATAAATTTTTTTTTCCAAAGTATATTTTTTATTGTCTTCCTGATTCTTACACAACCACCCTATCCTTTATTAGTGAAACTGTCTTATTACTCCTTTTACGCATCTGGGCCGTCCTACTTTAAGTAAAATGAAATAGGGTGTGTTTCGGTTCAAGGGGACTGAAAAATATTTCTTTGTCTTAAAGTCATTGTTGCGGTGGCTGCTGGTGGTGTTCATGTTTGCTTCAGAAAATTTCTTATTTTAGAGTGTTCAGAGGCATGAGAGAAACCACTATTTGCAATTAAGTAACTCACAAGGTCAGTCAGCAAAAGACAAACTTGCTTTAAAAGTATTTTACTTGAACAGGAAGTTTGGCCAAAACTCATTACAACTGAAAGCCCAGTAGGTAGTCAATGTGTAACTTCTACAATTTTAATCCCCAGCGAGAAACCTCTCATTATAGGGGTATCAGAAAATCATGCTGAAATATAACTACCGATACTGTTCAGTGAGAGAACATTTCTTGTTAAAAAAATAATGGTTATGAACCTCAAAATGTTATGCTTAGTTTAAAAAGCTGGCACATAAGGAATCCATATTATATGGCTTTGCTTATATGAAGTTCATTAATAGGCAAGATTTCTCACTGCTGACAAAGTTCAAAGAACTAGCCCATAAAGGATGTGATGGAATTTTCTGGAATGATGGAAATATGTTTCTCTATCTTGTTTGGGTTGGTATTTACACTCTAGGCCTGTGCATTTTAATGTATGTAAATTATACCTCAATTAAAGATGAATAAAACGCAGCACTTCAGATCTGTGTACTTTAATGTATGTAAATTATATTTCAATTTAAAAATGAATAAAATTACACACACAAAGATTTCTGTTAAATATAGTGATTCTCAAACATTGTTCTTTTTAAAATTTAACCTCATGTAAATATATTGATTAGTTCTAGTGTGAATGTGACTTCCTTTGACCTATTTTCCAAATGACAAATTGATTAAGTAGATCTTTTTTTTTTTAAATGTTTTTAGTTGTCAATGGATCTTTTATTTTATTTATTTATATGCAGTGCTGAGGATTGAACCCAGGGCTTCCCACATGCCAGGCAAGTGCTCTACCACTGAACCACAACTCCAGCCCCTGATTAAGTAAATCTTACAAACTGCATGGGCCCTTGAATTTTCTAATTATGATTTATTAAAACCAGAGTTGTGATTTATATCCTAGATCTGTCTTCTATGGATTGATCCATGTTTAGACAAGATACAATTTGAGATGCTCTTAGTTTTGTCATCTGTAGAATAGAGATTAAACTTCCCCTAAGATTGTGTAGGATCACGTGGGTTAATGCATACTCTAATCAAGGTGTCACGAGTGGGTCAGGAATCTCAGCATTACTCAGGAGCTTGCTAAAAATGCATAATCTCAGGCCTTACCCTGGACCTACTGAATCAGAATCTGCATTTTTCACAAAATACCCAGAGAGTTTATATGCATGCTGAAGTTTAAGAAACATTCTCCTAAAAATGCACTGTAAATTACAAATTGAGATACAAATATGAGAAACTGTCACTGGCACAGATTCTATGGTGGAAATACAGCAGAGTTTTGCATATGTATCTCCCATGTTACTTCCAGGCTCTTGGCCTGAAACCACTCAGCCGCCATTGTGGACACCAGGATTGTGGCATGTGGCTGAGTGCCTTGCTGGTGGAGGGACCTCATGGGTCAGAATGGAACACTCTCCTAGGACACCATTTCCAGGTAGTTTTTGAGGACAGAGCTTCATGTAGATTGAAAATGGACTGAGGTCTAGATGGAAAGTGACCCATTTTGGCAGAACACTCAGTCATTTCTGGGATTCCAAAGGCAGTGAGAGATTTCTGCCCTGGAACTTAATTTTCTTATGGCTGGTCTCCATAAAAGGTGCTGCCATGCACCCAGGCACTCAATCCCACAGCTCCGAGGTCATCTGTGATTCTTCTCTTGTGATCCTCATCCCTGAGCAATCCACCAGCAAGTCCCATCCATCCTACCTCCAGATTCTGCCTTTAGTCACTCCTTCCTTCATCTATCTTCACCACCACCACCACCACATCCTCTTATTTGGACTCCTGTCCCCTGTGGCTCTATACTTCCTCCTCTTACCTTTCATTCATTCTCTAAAGGCCAGGGAAGTCACTTCACACCCCTATGACAAACCCCCTCCCATGTGTTCCATTTACTTAGAAATAAGTTCTGGACTCCACACCTGTGTCTGGAGTGGCTCACAAGGTCCTGTCTAAACTGGTCCCTGTGTATTTCTGCAGCCACATCTTGCTTCTCTTGATCTCACTCTGCGGACCGATCACCATTTTGAATTTCTTTAGCTCTTCAAGAGAGCCACATGCGTTTTGCCTTGCAAATGCTGCTCTCTTGACTCTCTTTCTCCCCTGCTTGGAATATTTAGCTGGCTTCTGTCCTTCTAGTATCAGCTAATCCTCCACCTCCTCTAAGGTGGCTTCTGTGAGTTCACTACCTAAAGTAAACCTCTCTCTGGGTCTCCATTCAGCCCCATGTTCCTATCTTTATGACGCTTCATTATGGGTTGCAAACATGGTGCATATTTTCCTTGCTGTGTTTGTTTGACTTCTCCCTAAATTAGAAACATTGTCCTAAAAATGCATTGTAAATTGAGATACAAATTTGAGAAATTGTCATTAATGCAGTTTTTAGGGTAGAAATATTGGCTGGAGTCTATATTTATACCTCCAGGTTCTAGCTCAGTGCCTGGCATGGGGTAGGTGCTTAATAGACACTTGTTATGACTAACTGATTGACTACCTGAATGAATGAATGCATGCAGGAACAAATTTATTCCTTTGCATACCCAGATGGCTGCTTAATTAGGTGATGCTGCCTAGAATTTACCTCCTGCGGAAGTAAAAAATGTCCACTGCTTAATTCTGAACTCATCCCCCTCACACCAGACGACTGCTTCATGCACTGTTATAATTTTCCTGAAAAAAAAAATAACTTAAAGGAAAAAACAAAACAAAAGAATTATAGGATTTGTTTTTGCAGAGCTTGTTTGCTTTGTGTCCCTGGTCATCCAATGACCTGGTTCTGCTTTTGGAAAAGGCAGTTCCCTTGAAGTGGATTCATCAGTCCCTGTTCTCTGGACCCCTGCTGTTGGAAGCCCCAGGAAAAGCAAGCGCAAAATCACCTTTAATTAGCAGGAAAGGAGCCTGTCTGCCTGATAGAGGCAGATAGCGCCTTGGAAACAAGAAACAGAAAAATGTAAGGCAGGACCAGGTTCACGGGAAAGAACTAGGAAATGAAAAAGAATAATTATCCTGTTTTAACATAATGTTGTTAATCTGTATTGCCCATTATCATCTGGAGTGTCTTGCCTATTGAAGTATGTGAGCTGCAGAACTGCTCTTTGCTCCAGCAATGTCGCCAACGGAAGGGACTGGCTCCCCATCCATCATCATAATTAGTTTGTCATAATTTTCTGCCCTTCTTGGCTCTGCGGTGAAAAGATAGAAGAGGCAGTTAAAGTTACTCAGGAATTGTTCCCCAAATTTCCTCCCTGTTCTTTATGGGGAACAGATAGCTGTATTTCTGCCCTATTTATTTTATGTTCGGCCTGTGATAATGAAGTATATTTCACCTGGAAGTATATGGCTTTAATTTCCATGTTCTACTCGGAAACATCTTGCTGGTTCCTGTTGTTTCAATGGCAGGGTATACAAAGGGAGCCCCGGCTTCTTTCTGAACTCAGCTACCACCCACCAGAGGTCATTCTAGTTTCAAGACCAACGTTAGGACGTCAGGAGCTGACTGCATAATCACACAGGCTGGATCTACCATCCGTGAGTGTCTTCCGAGTGTTTTTCTTGTTTCTTCCTTGGTTTCTCATAACACCTATGGATGTTGCAAGCAGGGGGAGTTTTTGTGCATGCCCATTAGACAGAATGAGGAGGAGAAAATTCCACTGACTTGCCCAGGGTCATGCTACTGCAGTCAGGAGGCCTAGGACTCAAATCCCCGGTTTCCCGATTGTCAATTATGGGCCCTATTACTTCAGTATGTCCTGCTGCCGTTGCTGAAATTTGCATCTGCCTGTAAACAGATGGGTGGGTTTTCAGTTGTTCCTTCCCACTCCTACCATGGTGAGCAGGAGGAGATTTCCTTCCTGGGGGGGGGGGAGAAATGGTGGGTAATAAAAACATGGGGTTTATGGACTGGAACAGAGGAGCTCAATGTGTGGTTTCTAGATCAGCAGCAGCGGCCTCACCAGGGGGCTTGGTAGACTTGGAAAATCTCTGGCTCCCCCTCCAGACCCACTTACAGATCAGAATCCTGGGGCAGGGTCCAGCGATCTGTGTTTAACAAGCTTGCCCAGGTGATTCCCCTGCAGGCTTGAGAACCAACTTCCTGGGGAGAAGATGGAGAAATGCAGGGGAGAATAGAGAGAGATGACACTGGGTGTCCAGGGCAAACTCCGGAGCCAGATCGCTGGGTTCCTGTCACAGCCACTTCATTCATCCACAAAGTATTTACTGAGGGTTTAACGTGTTCCAGGCACTCTGCAGGTGCTTGGGAGATGTGGTGGGGAAAAAAAAAAAAGAGATCTCTGCCTCCACCCTGACCCCAGCCCACAGCCCCGTGGACCTGGAATTCTGCCTTATGTCCACTGGTGGAAGAAATATGGTCTTCCTTCCTTTGTTTCCTTTGGAAAGGGAGAATACTGCGCTCATGTTGGCTGATCACAGGATTCCCTTTGCGCAGAAAGCCTCCCCAGGCCAGGCGTTGCTATAACAACGGGGCCTTCTTGACCTGCACTTTTTCACAGGAAGTTCCCAGTGCAAACACAACTACCAGGCAGTCAGAGATCATGATCCGAGCCACGGCTCTCCACACCCACTCAGTCATAGTGTCATTGACAAGCTGATAGTGCCTTCTCTTGCTGACGATGTCCTCAACTGTGGTCATGAGCCCCCAAAGAAGAGTATCATTTCCTACAAGCAAGAAAGTGATTCATATGTACCCCAATGCCTGAAGCAGATGCTCAATTATCAGAATGTTTAGAAGCAGCCTGAGGAATTCTGGACCCAGGGGATGGGCACCTATTTGTGAAGTATCTGGCTTCTGTCCTCATTTCAGTATCACTATGGCAATATGGGCCCAAGTCCTTTGGGAATACACATGTTCCTGGCATTGTTAAGGCCTGACATAGGGATGGGGCTCAAAGATAAGGAACTCATAGGGTGATTCCAAGTACCACAAAGCTTATTTACAGATGCCTTAGACTTAAAAGATCCAGCTGTCCAGGAAGGCAGAGGCAGAGGGATGATGATTTGGTCAGCTTTGCATTGCTGTTACCAGAAAACCTGACATGAACAACTTAAAGGAGGAAAAGTCTATTTTGGCTCATAATTTCAGAAGTTCAGTTCATGGTCAGCTGACTCCATTACTCTGGTTCTGAGGTGACACAGGACATCAGGTGGCAGGATGTTGCAGAGGAAAACAGCTCAGAGAAGGGCAATCAGGAAGGTGAGCAAGACCTCAGGGGCAAAATTCCAACCCCAAAGGCACACCCCCAGTAACCTACTTCCTCCAGCCACACCCTACCTGCCTATAGTTACAGCCCAGTTAATCCAAATGGGTGGATCTACTCACTGATTAGGTCACACCTCTCATAATCTAATTATCTCACCTCTGACATTTTTTGCAATGCCTCACACATGAGCTCCTAGGGAACATCTGATATCTAAACTATAATAGATGCTTTGTACTTTTCTGGGCTTCCCTTCAGGTCTTGAATTTCCCAACAATAATATGGCTCATGCTGCATTCCAAGCCTGGTTCAAATCTGGGCTTCTCCAAGACATGGTCTCCCCTTGGGTTAGCCTGTGTGAATTTCTCCAGTCTAGGATTTGGTGCTCCCTTTAGCCCCAGTTGGGCAAACACAGTGGGGCGGGCCTCCTGGGAAACAGAGCATTGCCTCTATGGTGTTATTCTTGTGAGTCCTGGACTCCTACCACCCCAGTCCCAGCATAAGAGCATCGCAAAACCTACATTTAGAAGACGGTGCAGTCATGTGGGGGCCTCCTGTCGCACCCCAATGCAAATCGTGTGTGGTGTGTTTGTTGAGTATGTTGGAGAGAGAACAGGTATATGGGCATCAGAGCAAGAAACAATGAGAAGGAGGGAGTAGAGAACGAGAGAGAGGAAGAAAATGGAAAGGAAGGATGGAGAAGGGAGGGGACTTGGGTGTGCAGAGCCAGCTCCAAGACCGTGTACCTAGCCTGCTGCCTGAAGGAGATGAAAAGACTCTGTCATGGGTTATTGTGGAAAGTGAATGCCCGCAGGACTGTGATGGCCCAGATGACTCCACATGCTTCAGTGTGGAGCCAGAGGCTGCAGGAGGGCGTATCTTGTATAAGGACGGCGAGAGACGTCGAGGTTAAAAAATAAAAAAAAAAAAAAAATCACAGGACACCAAGGTTCTTCATCCAGGAGGAGGCATGTGTGCCGTTTATTATCCAAGTTTGTTCCCTTATATACTTTCTATAACTGCAGTGGAAATTTAGCCAAAACAGAGGAGGAATAACACCTGCTACTCTTGGGTTACCGTGACCGTCCCTTATCAGAAAGCTCCGAGAAGGCCAAGATGTTCCCAAAAAGGCACATATGTCTGAGGCAGATAAACATGAAACCGCAAGCCTGCATCACAACCCTGTGAGCTGGCCACTTTGACATGCAGAACAAGAAACTCGGGGCTGAGCCCCAGGGGCCAGGGAAGGCCTGCCACCAGCAAGTCCCCCTCTTTAGTTTTTTGCATGTCAAAGGGAATCAAGTAGCCCCTGTCTTAGGTCGTCCACCGCCCCTGCACTGCTTACCCGTCTCTGGGGAGGCCCCATTCCCCTGGCTTAGGTTGCAGTGCAAGCGTGGAAGTTGCCCGTCACTGGGTACTACAAGATCAGCTCTTGTCCTAGTAAATGAACACTTTTCAGTTAGGATGTCATGGCCAGCAGGACACAACTGCGGATCCCAGTCATAATCTTTGCCAGTGGGATAGCTATGACCAGGGAGCTTTCTGAACGTAAGGGTCTGGGATGACGGCACCAAGTCAGCAGGGTAATTAGGGACCTGGGCAAAAGCAGGCACATAGGAGGGCTGGGTATTGGCTCCTGTCCATCTACATCTCATCTCCGGATGGGTCGTAAGTACACCTCGTGGGCGGAGTCATCCATCTCCAGGCGTTGATAGTGAACCTGTATTGGCTTGGAGGTTAAAATGTTAATCTGGTCCTTAATGAATTGAGTTATCCTATTTGCAACAGTCTGGCATAAGGTCAAGCAGTAGGTATTGTCTGCGATTTCCACTGTATTAAGTATTGCTATAACATTGGTGGTGGGCCCTTGCATTATATAAACCAACTAATGTTAAGAGATATCAGGAATAGAGATGATTAAGATGAAAGACTAAGAGGTAAGAGGGTAGAAAACTCTTTGCCATTTCAAGAAGTGAATAGGGAAAATGCAGTGGTGTTATAGGATGGGTTGCTTATGAAGAGGGAGGAGAAAAAAGTAGAAGTGAAAATTCAAAGAAGAGTGAAAGAGAACAGTCAAATTTGGCTGTTAGCA
The DNA here is from genome assembly GCF_045843805.1 of Urocitellus parryii. Lineage (NCBI taxonomy): Eukaryota > Metazoa > Chordata > Mammalia > Rodentia > Sciuridae > Urocitellus > Urocitellus parryii. The sequence continues at coordinate 168,347,011 of NC_135533.1, read as the reverse complement.
AAGGAAAAGAGAAAGAGGGAAACATGGAAAGAAGAGTAGTGAACAAGACAGTACAAAACAAAATTGAAATTCACTAATCAAAAACCCTAACCCTCAAAAAGCAGAGCAAGGAAAAAGGTCCCAATGTTGCAATCAAAAGAAGACTCAGTAAGGGCCCCAGGAGGGGAAGAAGGTAGGGCAGGAACCCATTCATCCCAGTCCAAAGAGGGTTCTCAAATAATTCTTTTCTCTAGGTCTTCTTGAAGCTCCTTGATTTTAGTGCGAACTATGCCCGATTTATTGGCATAGAAGCAGCACCTTTCTCCCAAAGCCAAGCAAATCCCTCCCTGATTGGTGGTCAGCAGATCTAGGCCTTGCCTATTCTGAAGGACTACTTCTGCCAAAGAGTCAATTTGGTCTTGTAGGTCCCCAATAGTGCCAGATAGGGTCTGCACATCATCTATAAGCTGCTGAGATAGACGGCGATAAGAATGTATCGCTGTACCCAGTCCAGCTGTGCCTGTGCCCACAGCAGCCATTATCCCCAGTGTGGCGAGTAGCAGTAGAGCTTGTACAGCTCGCCTGTGTCTTCTCACTAGAGTCTCTAGGCTGGGGATGGGCAGGGGCTCATCCCCAGGGACAATGGTTATGTCAGGGAGGAGCAAGGCGAGGACACAGACACCTGTCCAATTTTCTGGGAGTTGGGGGAAGGCAGAGTTCCCACCACACATAAAAACAGTGCCATTAGGGGGGCAGAGGGCTGGAGTGGGTGAGGAATAATTTTTTACTGTTGAGCAATTTCCAAAGGAAGTAACTCCAACATCAACATCATAGATGTTGTTTTGCATTGCACCTAGGAGACATTCTGTAAAAGTGCCCAAAGGTTGGACCTTGAAAGGCAGCCTGGGCTGGCAGGTCCCATCATCAGATATGGTGGCATTGATAGGAACTGCCATGGGCATGACTGCCCCTGTTGTCATGCAGAGCCAGCAGTCACTAGCAAGCGTGGGATCAGAGTTGTTAAGTAAGAAAAGGGTGGTTTTTAAGATATCCCACATATTGGCATCCAGATCTGGGAGCTGAGACTTAGGCAGCACCAAGGGGTGGTATATGAGGTCAGGGACCTGTGGTTTCAAAAGCTTGATAACTTGAAGATGTTTAACAGAATCAGTAGGTCCCCCCCCCCCCGTCAGAGATCCCTGTAGGGGCTGCAGTGGGCCAACAGGAGGACTTACCAACCTCACTCTGACACCCAGCCAGCCGGAGTTTAGATTCAACTCCCCCTTGGCAGAAAAGAAATGGAGTGAAGTGAGAAGTCACTCCCACCCCCTCCCCCAACCGGGTCTAGGTCAATCTGGCCTCAAAATACTGTTGTCCCTTGTGTACACAAATCGAGGCCGTCTCATAGCAAGAGACATGAACTGCTGAGGTATAAGTGCAAGTTGTGGAGCAGTTACTGAGGGTTTTTTCGGGACCAGGGGGGTTAATCTTTGGTTTGTTCACGCATACCCATTTAGGGTGGTGAAATCCCCCAATTTGTTGATGAACTTCAGCCCGGAGGTAGGCTACCTTGGTTACACAATCGGCTGTCTGAATCCAGCTACTGGGGGCCTGATTCCAAATCCCTCCCCTGCACTCGCAGGGGGTCCCAAAAAGATGTTGATGGATATTACCTGGTGGGGGTTCTAGCCCTCCGTCTGCAGGCCTGTATGACAGGACCATTATAAGGAAGATCCATCCTGCAAAACTCATTCTGTCGCTCCTTTGGAGAAGCGAAAATGGTTGAACCTGAAGTCCCAGGGTCGTCGCTCCTTCCTGAGTCTGCGTCCACCGGTCTAGTGCAGCGTTCCGGGACCCAAATGGGTTTTTCCGTCCCTGGAGGGAAGACACATATAGCTCCTCTCACTCTAGCCAAGAGTGGAGCAGGGGATTGCCACTTTCCTGTAGATAAATCCTTCCACCTTATTTGTGCCTTTTGCATGGTGGGAGAGGAGAAGTGACGCTGCGCCGCTGTACGGCCTTCAGCATCTGTGAGCAAAAAATTTAAAGTGAACAGAGTTATATTTAACAGTGCATGTGGTCCCTGACAACTCTGGTATATTTCTCCCTCTTTTGTTTTTTGCAAATAGGTTTTAAGATGTTGATGGGCCCGTTCTACAATGGCCTGTCCTTGGGGGTTATATGGGATTCCTGTCTTGTGTATAATATCCCACTGTGAGCAAAATTTTTGGAAGGTTTGACTAGTATAAGCTGGGCCATTATCTGTTTTTATGCATTGGGGGGTTCCCATGAAGGAAAAGGTTTTTACATAGTGCTGTATCACATCTTTAGCCTTTTCTTCTGAATGTAAAGTAGCAGAGATAAACCCAGAAAATGTGTCTATACTGACATGTACAAAGGACAACTTTCCAAAACTAGGAATATGAGTTACATCAGTTTGCCAGATGTCATTTGGCTGAAGGCCCCTTGGGTTGACTCCCAGAGAAGGGGAATGGATAAAAGATGCACAAGTAGGGCATAGGGAGACAATTTTTAAAGCTTGATCCCGGGAACATCCTGAGCGGAAGCGTAAGGATTGTGCATTTAGGTGAAATTTATTATGAAGCTGGAGGGCCTTATCATACTCAGTTATTGTATATACATGGTTAGTGGCATGTGTGGCAGCGTCTGCCACGGCGTTGCCCGCCGCCAGAGGGCCTGGAAGCCCAGAATGACTTCTAATGTGACCTATGAAGAGGGGATCTGCCCTAGCCCATATAAGAAGCTGTACTGTCTGTAGTTGGTCCATGATAGTGGATTGTTTTCCAATTTAAGGTGCTGTCTCAATCGCAGAGGCGAGCCTGGCGATATAGAGACTGTCTGTGAAAACATTAAGGGGCACCGAGCTATAGGTCTGTAAGGCCAATGTTAAGGCTGCAACTTCCACCTTTTGGGCTGAGCAATCGGCCACTCTCTTGCGGATGACCTGGGTCCCATCTGAAACGACAGCAAACCCATTTTTGGCCCCGTCAGTGAAGACGGTTTGTGCCCCCAGGAGAGGATCCTTTTTTAGGATCTTTGGGAAAATTATTGGACATGTCTTTAGACTTTCAAGGAGCCTGCTTTTAGGGTAGTGATTGTCAACCTGTCCCATGAAACTACAGAAGAAGAGACACCAGAGATCATGTTCCTGTCTTAATTTAGAAAGAATGTCTTGATTATATGGTAATATGAGAACATCAAAGGTTTTCCCAAACAAGGCATCTCCTAGATATTTTGCTTTCCAAACTAATTGTATTACCAGATCATGGAAAGGTATCAAGACCCGAGAGGGGGATGCAGGTAAGTGAACCCAATAAATAGGACCAGTCTGCCAAAAAACTCCAGTTGGGGTGAGTTTTGACGGCAGAACAATGAATAACAAGGACTGGGAGTAGTCCACCTGCATTACCTGCATCTCTTGTAAGGCTGTCTCTATCAATCTAAGTGCCTTTAAGGCTTCTGGAGTAGGTTTTTGCGGGGAGGTGGGTAAGGGGTCTCCTCTCAAAAGGTCATACAGGGGTTTACGTTAGTAGTTCAATATACTTAATGTTTAATCAACAATGTGAATTTATTTACCAAAATTAATCTTTATCTTAAACAGTAAGAATTATTAGGCAATAAGGATCTTTCTTTAAAGAAATAAACTTACATTTTAATAGGTGTTTATCATGTCAAAATATGGACAAAATTTTAGCTCACATTAGTATAGTTAAATTAGGAAAATAACCTGAAATACCCTTAAATTAATTATAGTCAGTTTAGTATATATAAATCTCTTTTTTAATTGCTCTAACTTTTTACATCATCTGTTTAGATAACAATATAAAAATCTTTTTTACTTAGGAAAATGAATATAAAGACCTTGTTTTACCCAAAGATGATTTCTTTCTTCTTTTTAGGATCCATGTGTGCTTTTTCTTTGTTGAAGCATCTTTTTCTTTTTAATATTTTGGAACAATTTCTGAAAACCTTAGAATCTATAAACAAATTATTATACTTTGATAAGAAACATCAATGAAAATATAGTTAAAACCCTTAGATATTTTGTAGAAATAATTATAATAATTTATTATCTTATGAGTTTAAACAGTAACTTTGAGAATTAGAAACTACTTGATTGTATTTTCACTTAAAAGCAAATTTATAGTAAACACGTTTATCTCAAATATCTGTAACTGAAAAGGCAGAGTATCTGATAAATGTAAATATAAAACATAAATTATGGGCTTCCTGTTGAAGAAAAACAATTAGGCAAATATATATTAACTAATCAATAGGCATGTACTAATTAATTTATAGATTAACAAATATAGGTTATCTAAATATCTAAAAATATATATATTAAGAATAAGAACATAACTTATAATTGTATTAACTTTATGTAACCACGTGGTCTTAAAATATTTGGATCCATTTTAATTTATTTTTAACTAGGAGTGCACTCTTCTATGTGACGTCACTTGATGTAACTGAAATAAGATCCTTGAGTATACATTTTTATTTTTATAGTTAGCAATGAGAATAAGGATTTTTTGGTCATCACAGGAACTTTGCCGGCTTGTTCCTGTGGCGAGCAAATGCATCCTCATAACCTCCAAAATTAAAAGTAAAATATAAAGAAGCATATTTGATATCTCTCATCAATAGAACATTATTTAGTAACACAACTATAAAGAAAAAGTCAGGTTATTTAACTTAGAACTAGTTTAAATTTAGGACTGTAACATAGAAACCTGTGGAATTAAATTTTGTCTGAAAAAGATATCTTTTGTTAGCATTTACAGGTAGGCATTTTTTTAAAAAAATACAGGCTCTGAGCAGCTCTGGTAGAAATCTGAAACACAGCAGTACAGTTAGTGGCTAGAAGGCGGGACTAGAAGTCCTGTCTGAGTGACTGTGGAAGAACCAATCAGAAGCCCGCAAAAGTGTGGGAGGTGGGACCAGGAAGCTGCTCTTCTGGCCAGGCACCCCATGGTTACCATGGTGATGCAAACAACATGGAGTCTGCTGCCCGTTTTCGGGGCAAAAGTTTCCCAAGTTTTCCTAGTCGATTGCATTTTGTTTGATTTTTGTCTGCATTTTCCCCCCGCCTGGCCAAGATCTTACTGCGGTAGCAGCTTGTTCTGTCTCTGCGACCTGCGGTTGCAGCTGTACATCCTGCACTTCCTGGCGTTCCCCTGGGGAGTCTACAGATAGAAAGGGGTTGGTCCGTGGGAGGTGACGAAGCCGCCCACTCCCTGGGGCACCATTCCATTCCTGGATTGCCCCGTACACCTTGGCTTCCCGTTTTGAGGGCAGCGGCCAGAACCTGTCCAGTAATATGAGCTCCATCAATATCCTTACAAGCTCGAATCATGTCATCAACACTCTTTGCTCTGGTAGATTTAATGGCATTTTGGCAATAGGAATTTGCATTTTCAAGAGCCAATTGCTTAATGATTGGCATGGCTTGTTCCAAGTTAGGGAATATTTTTCCTGCTATCTGCATCAATCGGGCAATGAAGTCAGAATAAGGCTCAGAGGGTCCTTGAGCAATTTTTGAAATTTTTGTTTCAGCATTTGAAATAGGTAGAGCCTTCCAAGCCTGAACGGCTGCTGTAGCTATCTGAGCATAGACCCCAGGATCATAATTAATTTGCTGATTTATGATAGCATATTGTCCCGAGCCTGTTAACATTTCAAGGTTACGCCGTGGGAAGCCGGCGTCTTGATTGACTCGGGTTAGCTCGAGACACCTCTCTTGATTTTCACTTTTCCACAACAAAAAATCCCCTCCGGACAACACAGCCCTGCAAAGCTGTTGCCAGTCATTAGGTGTCAGCTGATTGGCAGAGAAAGACTCGAAGAGAGTCAATGTAAAGGGGGCATGGGTTCTGTAATTAGTAACTGCCTCCTTTAGTTGTTTAATATCCTTAAAGGCTAAAGGAACATGCACTCTGGCCAGCTGTCCATTGGCATCCAGGTTTTCAATTACTGGAAAAGTTTGGGCCGTCTTAGGCTGCCACTGAACACCCCCCACCTTCTGAGGTTGTCCTCATGCCAATCGGGGTTATAAGGAGGGAGCTCAGCATCGATCGGGGCCATAGGTGCTTTAAATCTTGACTTTTTCAATCGACCCTCCAGTTCCTCTATCTCGCTTTCCAGTTCTTCCTCCTGCCAGCTGTAACCATGGAGCCCAGTTAGTAACTCCCTTATCTTAGAAATGTAGTCAGCACTGTGAAGCCCAGCTCAAGGCCAGAGGCCTTGTTTACATATTTTTGTGGAAAACTAGTAAGGGAGTGTCCAGCGCCTGGAGTGCTGATTTTTTCAGACAGTAGCCAAATAAAACAGAGCAACATGAAAATAGGAAGTTTATCTACATTGAACTTTTGTAGAGATTCTTTTGCTGAAAGTCCTAAAATAAGCCATGGTGAATATTCTGGAGAAGGTCAGTTAAGACTTTTCTGTGGGCCTGGTAGGGAGGGGGACGATGAGAAGGCAGGGTTGAGAGCAGCTAGGGTGGATCTAAGAATGAAGAAGGAGATGTGAAAGAATAATGGGAAAGGGGTAAGAACTCTGCCATTTGCTCTTCCTGGACCTGATTAAGGGCCTGTTCACATTCAGCAAGCTGCTCCTTAATCTTTACTTTATCAGTTAAAAGAGCATCCTTTACCAATCTCCATAGGGAGAAAGTAGCAATCGGGACTCTATCCGGACCCTGGTCCCTCAACAACTTTTGGATATCCTGCTTTACCAAATCCCAATCACTGTTATTAAGAAAGCCTCCTGTCAGAAACCAAGGACAAGCCTGGGCTATAGCTTCAACGAATTCGGTTGCTGTCTTGGTTTTTATTCCTGTTCCTTGTTTGCTTAACAGTTCTTTAACTTCGTTGGCCAGACGAAGTTTCGCTGTTGAGTTACCCATGGTACGTACCCTGTCTCTTTTAAATTATCTTTATACCAATCCTCCCCCTTCTCCCTTAGAAGGTGAGCCTCGTCCGCTTACCTCTGCTTTCCGGATCTCGGTGGGACCTCCAGATGCCGCGTCCGGCTAACGGGAACCGAGTCCGGCGAGAGACGTCGAGGTTAAAAAATAAAAAAAAAAAAAAAATCACAGGACACCAAGGTTCTTCATCCAGGAGGAGGCATGTGTGCCGTTTATTATCCAAGTTTGTTCCCTTATATACTTTCTATAACTGCAGTGGAAATTTAGCCAAAACAGAGGAGGAATAACACCTGCTACTCTTGGGTTACCGTGACCGTCCCTTATCAGAAAGCTCCGAGAAGGCCAAGATGTTCCCAAAAAGGCACATATGTCTGAGGCAGATAAACATGAAACCGCAAGCCTGCATCACAACCCTGTGAGCTGGCCACTTTGACATGCAGAACAAGAAACTCGGGGCTGAGCCCCAGGGGCCAGGGAAGGCCTGCCACCAGCATCTACCAAGAGCTCTACCCACTCTACCGCGTGATCCACACGCTCACTTCTCTACCTTCCTCTGAACTTTGGGCCCCTGGAAGGTGAAGCCAAAGAAATGGTGCTCTGCCAAGATATGGTGCCTTATGCGCCACATCTTTTTGTATAGCGCTGGTTCTTTACATTTAGTAGGGATCACGATGTTTGTAGTAGTCAAATTATTTACTGAGGACTTTGTCCTATTTTTTGGGAAACACAGCCACATCGGGGGGGTGTTTGCCTAATGTACTTTACTGATTGTTATGGTTTGGATGTGAGGTGTTCCCCCAAAAGCTCAAGTGTGAGACAAAGCAGGAAGGTTTAGAGTAGAAATGGTTGTATTTTAGCCTTAACCTAATCAGTGAATGGACCCCTGATGGGATTAACTGGGTGGTGGCTGGAGGCAGGTGGGTGTGGCTGGAGGAGGGGGCATTGGGGGCGTGGCTTTGGGGTCTTATTTGTCTCTGGAGAGTGGAGTCTCTCTCTGCTTCCTGATCACCCTGTGAGCTGCTTCCCTCCACCACACTCTTCCTCCATGATGTCCTGCCTCCCCTCGAGCCCTGAGGAATGGAGCCTGCTGTCTACGGACTGAGACCTCTGAAACCGTGAGCCCCCAAATGAACTTCCTTCTCTGCAGTTGGTCTGGTTGGGTCCTTTTAGCTACAGCAGGGAAAAAGCTGACTCAAAAGCTGATTATAAGAGACATAACAATTCCTTCTTTTAATCTCTTCTAATGATAAAACATTACTGAGCTAAAATTCAATGGAGCTTTTGTTTTGTTTTGTTTTCTCCCTGCTTCTCCTACCCTCCCTCGTTCTAATAAGAAGAATACTCTGGAGGAATGCCTCATATTTCAGATCTAAATTTAAAGAAGTCAGACTCAATTGCTCAGTTAATTAAATTTGCAGTAGTCTCTTTGGAGATATTTATGGACTTATATTCACACTTTTGCATTTTTCCTTTTCTTCTAGTTGAGTTGTAGCAGATATAGTGTGACAGCCACATTACCACACATGGCAGTTATTTACAGGCCAAAGTGATTGATTTCCTGATAATCATTTAATAAGGTAATCTTTCCTGGGATGCAGACTCTGGGACTCCCTAGTTTATCTTGTTTACACATTGCTTTATAAGTTACCTTCATCTCTTAGGACACCCTAATGACAACTACAGTCCATTTATGTTTAGCAAATGCACTGTTTGAATTTTTTTTTTTTTTTTTTTTTTTGGTGGTGGTGGTGGGGGGTGGGCTCCTCTCTTGATTGGAGTTCAAAGTCAAAGACTTGGACACACATCTTGAAAAATAGGAGTCACAGAATCTGATGAGATCATCAAAATGTCCATTATCCACAAACCATAGGTTATATAGATTTACAGTTCCAGGACAAGATTTTCTCTGCTTGTGAAATGTTCTAGCCAATTTCTACAACAATGGTACTGAATACTATGTACCATTAAAAAACATTATAGCCTATTTTTTCACTCCTATAGCTTCTAATATCTCTGTGATGTGTGCCGGCGTCTTTTCTAAAATATTTAGATGGCTTCTCCTATAAAATCCTCATGAT